>NC_040101.1:33872500-36372500 GCF_003369695.1 Bos indicus x Bos taurus
CTATTTTTCAAGTGCCTTCATGTCAGTGCAACAATTATCTATAAAAAGATTAAATAAACCACTTAGGAAGAATAAATAAACCAGACGTGACCAAAGGGGCAAGAATCAAGAAACTCCTCTGAGCTATGGAAAAAAAAAAAAAAGACTTTCCAAATTTTTATTTTGAAGATTTTCTTTTTGTCGCATTTAACAATACCAAGACTTTTGGACACAGGAACTTTTAGGTGTTCAATGAGTGTTTTATATTTCAGCTACCATTTGAACTTCATTTTTTCATGGGTTGTTGTGACACGTGTAGCAAGGAAGTTATCATAAATGATAAGGAGCTACAGAATTAAGGTTGTTGAGACAGAATTTAAGGGCAGTTAGCCTGGGAATGGCCAAGGGACAGTCCTTGACAGTTATAATATGGGTTATATACCTGGTAGGCCATTGGTAAATGATAGTTTGAAACGAACTGCTGGTCTAGAATCAGGAGGCAGCATGGCTGCAGTCGGTCCCTTTAAGGGCATGTTGGTAAGTGCTGCTGTATGATCGGCCCTAATGGGAGACAAGAAAGTCTTGCCCTTGGTCTCATATTGCTACACCATCATGGGAGGGGGCAGATAAAATAGTGCAAGTAGTAAGTGACTCAGTGGGTGTAAGAAATGAATCGGAGTAGCCAGAGATGTTTTAACAGAGAAGATGCATCAAGCATTAGGCTTTGTCAAAGTAAATGAACAAACCAAACCAAATAAAAATGAACATATAAATATGGAGAGCCAAGTAGTGGTTGCCAGAAGGGAAGGAACAGGGGACGGGGTGGGGGGCTGAAACGGGTAAAAGAAGTCAAGTGTATGGTGACGGATGGAAACTAAATTTTTGGCAGTGAGCACACTATGATGTATATAGAAGTAGGAAAGATAAGGTTGTAAATGTGAAACTTACATAATATTATAAACCAATGTTACCTCAATAAAACAAAATAAATAAAGAGCTAGTCTTTGAGAGGCACATAAGATAAAAAGAAGTCGGGGGACTGGAGGCTTGGAGCTGGACTTGAGTAGGTCCGTTTGTAGGATGGTGAGGACTTCCTTACCAACACAGGCTGTAGAGTAGGCATGTGGGACCAGAAGCTCCTGATGAGGTTAGACACGTGGGGTGCAGCCATATCACAAAGGATTGTGAGGGCTCTGGCCGCACAGAGCTGGAGAACAGTTTACACTGTTACAGGTGTCATGCCAACAGGCTTAAGGGAGGTTGTCAAGGATGCTCAGTGAGAGGGGGACAGCTAAGTAACCCAAGCCTCTAAAGCTGCAGGCCTGGCCTTGGGACAGAGCAGTGAGAAGGGAGAGAGAAGGAAGGACATGACCAAGAAACTCTGAGGGTTTCTCCCAAAGGAACAAGAAGGTTTAGAAGGTCCTTTTCAAGGATATTCCATCACTTAGGACTGTACTAAGTTTTAGAACTTCCTTCAGGAAATCCAGATAAGATTTAAAATAAAGGAGGGCAATAGAACCTAAATCACTTTATAATTGCTCCCTCAGGGACGAAGTCCAACTTTGCCACAGAGCTATCAAGAGACAACATGCAACCACAGATGGGAGGGTGGAAAGCTGAAACTGTATTGTGGATAATCATATCCTACATCCATCTGCTCAGGCGGAAGTAACTTTTCTCCCCCTAACTGGTGACTGAGTTGTTTTTACAGAACTGACCTGTTCTGATAAAGTGTGCACTGTTGATGTGGAACTTTTCAAAGAAAGGAAATTGTAAACACAACGAACCTGAAGCACCATTTCAAATACTTGCTGTAATTAGATGGGATGGCCAGGCGTAGGTAAACGAATTCTTGATCCTTTTGGTTCGCATCCTCTGTCTTGACTGGTTAACAACACTTCAGAAGATTGACAACCGTGCAATTATTTGGCATTGAATAACAGTATAAGTGAACAGCGGAGTTCATACTCTTAGGTTTATCAACACTTAAACATACTTTGCTTAAATCATTAGCCAGAAAAGTAGAGAGATAGTGAGTGTCCTTCTGGGGTGGAGGGAGTGTAAAAGGGATGACCTTGATCTAGGGCTGAAAAGAGATTAGAGGCAGAAGGAGTGACCAGGAGGAAGGAAAAGCAGAATCAATCAGGAAAGGAGGGCAGGACAGATTGGAAAGAAAGAGGAGAGTCTCAAAATGAAGGAGAATGAGAAGGTTCCAGATGGACCTTCTTATATGGACAGCTGGGGATGAATAGTCAAGGCTGAGTTCCTACTACTGAAGAGTTGAAAAAAGCGAAGTGGCTCCGCTATACGTGACCACAGAAATGTGTGAGCACAGATTTTTTATTTTTTTCTCCCCTTGAGGTACTACATGAAGTTGGTTTCTCTGTTCATGGGAATCCAAAAACTTACAAAATCTTTTAGTTGATTCTCAGCCATGATTTTCCCTGGATTTTATAAGCTAACAATACCACCAGAAAAGCACCTCAGACCTGAAGTCTCAATCCTTCCACAGTAAATATTCCTGTTCACAAAAATATTACTGTTCTGGGTAAACGTTTTGACATTTACAATCCTGAATCACACTGACTATATTTCTTTCAAGTTAGTGAAACTAGTTTGTGAAGGACTTTTTATGTTTTACATATACTTTTTTTAACTTTTTATTTTCTATTGGGATATAACCAATTAACAATGTTGTGATAATTTCAGGTGGACAGCAAAGGGACTCAGCCATACAGACACATGTATCCATTCTCCCCCAAACTCCCCTCCCATCCAGGCTGCACAAAACATTGAGTTTGGCTCACCACCTGTGCTTGTGCATTTTTCTTTCTAGCCGCCACAAATATATTTTCACTTATTTTTACAAATGCGAAAAGTCTTTGACACAGGCACAGATAAGCCACGTCTCCCTAGTCCTTATCTTATTGGTGTAAGAATATGGTATTTTTCAGTCAAATTAACATATGTGTGACTTTAGGAAACTGTACTTAAACTTCCTGGTCCCAGCTTCTTCAGCTAAAAAGATAGAGATAATAATAGCACCAATCTCAAAGGGCTGCAGCAAGGATTTGAGAGATCCTGGCACACAATACCTATTGAATGGAAAAATGATGGTTATTTAGTACCTCTATTGTTATTCTTATTAATTCTATAGGTGTGCGATTGACTTTCTGAACAGAAAAAGAGCACTTTACGTGAATCCTTGATAAATTTCATGTCAGTTTCAGTTCTTCTTTTTAGCTATTTTGGCTATTTTACCTGTTGATTCTGACATCTGTGGCATTTAGCTTTGCATGGACTGTAGACGTGACAAACACCCTTTCTCTGCCTTCATCTAAATGGCTAATAAACTGTCAAGCATGACAGAGCCCTGTCATGGGTGTCTGGGTCTCACAACGAGGGCTCTCACTTGGAGATCCTATTTGACAGATCCTGGGACATGACTTTTCTTCTCAGGTCTTGGAATCCTTAACTGGAGTTTCCAGTAACTTTAACTTTTCCAGTTCACTTCTTCAGAAGCAAATTTATCTTCTTTTCACCTTTCCGTCACTAGCTTCCTCTGTGGCCCTCTCTGTTTCTGTCAATGGTGTCACCATTAACCCTAAGTCTGATTCATCCTGCCCTCTGTACTTCCACTCACCTACCACACCCTCCAGTCTTTATTTCATGATACTTCCATACATGCCCTTTTCTTTCATTTTCTACCACCCCTTCCTGGATAGGTCTTCATCACCCCTGTGTCCCCTAGCCACAAAATGAGAAGTTTGGATCTGATTATTCTCAAAGTCCCTCTCAGCTCTGAATGCTGTGTGGTCCTTTAGGCATGAAAACCATACTTGAAATGTTACATCTTCTGAGGCTACCATTTCATCCCATGACCTTCAGGAACTATGTCCTGATGGAATGATCAACTTATTTGAGATAGTTTTCAAAATACTTTCAAACACTTTTCTTACAAACTCTTTGAAAAGTGTCCAACTCTGAACACTGGGGTCAGAGGATTCAACTAGACAGCATCCAGATACATGATCTAGAAGATAGCTATCATGTATTTTAGAAGGACAAAGCAACCAGTGCCCGAAAGGGAAGGGTTCCAATTGCCAACTACTAGCTATGGGTCCTGATGATATCACTCAACTTCTCTAAGCCTCAGTTTCCTCAAATGTCAAATAAAACTAGAGATACCTTCCTCACAGGTGTGTTCTGAAGACATGGGCTAAAGTACGCAGAATATTTGTCATATGGTCGGTATAACAAGTAAGAAAAAGTAAACACAACAATCAGTACTTCAGCCCACCCTTCACAAGCGACTGTTTGTTATGTCTCTTCCTACTCATGGTAGTAGATCCAACCCCCTTTAAACTGGAGTGGCAAGCAGAGCAGGAAGATGCCCAGGGGCTCATCATGGTGGACAGAGCACAGCCTGAATATAAGTGTGTCTGGGACATCGCTCTTATCATTCTTTTATAAGTTTTAGGTCAGAGGTGCTGATATGAGAGATCACAGAGGAAGCACAGCATCTAATGTCAGAGATAAGACAAACTTGCCAGGAAGTATGATTCCCTGTTCTCTTCCCACTGCTCACCTGCATTATTTCTACTGAGAACCTGCTCAACTGGACTAACTTGTGTCCTACCAATGGACGGAATTCTCAGACAGGTCTCTTTCTTCTCATGGGCAAGCTATATGGGAGCCACATTAGAAATTTGCTTAGTGTTTGTGGATTTCAGGACCATCAGCTAGGAAACCTCAAGGTACTCTTTCTCACCCACTCTCATCTGGGCTGTGCCAGGAAAACACTAAACCAGAGTCTGCAAATTCAATGTGCCCTCTCTCCTGGATCCAATGATCATCTGAGCAATGTGTGCCGTGGCTGAACAGTTCCTTCCTCTTGAATATGTTCCCAAATGGGCTACGATATAATTAATTAGGTTTCCGAGAACTGAGCCACAATCACATTCCAGCCCTGCCTCTTACATCACTGGATAGGAAGAGATTGGGCTGGTACCCAAATATTGAGGCACACATTTATAATCTCTTGGTTTTTCCCCACAGATGATTAAGCTCATCTGTTCTGTGAAGAATTTACTTATTTGGTGCAGTTTCAAAGAAGATCTTACTATTGCCCTCCTGTGATGACATCAAGGCATCTGGGCTTGTTAAAGAACATGAATAAGGAAAAAAAAAGAAATTAAGTAATGCCTTATTATAGAGAAATTGAAACACTTGATGGCTTTTCTTTGGCTTTTTAATAAACCCCATAGAAGCTGTCTTACCCTGCCCTTCCCCCAGACATAGCTGCATCATTTAGATCAGTGGCTCTCCACCAGGGACAATTTTGCCCTCCAGGGGACATCTGACAATCACATATCGGATGGGGTTGCTGCTCACATGTAGTTGGTAGATGCCAGGGACACTTGAACATCCTGAGCTGTGCAGAGTAATCCTCACAGCAAAGTATTATCTGGCACAAAAATGTCAACAGTGCTATAGTTGGAAAACTCTGATTCAAATCAAGTGGAATGAAATTTATGTAGAATGAGAAGCACAGATTCACTTGTATATACTTAGAGTGCAGAATGTATTAAAGTTTAGAATATAGAATATAGAAATTATATATTATAAATTATAATATATAAATTATATATAATATATGAAGTTTAGAATATGTAATATATAATAGTATCTTTGCCATTGATGTGGCCTCTGCTTGCTGGACTGATTTTCCTCTGTCTGGGATGATCTGGGTCAGTGGTTGCCAAGCAGAAAGTCCAGAAGTTCTTGAGTCTGTATGTCAATGAGTTGTTTTTGAAAAAAGAATTTTTAGTGTCAAACAAAGCTAGATGCCAGGAACTACATGAATCACTGAAGCATATATTGTTCTCTCCTAAGTAGAAAAATGAAAGCAGGAAAAGATTTCCAGACATCAGGTCAACCTTGGAATACTCTGTTTCTACCTCTTTAAGTAGACTGGGCAACTTGAGTGGAACCCATGAGATCTAGGACAAATATCAGGTAGACTCTGGTTTTGTGGGCTGGTGCTCTCTGGGGCTACCACTGCCTCCCCGTCAGACACACTGCATGCCTTGCCTTGTGATTTGGATTTGCCAGTCCTTTAAATCTCAACTGACCTGGAATCATTCTGCTTCTTTAAAATGACCTTGCATCTCTCTTTGCTCTTTTAGGTGTTGATATCTAAGCTCTCTGTAACAGCTTCAGTTTTCTCATTCCATGTACTTGCTGGGCTTTCTTAGCCTACAGGAACCAAGCACACGATTAGAGGTTAAGAGGATGGCACACTCGTTGTTCCAGAAATGGGTCCCCCCTGCAGATTGGTGGAATTCCAGCCCCCATCAAGGACCTGCCTCAAGATCAAAGGAGCTGTGAACCCTGAAGTGTGACCCTGGCTTGCTGTCCACCAGGTCCCACCGACCTTAAGGGTCCCTAGCACATTGCAAGAAAGCAGCTGACGTTGGCACACAGGTCACCTGGCCTGCAGTGGACACCCTCTCTCAGGGAACCACCCCTCCTGCTATGGGCTGAGCCTCTTTCTGTGCCATGTGCTCCCATCCCCAGTTCTACACCCCTCGGCAGGCAGGCTTATGTCTTCCTTCCCACACTGGTACTTAGTGCTACAGTTGGGACTACCTGCTCCCAACAGCTCCTCCCTCGAAGCTGCTCCTCCCGGTCTAACCTGCCTGCTCCTACCTGTCCTGCCTCATCTCCCTTCTGAAAGGTCATCCATCAGCAGCTATATCTGTAGACTGATTTTCCACTTGGGTGTATTCACAACCCTTTTACAGCATCATGGCCTAGGTCCCCAAATTGGAAGTAGTCCCTTAGTCCAGCATGGCTGTTCCAATGCTCATTTCCACAGCAAAGCATGGAAGCCAGCTTAGGGACATGTTGCATGTCCTAGATGAAAAGTGCTTCCCTGTCTGCCCCTTTCCTGAGAAAGAAGCTCGTTACTCCCAGGGCATCCCTGCCTCCCAGAAGGCTACCTGGGCATCCTAGATTGCCACCAGATTTCAACCCTTCCTGAAGGGAACCTGCAGCAGAGGTCACTGAGTTTTCAAGGCCTGTGCCATGCAGTCTCACAGCCCCCATGGTTGCTTTAGTGCTCTGCTGTTGCAGTCTTGGATTTTCAACTAGGAGCCCTGTATTTTCATTTTACAATGGGCCCTGGAAATTATGTAGCCAGTGATGGTCACAAGTTCCATGAGCTGCCTAGGCTGAACCTGCTCCCCCTGCAATATGTTAGGACACAAACATCAGTGGAGAAGCCTCATACCCTCCTCTCCCCAGCCTCCAAATCAGAAAGGTTTACTTGGCAGGTAAAATGGAGAAACCATCTCTGTACTCCCTCAGGTAAAATGCCCAGAGATGTGATGTTGCCTATATAAGCTCACACTGACAAAGCCCAGTCTAGAACTATGCCTCCATGCTTGCCTGTGAGTAGGGAGGAAGAGCAGACCATGTCTACCTCTTTTTTTTTTTTTCTTTTTTCTGTGTTATTTACTGGCTAGTAAAACATTCTAGCTTAGTCTGTGTTCTATGTTTCTCCGAGACTCTTTTTAAGTTAAAAAGCAGGTAATTTACTAGTCAGAAATCCCAATGAGGCCCTACAGAATATTGCTGTCAGTATTTCATGCTATCACATGCTTCCAAGTCCAAACTTGAATTTCACACTGACGCAGGCATGTCTGGTACCCTGTGATACTATATATTTTTCAAGGAATGTTCTCACAACAGTTCATGTAATCTGAGAGTGAGTCATAATTAAAAAGAGCAGAGTTGGTCTTATGCATAGACTAAGTATAAAGGACCATGTGGTATAATTAAGAAGTGCTGCAGAAAGGTGGTTTTTTTTTGTTTTGTTTTGTTTTTTTTGCTGAATTTTGGAATTAGGCAGACCTAGGTTTGACTACTTGCTCTGTACTCCATAGGTCTTGGTCTCTGAGAAGATTACTTAATTCTTTTTAGCCTCAGCTTTTCAGGAAAATGAGAATAATAATAAATAACATAATGCATGTTCGGTTGCACAGTCATGTCTGACTCTTTTTGAACCCACAGACTGTAGCCTGCCAGGCTTCTCTGTCCATGGGATTTCCCAGACAAGAATACTGGAGTGGGTTGCTCTTTCCTCCTCCAAGGGATCTTCCCAACCCAGGGATCCAACCCATGTCTGCTATATCTCTAGCACTGGCACATGGATTCTTTACCACTGAGTTGCCTGGGAAGCCCATATAACATAATAAGGGTGTTGTAACCGTAAATGTATTAAATAGAGAGTAAGGGTTCTGAGAATGTCCCACAAATCCCTCCTGGCCTGGGCTCTGCTGTTGCCCCAAATTGTGTCTTTAGAGAGACTTCCTTCTGTGATAAAGCAGTATCTTAGAGTCCTGGCTCAAGATTAAACATCACTGTAATAGGTTCAGGCATTAAGCTCTTTGACATCACTAACACCCAGGCCAGAATCTAACAGCTCATCGTGGGGGCAGAAAGCTGTGCTCTTCTGTCTCCCACACAGATGTGGCTCAATCTATGGTTGTTAGTTGAAAGAAGGGAACATTGTTCAGGAAAGTGGTGAAAAGAAGGTGAGAAAGGTCAGAGGAGGGAGACAACACCTAAATCGAGGGAGGCTATAACTAAAGTGCTTGGACAACAGGGTTAGAGGGCTGAGCTCAAAGGCAGAAAGAAATGTCCTCCCTCATTGACTATGCTGTTGTTTACAACTTTACTTGGTTCAAAACGTAAAAAGCTGCAGGGTGAAGAATAACCTTTTAAACATGTTTGGCATATTAATGACCATACCCAATCCTAGGTGGGAAGGAAACAGTCATTTTTAGCACAAACAACTACAGTAGATTCAAATACAAACATGAAAAACATACTTTCAAAAAGGAAAATGGCAAATGTAATACCAAACTGAAAACACCTTGGTGGCTCAGATGGTAAAGAACCTGCCTGCAATACGGGATTTGATCTCTGGTCAGGAAGATCCCTAAAGAGCTTCTTGAGCAGGATAAAAGAGGTGAGTGGAAAAGCTGACTTAAAACTCAACACTCAAAAAACGAAGATCATGGCATCCGATCCCATCACTTCATGGCAAATAGATGGGGGAAAAGTGGAAACAGTGGCAGATTTTATTTTCTTGGGCTCCAAAATCACTGCAAATTTGACCACAACCACAAAATTAAAAGACACTTGCTCCTTGGGAGAAAAGCTATGACAAACCTAGACAGTGTATTAAAAAGCAGAGACATCACTTTGCTGACAAAGGTCCATATAGTCCATATAGTGGTTTTTCCACTAGTTATGTGCAGGTATGAGAGTTGGACCATAAAATAGGCTGAGTGCTGAAGAACTGATGCTTTTTAATTGTGCTGGAGAAGACTCTTGAGAGTCCCTTGGACTGCAAGGAGATCAAACCAATCAACCCTAAAGAAACTCAGTCTTGAATATTCATTGGAAGGACTGATGTTGAAGCTGAAGCTCCAATACTTTGGCCACCTGATGCAAAGAGCAGACTCACTGGAAAAGACCCAGACACTGGGAAAGATTGAGGGCAGGAGAAGGGGATGACAGAGGACGAGATGATTGGACGACATTAGTGACTCAACAGACATGAGTCTTCGCAAACTACAGGAGATCGTGAAGGACAGGGAAGCCCGTCATGCTGCAGTCCATGGGGTCACAAAGAGTAGGACACGACTGAGTGACTGAACAACAACACCACCAGCAAATCACTGGAAAACTGAGCCCTCTACATGTATGTGACTATTTTGCTTCTTAAATTGTCTTACACCCTGTTCATGGTCAAAGTTCTCTTTTTACAGCAGAAAACTTTTTTATTTCCTATTATCATCCTATCAACAGATTATCACAGTTATCCAACCAATCCCAGGTGACTGAATCAAATTCATTTGATGAATGATGAAAACAATTCTTAACATGATTAAAACAAAAGCTATTTGTGTGCCTCGAAAGTAAAGTAGGGGAAAAAACATCTGCTTTAAAATTGCTAGTAACTACTTAGTGGGTCTGAGGCTTCCTTTTGGGTTGATGAACTGTTCTGCAACGAGACAGTGGTGGTAATTGCACAGTACTGTGAATTTTCTAAATTTACTTACTATTCACTAAGTTGAATATTGAAATAGTTGAATGAGGAATTTTTGGTAATAAAATTATTTTGCATATTTACTGTAAAATATTATATTATGGGGATACATGATCATTTCATTTGACCAATTAGATACTGTGTCAAAGTACTTTTTTAAAATGTATTATTGGGGAATTCCCTGACGGTTTGGTGGTGAGACTCAGCGTTCTCACTGCCGAGGGCCTGGGTTAGCCTCCCGGTCAGGCAACGAAGATCCCACAAGCTGAGCAGTGTGGCCACCCCACCACAAAAAATGTATTATTAATAAATGTTCCTGTAGGGTAAACATTTAAGAATGACAATGCTTCCTTCCACTTTAATCTCTACATATGATATTTTCCAATACTTTTTTCACTCAGATTCCAAAGAAATGATGAGCTTGAGGCAATTTTTTTTTTATGTATCAGAAATACCATTCTTGCAATATCACTCCTTGAAAATTTACTCCCTGAAAATATCTTTGTTTTTTGTTATAGAAATGATTGCTCAGACAAGTGGGGTGTAACATGTAGACACAGCCAAGGTTCAATTTTCCCCCCAATAAGGTTAATTTTTTCTTTTAAACACGCCCCTTTTCCAGAATTACATTTTCAGAATTTTCTGAAAATGATTAGAATTACTTGTCATGCAGTCTTACAAATTTGAGAATCATCTGCTTTACACAATAATTTTCATGCTGTTAGAAGAAAGACTGTAAACATCACAAAATTCCAGCTGTCAGCACCTGGTTAGAACAAGAAACAAATCAGAGCCCTGCACAGTGACGGGGTTAGATAACATGACCTCCAGGGGCTCTTCCAAACCCAAGTGCCTTCTTGAATTTTTTTGCTTTCCACAACCTGTTTCCACATATTCTAGGAAGAAGTTTCCCTTTACCCCAGGTCCTCCATGCTATGTGGGTGAGTGAGAGCCAGCACCAGAGAGATGAAGGAAAGTGCTACATCCCTACAGACCCTTAAAATCAAGGAGCCGAGAGCCTGACACTTCTGCTGTCACATCAAGGGACAAATCTCCTAGGACCTCTGTACAGCGAATTCAACCTACTTTCCTGTCATCTCATCCATGTCAGGGCAGTGTGTCTCCTGCCTAACTGCCTCTGATAGGGTAAAGTGCACCAGGAGGTTTTTTTTTGGAAAGGACTCAGGGTATTAGGATCCTCTTTATTCCTGGTTGTGCCAAGTCAGCCCAATTTCTGTCTGCTTATAACCGAGATCCGCCGTCTAGACACGTCAAAGACAACCACAAAGTATTTGCAGATCTCAGTGGGAAAAAAGAAATGGTAGTGTATGGAGAAACTTGCAAATTACTTTCTCTGGTTCCTAGGTGGTTAGTGAGACAACCCAGGCCGTGAGATGCTCACATAGAAGGTGCACAGATGCCCCCACTCCAGGACTCTTAAGTGGCCTTTCGGACTAGGGTGATGAGACGGGCGCACGGGGATAGGTACCCAGGTCTCCTTGCGGCTGAGCCCAGGCACTCTACTTCCGAGCACGGTCTGCACCTGAGAGCCCTTGCCATATTCCTTCCTGCCAGCTGCGTGTGCTGCCCTCTCTGTTTCTCCCTCCCCCTGCCTTCTGTCCCTTCCTCTTTCTTCTTTGCCCCTCCCTAAAGACCGAAACAAGCCCTGCAGAGCCCATGCAGTCTTCCAGCAACAAGTTGAGCAGGGAAGACTTGTAGCAGGGCAGCAGTGGGAGCACGTGTCCTCAGTAAACACCCCTTGGCTGGGGGAGGAACTGGATGCCTTCTCCAGGAACAGAGAGGAAGGTGCCCAAAGGGGCACATGCTGAAGCTGGCCATCCACCCTGGTGAGGGGCCAAGCTGAGACAAAGAAGCACACGTCACGCAGGGATGGTTGAGAGCATGGGTTCTGGAGTCGGATGGCCTGATTTCTAATCCCAGCTCTGTTGTTCACTAGTTGTAGGACCTGGGGCAAGTTGCTTCTCTGAGCAAGTATTTCCTCACTATAAAAGTTGAGATAATCACAACAATGTGAAGATGCAATGTGTATGTGAATACACTACTGACTGTACACTCACTTAACACTAGTTACCATAAATTTAATGTTATGTGGTTATTTTTTAAATGGGATAACAATAGGACCTATATCACCAGGCTGTGAGGGCTAGATGAGATAATACACGCAAAGGACCTGGCACACAATACATGCTCAGTGAGTGCGGGCATTCACTGCAGTGCCACTGAGTATCCATTTGACCACTGGCCTGGCTCTCTGGGCCTGGACTTGTAAGCATAGCTCTGGGCTGCGGTATAAACTGGAGGGCACATCCCTGCTGTGGAAAGGCTGGTTCTTGAACAGGAAACTTGGACCACATGCGGAAAGGATGGAGCGGCATGTGAGGGAAAGAGCTGGGGGAATCCTCAAAATTAATCTGGGGACAATGGCAGAATTTCTTTGGAATTTAATGTCCTCCCTTCCAAGAGGAGGTTGACCCAGGATATTCCTAAAGTCTCTCTCACCATCAGACTTCTGTGACTACCTTGATGACAGGCAAAACTTGGAGTTTTGGAGCTGTGTGGTCTGAACCCAGCACTGGGGTCTCCTGGGCCTTGTCTCTGCGTCTGTGAATGGGGCTGGGGGAGACCTTACTCTCAGGAGCATCTTGAGGTATCCTATGGTAGAAAGGACTTGCCAAAACTTCTGTGCCAGCTTCACCACGGACCGTCTCCAGAAGGAAGGGACTTCGGTTGCTGAATTCGCAAATCTAAATATAACACCAGTAATGCCACAGGAAGGCTGGCCCGGAGGAAGCTGGGCCAGGCTGTGGGGAGGAGGGACGCTAGTGCGAGGACCAGGGCTGCTGAGTGCAAAAACAGAACAGTCACTCAAAAGCGGCATTCTGTTTCAAAATGACCGTCAGTAGCCACAGACTTCAGTTTTGAGACAGAAATTATCCAAAGGGAAATTATTTTGTGTGAATTAGAGATGCCCCCCCGCAACCTGCACCTCCCACCTCCCGCCCCATCTGTCTCTCTCTGCCCTTCGGTCTGACACAGGTCAGATGTTTCTGTCGTGTGACATGGTGGCAGAAGGGACCTTCCTCCTACATCACCAGAGGCAGGGCTTGTGTCATAGCAGCTCTGAATCCACACGCGCCTTGCTTGGTTTGCTCACTGAATACTGTGGAATAACAAAACAAATACACGTCTTGCATAAAACAAATAAGATTAAATTTTAAGGGGAAGACCCTGCCCTCAAGTCAGTTGTTGTTTAGTCACTAAATTGTGCCCAACTTTTTGTGACACCTTGGACTATAGCCCACCAGGCTCCTCTGTCCATGGGATTCTCAAGGCAAAAATACTGGAGTGGGTTGCCATTCCTTTCTCCAGGGAATCTTCCCCACCCACGCATCGAACCTGAGTCTCCTGCACTGTAGGCAGATTTTTTACCATCTGAGCCATCAGGGAAGCCCCTAAAACGTTTAGTTGTATCCAAATTTTGAAGACCTTTGATTGCCAAGATAATGAGTGTGTACCTTATCCTGCAAGAAACTGGGAGACAGCAATGACTATCCATGAGTGGAGCGACATGATAAAAGGAGCAATTTAGGAAAATGAACCCGAAGAAGGGGAGAGGCTAAAGGGAAGGAGACAAGATGGGGGAACACAGAGGAATGGATAGAGAAGATGGGGTACATATATACAATGGACTGTTACTCAGCCATAAGATGAATGAAATAATGCCCACTTGCAGCAGCATGGATGGCCCTAGAGTTTGCCATACTGAGTGAAGTCAGACACAGAGAGAGACATATCATGTGATATTGCTTATATGAGGGATCTAAGAAAAAATGATGCAAATGAACTTATTTACAAAACAGAAATGGACTCATAAACTTGGGAGAGTGAACTTGTGATGGCAGGGGAGACAGGCGAGGGGGGGGACAAATAGGGGGTTTGGGATTGACATGTACACACTGCTATATTTAAAGTGGATGACTGGCAGGGACCTACTGTGTAGCATAGGGAACACTAATCAATATTGTGTGGCAATCTGAATGGAAGGAGAATTTGAAAGGGAGTAGATACATGTGTATAACTGAGTTGCTTTGCTGTACACCTGAACCTAGCACAGAATTGTTTATCAACTATACTTGAATATAAAATTAAAAGTTTTTTTTTAAGAAAAGATGGGTTGGAGCACTGGCGTAGTCTATCATCCTGAGATCACAGTGGCTGTAGCTGTAGGAGTGAACAGGAGGGTAAAGAGAAGGGTAAAATTTGTCTAAATATGAATTGATATAACTAGTGATAGGAGATGAATAGTCAGAGAAAAAGTGAAAAAAAAGTTGGAAATTTCAAGAACACCAGATTATTTAATTACTTATTAAATTTAATAACAAAATATACCATAAAGTGACTAGTAGCATCTTAAAAATAAGTCCTGAGTCAATAAGTGAGATCATTAAAACTCCTGAAAAAGGAGGAAGTCAGCTAAGCAGACCTAGTGATGATCACTGCATTTTAAAAAATCTGTTCATAGTATGAAGTGGTCAGAGACTGGATTTTTTTTTTTTTGCCTCTATATATATACACCAAAGAAAGCATTAGAGATTTCTACTCCAAATTGGTCTTAGAAACATATAAGATGGAGATACCAGGCCAGTTGTGAGGAGAGCACAGATAGATGTCCTAAGAGTACCCAACCGAGTAGATGTAGATAATTCACAGGCAGTCATCTGGGCAGTTCAGAGAGAGGCTGAATAACTCTCGGTCAAGACAAAAAGCCAGGCTTGGTTCAGCAGACACTGGAGAACTGCTGTAGGCCCTAGAAGAGAGAGCAGCCTGGTGAAAGCTGGGTTTTAGAAACATGAGCTGAATAGACCCTGACAAGCCTTCAGAGCATGGACTGGAGAGGCACAGCGCCAGAGGCAGCTTTTTCCTGGTGTGAGGGGGAAGCTGTAGGCTTGGATCTTGGTTGCAGGAGAAGGACCAGCCCTGTGCATACTGAAAGGATGAAGCTCCAGATCTGGGCTCGAGGTTAGGATGTGGGGATGAAGAAGGAGCAAGGATTTGCCTTGTTCTTTTTGTCTGTGAAGAGTTGCTTGAATATGAAACCTTCTTTAATCCATTCCTAAATCCAGATTAAATAGGGATTTTCTCAGATAAACATTGCTTTGCAGTCCACCTTTTCTCGAAAAACAGTGAAAAAACATCATAAAGTTTGCTTTCTCATGGTTCTCTGTGAGTGCACTGAGCTAAAAACAAGATATTTTCTGGGTTTTTTCTACAAAACTTTAAAGAAAGCACTTCTTGCAGATGATACCATCTTTCAAATCATCTATATTTAACAAAAATTATTAGAAAGGTATTAATGAAATATGACTTTACTTGGAGAACTCTTTGATGGTCTGGCCATATGCAACTGCCTTTCCAGTGAACTTCATGCCCATCCTGCTTCTAGTAGAGCTCTGCATCCCACCAGTCCCTCCTTCCATGCCAATCAGCCATGCTAGGGAGCATTTTCAGTCAACCATCCCTGCCACTACCAAAAAACAAAAACAAACGAAAAAACACCCCAGAACCGCCAACAACAGCAATAATAAAAACCAATTCTGGAGTACCTTCCGGTCTGGAGAATATCTATCCAAGCTCGTTCTACAATGACCATCTATTGCTTACAGCTGCCATTATAGTGGCATACAAAATGGTTTCACTGTCCTAAAAATCCTCTGTTTCACCTACTTATCTTTCCTTCCCTCTTCCTGAACTCCTGACAACCACTAATCTTTTACTGTCTCTATGGTTTTGTCTTTTCCAAATTCCAGGTGGAATCATACCTTAGGTAGTCTTTTCAAACTGAATTCTTTGACATATATCACATTTTTAATCAGAAATCATCAGAAATTAAAAACTATGCAACATATGCAACCAGCCACTATTTGCTTCTGAGTCCAAAAAGAAAAGAAAAATGGTTATCTTTTGCCATTCAAATTACACCAGTCCTATCCCTCTTTTACAGACTCCCTGCCCCTGGGATTCTGGGAGTCCCAGGCTGCTTGTACCTCCCACATCTTCCCCCTGGCTCTCGCCTATCTCCAGATCCATTCACCACTCTCCTAGGAGCCATCCTGGTGCAGATGGCATCCTCTAGGTTCCATCTGGATTTCTTGGGCTCCTTCCACCTCTGGCCACAGACCCATCCCTTATTTCCTCACAGTCCTAAGAGAGTTATGAATGTGTAATAAAACTTCACTGAAGTTTGAGGAATAAGAAAAGGGAAGTACATCACAAAGAATGATTTATTTTTGTTACTAGTCAAGGCTTCACTCAGTAGCCTGGACCCTACCTCAGGCTCTCTCTGCTTTGCTCCCAGCCAGAGAACACTTCAAATGCCAGCTCGCTTCTGCATGGTGAGAATGAGTGCTTCTAGGAGTCAACTCAACCTGTAGTCGAGGGACCAGCAACCAGGAGGCCCAAAGAAGACAGGAGACATCCTGATACCAGAGCCCAAGACCTGTCTACCACATCCTCATTTCCCTCACTTGCAGTTTCTAGACTGGAGTCTGCAGGATGAGCGACAGTGAGGCTGCCCATCCCCCACAGATGGGGCTATGGCTGTGTCTTAGTCCTAACAGCACCACATTCTATGTTCTTCCATGTTAGAGCACCGTATTAGGAATGGCAACATCTCAGCCAGGTTCTCTGCTGGGAGCAGGTCTGCTAGCTTTTGGATTATTGCACAGCATGAGGGGCACATAGGCCCTTTATCTCCACTCTGCAGCTGCTGCAAACTATGGTTCAAGAAAAAAGCATATGACTATAAAATAAACAAAAATACACAGGCACCAGGTAGTCTAAATTCACACAGAGAAAAATCAAGTCCCGTAAAGAAGTGACCATCTAGTAAAGCATGCGTCCAGATTGGGTTACCCAACTGACCAATCAGTTTCTCTGCCAGAAACTCTACACTTGGGTTAATGAGGACTTTAATTTTCTGCAAGCAGGTATTTGCTTTATTTGGCACAACTGAAAGGTTTGCAGTGGAAAAGGGTATGATCATCACAGCAACAACAATCACAGTGGTGCTCAAAGGGTGGGCTCCCGACAGGTAGAGTCAGCGCCACCTGGGGACCTGTAGGAAATGCAAATTCTCCAGCCCCACCACAGACCTGCCCAATCAGAAACCCCAGGGGTTGGAGGGGAACTCTGGGTTTCCAAGGAACTCTGGGTGATTCTGGTGCAGTTTATTGTGAGAACCACTGGTCTGCCAGATTCTAAAGCCTCTAAACTCTTCTTTGAAGACAAAAAACTGCTCGTAACTTTCAAACAATGATCTTTCCTCTCTCAAGACATCATGGGATCTAAATGAGATCCTGGTTCAGTCAGGGCCACAGAACTCCAGTGTGTTGGTAAATAGCTAAATTTATTGATATTAACCCAAAAGCTTGAAAAAAAATTTAAAACAACAGGAAAGGAGAGAATATAATATTCAACTTGGTTTATATAGGGAATAATAATTATTTATATGACCTGCTCACTATTTTGAGTGTGAAAATGTCATACTGCTTAAAAATAACATATTAATGCTGTTTTAAAATGTAGATACGTGTAGATAAGCTTTGTCCTTCATTGTATTTTGTTAACATAAGCATGGCTATCTCTTCACAACTTTAAAAGATGAGAACACTGAGATCCCATTATCCTTCTCCTAGCCTTGCAAGGATATCTCTGAAAGGGATAATCAAAGTGCAGCTACTTTATGCCTTACCTATTTTCACCCCCACACAGCTTATCACAGTGAAACAACTGTCGTTCAACTCAAGAGCATCTTCTCCTGAAACAGTCCAGTTGCACATTTCTTTGCTATTGCATATCCTCCAAGTTGTGCTAGAGGACAAAAAGTGCTCCAGAATGGAGCAGAAGATACTAAAGAAGGCAGCAAAAGCTGTGCACCAGACCGTGTGTGAAGAGTTGATAAAGGGAGCTGAGGGCATCACCACATCTTCTTGGTCTGGGGGATGCCGACTTGTACCACGTAACAAGGTTGGCAGCTGAAACTGAGCGGTCTGTGGATGGCAGGATTTGAGTGAATGAGATGCAGAGGGAGGAAAAAAATTTAAACACAAAACATGTAGTTTGTGAAAAAATTCAACCATTTGCTAAAATTATAGATTATAATTATTTTAATAATCTATCAGTTCAGTCGCTCAGTCGTGTCTGACTTTTTGTGATCCCATGAACTGCTATAATTAAAAGTAATTATGAAATGCCAAGAAGCATCAACTACCTAGCTGAATAATTGAAAAAATTACATCAAACTTTTTTGCAACAATTTACATGTGACTATTTACACCTACAGCAAAGTCAGTTATGCAAATCAGCCTCTGGCTCCCTATTACTCTGCCTGTGTCCCACTCTTCAGGAACCTCTGATAGGATCCTTCACTCCAGTTCATTTTGCCCTTCAATCCAGTTAGGCATTAAGTGGGGTAAAGACATTCCACTTGGTTATAGCTGGCTTACAACTAGAGTGCCCTCTGCTCCCCACTTGAAATTATTCAGTTTCTTCCTAATCAATCCATTTCCATCTGTCTCTCAATCTCACTTCCTCTCTACTCCTACACCTCCTATCTTCCCCGCCTGCCCATTCCTCTATCTCACAGGTTCTCTACAGTTCCTCAGCAAAAGGAGAAAAGGGTTTGCACGGGATGTATGTGAACAAATTCTAGAATGCTATATGCTTCTGAGGCAACTTAAAGTCCAGCTGGAAGGATGCCCCTGTGTGTCTCTGATGGACCAGGTGGTCCTCTTCTCTCTCATCCATCCTGTTCTCTCCGCTGCTGAGCCTGGTGCTTAGCTGAGCTCTCATACATGTGGAATCAACACACCCAGCCTCCTTTACTGGTGATGTAAGATATGGTCTCATTTCCTTTGTTATGCAAACGATGAAATGGCACTGACCTTCTCATATTCAAACTTGAACCCCTCACTGGGTTGCCCAGTCATGTAGATAATTCTCCAAGGTGTAGCCTCAAGAAGTCTCTCTTATCTTTCTACTCCACCCTCCAGCTTGTCCTCCCACTGCGATCCACCCCTCAGTGCCAATGGAACACACTTTCCCCATAGCCCGATCAAAGCTGGGCTACAACTCCTGACAGGATACCATTGAAGATTTGGGGACAATAAAGGGAATTATCTCATTGAAAAGGGCTACCGATGGCACCGCAGATGGCTCTTCTCAGAGCAGAGGCCCAGACCCAGTCTCGGGTTCAGGGCCACATACCTCCCCACCCCTCCAGCCTCACACTGTAGAAAAACCCTCAGGTTTGTCTATGCTTTTCAGGTCTACAGGTCCGAACAATCATCAGACTTAGAAGGGAAAAGAGCTCCCCTACATGCCCAATCTACATTATCATTTCTTGTTTGACAATCTCCCTTTTCCCAAGATAGTTGAGAGTAGGAATGTCCACTGTGCAGTAAATGTCCCATCACCATGATGTCTGACGGCCCTCAGGAAATAGCTACAGCAGAACAACAGGAGAATTGTTGTTGTTCAGTCATTAAGTCGTGTCTGACTCTGCAATCCCATGGACTGCAGCACACCAGGCTTTTCTGTTCCTCACTAGCTCCCAGAGTTTGCTCAAATTCACGTCCATTGAATCGGTGATGTTATCTAACCATCTCATCCTTTGTCACCTCCTTCTTTGCCTGCCCTAAGTCTTTCCCAGCATCAGGGTCTTTTCCAGTGAGTCAGTTGTTCACATCAGGTGGCCAAAGTATTTGAGCTTCAGCATCAGTCCTTCCAATGAATATTCAGGGTTGATTTCCTTTAAGATTGGCTGGTTTGGTCTCCTTGCTGGTCCAAGGGACTCTCAAGAGTCTTCTCCAGCACTACAATTCAAAAGTATCAATTCTTCAGTGCTCAATCTTCTTTGTGATCCAACTCTCACATCAGTACAGGACTACTGGAAAAAACTAGGTTAATTTCAGCCTGAAATTAACACTTAGTCGGGAGGCCAACAGGTCAGGCCAGGCAGAGTTCCTCTGACAAGCTGTTCTCTCATCCTCTCAAATGCTCCATCCCTATACCAAAAAGCTTTGCAGCATATACATTGTAAATCCATACATAGCCCAAGAGAATATTTCTCCCAGATTCCAGTTCCTGTCAACAGGGTTTCGTACGCCTATGCTAAGCTTAACTGTGTATCACTCTTCATAACAGCTAATAGACAGCCTAGCTCCCAGAGTGAGAGAAATCCTCATTTTTTTAATGGAAAAACTCCATTTCCTCCTGGAACAATGGCTATATACAAGCTTTTTGTGAGCTCAGTCATGTCCAGTTCTTTGCTGCTCCATAGACTGTAGACCGCCAGGCTCCTCTCCTCATGGTATTTTCCAAGCAAGAATACTGGAGTGGTTGTCACTTCCTACTCCAGGGGATCTCCCAACCCAGGGATTGGACTGGTGCTTCTTGCATCTCCTGCACTGACAGGCAGATTCTTTACCACTAGTGCCACGTCGGAAGCCCCATATACAAGCTTTGTATTTCATTAACTAAAATGCCCAATGAAATTGTTTTCTCAGAAGAAAGGAAAGCCTTGCCTGAAAGGTAAATTCATATATGTTACTCTTTCAAGGCAGAACCATGTGAAATTTTATTTAGATGTATTTTAAATTAGAAAGTCATTATGAAGAAAATAAAACATGGTCCTATACGCTGAACTTTTTTCTAATTCATAAATTTTTCTAATTACAATTGACCTTGAAAACAACCATGTAACAATTTTTTGCATATCCTTCTACAAAGCTATGTACATACCAGCACACATGTATATATGTCTTTTTTTCCTACAAAAAACATAGGAAAACATAGAAACATTCTTTCTTTTCTTTCGTCGCATCCTCCATTTTCATTTAACTTAATAATATCTCAAGATTTTTTTTTACATATTAGCAATAGAGATTTTTTTTTTATAGCCTGTGGTATTCCATTTATGGCTTTATCAGTGTGTATTTAAGAAGTTCCCTTTTAATAATCAATGGGCATGTAGGTTGTTTCCAGGTGTTTTGGTGGGAGAGGCAGAAAGGATTAGAGCTATTACACGTATCTGGAATAAACATTCTGATATGTATGTTTGTATAGTTTGTGACTATGTTCATAAGGTAAATTTCTAGCAGTGGAACTTCCAGGTCAAGAGGCAAGGTGGTTTTTCATTTTGACAGATATCGATTGTACTAATTTATATTCCCAAGAATATCTGTATTCTTACATACTTGCCAACCCTGGGGATTATTATACTTATTAAGTTTTGCCAGTCTGGTAATCAGAATATTATACCTCATTGTTCCCATTTAGATTTCTTTAAATATAAGTGATATTAAATAACTTTTTATTGATCTGTTGGTCACTTGTATTTTTTTTTTCTGTTAGATCTGTGTTCACATCTTTTGCTCATTTTTCTATTGAATTGTTAAACATTTTTTTTACTGAGTTTTAAGATGCTTTTTTAATCAAAACATGTAGTTCTTCTTCTTATATGTGCTGCAAACGTTTCTTCCAACATGTATTTATCTTTTGATTTTGTGCACATTACTTTTTGCTCTGCAGAAGTTTCAAATATTTATGCAACCAGATTCATTCATCAGTTTCTTTATGACTTCTGTGTATGTACAACTTTTAAGTGACAATTTTTCCAGATTCTGCCTAGTAAAGTTAACCTGCTCACAAAAAACCTTAAGCCTGATTTCTGTCTATACTGTGTTCTTCAAGGTAGCTCCATCTTTGTATGGTCTGAGGACAGTAAGTGATAAATGGTGAGGCTTCTGATAGCTTATGACTCCTCAGAACAGACATAGCTGGGAGTCAGAATTTCTCCTAGAGCCTGAGACTGACCCAGACTTCAGTGGGTCAATGCATGGCCCGATGACCACACTCCTTATAGACTCAGTCACACCTTCCCTCGGTTCAAGTAGTAAGTGGCCAGCTTAATTGAATACAATATAATTCATGCTATTTGGGGGTTTATTTATTTGGGGCCTTTTTCTTGTACTCAAGAAGGACAGAAGACTTAAAAATCAACCTAGTTATTAATATTTTATGTTTCATTTCATTTCATACAGGCAACTTCAAAAGATGGTCCATGATATCAAGAACAATGAAGGCGGAATAATGAACAAGATCAAAAAGTAAGTCAGATGCCACAGCACTATGTGAGCACTTATTTATGTAAATAACATCTTATGCCAGCCTGCAGTAAGTGGGAGAAAACGAAGTTCCCTGTTACCCGGGTGAGGAATGACAACCTCTCTAGCATGTGACACTTTCTTACTCATGGCTAGAGTCATGGTGGTCAGACCCGCATTCAGGAAACATGGTGAATGAATGGCTGGTACTCAGGCACCTTGCTTTTCTCTCTCACTCCTGGACAGCTGAGTTATGTCATTCAAGGTGCTTGGCAAACATCAAAAGAGACGTTTATAGAAGCCAGACAATCAGCTTCTTTGACCACTTAGCTAAGGGCCACTAGGATGCGTTTCTGTTTTGGAGAAATTCAAAAGAGAAATTGCAAGAACACAGCCTGATTTCTTTAGGATGCCACAACTGTTTTCCATATTTTGATTTCTGCTTTTTCAATTATGACCTTAAAATGGTGTTTTCAATCGACACTTGGAGGAGGGAAGTTAGAATTCCAAATCTTCCTACACATACACACACACAGACACATACCTCTAAGGTTTTGTTTTTGTTTTTGCAGAGAATAGAAATTGTACATTACGCATACCTGAATTTGCCACTCGAAATTAACTCAAGAGGAAAGGGGAAATGGTACTCTGTTAAGTTTTTGTTTAAGGCTTTTTTGTTTTTATGAAAGTAATACAGATTCACTAGGAGAAAAAAATCAAAGAGTTCAGAATTGCATGAAGTAAAAATCTCTCACCTTCTCCTACTCCCACCCTAACCTGCTCCCCAGAAACGGGCACAGCATGAGTGAGTTTGGTATAAATATCTGTATGTGTATGTTTACACACACACATACACACATTGGCATAGTTGTAGTCCCTAAATATACATTACATACATGCATACAGTTTCATCATGAGTGGCATCATGCCACACACACATTCTACCAAGTTGCTTTGTTTGTTGGTTTTAATTAATGCTATATAGTGGGCATTTTTATTTGTTAGCACATAAAAATAACCATAAACGTTTTAAACAGATCATTAATAGTCTACTATAAATATATTATCATTTATTTAACCAGCTATATACTGGTGGATTTCTTTGAAGTAGGAGTTTAAATGTACATTTTGGAAGACAATTTGATAATATCTATGAAAGTTTTATGGCCATTTCTTTTAGTTTACCTGTCATAAATAATACTTCAATAAATATCCTGTGCAGACTTTTGAGTATACCAGAAAACTAATGAAATGAAATCTCTAGCTTCTGGATAGGATTTGTGCCCTTGAGATTTTGGTTGATATTACCAAATTGCTGCCCCCAAAGTTTGTACCACTGGTTGGTGGCGGTTTAGTCATTAAGTCATGCCCGAGTCTTGCAACCTCATAAACGGTAGCCTGCCAGGCACCTCTGTCCATGGGGTTCTCCAAGCAAGAATACTGAAGTGGGTTGCCATTTCCTTCTCTAGGGGATCTTCCCAACTTAGGAACTGAACTTCCCAACTTAGGTCTCCTGAATTGCAGGTGCTACAAACAGTGGATAAAAGTTCATTTCCTTGTGGCTTTAGAGCAGAGTACATTTTTTCTTTTTTGGCCTTTGCTAAACTTAAGAGTAATAAATCACTTTTCATGGTGTTTTTAGGCTATACAATGTAAATGAGTTTCAATATGTGTAACTGGTCATCACAAAATAGTTAAAATGATCTTCTGCTTGAGGGACAGTGGTCATCTCATACAGGAGAAGAACCTGTCTTCATGGTCTCTTCTATGACTGGGAGATGTGTGTGTGACTATTTTCATTTCTTATTTCTAATACATATAGAATCTCATTGAAATAGAGAACCCTGCCAGTCATTGTTTCCATCACTAGCAATTCTAGACTAATTACCTCACAATTGCCAATTTTACAATATACCAATTCTTTCAATAATATGAAGCCTTTGTATAAAATGTCTCCTTATTCAATTTACAGCAGCCATGGAGCTCAAATTTTCCCAGATAATTTCTATTTCATTCTGCCCACTATCCCCTAATACTTGACAAACTGTGTTTTTTTCTCTGTTTGGAAAATATGACTGCCCCAGTCATCACCCTAGTGAAGTCAATGGCTCTTTTGGGTCAAAGTGCCCCAAACTTAGGCTCTGGCTCAAAACCAAGCCACAGGTGCCACCTTCAAAGGAGGAAGCACAGTTGAGCACACTGGTTTCCTAACACGAGAGCATGACAGAGTTGTCACCAGTTCATGGGTGAATGAGAAAAGAAGGCCCGTAAAGAGTTGAGGGTTGGCGTGCAGCTGCTGGTTCCTCAGTGAGGCCCAAACGACACCTCTTATCTCTGGTCGATGTTCAGTGATCAAGGATCCTCTCTTGAATTGCTCCTTTATTCTGAGATGATGACCTCACACTTTGGGGTATTAAAATACAGTTTCTTTTCCTTTTTTGAAAAGACAGCAATAACATATAATGGTTGGTTTGTGCTTTTTGAAATCTTACTGTTCCATGAACAGACCTGGCACCAGATCCAGTTTTGTTTTTGTTTTTCTTCCCTTCCCTTCCTTTCTTCCTTCCTCCAGAGACAGGTCTCTCTGGACCTCATCCTAGGTCTAACAACAATGTCTTCCCAGCATGCCCTTTTGGCTTGCTGAGAATTGAATGAAACAATAGCTAGGAGAGTCTTTAGGAAACAAAAAATAATTTCTAGGCAAATATAATTAATCTTATTTTTGCAACATTACAGTTCTGGTTTATCAGCCTTTTTTTTTTTGTAATCAAGCATGATTTTCTGTACCACCTTTTTCCCCAAAAATGAAATATTTTTGTATGTAATGGTTACCTTGTGTGTGTCTGTCTCTCTGTGTGTGTGTGCTCTAAGTCACTTCAATGGTGTCCGACTCTTTGCGACCCCATGGACTGTATCCCTCCAAGATCCTCTGTCCATGGGATTCTTCAGGCAAGAGTACTGGAGTGGGTTCACACCCTCCTCCAGGGGATCTTCTCAACCCAGGGATTGAACCTGTGTCTCTTGTGTCTCCGCATTGGTAGGCGAGTTCTTTACCACTAGTTCCATCTAGGAAGCCCCAGTGATTAGCTTATATACAGCTTAAGTAAACAGATGTGATGTTTTAGTAAATGAAGGCTACTGGGTTTTATATAGGTTTTATTTATATATGTCTAAATTTCACTAAGCAAAGCATTCTTACATAACATGCTAACTATTATTAAAAATAATAACTTACTACAAACCTTACACATTTCAAATAATGGAAGGGAAAGCGTTGTCAAAAGTTATAAAAAGTCTAAAAACTGGGATACGTTTCGAAATGTAATTTTAGTTTTTTCCTTTTAATGAATGGGAAAGCTTTGTGAATATTCAGAACATAGTATATGCATAAATATAGTAGTTTTGAGAGTGCTTGAAACAATTCAGCTTTTATCTAAACATCACAACCCTCAACCTGGAGACACTCACTGCTCACTTATTTGACATTTTTTTCAATAGTACAAAAAATAATTTCATCACAACCTACGACATTTTAGTTCAGCATTTTAGCTGATTATAGCTAATTTTTCTTATTATTTAAAGCATTTACTGAATTATTTATTAAAATAGAGTTCATCTTCTCTTACCTTCCTATCAAACCAATCAACATTTATTGTCCTCGAATCTCTGATCTCTGGACTTACTAGTATTCCTGACCTCTTAGAGCCCTTTCACCTCCCGACCTCACCTTTGCCGAGTTTCAGCCACACTGTGCACTGAGGGGGAGGGGCAGAGGCAGGAAATGCTGGCTAATGGCTTCACTACATTTACAGTACATTTAGTTTTTCAGTGTGATGGGTTCAAAAGAAGCCATTATTCTGTTAGTTATCTACCCATTATCCCTAAACCTGCTTCTATTATGGGCCTTGACAACAGCTGTCCTACTCACTGATCATCTGTCTAATTTGTTATCTACAGGCTGAAAGTCAAAGCACCTCCAAGTGTTCCTCGGAGGGACTATGCCCCAGGTAAGAGTATTTCTAAACTACTTGGACTCTTGACTAACCTAATGTTCATAATTCCTTCTTGAAAAGGGAACACTGTTCTACTCATTTGAAAACAAAGGAGCCCATTCTAATTTTAAGAGTAATCTGACTATAGTGGAGATATAATGGTCCTTCTATCTGTCCATCCATCCACCCATCCATCCATCCATTCATCTATTGATCAAATATGTATTAAGCAACTTCCATGTGACAGGCATATACAGAGTCTTAGGTAAAAACACAATGAAAATAAGACAGATATGGTCTCCATACTCACAGAATTTATAGTCTAGAAGGGAAGATAGATGATTTTAAAAGCAATTACAATTCAGTGTGATGGGGAAGCACAAAGTTCTATGGAAGTACATAGCAATAGTATCTAATCTAATTTGAGGTGGAGAATGTGGCGAAAGTAGGGAATGGAAGGCTTCCTAGATAGAGAATTGTTAAAACAGATACTTGAGGGTCCATGAGGTTGGGGGCAGGGCGGGGTAGGGGGAGCACAGGGTATGTGGAATAAATTCCTGATGGCACATAGTTACTCAATCTTCTCCAAGTTTTAGCCCTGCAACCCCATTCCAACTAGGATTAACTTTGTCAGGAGAGAGGAGTTAGCCTGGAGATGCGTAGGTTTATGACAACAGAAAGCTAAGTACACCAAAACCTTTGTGTGGATCACAACAAACTGTGGAAAATTCTTCAAGAGATGGGAATACCAGACCACCTGACCTGCCTCCTGAGAAATCTGTTTTCAGGTCAAGAAGCAACAGTTAGAACTGGACATGGAACAGCAGGCTGGTTCCAAATCGGGAAAGGAGTTCGTCAAGGCTGTATATTGTCACCCTGCTTATTTAACGTATATGCAGAGTACATCATGAGAAACACTGGGCTTGAGAAAGCATAAGCTGGAATCAAGATTTCCAGGAGAAATATCAATAACCTCAGATATGCAGATAACACCACTCTTACGGCAGAAAGCGAAGAACTAAAGAGCTTCTTGATGAAAGTGAAGGAGGAGAGTGAAAAAGTTGGTTTAAAACTCAGCATTTGGAAAACTAAGATCATGGCATCCGGTCCCATCAGTTCATGGCAAATAGATGGGGAAACAGTGAGAGACTTTATTTTTTAGGGCTCCACAATCACTGTAGATGTTCCTTGGAAGAAAAGCTATGACCAACCTAGACAGCATATTAAAAAGCAGAGATATTACTTTGCCAACAAAGGTCCATCTAGTCAAAGCTATGGTTTTTCCAGTAGTCATGTATGGATGTGAGAGTTGGACTATAAAGAAAGCTGAGCACAGAAGAATTGATGCTTTTGAACTGTGGTGTTGGAGAAGACTCTTGAGAGTCCCTTGGACTGCAAGGAGATCCAACCAGTCCATCCTAAAGGAAATCAATCCTGGATATTCATTGGAAGGACTGATGTTGAAGCTGAAACTCCAATTCTTTGGCCACCTGATGCAAAGAACTGACTCATTTGAAAAGACCCTGATGCTGGGAAAGATTGAAGGCAGGAGGAGAAGGGGACGACAGAGGATGAGATGGTTGGATGGCATCACCGACTCGATGGACATGAGTTTGAGCAAGCTCCAGAAGTTGGTGATAGACAGGGAAGCCTGGTGTGCTGCAGTCCCTGGGGTCGCAAAGAGTTGGACACAACCGAGCGACTGAACTGAACTGAACTGAAGCTAAATAGATTTTCCATCACAATTTCCTTGTCTAGAAAAGATGCATTGGGCAGGTAGGTCTAAAATCTCATTTACTTTCTAAAATATAAGGATGTCCTGGATGTAGACAGGTCTATCCAGCCCTCATTGAGAACCACAGGACTACAGACACTGATGATAACTCTTCCTCTACAGAATGACAACTGAAACCAAACCTCAACCTTAAAGAATGATGACTACTTTATTTTTCTCTACCACTGATCAAGATAGTATTAAATCAGATAGTTGAGTTTTCCTTGAGCACTAATGAAATTTTATCACACTGAGAAATGCTGACCAGCATTCCAGGTGTGGTCACTTACTCACAGGACCACTTTTTAGAACTCTTTAGGTGAGACAGGATTTATTGACCTCACAGTGCCAATCAGTCAGCAAGTCTAGACAGTTGGCCGGGGATTCCTTTGCAATTTGGAGCTAAAAAAATTAAGTACCCTGACCTTTAAAATCTACCCATTTTGTCTATGGCCATATCACCTTGAACATACCCAGTCTTGTCTAAAATCTACCTAATCAAAAATTTATAAAAACAGATATATTTTCCCCCTCAAAGTTCCAAAAAAGAAAAGAAATCAAAGTAGACTGCACCTGTTAAGCCCAAAGGCTTGATTGAAAAATATGGAATCATGGGGTCTCAGGTTTAAAAGGGGGCCCAGAGGTCATATAGTCTAACATCCAATCCATTGCTTAAAGTTACCCCACTCCCACACACCACACACAGGGCTCCCTTTCCACTTGGAAACCTCCTGTGATGACCTCCCAAGCCTGTTTGAGCCCATCAGGAAGAAACAGCCCTGGAGCAATGTAGATGTGATCCATTTCCTGTGGCTTCCTAAGTCTGTCCTGCTAGCCACACAATGCAAGATTTTAAAAATTCTAAAAAGTGGAAATAGAGTTATTCTGTGCAGTTTCAAGGAATAGAATAAGATGTTAGGTCATTTGAATGGTTTCTTTCTAAAATAAACATCTCCAGGTGCTTCAGCTGTACCACACATTCTTTGATTAACTCCACAAATATTACACGAATGTCCTGTTTGATACTCACTGTGCTAGATATGTAACGAGAAACAAAATATAGTCCTGGACCTAAAAGAACATAATGACTAGTGGGGAATCAGATAATAAATCAGAATGCAAACTGGTAAACACAAATATCCAAATGTGGTAACTGCTGTGAAGGAAGGTGGCAGATGCAGTGATAGGGAATCTGTATAGGGTAGGGGAACAACTTGAGTAGTCAGGGAAGGTCTCTCTGAGAGGGTGCCATTCAATTTGAAACCTGGAGAGTTAGCAGGAACATTTGTTACTTTGTAGATGACCCAGTGGCACTGGAGATGCTGAACACAAACATTAGGAGCTCAGGCAACTCGATCTCTCTGACTTTAGGATGGATGTCTCCTGATGGTCCTCTCACACTCAGCTGTCTCCTTGCTCATCCCCTCGCCCAGGTCCCTTCTTTTCCTCTACCTTTTACTTGGGCAGAAGACAGGGAGCATTCACGATTTATTTACCCTTTAGCCTAACCACACATGCTGGAGATCATCCTTGATTCCTCCTCTTCACTCAACCTCTACAAAAAAAAAAAAATCAAACTCTAAATCTTATTTATTCTCTTTAAATATCTCTCAAATATTTTTGCTCCTTTCTATTTACAAAGTTATAGCTCAGACTCTGCTCATCTCTTGCTTGTCCTAGAACAAAAGCCTCTAGGTAGTCTCCTGAATTATTAATTTCATGGGGTCTTTTCAGTCTCCACCAGAAAACTGTTCTGAAATACCTTTGCCTAAATATTTTCATGGTTTTACATCATCATCAAGAGGGCCCACAAACAAGATCCTTCAAGGTTCAGGCACTAAATGGCTGTGTAATCTTGGACAACTCTTTTCTCGTTTCTCAGTCATGCAGGGCTGAACCAGAAAACCTGTTAAGTTCTCACCAGAGCTAACACTCTGTCAGAAACAAGTCCTGGGAGGCCAGGGCCTAATGATGAAGCAGTCTCTCCTAATCTTCCCTAACTTTAGGACTCCACTGCTTTCAATCTCCCTGATGCTCAGAAATGTTCCCTTGCTTGACCTCAGACACCTGCTATCTTCCCTGAAACTCCCCAAATAGTCTTGATATCAGTACCTTTGTACTTTATCTCTCTTATGACACTGAAATGTGGTCAGGTCTTCTAAGTCTTTGCTGTGTGTGTGTGTGTGTGTGTGTGAATGTGTGTACGTGTGCTAGTCGCTCAGTCATATCTGACTCTGTGTGACCCTATGGACTGTAGCCCACCAGGCTCCTCTGTCTGTGGGTTTCTCCAAGCAACAATACTGAAGTGGGTTGCCAGTTCCTTCTCCAAGGGATCTTCCCGACCCAGGATCTAACCCAGGTCGCCGCCACTGCAGGCAGATTCTTTTCCGTCTGAGCCACCAGGGAAGCCCCCAAAATGTAATTCCTAGCCTGGCAGCATCAGCATCACCCAGGAGCTTGTTAGAAATGCAGAATCTCTGCTCAACCCTAGAACTGCTGGATCAGAATTTGTGTTTTAACAAGAACTCCAGAGAGTTTGAATGTATATTAAATTTGAGAAGGCCTGCTATAAATCACCAACTCTGTCCTTATTGATTCTCCTAAACTGAAAGACAAATCTATTAAAATTCTAGAATCTCCAAAATTTATCCTATCGTTTCAACAGATCAATATAGTCTTGCTTAGTCTCCCTGCTTTTACACTCAATCCCTGGAAAAGGTCCTTTTGGCAAGACTACCATCATCACCTGCAGTTGGTACCCCCCTTGCCACTTCCTGCCCACCCCCCCCAACTCATGTCCCAGGAGCATTTTGGGCTATTTTTCCAGAGCCTTGAGGTCCTTGTGCAGCTGCAAGCTGGGGCCTCAGAAACCAGCCCTGACAGTTTCCCCTGAACCCATAGAGTCTTCAAGGACATTGGAGGCCCCAGTGTTTGGAGATACTAGCCCGCCAGACCTCCTGAGTCCAGAAAGCCAGTCAAGTGCTTCCTAGAGGCCTATGCAGATTTGGTCCACCCAAGACTTCTGAAGCAGCCCCACCTGTTTCCTCTGGATGATAGATTTATGTCCTCTGTCCAGTCCAGGAAGCTAATGGCTTCCCAAACCCATTAAGCCAAGGTGGAGAGTGTGTTGACCTTGGTGATGCTGACCTTCAGAAAGCAGAGGATAGAAATGGCCAGAGCTCCATAGGGGTCAGCACAAGTGTCATCAGTCCCTCTCATTAGAAGGCGGAAGGACAAAGCTTGAATCTTACAAACAGTGGAGGCCTGGACCTCCTACAGATGCAAGCAGGTCAGGCCAGTGTGCAGCCTGCTGCTTTCACTCCAGACCCCACAATCTACTTGGGCTCTGAGGAAAGAACATTGTTTGCAGGAACACCACGGTCCACCAAGCAAACTATTATTCCCGTGCAGCTGGCATTGCTGGGGGAAGGGAAGCTATTCAGAACATACTGGGTGTTTACTCTGACCTGGACATTGTGCTAAGCTCTTTATAGACATTCAGTTCAGTTCAGTTCATTCACTCAGTCAGTCTAACTCTTTGCAACCCCATGGACTGCAGCACGCCAGACTTTCTTGTCCATCACCAACTCCTGGAGCTTGCTCAAACTCATGTCCATCGAGTTAGTGATGTTGTTCCAACTATCTCATCTTCTGTCATCCCCTTCTCCTCCTGCCTTCAATCTTTCCCAGGATCAAGGTCTTTTTTAATTAGTCAGGTCTTCACATCAGGTGGCCAAAGTATTGGAGTTTCAACTTCAGCATCAGTCCTTCCAATAAACATTCAGGACTGATTTCCTTTAGGATTGACTGGTTGGATCTTCTTGCAGTCCAAGGCAGTCTCAAGAGTCTTTTCCAACACCACAGTTCAAAAGTATCAATTCTTCACCACTCAGCTTTCCTTCCAGTGGTCATGTATGGATGTGAGAGTTGGACTATAAAGAAAGCTGAGCGCCAAAGAATTGATGCTTTTGAACTGTGGTGTTGGAGAAGACTCTTGAGAGTCCCTTGGACTGCAAGGAGATCCAACCAGTCCATCCTAAGGGAGGTCAGTCCTGGGTGTTCATTGGAAGGACTGATGTTGAAGCTGAAACTCCAATACTTTGGCCACCTGACACGAAGAGCTGACTCATTTGAAAAGACCCTGATGCTGGGAAAGATTGAGGGCAGGAGGAGAAGGGGATGACAGAGGATGAGATGGTTGGATGGCATCATCAACTCGATGGACATGGGTTTGCATGGACTCCAGGAGTTGGTGATGGACAGGGAGGCCTGGTGTGCTGCGGTTCACGGGGTCTCAAAGAGTCAGACACGACTAAGCGACTGAATTGAACAGCTTTCTTTATGGCCCAGCTCTCACATCCATACATAACTACTGAAAAAACCATAGCTTTGCTCATTTAATCTCTCATTGTGCTTGTGCTAAATTACTTCAGTCATGTCTGATTCTTTGTGACCCTCTGGATTGTAGCCTGCCAGGCTCTTCTGTCCATGGTATTCTCCAGAGATGAATACTGGAGTGGGTTGCCATTTCCTCCTCCAGGGGATCTTCCTGACCCAGGGATCAAACTCTTATGTCTCCTGCGTTGGCAGGTGGGTTCTTTACCACTAGCACCCTAATCTCTCATTAGTGCGTTAAATAGAAATGGCTATCTTGGTTTCACAAATGAGGGAAGTGTGTCTCAGGAACATTCAGTAACCTGTCCACTAAAAAAGACCCACCCCAGGCTTCCATTCCATTGTTCCTCCCTTTGACCCAATTTAGGATGGTTACAATTTTCCAGGATATTTCTTATTTATTATCCTGAAAGCCCCAGAGCTTCTAATATTAAGTTCAAGAAGCCACCTGCTTCTTGAACTTTCAGAGTTGAACAGCTTCCTGTATCTCTGAGTCTGAGGTCTGGCTAGAGAGGGAGGGTGGGAAGGGGAGACCAATTGTGGTGCACCCAGAGTCTTCTGGGGTCACTGCAGAAGTTCCTCTGGTCACTCTTCAAACCCCCGAGAGGTCAGAACTGAACAGGCCTCTCTCCCTGTACCCTAGGGCCCTGATACCCAGGGGCTGTTGTCATGTCCTTAGAGGGCCACCTTCTCCTCCCCCACTGATGTCATGCAGGGAGGAGATCAGAGCAATGATAAAGTAGGGAGACCTCAGGGCAAAGGAAGACACTTAGAAAGCGATCGCTGAGTAAATGCCCACCACAGAAGCACAAGGCATGCATAACAACCCTTTGCCTGAAACATACTTGCTTTTGAGAATGAAATATAGCTTGCTTTTTCTCGTGTCCTGGTGTCCCTAGTAAAGCTAGATTTCATTTGATCTTTTGTCTCCCTGGTTACTTCTAACTGGTACCAAGAAAGCTGAACATGGGAAGAGCTGTATTCAACATCAGTTCTGACTCATGCAACTAAGAATAGAGGAATGAAACTTGCACTCAAAGGTATTTTAAAACCTAGAAAGTCCTGAGAGATCACCCAATCCAAACTTCTCATCTTAGGGACACTGGAGACCACAGAGGCACAGGGAATGCCCGGGGTCATACAGACAGCTGATACCTGAGTCAGGACCCTTTCCCCTACAGGGCCCTGTGAAAGGTGAATGATCATACAGATAAAGGGAATTTCTAAGATGTTAAGGGTTTAAATGCAAGTTACCACTCCCAGTCAGTCTGGCAGAGGCTAGCTTTGGCCTCAGCTCCGCACACCAAGTCACATCCCTTTCTCCTCTGGGTGTACCCAGAGGGACTGTCAGCTCGCTGCCTCCCCCGCAGCCTCGGTAGTTCCTCTTTCCGTTCCTTCCCTGTGTCTGTCCCCACCACCGCAGCTAGACCACCCTCCTTCCTCTCTTCTTCCTGTGTCGTACTGCAAGTCTCCCCACTGGTTGCTTGCATCCCGCTCTGCAAGAGGAGAACTGTGCAGGGCCCAGTGGCCCAGAGCACAGCCTCTAGAGTGAGATCAGGGCCAGAGTGGAGGACATGTGTGGACACGCAGTTGTGGAGTGCACCTCAGTGCCCATCACTCGGAGATCACCAGGCCCATCCAGCGTCTCTGGTGCCCCCGAGGACACCCAAGCAAGAGACTACATCCACACCCTCTCCTTTACCCTTTCCCTCAAGCTCTCAACACAGAGTCCTTTACTGTCCTTCCAGCCATGTCTCCCCATTCCCAAGAACCCCCAGTCTGGTTCAGACTCGGTCTCATCACACCTTTGTATTAGTCATCAATCGTGTCCGACTCTTTGTGACCTTTTGGACTGTAGCCCACGAGGCTCCTCTGCCCATGGGATTTTCCAGGCAAGAATACTGGAGTGGGTTGTCAAGGTTACTCAAACACCATCCTTGTCAGCCTGCCCCTCTCCACCTTGTCACTGGAAAATGCAGTACCCACTGAGGCTGGAACATCTCCCTGCCTGGCAGAGAAGCGAGCTTTATTTACCTGTCAGCGTATTTCCCTGTGATTCTCCAGTGCAGCTCATCCATTCTGTGCATGGCTGTGCCTTATGGATGCCCCTTCCTTCCACTGGCTAAGCTGTGCTTCTGGAACTGACACCTAAGCCCCCATCCTGAGGGTGGAAGGAGAACACCCTCCTTCATCACCATTCTCTTTTAAGGCCTAGTTCCAGCCTGCCTGGGGCACACGGCCTCAGTAACCTCTCGGCCCTCAATGAGTGCACGTTTCTCCAAATTCCTCCAGCACCTGGAATTATGATCGGCTGCTGGACATACACCAGGAAATTTTATACCACCTCAGATTGTCCTCAGTCTGATCCGTGAAAGTTTCTCTAGACTCTAGGTCTTTTATTTCATGTAGAGGCTGGGCTCAGTGAGAAGATCTCAGCCTCTGGGGTTTTTGGGCCTGGGTCAGAATCCTGGCTTTGCCCCTTAATCACTGAACCTAGGAAAGTTTTGTAACTTCCTTGAGCCTCACATTCCTTATCTGGAGATAAGTATGTCTATCCCTCAGGTTATTGTGAGAATTATGCATGTGTGTGTGTGTGTGTGTGCATGCTCAGTTGTGTCCAGCTCTTTGAGACCCAGAGGACTGTAGCTCACCAGGCTCCTCTGTCCATGGAATTCTGCAGGCAAGAATACTGGAGTGGGTTGCCATTTTCTTCTCAAGAGAATCTTCCTGACCCAGGTATCAAACTCATGTTTCTTACGCCTCCTGCATTGGCAGGCAGATTCTTTACCACTGGTGGAGAGAGTGAGTGAAGTGAAAGTTACTCAGTCATGTCTGACTCTTTGCAACCCCATTATATAGTTCATGGAATTCTCCAGGCCAGAACACTGGAAGGGGTTGCCATTTCCTTCTTCAGGGGATCTTCCCGACCCAGGGATTGAACCCAGGTCTCCTGCATTCCAGGCAGATTCTTTAACATCTGAGCCACCAGGGAAGCCTGGGATTATGACACAGTAAATAGGCTAAACCCAAACCAGTTACATAACACAACAGAAAAGGCTTTCCCTGACAAGGAGGCCCAACCAACATCTCAGCTCCCTAGGAGGGGCTGCAACCCCACACCATCTGGCCCATATTCAGCTTGAATTTACCCTCCTGAAAATTTCACTGACTACATACTACAGGGTTCTTGGATCCATTTCTTTGTGGTAACAATGCTGTGTGATTACCATTAGAGTGAAATTGAATTGGTATCATTTTGAGGATTTATTAAGACAACAATGAGTAACATTAAATAGCATTTAATGTGGTCAGGCTTTGCAAAACATTTCACATGTATTATATTACTTGATTCTCATAAAAACATGAGGCAGGCACTATTCTTATCCTTGTTTTACAGACGAGGAAATTGATCTTTAAACAATTAAGGGACTGGTCCATTGCCAAGCAGGTAACAAAGAGCAGAGCCAGGATTTGAACCCAGGGAGCTTGGGTCTAAAACTACCACCCGCACATATTGGTAGTCTCCCTGAGATGCTGAAAACCACGCACTACTTGGATCTAGTACTTTGGATTGCTATGCTTTTCGGTCTGGGCAATGGCTTGCTACGTATAACTTGATGAGTGTGATGCTGTGCCAGAAGACAGATGTGGCTGGGAGAAGGTGGGGCAACACGCAAATAACCTCACCTCCTGATGCTTTTCTCTGTTTTCTGCCTTGATGCACCACAATGCCTGGATTGGGGCATTCATGTTTCTCCTGGGTTTTATCTGAATGTTCAGCGGACGGCCAGGCCGTTCACATGAGATTTCAGCTGCAGAAGCCAACACAGCCTGGCCTTCAATCCAGTCCCCACACTCACTAGCCATGTGCCTCAGACAGGTTTTGCAACCTCTCTTAGCCTCAGTTTCCTTGACTATAAAACAGATAATAAGGCACCTACGACAGAGACTGTTTTGATGATAAACAAAGAAATACATTCATAATACTTCCCCTAGCACCCAGCACGCAGGAAATAGTCAATGATGGAATCTCTTATTACTATCCTCATTTTCACTCATTCAATTCATTTACTGGCTTGTGCTTTTATTTCAGTATTAGTGCAGAATTACAAATGCAAAATGGCATCCAGATCCAAAGATAAATAGGTCTTGCTTTTCAGTACAGAGAGACACTAAATTGTGTCTCTTAGGGCAGGATGAAGTACATGTCACAAGGTGCCGGCAGCATCTACGAGGTCATAACCCATAACCCAGAGGGACTGGAGAGGGCCTCATGGAGGAGGGATGCCAGGGGTTTGCACGGAAGAAGGGAGATGGGCTGGGGGGAGCAGCATGAGCAGCGTGGAGGACTATCAGAAGCCCAGGATGGAGGAGCAAGCTCTCCGGCATCACTGTAAGTGAGCGAGGCAGGGACGGCAGGTACAGGTGTGTGAATGCGTTGACACAGAAGCTCGACTTTATCCCGTAGGGAGCCAGTGATGGTTTTTAAGGAAAGGGGCAGCATGAGCCAATTTCTATTTTAAGAAAATAACTAGAAACAGTTGGAAGGATGAATTGAAGATCATAGAGACAGGAAAACTAGTTAGATGACAGCTACAACTGCTTTTTCCACTAGCTGATGATCAAGTGGATCCTGACTCCAGGGTTGACCAAGGCAAGGAAGTGTGTCTTATAAAAATATTTTATAAATGTTTTTGTTTTAAATAGTTGAAACAATAGCATCTTGCTGCTGTATGTTTTGACCTTCAGTTATCCTCAGACTTAAGGTATTAGAAACTTACTCCCCATTGGGCCAATATTGGCATATTGGGAAGAAGACTCGTTCATCTATTCTTCTAAGGATTTCTGGCAACTTAGTGATCAGAATACACTGTCATTTGGTATATGTCAGCCCAGAGAATAATTTCATAAGAATTATTTTCTGTTAATGTCAAAGTTTGATCCACTTGTAGAATGAAGCTCCTTCCTTTTGTCTATCATGTTTTTCTCAAGAGAGAGTTGCTGTTGCTGTCATTTCTTAAAATGTGGTCGTTCTGATACAAGACCTCCTTCCTGCTTTCACTTCATCTCCGTAATTTTTTTCCTTGTGCCTTTGTGGAACGGCCCAGAGCTGGAGTCAGTGGTCTCCTGTGGCAGAAATGGCAGGAAAAGTTTCTATTGAGGTTCTGGGGGATTCAGGGACCATCCACCAAGTCCTCTAGCCACAGCTGCTCAGTGGGGTAGGAGGGAAGATGTGATCCTCTATGGTGCACTCATTGAAGCCACTCTACCATCTGAACTTGGGTCAGAGTGAGAGAATTTTATTTAGCCTCTAAGGTCAGTTTATGTGATGGGATTGATGCTAAGCTTCTCAAACTCCAAATGTGTTTTGGAAGAAAAGGGGTCAAATAGTCTCCTTGGCTGTCATAATCCAGGCCTATTTCATTCTTCAAGATCATAAGCTACACAAGACCTGTCACATCCATTTTTACACCTGCTGTAGAGCCTAAGACAGTGGCTGCAGCCTGAAGCCCAAGGACAGCAAGAGCAGTATGGCGCTGAGGTTCAGAGCATGCACTTGGAAGTCAGTCAACCTGCAGGGCTCAACTCCTGACTTTACCATTTACTACATGATCTTGGGCAAATGATTTATCTTCTCTAGGCCTCAGTTTCCTCATAAGGTTTTTGAGAAAGTGAAGTGAATACAAAGCTCTGATAATATTGCCCAGCATGTAGTAACACATCGGGGAAAAATTTTTTTTAATAAAAAAGTCAGTGTTAGAGCCAGAGAGAATCTTGGAAGTGATCCCCTTTTAGAGATCTTGAATTTTATATCATAGATCTAAAAATTGAGGAGGTCCAGAGAAGTTAGAGCCCGGATGAGAATTTAGGTCTCTCTGACTCCCTGTCCAGGGCTCTTCCTACTACACCATCCACATATTGATTAAAAAAAAATGTGAGGAAGCAGGACAGTATGGATTGCTATTCTAAGGTCCAAAAATGTCTCTTGACAAAGACCGTTAAGGGTCAGAGTTACCGTTTCTCTGCCCTAGTGGGACTTTTACTAATACTTCAAAAATTGACGGTTTTTTAGAAAAGGATTCAAAAGGAATGAGTGTGAGATGACTGTAATAACTGTCTCAGGCCTAGCAGATGGGAGCATGTGACCCAGGGGCAGGGCAGGCAGGTGCAGGGTGCTTGTGGACAGGGTGGAGCTGGCCGGCAAAAATTTATATTGTTCATTTTGCTTCCAACATGCCATTTCAGAGAGCCCAGCTGACGAAGAGGAGCAGTGGTCGGATGACTTCGTGAGTATTTGTTCCTGGGACGAGAAGGGTACCATTTTCACCATGGCCCCTGGGAGGTCTTTATAAGGACTTGTTTCTGAATGAAATGCTGGTGTTCAGCTGCCCATCACAGAGGGGAGATAGCTGGGCTGGAAGGGCCACTAATAGGCGAGACAGCACTAGGCTGACTTGGGCCAATACCACATTGTGCCGGGCTAGGAGCTTTACACCTACCACTTCATGTAATCCTCACCACAGCCCTATGAGTCGGCATTCTTATCCCCATTTTCTACTGGTATGCAGAACCAAAAAAAAATGTTTAAGTGTTTGAATATTTCCCAATCAGTTGGCAAATGCTTTTGCCCTGAATTCCCCAGTGCCCCATCACTGCTTGGTCCCTGCCAGGAGCCCTAATCAAACCAACAACTGAAGCATGAATGCCTGGCACATCAGGGAGCCTCTGGGACCCTCCTCAAGGTCATGGTCGGTACCTGAGCCGTATTAGTGGTTAAACAGTTTGGACATCAGTCTTGCCCATTTTATAGGTGAAGAAACCAAGGCATGGAGAGGGTAAGTACTTGCGGTTCCAAAAGTCTCAAACCCAGATCTCAGAACCAGGTTTTTCAAACCCAAGAGGCTTGCTATGACCAAGAGGATGTGAACAGACTCGGAGGGCTTCAGGTTGAGAGGGCCCTCCCTGACCTTGACGACATTGGAGTGGTGTGTCTGAATTAACTGTGAACCCCTTCAAGACGGCTCTGCAGCCCACAGAGCTCTTTGGGGCTGAGTCTTCAAGAGACAAGACATCTTAAAAACTCCTGGGCACAATGACAATTCCTCATATATCATATTCCCGCAGAAAGTTAGTCTTCTCTAGTCTGTGAGCTTCATGTCTGGAAGGGATCCCAGAGGGCCTCCATACAACCACATATCCCCTGTGGAAACTGAGGCCAAGAACATGAAAATGACTCTGACAGTCTCAATTTCTCAGCGGCCCGGTAGAACGAAAACCCAGGACTCCTGTCCAGTGCCCAGAACTCAGCCTGAGCCCAGCTTCACACTGTTTACACCCACCTGGATTTTATTCAGAGTATTAGGAGACCGGAGTTCCTCCCTTTTCAACTGCAGAGAAAAGATTTTTACAAAGAAGGAAGGAGGTGGCTTCTCTCTGGGTCACCCAGTAGGAGGAACTTCTGAGGGAGGCACTGATCCCTCAGAAGCGCTGCAGCTGCGCCCCCTGCTGGCAACACCACCAAGTCACATCTGAAGCAAAGTTCAAGAAGCTGGACCAATTCACCAGGCAGCCAAGAAAACTGAACTCGTTCGCTGGATGAAAAGAACACACACTGGGGACTCAGAAAACATAAAATAAAATCAGCCTGAAGAGGAGGGAATGACTTATGTCCCCAAGTCAAACAACCAAAACGGAAGTACCAGCTATGGCGGTGGTTCAGTCTCTATCTTGCGTCCGGCTCTGTGCGACCCCATGGACTGTAGCCCAGCAGGCTCCTCTGTCCATGGGATTTCCCAGGCAAGATTACTGGAGTGGGTTGCCATCTCTTTCTCAGGGGGATCTTCCAGACCCAGGTATCGAACCCAGGTCTCCTGCCTTGCCGGTGGATTTTTTTTACCTACTGAGTCACCAGGGAAGTCCATCAGCTGTAACACGGATTCACTGAACATTCACTCACAATCATTCACAATCCTCATTGGATTCCCTTTGTACACCGAATGAAATCCAGACTTGTTGATAAAGCCTCCAGATCTGATGACATTCGACCCATGCAGACCTGTCCACCTTTCTCTGAACCCCCCTTCAGTGCTGTCACCAGGGATAGATATTTCATCCACTTGATTATTTATTTATTATTCACTACTTGTTTATTGTTGGTCTCTCCTGCTAACATATAAGCTCTGTGAGGCTGGGGACTATGCTCAAAGTCAAGCTGGTTCAGAGTAGGTAAATAAATTCTGATTAAATGAATGAAGGAATGGTCAATTTGACAAGATTTTTGTCTGATAATGCAGTCCCTCCTTCAGAGTTCCCATCAGACTGTCCAAAGTGTTGCACTTCCTCAAGTACTGAATGAATTAATGAATTAACAAATGAATTATGTCATAATTTAGAATAACTTGGGGGAGGAGGATTCTTTAAAACTCTCAGAAGTTTGAACAGATTCTCTTGTAATTCTCTTGATGAGAAGGCATTCAATGCATTCTATGGTGCTTAAATAGGAGAGGCTCGTGGTACATCTCCCACAGAAGAGACTTTCCAAATGAAGGGCCAGCTCAGGACTTCTGAGCAGCCATTCCCTCCTCCTCAGTCCCCTCAGAGCCCAGGCAGCATCAATGCACTCATCCATTCCAGCTACGTTGGGTGGGCACCTACCCTGTAGCAGTCCTGTGCTGGGTCCTAGATTTACATCTCAGTCCAGTCTTCATGGGGGGCACAATCTGGTGGGCAGCCCAGTGTCGGAGGACGGCTGCTAGGAACAGCTGACGTGAGGTCTCTCTTCCTATACCCTCTATGCCACCTCTGCCCACCTCCTCTCAATGAGGCTGCTCTGCTGGAGGGGCGGCAAGGACTCCAGAACCCTCCCCAGGATGCACACCAATCCTCAGCCTCCAGGTAATTAAGTTCATGAAGCCCATCTCTGCTACGTGAAAAAAACGAAACAAAGTGGGATGCCCACGCCATCCCCAGCTCAGGCACGTGTGTCTGGCTGCCCACTGGTTCTTTCACTTTCTGAATGTCTATTAAAGCAACTTTCTCTCAGTGTTCATCCTGACGTCACCCTGGAATGCCACAACAGCAGCGATCAGGTCCTTGGCCTGGAAAGAGGGTCCCTGGCTTGGAAAGCCAGGGTCTTGCCCTCTTAAGCCTCCCCTCCAGCCCACCCTTTCACTCTTACTCTGTCTCCCAGGCCCCCTTCCTGGGAATCATCACTGATTTCTCCAGATCACAGATTGCAGATTCAAAATTACTCAACTCCTCTGTGCCTCAGTTTCCTCAACTGTAAAATGGGATTAAAAAAAAAAAACTATCTCTTATGATTGTGGTGAGGGGTCAGTGAGGTATGCAGTGCATAGAAATGTTGGTTATAATAATAATCACTATTATTATTATTTTATTCAGCCTATTTTCATATTCCCATCTGCTGTTTCTGACCTAGGGTTTTGGGAAATCTCCCTACAGTGATTTTTTCATGTGTCCCTTCCTGTCTCCCCCACGCCAGGGTTAAGAACAAGCACCCTCCTCTGGGCTCTCTCCTTTTCGTCTCTCTCCCAGGCACCTCCAGCCACCTCAGGAAACGCTCTCTCTTCAGCCTCCTTTCTCCTTCCTTCTCCCACCCTTCACCCTCCCTCTGTCCTCCATCTCCCTTCCAGCTGAGGAGGAAAGCGCAGTGCTCACTCATTGACTCCTCTGCCTGTTCCCAACGTCCTGGGTGCCTATCATGGGCTGGCCCCGTCACGGGCCCTGAGGATTCAGCTCTGAAGGAAACCCAACATCCACTTTAATGTTACACAATTGTCAGGCCAAAAGGCAGGTGCATCATGGATTCAGTGGAAAAACATGTTTGGATGAAGCATTGTGTCAGGCGGTGTGTGGGAGCAGTGGGCACAGAGGTCAGAGGACCTCTTAAGTCCTGAATCAAAGAGTTCCTGCACACGAGTATACCCCACTCCAGTACTCCTGCCTGGAGAATCCCATGGACGGAGGAGCCTGGTAGGCTGCAGTCCATGGGGTCGCTAAGTGTCGGATATGACTGAGCGACTTCACTTTCACTTTTCACTTTCATGCACTGGAGAAGGAAATGGCAACCCCCTCCAGTGTTCTTGCCTGGAGAATCCCAGGGACGGGGGAGCTTGGTGGGCTGCCGTCTATGGGTTTGCACAGAGCCGGACACGACTGAAGTGACTTAGCAGTAGCACTGCATACAGAAAAAAAAAATAGCACGAAATGCACAAGAAGCTAGTAGGTCTGTCTGCCCGAGGGGAGAGGAACTGAGCTGCTGGGAAGACCTTCCTCCTTGCGAACTGTGTGAACTTGGGACTGGGTCAATGTATTTTCAAGAGGGACTTAAATAAAATGCATATTTAAAAAAAAAAAAAAAGAGGGACTTCTCTGGTGGTCCAAGTGGTTAAGACTCTGAGCTTGCCCTGCAGGAGGCATAGGTTCAATCCTGGGTCCGGGAACTAAGATCCTACACGCCATGTGATGTGGCCAAAAAAATAAACTTAAATAATAATAATAAAAGTCTTAGTTGACATAAGTGCCTCAAGATTTCAAAAAAGAAAGAAAGAAAGAGAATGGACTAAGTCAGTTTGAAGTCCTCATCCCTGAAGCTTTCCAGCTCTGTTTAAAACAAACAAACCTCATCTCCTCAAAGGTGTCTGTGTTCCTGAGCTTCCTCTTACCCTCTCTTAATAAACTTACATTTTCCTCAACCATCAACATTATGGTTAATAAAACCTATTTGGCTATTTTATTTTATTGGGTCCTTTTTCTGTCTTCTCGAGATATATTTTACCTCTGGCTGTTCTTTGCAGACACACAGAGTTCACCCACCCTCGGGGTTAGATGCCCACACGTTTCCCCAGGATACAGTCCAGGTGATACATTTTGGAAACAAAAAGGCCTGGCTTCAACCCCAGCATTGCCACTAACAGCTGCCTAACCCTGCTTAGCCAACCCCTCCCAGCCTTGCTTTCTCGCCCCTCTGCTGAGGGAGCAGCTCTGGCCCCCTAAGAGTGTATGCGGCCCTGAGCATGGTGTCTGCACTTGCAGGACAGCGATTATGAAAACCCAGATGAGCACTCGGACTCAGAGATGTACGTGCTGCCAGCTGAGGAGGCCGGGGACGACAGCTATGAGCCGCCACCTGCGGAGCAGGAGACACGGACAGTTCACCCGGCCCTGCCCTTCACCAGGGGCGAGTATGTAGGTGAGTCCCTGCCGGACCTTGGGCGCTCGGCCTTCAGGGCAGCAGGGAGCGGGGCGGGCCAAAGTTGCAGGGTGGTGGGGTAGCTCTGACTCTCACCACCTCCAAGTGGGTCATCTGGTCACTCACAGGTACTGGAGCCCCCTGCTGGAAAGCTTGCCCTTTGGGGAAGGAGGGAGTAACCTTTGCAAATTGGGAATGTTGAAAACAGGCAAAAGATAAAGCAACCACACCCCGATGTGGCTCCCAACCCCACCCCACCTCATTTCCTGTAGTCCCCAGAGAAATCAATCCTGAGGTTAGTCGCTGCTTCTTCTCCAGCTTCCTACACTCAAGGTTCTGACATTTCTCTTGAGATGACTGTACAGAACAAGGAGAGCTGCGAGGATCTCAGTGTTTGCTGAGGCCCCTCCTTCCTCTCTCACCCCGCCCCCACATCAGCAAGCTGCACAGACACTCTGAGTCTAGACTCTAAACTGTGGGGCGGGGGGAGTAGTAAAGAGCTCTAGGCCGAGAATGAGGCTCTTGAATTAAATGGACAAGTCTTAGGTGTGGTCTCCAGGCCTGAGTGTAGCTGTTAATGCCCCTCCAAGAAGTCTGTGTTCCATTCTAACAAGTGACTAAAGTTCAACAAAGGCGAGGAAGGGCTTGTGTCTGTGGTGATCACCCTGGCACCCCTGGGAGTAAAGGGGTCCTTGTAGTTAACCGCCTCCTTGTGGGTGCCAGGTACTGTCCCTTGCTTTGTGCAACGATTCACTTACTGAGCACCTGCTATGTGCCAGAGCTATGCTCAGCAGCTAGCAAGACAGATGCACTCCCAGACTTTTTACAGCTTACAACTTAGCGCTTTACTTTCACCTTCTTGACGATCACAAAGGAAAAAAGAGATGCTAGGAAGAGGGAATTCACTGGGCCAAGGTTTTATAAGTGGCAGAACTGGCATGCAAGCTGGGCAACTCAGCCTCCAAAGTCCTAGCTCTTGATCACTCTGCTCCACCCTCCACCACCCAATTTGTGACCTCCTTCACTCATCGCAACAACCTCAGGAAGGAAGGAGCTGCATCAGGCCCATTTTACAGACCAGGAGACGACCATTCTAGCTGGGAGTGGGGAGAGGGGTAGATTAAGCAGCTCATACGGGCTTCCCAGGTGGCATTAGTGGTAAAGAATCTGCCTGCCAATGCACAAGACACAAGAGATAAGTTCGATCCCTGGGGCGGGACGATCCCCTGGAGGAGGAAATGGCAACCCACTCCGGTGTTCTTGCCTGGAGAATCTCACGGACAGAGGAGCCTGGCAGGCTACAGTCAGTCCGTGGGGTTGTAAAGAGTTGGACATGACTGAGCATGCGCACACACAAGCAGCTCATTCCAGGTCATACTCTTCAGAGCCTGTTTTCTGTGCTTTGCTACTTCTGCTGGGCTTAAATCTTATGTTAAGAAATCTCAGTAAACACCAGGAGCTGCCAATAAAGCTATAAAAACTGTCACAGGCACAGCAGAGTAGATGCCTTGGTGCCTTAACACAGCTACACCACCAGAAAGAGGCTCCCGGGAGGCACCAGTGTGAAGTTAATCACACAACTTCAGCGATGCAGAAGCGTGGGCTGAGAGCTGGAACAGGCCCCAGGACAAGAGCAGAGCAGGACAGGCAGAGGCAGGGACTGCTGCCTTGAGCCAGGGCCAGAGGAAGCAGGGAGCCAGTGTAGGCACCCCTGCTGTTCCAGGATGGGGAGCCCACCAGGTTATTCCCATGCTAAGATTTTCCTCAATGGATCAGTCAGAATCTGTGCTCACAGATCAACTGGGTAGACCCCTGTTGCCTAAGCCGTGCATCACATGACGCAGGTAAGGTTAGTTCTGTTTATTAGGCGTTGTCTTTGTCAGACACGATGTTCCTCCTGCCTTTGCTGTTTTCTTCCTGATCCATACAATAACTCTCTGAAGTGGATAGTTAACCATCTTCATTTTTAAAATGAGGAATGTGAGTCCCAGAGAGGTTACATAATGAAGAAGAGGCCCAAAGGAGCGCAGCTGGTGGGTGGAGAGCAGGGGACTGAACCCAGGGCCCTCGACTTCAGAGACTGGACTCCTTCACAACAGTTGCTGAGGATGGCCCTGGACCAGGGGATTCACAACTTCTCCCCCATTCAAGGACACCACTGAGGGGAGGAGTGTGTAGTTTTACCAGATGAGTAGTTGCAACCCTGCATATACCTTAGAATAACCCGGGGAACTTTTAAAACCTATAATGAAAGGTCCCTCCCCAGAAGTTTTAAACTGCATGTTTGGGGTGGGGCCTTGGCTTTTTTTTTTTTAAAGCTCCTAGGTGGTTCCTAGGGGCTTCCCTTGTAGCTCATATGGTAAAGAGTGTGCCTGCAATGTGGGAGACCCAGGTTGGATTCCTGGGTCAGGAAGATCCCCTGGAGAAGGAAATGGTAACCCACTCCCGTATTCTTGTCTGGAAAAATCCTATGGATGGAGGAGCCTGGCGGGCTACAGTCCATGGGGTCACAAAGGGTCAGACATGACTAATTAACACTTTCACTTTCACAGGTGGTTCCTATGTGTAAGCAGGATTGAGAATCATCGCCCGTAAGGCTTTAGGGAGCAAAGTGAATCCATTGAGGATTACTGCTCCCCTTAGCCCCCGATACTGCCAAGGTCACCATCTACTCTGTTTAGCCACATGCTTGGACTGTCAGCTCTCCTGGGTCTGTGGCTCTCATGGCTCCCTGGGAGGATCCTCTTCTGGTTTTTATAATGTAGGTCAATGGGTTGTTGACATTTTTGCCTGTCATACTTTTTAAAGGAATGCCCCAGTCAATAGCATGTTGGCTACATGGATGCTGGTAGTTTTATACTTTCTAGAACTCGGTGGCTTCTGCCCAGGAAATGATCCAGAACCCTTTCATCTTATGTTTTGTTGTTCTTGTTGTTCCTCTCAAGACAACCGATCAAGCCAGAGGCAGTCTCCACCCTTCAGCAAGACTCTTCCCAGTAAACCCAACTGGCCTTCTGCAAAGGCGAGACTGGCCACCTCTCTGCCGGCCAACACTTCATTGCATAAACCTCAAGTCCCGCCCAAACCCAAAGAGCTCCTTGAGGACGAGGTAAAGTAAATCTGTCCGGAAGGCTGCCCAGACCAAGGGGAAGGCAGGATGCAGGGACCAGATGGGGGGAGGGGCAGGACAATGTAGCCTCAGGCATGTCTTCCTTCCTCCAGGCCTGGGTCTCTGACCGGCACTAACCACCTGCCCCGAAACTCTCCATTGTCCTGCTGGAAGGATGTTTTCTCTTAAAATGTCATATATGGCCTTATTTAAGCACTTTCAGTTACTAATCAGGTATATGATGTAATATCCAACCTGGATTTGTGCCCCTCTCACTATTTCCTCTTTCTTATCCCTCAGTTTCCTGCAAATCTCTCATTCCTCCATAAGATACTTCCCCATCTTTATCCTCCTATGCTTCTCTCCCTGTCCTGCCTCATTTTCTTTCCCCCACTTTCTTTTCTCTCTGATCCTCTAAGCTGCGAAGGGGTGCAACGGGATGTATACTGGAGACCCCCTGTCTGTATGGAGACCCTGCACAACCTGTGGAAGAACTGATCCCGCACTTCCTTCGGCATCTCTTGCTTCTCTCTCTCCCCAGCCCCAGGTATCCAGGAACCTCCTTTGCCAACTGTCTGGGACCCAACTCTAGGTTTATCTTATCAATCTCCCTTCTGCCAGCACCTAAATTTTCATGTCTTATTCCCTATGAAATTTTAAAAAAATGAATGGGTAAACTTATCCAGACTGTTGTAAGAATGACTGATAAAGCCTAATATGTTATGGCTCCCAGAAGTACTGCATTTTAAAAAAGTCAAAGACAAGCCCTCAAACTTAGCCTTTAGAACAGTTATACAAGTGCAATGGACTTCCCAGGCGGCTCAGTGGTAAAGAATTCGCCTGCCAGTGCAGGAGATGTGGGTTTGATCTCTGGGTCAGGAAGATCCCCTGGAGTAGGAAATGGCAACCCGCTCCCGTATTCTTGCCTGGGAAATCCCGTGGACAGAGGAGCCTAGTGGGCTACAGTCCATGAGGTCGCAAAGAGTCGTACATGACTGAGCGACAGAGTACACAAGTGCAACAGGCCAAGAAAGAAAACAACATTAAAGGCAACTCTTAACCATCACCAGACATAATGGTGCTGCAGCTTCTTGAAGAAGCAAATGTTTCTAAATGCCTATAGGTGATAAAACCTATAGCTTACAAACATGCTGTGAAATGACCTTTTCCACCTTAGTATAATTTGTAGCCCAACAGGAGACATAAAAGAGAGACTTTTTATTTTATTTTTTTAAATTAAATTGAAATTTATTTTTTAAATTTACAATATTGTATTGGTTTTGCCCTAAGTCAAAATGAATCCACCACAGGTATACATGTGTTCCCCATCCTGAACCCCCCTTCCACCTCCCTCCCCGTACCATCCCTCTGGGTCGTCCCAGTGCACCAGCCCCAAGCATCCAGTATTGTGCATCACACCTGGACTGGCGACTTGTTTCATATATGATATTATAAATGTTTCAATGCCATTCTCCCAAATCATCCCACCCTCTCCCTCTCCCACAGAGTCCAAAAGACTGTTCTATATATCAGTGTCTCTTTTGCTGTCTCGTACACAGGGTTATTGTTACCATCTTTCTAAATTCCATATATATGTGTTAGTATACTGTATTGGTGTTTTTCTTTCTGGCTTACTTCACTCTGTATAATAGGCTCCAGTTTCATCCACCTCATTAGAACTGATTCAAATGTACTGTTTTTAATGGCTGAGTAATACTCCATTGTGTATATGTACCACAGCTTTCTTATTCATTCATCTGCTGATGGACATCTAGGTTGCTTCCATGTCCTGGCTATTATAAACAGTGCTGTGATGAACATTGGGGTACACGTGTCTCTTTCAATTCTGGTTTCCTCAGTGTGTATGCCCAGCAGTGGGATTGCTGGATCATAAGGCAGATCTAGTTCCAGTTTTTTAAGGAATCTCCACACTGTTCTCCATACTGGCTGTACTAGTTTGCATTCCCACAAACAGTGTAAGAGTTTTCCCTTTTCTCCACACCCTCTCCAGCATTTATTGCTTGTAGACTTTTGGATCACAGCCATTCTGACTGGCGTGAAATGGTACCTCATTGTGGTTTTGATTTGCATTTCTCTGATAATGAGTGATGTTGAGCATCTTTTCATGTGTTTGTTAGCCACCTGTATGTCTTCTTTGGAGAAATGTCTATTTAGTTCTTTGGCCCACTTTTTGATTGGGTCATTTATTTTTCTGGAATTGAGCTGTAGGAGTTGCTTGTATATTTTTGAGATTAGTTGTTTGTCAGTTGCTTCATTTGCTATTATTTTCTCCCATTCTGAAGGCTACCTTTTCACCTTGCTAATAGTTTCCTTTGATGTGCAGAAGCTTTTAAGGTTAATTAGGTCCCATTTGTTTATTTTTGCTTTTATTTCCAATATTCTGGGAGGTGGGTCATAGAGGATCTGATTTTATAGTTTCTGGTCTTACGTTTAGATCTTTAATCCATTTTGAGTTTATTTTTGTGTATGGTGTTAGAAAGTGTTCTAGTTTCATTCTTTTACAAGTGGTTGACCAGATTTCCCAGCACCACTTGTTAAAGAGATTGTCTTTAATCCATTGTATATTCTTGCCTCCTTTGTCAAAGATGAGGTGTCCATATGTGCGTGGATTTATCTCTGGGCTTTCTATTTTGTTCCATTGATCTATATTTCTGTCTTTGTGCCAGTACCATACTGTCTTGATGACTGTGGCTTTGTAGTAGAGCCTGAAGTCAGGCAGGTTAATTCTTCCAGTTTCATTTTTCTTTCTTAAGATTGCTTTGGCTATTCGAGGTCTTTTGTATTTCTATATAAACTGTGAAATTATTTGTTCTAGCTCTGTGAAGAATACCGTTGGTAGCTTGATAGGGATTGCATTGAATCTATAAATTGCTTTGAGTAGTATACTCATTTTCACTATGTTGATTCTTCCGATCCATGAACATGGTATATTTCTCCATCTATTAGTGTCCTCTTTGATTTCTTTCACCAGTGTTTTATAGTTTTATCTATATAGGTCTTTAGTTTCTTTAGGTAGATATATTCCTAATTATTTTATTCTTTTTGTTGCAATGGTGAATGGAATTGTTTCCTTAATTTCTCTTTCTATTTTCTCATTATTAGTGTATAGGAGTGCAAGAGATTTCTGTGTGTTGATTTTATATCCTGCAACTTTACTATATTCATTGATTATTTCTAATAATTTTCTAGTGGAGTCTTTAGGGTTTTCTATGTAGAGGATCATGTCATCTGCAAATAGTGAGAGTTTTACTTCTTCTTTTTCAATTTGGATTCCTTTTATTTCTTTTTCTGCTCTGATTGCTGTGGCCAAAACTTCCAGAACTATGTCGAATAGTAATGGTGAGAGTGGGCACCCTTGTCTTGTTCCTGACTTTAGAGGAAATGCTTTCAATTTTTCACCATTGAGGATAATGTTTGCTGTGGGTTTGTCATATATAGCTTTTATTATGTTGAGGTATGTTCCTTCTATTCCTGCTTTCTGGAGAGTTTTTATCATAAATGGATGTTGAATTTTGTCAAAGGCTTTCTCTGCATCTATTGAGATAATCATATGGTTTTTACTTTTCAATTTGTTAATGTGGTGTATTACATTGATTGATTTGCAGATATTGAAGAATCCTTGCATCCCTAGGATAAAGCTCACTTGGTCATGGTGTATGATCTTTTTAATGTGTTGTTGGATTCTGATTGCTAGAATTTTGTTAAGGATTTTTGCATCTATGTTCATCAGTGATATTGGCCTGTAGTTTTCTTTTTTTGTGGCATCTTTGTCAGGTTTTGGTATTAGGGTGATGGTGGCCTCATAGAATGAGTTTGGAAGTTTACCATCCTCTGCAATTTTCTGGAAGAGTTTGAGTAGGATAGGTGTTAGCTCTTCTCTAAATTTTTGGTAGAATTCAGCTGTGAAGCCGTCTGGACCTGGGCTTTTGTTTGCTGGAAGATTTCTGATTACAGTTTCAATTTCCATGCTTGTGATGGGTCTGTTAAGATTTTCTATTTCTTCCTGGTCCAGTTTTGGAAAGTTGTACTTTTCTAAGAATTTGTCCATTTCTTCCACGTTGTCCATTTTATTGGCATATAATTGTTGATAGTAGTCTCTTATGATCCTTTGTATTTGTGTGTTGTCTGTTGTGATCTCTCCCTTTTCATTTCTAATTTTATTGATTTGATTTTTCTCCCTTTGTTTCTTGATGAGTCTGGCTGATGGTTTGTCAATTTTATTTATCCTCTCAAAGAACCAGCTTTTGGCTTTGTTGATTTTTGCTATGGTCTCTTTTGTTTCTTTTGCATTTATTTCTGCCCTAACTTTTAAGATTTCTTTCTTTCTACTAACCCTGGGGTTCTTCATTTCTTCCTTTTCTAGTTGCTTTAGGTGTAGAGTTAGGTTATTTATTTGACTTTTTTCTTGTTTATTGAGGTATGCCTGTATTGCTATGAACTTTCCCCTTAGGACTGCTTTTACAGTGTCCCACAGGTTTTGGGTTGTTGTGTTTCTATGCAAATTTTTATTTCTTTTTTGATTTCTTCTGTGATTTGTTGGTTATTCAGCAGCGTGTTGAAGAGAGACTTTTTAATAAAATCGGGGCAGCATCCAGGCCCAAATTCCCACTTCACTCTTACTGGTTGTGTGACTTTAGGTATCAGATAACCTGAGTCTCATCTTTTCATCTCTTCAGGTTCCTTTAAAGCTTGAATAAAGGAATATAAATACTTCACTAAATTCCGTGTCTCACACAAAGAAGCATTCTATGTATTATATAAATTGGATTCCTTTCTACCATATTCTAGATTCTTTATAAAATCCAGTTTTCTAGTTTCTCCTGAAAACCGAGGGCCTGTCAACACTTGGCCAGTCATGGCCTTGAAGCAGCTGAGCCTCATGGCACCCTTCCAACTCAGCTGAGAATCCTGGGCCCCCGTTTCCATTCGTCATCATCTTCACCGCTGATACAAGGCGTGGACACAGCCTGGCTCCGCACATGCCCAATTGCTATTCCAGGCCTGTTCCTGTAAGCACTTGAGCTTATGACCCCCCTCTCCAGGGACAGTTTAAGTCAGGAAGTCAGCAGACTGAGAATGAATTTGGTTTGTCAATCCTCAGTCTGTCTGTCAGTCCGAGGGGATGATACCCTTTCAGGGTGTGAACAGGTGGCAAGGAGAATCTGAGCATAGGACACAGTAGGGAGACCATCTGTTAGGGTCTCACTGTGAATTCTTCCAGCATTCAGAGGGTCTATATGAAGATACCAACTCAGACACAAAATACAAACGGAGATTGTGAGTTACATGAGGCTCTCCATTTCTGTGAATAACTGGAGGTGGACCCCAGTGGGGAGAGGCTGAGTTTTGCTTATAACAGCTTTGTGGTGGTGGCTCAGGCACGTTTGAACCAGTGGGGAAGGGGGATGACTGGGGGAGATACATTCTGGAATGAGGAGATGGACAATCAAGATAAGGAAGAGTTAAAAAAGAAATAGAAGACAACATTAAGATCTGGTCAAGACATTAGAAAGGAAAGGAAGAAGTCAAATACAAGCACAAATAAAAATGTTTAGCTCTGCCATACAGGTTACAAGCAAAATATGGGTTACAGGCTGATCAGAGAGTTGGGGCAGGTGGTGGAGGAGCAACTGCCCTATAATGACAGGAGGGTCTAGCACTTGACAAGCACTGTGTATCAGCTGGAGATCTGAGCCCTCTGTGTGTATTATCTCATCACACCCTCACAGCAACCCTATGAAGTGCACGCTATTATCACCCATTACAGAGGAGGAAATGGTACAGATGAGGTGACAAGGGGTTGAAAAACTTGTCCAAGGTCAAAGAGCTATATGCTAGAGCCAGCATTTGAACCCAGATCATGAAATGCTAGAGCGCAGGTGCTACATGGCCATCCTGGACTACCTCTCAGCATCCACTGACAAAAGACCAGCCCTTCATTCAACACAAATGTTCCAGGGCTTCACTGGCGCCCAGAGCACAGACCCAGTACCTGTCCTTGCGGGGTATCAGTTTTGTGATTTTATTTGACCTTGGACAGATTACTCAATTTTTCTCAAATTCCTCATCTGTAAAATAAAGATAAATAAATTTAAAAAAATACCTAACTTAATAGATAGGTATTATTGAAAGAATTCAGTGAAATAATGTATGTGAAGCTATTAAATTTTCACATGAAATGTATTAAAGAAGAAACTCAAGTGGACATTTAATAACTCTTACAAAATCACTCCCTCCCCATATTTATGTTCAATTGATTATTGGCAAAGGTGCCAAGACAATTTAACAGAAAAAATCAATTTTTTAGACAAATAGTGCTAAGATAACTGCATTAGTTCAGTTCAGTGCAGTTGCTCAGTCGTGTCTGACTCTTTGCACCCCCATGAACTGCAGCACGCCAGGCCTCCCTGTCCATCACTAACTCCCGGAGTCCACCCAAACCCACGTCCATTGAGTCGGTGATGCCATCCAACCATCTCATCGTCTGTCATTCCCTTCTCCTCCTGCCCTCAACCTTTCCCAGCATCAGGGTCTTTTCAAATGAGTCAGCTCTTCACATCAGGTGGCCAAAGTATTGGAGTTTCAGCTTCAGCATCAGTCCTTCCAATGAATATTCAGGACTGATTTCCTTTAGGATGGACTGGTTATATCTCCTTGCAGTCCAAGGGACTCTCAAGAGTCTTCTCCAACACCACAGTTCAAATGCATCAATTCTTCGGTGCTCAGCTTTCTTTATAGTCCAACTCTCACATTCATACATGACCACTGGAAAAATCATAGCCTTGACTAGACGGACCTTTGTTGACAAAGTACTGTCTCTGCTTTTCAATATGCTATCTAGGTTGGTCATAACTTTCCTTCCAAGGAGTAAGCGTCTTTTAATTTCATGGTTTTAATCACCATCTGCAGTGATTTTGGAGCCCAGAAAAATAAAGTCAGCCACTGTTTTCAAAAGAATGAAATTGAGCTCCTATCTCACATCATATCTTAAAATATTAGATAAAAATGGATCATAGGACTGAGTATAAGAGCTATTAATAAAACTATAAAATTCTTGGAAGAAAACATAGGTATAAATCTTTATGACCTTGGAATAGGCAATGGTTTCTTAGATATAACAAAGAAAAAAAAAATAGATAAAATTTACATAAATTTTACATAAACTTACATAAATTTACATAAACTTTTGTGCCGTAAATGATGCCACAAAGAAAGTAAAGGACAACCTATAGAATGAGAGAATGTTTTTGCAAATTATATATCTATAAAAGATTTATATCTAGAACATTTAAAGAACTCTAATCATCTAAAGATAAAAAAGATAAACAACCAGATTAAAAGTGGACAAAGGGGTGGAATAGATTTTTCTCTGAAGAATATATATAAATGGCCAATAAGCAGACAAAAAGATGCTTAATGTCATTAACCATCAGGGAAATGCAAATCAAAATTACAGTTAGATACCGCTTCATACCTACAAGGATGCTTATAATAAAAAAGAAGACAATAACAAGTACTGGTGAATATGTGGAGAAATTGGAACCCTTATACATTGCCAGTGGAAATGAAAAATTAGTGCAGCCACTTTGGAAAACAACTTAACCGTTACTCAGACTATTAAATATAGAGCTACAGTATGATCCAGCAATTCCATCATTAGGTATATTCCCAAGAAAAATGTCCATCTACACAAAATTTGTACATGAATGTTCATATCATTACTTATAACAGCCCCAAAGTAGAAACAGCTGATAAGTGGATAAGTCAAATGGGGTATAATCATACAATGGAATAAGACTTGTCCATAAAAGGAAATGAAGTAGTGATACATACTACAACGTGGCTAATCCTTGAAATTACTGTTATAAGAAATCACAAAAGACTGCATATTTTAATAGTGTATGATTCTATTTACATAAAATGTCCAGAATGGGCAATTCTTAAAGACAGAGAGAAGGTTCATGGTTGACTGGGTCAGGGGAGGAGGTGGTTGGGAGTGACTAGTGGGCTCAGGGTTCCTTTTGGGGGTGATGACACTGTTCTGAAGATAATTGTTGTGATGGTTGCACTCTGTGAATATACTAGAAGTAACCAAATCACTTTACATCATGAAGTTTAATGGTATATGGATTATGAAAAATTTCTTAATATCACTCTTTCTTATCCAGTAAACTCCAAATGTACAGCATTTTTGTATTTCTTTTAGGCTGATTATGTGGTCCCTGTGGAAGATGAAGATGAAAACTATATTCATCCCACGGAAGACAGTTCAGTCCCATCTGAAAAAGGCAAGAGTTTGCAGTTTTAAGCACCTGAAAACTTCTACCAGTTGATTGGGGCATTATTTGCTTACAAGTACTAAAGGGCTCAGACATGATGCTGCTGAGACCTCTCTGCTCCATAACCACAGCATTTGCCTTCTTTGGTTGAGTGGCTGGTCCATCAGAGAGCATAGTGAGCAACCCATCCCTGTGTTTTTCAACCTTGATTCTTCTTTCTCCATCCTCTTCCATGATTTAATACTGTCTTCTCAAATTATAAAAGCACCTAGGTTCTTCTCTTTAGCTCTTCACTAAAAATGGATTTCTCATACAATCTAGTATTAGTGAGGTCATGAGCCACCAGGCTAATCTTACAAATATTGTACCAGGAATAATTTCTGCAGAGGACTGAGAAAATGAGAGGATAAAATATGCTCTGTGTTCTAATTCTTTAAAATTTAGTGCTACGTCAGGTCCACAAGAAACATTTCATTTGTAAATCCTTCACGAAATAACAAATGCAGTTACAAATAAATTATCTTAAAAAGCCCATGCCACGTACCCTCAGATGAGGCATGGAACAGGGTAGGATTACTTTGAACATAGTCGCTATGGAGAATATAATCCTGTATAAATGCTGCCTCTTCAGGTAACGCTATTCATCTAATAAACCTGACTCCGAAGTAGCGGTACTCAGGTTTTACGCTGTCATCACGTCACAGCCCTCTCCTTCACGCCCTAAATAGCAACAACAGTGTCTAGGTCCTCCGAGATTCCTAAATTCACCCATAACCACAAAACAATAAGTGCAAATGAAATGCCCCCATACCCCTAACCCTACAAAATCCAAGAGAAATGTGTGGCAGGGAAGTCAGGGCTATTAATTTGGCCCCTCCACCGTTAGTTTAATACATGTTTCCCTGATGAAAAACACTCTTTCATCTCTGAGACCCCCAGTTTGGCAAATGAAATTCCAAGCAACTATTCACTTTAATTATTAATATATTCATTCGAAAAATGTTTCTTTTTTTCTTCTGAAAAGGCTACTTTTAATGGCTTGTGGGCTTAATTAAGCGTGTCTCCCATTCTTTGCAAATTATCTGGTCTAGCCCATTATTTCTACCATGCATTTTTCCATAAGTGTATATCTCCATCAGTAGACTGTATCTACAATATATACATATAACCCTAATATATATATGATTGTGTGTTTCAGCTCCCATGGTGAATAGATCAATCAAGCCAAATAACTCCTCCAAGTCAGCCTCTCCTCCAGGGACAGCTCCAGGTAGAATATACACATGAGTTGGTGTTTTTTTTTTGTTTGTTTATTGTGAAATGATTACATTCGGGGATTTGGCTTTCAATCCACTCTAAATAGGATAAACAACTCAGAGCAAGTATTATGAAACAATCCCTTGTATTTCCTAATGTCTTCATAAGTAGCAACAGAGACTTCTCGTGTTCATCCTCTGTGTGGTGGCACCTGTGTGGAGGACCCTTGTCCCCATGTCCCTGCATCTCCAACAGACACGTCCTGGTCTTCATCTGACCTCTCTGAGCACTTCACTGGTTTCTCCTCCTCTTCCCCTCCCCTGACTGAGGATGCCTGCACGGGTCAGCCTCAGCCCTCTGCTCTTCTTGCAGAATATCGTGCAGGTTAAGAACTTGGGTTCTGAGCCAGGCATTCCAGTGCTCCCCCTTCTCAACTGTATCACACTGGGTCTGTACTTCACCTCTCCAAGCATCACATTTCCTCATGTGTAGATGGAGATAACAGCCCAAGCCCTGAGACAGGAGAATTCTGAAAATGTGAGTGGGAAATTCTTAAGTGCCTGGCATACAGTAGGTGCTCAATAGACCATTATTTTTCACGTCTTTCGGGTGTATCCATTCTCCTGTATTCACTTTGGTGGTCTAAGCTAATGACCCTCTGGTGCCCAAACTTAACCCTTCTTCCTTCCCACCACCACAAGCTCAATGCATCCATCACTCCTACCCTTTGGGCATTGCTATTCCTCTTTACACGTCAGCCTCCGGGCTCCATGTCTCAGCGTGCTTGTGCTCTTTCCCAATCCTATTGCTTTTTTCCTGAATTTGCTCTTCTATTTCGGAGAAAGCAGTGGCAACCCACTCCAGTACTCTTGCCTGGAAAATCCCATGGATGGAGGAGCCTGGTAGGCTGCAGTCCATGGGGTCGCTAAGAGTCGGACACAGCTGAGCCACTTTACTTTCACTTTTCACTTTCATGCATTGGAGAAGGAAATGGCAACCCACTCCAGTGTTCTTGCCTGGAGAATCCCAGGGACGGGGGAGCCTGGTGGGCTGCCGTCTATGGGGTTGCACAGAGTCAGACATGACTGAAGCGACTTAGCAGCAGCAGGAGCTCTTCTATTTTAGTTGTCACCACCTTAACCAGGCTTTCTTTAACACTTCATACCTTCTGTCTTACAGTGTCCACTAAGCACATCCTCGCCTCTAGGCTCTTTCCTCAGTCACTGAGATGAGCTTCTGACCCTTCCAAATGTTGCTAGCTTCATCGCATTACACAGCTTTTACCATGTCATCCCTACACAAACCATGAACTCTCAGCGGTTCCTAAGTGTCTCCTGTTGCTGTTGTTTAGTCACTCAGTCATGTCCAACTCTTTTGCGACCCCATGAACTGTAGCCCACCAGGCTCCTCTGGTCATGGAATTTTCCAGGCAAGAATACTGGAATGGGTTGCCATTTGCTTCTCCAAGGGACCTTCTTCTCCTGTAGGGTCTGGCAACTCCCAGACTGAGACCCACAGTGCTGAGTAATGCCCATAGCCTCACCCTATTACAGCACAGAGAGATGTAGGAGCCTCCTCCACAGCATTCCTCCTTAACCTCTCCCCAACTGTGTGCCCAACACACACACACACACACACTCCCTTCTCTCCCAGACCTGAAGGCTCAACACAGAGATTGGGAGACTGACCTCTGCTTTCAGTGACATGGTCCTTGAGAGAAAATGCAAGAGGAGTATTTTTAGTAGGTTTTCCTAGACTCATTTCCTGTGCAATTGCTCACCCTCTTCACAAGTTCTTACTTCTCCTCACCCTCAGAACCCACAAGCTCTTTATACTTGCAGCATAGTGGTCAGAGTCATCCAGCTCATCTTCATTCCTGGGAACAAATGTCAACACACCGACCTAAAATGTCGTGGAGAGGTTGCTTTCTTCCCAACTGAAATAGAGACTCCTGACCTGTAATAACTCAGGAGAAGAGCCTTCATTACTGGAAGAGAAAATGTTTCATTGAAACAGATAAATGAAAGTTTAAGCACTCCTTTAGAACAATAGTTTAATACTCTCTGGCACTTACATCTTAAAATGCTCTTCTTGCCTTACATGGACGTTTTCTTCCTAAAACACACCTGATACTCCAATCAGCCTATGTTTCATGGGTCCTGCCTTCTGGCATTTGTTTGTGTTCTCATTTTTATGACACCAAACCCTACACATCCTTCAAAGTCCAGCTTGAAGTCTCCCCTCCTGGAAATCTCCTATGTTTTTTAGCCCTTAGAGAGCTTTTCTTTGCCATAAGTCTCATCCCACTTATACTCAGCCCGCACCTATTCTCCAATTGCTTTGGGTCTCAGTCTAATCTCCCTAAGTATGTTGCAAGCTCCTTGAAGACACTGCCTTAGTATTGCTGACACAGGAGGCCTTTCCTGATACCACAGTGGGCTAGATCCCCTTGGTGTGCACGCCTATTGTACCCTGCACTTCCCGTTTATCCCCTGATCATTCCTGAGATCTCTGTCTTTCCTGTAAGACTCTTAGCTCCATGTCTTGCTCATATTTGTGTTTCTAGGGCCTAGACAGGTCCTGGCTCAGAGCAGGTGCTGAAATGGTAGGTGGGTCAGCTGATTGAGAGCAATTGAGCCCCCCAACTCTGACTGTCTTTAAGGAATTATATGGCCCCATTATAAAAGATGCTTACTCCTTGGAAGGAAAGTTGTGACCAACCTAGATAGCATATTCAAAAGCAGAGACATTACTTTGCCAACAAAGGTTCATCTAGTCAAGGCTATGGTTTTTCCTGTGGTCATGTATGGATGTGAGAGTTGGACTGTGAAGAAGGCTGAGTGCCGAAGAGTTGATGCTTTTGAACTGTGGTGTTGGAGAAGACTCTTGAGAGTCCCTTGAACTGCAAGGAGATCCAACCAGTCCATTGTGAAGGAGATCAGCCCTGGGATTTCTTTGGAAGGAATGATGCTAAAGCTAAAACTCCAGTACTTTGGCCACCTCATGCGAAGAGTTGACTCATTGGAAAAGATTCTGATGCTGGGAGGGATTGGGGGCAAAAGGAGAAGGGGATGACAGAGGATGAGATGGCTGGATGGCATCACTGACTCGATGAACGTGAGTCTGGGTGAACTCCAGGAGTTGGTGATGAACAGGGAGGCCTGGCGTGCTGTGATTCATGGGGTCGCAAAGAGTCAGACACGACTGAGCAACTGATCTGATCTGATTATAAAGGCATTAGCCCACTGGATTTACTATTCATTAGTTTTACATTAATCTAGTATAGCTAAATTTTATCACTAGGGGCATCAGATGCAGAAACCAAACTTGAACAAGAAAATAATTTCTTGGTTAAATGACTGTTGGATATAGACAGAAGAAAGTTCAGGAGGAGGAAGAAAGTAAGTTAACTTAAGGAACAAACCTGAACAGTTAGAGGGAGTTTCTAAGTATGCAAACAGTATAGTTTTCAGAGATGATTTTTGTAAAATGAATAATCAGACTCCTGGCCTATGTCTTTGAATAATTGAACCATTGTCCTTTAAAGGCTTCAGAACATGCCCTATAGGCATCATGACAGTGCTAAGGTTTCAGGTGTCCCTATCAAAGTACCCCACCATGACACTTGAAAGTGAAAGTCGCTCAGTTGTGTCCAGGACTATACAGTCCATGGAGTTCTCCAGGCCAGAATACTAAGTGGGTAGCTTTCCCTTATCCAGGGGATCTTCCCAACCCAGGGATTGAACCCAAGTCTCCCACACTGCAGAATACTGGAGTGGGTAGCCTATCCCTTCTCCAGTGGATCTTCCTGACCCAGTAATTGAACTGGAGTCTCCTGCATTGCAGGTGGATTCTTTACCAACTGAGCTATAAGGGAAGCCTGACACTTGTTTCTGGTTAATGTTGCTCTTGGCTCTTTGATGGCTAGTAAGGTGCTGGTCAAGGATCACACACTGGATTAGGCGCAAAGGCAGGCTCTCTCTCTCTCGGCGTTCCATCCTGGGAAGCACAGTAGTGGGACTTAGCCCAGACTCCAAAGCCAGAGAGTCCAAGCCTTGGCTCTGACACTCACTAGGTACTAGCCTTCAAGCAAGCTAAGTAATCCCCCTGTCTGTTTCCCCTACTGAAAAAATTAAGGAGAAAATGGCACCTATGCCTCAGGATATTGTGAGCATTAAATGAGTAAAAAGATATGAGTCATACATAAAATACAAGCTCTTTGTGATTTATCATGATTATTATTGTCCAGAATCACTTGTTCAACCTGCCTTAATTCAAGACCGTCTGGTAGAGCAGCCTGTGCACATCTTAGGGAAGTGTTCCTTTCTTTCCATATAAAGTTTTACTCTAAATCATGTTTTTCCAGCCTCAGCACAGTTGGCGCTTGGGGCTAGGTGATTCTTGTGGGGGCTGTCCTGTGCATTGAGGGCTGTTCAGCATCTCTAGCCCCTGCCCACTAGATGCCAGTATACCCCCCTCCTCAACAGTGATTGGCAAAGATGTCTCCAGTCACTGCCTGGAGGAGGGAGACAAAATCACTCCCCATTCAGAACCACTGGTCTAAACAAACTGAAAGACTGTCGCCCATTGTGATTTATCTCTAAATGTGCATTTAGAAGGTGGTTCGAGCTCTGGTTGATTTTGTAGTTTTTGTCAGAAGATGGTACTCAAGGCATGTATTTCTGAGCATCCTCTAAGAAAACTGCATTTTAAAATATTCTTATTTCCTTATTTCCTAAAATTGGGGGAGTGCAGTGAGCAGAGTTTTGGAATTTACAATTCCTTGCTAGTGTGCAAGTTGAATTTTACCTGTAGCCCAAATTGTTCTGAAGTTGTTAAATACAATGTCTTTTTGTATTTTGTAAGAATTCAAGCAGTGCGTGAGAGTATAGGATGCTTCAGCTAGTGTGCAAGCTCCACTAACGATATATATAGGATGCCTATAACAGCTAAAAGAGATTAAATCCCAAAGGCTTACAATGTCAACACTGGATTATTAAGAATAGGGAAATTTAACAACATGGTATGTAAAACAGAATAAAGGATGATTCATAAAATACATGTTCAGTTTGGTTCAGTTCAGTTGCTCAGCCATGTCCAACTCTTTTCAACCCCATGGACTGCAGCACTCCAGGCTTTCCTGTCCATCACCAACTCCCAGAACTTGCTCAAACTCATGTCCATCAAGTTGGTGATGCCATCCAACCATCTCATCCTCTGTGGTCCCCTTCTCCTCCTGCCTTCAATCTTTCCCACCATCAGGGTCTTTCCCAAAGAGTCAGTTCTTTGCATCAGGTGGCCAAATTATTGGAGTTTCAGCTTCAGCATCAGTCCTTCCAATGAATATTCAGGACTGATTTCCTTTAGGATTGACTGGTTGGATCTCCTTGCAGTCCAAGGGACTGTCAAGAGTCTTCTCCAAAACCACAGTTCAAAAGCATCAATTCTTTGGCTCTCAGCTTTCTTTATAGTCCAACTCTCACATCCATACATGACTACTGGAAAAAACCATAGCTTTGACTAGACAGACCTTTGTGGGCAAAATAATGCCTCTGCTTTTTAATATGCTGTCTAAGTTGCTCATAGCTTTTCTTCCAAAGAGCAATTGTCTTTTAATTTCATGGCTGCAGTCACCATCTGTAGTGATTTTGGAGCCCCCCAAAAATAAAGTCTCTCACTATTTCCATTGTTTCCCCATGCCATGGCATTCTCCATTGCCGTGAAATGATGGGACCAGATGCCATGATCTTAGTTTTCTGAATGCTGAGTTTTTTTACTCTCCTCTTTCACTTTCATCAAGAGGCTCTTTAGTTCCTCTTCACTTTCAGCCATAAGGGTGGTGTCATTTGCATATCTGAGGTTATTGATATTTCTCCTGGCAATCTTGATTCCAGCTTGTGCTTCTTCCAGCCCAGCATTTCACATGATGTACCCTGCATATAAGTTAAATAAGCAGGGTGACAATATACAGCCTTGACATACACCTTTCCCAATTTGGAAGCAGTCTGTTCTTCCATGTCAGGTTCTAACTGTTGCTTCTTGACCTGCATACAGGTTTCTCAAGAGGCAGGTGAGATGGTCTGGTATTCCCATCTCTTGAAGAATTTTCCACAGTTTGTTGTGATCCACACAGTCAAAGGCATTGGGATAATCAATAAAGCAGAAGTAGATCTTTCTCTGGAACTCTCTTGCTTTTTCGATGATCCAACAGATGTTGGCAATTTGATCTCTGATTCCTTTGGCTTTTCTAAATCCAGCTTGAGCATCTGGAAATTCACGGTTCAAGTACTGTTGAAGCCTGGCTTGGAGAATTTTGAGCTTACTTTGCTAGTGTGTGAGATGAGTGCAGTGCAGGAGTTTGAACATTCTTTGGGATTGGAATGAAAACTGACCTTTTCCAGTCCTGTGGCCACTGCTGAGGTGTTCAAAATTTGTTGGCATATTGAGTGCCACACTTCCACAGCATCATCTTTTAGGATTTGAAATAACTCAACTGGAATTCCATCACCTCCACTACCTTAGTTTGTAGTGATGCTTCCTAAGGCCCACTTGGACTTCACATTCCGGGATGTCTGGCTCTAGGTGAGTGATCACACCATCATGGTTATCTGGGTCATGAAGATCTTTTTTGAATAGCTCTTCTGTGTATTTTTGTCGCCTCTTCTTAATATCTTCTGCTTCTGTTAGGTCCATACCATTTCTGTCCTTTATTGAGGACATTCCATTTTGCATGAAATATTCCCTTGGTATCTCTACTTTTCTTGAAGAGATCTCTAGTCTTTGCATTCTATTGTTTTCCTCCATTTCTTAGCATTGATCACTGAGGAAGACTTTCTTATCTCTCCTTGCTATTCTTTGGAACTCTGCATTCAAATGGGTGTATCTTTCCTTTTCTCCTTTGCCTATAGCTTTTCTTCTTTTCTTAGCTATCTGTAAGGCCTCCTCAGAAAACCACCGTGCCTTTTTGCATTTCTTTTTCTTGGGGATGGTCTTGATCCCTGCCTCCTGTATAATGTCACGAACCTCTGTCCATAGTTCTTCAGGCACTCTGTCTGTCAGTTCTAATCCCTTGAGTCTATTTCTCACTTCCACTGTGTAGTCTTTAGGGATTTTATTTAGGTCATATCTGAATGGTCTAGTGGTTTTCCCTACTTTCTTCAATTTAAGTCTGAATTTTTCAATAAGGAGTTCATGATCTGAGCTACAGTTAGCTCCCAGTCTTGTTTTTGCTGACTGTATAGAGGTTCTCCATCTTTGGCTGCAAAGAATATAATCAACCTGGTTTTGGTATTGACCATCTGGTGATGTCCGTGTGTAGAGTCTTCTCTTGTGTTGTTGCAAGAGGGTGTTTGCTATGACCAGTGCATTCTCTTGACAAAACTCTGTTAGTCTTTGCCCTGCTTCAGTCTGTACTCCAAGGCCAAATTTGCCTGTTACTCCAGCTATCTCTTGACTTCCTACTTTTGCACTCCAGTCCCCTATGATGAAAAAGACATCTTTTTTGGGTGTTAGTTCCTGAAGATCTTGTAGGTCTTCATAGAACTGTTCAACTCCAGCTTCTTCAGCATTACTGGTTGGGGCATAGACTTGGATTACTGTGATATTGAATGACCTGCCTTGGAAACAAACAGAGATCTTTCTGTTGCTTTTGAGATTGCACTCAAGTACTGCATTTCCAACTCTTTTGTTGACTATGAAGGCTACTCCATTTCCTCTAAGGCATTCTTGCACACAGTAGTAGATATAATGGTCATCTGAATTAAATTTGCCCATTCCAGTCCATTTTAGTTCACTGATTCCTAAAATGTCGATGTTCACTCTTGTCTAACTCAATGAAACTATGAGTGATGGCGTGTAGGGCCACTCAAGATGGATGGGTCATGATGGAGAGTTCTGACAAAACGTGGTCCACTGGAGAAGGGAATGGAAAACCACTTCAGCATTCTCGCCTTGAGAACCCCATGAACAGTATGAACAATGTAAAATACATGTGGTAGAAGGAAAAACTAAGGGTAAATTCTTTCCCAGTTAAGAAAACTTAGTAACCAGCAGCTTATGCAAAGCTTGTGCTGTTAAATCAAACATTAACATAGGGACTTCCCTTGTGATCCAGTGGCTAAGACTCTGATCTCCTAGTGCAGGGGGCTTAGGTTTGATCCTTGGTCAGGGAACTAGATCCCACATGCCGCAACTAAAGATTTTGCGTGCCACAACTGAAGATCTTGCATGCCGCAACTAAGACCTAGAGAAACCAAATAAATAAATAAAAAATTTTAAATTAGCATAACTTTTCGCTCACTGTGATTTAAACAGAGCTGATTTTTCTCTTTTGTTAGTATGCTTTGGACGCATCTCTCTCTACTGCATCCCCCATTTCTGCCTTGGAGTTTTCCAACCAAGAATTCAGCTTTACCAGGAAGTGGGGATCCTGGCAGTAAGGAGGGTATGATGTTGTCCCTCCCGAGCCATGCCCAAGGGTCTGACTTCAGCCAGAGTGACAGGAAGGGTCACTGGCCTTGGAGGAGTGATTTTCCATCCTCCCATGGGCATCCGCAAAAGCACTCCTCTATTTCACTAATCTTTCCCCACAACAGGGAGAAGCAGCAAGTGAGTCTGACAGCCCAATCATGCCCCCAGAGGAACATTATGAGATTTTGACTAGAGAGGATACTGCCAGCCTGGGCTTTCAACACGAATAGCCTTAGTTTTCAGCAATGGACCTTCCCCTTAACCTCTCTGAGTCCCTGTTCACTCCCTTTGATCTTATGGGAGGCTCTAGTACCTGGCCCAGTGTCCAGCATCTAGAGACACTGCAGTGGTTGATTACAAGAGGATACGATGAAAATAGCAATAATCATATTTACTGAGATCCTTTATGAGTTATAACTAGCCTAAGTCATAAAACTCATTCATTTTACATGTATAATTCAATGGTTTTTGTAAATCATCACATTTGCAGAGTGTTGTAACCAACACTAGAATCCATTTTAGAAATTCCACCCCAACTCCAAAAAAGCCTTGACGCCCATTTTTGGTCAATGATGTTCCCATGCTCAGCCCTGGGTATTCTGATCTGCTTTCTTTCGCTATAGAGTTATCTTTTATGAACATTCACACAGATGGAGTCATATAATGTGTAGTCTTTTCCATCTCACTCCTTTCACTTTACTCAATGTTTTTGACCATCAAATACTTTCAATCCCTTTCCAGCAATAGTTTTACTTTGCTTAGTGATTGCCCAGCTGCTAAGTCATGTCTGACTCTTTGCAACCCCATGGACTGTAGCCCACCAGGCTCTTCTGTCCATGGGACAAAGGGCTACAGTCCATGGGGTTGCAAAGAGTTGGACACGACTGAAGCAACTTAGCATGCGAGTACAGCACCAGCTGGGAATCTGGTTAATTCTCTACATGTTTGTGCATGTGTGTGCTAAGTCGCTTCAGTCGTGTCCAACTTTTTGCGACCCCATGGACTGTAGCCCGCCAGGCTCCTCTGTCCATGGGATTCTTCAGGCAAGAATACTGGAGTGGATTGCCACGCCCTCCTCCATGGGATAGTCCCAACTCAGGGGTCAAACCCTAGTCTCCGGCATCTCCTGCATTGCAGGTGGATTCTTTACCTGCTGGGCCATGGGGATTGTTACCCTATTACCTAAGCACAACAACTCTGTGTTAGATAAAGTAGCTAGTGGCATTCCCATCTCACAGAGGGGTAAACTGAGGAATGGTGACTTGTAAGAGGTCACATAGCCAGTTTGGTGGCAGAGAAATAACTGGAGCTGTGTCTTCCTGATACAAGGCCAGAGCTCATACTGGACTCCACCAGCACGGAGGACAGGCAACCTGCCCCGCCCTCTCCTTTGATCACAGAAGTTATTTACGAGGAGGGAAGGGGAAAGGAAGATGCTGTCTGACTGTTTGCAGATATGAAAGTAAGGGAAGCTTAGTAGACAAGCCAGACAGTAGATATGACAACAATAACATGCCCAGGCCAAGTGAGCCCTTGGCTTTTAAAAAGAGAGGGGACCGCTGGGAGGAAATTCTGACTTAGACTTCTTTCTACTTCTTTATTTTTCAGGCAAGGTTGTTTTTTTTTTTTTTTTAATCTCTTCACCGAAACCTTCCATCAACATCCATGAGTAGCCAAGGGTATTTTCACAATGTCAATTTTTTCTTTTCCCCCTTGGATGTGGGCAGATCTCACCTTAACTGCAAACGCCTTCATTTATAGCACATTCAATGAGGAACAAACAGGAGAGCTGTGACTTTTGAACGTATGAATGTGTAAAAGTCCCTTGAAATTTAGGTAGTCAAGACAAGGGTATTTCACAGAGAAAGCACCTCCCACTCACAGTGTCAATCTTAAATATTGAGAATTTGAAGAGCAATATCAACTTGATGCCCTAGCTAATGAAGCACAGTTGGACTCATACTACTACATAGTCAGTTGATATTGATATTTTCTTTATTGCCACAGGAAATGTTAAAAATTTCAAGTGTAGCTTCTTTTTCAAAGTGTTTTAGAAAAATCATGTCAGGGTCAGGTTACATCTAAGTAAGAGTTACATGGGAGGGGCCTCTCTTTTTGCAGATGCCGCTGGTGAGAGCTTATGGAAATTAGCCCTTTTGTAAGGACTGTGTGTAGAAAGAGAGTCAATGGGCTCTGAGTGAGGGCCTGAAGGACTCTAGTGAAGTATCTGAGAATGAACTTTATGACGTCTGCATTTAATACTTTTCAAGGCCTTACCCCCTTTTTTTGTGTTTGGAATAGGTGGTCCTGTCTGATGAGGTGGCATGGGGTGCCTTTGTCTTCCCTTGTAAATTCTGAGAAGGCAGAGGCCTACTCAGCTCTTCCACAGCAACTAACATAGTACTTCCAAGTGCTTAACACATACCAGGCTCTCAATAATTCTTAGTAATAGATTATCCCCTCACCGTTTACTTATGTGTGCTTTATCTTGCAAACTCAAACAATACAGACTGAGGGCAAGTCCAACCTACATTTATAGCTTATCCCCTTTAAGTCCAATAGGAACTGTGAACTTGTAAATGTCGTAGGTTCTTAATTAAAATATTTATTCAGTTCAACTTAATTCAATAGAGAGCCTTCATGTCCCCGAGCAGTAATGTCCAGGCAGGTGAATATCGGCCTGAGAGAAGGCAGCCAGGAGATGCTGAGGGGCTGGCTTACTCTGGCCTCTCCCCTTCCAGGCCTGCTCACTGTCCAGTCTCTCACCTTCCACGCTCATAATGATGGTCAAGTAGGGAGAAGGGAAGTGGGCACGGTGGACAAGGCCTTTTGGGCCCCTTTTGTGGCTTCAGAAGATGAGATTTCGGTAACAGCTTGCTGCTTCTCTCAATGTGTCTATTTGTGCAATGGGTAAAGGCCCTGAGAATGCACATGGATGAATAAGTGTCCTCCAAATGTGAGGTGAGGTGTGTGTACTGTGCAAGTATGCACAGTTAGGAATGATTGGTATCTCCAGGTGTGATCAGGAGTGGTGGGTCTGTGCCCCTCTGACTCTGGGCATCTCTGGTGTGCACATATGTGCAGTGATTATAGATGCAAGTGTGAGCTCCCCCCCACCCCATATGAACCCTTGTGAGCTCTCACTGAGCCCACAGAATCAGAGGTTCTTAACTTGTCCCATAGGGTCAAGGAGAGGTCATTTAGCAATGTTAGAATGGGAGCTCCTAATTAACACCCCAGTTCTGAGCTTATAAACTGGCATTTTAAAAAGTATTTCATTACCTTTGCCTATGATAGGTTTTCCCCCCAAACTTCAATGTAATACTTATATATGCTTAACTGAAAGCAACAAAAAACGCACATGTCTTTTGGAGCCTGCCAGCAAGGCCAGCTCGCTGTGCCATCAGGACCAGACTGACCTGTGTATATGTCTGTGCAGGTCGCAAGAGTGGAGCCTGGGACTCCAAGTCAACTTCTTTACCTGCTGCACCATCCCCACTGCCCAGGGCCGGGTAAGTTCCTGTTGCAGAGAAGCAACTCTGTGTGATTGCAGTGACTGGTCTCTATCACTGCTGTACGTGGCCTGCCTGGAATCCACAAGGAGTCCTGCCTGAGTATCTGGGGGCCAAAGAGGGGCAGGTGTCTTTCTGCTATTTCCACCCAGAAGGGCACACGTGCCCAAGCTCAGATGCAGGCACAGCTAACATTACAATAGGTGTGCTCCTGGAGTGTGGAGATGAGACCCTCCCGCCCTACTCATCTCCATATCCAAGGCATGCTTCAAGCTGGACTTCGGGTGCCCCTGCTGACATCAAAAACTAGTAGTCTTTCCTCCCATACGCCGTCAGTTAAATCTTGAGCTCACTGGCTTGTGCTCCACAAAACAGAAGCTCCAGAGCTTGAATAATTTTAAGACCCACAAGCAGGTTTCATTCCTACTTTCTACTCCTTGGCTTCTCTTCCAAGTAGTTAGTGATCTGTAAACAAATGTGTACACAGAGCGGCATGTACTGGGTGTTCAGTCAAAGCAACACTGCTAAGGCTCCTTTCAAATGGAGATGAGAGGGTCATTCTTTCTCACTGAACTTAGAAGAACTTTGTAAACTGTTGGGTGAGTACTGTAACGTGTTAATACTACAAACAGTGACCCAATAATGTCATATTGGCTCAACAGGCTATTTTAAACACACACTTAAATCTGTCCAAGGCTGGCCTGCATGGTTATAGTCTTAATTCTGCCTTTGAGTAAAGCAAAGAAGCTTTTAATTTCAGAGGTTTATTAAGCAAAACTCTGCACATTTCTCTCTTGGCTCAGTTTTATCACTTCAGACAAGTTACATAGTCTACTAATCTCTAAAATGTAATAAAAATACCCATTTAAAAAGGAGAGTGTGAGGTTTAAATAACATGTGAATACTCTAACCCAATACCAGGTGTCTTAGAGGCACTTGGGAATTGTTAGTATCCTTCCCCCAATCTTCCAGCTCTCAGCTGAAACAAAGTGAGAGACAGAGAGAAAGCCAGTATTTAGAATAAATGCAGATGACAATTATAAAGCCTTAGCTTCCCTTGTGGCTCAGATGGTTAAGAATCTGCCTGTAATGCAGACCTGGGTTTGATCCCTGGATTGGGACGATCCCCTGTAGGAGGGCATGGCAACCCACTCCAGTATTCTTGCCTGGAGAACCCCCACGGACAGGTGAGCCTGGCAAGCTACAGTCCATGGGGTTACAAAGACTCAGAAATGACGGAGCAACTAAGTACATGGCACATTAGAGTCCAGTCTCTACTGAACTAAGACAAACTGGTACTTTAGCTCATGCAAGAACCCTCAGGACCAGAGGTTGCAGTGGTTCTCAAACACATCATTTGTCTTGGGTTTATCTGTTTGGAGTGAAATTCTAGGCAGATGTCCAGTAGAGAGGAGTCACCAGAAGCTTGAGGGACACTGGCGTGGGGAGGCGCTGGCTGCCAAACACACCTGCTTGGCCACCCTCACGTCTTCACCCTCCTTCCCCAGACAGTAGCCCTGGGGTGCTGTTGGGGGAAGGGAGGGATCTCCATGCACCTTTGAAAATACTATTTGTGGTCCTTACATTACAGATGAGGAAACTAAAGCCCAGACTGGCCCTCACAGCCAAGAGAGAGGCCTGAGGTCACAGAGTAATTAGTTGCAGAACTGGAACAAGAGCTCAGTTATCTTGACTCCCTGGCAACTGGCTCTCCTGTTTATCCCCATTAACCCCTTGGCCATCTGTCAGCGGACGCTATCTGAGGTTCAGAAGATCATGACTGAATCCTGTTTCTGCCCCTCTCTGCCCTTCATGGATCATCTTCTTACAGACTTGTATCACTTTCATTATTCTAGTTTGTATTTGAGAGTAAAATGATAAGTCGTCAGCTCCTCTTTATCTCTGCTGTTTTAACAAAGTCAATCTCTTTTTATCCCCCAGGAAGAAAACAGCTATGCCACTGAAGACAGTAAGTTAATTCTGTGTTTAAATGTGCTTCATATTTCCTGCATTGTTCATTCGTATCCCTTTATTTAAAGTTGACAATGCTTTCAGCTAAGAGGAACACAGCAATCTTGTTGCTGCCTGGACAGTCCAAGAGAATCTTGGAATCCTCAGTTAGGCAGGGAAGATGGGAGGGTCCTATCCTCCAGGAAGCCTGTGGCTTCACTGAGTAAGTGGCTGCAGAGGCCAGGCTCCCTGCCTCCTGTGACCTCTGCCTTCCCCTTGGGAGGCCCTGGGTCTGCTTCCCTACCTGGCCTGGGAGCTAATGACTGACAACTGTACATCAGGCACACAGTCCTGACTACACTCATATTCTGGCCAGAACGTGGGGAACCTGAGCCAGCCCACTATTTAAGGAAGCCATCTTGATCCAGTATCTACACTGTAGCCTGACATTTACAACCACAAACACCAAGACAGTGGGGTTCTGAGACTTAAGCCAGATGCCAGATTTCCACTGCACAGGCACTACTGCCCAGCAGCTGCTGGGGGGCCATGCCTTCCACCAGCCCTGCTGACAGACTGGGCAGACCCCACACCAAAGTGACACTGCTCCTTCCATGACACACTTCTGGTCCATTGTCACTTGATGCAAAGGTTGAGCTGGGGACTGTGTGTTTTTAATGGTTGTTCTCGTCATTGAAAGAAAAGCCATGCATCAAAGAAATACTCTCCCCAGTATTTATTTTAATAATATTGTTTTGACTTTTATTTCCATATATCACTGTATTGAGGATCCTTACCTTTTTTTTTTTTAATAGACTCCAGTTGCCTCTCAACAGAATGCCTCAAGTGTTTGCGAAGGTAAATCTATATTACTTTGATGGAAGAGCATGTCCTCTAAAAGTTACTTTGATTAGAAATTTGTATATAAATATATTTCTAAAATTTCTTTCATTATTTATAAGGCAACTGTAAACATAAAACTCAATTTTTAAACAGAACAGTCTTTATTTTGCCATGAGTAGTGAGTAGCAAAGCTGATCAGGACCTGGGCTTGCCAAGCTACATCTGTGCAGAAGGCCACAGTTGACATGCCCCAAACCTGCCTGTCTGTAGACAGATATGACTTGCCAGAAACTGTACCACAACCTTACATAGGTGTGTGCAGACTGATTTAGAACCATTCACATGTCTCAGAATTAATGGCTAAGTTAAGTAATGAAATTTTAAAAAATCTGTTTGTTTGAACAAGTTCTTGTGCTAAGTTTTCAAAATAATGTTTCCTGAGTTCAAATATCTATCTTCTTAGTACACCTTCAAATGCTTCCTTTCCTTTATCATAACCATGTATACTTTCTATTAGAACTTTCCCATTTTAAAAATTTGAATTTGAAAAATACTGGGAGGAAAAAACCCAGAAGAATCATTCATAATCTCAAGACCTAAAACACTACATAGAAACTAAAGCTCTGTACCCATCTAATTCCACACTTGAAGGTACTCAATGTTAAAAGCTACCATTTCCTGAGTTAACACGGGCATACCTGTCTCTGACGATGGATGGTAGACATTTTTTGAATGTGCATTACGACTCACCTGCCTGCTTTCATTGCTCTGCTTGGTCTTTTCCATCATTTCCCACATCTTTCCTCCAGACTCCTTTCCTGTTGTCTTGCTTTCTTCTGCCTTTCCTTTGATGCTTTTGGCTTGCTATCCTTCCATTCCTTATGGTCTTCCATGCCTGCTGAGCAGGGAGCTTGGAGGGATAGTGAAGCCTTAGGGTGAGCCTCTACAGGAAGTAAGTACAACTCTGAGCAAACTTCATGGCTTCAGAGCTTCTTGGTGAAAGACTTGCTCATGGGAAGACATTTGACCAAACTCAGTTCTTCTCGGTTGATACTGGCTTTGGGCATGGGGACAGACATTTCATTCTAATCCTAATATGATCATTTTCTTAATGCAGAAAAACCTATACCTGCTGAACGCCACCGGGGATCTAGTCACAGACAAGAAAATATGCAGTCACCAGTGTTTCCTCCTCCTGCCCAGAAGTAAGAATCTTTTCCTTTAAAAATAAGTTTCCGTAACACCTGCATTGTCATACTGCACAGAAACACTGGCTAATAGTGATCAGTAAAGATTTAGTATTTTATTGCTTTGCTATTGGAGAAGGCAATGGCACCCCACTCCAGTACTCTTGCCTGGAAAATCCCATGGATGGAGGAGCCTGGTAGGCTGCAGTCCATGGGGTCGCAAAGAGTCGGATATGACTGAACGACTTCACTTTCACTTTTCACTTTCATGCATTGGAGAAGGAAATGGCAACCCACTCCAGTATTCTTGCCTGGAGAATCCCAGGGAGGGGGGAGCCTGGTGGGCTGCCGTCTGTGGGGTCGCACAGACCCCATAGGTCGCACGACTGAAGTGACCTAGCAGCAGCGGCAGCAGCAGCAGCTTTGCAATTAAATTTTTAAAAAATGTTAAGTAGGCAACAACTTTAAAAGAACTGCTTAGAATCACAGAGACTTAACTAATATTTCGGTTAATGATTGGACTGAAGTAAAATCTAACACAAGCTAACCCTCCTTCTTTTAAAGAAACTAAAGGGAATAATCTGACTTCTCTTGAAGGCTGTAGTGCCTCTCCTGTCTTTAGATGTGTTTTATTGGTTCTTTCTGTTGATTCTTTGTGATGCACCTGTTCAGAGTATCTTCAGTGCAAACAAAAAGTCAAACTTATTCATCTTGTGCATTGCCCTTTAATTAAGCTGAATTTCTTCCTTTCAGGGCGGTTCATCAAAAACCCATACCTCTGCCAAGTAAGTACAATGAAGGCATGAAGAGCAGTATCAAGTATTGTGTGAGTTGGCTCTTCACGTCTCCACCCAGGGCTCCAGGGAAATACTGCCTCTTCCAGTGGAGTATCCTCTCCAGCTTGTTTCTTCATCTGTAAAATGGGGCCAAGAACCCTTATTTCATAGAGCTGTTCTGAAAAGTAAATAGATTTGGGATCATTCTTACTTTTTTCCTTTTTAGTTTTGATTGAGTATTTTATTGATCATCATTTATTTAATTTTTTTTCACAACAATATAACTATTTTCAAAATAAGATGATTAAGTAAAACAACATGTTGTGCCTGGTACATAGAAGGTCTTCAATAAATGATATTTAAATTAAATCTAAAATACCTTTTAAAGATTATAAAATGTATCTTATAAAAGGTACCATGAAAAGATTTAGCAAATATCTGAATAATTTTCCCAAGGCAAATAATACAATACCCTAAAAATATATGAAGTCAGGCTCACAGAACACAATTACCCAAACCTTGATTTGCTTTCTACTTAATCTAGGAAAAAAAATGAAAACACAAGACAAAACCCTTCCTGACATGGATAATTTGAAAAATATTCCAAAGTATTCAATTTTTGATACATTTAAATAAAGAGAATAATTATTGTATACAACATTTACATGTGTTTAAATAAACATAAATCTGTTCACTAGGTTTTAACTGGATGTTGATTCATCTTAAATAAATGAAACAAAATATAACTTTTCCAAAATTCTGAACACAAAGTGAAATGGTGTAGCTATAGAATTATTTTTTTTACTATGTAAAGTTTTATTATACTCTTTACTGTTGTTTAACCCAAGTCATTCTTTCAATTGGCAAATACTTATTGACCATCTGCCATATGCCAGGCACTATTCTAGACACTCAACATTCAGAAAACTAAGATCATGTCATCTGGTCCCATCACTTCATGGCAAATAGATGGGGAAACAATGGAAACAGTGAGAAACTTTATTTTTGGGGGGCTCCAAAATCACTGTAGATGGTGACTGCAGCCATGAAATTAAAAGACACTTGCTCCTTGGGAGAAAAGTTATGACCAACCTAGACAGCATATAAAAAGCAGAGACATTACTTTTCCAACAAAGGTCCATCTAGTCAAGGCTATGGTTTTTCCAGTAGTCATGTATGGATGTGAGAGTTGGACTATAAAGAAAGCTGAGTGCCGAAGAATTGATGCTTTTGAACTGTGGTGTTGAAGAAGACTCTTGACAGTCCCTTGGACTACAAGGAGATCCCACAGGCCTCCCTGTCCATCACCAACTCCCGGAGTTTACTCAAACTCATGTCCATTGAGTCGGTGATGCCATACAGCCATCTCATCCTCTGTTGTCCCCTTCTCCTCTCACCTTCAATCTTTCCCAGCATCAGGGTCTTTTCAAATGAGTCAGTTCTTCGCATCAGGTGGCCAAAGAATTGGAGTTTCAGCTTCAGCATCAGTCCTTCCAATGAATATTCAGGACTTAGTTTCTTTTGCCATAGCCTTCTCCATCCAAAGAAACTAAGTCCTGAATATTCATTGGAAGGACTGATGCTGAAGCTGAAACTCCAATCCTTTGGCCACCTGATGCGAAGAACTGACTCATTTGAAAAGACCCTGATGCTGGGAAAGATTGAAGGCGAGAGGAGAAGGGGACAACAGAGGATGAGATGGCTGTATGGCATCACCGACTCAATGGACATGAGTTTGAGTAAACTCCGGGAGTTGGTGATGGACAGGGAGGCCTGGCATGCTGTAGTTTATGGGGTTGCAAAGAGTCGGACATGACTGAGTGACTGAACTGAACTGATTCTAGACACAGGGGCTACAGCAGTGAACAAAACAAATGAGTCCCTCCCTTATGGAGCTTCTATTCTACTGGAGGAGATAGGAAAAATAAACAACTAGATAAGTCATACGGTAAAGAAAAATGAAGCAAAGTGGCAGGGGGTGGGCACAGAGAGGAATGGAGGCAGTGAGGGCTGCAGTGGCCAAGGAAGACCTTATCTATAAAACAGGGTCTGAGAGCTCCTCCTACATAGGGCACATGTGAGGGGAAAATGAGCTAAGACTCGTTTTAGCGTATATCCAGGGATCAGAAAATGTCAGCCTGGAACTCCCTTGGCTGCCCAAACTGTGGAAACCCTTAGCCACCTTGTACTATGTACCTTAGAAGCACGTGACCACCTCTTATGGTGCTCCCATCTGGGAATATTGTCCCCACCTGTTAGAAGACAGCTTTCCTTCATACCTAACCTTGCTGGGCCTGCCACACTGCTCCCTCCTGTTAACAATGGTGGCTCTCACCTTTGAACATCCAGGACACTTTTATCTGAAGCACTTGGTTCATCTAATCCTGTTTTTCCTGCAGACTTTCCCTCCTAAGGAAGGACGACTCTCGTTGCTCTGGTCAAAACCTTAGAGTCACCCATGACTCTTCGCTTGCTTTCTTCACACTCCTTTCAACTGTTCCTTCAAAATATGTTCAGAATCCAATCACTGTTGCTACTCCCACTGATATTATCTGCTTCAAGGCACCATCATCTCCTGTCTGGGTTTGCAACACTCAACTGGTCTCCTCTCTCTGTTCTTACCCCCTTCTCTCTATTTTCAGCCCTGGAGCCAGAGTGACCTTATTAAAAGACAGGCAGACAATTTTACTATTCGGTTCAAAACCCTCCAAAAGCTTCCCATGCCATGCTCGTTAAAGCTCAAGTCATGTTAAGTGTCCCAGGAGCCCCACAAACCTTGCTCCTTCCCCACCTCCTGTCTGACTTCATTCCTTATTCTTGTCCCCTTTTCTCACTGCACTCCAGGCACAGTGGCTCCCTCTCTATTCCTCAAATTTGCCAGGCCCTTGCATTCACTGTTTCCTATACCTGGAACATCCTTCCTTGAGATATACACATGCCTGCTCCCTCTCCAACTGCAGATCTTACCCAAGTGCACCTCAGTGAAGTCTCCCTGACCTGTCTATATAAACATACTACTTGCCCAAAGCTATCTGCCACCTGCTCCCCTGTCTATTCTTCATAGCACTATGAGTCTGTAATATTATATGTATGTTTACTTATATCTTTATTGTCTATCTCATTCCATTAAAGTTTAAGCTCGAGGAGGGAGGGATATTTTGCTGTTTTGTTGACTGCTGTATATTCCCAAAGCTTTTGAATGAATGAATACAGCCAAGTATTTTCTCCACTTCATGTCTCCACATTTAGATGGAGTTTGTACTTAAGGCAGCAATTCTCAATCATTTTGACCTCAGGACCATTCTAACACTCTTAAAAGCATTGCAGACCCAAAGAACTATGGTTTATGTGTTTCTTTCTAGTAATATTTAATGTATTAATTAAAAGACATTTTAAAAATTAAACCCATTTAAAAATATTAAACTTATTACATGTTAATATAAGTAACATATTTCTATGAAAAAATTATATTTAAAAAAAGATTTAGTGAGAAGTGGCATAGCTTTACACTTTTAAAATTTCTTAAATGCCTGCAGTAACAGACACAGCCAAATTCTCAAATCTGCGTCTACATTCAACCTGTTACAGTGTCTTTTACCGGTTGAAGTATACGAAGAAAATTGGGCTTCACAGAGATATGTATTTAGAAAAGACCTTGCAAATCCCCTGAAAGAATCTTGGGGATCCCCAGGGTCCTCAGGCCACACTCTGAGAAGCAATACTCTTAAGGATCTTTTGGTGTGTGTGATTTTTCATGTGTGTGATTTGTCAGTGTGTGTGTGCTCCTTGCAGCACCCAGCACAGTGTTGACATACAGGCATAGTAACTAATCGAGATATAACAGGATCCACTGACTTTTCAAATCCTTTTCAGGATTTCCAGAAGGGGGAAGCCCAACCGTGGATGGCCCACTACCCAGCTTTTCATCTAACTCTAGTTTGTCAGAACAGGTATGAAATGAACTCATAAACTGCAGGAAAGGGCATGCCTTCTTATAAGAGAGATTTGGAAGTGAAACTTGAGAACAGATTCTATTTTAAGTTGGCTTGTGAGTTGTCATTTGCTGATGGGTACAGAATACACTTTTTCCCCCCAATTGTTAAGACGTTGCTCTATTTATTCTAATTTGTATTCTGGATGCCATAAATAACCATTGGTGCTTCTTCAAAACTAGCAAAGAAGTGTGCTGTTTTTATTGTTCTCCCTCTCACATAGATTCTATTTAAACTATGTAATTTTCTCAGAATAGATCTGTGGAGGCATATGATATTAAAACACATAAAATAGCAGTTTTAAAAAAAGACAGAGAAAGGGCGAGTCTCTAAGCTTTCTCAAATTTAAAATAAGGATGATGGCAGATATTTATCTTGCCTTCAAAGTGGTTATAAGAATCAAATAAGATAATATTTGTAAACATGCTTTGTAAATTACAGAATAGTCCACATAGCAACAACAATAAGATCATAATAGAAAGGGAGATGGTAACTTATTTAGGAGAAAGGAATAAATGGTTCAGGAATTTGGCAGGACTTAGTTCTTATGTTCAAGTATTATTAAGTCCAGCCCCTAAGGCCAAATGGGAAAATTATGTAATCCTTGTGGCTGAGCAAAAGCATAAAACTCATTTTCAGATTACTGGTCCAAATGTAGTTAGGTCTTTCTGGTGATGCAAACTTTGTTTCTAGTGCCCAGAAACTACAGTGTCATTGAAGTGCCATCTCATGCTTAACAATGCCTTCTCATTCACAGGAAGCGGATGTTCACTGTAAACCGTGGTATGCTGGTGCCTGTGATCGAAAGTCAGCCGAAGAGGCATTATACAGATCAAACAAGGTCTGTTTTAAATCTCATATTCTGTCCTCAGCCTATATTGGCACAGTTGTCACCCTGATGATGTGTGCTTGTCCAACTCTCTGCAACCCCATGGACTGCCAGGTTCCTCCGTCCATGGGGATTCTCCAGGCAAGAATACTGGAGTGGGTTGCCATGCCCTCCTTATAATTTCTTCTTCATTTCTGAGATAGTTTTGCTTTCTCTTCAACTTCTTTCCTGAGTTTAATCAACTCATTGTATTTTTCTTTGCTGTTTTTTGTCCACTTTTTGTTCATAATTTTTGAATTTATGATTCTATAATATTTTTAAAGATTTAATTAAATTTGGAATGCCATGTTACATTTTTTTAAACTTTTTATTTTGTATTGGGGTACAATTGATCAACAAATAATGTTGTGATAGTTACAGGTGAACAGTGAAGGGACTCAGCCATACATATAGATATATGGATACATATACATGTATCCGTTATCTCATAAACTCCCCTCCCACCCAGGCTGCCACATAACACTGAGCAGAGTTCCATGTGCTATCAGTTGAAATGTTTTCGTTCCCAATGTCTTCTTTCTTCTTATAGTGCTTTTGAATAGAATTTGTCTGATATGTTTTATTATTCATAGGTAACTTGTGAACATGGTTCCTAGTTCAAGAGTGCCCCTTAGATTTGACCTTAATGTGTCTCTTCACACATTTCCAGATCCTATAAATTTAGTATCTTCAGTGCCTCAAAAAGCTAGCACTGACCTCATTCAGAGTTTTCTATAAGTATATATTTTACTGAAGTATTTTCTTAGAAAATAAAACAAGTTCTAATCAATAATAAAAATCATATACCTAAATAATTACCGAGGGATTGGGGGCAGGAGGAGAAGGGGACGACAGAGGATGAGATGGCTGGATGGCATCACTGACTCGATGGACGTGAGTCTGAGTGAACTCTGGGAGTTGGTGATGGGCAGGGAGGCCTGGCGTGCTGCGATTCATGGGGTCGCAAAGAGTCGGACACGACTGAGCGACTGAACTGAACTGATAGGTATTTTCATAAGCTGATTTTCAACCTATGGAAATACAAGTTAACACTAATCTTATTCTTTTAATAAACAGGATGGATCATTTCTTATTCGGAAGAGCTCTGGCCATGATTCCAAACAGCCATATACATTAGTTGTATTTTTTAATAAGAGAGTATATAATATACCTGTGCGATTTATTGAAGCAACAAAACAATATGCTTTGGGCCGAAAGAAAACTGGTGAAGAGGTCAGTAATTTCTCTTCTAATCCAATACTTCTGTAAAAGGCTTTAAGGTGGATGCAGGAGCTGTCCTTTTTAGTGGTCCTGAAATACTCTCAGATAAATTTTGAGCTCTTAGAGGGGCTTTGGACTTCCTTGTCCTGCTAGAAAACTCTGGTAAACAATGATTCTTCTTGGCTTAAAGAATCTTCATCCCTATCCCAGAATGAATAGACCAGAGTGTCACCCTACTCCCCAGATATCTGGCCTATGGATATTAAGATAAACACATAAACACATATAATAATAGTAAACACATATTATTATACTAGCATCTAGAAATATGAGTCCTTTAAAACATTTACTTAAATTATCTATAATAAAAATATTATTTGTCACAGATACTGAAAATTTGAATTGAAACATGAAAACTTTGGTTATATGATATTAAGCATGTGGACATCTTAAAAAGTCTGTCTTTGTGTTTGAATATTTTGGGGTAGAAAAAATAACTACATGATTAACTTTTTTGCAACTGTTTCAGCATTATGTGGATATATATTGAGTATTTTATTGCTTTGATATGCTATATTTGCTTTATTTTATTGACCATGGATTTTGAGTTATCAAACACATTGTTTTTTGGTCCATGTGTGACTATTTCAAATACACTGAATTAATGCAGACAGAAAAAAAGAGTGTTAAGGGGAAACTGCAACTAAGTTATGCTCAATTCTTTATTCAATTAAATCAGAAATATGTGTAAAGGTTATATCTTAAATATGGGATATTAAAAGTGTTTTAAATAACAAAAATTATCACAAAAAGGCCTCAACTCCACTCCTTACTTCATATACTTCAACTCAGCTCAACCCCCTACTTCAAATATTTCAATCCCCAAACTGCAACAAAGTAATACTCAAAAATATTCAGAAGAGTATATAAGGACAGAGTGAGGTGCTTATTTGTGTAGCAACTCTCTCCCATATTTCCTGGGTTCAGAACACACTTTTTCATTTGGAATTCACTGCAAAGAGGTTGTGCTATTTCATTGCTTGGCTTGTTAGTCCATAAATTTAGCCTCCAACTGCATTCAGTTTAACAATATGCTGTGCCAAACAAACAGAATGAATGTCTTTATGAGTATCATAAAAAATTCACTGGCAAGTACAGGAGGGGGAAATGAAGAGAAAGTAAGAAATAAAGACTAAAGGTACTTGAAAGCCTCTGTCTCTTACCTCTCCTCCCTGACCTAGTATTCAGGAGCCAGTTATCTAGAAAACAACTGGTGTTTTATTTGAAAAACTGAAGAGTATTCTGAATATTCATTTAATGTATAATATTTGGAAGTTATCCAAATAATTAATGAGGCCTTTAAACATTTTTAATTCTAGATGTTTATCTTTATATGAAAAACTAAAAGAAAATCAATTGATGATTATTGTTAAATTATATAGCAGTGTTGCAAAACAATTATCACTTTTTAAAAAATGACCCTAAAAGGCTTTATTTGATAATTGCGAGCTTGTAGCACTTTTGTATAATTGATGCATATCATTTCATGGTCTGTGTTACATTTATTATATCCTTCATTTAAAACATTGATTACTTTTCAGAAAAAAATTGTGATAGCCTTAAATTAAAACTAATAGACAATAGAAATTAATATACAGAAAAATAAGTATGTAATAGAGCTTCGCATGAAATTCCATTATTAATTAGACACTAATTTAGCTCTAAATTTATTAGGAGCTAAAGCAAAAATGGATATATGAGGGTTTATAAAGTTTTTCTTGTTAAAAAAAAAGAACACAAAAACAAAACATGAATTAATCTGGGAAATAACTCTCTTGACACTAAATTCTAAGATTAATTTATTACATCAATCCTTGTATCTAAGACATGCAACATAACAGTCTATGTTTTATAAAGATAGACAGAAATTCAATGTATGACAGTTTATACTTGATGCTAAATAAAAAACAAAATATTACAGCATAACTTAACAAAGTAATTTCTCTAAGTAGTTATACTAATTGAGGATGTCAGTTGTGTTTTTAATCTTATTGACTGGCCAGGGTCTGACACCTCAAAGGTTGTGGCCTTTGTTAATTTAGTCTTTTTTGTAGTCAGCTGGGAATAGTAACTTTGACTAACCTGAAAGAGTGGGAGAATACGGGAGGAGTAGAGCTCAAGGTTAATATAAATTCCAATGTGCTGCTGCTAAGTCGCTTCAGTCGTGTCCAACTCTGTGCGACCCCATAGCTGGCAGCCCACCAGGCTCCCCCGTCCCTGGGATTCTCAAGGCAAGAACACTGGAGTGGGTTGCCACTTCCTTCTCCAAATTCCACTGTATAATTCATCTATGTTTTCTTGTTCTAGTACTTTGGAAGTGTTGCTGAAATGATCAAGAATCATCAACACAATCCCCTGGTTCTTATTGACAGTCAGAATAACACAAAAGATTCCACAAGACTGAAATACGCAGTTAAAGTTTCGTAAATTGAAAAACATTTTTAAGAGGAAGTCAACATCATTGCTTCAGATATTTTCCCTACTTCCACTTTTAAGGAAAAAGCCCCCAAAGTTCATATTTTTGGATTATGAATCATCCAGTAATAAAACAGATGAGGAAGCTGTGGATTTCCTTATAAGAAGCTCACAAGGACTTGTTCTATTGCCTGAACTGATGAACTGTTAATATCTGGCGAGGCTGAGAATATGTTACCAATATTCTCCAAATAAATGTCTCTATTTAAAAAAAAAAAAAAGGCGTAAAGTATTTTCGGTCATGTAAGAAAATAACACTTTACTTCCAAAATAAGAAAATGATATTCTTGGATAAAACAAAGCTGCTAAAAATTTAGGCCACCACAATAGTCCCGGTGCACTAATGTAACTAGGGTGTCTACTGTCGGTGCTTGACAATTATGTCCTGTTTAAAATTTTAATATGTAGAAAATAAAATAATAATGTATGATACTCATAAGTACAGATAAGGGGGATGTAATGGTTCCTTTGTGTGTGTGTGTGTGCGTTAGTTGCTCAGCTGTGTCTGACTCTCTACGACCTCATGGTCTGTCCGTGGAATTCTCCAGGCAAGAAAACTGGAGTTGGTTGCCATTCCCTTCCCCTTTTTCTGAGCTCAAGATTAACATAAATTCCAACAAGAGAGGTATACAGATACAGACTTTCTGCAAGTTCATTCTATAACTTTATATAGAGAGTTGAAAAGTAAAATAACTGACATGAAAAATTCACTAGAGGGGCTCAGCAACAGATCTGAGCAGGCAGAAGAAAGAATCCATGAGCTTAAAGATAAATCAATTAACACTGTCTATACTAAGGAAGAGAAAGATAAAGAGAGAAATGAACAGAGCCTTAGAGACCTCTGGAACACTATCAAGCATAGTAGTGTATTCAAAATGTGAGTCTCTGAAGCAGAGAAGAAAAAGCATCAGAAAGAATATTTGAATAATAAAAACTCCCCCAATCTGATTTACAAAAAATAAAAGGTCTACCAACCCAAAAAGCTTCATGAACTTCAAGTAGGATAAACTGTAAAAAAAAAAAAAAAAGGGGGGGGGGGAAACCGGGAATATCATAATCAAACTATTGAAAGACAGAGAATCCTGAAAGCAGCAAGAGCAAAGTGACTCTTCACATATGAAGGGATCTCAATAAGATTAACAGCTGATTTCTTGTCAGAAACCATGGAAGCCAAATGGCAGTGAGATGACATAGTTGAAGTTCTGCATAGAAAAAATTGCCACTCAAGGATTCTATATTCAGCAAAACTAGTTTTCAAAAAGGAAAAGTTAGCACATTTTCAAGTAAACATTGCTAGCAGATCTGCTGTCCAAATAAAGTCCTTCAAGTTTAAACGATACTACTTCGTAATGCAATTCTACACAAAGAAAACACAGAACTGATAAATGTAAATACAAACACCAGCATAGGTAAATATAAAAGACAAAAAATACTATGTAATTTTTATTTGTAACTTTTTCCCCTTCTAATTTAAAAGAAAAATGCATAAAGTAGTAATTATAAATCTGCCTTGATGGGCACACAATTTATAAAGCTATAATCTATGACAATAATAGCATTGGGGGTGGAGAGATAAAGCTATGTAGAGCAAAGTTTTTAAAAAATGAAAATTGAAATCGAATCTGTATTAATCCAAACTAGGTGAAACAGATCAACTTTACAGTGTCTTCCAATAAAACTCTGAGGTATCTTTTTTCTCTCATTTTTTCACTTGTGATTTTGGTGTCATATCTAAGAAGGCTTTGACTAAACAATGGTCATAAATCTTACTTCTACAAGATTTATAGTTTTTGCTTATATTTAGGTTTATAATCCATTTTAATTTTTGTGTATGTGGTGTGACCGCTTTTCTTTATTCTTTTTTCTGTCTGTGCTTTGTATTTAAAATCTCTTATTGATCTGAAGATTTGCTGATTCTTCTGCCAGTTCAAATCAACAGTTGAGCCTCTCTAGTAAACTTTTCACTTTGGTCATTGTACTTTTCAACTAAAAAAATTTCGTTCTTTTTTTGTAATTTCTATCTTATTGATATTTTCCACTTGATAGGACACTGTCAGAAATACTTAAATACTTTAAATCTGGTTTCCTTTAGGTCTTGAACATATTTATAATAGCTGCTTAACATTCACTCTACATCTGGAACCCCTCAAATGAAGTTTCTATTGCCTTTTTCCCTGGTATGTCACACTTTCTTTGAATGTCTAATTTTATGTTGAAAACTAGACAGTTTAGTTTTTATAATTTTAGTTATTATAATAATATTACAGATCTCTGGATACTCCTCCCCTACTCTGGACTTTTTAGTAACTTGGCTGAACTAATTCAAGTCTATCCCCACAATATGCAGCCTCTGATGTCAACTTGTTTTCCCCTCAGTTTTATCCTTAAGTCTGACTGCCTAGGGGTTGCTTCTGAGTCGACACTATCTAGTCATTAGCCATTGATTGATCAGGCTTCCCTGGTAGCTTAGACAGTAAAGAATCCACCTACAATGCAAGAGACCTGGGTTCGATCCCTGGGTTGGGAAGATCCCCTGGAGAAAGAAATAGCTACCCACTTCGGTATTCTTGTCTGGAGAATTTCATGGACAGAAAAGCCTGGTGGGCTTTTTAGTTCATGGAATCACAAACAGTAGGACACGACTGAGTGACTAACACACATACATTCTGATTGATCAGAGGTTGTGCTTAAGACTCCTGAATCAGTGAGATTTACACCGTTTACATTGGATTTGTGTATGGCTTGGAATTTCTTTCACTGTTCAGGGAGTTTACAAGTTTTGCCCTACATTCAGCCAGAGTTGTTCTTATGTGGTTGCAGACTCGAGCACACACACATCCTTTCTGATTACAAGGGATGTCTGTAATTTTATCCAGATTTTCTCTCTCTCTCAGCTTTAAGCTTCTCACTGATAGCTACTGGTATCACTAGCAATTGTTAGCCTTCAATAATTGCTAGATGATTGCTCTACTGTTTTCAATACTATAAGGTACAAACTACTCCAATCTGATCCAGATAAAGTCAGGCCCCTTGCAACAGACAGTGTGTTACCAAGTCTTTGATGCTCACTCCATCCTTCCCCTGAATAGAAACTCTGTGCCTCTGTGCTATAGAGCAGGTTGTGGGGTGAGGGAGTGTTGGGAATTTGGCTCTTCATTGAATGCTCCCTGTCAAACAGCTGTGTTGGTGGTTGGGGAGGCCATGGAAGGAGACTAGAATGTGCCAAGGTTCACTAGCTGTTAATGTATATACAATAGCTCTTCTGCCCCAGAAACCTGGGAGAGATGTAAACTGTCACATGACTGCCAATCTAAACAGAGCAGGTAGGTCTGCTGCAAGCTGTGGGGTAAAGTGGGGCTACACACTTCTGTAGCTGTCCTGTCCTGTCCCTTATATTGCAGGAATTGCGAGTGGCGCAATGAGCACCACTACCCAGCTGCCACCACCTGTTTGATATAAGCCATCTGCGGGGCACAGGCATGAAAAATGAGACCTACCAAAGAGTGGTACATTTAATCTTACACCCAGAAACATTGTATTTCTCCCAGCTTGGTTTTCCTTTTGGCAGATTCACATGATTTTTATTTTGTGGCTATTATAAATGGGTCTTCCTTTATTGCCTTCCAAATGACTACTGTTAAGTGTTCACAAAGCTAACTATTTCTCAGTGTACTCTTTTGGATTTTCAAAATATTGAAATAGTCATTTGCAAAACTCCAAGTTTTCATTTTGCTTTCCTACAGTAACAATATTAGTAATGTGAAATAATTGATGACAGCAGGCACCTACATTTCTGAAATGAAAGAGGCAATTTGAGTTGCAACCTGAATATAACCTTCATTTTTGGTTGAAGGACTCTAAAGTATTAGGGAAGAAATCTTCTTCTAACATATTAAAAATGTCTCTACTAGCAATTAGCATTTTTAAATAAGTACATTCTTGGCATTGACTAAAATCATGATTTTCAAAACTGAAGTACATTAACATTCTTCCTACATTATTCAGGTTTGTTGTTTAGTTGCTAACCCATGTCCAATTCTTATGTAGTCCCCCAGGCTCATTCAACCATGATTTCCCAGGTAGGAATACTGGTGTGGGTTGCCATCTCCTCCAGGGAAGCTTCCTGACCCAGAGATATAATGCATGTCTCCTACACTGCAGGCAAATTCTTTTTATCACTGAGCCACCTGGGAAGTCCTATTCAAATTTACAGTATCATAATTTATGATATTCACTTTTTAAAGAAAAAAGACTTTTAAACTAGAGGCATTTATTAACAGAAACCATTTTAGAGAAATAATCAAAAAATAATTCAAAAACTTTATCAAACATCTCTTCTAAGATATTTACTTAATTTTCCAGTTATTAAAGGGAGCATACTTAAAGCAATGAACACCAAAATCAACCAAGTTGATCCTATTTTTCAATTCTCCACTATAGGGAAATTCTTCTGCAAATACCACACTCTTAACAAACATCCCTCAGTAATCTTCACCAGATGAGATTCCCCAAGGCACTTTGCTCAAAACAAGGTTCATAACAAAGGCTGTGGCAAGGAACAGAGCCAATACCTCAACACAAATGGGACAAATCCTCAGTAAGCAGATGTCAATGTGAAAAGGAATCACTTACCAAGAAAAAAATCATAAGTGAGCTGCACAGAATTTATACTATATTCTATTTTCAGCTCACCTCCATTTCCCTCCATCTTAAACAATTTCTATTACTTTTTCTCACTAGGGATTTCAAACCACTAAAAGAACCAGTATCTATTCCTGAACATAAATTCTCATAGCAACTGTTTGATTTTTGATCCCTCCATAAATTGCATTACTCTTAGCACACAAAAGACCTATCTACTAATTATTTTCATCACCTTCACTACATTTTTGAACAAATACATCTATGGTGGTAACCATATCGACACACATTTTAGTTTCAAAACTTTGAACCTTTTGTATAGTTGGTGTGCATCACAAAAAATTCTCTTAAACTTCTATTTTGAATAAAAATCTCAATCTAAGAACACATCTATCAGAGAAAGCAAGGGCTGGAAAAACCATCTGATGGGCCAGATTAAGCCCACTGACAATTTTTTTAAACAAAGTTTTAATAAAATGAAGAAACTAACACATGCAATTATATTCTAATTTTAAAACATAGGCACACTCATTCACATGTTGTCTATTGCTGTTTCAGTATAACAGTTAAGTAGTTATAACAGAAACTAATGGCCCACAAAGCCTAAGTTATTTGTTAAGATCCTTTACTGAAGTATCTTGGTGACTCCTTAATAAAAATGAAATTCTTAAAAATAATTACATTTCAATCTGTGCTGAATACTTAGTAAGACAGTAAATTCTGAAGAGTTAAACTATTAGTTTAAGTAAATGACAAACAGGCCCTTTTCAATGGAGAAGTAGGAAAAAATGAAAAACTCCTTACCCAGGAGTTGGATTGAAAAAGTAACACCAACTCTTCCAGTTGTACTAAGAACTTTGAATTAATGAATACTGTTTTGGAAAACCTTCTTTAGCTAACTTTCAGCCAGGAGAAAAGAAGGATAGAGGTTTCTATTTTCAGATTTCCTGCTATGGCAATAGAGGCTCCAAGTAGGTTTTCCATCAGAATAACCTAAGTTAAAAAAAAAAAAACTCATAAAAGGTACCAACTAGAGGAACTGGCAATGGCAACCCACTCCAGTACTCTTGCCTGGAAACTCCTATGGATGGAGGAGCCTGGTGGGCTGCAGTCCATGGGGTTGCTGGGAGTCAGACACAACAGAGCAACTTCACTTTCACTTTCATGCATTGGAGAAGGACATTGCAACCCTCTCCAGTGTTCTTGCCTTGAGAATCCCAGGGACGGGGGAGCCTGGCGGGCTGCGCAGCAGCAGCAGAACTGGTGCATGAAGTTTATTAAAATAGCTTTTAAAACCTTAAGGCAAAAAATATGTATTTCAACATTAGCATTAATTTTTTAAAGTATATTTTTATAGTGCTGCAAACAGTGGCAAGATAGTTCCTCCTCTCCCTTCTGTATTCACAGGTGAATCTAACCGTAACACAGCCACATTTCAGTTTTATTGTCATTAGGGTACTGAACAACATAACCCTCTCTGTGTCTTTTCAAGATTTTTTGATGTGGACCATTTTTAAAGTCTTATTAAATTTGTTACAATATTGCTTCTGTTTTGGTCTTTTGGCCCTGAGGCATGTAGGATTTTAGCTTCTCTACCAGGGATCAAGCCCATCCCCCCTGCATTGGAAGGCGAAGTCTTAATCACTGGACAGCCAGGGACGTCTCTCTGTGGCTCTTTTTTTTACCAGCATAGTTAAATTGTAATACGTACTACCCTTCTCAAACAAAATTTCACCTATAATTTTGGAGGCGGGGGAAGCCCACATTTTATTTTGCATTCACTAGCACTGAAAAAAAAAAGTTTTGAAAACTAAATATTTCCCACTAGAATAAAATTCCTATCTGAATTCAGCACAGTAAAAGAAAAATATGTAAACACAAACTTAAGATAAATTTAATGGAAAAAACGTTTGTTACAGAAATTAACAATGCTTACCAGTCTTTAAACACCATACACATTATTAATATATATTGTATATTTCCAACCAACTCCATTCTTAGGCTCAATTTAAGAAACACAATTGTAACAGGTTTTATACAAAAAATACTTCACTTCTAAGAAAGTAGACAAACTGCACAAAAACAGTACATGTATAATGTGCATAGCAAGATAGCTTGAAGCGTCTATGTATGGCTTTCTTTAAAATAAAACTATTGGGGAAAAAGGCCCATTTGGGACCTAATGTTACAGTTGACGTATGTAAACTGTTTCACATCTTTTAGGCACTTGCTAACAATAGTGTTCAATCCCTGAAAACTGAATTTATATAAAAAAAAAATTATACATCTGAAATAAAACCCCCCAAAATAACATGGGTAAAGTCTTATATACTCCTTTTAAATTAAACAATGAGTTTTATTAGTGCATGCACAGAACTAAATTGAAAGAAAATAAACTTTTTATCTCAAAAACTTTCTGTGCAAAATTTACATAACTGAAAGGTACAAAAATATGTACAGGTTTAAATTCTTTGTTATATACAGAAGAGAAGCCCTGAAGTTTCCATTCAATCAATGAAAAACATCATAACACTTGTAGTAACAATGTAACAAAAATTATATAGTAATTTTTTAATACAAGAACCCCATTATCCAATGATCCAACAAAATTTGACCCAAACTTACAAAGTGAGAAGTTTAAATCAATGATTCTGTTGTCATGAAAACATTCCTTTTTAAAATTCTACCTGTTGGGCATATCCCTTCAGAATCTGTCCTGAAGTTTTATGCATTGTCACTGAGTCCACTATTAATGCTTCTTCATTTCCAACTGCAAACAACCAGTACATAATCTGCTTTGGGTTGTCAGTCATACTGAAACGTTGCTAACAAAAAATGGTTTGTCCCAATTGGACATATTCAGACACTAATAATAAACACAAAAGTATGATTTACTTTGTTAATCTTGCTTCAAAATATTGTTTCTGAGGAGTAATTTTTAATTTTTGAGAAAAGCCATTCCCTTGGAAGTGCTTCTACGTTTCACTTTTTAAAGGGATGGCAACTAAGAAAAAAATTGGCCACTTGGTTTATGATGGGACAAACAACTTAAATCAAAGGAATGCCAAAAGTGAGTATAATCAAATTCAGAAAAATATTCAAGTTCTTTAAATGAACTTCAAACTAGATGAATAGAGGTTAATTATTCTCTCAAGACTGCCCATCTACTGCAACACGAGCGCCATTTAGAAAAAGAAAATCTCCTTGGAAAGGTGTTCCACTCAATGACGTGCGAGACAGCTTACAAGGAAAAAAGACCTACTCATCAAAAACTTTTACCAAGCATCATATGAGGTGTAATTGTAGTGAGTTAAATGTACTCTCAACGGAGCCTAGTTACCTTCAAAAGAACTACATCTTGCAGGAGAGTAAGTTCTTTACCTAAGCTCTCTTAGAGTATCTTCATGAATGACGAGGAACTCCTTCGGTTGCATAGTGAAAGAGCTCTCAACCTTTTCAGAGGAGCTATAGTTATCAAGATTCATAAGGCTAGTGGAAGAGAGGGAATGGGGCTGTCAGCTGCTACTCTCTTTACTAACAGTCACTAAACTGGGAAAACTGTTTCACCATACTTTTCTTTAGCCTTAACTTCCCAAAAACACATATTTAAAAAAATTAAATCAAGGTAAATCTGTGATTAGTTTCTTTCAAAACTAATGTGCAGTGATGCAACTAATGTGCATTTTCAAATGCAACACTGAAACTTTTGCTCATCCATGAAATACAGCTAACTTTTAAATGTTTAATTTTGGTGCTATATTGAAGTAAAAAATGTCTGCATGGAGTAACCCAACTCACTATTTTCTTCTAAGGTAATTTTACTTTTCCTTGGTAATTATTCTAACATGTTCCAATCACGAGTAGCTTCCATTAAATGCCTCTGTCCATGACCAGCCCAAGCATCCTGATTGTCAAATACTCTACCGCAAAACCAACAGTTAAATTTAGCCTTCAGAGTATTTTCAGAGGTAGTTTTCACAATCTGGTAATTGTTTTTGCTTGTCTTTTTGAGAGTTAACTTTAGCACAAATCTTTCCTTCACAGAACTAACAGGTTTAAATGTTTTGTGCCTCTTAGGAAAATCGTCGTAAGTTGTTTCAGAAGGGTTACAACAAACGGGTTTCAGTAAAGCATCGATAGTTCTCTTCGACAATGAAACCTTAAGAACGCGTCCATTAAATTTAGCAACAGTTTTCATTACATTTACTACTTCTGGGGAATCTGCATCAGGATGATTCAAAACTACAACTGGTTGGTTTCTCCTAGGACATTTCACAAGCTGTTTGGAACTAAAGGGGAAAAGCCGCAGAGTTCTGACTGTATCTTTTGAAAGCCTAGGTCTGTTGAATTCAAATGATTCAGGGATACTTTCAGGCTTTGCTTTTTCTTTACACTTTCTGTGTAAGGCTTTTTTTCTTGGAGGTTCTTGGTAACTATCTCTACACTTGCGTTTACAGTTTCTGCTTCTAGATACAAAAGCAGTTTCAGAATCTTGACTTCTTACATGATTTTTTATTCTTGAAACTTTTCTTTTCGAAGTGTTTTTCTTATTGAAGTTTCTCTCAATTGTACAATTTGTTTTACACCTTAATACCCTGGCCTCTGAATGGTCGGTGATACATATTGGCTCCTCAGAAGATTCTGGGCATGTTGCAGTAGAAGTTATCACAATTTCGTTTGCTGGCATCATATCATCTAGTAAGAAGGGTAAGGCATCTCTAGAAGATTCTGGCTCTTTCTGCTGTCCTGTAGTCTGGTTAGATGGTACACTGTCTTTCTGCAATGAGGATCCAGTGTTGCTTACTGACAGATTACTAGCAGCAGTCACATTTAAAACAGGGTTAAAAATTTTCAGCAATATTTTTTGTGGTGTTCCTTCAGGTTTCTTTGGCTGTATATTTTTCAAGCAAGTACTATTTTGGACTAATTTAGGTTTAAGCAGCTCAGTCTTATTTGGCATCACACACTTTAAAAAAACAGCTTGTTTGCCATCAGGCAAAAAGGTATAAAGAGGTGGTTTTGGAAAAATCTTGTTCTGTGGTTTTACTGAATCGGAGATATTCAACTTAGTGCCCTGATGCTCAGGTATTATATGAGTAGGAACAGCTTTCACTGAAGAATTTGCTGGCGTTTTAATAATATAAGGGCCTTTAAATGACAAAGTATTTTCTGGGCTACTTTTCATGCTCACACAGCTGCCAATGCTGGAACAAAGTGCAGGGGTCAGACAATTACTGTTTTGTTCTACTTTTAAGAAAGGTGCTCTGCAAGGTTCCTTAGTTGTAGTTCCACAAGCTTGAGCACTCTCAGTTTTGACAGCAGAAACACCTTCAAGTTTCCCATTATTAAATGTTAAAATCATCCCCGGTTTCTTGTTTAAAAGGAGAGGAGCAGGGATACCTTGTGTATTAACCAACGGTCTTCTTGAAACATGGAATCTAGGCTTATTAGTAAAGTGCATGGGTACCAAAAAGCATTTTGGAGTCTGAACAAATACAGCCTTTCTTGGTTCTGAATTTAGTGGATTATGCACATAGAAAGAATGTGTTGTGGCTCGTAGTTTGTCTTTGACGAGCTGCTGTGTAATTATTGCATCTGACTGAGTCTTAGGCAATGTGCCAAAACCGAAACTTCTAGGGGTCTTTGAATCTCTCACATCCTGTGACAGCAGTTGCTTTTCTTTTCCACTACAGTTTAAATTCAGATCATCTGTAGGCCTACTAGTCCCCATACTACCAGATGGAATCGGGAAAAGGCCTTGTACTTTCAAGTCTTTTGAAGATTCAACTATTTTGTTTTCTCCCCCATGTTCCTGAAAAGACTGGGCACACTGAAGCGGAACATCTTTATCTGGAATGTTACTAGAGTCTTGTTTCACATCAGGTTTTGCTTTTAATACATCTAGAAGTAACTGGTTTAGTTCAGGTGGCAGAAGTTCTGATGCCTGCTGGCTCTGGAGTGAGAAAACAGATGTGATCCTAGGCATCATAGGTGACTCAACATTAGAAATGCCATCCCATTTAGGCTTTTCAGTCATGCTCTCTGAACTTTTATTTTCATTAGTGTATAGGTTTTGTCCATCAATGTTCTGTCCTTTTTCTAAAACACACTGTTCTTCGATTTCAGCTTGTGTTTTTAAAGTTCCATCTTTACTATTTAAAAGACTAATAGATGCTAACCGGCTATCTGGGTTTGAGCTCTCCTTCTTCACTGGTGATAAAACTGACTCACTTAAAACTGTCTTGCTGGATGAAGATTCTCTTTGAGGGTTTTCACACATTGCTGTTCCTGAAAACCTACGACGTTTATTAGAATTATTCACTTTTGAGTAATTATGAAAAGGTAATGATCCTTGACTGGAAGATTCAACAGGTAACTCAGAGTTGATATAATTAATGCAATAATTATGCATATCTCCACTGTTGTATGAATTTGGTTTGGCAGTACAGCTGACTTTATCTGGACTTTTAACTGTAGTACCTAACACCTCAGGGTGACATTGAGTAATATGACTGCCCCATAAGTCAACATTATCTCTTGTTTCTACTTTTGTGGTCAAATTCACTGATGCTGTAATCAAGTCTGACTCTACTGGTGAAGGAGATACACCTTTTTCATCATCCACTGCTGGAATAATATTACTTGTCTGAGAGAGCAAAGCCATTTCTTTTTCTGAAATTACCTTCCCTGAAAGTACAGGAGATGAAGATGAAAATGGAGGAGCTGCTTTCATGCAAACTGTGTCATTTAACTCAGCTGGTACTCCTGTTAAAAATGCAGTGGCATCCAAAGTCTGGGGCTGCAAAACTGCTGTACTGTCCCTTGCAGCACCTGACTGTGAGCCTGGTACACATGGATTCGGTTTAGTGGTAGGCAACAGTTTTATTACAATATGCTGTTTTCCATCCACCATCTTGAAGCCCATAAACTTAGCACTGTAGTTAGCAGGAATTGTTATTCTGTTGTTTTTTACCATTAACACTGTAGGTCCTTGTACAGCAGTCTTCAAGAAACCTGAAGTAGAATTTGATCCCTCTTGAGCTCCATTACATTGTCCAGTGGACACAAGAGTTGGTTTTCCCAACTCTGACTCAGCAGGTTTATCATTATTCTCACAGTATAGTCTTTCATGCTTTTCTTCATTTACATGTTCCTGAACAAGATGGCCTGGGTCTTCAGATGTAGCCTGTGTTCTGTTCACTTTTTTAAGCACTTGAGTATTTTTTTCTATACTTCTGTCACTTGCATTGTTGACTTTCTTGCGTCTCCAGAATGTCTTCCTTGATGCACCTATCTTGTATCTTTTCAGTATTAGTTTAAGTCCTGCCGAAGACTTCGCCATCCTTTTTTCATATTTGTCCTTTTCCAGTTTTTCTTTCGCATATAAATGTTCTTTGTGCAAAGTTATAACATGTCTTACAAGGTGCTCTCTCCTGGTAGCACCATAGCTACAATATTGACAAGTGAAGGGAAATGTACCAGAATGAATATAAAGGTGCTTCTGAAGCTCTCCTTTGGTTAAACATATATAATGGCATTTACCACATTTATAAAGGATTTCGTTGTGTCTATGGATATGCTGAACAAATGTGCCAACATCCTGGGTGGAGAACTCACACTTTTCACACTGAAAAGTACCATTTACACAATGTGTGGATGAAAAATGCTTTGTTAAGTCTAATAAAGTATATAAATTCTCATTGTTACAAATGTCACATTTTACTAAAGTGATTCTATGAGTTCGTCTGTGTTGTTTAAATACCTGGAAGTCATTTGCTGAAAAACTGCACATCTCACAAGGATAGGAAGGTAATTCACCATGGTGCCACATTTGAAAGTGTTTCTGCAAATCATTTGGGCTATACCGGGTGCTATCTCGGCACTTTAAACAACTGAAATTGAGTATTTTTGCAGACATTTTTATACCTTCGTCAACTCTCTCAGATTGATGAAGCAACATACACTCTTCTACAGAGCTTACAGTCTTTACATTGATAGATTTTCTTGCAGTCTGTGGCTTGTGTTGAAATAATTTTCTGTATTTGTCAACTTCATGTTTCAATAGGACTTCATTTGGAATATGTATCTTCGGCAAAACAATTTTCACATTTTTTAATCCATAATGAAAACTACTTTCTGAAATGTTTGGTTTAAGTTGGTTCTGAAATTTTGGTTCTGAAATTTTTGATCTCAGACTATCAACTACCTCATTTTTCACATCATAATCTTTTTTTAAAGTATTTTGTTTTTCATCAAAAAATAGATGTTTCTGTTCAGATGGCATGATTTAAAAATAAAACAAAACAATCTCAATTCTTTTCTTCCTGAAAATTCTTGAAGTTACTTGTAATTTGAACAGGAAACAATACTGTGCCGCAACATCTTCAGAATACCAGGATTTTCCCCACATTAACTCACCTAAAATTAAACAAAGAACTGAAATTTTCATCACAGAAGTATCAGTAAAATTCATTTTAAAGTTCATTTTGACACAAAGCAAGAATGCTGATCAAACAAATAAAAGATATAAAAGACCTGTTAAGTAATTTAAAAGTAGCTTACCAAAAAGTAAGTCTGAAGTAGAAATAACACTAATCTGGACCTCAGGAAATACAAGCTTTACTTTCGGCTCTGCTCTGTGACACTGGGCAAGGTTTGACTTCTCTGCACCTCAGTTTTCTCATCTAAAGAAAACCACAATTGGATAAACATCTTTAAGCTCTAAGATTTTATATTAACTTGACACTATAGTTTTTAAACAAGATTTTTAAAATCTCAATAAGAGAGCCCTATAAACTTAAGTCCCACTTACACACGTGGTTCCAATTATACACATATACCATTAACTTTCTCAGTTACTTAGTTGACCCATAGCTTTTACCTTGTGAGAATTAAAAGACTTCTCTCTAGATTTTCTACTTCCCTAGTGCCTCAGGGATAATTTATGTTTAAAATAAAAGTTTCACTCATCTAACAACAACAATAACAAAAAGACATTATCTACTCTCTCAAGTTATCATGGCTAACTGGTTTAAAAAAAGTAGAAATTAAAAGGAGGAGTACATTTCCCTGGGGTACTCCTAAATCTACTTACTACCTTTCTGGTTCCCTACCATTTTGGCTTTTTCTTTTTTTATCCCTAGAACTAAGGCAGATGGCAGCAAGGAAAGTCCTTGGCATTTTAGAATGTACTCATTACCATCTGCCTCCATTAATTTAAAAAATTACTGGTTTGTGTTACTCTAAGCAAATCTCAATTTCTGTGTTTTAGTTTCTTCACCTATAAAATGAAAAAAAGAAGAAGAAAATTACCCCTACCTATGTAACAGCATCCTGTAAGGTACCATATAAACTGTAGCTACCACCATTACTGTATGTACTTACCATGTGTGAGACATTATGACAAGGTGCAGAGGACAAAAAAACTGTAGAATTAAAAAGATGTTCAGTGGTTCAGTGGTTAAAACTCCAACCTTTGGATGTAGAGGGTGTGGGTTCAACCCCTTGTCAGGGAACTAGGATCCCGTATGTTGCATGACACAGCCAAAAAATAAACAAATAGATAGACAATATATTGCTGAGAATGGAATCTGAGCACCAAAGGTTCGGTAGCAAAAATATCAAATGGTGTATTACAAGAATTATATTTTCTTACTTTCATGTTCTTAAATATGTATATGACTAATAATTAGATAAGCTAAAAAACTAAAGTATAAATCACAGTAAGCTTCATCCACAATGTCTATCCAAAGGTCTCACCTCTAAATTCCAATTAATCTAAGTAACTAGGAACTTCACTGTTTCAAAAATCCTTCACTGAGGGACTATAATTAAAAGTTACATTACATTACTATTAAGAGGCCCTTTGAGTATTTCTCAAACTTAAAAATTTGGTTGTGTCTAAAAAAACACCTTCAGTATTGAAAAAAAAAAAAATATATATATATATGCTAACCTGAAAATGAATTCATTAGAAGCGTTTGAGTTTACTGAAATTTATTTTTACATACTATTCCTAATACAGTAAAAAAAAAAATGTGAAACTTTTACTATATTATTTAAAGCTAAATGTAAAACTTTTTCTTCAAAAGTGAGAAAAATAATAAAGGACTAGAAAAAAGTTCAGTGATAACCTGGTGGATACTTCACAACAACTAAGAAAATTCTCTACAGAGTGTCACATTCTCAACAGTGACAAGCATCATAATCAACTATGGTGTTTTCACTACACCAGACTCTGAGCATGGGGCTCAAATATGTGAAACTTCTTAAACACATTGAGTAATAAGTCTTCCACATTTGCCAGAATATCATATTGTGGTCATTCCAGACTATCGATACCCAGGCTTTTCTATTTCTATATATAATCCAGAGGAGTCTGTATCACAGGTTTCATTACAAAAGGCAAATTGCTTCTTATAGTATATGTTACATGTCCAAAAATGTGTACGTAATGCTAAAAACCACACATTTTGATAAAATTTCTAAAGATCATCAACTTCATTTCAAAATACCTATATAATTTTAAATTTTTCTCATGAAAACACATATCCCAAAGGACGACAACAAGTATATGACTTAAATAATTCAATCAACTAATACTAAAAAAAATCTATTATAAATATGATACATTTTGATGAGTGCTACTGAGAGATCCCAAAAACATGGTTGCCACCCTTAACTGCAGCTTGTAATCTAAAGGATGAGGTGGGGCATATACTTATGTTAATACTTGGCTTATTCAGAGTTGACCATCCAGCAATAAAACAGAAAAATTTTAAAGCAGAAAATAAATAGGATACACGGCAGCCAAAAGAGATGCCACACAGTTCATCCATTAGAGTGCAAGTCCTTTCCACACAGACAAAACAACACTGAAAAAAGGAACCACCTTACTAAGAAATTCATTTAGCTTTTACTTAAGTCTGATAACTGCTAATAAATTAATGTTGAATGTGATTATTTTTTATATTTAATATATGACATGTATAATATAGCACCAAAAGAGATTAGTATTTTACGTATCTTGGGGTTTATTTGCCCTCAAATTTTAAGTTTGGAGAATCTCTTTTGTCAAATCTTCAACTATGTTCAACCTGTTTTCTGTGAAGGCAATCAAACACGACATCTGGTACCAAATTTTATAAGGATTGCCACCTATGGGGAAAAAATGTGTTCCATTTTTTTAAAAAGGAAAGAAATTTTAATCTTTCAACCTATTAGCTAATACTCTTTTCACTACAGACCACTCTCTATCTTACCAACAAGGACTACTGACTTTAAATCCCTTATTTAAATTACCGCCTTCTATATATGTATTATTATCTCATAACACAACCAACATCTTCTCAAGCCTTAAAATAATACTATTTGTTTAAAGTATGACTGGCCCTTTTTAAAAAGTAACCCAGAGTGTTTGCTGCATCAAGATGGCAACTCAAGCCATTTGATGGTCTTCCTCTCCCAGCTGCTCACTGAAATATAAACTAAAAAATGTAATTTTAAAGGTTCTATAATATGTCAAGAATCTAAAATATATTCCATAGAGATGCCACAAGGTGTTTGGAAGGTTAAGGTCCAGAGAGAGAAAAGTGAAAACAAATGCTGAAATAGCAACCCTTTTAAAGCAATACTTTCAAAGAGGAAGCACACTTCCCTGGTTGAATGAAGGACATTCATTCAACCAATATGCAGTAAGTGTCCATCATGTTCTAAGTAGAGAAGTACTGATTCCAGCCACTCCTTCTCCTATACATACCTTGGGAGAGAAGTGAAGGCTTGAGAGGAAGACTGCATGAAGCACTTTCGGGTGACAGAAGGCTCCAGCTCAGGTATGGGAAGAGAACAAATCCAGAGCTTTGAGCTGGGTCCAGAGACGAGACGGAATTGAGAGTTGCTAGCACCAGCTGTCAGGAGAGATGTAAAGAGGCATCATTTCTGAATAAAAATACATCTTCCTAAACCCATGACCATCTTGTTCTGTTTAGGACTGCTGCTCTTCCTTTTTTTTTTTTTTTTTCAGTTTTCAAGGTTTTTTTATTTTTTTATTGTTATCATTATTATTTTTTTACTTTACAATGTTGTATTGGTTTTGCCATACATCAACATGCATCCGCCACGGGTGTACACGTGTTCCCCATCCTGAACCCCCCTCCCACCTCCCTCCCTATACCACCCCTCTGGGTCATCCCAGTGCACCAGCCCCAAGCTTCCTGTATCCTGCATCAAACCTGGACTGGCAATTCGTTTCTTATATGATATTATACATGTTTTAATGCCATTCTCCCAAATCATCCCCCCCTGCCTCTCCCACAGAGTCCCAAAAACTGTTCTATACATCTGTCTCTTTTGCTGTCTCACATACAGGGTTATCATTACCATCTTTCTAAATTCCATATATATGCGTTAGCAAGTCATGCTGGGAAAACTGGTCAACCACTTGTAAAAGAATGAAACTACAACACTTTGTAACACCATACACAAAAATAAACTCAAAATGGATTAAAGATCTAAACATAAGACCAGAAACTATAAAACTCCTAGAGGAGAACATAGGCAAAACACTCTCCGACATACATCACAGCAGGATCCTCTATGACTCACCTCCTAGAATATTGGAAATAAAAGCAAAAATAAACAAATGGGATCTAATTAAAATTAAAAGCTTCTGCACAACAAAAGAAACTATAAGCAAGGTGAAAAGAAAGCCTTCAGAATGGGAGAAAATAATAGCAAATGAAGCAACTGAAAAAGAATTAATCTCAAAAATATACAAGCAACTCCTGCAGCTCAATTCCAGAAAAATAAACGACCCAATCAAAAAATGGGCCAAAGAACTAAACAGACATTTCTCCAAAGACGACATACAGATGGCTAACAAACACATGAAAAAATGCTCAACATCTCATTATCAGAGAAATGCAAATCAAAACCACAACGAAGTACCATTTCACGCCAGTCAGAATGGCTGCGACCCAAAAGTCTACAAACAATAAATGCTGGAGAGGATGTAGAGAAAAGGGAACCCTCTTACACTGTTGGTGGGAATGCAAACTAGTACAGCTACTATGGAGAACAGTGTGGAGATTCCTTAAAAAACTGGAAATAGAACTGCCATATGACCCAGCAATCCCACTGCTGGGCATACACACTGAGGAAACCAGAATTGAAAGACACGTGTACCCCAATGTTCATCACAGCACTGTTTATAATAGCCAGGACATGGAAGCAACCTAGATGTCCATCAGCAGATGAATGGATAAGAAAGCTGTGGTACATATACACAATGGAGTATTGCTGCTAAGTCACGTCAGTCGTGTCCGACTCTGTGCGACCCCATAGACGGCAGCCCACCAGACTCCCCCGTCCCTGGGATTCTCCAGGCAAGAACATTGGAGTGGGTTGCCATTTCCTTCTCCAGTGCATGAAAGTGAAAAGTGAAAGTGAAGTTGCTCAGTCGTGTCCGACTCTTAGCGACCCCATGGACTGCAGCCCACCAGGCTCCTCCGTCCATGGGATTTTCCAGGCAAGAGTACTGGAGTGGGTCGCCAGTGCCTACTCAGCCATTAAAAAGAATACATTTGAATCAGTGCTCTTCCTACATGTAAGTCAATTAGTATCTCTAAGCTGTCAGAAAAAATTATGTTAACTTTCCTGACTCTGTCTAACCAAAAACACTAAGAAAATCTTGGTTTATTCTCCAACAATACATCTCAGCTCCCAGTGCCATCTAAAAAGATAGCTGGCAGAAAATCACTGGATGCAGCAGCTCAAAAAAGGGAAAATAATTGAAACACTCAGAGAAACCTCACCCATTCTCTCATCCAGCATGAGAAACATAATTACAGTTAAAAGTTACTGCAGGAAAAAGGAGAAAGATTTACCAAAAAAATCAAGTAATGATTGGCAATCTCAGTAAGACCTGAGCTAGGATACTGAGGGGAAAAAAACAGCACAACAACAACAAAAATACTGCCAGGAAAAGGAACAAAGTAGATGGGGGAGAAATAATGGTTTTGAAAACAATAGGAAAAAATTACATTGAGTTATTGCTTTCTTCTTGTTTTTTTTAAAGCCTTGAATTTTCAAAATCAAAGGCTCCCCAAATGCCAGGCAATATTATTAGTGTATAAGAAAATAAAACTCAATATCTAAACTTATTCTAGTAAAATGTTTCAGTTTAAAAGGTAAAAATGAAATTTTACCAAAAAAAGGTGGACAGAAAGTTATCTAAAAAGATATTCCCAACACCAACTTAAAGCAGACAACAATATTAATCAGATATTTTACTCACAATTCTAAATGCTAGAAGACAATGAAATAACAGTTTTAGAGTTCAAGAGAAAATAATTAACTCAAGAATTAATTCTATACCCAGGAAAACTGTCACATATGGGAGAAAAACACAATTTTAGATATCGGAATATTCAGAGAATACACTACATATATACTTTTTCTAGAAAGAAGTTTTAAGTAAATACTAATACTTCAGCAAAAATCAAATTTTAGTCAGAAAAATGACTATAAATAAATAATATGATATAGAAGAAGTATCTGTCAACTGTAACATCTACAAAAGAGAAGTATAATTTTTTGGTAAGTACAGTTAAGAAAAATAACAAATATATAAGAAGCCCTTAAAAAATTACAATGGGAAACAGAAGAAGTGACAATAACAAAATTCTAGATATTGGAAAGCAGATAAGTAGATAGTAAATGACCTGACACAATCAGGCAGACGGGGGGGGGGGGGGCGGGGGGGGGGCCGGGGAAGCTAAGAACTAACCCATTTTATACTCTGAATCTCCAAAAGACTTAGGAACTGGCAAGCACCAAGTAACTCTGAGATGGGAAGAAAAGAGGAAGAGGAGGCTAAAACAGAAATTTGGAGAAGCTGGTTGAGTTTTGGTTGGATGCTAAGATTCTCTTCCCCACTCCATCATGCTGCTGCTGCTGCTGCTAAGTCGCTTCAGTCGTGTCCGACTCTGTGTGATCCCACAGACGGCAGCCCACTAGGCTCCTCTGTCCCTGGGATTCTCCAGGCAAGAATACTGGAGTGGGTTGCCATTTCCTTCTCCAATGCATGAAAGTGAAAAGTGAAAGTGAAGTCGCTCAGTCGTGTCTGACTCTTCTGGACCCCATGGACTGGAGCCTACCAGGCTCCTCTGCCCATGGGATTTTCCAGGCAAGAGCACTGGAGTGGGGTGCCATTGCCTTCCTCCTCCATCATGCTAGGTTACTGCTATTCCCCCACCACAGAAGTCACAGGTATTCTCTGTGGAAAAGTAAAACAGAATTTCTGATATACAGGATACCAGCACAGCTGAGTAAGTGGGCACCACACCAAAAGCTAGAGGATTAAATGACCATATACATATGAGACACAAACCCCATGCCATGCCCCAGTTAAAACAGGGCTAAAACACTGCTACTAAAGATGCGGTCTGCTGATAATACATGAGCCATTTGCCACCAGTCCATTACAATATTTGTACAGAAACTGAGATTAAGCATTTAGAAACTAAAACAGCAATTTTACAAGGTTAAGTTTGTCTGTTGAATCCAACAATAAAAATTTGAACTTGTTTGTATGCTTTCTTTTTAAAATTTTATTTTCCGGTAAGTGATATACTATGAGATACTAACAATAGGAATAATCTGACAACTTTCATAAAAACAGTTTGTAAAATATATGTATTTATTATAAACATTATAATTTCATAAAATAATATAAACACAATATATCTACATCTACATATATGCCTGGGGAGAAAGTACTTTAACTTCTGATTCACCCCTAGAAATCTATCCTAAAAGTAATAATCAGATGTTCATGGGAGCACTGTTTACAAAATCACAACATTAAAAATAATTAAAAGCCTACCAATAAATAAATAATGGTATTTCTATTCAATGGAATATTCTTCAATTTATAAAACAACACTGTAAACCCACGCTTAGTAATAGGGAAGACACATTAAGTGAAAAAAAAAAATCAAAACAGTAGCCATATCAGGATTTACTTTGTTCAACTGTTAATAGATGGTAGAGAACAGATGAATAAACAGACACATGGAGCCCTAAACACTCTTAGTAGTCAAGAATATATACATAGAATGTGTTTATAGTGATCACTGGTTATCCTTGGGTCAGTGTTTCTTAAAATGTCCTTGGATTACTATGGCCTCCACACTGGCATACTTCCTTATCATAGCACAAGCAAATAGCCTAACATTTGGATGTAACAAGAATAATTCCAAGACCACACTATTATGAAACTTTAAGAAAAAGCAGCATGAATCCATGAAACTTTTGGAATTCTCAAAGCAAGTGAGTCTGAGGTAAACAAACTGTTTTTCTTGAACAAACTCAAAACAATAAGCTTGACACCAATAAAAAAACTGAATGTTGACACTAAAGGTGGACAAGAAGTTAAAACAAAACAGGTATATTCAACGTACTCCTCTTATCAACACAGAAGTACCCAATCACATCCCTTCAGAAAAGACTGTTAACAGTTACAAAGCTAATGGCAAATGTAATACTCAGATAATGAAGAACTATGCTATCAGATGTTACTGTTCTTCATAAATTCATGCTATGAAATTTCTTTTAACAATTAATTTGAAAGCCATAAAGTTATCTAAAAAGTAAGTAAAGGGAGCTGGCACCACCAAAATAGCAGTTATATATGCACTGTTGTTATACAAAAAAGTTTTATGTATTTTATATAGAAAACAAGTGGTATTTAGTTAATAATATGATTCCTGATCTAGGTATACTGTTAAAAGAATAAAAATTATAACATCAATCTAAATTTGATTTTTTTTCTATATACTGTACAAAAAAATAAATATCAAGTATAATGTTGAACTGTTTTGTATTAGTTAAGTATATTATTCTTTAATAAAGCACTGGTTTTAATCTGACAAAATTTTATCTATTTTTATTTTCTTTTTTAGTCCTCTCATTAAGTTTTGATTTGGTATGGAGAATTTGTAAAATCAGTGAGGATACCTTCCATCATTTCATCTGCTCTGGAATAGTTCAATAAACATGAGACATGCCCACTCTTTAAAATTACACAGACTGTGCAAATATACCATATGGGCCTGGGACATCTTTAAATTTTAGACATTATAATCTTTGCAAGTTCTTCTATGGTTTCTGGGATCTTTGAGTTTTCTACTGCTTAAATCACTTTTGGCAGTTTATGTTTTCCTTGAAAAAAATCAACTTCCTTCACATTTTTAAAATATACTCCCCCAGAAAAGTTACTTTTAACAATCTATCCTACAGAAATAAAAGCAAAACATATAGATATGTACCTTAAATACATACCTTAAGCACTTAAATGCCCATGAATAAGAAAATTATTAAGTAAATTATGGAATATCCACATGAAAACAACATAAAGAATGAGGTGTATGTATTGAATTGACTTGTGAAATTTTTTTAGTTTTCAAAAAAGGAAGTTGCAGATTAAGGCATTTAATATATTTTTAAATTAACAGGGAAATCCTCATTTTTACATCAGAAGGAAAGATTCTATGAGTACATGTTTGTAAACAAACAAGTCTATAGTAAAGATACCCTTTAAGCTAATAACAGATTAAAAAAAACTTTTTAAGGAATGACAGCAGAGCAAAGCAAAACAAGATAAAACAAAACAAAAAACAAAACAAACCAAAACAACAGGAAAGTAATCATCAGATCTCCTAAGAACCTTGACTAAAACCTAGGGAGTAATATCACTACAAGTTTTTACTGAGACCTGCCCATATTCCCACCCCACTCTAGTACTCTTTTGCTTGGAAAACCCCATAGATGGAGGAGCCTGGTGGGCTGCAGTCCATGGGGTCCCTAAGAGTTGGACACAACTGAGCGACTTCACTTTCACTTTTCACTTTCATGTATTGGAGAAGGAAATGGCAACCCATTCCAGTGTTCTTGCCTGGAGAATCCCAGGGACGGGGGAAGCCTGGTGGGCTGCCATCCATGGCGTCGCACAGGGTCGGACACGACTGAAGCGACTTAGCAGCAGCAGCCCATATTCCTGCCCTTGAATTCTAGGAAATGGGCTTCCCTGGTAACTCAGACTGTAAAGCGTCTGCCTACAATGTGGGAGACCCAGGTTCGACCCCTGGGTCGGGAAGATCCCCTGGACAAGGAAATGGCAACCCACTCCAGTTTTCTTGCCTGGAAAATCCCATGGACTGAGGATCCTGGTAGGCTACATTCCATGGGGTCGCAAAGAGTCGGACACAACTTCACGACTTCACTTTCACCTTCAATATTGGGTTGGCCAACAAGTTCACCTGGGTTTTTCGGTAAGATGTTCTGGAAAAACCTGAACAAATAATTTTGGTCAAACCCAATATCATTCCCCCTATTCAGCTGATGGGCTTCCCTTGTGGCTCAACTGGTAAAGCCACAACTTCCTTTGTGGCTCCACCGGCAACGCAGGAGACCTGGGTTCGATCCCTGGGTTGGGAAGATCCCCTGGAGAAGGGAACAGCTACCCACTCTAGTATCCTGGCCTGGAGAATTCCATGGGTCCATGGGGTTGGAAAGAGTCAGACACGACTGAGCGACTTTCACTCTCACTTTTCAGCTGACACTAGTGTAAACTGACTTAAGCTACTAGGTATTACTTGTAACCAAAGGTTCTTAAGACTTGAAGTTAACAGATCAATGTTGACTGTATCTACTTCACAGAAAGGTAGATTTTATAACAATCTTTTAGAGAGTAGCAGGGCTTAAACATGTAAGAAAGGAGCAAAGGTTATCAAGTTCAGAAAAACAAAAAGGAAACACTGCAAGAACTGTAAAATCTAGATTACAGAGAAAATGGGAGGTTAATTAAGAGGACCGTAGAGGACAAATCTGAACTTGAAAGGTAACAAGGAGCCATTCTTGTCAGTTCATGAGCAGAGTTACAGAAGCAGTATTTTAGAAATAGTATAGAATGCTACTAGAAAACAGAAAGCAAGATATATTCGAGGAAGAGAGTAAAAACAGAAGGGAGAAAGCTAAGAGAACTAAGTGACAATCCAAATAAAGAGAGGAACCAGAGAACTGGCAGTGTTAGCATACCTTAGGAATCACACAGTAGGTACAGAGAAACTTTTAAAAAGATGATTCCCAAAGTAAAATGCCAAGGATAAAGACTTAGAGTGAATAAAAAGAACAATTCCTAGAGAGTTTTATTTTCTACAACAGATTAAAAAGCAAAGACATTCTACAGTGTTCAGTTTTAGTGTAAACGTATCAAAAAGGAAGAATCTATGTGCTACTTACAACATTCCAGTTGCTTAAACATTAAACAAAGAACTAAAAACCTCTTGAGTTTAACTGACCCTATTTGTGACTCAGCATGTAGCTCTGTAACTTGTCACATTACAGTTAGGAAAACTAGTCATTATTTTTTAAAACTATTGTATTTCTTGACTTAATTGAATTTTTTTTCTGCAGAGATAACCGAGTGCAGAATGGTCATATAAATATGCAACTAGAGATAAAACCAAGAGCATGCAGCAGGAAGAGCTTACTGAAAAACGTAAAGAACACACAAAAAAACTAAAACTTTTATTTTCAAAGCAGGATCTATTTTAGTGTCTTCAAAATAACAGCTATTTTTCATGACTTAGAACATTTTGGGCTTACTCTTTTTGTAGCTGTTTAAAGTTTTTCAAAAGTTTACCCCAGAAGCTAATGCCTATCATATTTTGAAAAAGTAAAAGATTAAATTTTGTAGAAATTTATATTGAAGTTGGTTCCCTTCAAATCATTGTGGCCTAATGACCATCTTAAACACAAAAAAAGAGGGGGAAAAAAAGGTTAAGTATACAAATGTGATCAAGTACAGATACAGAAATACTAAAAATGCTAGTGTACATATGAGCCACATACCACTAAGGTAGGCTGGTGACACTGGTATACAATGAAGGAGTTTAAAATAAAAATTAAAACACAGAAGCAGTTCCTGGTTCAGATGAATCTTACTTCTTATTACTCTCTGAAACTACAACTGCTCACTGAATACACACACAGCCAATATACATGATGCTTTCTGCTCCCCTACATATCCACTTTCCTTTATGTTCATACTGTTTCCTTTCACCAGGCTTGTCATCCCCTTCTCTGCCTCTTCACTCAACTCTGGTCAAACTTTTTTTCTAATTCTACTTTCTACACAGACATGAAATCTTCTGCAACATACACCGATCTCTCCCTTCTCTGAATATCCATTTAAAGGACAGCCACTGTGCATCATTTTACTGCCAACTGTTTTAGAGTTACATCATTTCCTTTTACAAGTTTTACGTCCCAAGAAAATTTATAAGCTTCTTAAAGACAAGTTCTATTTCATATTTATCCCTCACAAAACCCAAGAAGACTGGGTACACAGGGACCTAACAAATTCTAATTTGCTTATTATTTTCTTCTCTCCATCCCCACTGGCATCATCTTAGCCCACTGTCATCTCTAACTTGGATTAAAATGATAGTCTTCCTAACTGGCATTCATGCTTGCCCCTTGCCCATCAGCCTTCTCTGAATCTATTCTCCACAATGGAGCAAAAGTCATCTTAATATAAAACAGATCACGGTGTTCTCCGCTTAAAATTCCTTAGGGGCTTCCCAAAGAACTTAGCAAGTAAAATACAATCTCTTGGCCAAGGCCTGCAAGGAACAGTGATATACGGTCCTGGACCTCTGTCTTCAACTTCATCTCACACCACTCTCCCCATCTGTAAATATACTCCAGGGCTTCCCTGGTGGCTCAGATGGTAAAGAATCCACCTGCAATGCGGGAGACCTGGGTTCAATCCCTGGATTGGGAAGATCCCCTGGAGGAGGGCATGGCAAGCCACTCCAGTATCCTTGCCTGGAGAATTCTCATGGACAGGAGCCTGGCGGCTTACACTCCATGGATTCACAAAGAGTTGGACATGACTGAGCGACTAAGCACACAGTACAAGCCACCATATATAGAGTCTCTCAGTTTCTCAAATACTTCTCTCCCATCTTTCTTATCTCAGGCCTTTCTCTGCACCTGCTACTCCCTGCTTAAAACAGTCTCTCTTCCATTCCTCAAATGACTAGATTCCTCTTATTTTTTAGGCAGTTCAAATGTCATCATCTCAGAGAGGCTTTCCTCAACCTATAAGCCATTCCTTCCTCAAACAAACAAAAAAACTGTTTTCTATTTTACCCCCTCATATTTATTTTTCTATAACATTTTCCCCTCTGGAAATATTTTATGTATTTGTCAATTTATTTCCCATCTGTCTCTACCACTGGAATAAGTGCTACATAAGTATATGGACTATATCTATCAGGTTTTTGGCCATATGGCCAGCATCTTGTACAGTGCTGGGCTTGCAGCTAGCACCAAATATGTGCCAGTCTTTGTTCTAAACACTGGGAATACAGCAGTGAATGGAAAAACAGACAAAAATCCCTCCCGTCATGGAGCTAACACTCTGATTATTTAGATAATAAACAATGTAGGTAAATCATATAATACAGTCAAAGGTGACAAGTGCTGTGGAGAAAAATAAAGCAGGGAAGGAGAGGCGGAACCAGAGAATTCCAATTTTAAATACAAAGTCAGGGAGACCTCACTTGAAAAGGTCTTATTTGAGCTAAGATCTTAAGGAGTTGAAGCAGACAGCATTCTAAAAAAGAAAGAGTAAGTGTCAACATCCTGAGTGTGCAGCATGCCTAACACATTCGGGGAATAGCAACAAGACAGTCAGTACCACGGGAACAGAAAGCACCATCGGGAAAGCAACCAGAGGAAGATGAGGTCAACGAAACAATGAAGACAGCTGCTGGAGCATTGTGGGTAGAGAAGTAACATGAGCTAAGTTGTTTTTTTAAAAGATCACTCTGGCTGCTATGTTAAGAACATGGTATTTGAGAAGGAGGTTAAAAACAGATGCTTCTCAGGTAGCTCTACTGGTAAAGAACTTGCCTGCCAAGGCAGATAGACGTAAGAGAAGCAGGTTCGATCCCTGGGTCGGGAAGATCCCTTGGAGAGGAAATGGCAACCCACTCCAGTACTCTGGCCTGGAGAATCTCATGGACAGAGGAGCCTGGCAGGCTACAGTCACATGGAGTTACATGTGACTTGTCACATGGAGTTGGACGTGACTGAAGCGACTTAGCATACACACAAAAACAGAAGCAAGGAGATCACTTTGGAGATTATTAGACTACAATTACCCAGGTAAGAGACGGTAACTTAGTAAAGACAATGATGCAATGGTCAGATTTTGAACATACTTTGAAGACTGAGACTACAGGATTTGCTAACAGACTAAATTTGGTCCATGAGAAAAAGAAACATATCAAGGATAACTCTGAAAGTTCTGACCTCACCAAGTGGAAGAAATGAGTTGTTATTTACTAAGGAAAGATGGTGTGAGGGTGGTAGGTTTGAAAAGTATATCAAGAGTTTGGTGTTGGCCATGTAGAATCTGAGATATCTAGTTGACATCAGAATCTGAGATATCTAGTTGACATCCAAGTGGAAACATGGAATGTATAACTGAAAACAGAGCTCTAGGTCTAAGATAAAATTGGAAATTATTAGTGTGTGTATAATGTGCATGTGTGTGTTATTTTTATAGGTAGAACTGGATGAAATCACCAAAGGATAAGTAAAAAAAGAGAGAAGTCCAAGGCCCGAGCCTTGAGATGTTCTAACATTTAGAGGAAAAAGAGAAGAGCTGGTATGACTGAAAGAAAAGACCAGTGAGAATGAAAGTAAATTAGGAGACTGGTACCCTCAAAGCAAACTGAAGAAAGTGGTTCCAGAATCATAACGATCAACTCTGTCAAATAAGATGAAGACTGAGAACTGACCGCTGGACTTTATGCCAAGAGTGCTAGTGACACTGATTAGAATGGTTTCAACTGGAGTTATAGAGAAAGGCTCACAAGTATTAAGAGAAAATGGGATGCATTTAAGAGACGCAGAGATGTAGTACAGATAACTCAAGGAATTTTACTACAAAGGACCAAGAAACAGAGGAGCTGGGAATTTTTTGTTTGTTTTTTAAAGGTAAAAGAAATGATAGTAGGATTGCATGCTTATAAAAAATGACCCAGTAAAATTGTTAAAATCACTGAAGGAAGAGAGAAAGAAAAGAAATGTAGTGGCAATGTCCTTCAAGCTCCAATACTTAGGCCACCTGATGCAAAGAGCTGACTCATTAAAAAAGACCCTGATACTGTGAAAGACTGAAGGCAAGAAAAGGGCAGAGAGGACAAGATAGTTGTATGGCATCACTGACTCGATGGACATGAGTTTGAGCAAATTTTAGGAGATGGTGACGGACAGGGAAGCCTGGCATGCTGCAGTCCATGGGGTAGCAAAGAGTTGGACACAACTGAGCAACTGAACAATGAACAAGAACAAAGTAATCTCCTTCAGTAAGTGAGAAGAAATGTAATCCAGTGAGCAAGTGGGAGAGTTGAACTTAGAAAAGAATAAAGATAATTCATCTACAGTTACTGGAGAGAAGGAAAAAGATGTCAGCAGGTGGGTAGATGTTATTGTGAGAGGTCGTGGAATGAAATGTTTCATTAAGTCTACGACAGGGGTTGGCAAACTATAGTCAACAGTCAGTTCTGGCCTGCTGCCTGTTTTTGTAAATTAAGTTTCACTGGAACACAGCCACATTCATTCATTTACATATTGCCTATGGCTACTTTGGTGTTACACAACAACTGGCAGGTGCAACAGAAACTGTATGGCCCATAAAACCTAAAGTATATACCACCTAGTCATTTCCAGCCAAAGTCGGCCACCCTGGCATACTAGAATACAACAGCATTTAATGAGAATGACACATTAACCTATACATCATTCCTAATATCTGGAGTAATCAAACATTAATTTCACTCCTTATCTCTTTTCAAATATTTTTATAACTACTGCTACATTAGTTTTGAACCAGCTTTATCTCTAGGGATGGGGTGTGTTTCATCACTGTACTAAGGGCATTTTTCAAAAAGGAGGCAGTAAGAAGAAATAAACTAGTGGCACATAAAAACAAAGAACACCATTTCAGGTTCATTACTTTTCTAATTTTCAAGGCAGATGGATGGATTAGCAACAAGATCTTTTCCATGACAAATAAATGTACACCCACTTGAATCAACTTATTTTATATCTTAGCATCACAAAATGGCATCACACTGAAAGAAATACAAGCATTTTACTCAAAGAAAGCCCCAGTTCAGTAAAAAGAAGCGAAATTTCTGCCTGGCTTTCCAAATACCTCATATATAGGCTTACCTAAAACAGCCAGCCTTATTTCCCATTCTCTCTCATTTTCCCAAAATACAAATTGTTACTGTCAAACCAATCTCCTACCCATCTCGGATCAGCCCTCAATCATTCCATCTGTTCTTCAATTACTCTTTATGTCTATCAAAATCCAATTCTTAAGTCAAAATCCATTTGAAATTATACCTCCTTCAAAAAACTTTCCTAGACTGGGCCAGCCCTCACTAACCTTCTATCAGAACTCAGACTTACAACCCATACAACTGCGTTCATTGATCCTTTTAAGCTGTTTGTGTTATGTTTCACGTACATCAATCTGGATGCCTTAACTGAACTATAAGCACTCTGAAGACAAAGACATCCTCTTATACTTATATATTACTAAAAAGCCAAGTACAGCATGGATTATTCTCAACACATGCTTGTTGATCTATGTAACCTATTACATAAAAATGTGCTGTATTAGAGAAAGCCCACCATCCACTCAGTCTAGTATGTATAATCCTCACCTATACAGGCAGGCGCACATACTTGTACATACTACTATGTATTCAATTAATATTTGTAGGTTGAACAAAGAACTAAATACATGTACGGTGAATGAATGCATGCATGTATGACTAAAGGATAGCTCTTAAGGTAGAGGAAAAGGGCAAATTGTGGATGGATATGAATGACCAACTTGAAGTTACAGATCCTAAATTCCTAAGGGCCATATATTCATCAGGATGTTTTCTGCTACAATCCAATTCAAATTAATTTATATGCAGAATTTTGGTCCCAGGGACTGGAAAGGACACCAAGCTAGCAGACAGAATCAAAAGAAAACCACACATATCTGATACCATCGTTCCTGAGACTAAAAGTAGTACTCTATCTCCATCTATCTCCCATCTCTATATGGCTTCACTTTCATCTACTACAGATAGGATTCTCATATACATGGGAAAAGAAAGTCACTAGCATCCTCCCAGATTAACAATGTTTGAGAAAAGGGATCACCGTTCTCCCAGCATTCATACATCAATTTCTAAGGATTTTGATTGGCTCTGCTTGAGTAACAGGTAATCACTGTTGCAACAAGGATGACTGGGCAGAGTTGTAAGACGGACTGATAAGGTAAGCCACTAACTACTCATAACAGGGAATAGATGATTCCCAAATGAAGAAATACTGAGCTGATGAAACAACATACATGCACACACACACAAACACACACACACATATGTATATATATACATATACACATCTTCTGCCAGCCATAACCTCCAACAACTAGCAATTAATTAGGAATTGGTGATGACTTTACCATTATTTTGAAACTATTTGACTTTCCAAAGGGCCAATATAAGTTTTCAGCTATTAGTACTTCTTGAAATGAGACCCATGTGAAACCCACTTAATTTTCCTAAGCTTTAAGTCATGAACCTGCATTCCAATATTCTGACATCTGTTTCAAGCAATCATACCAATCACAATCTTAAAATTTTAGTCAGATTTTGTTCACAATTTTTAAGTTCAAATAATTCAAATCATTTTGGTCAATCACCATACAGCAGTCTCTTATTCATTATATTTGAAGCTCTCATTGTTCATCATGTTACTTTTTCTGAGTAGTTCGGCTCATACTTAGTAAAGAATACTCTTGGCACTCAGTATTTACTTTCTCTACTCAGGAGCAGCACAGTATCCATGAGAATCTCAAATGGTAAGAGATCAAACAAATACCATATAAGAAGAAATGACACAGGTAAAGAACATAAATGATAACCTGGTATCATTTACACCAGAGTTAGAGTTATGGGTATACATCTGGTGAGGGGAACTGTATGATACTGTGATATCCCAAAACCTACTGAATACAAAACAGCAGAGACACCTGTATTTCAACAGATAGATCAGCCATGTTTTTGTACAAGGGTACGGTATTTTCCACTGAGTGCAAAACGTTCCTTACATCACCATGGATTTGTTGGTAGGTATTTTTCCTTCTTTTTGTCCACAAGAGGGTACTCAGATGACTGTTTCCAGGAAACCAGCCTTAACTCTGTAGTGTCCCTTTTCTGACTCAGATATCATTAATCACAATACAAATATACATTAGGTAATTTTTCTTTGGGTGCATTACTTCGCACTTACTAGAACAAAACACAAACACTCTTCTGACCATTTATACAGCTTCAAAACATCTTCCTACCATATTTATCTCCATCATTCATTACCCAGGAGCCCTATAACATCACCTTTACATTTAGAAGGATGATAAGAGTTAAAATCATCTTTAGATTTCTAGTGAAATATTAAAATTTCAACTATGAAAAAACCTACTTTTTTTGCTTACATTAACATGAAAACCCATGTGTATATTACACTTAGGCCAAAAACAAAACTATAACTTAACTCATATAATTATTCTATTCAGTCTAATATTAAAATATATTAACTTACTACTTAATAGATTGTATAGTATAGTACTTCAATCTTCACCATACCTCTTTCTTCAAGGAACAAAAGGCACACAATTTAATGCTTGGATAAAGCCACAATCAGGAACAGTGATCAAAAGGAGAGATGATATCTGGAAATGAAGACCAAAATTTAAAAATTTTGACTGCAAAAACACTCAGTAAAATGTTCTTAAGCTTTTGATTCAATTATGCTTCATAGTCAACATAGGTATATAAATTTGGAAAAAAAAAATCTCTGCACTTAAATAACCTATCATTGACATTCAGTGATAACATGTCATAAATTTACAAAAGTCACAAAACTCAAAGCTTAGAAGGGAGCTTAAAATCAACCTCATTATCTTCATTTATTACACGATAGGGAAAATGTCTTGTCCCAACTCACAAAGCGAGAATTAGAATCTGGATCTGATTCCAACCCAGATATCCTACCATGACAATGCTACCTCTTAATTCTCATTTCTAAGGTCCATGAAAATTGCTCACCATGTGAAGTCAATACCCCACACAGAAGCGAAATACTCATAGCCTACACACCTGGGATAAGATAATTAAGAAAATTTTCAACTTTAACTCTTTTCTTTTGTTTATAGTGTTTTGCCAAAAACTTTTAGTAGAGTAACTGAAGGAAACTGGGAAAGGTCCAAGTCTTTTACCACTAAAAAAAAAAAAAAGTTGTATTAGGTGATCTACAGCACACAATGCTTCAACATGAACAATTACAAACAGAAAAGTAAACAATAAAAGTAAGTTAAAAGAGCAAAGTCAAATTGCAGACTTATTCTAAAATATATCCCGTCTGGAATGTTTCAAAATATAAACACTTTGGGGATCACAATACACCATATTGCTACCAGAGAGGATAGGAGAGGATCTGAAGTGTGATGATAAAAATCTCAATCATTTAAAAAGCTCATACATTATCAATGTGCACAGCAGATATTTACTCTGGTTGCTGTCCTTTTATCCTTCCCTAAAAAGACATAAAACGTTCTGAACTGATATTTATACTTCCATGGCAACAATAAAGAAAAATTTGGACGTGCAAAACAGGTTAGATACCTACATTTTCTCCTTCTCCACACTCTTGTTAATTTTCTGAATCTGGAACTTATGTACAAGAATTTTAACAAAAATCAACATGGTCTACTACGCTTACCGTCCTCGTGAAATGCTAACCCCCTGAAAATGTTAATAAAAGGCAATGTCTTATTGAATTTCAAGGAAATTCCGTTTTGCTGAAAGATAATGAATCCACTTCAACTGTTTTGCAGTTAAACTCTGAAAGACGTTAGGGTATCTCATTGAATCAATTTAAGTGGTTGCTAAATGTTCAACTTGAAGACAAAAACTTTAGAATACACTGAAGTCAGATCCCTTCCTGCCTGAAAAACAATTCAACTTTATCAGTACACTAAGCCCAAAACATAGACGCTCAAAGTTAAGAAAATTCTCACCCTTATATACAGTTTGGTGGCACGTTTCATCACTGTGACAACCGTACAAAGTTCAACATTATTATGTATTCTTTAAACATTGACTTAATTTATTTTTCTACAGTTTTTTTAAGTTTTTATAGCCAAACATACCCAACGAATGTTTTCGCTAATAGCTCACAAACACTAAATGGTCCCAAACTTAAACCTTAAAAAAAAACTGAACCTTAATTTTTGCACTCAGAACCTTAAAGCTACCGTATCTGCTTCATTGGTCTACTTAAGAGTTATAACATTTACCTTATATACAGTCACCTTATATATCTTCAATTACCATAGTCTTCTAAGAAGACTGTCTACTTGACAATGAGGACCATCATGTTAAGAACAGACTCAAAATGGACCCTACGAGTAAGAAAGCCAGTTACAAAGAAATCCATCTGCCACTGGGTGTGGTTGGGGTCTGCACGGAAGAGCGCCCTTGGCCAACTCTGGAGAAGGGAACGCGCGCTAGAGAGGTGAGCTTATCTGGAAGGAAAAAAAAAAAAAGATCTCCGAAGACCGCAAACTGAACCCACAATGGGGAGCCGTCGAGTCCGGCTGCCTTGGGCCTGCGAACCTACAGCTCGAAGGGTGCAGTCTGAGGGGTACCCATGCAGTCTCCACCAGTCCCGGAACGCGCCGAGTAAGTGCTTCGAGCGCCGCGCGCCCCGCTCCGTCCCAAACACCGCGCCCGATCCGCCCCTTCCTCCGGGGTTCTGCTACCCCTCGGGCGCGCGGAGGCACACTGCGCCGCGTTCCCGCTCCAGCTCCTGGACTGTGGGGACAGTGCGGAGTTCGAAAAGCCCCGACGTAAAGCAAGCCCAGGCTAAAACGCTGAAGACTAGCTCTGGCAGGCTGCAAGAGCGCCGAGTCAAAGGACTGACTTCTCTAGAAAAACTTTGCGACAAGTTAGGCGGAAACGCTGAATGGCCGGGACTATTTAACAGACGCTTCCTATCACAAGAGGCGGAGCCCCGAGCGAGTTCGTGGGGGCTTTGTAGCCCCCACAAACTCGCCCTTTGCCCCCTGACTCGTTCTCTACAAGTCCCGGCATCCTAACAGGCCTGAGCGGCCCCGCTCACGGGGAATACCTGTCGTGGTCCCCATTGCCTGCGAGTCCCTGATGGCGGCCATTATGCTTCCATCCGGGTATTGCCGAAAAGCCGACCGGAGCGCTACCGGGAGCGCTTACTGCGCGGACGGATCCGCGCACCACCTGAGTCGAGCGGAAGAGGACGGAGGCCGGCAGGGTTCGCCCCTCACCCTGGTTAGACTAGGCCACTGAACTGGGCTTGCTGCTGACCTTTCTAATTAAGCGCGCTTCCCGGGTGCCTGCCACAGCAGTGGCTCGCTCCCCCTCTGGCTCACCAGGCGGTGGGGAGAGCCTACTGCCAATGGAGTGAGAGACACACGTCCACTCTATGCTCATTAGAGAAGACACCAGAAGCAGGAACTGGGATCTGGGCAAACCTTTGCTTACTGGGAATGGTCTCAACCTGAGATTTTAATCATTTCCGGCTTTGCAAATGGCGTCTCCCCCACCCTTTGCTTTTGGTACGTAGAGTGTAGCAGCCATTGCAGCTCATGTCAATGAAGGAAGCTGCTACAAGCAGCTCTGGAAGACATAGTCAACCCCAACCATGACATATTTAATAAGGTATCTGAAAAGCAGCGTTCAACAAGGAAGTCTCTCATCCCCATCAAAGGAATCCTTCCCCCATATAGGGCTGGACAAAGAGGTCAATTAATATGATTAGGTTTACCCCAGGGGCCAATATGGCTCTTGTGTCCTTTAGTGGATTTCTGAAATTAAGCCTATTAATTGACCTCACTTTTTTACATAAATTACTTTCCTCGGGAGGGGGTGGAGGGTTTTATGGCGGAAACTGCCTTTTTAAAAACGAAAAAAATAACAATAACAATAATAACCCGACTGGAGCGGAGGGATATGCCTAAATAGTAAAAGTGATACTACGATCGAATTTTTGTTTCTTGTCTTTTATGCTCCATACATTATTAGGAAGCACATTTGCTGCTTATGACTGAAAAAAAAAAAACTTTTAAAATGTTTATTGTAAACCTTTTTCATCCTCTTAGAGTATGCTTTTGAAAACATAGACATGTAACCGTAGCACAAGACTGTCTCCATCCTTTAATAAAAATGTATTCTGTGGAATCCTCCTTTTACCTTTAAGGACTTTTCTTATCACTCTCTACTAGTCTACATGATTCCTCCTGGAAAAAGCAAATGAGTGGTAGTACACATTCGGTGTGTTTATATATCTTCTACCGGTATGCCTGTATAAAACACAAACAGAAATCTTCCATAGATACAGAAAGGAATGCCAATATGGAATGAAGAACATGTTCACAACGTGGATTTTATTTTGTGTTAAACATTGTCCTCCTCTCACCCATCTTAATTTTCATACAGGTCAGACATGGGCACACATCACAGAGGAAAGAGAAGCTAGGGTTTTTCTAATAGCAAAAAAGACGATAATTGGGAAGATGAAGTTATTTTGTGTTTCGATGTAATTTTTTGCTTTTTTTCACATTAAAAAAGTTCACTCCTCTTTTCTGAAGTACACACATTACAACTTCACTCTTGCATTATATATTCACCTAAAAAACCTTGCAAATCTGCATGTTGTGAAAGAATTAGATTGTGTATTTATACGATCCCAAACTTGTTTCTTCCATATTTTCTTCTTCCATCTGAATCACACAACCACCATCCACTCTTGCCCTCTTTTTAGAACGTTAAGGTTAGCACACAAAAAGGGAAGGAAACAGAAAGGAAGGAAAGACGATGGTTAAAAGAGTGAGACAGAATATAGAGAATATTGAAACAGCTTAAGAAAGGATTCTGGAATATTTTGTACCTCACGAAGAGAGTTAATATATAGTGGAAATTAAATTTCACTCTAGGGATTTCACTCTAGGGATAGCAAGGTTATATATGCATTTACAAAAATGTAAGCACACTTCTAGTAATTGATAAGCATTATACAAATAACTATTACATTCATAATTGAAGAAATAAACGGTATTAAAGAGAAAATTTCTCTTTAAAACGACTGTCTCCCTTTTTGCTGATCTCTAAGTCCAAACTCCTACCTACAAAAATCTAGTGCAACCAGAATTGGAAAAATAGAGATACCAACAGCCTGGATGATCTAGCTTAAAGTGCTCACATTTCTTGGTTAAAAAATTATAGGTTGATTACTCTCTTCAATTATCAAACAAGTGTTAGTTTAACATGAGCTTCAAGTATTATCCTTCCCAATGTCCTCTGCAAAGTTTGTTAACTTAATATTTATTCGGCAGATATTTCCTTGAACACTTACTATGTGCCAGAAACTGTACTAATGATAAGATATAACCCCTCCTGGAGTCATTTGTGTTCCTTTTCTTCCCTTAGTGGGATATGCTCTCAGATTTCTTGAAGTTAGCTGGTAACCCTACCCACCCAGCTTCAGAAGAGTGCCAACTGCAGAAGATCATGTGACTAATTTCTGTGGCCTCCTGGCAGTTTCATTAAGGTCTGTGAGTGACATCCTATTTAATGACCTCAAACAGTTGTCAAGAGTTTAAGCTGCAGCTTCCTAAAATGCACAAGCTTAGAGCTGGAAGGATTCTAGAGATTACTAACCACTCCTTCATGTGATAGATGAGCAAAGGAAGGCTCAGAGAGGTTAGGTAATTTACTCAAAGTCACACAGCAATCTGGTGGCATGCTCTGCCCAATGATCCAGAGAAGTGCTCTTTATACTAGTGCACATTGCCTCTTACCCTGTATAGATGAGGGCCCTAAAAGGAAGCCAGGATTTTAGCAAGGATGAATGTGGAAGAGCCTCACTCTGCTGCTGCTGCTGCTAAGTCGCTTTACTCGTGTCCGACTCTGTGCGACCCCATAGACAGAGCCCACCAGGTTTCCTCGTCCCTGGGATTCTCCAGGCAAGAACATTGGAGTGGGTTGCCATTTCCCTCTCCAATGCATGAAGTGAAAAGTGAAAGTGAAGTCGCTCAGTCGTGTCCGACTCTTCTGGACCCCATGGACTGCAGCCTACCAGGCTCCTCCGTCCATGGGATTTTCCAGGCAAGAGTACTGGAGTGGGGTGCCATTGCCTTCTCCGAGCCTCACTCTAAAATCACCCAATTCGGTGACTTCAAGGGAAAGAATGAAGAAGAATGGGAAACATTTAGAGATATATACACAGAAAGAGGGGAGAAGGGACAAAAGCAAAGATTGAGATCACTCATTCAAAAGCACATCAAAACACCAAAGCACCATACAAAATAATTAGAATAAAATTTGACTTTTGTCCTTCTTGGAGGGGACAGAATGGAGCCCTTATCAATCTTTGGGACACCTGTGCACCAGTTTTGATGGCTTCAAGGTTCTTTACAGCCAAGTGCATGGTCTGCAAACCCACGGATCGAATCTAGTCTACGTGTCTGTGTAAATAAAGTTTTATTGGAATGTTAAAAAAAAAAAAAAAGACATGATCCCTCATGGAGTAACCAGTAGGAAGGGAGAATCTTGAATATCTAAAAGATTCCAAGATTAAACAGAGCAAATACAAATGTGGGACTTCAGACACTATCACAGGTGATGAGAAAGATTTTGCTGGAGTAGGCATCCCTGCCAATTTCCTTGCAACTCATACTCCCTAGATGACCAACACTTTGGATATGCTGCTATTTTTATTAAGTTATTATTAAAGATATTAAAGTCCCTCTTTCTTAGTTTCAGTGGATAGAATATTTGACTCTGAAGAAAAATTAAACTATATAAACTATATTGGCCTTACATAAATATTTTAGGGCACTTTTTCCTGTCCCCAATTATATAAAATTCTAAGAAGCTCTGTATCCTGAGGGTAACAGAACAGAGGGTACAGATAACTCAAGGCCTTAGAAAAATTAAAAGAGGGAACTGAAAGGTAGCTAATTATATTTCTTTTAAGAACAAACCTGGTACATATATATGTTATATATATTCCTCTGTATACTCTTTTATATGAATAGTACATTTCACTATTTTAAATTTTAAAAGAATAGAAGTATAGGGTTTTCCTTTTTTCTTTTTGTTGTTGTTGGAGATTCAGTACTACCTTTCCTTCTCCAGGGGATCTTCCTGACCCAGGGATCGAAAGAAATGGAAAAATTCAAGAAAAATGCTCACCGAGATTGACGTTTAGGTTCTTTCAATAAAGCCCACTAATCAGTAAGCAATCCAATTAATGTTCAAGCGCCTTGCCTTTAAATATAAAAACTTTAGGGAGCCAAGGATAGTAAGAAATTTAAGAAAAAGCTCCCAAAATATAGATTTTTTTAAAAGAAATATTTTTTGGTAAAAAAAAAAAAAAAAAAACAGAAAAAGTAACAGAAGAGAGACAATGCAGCAGGCAGAAGAAAGCAAAACAAAACAAAAGCACTATTTTATACTCAGATTTATAAGAAAAGATAGTGAAAGAAGAGCAGAAATACTATAAAAAAGGAATATCCCAAGGCCAAGAAGGTACTCTTGAAAATTAAAAGAATGCTCTTAAATATTTAATAAATTGTTTTAAGATAAAATTGTAAAAACTTCCCCCCAACAGAAAAAAAATTAGAATTAAAAAATGAAAAATATTTAAAAATTAAAATCTAACATCCAATTAACAGGAACTCCAGAAAATTAGAAAAGAGAAATGAGAAGAAATCACTATGTTAAAAATATAAGAAAATGTCCCAGAACTGAAGGGCATGAATTTACACTGAAATTACTCATTGAATGCTCACCCAAATGACTATACCAAGATAAATCATGGTGAAATTCAGAAAATCAGGGTATAAAAAGCCTAAAATCTTTCAAAGAGAAAAAGTAGGTCACATACAAAATATTGGGAATAAAAATAGAATCGGATTCCTCAATGATAACACAAATGGCTAAAGAAAAGTTAATACCTTCAAATTTTAAATACTTTTCAATTTTTTTTTCCAACATAGGGTTCTACAACCAAACTATCAATTAAGCATGTGAGTAGAATCAGTACATTTTCAGAACATGTACTCTTTCCCAAAAAGGTAATGATTCACTAAAATCAGGGAGTAAACCAAAAAAGAGTAAGACATGGAAATCAGGACATAGTGGATGTAAGTCAGGAGAAAGAAGAACAAAATCCTAAATAATAATAAAAGAAAGTCCCAGGGAGAAAACAAAATCTTCCAGTGGCTCTATGCAGGAAGTGTGATAGTCTCAATTTACTCTGGAACCAAAGGCTTGTAATCTGTAATAGAAAATCTTGTTCCATTCCACAGGGATAGGATTGGCTGAAAAAGACAGCTTCAAAATAACCAGGCAGGAAAATGTGAGCAAAGAGCAAGAGAGAGAGAGAGAGAACAAACAAAAGATAACCTTCTCACTGAATTAAATTCCAAACTCCATCTAAATGCTTTTATAAAAATAGCCTTTAAGATCAAACTTCAGTACATAAATTCACTCTGGAAGAAAATGAACTGCCTCACACACAAAAATTAATGAAGGAATGATGTTACTAAGAACATGCAAAGAATTATGAAGCAGAAAGAAATGAAACACAAACAAGTTGATATTTTAAAAGAATCATTTTAAAATACAATAGAAAATCCTGGAATAGCCATTGAAATAACATAATACAGACAGGGTAAGGTCTCGGAGAAGGCAATGGCACCCAACTCCAGTACTCTTGCCTGGAAAATCCCATGGATGGAGGAGCCTGGTTGGCTGCAGTCCATGGGGTTGCTAAGAGTTGGACACGACTGAGAGACTTCATTTTCACTTTTCACTTTCATGCATTGGAGAAGGAAATGGCAACCCACTCCAGTATTCTTGCCTGGAGAATCCCAGGGATGGGGGAGCCTGGTGGGCTGCTGTCTATGGGGTCGCACAGAGTCGGACACGACTAAAGTGACTTAGCAGCAGCAGCAGCAAGGTCTGCAGTGGCTACAATAGAAAAGAGAATAAATGTGAAGATAGCTCTGAGGAATTTCCCCCAAATGCAGCAAATAACGCTTGTTTAGTTGCTCAGTCATGTCTGATTCTTTGCAACCCCAAGCACTGTAGCCCGCCAGGCTCCTCTGTCCATGGGAATTCTCCAGGCAAGAATACTGGAGTGGGTTGCCATGCCCTCCTCCAGGGGAGCTTCCCAACCCAGGAATCAAACCAGGGTCTCCTGCATTGCAGGTGGATTCTTTACCAGCTGAGCTACCAGGAAAGCCCCTCATGATGCAAAACTCACTTATTTCAGCAGTTTTCCATTTTTCATACCTTCTTTTACCGAAAACACTTCCCTTAAAAGTTTTTCCCACATTGTGTTCCTTTTCTTGTTAACAAATTTGCAATCGATAGAATACAGTCTTATTTGACCTCTAGTAAATCCAGGTACAACAGAAGTATTTTACCTATTGATGGTTCTAAAGACATGTCTATATTACCAGGTAATAATTCAATGTTGAACATTTTCCAGTTCACGTGAACCTGAAATTCATTTAGTTTAATTTGTAATTGTTGATTTGTAAGCACTTACTTTTCTTTAAGCCAATTAAATAGAGCACATTTACTAATTAATCTCAATAATATTATCCAGAGACAAAGACACACACTGAGACACACACTATCCAGACAGCCTCAATGCAAGATTTAACTTCATTTTCTAAACTTAGTCATGAATCAGATATTACAATATAAAATTCAACAGTTTATAAATAACAGTTGGAATAAATAAAATTTTTAAAAGCTTCTTCCCATTTTCCCCTTAGTCTCAGGAATTAGAGATGGTCTAGATTAGTATTTCTGAGAGGCCTGATCTTAAGGCACAGGGAGAGAAAATCAAGCTCTAACAAAATGGCAGCAGGTCTAAACAAAATGGCAGCCACACAAAGCAAAATGGCCATCACAAATCACAACACAGAACACACATACATGCCCAGTCATTCTAATCAGACACTCCTTAAAATACAAGATTGCAGTCTCTCAGAAAACCTCCTATAGAGACGCAGAACTTCAGATCCAAGTATGAACAGAGTAAATGAAAATATCTCAGGTCTTCAAAGATTTCAAAGGGAGGAATGGAGGCCAGGTTGAAAGCAGAGGGGGAGGAAGGCGGGGTGGGGGGGTGGTCAAAAGGGGTGGCCTTATAGACGTCTCTTGCCACCTGCAGATACCCAGGCGTTACCAGACTTTACCCTGGAGCTCTGGGGAAGGGAGGATTGGAACTCAGCCCTACCAGAAACCAGACCAGACCAGAATGGAACCAGAATTCAAACCAGAAACCAGACCAGAACAGAACCAGAATTCAAGTTATCTGCCAAGTGACGGTGATAGGCCTCCAACTCTCAGCTCAGGCTGAGGTCCTTCAACTGGACTCCTGAGTCCAGGAGAGGGAGATGAGAAAAAAAAAAAAAAGTAGGACAGGAAGGGTTAAGAAGAGGAAAGAGAGAAGGAAGGAGAAAAAGGTCGGTAAAGTCTCTTGTTCTTTACCTGGTCAGGGTACTCTGACCTGTTGTCCATGCCAGGAGGAGACCAGGGACAAAAGGGTCCCAGTTGCAGCAGCGGGGTCTGGTCTCATTGGCTGGCAAGCTGGTCCGTAAGTACCCTGAGTGGTCAGGATGTCAGTCTCAGTGAAGAGTCTCAGGGACTCTCCACTGAAAAAACAGATAATGGACATGGAGAATAAATTGAGTCTCTCCAACACATACACCTGTTGGAGCAGTACAAAAAATATGCAAGTGTGTTAATGTTGGAAAAGCAGTATTTAAAAGGATAAAGTCTAAACATTTTTGTGAATTGAACAAATATGAGCCCTTCATTTAAAAATGTATCACAAACTCTCAATAGGATAAATAAAAACATACCTGGATATATTGAAAATTTTAAATATCAAGAGAGAAAATTGCTTAGAATTTTCAGTAAAAAAAGACAGAATAAATACAAATGAATGACAACCTAAAGACAAATTTTTCAATAACATACTTAATGCCAAAAACAATGGCACGACTTTTTTGAAATATTAAGAGATGGTGAATGTTAACCTAGGATTCTAGCTAAACTATTATAAAAAGGCAAAACAAAGATATTTATCATTCTATGAAAATTAAGTAAATTTATTCACCATATGTCCCCTCTAAAAATACTATTAAAAGAATGAATTTTAGCCAGAAGATAAGTAAACCTACAGGAAAGGTGTGAGATTTAACAAAAATGGTGAGTTCTGAAATTTACAATGTATTTCTGCAAATTAATAACTCTTAAAAAAATCTTAGCTTTGAAAAAAGTTGAAACAACCTATGCAACAACTACAGGATTGGTGTTCAGTGGATAAAGTTATAAGGTATTCAGAAGAAAGATAGAAATACTGAGTAATTACAGGTATTGTCAGAAAAATTACGTACTATGTACATACATGAAAAATTAAGCATTACTATTAAAAGAATAGGATACAGTCCATAGTTTCCAAATCAGGAAAGGATTAAAAGGCAGTAAAACTCTTTCAATCCAACATAATGAAGGAAAATATAGAAATACAAAGATTAATGGTGATAAATAAAAAGGCAAGTACTATGGTAAAAAATAAGTCTAAATATATCAATAAGAATTTCAACAGATTGTTTACATATAGAAAGAGAGATTCTCAGAATATGTCACAAAAATAAATTTCATCTTTATGTTGCTGACAAAAGAAAATCTAAAACAAAACTATAATGTTTGAAAGTAAAGAATATAAAGATACACCAAGAAAATATTAAACTAAAAAAATATAGACTTAAAATATTAACATGAGTCCAAAATATCATTTAAAGAGTCACTATAAGTAATAATACAAGGAACAATCAACCAAGAAGATATCACATTTCTAAACTTACACATAACCACTTAAATTTGAATTTTTAAAGCAAAAAATAACAAAAAACTGAGAAATCCACAATCATAGAGAGAAAATTCAAAATTCCTTTATCAAAAACTGATAGGGCAAGCAAAAGAAAATTAGTAAGGATATAGATTTGAAAATAAAACCATCAAACTTTATCTAATTTATGTACTCCTCCACTTAAAAAGCTAAGAATAGAGAAATGGGATAGAAAACTTGAATATATTTTAAGACATAAAGAAAGTCCTAACACATTTCCTAGAATCAATACCCTACAACCTAATTCCAAAACTAGGATAAAATGACAATATAAATAGGAGTGTATTTCACTTCACATAGTATTGAAATATGGGTATAGGATGGGTATTTTCTTTAAAATTTTCAAGTTTAACAAAAGTTTTAAAATAGAGAAACTACATATAAATACATTTCAAATATAATAACCTAAAAACGTCATAAAATGGCATGCAAAACACAATTTTTAGAAAATATAATCATTAAACCTATCATTTAAATACAAATAGAGTGGTAGCCAAAAATAAGTTCTTGAAAAATACCTAAGCACTCACCTCAAAATTGATAAAAATTTAATTTAAAATGAAAAACAAAAAATGAAGCAACATTTAGTAATTTTTAGAAAGGTAAATTATTCTAAGATGGAAAATGGTAAGAAGGGAGTTATAAGTCACGTCAAATCTTTTCTTCTCCTTCACTGTCAAATAATGCCATCTCTATTTGATGACCCTGAGTCTGTAATTTTTATTATATGCAAATTGCTGTAGTCTTATTTCAAAGAAAACATTTCCAAAGCAGTACCTGAACCGTGAACTTCCGGATGTTCAAGCTTGCTTTAGAAAAGGCAGAGGAAGCAGAGATCAAATTGCCAACATCTGCTGGATCATCAAAAAAGCAAGAGAGTTCCAGGAAAACATCTATTTCTGCTTTATTGACTATGCCAAAGCCTTTGACTGTGTGGATCACAATAAACTGTGGAAAATTCTTCAAGAGATGGGAATACCAGACCACCTGACCTGCCTCTTGAGAAACCTGTATGCAGGTCAGGAAGCAACAGTTAGAACTGGACATGAAACAACAGACTGGTTCCAAATAGGAAAAGGAGTACGTCAAGGCTGTATATTGTCACCCTGCTTATTTAACTTATATGCAGAGTACATCATGAGAAACGCTGGGCTGGAAGAACCACAAGCTGGAATCAAGATGGCCGGAAGAAATATCCTCCGGCCATCTTGACGAAAATGACCTCAGATATGCAGATGAGACCACCCTTATGGCAGAAAGTGAAGAGGAACTAAAAAGCCTCTTGATGAAAGTGAAAGAGGAGAGTGAAAAAGTTGGCTTAAAGCTCAACATTCAGAAAACGAAGATCGTGGCATCTGGTTCCATCACTTCATGGGAAATAGACGGGGAAACAGTGGAAACAGTGCAGACTTTATTTTTTGGGGGCTCCAAAATCACTGCAGATGGTGACTGCAGCCATGAAATTAAAAGACGCTTACTCCTTGGAAGGAAAGTTATGACCAACCTAGATAGCATATTGAAAAGCAGAGACATTACTTTGCCAACAAAAGTCCATCTAGTCAAGGCTATGGTTTTTCCAGTGGTCATGTATGGATGTGAGAGTTGGACTGTGAAGAAAGCTGAGCGCCGAAGAATTGATGCTTTTGAACTGTGGTGTTGGAGAAGACTCTTGAGAGTCCCTTGGACTGCAAGGAGGTCCAACCAGTCCATTCTGAAGGAGATCAGCCCTGGATGTTCTTTGGAAGGAATGATGCTAAAGCTGAAACTCCAGTACTTTGGCCACCTCATGGGAAGAGTTGACTCATTGGAAAAGACTGATGCTGGGAGGGACTGGGGGCAGGAGGAGAAGGGGACGACAGAGGATGAGATGGCTGGATGGCATCACCAACTCAATGGATGTGAGTTTGAGTGAACTCCGGGAGTTGGTGATGGACAGGGAGGCCTGGCGTGCTGCCAATTCATGGGGTCGCAAAGAGTTGGACATGACTGAGCGACTGAACTGAAGTTTCTTTTTTAAATTTTCTGGCCACACCCTGTGGCATGCAGGATCTTAATTCCCAGACCAGGGACTGAACCCATGCCCCCTGCATTGGGAGTGCAGAGTCTTAACCACTGGGAAAGTTCCCCAAGTAAGTTTGCATATTCTTTAATTTCATCTCATGTAAATGAGGTTTCACTGAAAGTCATCTATATTCATTTCAATGCTGCCCTATTCATATTCCAATTGTTAGGAAAGTCTTTGACCGGAGTAATAAATAATCTTAAAATAGAAAGTTTGCTATGTTGATTGCTATTTCCCTCTTCCTCTTGAAGAATATGGAGATTTCACAAACTTAAAATGTGAAATTTGTTTAACCCAACATTTTAAAGAGGCATACATGTATATCTATCTGGAAAGAGATGATTTTTTGCAGAATCAGTGTTCTCACTGTAAACTTCATAGTCACATTTGTAGCAAGAGTTGTATTTTATAGAAGCATGCTTCAATGGCCAGCTTTTCTAGAAGAAACACCAATGTTTTCATAAAAGTAACAGTGAATCTGAATTCAGAGAAAACACACTTAGAATTTAAACATTTGAACGTCTCCTGAAAAATTTTTGGTAGAGTCTATGTGTAGAGCGACATCTCCCAGTAACAAATCCTGAAAAATGCTGCATAAAATTTCAAAAATGTTTTATATTTAAAAAAAAATATTGCTGATAAGGTAGAGGGGTAACAATTCCAAATGGAGAGCAGAGAAAAATGACTCCACAGGGACAGACAAGTACCAACCCAGAAACTGTCTTCAGTGCATCTGCCACAACATAGCTGCCAAGAACTGGTGTTTTTATGTAGCTGTTGTCCTAAGAGTAGTTCATTAAAATTTTTTAACAAAATGTTTTTTAAAAACAGAAACTTCCCTGGAGGTCCAGTGATTAAGACTCTTCTTTTCTTCCACTGCAGGGGGTGTGGGTTCAGTCCCTAGTTGGGGGACTACTAATAAAATCCTGCACGCATTGCACAGTATGGTCTCTAAAAAAAAAAAAATATATATATATATATATATATATATGTTTTATATATTATAAATATATATATTTATATATTTATATATATATAAATATATATATATATATATACACACACACACACATATGGAGAAGGAAATGGCAACCCACTCCAGTGTTCTTGCCTGGAGAATCCCAGGGACGAGGGAGCTTCTTGGGCTGACGTCTATGGGGTCACACAGAGTCGGACACGACTGAAGTGACTTAGCAGCAGCAGCACACACACACATATAGAGAGAGAGAGAGAGGAGAAAGAGAGACACAGAGAAAGGTGCAGAAATAAAAAATACTTCAGTTCAGTTCAAGCAATGCTACGTGATCCTGTCCATTAGGGATGCCTGAGTGCCCTCCTGGCATGGCAGCTGGGTTCTACCAAAGTACTTGATCCAAGTGAACACAAGATGAAAGCCATTGTCTTTTATGGCAAAGTCTCAGAAGTCATACTCCCTCATTTCAGCAATATCCTGCAAGTTATAGAGGTCAACTGTATTCAGTGTGGGAGGGAGCTACCTAAATGTATTAATACTAAGAGACTAGAACAACTGGAGGCCATCTTGTTAGCTGGCTATTACATTCCATCCTCTGTCCCATTCATATGCAAAATACACTCACCCTCAAAAGATTCATCCCATTACAGCATGAGTTCAAAGTCCAAAATTTTATACCTTGATCAGGACTAGGTATGTATGAGTCTCCTTAATGCAGGACCTTAATGAAGCTCCCTGAGTATTGTTTTTCTTAATCTGAAGGCATGTGAGCTAGACACACCACACCAAATACAGATTAATTGGTACAGGCACAGGATAATTTCAATTACTGTAGAAGGTGGCAAGAATGGACATTTGAGACCATTATTGTTTATTTCTTAATTGAATCTAAGAATATAAAAAAATTCCTAATTAAATTGTGACAATGCTTATTTGCAGAGTTCCAAAGAATAGCAAGGAGAGATAGAAAGCCTTCCTCAGTGATCAGTGCAAAGAAATAGAGGAAAATAATAGAATGAGAAAGAATAGAGATCTCTTCAAGAAAATTAGAGATACCAAGGGAACATTTCATGCAAAGATGGGCACAATAAAGGACAGATACAGTATGGACCTAACAGAAGCAGAAGATACTAAGAAGAGGTGGCAAGAAGACACAGAAGAACTATACAAAATATCTTCATGACCCAGATAACCATGATAGTGTGATCACTCACCTAGAGCCAGACATCCTGAAATGTGAAGTCAAGAGGGCCTTAGGAGGCATCACTATGAACAAAGCTGGTGGAGGTGATGGAATTCCAGATGAGCTATTTCAAATCCTAAAAAATGATGCTGTGAAAGTGTTGCACTCAATATGCTAGCAAATTTGGAAAACTCAGCAGTGGCCACAGGACTGGAAAAGGTCCGTTTTCATTCCAATCCCAAAGAAAGGCAATGCCAAAGAATGTTCAAACTACTGCACAATTCCACTCATCTCACACACTAGCAAAGTAATGCTCAAAATTCTCCAAGCTAGGCTTCAACAGTACATGAACCAAGAACTTCAAGATATTCAAGTTGGATTTAGAAAAGGCAAAGGAACCACTGATCAAACTGTCAACATCCAGTGGATCATAGAAAAAGCAAGAGATTGCCAGGAAAACATCTACTTCTGCTTCATTGACTACGCTAAAGCCTTTGAATGTGTGGATCACAATAAACTGTGGAAAATTCTTCAAGAGATGGGAATACCAGACCACCTGACCTGCCTCCTGAGAAGTCTGTATGCAGGTCAGGAAGCAACAGTTAAAACTGGACATGGAACAACAGACTGATTCTAAATAAGAAAAGAAGCACATCAAGTCTGTATATTGTCACCCTGCTTATTTAACTCATATGCAGAATACATCATGAGAAATGCTGGGCTGGAGGAAGCACAAGCTGGAATCAAGATTGCCGGGAGAAATATCAAGAACCTCAGATACGCAGATGACACCACCCTTACGGCAGAAAGCAAAGAAGAATTAAAGAGCCTCTCGATGAAAGTGAAAGAGGAGAGTGAAGAAGCTGGCAAGCTGGCTTAAAACTCAACATTCAAAAAACCAAGATCATGGTATTTGGCCCTGTCACTTTATGGCAAATAGATGGGGAAACAATGGAAACAGTGACAGACTTTATTTTCTTGGGCTCCAAAATCACTGCAGATGGTGACTGCAGCCATGAAATTAAAAGATGCTTGCTCCTTGGAAGAAAAGCTATGACAAACCTAGACAGTAAATTAAAAATCAGAAACATTACTTTACCTACAAACGTTCATCTAGTCAAAGCTAAGGTTTTTCCAGTAGTCATGTATGGATGTGAGAGTTGGACTATAAAGAAAGCTGAGCACTGAAGAACTTATGAATTTGAACTATGTCATTGGAGAAGACTCTTGAGAGTCCGTTGCACTGCAAGGAGATTAAACCAATCAATCCTAAAGGAAATCAGTCCTGAATATTAATTGGAAGGACTGATGCTGAAGCTGAAGCTCCAATACTTTTGGCCACCTGATGGGAAGAACTGACTCATTAGAAAAGACCCTGATGCTGGGAAGGATTGAAGGCAGGAGGAGAAGGGGACAGTCGAGGATGAGATGGTTGAATGGCATCACCAACTTGATGGACATGAATTTGAGCAAACTCCAGGAGCTGGCATGGTGCAGTACATGTGGTCTCAAAGAGTCAGACACAACTGAACAACTGAACTGAACGCTTATCACTTATAATTTTTATTATTTACTTACACATGAACTTAATTACATATCACTTCTGTGTATAAATAAAAAGGAATATGTAAGCAAAATAAATCATCCCAGGTATTTAAAAATTCTCTTTACACTGAGTCTGTTCTTGATGACTTTAACTTGGAAGCATAAATATCTGAGCTTTTCTATCAAGTGTCATTCTTTGTACAATAAAGAATGTTTATGATGTAGTATTTCTTTAAAAAGTGATTCACTATTAGCTGCAGGATATTATTGCACACAGCTGATACCCATTCTGCAGGTTTTAATGCTGGCTATGACTAAAAGAAACTGGCAAATTAGTATTGACTCTGGACGGCTCTAGATCTAAGTAAAAATTTGGGTTCTATGAGTGCAGAAGAGGAAATTGATATCAAGGGACAACTAAAAGTCTCAGCAATGTGGTCATTATTTCCATATCATATCTACAAGGTAATGGAAACTCAGAGAATGGACTAATTTACCCAATGACACACAATTACTAAGTCATACAGCCAGAATCATGTCCAGGTGGATCCAAATTAACAAAACTATCGTAAAACACAGATCTAGAATTGATATGGCTTTGAGGAAATTGACATACTCATCTACTGTTCGTAGTATAAATCATGACAACATTTTAGGGAGAGGTGATGTAGCAGTACCTATCAAAAACCTAGATGTGCTTCCCTTTAAACCCTACAGCTCTAGAAATTTAGTCTATAGAAGTATCACTACAAATGTGGAAAGAAACATATTTAGGATTTACATGAGTGTATCATTTCTACAAGCTTTAAATTAGAAACTAGTATTGCAAATAAAGACAGCAGCAGGGCAGGGGGGGAATGGTGGCAGGTACATTGAAATTTCAGAGCCAGAAGTAGAATTATTGTCATTGGTGCAAGTCATTGGTGGTCCATACACTCACTGCTGGTTCATAACCAGCAGTCACAGCAGTCACATCCCCTCTAGACCAGTTCTGTGGTAGGATTTGGGGGAGTTTATCTTGCTGAGTCAGTCTGGTAATCCTAAAGATTCTGTGAGCTGCCAGATATTTTTCAGTAAATTCCTTTTCTCCTTTATCTATTACATTGGTTTCTACTAATTGTAACTGAGAACTGTAATTGATACTCTGGCCTCATTTCTTCTCCTCTTAACTCCCATAGGATCTGTGCTGTTGGTGTGCCCTCTGCTGGGATCTCACAGGGCTGCTTCCTTTATATCACTCAGGATTTATGTCAAATGTCACCCATGAGCAAAAGGCCCAGATCCCCCAAACTCAGTAAGTTCTGTACCCAAACTTTTCATTCCTTCAAATCTCCATGTTGTATTGTCTTCACAAGACTTATCACTAGATGAAATTATTTAGCTCACATTTACTTGTTCTCTTGTTTATTTCTTCCCCTCCCACAAATAGAAACTATAGAAATTACCGTGCCTAGAAAGTTGCCAGGCACTTAGTATGGGCACCATAATTTTTGCTGAATTAATAAATGAATGAAAGAATTTTATATCTTTGTTTTGTAATACCATGTAACTGTTAACATCTTCTGAATATCTATAAGAAATTAAATAAACTGGGGGTATGACCATCTAACAGAATATTACATACCTATTAAAAATATGAAGTATATTGTATATATCTTGGGGTTTCCCAGGTGGTGCTAGTGGAAAAGAACCCACCTGCCTATGCAGGAGACATAAGAGATGTGGGTTCGATCCCTGGGAAGATCCCCTGAAGGAGGAAATGAGAACCCACTCCAGTATTCTTGACTGGAAAATTCCCTGGACAAAGGAGCCTAGTGGGCTACAGTCCATAGGGTCACAAAGAGTATGTATCTTAATATAGAAAGAATTACACTATAGATTTCTAAGTAAAACAGTGAAATGTAAATGAAAGTAATTATATGATGATATGATTTCATATGTGTAACATGCCTACAAAGAATATGAGAAGATATTAATCAAATACATTAAGAGTAGTTTACTCAGTATAATGGGAATACTAAGATGGAAAGAGAAATCCCTCACTTCTTGCATAATACTTTTTTTTTTCAGTGATTATGTATGTACTGTCTCTTTTTTTATTTCAAACAAACAAGCTAGTTTGAAAAAGATACATTTATTGGAAAAAATACTAAGATATGATATCATTTGCAATGAAAGCAAGAGTTAAACACACAACTACTGGAAGGACAGGAATGTTACTGGGTCTCAGAAACTCTCAGAATCAAGAGATATAAAAATTCTCGGATCTGAAATGCAAATCAAAACTACAATGAGGTACCACCTCACACCAGTCAGAAAGGCCATCATTAAAAAGCCTACACATAACAAATGCTGGAGAGGGTGTGGAGAAAAGGAAACTGTCCTACACTGTTGGGAGGAATGTAAATTGGTGCAGCCCCTATGGAGAACAGGATAGAGGTTCCAGAGTTGCCATATGATCTTGCAATCCCACTCCTGGGTATATATTCAGAGAAAACCTTAATTGAAAAAGATACATGCACCCCAATGTACACTGCAGCACTATTTAGCCAAGATATAGAAACAACCTAAATGTCCATCAACATATGAGAGGATAAAGGAAACAAATGTATATATGGTACCTATATAGAATGTAATACTTTTCAGCCATAAAAAAGAATGAAATAATGCCATTTTCAGCAACATGTATGGGCCTAGAGATTACCATACTAAGTGAAGTCAGAAAGAGGAAGACAAATATCATATGAAATCACTTATATGTGGAATCTAAAATATGACACAAATGAACCTACCTACAAAACAGAAACAGACACAGAGAACAGATTTGCAGTTGCCAAGGGAGTGGGAGGATGGGAAAGGAATAGATTGGGAATTTGGGATTAACCGAATGATGCTAAAGCTGAAACTCCAGTACTTTGGCCACCTCATTCGAAGAGTTGACTCATTGGAAAAGACTCTGATGCTGGGAGGGATTGGGGGCAGGAGGAGAAGGGGACAACAGAGGATGAGATGGCTGGATGGCATCACTGACTCGATGGACGTGAGTCTGAGTGAACTCCGGGAGTTGGTGATGGATAGGGAGGCCTGGCGTGCTGCGATTCATGGGGTCGCAAAGAGTCGGACATGACTGAGTGACTGATCTGATCTGATCTGATGCTGCAAACTATTATGTACAGAATGGATAGACAAGATTCTACTGTGTAGCACAGGGAACTATATTCAATATCCTGTAAAACACCATAATGGAAAAGAATGTGAAAAAGAATACATATATATGTACAACAATCACTTTGCTGTACAGTAGAAATAATATTGTAAAACTATTTCAATAAAATAAATTAAAAAAAATAAAAATTGTCATAACTTTTTCTATCCATCTCTTATTTTGGTTCCTGTTTACATGTCACCTTTACACTATTTCACTGCTACGCTTCTGCTACCCAAGTCTAGGGCTAGTGATAGTGGATAAGCTAGAGAAAGCTGACCCCTGTGGCTTTATCAGAAATTTCACGGAACTATCCATAGAGCCTATATACTTATCTGTTTGTTCTAGGTGGAGAAGGAAGTAGTAAGGGAAATGGTTTATAAAAAAACCACATATGTGGCACTCAGATCGGTACTCTGAATTCTCCTGCCTCAAGAGAATATGTTTAGAACAAGATAAATGATGAAAGATTCCAGTGACAGACATCCACAGTGAAAACTTTCGCACTGTCATCAAGGTTATTAAATATTGTCTAAGTCATCCATGTCTTCATATTCACACAGTCTGTAGGTAACAACTAATCTTTAAGCATCGCTGGGAATCCTTCCACAAACTGGGAACTAGTATGTAGCTGTGAATGGGTTCTTAGTCGCTCAGTTGTGGACTGTAGCCTGCCAGGCTCCTCTGTCCCTGGGATTCTCCAGGCAAAAGTACTGGAGTGGGTTGCCATTCCCTTCTTCAAGGGATCTTCCCAACCTAGGGATTAAACCTGGGTCTCCTGCATTGCAGGCAGAGTCTTTACCATCTGAGCTACTAGGGAAGCCCCAAAGCCCTGTAGCAGAAGGGACTGCCACCAACTGTAGTACAATATTATTTCTCATAAATCGTGGTTAAATCTTAATCACATTTATGTAGATGCTTGATATCTTTAATGTTTTTTCCCAAATCAGTCAGTTCCATCAAAATCCATAAGGAAGCATTTTAAAGCTGCTGATGTATTAGTCAAAGTAGGTTTGTTTGTTTTCTTGCAGTGTCTTAACAGAACAAAGGATTATTGCTTTCTCATGTCTCAGTCCAATGTGGGTTAAGAGAGAGAGGAGTGTTCCATGCAGACACTTAGGGATCTAGGTTTCCTATAACTAGGCTCTCCACTTCCCCCAGGGGGCTCAGAGTCCACCAAATTCTCCACATTTGGACTTCAGAAAAAGAAAACTAGGAAAAATAAAGAAGCCAACACCTATTCTTAATCATCACAATCTAAAAATAATGCACATTACTTCTTTCCAATTCCACTGGTAATTTATAAATCCATCTAGAAACAAGGCATGTTGGGAAATATAGTCTGGTTGTGTGCCCAGGAGGAACAGAAGAAAATGGATATTGGTAGTTGATATTTACTTCCAAAATAGTTGACATTAAACAGCTTATTGTATTTTTCAGATGCTTATTTCTAAAAGTTACTTCTTATTAGCATGAATAATAAAACTGCTTCAGCAGATTCCCATTATATATCAGTTGAAGGTCTCTTGGTTGCAAATATCAGAAATCCAAAGTAAACAAGTAAATGAAAAGAAGGATTTATTTGCTCACATAAGCAAATCTCAGATGGTAGAGGCATAGAGCCAACCTTAGGGACAACCAGAATAACAATAGGGTTTTCTCTTTGTTGCTAATCTCTACTTTTCTCTTAGGCTTTTTTCTTTAAAACTGTACATCCATGTGTTGGGAGACACATACTCAGATTCAAATATCTCTATAACCAGTTCTAGTTCTAGAAGTGGCTCTAATGGACTACAATGAGTACAGGAGTCATTCACAATATTCAGTGTGATTCTCTTAACCTTGAGCTTGGGCTCACCAGGTGTTGTGCTCATATGAGCAGAATTGAAAATGTGCTACTTTGGTACTAAGTAACTTACCAGTTCATTCATCTCTCTCTACTGCTATCATGGTAAAGACAATGATTCTATGAATACTTAAAACAGATTAAAAGTCTAGCAGAAGAGTGAAGCTATAGAAGATCTACAATCTTGGTTGCATTTGGCACCCTCTCAATGGCAATGAAGCAAAATAGGGCTTTTTATTATAAGATTAAAAGAGGTACTTTAAATACTTAGCACATTACTATACTAGAATGCTTTAGAAAAGGTTTCACAGAGTCAAAATCTATCCCTCATAACAGAGACTGTTAGCAGTTCCCCAATATATTCATTCCCCTCCATTTCTAGAGCAGGAGTTGGCAAATTTTTATGAAAGGACCAGATATTGAATATTTTAGGCTTGCTATATGGTCAGAGGACTCTTTGGATCTCTGTCACAACTACTCTCAACTCTGCTATTGTAGCACAAAATCAGCCCTAGAAAACACCAAAAGCAGAAGCAACAAAAGGAAAAAAAGATAAACTGATCATCATCAAAATTACAAATATTTGTAACTCAAAGGGCACCAAAAAGTTAAAAAAAAAAAAACAGTCAGCAGACTGGAAAAAAAGATCTGAAAATTATATTTCTGATAAGGCATTTATATCTATAATATATAAAGAACTATTACAATCCAATATCAAAAATACAAATAATCTAAGTGAAAAATGGAGAAAGGATCTGTATAGACTTTTCTCCAAAGCAAACATGCAAATGGCCAATAAGCTCATGAAAAGATGCTTAATATCTTTAGTTACTATAGAAATGCAAGCCAAAGCCACAGTAAGATATCATTTCATAACCACTAGGTTGACTATAATTTTTAAAAGATAATAAGCATGACAAGGCTGTGGAAAAATCAAAACCTTTACACACTGCTGATGGGAATGTAAAGCAGTATAGCCACTTTGGAAAATAATCTAGCCATTCCTCAAATGGCATACTAGTCAGTAATTTCACTCCTGCTGTTGCTGCTGCTGCTAAGTCGCTTCAGTCTTGTCCGACTCTGTGCGACCCCAGAGATGGCAGCCCACCAGGCTCCCCCGTCCCTGGGATTCTCCAGGCAAGAACACTGGAGTGGGTTGCCATTTCCTTCTCCAATGCATGAAAGTGAAAAGTGAAGGTGAAGTAGTAAGAGATAGATATAGTAAGAGAACTGAAAACATACATCAACACAAAAACTTGTAGATGAATGTTTATAGATAGGTTTATTCACAATAGTCAAAAGATAGAAACAACTCAAATTTCCATCAACTGATGAAAGGATAACTCAGCATATTGATACAATGGAATATTATTTCACCACAAGAAGAAATGAGGCATTAATACATGCTATGACTAGGGTGAACCTTGAAAATATTATTCGAAGTGAAAGAAGCCAGTCACAAAGGACTGCATATTGTATGATTCAGTTTATATGAAAAGTCTAAGATAGACAAATCTATAGAGATAGAAAGTAGATTACTGGTTGCTTAGGTCTTGGAGGGGAAAGGGAGATGGGAGATTCAGGGAGAATAGCGAAAGGGTGTGGGGTTTCTGTTTAAGGTGATGCAAATATTCTAAAGTGGTGCAAGATGCATGGTTCTGTGATTAGACTAGAAGTCACTGAATTGTACATTTTAAATGAGTCAATTGTATGGCATGTGAATTACATTAATAATATGTTTAAAAATCTGTAGCCACAGACGATAGGTAAAATGTGTAGGGCTGTATTCTAATAAAATTGTATTTATAAAAACAAGTGGGACCTCTGTTCTAGAGTGAGAGAATTTTCAATTTAAAAAAAAAAAAGCTATCTCTCCCAGCTTCTCTTGCAAAAGCTTGTATACAACTTTTGGGAATTGTTCTTAAGTAGAAAAGGTGTGCTTTTTGATTTCCTTTGTCCTTCCTATTCACTGGAATGGCCAGAGTTCTAGAAGCCATCTTGGACACTGAAATGACTTTGGAAAATGAAAGCCACACACAGTGGGCCACAAGACAGCAAGAGCCTGGAATCCTCACCCCATGAATCATCATACTAACCCCAACCTGATTTCATCCAGATTTCTTGAAAGAAAAAATAAATGTATGTCATGTTTAAATAACTTTTATTTTAGAGCCTTCCATTACTCTGTGCTCACAGCTGTGCCTTGTTCCAACTACTAAAACCCTGAAGGAATTAAACAGCCAGACTTCCTGGAGGGGCTCAACAGAATGTTATGGACATCCAATATCCAATTCTATGAACACAGATGTCCAATTCTCTGCCTCTCATTTTCTCTCTCTCTTTCTCTCTTTTACTCTCTCCCTCCTGTGTAACTTTTTAAAAAAATGTCAAATTTCACAAATACAAGCAGCACCACACAGAACAGGCCCAGGGTTTGCTAAATCCCTGTTTAGTCCAAGTCTTGATCACCATATATACAGTCTGTTGTGAATTTCTCTACAGATCAGGTAGTGTTAGCATTAGCTTGTGACTCACTTTGCTCTATAGGACAAAAGAAAACAGTTCTCTGAGCGGGTCCTGCTTTACCTTGACAAGATTAAAATAATGTCTGAAGAGCTCTTAAAGTGTCAGAAAAGATTTCCAAATATAATGTTGACCTTCATTCACAAAAAGGTACAGATACACTATATAGCGTATCTTTTCCATAAGGGTGTGAGGCATGGAACAGACCTAATATTCTTATGCTCCTCACTAAAAAATGTATCTCTGTGTTATAAAATAAATGTGTCCTCCTAAAATTTATATGTTGAAGCCCCAACCCCCAGTGTTGTCATATTTGGAGATGAGGCCTCTGAGGAAATCACTAAAGTTAAATAAGGTCATAAGCAACTTCCCTGGTGACCCAGTGGCTAAGACTCTGTGTGCCCAATGAGGAGGATGTGATTTCAATCCCTGGTCGGGGAACTAAGATCCCACATACTGCAACCAAAAGTTCACATGCTGTAACTAAAGATTTTGAGAGCTGCAACTAAAAAACCCACTGCAGCCACATCAATTAATCAATAAAAACAAGGTCATAAGAGTGGGACCCTGATCTGATTAGTGTCCTTATATGATGAGACACCAGAGACATCTCTCTCTCCATACATACATACACACACACACACACACACACTCAGGGAAGTCCATATGAAGACACAGCAAGAAGGTGAACATCTACAAGCCAGGAAGAGAATTCTCACCAGAAACACAACAGCCAGAACCCTGATCTTGAACTTCTGGCCTCCTTCTCCAAAACTGAGAAAACTAATTTCTGTGGTTTAAGCCAGCCAAATTGCAGTATTTTGTTACACAGTTCGAGCAGACTACTACACACTCCACAAGGGAGAAGATCCTACTTCAGCGTCATTTTCCGATTATCCTCTGATAAAATCCACTTTAACACCAACATGTTCATAAGCTAGCTTCACATACTCTGGACCTGCTTGATATTTCAACTTGACTCTTACTCTCATGAGCAATTTTTTGGGTTCTTGGAGGCTTCCTGCTAGGGTGCCTTCTGACTATACCTCCTCCTATGACATGTAGAATGACCAATCATCCTGAATTACCTGGGACTGAAGGGTTCCTGGAACTCAAGATTTTTGGTACTAAAACAAGGAGAGTTCTAGGCAAACTTGGACAAGTTGATCACCCTAAATGGGCAATGTATTCTATCTCCCCCCAGTTAACTGCTCCATTTACAGCTCTAGATTTTCTAATAATCCACACTACACAGATTCTCTCTGTTGAAGTCTCATATCCCTTCTACACAGTCCTCTTGAGAGAGTAAAAAAGTCTCCAGGCAAGCTCTCCCTTTCACATGGCCCACATGTAGTGCAAGAGAAACACTCAAACATCATCTGTCCTGATGGGAGGGACTACAACTTCCTTTGCTCCTGTGCCAAAACTTCTAACTGATGCATTTCTCCCACCCTTACAATTTCCCAGATGCAGTCATATACCTCCACACTTCCCAAAAGCAAGGGGACATATACCAAGCTCTCTGAGTAGTGCCGCTGAAGCCTCACTCACCAGACCTGAAGGGGAGAGGGAAAGCGTAACAATGGCTCTCTCCTAAACTGCTTGTCATGAAATCCTCTCTTTCAAAATCTTCTTTTAAGCCTGAAACAGGTGAAAAGTTCCAACCACTGAAAAATCAGTTCTTGGATTGTGATGACCAAACACAGGAAGCAAGATTGACCCGAAGCCCTGGAAGCTGAAAGCCCTAGATTCTTGCACTAAGAGCCAAGCTTCTCATGGGCTACTCCAGCCAATGACTGATTGCAGCATAGACAATGAGGCAGGCTCTTTCCTAGGACTCCTCTGACAGTGATTTTGGCTTAAGGATTCTCAACAGCCTTGCTAAATCTTCCTTAGATTGTGTAGAAGTCTAGGATACTTCCACCAATCTTCCTTCCCTCTTTCCTTCACTCAGTTTCAGAGTTCATCACAGTCTGATGGCTCTTCCAGCCTCCCCTTCTTCCAGGCTCCCTCCCCCAATCTCCCTCACAAGTGTTTTCCTCTAATAAAATCTTGCACATTTAATTTCATCATAACAACCATCCCACAGAGGACCCAGACTGATACAAAGATATTTCCTTCAAAAACATGCATCTGGGCAGCACCTCAGGTTGGTGTTTCATAGTTATTGCACTATAATGCTACAAGCAAAACTTCCAGTTCAGTATCCATTTAGGCTATTGATCATGAATGAAATAGTATGGTAAGAGGGAGCACCAGGGAAAATGATGGGATTTTACATTTCTTGTTGTTCAACAATGTCCAGTTTTGTTAAAATATATGTTTAATCTGTAGGAGTACAGAGTGATTTTTGGCCAGAGTTAACACGGTAGGTGCTGAATGTGTGAGTGTAGATACTATATATGTGAATCTACCTTTGGGTGGGCAACTGGGCTTGTGCCAGGACTTGGATGAGACGGTTGTTACATGCCACCTTGGAATTCCAAAGTAACCTCAATGCCAATATCAGCTTCTTCTTTTATTCCTCTACCTTTTCTTCTTCCCCTGATTCTTTCTCATTTTTCTCTTCTTTCCACCATCTTTCCTGTTGTGCCACTGCTTTAGAGATCACTAAAAAGCAATATTAGGAAATGGAATTTAGAGAGAGAACAGAGAACGAAGTCTTTTATTTTGCTTAGTCTGAAAAAGATAAGTTGCTTAAATCTGTACCCCAAAGAAGGCAGAATAAAAATAGCTTCCTACATTTCTTCTCCAAAATGTTAAATAACCCAAATTCCCTCCCCTCATTTTTCTTTAGAAGAAAAACTTCTGGTTGTAGTATATTTTTATACAAAAGTTCTACTGTGTGTGAAAAACAGCAGTTGTTACTCATTTGCCTCCTTTTTCCTGTGAGGTTTGTTGACCCAAACTGTATTTTACCCCAACAAAACCTCAACACTCTTCCAAGAAAAGAGGATTCCCCTCTGTGACTTCCACCAAGGACTGACATTTGTCAAAATGTGACAACACAGCTTTGTCTCCATTATAATAACAGGGAATCAAAAAGGTTTTATTATTTGTCTATATTAAGTTTGTATATATTAATAGAAATAATATAGCAGATACGGAAATAAAATATAAAAAAGATGAAATGATTGAATTGCCATTCTTCAAGTATTATCACTGTTAAATTTTATATATTTGTTAGTGCCTTTTTCTATGCATAATTGTGACCTTAGTGGCTATTCACACTTTGTTATTTGAGGGCTGGTTAATGTAGACATAAGATCAAAGGATTGATTCTCAGTTACAGTCTAAACAAATGGAAACCAGAAGAAATAGTTGATTTGGTGTAAAGTTCAATATAACACTTGTCAGCCCTTTGTCAAGGCCAGAGACTATTCAGTGATGGTGACCTCCAGTTGTTTTAACAGTCTTGAATTTACGAGTACCTGACAGGAGTTAAAATGTTTCCCTGAGGTGAGTAGCCAGTGTGAGTTTCCTCAGTTAACCTGCGCTGTGAGGTCAAGTGTAGGGCCAAGGATACGAGACCAAGCGAAACCCGAGGTCATTGGGAGAGTGATGGTGACCCGAGCATACATTCAGCTTCCTGCCCACAGTAAAATGCACAAGAGCTGTGACTTGGCCCCACTTCAACGGCAACAGGACGCTGAGCTGAGGGTGAATAGCACTTGCAGAAGCGGCTTACCAGGATAACAAGCACCCGGGGTTTGAACTTTTTAAAATGGAAGCACGAGAGATTTCAAACACAGGTCCTGCAGCCAAACTGATGGAGTTAGACCAGCTTCACTGAATACTAGTTCTATGATCTTAAATCACTTCCCCTCTCTTAGCCTTAGCCTCCTCGTATATAAAATGGAAACGGTAATATTTCTTTCTCCTGGGACTGTTGTTGAAGAAGCCATTAAGTGGTATGGCAACGCTGGTGTTAAGCACAATGCCAGACACGTGACTTGTATTACAGGCAGTAGGTTGTCACCAAGTCCCCAACCTTTCCCGGCCACAAACAGCTTCCACAAACAGCTTCCCTACCGCGCCCGCTCCCGGCAGTCTCTTCACCTCAGCCCCTCTCAGCCGAACGCGATCCCTCCGCGCTCGCGTCAGTTCCGGGGGAATGTGCGTGCGGCTCTTCGAAACACCCGGATGCAGTTATCATGGCTGCCATCAGTGAGGGAATCGCGATGGAGATCAAGTCAAGAGTTGCTCGCAAAGCACTCAGAGTTTGGAACTTCAAGGAAGTCAGTCAAAGGACAAAGGATGAGATCGCTGGGCAGCAGGATGTCCTAAACGGTCCTAGAAACTGCGCCTCTGCGATTCCCATTAACTTGCCGCCAAGTTTTTCTAGCTTCCCAGGTGGTAGTAGTAAAAAACCCGGCTTCCAAAGCAGATTTAATAAGAGAGCCGGGTTTGATCCCTGGCTGGGGAAGATCCCCTGGAGAAGGGCATGGCAGCCCACTCCAACATTCTTGCCTGGAGAATCCTATGGACAGAGGAGCCTAGCTGGCTATAGTCTGTGGGAATCCCAAGGAGTCCGATGGGACTGAAGCGGTTTAGCACGCACGAAAGTTTTTCCTAGAGGGGTCGCTCCTCTTGGCAGGGTGGGGCCACGCTTCCTACCCAGCACTTTGTGTGCCGGGATTTTGTTCCGGTAACGCCCTGCTGCCCAGGAGCTGAGTGGGTAGTGCAGTGACTGGCCAGAGAGGAAAGGGCGAGCGGGAGGCTAGAAGAGAGAGAAGTGGGAAGCCCTGGGGACTTATGAGGCGGCCAAGCTGGGTACGCTCCAGAGTGCAGCCCCGAACTGCCGCCCCCTCTGGAGCCTGTTTCCCTAGAGGCCGACATGCTCCTCACCAAGGAGCTCTCAGAATAAACCACAGGATTGTTCTCTGCCGACCCATCTTACCCAACAGTAGACTTTGATCCTCGAAAATATCTAGGACATGTAGAATTTTTTTTAACATCCCAAATACAAGCAAACTAGTAAGTTTAAGAGGGAAAGATCGCATGATGAGTCACCTGGTGGTTTTCTTTTAACGTTTAAATTTGGATAACATGCTTGTGACATTTTTACCGAAAGCATTCTTTTAAAATGACCGGTATGAGAAAACAGGTTAATATTTAAAGTACTCAGAATTGTTGAAAGTTGCTGCTGCGCAGTTATGATGAAACACGGGGACACCAGAATTATACCTCAAGATAAATAGCTTTAATTGCTAAAAGCTTCAGAAAATGCAACAATAATTCCAGGTGGTGTACATATATTAGAGTTAGTTCTTTCACAGAGTGCCCTATAAGTTTTGTCATCGAGTGAAACAGGAACAGATGTAAGTTGATAAACATGTCCTAGTAGTTAAAATTATTTTTTAATGCTTAATTGTGTGTGTATTGGATTCAGAATCTCAGTTGAAACCATTTTTATTTGTTTGAAATATGTAATGAGCTGATAATGTGTAAACACAGAATATTACTATTTTTATAGAAACAAAAATACAGAAACTAATGTTTAAAGAAGGTTGGGTGTAATATAAGGTATTACAGTGGGTTTTTTGGTTTTTTTTTTTTTTTTGGAGCAATTTGATACAGATTTTATTCACTTTTCTTTTTCTTTTTTTTTTAAAGTGAAATCACTCAGTAGTGTCCAACTCTTTGCAACCCCATGGACTGTATGTAGCCTACTGGGCTTCTCTATCCATAGGATTTTCCGGGCAAAGGTACTGGAGTGGGTTGCCATTTCCTTCTCCAGTTATTCACTTTTCAACAACCAAATCAGTCTTCTGTGTTCATTGCTTGTGAAGCAGTTTTACTGAAGCATCATTCAGGGAAAGAACATTGCCAAATCTTTTATAAAATGACTCTTGTCTTAATTGAATCTTACAGCCCAAATTTTCACTTCCCAGCCACATAAACAAGAAAGTTATATAATTTCCGGTTAAAAATAATCAAATCAAACCCCAGGTTGTAGTTTACACATTTTAATTGGAAGGGTTCCAGAAATAATAAAACAAGGTTATTTGAGAATGTGTTATAATTTGAATTTTCACTTAAAGTGTCAAAATTAGAAGAGCTGACCTAGAAAAGTCTTAAAAATGAAGAAGAAAAGAAATTGAATATTTACCACCTCTCTAAATATTCTGTTATTTGAACAGAAAATAAAATGACATTAGAAAGCACCTGGGATTTGTTTTTACGATTACATACTGTGTGCAAAGCACTGAGTTGATATTGGATGACAAAGTGCTTTGTGATACATAAAGTAATATATAAATCATGAACAGTTATTACTCTCATTCTTCTGGCAAAGTCATATCTCCCTGTGCTGTGTTTTAAGCTCCAGAACCCTTTTGTTTTTACACTAGTATTAATAGATATGGTTGTAATAGTATTTTAAAGGAACTGAAAATGAATGCTCTGTTAATGCATTTTAAATGTTTTCCCTTGCTTATGTGTTATCTGAGATTGTATTTATAAACACATTTGTACACATTAGAGTAATTTGATGGTCATGGATGGGGGTATGTTCTTACTTTTTGCTTTTTGTGTGATTTCTTACAGGTAGGTCTCCTGGGTTCTTGGCACAGTGCCACACGGACTGGACAAAGCATTGTTAAGATGGAAATTTTTATTACACTTATTGGTTCAAACACTTGACCTGTCTGTTTAGTTTTCCAATATTTTAATCAAGCAATTAGATATGGGATGAGTGCAATTGTGTGGTAGTTTAAACATTCTTTCGCATTGCCTTTCTTTGGGATTGGAATGAAAACTGACCTTTCCAGTCCTGTGGTCACTGCTGAGTTTTCCAGATTTGCTGGCATATTGAGTGCAGCACTTTAACAGCATCATCTTTTAGGATTTGAAATAGCTCAGCTGGAATTCCAGTACCTCCACTACCACACAACGGCACTCATCTAACACGCTAATGTTCAAAATTTTCCAAGCCAGGCTTCAGCAATACGTGAACCGTGAACTTCAACTTGTTCAAGCTGGTTTTAGAAAAGGCAGAGGAACCAGAACGCAAATTGCCAACATCCACCGAATCATCGAAAAAGCAAGAAAGTTCCAGAAAAACATCTACTTCTGCATTATTGACTATGCCAAAGCCTTTGACTGTGTGGATCACAATAAACTGCGGAAAATTCTGCAGGAGATGGGAATACCAGACCACCTGACCTGCCTCTTGAGACACCTGTATGCAGGTCAGGAAGCAACAGTTAGAATTGGACATGGAACAACAGACTGGTTCCAAATAGGAAAAGGAGTACATCAAGGCTGTATATTGTCACTCTGCTTATTTAACTTATATGCAGACTGCATCATGAGAAACGCTGGGCTGCATGAAGCAAAAGCTGGAATCAAGATTGATGGGAGAAATATCAATAACCTCAGATATGACACCACCCTTATGGCAGAAAGTGAAGAAGAACTAAAGAGCCTCTTGATGAAAGTGAAAAGGAGAGTGAAAAAGTTGGCTTAAAGCTCAATATTCAGAAAACTAAGATCACAGCATCTGGTCCCATCACTTCATGGGAAATAGATGGGGAAACAGTGGAAACAGTGGCTGATTTTATTTTGGGGGGCTCAAAAATCAGTGCAGATGGTGACTGCAGCCATGAAATTAAAAGATGCTTACTCCTTGGACGGAAAGTTATGACCAACCTAGACAGCATATTAAAAAGCAGAGACATTACTTTGTCAACAAACGTCCATCTAGTCAAGGCTATGGGTTTTCCAGTAGTCATGTATGGATGTGAGAGTTGGACTATAAAGAAAGCTGAGCGCCAAAGAATTGATGCTTTTAAAATGTGGTGTTGGAAAAGACTGTTGAGAGTCCCTTGGACTGCAAGGAGATCCAACCAGTCCATCCTAAAGGACATCAGTCCTGGGTCTTCATTGGAAGGACTGATGTTGAAGCTGAAATTCCAATACTTTGGCCACCTAATGTGAAGAGCTGACTCATTTCAAAAGACCCTGATACTGGGAAAGATTGAGGGCAGGATAAGAAGGGGATGACAAAGGATGAGATGGTTGGATGGTGTCACTGACTCAATGGACATGAGTTTGAGTAAGCTCCAGGAGTTGGTGATGGACAGGGAAGCCTGGCATGCTGCAGTCCATGGGGTTACACGACTGAAGGACTGAACTGAACTAGATGTGGGCTTCATAGAGTGAGCAGTATTTGTGGGATATTTGATGATAACTTTATTTCCTACCAAATGTAAAGTTTGATCTCAAATAGTTAACTTTTTTTGAGCCCTTACCATGTGCTAATCTCTGTGTTAAGTACTCTACATTGCATTATCTCACTTAATACTTAACAGTAACACATTAATTAGGTCTATTAAACTTGCTGTTTTACAGATGGAGAAATGAGGCAAAGAGGGATTAAGGTCTTTGCCCGTGGTCCCAAAATTATAGCCATGTTCTAGAGACTTCCCTTCCATTAGCTAAACCCTTAGAAGAAAACTGAGAATGGAACTCAGACCTGGACTCTAGTTTTACCCACCGTGTTTTGTGAATTAGGGCAAATCGTTTAACCTCTATGACTTTCATTCTCCTCTGCTGTAATAAATGAGCACTTTGAACTATTATATTTTATTGAATCCTGAATCATCAAAAATCCTTAAAAGGGTAACTTCACCACCATCTCTTGGATGTTCTTCTAAGCCCTTGACACTCATTCCCTAAGCTTTGATGCACATGTGCAGGCAGTGACAACTCTCTGGCTCCCTGGTCTGACCACACTGTAATATGTGGCTGATACCAGTGATGCCAAAATGTAAAATAACGTGCATCTTGGAATTGATGACAATAGATGATCTCTGAGCTCCTTTTCAACCCCAGTTCTATGACATCTGTGGCTTTGTAACATTTTATTACTAGTTTATGTATTTTTTAACGTAAATGATTCAAGATAACATATACCAAAACACTTCTGGAAAGTAGAAAAGTAAGAACCAAGTTTGTCTTTTTCACCTTTGAATCCCCAATACCTAGAGCAATGCCTAGCATGTAGTAAATACTCAAGAAATATTTACTGAATGAATTAAGCAAATCATCTTTTCATATTACAAATGCAGCTTTTAAAAATTGTGTTTTACTTGAAGTTGATGTAAAATATAATAGTATTAGCAGTAAAAAACAAATTTTGCTAACATTTTTTGAATGCAGAAGTGCACTGTTAAAAAATAGTGGTCTTTCTTTCCAGACATCTTTTCTGTTTACTGTTGTTGATTGTCATCAAATCTGGTGTATTTTTTTTTTTTATTTCAATGAAGTATAGTTGATTCACAAAGTTGTGTTAATTTGGAGTATGTTTTGTTTCTTGAAGAGGATGATGAACATTGAGATGCCAACATATAGGCTTATTAACAAAGAATCATAGAGATCTTCATTTTAACAGAAGCTGGAATATGGTATTTGATGTGTTTATTAATTTTTTATGAGTATTCTAGAGGTGATTAAGCATGCCATTCTTCCAAATGTTCAAATATGTCTGAGTTATGAATGATGAAAATAAACTATAACTGCACCATATTTTGAATGGGCAGAAAAGTGTTTTTTAAGTTTGGAGGTGGGTAAGTGTAAAATAATGTAACTAAAGAAATTACTCCAACTATATTTATATTTATGTCTACGGATGTCTGTATTTTCAGTTAGAACCAGGAAGGGGGGTACAGGGATCATTATAGAATTGTATAGACTGTTCTCTGGAGATCAGCTAAGTGTTCTGCTGTAGCCAGAAAAGCCATCAAAATATGAGGTATCTTGAAAGGCATTTAGGAAAATCAGCAAACAGTATCTTACCTCAAACAACAAAGTGGTCTGTCTAAATGTGAGACACATGAAGTTGTTTTATTTTCATGATGGATAGATTCAGAATGTTCAAAATCCTTTCAGTTCTTCCAGTTTTTTTTTTTTTTTTGGCTGTACAGCTTGTGAGATCTTAGTTTCCTGACTGGGAATTGAATCTGGGCCCTTGGGCAATGACAGAGTTGAGTTGGTTAGGACCACTGGACTGCCAGGGAATTCCCTCAATTCTTAAATATGACTATAGCTATAATTTTCCTCACAGAATTCTGGAAAGCCTGTATGCCTATATATCTAACTTATAAGACTGAATACTAATATTCCTAAATAGGAATAAAGTCACTTACATAGCTAGTAAAATTCCTCTCCGTAAAATAAGCTCTTTGTATATAATTAAGCACATTATTACTGAATAAATGTTAACCAGTAACTTCTCTGAATTTCTACAATCAGTTTGCTTTTTAGAGGACCCTTTTAACAGAAAATACTTTTTTTATTCCTTTATAGGTTACTGCTTGTGTGCTAATGAGGAGGGAATTATGTTCACCCCTCTTAGTACCTTTTTCCTTTCACAGGCTGTATCAATGTATACCTTCCTGAATCCGAAAGCCCAAAGAAGAATAAGCCCAAAGGCCCACAGGAAGTTGTTTTATTAATCCAAATAGAACAGTTCATTTTTTGAGGTTTTTAAAAAAGTGATTGATTAAAGGTTTATTCCTCTAAAGGTTTGACAAGTTCTCTAAGGAGTGATATTTATCATTTTAAGTTTGGAGCAAATATGTTCTTTGACTTTAGTAACTGAAGAATTTATTAAGTACCCCCTGTTTCCCAGGTGACACTACTGGTAAAGAACTCGCCTGCCAATGCAGGAGATATAAGAGGCCCAGGTTTGATCCCTGGGTTGGGAAGATCCCCTGGAGTAGGAATGGCAACATGCGAGTATTCTTGCCTGGAAAATACCATGGACAGAAGAGCCTGGCAGGCTATAGTCCATGGGGTCGCAAAGAGTTTGACAAGACTGAAGCAACTTAGGATACACCTAATGATTGCTTTGTACTACCTCAAAGTTTTTTCTTTAAAATTTCTACTATTTCCAGAAGCTTTTTTTCTCCATCTTTCTGTTTTCCTGTAAATAAGTCACAGTAAACTTCTCTCCCTTATCCTGCCAGCTGTGAATTCATCTAGACTGAAATCGTAGGATATATTCCCCTTATTTTGCATATTTTCTATATCTTTAAGAATTTATATCAAATATAAATGACTTGAAAATTTGGCATATGGCAAGAATCTCAGTGACACAAAATAATAAGATCAGAAAGGCACAGGACACTTGAAAGGCGGACTGGAAACAAAATTTTAAAAGCTTTTCATATTATTTACCTTCAGCAAATGTGAATTTATAAGCATTGCATTTAATCTCTAAGGCAAGTAAATTCTTTAAAAGGTTTTAGAGAACAAGGAATATAAATGGAATGGAATGTTAATTTAAGACCATCTTGGTTTTAATTTAGTATATTGAAGGTAAAGGATTTTACAGATTCCCTAATAACTTTATTCCTCAGATTCCATTTTTTTTCCTTTGAGGTCTCAGCCATGAATTCTTTTAATATGGAGTATTCATAAATTTATCCCACAAGTTAGTGAAGAAATATTACATTTCCTTTCTAACCATTACTAGAAAATCAGTCTTTATAGTTAATTGCTGAAATGCTTATGGCCCATTTTAATTGGTAGAACATTATTTTTATACTCTGCCTCCTAATTTGGTGACTGCGAGAAGCCTGTTGTTTAACAGATGACACTTATGAAGTGCTTACTCAGGGTTAAGAGATGAAAGACGACATACCTTGTGGCAGCCCTGGCAGTACCTATGTAAGAGTGATGTTTAAACCCAAGTGTGATGATGATCCATCCTGTGATGCAGGTGTGCATGGAGTAGAGAGAGACACTGATGGTTCTTCCCAGAAGTTCCAGAGCATATTAAAATTTGGGGCAGGGAGAGAGGTGCTTCATAGAACTTTGCTACTTTGAAGTGCCAGGCTCCTTTGAGGAGACTAAACAACATGGTGGCTGTATTTCTCAATAGGGACGGTGTTAACACAGGAGAGGACAGATCATCACTACTGGATCCTCAGCATTGCAAGATATTTAGCAACCTTGTATCAGTGGTCTTTTCCCACCAACTCCCTGGGGTCAGGAGGCACCTATGGCTTCCTCCCTCCCCAGTTCTCATCTTTATATGGCACTCCCTCCCCAGTGCTCACATTGACTATCACCTTCTAACTCTTTGTGTTCATGTCTTTCTCATTCATTTCCTTTCATTATCCAAAGATTTTGCTATCTGGCTTTCAGTTTCCATTCCTTCCCCAAGCCCACCTTTAAGCCAGGTGACTGAAAATTCCATATGGGTTACCCAGCCAACGGGGCTTCCCTGGTGACTCAGTGGTAAAGAATTTGCCTGCCAATGCAGGAGCTGTGGGTTTGATCCCTGGGTTGGGAAGATCCCCTGGAGAAGGAAATGACAACCCCCTCCAGTATTCTTTATTTGTTGTTATTTTTTAAATTTATTTTAAAAATTTATTATCTATAGCTGTATCAGGCCTTAGTTGTGACATGCAGGATCTTTGCTGCAGCATGCAAGCTCTTCTCTAGTTGTGGCACACAGGCTCAGTTGCCCTGTGACTTGGGGATCTGAGTTCCCCGACCAGGAATTGAACCCATGTCCCCTGCATGGGAAGGTAGACTCTCAACCACTGGACCACCAAGGAAGTCCCAATTTATTTATTTTTAATTGAAGGATAATTGTTTTACAATATTGTGTTGTATTCTGCCATACATCAACATAAATCAGCCTTGGGAGTATATATGTCCCCTCCCTCTTGAACCTCCCTCCCAGCTCCCACCACATCCCACTCCTCTAGGTTGTCACAGAACACCTATTTGAGCTTCCTGAGTCATATAGCAAATTCCCACTGGCTATCTATGTTATATATGGTAGTGTTTATTTTTCCATGCTATTCTCTCCATTCGTCCCACATTCTTCTTCCCCACCTGCCCCACCTCCCCATGTCCACAAGTCTGTTCTTTATCTCTGTGTCTCCACTGCTGCTGCTAAGTCGCTTCAGTCGTGTCCGACTCTGTGCGACCCCATAGACGGCAGTCCACCAGGCTCCCCCGTCCCTGGGATTCTCCAGGCAAGAACACTGGAATGGGTTGCCATTTCCTTCTCCAATGCATGAAAGTGAAAAAGTGAAAGTGAAGTTGCTCAGTTGTGTCCGACTCTTTGCGACACCATGGACTGCAGCCTACCAGGCTCCTCCGTTCATGGGATTTTCCAGGCAAGAGTACTGGAGTGGGGTGCCATTACTGCTGCCCTGCAAATAGGTTCATCGGTAGTATCTTTCTAGATTCCATACATATGTGTTAATATACAGTATTTGCTTTTCTCTTTCTGACTTACTTCACTCTGTATAATTGGATCTAGGTTCATGCACCTCATTAGCACTGACTCAAGTGCTTTCCCTTTTATGGCTGAGTAATTTTCCATTGCATTTATGCACCACAGCTTCTTTATTCATTCATCTGTCAATGGACATCTAGGTTGCTTCCATGTCCTAGCTATTGTAAATAGTGCTGCAATGAACATTGGGATACATGTATCTGTTTCAAAAGTTATGGTTTTCTCAGGGTATGTGCCCAATAGTGGGATTGTTAGGTGATATGGTAGTTTTAGGGCTTCCCTAGTACCTCAGCAGTAAAGAATCCACCTGCAATGCAGGAGCCACAGGAGCTGCAGGTTTGAGCATTGGATTGGGAAGATCCCCTGGAGGAGGGCATGGAAACCCACTCCAGTGTTCTTGCCTGGAGAATCTCATGGGCAGAGGAGCCTGGCAGGCTACAGTCCATAGGGTCATAAAGAGTCAGACATGACTGAAGCGACTTAGCACATATGCACACACGTGGTAGTTTTATTAATGTTTAAAGGAATCTCCATACTGTCTTCCATAGTGGTTGTATCAATTTACATTCCCACCAACAGTGCAAGAGGGTTCCTTCCCTTTTCTCCACACCCTCTCCAGCATTTATTGTTTTTAGAACTTTTTGATAATGGTCACCCTGACCCGTGTGAGGTGATATCTCATTGTAGTTTTGATTTGCATTTTTCTAAAAATGAACGATATTGAGCATCTTTTCATATGTTTATTTGCCATCTGTATATCTTCTTTGGAGACATGTCTATTTAGGTCTTTTGCTCACTTTTTGATTGGACTTTTTTCTGATATTAAGTTGAATGAACTGCTTGTGAAATTTGGAAATTAATCCTTTGTCAGTTGTTTCATTTACTATTATTTTCTCCTGGGGGTTGCTGTTTCACCTTGTTTATAGTTTCCTTTGCTGTGCAATAGCTTTTAAGTTTAAACAGAAATATAGACCAATGGAACAAGATAGAAAGCCCAGAGACAAACCCACGCACCTAGGGGCACCTTACCTTTGACAAAAAGGGCAAGAATATACAGTGGAGAAAAGATAGTCTCTTCAATAAGTAGTGCTGGGAAAACTGGACAGCTACATGTAAAAGAATGAAGTTGGAATACTTCCTAACACCATATACAAAGATAAATTAAAAATGGATTAAAGACTAGATATAAGACTAGAAACTATAAAACTCTTAGGAGGAAAACATAGGCAGAACAGTCTATGACATAAATCAGAGCAAAATCCTCTATGACCCACCTACTAGAGTAATGAAACTAAAAACAAAAATAAACAAGTGGGACTCCTCCAGTATTCTTGCTTGGAAAATCCCATGAAGAGAGGAGCCTGGCATGCTACAGGCCATGGGATGGCAAAAGAGTCAGACAGGACTTAGCTACTAAACAACAACAAATCCAGCCAATATTCTGGCCTCTCACTTGCTTGTCCTCTTTAAATTCAATGACCTTTACCTTTCTGTGACGCCAGTCGCTACTTTCTGCCCATTTTCCCAACTTTCTAACTGAATAACTTCCAGTGCGTCTATACTTCAGCTTCAAGGACTCCAGGCCCTTGATTGCACTACTCTTTCCCTGCTAGTTACTTCTGCTTTCCACTTCCCATCCCTTCAGAGACTACAGTCTTGCACTCTTGTCCTTTCGTTGCACCTATCCAATAAAACCCAACCCAACATCAGAAATAATAATAGCTAACATGGACTCTATACAGTTAGCAAAAACAAGACCAGGATCTGACTGTGGTTCAGATCATAAACTTCTTATTGCTAAATTCAGACTTAAATTGAAGAAAGTAGGAAAAATCACTAGACCATTCAGGTATGATCTAAATCAAATCCCTTATAATTATAGAGTGGAAGTGACAAATAGATTCAAGTGATTAGGTCTGATAGAATGTCTGAAGAACTATGGGCAGAGGTTTGTAACGTTGTACAGAACACTGTGATCAAACCATCCCCAAGGGAAAAAAATGCAAAAAGGCAAAATAGTTGTCAGAGGAGTCCTTACAAATAGCTAACAAAAGAAGAGAAGAGAAAGAAAAAGAAGAAAATGAAAGATATATCCACTTGAATGCAGAGTTCCAAAGAATAGCAAGGAGAGATAAGAAAGCCGTCCTCAGTGATCAATACAAAGAAATAGAGGAAAACAATAGAATGGGAAAGACTAGAGATCTCTTCAAGAAAATTAGAGATACCAAGGGAACACTTCATGCAAAGATGGGCACAATAAAGGACAGATACAGTATGGACCTAACAGAAGCAGAAGATACTAAGAACAGGTGGCAAGAATACACAGAAGAACTATACAAAAAGATCTTCATGACCCAGATTACCATGATAGTGTAATCACTCACCTAGAGCCAAACATCCTGGAGTGCAAAGTCAAGTGGGCCTTAAGAAGCATTACTATGAACAAAGTTAGTGGAGGCGATGGAACTCCAGTTGAGCTATTTCAAATCCTAAAAGATGATGCTGTGAAAGTGTTGCACTCAATATGCCAGGAAATTTGGAAAACTCAGGACTGGAAAAGGTTAGTTTTCATCCCAATCCCAAAGAAAGGCAATGCCAAAGAATATTCAAACTACCGCACAATTGCACTCATCTCACATGCTAGCAAAGTAATGCTCAAAATTCTCCAAGCCAGGCTTCAACAGTATGTGAACTGAGACCTTCCAGATATTCAAGCTGAATTTAGAAAAGGCAGAGGAACCAGAGATCAAATTGTCAACATCCATTGGATCATAGAAAAAGCAAGAGATTGCCAGGAAAACATCTACTTCTGCTTCATTGACTACGCTAAAGCCTTTAACTATGTGGATCACAATAAACTGTGGAAAATTCTTTAAGAGATGGGAATACCAGACCACCTCACCTGCCTCCTGAAAAATGTGTATGCAAGTCAAGAAGCAACAGTTAGAACCAGACATGGAACAACAGACTGGTTCCAACTTGGGAAAGGAGTACGTCAAGGTTGTATATTGTCACCCTGCATATTTAACTTGTATGCAGAGTACCTCACGCAAAATGCCAGACTGGATGAAACTCAAGCTGGAATCAAGATTGCCAGGAGAAATATCAATAACCTCAGATATGCAGATGACACCACCCTTATGGCAGAAAACAAAGAGGAACTAAAGAGCCTCTTGATGAAAGTGAAAGAGGAGAGTGAAGAAGCTGACTTAAAACTCAACATTCAAAAAACTAAGATCATGTTATCTGGTCCCATCACTTCATGGCAAATAGATGGGAAAACAGTGGAAACAGTGACAGACTTTATTTTCTTGGGCTCCAAAATCACAGTGGATGGTGACTTCAGCCTTGAAATTAAAAGATGCTTGCTCCTTGGAAGAAAAGCTATGACCAACCTGCATATTAAATAATATTCTGCATATTAATAATAATATTAAATAATATTCTGCATATTAAAAAGCAGAAACATTATTTTACTGACAAAAGTCCGTCTAGTCAAAGCTAAGATTTTTTCTGTAGTCATGTATGGATGTGAGAGTTGGACCATAAAGAAAGCTGAGGTGCCCAGGAATTGATGCTTTTGAACTGTGGTGTTGAAGAAGACTCTTGAGAGTCCCTTGGACTGCAAGGAGATCACATGAGTCACTCCTAAAGGAAATCAGTCCTGACTAGTAATTGGAAGGACTGATGCTGAAGCTGAAGCTCCAGTACTTTTGGCCACCTGATGGGAAGAACTGACTCATTAGAAAAGACCCTGATGCTGGGAAAGATTGAAGTCAGTAGGAGAAGGGGATGACAGAGGATGAGATGGCTGGATGGTTATCACCAACTTGATGGACATGAGTTTGAGTAAGCTCCAGGAGTTGGTGTTGCACAGGGGAGCCCTGTGGGGGAGTCCATGGGGTCGCAAAGAGTCGGACACAGCTAAGAGACTGAACTGAACTGAATGTGGACTGTGTGCTGACAGTACACAGTATTCCAGATGTTTTTCTAAGTTTAAGGAATTGTCTCTTTAAGTTTTCATAATAGCCTTGTGAGGTAGGTATTTTTATTATTTCCATTTTGCAGATAAGGGAACTAAAGTGCAGTTTCTATCTACTGAGTAATGTCTCTAGAATATGAACCCAAGCAGTTCTCCACTAGAACCCAAGCTCTTAACTACTGCTTTAGACTGTCTTCCAAACCAATTGTCTTCTCCCCCTGAGCCATTTTATGGACAGAGTCGGTTTGGCTAGATGGAGAGTATAGAAAGTACTCATCTTAGCCCTGGGTTCAGTAAGTAACTCTCTTGACACTTTTCCAGCTAAGCCAGGAAACACAAAGTTTTCAACCATTTTAAAAAAGTAAAAATATCCTTAGCTTTCAGGCCTAAGCTTGCCCAACTCTGCTGTAGATGGTTCACAAGATTTTGCTATGCCCTTAAGTTATAGTGGCGTCACACAGGAATTCAAATCCTGTGTGCATTAGTGCATTAGTACTTACTGCTTATGTGGCCTTGGGCATGTATCTCCCCCCTCCCTTTCAAAGGAGATTTTCTGGAAGCCTCAAAGAGTGCTTCCACTTATATTTCATTGGCTGAAACTCAGTCATAGGGGTCTACCTAACTGAAAGGGAGGCTGGGAGGTTAGGCTAGATGACACATGTGCCCAGGTGGAAACTGGGGTTTTGTTACTGAGGCTGCAGGAGGGTATGGGTGATGGGGTAGGAAACACAACTTGTTATACCTTTCTTATCTACAGCCCTGTCTGAATATTCTCTGAGCCCTGGAATAGGCTCTTGCATTTTGATGTTTCTACCTTATGCTGAGCTAATGTGTAGCTCCACTTATTATTTAGTTCTGCTGAAGCTGAAGTTCTAATACTTTAAACCAGACACTGAACTTAGTCACAGCTACCTGCTTGGAAACGTGCCTCATGGAGTTAATGATGATAAAGTTATGTGAGAGAAACCAGACTTTAAAGTCCAAGGAGTCTCTGTACAGCTTGTGTAAACTTCTGTTACATTGACAAAAAGTGTCATCCCCCAAATTTTTAGGATGCTGCCATTTCAGGTTTCTTTTGTCATGTTTGATTTTCCATATTCTTCCAAAGTTCTGGATCAAATTTAGGCTTCCCTGGTGGCTTGGCTGGCAAAGTTATGGATCAGATTCTGAGATTAACACATTTCTAGTGATGACAGCGCTTTGGGGAATGAAGTGTAAACATGGACTTTTTCTACCATGATAGTCAGTAAAAATTCAAAATAAATAGGGATGATGATTTTAAATATTTTGCTTTAGGTTTTTTTTCTCCTCTAAATGCTTGTCTCCACAGTACCTGGGCTTTTTTAAAGTTGACAATGGTGATATTTGAGTAAATGGTGCCTTGGTTGACCATCTCCAAAGGATTCTTGATAGGCTGAATCTTATTGAAGATCTCTTAGTATCTGTTATCAAAGTACTTATCTAGATACAAGAGAAAGTCTTCCAAAGTCATAAAAACAATCACGCAGAAATGGTTTCTACAGAGCACTTGGAGTTGTTGCTCAGTCACTGAGTCATTTGTGCAACTCTTTGCAGCCCCATGGACTGCAGCATGCCAGGCTCCTCTGTCCTCCACTATCTCCCAGACTTCGCTCAAATTCATGTCCACTGAATCAGTGGTGCTACCTAACCATCTCATCCTCTGCTACCCCCTTTTCTTTTTGCCTTCAATCTTCAAGCATCAGGGTCTTTTCCAGTGAGTTGGATCTTTGCATCAGGTGGCCAAAGTATTAGAACTTCAGCTTCAGCAGAACTGAAGAATAAGTGAAGCCACACATTAGCTCAGCATAAGGTAGAAACATCAAAATGCAAGATCAGAGGATATTCTTCAACTTAGAATTTCAGGTCACATAGCAAGAGTTCTGGTTATATTGCTGTAGAGCAGATTCCCCCCCCCCCAAACTTAGTTCAGTTCAGTTGCTCAGCGTCCGACTCTTTGAGACCCCACGGACTGCAGCACACCAGGCTTCCCTGTCTATCAACAACTCCCAGAGCTTGCTCAACTCATGTCCATTTAGTCAGTGATGCCATCCAACCATCTTATCCTCTGTCGTCCCCTTCTCCTCCTGACTTCAATCTCTCCGAGCATCAGGGTCTTTTCCAATGAGTCAGTTCTTCCCATCAGGTGGCCAAAAGTATTGGAGCTTCAGCTTCAGCATCAGTCCTTCCAATGAATACTCAGGGTTGATTTCCTTTAGGATTGATGGGTGTGATCTCCTTGCAGCCCAAGGGACTCTCAAGAGTTTTCTCTAGCACCACAGTTCAAAAGCATCCACAGAACACACTGCTTTATAGATGCCCAGAAAAGAGGTCATTACAAAAGGTTATATATCTCACATCAAAAAATAATAGAGTTGGGGCTTCCCTGGTGGTCCAGTGGTTAAGAATCTTCCTTGCAATGCAGGGTACATCCCTTGTCCAGGAAGACCCTACATGCTGCAACCACTGAAGCTCACGCACTCTAGATGCACTCCACAATGAAAGAAGCCACCACAATAAGAAGCCCACACACCTCAACTAGAGAAAAACAATCATGAAGCAACGAAGACCGAGTGCAGGCAAAAACTAGAATAAATAGGTATTATTAAAAAGTATTAGGGTGGCATGTGGGGTCTTAGATTATTTGAATTTAGAGGGGTAAAACTTTCTATCTGGATGGAAATGACATGATTTTATACTGTTATGGAGCAAAAAGAACATGTTTTACTTACACAATTTATACACTATGATTTTGTGTTTCTGACAGTTGGCAAAAACTATTTTGCTTTTGTGGAAATAGTGGGAGCACATGTCTGTCTGTTGGGCTTCCCTGCTGCTGCTGTTGCTAACTCACTTCAGTTGTGTCCGACTCTGTGTAACCCACAGAGTCAGCAGCACCACCAGGCTCCCCTGTCCCTGGGATTCTCCAGGCAAGAACACTGGAGTGGGGTGCCATCGCCTTCTCCGTGGGCTTCCCTACTTCAAAGCTATTTTATGCTGAAATGTATCTTCTCCAAAATGGAAAAGCATCATCTTCTTGAGGGCTTTATTTGATGATGTTATTATCACGTTAACCAGAGACATCTGGGTTTTATGTGTTTTGGGTCATCTAGAGTATCTATAGTTATAGAATGAATTGATTTATTGTGAAGTTTATGTATAAATGACTTTTCTTGGATGCCTGCTGATTCTTTGCTGCTAAGTAATGCATCTTTGGACTTTGAGAATGGGATCATATTAAAAAGAAACCTACAGAAATATTTACTAAGGCTTTCATCTATAACTTCTTTGAGGGATAATGAAGAAGTCAGTCTACTTGATCTGAGGGGCTTTTTATTCTCTCTAAAAAGATAGATAAACAAAATGCATTTTCCCCAGTTGTAAAAGTAATCCATATTTATTATAGAAAAAGTTAGAACACAGACAAAATTACAAAGGAAAAAATAAAAATCATCCATAGGCCCACTCCCCAGCAATAACAATGTTAAACCCTTTGACAAACATCCTTTGAGATGGTCAAATTAAATTATAATTGTCTTTGAACTAGTTAAACATACCCAGTGGGATACCCTAAAGTGATTTGTGGGTAGGGTTTTTGCAGGGGAGAGGAAGGGCTGGCTTTAGCCTCACTATTATCCAAGAATTGCTCGCACTTCACACTTTGCTGGAAGGAACATCTGTAAAACATGAGTCTTCCTAAATGTACTAATTGCTAATCTTCAGCACATACCCAAGCAATCCTTTCAGTATGTGTTTGTTAATACTTTTTGGAGATATTTGGTTTCTAGGATGACATTGTTTTGATGCCTTGATAATAGGAGCAGTAGAGGCATTATTTCCTTAAAGATATGAACACGTTTCCCTCTGCTGTGTGAGAGAAGTGTGACATTGAAGGATATGGTCCTATCATCTCAGATTATAGCAGCCACTTCCCTGCTTTCTGAAATCCATGAGGTCCATGCCAGAAGCAAAGACACATAACATTTGCTGAGCCACTTTATTACCTTGGTGTGTCAGAATGGACATTAGTGGTGGTGTTTGCTTATGAAGACATGAAGACCTCTGGGGCAATCATCTTTGTATTCCCTCTAATACCACACAATGCCTGAAGCCTAGTAGTCGAATTGTATTTAATAAGAATATTGGGCTTGCCAGGTGGCTCAGTGGTAAAGAATCTGCCTGCAATGCAGAAGATGTGGGTTTGATCCCTGAATCGGGAAGATCCCCTCAAGATCCTCTGAAATGGCACACGACTCCAGTATTCTTGCCTGGGAAATCCCATGGACAGAGGAGCCCAGCGGGCCACAGTTCATAGGGTTGCAAAGAATCGGATGCGATATAGCGACTAAACAAGAGTATTAGCAGTGGTGTTAAGAATAATCATCAAAGAGCACTTGAGGACATATATTGACACTAGCTCATTTCTGATGCCACTTAACCATAAAAGAAATCCAGACTTTAGCTGTGATTGTCACCTTCCTGGATGTGATGCCAGCCCCAATAACCTAACTACTAGGAATGGAGGTAGGTATAGGAATAACCCAAAGACAATACAAGGGTACGGCTGCAATGTGCAGCCCTTCGCCACTAAACTCTGCCCTTTCTACCATGAGGTGACCTTCTAATGGCTAAAGGATGTCACCTGCTGTCTTGGGAACCTTCAGGAAAAGAAATGCATGTACAGGAAAAGTGCTTTGTTTCTGCATTATATGAGGCATAGTTTTCCAAAGTGCAATCTCAAGACTATCTACACCAGAATTCCCTCTATTGCCTTATAAAAATGCAGGGTTCTAGGTTTTCTTTTTTTAATTTGGCGGTGCTGAGTCTTTGTTGCTTTGAGCGGGCTTTCTCTAGTTGCGCTGCGCAGGCTTCTCATTGAGATAGCTTGTTGCAGAGCACAGACTCTAGGGTGTGTGGGCTCCAGTAGTTGTGGTGCGTGGGCTTAGTTGCCCCAAGGCAGGTGGGATCTCAGTTCCTGGACCAAGGATCGAATCCATGTCCCCTGCATTGGCAGGCAGATTCTTAACCACTAGGCCACCAAGGAAGTTCCAAAATGCAGGTTCATGATTCCCGTTCACAGTTGTGATCATTTTTTTTTAAAGATACTCAGAAGTAAATATGAGAAATGTGTAGGATCTATCTGAAGAAAGCTTTCAAAAATTGTAGTAAGAGTCACCAAAGATTTTAGTACATAGAAAGGTATACAGTATCTTACTGTGTGAAGGAAGATGTATCCTCAACACTATACACTAAGTTAAAAGAGAATTTTAACTGGTAAAAATATTTGTTATAGATAAAATAGCTAACAGGCTAATTCCTGACTATATGAATAAGATTAGAACCACCAAAGAGAAATCAGCAAAGAAATCAAGCATTTCGTAGAAGAATTATAAGTGGCCAATAAACTTATTCAAAGCTGTTGAACTACATTCAGAATTTCAGAAATGCTAATAAAAATGAGATATCTCCATCTGTTATATTTACAAAGATGAAAAATTTGATAATAATACTCATTGTAGGCAAAGTGGTAAAATATGTGTTCATTAGAGCATTTTTTGATTGTTTCAAAACATTGGGAATGATTAAAATATATTGTATTCACATGATTTAGTCCCAACAATTCTAAAATATATTTGGATATACTTTAACTTGAATATATGTTAATTTCATAAATCATGGCTGACACATAATGAAACACAAAAATAAGAAATTACATATTCAATATGCAAACCATGTAAATATATATGTGTGTACAGGAAAGATACCAAAAAGAGATTATTAATTATACTATTTTGCTTTATATTTTTTGTTTTTAAAATTTTCCATGTTGATCAATCAGGAAAAAAAAAGCTGTGAACATTAATAAACAAAAAGACACCTCATGTTATCCTGTGAGAACTGGTGTAATGGTAGAATACTCCACACTGATATATCTTGGAGATTGTCCACATTAGTTTATATAGAAAAATAGTTTGTTCTTTTAAATACAGTTGTAATAGTAAAATGAGATCCTTTATTGATGAATATTCAAGTTGTTTATAATCTTTTGCTCTTATCAACCATAGTAAAATAAATGATTTGTGCCTAGCTCATTTCACATGTATATAACTCTACCTATAAAGTCCTAGAAGTGGAATTTCTGAGTTAGAATATTTTTGTGTTTGTAATTTTGATGCAGATTGCCAAGTTGCCCTTCATAGAATTTTATTTAATCAGACACTATCATAAGTCATGTAAGACAAAGCCTATTCCCTTACCAACACTGTCATCAAACTTAATAAGGTTAAAGATCTTTCCTTCAGAGATATTTGTATTTCTTTTTCTGGTAACTGCCTCTTCATGTCTCTCCCTCTTTGCATGTTAAGAAAATTAGTCCTTGCCTAGAGATTAGTTGCAAATACTTGACCCATGTGATTATTTGTGTTTTAACTTTAACTATGGTGTTTGGGGGTTTCCCACGTGGAGCTAGTGGTAAAGAACCTGCCTGCCAACTCAGGAGATCGAAGACTCGGGTTTGATCCCTGAGTCAGGAAGATCCTCTGCAGAACGTCACAGTAACCCACTCCAGTATTCTTGCCTGGAGAATCCCCATGGACAGAGGAACCTGGTGGGCTACAGTCAGTGGGGTTGCAAGAGTTGGACAGGACTGCAGTGACTTAGCACATAGCACACATGGTGATTTTCGCCATGCTGAAAAAATTTTAAATTATATAGCTAAATTTCATTGCTTTTAGATTCCTTATACATATTTTTTGAGATGGGTATCAGTTTTTTTTTCCAGGTGGCAACCCACTGACCCAACTCAGTTTATTGAATAATCCATGTTTTCTTCCACTGACTTCAGGTGCTCTGTTTATCACATATTAAATTCAATATATATTTAGGTTTATTTTTGGAATTTCTATTGTTTCATTGAATTATCTACCAACTCATTTGCCAGTACCATAGTGTTTTATCTACTGCAAGTTTGTAATGTTTTAATGTGCCAGAGGGCTTATCTCCTTTCATTATCCTTTTTCAGAAATTCCCTTTCTTAATTGTTCAGTTCATTAAAAAAAAAAAAAAAAGCCTGAGAGACTGTTAAATTTAACTTAAGGAGAATTGACATCTTTATGATGCTGATTCTTCCTATCCAAGTATACAGTATTCGTTGTTCAAGTATTCTTATGTGTCACAAGTATTTCAAAGTTTTCTTCATATCAATCTTGCATATTTCTTGTATTTATTGCTAGGCATTTACCTTCTTTTGGTGGCCATTATAATTGAGTATATCTTTCATTAAATCTCACTGCTGGTTATTTGTATACATGAAAGCTATTTTAATTATGTACCTAGACAGTGTACTGAATTCGCTTATTCTCTGTAATAGTTTCTCAGTTGATGATCTTGGAGTTGCCAGGTGTTCAATCCTATCTACAAATAATGCTAATTTTACCTCCTCCTTTCCAATTTTTAAACTATTTTCTTTAGTCTGGTTGCAATGCATGCAAGCATATGTTTATTTTCCATTTTTGTAATTCATTAATTTCTGCTTTTACTTCTTTCCTTCTGTTTTTGTTTGGTTTACTTGTTATATCTCATACTTTTTCAGCTGGATGTTAACTTCTTCTGAGCACTGTTTTAGCATTATTCTGGAGTTCCTGGTTTCTAGAATTTTCATGATAGGAATTATGTAGATACTCTGAAATTTTGGTTTGGATTTCTTATTTAATCCAAGAATTGTTTGAGATTTGGGGGGAGGTCCTATTATATATACATTTTGTTCATTTCTCTTTCATGAGAAAAGTTATGTTTTCTATCTTAATTCTACTTTTTGGAATTGATTGTTTTCTTTATAGATTAATTAATACAGTTAATTTCATAAAAGTTCACATTAGAGCTTAATATTATCAAAGAAAACTTAGATATAGATAATTATTAGTACACTAGTGTACACACAAGAAACCAGTAATGAATCAGTTTCATCTAGCAAAGGAAAAAATGAGAACTTGTATAGTTTGGAAACCATGGATTTTTAGTTGGGGGTGGGGGTGAGCTGCAGATGAGCTGGCAGCCAACAAAAAGACCAGTCAAGGTATTCTGACCTTAGGCACTTTGATGTGTCAAAAAGAACAGTTCCAGTTGTTTAAGGCCTCTTCAGAAGACTGAACTTTGCTGTTGACATGGGTGCAGGCTTTGTCAGTGTCCTTTGTTATACTGTCCATCTTAGTTATGCTAGGTTTGTACCATTTCCCTTCTCAAAAGGCATTTCTTTCTTAATATGCCAATGAAAAACTGAAAGTTGCTCAGTTGTGTCCAACTCTGCTACCCCATGGACTGTAGTTCCCCAGGTTCCTCTATCCATAGAATTCTCCAGGCCAAGAACACTGGAGTGGTAGCCATTCCCTTCTCCAGGGGATCTTTCCGACCCAGAGATCGAACCCACATCTCTTGCACTGCAGGCAGATTCTTTACTGTCTGAGCAACCAGAGAAGCCCATATGTCAATTAAGTCTACCACAATATGTTAAGATTTTCTCTCTCTTGTTTTTTAAATTACTGATCTCTCATGGACCAAGATGAATTAATTTTCTCCTGTTTTATTTTTCCTTATATCTTTTATAGATTTTTACTTAATATTGTTGCAAGGTTATTTGATCCAGAGAGTTCATAACTGTTCACCTTTATTTTGAATTGTAACCTTTAGCATTACAGAATGCCATTCCACCCCATTTCCTGCTGATTTAGGCCTGAATCCAGCCACATCTATTATTAAGAAGTTGCTGGTTGTTTTTATCTCTTTACTCATCCTTCTATCTTCAACCCTTGTGAATCACTTTGTTGTTGTAGGTCTTTTATATGGCATAGATTTGAGTTTTGCTTTGTGATTCAGTCTGAAATTCTTTTTCTTTAAATAGTCGAGTTTAGCTCATTTACATTTATTAGTTTGATATATTTGGTCTTAGTTATGCCATAGTTATACTCTCCATATTTATACCTTTTAAAGAATTTTACTATAGACTCCTTGCTTTGTTTTTTGTGTGTAGGTTTCTGTGAGGTTTGTATTTTTGTTCCCAGGGTTATTTACATTTCTAATACCTTGACTTTATAATATCCTCCATTACCTATTTATGTAGTCAAACTGCTTTTTTTTTTGGCCATGCTGCATGGCTGTGGGAATTTTAGCTCCCTAACCAGGGATCAAACCTGGGCCACCTGTGTTGGAAGCATAGAGTCCAGAGCACTGGACTGCCAGCAAATTCTGAGCCAGCCTTTCAGCATCTGTTATTCTCTAAGTGATGACAGACTGATAAACTAGACTTCATTAAAATTAAAAACGTCTGCTCTGCAAAAAACAATGTCATGAGATTACGAAGACAAGCCACAGACTGGGAGAAAATATTTGCAAAATACATCTAATAAAGGACTATTCCCCAAAATATACAGGAAACAATCTGACTTAAAGATGGGCTAAAGACCTTAACAGATACTTCATTAAAGATTATACAGTTGTCAGATAAGCACATGAAATGATGTCCCACGTCAATTGTCATCAGGGAAATGCAAATTAACCCCCACCTATTAGAATGACTAAAATTTGGAGCATTGACAACACCAAATGCTGGCAAGGATGTGGAGCAGAAGTCATTCATTGCTGGTGGGAACACAAAATGCTAGAGCACTTTGGAAGACAGTTTGGTAGTTTCTTACAAACTAGACATACTCGTATCCTAAGATTCAGCAGTTTCATGCCTTGGAGCTGAAAACTTATGTCTATAGTAAAACCTGCACATGGATGTATATAGCAGCTTTGTTCATGATTTCTGAACTTGGAAGCAACCCCAATGTCCTTTTAAGTGAGTGGATAAATAACTGTGATCCACCCAGACAGTGGAATATTATTCAACACTAAAATGGACTATCAAGCTATGAAAAGGCATGAAGGAAACTTAAATACGTAATTACTAAGTGAAAGAAAAGGCCACATACTGTATGACCCCAACTATGACATTCTAGAAAATGCAAAGTATGGAACAAGAAAAAAATCAGTGGTTACCTAGGGGTAAGGAAGGGGTGGGGATTGCATGAGGAAGAACCAGTGGGTGGAGCAGACTTGAGTAGTGAGACTACATGGTGGAATAGATGCTGTTACACATTTGTAACTGTGTGCCATTGCACCTTCATAAATTTACAGTGGTGACAGTAGAAATGTGCACCACCCCGAGTAAACCAAAATGTTCATAATGGGTGACTATGTCTCAGTGTAGGTTCATCACTTGTAACAAACACACCATTCTAGGGGGGATGTTGATAATGGGGGAGACTGCGCATGTGTAGGGGCAGGAAGAAATTCTCTATCTTCTCAATTTTGCTGTGAACACAAAACTGCTCTTAAAGAGTCATAAAAATTTTTAATTAAAAAAGGGGTGGTGGGGTTAGGAATAGGGTAGAAGGTATCCTTCTCATAGGAAGCAGGAGTCTGGTTTTGATGCTTTTAACTATTTTTTTTCCCCTAAGAGATTTTAAAAATCAAGTTGAGTGATCCCTTAACCAAGATAATTTTAAACTGAGTTGTGGACGATAAACCATTCTAATTCTTCAAGTGGCAAGCTAAATGTAAGCTGCTTGAGGCTAGGGAGATAAGTCTATCACTAAGGGCTTAGTAAGCTGAGTTATTGATGAATATAAACTTATCACATGGGACTCAGAATCACCTCAATGCAAAGCTACCTGCCCCGATTTGGAATGCTTGTTGCATTTCTTAAATTCAGCCTTAAAAACCAATGTGTGTGTGTATTAACAATGTGAAAACAAACAATGTATACTGACTGTTGCTAAACCGTGCCACTGTGCCAGAATAAGTGACATTACATAGAACAAATTAAAGAAATACTCTAGAGGGATGTGAATTCCTAACTCTGCTAAAAATTTTACTCATTAATTTTATGTTAAATTTTAAGTTGAATTAAGTAGTAATGATACTTAACTGAACAGACCATTCTCACTCACTGTCAACCCTGTGCCTTCTCACACCTTTGGCCATTTTACACGTTCCTACTTTTGAAATCAGACTTCAAATTTTCTGCAGCTTGCATTATTGTTTTGCAAATTATACACTGCAATTCTAACATACTAACAACTACTTTAAGTTCAAAAGGCCAGAAAGGTACTATCAAATACACTTCTGTGGGCTCTGGTCTCTGCCGTATGGAATACATAAAGAATGGACAAATGTTTCCCACCACTATGGTGATATTCTCCATTGGGATAGCTTTTACTTCTTAAGTGTAATTATGATTCCAAGTCTGACTTACATGATGAGATGATTTAATGAAGCTGCAAATATACAAATTTATATTTAAAACAAAACACCAAAACCACTTTAATGAAAACTAGTTTTATTTTAAAATTAAGTGCACAGCACTCATCTAATTCCATTGGTGTGGACTTTAGCACCATACTTGCTATTTGCAATTAATGTCATAACAGATACATTTTGGTTTGCAGTCTATATTTGAGTAGTGTTTATTTAGTGGACTTTGGTAAAGCCCCTTATACATATCATTAATTTCTTCACAGTACACATTTAATGATGGTCCGGTAATCTCAAAAAACAAAAAACCTGCTTTAAAGACTAATTAATAAATTAAACAAAACAAAACCCACACAACGCCCCCCACCCATAGCCCCCCAAAGCTAGCAGTTGTGAGTTGTATTTATACTGAAACCTAATGTTTTAAAAATAGTACTGGTTTCTCCAACCACCCCATCCCACCCTACCCTGGGTATGCAGCAATAGTAACCAATTATTTATTTTACTCTCCCCCCTGCAACCCAAATTAGTCCAGTGTTCTTTAGCTTTTTAAAATATAAACTGGGAAAGTGTTACAGGCTTTTTAAAAAGGCATATTCTTCTATAACAAGAATGACATTTAAACCAATCAGTAAAAGCATTTGACAAGACATTTAAATTACCATAGGCACCAGTTGTTGTTTCAAGTTGGGATCTCTATCCCAATATCTTACATTCATAGTATTATTGAGGTAGTTAAAATACTGAAAATTGGACTCCAGGTTGCTAGGTTCTGAATGTGAATGATATATTCTCTTTTGAACCCACTTTCCCCCAGATAATTCAAGTTCTCTTGAGGTAAGGACTACTAAAATCCAATAAGCAGCCTTCTGTAAAGAGAAAAGTGATGATACTTTCAGAAAACAATTTTCATGCTTGAAAAATCTGCCACGAGTGAGTGTTCTTACCTGAGTAGTTTTTCATTTTATCTACCAGACTAATAAATCCATGTCATGCCCTATGTACTCTAATGATAAAAGTTACCTTTCATTTAAGGAAAGGATGTTCTGTAAGAACTCACACTGACAGAACCCACCCACCCACATCCACCTACTGGAGCCATCTGGATCAATCCATTGCTGTGATGAGTCCCTTCCCTTCCTAACAAAAGCCATTGGCTTGATTATTGAGACTCCTGCTGCATACCCATAACATCTTTATAATAAGCTTGTCTTCAATGCATATTACGGCAGTCACATACCTGCCATGCAGTTTCCCTTCTATTCAAGTGCTATCTTTAAAAAAAAACCACACAAACAAAATGACACACTTTACTAATTTTTCTATCAGAAAGCTTCCCTCCACCAAATCTCTTCTCCCACAGATAAGAGCACAATGTATATAGTTTCAGTTATTACAATGTTTTTTTTCTTTTTACTTTTTGCAGTTTATTTCCTCCAAACTCTTTACCCCCAAATTGCCCTTGCTGTAATGACCTATTGCTGTTTTCACTCATTACCAATATAGTGAAATGTCCCAGGGCAGTTCTGGGGCCAGTCCAATGAAAGTCACCTTTGCCTACTTACACCTAACTGCTGCTGCTGCTAAGTCGCTTCATTCATGTCCGACTCTGCGACCCCATAGACGGCAGCCCACCAGGCTCCCCCGTCCCTGGGATTCTCCAGGCAAGAACACTGGAGTGGGTTGCCATTGCCTTCTCCGTTACACTTGACTAGCTGGATTCAAAGGCTGCTTATAAAACCTGTCTTCCATGTAACAAAGTGCTGCTCTAGCACAACCTGAGAACTACCCTGGCCACATTCCACCTCAAAACAAACTTACGGGACTTTATTCTAGTACTGACATTTTACAATTACACCTTCCCTTGAAAAAACTTTTTTAGAATAATATCAAATCTGAGTATAAATCATTGATTGCACTGAGAAATGCAAAACTTGTATGTGTATTATGAATGACAGGAACCACCACTTCATTCATTCTAAGCTACAATTATGTTCTCATTTGAAAACACACTCTAGCAGGAGTCTACTAACCTATGTTATTAAGGTAGTCATACTATAACATTCCCAAAGCATGTTGCATTACAGTTAAGTGTTTCCAAGTAGTACAAATTCCCTGAGTTAAATGTGTTTAATTCTAAAGACTTGAGGTTGACCACAGGGGAAAAATAAGAAAAACGTATGACCATGATTTTAAGAAATCTACTCCAATCTTAATTTTAGTACATAAATCCAGATACCTATACTATCTGTGATAAGGAGTTATTTAGAATATCTAAAAAAAAATTTTTTTAACCACACTGACTGGTATAGCAAAGAAATTCATGAGTTGAAACTTAGTCAGAAGTTCATTTGCAGATGCAGATCAAAAATATAAATCAAAACTGGAGACTTAAAAAAGGATCTCTTCAAAAATTAATACTGTAACTTTCCTTCATAAAAAGAATGTTTGGCAAGTCCACAGATAAACATTAATCTCTGACATATAAGCCAACATTAGGCCCAGAGCCACCACAGGTCAAATCTTGAAACAGCAAATTTGGAGTCTGTCCAAATTTTCTGTTGGGTTGAATATTTTTGAAATATTTGGACCATCACTTGGGGCTTTAAAATGTGTCATATAGAAATTTGTTTTAACAGGATTTGACATATACACTGTTAAAAGTGTTTGCAGTGTTACCTTAGTCCTCCCAGATATTCATGGTGTGTTGGAAGGGATAATCAGTCTTCCTGGTGCTGGTATCTGAAGAGTTCTGATGAAATTTGGATCCCTTTCCTTTTGAAGAGAAGTTTTACAAAAAGCTTGCCCCAGAGCTTCAAGTCATAAACAGTCTGGGTCAGGTCTTACCTTCACATAAAATCACCTTTCAAAGCATTGAGTAATGCAAGGGTAATGTTCATTTATCTGGTAACTCCGGTTGTAAGAAACATTCAGACAGGGTTTAACTTCTACCGGTATTGCCAGTGACATCCCAACACCAGCTGGCACATGCCCAAGGCCCTGAACGCTAGTTTGGAAGCCAGCAGGACATGTTGGTAGTGTGTAAGATGAGGTGTGTGTAGTAGATACAATCTGCTGACAGCTTGGTTGTTCCGATACAGGATGGCGATACTGCAGTGAGGTCTGGTGAGTCTGATGGAGATACTGAGGCTGCTGAAAGTGAACTGCCCGAGAGGGCTGGGAGGCTGCCTGGAACACACTTAGCTGTGCTGGCTGAGGTCCTGCCTGTCCTCTCTGTTTGTTTGCTTCTTTCACATCATTATCATGAGCGCTGCAACACAGACAGAAAGGAATCTTGTTAATAATGTTACTTGAGAAAAATCTGCTAGAAAGTCACACACACCCCCAACTCCTTAACAGCTGGCTCCTTGGACTGCCCCACTGCCCAGGTAGCAGTCAGTGCAACCATAATTTCAACAACAGAACTCACCCTTAGCCTTCTGAAAGCTCCTTCCCTTGGTATAACCCTTGAGGACTGGCTGCTAGTGGCTTTGAGGGCTCTTTGCAGCTTGGCAGCTATGTTCACAATGAGCACTTAAATATGACTGCCTCTTTGAATTGTGAGGCCACCAGGATATCCCCAAAGATGTGGAAATGGGGACTGGAGCAAGATTTACCTGGATGATCTCACAGTTGTGGACGCACACAAGAGCAGCTCCTTTCCTTATTATGTACCCAGAATCATACTAGCAATGACAGCCTCTACCTGGATAACAGCCAAAGAAACTCCCCTTTCACTCAGTACTCCACTGAGTACTGCTCACCAGGGGCTTGCTTATGGCAGCAGGAACGTGTCAGAGCAAGTATCCTAAAAGCTCTCGGCCTCTGAGAACTTGTTTCCAAGGCCCCTTTTACATGAAGAATGTTAATAAGAAATTACAAACAAAAGAACAGAGAGGCTTACATCAATAGCCGTTCAATGCACTGCACTAAGAAATCCCAGGAGTAAGCAGTAAGACGATGCAGTCTTGTAGGCCACGTTGGAGAGAGACGAAGTATAATCCTTGAAGAAGCCACACATGCTGCAGCTACTAAAGAAGGTGCATAATTTAGAAAGGCATAATCTGTGGAGACATCAAAAATGAACTTAAGCAACAGAACACACAAGTCACAAGCTCACACGTCACTCACTGGCATCTGCAACAACTCACCTTGCAAGGATACTTCCAGGAAGTAATCTGCATACTTGGCCATGTAGAGTTTAGTTTTTTCCAAGCACATCATTGGCCAGCCATCATGAAGATCTGTTTCATGTACTGCTTCAGAGAGATAATACTCAATGAAATGGGCAGCTGTTGGAAGGCAAAGGTTCCACTGAAAGGTTTCCAATAATAATAGTTCCATATGTAGCAAATTTTGTTTTGTTAATACTAGATTCATATTAGTCATACAACCCAGGCTGTTGAGCTGCTCCAGCTTAGGCACACTATCTTCTTTTTCTTCAAATTTACCTTATATGCAAAGGGAAATAAAAGCAAGAGAAAGAAAATATTAGGCCAAATGATTCAAGTTAAGTCTAGTCACTTAAATGGGATCTGCTATGTTAGTGCAAAGATTTAGATCCAAAGACATTTTCTCCCTACTCTGGGTAGATACAACTGTGCCAGAACTCTATGGTTCTCAAATCTTCATGTTTTCTCTCCCAGTGCCTCTGTTCCACACCCTTTACCCTCTCCTAAAAAAAAAAAAAAAAAAGGAATGTATAAACGTTTTGATCTATGTCCTATTGTGTAAGGAAAACAGTTCTATGTGCCACTGAAAAAATAACTTTCATCTCAACAGCTGAATCTTTTCAGGAAATTTCTTTATGAGGGCAGGTGATAGTTGGTAAAAAAAAAAAAACTATTTTAGGACAAAGTTTCAAGTATTTAATGTCATAAAATTATCTGAAATAAAAAACAGCTAAGCTTCAAGAATTTCATCTCAGCATATTTTCAGCAAAATCTCAGAGAGATATAAATAAAGTAAAAAAACAGGTGAACATCTAACACAAACATTACCACTATACAAAAAACCCCTAATCCTCCTCTTCTGAATTAAACCAAAAATCTAGCCAAGTCTGTTATTTAAAAAAGTGGAAGATACTTTATACCACTTTTATATCCCCTTACTCAAGGCAGAATAGGCATAAATATTGAACCTGGTTATCTGAAGGCATTAACTTCTTTTCATGAAACTCATCCACATGTACAGCTGAGGAATAGAATGCTCCCTCTAGCCCTGAAAGATTTTTCTACTGATTACATATCATCTTGCACTTTAATTTCCCTCAAGTATTTTACTATATATAAATTATTCATTTTAGGTATTTCTAAAAGTCATGGCTGGAGAAAAGTTCAAGTATCAAGTACTATTATGATTCTTCAAATGCAGCAATAGAACCAAAAGAATTATCTTCAAGTTTCGTTGGGTCTCTGTTCCATGACTGTCCAAAGAAGAAGGGAAATTAAAACTAAAGGCTTCCACCTCCTAGCCTTATGTTCTTTTTCATAGTAAGGTATAAAATCATATTATACTGCAATTATTATAATTTCTCACAATAGTTTTTACACTTGTTCATAATTATAGCTGTTAGAATGTTATATATTACTACATAAAATTTTTGTTTTACTATTTTGATATTTATTTCAATATATTTGTTTACTTTGGAAATCTTACAATTTTATTTTATCCATTTAAAAACATTTCTTGGAGAAGACCAGAAAGACTGCCAAACCAGAAGAAATCAAACCAGTTTCCCTGTTAAAACTGGGAATGGTTCTCTTTCAGAACCATACATTGAAGTTCTGACAACAAATGGTAGTGGCCAGAACCACTCAGCCCAGATGCTCAGTATACTGGAGTCAGAGAGGTCTGTTCAAGTCCGCCAGCCTTAGGGGCTGGGAAAAAACACTAACTACCCTGGTCTTGGCTTAGGGAGGGGAAACTAGGGTAGAAGGTTTGTCTCCTGTGCCAGGAACTCTAAGCTCATGACTTTAAGAGTCTAGGTCCAAAGAGTTTAAAATTTCACTCCCACTCCAGAAATTTTGAACTTTGTTAGATTTAAACCACTCTTAATATTGCTGCTGCTGCCGCTGCTAAGTTGCTTCAGTTGTGTCCGACTCTGTGCGACCCCATAGACGGCAGCCCATCAGGCTCCCCCATCCCTGGGATTCTCCAGGCAAGAATACTGGAGTGGGTTGCCATTTCCTTCTCCTAATATTGCTGCAAGTATGAGTTAATCCAAAAAACTTACATAATTCAGACTTTTCAATAATCTAGATAATGCTTCCCAGTTCAAATCACATAAAGATGAATTTCCCAAGTTTTGCCAATGGCATTTATTAGCAGACCTGAAAGCACTACAGTGGTCTTAATGACAGTCATCCAGTATGATCACTGCATAAATATAGGAGTGGAACCCACTGTTTTCTGTATAACAGAGTGGAATTCTTCAGAAGGAGAGTGACTTAGGAATTTAGTTCAATCCCTCTGGATGAATCATTAAGGCTTTCAAAGTACTCTATTTGTGTAGCAGCAGCAATACTGGCATTGAACTTCAAAAGAATGCTGTAAAAGTTAATGAGTTTAAAGCTCCTTTGAGAAATTAATATACCACAATTCACTGTTTAATTCAAGGATCAAGAAAATGTTTCATATTATCTCCTTGAACCTTTCAACACAGAAAACAAAATTGTATACGACCAATTTCACAGCTCAAGAAACCAAGTTAGCAAGGCTGGCCAATTCATTTAAGGTCAATTAAGTTGAGTCAAACCAAAAATGGAAGATTTATGCTTGAATTCCCAAATCTGCTTCCAGACCAAAGCTAAATGAGGACTCCTAGAATAGACAGGCTTCTATATTATTAAGGATCCATGGGGTTTCCATATTTATAAAGTACTTGGCTATTAAAAGTATGAAGGTCTTTGCATCTTGATTTGCAAAGTTAAAAATAACCTGCATACTGCATAAATAACCATACTTGATATTTAAATTGAGGTTTAGTTTTTTGGGGAAACTTTTCATTATATATAGTAATATACTCAGATACATGGATGTTAAAGGAATTCAAAATGTGAGACAATGTCACGAGTACCTGCATTCATATACAGTTTTTATTGTGCTGAATGCTATGTGCATGACTGTTTTAAATCTACTTATCCATAATACCACATACAGATCACAAAGATCAGTTTTCTTCAATTGAAAGGAAATACCAGAAGCCATGTGATCATATTGATAAAGGTCCCAAACAGGAAATAAGGGCACAGGAAATTCACATCTGCTTCCCAGAAAATAAAGAATCAGGAGCCCCAGAAACAAAACATCAGGTTGTCTTTCCTTTATAGGAAATGCTCAGATCTGCCATGGAAACCAGCACATATTCAAAGTCAGGAGGGAATGGCAGGTATGTGGCAGTAGGGCATGGATCAGATAGATGTCACTGTGATCTCTGCCAACCCACATTTTGTCTTTTATTACTAAGGAGAAAAAAGTCATCCTTAATATTTACTAGGAATTCTCACAAATTTATAAGACTACCAGTCTAATAAGAAAAAAAATGGATAAGGAACCAGAAGACAGAATTCATAGAGGGGGGAAAAAAAAAGGTTCTATTCTCACTAAAAATCAATATATAAATAGAATCAACTGTGACATACAGTTTTTCACCTATCAAATAGTAAAAAGCTTTGTCAACCCAGTACTGGTGAGCAAGAAGAAACAAGCACTTGTCACAAATCTTTGCTATTAAAAGCCTATAATCTCTCTTTTGACTTCGTCTTGACTTTAAGATCTTTTCTTAGTTACACAAAACCTTGAACAGGCTTCCTGGTGGCTCAGATGGTAAAGAATCCACCTGCAATGCAGAAGACCTGGGTTTGATCCCTGGGTTGGGAAGATCCCCTAGAGGAGGGCATGGAAACCCACTCCAGTATTCTTTCCTGGAGAACCCCCATGGACAGAGGAGCCTGGCATGCTGCAGTCCATGGGCTCACAAAGAGTTGGACATGACTGAGCAACTAAGCACACACAATACCTTGAGCAGATTATCAAAAGTCTCATGTTTAAGACCACTTCCATGCTCTCTACAAGTTCAGTACTGATCACAGAAGCCAAGGGAGCCAGGGTATTACGTGTCAAGGAGTTAAGAGCTTAAGAACTTCTCAGGACAAATCAGTCTTTTCTGGAAGTTGGCTTAAAGCTCAACATTCAGAAAATGAAGATCGTGGCATCCGGTCCCATCACTTCATGGGAAATAGATGGGGAAACAGTGGAAACAGTGTCAGACTTTATTTTTCTGGGCTCCAAAATCACTGCAGATGGTGACTGCAGCCATGAAATTAAAAGACGCTTACTCCTTGGAAGGAAAGTTATGACCAACCTAGATAGCATATTCAAAAGCAGAGACATTACTTTGCCAACAAAGGTTCGTCTAGTCAAGGCTATGGTTTTTCCTGTGGTCATGTATGGATGTGAGAGTTGGACTGTGAAGAAGGCTGAGCGCCAAAGAATTGATGCTTTTGAACGGTGGTGTTGGAGAAGACTCTTGAGAGTCCCTTGGACTGCAAGGAGATCCAAACAGTCCATTCTGAAGGAGATCAGCCCTGGGATTTCTCTGGAAGGAATGATGCTAAAGCTGAAACTCCAGTACTCTGGCCACCTCATGCGAAGGGTTGACTCATTGGAAAAGACTCTGATGCTGGGAGGGATTGGGGGCAGGAGGAGAAGGGGACGACAGAGGATGAGATGGCTGGATGGCATCACTGACTCGATGGACGTGAGTCTCAGTGAACTCCGGGAGTTGGTGATGGATAGGGAGGCCTGGCGTGCTGCAATTCGTGGGGTTGCAAGAGTCGGACATGACTGAGCGACTGATCTGATCTGATAGATTTCCCATAATCCCTGCTGTAAAAATACTACATCCCACTCTCCAGCTTGTAGGCCCTTTCTTCCTACCTCTAATAGTGTACATCCAAGCAGCTGGATATGCATTAGTACCTGAAACGTACAAGCTGTGCTCCATTTTTAACCAAACTACCACACCCTTCCAACCTATTTAATAACTAAAATACAGCTGTCGCCGAGTCCTGTCAGCTGTAAGTTGTTCTTCACTTTTATACAACAGGCTGCCCATCCCAAAGCAGGGAGCAGCTGGGGGTGGGGGACATTCAGAGTCTAATCATTCTGAGACAAGAGAAGCAACGTTTGAGTAAAGTTTATGATAACTAACTGGAGACTTGACACTGGAATTCAAATATAAGAAGATATAGTATAAGAATGTAAGAAACAGTAGAAAGAACTCCACAAATTTAAAACATACGTCATATATAAGCATCCTAAGCATTTCTGTTGGAGTAAAGTTAGACTTCACTAACTGGAAGAAGAGATTTCAGTGGGCTACTAAGGGCCAGCCTCTTTGATTCCTTACCCCATTGAAGAGCTGACAGCCTGACCTCCGTTTGACCAGTGACTACTTGGGAGGAGCTGACACCCTGAGGGGCACCTATCTCACATTTTCCCACTCTCCAGTGGAAGAACAACAATGTAAAAGCAATTCTCTCTCAGAGACAATAGGGTGGGGTCAGTCAAACAAAGGGAGGAGGTATCTGACTCTTTTAGAAATAGGTAGTAAACAATTCTCATCTGAACTCAGTAAACACAAATCCTAGAGCCTAGTTCCTAGAAAATGAGTCAAAAGTAACTATATAGTACCACAGATTAAGTCAAATAATCTTCAGTAAAATAAACTGATCACGACCTTAAACTGACAGTTACAGAAAATTTAGAAAGAACTGAAAATACCATTCCAATCAACCTAAGGTGGTGCATAAATAGAAGATCCTTTCCCCAAATTGTAGAAACTGCAGAAACCTGTACCAATGCCAAGCTCTGCATGGTGGCCAGAGTTCTTATTAGATTATTCAACTAGAGACCCTGGTGAACTCTGATAGTAATATGTAGTTTATAAATATCTAGTTTATAATCCCCAAGTCATTTTGTAAGGTACTAGTAAATTTTAGTCACAAATATAAGTCAGTCCATGAACTGACTATCCATCATTCATAATTTCACAATCCATAGGCACAGACCAGGTAGGGCTTGGTAGTGATTGAAGGACAGTGATGGCCACAGCAAGCAAAAAAATTTTCTATTACTGATCCCAAGATTTTAAAATAACCTAACTTGCATGTTTGATTTCCTGTGTCTCTCAACTATAACTGATCCTATAATAAACTAATATTGTACAGGATATTGGGAAGCCATTCCATGTAGATTCTCACACATTTTTGGTATGCGAAGTATGGGTTTTTCCAACCCTATGCAAACTACTAAATCACAAATCATCATAGTGATGAAACACAGAACTGTACACATGACTGCTTATGAGGATAAAACCTTAATTAAAGGTTAAATTAAAGGTTAATAATAAATGTACAAACATTACCTCTGGCTTTCTGGATGGTGGCAAGAGGAGCAGGTGATATGAATAGATCTTAGAGGACAGCAGATTAAAGGAGAAAGATACTCAGGAAATATATCATTCTGGTAAGAATTTGACTCAAGTTACATGGGGACAGAGTTGAAAGAAAAGTCTAGTACGATGGCTGGGTCCAGATGAACGGTTCTGAATGTTACATTAAGGAGTTTCTACCTTAACCTACAGGTAGTGGAAAGTCATCACTGGGCTGTATTTATATATATTCAACCTGGTCCACAAAAGATTTGAAATAGTTTACAAAAAGACCTTCCAGGAGATAAAATAGGGAGCTGAAGTCATCAGAGAAAAAATAAGGACAGGAAAAGAAAAGCAGAAAAGACTAGTATCATAAATGATACCACACAGGCCTGCATTTGGTTTTAGGTTTATTTGCAGTCAAATGCAAAGGTGTTTTAGAAAGAATTCTGGTGGTAGGGTAGAGAAGGAATGTTTCTTAGATAGCAGTCACACTGGATCCTAAATCCTCAAGTGGGAGTTAGAGGTGAAGGCAGTCGGTATTTCTACATGTCACTTTAAGTGGGACTTAAGTTTCCACTGTAATGACATGAATAATTAAAAACAAAAAACACTACATAATGGATTCAACTTCAGTAACAAATACCATCTTTTCAGAATACTAAGAGAAGAAAACTTCAGTTTCAATGCTTTTACTCACCCTCTTTCTCTTCAGTCAAGATACTAACAAACAATGAAATAGGTCACAGGAAGATGTTAGGAGAAAGAGGCACCAGAAGGCCCATTAACAGATTCTTCCCTACCCTTACTATGCAGTTCCGCCTACTGTAAGAGCAAGTGTTTTCACATGTGTAGCTACTGCATGTGAACCTTCCGTTCATTAATCTAAATCACCACTTAGTCAGCAGAAGGTATTCTAACAACACAAGACTATGATACCTATCAGAGTTTTTCAACCGAAGCTCCACTGACATTTTGGCTAGATCATTCTTTGTTGTGTGGGCTGCCCTGTGCACTGCAGATGTTTAGCTTCCTCCCCAGTTGTAACGACAACCCAAACTGTCTCCACATATTGCCAAATATCCCCCAGTGGGACACAACTGCTCTTGGTTGAGAACCACTGCTTTAAGGCAATCGTTCCCAACTGGAAAGATACATGAGAATCACCTTTAAAATTTTTAAGAAGTTAAAAAATATCCAGGTCCCATGATGCAGATTCTGAGTCAGTAGATCCAGAATGACCCAGACATCTGTATCAGAATCTTCAGGATGTAGGGCTCAGGTACACATGTTTTTGAAAGATTTCAGAGCCACTTTTTAATATGTCTGGTTAAGAACTGCCATGCCAAAAAGCACTTTCAACATAAACTTTCCAATACTAGTAAACTAGAATGAAAGGAATTTGGTGGTATTTTACCGAGTTCTACGTAAATCTATTTAATTATAAACTAGAATTTTCCAGTCATGTAGATTGTACTCGTACTTACTTGCTAGAAGCAGACAGGAAAGTGCAACTAAATGCAGCTGCTGGATAGAGATGTCATAACGATCCATAAACAGGTCCAGCAAATAGACAGCAAGATGTCGGGCAGAAGGGCAGAGTGTGAAACGATTGCTCACAATGGCAATCAAGTCAGCAAAATATCTTCTGAGACTTAGTTGAGGGGACTGGCCTTTGTAGGAAGGCAACTTCAGCTCCTAAATCAAGAACAACGTTTAGTCTAATATAGGCTGTTAGAAGAATTATCCCCCCAAAGCAAAGATGACACTTTCCCCCCAATATACTAGTGTTACCATTGCCTAAAACACTTTTCTTGAGTAAAACACAAAAATGAAAAAGCTGAGTGGAAGGATAATGAATGGCATTTAAAATTAAGAACTAAACGTTTCTCCTATTCTTAACCACATCTGACATTACCAGTTATAGGTATTTCTAACATTATGGAATAGATGTATATTAGCAAGATTTTTAATAATGGAATCCTGTTTTCCCTACCACGTGTTTTCAGAAAAAACATCATTACCAAAATACTAATCAAACCATACATACATATCCCCTAAAGATGCTCAAAGCTTTTAGTTAGAAGGTAATGAATAAATGGACATGCTTCTAGTATAATACATATTGTGTTATACTTGTAGGAATGTTGAAGATCTACTAGTATCTTCTAATCTGGTTTCTCATTTTTTAAAAATAAGAAAATTTCTATACTATTAAAGAATTTCCAGAAAGATGAAAGGGTTCTAAATTCAATTTATGAGCTCAGCACAATGCCACAGTAAACCCAACAGGTATTACAATAGAAGGAAGTAACATGGATATGATCCTAAAAGCACAGGCCAAAAAAAAAGGTAAGACTTCATCCAAAAAACAACTTTTATGCATCAAAGGACACTTTCATCAGAGTGAAAAAGCAACCCACAGAATGGGAGAAAATATTTGCAAATCATATATCTGGTAAAGTGTTGATATCCAGATCATAAAGAACTCTTATACATACAACTCAACAAAATGCAAAACACCTAGAGTGAAAAACGAGCAAAGGACTTGACTAAACATTTCTCCAAAGAAGATGTACAAATGGCCAATAAGCACCTATAATGATGACCAAAATCACTAATGATCAGGAAAATGCAAATCAAAACCATTATGAGATACCATTTCATACCAATTAGGATTGCTACTGTAAAAAAAAATCCCCCCAAAAGAAAATGGAGAAAATAGAAACTAACAAGTATTGACAAAGATGTAGAGTAACTGGAACCCTTGTGTAGTGGTAGGAATATAAAGTTGTGTAGCCACTGTGAACAACAGGATTGCAATTCCCCCCAAAAATGAATGTAGAATTACCATGATCCAGCAATTTCACCTTTAGATATATATCCAAAAGAAGTTAAAGTGGGGACTCAAACAGATATTTGTACAACCATGTTCAGAGCAGCATTATCCACAAGAGCCAAAAAGTGGAAACAAACAACTCCGGTGTTCATCAACAGATGAACTGATAAACAAAATGTAGTATATACATACAATGGAACACTATTCAGCCCTAAAAAGAAATGAAATTCTGATATATGCTGCAACATGGATGAGTAAATCATCTGGAGATGATTTAAAACATACAAGAGGATGTGTGTAGGATATATGTGATATATGTAAACACTACTACACTTTACATAAGGGACTTGAGCATCCTCAAATTTCAGTATTTACAGGGATCCTGGAACCAATTCCCGTGGATACTGAGGGATGACTATATAGTTTTTTCAATTATTTTTTTATATTTCATTAATTTTCACTTATGTTATCAAGAGTGGATACAGAAACTCATGTATTACTGAGTTGTCAGGTTTAAAACTCATATAACCTTCTGAAGGGCAATTAGATAATATACAGTTTTGAAAATGCAGACTGCAGATACCCTTTAACTTAACAACACCAGGTCTAGGAATTTATCCTACATATAAGGAGGATTACAGCACTGTTTTTAGTAGCAAAAGGGTGGAATAAAAGAGCTTAATGTCAAAAACCTGGATGGATCTCCAGGGAATTATTCTGAGTGGGTAAAATGAATCCCCCCAAATCATGTAGTACATAATTCCACTTGTGTAACAGTCCTGCAATGACAAAATTATAAAAATAAAGAACAGATGAGTGGTTGCCAGAGGTTAAGGGAGAATGACGATGGGAGGAAAGAGGCTGTGCCTATAAAAGGATAAGATGAAAGATCTTTGTGGTTATAAACGTACAGAAAATGTTTTCGATCTTGACTGTATCAATGTCAATACTACCCTAGTTGTGGTAATGAAACCACAGTTTTGCCAGATGCACAGGGGAACGTAGCTGAAGACACTAGTGGACTTTAACTACGTTAACTTGGCTAAAAGAAGACAAAAGCAAGAACTTGAAGGGCACCACTAGGAGATTTTTACCAGTGTATCCAATACACTCTCTTTATATTATTGCAAATGGTAAAGGACATGGGCTAATCACACGGCTGTCAGATTTAGTTCTTTGTCCATGTAGTGCAGTTACACACATGAGAAAATGACCTACGCTTCTTTCAGCTTATGAGTTTTTTCTAATGTCTATTCCTCATTCCCTACAATTGACACTTTATTCCTGTCTGCTTCTCAGGATCCCACAGGACCAAAGCACAGAAAGATCTAAATCTGTCATCTCCATCTCCAATCACAGGTCCTTGTTAGCTCACCACCCTAAATGCCATCCCGTTCCCAGAATGGGTTAACTATCCAGCCAGGATGAAAATTAAGGCATAGAAGGAATACTTACAACTCTGTGGGATACTGTCTTGATGCTTCTCACAAAGTTAGCATCGTTTCTATCTGTCATAAAGGCTCCTAAAAATACTTCCCAAGCATCCTAAGACACTAGTATACATAGCCAAACAATGAGAAGAAAGAGAAGACACAGGGTATTAGAGGACAGCTGCTTTGTTGAGGAAAAAGTGATTGTATTTAATGGAAACAGTATAGCTGGCATTTGGGGTTGAAGAGGATTTTCATTTGCTGTAATTTTTACTTTTCCCTAGTAGATTCAATGCTGGTCACACCAATTATTCCTCCACAAACCTTGGGTCTAAACAGAACACCTTCCACTGTGCCTAAATGGCAACTGTCCAACGGAAGACCTAAATTCAGATGAAATTAGACTACTTAAAGGCAAGGATCATGTCTATCTCATTTTACCATTTTAATGCCTGACAGCACCTTGTACACTGTAGGCATTCAAATATGTTGAATAAATAAGCATATGACTACCCAACTAAATAACCTAATTAGTAGCCTGGAATTGACATGTATTCTCTGTGAGAAAAGTCCATTTTAACTTTCCTTGACTTTAGTGTACTACAAAGAGTGGTCTCTCCAGTTCCACAGGTTCAAGTTTTACTGATTAACAAATTCTTTACCAAGTGTGGCCATTGTGTCAAATCACAAGAATGTGGCTTACACAATGCTTAAAGATAAAATAAAAACAACCCACAGTCGCAGGCGGCAGGTGGCCCAACACAACTTTCAGTGGCATTCTTTCAGGCCCTGTTCTAGCTCGTCCTCTGATAGTTTGTACATAAGTTTAGTACAGGTTGTGTCTTATTCCTTGCATCCAGAGACCAATAAACAAAAACATCAATAAATCTGCTGGAAAAAAAATGCACTTCCAACTTCAGCTAATAAAATTAATTCAGATAATCACCCAGGATTAAAATTACACATAAAATATAAGAATCAAAAACCATGGAAATCACCATGAAAAATCTTAAGTTTCATGTCATTAAAAAACATATGTATCATTAAACATCAGATATTAATTTCACCACATACCAGAGAAATAAAGAACTGACACTTAGAAAACAGGACCATTTAAAACTGAAAGATACTATCTAAATAAAAAACAACAACAACAACAAAAAAATCAAAAGTATTTGAACAATTTTCAAGGTGGAAAACCTGCAACTCTCTTAACATTCCAGAGAACCATTCCATACTTGAGAGTTTTCTATGGTACAATTAGGGAGCTGAGGTGTATTTAGTGTGTCTAAGAGACTTGAATGTCAGAATTAACAACCAGCGTTTAGAAATCTCAAACTTTAGAAAAGGGTACAATTGTAATAGTTTAACTCAGAATTAGGTTTTCTAATCTATTTAACCTGTTTTTCTTTAAAAAAAAAAAATCAAGATACAAGTTCTTTGTCATCCCAGGACCTCTAAACTCCAACAGTCAGCAGCCTTTTTATTAAAGAGTCAGCTGTTTTGCTTCTTTCCAATTTTCTATACATAATAATGGTTCTTTCTATTTCACATTGGTTCTATTTAATTTCACAGTGAAATTAAGTCAAGTTAGAGTTAATTTTGGATCTGGGCTCTCTTCTACTAAAGTTATAAAAGACTCGGAGGTGACATGTTAAACAGATATGACAGCAACAATAAACAAACTTTGCATTGTGCCAGAAAGGTGTATTTTTTCCCCCAATATCTTTTAAATACACTAGGTCTACTCCTCCTGTTTGATATGAGCTGAAAGAGCAGCTAACTCCTATCTTAAGGTTTTGTGAACACCCCCCAAGTCTTGGGGTTTCAAGGGAAGAAAATAACAAAATTATCACTTTCTTAGTGCGTACTATCTGCCAATCACTGTTCTGAGCACATCTGAAGTATTACCTCATTTTAATCTTCACAGTCGTTCCATAGAGCACGTTCTATTATTAATCATTTTACAGATAAGGAAATTGGGAATCAGAAAATGAAGTAACTTGTCCAAAGTTTCACAGCAAGTTAGTGGAAAGGCTGGGGGATTTACTTTTGTACAAATGTGACATAACAGACAGCTGCATGCAACAGCAGCCATAGAAGAAAGCAGGGTTGCTCTGCCCAATAAAAAGCCAGCACACATATCTTTCAAAATACAATATCAAATCCATGTTCCACCTGGGAACAAGAACATCAGACTGTCCCTTCACATCTTCCCTCTCTCAACTACCACGCCCCACCCACCTCCTCATTCAAGTTTCAGGTTCTTCTGATACACCCCAGGGAAGAAGCCAAGAAGTTAATTAACCTCGAGCAAATAAGCAAACTCGCCTTTTCTGATTTGGAAACTAGAGGTTAAAGACCCTGACCAGGCTTTCCAGGGAGCCGAGATTCACACTAACTGGCATTGAGGCACCGAACCGAAAGGTCGGGGCGTAGCGGTTACCTTGTACCGAAGAGCTTGATGGATGTCGGCAGCCAGCTGTCCCCGCCACCACTGCGCCTCCAGCTCCATGGGACCCGGCGGCGTGCCTGGCCAGACGAGGCAACTTCAGTCTGTAAGACACACCCCAGACGCGGTCACTGCCAGCTCCCTCCACGCGCCCCTCCGCGCCCCCCGCCCGAGGGGTGTGACCTCAGGCCACCCAGGGTGACTGTTCATCTTCACCTGACTCGTCCGAAAACCAGCACCGACCAAACCAACTCCCTGACGCCTCACGGAAGGCCCAAGCTACCCGGTCAGGAGGAGCCAGCTTGTTTGATGAACTGCCGGACCGGGTGCCAGGCAAAAGGGGACCAACTGGGGCCCGAGTTCCCTAGGCGCGAACCCGGGCGCGTACTCGGAAAAGCTAGACCGGAGGCCCGGACTCCCCGCGCCCCGGGTTCGAATTCTTCAGCCCCGAGAAGCGCAGATTTGACAGCACTCACAGACCCCTTGAGGTAAAAACCTCCCGCCGAGAAGCCCGAAGACGAACGCCAGCCCCGCTCCGGGTGCCCGCTGCAGAAGATCGGGCGCGCGCTCCTCCTCCGTAGCCTCCCCGCGGCCAGGCCGGGCCCAGCGCGCACCCAAGCCCCCGCCTCCTCATCCGGAGGAGCGCACGGGATCGCGCGGCCCCAGAAAGGCGAACAAAAGGCCGGGCCGGGCGGCTCCAGTGCCCCGCCACCAACCCAGGCCTGCCGGTTCCCACGGCGGCCTCCCTTACCCGGAACCGCGGCCCTCACAGGCCCAGCCCCGCCGACATGCGGGGAACGCCGACCCCGCTCATGCTGCGGACAGTCGGCAGCAAAGCGCCGGCCTCAGCTCCGACCCAGCGCCAGGGCGCTCGCGCCGCCCATTGTTAAAGGACCGGCAGGCGGCTCCGCGTACAAAGCCAGCGCGGGGGCACATGCGGACCCGCCGCTGCCAATCTCGTCTCGCGATACAGCCGGGTCACCCGGAGTCGTCCAATCGGCGGCCGGGCCGGGCCCAGGTGCAGCGCCCGGCAGTGGCTTGGGGGCCCCAGCCGGACCGGGCAGCATCTCCGGCTGGCCCTGCGGTTCGCTTTACCGGAGAGCCCCAACACCACCTACCGCGAAGCCGGCCTGCGCTGCGGGCAAAGGTCGGAAGAGCGCGCCGGAGAAATTATAATGCGGATCATCCATCCGTTGGCCAATCCGGTCATGCTTCTCACCTGCTGAGAACCTCCGCTTGCTCCCCAGGCGGAGGAGGAAAGTTCCGATGCCTCAGTTTGGCGTTTAAAACCCTGTCGGCAAGGATTGATTCGGCCTCATCTCACGTTACAACAGACCCGTATCTCTGAGGGGGCTGCTCAGTAGGCTTATCAGTCCCTCCATATGTGCTTTACCCGTTTCCGAAACCCCTAAAATGCTTTCTCTGCCTCTTAGATTCCACATCAAAACTTATCCCTTCTTCTAGAAACCCAAGTAATCTCTTCCCCCGCCTTATTTCCTTTGCTTTAGAAATTCCCAAAGCTTTAAATGAAAGGAGTTAAGATTGGTGGCTCAGTCCGTAAAGAATCTGCCTGCAATGCGGGAGACCTGAGTTGGGAAGATCCCATGGAGGAAGGCATGGCCACCCACTCCAGTATCGTTGCCTAGAGAATCCCCATGGACAGAGGAGCCTGGAAGGCTGCAGTCCATGGGGTCTCAAAGAGTCGGACACGACTGAGCGACTCAGCCCAAGATTACCTTTAATAACCTGGCTTGTCGAGTCTGTAGTGGATGTAATTAACCATCTGTGGTGGTAAATCAGGAAAACAACACAACTATGAAAACACTCCAACATCAGATAAAACGATATAAGCCCCGAAATGTGATTAGAAAAAAATCTAGTCAATTGTGCTTTAATCTGTTTAGTGGAATATCAGACCAGAAGTAGATGGTCAGCCCAGGACCGTGATCCTCACTTCTGAACATGTTCATCAACCTCTTTAAATATTAAAAAATAGATCATGAAGCCTTAATTCTTTTTCTTAGAATCCTTTGCCCCGGAAGATACATGATGAAGATCTACAATTAAGTGAGAAATGTATGTTGCATGAATCTGAGTTTTAGCTATCACAGTAACATCTTCAGATACTTAAAGAACAGCTACAAATAGGTGCAATATGTAAGCCATGTGACACAGGCTACAGGAACCAATGACAAGACAAGGAAAACTCAAGCAGAATTTGACAGAGCCCAGTCCAACCCAGCATCATCCGAGGAGAGGCTGTTCTTGGCCCATCTTAGTTCCCTAGAGAGGAGATGGCCACATCAGGCTGAAAGCTCCATGCAATTTATGATGGCACTTAAATAGTACCTGCTTCCTCAGGCTCCAATTCATGTGCACTAAGCAACTTTATGACAATAATTTGGCTTCCCAATGACTTAAATGTCCAAAGCCTATTTAAGAACTCTTTCAGAAAAATGGGTCACAGACTGTAATCATCAGTTTAATAAGTAGGCTGTCTCTCATGGTTTCTCCTTTGAAGATGTTATTCATTGGGAGCTATTGTTCAGAAATCATTCTGTTGGATTTCTGGATATGATGCAAGGACTGGTTTGTGTATTGATTTTAGTGTGTGTGTGGGGGGGGTGGGGGGGTGGAATATATAACCTGCCCGGTGTGTCCCTAAAATCCTAAATCCAGGTTTATTATATTTCTTCATTAATTCATTTAGAGCAAGCTGGACACAATTTAGGTATTTGCTTAATTCCTAAATAAAAGTCTGCTCTCTGTATAGAATATATAGAGTTTATATTCCAATGGGGAGAGATAAATGAACAGCAACAACAAAGTCACATAGTGATAAGTGCTGAAGATAAATGAACATAAAAAGAGACTAGGAAATGACAGTGGGTGAGCACTGTTTTATGACAAGTAGGGTATGCAAAGTCCTGAGGGAGGTTAGGGAGCATGCAGATTTCTGGAGGCTGTGTTCTGGGCAGGGGAAACAGTAAATGCAAAGGCTGTAATAAGAAGGTGCATTTGGAGGGCAGGGGATACCTGGAATGAAGAGATAAATCTCAAAAGCAGTGATCAGTAAGGGTGTAAGAGGATGGAAGTTAAAATGGCAAAACTTATGAAAATCTAAAAACGAGGGGATATATGGATACATATAGCTGATTCACTTCACTGTTAGCAGAAACTAACAACATTGTAAAGTGACTATATTTATATATATTTATTTAAACAATTCACTCATCATTCAAATGAATGTATGCAAAAGGTAATACATTCAAACAGTGTAAGACTGTATTCAGTGACTATCAGCTCTCCCTCTCTTCCTTGATCCCAGTTCTTCATCAAGGCAACATTATTACTATTTGCTTTCATTTCCTTCCAGGGATATCCAGATATTTATAACCATGCATGTACATAATCCCAATTACATAATCCCAATTGGTTCCAAATTAGGAAAGGAGTACATCAAGGCTGTATATTGTCACCTTGCTTATTTAACTTATATGCAGAGTACACCATGTGAAATGTGGGACTGAATGAAGCATAACCTGAAATCAAGATTGTTGGGAGAAATATCAATAACCTCAGATATGCAGATGACACCACCCTTATGGCAGAAAGCGAAAAGGAACTAAAGAGCCTCTTGGTGAAAGGACAGTGAAAAAGCTGACTAAAAGCTCAACATTCAGAAAATAAAGATCATGGCATCCAGTCCCATCACTTCATGGCAAATAGATGGGAAAACAATGGAAAGTTACAGACTTTATTTTCATGGGCTCCAAAATCACTGCAGATGGTGACTGCAGCCATGAAATTAAAAGACACTCCTTGGAAGAAAAGCTATGACCAACCTAGACTGCTGCTGCTGCTAAGTCGCTTCAGTCATGTCTGACTCTGTGCGACCCCATAGACGGCAGCCCACCAGGCTCCCCCGTCCCTGGGATTCTCCAGGCAAGAACACTGGAGTGGGTTGCCATTTCCTTCTCCAATGCAAGAAAGTGAAAAGTGAAAGTGAAGTTGCTCAGTCGTGTCTGACTCTTCGAGACCCCATGGACTGCAGCCTATCAGGCTCCTCCGTCCATGGGAGTTTCCAGGCAAGAGTACTGGAGTGGGGGTGCCATTGCCTTCTCCTATGACCAACCTAGACAGCATATTATAAAGCAGAGACATTACTTTGCCAACAAAGGTCCATCCAGTCAAAGCTATGCTTTTTCCAGTAGTCATGTACAGATGTGAGAGTTGGACTATAAAGAAAGCTGAGTGCCAAAGAACTGATGCTTTTGAACTGTGGTGTTGGAGAAGACTTTTGAGAGTCCTTTGGACTACAAGGAGATCCCACCAGTCACTTCTAAAGAAATCAGTCCTGAATATTCATTGGAAGGACTGACTTGAAGCTGAAACTCCAATACTTTCACCACCTGATGTGAAGAACTGACTCATTTGAAAAGACCCTGATGCTGGGAAAGATTGGAGATGGGAGGAGAAGGGGCCAACAGAAGATGAGATGGTTGCATGGTACCACCGACTCTATGGACATGAGCAAGCTCTGGGAGTTGGTGATGGACAGGGAAGCCTGGTGTGCTGCAGTCCATGGGGTTGCAAAGAGTCAGACACGACTGAACAACTTTATTGAACTGATGCACTTAATCTCCTTGCTCCATTTTGTCACAAATTGGAACACACTACACTCTGTTGTGTACCTAGTTTTTGTCATTCAACATATACTGGTGACCCTTCAATAACAGAACATTCAGAATTCCTTTCAAGACTACATCCTATTCCACAAGATGCAAAGTCAGAAGCCCTGGGCTTTGGTTCTTGGCTGTTGCTTTGTTACTTCTTACTGGAGTGGCCTTAAGGCAGGGCAGTTCCTTCCTCCTCTAGAAAGTGAACTGAGTGATGACAGAGATTGCTTCTGACTTTACCATTTTAGGTTCTTTGCTCTTGCCATACATATTTTACAGTTCAGTTCAGTTCAGTCCAGTTGGTCAGTCATGTCCGACTCTTTTCGACCCCATGGACTGCAGCACACCAGGCTTCCCTGTCCATCACCAACTCCCTGAGCTTGCTCAAACTCATGTCCATCGAGTTGGTGATGGCATCCAACCAACTCATCCTCTGTTGTCCCCTTCTCCTCCCACCCTCAAACTTTCCCAGCATCAGGGTCTTTTCCAATGAGTCAGTTCTTCCCATCAGGTGGTGAAAGTATTGGAGCTTCAGCTTCAACATCAGTCCTTCCAATTAATATTGAGGACTAATTTCCTTTAGGATGGACTGGTTGGATCTCCTTGCAGTCCAAGGGACTCTCAAGAGTCTTCTCCAACACCACAGTTCAAAAGCGTCAATTCTTCAGTGCTCAGCTTTGTTTATGGTCCAACTCTCACATCCATACATGACTACCAGAAAAACTATAGCTTTGACTGGACGGACCTTTGTTGGCAAAGTAATGTCTCTGCTTTATAATATGCTGTTTAGGTTGGTCATAGCTTTTCTTCCAAGGAGTAAGCATCTTTTAATTTCATGGCTGCAATCACCATCTGCAGTGATTTTGGAGCCCCCCAAAATAAAGTCTGTCACTGTTTCCATTGTTTCCCCATCTGTTTGCCATGAAGTGATGGGGCTGGATGCCATGATCTTATTTTCTAAATGTTGAGTTTTAAGGCAACTTTTTCACTCTCTTTCACTTTCATCAAGAGGCTCCTTATTTCTTTGCTTTCTGCTGTAAGGGTGGTGTGATCTGCATATCTGAGGTTATTGATATTTTTCCCGGCAATCTTGATTCCAGCTTGTGCTCCATCCAGCCAAGCACTTCACGTGATGTACTCTGCATTTAAGTTAAATAATCAGGGTGACAATATATAGCCTTGATGTACTCCTTTCCCTATTTGGAACCAGTCTGTTGTTCCATGTCGAGTTCTAACTGTTGCTTCTTGACCTGAATACAGATTTCTCAGGAGGTGGGTCAGGTGGTCTGGTATTCCCATCTCTTGAAGAATTTTCCAGTTTGTTGTAATCCACACAGTCAAAGGCTTTGGCATAGTCAGTAAAGCAAAAGTAGATGTTTTTCTGGAACTCTCTTGCTTTTTCGATGATCCAACAGATGTTGGCAATTTGATCTCTCGTTCCTCTGGCTTTTCTAAATCCTGCTTGAACATCTGGGAGTTCACAGTTCATGTACTGTTGAAGCCTGGCTTGGAGAATTTTGAGCATTACTTTACTAGCGTGTGAGATGAGTGCAATTGTGCGGTAGTTTGAGCATTCTTTGGCATTGCTTTTCTTTGGGATTGGAATGAAAACTGATCTTTTCCAGTCCTGTGGCCACTGCTGAGTTTTCCAAATTTGCTGGCATATTGTGTGCAGCACTTTAGCAGCATCATCTTTTAGGATTTGAAATAGCTCAACTGGAATTCTATCATCTCCACTAGCTTTGTTCGTACTGTTACTTCCTAAGGTCCAGTTGACTTTCCAAGATGTCTGGCTCTAGGTGAGTGATCACATCATTGTAGTTATCTGGGTCACTAAGATCTTTTTTGTATAGTTGTATACAAAATATACTTCTGTGTATTGTTGCCACCTCTTAATATTTTCTGCTTCATTAGGTCCATACTGTTTCTGTCCTTTATTGTGCCCATCTTTGCATGAAATGTTCCCTTGGTATCTCTAATTTTCTTGAAGAGATCTCTAGATCTCTTTGTTTTCCTCTATTTCTTTGCATTGCATTGATCACTGAGGAAGGCTTGCTTATCTCTCCTTGCTATTCTTTGGAACCTTGCATTCAAATGGGAATTTCTTTCCTTTTCTCCTTTGCCTTTAGCTTCTCTTCTTTTCTCAGCTATTTGTAAGGACTCCTCAGACAACCATTTGGCCTTTTTCCATTTCTTTTTCTTAGGGATGGTCTTGAGCACTGCCTCTTGTACAATGTCACGAACCTCCATCCATAGTTCTTCAGTTACTCTATCAGATCTAATCCCTTGAATCTGTTTGTCCCTTTCACTGTATAATTGTTAGAGATTTGATTTAGGTCATACCTGAATGGTCTAGTGGTTCTCCCTAATTTCTTCAATTTAAGTCTGAATTTTGCAATACAGAGTTCATGGTCTGAGACACAGTCAGCTCCTGGTCTTGTTTTTGCTGACTGTACAGAGCTTCTCCATCTTTGGCTGCAAAGAATAGAATCAGTCTGATTTTGGTATTCACCATCTGGTGATATCCATGGGTAGAGTCTTCTCTTGTGTTGTTGCAAGAGGGTGTTTGCTATGACCAGTGTGTTCTCTTGGTAAAACTGTTTTTTGGGTGTTAGTTCTAGAAGGTCTTATAGGTCTTCATAGAACCATTCAACTTCAGCTTCTTCAGTGTTACTGATTGGGGCATAGACGTGGATTACTGTGATATTGAATGGTTTGCCTTGGAAACAAACAGAGATCATTCTGTCATTTTTGAAACTGCATCCAAGGACTGCATTTCAGACTCTTTTGTTGACTATGAGGGCTACTTCATTTCTTCTAAGGGATTCTTGCCCACAGTAGTAGATATAATGGTCATCTCAGTTCAATTCACCCATTCCAGTCCATTTTAGTTCACTGATTCCTACAATGTCCATGTTCACTCTAACCATCTCCTGTTTGACCACTTCCAATTTACCTTGATTCATGGACCTAACATTCTAGGTTCCTATGCAATATTGTTCTTTACAGCATCAAACTTTACTACCATCACCAGTCACATCCACAACCAGGTGTTGTTTTTGCTTTGGCTCCATCTCGTCATTCTTTCTAGAGTTATTTCTCCACTGTTCTCCAGTAGCATATTGGGCAACTACTGACCTGGGAAGTTCATCTTTCAGTGTCCTTTTTGCCTTTTCATACTGTTCATGGGGTTCTCAAGGAAAGAATACTGAAGTGGTTTGCCATTCCCTTCTCCAGTGGACCACGTTTTGTCATAGTTCTCCACCATGACCCATGACCCATGACAGGCATGGCTAATAGTTTCATTGAGTTAGACAAGGGTGTGGTCCATGTGATCAGTTTGATTAGTTTTCTGTGATTGTGGTTTTCATTCTGTCTGCCTTCCTATGGATGAGGATAAGAGGCTTATGGAAGCTTCCTGATGGGAGAGACTGACTGTGGGGAAAACTGGGTCTTGTTCTGATGGCTGGGGCCATGCTAAGTAAATCTTTAATCCAATTTTATGTTGATGGGCAGGGCTGTGTTCTCTACTTGTTGTTTGACCTGAGGCCAAACTATAGTGGAGGTAATGAAGATAATGGCGACCTCCTCCAAAATGTCCCATGCACACACCACCATACTCAGTGCCCCCCACCATGCAGCAGTCCACCGCTGACCCATGCCTCTGCTGGAGACTCCTGGACATTCAGGGGCAGGTCTGAGTCAGTCTCTTGTGTGGTCACTGCTCCTTTCTCCTGGGTCCTTGTGTGCACAAGGTTTTGTTTGTGCCCTCCAAGAGTCTGTTTCCCTAGTCCTGTGTAAATTCTGGCAGCTCTGTGGTGAGGTTAATGGCGGTCTCCCTCATGAGGGCTTATGCCATATCCAGGTCTGCTGCACCCAGAGCCCCTGCTCCTATGGCAGGCCACTGTTACTTGACATTCTGTAGAGTCCTCTACAATGAGAGAGGCCCAACACTCCTCATAAAGCTCTGATCTCTCAGTTCAGTTCAATTCAGTCACTCAGTTGTGGCCGACTCTTTGTGACCCTATGAACCACAGTACACCAGGCCTCCCTGTCCATCACCAACTCCCAGAGTTTACCCAAACTTATACCCATTGAGTCAGCAATGCCATCCAACCATCTCATCCTCTGTCGTCCCCTTCTCCTTCTGCCCTCAATCTTTCCCAGCATCAGAGTCTTTTCAAATGAGTCAACTCTGCATCAGGTGGCCAAAGTATTGGAGTGTCAGCTTCAACATCAATCCTTCCAATGAACATCCAGGACTGATCTCCTTTAGGATGGACTGGTTGGATCTCCTTGCAGTCCAAGGGACTCTCAAGAGTCTTCTTCAACACCACAGTTCAAAAGCATCAATTCTTCGGTGCTCAGCTTTCTTTATAGTCCAACTCTCACATCAATACATGACTACTGGAAAAACCATAGCCTTGACTAGATGGACCTTTGTGGACAAAGTAATGTCTCTGCTTTCTAATGTGCTAATAGGTTGGTCATAACTTTCCTTCTAAGGAGTAAGCGTCTTTTAATTTAATGGCTGCAGTCACCATCTGCAGTGATTTTGGAGCCCCCAAAAATAAAGTCAGCCACTGTTTCCACTGTTTTCCCATCTATTTGCCATGAAGTGATGGGACCAGATGCTATGATCTTCATTTTCTGAATGTTGAGCTTTAAGCCAACTTTTCACTCTTCTCTTTCACTTTCATCAAGAGGCTCTTTAGTTCTTCTTCACTTTCTGCCATAAGGGTGGTGTCATCTGCATATCTGAGGTTATTGATATTTCTCTTGGCAATCTTGATTCCAGCTTGTGCTTCTTCCAGCCCAGTGTTTCTCATAATGTACTCTGATCATTATCCAGGTGTAAAGGTTTTAAATTGAAAGTATATCAAGGTGGCCTGAGGTTAAGATGGTGGAATAGAAGGACAACGAGTTCACTTCCCCTTAGGTACACATTGAAAATACATTGACCTGTGGAGCAGTCTCATTGAAAACACCTGAAGAGTGTCAGAAAGTCTCTTATACAATCAAGGCTGTAAAGAAGGGTCCCTACTAAGTTAGGTCAGTGTGAAGAGAATCAGGACCTGTCCCTCTAGGAGGGGACACAGAAGAGGAGGGGATTACATGGGCTCAGAGAGAGAGAGCTTCCCTCTGGAGGGAACAGATTGAACCACATATGGGCATCCCAGTCCTTGGGTCTGACACCAGGAAGAGTCCCCTTAGCTGGTTTGAAAACCAGTGGGCTAACAGGAGGGCTTTAAGAAACCTAGACTCTGCTTGAGAAAAGTGCGCCTGTGCTGTTTACTACTGGAAATGGTGAAGGAGGCAGATTGCAACTATCCAGGACCCTTTCTCAGGACCACCCTAGCATGCCAAGCACCCACTCTGGCACCTCTACCCCTAGTGCAGCTGCCCACTAGGGCGAAGGCTGCTGTACTAAGGTGAGTGGGCAGTTGTGGAAAACAGAGTTGTGGAAAACAGAGCTGGGATCTGCATCTGAACGGGGCTTATATTCTCAAATATAAAAAAGAAAAACTACTACTTTATTCTGTTACTTGATTGATTTGTTATTGCACTTTGAATAAAATATGACCTCTTTACCACGGCCTGTGTGATCTGGTCCTTGTCTGCCTCTCCAACCTTATGGGCTACTACTCCTTCTCCATGTGAGTCTTTTTCTGGGCTAGAGGGCTTTGTAATCATAGGTCTCCTCTGCCTGAAATGCTTTTGCTAAAAGTCTTTGCATGATTGGCTTCCTCTTAACTATGGAAGCCACAGATGCCTAATCCAATAGCCACCCTCCCCTCTTCCTCACCAAGAGAATACTGATTTTATTGGGAGAGCAATGGCTCTATTTAAAATACTTGATCTCCAGCCTCTTTTGTGGCTAGGAGTGATGCAATTCTGGCCAATAAGATGTAAGTAGAAGTTAATAGGCACAGTCTCCTAGAAAACTTTTTAAAAGAGCTAAACCAGCTGCCTCTTCTACCTCCTCCCTCCCTGTCTGCGTTTTCTTAATGAAAATGACTGTAAGGTTAGAGCCTCTGTGGTTCCCGGGTCAGCAGACTCAATATCACCTGGGAACTTGTTACAAATGCAAATTCTCAGGCCCCACCCCAGATCTCAGGGAATCAGTGACTCTGAAGGTCAGGCCCAGAGAAGTGTGTTTCAACAAACTCTTCAGGTGATTCTTCTGCATGCTGAAGTTTGAGAGCCACTGAGGAAGAAGACAGAAGTTTCCTTACAGATGGTGACAAAGATGGATGAAAGCTAATGTACTTCTGGCATCACAGAGCTACTGCACTAGAATTGGGCTGCCTCCTTTGCACTTGACAGTTCTGTAATCCCTATTTGATTACGTTACTGTGATTAGGTTTCTGTTCCTTGCAACTGAATGCAATTCTAACTGATAAATCATCTTTTAAATCTCAGCTCAAAACATTATCTCTGTGGAGAGGCCTTCTTCCACTACTCTGCTTATACTCTCCATCCCCATCAAAGTCCTTCTCCATTACACCAACATTTTTGTTTACTTTATAGCACTCATTATACCCTGGAATTATCTCACCTTCTTACTGTTTATTTGCTTATGATCTGTTTTCCTTGTAAGAATGTCTTCACACTGTCCTCTAGCACATACTGAAGTGTCTGGTACATAATGGACGCTTTCTAATTATTTGTGGATGAGGTTGCAAAGAGTCAGACACAACTGAGTGACTGAAGAACAAAAAATTTAAGAATTATACATTACATCTAATATGTACTTTTAAAACAGTCAAATGAAAAAACATAGTTCATTACAATCATACAACTTTTAGGAAAATTTTTGAGAAATACATACACATATTTTAAAATGAATACAATACAGAATATAATGCACACTTGCCTATGAACATTTTCCACCTTACTCTTAAGTGCTCTATCGATTCTAAAACTACAAACAAAATTAACAAAATAGCTATGTAAACATTCAGCATGGCACAGAAATGAATTGCATGAGTTCAGCCTTTATTTGGCAAACTTGTCTTTCCACAGATATCATTTTGTGCTACCCCAATTGATGTGGGAAACTTATTAATAACAAAACCTCCTACAGCATTTAAACACAAACATTCAAATAAAAACAATTCTGATCATTTTTCTGATGCATGCCAGAAGACATACATAACAAAGTGTTAACCTTGCAGGAAAAACATTCTCTTTACCTACATACCCTTTCTTTCTAGTAATCTTGAGTTTGGTCTGAGACTAACATCCTGCAAATAAATGAGGTCTTCTCTGGCCTCTGCAGGTATATTGGGAGAGGGGATTTAGGTTGAGGGTTCCCTGAGGATGAATTTGGGGTTTTTGCTCTCTGCTTCTCTGGGAGTGATTCAAGGAGCCCCAGTGCTACTACAGTGGGAGAAGTGAAGCTTCTTTTTCTTACTTTAACCTCATATAAAATTGCTCTCATAAACCTTTGGAAATCTATCCTTTGATTAAAAAATAAGTTGTTATGTAACATTTAAATAAACTATTTGAACACTTTTCTCAATGAAGTACAGAACAATCAAATACAATAAAGTACAGTGTTTTCTACTTATATCCCTATCCACTCTTTCTTGAGGCCCTGGAGGGGTCTCCTTGGGGCACCATTGTAAAAGAAAAGCAGCAGAAAGTGCCAGAGGCAGAATGGGGAGCTGCTCATTAAGTTAAAGAGGACTCTGAGATTCGGGTAAGACCTTTATCTCCCTTTCTCACAAAATTAGGAAAGAATTTAGGTAGTGTTTCCTGAGAGTCCCTTCTAAATACTTGGAGGTGAAATGACTTTAGGTCAGTAGTATATAAAGAGAAAACTTTTAAGAAGCCCTCAGAAGCTGTCCTTAACCCAACATGGCATATTTCCTTCTTATTCTTAACCAGTGAAATAATCTTTTATCTCATGGGTTTCTATTTGAATAACTCCTGCCTGGAATTCCATCAGAACCATCATCAAAGTTATCAGTCTCACTTTAGTAATGACAGCATTCTGTAAGGCAGGGTTCTTATTCTTAACTGGTTAAGAGAATTGCCTGGGAAGCTTGTTTTAAATAATGTAGGTTCTTGAGCTGTACTCTCAGAGATCCTGATTCAGTAGGTCCTGGATGGGATGTGGGAACTTGCATTTTCAATAGGGCTTTCCAAGTGATTTTGATGGAGGTGGTGGGACCCCCCCCCCCCCCCCCAATTAGAGCAACACTGGCTTTACAGAGAGGCCAGAATTGCTTCTTTCCCAGAATAAACCTACTGTAGACAGTGACCCCAGGAGCCAGACTTTCCAAAGGGTCCTCCTTGATGAGGTCTCTGATGAGGAGGTCATTTATACTTGTCTCCAGAAACTCAGGCAGTGAGTCTTGTCCCCTACTCTATAAGTGAGCCAAAAATTGGACTCCCGCTTGTCTGGAATTGAGGATAAACAGAAAAATCCCAAGCATCAGAAACATCTGTCTTCTGGTTGGGGGCCCATGTACCATCTTCTCCTTCTATCTTTTTCCTTTTCACTGATGTCGAGCTAATGAAGCCAAATAGACCCACACAGATAATATGTTGTTTGGGTAGGGGTGAATGTACACAGCTAGAGCAAATTCTGTCTGTGGAAATTCAGAAGAATGAATTCCAGTTTGATACACAGCATCAATGACTGACTGTACATCAGTGTATGGCATCTGGATAGGAAATCCTGTGACCTGGACCAAAGACAATAATACATAAACCCACAGTACAATCATGTAGGTGGTTGGGAATTACTGTATGAAAAGAGATTACAGAAGCCTCAAAGAAATGGAAGTCATAAAATAATAATAATAATAGTTATCATTTTGTGGGTGTTTACCAAGTTCTAGGGGACTTCCTGGTTGGCTCAGCGGTAAAGAATTTGCCTGTGACAAGAAGACACAGGAGACACCACAGGTTCACTCCCTGGGCCGGGAAGATCCCTTGGAGGAGGGCATGGCAACCCACTCCAGCGTTCTTGCCTCGGAGAATCCCATGCAGAGGAGCCTGACAGGCTCCAGTTCATAGGGTCACACAGACTTGGACACAACTGAAGTGACTGAGAATGTACTATGTTCTAGGCACAGTGCTAAATACTTCACATATATGATTAATCCTCAAACAACCCTTTGAGGCAGGTTTTGCTATAACCCCACTTTATAGAAAGAGCAGCAGAGCCAGGTCTGTCTAATGCCAGAGGCTACACATTTAACATTCCACATACCTGCACTTTTTCTGCAATGACAAAGTGCCAACAAGGAAAATTCTTGGTCATATAAATGATTTAACAGAGCATTTTGGAAGAATTTATTTCACATTGATTTACTTTATATTTATTGATATCTATGACAGGATTGGAGAAGGCAATGACACCCCACTCCAGTACTCTTGCCTGGAGAATCCCATGGATGGAGGAGCCTGGTAGGCTGCAGTCCATGGGGTCGCTAGGAGTCGGACACAACTGAGCAACTTCACTTTCACTTTTCACTTTCATGCATTGGAGAAGGAAATGGAAACCCACTCCAGTGTTCTTGCCTGGAGAATCCCAGGGATGGGGGAGCCTGGTGGGCTGCCGTCTCTGGGGTCGCACAGAGTCGGACACGACTGAAGCGACGCAGCAGCAGCAGCAGCAGCAGCATGACAGGATTGGGCTTCCCTGGTGGCTCAGCTGGTAAAGAATCCTCCCGCAATGTGGGAGACCTGGGTTCAGTGCCTGGGTTGGGAAGATCCCCTGGAGAAGGGAACAGCTACCTAGTCCAGTATTCTGGCCTGGAGAATTCCATGGACAGTATAGTCCATGGGGTGGCAAAGTGTTGGACATGACTGCGGGACTTCCACTTTCATTTCCTCTGATGACAGGATTAAAGGATATGGGACATGGGTCTCATGTAAAATTACCTATTAAAGAATTTACAAAGGACAATCATAAGCTGCTTTCAAGCCTCAGATTGATTACTTTTCTGATCTTTAAATCTCTTCACGTGCTCTTCCCTTGTGACTGCATAGTACACTATCCTTCCCTAGTTTACTTAATAAATTACACTGCAGTTACATATTTTCTGATCTAACAAGACCACTGTCTCTGTGAATGCTCAAAATGTTATCTGTCTCACTTACTGTCATAACCTGAAGTGAATGGCACAATGATTGCCACATGGAATACAAATAATAGTTAACATTTAGTAAGTGTTGGGTGCTATGGTTAAGCAACTCAATCCTCACCACAACCACAAAATACCTAACTTTTTTTATCTTTGTTTATCTTGTGCAATAGGGTAAGAACGTATAAAGAAGTTGAGTAATTTGGTCAAAGTTAGTGAGTGGTTGAGCCAGGATTTGAACCCAAGCTGCAGGATTCAGTCTAGATTTATGAATCTGTGTTATTAAACAGCAGATAATTTTACAAAGGAACTCTAAGTTTAAAACCTTGGCTTATACTTAATAATACTTTGCTTATCTATTTACCCCCTAATTCAATTAAAAAGAAAGCAAAACAAAACAACTACCTCCCTATTCATGAATAGTGCCTGCAGACCCCTCCCTGGCAGCCTAAGTATCAACTTTCAACAAATAGCTTCCTTTCCTCTTCCCAAGGCTTTCTCTCGGGGACATTTTCTGATCTCCAAGATGGAAGGGGGAAGGAATATCACTCTTGGGAGGCTGGGGCTTCCAAAAACTACTGCAACAATTCATAGGCAAGAGGAGGTGAGAGGATTCTCAGAACTCAGGATTCTCAGAATTCAGGGGAAGAAAAGAAGGACTTTACACCAAATGCCTACCATGTTTGATTATGGACTTGAGTTTGATAGGCCTTTTTACATGAAGGATGATGTCAAATGTGCTGGTGAATATACGAGAGGAGGTTAAAACAGAAGTCCAGGCTATGATGTATAAATTTGAGAATACTTTCCATATGGAAGGTATTAAAGCTTGCCTGAAGTCCTCTTGCCCAGAACCAAGGACAGGGAATCCATCCTATTACTACCATCTAGAGATCATTTCTTAGTTTTTTAGTTGCAAGTCATTTCCTTTTGGGCATCTCTTTCCAAAGTTTGTGGTTTGTGTATCATAAAACTGATTCCAAGAAAATGTCATGCAATCTGGTCACAGTACTAGTTATTCACTACATTTGAAAAGTCTCAGTCTAAACATAAGTGGATTTTAATGACATACCATGTATAACATGAAGGTGAAGTGAAAGTCGCTCATTTGTGTCTGACTCTTTGCGACCCCATGGGCTATACAGTCCATGGAAGTCTCCAGGCCAGAATACTGGAGTGGGTAGCCTTTCCCATCTCCAGGGGATCTTCCCAACCCAGGGATCGAACCCAGGCCTCCCTCATTGCAGGCGGATTCTTTACTAGCTGAGCTACAAGGGAAGCCCAATGATCAAGATAAAAGATATCTCAGGGGTTTTTAAGATTACGATCATCTGGCAATTAACATCATAGGTAAAACAAATGTCATTAATGCATTAAATCATATACAAACCCAATAAAATTGTAGTAGTCTTTCAAATTCACTCTCTTCTTCAGATGAAACAAAGCTTCCAGTACCAAGTTCTAACTTAGGAAGAATCTGTCGTAAAATGAAAGTACACTGTCTATTCCAACGTGTCGGCTGTTTAGGCCGCCATTCCATTATTTTACACTTCAGAGTTCTTTCGATCCTAAGGTAAGAATGCACAGATCATTTTATGATAAATTACAACTCATGGAATAAATGTGAAAAAAAGTTTTGTCACGTTTACTCAAGTATGAGAATAATACTTTGGGGTAATGCCCTGGGGGTTTCTTGCATTAGTAAGAATGCAACGGTCATCTTACGATAAAATACAACTCATTTAATAAATGCGAAACAAAAGAGTTTTGTTGCATTTACTCAAGTATGAGAATGCTATTTTGTGGGGATTTCCCTGGTGGTCCAGTGATTAAGAATCTACCTTGCAATGCAAGGGATGCAGGTTCAATCCCTGGTCAAGGAACTAAGTAAAATGAGTAAGATGCCCGAGCGCTCTGGAGCCCGTGTGCTAATACTAGAGAGGCCATGTGCTGCAAACAAAGATCCTGGATGACCCAACTCATGCTGCGACTAGGACCCCACACAGCCAAATAAATACAATAAATTTTTAAAATATATAGTCATTCACAATTTAAAACAATGATACATTTTTGATGTAGGAGAAAACCAGACCTCCATGGTGAGGGATATCTGCCATCAACCATATTAATCTGGTTTGGGAGAGATCAGGCTCTTGCTTGGCTTGAGGAAGCAAGATGCTTCCTGGGGTAGCCAGCAATTAGTTCTCAAAGACACTTCTTTCTTCCAGTTCCCTGTGTGTAGATAGCTGCCTACTAGGTGTGATTTGCTACCATCTGATTACTGGGTTGGCATTCTTGTTCTCCAAGACCCTCCTCTGACAAAAGATGTCTTGTTTCCAAGAAATGCTTTATAAAAATCCAGGTATCTTGTCTGGGGTAGCGTTAGCAGGAATGGGGTTATTAGATCAGTTAATCCAGCAAGTGGAATTGGGAGGAAATGAGACACTGGGCTGATCAGTATGATGATCAGTTTCCCCTGATCTGATCATTCCCCCCAAATGTATGCTCTACGTGAGCAGGGAGTTTCACCTACCTACCCCGCCTCTGAAACAGTGCCTGCTGAGGAACTGTTCCAGGGAGGAAGTGGAGCCCAGTTGAGCTGGTTGGTGGAAAGCCTTTTCTCTGCAGAGGATTATTGTGTGCTGGGCCTCTCCTTTTGGCTGAGTCTAATAAAGTAAGTGGTTCTGAGTTTGCAAAGAGTCTCAGTCATGGCTACACACCAGAATCACCTGTAGGATTCTATCAAAATACTGCACTATCCTCCAGATAGTGGCTCAACAGGTCTGATCTTGGACTCTGGCACCTATATTTAGTTCCAGAAGCAATTCTGATGAAAACTAAAAGTTGGAGACAATTTCCTAGTGCATTTCTTCTTTTTATTTTTTTTGGTTAAGAGCTGGGGAAGAAGAAGGGGAGTAAGAGGTGGGGGTCATGTGCTAGTGAGAAAAGGGAGTGGCAAAATGCTTTTTGTCCTTTTCTGTTTTGATTAGTTGGTAGCAGCTTACATGCCAGCCTGCTGTGTCAGCATGAGTCACTGGAAGTAGTCAGATCTAGAAGCTTCTGACATATCTGGAGTAGGAGCAAGGTCTGCTGCGAAGGCTGTGACACTTTGGGCTTGACTGAGCAACTCCTCAGGGTGTGTGTGTGTGTGTGTGTGTGTGTGTGTGGAGTATGTGGATGCGGGTGGCTCCCAGGGACAGTACTGGTATTTCTACTACCAGCTCAGATGTTTTGACCATACCCCTGTTGTTCTTTCAAGAAGTGTTAGCTATAAGGCTCAACAGGTGTCTGTGTTGAGAACTTCCCAATAGCAGCCCACAATGTTGTCCAGATGCAACTGTATTTAACTTGGCATGTTTTTTCAAGGAGTATTGTGGATAGCAGAGGGGCTGATTTTTTTTACACAAGGGCCAAGAGGCAGATGACTCAATGGAACTATTAAATCTCCATTTCATGCTTCTGTTGCTGAGTCTAATGGGTATTTTGAGAGACTGGGTAACAGGACTGAAGGGTGGCTGAATGGGAGATTAGGGAGAAAACATGATAATCATAGCATATAGAGATCATACCTGTTCTTTAGATCTTCTACCATGCTCTTATTAGTATCAGAATAAATTATTTCTTCAGGCTGAAATACAGAAACCTGAAAGTGAGAAAAGATTCTAGGGAGGCCATCTTGATATCAGTCACCCCTTGGAGTGCTGATCATAATGCGGGCGGGCAACCTAAACCTGTCTCATGTGGCAGAAACACTCAATAATAGGGGCACAAAGCTAACACAGATCACAGCGTTTCCTTTGACTTTAATACTACTTCACCAGGGCAGGAAAGGGGAACTGGATTTACGAAAGATATTTCTCATGAGACAGATCTGCTGTTTGTTTATTCAAATAAGAACTTGGCATACTTATTCATTCCATCAGACAATCCTTGGAAGCTGTACTGGTCTCATCCACTTATTAACTGTGACCTTGGAGAAATTACTTAACCGCTTGGAGTCTCGGTTACCACATCTTCTAAAGAGGGACAGTAAGAGCATCTACTTCCCTGGGGTCATGCGAAGATTTTAAAATAAAGGCACATATTGCTCAACTAAGGTCAGATATTACTCTTCTAACATGGTTTATCATCCTCCTCCTTTCAGCAGGCAGGAGTCAGGTCTCCATGTTCACAGGTGTGCATGCGCGCATACGCAAGCATACACACAGAGTCCATTTCAGTCTCTGCTGTCTTCAAGTCTTTGCTTCAGGCACCCCAGCAACAGCAGACAGCAAGGCTCTACTGTGTTTCCCCATGTTGCTCGGCTGAGCCGGATTTTCTGGGACAAGGAGAGGACTTCTCCAACCCCCTCCCTCCTACCCAAATGCCCTGCAGGGCTCACATAGACAAGAATGGAGGAGTGGGACTGGGTTTAGAGAGTCTTTACTTTGAATATTTATGAGCTGAGAAATAGAGGCTCTGTAGAGACAGGGACAGATGCTTCCCCCTCGTGAGTGTAAGGGAGGAAACATTTGGGGGACTCTAGGTCTCAGAAAATTTCAGGGGTGATTTGAGGAGGCTCAGTCTATCATGTCCTGATCTAAGTCAGTGGCTCCCAATATGTGATGCCCCCCTCAGCAAAATGTTGCTGAGTCAGCAGCCTCAGACCTACTGACTCAGAAAATGTGAGGGTACAGCCAAGCACATTGCTTTTTAACAAGCCCTCTAGAGGATTATGATGGTTGGAGAACCACTAGATTAGAGAACATGCTCAGACACAGTGAATTTGCCCAGAGTAGATCATGGCAGAAGATGAAATACTGGAGAAAGTAAAGTCTAAAACCCAGCATCATCTTGCAGAGGTCACCAACTATTGCAGACAGGGCAGGTAACCAAATCCCGACTGCTGTCCTCAATTACTGTCTGCCCCAAAACACTGCCCTGCGCTCCTAACCCGGCAACTCCTGTGGATCAGTTAGACCACCTTCAGGCCCGAAAAGGAGGCCTGGGTTATGTCGACCCAATACGTTTATGGAGTGTTAGTCTATTTCCCATTAGGGCAAAGGCCCCTTGCAGGGAATTCATAACCTTTGAAACTTGAAGAGGACTTCCCTGTTAACTCCATTTCTCTCACACACACTCAAATTTATGTTCTCAATTGTGATTAACAGAAAAAAACAAAAAACAAAAAACAACCCAGCATTCACTACAGACGGTGGTTTATTCTGGTATGTGTGTGACAAGGCAGAGGATCAAGGGCCACTGGCCCACAGGGAAGAAATCAGTAAAGATGAAAGTCAAATGCAACTATGAGTTTTCTGTTTAATTACTCAACTTGACAAAAGGTTTAGTTTCCACTCTCAGTCAGAGTGGCTTTTAAAAATACAATTTTGATTACGGCAGCCCTTGCCCTGGTGATGCTGAATAAAGAATAAATGCCAAAATCCTGACCAGGACCTCAGCTCATCTCCGCTCACCCCCTGGTAGCAGCCAAGCTGACCTTTCAGCTCTGTGACAGACACTTGGCCCTGCAGGTCTTCATCTGCCTGCAACGCAGGAGACCTGAGTTCAATCCCTGGGTCAGAAAGATCTCCTGGAGAAGGTCATGGCAACCCACTCCAGTATCCTTGCCTGGAGAATCCCATGGACAGAGGAGCCTGGCAGACTACAGTCCATAGGGTTGCAAAGAGTCGGACATGACTAAGCGACTAACACACAAACAGCAGGTCTTCAAGCCTGCTGTTTCCGCTTTGTGCTGGGACTATTCTCTTCACTAATCTTCATCTAGACCAGCTCCTGCTGCTCACCCCTCTCCACTGTGCTGCTGGTCATCACTTTTTTCCCCAGGAAGCCCCTGAAGCTCCCCTTCCCCTCAGGTTTCCTGCTGTGTGCTCCCCAAAGCACATTCATTTCTTCTTAGTGGTATTTATCTCTCTCTACTCCAAGTGCTTGTTTCCTTCTGTTTCCCCTTCTAGAACACAAGCTCCAAGAATATGGTTGCTGTTCAGTCGCTCAGTTGTGTCCAGCTCTTTGCACCCCCAGGGACTGCAGCATGCCAGGCTTTCCTGTCCTTCACCATCTCTCGGAGTTTGCTCAGACTCATGTCCATTGAGTTGATGATGCCATCCAACCATCTCTGTTGCCCCCTTCTCCTCTAGCTCTCAATCTTTCCCAACATCAAACTCTTTTTCCTTGTGGTACCTATACCTAACACAGTGCTGACCCACTGCAGCACTCAATAAATGTTACCTGAATTAATAAGCGAATGATTAAAAGAAACAAAAATTCTCATCTCTGAATATACTGTTCTCCCCCTAGGAGGCTGCAACCAAATGCTTTGGTCACAACTTTGGGATGGGCAAGCAAGGCATTGTGTGGGTGCTGTAAATGTGGCCTGCTCAACAGAGATAAGCACATTTCCCCTTAACTTAAAATGACTTTACAGACGTACAAATGCTTGCATCTGCAAGGAAAATGTTTAGAAGAATACACAAGAAACTACTAACTGTGGTTATTTCTTAGAGCGTGGGGGGAAAGTGCTAAAGAGGGAAGAAACTCTTCATTTTATATACTTGGGTACTGTTTGATTTCTTTTCCCCCACAACCACCATTCCTTCTTTTTGATATTGTGAACTATGCCAAACATACAGATAAAGCACTGAGAATAAAGTAATGAACATCCACCCAACATACATACCACCTAGCCATATGTAACCTTTGTATTCCTCCGTATTTGTTTTAGATTGTTCCAAAAGATGTAGGAACTTGCTGGTGATCCAGTGGCTAAGACTCTGCCCTCCCAATACAAGGAGCCTGGGATCAATCCCTGGCCAGGGAACTAGATCCCATATGCACAGCCAAATAAATAAATGTAAAGATGTAAAACATTTTTTTTTTTTTTGAAAAAGATGTAAAACATTACAGATAGACTTAAAGTACTCTATATACTGCTCCCTGATCTCATTCCCCTCTTTTCTCTCTCCAAAGGTAACCTTTACCCTAAATTTGATGTTTATCATTCTCATGCAAGCTTTTATACTATCACTATGTATCTATGGGCTTCCCTGATAGTTCAGATGGTATTCTTTCTGCCTGCCAAGCAGAAAACACTAGCACAATACCTGGGTTGGAAAGACCACCTGGAATAGGAAATGGTAACCCACTCCAGCATTCTTGCCAGGAGAAATCCATGGACAGAGGAGCCTGCAGGGCTACAGTCCATTGGGTCACAAAGAGTTGGACATGACTGAGCAACTAGCAATTTCACTTATATATCTGTATATATAAACACATATTTTTCAAACTTCATATATATGTGTCATTTCACATCTTCTTTACTTTGCTCAACATTACATTTTTTATATTCACTCACGTTGATACAACAGCTCTAGGTCAGTGGTCCTCAACTGTGGCTACATGTGGGAGTCACTTGGGGAGCTTTAAGTAACACCAATGTGTGGGCTCTTCACTCAGAGATTCTGATGTCATGGATGTACAGTCAAGTTGAGAGCTACAGTAAATTAGTTTCATATATTCTTTTTTACTACTGTATAGAAGATTTTGGGTTTCTCTGGTGACTTAGTAAAGAATCTGCTTGCAATGCAGGAGACCTGGGTTTGATCCCTGGGTCAGGAAGAGCCCCTGGAGAAGGGAATGGCAACCCACTCTAGTATTCTTGTCTGGAGAATTCCATGGACAGAGGAGCCTGGTGGGCTATAATGTATGGGGTCGCAAAGAGTCGGACATGACAGAGTGACGTACACATACATACATATAAGATTTCATAGTGTGGGTTCTTGACAACTTATGTGCCCATTTTCTGGTTTATAAATCATCTCCTTTTTTTTTTTTTCTATTTCAAGCAATTCAGTAATGACTATTGTTGTGCTCATCTCTCTGTGCTAGGGTACATACTTAGAAGTTGAATTGGTGGATCAAAGGTTGAGGTTTTTCAACTTTACCAGCCTTACCATATTGATTTTCAAAGAGTTTATAGCAATTTACACTCCCACTGTTTCTCAGCCTGTTTGCCAATATTTGATGTGATCACACTTAAAAAAATGTTTCCCAATCTTATACATGTGAAATCATGTTTTGTTTTAAATTATATTTCCCTCAGTACAAGTGAGGTTGAGCTCTGGAGTTTCTGCTTCTATGAATTGTCTTCTTCCTATTTTTCCAATGTTCTTTTCCTTATCCCCCCTCTCTTTCTTCCTCTGGGTCATAGCTCCCAGTTTTTGAATTTTGCAATTGCCTGCACATTGACATACCATGGCTGTCAATCCAGAAATGGCTGTTGAAATGAAATTTGGGTGTCTTCCCAAAGTGATACTGAGCACACCACAGATTCCCTGGCCAAGTCATCTGGTAGTTAGATTGGTTCCTGATGCTCTGATCTGTACTTTGGTCTCTTACCTCCTGAGCTCCAGGTAATGGGTTTACAGCTTACCTTTCTCATCTTCTCTCAAGAGGAGCAAAGTAGGGAAGCTCCATCACAGTACTGGCTTCAAAAAGTGAGACTGGCTCTGGTTTCCTGGATTTCATGACTCATTTTTAGACTTTGCTCCCATCCTCTTTGGGCCCTGCTCACCGATGGTGTTTCTGTCCTATTTCTATTCCATGAGATACACATCATGGTTCAGAGCCCAGATAAGCCTTTTGTTTTTCAATTTGTATACTTTATTATTGTCCTGGATGTGTAGTAGAAGTGCAAGGTCAAAGTGAGAACTTATTACACCATCTGGACATTATATTTTCTGTTTCATGATGAACACTTTAAAATTTTTCCTCTAAAACCTAAATTCACAATTAAGATGATGCCTTCTTCTCAATTCTTCTTTTGCAAGTAGAGGAAAAGGACCAGAGTAGCCCAAGGTCAGGCTGGATGGCAGAGAAAACTGGGTTTTATTGATATTGATAAACCATTCAATAAGCAATCAGCTATATTAATGTAACAATTGCTGGCACAACTCTAAGGTCGGAACCAATGGTAACTTTCACAGAGACACACCTGGAAAAGTGTGATTTACCTGAATGCTTTGTGTTTTTGTTCCTTGATAATTTTTTGGAAGCAATTGTTTCCAGAAACTTTCCTTTGAATAGTCAAAATACACAGCCATTGGTGAATTATTCTGCTGAAGATTAAACCAGACCTATTAAAACATCAACAAAGAATCAACACAGGCCCATGGGAGTATGAAGCCCACAGTGGGTTACGGTCTTACTACCCAGTGAAGTGGCAGAAGCCAAGGACAGCTCTGAGGCAGGAGGCACAGACAATTCCAGGGGCATGTGAACACGAGACTGCTCACTGGTTCTCAGCCTTGGAGGCGCTACAGAATCACCTCAAGGAGCTTTGGGGATAGAGGATTTCCCTGGCCCCACATCCCAGGGATTCTAATTGAACATCTATGGTTTCTTCAGCATTTCCACATGATTCTAATGTATAGTCAGGGTGGAGAGCCACAAGTTGGACTCCTGAGGAGAGAACTCAAGATCTTCCCTCCTCACCCAACACACTTACGTTTTCACCATCAAACAAACAATCTACGCCTTGTAACGGACAAAATGGGTCGAACTGCTTATGACACCGTCCAGTTAATGGATTCCAAAGCAAATATTCATCAGTTTCCTGAGTTAATACATACGCCACGTGCCCCTGTCCGAAGAAAGAGTTAAAATTATTTTTGGTGGATGATTGATTTAACTCATTTTTGTATTGGAAATTGTAGTGTAAGCATATGCTATCTCTGACTTTTTACAGATAATATTATCAGTCACCTTATAGATTCTTTATTCTGTATGATTTATGTATTTATTGGCCATGCTGCACGGCTTGTGGGCTCTCCATTCCCTGACCAGGGATTGAACTCGGGCCACAGCAGCGAAAGCCCAGAATCATAACCACTATGTCATCAGGAAACTCCCTGGTATCTCTGATCTTTTAAAAGCCTTTTTTAGAATATTTAAAAAAAAAAGAATATTTACAATTTTTTTGAAAAGGGAAAAACCAAAGCAATAGAAATCCACAGGCCCAAGCTATCATGAGGGTTCAAATGAGAGAACTTATGAGCCAGTGTTGCCACCCTCATAGCAATAAAATATGTTGTTCTGATGAAATCAGTATATGAAGAACATTTCCCAATAGCTAGTGCTAATGCATAGGGGTACTTTTGTACAACTCACACAAAGGTGGTATATGGATTAGCCCTGCTGGCAATGGCACCCCACTCCAGTACTTTTGCCTAGAAAATCCCATGGATGGAGGAGCCTGGTAGGCTGCAGTTCATGGGGTCGCTAGAGTCGGACATGACTGAGCGACTTCACTTTCACTTTTCACTTTCATGCATTGGAGAAGGAAATGGCAACCCACTCCAGTGTTCTTGCCTGGAGAATCCCAGGGAGAGGAAGCCTGGTTGGCTGCCGTCTATGGGGTCGCACAGAGTCGGACACGACTGAAGCGACGCAGCAGCAGCAGCAGCAAGCAGAATATACTTAGAGATCAAGGGTGAACACCATGGAGAGTTATGGTGTTAGTCCAAGGCTCTGAAAAGCTAGGTAAAGTTAAAAAGCCATCAAATTAATTTTGAGAACAAGATCTAGAATTAGAGGCCAGAGAGAAATTAAACAGAAAATCATTTGAGGAATAAAAGTAGTCACTATGTTACTATTTTGCTCTGCACATACTTTTGAAGTGTAAACCTTTCTTATTTAGCAAAAAATAAAAATTTCGGGTAATGATAACTGCTTAACATTTATCATTTATGTACCCCAGGTTCTGTACTCAGTGCTCATGCTAATTCTACTTAATTTCTCACTTTAATTAATTCCAAATTCTGTGAGGTAGGTATGATTATCATGCCCACCTTTCACATGAAGAATAAGAGGTTAACAACATGTCTAGGGTAACAGTAAATAGCATTATTCCTTTGAGTGGGGGCTTCCCTTGTGGCTCAGCTGGTAAAGAATCTGCCTGCAATGTGGGAGACCTGGGTTCAATCTCTGGGTTAGGAAGATCCCCTGGAGGAGGGAAAGGCTACCCACTCCAGTATTCTGGCCTGGAGAATTCCATGGAATGTATAGTCCATGGGGTTGCAAAGAGTTGGACACAACTGAGCGACTTTCACTTTCACTTTGAGAGGGTAGATAAATGAGGCTCAGAGAAATAAATAATGCTGAGATCATACAGTTAGTAAATACTATTAGTGAAGTGAAAGTTGCTCAGTCGTGTCTGACTCTTTGTGACCCCACGGACTGTAGCCCACTAGGCTCCTCTGTCCATGGGATTTCCCAAGCAAAGAGGCTTCACCTCAACCACACAGCCAAGGTGAAACGTATAGGTAAGTGCTGCCACCCAGTGTGGACTCACAGGTACAAATACAAGTGTTTGTTAAACTATTGTTCACTGTTCACTGCCATCTAGTGGTGCTCAAAGCTACAGCGGAGCGATCACATGGGAATTAGCCATAGGTTTTGGACAGGGTAAAGCATCTGTCTACAATGCGGAAGACCCGGGTTCGATCCCTGGGTTGGGAAGATCCCCTGGAGAAGGAAATGGCAATCCACTCCAGTACTATTGCCTGGAAAATCCCATGGACAGAGGAACCTGGTAGGCTACAGTCCATGGGATCGCAAAGAGTCGGACACGACTGAGCGACTGAACTGAACTTTCAGCTAACAAACAGGACACAGAAATAATAAGTTTTGGAAAGGAAATACAGAGAAATAAATGATCGTGACAAGAAAAATCTGAAAGTTTTAAATGCTTATCAATATGTTCATATTATTGAATAGAAATAGAGTCCTAATAAGGCAGCTTTCTGGAGGTTTGAATACAGGAGTACATAATTAAGTTGTACAAATTAGTGAATTTCTGGCCCATTTCTTGCACAATTAAAATTTGAGCAGTGAAAAATAGGAGAGGTACATCTTAATTATCTTAAAATATAATTCTAGGAACATATAAAGATGATGATGGTGATGATGGTTAACAACCACTACATAACTATTACTACAATAACTATTACTACATCACCTACCACCATCACTTATTGAGCATTTTCCATAAACCAGGTGCTGCTCTCAGTGTCATATATTTACTACATAATTTAGTATTTCTAGTAACCCCCTGTTGTTCAGTCGCTAAGTCATGTCCAACTCTTTGCGACCGCATGAACTACATACAGCATGCCAGGTTCCTCTCTCCTCCACTATCTTCCAGGGTTTGCTCAAACTCGTGTCCATTGTATCAGTGACGCCACCCAACCATCTCGTTCTCTGCCACCCTCTTCTCCTTTTGCTCTCAATCTTTCCCAGCATCAGGGTCTTTTCCATGAGTCAGCTCTTCACATCAGGTTGCCAAAGTATGGGAGCTTCAGCTTCCGCATCATTCCTTCCAGTTAATATTCAGGGTTGATTTCTTTTAGGATTGACTAGTTTGATCTCCTTGTAGTCCAAGGGACTCTCAAGAGTCTTCTCCAGCACCACAATTCAAAAGCAAGACTTCTTCAGCGCTCAGTATTCTTTATGGTCCAACTCTCACATCTGTACATGACTACTGGAAAAACCATAGCTTTGACTATACAGACCTTTGTTGGCAAAGCAATATCTCTGCTTTTTAATATGCTGTCTAGGTCTGTCATAGCTTTCCTTCCAAGAAGGAGCAAGCGTCTTTTAATTTCATGGTTGCAGTCACTGTCCACAATGATTTTGGAGCCCAAGGAAGAAAATCTGTCACTGCTTCCACTTTTTCCCCATCTATTCTCCATGAAGTATTGGGTCTGGATGCCATGATCTTAGTTTTTTAACATGGAGTTTCAGGTCAGCTTTTTCACTCTTCTCTTTCACCATCATCAAGAGGCTCTTTAGTTCCTCTTCACTTTCTGCCATTAGAGTGGCATTATCTGGATATCTGAGGTTGTTGATATTTCTCCCAGTAATCTTGAATCCAGCCTGTGATTCATCCAGTCTGGCATTTTGCATGATGTACTCAGGCACAGAAGTTAAATAAGCAGGGGGACAATATACAGCCATGTCATATTTCTTTCCCAGTTTTGTACCAGTCAATTGTTCCATGTCCAGTTCTAATGCTGCTTCTTGACCCACATACAGGTTTCTCAGGAAACAAGTAAAATGGTCTGGTATTCCCATCTCTAAGAGTTTTCTGCATTTGGTTGTGATCCACACAGACAAAGGCTTTAGCATTGTCAATGAAGCAAAGTAGATGTTTTCCTGGAACTCCCTTGCTTTCTCCATGATCCAACAAATGTTGGCAGTTTGATCTCTGGTTCCTCTGCCTCTTTGAAACCCAGCTTGTACATTTGGAAGTTCTCAGTTCACACAATGCTGAAGCATAGCTTGAAGGATTTTGAGCATAACCTTGCTAGCATGTGAAATGAGCACAATTTTACAGTAGTTTGAACATTCTTTGGCATTGTCCCTCTTTGGGATTGGAATGAAAACAGACCTTTTCCAGTCCTGTGGTCATTGCTGAGTTTTCCAAATTTGCTGCCATGAAGTAGCACTATTATTTGCACTACTTTACAAAGAAGAAAAACAAAAGGAAGTCATTCTTTACATTGTGGAAGTTTTGATGATACAACATTATTCTCCTAAGTAAATATTTGTTTGCCTATGAAATTTCCTAATTAATTTGTTAAAAAATGGAAACTTGGAGTTGAAGTCTTTAAAACTTGCAACTGAAAGCTAATTAGTTTTGTTTACACTATTTAAATATTAAGTCCAACACTTACTTCCAACACTGAGGTTCCTAGAAGGACCAAAGCTTTCTTCCCAAAATATAGGAAGAAATTACAGAGAAGTATGGCATGCTCCTCCTTGTTTCCAATGGCTAAACTGATGCAGCGCTAAGGTGAGACAAAAGCAACAAGGACGGGAAAAAAAAAAAGGAAGGGAGGGGAGGAGAGAGAGTTGAGTAGTGCAAACATCCAACAGATTCAGGGCCCCTCCACGCCCTTACACACACATTTTTGCCAGGTCACTAAGATGACTGCAAAGTCTAAAACTCTGACACACTTTTCCTGTTAAAACTTTAGGGCATTAGAAAGAGAGAACATTGACCTGGAACATAAGGGTCACCTTTATTATGGGACAATTAATGTGGATACTGTGTGATTCAATAATTTTATCATCCAAAATGAGGCAGGCTTTTTTTTGGGGGACAAATACCCTGGGAAAACAGGGATGAGCACCAAAGAATAAATGCTTTTTAACTGTGATGTGGGAGAAGACTCTTGAGAGTCCCTTGGACAGTAAGGAGATCAAACCAGTCAATCCTAAAGGAAATCAATCCTGAATATTCATTGGAAGGACTGATTCTGAAGCTGAAGCTCCAATATTTTGGCCACCTGATGTGAAGAGCTGACTCACTGGAAGAGACCCTGATGCTGGGAAAGATTGAAGTCAGGAGAAGGGGACAAAAGAGGATGAGATGGTGGGATGGCATCACTGACTCAATGGACATGAGTTTAAGCAAACTCCAGGAGATGGTGATGGACAGGGAAGCCTGGCGTGCTGCAGTCTGTGGGGTCACAAAAAGTTGAACATGACTCAGTGACTGAATAACAAAATTGGCTAATATTTTAAGGAACTTCATCTGATAGGAAATCACACCTGTTTTTAGAGGAAAGTATCCTTTGGTCAATGGAGTCACTCTCTGCCCTGTTCCAATACAATGCTCTCAACTTAGAAGAGATCTGAGTTGGAGCCAAATCAAGAAAATGATGGAAACTTCCTTAACGGAAAGACCTGAACAGCAGGGGTAGGTGTAATCAAATGCAGAGTGCCTAGTAAAGCAGTTGTAGCAGAAGAGAAAAAGCACAGAAGAGGTGGCAGACCAGTGGCCTATGATTCAGCTCCAGTCTATAGGTGTGTTTTGCTTGGCCCCAAAATGCTTTTAAAAATTGGAAGATCACACATACAACTCTGAATTTCTAGATTCTCTTTAAGAATCAAAGGATCTAACAAAATATATGGGCCCAAATGTTCATACGGCAATAATGTGTTGCTGCTGAGTAGCAGCTGTAACATGCAGACTCGGCTGCACCATTTAGACTGGACACGTGCTTCCAATTCATTAGTCCCAGAGAAAGGGCTGTGGTGGCCAGGGAGCTTGGGGAGGGGGAGCTCAGGAGCTCTCAGAGTGACTATTTACCAGTCAGTCTGGAAGCATTTCAATGGTTTTTTTTTTTTTTTTTTTTTTTCAGTTGAATTTTGTAATTTCCCCAGTTTATTTGAGAACAATTTTTTCTGACATATATTCATATGAATTTTAGATTAGTTATTTCAAAGTGTGCACAAATTATGTATATTTCCCTATAACCAGGCACTGACAAAGCAATACTTAATATATTGATATTTAAGCATTCCAACATAAAAGGACTTTTTCCAACTTAATACTTTTCCCACATAAGGTGATCTGTAATTGACATTCAGGCAATTGTACGCATGTAGAAGCAGACACAGTCCCCAGCTGACCATAATACAAACCAGCACACACGTCCTTCTCCTGGATATAACTACATTTCCAGAGGCAAAGGAGTTCCAATGGGAACACATAAGGTGACTTCCTTATGAAACGAACCACACAGACACAAACTAAGAAGGAGTGAAGGTGCTGAGGATGAGTCCCACGACCCTCGCTCCTTCCTGTCCTGAGAGTGCTCGCCCTTCCTGTCCTGAGAGTGCGCGCCTGGCAGCTCACCGCCGCTGGGCACCAGCCCGTGGAGAGGCGGTGCGGCAGGGCCCGTCCACAGCGGGGGGGCAGCGCAGGCCCCCGGGGGCGTCTCACTTCCCTTCACTATGGTCTACTGTGCTGCTCCACTATTTCGACTGTTCCACTGTTTTTGTAACTGGGGCATAGTGGGAGGTTTAGCTAGTCTAAGGAACTCTTACCCCACATAAAGATTTTTTATTTACTCTTTCGCCAAACACAAAGACTGATTTCCATCTACAATTATTTTTTCAGGTAAGAAACAGTGAGTCAACTGAAGAGAGGGCTGCGGCCTTGGCTTGGAACGGTGACACTGTTGACACTGGACACATGGCCTGGGGGGACGAGCCTGGGCCACAGCGGGACGGCCGGTCAGTGCACCTTCTCCAGGAAGGCCCTGCAGCACCGCACGCACTGCTGGTAGACGGTCTCAAAGTCGGCGTCGTTGCCATAATAGGGATCTTCAATGATAAGTTGTTTTTGTGGATCATAGCTCCCGAGCAGTTTGATTTTCGCTCTGCAGTTTTTAACTTGATTACTTTTTCTATTCAAATCTCTCAGATTGCTCTCATCCATACATAGTATATAATCAAAAGTGACAAAGTCTTCTTTGGTAACCTGTCTTGCTTTATGGGCTGTGTTAATGCCATGATTTCTTAGGCAGCTCACAGCTCTTGGGTCTGGTGACCGGCCCACGTTCCAGTCAGAAACAGCGCCACTGTCAATGATCCAATTATCTGAAATGTTTTGATCAGTTACAAGTTTCCTGAAAACCGCTTCTGCGATGGGCAATCGACAGATGTTACCCAGACACACGAACAGCACCGACTTGGTCACCTGCTCAGCCATCTTCCCCCATTTCAATGGTTTAACAACAGATGTGGCCACATCAGTACGCACTGGCTGGATGTGATAGTGAGGGATAGAGGTTAGGAAGAATGGTAACACGGCTCTTCTGAACGATACGTGTGATGAACAGGAGAATTAAGAGCAGAACATGAGTAGTCTTCAATGTCAGGCTAAGGAGGTTCCCCTGACTGCATCTCTTAAGAGAAGGAGGGAATGAATGAGAGTAGGTAACTAACATTGGAAAAGACTCTGAATCTGGGAAAGATGGAAGGTGAAAAGAGAAGACAGCTGCAGAAGATGAGGTAGTTAGCACGATAGCATCACCAGCTCAAAAGACATGAATCTGAGCAAACTCAGGAGATTGCGAAGGATAGAGAAGCCTGGTTGCTGCAGTCCAGGGGGTTGCAAAGAACCGGACACGACTTAGCGACTAACAACAACAAGGTAACTAACACACTGTGTTCTAGTTGCCTGTCCTTTCAAAATCCCTGTATGACACAGATGAGGAAAGTGAGGTCTAATGAAGCTGAATAACTTAAGTCACACAGGTATCAGGTGGTTGAAGTAGGATTTGAACCAAGTTTTGTTCAAAGACTGTATGTTGGGTAGAGGAAATAACTCCTGTGATGATTTAATTAGTCATTCACTCAGGGACATCCCAAGTCCAGAGTTCATGGCAATGGGAAGACAGCAGCCAAAAGGAAGCCTGTGCCGGTGGTGACCTGTTGATTATGAGTACTGTGTGGCTTGGAGGGCACTTGGAAGCACTGGTATTTGCCAGAATGGTTATTTTTATAGTTATTTTTAGCTACTTTAGAGGCTATCTTTCAGTGTTCTGCAGGATTGTAACACATTCTGATTAGTTTGAAGAGTCTCAGAGAGTCTAGAGTAAAATTCAAAAACTCTTTGAGTTTTACCAGATTTGAATCACTGGGTCCTGAAACAAACCACATGCTTGTGTCTCTTTTATTCTTATTTAGCAGAAGGCAGGGTAACTGACCTATTAAATTAGTCCTGTGCTCTCTAAATCCTTTTCGGCCTCAAATCCAGCCTCTAAACATTCTAGATAAGTGCAAATTTGCCTTTTCATTCAAGGAGATTAAACTTGGGATGTATATGTATAGTGTGTGAGTACAGGGCCAGTGTATAATCAACTAAATATAATTTAAGGTGAAATGGAAAAAGTTAGGCAATCTAATTAGGACTGCCAGATTTTGGGGGGAGGGATGGGATGCCTAAAGCAATTTAAATTTCAAATAAATAGTTTTTAGTTTAAATATGTCCCAAATATTGCATGGCAACCAGTCTAAATACAATTTTAATCCAAGTGCCAAGGAAGCTCTTCATTCAGATATGGGAAAACTGGGGAAAGCTTCTGGGAAATGATGGTATTTCCCCTAGATTTCAGGGTCTAACCACCTCTATAGTGAACAAGGCATATTTCATATTTCTCTCTGGAGAATGTCATAATATTGTACTCCTGGAATTCCTGCTTAATCTGAATATTATGAGCTACTTAAAGAGTTGAACAAGATTTTTGGTCTTTAAGAATTATTTTATGGGTTGTTACAGAGCTGAATGAAAACAGTGTATTAAATTATCAAATGTCTTCAAATTGCATAAGGAAAGCTACTACATAAGTGCATAATATTTTTGAATATTTCTTTACAAGAAAAGCAAACATTATACATTTAAATTGTAAATTGTAATTGCTTACCTCTGATGTCATCCATATATCAAAACCATTATTTTCATCCAGTGCCTCAGGCATAATAGGAATCAAAGATACAAAGTGAGCAACAAGGTCCTAAAATAATATTAACTTAGATTTATTAAGAACATACTATATGTCCATCACCAAGCACAGTGCTTTACATGCATTGTCACCAAATTTAGTACATCCTACAAGCCTTTGAAATGCACACTATTATTAATTTTATTTTACAAAAGAAGAACAAGCTTAGAGTGCTAAGATAACCTGCCCACACTAACACACACACTAACACACTAACATAATATATGGGTCACATACTAACACAACATATGGGTCTCTGGGAATAAGCCCAAGTTAGCATGACTCCAGACCATGTATATTAATCATTACATTTCACTATAATAAATTAAAAATTTAAATGTGATACATTACATGTATACTTTAAAATACAACTGTTTAAGAAAATTGAAAAAAGGTGTAGAAGAGTAGCAAAAGTTTGATTTTCTTCTAGGTTCAAAATCCATAAGAATTATTTTTATTAATAATATCCAGTTATAAGTTGCTGCAGCAAGAAGATATTGGTGCAGCCTATTTTTACAAACAACAGAACTTCTGTTGTGGACTGCTACCCCTACGGGGCTGGAGATAAGGACTCAGGTTAGAGTTAACACAGAAAGCTCACCAACATTTTCACTGATTTACAGTAGCTACCGTATATGCACTGCTATGACCTCCTACACTAATCATGTTTCTGACTTCATGCAATTAATTAAACATGGCTCATAATTCCTGATAAGCAGAAGAGCTAGGATTTACACTACTTTTTTTTTTTTAAAGACAAAGACTGCCTTTAAAAGAAATCTGAGAGCATTATTATCTCCTTGGACTTTTGGTATCAGGAAACAGGAAAGAAGAAACCCAAAAGCAGAGTGTAGTAAAATTTGATCTAAATTAGGACTTTGTTTTAGCTTAAAGAATTCAGGTGAGAGCTTCATACTGGAAGAATAATATAAATAAAATATTCTAAAAAGAGTCAATTGAGTCAATCAGGCCCGAATAAATAAAAGGTATAAATGATTTCTCATAGGTGTCCTTTAATCAAAGCTTTTTTTTCCCTTAAAGGGGAGACTAGATTTCTGATTTCACATTTTCCTTTCTCAAAGTGAAAGAAGCTATCTCCTCTTCTGAAATCATAATGATCAACTGTACATGTCTCTTTTGTCAGCTGGTAAATAACAGATACGCATAAAGCCACATAAGGTGAGAAGTGTTATGTTGGCAGTTTACAGAGCAAAAGATAACATAGCCTCTTGACAACAAGAAGCAATCCTTAGAAGGACACAATCTCTTTAGAAATACAACTTTCAATTCTGCCTGAAAATCAAAGGAATTTTTCTGCATCATTTTTCAAAGTCTGACAGAAAGATTATGAAGTTGGTATGGTCGCATGAAGTGATGTGGCAACAGTGACCTTCAGTACAAGTGGGCAGAGTGAAGGGCAACAGGAGGAAACGTTTTCTTCCACCACACACTCAGGAGCACACATTGCAACACAGATGCTATCTCTCTCAGGAAACTGTCTCAGCAATTTTAATAAGAAAGTTTTACTCAAAGTTAACATTAAAAAATAAACCAATTAAAATAAATATAAATTTAGAGTGATCAAAATGTTCTAAAATTTACTGTGGTGATGGCTGCACAACTTGGTATATATATTAAAACCCACTGAATTATATACTTTAGAAGGGCAAATTATATGGTATGTGAATATCTCAATAAATTTACTAACATAAATATCACTTACAAGTCTTGCATTAGAATCATGAAGAAACATATCCAGGAGTTGTTGAGGTGGATTCAATGCTTTGATGTATCTTATTACTAAGATCTGTATCCCTTCATCATTAAAAACAGTAGTGGTGATTCTTCGTTTAGGAAATAATGCCTTACAATTTTTTGTAAAAATCCGTGCTCTCTCCAAAATGTCTATTTGATCTGAAAACTAGAATCAAGTTTAAAATATTTCAACTTGCTACCATATTGTTCCCACAGGAAAATATCAAGAACCAACATTCATTTTTGTCATCTTTGAAATTAACACTCCTTTGATAGTATATCTGAAAATAATTCAGTGGAAAGCCTACCTTGTCTAGTTCTGGACTACAGATGGCATATGATATTTGAGGTTCAATAGTAGCAAAAATATTTAAGAAGGTACTTTCTTTTAAATTCTGTCCATTATAATCTTCTTTAGGAGACACATAAGTCTTACTCCAAGTATACCCAAGCAAAACAGGTGGAATATTTACTTGAAATGTTCCACTAATCTGAAAGAGTATATGAACAGAATGGATTCTGCATGATAAAAATAAACATCAGTCAAAGATAGCTCAGTTCAGTCTACTCTATTGCAGGAAATAGGCTTGCATGGGTTCATGCTGATTCGACTAATAGGGACTTGCAAAGAATGATAAAGTTTTCCATGATGATCTGCTCACAAGCAACCTTGACACCCTGGGTCCCTCTGTAATATGTAGTATGTGGAAAAGGCAGAAGTAAGAAAGGGATGAAATGAGGAAGGAAGTTAACATACCAGAGTGATAGAAACTCTTAGAGAATAAAATTTAAGCTCAGAGAAAAATGCTAAAAGACCATGTTACATTTTGCACTGGGTCTGGAAAGAGAAAAAAAATGGAACAGAAGGAGAGATGACCCAAAGTCCACTGGAGGAGGGACCGTGTGTGTATGTGTGTGTGTGTGAGGAGATAATTTAAAATAATAACTACTACTGATAATAACATAACTAATATTAATAGTTATTGAGCACCTACTATGTATAAGGCATTCTTCCAAGTGCTTGATATAGATCACATTATTCAATGAGGTAGACGCCACTAATCTCCATTTTATAGATAAGGAAATGAGTTCAGAGCATGTGAGGAAGTTGTGACAGGTCACACAACCAATGAGTAGTAGAGCCAGGATTACAATGCAGACGAGTCTACCTTTGAAGCTCACCTTCTTAACTACTTCTCTATCCTAGCATCTGGCCTGAGACTGAGAAGTAACTGCAGGGATTTATAAGAGGAGGCCCTATACCTCCAACAGCTTAAAATCTCCATTGCTCTTCATTCGCAGCACTTGTATTTGTAACGTGCTCCCTCATGACATGCTGTGATTGCATAGAATCATGGAACCCATGGTTACGAAGCAATGTCATTTTTCAGAAAATGTATGAATCTGGAATTATGTAACTATTATAAACAAATATGAATGTTGCTTTAAGACCTACAGTTAGCTGACCTTTTCTTCATCAATGAATACAAAAAATATATGAAATAAATTTGTGGGTATCTCTTAGAGACAGCTAAAATCTTCAAATACTCCAACACCTAAGAGGCACTTGCATACAGGATCATTTCAACTGACTTATCAACATGCCAATCAAAATCTGACTCAAAGAAAACAGTAAGTGTTTCTATTAGCCAGAGACAAAAATTTAGAATTAGCAAAAAATCAGTTTCTGTTACCTCAGATTGTTGTAGGAGAGCAGAGAAAGGGAAGACAATGGATCCAAGCCAATTCTTTCTTATATATGAATGACCACTACAGCTCTTGAAACAGCGATCCTATTAAAATAAATAAGTTTTCTATTACTATTCTATATCATGTGATGAATAACTTCACACAAACTTGCAGGTAAGTATAATAAATTCTCTTTCATTTTAAAAAGAAACCAAAGAGTAAATAGAGAAGTTTTTTTCTCACTTTCAAAAATTTCTCTAAAAGATAATTGACTATTTAAAGCAATAATAATGACCTGTTGCAGAGTTTATGACATATATAAAAGCAAAATATATGATAAAATAACATTAACACAAAGCATAGGAGTAGAAATGGAAGTGTAATAATATCCTGTTCTTACACTATATGTGGAGTGGCATAATATTATAGACTGTGATAAGTGCAATAATATATAATAAAACCTAGACAACAATTAAGAAATAAAAAAAGTACAGCTAATAAGCCAATAGTGAAAATAAAGTAGAATAATAAAAGTATTAATCCAAAAAAGGGAAGAAAAAAAGATCAAAAAACAGACGGGACAAGCAGAAAACAAACAGGAAGATGGAACCTAGCCAAGTCAGTAATTACACAAAGTGTAAATACCCATTTATTAAAAGATAGAGGTTGTGAACTGAATAAAAAAGGAAGACCCAATTATGGACGTGAGTCTGAGTGAACTCTGGGAGATGGTGATGGACAGGGAGGCCTGGCATGCTGCGATTCATGGGGTCACAAAGAGTCGGACACAACTGTGCAACTGAACTGAACTGAACTGAAAGTAAACTCATTTTACATATGAAGACACAGGTTAAAAGAAAAAATAAGAAGAAAAGAAAGAAAACAAACACCAATGAAAAGAAAGCCGAAATGACTATATTTATAACATACAAAGTAGATTTAAGAAATGTAACCACGGATAAAGAGGAATATTTCATAATAATAGGGCCATCAATTCATGAAGAAGGAATATAATCTTAACAGTGTGTGTGTGTGTGTGTGCTAAGTTGCTTCAGTCGTGTCTGACTCTGTGTGACCCAATGGACTGTAGCCCTCCAGGCTCCTGTGTCCATGAGAATTCTCCAGGCAAGAATAGTGCAGTGGGTTGCTATGCCCTCCTCCAGGGGGTCTTCCCTACCAAGCGATGGAACTTGAGTCTGTTACGTCTCCTGCATTAGCAGGCAGGTTCTTTACAACCCTAGCACCACCTGGGAAGCCCTGTAACTCTAATAAAGAGTTATAAAATCAGAGCTAAAAAACATGACACCAAGAGCAATTCATGAAAAAATGCTCAACGTCATTGTGTGTTGTTAGTTGCTCAGTCGTGTCTGTTTGCGACTCACCAGGCTCCTTTGTGTATGGAATTTTCCAGGCAAGAACACTAGAATGGATTCCCATTCCCTTCTTCAGGGGATCTCCCCAACCCAGGGATCAAACCCAGGTCTCCTGCATTGCAGGCAGATTCTTTACCATCTGAACCACCAGGGAAGCCATTCAACATCATTAGTTATTCAGTTCAGTTCAGTTCAGTCACTCAGTCGTGTCTGACTCTTTGAGACCCCATGAATCGCAGCAGCAGCCTCCCTGTCCATTACCAACTCCTGGAGTTCACTCAGACTCAGACTCCATCGAGTCAGTGATGCCATCCTGCCATCTCATCCTCTGTCGTCCCCTTCTCCTCCTGCCCCCAATCCCTCCCAGCATCAGTCTTTTCCAATGAGTCAACTCTTCCCATGAGGTGGCCAAAGTACTGGAGTTTCAGCTTTAGCATCATTCCTTCCAATCAACACCCAGGACTGATCTCCTCTAGAATGGACTGGCTGGACCTCCTTGCAGTCCAAGGGACTCTCAAGAGTCTTCTCCAACATCACAGTTCAAAAGCATCAATTCTTTGGCGCTCAGCCTTCTTCACAGTCCAACTCTCACATCCATACATGACCACAGGAAAAACCATAGCCTTGACTAGACGGACCTTTGTTGGCAAAGTAATGTCTCTGCTTTTCAATATGCTATCTAGGTTGGACATAACTTTCCTTCCAAGGAGTAAGTATCTTTTAATTTCATGGCTGCAGTCACCATCTGCAGTGATTTTGGAGCTCAGAAAAATAAAATCTGACACTGTTTCCACTGTTTCCCCATCTATTTCCCATGAACTGATGGGACCAGATGCCATGATCTTTGTTTTCTGAATGTTGAGCTTTAAGCCAACTTTTTCACTCTCCTCTTTCACCTTCATCAAGAGGAAATGCAAATTAAAACTATAATGAGATACAACCACAGGCTTATTAGAATGGCTAAAATTTTGAAGTCTGACTACATGCTTGTAAGAATGTGAAAGAACTAGAAGTCTCATACAGTGCTGGTGGAAATAAAAAACTGTACAATCACTTTGAAAAAACAGTTTGTTTCTTAAATGTCCACTTACCATATGATCCAGTCATTTCACTCCTATGTATTTACCACCCCCAAATTAAAGCATTTGTATGTAAGACTTCTACACAAATCCTCATGGTAGTTTTATTTATAATATCCCTCCCACCCCCACCATAGAAAACCCACTTGTCCATCAACAGGTGAATATTTAAACATACAATACAACGTGTGTTTTCAACAGACTACCACTATACAATAAAAAGTAATGAACTATTTGATAAATAACACAACATAGACAAATCTAAAAATAATTTTTTTTCCCTGAACAAAAGCTGCCAGGCCAAGGAAAAAAGAGTGAAAACTGTATGATACCATTTCTATAAAATTCCAGAAAATACAAACTATAGTTACTGAAAGCAGATGAATCATTTCCTGGGGTGGGAAGAAGGAAGGGAAGGATGGAGGTATTCTAACAGGACAGAGGAAAACCTTTGAGAGTGATGCATATATTAATTGCCTTGACTTTGATAATGGTTTCATGTATATATATACATATGTCAAAATTTGTCAAAATACACACTTTATGTGCAGCTTACTGTATGCCAACTACTCCTCAATAATGCTATTTTTAAAAATTAGAGACAGTGTAGTGGGGTATTAGGCAAAAAAGGGTTTGGCATTCACCACCAATACCACTAACCCCACTGGCATTTACTCTGTAACTCACTTCACTTTTAGCCATTTACGTTTTTCATTTCATCAGCCGAAGTGCTGAAATAGGGGGAATATGGGAAAGGTGTTAGAGAATAGTTCTTGGGATTGGCATGTTGCTTGTTTGAGTTAAGACGGGCATAGGCAACAAACCGCTCCATAGTACCAGTATATACTTATATCCACTGATTTTTACTTGTAATTGGGGAAGATGAGAGCAGTTGGGTTGAGTTTAGGAATCAAGAAGGAGAGAAAGGACAATGAAGACGTGGGAAGGGTTGGCGCACACTGAACCCCACTAGGTCCCCTGTCCTTGGTTTGGCCCCTGGTGATTAGGGTCAGTGGCTGGAGAAGCTCTTCTACGGTGAGATTTTGTGGACAAATACTATTGCTTTAAAGTCTAGATACACAATATGTGGTATGGATTCAGAGAAAATAGGCCCGTTCTGCCCATGTTTGTACAGAATCCAGTGCCTCTTGAGTATTCTGATAACTCTGGGCTCAAGGATAACTGGAGGGATAACACCCTTGGCACAGATGGTGGCATCGTAATCACGGGCAATGTCAACAGTGGTGGTGGTGAGATTCTTTGGACATGACTGAGCGACTGAACTGAACTGAACTGAGAGCTCTGGGGGCTGAGTCAAAAGAACCCACATACTGACAACTGTAGCTAACAGTCATGTCTAAGCACATATATGAGGACTTCTCGGAGGCTTCCAGAAAATTTTGCGACGGACTGATAGAGGTTTTGTGAGTAGAAGGTAGAATAAGAATAAGACCTTAAATTATTTATGTTAATGTGATTTCTTTTAAAGCCATAGACTCAGAATTTCTGTTAATATTAAAGTTATACACTATTAACCTGGGCTGAAGTAAGGAGCTAGGAAAAAAGAAGGGAGATAAAAAGGACAATTCATTGTGGTTTTTCCCATATACTGTCTTGCTTTCTGCTTCATTTTATGCTTTTCCATCAACCACCTTTCCCTTGCTGTCATAATTATGGATCATGTTGGCTTACTGCCAAGAAATAATGGCATCAGTTACATAGCATCACCAGACATGAATCTGAACAAACTCTGGGAGATGGCGAAGGACAGGGGAGCCTGGTGTGCTGGAGTCCATGGGGTCACAAAGAGTCGGACACAACTTATTGACTGAACAGCCACCACAACAAAGGTTAACGTGGGCCATTTCTTGACTAAGAAAATTCATTGAATGGTCCTCTTGCAGACAGTCCAGTTTAGAAATGTAAAAACCTTGTAAAAGAAAATGCAATATATGCTGGCTCCCATTTTAATCTGATCTCTCTTTTCTTCTAAGAAGAACAAATGCCAGGGAGGTAAGGGTCATAATAGACAATATTGAGATTCTAGTGATCACATGCCAACTAGGAAGCCATGGTATTCAGTTTCTAAGCCCTGAGTGTGTTGCTGCTGTTTACTTGAATCTGGGGAAGCACTGAAGTTTGAAAAAAGCTACCAGTACACCTGATTCCTCTCTTCAGTTCATAGCCACTGCTTTTGAGATTTACCTACATCTCAGTAAACAATGTAAAGCATCTTAATGTACATACTTTTACTATAATATATACATTAAGTATGTATCACAGTATATATCATAGCAAATATGCTTAGTGCAGCAAACCTTGAAAATATGGTAAAGCTTGGCTACCAGGAAGTTCACATGTAGATACAATGTTCAATTGCAGAAACCTAGTTTCCCCAAATTCTTGGTATATTTATCCCTCCTCTTCCTATGTGTGGTTTATGAGCTCTGTTATTTTTGAACTGACTTGTCACATGTCTGATTTTATTTCATGTTGCTCCATATCCTTTTGAGAAAACGTTGTAGACACTGCATCTAAAAGCAAATTAACAAATACGTTCACAGACTTCATTCAGTCTGAACCTAGAATTATTTCAACATTGATTATTATAATTATTCTACTTTACCTCATGCTTTTCAATAATCATTTCATCAAAAATGTTGATATATATATTATCTTTTATTTTAGATAAACTTGAGAAGTTACAATCATGTCCTGGTAAGCTGTAAATAAGAAAACATATTCAGATGTTTAACTGATTTTATAAAATCATTATTCATAAAGGACTATAAAATTACCTGTGTTATTTTCTTTTTTAAAGTGTAAGTTAAGAAAACCTATGTGTTTTCAAGATGACTGTTATCTTTCATTAGACTCAATATCAAAAAATCTACAGACAATAAATCCTGGAAAGGATGTAGAAAAAAAGGAACCCTCCTACACTGTTGGTGGGAGTGCAAATTGGTACAGCCACTATGGAGAACGGTATGGAGGTTCCTTAAAAATCAAAAATAGATTTGCCATATGACCCAGCAATCCCATTTATGGGCACATACCCATGTGTGCGCACACACTAAGTTTCTTCAGTCATGTCCAACTCTTTGTGACCCTACAGAATGTAACCCACCAGGCTCCTCTGTTCATGAGATTCTCCAGGCAAGAATACTGGAGTGAGTATCAGTTCAGTTCTTCACTCGTGTCTGACTCTTTGCAACCCCATGGACTCCAGCACACCGGGCTTCCCTGTCCATCACGAACTCCTTGAGTTTACTCAAACTCGTGTCTATTGCGTTGGTGATACCATCCAACCATCTCATCCTCTGTCGTCCCCTTCTCCTCCTACCTTCAATCTTTCCCAGCATCAGGGTCTTTTCCAATGAGTCAGTTCTTTGCATCAGGTGGCCAAAGTATTGGAGCTTCAGCTTCATCATCAGTCTTTCCAATGAATATTCAGGATTGATTTCTTTTAGGATGGACTGGTTGGATCTCCTTGCAGTCCAAAGGACTCTCAAGAGTCTTCTCCAACACCACAGTTCAAAAGCATCAATTCTTCAGTGCTCAAGTTTCTTTATAGTCCAACTCTCACATCCATACATGACTACTGGAAAAACCATAGCTTTGACTAGATGGACCTTGGGAAAATAATGTCTCTGTTGGGAAAGTAATGTCTCTGCTTTTTAATATGCTGTCTAGGTTTGTCATAACTTTCCTTCCAAGGAGCAAGCGTCTTTTAATTTCATGGCTATAGTCAGCATCTGCAGTGATTGTGGAGCCCGCTAAAATAAAGTCTCTCACCATTTCCATTGTTTCCCCATCTATTTGCCATGAAGTGATGGCACCAGATGCTATGATCTTGGTTTTCTGAATGTTGAATTTTAAGCCAACTTGTTCACTCTCCTCTTTCATTTTCATCAAGAGGCTCTTTAGTTCTTCTTTGTTTTCTGCCATAGGGTGGTGTCTGCATATCTGAGGTTATTGGTATTTCTCCCAGAAATCTTGATTTCAACTTGTGCTTCATCCAGCCCAGCATTTTGCATGATGTACTCTGCATATAAGTTAAATAAGCAGGGTGACAATATACAGACTTGATGGACTCCTTTCCCTATTTGGAACCAGTCTGTTGTTCCATGTCCAGTTCTAATTGTTGCTTCTTGACCTGCATACAGATTTCTCAGGAGGCAGGTAAGGTGGTCTGGTATTCCCATCTCTTTCAGAATTTTCCAGTTTGTTGTAATCCACAGTCAAAGGCTTTGGCATAGTCAATAAAGCAAAAGTAGATGTTTTTCTGGAACTCTCTTGCTTTTTTGATGATCCAACGGATGTTGGCAATTTGATCTCTGGTTCCTATGCCTTTTCTAAATCCAGCGTGAACATCTAGAAGTTCATGATTCATGTAAAGTTGAAGCCTAGCTTGGAGATTTTGAGCATTACTTTGCTAGCGTGTGAGATGAGTACAGTTGTGTGGTAGTTTGAGCATTCTTTGGCATTGCCTTACTTTGGGATTAGAATGAAAACTGACCTTTTCCAGTCCTATGGCCACTGCTGAGTTTTCCAGATTTGCTGGCATATTGTGTGCAGCACTTTCACAGCATCATCTTTTAGGATCTGAAATAGTTCAACTGGAATTTCATCACCTCCACTAGTTTTGTTCATAGTGATGCCTCCTAAGGCCTACTTGACTTTGCATTCCAGGATGTCTGGCTCTAGGTGAGTGATCACACCATCGTGGTTATCTGAGTCATGAAGATCTTTTTTGCATAGTTCTTCGTGTATTGTTGCTACCTCTTCTTAATATCTTCTGCTTCTGTTAGGTCCATACCATATCTGTCCTCTATTGCACTCATCTTTGCATGAAATGCTCCCTTGGTATCTCTAATTTTCTTGAAGAGATTTCTAGTCTTCCCCATTCTATTGTTTTCCTCTATTTCTTTGCACTGATCACTGAAGGAGGTTTTCCTGTCTCTCCTTGCTATTCTTGACAAAACCCTTAGAACATACAAGGCTTCCCAGGTGGCACTAGTGGTAAAAAATCTACCTGTACTGCAGGAGATGTGGGAGACACAAGTTCGACCCCTGGGTCAGGAAGATCCCCTGAAGGAGGGCATGGCAACTCACTCCAGTATTCTTGCCTGGAGAAATCCCATGGACAGAGGAGCCTGGTGGGCTATAGTCCATAGGGTCACAAACAGCTGAACAAGACTGAAGCAACTGAGTACACACGCATAGAATGTACAACACAAAGAATGAATTCTAATGTAAATTGTGGACTTTGTCTCATAATATGGTCCATTTCATAAGAAATGTACCACACTGACACTTAGGGAAGCTGTGTGTGTGTGTGTGTGTGTGTTGAAGGGAGAGGATATGTAAGAATTCTGCTTTCTGCTCAATTTTACTAGGAATCTAAACTCTCTAAAAATGATAAAGTCTATCAATTTGTTTAAAATGGAAGAAAAAGAAACTCAATCTCATTAGAAATCCAGGAATGTAAATTAAATCACAGTAAGAATATCACTTTAGATCCACCATATTAGAAAAATTAATTTAAAAAATATTAAATATTATTGAAGATGTGGCACAATAGGAACTTATATATTGAGAGTGTATATTGGCACAATCACTTTGGGAAAAAAATTGACATTACATAGTAAAGCTGAAGCAATTCCACCCCTGGATATGGATCCTGGAACAGAGGGTTTCAAAGTGTCTCCTGACTAGTAGCATCAGTAACACCTGGAACTTGTTAGAAATGGAATTATGTATCAGCCCTACTCTGCTGCTGCTGCTGCTGCTAAGTTGCTTCAGTCGTGTCCGATTCTGTGCAACCCCATAAACGTCAGCCCACAAGGCTCCGCCGTCCCTGGGATTCTCCAGGCAAGAACACTGGAGTGGGTTGCCATTTCCTTCTCCAGTGCATGCAAGTGAAAAGTGAAAGTGAAGTCGCTCAGTCGTGTCCGACTCCTAGCGCCCCCATGGACACAGCCTACCAGGCTTCTCCATCCATGGGATTTTCCAGGCAAGAGTACTATAGTGGGTTGCCATTGCCTTCTCTGAGCCCTATTCTAGAGCTATTGGATTAGAAACTATGGAGTTGGGCCCAGCAATTTGTTTAAAGAAGCCATACAGGTGATTTCAGTGCACAAAATAGCTTGAGAACTAATGTCTTAAAAAGAAACTCTTAGATGTGTGTTCCAGATAACAAGTACAAGAATGTTCAGAGCAACACTATTCATAATAGCAAAACACTAAAATCAGGCAAATGTGCATCAACAGGGTAAAGAATAAATAAATTATGGAATAATTTAAAGAATAAATAAATTTTAACAGTGGAATACTATAACAAAGTGAAAATGAAGGAAGGAATAGTTATGAATATGGATAAATCTCTAAAAATAATGAAGAATAAAGAAACAGGTTGCAAAAGATAATTCAATTTATATACAGTTGAAAAGCATCCATAAAGAAATAAAACATAGCTAGGGATGAATATCTATGATTTAAAGTCATAAAGAAAGAGAGGGAAGGATAAACACAAGGGGGATACACTTAGATATTGGCACAGTGGAGCCTTCAACGTTCCTGGTAACACTCCATTTTTAAAGCTAAATGGTAGATACACAAATATTCATTTTCCCTCAGAACTTATATTTACATATACATTATATAGGGGCTTCCCTGCTGACTCAGTGGTCAAGAATCTGCCTGCAATGCAGGAGCCACAGGAGACACGAGTTCAATTCTTGAGTCAGGAAGAGCCCCTGGAGGAGGGCAGGGCAACCCATTCCAGTATTCTTGCCTAGAGAATCCCATGGACAGAGGAGCCTTGTGGGCTACAGTTCACAGGGTCGCAAAGACTCAGACATGACTGAAGCGACTTAGCACGCAAGCATACATTATCTATGTAAACACACTTCATAATTTAAAAACTTAAAAATTAAGCCTGTATCAATCATTATTTTTAATAAATGGCTCAAGAAACCAATTCTGTTATTGGTTTATTTTAGAAGTCAAGGAAAAATGGACTCCAACTTACATAAAATCTACTTTAATTTCTTCGTTCCAACATGGATGAGATCCACTGGCAACGCTGGTTTGGTATACAGTGTGCTGAAAGGAAACTTCCACAAAGGGGTGTACAGTATCCTGAAACACATGATAAACCCCGACTAGGTTTTTGTAATATTTTATATAGCTGATAAAAGGTAGAAATTAGTTACTGGCTGATAACTAGATGGTTTGGTTTTTCTAGTTTTTCAAACAACCATTATTTATCCATTCATTCATTCAATTAAGATTTCATCCTATTTAATATCAGGTATGATTTTTCTAGGATTCAAAAATACATGGATATCGGTAAAGATTTTTATCTTAAGTCTCTCAGGAGAAAACAAAGGACAGTTAAGCAAATAATGGCAATGAAACAAAAGAAATATATTCAGGATATAATAGTTACTCAGGAGAGAGAATGATTAAACTTTGGGGGGTGAGGACAAAGAGAACTTCATAGAGAACACATAGCGTGGGCTTGAGCTTCGAAACATTAAATAGTAGTTCATGTGGCCAGTAACACATGAACATGAAGTGTGGTGGCCATTCCAGGCAAAAGAAAGGGCAAGAATGGAGGACTGCTAGAACGCAGTAGTGTATATGACACTGCTGTGGGGTGGAGGGAAATGTGGCTGACTGATTGGTAGATAACAACCAGATAAATACAGATTTTGGTATACTTTCTAAGGAGCTTGCATTTTATTCTATAGACCCTGAGGGCAGGGTAGTAGAGAATGAAATGGTTAGAATTACATTTTGTAAACAGCACCATCACTATGTTATGGAGAGTAAACTAGAAGCCCAAGAGAGTAGCCCCCGTTAGGGGCCAGTTGCAATTCAGGGAAAACATGATCAAAACTGCGCTTTAGAGAAGTGTTAAATACTTATCTCATTTAAGAGTTCATCTGAGGCTAATGATTTGATTGTTTCTTTATGTCTGAGGCGAGACATGGATGATATCAAATAAGTAGGCATATCCAAGGACCTTCAGGAAAAACAAAATAGAGACATACATTTTAATTAATTTCAATATTTGTTCTGATGCGAGTAGGTGTGTTTTTGCTTATGCTTCTGTGCTGTGTTGTTGGGTTTCTGCTTATGCTTATAGAGATAGATAAGACAGTTACCCTGGATCTTACAGTTTGCTTTGGGTCTTCATATCATAGGGGGTTAGAGATAAATATGTGACAATCACTGCTCTGAAAGAGTAGCTCCTCAGTGCTGAGCTATGGATGGGAACCAGTCTGTGGCAAAGTCTTCACTGATCCTCAGCAAAAAGGGAAAAATAGGGTAGGTAATACTTTGAGTTATATTATTTCTATTTTTGGTGTTATAGTATTCTTTCTTTTACAGATTAATTACTGCAGAAAGTGAAAGTCACTCAGTCATGTCCGACTCTTTGTAACCCCATGGACTATACAGTCATGGAATTCTCCAGGCCAGAATACTAGAGTGGGTAGCCTTTCCCTTCTCCAGGGAATCTTCTCAACCCAGGAACTGAACCCAGGTCTCCCCCATTGTAGGTGGATTCTTTACTAGCTGAGCCACAAGGGAAGCCCAATAAGCCCGATTATTGTAAAAAATGGTAGTAATTTTAAAATGTCCTTATTTCACAAAACAGCCTTGAAATGTGCATTTGTTTTGAGAATATCAAGTGTATCATAAATAAAATCATATTTACAAAACACAGGCAAAACCTTTAAGAGGTTTTAACTGTAGATTAGTAGCTAGTAAGCAAAATGTTTCTCATAGGTAAAATTCACGGGATAAACATAAAATACGAAAGTAGAGCACACCTGTGTTAAATGTAGATAGAGAGGGACACTCAGTATCCCTTAGGTACCTGGGTATGAAACAGTCACAATATATAGATTATATATGAGATTAAATATATGACACTTGATATTGAGGATATACTAAATATTCAGGATGACTTCATTTGACCATTCTGACCCCACATATCCTCTGCCCAAGAAACATCAATAAAACACATCATTCTGTGTGCCTGCAAAAGAGATGGTAAGATCTGATTTTTATAGAAGTCACATAAAATGACAAGTCCAAAATGGAGCCTATTCTCTCCTGTATTCTACTATTCTACTTCCAACACTGTGAGTGGACAGTATAATTGGCAATAGCTGCTTAAGTTTTCAAAATAGGGAATATGGACAGAAGGCATTTATTTAATAAAGCACCCCAAAATATACATGTTAAAGATACTTCAGGCATCTCAAAGTTCTGCAAACTTTTACTACATAGAAATGACAGTTAAGTTTGACTATTCAAATGAAGATTTCAACTCTCATTCAGCTTTTGTATGTAGAGCATCAATAAAGTACAAAGTTTTTATTAAAAAGACAGTTTAGAAATTTACATTTAAGACATTTTTTGTAACTCCAATAATTGGTGCAATTGCCTTACCTATTAACTGTTGTTTTCCTTGTAGGAATATTATAAGCTCTCAGTATTCTGATAAGAATCTTAATATCTCTATCACAGATAGTCTGTACTGCCACTTTTTTCCTTTCTTTCCTCTGAGGCTTTAACTTTCTTCGTTGTTCAAGAAGCTTACAAACTGCATATGTCAACTGGCTAAAAAGTGGTCAATCAGATTGATATAAAATAATAAGATTTGAAAGATAACGATTTTTAAAATTTATTATAAATAAAGTCATTATTCTGAACCATGTTCTCTTTACTGTGTAGGGGAGACAGTTGTCTTAGATCCAAGAAAATAATCTTTTTTGGAGTGTGGAAGGGATTCTGAGTTTTAAGAGAGCATCTGATTGCTCCATGTTCTTTGGGTATATGGTCCAAGAAGAGATAGGGCATGGAGAGGTAATCCCATGAAACATGATGTTATTTCAAAAGATTATTCATTTTTTAGGAATCATTCTCTTGATCATTTTCTACATAGTTCTGAGTAGGAGTTAGTTATAAGTGCTGCAACTTCTGGCAACACAAACCTTTATGGAACCTACATGGAAACACAAAGTTATATGGAATTATAACTTTATGGTCACACTTGTTTTCCTCTAAAGACTGAAAATAAAAACTTCAGACTACCCTACAAAGTTACAGTCATCAAAACAGCATGGCACAAAAAAAAAAAAGCATAGTATTGGCACAAAAATAGAAATGCAGATCAATGAAACAGGACAGAAAGCCCAGAAATAAATGCATGTACTTATGGTCAATTAATCTAAGGAGGCAAGACTATATACAATGAAGGAAAGACAGTCTCTTCAGTAAAGGGTGCTGGGAAAACTGAACAGCTACAAGCAAAAAATGGTATTAGAACATTCTTTGACATCATACACAAAAATAAATTCAAAATGGATTAAAGACCTAAATGTATGACTGTACACTATAAAACTCTTAGAGGAAAACATAGGCAGAACACTGTCATCTTTTTCAATCCCTCTCTCAGAGTAATGGAAATGGAAAACAAAAATAAACAAATGAGACCTAATTAAACTCAAAAGTTTTTACACAGCAGAGGAAACAATAAACTAAATGAAAAGACAGTTCACAGATTGGGAAAAATATTTGCAAATGATGTGACCAAGGGATTAGTCTCCAAAATTTATAAACAGCTCATGATGCTTAACATCATCAAAACAAACAACTCTATCAAAAAAGGGGCAGAAGACTTAAACAGACATTTTCACCAAAGAAGACATATAGATGACCAAGAAGCACATGAAAAGATGTTCAACACTGCTAATTATTAGAGAAATGCAAATCAAAACTGCAAGAAGATATCACCTCACACCAGACAAAATGGCTATCATCAAAAAACCCACAAACTATAAACACTGGAGAGGGTGGGAAAAGAGAACCCTCCTACACTGTCAGTGGGAATGTAAATTTGTGAAGCCACTATGGAGAACAGTCTGGAGGTTCCTTAAGAAACTAAAAACAGAGCTACCATATCATCCTGTAACCTCACTCCTGGGCATGTATCCAGAGAAATACATGGTCTGAAAGGGAACATGCACCCCACTACTCATTGCAGTGTGTTTACAATAGCCAAGACATGGAAGCAGCCTAAATGTCCATATACAGTAGAATGGATTAAGAAGATGTGGCATATATATATATATATATATGTTTCTTAATATATATATAATGGAATATTACTCAGCTATTGAAAAGAATGAAATAAGGCCATTTGTAGCAACATGGATTGACTTAGAGACTGTCATATTGAGGAAAGTAAGTCAGAGAAAGAAATGTTGTGTAATATCATTTATATGTGGAATCCAAAAAAAGATTCAAATGAACTTATTTACAAAACAGAAACAGACTCATAGACTTAGAGAACAAACTTATGGTTACCAGCCGGGAAGGGTTGAGGGACAGTTAGGGAGTTTGGGATAGACATGTACACACTGTTATATTTTAAATGGATAAGCAATAAGGACCTACTGTACAGCAAAGGGAACCCTGCTCAATATTCTGTAACAACCTAATTAGGAAGAGAATTTGAAAAACAATAGATACATGTATGTGTCTAACTGAATCACTTTGTTGTACGCCTGAAACTAACACAACATTGTTAATCACCTGTACTCCAATGTAAAATGAAAAGTTAAAAAATAAGTTTTCATCATTGACACACTCACATCACGGTCAGTTCGGTTCAGTCATTCAGTCGTGCCTGACTCTTTGCAGTCCCCACGGCCTGCAGCGTGCCAGGCTTCCCGGTCCATCACCACACACACCGCTATATATGACTATTAAATATGAAATAGATAACTAATAAGGACCTATGGATAGTACAGGGAACTCTACTAAACACTCTGTAATGGCCTATATGGGGAAAGAATCTAAAAAAGAGTGGATATACGTATATGTACAACAGATTCACTTTGCTGTACAGCAGAAATTAGCACAACATTGTAAATCAACTATACCCCAATAAAAAGTTTTTAAAATACGTTTTCATTTAAAAACACTTACTCATAGAAGAATTACTTCAAGGTATATTTTTGAATAGAAACCCCTCCCCCAAAATATATCTCAGCATCCTAAACCAATTAAAACCTTCCTGTTAATACTAAGAATCTGCAAGTGGCCCCAGAGTGGTTTCCCAAATATGTAGCATCCCTAATTCCTGTTCCTACCCTTAAGTCTCACAGATAGGACAGTATGAGAATTGAGTTCCTTCAGCAAAAGGCTCCCCCTCAGCTGCTTGTGGATCACAGAGTGCTTATGTCAGTCCTTGCTGAGGATTCAGTTTTGAAAGGGGGAAATTATAGGCTTAGAGCATGGTGCTACCACCAATGATTTTTCCAGAATCAGTCCCAGGACAGGGAGATCTGAGAGCAAAACTAGTTTGGGACAAAGGTGTTTTGCTTTCTTTTTTTTCTTGCCACAAGGAGAGGGTTAAAAACTAAAATACTATACAATTGAAAATATAAATCATACAGATATGTCCAAAATGGAATTTTTAAATTATTAAAAATATTTAAATCACTATATTTCATTTTATGCTTTGTAACTGGATTTTGACATTAATATAAAAAGAGAACTTATTTGAGGACTCTGAAGGAACTAGCTTATAGCTTTATATTTCAGACTTAAATAATAATAATTTTAATATATACCTTGCAGATACAATTTCTTCATAATCAGCCACAATATCTGATAAGTTAAATTTGCTAACTTTGACAATTCTTCTCATTACCAACCTTCTCATCTACAAAAAATATTTTTAAGAAATAAAGAGTTCATATTTTAAGATTAAGTATACACAATGCTACTGGTGTCACTCTTTTGTTACTCTTACTTTTTGTAAGTAAGGAATGGGAAGGGGAATTAGGTAACTGAAAGTATGGTTCGGTTTTCTACCATTATCAAAATCATTTCTAACACTCTCATTATGACCCTCTCATCTCTTTTTCAACCTAACTCAGAGTATTCACATAGACAGAATCAGTCTTCACCAAAGAAGATGATTACCTGTGAATGTGTTTTTACAGCAGTCACTTGTATTCACACAAATCTTGATCCACAAAGAAATGTCATCACATTTCTGTATGTCCTTGGAGTTCATCCTATTCTGACCTTAAGTTCTCATTCTGTCTGCTTGGTTAGATATTCAGTGCTTCAACAGAGCCATTCCCCTAAGCCTATGCTGCTTGTAGAACCCACAGAAATTGGTTCCTCTAAGGACTCTGAAATTCTATATAGTCTAAGGACATTCCTCCCTTTCTACTCTAATCCCATCCTTCACGTCAGGTGTAGACTTTTAGAAATGAAACCAGGAAGAAGCGTGTCTCGAGGCAAATTTCCGCTTTCTGTCCTGCCACAAATCATCCTGGAGATAATTGTGTATACGTGCATGTGTCCTAAGTCGCTTCACTTGTGTCTGACTCTTTACGACCCTATGGACTGTAGCCCACCAGGCTCCTGTGTCCACGGGATTTCTAGGCAGGAATACTGGAATGGGTTGCCATGCTCTCCTCCAGGTGATCTTCCCAACGCAGGGATCGAACCTGCATCTCTTACCTTTCCTGCATTGGCAGAAGGGTTCTTTACCACTAGCACCACCTCGGAAGCTCAACCTAGAGACTAGTGATCTGCTTAAATTATATAGGAAAATGAGGTGGTAGAATGGGAAAAACAGAATTCCTAAGAATTACTCTGCTCTGTGTGTGTGTGTGTGTGTGTGTGTGTGTTACTCTCTTTGTGACCCCATGGGCTGTAGCTCACCAGGCTCCTCTGTCTATGGAATTTCCCAGGCAAGAATACTGGAGAAGTTTGCCATTCCCTTCTCCAGGGGATCTTCCCAACCCAGGGATTGAACACAGGTCTCCTCCATTGCAGGCAGGTTCTTTCCCGTCTGAGCCAGCAGGGAAGCCTGTATGGGCAACAAACTGCTTGCTTTGAAGGTGAACCACATCCCTCTCCCCTCTGACCCCATTATTGTGCTGGAGCCCTCCCTTCCTTCTCTTTCTTTCCCTTCTCCCACCCCTTCTCTCATTCTCTCTCTCTCCTTTGCTCCACTGGCGACACACAGACTGAGCTCCTTGCTGTTCCTGCCACAGGCTACGCATATTCCTTTCTCAGTTTTCACATGTGGTTCCATCAGCCTGCGATGTTCTTCGCCCATGAAAACTCTAACTTTTTGGAGCTTCAACTCCAGCTCCCTCAGCTTTCAGGTCTTTCGTTGGTGTTACCTACTCAGGGGCTTTCCTTGATTATCTTATTTAAAATTGTACCCCACATCCCCACACACACACACACCTGTGCTCTTTTCCAACTTTACTTGTTAGAGCACATATCACAATCTAATACACTAATATTTTGTTCATTATCTGACTTCTCCCACTAGAATGACTAGGAGGTCAAGGATTTTAGTCTCTTTTGTTTACTGCTGTAATTTCAATCTCTAGTATAATGCTTGATTAACAGCAGATGCTCATTAAGTATTTATTGAGTAAATTAATGGAAGGGACAAATTGAGGAGAGCTACAGGCCTCTTAGACACAAATATTTCAGCAAAACTTTATCTAGCAATCCACGAGACTGCTGGGACTTTACTGCTCCAACCCTGGCCTCAGGTACCACTGACCCCAGTAACATAGTAGGGAGTTTAACCCACATAACTCACAATCAGATTTAAACACCCATGGCCCTATGAGGCCTCCAATGTCAAACCACAATTCCAGCACCTATAATTAGAGTCAGTATCCTTCAACTTGTGTGTGAAACTATCTCCGGATAACAAAAAAGTCTTCACAAGGAACTGAAACACAATCACAAAATGTTCTTGACACTCCTTTGCAGGATCCTGCATGAAGTTCCAGAATCCTCAGACACTTGTGCTCTTACCACCTTCCTGATCCTCTGCTCCCTCCTGGGCTTCCTTATCCATCAAAAAGAAGAGAAGGGATGAGTAGGGTATGTGTTCCCTTTCTTATAGGAATACCTCTTTATTTCCTAAGACATAAATCTCATTATTAAATCACCTCAACTCTTTTTAAAAGAAATACGGAGCTGGTAGGGCTTTCCAGGTGGTGCTAATGGTAAAGAACCCGCCAGCCAATGCAGGAGACATAAGAGATGCGGGTTCAATCCCTGGGTCAGGAAGATCCCCTGGAGGAGGGCATGGCAACCCACTAGAGTATTCTTCCCTAGAGTCCCATGGACAGAGGAGCCTGGTGAGCTACACCCCACAGGGTCACAAAGAGTCAGACACAACTGAAGTGACTTGGCACACACACATGGAGTTAATAAAGAAGGTGTAGGAGGGGTAAGGGTGAGTGGGAGAAAACACCTGCCAATGATAAACAGGAAGTACTGACACAGACTAGGATAGCTACAGAGGTCTGCATTTCCAGCATGCTCTCAGCGAACAGGGTACAAACTAGCACAGCACTTGCAGTTTTATCATTTTACTTCAGAAGAAAAGCAAGGCAGGCATTTTTATTGTCTGTTTTTATAAAACAATAAAGCAGGACTCAGTGCATAGATTACTCGCCCAAAGACAAATGGGGAGGTCAGAACAGGTCTGCACATACCTGCCTAGGCCTCATCTAGTCACACAAGGTCACTTCTCTCATGTCTTTACGAGGTATTTGGTGTGTATCTCTTAGATCTTTCCATGGCTCTCTGCTTTCAAGTTATCTTGAAAGGCTTCCCTGGTCCTCTATAGCAAGGGCTATCAATTCTACTCTTGCAGAAATCTTAGAAATCTCCTCAGCCTTGTGGTTTTATTCCTAACCTCATTAACTGCTCAAACGTGTCTCAACATTTCCTGAGTGAAGAGGACAGTGCTGGGCATCATGGATCTATAGATATAGTCCCTGTGCTCTGGAAGCTTAGTGTGGAAGGATGAGGGGTCAGTGCAAAGAAATCAGGAGTGAATTTGATTGAGGGGTTCCACCTCAAACCTGGTTTAGGCTTTGGCAGGGTGTTCTGTAAATATCTGAAGCATGTCTTTCTCTACTATTTTCTGTCTCCTAGCAGGTCCTCCATCTATTGTCCACTGAACTGCTGTGGTGTGTGGCATTATGAGTTGTTAATAAAACTAGGGAATCCAACAAAATGCTGCTGTATTTCTCAAGGTGAATTTTCAGGGTCAAGAAGAGATGGGTGTAAACAGAAAAAGTTGGAATATTCTCTAATAATGAGTTTGCTGTCAACTGAAGTAACTGTTGCATCAATAATACACGTCAACTGTGTACATTTACAGATGGTCAGTAACTAACTCTAAAAAAGAAGTCTGAATGGAACAGAAAACCCCTTAGTGATCAGAAGGAGGTGAGGAGCAACCAGGTCTGCCCGTCTGACTCTCTGGGAAGAGTAGAGTACTATGCTATGCATCCAGCAGACTAGTTTTCACAAAAGTAAATTCAAACACACTGACAATGTTATTTTGTTGTTGTTACCTTTTTCAGAAAATTGGCAGAATTATTCCTTTGTGCAGTAATAGAATTCACATCTGAAATGGACATATCCTTTTCTATCTGACTTTCATATTCCTGTAAGTAGAGAAATTAAATTAGTTTCACTTTTTTTTTGGCCATGCCATGCAACATGCAGGATCTTAGTTCCCCAACCAAGGATTGAAGCCGTGCCCCCTGCCCGCGAAGTGCAGAATCTTAAACCACTGGACCACCAGGGTAATATCCTAGTTTCACTTCTTGAATGTAACAAAGTTTAGCTATGATATGCTGCAATGAAATATTAACTACTCATTTCAGTTTATGTGTAGGAGATATTGGCAACACTCTGGAATTGGGCGGAGAGAATGTTTCTTTAAGATTCTTCCCTCTGAGAATTAGCGAAGAACTGTTATATTTTGTTTTCTTCTAGGAAGAGTTTCATTCATCTTTTAAAACTAAGTAATGATTGAGGAAAAAAAACTGCAATTGAGAAAATGGTAAGAAGATGTAAAGACAACTGAGAACTATTCTTCATGTGCCTATTTACCTGGTATCATTAGAAACAAAAGAAATGGGAACTATTAACATTAGAGTATATATAATGTTCAAGTTGGTGGGCTTTGGAGGTCATAGTCCTGGATTCAAGTTGGCCCTGACATTTACTAACTGTGTGGTTTGGGGAAAAGTTGATTAACTACTGCAGATCTCAGTTTCCTCTTTTGTAATAATATAATTACTATTAACATGTCACAGGATTGCTGTGAGATTTAGCTAAAACAATATTTACAATGTGTGTAGCATGTAGTAAGTAATCAAAATATGTTGACCATAATCAATAACTTTAATTTTACATATAGCAGTTGGTATGATTATTTGTCAGGATGCCTCATTTATATAATTTAAAATAAATCCACATCTATTACATCTGCATGTATGGGATATGTTCCTAAAGCACATAAAAATTATTTTATATTATAGAGAACATTAAAGACACCACAAAAATTATGAATTATCTTTACAGTAGACAAATTATCTGAAAGTAATTTATTTTCTAATTATCCATAAGAAACCTTGAAATTAATTCTGTTGGCAAGTAACCACTTTTACCTAAGGATATATTATATTATATATATGGATGTGAGAGTTGGACCATAAAAAAGGTTGAGCATTGAAAAACTGATGCTTTTGAATTGTGGTGTTGGAGAAGACTCTTGAGAGTCCCTTGCACAGCAAGGAGATCAAACCAGTCAATCCTAAAGGAAATCAATCCTGAATATTCATTGGAAGGACTGATGCTGAAACTAAAGCTCCAATACTTTGGCCACCTGATGCGAAGAGCTGACTCATTAGAAAAGATCCTGACGCTGGGAACAATTGAAGGTAGGAGGAGAAAGGGACAACAGAGGATGAGATGGTTGGATGGCATCACCGACTCAATGGATATGAGTTTGAGCAGAGTCCGGGAGATAGTAAAGGACAGGGAGGCCTGGCGTGCTGCAGTCCATGGGGTTGCAAAGAGTCGAACATGACTGAGTGAACGAACAACACTATATTATTTCCCATTATACTGTTTCCCAGGTGGCTCAGTGGTAGAGAATTCACCTGCCAATGTAGGAGATGCAGGTTCCATCCCTGGGTCAGGAAGATACCATGGAGAAAGAAACGGCAACCTACTCCAGTATTCTTGTCTGGGAAATCCCATGGACAGAGGAGCTAGGCAGGCTATAGTCCATGGCATCACAAAAGAGTCAGACATGACTGAGTGACTAAACAAACAAAATATTATATTATTATTTCATATCACTGTATTTTCTTTAAAAAGTATTAAATTGTAAGATTTACTTAAATACTCTGGATGTTAATTTTTATTAACTATTTGAACTGTGGTGTTGGAGAAGACTCGAGAGTCCCTTGGGCTGCAGGAGATCCAACCAGTCCATTCTGAAGGAGATCAGCCCTGGGATTTCTTTGGAAGGAATGATGCTAAAGCTGAAACTCCAGTACTTTGGCCACCTCATGTGACGAGTTGACTCATTGGAAAAGACTCTGATGCTGGGAGGGATTGGGGGCAGGAGGAGAAGGAGACGACAGAGGATGAGATGGCTGGATGGCATCACTGACTCGATGGACGTGAGTCTGAGTGAACTCCAGGAGTTGGTGATGGACAGGGAGGCCTGGCATGCTGCGATTCATGGGGTCGAAAAGAGTCGGACACGACTGAGCAACTGAACTGAACTGAACTTACAAATATCTTTTCCTAATTTGTGGGGTTTAAATTTTAATATTATCAAGTTAATTATTCTACTTCTTTATAATTTATGCTTTTTGTGCTTTGTTTAAGAAATACTTTCCTGTCCAAGATTAAGATATCCATTTAAAGTTTTGCATTTCAAAGCAGAAGTAGAGACACAGATGTAGAGAGCAAATGTATGGATACCAAGGAGGGAAGTGGGGTGAGGGGAGGAATTGGGAGACTGGGATTGACATATATATGCTATGGATGCTGTGTATAAAATAGATAACTAATGAGACTCTGCTGTATAGCACAGGGAACTCTACTTGATGCTCTGTTGTCACCTGAATGGGGAGGAAATCCCACAAAGAGGGGATATATGTATACGTATAGCCGATTCACTTTGCTGTACAGTAGAAACACAATACTGTAAAGTATTTTAAAAATTAATTTAAAAAATGGAGTTTCGGATTTCATGGGTAATCTTCATTACACATGGTATTTATTTCTTTTGTGAAGTCTGAATCTAATTTTACATCATTCAAAATGTCCTACAATTCTCTCCATTAAGTTTTATACATGTTTTGTTAAATGTATTCCTGTGTATTTAAGAGTTTTTATTGCTACTGTAAGGTGTATCTTTGCTAAATTACATTTTTAGTGGGTTTTTATTGGTGTATAGAATGTTATTTATTTTTTGTCTCTAATATTTCCTTAAGTTTTTCAAACATACAGAAAATGAGAAAGGCGGTTAAAATCTATGTACTTAGTCTCTAGGTTAAGTAATTAACATTTTGCCACATTTGTTTAATCTATTTCTTTTCTTTTTTTGGCTAAAATATCTCAGTGTAAATTATAGCATGATGACACTTCACTCTTAAAATACTTCAGTATGAATCTCCAAATACTATGGACACATTCACAGTGCCATAATCACAGACAACAAAATTAACAATTTCCCAATATATCTATAATTCAATTATCAATATACTTAATATTCTAATATCCAAAATTTACCAACTGCTGCCATTTTCCCACCAATCACTGTTCATATTTTTTCAAATTTTTTCCCATTATAAGTTATTACAAGATATGGATAAAGTTCCCTGTGTTATACAGTAGGAACCTGTTGTTTATTGATTTTCTATATAGTAGCTTGTATCTCGGAGAAGGCAATGGCACCCCACTCCAGTACTCTTGCCTGGAAAATCCCATGGATGGAGGAGCCTGGTAGGCTGCAGTCCGTGGGGTCGCTAAGAGTCGGACATGACTGAGCGACTTCACTTTCTCTTTTCACTTTCATGCATTGGAGAAGGAAATGGCAGCCCACTCCAGTGTTCTTGCCTGGAGAATCCCAGGGATGGGGGAGCCTGGTGGGCTGCCGTCTATGGGGTCACACAGAGTCGGACACGACTGAAGTGACTTAGCATAGCATAGCTTGTATCTGCTAATCTCAAATGCCTAATTTATTCCTCCTCCATTCCCTTTCCCCTTTGGTATTGGTAAATTTGTTTTCTATGTCCATGAGTCTTATTTCTGTTTTTAAAATAAGTTCATTTCTATCTTTTCTTCAGATTCCACATGTAAGTGGTATCATATATTTTTTTTCATTTTATTTTACTGAGAACATGTTTTACATAAGATGGCCAAATGATAGCTTTACACAATTCTAGAAAACCGCTACTGATTACAGCCTGGAAATTCCTAGCAAATCAAGGGATGTACATGTATGAGCACATAAATGCACTTTTAAGACTTTGAAATGCATTTCCTAAATTGAAGATGGTATCATTTGTCTTTTTCCTTCTGACTTACTACACGATTATCATGTAGTATGATAATCTCTTGATCCACCTATGTTGCTGCAAATGGAATTATTTCATTATTTTTTATGGCCAAGTGTATATATACACTACCACATCTTCTTTATCCATTAGATGCATACTTAGGTTCCTTCCATGCCTTGCTATTATAAATACTGCTGCTATGAACATTGGGACGAATGTATCTTTTTGAATTAAGAGTTTTCTCTGGATATATGCCGAGCAGTGCGACTGCTGGATCATATGGTAACACTATTTTTAGTTTTTTTAAGGAACTTCCATACTGTTCTTCATAGCGACTACACCAATTTACATTCCCACCAACAGTGCAGGAAGGTTCCCTTTTCTCCATATCCTCTCCAGCATTTTCTATTTGTAGACTTGTTAATGATGGCTACTCTGATTGGAGTGAGGTGATACTTCATAGTAGTTTTGATTTGCATTTCTCTAACATATAACAGCCATGAAATTAAAAGACGCTTACTCCTGGGAAGGAAAGTTATTGACCAACCTAGATAGCATATTCAAAAGCAGAGATATTACTTTGCCAACAAAGGTCCGTCTAGTCAAGGCTATGGTTTTTCCAGTGGTCATGTATGGATGTGAGAGTTGGACTGTGAAGAAAGCTGAGCACCGAAGAATTGATGCTTTTGAACTGTGGTGTTGGAGAAGACTCTTGAGAGTCCCTTGGACTGCAAGGAGATCCAACCAGTCCATCCTAAAGCAGATCAGTCCTGGGTGTTCATTGGAAGGAATGATGCTAAAGCTGAAACTCCAGTACTTTGGCCACCTCACGCGAAGAGTTGACTCATTGGAAAAGACTCTGATGCTGGGAGGGATTGGGGGCAGGAGGAGAAGGGGACAGAGGATGAGATGGCTGGATGGCATCACTGATTCGATGGACGTGGGTCTGAGTGAACTCTGGGAGTTGGTGATGGACAGGGAGGTCTGGTGCGCTGCGATTCATGGGGTCACAAAGAGTCGGACACGACTGCGCGACTGAACTGAACTGAACATATAACAATATTGAGCATCTGTCTTTTCATGTACTTGTTGGCCACTTGTATGTCTTCTTTGGAGAAATGTCTATTTAAGTCTAAAAATGATGGCTTTTTAAAGGGATCAAAATGTAACAGAAAAACAGCTGCACTTCCTAGCCAGTAGTCCCACATTTCATATTTGTCTGACTGGTTCCTTGTGGTGCTATTTAACTTGTTTCTCTATTCCTTATGTTTCTCATTAAAAAAAACCAAGTCTTAATTTGATTCGGGTAATACATTTTTGACAAGGGTATTTCAAACATGTAGTGCTGTGTATTTCATGTTGTATCACATTAGGAGGCAATAATATCTGCCTGTCCTTTATCAATGTTTTAGTTTCCTATTGCTGCTGGAACAAATTATCACAGATTTAGTGGCTCCAGACAACACAAATTTATTATCTCCGAGTTTTGTAGGTTAGAAGCCTAGATTGTCTCATGATACAAATGGAATTACTTACAGTGGTGTTAGCTATTTATTCCAGGTTTCACAAGGCTAATACCAAGGTTTAGGCCAGCTAGGTTCTCACTAGCAGACTCTGAGAAGAATCTGTTTCTAGGCTTATCTAGATGGTTGGCAGAATCTAATATCTCACGGTTACAGAACTGAGGTCTCATTTCCTCACTGGCTGTGAGTTCAGGCCCACTCTTAGTGTCTAGAGATAGCTCTCCAGTCTTCACAGGTGGACCACTAAATCTCAGAGCCAGCCAACTACATGCTGAGTCCCTCTCATGATTGGAATTCCTCTGATTTCTCCTGCTATTGCAAAAGCGATCTTTCTTTTGCTCTTAGTTGGAAAGTTTTCTCTGCTTGTAAAGGCTCATACAATTAAATTAGGTCCACCCGGATAATCGACCACAATCTCCCTATTTTAAGCAAGGTACATTACATTTTCATAGGTTCTGGGCATCAGGGAGTAGACATCTTTAGGGAGCCATTATTCTGCCTACCACACTTAATAAGATTAAGCTGGATCACTAAGTCAAGGTGGTAACAACTAGATTTCTCTATTATAGAGGTACAATTTTCCTTTTAAAATAAAAAAAGTAGCTATTTATTCTTAAAAGTGGGTATCATCTTCAGCAAATTTATTACGTGTGCAGGTGGCACTACTGGTAAAGAACCTGCCTGCCAATGCAGGAGACATGAGACACGGGTTCAGTCCCTGGGCTGGGAAGATTTCCTGGAGGACGGCATGGCAACGCACTCCAGTATTCTTGTCTGCAGAATCCCATGGACAGAGGAGCCTGGAGGACTATAGTCCATAAGGGTGCAAAGAGTCGAACACGATTGAAGCTACTTAGCACAGTCAGCATGCACAGTTAGCTGTAGATTCTCTTACGTTTTCCACATAGACAAATGAATTTTCTGCAAACATGGATAGTTTGTGTCTTCTATTCCAATTCTAATTTTCTTCTTTCCTTTCTTCTTTCTGGCTTAATGCATTGGCTCTTACTGGTAGAGATGATAGCAGGCATTTTCAAGTTGTTGAGATTAATGGGAAAACTGATGTTTGGCTACTAAATACAATGTTTGTGTAGGAGTCTATGAGGAAACTGATTTCTAATAGTGATCATTATACCAAACAGTTTCAGAGCCACACAGATAATAAGGCACTGAATCAAATCAAGGGATAGTTTATAAGGAACTGGTTTTCCAGAATGCTGGAAAGCTGGAGACAGAGAATTTGCTCAGGGACACCTAGGCACTGGCTCTATTTCTTCTCTTGAAGGATGATATAGCCTTATTGACCTTGAATTGGGTTCAAGAACTAGAGGAGTCCAACATTTGTAAACATTGCCTTAAATGGAAGTGCATTTACCATGAACATATTAATTTTTCTGGGGTGGTAAGGTAAACCTTGCCTATTTTGTACAGGTTTTTTGGTTTGGTTTGTTTTTTGTTTTGTTCTTAGCTCTTGCAAAACCTTACTCTTATGTGGAAAAGTCACAAGAAGTTTAATATTCCCAGACCCCCACCGTAGTACCAGAGTCTAGTAAAAACCAACACAAAATTCGCTGCACTGTCCTGCCCTGTGTTCTGCCCGACTTCCGTATATTTCTGCATTCCTGGCTAATTAACTCTGAAACTCCCTCTAATTATCCAGTGGGTGTGTAGGTGTCCTTTCTTATCTCTCTTCCCATTCCGGCAATTCTACAATTGACCTGAAACACTTTTTTTCAAAGCAGTTTGCATCAGCAGAAAAATCCAAAATCCTGAATATTTTTAATCAGTTTAAAGAAGTTCTCTTCTAATTCTAGGATGCTAAAAGCTTTCACCATGAATGAGCACTGAAATTATTAAGTGCCTTTTGGGCATTTATTAAGAGGAGCATATCTTTTCCTTCCTTAATTCTGTTAGCTCTGTTACCTAGAAATAAACCCTACTAGATTATGATGTACAGTTATATATTTATATATAATATATTGCTTTTTGATTTGTTGAAATTTTATTGGGGGGTAATAGAGGGATAAAAAATTAAGAGGCACAAACTATTATGTATAAAATAAACTACAAGGATATGTTGTACAACCCAGGGAATATAGTCAGTATTTTATAATAACTATGAGTGAGTGATAGTCACTGAGTTGTATCCATCTCTTTGCGACCCCATGGACTGTAGCCTCCCAGGCTCCTTTGTCCATGGTATTATCCAGGCAAGAATACTGGTGTGCTGTACTGTGCAGTGGGTTACCATTTCCTTTTCAACCCACTCCAGTATTCTCTCTTGGAGAATAACTATAAATGGAACATAACCTTTAAAAGTTGTAAATCACTATACTATACACCTGTAAAACTTTTATAAATATTGCACATCAAATATACTTCAAGTAAAAAAAATTTAAAGGGGAAAATTTTTGTCTACAGATAGTCAGTTTTTTAAAAATTAAGACAGCTTTAAAAAAATAAAAATAAAAATTAAGACAGATTTAAAGCAGCAAAACATTAACTTATCACAGAAAAAGCAATATTCAAATAGAAACCAAGTACCTGGAAGACTAAATCTGGAATCTCTCTATCATAAAGGGGCATTTGCTGCAGAAGGAAAACATCTAATTGACCAGCATTTCTAAGTTGCAATAGCTGGAAACGTTTACTCTTTTTCATTTCTTCTTCAGAAACAAAGTTAAATTCATCTTGCAACTGTTCAAGACGAAAATACTTTGGGATATCCTGTCCTTTATGTTTTATGTACTGTAAAACACAAATAATGTAAAGTCTTTACTTAAAATAATTTTTTTTAAAATTCAAGACCTCATAACAGTTGAAACTGTGAGATATGAGAATTGCAATATAAATAGGAAATGGAACAACTGAATCTGTAATAGAAAATCTGAAAAAAAATGCAGAATCTAGCCTGCATAGGTTCTCAACCTTTTCCCGGTCATGATTTATATAGAAAATGAAAACATGTTACTGTACAATGGGTTCAAAGATGATGCTTTTTATATCCGGTTGCTCTATGAGCTGAGAGAAGTTCAATAGTTCTATGTACAAGTAATCAATTCAGCATGTCAGTTGGGAAGCTATGATCTGAGGAAACTTAACTGCAATATGGCACCCCACTCCAGTACTCTTGCCTGGAAAATCCCACGGACGGAGGAGCCTGGTAGGCTGCAGTCCATGGGGTCGCGAAGAGTTGGACACGACTGAGCGACTTCACTTTCACTTTTCACTTTCATGCACTGGAGAAGGAAATGGCAACCCACTCCAGTGTTCTTGCCTGGAGAACCCAGGGATGGGGGCGCCTGGTGGGCTGCCATCTCGGGGTCGCACAGAGTTGGACATGACTGAAGCGACTTAGCAGCAGCAGCATGCACTGCTTTATTCAGTAAATGCAAACGTGAGTACACAGTACATGAGAGGCAAGGTGCTGGTGCCATAAGAGAGACAAAGATTTACTAGCTATAGTTCCACAGGGAAAGATAAAGCACATGGGCGAATGACTGCAGTAAAGGCAGAATGATAGGTCCATTTGCTATTGTTCAGTTGTGTTTGACTCTTTTCGATCCCATGGACTGCAGCATGCCAGGCTTCCCTGTCTTTCACCATCTCCGGGAGCTTGCTCAAACTCTGTCTTATAAATAGATCCATAAGAGTTATTAAAAAAAAAAAAGAAAAGAAAGAACAGGAGGGCAAGAAAAGGAAAGCCCATATCTAACTGAAGTTGTTGCAGGGAGAAGTCAATTTTGACTCCATGTTGAAACTGTTTCTTTGACTTGCTTTCCGTTGATATTGTTATTATAATCACACATAATGGCCTGCCTCAAAGAACTCTGCTCCTCTGCCCGACTTAAGCTAAATTGCCTTTGTTCATAACCCTGTCCACCTGGCTGGCAGGAGGAAAGAAATTAACACATCCCCCTGCCTGAGGCTTGCCATTCCAGGAGATACTTGCAAGATTAAATGGCCTTTTTACTTTGTTTCCTTATGTCCACCCCCCATCTCTGATCCATAAAAGAAACTGGCATCTAGATGATGACAAGATGGCTATTTTGAGATGTTAGTCTGCCATCTTCTCGGTCAGCTGGCTTTCCAAACAAAGCCATATTCCTGCCTCAACTTATCTCCCAGATTCACTGGCCTATCCTGTGGGGGAGCAGAGGGAGCTTGGACTCGGTAACAAGGTTGCCAAGGAAGTATTTACCAAACCTGCAGGATGGGTAAGATAGCTGATATAGGTGCTCTTCTAAGCAGAGGGAATGGCATGGATAAAAGTATGAAGAAAGCATTTTTGGAGCACAAAGAGCAGTTCAGTTGGCTATGAGCAGGAGTAGAAGTGAATAGAGTCTTTGAGGGAAGGAGGATGTCTTTGAGTCATCTTTAAAGTCCTCAGTAATTAATAATACGGCTGGTACTCAGTAGATGTACAACTGATGTCAACCTGGAGATTATTCTGCTGGATGCACCAAGCAAGGGCTGCTAAATAGTAGCGGAGTACCAATCATTTTCCCAGTTGTTGAATTTCTAACTGCCTCATAGTACTGTAAACTGGCTGAAAACTGTCCTTTTTTACTTTTAATGACTCCTAGTGCCTAGAAAAATACACTGCAAACTGTGGAGGAGCATAAGAGTATAGACCTTAATAAATATATTTACAGTACAGATATTTTGCCACAACTTACCATAATAAATTCCATTAAATCAGAACATTCTGGGTTATTTGGGTCAATTCTGACCTCATTGGCCCATTCAAAAAGCTTCTGTGCATTAATAAGCCATGGAATTTCAGGAACACCTCTTGCATCTACATTCCTTAACACACTAACATAAGGAAAAATATGTTGTGAATTTGTATGTAATATACAGGTGATACATCTGTTATATGGGGTAAAACCGACCCATTACAGGTATTTAAAGATTAAGCTTATCCATTCTCTGTATTTAAGGATAAAACAGAAGGTTCAGATGTGCTATCTTCCCTGGTTCTTCTCACATTCTAACTGCATGATAGTTTTTTGATAAATGTCTACCCCTCCCTTAAGAGACAAGCTTTTTAAGGGTAAAGCTCATAAATATTCCTCTTTGCTATCTAAAATATACAATATAAAAAGAATCTTTAGGCTATATCTTTATAGTTGAAACACAATATAGGGTATGTAATACAATTAACTGGGAAGTATGAGTCAGAAGAATATCGTTGTTTGGTCCTATAAGGCCATATCTTTAGAAGTTGGAGAGCTATGAAGGACAGGCTAGAATGTATTCTTAAGTGCATTCTTAAGTCAATTCAGTCATGTCCGACTCTGTGCAACCCTATGGACTGCAGCCTCCCAAGCTCCTGTGTCCGTGGGATTCTCCAGGCAAGAACACTGGAATGGGTTGCCATGCCCTCCTCCAGGAGATCTTCCTGACTGACGTCTCCTATGTCTACCTGCACTGGCAGGCAGGTTCTTTACCACTAGCACACCTGGGAGTGCAATCTTAGTGACCTCAACCACAGGCAAAGTGCAGAGGAAATTCAACCCTAAACAGAAAGGGTTTCTTTTCCGCCATCAATTATCCCAGTTATTTAATCTCTCTCTTCATGGGTAATTCATTCACCTTGTGGAATTAGAATGCTTCAAACTGAAAGATTTCTAAGATCCTTTCTATGTAGTACTCAGGGAAAATTCCAGTCTATAAACTAGGATTTCAGTAATACAGTCTGACTCAGATTCCACAATGTCAGCCCAAACACGGACATACATTTTACACTGTCCACTTTCCATCAGTATCTATTCATATTTTTTATGATGAATCTGAGAGAGTCAATCCTTAGGTAGGTTGATAAGAAGTCTGGGGTCCCCGAGGAGGAGATAGGGGTCTGGGGTTATCAAAGAGGACAAAAGAACAAACTTTTTTTCCTACATTCCTTAGTCTTAGTCACATAAAACTTATACCATTACAGCCTTTTTTTTTTCTTTAAGCCCAGAGCTGATGATAACAACAAAACAACTCATCTTAAACTCTGTACAAAGGATTATCTAACAACAATGTATCCTGTTGGAGGACATGTTTCTCCTTCTTAAGAAAGTGAAAGTGAAAGTCACTCAGTTGTGTCCTACTCTTTGCAACCCCATGGACTATACAGTCCATGGAATTCTCCAGGCCAGAATACTGGAGTGGGTAGCCTTTCTCTTCTCCAGGGGATCTTCCCAACCCAGGGATTGAACCCAGGTCTACTGCATTGCTTCCCTGGTGGCTCAGAGGTTAAAGCGTCATCCAGGAATGTGGGAGACCCAGGTTCAATCCCTGGGTCAGGAAGATCTCCTGGAGAAGGAAATGGCAACCCACTCCAGTAGTCTTGCCTGGAGAATCCCATGGAGGGAGGAGCCTGGTAGGCTACAGTCGATAGGGTCGCAAAGAGTCAGACGCGACTGAGCGACTTCACTCACTACCGCATTGCAGGCAGATTCTTTACCAGCTGAGCCACAAGGGAAGCACATTAAGATAATCCTGTTATTTTAAAATGTTTATTGTGGGAGTGGGACTGGCAAGATCTTGCCATTGTTAGTAATAATCCATCATTTTAAAATGTAAATTGTGGGAGTGGGTCTAGTAAGACCTTTACAAACTTGAAACATTTTTTTGATTTATTGTTAATAACCAACTGAAAAAGTATATACCTGCCTTGCTAAGCCTAGTGAGCACTCTCCATCCTCTTCTGACGTCTATGTCAGCAGCTTTCTCTGTCCTTTTTCCTATAATAAAACTTCTGCCCACACAAGAGCTCTAAGTGGTCAAGTCTGATCCCTGATCCGGAAGCTCAATTTTCTTCTTCGGAGATCATGAATCCGACACCATGCACTGTAAGCTACCAAATCTTTGGAAGTTATTCCTAACAAAGCCAGTTGATACAATGTTAAGCAAAATTCAGTTCAGTTCAGTTCCGTCACTCAGTTGTGTCCGACTCTTTGCAACCCCATGAACTGCAGTACACCAGGCCTCCCTGTCCATCACCAGCTCCCGGAGTTCACCCAAACCCATGTCCATTGAATCGGTGATGCCATCCAACCATCTCATCCTCTGTCATCCCCTTCTCCTCCTGCCTTCAATCTTTCCCAGCATCAGGATCTTTTCAAATGAGTCAGCTCTTTGCATGAGGTGGCCAAAGTACTGGAGTTTCAGCTTCAACGTCAGTCCTTCCAATGAACATCCAGGACCGATCTCCTTTAGGATGGACTGGTTAGATCTCCCTGCAGTCCAAGGGACTCTCAAAAGTCTTCTCCAACACCACAGTTCAAAAGCATCAATTCTTCGATGCTCAGCTTTCTTTATAGTCCAACTCTCACATCCATACATGACCACTGGAAACACCATAGCCTTGACTAGACGGACCTTTGTTGACAAAGTAATGTCTCTGCTTTTTAATATGCTGTCTAGGTTGGTCATAACTTTTCTTAAAAGGAGGAAGCATTTTTTAATTTCATGGCTGCAATCACCATTTGCAGTGATTTTGGAGCCCAGAAAAATAAAGTCTGACACTGTTTCCCCATCTATCTGCCATGAAGTGATGGAATCGGATGCCATGATCTTAGTTTTCTGAATGTTGAGCTTTAAGCCAACTTTTTCACTCTCCTCTTTCACTTTTGTCAAGAGACTTTTTAGTTTTTCTTCACTTTCTGCCATAAGGGTGGTGTCATCTGCATATCTGAGGTTATTGATATTTCTCCCGGCAATCTTGATTCCAGCTTGTGCTTCTTCCAGCCCAGTGTTTCTCATGATGTACTCTGCATATAAGTTAAATAAGCAGGGTGACAATATACAGCCTTGACGTACTCCTTTTTACAAACAGGTAAAGCTTGAGTCTTCTTCCCTTCTTCAATTCCTATGTCTGCCCTCTCATTTGAACTGTTTTAATATCTTTGTCATAAGAGATCTCTAGGGCCTGACACCCTTAACATCATCACGTGACAAATTTTCCTTCTCACGGGAAGAATCTTAGCCCAGGACCCTTAGAGAATAAAGGCTCAGGTACAGTCTAAATGTTAATGAATACATTATGGAGAGAAATTTATCCTATTATAGCCTTAAAAAAATTTGGTTGTAATGATATTTCAACATAGTCTCCAGATTTCTGCCTCAGGGGAAGTAATAAAAACCTCAGAACATCTCCTGCCTTTGCTATGATGATTCTACATCATAGCTGTGGACTACAGCTAAATTCCTTTGTCATCTGCAACCCTCCTTCACAAACAAATGCTAAGCATCTAATGTAATTCAGTGGCATTTAGTATGCTCACAGTGTTGTACAGTCACCATAACCATGTTATTTTCAGAACTTTTCATCATTCCAAACAGAAATCCTGTACCCATTAAGCAATAGCTCCCCATTCCTCCCTGCCCTCAGGCCTGAGCTTTGTCTCTAAGAATTAAGCTAAGAATTTCAAAGGTATCAGGGAGAAAAGACTATCTAAAAAATACTAACATTTAGACTGACAGCAGACTTTTTTTTTTTTTTTTTTTTTAATTTTATTTTATTTTTAGACTCCACATAATCGTATCAGTTCTGCCAAACATCAAAACGAATCCACCACAGGTATACATGCGTTCCCCATCCTGAACCCTCCTCCCTCCTCCCTCCCCATACCATCCCTCTGGGTCGTCCCAGTGCATTAGCCCCAAGCATCCAGTATCGTGCATCGAACCTGGACTGGCAACTCGTTTCTTACACGATATTTTACATGTTACAATGTCATTCTCCCAAATCTTCCCACCCTCTCCCTCTCCCACAGAGTCCATAAGACTGTTCTATACATCAGTGTCTCTTTTGCTGACAGCAGACTTTTAAACAGCTATGATAAATTCCAGAAGATAATGCAACTGTAGCTTCAGGGTGCTTAGGGAAAATAAGTATCAGCCTCAAATTTTATGCCCATCTACACAATTATTCAAGAATGAGGAAAAAAATACATTTTCAAATAAAGACTAAACAAGCTTTCTAGCCATGAAAACAATCATTTTCATGAATATGTGTATGTAGGGTTGAGTCCCTTCGCAGTTCACCTGAAACTATCACAACTGGCTCTACCCCAGTACAAAAGAAAAAGCTAAAAAAGGACTGAATCGTTAAGGGAACAACTTTCAGCACGAAGAGTAAATCCAGAATGAAAGTTATGGGAGATAAGAAATAAGGTCAAACATAAAACTCAATTAACCACGTCACAAATAATCAACTATTGAGTGTAAGAAAAACAGTTTTGTTTTTAAAATGTGTTAAAAACTCTAGACAGTGTTAATTGACACTGGAGAGATATGACTTTTATAATATAAAGCATTCTAAGATCCTCCTCCGTTTCTAGTTCCATCAGTAGTTGATGAATAAATGAATGAATGAGTGAGTGAATAAACAAACTCTTTCTGATCTCCTTTGGCTTCATGCTCGGACTCTCACAAGTCAGTCTTGCCTTTTGGAGCACCCATCCCAGGCTCCTAAAACCACTGCTCCTCACCAGTCCTTGGGCCACCACAGCTGTAGATGAGGAGAGCTCTGCAATTTCCCTCTCTGATCTCAGAATCCCCAACTGTAAAGTTTTACTTCAAGTTCACTTTAGAAAGGGCTCTGAACTTTGAAAATGTTTCCTGCAGTTCATTCTCTGTTGACACTTTTCATCTGTTCCAATCTTGCACAACTGCTTTCAACCTTTTATAAACTTGAGTTCCCAAGTGACTGGAACTGTTAAGTGCAGCATCACAGAAACCATGAGAGAAGAGACATCAAGAAGCAAAAAGATGAGGACAGGTCAATAAATATGACCAGAAGGTCCTTCGTAGCCTTCAGGAGTAAATGGGTTGGCTTAGGGATGAAATGTGTGAACAAAAAGTAAAGGCAATATATACAGACCAGGAGAGCACCCATATAATAAATAACCTGGGCAGGGAAAACAACCAGAAAAGGTTTTTAGGATTTAATCAAATGCTTGGATTTTTCTTTGTTTTAAAGCACAGAAAGCTTCTTGGATATGAAAGATTTATAGCATAGGGAGATGGAAAAGTTGAAGAAAATGTAAGAAAAGGATATAAATATGTCAATAGATTCCTAAAAGAGACCAAGGGAAGTTCCAAATTACTTGCATAAAAGTTAGCTTTAGAGTGAGGAGAGCAAACATCTGACTTTAAGAAAAAGACAAAGAATGATGTGGCAAAGATTAAAAATAGCTGCAGTGGGTGTATGGCTGGAAGTCACTTTGCTGCCATCTGAAACTATCACAAAACTGTTAATCAGCTATACCCCCAAAATGTTTTTGGTGTACCTGTGGCGGATTCATTTTGATATTTGGCAAAACCAATACAATATTGTAAAGTTTAAAAATAAAATAAAATTAAAAATAAAAAAAATAAAAAAAAAAAAAACAGCTGCAGTGGGGGACTATGCTAGGGAAATACTGAGTAACACAAGAAAATTCTGGTTCAGCATATTATAAGCTTATTCACTGGCTCCAAAATAAATTACCCTTATTACCCATTTTGATCTTAATACCCGGATAACCATGATGGTGTGATCACTCACCTAGAGCCAGACATCCTGGAATGTGAAGTCAAGTGGGCCTTAGGAAGCATCACTACAAACAAAGCTAGCAGAGGTGATAGAATTCCAGCTGCTGCTGCTGCGTCACTTCAGTCGTGTCCGACTCTGTGTGACCCCAGAGACGGCAGCCCACCAAGCTCCCCTGTCCCTGGGATTCTCCAGGCAAGAACACTGGAGTGGGTTGCCATTTCCTTCTCCAAGAATTCCAGCTGAGCTACTTCAAATCCTAAAAGATGGTGCTGTGAAAGTGCTGTACTCACTATGCCAACAAATTTGGAAAACTCAGCAGTGGCCACAGGACTGCAAAAGGTTAGTTTTCATTCCTATCCCACAGAAGCCAATGCCAAAGAATGTTCAAACTACTGCACAATTGCACTCATTTCACATGCTAGCAACGGAGAAGGCAATGGCACCCCACTCCAGTACTCTTGCCTGGAAAATCCCACAGACACAGGAGACTGGTAGGCTGCAGTCCATGGGGTCTCGAAGAGTCCGACACAACTGAGCGACTTCACTTTCACTTTTCACTTTCATGCGTTGGAGAAGGAAATGGCAACCCACTCCAGTGTTCTTGCCTGGAGAATCCCAGGGACGGGGGAGTCTGGTGGGCTGCCGTCTATGGGGTCACACAGAGTCGGACATGACTGAAGTGACTTAGCAACACATGCTAGCAAAGTAATGCTCAAAATCCTTCAAGCTAGGCTTCAATAACAGGTGAACTGAGAACTTCAAGATGTAAAAGCTGGATTTAGAAAAGGCAGAGGAACCAAAGATCAAATTGCCAACATCCATTGGATCATAGAAAAAGCAAGAGATTGTCAGGAAAACATCTACTTCTGCTTCACTGACTACGCTAAAGCCTTTGACTATGTGGATCACAATAAACTGTGGAAAATTCTGAGATGGGAATACCAGACCACCTCACCTGCCTCCTGAGAAATCTGTATGCAGGTCAAGAAGCAACAATTAGAACCAAACATGGAACAGTGGACTGGTTCAAAACTGGGAAGGACTGTATATTGTCACCCTGTTTATTTAACTTATATGCAGAGTTCATCATGTGAAATGCCAGGCTGGATGAAGCACAAGCTGGAATCAGGATTGTGGGAGAAATATCAATAACCTCAGATATGCAGATGAAACCACTCTAATGGAAGAAAGTGAGAAGGAATTAAAGAGCGTCTTGAGAAAGGTGAAAGAGGAGTGTGAAAAAGTTGGCTTAAAACTCAACATTCAAAAAACTAAGATCACGGCATCTGGTCCGATCACTTCATAGCAAATAGATGGGGAAACAACGGAAACAATGACAGACTTTATTTTCTTGGACTCCAAGATCACTGCAGATGGTGACTGCAACCATGAAATTAAAAAATGCTTGCTCCTTGGAAGAAAAGCAATGACAAACCTAGACAGTAAATTAAAAAACAGATACATTACTTTGCCTACAAAGGTCCGTCTAGTCAAAGCTATGGTTTTTCCAGTAGTCATGTATGGATGTGAGGGCTGGACCATAAAAAAGGCTGAGCACTGAAGAACTGATGCCTTCAAACTGTGGTGCTGGAGAAGACTCTTTAGAGTCCTTTGGACAGCAAGGAGATCAAACCAGTCAATCCCAAAGGTAATCAACCCTGAATATTCATTGGAAGGACTGATGCTGAAGCTGAAGCTCCAATACTTTGGCCACCTGATGGGAAGAACTGACTCATTGGAAAAGACCCTGATGCTGGGAAAGATTGAAGTTGGGAGGAGAAGGGGCTCACAGATGAGATGGTTGGATGGCATCACTGACTCAATGGACATGAGTTTGAGCAAACTCCAGAAGATGGTAATGGACAGGGAAGTCTGGCGTGCTGCAGTCCATGGGGTCACAAAGAGTTGAACATGACTGAGTGACTGAATGATGACAACCCATTTTTCTCCTAAAATGCCCTGGCTCCAGGTTTCTAAGATGACCTGATTTACTTAGCAAAAGAGGGATATCCATCAAAATTATATTTCTGTGTGTACTGTGATTTCTGTCTCATTCTCTGTTTTGAAAAGATATTTCCTCTTCTCTAGAACCATATTGACTTATGTTCTGGTTCAATATCATCCTGACTCTGAAGGAGTTCATGTGCTAACTGCTTCAGTTGTGTCCGACTCTTTGCAACTCCATGGACTGTAGCCCGCCAGGCTCCTCTGTCCATGGGATTCTCCAGGCAAGAATACTGGAGTGGGTTGCCATTTCCTCCTCCAGGGGATCTTCCTGACCCAGGGATCAAACCCAAGTCTCTTGCATTGCCTGTATTGGCAGGTGGCTTCTTTATCTCAAATTCTTTCTAATACATTCTGGCTCTTTTCCTATGAGTTTCATCACTTCCTTTTAGAAGATAAGTATTGCCCCCAATTTTTAAGCACTCCATACTTTGATTCTGTTCTCTCTCTTATTTTCAGCCTCTTTTTACTGTCAAGCTTTTTCATGAGTAACCTACATCCACTTCCTGTTTCTTCAACATCAATTGTTGAATACTACTGACATTGGTTTAGTTTTTTTTCTAAAACTCTTTCTTATTTACCAAGAAGACCACTCGGGAGGAGGTCAAGGCAACCCTCCTTCAAGACTGAAGCAACTTAGCACTCATGTATGCAAGAAGACCACTTATGAACTTTTGCTATGATTCTGGCTATATGCCACAAATTTTGTAGATAGTGTTCTCATTGTTATTTTAAAAATGGTCTCTAATTTCAGTTTTGATTTCCTATTTAATCCACATTATTTATAGGAATTATTTTTTAATATTATTTTACTTTAAAAATAGGAATTTTTTAAAAGGAGTTTTAGGATCACAGCAAAATTGGTATAAAGTACAGTTTCCACATACACAGCCTACCTCACTATCAACATCCTGCACCAGAGTTATAATTTATTATGTTTTTTGCCAATAAAAGAGTTGCACTTGTTATAATCCATGGACCTATACTAACCCATCATTAGCACTCAAAATCCATTGGTGTCCTATGTTATACGGATTTTTGTCAAACGCATAATGACATGTACCCACAATTACAGTACCTTACAGAGTAGTTTCACTGCCCTAAAAATCCCGTGTGCTCTGCCTATTCATCCCTCCCTTTTCCTAATTCCTGGTGAACAATGACATTTTTACTGTCTCCATAGTTTTACCTTTCCCATAATGTCATATAGTTGGATCTAGCCTGTTTTTTAAAAAATATGTGTTTTATTTTTTAAATAAATAAATAAAAAAAAAAACATGTGTTTAGATGGGGAGGGAAAAGGCTATCCTTTTGTTATTATCATTCATTAATTTCTTTAATGATGAGATCTTTTGGCCCTTTAAATGTGTCATCTTACTCAAACATAGCACAGTATATAAGCCAGCATTATGATCATTTTTATAGAATTCTACTGTACTTCTAGTAATACTGTTTGTGGATAGGGTCTAGAAGTTAACTCCAATTTCTCTAGGAAGTTGCGGGATATAGATGAAATTTCTATGTCCAGAAATTTCTTCCAAAAAATTGATAATGCAAAAAATCATTTTTTTTACATAATCCAGAATGACTGGGAGAGATAAAGGTCCCAGAAATCAAATTCTTGGGAGTCCTGGCCTTTGCCTACACAGTCTAAGGAATGTGGAACCGCCTCTGTCATCATCCATGTGGCTCTAATCCTAAACATTGAAGAGACACATTCTCTTACACGTAAAGACACTTATTGCTTTAGCGGAGTGATTACAAATGAAATAAATATTTTATATATTTACAAATACAAATAAAAATAAAGCAACATCCAAGTAAACTAAACTGTTCCTACCATTTATCTAGAGTTTCCGTTTTGTAGGCTTTGTGTGATGCTTTGCTGAGGACTGGCATTATTTTTCAAGCATAAAGTTTATTACCTGCAGAAAGCAGATCGTAACGACTGTGACACAGGTGTCAGAGGAACACCATTTTCATCTAAGGCCCATGATAGAGAATAGCTTAGTTTTCCTGACGTCAAAAGACAAAGTTCTTCAGTTCCATTTTCCTCAAGAAGAAAGGGCACATCTGTTTATAAACGGTATTAAAAACATAGGAATATTTGAGCACATTACAGTTTTTTTTTCCCCTTTTACATGTTCCTGGAACCCCAGAAATACAAAGTTTATGCTGACTGCAGGCTCTATTCTTACAGCTCTCCTTCAACTCCTACCCAAAATCCCTCAAGGCAGACTGTTTCAAACAGACTACAAACAAGAGGAGAGAGAATTTATCTGAACACGTTTTCAAACCATTCTTTCTGGGAGTGGCTGCCAGCAAGGAAAAAAAACATTGGCAGCAAAAAAAAAAAGGCTTTCCAATGTGGTTCAGTGGTAAAGAATCTGCCTGCCAATGTAGGATCAGGAGATGTGGGTTTGATCCCTGACAGGGGGCAGGGGGGTGGGGGGAAAGATCCCCTGCAGTAGGAAATGGCAACACACTTCAGTATTCTTGCCTGGGAAACTCCATGGCGGGCTGCAGTCCACAGGGTCACAAAGAATCTGACACAACCAGCAACTGAGCACGCGTGCTGGCAGAGAAAGAGCTGCCGTTTGGCTCCTTTCCTACATTCTTCAATTTTATCCCTCTGCTCATCTTCTTTCTCAGTCTCCAGAGAGCTCAGTGGTATTTCTTGAAACTTCTGCCAAGTGCTTAGTGCCTCCTAAATTTTTCTAAGTCTTTTCTCCTGGGTCTCCACAACCTGCTTTTCTGCTCCATCTGGACTTTATCTAAGCAGACTACATTCCTCCCTCATTTTCTCTACTTTCCTTGCTCCTTTGCCTGCTTATTTCCTTCTCTCTCCTCCTTGCTCACCCATTCACACTCCCTTTCTTTTCACCAGATGGACACAGCAATTACAACACCCCAGGGAAGGTGAGAGAGAAGGCAACCGTGGGAGACGAGGAATGACAGCATTCTGGCAGACATGCTAACGTAAATTGCAGGAGGAGGAAAATCAACTGAAAGCCAGTAAAAAAAAGTCCCTTCTTCTCTCCTGTCTCTTATCTCTTCTTTTCTCTCTCCTCTTCCTTCCTCCCCTATTCAGTTCAAAGATGAATCAACATGTCCTGGAGCATCTTCAGGCTTTACTAAAGCTCAGACCATTTGGTGGGCTTCCCTGGTGGCTCAGCTAATAAAGAATCCACCTGCCATGCTGGAGACCCAGGTTTGATCCTTGCAGAAGGGAATGGCAACCCACTCCAGTGTTCTGGCCTGGAGAATTCCACGGACCATGGGGTTTGCAGAGTTGGACACGACTGAGGGACTTTGACTTCACTTCAAAGTGTGGCACTCACATTATACAAAGCACAGTGCTCTTGTCTCAGATGCCCTAGGAAAAGCAAAGGAGCTTGTCCCAAAGTTTAGATTTCCCAAAGATCTGATTCAAGTCAAAGTTTTAAAAATTAGTTTACTCTCTGGAAGAACTTAATTCATTTTAACCTAACACTGTGAATACAGGATTCCTTTTTAATGTTTTTTTTAATTGTGGTAAATGTCACATAATGTAAAATGTACTATTTTAACAACATTTAACTGTACATTTCAGTGGCACTAAGTACATTCACATGGCTGTGCAATTCTCACCATCTCCCGAACTTTTCACTTCTCTAAACTGAATCTCTGTCCCCATTGAACACTAAATCCTCATTCTCCCTTCCCACCCCACAACCCACCACCCCCAGCCCCTGGCATCTACCAACATGTTTTATGACTCTATGAATAGGATTCTTTATTCATATGAATGACCCAGGGTCATTTAGGAAACAGAACTCATGAAGGAAATAGGAGGGAAGATATATTTTTAATAAACTTACTGCTTCCTACTTCTCCATATGCAGGTATGACCAGTTTATCAGAGCTAAATTCTAGATATTCCAAAATAGTTTTGCTTTTCAACTCTGTGCTGTTAGGTAAGGGTAAATATAGTTTTGCCAATAAGCATGTCCTTTTACTTATTTCATAAACCTAAATATAAAAGAAATGATTGATAACTCACTGAAAGTACAAAATAGAAAAAAACTAAAACAAAGATAATCACTAACATAATTCTTTTAAAAATACTAGAATGTAAAATAGGTATTTACCTAGAGCCTTTGATCCACATGACTATGATAAAATTAGGTAATCTTATGTGTTTAAAAGTATAGTGCCTTTCACTGGTTTCAAAGAAAATCACTTGAATAAAAGGATTAGAAATATAGTTCCGGGAATTCAGTACATATAACACAATACCCAAAGAACTTACTTTTGTGTAGCACTTTAAAAGTCCTTTATCTTATTAAAACCTGATAAAAATTACAAGAAATGGCCATTACTCTTCCCATTTTATAAATGAAGAAATGAAATCTCTATATGAAACTCTATTAACTTTTATTAAAAGTGATAGAAACTCAGGTTGAATTGCCTAAAAAAAAAGGGAGAGTTGTTGGCTCATGGAGTCCAAGGACAGATTAAACAAGCTATGTAGCAGGAAAGGGAGGAAAAGTCCCAGAAGAAGGAGTAAGGGAGGCGCTGAGTATGCTGTTCTTCAGACATCTACTGAGTAGGTCTTATGATTCTGCTATGCTTTCTACTAGAATTTCATCACTGCCGTAACTACAAACTCAAATTTTTTCAACAGGAAAATCTTATCTTGACTTATACTCTGTTATCAGTGTCTGGGGAAGCAGTGATATGTGCTCTAAGGAAAAGAAAATCAAGGAGGGCAAATGCCCCTTAAAAAATGGAAAAGAATGTACCAACCAAAAGGACAGTTGATAATCAAGAAGGCAGAGAAAAACGCAAGACAAAGAGGCAAATATTTTTCTGGTCATCTAAATACTGTTTCTATAAGAGTGAATTTAAGCCAACACACTGGTCCCTTTGCCAAAGGCATTGCTAATACAGAAAGGTTTGCAGGGGCTATAGCTAATTATAGCTAATGGATTTTAAGCATTTACATCTCTGAAAAGAAATTCTTATTGTAAATTAGTAAACTGGCTAATTCCAGAAAATTGCAGAGGAAGGTAAGCTTCCAAACTCATTCTATGAGGCCACCATCACCCTAATACCAAAACCTGACAAAGATCCCACAAAAAAAGAAAACTACAGGCCAATATCACTGATGAACATAGACGCAAAAATCCTAAACAAAATTCTAGCAATCAGAATCCAACAACATATTAAAAAGATCATACACCATGACCAAGTGGGCTTTATCCCAGGGATGCAAGGATTCTTCAATATCCGCAAATCAATCAAGGTAATACACCACATTAACAAATTGAAAAATAAAAACCATATGATTATCTCAATAGATGCAGAGAAAGCCTTTGACAAAATTCAACATCCATTTATGATAAAAACTCTCCAGAAAGCAGGAATAGAAGGAACATACCTCAACATAAAAGCTATATATGACAAACCCACAGCAAACATTATCCTCAATGGTGAAAAGTTGAAAGTATTTCCTCTAAAGTCAGGAACAAGACAAGGATGGCCACTCTCACCATTACTATTCGACATAGTTCTGGAAGTTTTGGCCACAGCAATCAGAGCAGAAAAAGAAATAAAAGGAATCTAAATTGGAAAGGAAGAAGTAAAACTCTCACTATTTGCAGATGACATGATCCTCTACATAGAAAACCCTAAAGACTCCACCAGAAAATTACTAGAACTAATCAATGATTATAGTAAAGTTGCAGGATATAAAATCAACACACAGAAATCCCTTGCATTCCTATACACTAATAATGAGAAAACAGAAAGAGAAATTAAGGAAACAATTCCATTCACCATTGCAACAGAAAGAATAAAATACTTAGGAATATATCTACCTAAAGAAACTAAAGACCTATATATAGAAAACTGTAAAACACTGGTGAAAGAAATCAAAGAGGACACTAATAGATGGAGAAATATACCATGTTCATGGGTTGGAATAATCAATATAGTGAAAATGAGTATACTACCCAAAGCAATTTATAGATTCAATGCAATCCCTATCAAGCTACCAACGGTATTCTTCACAGAGCTAGAACAAATCATTTCACAATTTGTATGGAAATACAAAAAACCTCGAATAGCCAAAGCAATCTTGAGAAAGAAGAATGGAACTGGAGGAATCAACCTACCTGACTTCAGGCTCTACTACAAAGCCACAGTTATCAAGACAGTATGGTACTGGCACAAAGACAGAAATATAGATCAATGGAACAAAATAGAAAGCCCAGAGATAAATCCACGCACATATGGACACCTATCTTTGACAAAGGAGGCAAGAATATACAATGGATTAAAGACAATCTCTTTAACAAGTGGTGCTGGGAAATCTGGTCAACCACTTGTAAAAGAATGAAACTAGAACACCTTCTAACACCATACACAAAAATAAACTCAAAATGGATTAAAGATCTCAATGTAAGACCAGAAACTATAAAACTCCTAGAGGAGAACATAGGCAAAACACTCTCCGCCATACATCACAGCAGGATCCTCTATGACCCACCTCCCAGAATATTGGAAATAAAAGCAAAAATAAACAAATGGGACCTAATTAAACTTAAAAGCTTCTGCACATCAAAGGAAACTATTAGCAAGGTGAAAAGGCAGCCTTCAGAATGGGAGAAAATAATAGCAAATGAAGCAACTGACAAACAACTAATCTCAAAAATATACAAGCAACACCTACAGCTCAACTCCAGAAAAATAAATGACCCAATCAAAAAATGGGCCAAACAATTAAATAGACATTTCTCCAAAGAAGACATACAGAGGGCTAACAAACACATGAAAAGATGCTCAACATCACTCATTATCAGAGAAATGCAAATCAAAACCACTATGAGGTACCATTTCACGCCAGTCAGAATGGCTGCGATCCAAAAGTCTACAAGCAATAAATGCTGGACAGGGTGTGGAGAAAAGGGAACCCTCTTACACTGTTGGTGGGAATGCAAACTAGTACAGTCACTATGGAGAACAGTGTGGAGATTCCTTAAAAAACTGGAAATAGAACTGCCTTATGATCCAGCAATCCCACTGCTGGGCATACACACTGAGGAAACCAGAAGGGAAAGAGACACGTGTACCCCAATGTTCATCGCAGCACTGTTTATAATAGCCAGGACATGGAAGCAACCTAGATGCCCATCAGCAGATGAATGGATAAGAAAGCAGTGGTACATATACACAATGGAGTATTACTCAGCCATTAAAAAGAATACATTTGAATCAGCTCTAATGAGGTGGATGAAACTGGAACCTATTATACAGAGTGAAGCCAGAAAGAAAAACACCAATACAGTATACTAACGCATATATATGGAATTTAGAAAGATGCTAACAATAACCCTGTGTACGAGACAGCAAAAGAGACACTGATGTATAGAACAGTCTTCTGGACTCTGTTGGAGAGGGAGAGGGTGGGATGATTTGGGAGAATGGCATTGAAACATGTATAATATCATGTATGAAACGAGTTGCCAGTCCAGGTTCGATGCACGATACTGGATGCTTGGGACTGGTGCACCGGGACAACCCAGAGGGATGGTATGGGGAGGGAGGAGGGAGGAGGGTTCAGGATGGGGAACAAATGTATACCTGTGGAGGATTCATTTCGATATTTGGCAAAACTAATACAATATTGTAAAGTTTAAAAAAAAAAAACAAAACAAAACTAAAAAAATAAATAAAAAGAGACAATGAACTGACAAATATATTCAAATATTCAGTTGGCATTCTGATTTTACACATCAATCATGCGGACTTGTTTAGGGTATGTCCATGCATTCTCATGGAACTGTCAAATTCACTTTGGAGGCCAGATCCTGGACAGCAGCAGATGTAAAGGAAAAGAATGACACCTGTAATCTCTCAGGAGACAACTTGTCCCCAGTGGCAGCTATCAACACCTGTGTAGCTGAGATGATGTGTAGAGAATAAAAATAGGCATTATAAGTGGAGAAACTGTAATATTAAAAAAGTCTAAGTAGGGAATTGCAAAAATATATGGGAAAAAAACAAACAGTTCAGTTTGGCTGAAGTTTTCATTCCAATCCCAAAGAAAGGCAATGCCAAAGAATGCTCAAACTACTGCAAAATTGCACTCATCTCACACGCTCGTAAAGTAATGCTCAAAATTCTCCAAGCCAGGCTTCAGCAATATGTGAACCGTGAACTTCTAGATGTTCAAGCTGGTTTTAGAAAAGGCAGAGGAACCAGAGATCAAATTGCCAACATCCGCTGGATCATAGAAAGCGCAAGAGAGTTCCAGAAAGACATTTATTTCTGCTTTATTGACTATTCCAAAGCCTTTGACTGTGTGGATCACAATAAACTGTGGAAAATTCTTCAAGAGATGGGAATACCAGACCACCTGACCTGCCTCTTGAGAAACCTATACGCAGGTCAGTTCAGTTCACTTCAGTCACTCAGTCGTGTCCGACTCTTTGCAACCTCATGAATCACAGCACGCCAGGCCTCCCTGTCCATCACCAACTCCCGGAGATCACTCAAACTCATGTCCATCGAGTCGGTGATGCCATCCAGCCATCTCATCCTCTGTCGTCCCCTTCTCCTCCTGCCCCCAATCCCTCCCAGCATCAGGGTCTTTTCCAATGAGTCAACTCTTCGCATGAAGTGGCCAAAGTATTGGAGTTTCAGTTTTAGCATCATTCCTTCCAATGAACACCCAGGACTGATCTCCTCTAGAATGGACTGGTTGGACCTCCTTGCAGTCCAAGGGACTCTCAAGAGTGTTCTCCAACACCACAGTTCAAAAGCATCAATTCTTTGGCGCTCAGCTTTCTTCACAGTCCAACTCTCACATCCATACATGACCACTGGAAAAACCATAGCCTTGACTAGACGGATCTTTGTTGGCAAAGTAGTATCTCTGCTTTTCAATATGCTATCTAGGTTGGTCATAACTTTCCTTCTAAGGAGTAAGCGTCTTTTAATTTCATAGCTGCAGTCACTATCTGCAGTGATTTTGGAGCCCCAAAAAATAAAGTCTGACACTGTTTCCACTGTTTCCCCATCTATTTCCCATGAAGAGATGGGACAAGATGCCATGATCTTAGTTTACTGAATGTTGAGCTTTAAGCCAACTTTTTCACTCTCCACTTTCACTTTCATCAAGAGGCTTTTTAGTTCCTCTTCACTTTCTGCCATAAGGGTTGTGTCATCTGCATATCTGAGGTTATTGATATTTCTCCCGGCAATCTTGATTCCAGCTTGTGCTTCTTCCAGCCCAGCGTTTCTCATGATGTACTCTGCATATAAGTTAAATAAGCAGGGTGACAATATACAGCCTTGACATACTCCTTTTCTAATTTGGAACCAGTCTGTTGTTCCCATGTCCAGTTCTAACTGTTGCTTCCTGACCTATAGGTTTCTCAAGAGGCAGGTCAGGTGGTCTGGTATTCCCATCTCTTGAAGAATTTTCCACAGTTTATTGTGGTCCACAGAGTCAAAGGCTTTGGAATAGTCAATAAAACAGAAATAGATGTTTTTCTGGAACTCTCTTGCTTTTTTGATGATCCAGCAGATGTTGGCAATTCGATCTCTGGTTCCTCTGCCTTTTCTAAAACCAGCTTGAACATCTGGAATTTCACAGTTCACATATTGCTGAAGCCTGGCTTGCAGAATTTTGAGCATTACTTTACTAGCATGTGAGATGAGTCAGGAAGATCAGGAAGATATGCAGGTCAGGAAGCAACAATTAGAACTGGACATGGAACAACAGACTGGTTCCAAATTAGAAAAGGAGTACGTCAAGGCTGTATATTGTCACCCTGCTTATTTAACTTATATGCAGAGTACATCATGAGAAACGCTGGGCTGGAAGAAGCACAAGCTGGAATCAAGATTGCCGGGAGAAATATCAATAACCTCAGATATGCAGATGACACAACCCTTATGGCAGAAAGTGAAGAGGAACTAAAAAGCCTCTTGATGAAAGTGAAAGAGGAGAGTGAAAAAGTTGGCTTAAAGCTCAACATTCAGTAAACTAAGATCATGGCATCTGGTCCCATCTCTTCATGGGAAATAGATGGGGAAACAGTGGAAACAGTGTCAGACTTTATTTTTTGGGGCTCCAAAATCACTGCAGATAGTGACTGCAGCTATGAAATTAAAAGACGCTTACTCCTTAGAAGGAAAGTTATGACCAACCTAGATAGCATATTGAAAAGCAGAGATACTACTTTGCCAACAAAGATCCGTCTAGTCAAGGCTATGGTTTTTCCAGTGGTCATGTATGGATGTGAGAGTTGGACTGTGAAGAAAGCTGAGCGCCAAAGAATTGATGCTTTTGAACTGTGGTGTTGGAGAACACTCTTGAGAGTCCCTTGGACTGCAAGGAGGTCCAACCAGTCCATTCTAGAGGAGATCAGTCCTGGGTGTTCATTGGAAGGAATGATGCTAAAACTGAAACTCCAGTACTTTGGCCACTTCATGCGAAGAGTTGACTCATTGGAAAAGACCCTGATGCTGGGAGGGATTGGGGGCAGGAGGAGAAGGGGACGACAGAGGATAAGATGGCTGGATGGCGTCACCGACTCGATGGACATGAGTTTGAGTGATCTCCAGGTGATGGACAGGGAGGCCTGGCGTGCTGTGATTCATGAGGTTGCAAAGAGTAGGACACGACTGAGTGACTGAACTGAACTGAACTGAACTGAAGAAGGAAAGAAAAATAATAATAAAATTAGAAATGTAGGTTCCTATGTGTTCATCAAGGGCATATAGATTCATTTAGCAATTCATGCAGCTGTTAATGGTGTGAATTATCCCTAGATAGACTCATTTCTTTCTCTGCCTCTTAGTTTGTTAGGATCATGTGCTAATTGATGATGACGAAGGATTCAAAATCTACACCTACTTATTTTGGGAGAGGGGGCAATTTTAAACTTCAAGAGGTTAGATTATAATATCATAATTTATTTTAGATACAATAGTAGGAAAGTGTAGTCAGTATATTTTCAAAATAAAGATTTCAACAATGTAGACCCATGGCAGATTCATGTCAATGTATGGCAACAACCACTACAATATTATAAGGTAATTAGCCTCCAATTAAAATTAATTAATTAATTAAAAAATGTCAACAGAGGTACATTTTAAAATGATAGTAACTTAATAGCACAGATGAATAAAATGAATACAGCTTTTGATCAGGGATAGCACAAAGTTATTCTAGGCATTGAAAAATAACTGATTTAGATTTGTAATAATAATCTCCCCATGTCTCAGACTCCACTCCATACTCATATAACACAAATCTTTACTCCTCCTAACTTTTCTTCCAGGTTTAGGTTCAAGTTTAACTCTTAAGCATCAGCCATCAAGACTTGTTGTCTAGATTCCATTACTGTTTCTAATTTGTCTTCATCATCATATTTTCTTCTTTTAGTGCCGGGATTCTTATGATGGGGTCTTTGGGAAGGGATCAGGGGTCTGCTACATATGTGTTTCTTCATCAGATTTTTAAAAAAAATTTTTTAGAAGATGAACAAATATATCAAGAGACTGAAATCACCAAGCCAAGGTTGGGGCAATTTGAAGAAATTATTCAACATTGACAATTGCTATACTACTCATAGTTTAAACAACTTTCTTTCTTTCACCTCTTCCACCTCACTAATAAATGAATAATGCTGCACGTCTAGGGTTGGCAAGAATTATAGCAGGAAAGAAGTATTTAGAACAACTGCAAACCAAATAATTTTGTACTTAAAGCATAAAAGACTACTGATGAATTATAAGTATATTCTCTATAAATATTAATATCTTATCTTAATATATCTTAATATAAAAAACATAATAGTAACTAACAAGAAATTTTAAATTATGTATTGTATAAAATAATATACAAAATTAAATGACAATGGCATACCTCCAAGCAAATTGTTTCAGGCCAATATATTAACTGAATATTGAAAATTTGCTGAAACATGACTTTAAAATCAAACTGTAGAGGAGATACTGAAGTGCAAGAAACCTGTTTATCGTTGTATAAGATTTTAATAAAATATTTAAGCTTTTGAATTTTGGCTCTCCTCTTTTGTTCGTACCTAAAAATTAAATAAACCTTTAAGAGACCCTTGAAAAGCAAACCAGATATAAAATATTATTCTTTTCAAAATATACCTCAACATATTAAAATGTGGTAATTTTAGAGGACAAATGTTATCTTTAAGCCCAATAACATTTGCCTATCTCTTATCCACAGACAAGAAATTTCTCCTATAAAGAAATTTCTTTAAAAAGATGTTAACTCAAAAACAGAAAAAGAACTAAATTAAAGTACCATAAATCATTCAACTATTTATTTTACTAAATTATAACTTAAAGAGATTATAACACACCCATTATAAAATGTTTTATGAGAGGAAAAAACTGAGGGACTTAGGAATGAGGGTGAGGGAGCTTGCATCAAGAATTCAAAAATATTTTCAAACTTTTAAAACACACACACACATTATGTTTTCAATAACCTCAAGCAGGTGCCTCTAAGACAACAGCCTTGCTGTGTCCTCTTAAAGGTCTTTGTGAATCTCTTTAGGCTTTAGGTTATATATTCTTTTTTTCCAGGACATTGTTTCTCTGAACCCAAAGATCAGAGGCCAGGCAGAAAGGTTAACTTCTTGGGGTACTATGACAACACTTTTTGGGGAAAAAATGGATCCATTCAATAATATGAACTCCTAAGGCATCTTCCCTCCACCCATTCATTCATTCTCTCAACCAACATTTATTGACTATCTTCTCAGATACAAGTCAATTGACCTAATGACAGGTAAGATTTGATCCTGATTTTCAGAAGGTAAAAGACTAGTTGGAAGATAAGCCATAGGCTGAAACATAAAATTCCCTTCTGTTCTCCACCCTGATCATCCTATTGGCCAGCATAGCTGCCCATCTTCTCTATAATCTTCTCAAAAGGGTATGGGACAAAAGATTACTTATTCTTCCTATCTCCCTGGTGGTCTTTTTTTAACTTCCTCCCAATTACCTTTAAAGAAATAGTAATAGTTTCATAAAATATGTCCCTTACGTTATCCTCTGAGAGTAGTTTAAATAATGAGCTTATCTACTGATTATGAGAATTTGTTAATTCGGGATTATCTTCATCTTCACGAAATCTTGCCTTTTCGCACCTGTAAACTCATTTTGCTGCTGCTGCTGCTAAGTCGCTTCAGTCGTGTCCGACTCTGTGCGACCCCATAGACAGCAGCCCACCAGGCTCCCCTGTCCCTGGGATTCTCCAGGCAAGAACACTGGAGTGGGTTGCCATTTCCTTCTCCAATGCATGAAAGTGAAAAGTGAAAGTGAAGTTGCTCAGTCGTGTCTGACTCTAGCGACCCCATGGACTGCAGCCTACCAGGCTCCTCCGTCCATGGGATTTTCCAGGCAAAAGTACTGGAGTGGGGTGCCATTGCCTTCTCCGAAACTCTTTTTAATGTTCCCTTAATCCATGTACTCCTTTTATCTCTCTCTTTGACATAACCATATTATTCTTTTCTAAAGACTCAATTCTTATTCAACTGGACATTTTCAGTGGATAATGACAGCAATGCCCCATGACAGTAATAGCTGTGAAAAGATATAAAGCATTTAATTTCCTTTTGCCTTGACTTCCTCTAAGTTTTAGCTTAGCCTTTCCAGCACAAATATCTTCTTCCTTCTTTTTCTCCTCTTTATTTCCAACTTCCATTTTATGGCTGTTCTCTTATCCTTATTTAGATGGTCCTTTTGTGGGCATCTTACCCAAGAAATTATCTTGGGCCCCTTTTTGGAAGTAGGTGTAGAACAAATAAAAATTGCTTCACTGCTCTACCTCTCTAGTCAGAAAGAAGGTAATGATGATTTTGCCTTTGTGTTTGCCACTCTTTATGTTCATTTAAAAGTTTAACCACTTATTCATTCATTTAATGAACATGAATATTTACTGGACACCCACTATCTTCCAACACTGCACTAAATGATGCACATTCACAGTATTCAAAGATGAACTGGTACCAAATGTTTCATGGGACAGAGGTTGTACCTAGTTCAGTGCTCTAAGTTGCTACATCCTCTTTAAGGGAGATGAGATCCAAAGGCTTAGAGATGGGAGAAACGGGGATTGGCATGATATCTGTTATGCATGAATTTCCTAGGAATAGAAAGAAAACCTTAAAGGTCAAGGAAGAAGTCACAACTGGGAAAGAAAGAAGCTTGTATTGTCCAAGTAGAAAAATTTTCCAGAGGGTCCTTTCTAATCAGAACATTTTCTATGAAAGCCAGGAGATCCTTCAACAAGCAAGGATGACCATATAATCCTATTTTTCACAGTGGCTTTATAGTCCACCTATTTATACCTGAACAAAAATTATTACCATAGCAAAACAAAACCAATCATCACACCAAACTGGTTTATGTCCCACCTCAGTCATAAATTAGAAGTTCAATACCCATCTCTAAAATGAGGATAATATCATAGAACTATGGTAGCAATTAAAAGTGCAAATTCATTTTTTAAACTTAGCAATCAGGAAATCTAACATTATTAAACAATACAGTATCTAGATAACATATAATGAAGAAAAATAATCTGAAAGTGCTTATAATAATTTTGAAAATGCTTACAGTGAACATCTAGATAAGTTTGTTAATTCTGCTGTGAAAGAAAGTTGTGGTATCACGGTAATTGGATTTACTATTTCAGTATCTGTTTCTTCAAATTCTGAAGCTAAATATGAGAAGCTCTAGAAACAGAAAAAGAAATAATTTATAATGTAAATTCACTGTTTAGGACAATTATTCTTAAAATTCAACTTTTTTATTTGTCATTTCATTGGGTAACTATTATAAATATCAAGATTTCCTATTCTATCACTATTCTATCAAACAAATATTATAACCAGTTAGGATGAGTTGAATGTTATTTTGCAGTGTAAATACCTCCTGTTTCTTCCTGTTCTTAAATGCTTTTCCTTCAGTTTTCTTCTCAGTCCCAGACATTTTTGACAATTCTTGTTTTTGTTCATCACATTTATTCATTTTCAACCTAATTAATAAAAAAATAGAATTATTTAAAACAGAAATATGGAATTATTTGAGTTGTTAGAGATATTGCCAACACACTACACACATACATCACAATCTCTTACATTAAATAATTTTACATCCCAAGGAATTTGTCAGTATGATACACATACATATGCTGCTGCTAAGTCGCTTCAGTCGTGTCTGACTCTGTGCGACCCCATAGACAGAAGCCCACCAAGCTCCCCCGTCCCTGGGATTCTCCAGGCAAGAACACCAGAGTGGGTTGCCATTTCCTTCTCCAATGCATGAAAAGTGAAAAGTGAAAGTGAAGTCGCTCAGTTGTGTCCGACCCTCAGCGACCCCATGGACTGCAGCTTACCAGGCTCCTCCATCCATGGGAGTTTCCAGGCAGGAATACTGGAGTGGGGTGCCATTGCCTTCTCCTACACATACATATATATGCATATAAATATAATATTTCATAAGCTTGTTCTCAGTTTTCACAGATTTCTCCCTACTTATTAAATACTACCAGGGAAGCCCAGTTAATTTACTGTTAGTATTTTTATGCCCTTTCTAAGGATATTAAGAAACCTCTCTGGTGAGAATAAGGAACCAATGGGGATGGAAGATATAAATTTAAGGGCATAACCCATGCTTCCTCTCATTTTTTTTTTTAATTTTTGGCCGCAACAGGTAGCATGTAGGATCTTAGTTCCTCGACCAGGGATTGAACTCACACCCCTTGCATGGTTAAGCATGGAGTCTTAACCCCTGGACCACCAAGCAAGTGGTAGTCCAAGTGGACCAAGCAAGTCCCTCTCGTATTTCTTAAGCTGTGAACATGAGCATGTGTAAGGGCAAGACACTATAGCAACAGTAAGTGGTAAATCAGGTATACTCCTTGGGGTTTATGCATAAACAGTAAGGAATTCATGACATTACTACTACCAACACAGTGACTGCCGCCACCACCACCACCTACTACTGCTGCACCACTACACTACTGCCACTATTCCTGCCACCACCACTCACAACTACTCTGTATTACTCCCACTTCTATGAGGACCACCACCACCACCAACTACTACTGCTGTCCTACTATTATTTCTACAACTACTACCACCACCACCACCAACTACTACTACAACTACTACTATTACCACTAGCTAACTCAAACATTGTACTTACGAAGTACATGCCAGGCAATGTTCTAAGTACTTTACACGTATTAACTCACTTAATTCTCACAGCAACCCCACGAAGTAGGTTTTACTATTATTCCTCTTCCATTAGTAGTCCAGCAAAACCCCAGTTATCTGGAACACTTTCAGATGGCAGGGGTTTACACTTTTCAGCAAAAAGTTCAGTCTTTAAATTTTAATCTTTTAAAAAGGAGATTCTTTGATATTATATACTCTGTTGGGAATAGCAAATGGTGCAGTTGCTCTGCGGAGAAGGCAATGGCACTCCACTCCAGTACTCTTGTCTGGAAAATCCCATGGATGGAAGAGCCTGGTAGGCTGCAGTCCATGGGGTCGCTGAGTCGGACACGACTGAGCGACTTCACTTTCACTTTTCACTTTCATGCATTGGAGAAGGAAATGGCAATCCACTCCAGTGTTCTTGCCTGGAGAATCCCAGGGACGGGGGAGCCTGATGGGCTGCTGTCTATGGGGTCGCACAGAGTCGGACATGACTGAAGCAACTTAGCAGCAGCAGCAGCAGCAGCAGCAGTTGCTCTGGGAAACAGTTGTCTTAAAGCTGTAACTACTGTTTATATATTCATTATACATTATACAAATTCTTTGTTGACTACATCAAGCAGTTGACTAACTTCTGGATTTTTTCCCAGTTTCTGTTAATTCCCAGTGATTAGTGGGCAACTCCTCAGGAGACCTATAAGAACAAACAGAGCAGCCACTCACCTCTGAAACTGTAACTTTACTGAAGTGCTTGTAAACCCTTGTCGTTGTCGAAGGGATTTTATCTGTTTCCAAGTCCGTAATATACTGTGTAGCAGGGAAAAGTCCTTTTCCTTTTCTAATTCATAGAGTTGTTTTGTATCACTACAACAATAATGTTAGATTAAAAATTAGTGAACTGGGCATATACCCAGAGAAAACTAGAATTCAAAAAGACACATGCACCCCAATGTTCATGCACTACTATTTACCATAGCCAGGACATGGAAACAGCCTAAATCTATCAACAGAGGAATGGATAACGAAGATGTGGTACATATACACAGTGGAGTATCACTGTCACAAAAGGAGTGAAATTGGGTCATTTGTAGAGACATGGATGGATTGAGAGACAAAGCAAATATCACATATGAATGCATATATTAATACATGGAATTTGAAAAACACGGTATAAGCAATCTATTTACAAATCAGAAATAGAGATACAGGTGTACAGAACAAACATATGGATACCAAAGGGGAAAAGGAGGGTGGGTGGGTGAATTGGGATATTGGAATTGACATACATACACTATTGATACTGTGTATAAAATAGATAACGAGAAACCACTGTATAGCACAGGAAAATCTACTCAGTGCTCTGCAGTGACCAAAACGCGAAGGAAATCCAAGAGAGGGGAGATATATATATATATATGATTCACTTTGCTGTACAGTAGAAACTAACACAACATTGTAAAGCAACCAGACTCTAATGAAAAAAAACAAATCATGTTAGTGGATTAGAGCTACAAGTCATTACAAATGGCTTCAAACAATTTATTGCACTAACTCTTCTGGGCTCCCCACCTCATTTTTTTTTTTTTTTTCCATTTTACTCACATCTTCATATAGAGAATGAAATTCCATTTAGAAATTTATGCATCTTTAAGATTTTTCACTATTCAAAGTACTCTACTAAAATCCATGTATTTCCAGGTTTTCTTAACATTCTGTAGTATATTTATCATAGTTTTTTCAGATTAACAATCAGAACTACTGCTTCAAATTTAGAAGTACTTTGCCTGATGGGATAGTGAGCATACTACTTGAATATCAAAGTAATATAATCCAGTCTACATAAAAATGGATTGCTTAACCCATTTAGATATATTTAGGCTTAACATCACCATTTTCTTTTGTGCTTTCTCCTTGTCTCATGTTTCTCTGTTCCGTTTCCTCTCTCTCTTTTTTTTTTTTTTTGCCTTCTTTTGGATCAGTTGAGTATTTTTTATTATCTCATTTTCCTCTTGATTTGGAAACTATATCTTTTTATCCTCTTCCTTTAGAGGTTATAAGTTAAAATTTAAGTCCTTGATTTACTAAAGTCTTAATCGCTAATGCAAATATCTTTAATTACTTTTACCCTTCTCCATTCTTTACTCCATTCTAAAAGTTTTATATTTTACTCTGTTTTTTTATTGAAGTATAGTTGATTTATAATGCCAACTTCTGCTGTACTGCAAAGTGACTCAGTTTTACACATATATATATTCTTTTTAAAATATTCTTTTCCATTATGGTTTATCCCAAGAAATTATATTCAGTTCCTTGTACTATGCAGTAAGACCTTATTGTTTATCCATTCCAAATGCAATGATTTGCATCTACCAACCCTGAATTCCCAGTCCCTTCCTCTCCTTCCCCACTTGGCAACCACAAGTCTGATTGCTATGTCTGTGAGTTAGCTTGTTTTGCAGATAGGTTCACCCTAGATTCCACATAGAAGTGATATCATATGGTATTTGTTTTTCTCTTTCTGACTTACTTCACTCAGTATGACAATCTAGTTTCATCCATGAAACTGCAAACGGCATCATTTTTTATGGCTGAGTAGTATTCCATTGTATATATATGTACCACATCCTTCCTTATCCATTCATCTGTCGATGGACATTTATTATAGGTTATTTACATGTTTTGGCTATTGTGAATAGTCCTACTATGAACATAGGGGTGCATGCATCTTTTTGAATTATAGCTTTACCCAGGTATATGCCCAGAAGTGGGATTGCTGGATCATGTGGTAATATATTTTTAGTTTTCTGAGGAACCTCCATCCTGTTTTCCATAGTGGCTACACCAACACACATTTCCACCAACAAGGTAGGAGGATTCCCTTTTTCCACACTCTCTCCACCGTTTGTTACTTGTAGACTTTTTAATGATGGCCACTTTGACTGGTATGAGGTGGTACCTCATTGCAGTTTCAATTTTCATTTCTCTAATAATTAGTGATGTTGAGTATTTTTCATGTGACTACAGGCCATCTTTACACTTTCTTTGGAGAAATTTATATTTAGGTCTTCTGCCCATTTTTCAATTGGGTTGTTTGGTTTTTTGTTATTGAATTGTACAGGCTATTTATATGTTTTGGAGATTAAGCCCTTGTCAGTCACATCATTGGCAAATATTTTCTCATTCTGTAAGTTGTCTTTTTGGGGTTCTTTGGTTTTGTTTTTGTCTGTTTTCTTTGCTGTACAAAAGTCTGTAGTTTGATTAGGGCCTATTTGTTTACTTTTGTTTTTTATTTCTATTTGCCTTGGGAGAGACTTAAGAAAACATTGGTACAATTTATGTCAGAGAATGTTTTGTCTATGCTGTCTTCTAGGAGTTTTATGGTATTATGTCTTACCTTTAAGTCTAAGCCATTTTGTGAACTCTCTAATTTTATGCCTGTAAAACATCATTACATGACTACTCACTGAGACTTATCCACATATTTACCACTCTTTTTACTCCTTAGTCTTTCCTTACTTCCTCAGCATTCTTTATGTCAATGAGTGTTTTTGGCTTTAAGTTTTAGTTAATCTTACCAGTTCAGTTCAGTTCAGTTGCTCAGTCGTGTCCAACTCTTTGCGACCCCATGAATCGCAGCACGCCAGGCCTCCCTGTCCATCACCAACTCCCGGAGTTCACCCAAACTCATGTCCATCGAGTCAGTGATGCCATCCAGCCATCTTATCCTCTGTCGTCCCCTTTTCCTCCTGCCCCCAATCCCTCCCAGCATCAGAGTCTTTTCCAATGAGTCAACTCTTCGCATGAACTGGCCAAAGTACTGGAGTTTCAGCTTATAAACAACAGTAATTTACTGTTTTGTATATACTGATGGTTTCTATTAATTCATTCAACTGCTATTTACAGAGATAGTTCATTATATGCCAGTACTTGTACAAGGCATATGTCAGCTTCCTCAAGTAACAGTGTTTATACTAAACAAGTAACAATGTTTATACTGAACTAGGCTATTCTTGGAGAAGGCAGTGGCACCCCACTCCAGTACTCTTGCCTGGAAAATCCCATGGACGGAGGAGCCTGGTAGGCTGCGGTCCGTGGGGTCGCTAAGATTCAGACACGACTGGGCAAATTCACTTTCACTTTTCACTTTCATGCATTGCAGAAGGAAATGGCAACCCACTCCAGTGTTCTTGCCTGGAGAATCCCAGGGATGGGGGAGCCTGGTGGGCTGCCGTCTATGGGGTCGCACAGAGTTGGACACGACTGAAGTGACTTAGCAGCAACAGCAGCAGGCTATTCTAGGAAACCCAATTATTTAAAACAACTTGCCTCCAGCGGTTAAGAATTTGTAGAGCCATTTTAGGTCAATGGGCAGGGAGTCAGAGAAATTCTTTAACTATCAAATCACTCAGAGTAGTCATATCTTTGTGCAAGTTTAACTTTCTACCCAATAAGTACCTCCCAGAGAGCTTTCCTGCTTTTGGAGATTCCTAAGCACATAATTATGTATTGTCTTTAAATTATTTTTCCAATTATTTTATACTTTCCTAATTTCTCTTCCTAACTAGTCTAGTAGCTAATGATTCCCAAATTGTAGACCATTTTTTAAAATAAGGGTCCTTAACTCTACATACTCACTGAGTGTTGCTTTTAGGTTAAATTAGTAATATATCTTGCACATATGTGTATGCAAACTAGTTCTCAAACATACAAACACTTCAGATAAACATGATTCAAGTAAATTGAAAGGTATCAGTAAATTTGTAATAGTTTTTAATCAACATATTTTTAAATAAATAGATCATATTAATAAAGCTACAGCTACTTTCATGTGATACTTCTATTAAATATTTTTACACAAAAATGTTACAAAAAGTTGGAATCATTTATTTAAGTGCCTAAAGGCTACGGATCTTCAGCAGTCTCACTCCTGGGTATATACCGGAAAACAGGACATCTCTAATTGGAAAAGATACATGCACCCCAATGTTCATAGCAGCAGCGCTTACAACAGCCAGAAGATGGAAACAAACCCCAAGGGTCCATCAACAGATGATTGGTTTAAGGTGTGTATATCCCCTCACACACACAAATATGGAGTATTACTCAGCCATAAAAAAAAAAAGAAATATTATAACTTGCAACAACATACGGACCTACAGGGGCTTTCCAGGTGGCACTAGTGGTAAAGAACCTGCCTGCCAATGCAGGAGGATATAAGAAATGCGGGTTTGATCCCTGGGTCAAGAAGATCTCCTTGGAGAAGGGCATAACAACCCACTCTAGTATTCTTGCCTAGAGAACCCCATGGACAGAGGAGCCTAGTGGCTGCAGTCTACAGGGTCACAAAAAATCAGACACGACTGGAACGACTTAGCATGCACACATGCATGGACCTAGAGAGATTTTACTTAGTGAAGCAAGTCAAAAGGGTATACAAATACTATATAACATCACTTATATGTAGAATCTAAAAAATAACACAAATGAATCTGTATACAGAACAGAAACTCAAAAAAAAAAAAAAAGAACAGAAACTCAGAGACATAGAAAAGAAACAAGGTTACCAAAGGGGAAAAGGAGGGAAGGAGGAACAAATTAGAAGTGTTGGATTAACCCAAACTATTACACATAAAATAGATAAGCAACAAAGACTTACTGCTTAGCACAGGGAATTATATTTGATAAATCTCATAATGGCAAATATTTGATAAAACTTATAATGGAATATTGGAGAAGGCAATGGCACCCCACTCCAGTACTCTTGCCTGGAAAATCCCATGGATGGAGGAGCCTGGTAGGCTGCAGTCCATGGGGTCACTAAGAGTTGGACATGACTGAGCGACTTCACTTTCACTTTTCACTTTCATGCACTGGAGAAGGAAATGGCAACCCACTCCAGTGTTCTTGCCTGGAGAATCCCAGGGACGGGAAGCCTGGTGGGCTGCCGTTCTATGGGGTCGCACAGAGTCAGACATGACTGAAGCGACTTAGCAGCAGCAGCATAATGGAATATAATCTGAAAATTACAATGGAATCACTTGGCTGTATACCTGAAACTAACAAAATATTGTAAATCAGCTATATTTCAATTTTAAAAATAGTAAGGATATTGTTAGTTTCTTATTTTACATCTTCCACAGCATAGTACAATACTTTGTTTAAACAAGCTCCTTAATAAATGCTTGATGAATACAAGAATGTCCTAAAACCTACCTTATCTGCCAATAATAATCCTGCAAAGATTTTCTGGTCAGCTGGCTTATTTCCGAATTTTCATTTGCTAATTTGGTAGCATCCGTCAGTGCTTTAAGCTAAAACAAAAGAGCTTTTTTGGTACACTTCATCCACCTGTTACTATCACTCCAATTCACCTGTAGGTCTAAGTATGTGCATCAGAAACACAAGTGTATACTTTTGTTGTATTACTGTCTTATTTGTCAAAATATATTTCATAAAAGTACCCTGGGGCAGAACTGAAAAAGAGCCTCAATATTTGTCTAAGAGATAAACCTTATACCATGCAACTTCTAGGTAGTCATTTGATCAGTTAACATAAAGAAATGTCATTCAATCAAGATAGAAGACTGAACACAGGAATCTATTTTATCTTCTACCTAATATCCAATGGTTACAGAAAAGACATCTATCTGTCTTTATCCATATCCACTGCCATCATCACAACCATATCTATATACATATTTTATAATTATATCTACATCTATCTCTCTATAAAAGAATAAATATATAGCAACATAGGAAAAGAAGTCAAATAAAATCAACAGAATGTACTGAAGAAACTACAAAACAAAGAGAAATATCCACAGAGAATACTGACAAAGAAATAAAACCAGGGGAAACTGTTCTCTATAACAGGGATAGGCAGAAAAAGCCTATCACAGTTAGGGACAGTTTGTGGGAACTCCAAGACTGGAGTCAATGGATATAAACTTCTACTGCAAGACACAAGGGAAGACCTCAACAACTGTGAAGACATACTGCATGCCTGGATGCGGAAACCCAAATTTTTTAAGATAAAATTCCTTTTACAATTAATATAATAACCGATGGTTCAGATGGTAAAGAATCTGCCTGCAATGAAAGAGACCCAGGTTCCGTCCCTGGGTCAGAAGATCTCCTGGAGAGGGGAATGGCTACGCACTCCACTATTCTTGCCTGGAGAATTCTATGGACAGAGAAGCCTGGTGGGCTACAGTCCATGGGACTGCAAAGAGTCGGACGTGACTGAGAGACTAACACTCTCATTTTCAAAGAAGCTGCAGTAAAAATGGTAGGAGAATCTTTAAAATAGAAGTTAACAAGCTAGTTCTAATGTTCATATGGAAGGTCAACTCTGTAAGAATTTTATTCTAGGAAAAAACCAATGAGGAGATACTCGTCCTTAGAAAAGTCAGGGCTGTTCATATTGTTGAGCCATCAAATTAACCAACTACAGAACTGCCCTAACTTAGAACTTTTGATATAGAAAGTCATACCTTTTCCCTATGGTTTAAAGCAACTGAGAGAGCTCTCTGTGAATTGTAACCAAAGATATGCTAACTGATAAAAATCTAGGAAATCTAATAAATGAACAAAACCTAAAGTCCCCAAAGAAAAAAACTGACAGGTTTGACCTCATAAAATTTTAAATATTTCCAAGAGATAGGAAAAATGAAGTAAAAAGGCAAGTAACAGAATGGGATAAAAATATTTAAAACATATTCAAAAGATATACATTTTGTACATGCAATGTGTGTGTATGTACATGTGTAAATAGTTATATGTGTATATATATTTGTACATATATATATATATATATATATGAAAACTCTTATAAAGATGAACAAAGCTATACAGAAAACTGGGCAAGTAATATCAACTATTAGTTATGGCTCTGGGAAGTAAGCTCTGTCCTGTACTATCAGTGGAAATTCAAACTGAAAAACTTTCTTGGAAAGGCAATTCATTACTCTCTGATAAAAATGTAAACTTCATGCACCCTTACTCTTGACCAAGAACTTTCACTTCTACAAATCTAGCCTACAGAAGTTTTCACACATGTGCTCAAATACATAGATACATGGATGTGCACTGCTTTATTACTTGTAATTATAAGAAGATGGAAATGACCTAAGAAGTCATTTATGAAGTCATTCATGACCATAAGAAGTGTCAAGAACGAGGAGTGATTGAACATATTAAAATACATGTATATTATGGGTCTATATATAGTGATATGGGACAAGCTCCAAGACTTGTAATTTTAAATTACAAGTAATTTTAAAGTAATTAAATTACTTTAAAAAAAGAAGTAATTTTAAAAAGCCAAGTTGCCAAATAATACATAGATCCATATAGAAGATCCAATTTATCTTAAAATCTATCATGGCATATGTATATACAGAGAAACATGGAAAAGAGATCTTTAAAGCTGTAGTCTAAACCACGAGGTGAAGATTGAAGTGGGACTTTCACAGTATGAAACGTCTACACTGAATCTCTTACAGTGGGAATGAACTCCTGAATTACTTGTGCAATTTCCCTCTTGTGTAAACTAGAGGGAACAACAGCAGAACTCTACAAAACTGAGGATCCGTTCTACTCTTTTATATTGTCTACAACATTTCTCCGTGTTCTTTAAGTGGAATTCACGTTCACCTAACAGGACATTTTGCAGTTTAAGAAATCCATAGACGTCACTGAGTCTCCTACTACTTTGAACCTGGTTTGAACACACTGAGAACGAGCAGAGCCATATATTTCACACCAAGGGACTAAAAGGATGCAAAAATTATAAATCAGTGTTTTGGTAGAAGACCAATGGTCACACCCTGCAACCCTTGGCCTTTTCCCCTCCCTCCTACAGTTCTCTTTCATTTTAGAAGGGCATACACATGCCCTATCAAATTTCTCTTTTTACAATTTACCAGGAAACTGGAGAAAATGTTTATGTGCACATTTTAAATAAATAAATAATGTGCACATTTTTATGTGCACATTTAAAATAAAGTGAAGTAAAAAGCAGCCAAGAAATTACCTTTGGCTCCTAAGAATCATTAATAAAAATGTTGCAAATAATGATCCCTCAATATTATTTTACACAGAAAGCCATGCTACATGAAAAACAAATGAGTTTTTATGTACAGTAATAGGTAGTATTCTAGTGAAACAAAATTGCTATTGCTAGACCAGGCTTCAAAGATTACACAACAGTGTTGGAAAACTATTAAATAGACAAATCATATTTTCAATGACCTACATCTTAGTTTCAGAGTTGGTTCTTTCATTCAAAAAAAAACAACAGTCATATTAAACTAAAAGTTAGAATATTCAACTTTTGTTTTAGGACATATTCTGACCTTATTAATTCATAGGCTTCATTTAGGAAGTACTCCCACACATTTGCCACATGAAAACGCAATCAAATGGATTAAGTCCTGTTGTTTTTGCACTTGTACTTTAAGAAGCAAATATATTAAAGTACAATTCATTTCTAGCTTATTGGAATGTCTTGGTGACCCTACTAGGCTTGATTATTTAACTAAATACCTCACTAAATATTTAAGTGTATTAATTAGCTGAATAAGACCTATCAGAATAATCTTTTCAGAGAGAACACTAGTTAACAAAATATTCATGTATCAAAAACTCAGCATACAGTCTAAACGAGAGGTACAAATTTATAAAAGTAGTCAGGGGGTATATTTCTTTGATTTCTCCTCAGACTTTATGTACTCTTTACGATGTCATTGGGCTTCCATAAAGAACCTGCCTGCCAAGCAGGAGACATAAAAGATGCAGGTTTGATCCCAGAGTCTGGAATATCCCCTGAAGTAACCCACTCCAATATTCTTGCCTGGAGAATCCCATGGACTGAGGAGCCTGGTGGGCCACAGTCCACTGGGCTGCAAAGAGTCGGACGCGGCTGAAGCTACTTAACATGCATGCATGCAAGAATTCCATGGACAGAGGAACCTGGCAGGCTACAGTCCATGGGGTCACAAAGAGCTGGACACAACTGAGTGCATGCACCACACACACAAATACACACACACACACGCACGCGTGCACACGCATGCGTGTCATTAGACGATTAGTTGGCTAAGTCATTCTCATACTAAACTCTGTAGAAGGTTCAGGATCATTAATATTTTTATCAAAAATACTTTCTTACAAGACTTGAAATAGTCATTTGGTTCTTTTAAATAGTAATCATTTCAAATATTCTTCTTGAGTCATAGGATCAAGAAATACCATTGATTAGCAATCTATTTATAAATGCTAAATACCCTGCAGGATATGTTTGAATCTGTCTCCCTGGCCAGTTAATTCCTACAATTTCTTTTCAGAAAAACTGAAATCAAGCTTTTTTTTATTTGGTTAAATAGTTGAAGTGCTAAGGGAATATTCCACCATAACTTGCTCTGTACTGTTTTTTTTTTTTTTTTCCCCCAATATTAAAGGTTCAGCTCTGTAAATGTAATGAAAACCATGCTTACCTTCTCATAAAGCAGCTGTGGTAAATTCTGTTGCTGCCTGTCCTGAAAACACTCATAAAGTTGGAGCAGCCTAGCACATAATACTTGTTCTTGATTGAAGAGAGGATGATGACTGAATTGCAAACCCACTATATTGAGATCTAATTGGTACATTTCCCTTTGACCTTCCATTTTGTTCCTAATAGAGCTTTCTAGATCAGATTTCACTGCCTTTTAAAGAAAAGTATTTACACAATGTTAATTCAATTCTATTTTTTTAATTACAAGTAACTCCTTATAAAAGTAACACGCTAACTGTAAGAAAATGAAGACACAGAAAAGCAAAAAAACAATTATTTGCTCCTTCTTTCTTAAAACTGATTATAGCCCTTGATTTCATATATTTATATTGGAGCATTTTAATCACCTTACTATAAATGGTCATCTACTTTACTACTATGTGCTGGCAGAGGCTAACTTTCAAGTTACAAGCACCCAAGTAATTTCCTAAAGGATCACGATAAAAAAAATGGTGTTTAGAACTGGTGGGTCAATAGTTTGTTAAGGTGATGATCTAATAATCATCTGGAGCCAGACTTAAATCGCAAACTATTATCTCTGCTTCAGTGGCCCTTACAGCACTGAGATTTTTATTTCCCAGTGAGAAACCCCAAATGAGCCTTGCCTCCATAGCTGGCTGTGCATAATAAAAACTGTAGAGAAGACAGAAGGGAAAGGCAGGCAGAGGTATTTGTCTGACACTAATTCCAGAATATTACCTGTTAAGGATGGTGCTACAGAATGAATTTTAATACTCAAAGTTTACATGCTTGGTGAACTGACATTTATATTTATTCCCAACTCTAAGAGTCCATGAAACACTGAAATTAGCTTAAATGAAGTTAGAAAAGAGCAGAAAGCTCCGATGACAGTTATTAATAGCAATAAAGTGTTTTTTAATTCAGATATGTACACTGGGTTTTTTAGACATAATAATAGTTTATTAACTACAGATTAGTGTAGACATAACTTTTACATGCACTTTTGACATTTTTCAAAACCAAAAAATTCCTTTGACTTGCTTCACTGTGGTGGTCTAGAAGTGAACCAGCAATATCTTAGAGATATGCCTGTATTCCCAAATATCTATATAAAACAAGCAGGGTAACTAGATAGCAAGACCAAAAATCCAGGGACAAGATTTTAAACAAAATTGCATCTGAAAACATCTCCACTGAATCCAAAATACAAGTGGGTAGAGAAAAACCACTAACAGCAAGATCTGCATAGTATTGGTGACTGCATAAAAGTCGAAAGAAGCAATGAAACATCTGACCATCCTGTTAAGAGAACTGAAAGAGCCAACAGATACTCACCAGAAAGTAAAAAAATTTAAACAATTTAAAAAAAGAAGGTAAAACTGTTATGGGTTTTGTCTACTCCAAGTATGGTAACAGCAAGGAATTTTGGTAAAAATATCAACATTCATTCATGATAAAAAAAACTCTTGTATTTGTCTTAATTTTAAAAGTAGGACAACTAATTAAACCTTAAATGCATTTTTTTAATGGTAAAATGGTAAACGATTTTCTTAGCAGCAAGAAGTTTTGGTGTATTTTTAGAAAATCCTGAAATAAATTCATAAGTGGTATAAAGATATTAAAGACATATTATGATATGAGGAATTTTTTTAAATTTTTCTAGATTCTCTAAGAAACGAACAGAGACTGTGGAGAAGAAAAGAGAGTGTATATTATGTAGAAAGAAGCTTCTCACGTGTTAAAGAAAGATAAGGAGACCTCCGAAATTATAAATCTCTTCAGTTTAGGGAGAAACCTTATTTTCTGTGTAGGCTGAGAAGTATCAGCACTATAAGGAGTGAAATGCTCTTGCTGTTAAAATGTTGCAGCTACTGATTTCTTTCACCAGTGTTTTATAGTTTTCTATATATAAGTCTTTAGTTTCTTTAGGTAGATATATTCCTAAGTATTTTATTCTTTTCGTTGCAATGGTGAATGGAATTGTTTCCTTAATTTCTCTATTTTCTCATTATTAGTGTATAGGAATGCAAGGGATTTCTGTGTGTTGATTTTATATCCTGCAACTTTACTATAAAACACTGGTGAAAGAAATCAAAGAGGACACTAATAGATGGAGAAATATACCATGTTCATGGATTGGAAGAATAATATAGTGAAAATGAGTATACTACCCAAAGTAATTTATAGATTCAATGCAATCCCTATCAAGCTACCAACGGTATTCTTCACAGAGCTAGAACAAATCATTTCACAATTTGTATGGAAATACAAAAAACCTCGAATAGCCAAAGCAATCTTGAGAAAGAAAAATGGAACTGGAGGAATCAACCTGCCTGATTTCAGGCTCTACTACAAAGCCACAGTCATCAAGACAGTATGGTACTGGCACAAAGACAGAAATATAGATCAATGGAACAAAATAGAAAGCCCAGAGATAAATCCACGCACATATGGACACCTTATCTTTGACAAAGGAGGCAAGAATATACATACAATGGATTAAAGACAATCTCTTTAACAAGTGGTGCTGGGAAAACTGGTCAACCACTTGTAAAAGAATGAAACTAGAACACTTTCTAACACCATACACAAAAATAAACTCACAATGGATTAAAGATCTAAATGTAAGACCAGAAACTATAAAACTCCTAGAGGAGAACATAAGCAAAACACTCTCTGACATACATCACAGCAAGATCCTCTATGACCCACCTCCCAGAATATTGGAAATAAAAGCAAAAATAAACAAATGGGACCTAATTAAACTTAAAAGCTTCTGCACAACAAAGGAAACTATAAGCAAGGTGAAAAGACAGCCTTCAGAATGGGAGAAAATAATACCAAATGAAGCAACTGACGAACAACTAATCTCAAAAATATACAAGTAACTCCTTCAGCTCAATTCCAGAAAAATAAATGACCCAATCAAAAAAGGGGCCAAAGAACTAAATAGACATTTCTCCAAAGAAGACATACAGATGGCTAACAAACACATGAAAAGATGCTCAACATCACTCATTATCAGAGAAATGCAAATCAAAACCACTATGAGGTACCATTTCACGCCAGTCAGAATGGCTGTGATCCAAAAGTCTACAAATAATAAATGCTGAAGAGGGTGTGGAGAAAAGGGAATCCTCTTACACTGTTGGTGGGAATGCAAACTAGTACAGCCTCTATGGAGAACAGTGTGGAGATTCCTTAAAAAACTGGAAATAGAACTGCCTTATGATCCAGCAATCCCACTGCTGGGCATACATACTGAGCAAACCAGAAGGGAAAGAGACACGTGTACCCCAATGTTCATCACAGCACTGTTTATAATAGCCAGGACATGGAAGCAACCTAGATGTCCATCAGCAGATGAATGGATAAGAAAGCTGTGGTACATATACACAATGGACCATTAAAAAGAGTACATTTGAATCAGTTCTAATGAGGTGGATGAAACTGGAGCCTATTATACAGAGTGAAGTAAGCCAGAAAGAAAAACGCCAATACAGTATACTAATGCATATATATGGAATTTAGAAGGATGGTAACAATAACCCTGTATACGAGACAGCAAAAGAGACACTGATGAATAGAACAGTCTTTTGGACTCTGTGGGAGAGGGAGAGGGTGGGAAGATTTGGGAGAATAGCATTGAAACATGTATAATATCATATATGAAATGAGTCGCCAGTCCAGGTTCGATGCACGATACTGGATGCTTGGGGCTGGTGCACTGGGACGACCCAGAGGGATGGTATGGGGAGGGAGGAGGGAGCAGGGTTCAGGATGGGGAACACATGTATACCTGTGGCAGATTCATTTTGATATATGGCAAAACCAATACAATATTGTAAAGTTAAAAAATAAAATAAAAATGTTGCAGCTACTGGAATATGAGGGATGGGATGGGGAGGGAGGTGGGAACAGGGTTCAGGATGGGAACACATGTACACCCATGGCTGATTCATGTCAATGTATGGCAAAAACCACTACAATATTGTAAAGTAATTAGCCTCCAATTAAAATAATTAATTTAAAAAAATAAAGAAATACAGAAAGGCATCTTTTAAGAAAAAGCATTGACTACAAAAGGCATATAATTACTAGAAGAGGAAAAGTAAGATCATGGCACCTGGTCCCATCACTTCATGGGAAATAGATGGGGAAACAATGGAAACAGTGACAGTCTTTATTTTCTGAGGCTCCAAAATCACTGCAGATGGTGACTGCAGCCATGAAATTAAAAGATGCTTGCTCCTTGGAAGAAAGGCTATGACCAACCTAGGCAGCATATTAAAAAGCAGAGACATTACTTTGCCAACAAAGGTCTGTCTAGTCAAAGCTATGGTTTTTCAGTAGTCATGTATGGATGTGAGAGTTGGACTGTAGAGAAAGCTGAGTGCTGAAGAATTGATGCTTTTGAACTGTGGTGTTGGAGAAGACTCTTGAGAGTCCCTTGAACAGCAAGGAGATCAAACCAGTTGATCCTAAAGGAAATTAACTCTGAATATTCCCTGAAGGACTGATGCTGAAGCTGAAGCTCCAACACTTTGGCCACCACTGGATAAGTTTCTGATGCTGGGAAAGATTGAAGGCAGGAGGAGAAGGGGTACAACAGAGGATGAGATGGTTGGATGGCATCACCGACTCAATGGACATGAGTTTTAGTGAACTCTGAGTGATAGTTAAAAGCAGGGAAGCCTGGCGTGCTGCAGTTCATGGGGTCGCAAAGAGTCACACGATTATGTGACTGAACAACAACAAAGGCAGGTGACTGAGCAATTAAGTTTTTGTACATAATTCTTATTTAAATTTTTTTATGACATGACTGAGGAACTTCACTTTCACTTTTCACTTTCCTGCATTGCAGAAGGAAATGGCAACCCATTCTAGTGTTCTTGCCTGGAGAATCCCAGGGACGGGGGAGCCTGGTGGGCTGCCATCTATGGGATCGCAGAGTCGGACACGACCGAAGCAACTTAGCAGCAGCAGCAGCATGCCAAATTTTTAATATAACTATTTCTGTCTAAATATTTCTTTTCATTAGGTTAATGAACTGCTAATTTTTATAATGTGCTCTGAAATACACATAAAATTTGTTTCTTTGATTGTTAAGTACAATATAGATTCATTTCTGAAATCTAGAAGAGAGTATAAGAAAGAAAATAAAAATAAGCCTATGTCCTACCATCCAGAGATAAGTATTAACTCTTATATATTTCCCAGACTTTTTATCTATATACACACGTCTGTACTTATTCATTGATAAATTCCTTCACTCATTATCTATTTTTATAAAGATAGGATCATATGAAATTTCACATTCCGCCTTTTTTTTTAACTTCACATTCTGAGCTCTCCCCCAGATCATTAAATATTCCTTGAAAACATAATTTTAATGGCTATTTAATACTTCATCATAGCTTTGCCTTTACTAGACTTACTAATATCCTCAAAAGGTGAATTAACAAAATAAGTATACAAGTAAATATACAAGTTATAATTTATGTTACAAGAATTCTAAACATAATCACAAATAAACTGTTGTTTACCTTTCTATACATGGTCTTCAGTGCTGGATTTAAAGGTTCCTTGCTTATGTTTAGTCTGAAATTCCATGACCGTCTAATAGGTGAAGGTAATGACATTATTTCTCCACTTTCTTCAAACCAACACTTTCCCTATTAAAAATACTTAAGAATGTAGTAATTAAATATTACACTAAAAACAAATGTCACATTACTGCCAGTGAGTGATTTAGCTTATCAGGTAGTGAACTTGCCTCTTCTAGCTTAAGCAGACGATTTTCCATTTTGTTGCAGGTCTTTTTATATATTTCTGGCTTTTTCTGAATATAGAATCCTTCTTCTTCTAAAATGCGTGGCATCATATCTTCTGGCAGTTTAAGCTGGTTGATCACTTAATAACAAAACCTAGATGTTACTTTCAAGTCCAAAAGAGTAAACTGGGACTGACCAAACAAGATGCAAAAGAGGACTATCATATACTCTACCACTAAAGTCTACCATTCTATCTACTACTGTGGGCAGGAATCCCTTAGAAGGAATGGAGTAGCCATCATAGTCAACAAGAATCTGAAATGCACTACTTGGATGCAATCTCAAAAACGACAGAATGATCTCTGTTCATTTCCAAGGCAAACCATTAAATATCACAGTAATCCAAGCCTATTCCCCAACCAGTAACACTGAAGAAGCTGAAGTTGAACAGTTCTATGAAGACCTACAAGACTTTTTAGAACTAAAACCCAAAAAAGATGTCCTTTTCATTATAGGGGACTGGAATGCAAAAGTAGGAAGTTAAGAAACACCTGGAGTAACAGGCAAATTTGGCCTTGGAGTATAGAATGAAGCAGGGCAAAAGCTAAGAGTTTTGCCAAGAGAACACACTGGTCATAGGAAACACTCTCTTCTGACAACACAAGAGAAGACTCTACACATGGACATCACCAGATGGTCAACACCGAAATCAGACTGATTATATTCTTTGCAGTCAAAGATGGAGAAGCTCTATAGAGTCAGCAAAAACAAGAAAGGGAGCTGACCATGGCTCAGATCATGAACTCCTCATTGTCAAATTCCAACTGAAATTTAAGAAAGTGGGGAAAACCACTAGACCATTCAGGTATGACCTAAATCAAATCCCTATGATTATACACTGGAAGCGAGAAATAGATTTAAGGGACTAGATCTGATAGAGTGCCTGAAGAACTATGGATGGAGGTTTGTGACACTGTACAGGAGACAGGAATCAAGACCATCCCCATGAAAAAGAAATGCAAAAAAGCAAAATGGCTGTCTGAGGAGGCCTTACAAATAGCTGTGAAGAAAAGCAAAAAGCAAAGGAGAAAAGGAAAGATATACCCATATACTTCCTCAGCAATCAATGCAAAGAAATAGAGGAAAACAATAGAATGGGAAAGACTAGAGATCTCTTCAAGAAAATCAGAGATACCAAGGGAACATTTCATTTAAAGATGGGCTCAATAAAGGACAGAAATGGTATGGATCTAACAGAAGGAGAAAATATTAAGAAGAGGTGGCAAGAATACACAGAAGAACTGTACAAAAAAGATCTTCATGACCCAGATAATCATGATGGTGTGATCACTAACCTAGAGCCAGACATCCTGGAATGTGAAGTCAAGTGGGCCTTTAGGAAGCATCACTATGAACAAAGCTAGTGGAGGTGATGGAATTCCAGTTGAGCTATTTCAAATCCTGGAAGATGATGCTGCACTCAATATGCCAGCAAATTTGGAAAACTCAGCAGTGGTCACAGGACTGCAAAGGCCAGTTTTCATTTCAATCACAAAGTAAGGCAATGTCAAAGATTGCTCAAACTACCACACAATTGCACTCATCTCACGTGCTAGTAAAATAACACTCAAAATTCTCCAAGCCAGGCTTCAGCAATACGTGAACTGTGAGCTTCCCAGATGTTCAAGCTGGTTTTAGAAAAGGCAGAGGAACCAGAGATCAAACTGCCAACATCCGCTGGATCATGGAAAAAGCAAGAGAGTTTCAGAAAAACATCTATTTCTGCTTTATTGACTATGCCAAAGCCTTTGACTGTGTGGATCACAATAAACTGTGGAAAATTCTGAAGAGATGGGAATACCAGACCACCTGACCTGCCTCTTGAGAAACCTGTATGTAGGTCAGGAAGCAATAGTTAGAACTAGACATGGAACAACAGACTGGTTCCAAATCGGGAAAGGAGTACGTCAAGGCTGTATATTGTCACCCTGCTTATTTAACTTATATGCAGAGTATATCATGAGAAACGCTGGGCTGGAAGAAGCACAAGCTGGAATCAAGATTGCCAGGAGAAATATCAATAACTTCAGATATGCAGATAACATGGCAGAAAGTGAAGAACTAAAGAGCCTCTTGATGAAAGTGAAAGAGGAGAGTGAAAAAGTTGGCTTAAAGCTCAACATTCAGAAAACTAAGATCATGGCATCCAGTCCCATCACTTCATGGCAGATAGATGGGAAAACCGTGGAAACAGTGGCTGACTTTATTTTTGGGGACTCCAAAATCACTGCAGATGGTGACTGCAGCCATGAAATTAAAAGACACTTACTCCTTGGAAGGTAAGTTATGACCAACCTAGATAGCATATTCAAAAGCAGAGACATTACTTTGCCAACAAAGGTCCATCTAGTCGAGGCTACAGTTTTTCCAGTAGTCATACATGAATGTGAGAGTGGGACTATAAAGAAAGCTGAGCACAGAATTGATGCTTTTGAACTGTGGTGTTGGAGAAGACTCTTGAGAGTCCCTTGGACTGCAAGGAGGTCCAACCAGTCCATCCTAGAGGAGATCAGTCCTGAGTGTTCATCGGAAGGACTGATGTTGAAGCTGAAACTCCAATACTTTGGCCACCTGATGCAAAGAGCTGACTCATTTGAAAAGACCCTGATGCTGGGAAAGATTGAAGGCATAGGAGAAGGAGACGACAGAGGATGAGATGGTTGGGTGGCATCATGGACTTAATGGACATGAGTTTGAGTAAACTCCAGGAGTTGGTGATGGATAGGGAGGCCTGGCGTGCTGCGGTCCATGAAGTTGCAAAGAGTCAGACACGACTGAGTGACTGAAGTGAACTGAAAGTCTACCAGAAAGTCAAATACACAGACACACACACACACACACACACACGACAATGAATGAGCTCTTTTAACCAATTCCCTTAAACTCAGAGAACGCACAAAGAATAAATACAGAAAACCTTCTATAATTTTAGATCATTAATTTTTATCTATCCACCATACAAAGAAGCTATTATCCTATACTACGATTCATTAATGACTTGAATATTTTATCATGAAAAAAATGATATCATGAAAAAAATCTTCTGTACCTGGAGAACTACTTGGAACAAAAATATTTGCCTGTTGTTTTTTTATTTGTTCTTCGTAATCTTCATAATCAGCAGCCTTTACTTCAAGTAAATCTGGGAAAATGACTTCTTCCACAAAATCTTCATCTTGGCCCTCAGCAAAGTTCTGTAAATCATCACCAAGTGAAAAATATTTGTGGTAACTACCATTACTTATCCCAAAAGAAAAATAAGTATACATGCTTGTCCCTAATGATTAATGTGCAGATAAATAAAATGTACTAAAATCCTGCCATGAAGTCTTTCTGATCTATGCCACCCAGTTCAAGTTCAAGATGAAAACATGTTACAATGAACTTTCATTGAACATTGAAGAACTCACTTAAGGCTTAATATCATAAACTATGATCTTCCTACAGCCCTTCATTGCAATTCTCAACAAAATACTACTGAAGAAAAACTACAATTCAAGTCTCTCCTCTCCTATGGAAAAATGTTCTGAGATATTGGTCTATGACAGTCTAATGGTTGAGAATTCACAGTGCAGGGCAAAGTCTAGGGACATCAAGCCATGTGGTCTTCAGCCCCATTTTTTTCACCATTCAGAAAGCAGTACTACCTAAGGAAATGTGGAGCAGTCATATTCTTTTCTGGATGCTATTTAAGAAAAAAAGAAAGAAAAGTAGAAACACAAGTAGAAGTCTGTGACAGATGATCAATTATTTCTGAAATATGATATATAAAAGTTTCAAACAATGGTGATATTGAAGTAGATATATTACTAAATGTAAAAACGTATACTTTTATATCATATCAGAAATTTTATATGTCTCTTCACACACAAAAAAATCACCATTTTAGATGACTATAGTTGTCTAACTTAAAATCTACATATATTGAAAGAAAGGAGACAGAGTATGCGAGTCATGTAAATAAAAATCCCTTAATTTTCGAAAACATACATTTAGGGACAAATAATTAAATAAAAAGAATTAATCATAGAATTCCTTTGAATAGATAACTGTACATGGCCTTGATCAACTCTGACAAAACTGAGTAACATGGTTAAGTATCATCTAGGTTCATATCACGTCATCGCATCATCATACTTTCTGTATACATCTCTGTCATGAAATCAAAAAAGATTTTAAAATCAGAAATTTTGTGGCATTTTTTTTTTCAAAAGCCAAACAAGATATGACACTGACACCTCAAGCAAGGTTTGAGGTATCTTCACGTAGGGGATCTCTTTGAAGATTTCAACCACAAAGAGGGGCTCTTTGTACCTTCCAGAGCTCCCATTACCAAGCTACCTTTACTGCACCCCTGGCAGGGCTTTAAACCTGGCTTCAGAGCTGAGATCTGCCCTGACAGCTGAGTAACATCAAGCTCTCATCTTAAATCCCAGCTTTTTATTCATGACTATGTAGATCTCTTTCATAAACCCTATCCTACTGAATCTGCCTATATTTTCAGGAGGAACAAATCCAACCTGCTCTGCAGATTGGCCTATAGCTGAGTCTTCTTCACCACTCAGAATGAAAAATGAAAGACCTTCATCCAGTGGAACTTCAGCCTGTGGGTTAAACAACAGTAAGCCTGTATTCAGTGTTGAAATGAATATAAGTAGATGCTCACTTTTCAATATCATAAAGGAATCTTTTAAATGCAAATCACCTATCGCTTCTTTCTCACGTACATGTAATGGATTGTTTTTAGAGAGATTTGGGAGAAGAATCAATCTATCAATCAATCAATCAAACTGTTAGTTTCTAGGAGCCAAAGAATTTTAAAAAATGCAAAATATAAAAGGTTATCCTATATATTTGTATCTACAACTTAGCTGGCTCATTAACTTTCAACAATACTTATTTATAAATTGTCAGTATATACTTTTACTTCCCTTTGTCTCTGCTCTTTGCAAAATCATTTGCTAAAATTCTCAACTTCCTGAGCAGCTACACCAATTTAGTAGTTTGTAATGGAAATTCTTAGAAGCCAATTTCTCTTCCTTTTCACCTCTTTTCTTGACGTTCAATGAAGTGATCTTGACAAATTTACTTTTTTTTTTAGTATATAGTTAAATTATATCAAATCTAGGCACACTTTTATTCATTTGTTGAATGAATAACATATATACAAACATCTTTTAGTCTATTTTGACTTTAAAGTTAATTAAAATAATTTGTACTAAGAGTCCAAGAAGGACCCTACAAAGAGAACAAAGATGAATTTTGTAAAAACCCAAGAAATGATCATTGCATTTTAAAGTTTGTAGGGTTTAATACTCTCATTGCTTACGGCAAAAATGACTAGTTGTTCATGATTGTCTTTTTTCCTATCTCTAATAATAGATCTTTTAACTAGATATCTAGACAATGCACCCATGTTCTTTTAGTGGAAATAAGGTGTGCAAGTTGCAGGTCTTGTCCTGCAAGAGATCAATCTGCAATCCTATGGCTCTCTTCCTCCTGCCTTGCCTTTGGCCAGCAAATGAAAACTCTGGAGTTTGCCACTGGACTCAGGGATGGAGACCAAGTGTTGAAGAGGCAGAACTCTCCTAGCAGCCTGGCGTGTGTGCATACAAGTCGCTTCGGCCTGACTCTTTGTGACCCTATGGACTGTAGCCTGCCAGGATCCTCTGTCCATGGGATTCTCCAGGCAAGAATACTAGAGTGGGTTGCCATGCCCTTCTCCACCTAGCAGACTGGACTGCTGCTGCTGCTGCTAAGTCGCTTCAGTCGTGTCTGACTCTGTGCGACCCCATAGATGGCAGCCCACCAGGCTCTGCCGTCCCTGGGATTCTCCAGGCAAGAACACTGGAGTGGGTTGCCATTTCCTTCTCCAATGCATGAAAGTGAAAAGTGAAAGTGAAAGTGAAGTCGAATCCGACTTGTAGGGACCCCATGGACTGCAGCCTACCAGGCTCCTCCATCCATGGGATTTTTCTAGGCAAGAGTACTGGAGTGGGGTGCCATTGCCTTCTCCATGGCTCCTCCTACTTATCTATTATATTAAAGAGGAATAAAACTTCTATCTTAAAGAAGACATTTTAGTTTGAATCTTTTTGTTAAAGCTGCTTTGCCTTTACTCTAAATAACACAGCTCCTACTTATCTATTATATTAAAGAGGAATAAAACTTCTATCTTAAAGAAGACATTTTAGTTTGAATCTTTTTGTTAAAGCTGCTTTGCCTTTACTCTAAATAACACAGCTCCTACTTATCTATTATATTAAAGAGGAATAAAACTTCTATCTTAAAGAAGACATTTTAGTTTGAATCTTTTTGTTAAAGCTGCTTTGCCTTCACTCTAAATAACACAGCTCTTTCAAAATGTGAGTTGTTTTGTCATTTCAAGTTTCAAATATACGATTACACATTGGATTTTAGAACAAAATCTGTAAGTCAGGGATCACCTAAAATATTGTATTACAATTTTTTAGGATAAAAAATGATGTCAAGTAGAAATAGAGAGTGACTGAAAACTGGCATAAGAGTGACAAAAATGGTCTAAAATTGGATTATAGTGTTGACTGCATAATTCTGTAAGTTTACTAAAATTCACTGAATCGTACACTTAAAATGGGTGAATTTTTGCTCTGTAAAGTACATCTCAATAAAGCTGTTTAAAAAGGTTAAAAAAGAGTTATTCACCTTAGACCACTGATATACCTTATTATCAATGAGCAGTTGAGTTGACGATTTTTCACCTTGATTAATCTGAAACACAATGCAAATGAAGAGTATGGAAAACTTAATTTCTACAGATATAGATTTAATCATGCTCATATAAGTCTTTGGCCAAAAATGGATAAAAACAAAGATTTCTCAATGTTTTTCTTTTTAAAAAAGTATATACATGGTCTCTCCTGAGATGTCATATACAGTGACCACAAGTAAATCATTTAATTTTTCTTGGCTTTAGGTTTGAAGGAAAAAAAGCAAGGAAAAGAATCTAAAGCTTTTTGGATTTGAGGAGTTATGTTAAAACCGAATTTTAGCTCTTTTCTGACAAAGAAAAGTTCACCATGATACATGCTGCATTTAAACAGTAAATTTGAAAATAAGAAAGAAAAAAAATCAGCATTACCTTAGCATTTTTTAGCTTTTCTCTTACTTTGCCTCTCAGAGTTTCTATTATGTTTCGATTTTCTTCTACATTCAAATCTGTCAAGAAGCCAACATAATACAGAGCTCATGACACTTTCTTTAAAGTATAACTCAACAGCAATAGAGTACTTATTAAATAGCTAGCTAATATGCATTTCTTTGGATCCTGACAATTATGAAGACCAAATCACTGCCCCATGAGAGTTCAGAATCTAGGAAACAGAGCTTAGAACCTTCCTCCTTTTCATCTGGAACAGTCCTGCATGATGAGGACTGAATTTTGCAGTGAGGCTAAAAAAAAAAAAATTGTTGAGAAACCTTTTTTACCTTTTAGGGAAAAAAAAGTCCATGAGAACAGTAATTTTCTATATAAACTGTAGACAGTCTACAAAATATATAAATATCAAAGCCATTCTATATAAGCTGCTCTATAGTCTACAAAATATATAAATATCAATATTTCAACTTGATTAAACTGAGGAGGAAGGAATCTGAAAAAAAAGAGAGGTAAGTCTTCAAGTACTCATTTTTAACCACTTATGTCAGTTTTGAAAATTCAGTGTAATACTGCTGACCCCAATTCCTACCAGTTCCTACAAGAAATGAAACAATCCTGTTGAGTATCAAGACTGCTCCAGCTGTTGAGTACACTCTAAGCCACATATTATTTTTGATTCATCCATCAGATGATCTACCATATGGACTGAGAAGGACAGGAGTCATGCAGTCCTAAGTACAGAAACTGGAGGACCTAATGGTCATTTTGCCTTGTATTTTTCTTTTTCTTCCCCCTGCCTTTGAGTCAGTCAGTTCAGTTCAGTTCAGTCACTCAGTCGTGTCCGACTCTTTGCGACCCCATGAATCGCAGCACGCCAGGCCTCCCTGTCCATCACCAACTCCCAGAGTTCACCCAGACTCAAGTCCATCAAGTCAGTGATGCCATCCAGCCATCTCATCCTCTGTCATCCCCTTCTCCTCCTGCCCCCAATCCCTCCCAGCATCAGAGTCTTTTCCAGTGAGTCAACTCTTCGCATGAGGTGCCTTTGAGTACTTAATGATAAATAGAAAATGGTGGGAATAAACGGTGAGCATAAAACTAAATCAGTATAGGTCATGAGAATCTTCTTTTTCTCTTAACTTTTTGGCCATAAGGCATGTGGGATCTCAGTTCCCCCACCAGGGATCAATCCCATGCACTCTTCAGTTTGAAGTGCAGTATTAAGCACTGGACCACCAGGAAAGTCCCCAGACATCTTTATTCTTAACTGCAGCATTCTGGGATATAATTTAAAAATTATTAGTTGGTTTGTTTATACTCTATTCCCAGAACGTAGAATGACAGATGGCATACAGTAGGTGCTTAATAAATATGTGCTGATGAATGAAACAGGGATAAACCATTGTTTATATATCTTTCTTCCTGAGATCTGAAGTTTCCTGAAGCATGTTCTAGATCTCTGTATCTTTATGGTTGAACACAGTCTGAATCATGAGGAGATTTTCCATGTTTGCAGAGAAAAAGAGAGGAAACAAAATATAATTTTATTACATGCACTGACTTTACCATTATTTCCTCATGCCCACTTGTATTAAATATTATATAGGAAGTTTAGTTTCTGTTTGAACTCATCTTTTAAGAAACTGTGTTCCCAAATGAAACTGTGGGGTAAGATTAGTCATTTATATTAAAAAAATAAAGCCCAGCAGTATCAGAGCTGTGGTATACTTATTGAGAACCTTTTGGAAGATGCTTGTCTACATTTTCTTCTACTGCAACGTTATCTGTGTCTTCTGACATCTGCAAGAAAAGAGGGGTAGGGTTACCTTGCATCTTTTTGTTCTGGCATTTAACATCTTTTCATAAGTTCATCAGCCCTTTGAATGGAGAAGGAAATGGCAACCCACTCCAGTATTCTTGCCTGGAGAATCCCAGGGACAGAGGAGCCTGGTGAGCTGCTGTCTATGAAGTCGCACAGAGTCGGACACGACTGAAGTGACTTAGCAGCAGCAGCAGCAGCAGTCCTTTGAAAGTTAGTGCCTTTATAATGACAATTCATATCTTTTGCCCATTCTATTAAATTTCACTCTTTTATCAGTTGGTATGATCTCTTTATGGCTTCCCAAGTGGCGCTAATGGTAAAGAATCCATCTGCCAATGCAGGAGAAGGAAGAGATACAGGTTCAATCCCTGAGTTGGGAAGATCCTGTGGAGAAGGGCACGGCAACCCACTCCAGTATTCTTGCCTGGAGAATTCCATACAGAGAGAAACCTGGTGGGTTATGGTCCATAGGGTTGCAAATTGCTGGACATGACTGAAGTGACTTAGCATGCAGGCATGAGCTCTTTACACATAGGAGACTTTTAAATTAAGAAATTGCTCTCTGTAATATTTAAAAGGACATTTTAATGATAAAATCCAGTAGTTAGTTCTTAGTGTTCATATATTGCCTACTTCATGTATCTTTTAGGAAGATCAAATGAGATCAAACAAATAAAAATACTTTGAAACTCAACACTATATCAATGTTAGCTACTACTTGGGTACCTAGCATGTGATAACTTTCTAAAAGCTTTCCAGATCCTTGTCCTCTATCATTCTGCCTCTCTGGTCACTTACTCTTTGTATCCTTCATTGGTCACACTTCTCTTAATAGCTTAAATGTGAGTACATTCAAAGGCTTTGCAGAATGTATATATTCCCATGACTTCCTAAATGTGTCTCTAACCTTGACTGCTCTCCTGAATACCATATTTCTAGTTGCCTAGTGGTATTTCTAATTGAATATCCTACCATCACCAAAAACTCAACATGTTAAAATCAGCATTTATTTCCTTCACCACTTTTTAAACCTCAATATTCCAAAATAAAACCATACTAGCAATGTTAAACTCTTGTTCAGCACAATATGGATAAGTATGGTTTTCATTTTAAGTTAAAAAAATAGAATAGCAAAAGATTCTTTAAACAACAACTGTACATGCTAACGAAACTAGTGTGCAGCTGGAGTGGGAGGAGCAAGCAGACATACCTCAGATTTATAATCACAGTAAAAACATGGATTTGGGTCAAAAGCCAAAGCAGGGTATTGACATGAGGGTACTGACATGACTGTAGTTACAAGCTTAGTCTATACACTTTCTGAAAGAACTCCAAAATCCATCAATGGATTCTGTACCACACTTAAGAATTGCTGAAAAAGGTCAATATGAATTAAGATGTTCTGTTCTTATTAAACCTTCAGCATTTTCCTCAACAAAATTAAAAATAATTAATTTTATTCTTGACCAAGGGGACAGCAAACCGTGAAGGTGTGATGGAACATCAATGCCACCAAGTGAGTGATGGAGGTCTCCTTTAATTCCTAATAATATCACTCAACATGCTGGATATACTTTTCATAACTGCCCATCCCCATTTAGAAGACAGGAATAAAATATGAATCTTAATTGGAATTACTGTAGGTGACATGTAGATACCAGTCCTAAAAATGTTTCAGTTGCTGATAAAAAAAAAAAACATTTTTTTTTCTTAGCAAAGTAGGGAATTGACTGCTGGCTGGCTGAGAGAACAGATAAATAAATATTTAAATAAGGGAACAAATAAATAAGTAAATATATAAATAATTCACCTCTAATACTCTTAATTACATAATTGACAGATCAAACAGTATATCACCCTTAAATTCTTATATTATTTTTTAACATATGAACTGTATGATTTGTATATAAAACCAAATATATCATTTTTTCCAAGATTATCCTACATTTATAATTGAGCTATTTTGTATAATCAAAATCCTTAATAAACTCCATTAATACTCCATTAATACCTTTCTAAAAATATCTTCTTTTCTCTTTGAAATCTTTTTCATGATGGTTCTCTCATTTCCACTTTCTAAATAAATAAGAAATATTTTTAAGAATGATACATTACTGAGAGAAAACAACTATTTTGATGCATAAGATAAACTTATGCTATGTAAATTTTTTAATTTAACTAAAAACTAAACTAAGAAATACACTATTGCTTTTAATACTATTTAGTTATTGATCATCGTAATATTTAATCTTTACTGGTACTGGCATATGGAAAAGGTGGAACTTAACCAAAAAATTCTACAATTAAGTGTGAGACAGCATTATTTCACAGTGTTTCACAAAAACTATCGTGAATTCCATGTGTTCCATTATCTAAATTTGAAAATTAGTGTCTTTTAGTTAACTGTGATCTTATTTTCTAAAAGAAAACCTAGGAACCAAGTCTTGACAAAGGATTTTCTGATCCATGACTCAAACATGTCTTTGAAAGGCATCAAAATTAAATCATCCATTGTTCTCAGAACTAAGATACATGTATCTTGGTGCCTGTACTTACAGTCCCTGCTGGACAGAAACTCAAAACGGAGCACCTTTCTTTAAGTGAGGCCAAGAAAGCTTCTGTCCACTTCCCCACTTTAAGCCCTGCTCACCACTCTCCAAAATAAACCTTCAGCTATAATCAGACCAAACTCTTCTTTATATTTCCTGGCATTTCCATTGTTTGATTTTTCCACCTTTCCCTTAATCTAGAGCATTCCACGTTTCAAAGCCTCATTCAAACCTCACATCTTCCAGGATTTTTTTTTTTTTTTCTGATCTCCACTAGCACTAATAATAACGTATTTTTTGTTCATTACAGCCTACCCTGCAAGCTCACTTTCCGCCTGCTCTAAAGTGAGGACAAGAGCTGAGCACTGAACTCATCTGCCCTCCACCAATCCTAGCAAAGTATTCAGCACACAGTAGGGACTCAATAAATAATACGAACTTGGATTTGAAACAAATCAAGCACTGCTCTCGAACGCTGTATAATGGAATGGTTCTCAGCCTTATCAATTCCCAAAGGTGATGACTAATGGATGGGCCAGATCTTAGGGACTACAAGTCTCAGTGGCCCATGCGGGTCTGGACCTGGTAGTCTGGGGACTCCGCGGGCTCTTTTCACAAGTAGGGCTGCAACCAGACAAAATATTGGAGTGTCCGACAGGGAAGGGTAAGGACATTTTATGAGTTATTAAGACATTCACCTGGATGGTCGGTGCACTTCTGCTATGCCTGGGCGGCGAAGTCAGGACGCGCAGTTCACCACGGACTCTGAGCTGTCACCAACCGCCCCGCACCGCTCGCGACGTCTACACCCCCGCACCCCAAGCCTGCGGAGCTCTTCCTCCTCAGGACTGGACATCTAGGCGGTCCAGGAGCATGCGCGATGTGGCCTCTCAGCCAGCCTGGCGGGAGCGCGCGCCGAGCCTGAGTCTTCCGGAATCTTCGGTGCACTATTTCTGCTCACCTGGCTGTCAGGGCTTGGGACTCACCCTCGTTTCAGCCTAGCGTGCCTGGTGGGAGCCGCGGGTTTTGATCACCCGCCGCTGAGCTTGTGCCTCAGTAGCCGCAATTGCCCTGGTCGCTGTTCTGGAAGAGATCTGAAAGCAGGCTGGCCTGGATCGTGACAGCCCCACATCTCTCGTCCTGGTGAAGAATTGTATCCCCAACCGGTAAGTATCGGCCGCACGCTCCCCGGCCTGCGCGGGCCCGGGGTGACCACCCGAGTCGCCTCTGAGCAAGTGTTCCTGGCGGAGGATGCTCTCCAGCTGCCCGTGGAAGTGCGGTCGCCCACGCCGTCCAGACGCGCCTGGGAGCCTGCGACCTGCTTTGCTCTGCGCTGCCTCTGCCTTGCCGCGAGGAGAGATTCTTTGAGTTCAGGCGCTTTGGGTGTGGCATCTCAAAAGACCGCCCGGAATATGCAAGCGGTGGGGCGGGTCTTTCTCTTCCGGAGACTGCTACTAGTGTAACCAGTTTATTTTTCAAGCTTAAAATAGGGCATGCTGGACACGCTCACTCGTGTCATGCCATCTTTGCTTAATAATAATAATAAACTTTACATTGTTTTATCTTCTTTTCCCAGTGATTGACCGCCGTGTTAAAATAAAGAGTTAAATAAAATGATCTGTGGTTGGAAATTTGTCCTGGCAAACTCTTGGCGGGGGCGTGGGGGGAAGTGAGGAAACTTGCTAGTATGGAAAGCCGCACCGCGGTGCTATCGATGTACGCTTTCGTTCATTCAAACGTTTAGCAAATGTTTATTAGCTGCTTTCTCTGTAAGGCATTGTGCTTAGCGCTTTAATTCTACAGAAACTTAGAAAGTGTTGAAAACTTCTAACAAACCTTGTACATTTAGGGGAGGGGAGATGTGGAAGTAAAGAAACTGCTGCAAAGCTAATGTTCCAGGTTATACTGGTACATTATGACATAAGTAGAAGTAGACCTGAAGTTCTACTCAGCTAATAATCTGAAATAATGCATACAGATAAACGTGTCCAAACCTCGAAATCACGTGGCCAAACTGTCATTCTGAATAAAATCCTCACTGCGTCTCCCATCTTGATTTTGTAGGGCTCTTCTGTATAGGAATTTAGGAAAAATGATAGTGGAGAAAGAGAGAAAAAGTCTAGAAATACTTCCTTTAAATAGCAACGTTATGGAGAATGTGGGCATGTGCAAATAATATGTAATCTGTGGTGTTTCTTAAGTATACCTAACTCCTGGAATTATTATTATATTAATATGATGTCTTCTGAGTTCATCAGCTCCTAATCCTGTCCACTTAGTTCTTCAGGTTAAGCTTTGAATACTCCAGAAACTCTTCACATAGGACACCATGATTATGGGCTAGTTATTTTTCTTTTCTTTTCCATTTGAGTCTTTGTCTCAGAGTGAACCTGTGCTGTGCTTAGTCGCTCAGTTGTGTTTGACTCTTTGTGACCCCATGGACTCATCAGGCTCCTCGGTCCATGGGATTCTTCTCCAGGCAAGAATGCTGGAGTGGGTTGCCATGCCCTCCTCTAGGGAATCTTCCAACTCAGGGATTGAACCCAGGTCTCCCACACTGTATGCAGATTCTTTACCATCTGAGCCACCAGGGAATCTCATGAATACTGGAGTGGGTAGCCTATCCCTTCTCCAGAGGATCTTCCTGACCCAGGAATTGAAGCAGGGTCTCCTGCATTGCAGGCAGATTCTTTACCAGCTGAGCTACCAGGGAAGCCCCAGTGTGAACCTAGTTTGGCAGTAAAGACAGCATATTCTATACAGGGTTAACAGATTATGTTTCTTAAGAAGCCAGATAGTAAATATTTTAGGTTTGCTGGCCATATAGCCTCTATCACAATTACTGAAGTCTGCCATCGTGGCCTGAAATCAGCATAGGCAACATAAAGAAATGGGTGAGGTTGTGTTCCAGTAAGGCTTTATTTATAAAAACATACCGCTTAGCTGCCCAACCCCTGTTCTATACAATTCCTATCTGCTGTGGGTTAATTTTATTTGCTTCCTCAGGGTTGAGACAAAATGAATTTGCACTTTGTCTTATCACAACTTGAGTAACGTGCTGTACCATCTCTTGTGATGTAGTCTGTACAAAGACTTCAGCAAAGAACCCATTAAACAAATGACACCAAGCCATTTACTGCAAGTAACCGATGGTTACTGCAGAAGGCAATGGCACCCCACTCCAGTACTCTTGCCTGGAAAATCCCATGGACGGAGGAGCCTGGTAGGCTGCAGTCCATGGGGTCTCGAAGAGTGGGACACTTACTGAGCGACTTCACTTCACTTTTCACTTTCATGCATTGGAGAAGGTAATGGCAACCCACTCCAGTGTTTTTGCCTGGAGAATCCCAGGGACGGCGGAGCCTGGTGGGCTGCCATCTATGGGTTCACACAGAGTAGGACACGACTGAAACGACTTAGCAGCAGCAGCAGCAACGGATGGTTATACAGTTTTAGGAACAATTTTGTACTGAAAAATGTAACAATTACTGGAGAGGCTGCGCCTGCTAGTGAAGAAGCACTGCCACATTTCCAACAGAACTGAAGTTGGTTAAGGAGACCAACCACATTCACATAACTTTTATTACAGTATACTGCTGTAATGTTCTATTTTTTAATTAGGCACATAAGAGATTGACAGTAACCAATAATAAAATAAAACAATTACAGCAATATACTGTAATAAAAGTTATTATTGATTATTGTTGTCAATCTCTTATGTGCCTAATTTATAAATTTTATCATATATATGATACAGGAGAAAACATAGTATATATATAGTTCAGTACTATCCACAGTTTCAGACATCCATTGGGAGTCTTGGAATGTGTTCCCTACAAATAAGCAGGGATTACTGTATCTACTTCAAAAGCAGAGACATTACTTTGCCAACAAAGGTTCGTCTAGTCAAGGCTATGGTTTTTCCTGTGGTCATGTATGGATGTGAGAGTTGGACTGTGAAGAAGGCTGAGTGCCGAAGAATTGATGCTTTTGAACTGTGGTGTTGGAGAACACTCTTGAGAGTCCCCTGAATTGCAAGGAGATCCAAACAGTCCATTCTAAAGGAGATCAGTCCTGGGTGTTCTTTGGAAGGACTGATGCTAAAGCTGAAACTCCAGTACTTTGGCCACCTCATTCGAAAAGTTGACTCGTTGGAAAAGACTCTGATGCTGGGAGGGATTGGGGGCAGGAGGAGAAGGGGATGACAGAGGATGAGATGGCTGGATGGCATCACTGACTCAATGGACGTGAGTCTGGGTGAATTTCAGGAGTTGGTGATGGACAGGGAGGCCTAGCGTGCTGCGATTCATGGGGTTGCAAAGAGTTGGACACGACTGAGTGACTGAACTGAACTGAACTGTATCTACTTTGCTTTTACCATTTAAAATTGCCTTCCCAGGGATCACCAACAATCCAGTCAAATCCTGCAGCTTTTTTTTGTTAATGATCTCTGGGATCATTAACCACTCTCCATGTATACTTTACATTTTTAGTTTTGCACACTATTATTCAAGCTCGTCTCTTAATTTTCTGGTAGTCGTCAATCACCTTAAGTTGTCTCTTCTTCCTTCTCACTGTAGATATTTTATAGACTCTGTCTTTGGCTTTGTGCTTTTATTCCTATTCTCAATTTTTAAAATCACATTTTATTTTCAAATCATAAGTATTTGGTAAAGTTTATTTAATAGTTCATAGAAGAATGACTTTCATATTTGTTTTTAGAGACCACATCTGTTTTATTCTTTAATGCACTAAAGTCTTTTTTTAGCGCTTAATAGGCTAAATAAAGGGCGCTAGTGGTAAAGAACCCACCTGCCAATCCAGGAGACTGGATATGACCCCTGGGTTTGGAAGATCCCCTGGAGGAGGGCATGGCAACCCACTCCAGTATTCTTGCCTGGAAAATCCCCATGGACAGAGGAGCCTGGAGGGCTACAGTCCATAGGGTCACAAAGAGTCGGACATGACTAAAGCGACTTAGCACACCCAGGCTAAATAAAGTTTAACTAGAAACTGAATTTTGCCTGGGAGTTAGAAATTTCCTTCTCAGTATTTATTCAGGTATTCTACGAGGAAAATTTACTGGCTAACTCATTTCTGTTTCTTATAAGAAGTCCTCAATTAAATCTCTCTCATGTTTTTCTTCTCTTGGAAACCTTTTGCTTGCTAGAATTTAGAAAAGTCACTTTTTGAACTCAGTATTCTGTTAAGGTAGTGATTGCTATTTCTAAACTAAGATATAATTCTTCCCATCTTTTTCTCTAGGCATTATCTCTGAGAAAATTTCCTTTATAACATGTCCAGATGTCAGTTTTCTTCTTTTTGAAACTAAGCAACAGGGAATTCCCTGGCTGTCCAATGGTTAGGACTCTGCACTTCCACTTCTGCGAGCCCAGTTCAATCCCTGGTCCCAGATCTAAGATCCTGTAACTGTGTGGTGCAGCACTCACACCCACCCCCTAAAAAAAAAACAAAAAAACCTAAGCAATATTGGAACAGTCCAAAAATCTTATGTACCTTAGCATATTTTCAGTAGGCATTCCTAAAGAATATCTTCTGTTTAATTTTCTCTTCTTTAATAAATATATAGTATTCATTCAGCATCTTTTATATGCTGCTTAGCAGTTCTTCTAAGATCGCTACCTGTCAGATATAGTACTAAACATGGCTACAGAGGTCAGGAAGAGCCCTTACCTTCAAATAGGTAAGTTAACCAGCAAATATAATAGAGTAGGTGCTATAATACAGGATACACTGCTGCTGCTGCTAAGTTGCTTCAGTCGTGTCCAACTCTGTGCAACCCCATAGACGGCATCCCACCAGGCTCCTCCGTCCCTGGGATTCTCCAGGCAAGAACACTGGAGTGGGTTGCCATTTCCTTCTCTAATGCATGAAAGTGAAAAGTGAAAGTGAAGTCGCTCAGTAAGTGTCCGACCCTCATCGACCCCATGGACTGCAGCCTACCAGGCTCCTCCATCCATGGGCTTTTCCAGGCAAGAGTACTGGAGTGGGGTGCCATTGCCTTCTCCGACAGGACACACTACCTATTCCTTTTCATCCTATAAGAATTTATGGTGCACCCACTGTGTCCTAGAACTCTGTTTGGCTCTGAGAAGTCAATATTGAATAAGAAAGGCCAGATCCCTTCTTTTATCTTATCTTTGTGTGGACTAGCAAGGCGTTATATGAAGAAATTCTGCACTGCTGTTCCCGTTACCTAGAATGTTCTATCTTTGCATGGCTGACCTCTTAATTTAAATATCACCACTTTAGAGTCAACCTTCCCTGGTTGTCTTATTTAATATTGTCCTTCTCCACCAGTCACTGTCTACTGCATTATCTTGAATTTCCTACAAAGTAACTATTACTTCTCTTTTGAGAACAGGGACTTAGCCTTGTTTGATCGTTCTATATCTTTTAAGTGTTTAAACGGGCTTCCCAGGTGGTGTGCAGTGGTAAAGAATCTGCTTGCCAAGAAGGAGATCTGTGTTTGATCCCTGGGTCAGGAAGATCTCCTGGAGAAGAAAATGGCAACATACTCCAGTATTCTTGCATGGGAAATCCCATGGACAGAGGAGCCTGGTGGACTACAGTTCTTGGGTAACAAAGAGTCTGACACAACTTAGCAACTGAGCACACACACAAGTGTTGAAACAGTGCCTGGCACATTTAGGGCTCCTAATAAGTATTAATATTTGCTGAATGGACAAACTAATGAATAGACGGATAGTGCTGATTCAACAAATAAGGTAATTTCAGATAGTGAAGAGTGGGTACTCAGAGAAAATATATGGATGGGTGGAGTCAGGGAGGTCTGATGTCCAGTACTTTACTACTCCTGACCTTACTCCCTTTCCACCTTTATCTGTTCTGTCACCCTTTCCTCATAGTGCCTGTTCTTAAACTTAAGCCCTTAATTTTTGTGATCTCTTGGCCACAGGAAATAATATTTATATCTTAACAGTTGAAAATCCTCTCTAAAATTAGGCTTGGCTGATGACCTTTACCGTGTGGTTCTTAAGCTTTATTCTTTCCATTAAGGCAAAATATCTGTCAATTTTTCCAAGATGCAAATGATGAGCCCATTTGCTTTTTTTTTTTTTTTTTTTGAGCCTTCAGCAAGTTGTAATATTTTTGCAGTAGTATCAGATCACTGATCACAGACCACCACAACAAATAGAACAATGATGGAAAAGCTTGAAATATTGCTAAAATTACCAAAATGTGACAGAGCCAAGATGTAAGCAAATGCTTTTGGACAAATGGCACCACTAGACTTGCTTGATGCAAGGTGGCCACAAACCTCAATGTGTAAAAAACAAACACAATATCTGCAAAGTGCAGTAAAGTCAAGCACAATAAATGAGATATGCTTGTATATACAGTGGAATATTATTCACCCACAAAAAAAGAAATCTTGAATTTGCTACAACATGGATGAACCTTGAAGGCATTATGCTAAGTGAAATCAGTCAGAAACATAGATACTGTATGATCTCACTTTTACATGGAGGACTCCAAAAACAAACAACAATCAGCCAAAAACAAATTAAAGAAAAGAGCTCACACAACAGAACACATTGGATTGGTGGTTGCCGGAGGAGAGAGAAATGGTGAAAGGGTTCAAAGGTACAAACTTAAGTCATAGGGGGATGTGTAATGTGTAGTGTGGTAACACAGTTAATAATATTTGTGTTGTCTATTTGAAAGTCGTTAGTTTCTCGTTATAAGAAAAATTTTGGTGTGGTGACAATATTAACTAGACTTACTGTGATCATTTCACAGTGTATAAAAATACCAAATCACTGTGTTGTACACCTGAAACTAAGATAATGTATGTCAGTTCAGTTCAGTTGCTCAGGCATGTCCAACTCTTTGCAACCCATGGACACCAGGCTTCCCTGTCCATCACCAACTCCCCGAGCTTGCACAAACTCATGTCCATCGAGTTGGTGATGCCATCCAACCATCTTATCCTCTGTCGTCTCCTTCTCCTCCTGCCTTCAGTCTTTCCCAGCATCAGATTCTTTTCCAAGGAGTCAGTTCTTTGCATCAGGTGGCCCAAGTATTGGAGCTTCAGCTTCAGCATCACTCCTTCCAATGAATATTCAGGACTGATTTCCTGTAGGATTGACTGGTTTGATCTCCCTGCAGTCCAAGGGACTTCTCTAACACCACAGTTCAAAAGCATCACTTCTTCAGTGCTCAGCTTTTTTTATGGTCCAACTCTCCCATCCATACATGACTACTGGAAAAACCGTAGTTTTGAGTAGACGGACCTTTGTTGGCAAAGTAATGTCTCTGCTTTTTAATATTCTGTCTAAGCTGGTCATAGCTTTTCTTCCAAGGAGCAAGCGTCTTTTCGTTTCATGGTTGCAGTCACCATCTGCACCCTGGCTGCAGTCTCATCCATGTGCCTTGCAAGCTCTTTCCTTTAGGGCCGGACCCTGGGCGGTCAGCTCTGGCTGCTGCTGCTGCTTCCTCCTGGGTTTCTGGCCGCCTCTCCGTCCTCCTCCGGGTCCCGGTTTCTACCGCACTTCCTCCTCTTCTCCTCCCACTACCATCCCTGAGACCATGGGAGGCTTCGTATCATGCGGTTCTTCCCGGTCTTCCAGGCTGTGATAGCATCATCAGGCTGCGCCCTCCTCCCCGCCCGCCTCCAGCCGAGGCCCCAGTCTTGAGCGCTGTGGTTGAACCAGACTCTGCGCCGGGATCTGCGCGGATGCCCTCGTCTGGGGTAGACTTGGGACTAACCGCCGGGGCAGGTCCTCTTTGGGGCACCTAGTCCCGGTTACAGCGGTTATAGGGTGTGTGTCGCCGGTCCAATGTGTACCTGCTCCTGGTTAGGCGCCCGCCCTCCGTCCCTGGCGCCCCTCCCTGCCTCCCTCGCAACCCACCTGCCCACCCCCGATTTGCTTTTTTTTTTTTTTTCTTACTTTGTGCTCAGCTTTTATGCCTAAAAGCCTATAACCCTCTTTCTGATTGAATTTTTAAAATTTGAGTTGATATTTTTCCTCTAGTAATCTTGGAGTGGATATCTGGGATTCTGATGAAGCAGCCAATCTCCCATCCAATTCTATGGATGAAATCATGGATTGACCCTCAAAATGAAGACTTTCGTGGGTAAAAGAGACATGATTTTATATTAATATTTTATAATGTTATGAAACATATTTACTAAGAATCAAGAAATGTGCGTTAAAACTTTAGCTCTACCGCTTAGAAATTGTATATAATTTAGAACAAGTGACATAACCTTTCAGGCCATTCTTGTTTAATTTGTAACCTAAAGCAATTGAACCAGATCAGTTAGCTTTTGTTAAGATGCATCATAAGCATATCGAAAACTAGTATTTCATGAGATATTATTTGTTGTACAGGAGTAAAAAGTGTTTAAGTCAAATAAATTTTGGAAATGCAAACTGCAATCAGCATGAGCATTACTTTATAAAAAGCCCTTAGGATTCCTGAAGGATTTGTTAAATTTTTACATGTGGAATCTAAAATGTCACAAATGAATTTATCTTTGAAACAGAAACAGACTCAGAGTCATAGAGAACAGACTTGTGGTCGCCAAAGGGGAGGGGGTTGGGGGAGTGATGGATTGAGGGTTTGGGATTAGAAGATGCTAATTACTATCATATATTTTATATAATTATTATATACTATTAAGCTATTATATATAAAATAGAAAAACACCAAGATTCTACTGTATAGCACAGGGAACTATTTCAGTATCCTGTAATAAATCATAATGGAAAAGAATATGAAAAAGAATATATATAACTGAATCACTTTGCCACACACAAGAAACACACGAATTGTAAATTGACTATACTTCAATACATTAAAAAAAAATAATTTATTAAATTTTATTTAACCCAGAATTTCCCCAAATTATTTGAGCACAGAACTCTTGTTTCCCCCACAGGACAAGCATTAACATGACATGGGACACTAATTGTCTCCAAACTGTTTAGCAAATATTGATTAATCTGAAAGCAATATATTGGAGACAAGATCATTGTTCTTGATATCAGGTTTCTACTGGGGTGGTAATCACAAGATTGAAAAGAGGAATCAAAATGAAAAATGCTGTAAAGGCAGAATGGGAAGGTCTTGGCCAGGACAAGCCCCTGTCACTTCAACACTGATAAAGTTGATTCTAATCTTGGTTCCTTAAGGGAGTGGTGGTGTTAATCATGATAAAATGCAGGAGGAGGAGCAAGTTTATGAGGAAAGGTAGAGCTCAGTATAAGTCATCCTAAAACACACTGTTCCCCATCACAGGCCTTTCCTCCCCTCTCTTCTTAGAACCTTGCTATAAGAAATGATGTTGTTTTATTTTATTTTATGTTTTAACTTTACAATATTGTATTGGTTTTTCCTTAAAATTAATGTAATTAAATAGGATCAAGTCAAAAAAGAAAAAAAAAGAAATAATGTTGTTTCTTAGGAAACTGTATCTCACTTTTGATTGACTAATCCATGTTCTCTGATACTCTTCGTGCAAAAGGGATATAGAAATAAAAAGTCAACTCAGGTGCTGATGAGGGTGATTCCATCATTATATCATCAATATAAATTTAGAAATTCATTTACTTAAAATAGAGAAATACAAAAGGCATAACAACACTTTTAAAACATGGAGTCTTAAATGCCACTTTGAAAGAAGAAGGCTTATGGAGACATTCTTTTCCCAATTAATTAAAATAACTATTGTACCTGTGATTAAACCAATTATGTTCAGTTGTATTAGATTCTTGTGCAAATAAAAACTTGAGTAGTTAACTATACACTGGCTTAAACATATAAGGAAAATAAATAGATGGTCTCTTAGTTAATCTGTCATTTTAGAATGTGAGACTAATGTGGGAGGTGCCAGAGCATCCTGGTTAAGGCTGTGGAAAGAAGATGGAATTGATGATGTCTTGGAGGAAATGACATATTTTTAAGACTATTCTTTGGCAAGATAAGTAGATTTCAGTTCATGGAAAACATACTTTATGTTTTAGTTCATGAGAAACTGTGGTAGACTGAATCATTGTGCCCAGTGTTTCATGAATTTTCTGTTACAATTAGTCATTCATGTCCTTTGCCACATGACTCTGCCATTTTCCCCAGTGTTTCTTCAATTGGTAAAGTTGGGGTTGGTCATATGACTTATTTTGGTCAGTAGAATGTGAATGGAAGTGACAGGGCCATGTCTGGGCCAAGACCTGAAGAGGCATCCTGAATTTTCTGTCCTTTTTGTGTCCCTTCTACTCAGAACATGGCTCAGGAAGCCACCAGACAAGGAGAGTGGGAGATACATGGAGCAGGCCTGAACTTGACCTACTGCCGGAAATAGAGGTACTAGCTGATTTGAGACCCATGAACATGAAAATCAATGTTTATTGTGGTAAGCCACTGAAATTTTGAGGTCGTTATAAGAAATAAAAAAAAAAAAAAAAATAGTACAAACTGAAATACCTGGCTAGTGCAGGCTAATTGTGAGCAACTTGTTATGTTCAAACAAGATAGCAATTATCAGACTCTGAATCAGAGAGCGATGAAACCATTTTGGTGAAATTCAACTCGTCTTTCAAACCAACAATACATGAGAATATATTTTAATAGTAACTTTACTATTATATGCTAAACTTTGTGAGCTCTTAAGAGACTAATCTTTATTTTAGTATTCAAATTTACACTTTGACTATAGAATTTAAGCATCCAAATTATCTTGTATCATCTTTAAATCCAGATTAAATTTTCTAAAGTTTAGGGTTAATCATCAAGCATCTTGGTCTGAATGACAGGCATCTCTATTGTCACAAAAAAATGCAACAAAACCTGAGGAATAATGTGAAACTCTGAGCTGGGATGTTAAAAGCTTGTTAAGGATAATGTTAAACTTCATATATAATAAATAATAGCAAGGATGTTATAGCATCTATAGCTGTTTAAAGAAGTTCCCCCACCCAGAGAAAGACAAAATACTATTGCCTGTGTTTTTTTAGCTTTGAATGTACTTTTTGATATGTGCTGTTTAATATGGTAGCCACTAGTCACACATGGCTATCGAGCACTTAAAATGTAATCCGGATTAGGGTGTGCTCTAAGTGTAATATACACAACAGATTTCAAAAACTTAATATTAAAAAATAAGAAATCTCATTAATTACATTTACTTACATGTTGAAATGAGTTCTAGGCACCTTCACCATAAGTATCTTTGCCATTGACACCTCTGCCACAAGCGTTTTTGCGGCAAACATTTTCATCAAATAACTCATTGCCTATAAGGCACGTTCTCCATGAAAGATAAAATAACCGAGGTAGGAGTTTTTGGTTTGACAGTTTGGTTTCAACTGGTTGAAATGTGTTAGCATTTCTTCTAGTTGGCAACATTATTGATGGCTTTATTGAGCTGGCATATGACACTGATTTGTCCCAAGAGTTGGTTTCGTATTTTGAAACACTACTTTGGAGGAGAAAGAGGCCACAGTCCTAGAAGGTGGAGAGGGAAACCCACATTTCCCACATGACTTTGGAATGTCTATCAACGGACACGTGACAATATGCCAAGAACAAACAACTGTGTAGAAGCTTTCACAGCACAGCACAAAGCTCAGTTACAAAGATGCCTCTAAGGACTTGGAAACGTACATCGCTCTTTATGAAGGAAGACATTTCAGTGAACAAGAAAAAGTATGATGCAGAATGAGGAGACAAACCAATGAGCCAAAAAAATAAACCCCGTATAAAATGCTATGAATGAAAGACTTGGAAGACAAGTGCTTAGGTACCACCTGCAAAATAAAATAAGCTATTTGTACAGTATTGCCATGAATCTACACACATTTTAAATGTACTCAAACATTTTATATTTCATAGTGTCTTGAATTTTGTTATTCATTTCATTGTGTCCTTTAATTGCCCCTCTTTTATTTTCCATTATCTTATATTTTATGGCAAAATTGCTTCCAAGCCAATTACTACAGTGAAAATGTGGCCACAAGTGCTTGTGGCAAAGATGTCTATGGCAAAGATGCTTAAGCAGAAGTACCTAGAACCAGTAGTAACACTTGTAGATGTGATCCCTGGCACATTTTGTTGTGTAAATACCATGACACCAAAAAGGCATGCCACTCTCACTCATGAAGTTCTCTCACTAAATTAGATCCTGGGACAGTAAGATACAGCATGGCTTTAGTGACATCTCAGTGAGCATCTTTGTGGTGCAACTGGTTAGCATGTTTAGCAAAACGGAAAGGTTGACGGTTCATGTCTACCTCAGGATGGCCTTATGCCCAGCCAATTTCTTGGTGATGAAAATATACTGGAGTTGGATAGCATTGACAGTCGCACAGCATTGTGAATGTACTAAATGCCACTAAACTGTTTATGTTATAATGGTGAGTTTTAGGTTCTATGCCTTTTACCACAATAAAAACCAACCCCAGGAGATGTTTTGGAGGACACATTTTTCCAACCTTATGTTGTAACTATTTTTATTCCTGACATGTGTACACCTAACTAAATAATACGCCCTGATATCTGAATGCCTATGTATATATGTACAGCAGCTTTTAAAATAATCTCTGGTATGGGTGTCCCACTCTGTAGCATTTTTGGCATCACCCAGGAATATGTGACTTAGGCAAAAAGCCTCTTTTGGCTTGGATTAACTATTTACTGCATAAGCACAGAAATTCCTTTGCAAGACTCTTTTGCCCTAGTACACATTTGCTTAGTCTAGACAATTTTCCCATGGAAAGGGCAGGCTGGGCTTGGGTGTGTGTCTATCTTCTCCAAAGGCATTGTATGGCTTTTTTAATAAATGGGAAACAGGTCTGTAAGATCACAACTGAATTAGTCCCCAAGATTCTTCTTTTAGGCAGGGCAGCTTCCCAGCACAGGACTCGAGATTCTCAGTTCTTTTGGACAAAGTCAATATTGTTCTTTTATAAAGCAATGATCATGAAAGGAGGCAGATCTTTAAGACCCACACAAACAAAGAGTACAAAAGAGAAAGGGGGGAAGTTTGGAAAGACTCACAGAAAAGACAGTGTCTGCCAGGAAGTCCTTGAAGCAGAGGGTGGTGAATACTTCCCACGGAGAGGCTTTAGCAGAAGCCAAGGAAGCCTCATGCTGGTCAAGACTGGCCTTGGTGAGCAAGAGTGGTGACCTTGGGCGCCACTGTGGAGGTAAGTGCTTCCTGGGCGAGTTTTCTCACTCCAGCCAGAAGATTTCAGCTGCTCCTGCTATACCATGTCTTTCCAGAAATACGAAGGCTTGTGAAAGACAACTATGCCTACGATGATCACTGCGAGCAGGATCAGGGAGAAGAGGACCATGAGGAAGACATAGGTGGAGTGGGGGAGGGGTGGGGACATTGGCTCTTCAGCTGGAATCTTGTTGGTCAGGTTCAGCATGTAGCCCAAAGTCCACCCAACGCTGGTGCTCCGGACCTGCAAACAGTGGGGAAAGTGTTGTTTCTGATTTGAGGATTAAATGAGCTTTCATTCAACGCTACCCATAACACTAAACCACCAGGAAGTGAAAGCACCACGTTCGGTTCTCTAAAGGGATTACTTCTATATTTTGAATTGGGAATATGGCTGTGAGGAAACAGGAGCAAGTGATTAGAAGGAGAGTGTGGGGCCTCACTACTGTATTCCCCAGATTCACAGAGGAATTTGGTGAAAGATGGCTCAGTTCTCCTGCCAAGAAGAACTTAATTCAAATTAGGCCTTTGGAAGTTTGCATTCCTCTTTTGATATTTGTGTAATGTGGGTGATAGGGTGGGGAAGGGGGCTGGAGGCTGACAGGAAGCAGGCAAAAAATGAGAGACTGACTGTCCCTGTCCTTCTACATCCATGTCAGGCCCAGGAATCTCATCCATACAAAACCAGGACTTCTGTTATGATTCAACTAGGGAAAACCTGGGGAATAATCCCCATCAAGTCAGTCTTACTCGACGGATGTTCAAAGACATTGCATATGCATGAGAAAGGATTATTCTCAAATGAAAAAACATTCTCCAACCCTGCCATCTTCCTAGGGATATTCTCAAATGAAAAAACATTCTCCAACCCTGCCATCTTCCTAGGGATATTTTCAAATCACCTCGAAATGTATTGAAATATAGGTAGTCTGTGAATAATAAAGAATTGTGGAAATGTTTCTATTACATGAGTTGTATGTGGTCATGGTAGGAAAATCACCAAGTACATATATCTTCTTTTTTGAAGATAAAACCATCTCTGCTTCGTCACTCAGAGTTGTTGTTATTATCATTTTGTGTCATATCCTACCAATCTCTCTGTGCATGTTTTTCACAGAAAAAAGTGGAATTAAATTGCATGTAGAAGTCATTTAACAACTCTTTGTAAATATTATCCCACATCTCTTAAGGGATTTCTGCAGCATCATGACTGGTATGAACTGCCTTATATGGTCATTTTTACTCACTTTATTCAATTATTTATAAACCCTAGAAATGGAGTAGTTGGACAAAGTGATGTACATATTTTAAGGCTTCTAGCACATATTGCCAAAACAGTCTTCCCAAAGGTTATGCCCGTTTACATCCCAGCCAATAGCATGTGAAATGCTCCTCTCCCCTACGCCTTTACCAGTCCTGGGAATTAATAATTTGTAAAATGCCCGCTTCCTTTTATGGGAAACTGGAACTTTATCTGACTGCCTGTGTCAAAGAAGCCTCCAGAGTTACTGGAGTTATCACCTAGGGTTTAGAAATAACAGATCATAGTTGGTACCTCAGAGAATATAAGTCTGACATAGACATCTCTCTCAAACAGACAAACCATGATGGAACAGAAGGAAAACTTGGATGTTAAAACAAGGAAAAGATTCAAATTAGCAAAGGCAATATTGACAAGAGCACGATGAAACTAGTATTTTCAAGGCCACCACAGTCCTCTGCCTTAATGCTTTGTTTTGCTTGAAGTCAGGGGTAAATTGTTTTTGCCATCAATTGGTATGAGTTTAAAAGGTAGAGAAACACTGTCCTTAATATTTTTAATCAGCCACAAGTGTGTTCCTCTGTCTCACTGCCAGTGGAAATGTTGCTCCAGGCCTGAATGCCTGCAGGTGATGCTTTGGTAATGCACAGCCATGAGGTTGCTTCTTTAAGGCTTATGCTAAGCCTGATTTCTTAAGCAAAGGCCCCCATGCACAGTCATTCCTCTCATTCCTCACAGTGAGCTTTCGGATTGGTCATTCTTAAAGCTGCAGCCAACAAGGCCTTCACCCCTTATAAGAAACCATGATCATCCTTTCTGGATTCATGAAGGGGCCTTTGGGATGGATGTTGAAGCCAGCACACAGAATCACTGTGGCTGTTGAAATACTGTTATATTACTTTAATATCTTATATTTTGTCTTATAAGGAGTTAGTCACTGTTTTATGAGCAGAAAGGTGAGGCTGAGGATGCAAGTAGACCTCCTTAGATAGGATGCCCACAACTGGCTGGTCAACATGCCAGGAGAGCCAGGCACAAAATCCCAGCTTGGGTGAGAGGTGAGGTGGCAGAACAGGACATCAGGCCAAAATTTAAATCAGGCTGACTCCTACCTCTTTCAAACTCAAAGCTGTCTCAGTCACTACCACCCAACTTCGCCCTTAACCCAACAAACCTTGTTCATGAAGTGAATATTTTTCCAGGACTCAGCTGTAAAATGGTAGCCATTCAGGAGGAGAACCAGGATGTAGGTGCCAGAAAAGCAGTATTCACTCAGGTATTTCTCCTTCACTTCACCAAAATTCTTCTGCACCTGGAAGCAAAGTGAGGAAAACATGATGCTTGTACAACAGGCCCTTCTCCACAGCCGCCATGTTCCCTACTGAGCTGATCAAGGGAATAGAAAGCCCCAGCTCACATGGGCCTGAGGGTTGGCCTCTGCAGAGGGCTTTGGGAATGGCGCTGCATGCCTTCCATGGGTGCAGGGCTTCATACTTCAGGGTCTGTTAAGGGATCTTTTCCTCCACAGGCTATGACACATTAATAAGTGCTCCAGCAGGAAAAAAAAAAATCTAGTTTCTGCGGTCTAATAGGTTCAACAACACTGAATTTTACTATATTTTTTCATCCCTTGTGAAACATTTTCCACATATATTCAAAACTGAAAAACTGTTACATGAAAGAAATCATTAATTTTTGTTTAATGAGCTTGTCCACTTATACACACATTTATTCAATAAATATAGTGTCTGTATTTTCATTTTACAGATCTTTAAGTGTGGGGAAAATTTGATCTTTGTTAAGACATTTCAACGTGTAGAATCAAAAGAACTAGGGTTGGAGTCCTGACTCTATCCACACCGTCTCAGCCTCTTGCCCTTGTTGTTGTCCAGGCACTAAGTCGTGTCTGACTCTGCAACCCCGTGGACTGCAGCACGCCAGGCTCCTCTGTTCTCCACTATCTCCCACAGTTTGCTCAGACTTATTTCCATGGAGTCAGTGATGCCATCCAACCATCTCAACCTCTTTCTCCCCTTCTCCTCCTGCCCTCAATCTTTCCTAGCATCAGGGTCTTTTCCAGTGAGTTGGCACAGTTACGTTCGACAAACACTGCCCTGGAACCCAGTTCAGGAAGCATTTTGCTCAAGAATCCAAGATGTTCCTCTTTCTCCACAGATCACCAGCAGCTGCAAAAAGCCTCCCCTCTTGGAAAGGGCTGAGGCATATCTGATCTGCTCTTTCTGAAAGCCCTGAATACCTCCTTCATGTCCAACTCAGACAAAATACTTAAGAGAAAATTCCAAATGTCCAGGCTCTTGCACAACCTTCAAATGTCCAGGCTCTTGTACAATCTTCCTTCCTCGGTTGTCAGTGCCCAAGAGAATAGCATCCATTTTCAAATAATCACATATCTTCAGAATGAAAGCACCATGCATTTTGCAACCGTGTCGACTTAAAACAGCTGCTGTTTTTGGCCACTCCTAGATGATCTGTTTATTTTTAGAACAGAGTATATGCAGATGACACCACCCTTATGGCAGAAAGTGAAGAGGAACTAAAAAGCCTCTTGATGAAGGTAAAAGAGGAGAGTGAAAAAGTTGGCTTAAAGCTCAACATTCAGAAAACTAAGATCATGGCATCTGGTCCTATCACTTCATGGGAAATAGATGGGGAAACAGTAGAAACAGTGTCAGACTTTATTTTTTGGGGCTCCAAAATCACTGCAGATGGTGATTGCAGCCATGAAATTAAAAGACGCTTACTCCTTAGAAGGAAACTTATGACCAACCTAGATAGCATATTGAAAAGTAGAGACGTTACTTTGCCAACAAAGTAATGTCCGTCTAGTAGAGGCTATGGTTTTTCCAGTGGTCTCATAGTTGGACTGTGAAGAAAGCTGAGCACTGAAGAATTAATGCTTTTGAATTGTGGTGTTGGAGAAGACTCTTGAGAGTCCTTTGGACTGCAAGGAGATCCAACCAGTCCATCCTAAAGGAGATCAGTCCTGGGTGTTCATTGGAAGGTCTGATGCTAAAGCTGAAACTCCAATACTTTGGGCACCTCATGCGAAGAGTTGACTCATTGGAAAAGACCTTAATGCTGAGAGGGATTGGGGGCAGGAGGAGAAGGGGACGACAGAGGATGAGATGGCTGGATGGCATCTCCAACTAGATGGACATGAGTTTGTGTGAACTCTGGGAGCTGGTGATGGACAAGGAAGCCTGGCGTGCTGCGATTCATGGGGTCGCATAAAGTCGGACATGACTGAGCGACTGAACTGAACTGAACTGAAATTCCATATCTTTCTCTTGCGTCCCTGGAAATTTTCATCAGGTGGCACTGGATCTTGAATGACTCAGTGCCTCAGACCAGAAGAAAACTTGTGCTTCTGTCATAAGCAGGATATATATTGAACCTGTTTGATGGAAAAATGGTCTGACCACAGTGGTGTCTGTGGCAGATTCTGTGAACTGCCTGTCTTCCTCGGGGGTTAAGGGAAGTAGTAGAAGACAATGTGCTCAGCTCCAGGAAGTAGCTCGTGGTGGATCTAGGGCTCAAAGCCAGTCGTAAAATCCCACATCCTGCTTTCTCAGCCAGCCGTGGCCAATGAGATGTAAGAGAAAAGACTACTAAGGAGCTTCTGGGCTAGCTTTTGCTTTCCTGTAAAAAGGAACTGATGTATCTGGATGCGATCACTGAAGCTAAACCTTATTTCCATGAGGAAAGCAGCCGAAGAATGATCGAAGAATGATTGAAGATAGTCAAGCTATTGGACCCATGCCAGCAACTGCCTATTGCCACACTTCAAATTAGGTGAAAATCATTAAGACCTTTTTTGTTTAATCCATTGTATGGCCAGTTATCATGGAATGCCGGTGAGTTTATTCCTAACTGAGTGTGCCATCTGGGCCTCTCTAACATGTGTGTTGGATCTTGGTCACATTAGTACAACCTGAAGAGCAGACGCACAGGGAAATGGTAACAATGGTAACAGCTGCTGTTTCCAGTTGCTTACCTCTTCCCAACGCTGAGCGCAGAACTCTTCCAACTTCTCAGTCAACTGTTCCACAGATACTGATTCCTCTGATGTAAGGTTTAAAAACTCCATCACATAGTAAAAAGCTGAAAATGCCTACAAGAGAAAAGTGCTGAGTTTGGTGCAGTGTCCAACACAGAGGGGCATTGATTCACTCTCCAGAAGGCCAAACCCCTAGGGAAAGTGCCTAGAAATCTCTGAGGAATAAATCATCGATCAGGTGATATTCCAGACCCAGGAACTGCTTCCTTCCTAGAAGGTGTCACTTTGCCACTGACAGGCATTTCTGAGCTGTTTGGTAGCTAATTTTCTCTACAATCAGGGAGAAAGAAAGAGAATCAGGGAGAAAGAAAGATAGGGAAAAGAGAAGATAAAAGAGAGAGGAACAGGTCAGAAAAATCCCATCTTTAAAAAGCTATTATGTATGAATTTTTAATAAATAAAGCCTGGAAAATTCTACATAGAGGTAATGGGAGTGATCTCTAGCAAAATCATAAGATTTTTTTTCTTTTTATTTATGCAATTTTGGGCCTATTTTTATAATGTACAAGTACTTTCTTTAAATAGCCAATGTTTATTTAACAGATAATTTTTGCAGGTCTATCACAAGCTAGGCACAACTTAAAAGTTTAAAAAAATCATCATCATCATATGTGAAAACTATATAAAAAGTTTAAAAGTGAGTTAAAAGGAAAACATTCTAGAGTAATGTAAATGAAACCCCAAATAACCAAATGGGACCTTAAAACTTAAAAGCATTTGTACAACAAAGGAAATTATAAACAAAACAAAAAGATAACCTGCAGACTGGGAAAAATATTTGCAAATGATGTGACCAACAAGGGATTAACTTCCAAAATATACAAATGTAAGGCTTAATATTAAAAAAAAAATCAAAAAATGGCCAGAAGACCTAAATAGACATTTCTCCAAAGAAAACATACAGATGGACAACAGGTACATGAAAAGATGCTCAGTATTGCTAATTATTAGTGAAATGCAAATCAAAATTGCAATGAGGTATCACCTCACACCAGTCAAAATGGCCATCACTAAAAATAATACATGCTGGAGAGGGTATGAAGAAAAGGGAACTCTCCTATACTGTTGGTGGGAATGTAGATTGGTGGAGTCACTATGGAGAACAGTCAAGAGGTTCCTTAAAAAAACTAAAAATGGTGTTACCATAAGATCCAGCAGTCCCACTCTTGAGCATATATTCAGAGAAAATTCTAATTTGAAAAGATACATGCACTCCAGAGTTCAAAACAGCACTGTTTACAATAGCCAAGACATGGAAACACTCTAAATGTCCATCAACAGATGAATGGATAAAGAAGATGTGGTATATATACACAATGGAAACATACTCAGCCATAAAAAGAATGAAATAATTCCATGTGCAGCAACATGGATGGACCTAGAGATTATCATACTACATGAAGTCAGTCAGAACGAGAGAGAAAAATATCAAATGATATCGCTTATATATGAAATCCAAAAAAAAAAAAAAAGAACTTACTTACAAAATAGAAATAGGCTCAAAAGACATAGAAGACAAACTTATGGTTACCAAAAAGGGAAAGTGGGGAGACGGGGAGGGATAAATCAGGAATTTGTTATTAATATATACACACTACTATATATAAAACAGATAAGCAACAAGAACCTGCTGCAGAACACAGGGAACTATATTCAGTATCTTGTAGTAACCTATAGTGGAAAAGAATTTGAAAAAGAATATTTATATATAAATAAAATCACTCTAATGGCTAATGGGAACACTCTAATGGCTACATGAGAGTCCATAATATTAATGTATCACAGTTCATTCAACAACTCCCTACTGGTGAGCATTCCTTTGATACCAGTATTTTTTCCTATAAGCAATGTTGCTGTCAATACCTCTGTACATATAGCTTGTGAACTGGTACGCTCATCCCTCAGTGGAAGATGAGCTCCGTAGGAAAAGGCAGCCTCTACATACTTTGAAGTCGGGAATTCGACACTTTAAATATTGTATGCTAGTTACAGAACAAGATCATGGTATAGTCTTATTTCTATCATCTTAGCCCAAGCCGTCATCAGCTCCTGTGTGGACACTGCCATGACCTCTTGTTGGTCTCCCATGTTACCTTTCTAGTTCTATCCCAACCCATCCTGAACTGGCAGTCATAGGAATCTTTTAAAAACAAATTTGATCATATCACTCTTCTGCTTAAAGCCTTCAGAGACCAAATTCTACCAGAAGTCTCAAAGCCACTCATATTCTAACCCCACCCTCTAGGCCAATATCATACCATACCACTGCTGACCCACCCACCACATCCCAGCCACCCAGGCCTTCAAGCATGCCAAACTTTTCTTCCCCCTCAGTTATATAATTGCTCTTCCCTCTATTCGAGTTAATTTCCATGGCTCCTCTTCAGAGAGATCTTTTAATCACCCACCTAGACTAGGATGCTCTATTAATCCCTCTTATAGTACTTTTTTTCTCTCCAGCAGTTGCTAGAGTTTGACTTGCTTTGTCTGTATCTCTGGTCTCTTGTCTGCCTGACCTCTAGAACACCAACTCCATAATGTCAGGACCACATCTGCCTTGGCTCTCAGATGAATCTGCAGCACCAACATGGCACTTGGCACATGGAAGAGCTCTATAAATGTGTAAATGGCAGGAAACTACCCTCTCTCTAATTCCTAGAGCACTGGCTAGAATGTAAGAGACACTTGACAAATCTCTTTTCTGAGACGCATGTATGCTCCGTTGTGTCCCACTCTCTGCAACCCCATGGACTATAGCCCACCAGGCTCCTCTGTCCTTGGAATTTTCCAGGCCAGAATACTGGAGTGGATTGCCATTTCTTAGTTCAAGGATCTTCCTGACCCAGGGATTAAACCCAAGTATCCTGCATTGCAGGTGGATTTTTTACTGCTGAGCCACTGGGGAAGCATAATATGCATAGTGGATGCCTGAAAAGGTTCTCCCCTATTAATTAAAACTATTAAGAGTGTTTTCCTCCAGTGAACTGATTGTCGGGCAGGAAGGAGGGAAAGACTTAAGTTTTTACTGTAAACTTTATATTTTTGTTATAAATAAATTTAACATGAGATCTACCCTCTCAACAAATGTTAATGTATACAGTGAAGGACAAAGCTGTACAGTAGATTTCTAGAAGTTAATCATCTTGCATAGCTGAAACTTTATGCCTATTGATTAGTAACTCCCCATCTCTCCCCTCCATCAGGCTCCTGGCAACCACCATTCTACTCTCTGATTAAGTCTATAAGTTTGATTATTTTAGATATCTCATGTAAGTGGAATCATGCATTATGTGTCCTTTTGTGACTGGCTAATTTCACATAGCTAATGTCTTTGGCCACCTCATGCGGAAAGTTGACTCATTGGAAAAGACTCTGATGCTGGGAGGGATTGGGGGCAGGAGGAAAAGGGGACAATAGAAGATGAGATGGCTGGATGGCATCACCGACTCGATGGACGTGAGTCTGGGTGAACTCCGGGAGTTGGTGATGGACAGGGTGGCCTGGCGTGCTGCGATTCATGGGGTCGCAAAGAGTCGGACATGACTGAGCGACTGAACTGAACTGAACTGAACTGAATGTCTTCAAATGCCATGAAATCAGAAGATGATAGCTTCTTGGCAGGAAAGCTATGACAAACCTAGACAGTATGTTGAAAAGCAGAGACATTACTCTGCTGACAAAGGTCCATATAGTCAAGGCTATATGGTCTTCCCAGTGGTCATGTATGGTTGTGAGAGCTGGACCATAAAGAAGGCCAAAGAATTGATGCCTTTGAACTGTGGTGCTGGAAAAGACTCCTGAAAGTCCCTTGGACAGCAAGGAGATCAAACCAGTCAATAACCCTGAATATTTACTGGAAGAACTGATGCTGAAGCTCCAGTATTTTGGTCATCGGATGTGAACAGATGACTCATTGGAAAAGTCCCTGATGCTTGGAAAGATTGAGGGCAGAAGGAGAAGAGGGTGTAAGAGAATGAGATGGGTGGATAGCATCACCAATGCAATGAAAATGAATTTGGGCAAGCTCCAGGAGATGGTGAGGGTCAGAGAGGCCTGGTGTGCTACAGTCTATGGGGTCACAAAGAGTCAGACAGAAGCAACAATGATGTCTTCAAGGTTCATTTCTGTCTCATGTCACAGAATTTCCTTCTTTTTAATGCTCAGTAATATTCTGTTGTATGTGTACATCACATTTAAAAAATCCATTCCTCTTTCAACATTCATCAACAGACATTGAAGTTGTTTCCACACCTGGGCAGATAAACACCCAAAAGAAAGATTGCTTGATCATATGATAGATTTTTTTTTGAGGAACCGCCATACTCCTTTACATAGTGGCCACATCCACAATATACAAAGGGGTCCATTTTCTTCACATCCTCACTACACTTGTCTTTTGCTTTTTCTTTCATAATATCCATTCTATCAGGTATAAGGTGATACCTCATTGTGATTTTGATTTGCATTACCCAGATTGTTAGTGATGTTATGCACCCTTGCGTATACCAACTAGCCATTTGTATGTAGTCCTTAGAGAAATATCTACTGAACTCTCTAGTCCATTTTTAATCGAGTTAGTATTCTTCTTGCTGTTGCGTTGTTAGAATTCCTTATATAATTTGGAAATCTACCTCTCATCTGATATACAGTTTGCAAATATTTTCTACCATTTTGTAGGTTGCTTTTTTACTCTGCTAATTGTTTCCTCTGCTGTGCAAAAACTTTCTGGTTTGATGTAGTTTCAATTATCTATTTTTGCTTTTGGTGACTGGGCTTTTGGTGTCATATCTAGAACTCATTGCTAAGACCAATGTCATTTTCTTTCACTATATTTTCTTCTTGAAATTTTACAGTTTCAGGTCTTGTGTTAAAGTCTTCAGTCCATTTTAAGTTGATTTTTGTGGATGCTGTAATATATAGGTCCAATTTCATTCTTTTGCATGTGGATATACACAGTTATATCAGACTTATATTGAAGACAGTAGGGAAAACCACTCGACCATTCAGGTATGACCTAAATCAAATCCCTTATGACTATACAGTGGAAGTGAGAAATAGATTTAAGGGACTAGATCTGATAGACAGAGTGCCTGATGAACTATGGACAGAGGTTCGTGACATTGTACAGGAGACAGGGATCAAGACCATCCCCATGGAAAAGAAATGCAAAAAAGCAAAATGGCTGTTTGGGGAGGCCTTACAAATAGCTATGAAAAGAAGAGAAGCAAAAAGCAAAGGAGAAAAGGAAAGATATAAGCATCTGATTGCAGAGTTCCAAAGAATAGCAAGGAGAGATAAGAAAGCCTTCCTCGGCAATCAATGCAAAGAAATAGAGGAAAACAATAGAATGGGAAAGACTAGAGATCTCTTCAAGAAAATTAGAGATACCAAGGGAATATTTCATGCAAAGACGGGCTCGATAAAGGACAGAAATGGCATGGACCTAACAGAAGCAGAAGATATTAAGAAGAGGTGGCAAGAATACACAGAAGAACTGTACAAAAAAGATCTTCACCACCCAGATAATCATGATGGTGTGATCACTCACCTAGAGCCAGACATCCTGGAATGTGAAGTCAAGTGGGCCTTAGGAAGCATCACTATGAACAAAGCTAGTGGAGGTGATGGAATTCCAGTTGAGCTATTTCAAATCCTAAAAGATGATGCTGTGAAAGTGCTGCACTCAATATGCCAGCAAATTTGGAAAACTCAGCAGTGGCCACAGGACTGGAAAAAGTCAGTTTTCATTCCAATCCCAAAGAAAGGCAATGCCAAAGAATGCTCAAACTACCACACAATTGCACTCATTTCACACGCTAGTAAAGTAATGCTCAAAATTCTCCAAGCCAGGCTTCAGCAATACGTGAACTGTGAACTTCCAGATGTTCAAGCTGGTTTCAGAAAAGGCAGAGGAACCAGAGATCAAATTGCCAACATCTGCTGGATCATGGAAAAAGCAAGAGAGTTCCAGAAAAACATCTATTTCTGCGTTATTGACTATGCCAAAGCCTTTTGACTGTGTGGATCACAGTAAACTGTGGAAAATTCTGAAAGAAATGGGAATACCAGACCACCTGACCTGCCTCTTGAGAAACCTGTATGCAGGTCAGGAAGCAACAGTTAGAACTGGACATGAAACAACAGACTGGTTCTGAATAGGAAAAGGAGTACATCAGGGCTGTATATTGTCACCTTGCTTATTTAACTTATATGCAGAGTACATCATGAGAAATGCTGGGCTGGAAGAAGCACAAGCTGGAATCAAGACTGCCGGGAGAAATGTCAATAACCTCAGATATGCAGGTGACACCACCCTTATGGCAGAAAGGGATGAGGAATTTAAAAGCCTCGTGATGAAAGTGAAAGAGGAGAGTGAAAAAGTTGGCTTAAAGCTCAACATTCAGAAAACTAAGATCAAGGCATCTGGTCCCATCACTTCATGGGAAATAGATGGGGAAACAGTGGAAACAGTGTCAGACTTTATTTTTTTAGGTTCCAAAATCACTGCAGATGATGGTTGCAGCCATGAAGTTAAAAGACACTTACTACAAACTGCCAGAATACAGAAAGGACACCCCAAACTCAGCAATATAAATAAGATGAAGAGACAGAGGAATATCCAGCAGGTAAAGGAACAGGATAAATGCTCACCAAACCAAACAAAAGAGGCAGAGACAGGGAATCTACCTGATAAAGAATTCCAAATAATGATAGTGAAATTGATCCAAAATCTTGAAATCAAAATGGAATCACAGATAAATAGCCTGGAGACAAGGATTGAGAAGATGCAAGAAAGGTTTAACAAGGACCTAGAAGAAATAAAAAAGAGTCAATATAGTGAATAATGCAATAAATGAGACCAAAAACACTCTGGAGGCAACAAATAGTAGAATAACAGAGGCAGAAGATAGGATTAGTGAATTAGAAGATAGAGGAGTAGAAATAAATGAATCAGAGAAGAAAAAAGAAAAATGAATTAAAAGAAATGAGGACAATCTCAGAGACCTCCAGGACAATATTAAACGCTACAACATTCGAATCATAGGAGTCCCAGAAGAAGAAGACAAAAAGAAAAACCATGAGAAAATACTTGAGGAGATAATAGTGGAAAACTTCCCTAAAATGGGGAAGGAAATAATCACTCAAGTCTAAGAAACCCAGAGAGTCCCAAACAGGATAAACCCAAGGCGAAACACCCTAAGACACATATTAATCAAATTAACAAAGATCAAACACAAAGAACAAATATGAAAAGCAGCAAGGGAAAAACAACAAATAACACACAAGGGAATTCCCATAAGGATAACAGCTGATCTTTCAATAGAAACTTCAAGCCAGGAGAGAATGGCAAGACATACTTAAAGTGATGAAAGAAAATAACCTACAGCCCAGATTATTGTACCCCAGCAAGGATCTCATTCAAATATGAAGGAGAAATCAAAAGCTTTACAGACAAGCAAAAGCTGAGAGAATTCAGCACCACCAAACCAGCTCTCCAATAAATACTAAAGGATATTCTCTAGACAGGAAACACAAAAAGGGTGTATAAATTAAAACCCAAAACAATAAAGTAAATGGCAATGTGATCATACTTATGAATAATTACCTTAAGCGTAAATGGGTTGAATGCCCCAACCAAAAGACAAAGACTGGCTGAATGGATACAAAAACAAGACCCCTACATATGTTGTCTACAAGAGACCCACCTCAAAACAGGGGACACATACAGACTGAAAGTGAAGGGCTGGAAAAAGATTTTCCATGCAAATAGAGACCAAAAGAAAGCAGGAGTAGCAATACTAATATCAGATAAAATAGAGTTTAAAATAAAGGCTGTGAAGAGAAACAAAGAAGGTCACTACATAATGATCAAAGAATCAATCCAAGAAGAAGATATAACAATTATAAATATATATGCACCCAACATAGGAGCACCGCAATATGTAAGACAAATGCTAACAAGTATGAAAGGAGAAATTAACAATAACACAATAATAGTGGGAGACTTTAATTCCCCACTGACACCTATGGATAGATCAACTAAACAGAAAATTAACAAGGAAACACAAACTTTAAACAATACAATAGACCAGTTAGACCTAATTGATATCTATAGGACATTTCATCCCAAAAAAATGAATTTCACCTATTTCTCAAGCGCACACGGAACCTTCTCCAGGATAGATCACATCCTGGGCCATAAATCTAGCCTTGGTAAATTCAAAAAAATTGAAATCATTCCAGGCATCTTTTCTGACCACAATGCAGTAAGATTAGATCTCAATTACAGGAGAAAAACTATTGAAAATTCCAACATGTGGAGGCTGAACAACACGCTGCTGAATAACCAACAAATCACAGAAGAAATCAAAAAAGAAATCAAAATTTGCATAGAAATGAATGAAAATGAAAACACAACAACCCAAAACCTGTGGGACACTGTAAAAGCAGTCCTAAAGGGAAAGTTCATAGCAATACAGGCATACCTCAAGAAACAAGAAAAAAGTCAAATAAATAACCTAACTCTACACCTAAAGCAACAAGAAAAGGAAGAAATGAAGAACCCCAGGGTTAGTAGAAGGAAAGAAATCTTAAAAGTTTAGGGCAGAAATAAATGCAAAAGAAACAACAGAGACCATAGCAAAAATCAACAAAGCCAAAAGCTGGTTCTTTGAAAGGATAAATAAAATTGACAAACCATTAGCCAGACTCATCAAGAAACAAAGGGAGAAAAATCAAATCAATAAAATTAGAAATGAAAAGGGAGAGATCACAACAGACAACACACAAATACAAAGGATCATAAGAGACTACTATCAACAATTATATGCCAATAAAATGGACAACGTGGAAGAAATGGACAAATTCTTAGAAAAGTACAACTTTTCAAAACTGAACCAGGAAGAAATAGATAATCTTAACAGACCCATCACAAGCACGGAAATTGAAACTGTAATCAGAAATCTTCCAGCAAACAAAAGCCCAGGTCCAGACGGCTTCACAGCTGAATTCTACCAAAAATTTAGAGAAGAGCTAACACCTATCCTACTCAAACTCTTCCGGAAAATTGCAGAGGAAGGTAAACTTCCAAACTCATTCTATGAGGCCACCATCACCCTAATACCAAAACCTGACAAAGATGCCACAAAAAAAGAAAATTACAGGCCAATATCATTGATGAACATAGATGCAAAAATCCTAAACAAAATTCTAGCAATCAGAATCCAACAACACATTAAAAAGATCATACCATGACCAAGTGGGCTTTATCCCAGGGATGCAAGGATCCTTCAATATTCGCAAATCAATCAATGGATCACACCACATTAACAAATTGAAAAATAAAAACCATATGATTATCTCAATAGATGCAGAGAAAGCCTTTGACAAAATTCAACATCCATTTATGATAAAAACTCTCCAGAAAGCAGGAATAGAAGGAACATAACTCAACATAATAAAAGCTATATATGACAAACCCACAGCAAACATTATCCTCAATGGTGAAAAATTGAAAGCAATTCCTCTAAAGTCAGGAACAAGACAAGGGTGCCCACTTTCACCATTACTATTCAACATAGTTTTGGAAGTTTTTGGCCACAGCAATCAGAGCAGAAAAAGAAATAAAAGGAATCCAAATTGGAAAAGAAGAAGTAAAACTCTCACTGTTTGCAGATGACATGATCCTCTACATAGAAAACCCTAAAGACTCCACCAGAAAATTACTAGAACTAATCAATGATTATAGTAAAGTTGCAGGATATAAAATCAACACACAGAAATCCCTTGCATTCCTATACACTAATAATGAGAAAATAGAAAGAGAAATTAAGGAAACAATTCCATTCACCATTGCAATGAAAAGAATAAAATACTTAGGAATATATCTACCTAAAGAAACTAAAGACCTATATATAGAAAACTATAAAACACTGGTAAAAGAAATCAAAAAGGACACTAATAGATGGAGAAATATACCATGTTCATGGATTGGAAGAATAATATAGTGAAAATGAGTATACTACCCAAAGCAATTTATAGATTCAATGCAATCCCTATCAAGCTACCAACGGTATTCTTCACAGAGCTAGAACAAATAATTTCACAATTTGTATGGAAATACAAAAAACCTCAAATAGCCAAAGCAATCTTGAGAAAGAAAAATGGAACTGGAGGAATCAACCTGCCTGATTTCAGGCTCTACTACAAAGCCACAGTCATCAAGACAGTATGGTACTGGCACAAAGACAGAAATATAGATCAATGGAACAAAATAGAAAGCCCAGAGATAAATCCACGCACATATGGACACCTTATCTTTGACAAAGGAGGCAAGAATATACATACAATGGATTAAAGACAATCTCTTTAACAAGTGATGCTGGGAAAACTGGTCAACCACTTGTAAAAGAATGAAACTAGAACACTTTCTAACACCATACACAAAAATAAACTCAAAATGGATTAAAGATCTAAACATAAGGCCAGAAACTATAAAACTCCTAGAGGAGAACATAGGCAAAACACTCTCTGACATACATCACAGCAGGATCCTCTATGACCCACCTCCCAGAATATTGGAAATAAAAGCAAAAATAAACAAATGGGACCTAATTAAACTTAAAAGCTTCTGCACAACAAAGGAAACTATAAGCAAGGTGAAAAGACAGCCTTCAGAATGGGAGAAAATAATAGCAAATGAAGCAGCTGACAAACAACTAATCTCAAAAATATACAAGCAACTCCTGCAGCTCAATTCCAGAAAAATAAATGACCCAATCAAAAAAGGGCCCAAAGAACTAAATAGACATTTCTCCAAAGAAGACATACAGATGGCTAACAAACACATGAAAAGATGCTCAACATCACTCATTATCAGAGAAATGCAAATCAAAACCACTATGAGGTACCATTTCACGCCAGTCAGAACGGCTGCGACCCAAAAGTCTACAAGCAATAAATGCTGGAGAAAGTGCGGAGAAAAGGGAACCCTCTTACACTGTTGGTGGGAATGCAAACTAGTATAGCCACTATGGAGAACAGTGTGGAGTTTCCTTAAAAAACTGGAAATAGAACTGCCTTATGATCCAGCAATCCCACTGCTGGGCATACATACTGAGGAAACCAGAATTGAAAGAGACATGTGTACCACAATGTTCATCGCAGCACTGTTTATAATAGCCAGGACATGGAAGCAACCTAGATGTCCATCAGCAGATGAATGGATAAGAAAGCTATGGTTCATATACACAATGGAGTATTACTCAGCCATTAAAAAGAATACATTTGAATCAGTTCTAATGAGGTGGATGAAACTGGAGCCTATTATACAGAGTGAAGTAAGCCAGAAAGAAAAACACCAATACAGTATACTAACACATATATATGGAATTTAGAAAGATGGTAACAATAACCCTGTATACAAGACAGCAAAAGAGACACTGATGAATAGAACAGTCTTTTGGACTCTGTCGGAGAGGGAGAGGGTGGGATGATTTGGGAGAATGACATTGAAACATGTATGCTGTTAAGTCACTTCAGTCGTGTTCGACTCTGTGCGACCCCGTAGACGGCAGCCCACCAGGCTCCCCCGTCCCTGGGATTCTCAAGGCAAGAACACTGGTGTGGGTTGCCATTTCCTTCTCCAATGCATGAAAGTGAAAAGTGAAAGTGAAGTCGCTCAGTCGAGTCCAACTCTTCACAACCCCGTGGACTGCAGCCTACCAGGCTCCTCCATCCATGGGATTTTCCAGGCAGGAGTACTGGAGTGGGGTGCCATTGCCTTCTCCTGAAACATGTATAATATCACATATGAAATGAGTCACCAGTCCAGTTTTGATGTATGATACTGGATGCTTGGGGCTGGTGCACTGGGACGACCCGGGGGGATGGTATGGGGAGGGAGGAGGGAGGAGTGTTCAGGATGGGGAACACATGTAACACCTGAGGTGGACTCATTTTGATGTATGGCAAAACCAATACAACATTGTAAAGTTAAAAAATAAAATTAAATTTAAAAAAAAAGAAAAAGGAAAAAAAAATAAATAAAAGACGCTTACTCCCTGGAAGGAAAGTTATGACCAACCTAGATAGCATATTTAAAAGCAGAGACATTACTTTGCCAACAAAGGTCCGTCTAGTCAAGGCTATGGTTTTTCCTGTGGTCATGTATGGATGTGAGAGTTGGACTGTGAAGAAAGCTGAGCGCCGAAGAATTGATGCTTTTGAACTGTGGTGTTGAGAAGACTCTTGAGAGTCCCTTGGACTGCAAGGAAATCCAATCAGTCCACCCTAAAGGAGATCAGTCCTGGGTGTTCACTGGAAGGACTGATGCTGAAGCTGAAACTCCAATACTTTGGCCACCTCATGCGAAGAGTTGACTCATTTGGAAAAGACCCTGATGCTGAGAGGGATTGGGGTTAGTAGGAGAAGCGGACGACAGAGGACGAGATGGCTGGATGGCATCACCGACTTGATAGATATGAGTTTGGGTAAACTCCAAGAGTTGGTGATGGATAGGGAGGCCTGGCGTGCTGTGCAGTTCATGGGGTCACAAAGAGTCGGACACGACTGAGTGACTGAACTGAACTGAACTGATACAGTTTCCCTGAAACCATTTACTGGAAGGGATTATTCTTTCCCCACTCTGCCACCCTTGTCAAAGATCAGTTAATCATATATATGTGGGGTTTTTTAAGGACTCTATTCTGTTCCATTGGTCTATATGTCTGTCTTTATGCCAGCACCATGCTGTTTTTATTACAGCACCTTTAATTAAATTAAATGTAATATATTTAAAAATCCACAACTTGATACCTCCAGGTTTGTTTTACTTTCTCACTTTCTCAGGATTGTTCTGGCTTTATGATCTTTTGTACTGCAAATGGATTTTATATGTATTTTTTTCTTTTCAGTAAAAAACACCACTGCAATTTTAATGGGGATTGCACTGAATGTGTGGATCACTTTTAGCAGTATGAGTACTTTAATAGTGTTAAGTCTTTCATGAACAGAAGCTGTCTTTCCATTGTGTCTTCCTTAATTTCTTTCATCAGTGCTTTGTGGTTTTCAGTGTACAAGTCTTTCTCTGAGGAACGAAGGGATCAAACAGAAAAGCTACCAGGAGAAGCTCAAGGCTCCTCCATGCTTTTCCGGCCCTGTCCTACCTTGATTGGGGGAATTACGTTCAAAGGCAAGAAATTCCACCCTCACCCCCATCTTTCCACCCCCAACTGTGGTAAGTCAGAAGGGTTTGTCAAGCTTGAAAGCAAGAATTGGGCCATGTTATTCAGGAGGGAAAGGTTTCAGAAAAGTTAAAAAGCAAATACAAAATAATATACCCTTTTTCCTTCAGATGTAGTTCCCAGGAGTGAGTGGAATGGAAAGGGCCCTTGGCTGGCCCCAGCATCTCTGGCAACCTTCTTCCCTTTTGTGGCACCCTCCTTTCTCTTCCAGCAGCTAGATTCAAGGCAAGGAACTTGGCTCAAAAAAACCCAAAACAGGCAGCCAGTCCTATTTCAGCTATGGAGCATCCAGGTGAGAGTGTAGTTTGTTCTGAATTTGGATTTGGAGCCAACTAATGACCAAATATTACCTTGCCAGTCATTGTGCAGTCATGTATTTCCCTCAGAAAACTGGAAAGACAGGTAAACTGTGGTCTAGGCCATGGTGAGCAGGATCCATGATTTTACCCATTGTTGTTTTCCAGAGACCAAGGGAATGAAGACCTCCATATCATTCGCAAATGGTAACGCCAGATTTTAAGCCAGGTATGGTTATTACAGAGCCTGTGCTTTCTCCAGGAAGTTCTTTCTGCGACATTGAATTGGGCCAAGAGACCTTGGAGGAACCTCTTCTGTTGGGGTCTGAGAGAGGAGTTGAACCCCCTTCCTCACATGCTGATCTACTTTCTGAAAAAGGGAGAGTGTGAAGGCAGACAAAAGCCCATTGTTTCTTTGAAGGTAATCTTAAGTATTTGAGATAACATGTATATTAGTCAATAATTAGAACTCAGTTGATGGTAGCTTGGAAGAAAGTTTTGACCAACCTAGACAGAATATTAAAAAGCAGAGACATTGCTTTGCCAACAAAGGTCCATCTAGTCAAAGCTATGGTTTTTCCAGTAGTCATGTATGGATGTGAGAGTTGGACTATAAAGAAAGCAGAGCGCCGAAAAATTGATGCTTTGAACTGTGGTGATGGAGAAGACTCTTGAGAGTCCCTTGCACAGCAAGGAGATAAAACCAGTCAATCCTAAAGGAAATCAGTCCTAAATATTCATTGGAAGGACTGATGCTGAAGCTGAAGCTCCAATACTTTGGCCACCTGATGGGAAGAACTGACTCATATGAAAAGACCCTGATGCTGGGAAAGATTGAAGGCAAGAGGAGAAGGGAACGACAGAGGATGAGACGGTTGGATGGCATCACCGACTCGATGGACATGAGTTTGAGCAAGCTCCAGGAGTTGGTGATGGACAGGGAAGCCTAGAGTGCTGCAGTCCATGGGGTTGCAATGGAACAAGATACTTATAAACTGTGAGTACTATAATTCTTGGTCTTCAGGACCAACATATGACATTTGAAATAATGAGTAGATCTAGGGACACTTCTTTCAGCCTGTGCTTAAATTTTTTTCTTATTCTGGAACAATGAAGAAAAGATGGAATTTGGAGTCAGGATTCAAATGGTCCCCCAACTCTTCAAGATGTAATGAAAATGACACTATCTTCTTGTTTCCTTGGGACTTACTCAGTTTCTACTTCCTAAGTGTCTTTATAGAGGGAAATCCTTACCTAAGACATCTAACTGCTGCTTCTTCTTCTGACATCTGAGACGCCACCTGTGGCAGATTCTAATGGGTGCCTACCCAACAGCCTTAACAGATTCCTTACAATCTGGCTTACAGATTCATGATTTTACCTGGTAGAGGAAAGCAATTTGCTTAAGAAGACTCCCTGGTTCCAGGGGATGATCAGTGATTGTCTAAACCAACCATGGTAACCCATTCCCCTTTATCACAGGTTGGTTTACCAAATTCTGGCTAATGGTATCTAAAAAGATGTCTGTTGACACTTCTGCAGAGTTGGAGAGAGATATATGCAAGATAAATTTCTTTCTTTCCTGCATTGGCTTTGCACAGAGCAGTAGCTGCCAGTTTAGCACCACAATAAAGCCAAGAAAATAATTGAAAAGCTGATATTGTTAAGCTAAAGAACTAGCCCAGAATTATCTATCTCAAGCCTTATTACCATGTGAGAAGATAAAGAATCCTGTTATTTAAACCCTTTGGAGGCACATATTCTATAATTTGCAACCAAAATCATTCTAACAAGTATATCATTATTTCACAAACTTACCCCAAACTGCCCATGGAGTGGCGGCAAGAAAACCCCATTGAAGGAGCAACTGGAGTAAGGGCAGTAACTGGTGTTAAAGAGTTGAATGATGCTTTGCCGACATCGTTGGAAGTTTCCAGCGCCACGGATTTCAATGTCAACGAGTGGATAAAATGAAGAATTCAACTCATGTCTCTTGGTACAGAAACCTTCGTTTAAGACGCTCATCTTTATTTTCCTCATGTATCTTGAGTGAAAGCATGGCTCATGGATGATTCCATTTGTACCCTGAAGGGGAAAAAATCACTTGAAGGCATCACGTGCAAATGCTTTGGACAAAAGCACCAGTCTGGCTTCATTAATGTATAGCAACTGAGCAACATCCAGGCACTCAGCACTGGCATCAGTAGGCCCCTGCTCTGTCTTTTTGACCCTTGGGAATAGTCGTATTTGTTTAACAGGCACCAGAAATGGTATCAGATGTAAATGAACTTTTGCTACTCATAGGAAGCTAATGTGGTTGAAGCTGGGCCCAGAGATTCCACTTGTTTGGATTGGCCCCAAGTGCTTAGGTCAAAAGCAGATCCACAAGGAACACTCTCAAGGGTCTCAAAATTCTGAGCCTGAGGTAGTTCTCTGGGGGTCTGCTTATCTTCCCGCCTGCTTCCCGCCCCCACCTCTAAGCCAGAAGCAAAAATCCCAAGAACTAGAAGTGCCATAAATCATATTGACATAGGAGTATCAAAATGATTCTCAGCCCACAGCCCAGTCTGTTCAAGAGAAGAAAGGGGGCTGCTGTGGATGAGAGGCTTAGTGGAGCCTTAGGGCAGCAGCCCCTCTACCCATGGCAGTCATCTTACTGATAGTGCGGAAAGCTTGGGAGGAAAGCATGCACACACATGCACACACACACACACACACACACACACACACAAAATACTCTAGGCTTTTCACTGTCAGCTCTACAGGGATGAGAAATTATTTCCAAAGAAAGGATTTGAGTCGTGTTCTTGGAGACAGTTCAGTAAACAAACATAGGAGGTGATGTCTACAGGGGACAGTTCACAGGGATTGACCAGATGTTCTTAGATTTCCTCCCTGAAAAAGTTTGGAAAGTATAGCAACCAACTTCAGACCAATTATGCAGTAGAAATAGAAAACAACAAGATGTGGGGGCTGGAGGCCCCCAGTTGTTGGGAGGGTGGTCTGGATTCAGTTATACTTGCCTGAAGTCCCAGGGCCAGTTTCTGCAAAAGTGCTTGGTCCTTCCCATAGCACAGGAAGCTGTGTGTGTATACACTGTAGTTCTTGCCATAGAGGCGGAAGTACAGGTTGTTGTTTGGAGACTCGGTCGTTTCATTTTGGGGCACAAAAGTGATTTGTGTAGAGGCTCCCCCAAGGTCTAAAGCTCCATAGGTTTCCTGAGTGTCGTCTTTGCTTGGCTTCAGGTTAAACCAACTCAATTTCTGAAAGAGAGTACAGTCACCAGCTGTAGAAGCCTCTGTGCATCTCCCTTTTCATAGGATTTCTTGGACTCAAGGACTTCCTAAGGCATAGGAGCATAAGGGTGACACCAAGCTTACCAGAGGTTCCTGAGTATGCATCAAATCAACAGCAAGAAAAGAGGGGCTTCAGAGACTCAGCTCAGATTGTAGCAATACAGGGCCAGTTTACAACCAGGGGCCAGAAAGACGAAAATTCAAATCCCCACTCATTTGCTCATTAGCCATGGGACCTTAGGCAGAACAATTACCTTCTCTAGGCCTCCATTTGTGGCTTTTCAATGACAGAACATCTCCCATAAGTATTCTGAAGATTAAATCAAATGGTATATGAAAAATGCTTTGCATATAGCACAAGACACATAGCATTGGAAAAATAACAGATATCTTTATTTTCAATGATAGATTTTTAATTTTTCTATGTGTGCATGTGTGCATACAAAGTCGCTTCAGTCCTGTCCAACTCTGCAACCCTATGGACTGTAGCCCACTAGGCTCCTCGTCCATGGGATTCTCCAGAAGAAGACTTGAGTGGGTTGCCATGCCCTCCTCCATGGGATCTTTCAGACCCTGGGATTGAGCCCATGTCTCTTATGTCTCCTGCAGTGGCAGGCGGGTTCTTTACCACTAGTGCCACCCGGTAAGACCGATTTTTCTACATTTCTATTTTTTTAATTTTTTCTTTGTCTCTGTAACGTGAAGATACGGCTCCCTTATTCTCCAACAGTAAGAGTAGTTGTAAGAGAACTATACCTCTGGTGACCCTTGCAAATATGAGAGGAAGTTAATTTGCCCATTTATCCATCATTCATTCTGCTTAGTGATCCAGGTCTTTCCAAGATATATCAATGGCATTGACCCCCATGGAGCCACCTCCCTGGGTGCTGTGAGATAATCACCTGAGTGAATTTGCCCAGCAAATAGTTGACAGTAATCCAGCCATAGGCACCTTCCTCCTGGCCACTGATGATTCTGGCACCTTGGAAGTCAAAGGGGTACTTGCTGATGCTGCTTGCAACTGCAGCCAGGATCTTGTCTGCCATCTGTTTATTTTCCATCCTGCACAAAGAGCTGAGGTTACTGGTTTTGTTTGAATAACTACAACTACCTACTGCAGCCAGAGCTTCCAGCCTGTTCTACTAGGAAGCTGAAGAAGCTGAACCACAAACTCATGGACTAAGCAGATGCATGAGATCCCCACACACGGCTGTCTGATGAGCCCTCCCTTGGGCTGAGGCATAACTCCTCTTTTGGCCCCCTCTCTCCAAATCCAAATTCTTTCAATCCATACATAGGTTGGTCCTCTTAAAAGACCATTTTCATTGTTGTTGCCTGGCTCCAGGAAATTATCAGAATAATTTTAACTACTGTGATGGTGGTAGCTGGATATTGCTTGATCACCAAACCTAGAGCTGAGGTGTGCTACATTAGCTATTAATGGAGGCTTTGAGCTGCTTACACAGCCTCAGGACTCTCCTTGAGGTTTTTAATTAGGGCTCTAGTAAATTCCAGGTGGTAAACGTCCGAGACAGATACCCAAACTCAGTTGGTGCCAGACTGGTTAAAAAAAAACTTTCTCATATTGTGCCTTGGTTTTCGGGTTTGAAATCTTGAGATCTAAAGAAGAAATCTTCCAGGGTTGTCATAATGAAGATGGACTATAGCTGCTTTTACCAAGGATTGCATGCTCAGCCGTGTCCGACTCTTTGCGGCTCCATGGACTGTAGTCCACCAGACTCCTCTGTCCATGGGATTTTTCGGGTTAGGATACTGGAGTGGGTTGCCATTGCCTTCTCCAAGGGATCATCCCAATGTGGGATCAAACCCATGTCCCTTGTGTCTCCTGCATTAGCAGATGGATTCTTTTACCACTGCACCACCTAGGAAGCCCTTCCAAGATCTAGGTGATAAAATACTGAGAGTCTCTGGGTCAGAAAATGCTGCCTTCCAACTGGCATTAGACTCCATAATCTCTCAGTTGAATGCCTTCCATACCCTACCAACTGGCCTCCTTATCTCTAGTTTTCCTCCCTTCCAATCCACCTCTACCAATGTGCATGGCACACTGCATGGCAAATAGAAGGGGGAAAGGGTGGAAGTAGTGACAGATTTCCTCTTCCTGGGCTTCAAAATCACTGTGGATGGTGACTGCAGCCATGAAATCAGAAGACGTTTGCTTCCTGGTAGGAAAGCTATGACAAACCTAGATGTGTGTTGAAAAGCAGAGACATTACTCTGCCGACAAAGGTCCGTATAGTCAAGGCCATGGTTTTCCCAGTGGTCACATACGATTGTGAGAGTTGGCCCACAAAGAAAACAGAAAACCAAAGAATTGATGCCTTTGAACTGTGGTGCTGGAGCAGAGTCCTGAAAGTCCCTTGGACAGCAAGGAGACCAAGCCAGTTAAACTTAAGGGAGATAAACTCTGAATATTCACTGGAAGGAGTGACGCTGAAGCTGAAGCTCCAGTATTTTGGTCATCTGATGCTAACAGACTACTCATTGGAAAAGTCCCTGATACTAGGAAAGATTGAGGGCAGAAGGAGAAGAGGGTGTCAGAGGATGAGATGACTGGACGGCATCACCAATGCAATGACAATGAATTTGGGCAAGCTCCGGGAGATGGTGAAGGTCAGGGAGGCCTGGCCTGCTACAGTCCATGGGGTCGCAAAGAGTCAGACCCGACTGGGTAACCGAACAACAACCCGCGTCACCAGCTGTGTAGCATCCTTTCGTGGCTTCCCATTATTTCCCAGATTACTCCAAACTCCTTGGCATGGCCCACGAGGCACTCTGAACCTTGCCCTCTCGGAATCCCACTCAGAACCTGGGCTCTACCACTAGCCAGATGTGTGACCTTTGGTGAGTTCTTTAACATCTGTACACCACAGCTTTCTTAATGTAGTTAATAATAGCTAATGGTACCTCTTACTTTGTAGAGTTATGGAGATTAAAACATGGTGCTGAGAACATAGAAAGGGCCCAACAAATACAAGCTTCTACCACTATTATTGTCACTATTGATGTTTGCCCTATGTACCCTGTGTTCCATTTGTGCAGAACCATCTATAGTCCTCTGAACAGGCCCTGGTCTCTCACATATCCCTCCTGGGTACAGTGATTAGAACACAAGATCCAGGTAAAGGAGGGACTTGTGCCTGACATGTAATAGGTGTCCAATAAACATAGGTTATCAGAGAAGGCAATGGCACCCCTCCAGTACTCTTGCCTGGAAAATCCCATGGATGGAGGAGCCTGATAGGCTGCAGCCCATGGGGCCGCTAAGAGTCAGACCCGACTGAGCGACTTCACTTTCACTTTTCACTTTCATGCATTGGAGAAGGAAATGGCAACCCACTCCAGTGTTCTTGCCTGGAGAATCCCAGGGATGGGGGAGCCTGGTGGGCTGCCGTCTCTGGGGTCGCACAGAGTCGGACACGACTGAAGTGACTTAGCAGTAGCAGTAGCAAACATAGGTTATGGAATACATAACATCTACTTGGCCTGTGATGCCCTTCTCCCAACCTCCAACAAGCCCTCAATGATTTGGTTCATGTACTCCTCCTCTGGTGAGTCTTCTTTATCTTCTCCCATCCTTGGCAGGGACAGGTATGTTCCCGTAGCAGCTCTGAGCACTCCTCTAGCAAAGAATTGGTCACCCTGTATCAAAACTCGGATCTTGGGAGATGAATAGTCTACTCCTATGTCCTGGGACAGAGGAGGCTGTCACTACACACTGAATGAATGAGTGAACAAACCAATGAAAAATTAAGCCTATAGGTACTAAGTGGTGACCAGTAATGATGTGCTGTGACAATTCGTGTCTTGGGACATCTGTGATCTCCTCTGGGTCTCCTACTCCCAGATATAGAATGGCTAAATCTGTTACCCCAAATATCAGAGTATACAGGCTCAATCTTTCTTTGTGCCATCACTTCCTTGAATTCCCTGTGGGGAGATCAGCACGAGGGCTTTTTTTTTTTTTACATATGTACACTCCCATTATTATACATACAAAGACTTTGGGAATATTATCTGTTCACTGACATTTTCTTTCTTAGGGGTGGAAGGGGTAGACGTTTAGCATATCTAGAATTGTGTTAAGAAGTGTGGCATTTGCTCATAGTTCAGAGGCTTTAGTGCAACCAAACCCAGCTCCCAGCCGCTCTCAGTCCCTACAGGCTGCTATACCGGAGCAACCGCATGCCGGCCGTGGCTCCCAGGTACACAGGTGTTTCCATGTGCTGGATTGACGGAATCACTTTCTGGGCTCTTTCCATGCATGCCGTCAGATAAACATTGATTTCATTTACTTTTTTAGCAAAGCCTGAGATTCCGGGACCTAGAGAAAGATGTAGAAGCAGATGAAAATCGTTTTTAAAAGTAAAGGACATATCGTCACATTATTAGAGAAAATAGTGATGTTTTCTGAGAAAATGCAAGCACATCACTTCTTTTTTTGATATTCGTTAGGTTTTGGTGGGCTCCCCAGGTGTCTCAGTGGTAAAGCATTCACCTGCCAAGCAGGAGACCAAGCAGGAGACCGAGGTTTGGTCCCTGACCTGGAACGATCCCCTGGAGAAAGAAAAGGCAACTCATTCCCATTCTTGCCTGGGAAATCCCATGGACAGAGGAGCCTGGCAGGCTACAGTCCATGCGGTTGCAAGTCAGATGTGACTTCGCAACTAAACAACAATATTAGGTTTTGGTACTTAAAGGGTAACTCACTGAATCTACCCTTGATAGGATTTCTTGTCACACCTCGAGCTGGTTTTGTTTGCTGTTCAATAATTTTGCCACTGGGTGGTGCAATTTTCACATTCAATGACCTAACCTTCCTAAAAACAGGCTCTCGGATTGCAATGGGGATCTTATAGATAACTACTCTATATATAGCTGCTTTATGACATTTCTTCCACAAAGCTGTAGTTAAAAATACTAATTCCTAGAAGACCAGAAAGGTGAAAGGTAACATTTAGAATAAAAATTAAGAGTCTCATGCTCTACCGACTGAGCTAGCCCGGCACCCAGAGAGATGGTATGGGGAGGGAGGGAGGAGCAGGGTTCAGGATGGGGAACACGTGTACACCCATGGCGGACTTATGTTGATGTATGGCAAAACCAATACAATATTGTAAAGTAATTAGCCTCCAATTAAAATAAATTAATTTATATTTAAAATTTTTCTAAAAAAGAATAAAAATTAAAATATGCACCAGGCACATGGGCTTCTACTGAAAAGATAGGAATGGCTTCGTAATTGTGGCCAGTCCCCTAAAATTTCTGAAGCAAAATTTCTTCCTTTGTTAGAAAAAACAGGAATAGTATTCATGATTCCTCAGCAATTTTCCCATTCTGATATCCTGACTGCCTTGCAAAACTGTTTATCCAGTTTTAGAGCCTTTTAAACTGTTGCTATGGAGAGGATTAGAGCCAAGATTCCTTGAATTTTTTGAAGTTAGCACAACAATTTTGGCTCATTTTAAGCTAAAAATGTACATTTTCAATGCTTTCTAATGAGGATTTGCTTTAATAGTAAGTATCCAGACCTTATCCATGCTGCTGCTATTGTTTAGCTGCTAAGTGGTATCTGACTCTTTTGTGACCCTGTGGACTGTAGCCCACCGGGCTCAACTGTCCATGGGACTCTCCAGGCAAGAATACTGGAGTGGGTTGTCATTTCCTTCTACAGGGGATCGTCCCGACCCAGGGATTGAACCTGGGTTCAATCTCCTGCACTGGCAGAGGGATTCTTTACCACCTAGCCACCTGGGAGGCCTCTATCTCATCCATATCATTCACCGGTATCATTCGCCAAATTTTAAACAGCCTGTCTACTTCACTGTAATAAGAAAAATCAGCTCCAAGTTATCAGCTAACTGTTTTGATTCCAAAAAGTCCGGCCTTCAGTAACTAGTGGCTCTCAACTCAACCTTTCTGTTTAAATATTTGATTAGAGAACTCTCTCCCTCTCTCTCTTTTTGAGAAGGGAAAATTACTCCATTTATTAGACCAAATATGCATGGGATAAATCTCCATAGATAGCTGCTAGGTTAACACAGCAACACTACTTTCAGAAATGGAAGGCAATGAATAAATAGAAGTCAATAAAATGAGGGATTCAGGTTTTAAGAAATGTTTGAAATACTATCTCAGAATTTATGGGACCAAACTGAGGACATCAGGCACTGGATACCATGACTCGCTGTCTTAGAAACACCTCCTATTTACAGCTTTCCTGACAAACTATGAAAAGTCAATTATCTGGGGCGTAGGTAACCCGTCTGACTAAAACTGAACAGTAGGTCCCTGGCTCCAAAGGCCAAGAGAGAAGTCCGAAGATGGCAGTGCCGTGTGGTAACATTCAGTGCGTGCTGGAGTGTTGGATGGGAGGGAGCAGAAGGAGCTATTGTCAACAACTCTGTGTTGTTTTGTGACCTGAAAAGAAAACTGACTAGGAAAAAAACTCAGCAGGCAGTGCAGTGACTCAGAGTAGCAGGAAAACTGGAGTGGTAATTAGGAGGCGAGATTCTTTTCCTAGATCTGTTTCTACTTGCAAGTCACTGGACTTTCAGATTTTTTGTTTCCTTTTCTGTAAAGCAAGATTTCAGTGATCCACAGGGTCTTTTTTGCAGCCCTAAGGGTCTATGATTTGCCTGCCTATACAGAAGCTAAAGGCTTTTCGAAATTTCTTCCAAGCCTCGAATTAGAGGACAAAGATTGAGAGCAGCGGTTCTCTGGACAAGCAGCATCAGCATCAGCTGGGACCTTGTTAGAAATGCAAATTCTCAGACCTTGTCTCAGACCTACTGACCCAGAAACTCTGGGGTGAGAACAGGCATCTGTGGTTCTGATGCAGGCTCAAATTTGAGAACCACTGTCTAACACGTGGGTTTAAAGTTGTGCATGTCTTTGCCCAGCAAAGGAAACCACCAACAAAACAAAAAGACAGCCTACTGAATAGGAGGAGATATTTGCTAATGAGATGACCGATAAGGGTTTAGTTAAATTGGAGATCTCAGTTTGAGTTCCAGTTCCATCACTTACTGGCTCAAATAACCTTAAACAAGTGGCATAACTTCTTGAAACCTCAGTGCCCTCATTGAAAAAAAAAAAAAAACAGGAATACATTCCTTACAGGGAGATTGTGAGGATGAAATAACGCATTTTCAGTACTTGGTGCATAGCACAAAGAAGTGTCCTGTTGACGGGAGCTATTACCCAATTATTCTAAAGTTTATTTTTCAAGGGCTTTATCATTAAGGACTGATTCCAATACTATTTTATAATGATAATAAATTATTTATAAAATAGCAACAATAGCAGCTCCACTACGTTCTCACCTGACTTCCCTTTTCCTCGTGTGTTTCACTTGTCACATGCCTCTTGTTCTCTTGTGCCCACTCTCTCCCAATCCCTTTTTCTTCTCTTACCTTTAAGCTTGCATTCTTCTATCTGAGTCACCACCCCCGTGTCATTCTCCTTCTCTGCCGGCCATCTATAGATGTACAAACTCGTATGAGAGGAGCCCGCATCCAGCACAATCCCAAACTGAGGGCAAAACAAACCAAGAACTTGTCAGCATTACATCATTCTTCTCCACATTCAGCTTGCAACAGAAAGGATACAAAAGACAGGGGCTTTCAGAAACATGAGGAGAAAGTATTTCAACTCATGGTGAGGGTGGGTTGGGTGTTGGGGGAGTGAGTGCCTGGAGTTGTGCTGATCACAGGATCTACCAACACACCAGTCCCTCTAGAACTATGGCTCTCAGTGCTGGCTGCATGTTAGCAACATCCAGGCTTTACCCAACGAGGGGCCTGCAATGGCACCCCACTCCAGTACTCTTGCTTGGAAAATCCCATGGATGGAGAAGCCTGTTAGGCTGCAGTCCATGGGGTCGCTAAGAGTCGGACACGACTGAGCGACTTCACTTTCACTTTTCACTTTCATGCATTGGAAAAGGAAATGGCAACCCACTCCAGTGTTCTTGCCTGGAGAATCCCAGGGACGGGGGAGCCTGGTGGGCTGCCGTCTGTGGGGTCCACAGAGTCGGACACGACTGAAGTGACTTAGCATAGCATGGCAGGTGATCAATATACTGAAGTAGCTGAGAAAATAGAAAGGGAATAGAAAGTAATTAATCCAGCAGTTCCCAAGCCTGGAATCATGTGAGAATCATCTGAAGAGTTTCAAAGGCTACTGCTGCCAGTGTCTGACCCCCAGATTTGTGATTTGATTGGTCTGGTATGTATGAGGTCTGGAAGAGAGATATCGAAAATATTAAGTGTACCTGTTTTTTGATTACAAATATAACTATAAATTGTATTCAATAAATTTAAAAAGATTTGTACTTTGATTTCATGATTTTGGGTCTTAAGCATAGAAGGCATGGAAAGAAGAATAAAGCAAAGGAAGAGGGTGGAGGAGGAAGGGTAAGAAGACAATATGAGAAAGAATGAGGTGGCCAGAACAGAAAGTTGCCACTTTGTATTTTACGAGGATGGGAAATGCACCAGCAAGTGTTGTGAGGAGTATTCTGTGAGAATTATCTGACTTAACCTTCAGTGCTATAAAGTACATACTGTTCTCATCCCCAATATACAGATGAGAAAAGAAAGTACAAAGAGGTTAAGTAATTTCCTCAAGATTCAGAGTGATTAGGTGACACAGCCTGGATTTGGATCAGAGTTAGACCTAACTAAGGCCTTGTGTTTCTAATACAGAGGAACAGAGGAGCAAGGTCTGGGACAATAGTTTTCCAATTGGTGCCCCATTGAAAGGACTTCTAGAGAGGGATGACTATAGCAGAGTGTTCTGATGAATTTTTGCACATACGCAATCCATATAAACCACCACCAAGAGGAAGGTCAGTTCAGTCATTCAGTCGTGTCCGACTTCTTGCGACCCCATGAGCTGCAGCACGCCAGGCCTCCCCATCCATCACCAACTCCCAGAGCCCACCCAAACCCATGTCCATTGAGTCAGTGATGCCATCCAACCGTCTCATCCTCTGTCGTCCCCTTCTCCTCCTGCCTTCAATCTTTCCCAGCATCAGGGTCTTTTCAAATGAGTCAGTTCTTCCCATCAGGTGGCCAAAGTATTGGAGTTTCAGCTTCGGCATCAGTCCTTCCAATGAATATTTAGGACTGATTTCCTTTAGGATGGGCTGGTTGGAGCTCCTTGCAGTCCAAGGGACTCTCAAGAGTCTTCTCCAACACCACAGTTCAAAAGCATCAATTCTTCGGTGCTCAACTTTCTTTATAGTCGGACTCTCACATCCATACATGACCACTGGAAAAACCATAACCTTGACTAGACGGACCTTTGTCAGCAAAGTAATGTCTCTGCTTTTTAATATGCTGTCTAGGTTGGTCATAACTTTCCTTCCAAGGAGCAAGCGTCTTTTAATTTAATGGCTGCGATCACCATCTGCAGTGATTTTGGAACCCCAAAAAATAAAGTTTCTCACTGTTTCCACTGTTTTCCCATCTATGAAGTGATGGGACCAGATGCCATGATCTTAGTTTTCTGAATGTTGAGCTTTAAGCCAACTTTTTCACTCTCCTCTTTCACTTTCATCAAGAGGCCCTTTAGTTCTTCTTCACTTTCTGCCACAAGAGTGGTGTCATCTGCATATCTGAGGTTATTGATATTTCTCTTGGCAATCTTGATCCCAGCTTGTGCTTCTTCCAGCCCAGCGTTTCTTATGATGTACTCTGCGTAGAAGTTAAATAAGTAGGGTGACAATATACAGCCTTGATGTACGCCTTTTCCTATTTGGAACCAGTCTGTTATTCCATGTCCAGTTCTAACTGTTGCTTCCTGACCTGCATATAGGTTTCTCAAGAGGCAGATCAGGTGGTCTGGTATTCCCATCTCTTTCAGAATTTTCCACAGTTTCTTGTGATCCACACAGTCAAAGGCTTTGGCATAGTCAATAAAGCAGAAATAGATGTTTTTCTGGAACTCTCTTGCTTTTTCCATGATCCAGCGGATGTTGGCAATTTGATCTCTGCTTCCTCTGCCTTTTTTTTTTTTTCCTCTGCCTTTTCTAAAACCAGCTTGAACATCAGGAAGTTCACGGTTCACATATTGCTGAAGCCTGGCTTGGAGAATTTTGAACATTACTTTACTAGTGTGTGAAATGAGTGCAATTGTGTGGTAGTTTGAGCATTCTTTGGCATTGCCTTTCTTTGGGATTGGAATGAAAACTGACCTTTTCCAATCCTGTGGCCACTGCTGAGTTTTCCAAATTTGCTGGCATATTGAGTGCAGCACTTTCACAGCATCATCTTTTCGGATTTGAAATAGCTCAACTGGAATTCCATCACCTCCACTAGCTTTGTTTGTAGTGATGCTTTCTAAGGCCCACTTGACTTCACATTCCAGGATGTCTGGCTCCAGGTGAGTGATCACACCATCGTGATTATCTGGGTGGTGAAGATCTTTTTTGTACAGTTCTTCTGTGTATTCTTGCCACCTCTTCTTAATATCTTCTGCTTCTGTTAGGTCCATACCATTTCTGTCCTTTATCGAGCCCGTCTTTGCATGAAATGTTCCCTTGGTATCTCTAATTTTCTTGAAGAGATCTCTAGTCTTTCCCATTCTGTTGTTTTCCTCTATTTCTTTGCATTGATTGCTGAGGAAGGCGTTCTTATCTCTCCTTGCTATTCTTTGGAACTCTGCATTCAAATGCGTATATCTTTCCTTTTCTCCTTTGCTTTTCACTTCTCTTCTTTCCACAGCTATTTGTAAGGCCTCCTCAGACAGCCATTTTGCTTTTTTGCATTTCTTTTTCTTGAGGATGGTCTTGATCCCTGTCTCCTGTACAATGTCACAAACCTCTGTGCATAGTTCTTCAGGCACTCTGTCTATCAGATGTAGTCCCTTAAATCTATTTCTCACTTCCTCTGTATAAACATAAGGGATTTGATTTAGGTACGCAACATTTTCTAGCCCCCAGGTTGTTTTCAGTGGCCGTCTCAGCCAGCTTCCCCCACAGGAAGCCAGTCTTGACTTCCGTCACTTGGAGGAGTTCTGCCTGTTCTTGAACTGCAGTAAATGGGCTCACACAGTATGTGTCCCTGATGTCTAACTTCTTTAATTCTGCATGTCTCTAAGATGCGTTCAGGTTGTGAGGATCCATAGTTTGTCCCTTGCCGTTTCTGTGGAGTGCTTCATTATATGCATGCACTGTATGTTTATCCATTCCATTGTTGGGCATTGGAGTGGTTTCCAAATGTGAAAAACATTTTGTGGGCTTAAGCATCCGTTTATTTCAGGTATTTACCCAGGAGTAGATTGCCCAATGGGCTTCCCACACGGCACTAGTGGTAAAGAACCCACCTGACGATGCAGGAGATATGAGATGTGGATTCAATGCCTGGGTTGGGAAGATCCCCTGGAGGAGGGCATGGCAACCCACTCCAGTATTCTTGCCTGGAGAATATCATGGACAGGGTAGGCTGGTGGGCTACAGTCCATGGGGTAACAAAAAGTTGGACAAGACTGAAGCAACTTAGCACACAAGCAGACTGCCCAATGCCCATTTTGAGCAATTAATACTCATCTTTAGTGACACCCCTGGGTTTAATCAGGAAAATAAATGACATGGTTATCAGTGTCTGCCACAGGCTTGTGAAGAGAGTATGGTGGCTCGGGTGACTTTTATTTGTCACCGCTATCCTAGAAAGAAACAAGAAGCAAAATAAATGGAAGGGAAAGGAAAGGAAAAGGATGAGAAACCACGGAGGCGCTTCTCAAGTGTGAGCCAGCCACTCACTTGAGTCACACTTTGCTGCCCATCTGAGCTGCGGACCTCACAGTGTGGTCTGCCCCTTGATACTGCTTAAGTCAGCAGTTGTTTTACATCTATCGCCTCATATTGTCTTATCACCTGGGAAGAACCTAAGAGCCTCCAGGGAGAAAAGAAGAATTAGAATTAACTGACCTCCCTGAACCACTGATGCTGCTGCTAAGTCGCTTCAGTCATGTCTGACTCTGTGCAACCCCATAGACAGCAGCCCACCAGGCTCCCCCGTCCCTGGGATTCTCCAGGCAAGAACACTGGAGTGGGTTGCCATTTCCTTCTCCAGTGCATGAAAGTGAAAAGTGAAAGTGAAGTCGCTCAGTCGTGCCTGACTCTTCATGACCCCACGGACCGCAGCCTACCAGGCTCCTCCGTCCATGGGGTTTTCCAGGCAAGAGTAGCTGAACCACTGCAGAGAGCTAAATGTCAAGCTTATTGAGGTGTTGAGTTTTCTTCCATTTCGCCACCAGGGAGTGCCGCTGTCCTGCTGTGTGAGCCTCCCTGACCTTGCATAACCTCCACAGTGTTCTCTGCCCCCTTTGGCACAGTGGGACTTCCCTTTGGTGACCAGCATTACACCCTTATAAAGAAAAGGGTCTGCATGCTGGTTTTGGGCACGGTGAAGAAAGAAACGGCATAGACTCCTCTGCAACTAAGCCTCTGCAGTGAGATCAAACAAAGAATCGCCTGAGGTGGTGACCTCTGTGCACAGAGAGGAATCTAACTGAGGTCTGGGGCCTTTGAACCCATGGGAAACCTCCCAGCGTGGAGAAAGAGCCTCAGGGCTTACACGGCAGAAAACCCTGCTTTTGCCTAGCAGGGTCCCTGAATTCTCCCTGCCAGAAAATGTTCTAACCACAGAAGAACATGATAAAGGCTAGCTAGGCAGCAGCTCAAGCAGCCTTATTCTGGAAGCTGGATGTTCTATTCTGTCTACTCTGTTGACATGAAAGCTACTCTTCCAGTAGAACAGAGGGACCGGGCTTGATCCTATCGGCCTGTTTCACCAAGGCCTTGCACAGTGAGGTGGTTGAGAAACGACAACTTTCACCACATTTCATTTGACAAGTGCTTGAGAAGGGCGGGTAGAGCGACTTTAACACAGGAATTGACATACACATTTCACCTTATATATATAGCAGCTAAACTGTTGAATTGTACTAAATGTTTTTTGTCTTCCAAAATGTATTGCACCAAAAAAAAAAAAAAAAAAAAAAATTGGCATCGCTTGCTGTCTTATGGATAGGTAAATCTTGATTGTCTGGAAATTCTTAAGTTTGAACATATGGGGCGTTTGCCTTTCATTGTTGCAACACTAAAAGCATGTTCATTTGCCGTTCATCGCTGGCTCATTATAGAGTTAGCAGTCCATTTCACCTAACTGAAATGAATTTCACAGTTCATTCCAGAGCAGTTTGACTTGAATGGGTACTTACATAGTTGTACCTCACCTGACCAATCTAGAACCCCAGAAGCCACTAGCTTTTATCCTCTTTCCTCACACCAGCATTTTCCAAAGCACTAAGCCTGCAAGGACCTGGGCGAAGAAAGCTTCCCAGAAGTTTGGGGAATGCTTGCTCCCCATCCTGGGCTCACGAACCCACTATGTAGTGACTGCTTCAGAGAAGTCTGACAGTGGAGAAACCCGCTTAACCTCGTTTAAGCTGGCATCCCCCAGACTCAGTGACAACAGAATTACGTTTTAAATACAATCTCCACCCTATAGAAATGCTTTGTGAAGTGCTTGCCATGTTATCACTCTACCCAGTGTTTCTCTGTAGCTCATATTTAAGACATTTCTAAAAGCCCGTATGTCCTTCACATCAAAGAAAAATCAAAGATTTGAGTAGTGAGCTAGAGATCTGACGTCCTCTTAATATTATTTTCAATATTACTTCATTTTTAAAAAGTACTACAAGTTTATTAAACAGCATCTAGAAAATTAAGAGAAAAGGAAAAAAGACATTTACGATTTCACCAACTAGACATCACTGTTCCTTTATTCCCTTCTGATCTTTTTCAATTCATGGTAATTTTTATATAGTTGTGATCAGACTGTGTAAATCCTGATCTTAAGCTAGTTTTTGGTCATGTACATGATTTTATCAATCATAATTGGTCTTGATGAGCTATGTTGAGTGAATAGAAGCAGTGGTCTAGAAAGAGGGTGTTGGTTCATGAGACATGAATGTTGGAGCCTTGGTGAAGATTCGGAGATGGGGTAGCAGCCAAGCCTGAGCTCAGGGAGACTAGAGGCCATGTGGAGGTGGGGAAGATCCTGTCTTAGGATGGAAATGATTCTACCTCTGCAAATGTCATAAGCCCAGCTTCTGAGTAAGTCTCCTTCAATGTGAAAAGAAAAGAGAAAATTGGAACATCAGATGACACGCTTCTACCCTTGACTTGGCAGAACCGGGATGTTGAACCCTCTCCTTGCTCAGAAAACAACTGCCCTCATGCTATTCTAGTCTCAGTTCCCCACTGGCCATGAGATTTCTGTTCCAGAGCCTTGGCCCCGAGAGCCCTTCACTTGAGACCCAGCCTTGTTTGACCTTCTCAGATTCGAATCTACCCTCTTAATTCATGCCTCGGAGTGCCTGTGTTTTTCCTCTAAAGACAGTACTTATAACAATGTGTAATTACATATTTATGTGACTAGTTGATTAATATGTCTTCCCGGTTAGATTCTAAGCCATGTTAGGGCAAGTCTGTGTTGCTTACTACGGTATATCCAGTACCTACCACGGTAGATCCTATTCCTAGTACAAAGAAGGAATTCAACAGACAATCGCTGAGTCACATGGACGAATGAGGGGAGTTAGAACTATATGGTTCCTAAACTCCTTCCAGTCCTAAAAGACATGAATATGCACAGTCTAATATAAAGTAATACCATGGGGCTGAGTTCCAACCCTCCCCCAAACAAAAACCCCAGAAGTCAGGTAACATGTGAATTCACTTTTTTTGGTTTCTTCACACATATTGGTCCTTCAGAATCTTTCTTAAAAGCCCTGTAGTTTTAACGGTAACTTCAGCAACCTCATCGCTCTGTTTCTGTGAGCCCTTTAGAATAAACAGAGCTTGTCCTTTTGAATGACTCTAGTTCTCTATAAACAAATCAGGTCTGCATTAGCTACAGTGATGCTGGAAGCACCTGGAAACAATTAGGGACCATTTTCTTCTTTTCTTTTTTCTTTAGCTGGAGTTACTAGACCTTTAATACAAACTGCAGTTTTGTTGTCTATTATTTTTATTTTTTTAATTGTGGTAAAATACACAGAACCTACAATTGACCATGTTAACTATTTTTAAGTGTAAAGTGTGGCATTAAGTACATTCACCACCTCTCATCTCCAGGTGTTGCTGCTTTGTTTTTGTTGTTTTGTTTTTAAATCCAGTGGAGTGAAAATACTATAGTTATTTTCCAAGAGTATTTGAGGTTGAAAATTGATGCACATTCTTCCAAATTCTCCATTAAAAAAAGATAAAATTGCAAGCGCTGTCCTAAAAATAGCACCTTAGTTCCCAGTGACAAAAGCAGATGCCCCGCACAGGTTTGCAGCAGTTGGAAACCTTGGGAGCACCAGCCCAATGACCACAACACACCAAGAGCTGAGGGTCTTTCCTTAAACTCATCCCCAAAGCAGTGTGGACAGCTGGCCTCCACTGAGAGCTTCTGATGCACTGGGCACTCTGATAAGTGAGTTGGCAGTCCCATTCCATTTAATCCTTACAGCCATCTTCCAAGTAGCTATTATCACCATGTTACATATAAGGAAACTGATGTGTGGGGAGAATTTGCTTGCCAGAAGTCTCAAAGCTAGCAAATGGCAGATCTGGGGTTGAAATCAAAGCTGTCTGGCCCTTGAGCTAGCATTCCAGGGAAGTGGCAGGTTTTAATGAAGGCATGTGGTTTTGGACAGGGTCAGTTTGGTGCCTTAGAGAGAAACCTGTGGGGTTCTGTGTGTGCCAGAATGTGCAATGCTTGTGCTGTAGCAATATCCTGACAGGTTGCTAACTGCCAGTGTTCGGTGACAAGCTAGCGATTTAGGAAGTGGTGAGCCAAACACACCTCAAAGCTACCTCCCCACCAGGTCCACAGGACAAAAACACTTTCCCAGGGGACATTTAGGTACAGCTAATGATTCTTCAGTATATTAAGGTCCAAGTTTGTTTGTTTTAATGTGGTCACTGCAAATTTACCCAGCAGCAATTCCCAGACTTTAATGTCATGAGAACAGCCCAGGATGCCTGTTACGTGTGTGGATTCCTGGGCCCTACACACTGGAGGTCTGGGAATGAGAATGGGGAGCCAGGACCCAGAAGGCATCCTGAGGCAGAGGCCTGCCTCCCACGCTGACAAATTCTGCTGTCCTTCTTCACATCCTCTTCACATCCAAGCAGGGAGCCCACTCTACTCACTGAGTCAGCAAACTGCTGTGAGGCCACCCCAGTCAGATGCTGTGCTGGCAGTAATTTAACATTTATTCTGTTGACAGTTTGGTTAATGATTGTCTCTTCCACTAGACTATACCTTCATGAGGATCAGGACCTGGCCAGTCTTGCTCACTGCTGTATTCCTAGGGCCTAAAGCAGAGTAGATGGTCAATGACTATTTATGAAATGAATGAATGGAGTGAAAGGTTAAAAAAATATCGATATATACAATGATGAATGAAACCCAGTCCTTGCCTCAGAATGCTTACAACCTGGGTGGCTGGGCAAGTAAGGCCATCAGTACAAAAGAGAGTTCTTGTGTTTTGTGAGATATGGTCAGGCATGAGGCAACCACTTTCCAACCAGGCTGAACCCAAAGTGGATCAGGCAGGAAGATGACAAGACTGGATCTTTGGAACTGGAGGGCTAACCTGAACTGGGCTAGAAGAGGGTGAGTCAGATGGAAAGAGGCAGGGAAAAAGGTAAGTGGTGATTTGTCACCAGGCAGACAGGCTGCAAAGATGATAATGACAACACATAAGTTACCAACAACAAGGGTGTGTGGTGGGCCAGCATCCTGTTCTGCACTCCACACTGAGTTTACTTTATCCCACTCAATTCCTGTAGTAATCTACAAGATATCAGTGATCAGCTCTGTCTTACAAATGGAGAAACTGAGGCTCAGAGAAGTTATGTCCTATCTCTATAAGAGCAGAGCTGAGGTTTAAACCTAGGTGGTGTGAATCCATGGCCCCTGCTGAGTTGCACTCCAAGCAGACAGAATCAATGATCCCCACAATCAGACAGGGATGAAGAGTCAGGAAATGTGTAGAGACAGCCAAAAGCCTTCCCGTTCAGAAGCATATGGCCACCACCCTCTTTAAACAGAAGCATGGAGAGATTGTTCTCAACATGACATCCAAGGTGTTCCATCTTTAGCTTAAAAGGTCCTCTAAGGAATCTAATGATAGATAATTATAAATAAATAAATTGGGAAAGGAGTATGTCAAGGCTACTTGTCACCCTGATTATTTAACTTATATGCAGAGTACATCATGCTTGGATGAAGTACAAGCTGGAATCAAGATTGCCAGGAGAAATATCAATAACCTCAGATATGCAGATGACACCATCCTTATGGCAGAAAGCAAAGAAGAATCAAAGAACCTCTTGATGAAAATGAAAGAGGAGAGTGAAAAAGTTGGCTTAAAACTCAACATTCGAAAAACTAAGATCATGGTATCCAATCCTATTACTTCATGGCAAATAGATGGGGAAACAGTGGAAACAGTGATAGACTTTATTTTGGGGGACTCCAAAATAACTGCAGATGGTGACTGCAGCCATGAAATTAAAAGACATTTACTCCTTGGAAGAAAAGCTATGACCAACCTAGACAGCATATTAAAAAGCAGAGACATTACTTTGCTAACAAAGGTCCGTCTAGTCAAAGCTATGGTTTTTCCAGTAGTCATGTATGGATGTGAGGGTTGAACTATAAAAAAAAGCTGAGTGCTGAAGAATTGATGCTTTTGAACTGTGGTGTTGAAGAAGACTCTTGAGAGTCCCTTGGACAGCAAGGAGCTCTAACCAGTCCATCCTAAAGGAAATCAGTCCCGAATATCCATTGGAAGGACTGATGCTGAAGCTGAAACTCCAATACTTTGGCCACCTGATGCAAAGGACTGACTCACTAGAAAAGACCCTGATGCTGGGAAAGAATGAAGGCAGGAGGAAAAGGGGATGATAGAGGATGAGATGGTTGGATGGCATCACTGACTTGATGGATATGAGTTTTAGTAAGCTCCAGGAGTTGGTGATGGATAGGGAAGCCTGGCGTGCTGCAGTCCAATGGGGTTGCGAAGAGTCGGACACGACTGAGAGACTGAATTGAACTGAAAGGAATCTAATCACTAAGATCTGGTGGACCTCAGTGTCTCTCACAGTATCTCCTTAATAACTTAATTCCATGGCAATGCCTTAGTTCCAGCCTAATCTGCCTTGTGTACACAATGTCAGAATATCCTACCTGGTCTCTCCTCTTCTAATCTGCTCTCCAGCCATTAAGAATGTCAGAAACACAATCTGTGCCCCACCTCCCTGTTTGCTTCCCAGGTAGCTCAATGGTAAAGAATCTGTCCGCCAACACAGGAGAGACAAGAGATGCAGGTTCTATCCCTGGCTTGGGAAGATTTCCTAGAGGAGGGCATGGCAACCCACTGTAATATTCTTCCTGGAGAATTCCATGGACAGAGGAGTCTGCAAGGCTACAGTCCATGGGTTGCAAAGAGTCAGACATGACTGAGCATGCATGCACACACCCTGTTTGAAATCTAAGCAGTGGTTGACAAGCATGACTGCTCATTAAAATCACCTGGGAAGGTTCTAAAACATACCAATGCCTGGGCTTCACCCCCAAAAATTCTAATTGACCCAGGGTAGAGTCCAGAAATGAGTATTTTTAAAAAGCTCCCCAGGAGCTTTTAATACGGAGCCAATCTTGAGCACTGCTACAGCTGAATGAGATATCCATCACTGAGCTAGGCATACTCAGATTGCAGTCTCCCCTCCCACCATTCCTTCCTGCCCTGTGTTCAATATTCTAGCCATGATGAACTGTTGGTGATTCTCCAGGATGATCTGTTTATTTTTAGCTGCCCCTCTGCTACAAATGGTATGGTCTTTGTCCAGAAAATGTCCTAGCTCACCTCCTGTCAAACTCCTTAGTGTTCTTCATTACTTGGCTCCAAGGCCACCTCCTCCATGAAGTCTTCACATGGCCAGGCACAACTGGTGCCTCCTTCCTCTGGGCAGCTGTAGCACTACACCTACCTCCGTATTCACATGTCTCTATTGTTCTGAAACTGTGTACAAACGACTCTCTCTCCTACAAAAGGGTATCAGAACAGTGATGCTTCAGATAACTTTGGTGGCCACTTCATGTTTTTTGACCAGCATTTTTCTAGCTCAACCTGCATCTTATCTTTCTATTTCTTCACAGGGTCTTCTCTCCTACCACCTGGTAGTCCCACACAGCCCCTCTGACATATGCACCAACCTGGAAGTGCCAAGGAGCTAACCTCTGGGGCAACCCTTGACCAACAGGGATGAGAACCCAGGGATAAATCCCTAGAGCAGTAATTCAGAAGTGCTTTCTCCACAGCTCTTCCGAGGGTCCTAGTGGGATCAGGCCAATCATACTACTATAAAGATTCACTTTAGATGCAAAGACCTTGTTCCATTTTTCCAGGCCAACACAGTAACACAGAATCACAACAGTTTTGAAGACAACCATCATGAACAACAAAAAGTCATCATGACCACAAGTATTCACTGAGAACAGAGTCTAAGTCTGTCATGGGTTTGCCTCCTAAGCCATCTCCCTCACCAATGATGCAATAATGAACATATAAAAAGGTCAAATCAAGAAGGCAATCACATACTTTCAGAGCTGGTAAACAAATAGCAAAACCAAAATGTCATGAGGCTTCAATTGTGAGTGAAGTTTAGCCAAGAGAGCCAGCATCGCTGGATACTTAAAGTCAAGAGACCATTGACAGTGAGATAGTATCAGCCTTCAGTGCTGACAAGGGGACTACTGTGCACAGCCCTGCTGGGTTGAACGTGTGTGGCGAACAGAGGCCAATGTAACATGCAGGCCTCTGCTATAGAGCAAATTATTTGAGTAAGTGACTCAAAGTTTAGTATATTCAAATGCAAAAATATATATACTTTTGCATATGCATTTCAGGGCTTCCATGGATATGTCACTGCCCACACATATGTTTGTGTTTATTAGCACACTGGTCTCTGGGCCCTTGAAGATTTATTAACTATAATTCAAATGAAAGTTTAAAATCAATGTATTTACAATAAAAACTTAAACTTACTGTATGCTTTTAAATTAATGGCTTAAATAATGAACATATTACAAGGTATTAGTGAGATATTCATGTCTTTGAAATTGAACTTTGATGAATTTGAAAGGAAGCAGAAATAAATCACAGCAGAGTTAATGACCTTAATTATTTTTAATGATACACACACACACACACACACAAGCTCTTCAAATGTAGAGATTTTACAAGAAATCTATACAGCCATGAATTCATTTCAAATTACTATATTCAATACATGTATGTGGTCTCCAGGGGCTTTTTAAAAATTGACCTTTAAATTGATTTCTTTTTAATATTTTAGAGATGAGGAACAAGTCTTCTCCAGACTCTTTGACTTCCAAAGTGCTTTATACAGAGCTGTCTAGTAAAGTTTATTATTTTGGTGATAGTGATAATAATGGAGTAAGAACAAAGAATGCAGTGTTCAGTAAACAAAGAGTTCATTGTTTCCACAAGGAAACAAAGAGTAGGAAGTAGAGATAGTACTAGAGTTATGGAAACCAACACAATATATCACAGATCTGGATGTGGTGAATAAAGTGTTTGTCTCTGTTAGAATACTGATTTAATCAGTTTGCTGAACAATCGTAAAGACAATTGTCTTTCCATCACTAATTGATCCAAGGCATTCTCTCCTCCAGAATAAGCATCCGCTACCATTTTACTCACCTAGTTCAATGGAGACTGACTTGCTCCTGGGCTTCCAGAACCTCAACTCCTACTGCTTTGATTTACCATAACTTCCCTTTCCCTCTGCCCCATCCAAGGACCCTAAAACACATGTATACACACATACACACACACATACTCAGGGGTTTGAGTTACCTTAACATTTTCTGGCAGTGCTTTGTTCTGGGTCAGCCCCAGAGCGAGCAACGCTATCACAGCGATGATGCAGGAGAAACCAAGTATGCTCAGTATGTTTTTAGAGCAAAATACCTTCAGTTCAGATTCTAAAATCAAAAGAAGAAGAGAAAACATCAATAAAAAATGAACAGACATTGATTTTCCTCCCCTTTCTGTACGGCCTTGTGCTGGCTTTCTGGAGACAGCAAAGACAGATAACAGGTGATCTTTATCCAAGAGGCACTTGCAAAGTAATTGGGTAAAAGTTAAAAAACATAAGTATGTTTCTGTACTGTGATGAGGGCCAAAACTGAGTTAGTGGCTGTGGTAAGGAGAATGGGCAGACTTAGGTCAATGATGAGATACAAGATAAGAAGGAAAAATCCCAAACTGGCAGCTTGTTTACTAGGTCATATAGATCTATCTATATGGACTTCCCTGGTTGGGGTAAAGCGTCTGTCTACAATGCGTCTGTCTACAATGCAGGAGACCCGGGTTCTATTCCTGGGTTGGGAAGATACCCTGGAGAAGGAAATGGCAATCCACTCCAGGACTATTGCCTGGAAAATCCCATGGACAGAGGAGCCTAATAGGCTATAGTCCATGGGCTCGCAAAGAGTCGGACACGACTGAGCGACTTCATTCACTTCACTACTTCACATAGATCTATCAAGGTTAAAGAAACAAAGAAAGCAAAGATGGCCTTCCTCATTTTTAAAATCTACCAAAATATGAGTACAATATTAAAAAGTATTCAGAATGTATCACCAAACAAACATCAAAGTCCCTTTGCTTCATGACATTTCCTGGCTTGACCTTCAACTTCAACCACCCTTACATGTTAAATAACTGCAGGTAATAACATAGGGGCTGTGGAGTTTTAAACATTTCATCATTTGTACTATTTTATCTATCCTGTAGATACTTTCATCATCACAGGATGTAAAAAAGTTCCAGAAGGAGAATTCTATAAAAGGCAAATTTACTTTGATCAGGATAAACAGAGGCTGCGGCAGTGGTGAATAGGAAATGGGATGGTTACCCCATTCCCTCCACTCTCATCCTTCCACTCTAGCTTCCCAAACTATTCCCAAACCTTTTCCTAAGCCTCTGGGGAAGAAGGACAGGGTCGCGTAAAAAAAAAAAAAAAAAAGCATGTGGAAATGAGATGGGCTCTCCAAAATAGTTTGCACTTCTCTAAGAGAGAAGGCAAGGGATTGAAGCAACTGAAAGAGGAACTTGAGTCCCCTCCTCCTCTTTCTCTCTTGCTCAGCAGTGGCAGCTATGCCAACACAGGAGCTCCTCCTTGAGCTCTTGAGCACAAGCTTGGACTTAATCCAAAGGGTGGTAATTGCTTGGGTCTCCAGTCTGCATCTACCTCTAGAACCTTGAATCAGTCTGTTTCCATCAAGCCAAACAGTACAAAACTTAGGGGGGAAAGTTTTAGCAACACCATTATCTATTTCTTCCAAACAAAGGAACAATGAATGAAATACACAATAAATGAAATGTCCCCCTCCTCCCTTCCCAAAGGAATCTCAGTTTTGTTCAGATGCCTGCCGCTCCCCCAAGCAGCCCATATACCTCCTGGGAAGGGGCTGACTGTTCTGCATAATCTCCTTCCCTCTTCAGTAACTGGTTCAACAGTGGGCATATACCACCAAAACAGCCTGTGAGACCCTGAAGGAAGACTGCTGGAGCAAGTTTAGGAAAAGAAAGGAAGCATTCTCTCTTCTTCGTCAGACATGGTCCAGCCAATGATGGTAGAGCAGAGAGATGGAAAGAATTTGAGTTCTTGAAGCATTTTGAGCTGCTGAAACAACTTATCCTGATCTGATCCTCTCATGAGACTCAAGCTTTGATCCAATTAGAGTGATGATTTAAATACCTTGAAGCTAAAACATCCTGATACAACTGTGACAGGAATGTCCTTTTTGCTGCCAGGGCTGCGGAATCTGGAAAAGAGCCCCTTAGCTAATTTTACCTATCTTGGTTCCCAAAGTGGTGATATTGACAAACACAGCTTATAAGCAGCATGTGTTTTAGATGAAAACTTAGAAATCTAATCTAAAAATTGCACACTGCAATAATAATTCTACTATAACAGAATTGTGAATACTCCCTCAAACTGTTCAAAAGGTCTACCTATTCTTTTGTTTCTGTAAATATGACAGTTTTGATTATTTCATTTTCCTTTCATCAATTTGGGTGCTAATCCAATGAAAATGACCAAAAAGGTCCCTGCTCATTGGAATGGCATCTAGTTGGGAAGATGAGTGAGTGAAGTTGCTCAGTCGTGTCGAACTCTTTGTGACCCCATAAACTGTAGCCTACCAGGCTCCTCCATCCATGGGATTTTCCAGGCAAGAGTACTGGAGTGGGGTGCCATTGCCTTCTCCAGAGGATCTTCCCGACCCAGGGATTGAACCCGGATCTCCCGCATTGTAGGCAGACGCTTTACCATCTGAGCCACCAGGGAAGCCCAGATAAGTCAGAAAAGAAGTCTGCAGATAAGGACTTGAGGTCATGAAAAGTATGGAGGAGAAATTCAAACCAATAAATGTTATAGAGTGACTTGCAGCAGAGTTGGGGTAGGGAGATGAGACTAAGGGTCAGGAAAGACTCTCTGAGAAGATGACATTTAAGCTTAGACCTTAAAGGAGAGAAAACACCAGTTATGAGAAGGAGAAATAACATTTCAAGAAGAGGAAGCACAAGCTGAAAAAGCCCTGAGATGGAAAATAGCTTGAAGTGACTCTGTTTCTTCCTTTTTAAAATGAGAATATTTACTATCATTATTATCACTGAACAGTTGAAAGTGTACTTTTCCAGGGAACCCTCCTACACTGTGGGTGGAAATATGACTTGGTGCAGTGACTATGGAGAACAGTATGGAGGTTCTGCAGAAAAATAAAAATAGAATTACACGGGAGCAAGACCATCCCCAAGAAAAAGAAATGCAAGAAAGCAAAATGGCTGTCTGAGGAGGCCTTACAAATAGCTGTGGAAAGAAGAGAAGACAAAACAAAGGAGAAAAGGAAAGATATACCCATTTGAATGCAGAGTTCCAAAAAATAGGAAGGAGAGAAAAGAAAGCCTTCCTCAATGATCAGTGCAAAGAAATAGAGGAAAACAATAGAATGGGAAAGACTAGAGATCTCTTCAAGAAAATTAGAGATACCAAGGGAACATTTCAGGCAAAGATGGGCTCAATAAAGGACAGAAATGGTATGGACCAAAAAGAAGCAGAAGGTATTAAGAAGAAGTGGCAAGAATACATAGAAGTGTACAAAAAAGGTCTTCACAACCCAGATAATCACGATGGTGTGATCACTCACCTAGAGCCAGACATCCTGGAATGTGAAGTCAAGTGGGCCTTAGGAAGCATCACTACAAACAAAGCTAGTGGAGGTGATGGAATTCCAGTTGAGCTATTTCAAATCCGAAAAGATGATGCTGTGAAAGTGCTAAACTCAATATGTCAGCAAATTTGGAAAACTCAGCAGTGGCCACAGGACTGGAAAAGGTCAGTTTGCATTCCAATCCCAAAGAAAGGCAATGCCAAAGAATGTTCAAACTACTGCACAACTGCACTCATCTCACACGCTAGTAAAGTAATGCTCAAAATTCTCCAAGCCAGGCTTCAGCAATATGTGAACCGTGAACTTCCAGATGTTCAAGCTGGTTTTAGAAAAGGCAGAGGAACCAGAGATCAAATTGCCAACATCTGCTGGATTATCAAAAAAGCAAGAGAGTTCCAGAAAAATATCTACTTCTGCTTTATTGACTATGCCAAAGCCTTTGACTGTGTGGATCACAAGAAACTGTGGAAAATTCTGAAAGAGATGGGAATACCAGACCACCTGACCTGCCTCCTAAGAAGTCTGTATGCAGGTCAGGAAGCAACAGTTAGAACTGGACATGGAACAACAGACTGGTTCCAAATAAGAAAAGAAACACATCAAGTCTGTATGTTGTCACCCTGCTTATTTAACTCATATGCAGAGTACATTATGAGAAACGCTGGGCTGGAGGAAGCACAAGCTGGAATCAAGACTGCTGGGAGAAATATCAATAACCTCAGATATGCAGATGACACCACCCTTATGGCAGAAAGTGAAGAAGAACTAAAGGGCCTCTTGATGAAAGTGAAAGAGGAGAGTGAAAAAGTTGGCTCAAAGCTCAACATTCAGAAAACTAAGCTCATGGCATCTGGCTCCATCACTTCATGGCAAATAGATGGGGAAACAGTGGAAACAGTGGCTGACTTTATTTTTCTGGGCTCCAAAATCACTGCAGATGGTGACTGCAGCCATGAAATTAAAAGACACTTACTCCTTGGAAGGAAAGTTATGACCAACCTAGACAGCATATTAAAAAGCAGAGACATTACTTTGCCAACAAAGGTCTATCTAGTCAAAGCTATGTTTTTTCCAGTAGTCATATATGGATGTAAGAGTTGGACTATATAGAAAGCTGAGCACTGAAGAACTGATGCTTTTGAACTGTGGTGTTGGAGAAGACTCTTTTGAGAGTCCCTTGAACTGCAAGGAGATCCAACCAGTCCATCCTAAAGGAAATCAGTCCTGAATATTCTTTGGAAGGACTGATGTTGAAGCTGAAACGCCAATATTCTGGCCACTTGATGCGAAGAGCTGACTCATTTGAAAAGACCCTTATGCTGGGAAAGATTGAAGGCAAGAGGAGAAGGGGACAACAGAGGATGAGATGGCTGGATGGCATCACCGACTCGATGGGCATGAGTTTGAGTAATCTCTGGGAGTTGGTGATGAACAGGGAGGCCTGGCATGCTGCATTCCACGGGGTCACAAAGAGTTGAACACAACTGAGTGACTGAACTGAACTGAACTGAGGATCCCACAATCCTACTCCTGGGCATATATCCCGAGGAAACCATATTTCAAAAAGATACATGCACTCCAATATTCATTGCAGCACTATTTACAATAGCCAAGATGTGGAAGCAACCTAAATGTCCATCAATAGATGAATGGATAAGGAAGATGTGGTATATATGATGGAATATTACTGAGCCATAAAAAAGAACAAAACAATGCCATTTGCAGCAACGTGAATAGGATTAGAGATTATCTTCCTAAGTGAAGTAAGGAAGAAAGAGAAAGACTAATACCATATGATGTCACTTCCACGTGGAATATAAAATATGGCAGAAATGAACCTATCTACAAAACATAAACAGACTCACAGAGAACAGACTTGTGGTTTCAAGGAGGAGGGGCGAGAGGACAGCGACGGTTTGGGAGTTTGGGGTTAGTAGAAGTGAACTGTCACATCTAGAATCGATAACAACAGGGTCCTATTGTATAGCACAGGAAACCATATCTAGTCTCCTGGGATAAACCATACTGGAAAAGAATATTTAAAACAAAAAAGTATATATTGTATAACTAAGTCACCTTGCTGTACAGCAGAAATTAGCACAACACTGTAAATCAACTATACTTCAATAAAAAATAATTTTAAAAAGAAAGTATACTTTCCCACATTTGCCCAGCTTTTGCAGTGATATCCATATTATTAGAATATATTCAAGTCTTTCATCACATTTGTCTTATCAAAGATATGATAACAAAAAGAACTTAAATCAGAGAGGAAATTTAGGAATTTTTCAAAAGCTGTATTATCAAAAAAATAATGACTTTTTCATGTGAACTAAGTTACTTAGAGAGGAATAATTAAAATACTATGCTTTCTATGAACTATGCAGATAGTTTTCAGAAGTCATTATCACTTGGGAGGAAGCCAGGTTCTTCTTAGGAAGTGGTACCAGATGTGGGGGCTTCCCAGGTGGTTCGGTGCAGTAAAGAATTCACGTGCAATGCAAGAGATGCAGGAGATACAGATTTGATCCCTGGATCGGAAAGATCCCCTGGAGAAGGAAATGGCAACTCACGCAAGTATTCTTGCCGGGAGAATCCCATGGACAGAGGAGCCTGACAGGCTACAGTCCACGGAGTCGCAAAGAGTCAGGCACGACTAAACAGACTGAGCAAAACAACAGATATGGGGGTCCAGGGGTGAACTTATCTAAGACGTATTCCTAACAGGGAACCACTTTAGTAACTTGCCCTTCTTCCTAGGCCCCAGAGCTCTTTCAGATGTCATGTCTGCTACAGTCAAGTTCTATTACGGAAAATTCACAATGACTGTATCTCCGTGAAAAGCTCTTCATTTCCCTTGTGGATAACAGAAATGTGGTTTGTATCATACAATGTGAAATTATATTTTAAAAAACAATTTCAAGAAACATTTTTACCAAAAATATCTTAATGATGAAGTGTTATATTGCTTTGAATTTTCCCACTATCCTAAGGAACTCAAGACTGCCCCTGCCCTCTTATTCCCTTCCTGTCACAGGACGAATGAGAAACCTTCTCTGTTTGAGCTAAAAGCCAGGTAGAAATGTCAATTCTTCAGTTAACAGAGACAAAACTGAAGGAAACCCAAGCTTTGACAAAACAGGCTGATTTCAAGCCAATTAGCTACGTCAGAGGCAAAAAAGCTGATTCTTTTAAACTCTAATAGAAACAGTTATCATGACATCCAGAGCTGGCATCCTATTAAAGATTAAAATTACGTAATTTGTCCTTAGTCAAAATTCTGCAATACAGAGAAATCCCAGCTTCTCTACTTTATGATACCAAGATGTTTTATCTTAAAATTTCACTCTATTAATTAAGAAAGATTTGGGGTGTTGGCAGATGTGGTGGATTTTAGGCAAAAAAAAAAAAAAAAAACCCAGAAGTTTTGCTCTGCAGATTCAGTGTGATGCATTAGATTCAAATTGTTTCCAATTTCTGATGGGTTACATCCAGACCAAGCTTGGCTTGTCGTATAGAGAACAAAACAGCCAATACAGACAAGCACTGGAGAGTAAACATCAGTGGAGTGCTGTGGTCCCTTCCTGTGTTTACACAGCGCAGTGATGGGACAATCACTGAAGCTCAGGGGACTGGTCCTAATCTGACTTTGCCATTTCTCCAGCTCCTAGAGTCTCTGCCCCCTCTCTGCCATCTTCCTTCCTCTCCATCAGGGAGTTCTTGGTGACACATACTTAGATTGTTCTCACATTCAGGGGCTTTAAGATCCTTTCTCAGCTGCTTCCTTCCAGGTCCCTTAGACTCAACCTCTTCTATGGCAACACCCATCCCTCTGTTCCAATCACCACCACTTCTCTATAATAGCCCTTTCTGGTATCTCCCTAATTCTTTTTCCTATCAGAATCCATCCTTCATGCACCTGCAGAATTCCTCCATAATTGATATTCCCAGGGCTCTTCCTGATTAAGAATGAAGGTAGTTTCCTTCTGATTGCCAGATGAAAGCCTCACTGTCTACCTAGCCCTCTCAGCCCTTTAGAAATTTAAGCGCTTCTCATCTCACCATTCCAATAAGCAGATGTGTGTGTCCGAGATCATACTGCCTGACATTACGACCACTAGACTGTATGCTCCCTAAGTGCCACGACTTTTTTCTGGTTTGTTCATTGCTATAGTCCTAGTTGAATGAATCAATGAATTTTGGATGCTGATATTTTTCAACATGAGATTTCCTTCAGCTGGAATTCTATTCCCCTCTTTCTCCACCAAATCTTTTTCCTTGTCACATTCAAACTCAAGCTCAATAGGAGGCTATGCTTCCCTCCATATGCTTCAAAGCTCAATGGTTCCTGTACTCCTCTCTTCATGTGCTTACCTCTAGATATTTAACGGATTGGCCTATTTTGGTTTGGGAGTTCTGTAGTTGTTATTTCATTCATTGTTCTATTAGTCAGTCAACAATTATTTATTCAATGCTTCACACTATTCACTAGTCCTGCCTGAGGCTAGAGTTACAGCAGTGAACAAAACAAATGTTTCCATTTCATGGTGCTTATATTCTAGTTTGAAAAAATAAAACAAGTAAAGTTTATACTATGTTAATAATTATAAGCACTAAGAAATGAGAAAAGGCAGGTAAAGAGGCAGAGACGGTGATATTAAAAGTGATAGGGACAAAGAGACAGCAAGCACACCACTTGGCCAAGAGCATTTAAGGTAACTGGAATTGCATGTACAAAGGCTCAGGGGTGGAACAGTACCTGGGCATGAGGCCAGTGTGGCTGGAAGAGTAATGAAGGGGAAAAGAGTAAGAGAGGGTCAGGGGTGGGGTCACTGGGTGCCTTGCTCATAGGGCTTTGCAGGTTCTGGTGAGGGTTTGGTCTTATTCTAAGTGATCTGACTTCTTTCTAATCATTGGTATAATTTATATTCAACACCACGGTAAATCAGGGACCACCAGGGACCTTTGAAGATGCCAAAGAAGGAGGGTGTGGTCTTTTAGGTGGCAGATCTCTGCCTCTTGTAGTGAGGTGCTGAGGCACCCCAGTGAAGTCAGCTCTTAGGACAACCACTCAGTCAAGTTCTGATAGAGCCTGGCTCTGCTAGAGTAGAGCCTGTGCCAAGACCAGGGCTGGGAAGACACTTCCAGGAGGAGTAAGAACCATATCATGATAGATCTTCTCTATACCTTCTGTTCTCGTTGGTAGCTCAGAGCTGCTAAATCTTCGCTGAGAGTACATCCTTATGAGGGGCCTCCAAACCAAAAGTCACCTGGATCCATCACCCCAAAGCCAAACTCCACAGACTTCTGAGGGGTGGCTCAACCTGGAGCAGAGTCCAGATAACCTCACCTTTGCTCAGTCTCTAATCCTCCAATTCCCTGCATGCAAGATGATTCATAATAGTACAGACTTCATAGGGTTGCTAGGTAAGAGTCAATGAGCTAACAATACATAACAACCTACAAAAGAGCCCTCACGGTATTCCAGATTATGTTCTCAGCACTCTACACACAGCAACTCATTTAACCTTCACAACACTCCTTCCAGGTACTATTATCATCATCTGTATCAGCTTCCTATGGCTGCCACAACAAGTTACCACCAACGTGGGTGACTGACAATAATAGAATTTTATTCTCTCACAATTCCAGAGGCTAAAAGTCCAGAATTAAGGTGTCAATGGGGCCAAAGGCGCTGGAGAGATTCTTTTCTTGCCTTGCCTAGCCTCTGGCGGCTCCTGGCATTCCCTGGCTATGGCTACATCATCCACTGTCCGCCTCTGTCTGCACATGACCTTTTCCCCGGTCTCTGTGCGCAGTAGATCTTCCTCTCCTTTCTCTCTCTTATCTACCAGTGATTAGATTTAGGCCCCATACTAAAACCAGAATGACCTCAAGATCCTTAACTACATCTACAAAGACTTCATTTCCAAATAAGATTGAAGTCTCAGGAACTATTATTATCCTCGTTGCTCTCTCTTTACAGGTGAGGAAACTGAGTAATAGGTTAAGTAGATTGCCCAAAATTACACTGATATAAATGTAGGGACTAGGAATTAAAGTTAGGCATTCTGGGTCCAGAAATCAAGCTTTTAGCCACCACTCTACTCAGATGGTAAAGGGTCTGCCTACAATGTGGGAGACCCAGTTTCGACCCCTGGGTCGGGAAGATACCCTGGCACAGGAAATGGCAACCCACTCCAGTACTCTTGCCTGGAAAATCCCATGGACTGAGGAGCCTGGTAGGCTACAGTCCATGGGGTCGCAAAGAGTCGGACACAACTGAGTGACTTCACTATTACTTTCACTACCCTATACCATGGGGCTTCTTTAGTGGCTCTGCAGAAGCCTGCAGAGAATTTGCCTGCAATGTAGGAGATGTGGGTTCGATCCCTGGGTCAGGAAGATTGCCTGGAGGAGGGCACGGCAAACCCACTCCAGTACTCTTGCCTGGGAAATCCCATGGACTGAGGAGCCTGGTAGGCTACAGTCCATGGGGTAGCAAAGAGTCAGACACAACTGAGTGACTTCACTTTCACTTTCACTACCCTATACCACGGGGCTTCTTCAGTGGCTCTGCAGAATTCGCCTGCAATGCAGGAGATGCGGGTTCGATCCCTGGCTCAGGAAGATTGCCTGGAGGAGGGCATGGCAACCCACTCCAGTATTCTTGCCTGGGAAATCCCATGAACAGAGGAGTCTGGCAGGCTGTAGTCCATAAGGTCACAAAGAGCTGGACACGACTGAAGCGACTGAGCACACACGAGTTACCCTAAACTATAGGACTGTGCCTGCTATGAAGTACAAATGCTGAATGTGGGAGCCAATCTCATTATCCAGAAGGGAACGAACCGTGACTGACTTTGAGGAGTTGGCTGAAGGGGTTGTCTGGACATCAGACAATGTCACACTTTTTCAAATATAGAGTCTTTTGGTCCCTGATGGTCAGAAGCTAGCAGCTAAGAGACAGAGGCTGGGATTATGGTTCCCAGGGAGGTTAAGGGACTTGCTCAAAGTCACACAGCTGGTAAGTGGCAGAACAGTGACTGGATCCAAGTCTCCCAACTCCACTCCACTGCCTCAACTATTGTCCTGCATGAGACGCATAGAAGTTACTCAGCTTCATTCTTTCTTGGCTGAAACAACACAAAAGAACCCAAAGTTCTGTTCAAATAGATCTTAAATTTCACCCCCACCCCATATTTTCCCATCTGATAAATTCAGAGTCAGTTTGAAGATAAAGCAGTTTAATTTGGTGAGGTTTTTTTCCTGCCTATTTTTAAGTCAAAGAAGTCAGTATAATGTCAGTAGACAAATGCTAAAAATGCACTTCAAGGCCTCAATGATGGTCAATTAGTTAAAGGGTAAAAAGTAAAGGAGAGGAGGGGAAATCATATAGACACAGAGAATATGAGTGGAAGGGAGACAGGGGTGGGAACAGAAAGAGAGGTAGACAGAGACAGGTTAATAAATACCCAAGTCCTGTTCCACAGATCTCTTGAACCACAGACTTCAGAGAAAGTTATATGTGCCTAGTCGCTCAGTCGTGCCTGACTCTTTGCAACCCCACGGATTATAGCCTGCTAGGCTCCTCTGTTCATGGGGATTCTCTAGACAAGAATACTCGAGTAGGTTGCCATGCCCTCCTCCAGGGCATCTTCCCAATCCAGGGAATCAATCCAGGTCTCCCACATGGCAGGTGGATTCTTTACCATCTGAGCCACCAGGGAAGCCCTCAGAGAAAGTTACTTGACTTGTTTATAATCCTTTGTTTCTGCTCTTTGAAATGTTACTTAGCTGGTTAGTCTCAGTTCACAGTACTTTAGTTAGAAAAAGAATGCATTTATCCTAACAAAGTAGCCTGGTTAATCCTGAGTGGTCCCTGAAGAGGCTCAGTTTTGGATGAGAAGAGCCCATTGAGTGACCTTGGGCAGTGGAACCGGGGTGGGGAACAGAATAAGCTCTTCCTGCTAGTCAGACTCTGCCAACCTCAAGCTCATCACCAACCGTTCTTGCTGTGGGCTGTGCTCTTCTCAGATTGGTACCAGCAAGAAACTGATTGACTTTGCACTGGTGTGCCTGACTCTAAACATGTTAATAACTGCAAAAATCAAAGAATAGCAGAGGATCTGCATATGGGAAATAAGGAAGCAAAGGAATCCCCTTCCCTTTCTCCTTCTCACTTCCTCCCACCATACCAGCTACCTCCTCACCCACCCCCTTCTGGCCTTTCCTGAATTCTTTTGCCCATAGATTGCATGGAGAACAATAGATCTTTGTGGACGTCGTGGATTTCCATATTCAAGTACAGAGTTGTTTCCGGCTGAGTGATATCATTGAGATCACAGACAGGAATTCCCTGTGACCCAGCCAACAAGGATAATAACCTCATGTATTGATGGTCTCTGCAATAAACACACTGCTTCCACTAAACAAATCCTCTCCCATATCTGAAATTGAAGAATTGTGCCCTGGGGATTCTGTCCTTTCTCAAAGCAGCTGCATTTGTCAACAAGCCTTGGTTATGTGTTGCTGGTGAGAAAGACAGAAAATCTGTGCTGGCCATACATCACCAGTGTGGTGGTCAAAGTGGGGATGGGGTGAACCGACTCACCCAGGTAGCCCAGCCTCACAGCCCACCCCTCCATCCCCCCAACCTCTGTCTTCTACATCTCATTTGTAAATTATCTTATTTCTACCTCCTCATTTTTTCACTTATGAAGTACAAAAGTCAGAAGCAACATAAAAATATTTCTGCAACAAAATATGCCATAAACAAAATAAAAATGACAAACTGAGGGAAATGTTTGTAACAACTATGAAATAGTTGGTTTCCTTAATGTATGAAGCCATTAACAATAGATAAGACAATGATCAAGACAACCCCTCAGAATTACCACAAGTCAGTACAGAAAAATAAACAATCCAATCAAAAAGTGGAGAAAAGACCTAAACAGACATTTTTCCAAAGAAGACATACAGATGACTAACACATGAAAAGGTGCTCAACATCGCTCATTATTAGAGAAATGCAAATCAAAACTACAATGAGATATCACCTCACACCAGTCAGAATGCCCATTATCCAAAAGTCTACAAACAATAAATGCTGAAGAGGGTGTGGAGAAAAAGGAGCCCTCTTGCATTGTTGGTGGGAATGTAAATTGATTCAGTCATTATGGAAGACGGTATGGAGATTTCTTAAAAAACTAGGAATAAAACCACCATATGACCCAGCAATCCCATTCCTAGGCATATACCCTGAGGAAACCAAAATTGAAATAGACACACGTACTCCAATGTTCATTGCAGCACTATTTACAATAGCTAAAACATGGAAGCAACCTAGATGTCCATCAACAGATGAATGGATAAAGAAGCTGTGGAATTTATAAACAGTGGAATATTACTCAGCCATAAAAGAACACATTTGAGTCAGTTTTAATGAGGTGGATGAACCTAGAACCTATTTATACAGATTGAAGTAAGTCAGAAAGAGAAAGATAAATATCACGCTGCTGCTACTGCTAAGTCGCTTCAGTCGTGTCCGACTCTGTGCGACCCCATGGACTGCAGCCTGCCAGGCTTCTCTGTCCATGGGATTCTCCAGGCAAGAACACTGGAGTGGGTTGCCATTTCCTTCTCCAGGAAATATAAATATCATATACTAACGCATATAAGCTGAGCGCTGACAAATTGATGCTTTTGAACTGTGGTGTTGGAGAAGACTCTTGAGAGTCCCATGGACTGCAAGGAGATCCAACCGGTCCATCCTAAAGGAGATCAGTCCTGAGTGTTCATTGGAAGGACTGATGTTGAAGCTGAAACTCCAATACTTTGGCCACCTGATTCGAAGAGCTGACGCACTTGAAAAAACCCTGATGCTGGGAAAGACTGAAGGTGGGAGGAGAAGGGGACGACAGAGGATGAGATGGTTGGATGGCATCACCAACTCAACGGACATTGGGTAAACTCTGGGAGTTGGTGATGGACAGGGAAGCCTGGCATGCTGCAGTCCATGGGGTCGCAAAGAGTCAGACACGATTGAGTGACTGAACTGAACTGAACACATATATATGGAATCTAGAAAGATGGTACCAAAGAATTTAACAGACATAGAGAACAGACTTATGGACATGGAGAGAGGGGAGGAGAGGGTGAGCTGTATGGAAGGAGTAACATGGAAACTTCCATTACCATATGTAAAATAGATAGCTAATGGGAATTTGCTGTATGGCTCAGGAAACTCAAACAGAGGCTCTGTATCAACCTAGAAGAGTGGATGGGGAGGGAGATGGGAGAGAGGTTTGAGCGGAAGGGGACATATGTATACCTATGGCTGATTCATGTTGAGGTTTGACAGAATACAACAAAATTCTGTAAAGCAATTATCCTTCAATTAAAAAATAAATAAATTAAAAAAATAAAAAAGGGCAAAGAACATAAATAATTTAAAGAAAAAGAAATAAATACTGTCAACATATTAAAAGCATTCTAATTACTTTATCTTAAAGAAATGTACTAAATGAAAAATGAGATACTATTTATTATCAGAATAACAATGTTTTTTAAAAGTTTGATATTAACAAAGCTTTTTAATATATAATATTACATACTTATTAGAATGGCAAAAAAAATACAATGTTGGCAAGGATGCAGAGCCATTGGAAGTCTCATACACTGCTGCTGGGGATGCAAAATGGAACAGCCACTTTGGAAAGAATTTGGGAGTTTCTATTGAAGTTAAAACACACGTGTGTGTCTGCATGTGTGTGTGTGCGTGGGTGTGTATGCTGAGTCACTTTAGTTGTGTCTGACTCTGCGTGACCCCATGGAATGTAGCCCACCAAGCTCCTCTGTCCAGGGGATTCTCCAGGCAAGAATACAGGAATGGGTTGCCATGCCGTCCTCGAGGGGATCTTCCTGACCCAGGGATCGAACCCACGTCTCTTACGTCTCCTGCATTAGCAGGTAGGTTCTTTACCACTAGCGCCACCTGAGAAGCCCCTTGTTAAAATATACACTTATCATATAACTAGGCAGTCCTACTCTTAGGTATTTACCCAAAAAGAGTGAAGATGTGTCTACACAAAAACCTGTACCTGATTATTTATAACAGTTTTATTCATCACCCCAAACTCGAAACAACCCAAGTGTGCATCAGCTAGTGAAAGCACACAAACTGTAATACAACAGAATACTATTCAGCAACGAACAGGGTATAAACTGTTCATGAGTGCAGCCACATGGATGGGTCACAAAAGCATTATGCTAAGTGAGAGGAGCCAGACTCGAAAGACTACATATGATTTCACTTATACGATATTCTGGAAGAGGCAAAACGAAGGACAGCAATCAGATTAGCAGGCAGAGGTTCAGGGACAGAGGACTGACCGAAAAGTCCACAAGGGAACTTTCAGCAATGATGGACGAACTCTGCATCTGGATCATGGTGGTAATTACAAAACTACATACGTTTGTTCGATTCTCTTTCCTCTCCCCCTTCCCTCTCTTTCTTCCTTGTTTATTCTCTAGTAATTAAAAATTCTTAGGAAAAATTCCTGAAAACCTAAAGGTTCTGAGTTGAAGAGAAGAATTTACAGAGGGTTTCCAGTTGGATTAAAGTGATAAAGATGCTAGGAGCCTGGAAAGTGGGCATCGGGTAAATGGGAGGAGATGTGTCGAAGATCTGATGTCACCTTTGCTGATTCTCTGCCCTCTCTACCATCCTGCCAGCCACTCACTAACGTAACTAGTCCAAGCAGCCATCTCTGGGTCCCCACTCACTCAGTCTTCCCAGATCAATGTCATCTCTTTTGTCGTCTTTACAGAAAAATTGTCAGATCTCATTTCACCAGGCTTTGGGTGGATTAAAAACTTTATTCTGAGGGCAATTTGGCATCTCTTTTCCGGCATCTCTTCCCGGGTAGCCCAATGGTAAAGAATCTGCCTGCCAATGCAGGAGACATAGGAGATACGGGTTCAGTCCCTGACATCGGGAAGATCCCCTGGAGTAGGAAATGGCAAACCACTCCAGTATTCTTGCCTAGAAAATTCCATGGGCAGAGGAGCCTGGCGGTCTACAATCCACGGGGGTCACAAAGAGTCAGCCACAACTGAGTATGCACATGCTCAGGCATATCTGCTGTTACGTATTAATACAAAAGGGAACAGCTCTCTGGATAAGGCATGATCAAGCTTCTAAATATCCATGGTAACTCTGTCACAGATCATCTGGTATCTAAGCAACTCTTTTCAACCATCAACACAGAGTACCTGCACTTCAGATGGTAATGTGAGAACTCAATCCTAAATTGACTAATATGTAGTTCCTGTCAAGGAAGTGACAGATAACAACTTATTTGGGAGGGGTAATCTGAGAGTACCCTAGATTATTCAAAGCATATTTCCTGTACTCATTTAGTGAGGTGGAAGGCAGGAGTTAGAGAAAGGTTCCTGGGCCTTGGAGAAAGGCGTGTCCTCCTTAGAGCAAAACTAATAAGATAAACCCATAACAGATGAAAACAGCTCCTACCAAAACCACCCACACTTTAAAAAATGTATGTTCAGTCCTGTGACTTGACTATTTCCTCAAATCCAGAATGCAACTAAGAAAGTGGCATCCTACTCACTTTTGTATCCTGGATGAAGAAAGATGTGAGAATATGGTGAGGCAGGGCCATCTGCATGCAGTGAAAAGGCAACTGAAAGAACCGGTCAGTGCAGGGTCCCTCCAGCGCAGTCTGGGAGGAGACGACGTCTTGGGTCATGGTCACTTCCCTGAAAGTTCTTTCTCCATAGTGACGAAGGATAATTCCTCTAAGTTAATCAAACTAACCCCCCACTATGATTTCATGTTCACCAAGTTTTCTTGCCATGATTTTTCTACAAGGTAAAAAAATATGAGCTGATCATTGTTAAACAATAGTGGTATTATGCCATAAACTACTCAGTCCTAAAGGAAATCAACCCTGAATGTTCACTGGAAGGACAGATGCTGAAGCAGAAACTCTAATACTTTGGCCACCTGATGTGAAGAGCTGACTCACTGAAAAAGACTCTGATGCTGGAGAAGATTGAAGGCAAAAGGAGAAGGGGGTGGCAGAGAGTGAGACAGATAGCATCGCTGACTCAATGGACATGAATTTGAGCAAATTCTGGGAGTTAGTGGATGACAGAGGAGCCCAGTGTGCTGCAGTCCATGGGGTGGAACAGAGTTGGACACAACTTAGCCACTGAACTACAACAATGAGACACAGGCTTCCTGTAGAATATGGATGCAATGCGGAGACCACAGACCATGGATACAGCACCGTCTATGCACTTCTTGCTCACACCCAAGAGGTCTGTTTTCTTATTTGCTCAGATTCACAGAGGTAGGAGGGGTGCAGCCAAACAAGGAAGCAATTCTAGGGGCTCAAAACAGATAAGACAGATCGCATGTGCTTTCTCTTTTCCGGAATCATAATAATGTGCTGAATGGAGGGGAAAGTGTCTCTCACTCAGCAAAAGCTCAGGACACCACATAAGGATACCATACTAGGAACCATACATTATGGTCTTTGGAAATGATGGCTAAGATAGTTGAATTCTTTATAAAGATTCTTACAAACCCAAAGACTCTAGGGAATGCAAGAGTTGAAGAGGAAAATTTTACTCCATCTTCTGCTAAAGTCTTTGTTTCCTAGAAATGACCTCTGAGAATGCCACATTAGTAAGACCCATCTTTAGGCGGGAGATAGCTAAATTAGATAACAAAGACACCACTGGGCTGGCTTACCACTGTCTCTCAGGACTGGGTGGAGAAAGGCCACTTCCTTTCTTAGACCTTTACACAGCGCTGATACATTTATTCCACTTCTCTTGCCTTTAGTATCCCCAGTGAACTGATCCATGCCACACCAGTTCTAAAGATTTGACTTCTGACTTGTTTTTGTTTGTTGTTTGTTTGTTTGTTTTTGCCTCCTTGTACTCTGTGCATGCCAAACTCCACAACCCACTTATTCTTTGATTCACAACACCTGGCTTCTGTCCCACCATTCTATTAAAGCCACTCACACAAGTATCCAATGGATGTTTTTCCATTTCTTATAGAATTTGATAGTGTTAATTACACAAACTCTCCCTTTTCTTGGCTCCCGTGATACCAGACTCTTATTGTAGTCCTCCTATCTTTCTGACCCTTACTTTCCTGGCATCTTTTTCTCATCACACTCTTTCAACAGAGATGTGCCACAGTGTTCCATCTTGGAAACTTGGCTCATGTTCTTTCATACACATACAACCAGCTGAATGGTGATGGTTCCCCAAGCTTTATTGTGATGACCTCCTGATCTGTCTCTCCAGTCCAGGACTTTGTCTTGAGCTCCAAATCTGTAATTCTAGTCACTTACTGAACATACCTGCTTTAATGTTCGACAGCCAAAATCACCATGCCTAAAACTAAATTTCCCTCTTCTGCATGATCTGCTCCATGGACGTCACCATCATGCCCCCAGTCTCCCTAGACTCTCCCTTCTCCCTTCAATCAAACTTCAAGTTTTTATTGATTCTACCCACTAAATATCTCCCAAATCCTTTATCTATTTCTTCCCCGACTTCTACAATAGCTTTGTAGAGGCCTTTCCACATCTAGGCTCTTCCTCTCCCAGCCATCCTCTACTTTGAAGCTAGCATTATCATCCTAAAATGCAAACCTAGTTATATGACGGCCACCAGTGTGATCTTCTTCAATGATTCCCATATGTCTCAAAATAAAAGTTAAACTCTTTAACCACAATTTAAAGGTCAAGTCCCCACACAATTATGTGTAGTTCAAAGTGTTAGTTTTTAAATTGGCCCTTCTTTTTCGTATGTTCATGTCTTTTGTATCTTCATAGCTTTTCCCTCCTGCCAAATGTCTTGCTTCTTTATTCTGCCTGAAGCACTCTTCTTTCCTCTCTTCTTTATCTTTTCCTAACTTATGAAGAAATTGGAGTTGAGGATAATTAGTGTACATGTCACCACTTCCAGGAAGTCTTCCTGAAAGTCTCTTAACCCTTCTCTAATGACAGATTAAATACCCTCCTCGGCATCTGTCTGTGTCCGTCTCCTCTATGAGACTAACTCACTTTGAGAACACTACACGTTTTTAGATCTCCAGAAATCAGCAAAGGATCTGGTCTGTGTCAGTATTCCATATGTCAGTTGAATAAATGAATGGATAAGATTGATTTGAATTTCTAGTACACAGTGTTTTTCCTCAAGAAAAGGGGAGATTTATTTGATCTCTCCAAATGTGTTTTAACTTCTCAACTCTATGGTTCTGACTATTTTTAGTGAGCTGCCAGGCAACTCAACTTCAGTTTGTATGTATTGTAGGAAGCAAGAGGACAGATGTTTGGGCAGTAAGTCCCAAATCTGGATCCCAGAGCTTAGTCATAAACTCCATGGAATATTCTCTCGCTGAATTACCAAGAATAATAGATTCAAATGATTTGTTTGTAGTAGAAAGAACTACACATTTAGTTTGTCCTTTCTAAGCTAGCATGGTTAACTACATTGTCCCTGAGAGTGAGTCAGTCTGAGTAAAGAAAAGTATTTTACGATTACCTAATGGTTACGATTAGGTAACAATCCATCTATTTCCTTGTTTTTGATTATATAATCATCCTACAGGATGGACTCTCAGTTCTGCCTCTTAACTAGCTCTGTGACTTGGGCAACTTCCTTGACCTTTCTAAGTCTTCATTTTCTAGACTAAAAATTTTAAAACATCTATCACTTAATTTGGGAAGCTGATGTGAAGATGTAGTGAGCTCTGTATGAAAAAAATGATTTGAGTGATCCCAACCAGCCCCATGGGCTCAGTTACTACTATCCATATGTGGGAAATAGTCCAGACACACGGATTCTTAATATTTCAACTGTCTCCTTGACACTCAGGTACCTCAAATCTATTCTGCCCAAATGGAATTCATGCTTTCCCCTTCCCTGTTCCTCACCCAGCTTTCCATAGCCCTCGGTGAGCATCTCTACCACTCATCCAGTTGTGAACCAAGAGTAATGGCATCATCCTCCACTCCCTCCTCATCCTTGCCCACATCCAAAGAGCTGCCCATTCAGCAAATGTAACTGAGAGTTGTGTCGAGTCCTGGGATTCGACCGCCCAAAGATTCTGATGCCCTCTCCCCCCCCACCACTCTGCCACCTTCTTACTTCAACCACCACCTCCTCCCATGGCAGGTTGGCCGCCCTGCATACACTCCTGCCTCTCAACAACTTGTTTTCCACACTGCAACCAGGGTGAACTTTTCAAAGTCTCTATAGGATCACAAAACCCATTAGTTACTTAAGACCCTTCATAGCTTCCCTTTACTTTAAGACCACAATCCTTCATGTATCTCATAGGTTCTGCCCCTCCCCAGGTTCCAGCCTCTCTTATCTCCTCTCTTCCCTCACTCTGCCTCCTTTCAGCTCTCACTTCACCTTTCTTCCCCTGCGACAGGCTCCTAGCACAATTTTTTAACTCTGCTTGGAACATTCTCTTCCCACTCTCTCTAGAGTGCAGGTGAAAGTCACCTCCTCAAGGATGCCTCAGAAACCCCGTCCATGAACGCCACAGCAACTGGCACTCCTCACAGCACTCTAGATGTTTTCTTCACATCGCTTAAGGCTGTTGTAATTAATTAGCTGGGCTTCCCAGGTGGCTCAGTGGTAAAGAATCCATCTGCCAATACAAGAGATGTGGGTTCAATCCCTGGGTCTGGAAGATCCCCTGGAGGAAGGCATGGTAACCCACTCCAGTTTTCTTGCCTGGGAAATCTCATGGACAGAGGAGCCAGGCAGGCTACAGTCCATAGGGTCACAAAAGAGTCAAAAACAACTTAGCGACTAAACAAAAATCAATCAATCCATTAGCTACATGCTGAAATCTTCTACCTTGTCTGCTGCTGCTAAGTCGATTCAGTCGTGTCCGACTCTGTGAGACTCCATAGATGGCAGCCCACCAGGCTCCGCCGTCCCTGGGATTCTCCAGGCAAGAACACTGGAGTGGGTTGCCATTTCCTTCTCCAATGCAGGAAAGTGAAAAGTGAAAGTGAAGTCGCTCAGTCGTGTCCGACCCTCAGCGACCCCATGGACTGCAGCCCACTAGGCTCCTCCTTCCATGGGATTTTCCAGGCAAGAGTACTGGAGTGGGGTGCCATTGCCTTCTCAGTAATTCTCAATTCTAGCTGCACATTAAAGTCACTGGAGAACTTTGTGAAAATACCAACCCCCGAATCCCATCCCAGACTAATTAAATCAGAATCATCAAGGTGGAGCCTGGGCATTGCTATTTTTTAATGGCTCCCTGGTGCATCTAATATGCAGGCAAGGTTGGGAACCATTGCTTCAGAGGGCAAGGACCAGGTCTGCGTATCCACAACTTTATCCCTAGAGCCAAGCACACGGCAGTGTCTGCACACAGTAGGCACTCAATAAATGGTAAATGTAGCTATGATTATTATTATTGTTGTTATGGCCAATATGGTTATGATTAAGATTATAACTCTTTTCACATTTTTGGCATCTGTGATCATTTACCACAAAATCCCAATTACGTATTAATAGCAGCAAAATCATGCTTTTAAAATTCAGCAAATTTCTATTTTCCTGTCAACACAGAGCGTCAATTAAGAACTGACTAGACTTACTTGACAAAATATTTTCACAACAAGCTATGTCTCCAAGGTGAAACAAAATACAGCATATTAAAAAAATTCATAGCTTAAAATTCTTTTCGATGTATGTATATACATTAGCAATTATAGTCACTTGAATAGGAACTTTCTAGTTTTGTAATGACAAGAGTTAACTGGATTGCCCACTGCTTTGTCATTCTGATTCTTTTTGTTTTACTCTTCTCTGTTAGCAGCTTTTCTCTCCTGCCACATGACCTTTTTTTATTAAGCAAATGTCAAACCCACTCACCACCCTGACTCAATGGCAGTTGAAGTTTCTTCTGCTTGCAGTTTTCCTATTAAGTCCTGTGTCAGAGGGCAAACTCTGTATAACTAACTCCTTTAGAGAACCTTCTAAGGATATAGTTTCTATAGTCCTATAGCCCAGGCCTCAGTCATCAACCTGCTCAGAATCACCAGAAAGGTTTGTTAAAGGAAAACCACTGGACCCCACCCTCAGAGTTTCTGATTCAGTATGTCTGCAGTGAGACCAGAGAATGTGTAGCTCTAACAAGTTTCCAGGTAATGCTGGTCCCGGGGCCACACTTTGAAAATCACTGCTACCTCCCACGTAATGGCTGATATTTTCTTAAAATAGAGAGAGAAGCTGTGAAGGCTTTTAGGGGTAACAGTGGGTAAAGACTGTATCCAATGTATTCTTTATAAATATAAAGAAAAAATATGTACAACCATGGGTCTTTCTCCCATGATTTCAGAGGGATTTTCTCTGTGCTATTTTGCAAACAACTCAACATATACCAGGCATACACTTCTCTTTTTAGAAGAGATTGTGAAGATATGTAGGGGCAGCATGCCTACAGTTTCTTCCTCACAGGGAAATTAGGAAACACCTCCAGGCTCCTTTTTAAAGGCAGCCCTGGTTCACCATTTCTGCAGCCAGCCAGATTTGTGAAGCCACCTTCAGGATTGTTTAACACAATGGTGGAAGAGGGGTTAAAGTAGCAGTGAGGGAATTGCTAAGAAGCTCTTCAAAGAAACAAACTTCACAGTCACTCTAGGAAGTTTCAGCAGAGGTTGGTGGGGAGGGGTAGGATAAGGGATTCCAAGGTATGCCAAAGCAAACTACTGAGCCCAGCACCAGCACCCTGGCAAGATGCCAGGCAAGCAAGCAAGACACTATCACTGGAAAAAATAGCTAGAGTGCACATAGATTTTAGCCTTAGCAACTGCTCAGCATGTCAGTGAGATATATTCAGATGTACAGACAAGACATCTTCTCTCTTCAAGGGGAACGACTAGAACAACAGAGGTTTTCTGTGTGCTGTCCTAATCTGGGGGCCGGTAGGGCACTCTAATGGTGCCCAGGACCATCCTGGTTTTAGTATATCTTCAGACCTTTTTTCAGTCTTTTCAGTTCCACTCACTTCCCCTTGTACCATCCCCACTCAGCTTCACTCCTACCTTCTCCACAACCACACAGGCACCCTCTCCTCTAAGACACACTCCCTCCTGGTAACCTCCAGCAATTTTAGTTTCACTTAAATCATTCTTTTTCCTTCCCTGAAGTAATTTTTGTGTCTGATTTCAGCGCCATATTCAGGCTTTGGGGGAATGAATGGGATTTATCTTTTTCAGATTAAAAAGAATCTCAAAGTCGAAAGGATCCTTAGAGTTTCTGCACTTCAAGGTTCCAGCCCTGACTACAGGAGACTCACCTGGGACTTTTTCCAGTCGTACCCAGAGCAATTGTATCAGAATTGCTGGGACTGGGCCCAGGTACTGGTCATTTCAAAAGCCCTTCAGGTGATTCTAATGCACAACCAAGGTTTCAAAATTCTCCTAAGTGGCAACAGTTCTACAGAATTCTTGAAAGATGGATATTTAACCTCTTCAGTAAACTTCTCCGTTGATGGGACAGTCATTGGAGTCAGGACTACACTACATGTCCATGTAGTCCTAGCCTTTGACAGACATCTGTAATTATCAAGAAGCTCTTATCTTGATTCAAGCTTTGTTACATTCTAAATTCTATCCCTTGATCCCAATGAGTTATGAAGCAACACAGAGTATGTTTACTTCTTTATTAATTTTTTTTCTAATCCTCAAAGACAAAGCTATTTATATACAAAACTATGTTCTGTTGGCAAATTTGCTAATCACACTTTCTATGTTCTCATTCAAATCACAGATAGTAAAAAGCAGAGACATTACTTTGCCAACAGAGGTCCATCTAGTCAAGGCTATGGTTTTTCCAGTAGTCATGGTATGGATGTGAGAGTTGGACTGTAAAGAAAGCTGAGTGCCAAAGAATTGATGCTTTTGAACTGTGGTGTTGGAGAAGACTCTTGAGAGTCCCTTGGACTGCAAGGAGATCCAACCAGTCCATTGTAAAGGAGATCAGTCCTGAATACTCACTGGAAAGACTGATGTTGAAGCTGAAACGCCAATAGTTTGGCCACCTGATGTGAAGAGCTGACTCCTTAGAAAAGACCCTGATGCTGGGAAAGATTGAAGGCAAGAGGAGAAGGGGACAATAGAAGGTGAGATGTTTGGATGGCATCACCGACTCAATGGACATGAGTTTGGGTAAACTCTGGGAGTTGTTGATGGACAGGGAGGCCTGGCATGCTATGGTCCATGGGGTCACAAAGAGTTGGACACAACTGAGCGACTGAACTGAACTGAGGAGGTGAACGCCAGGTGAGCAAGTGAAGCTTCATCTGTATATATAGCTACTCCCCATCGTTTGTGTTACCACCTGAGCAGTAACTTTAGATTCTCATAGGAGATAGAATCCTACAGTGAACTGCACACTAGAGGGATCCAGGTTGCACACTCCTTATGAGAATCATCCTGAAACCATTCCTACCCTGTCCCCAGTCCATGGAAAAACTGTCTTCCATGAAACCGGTCCCTGGAGCCTAAAAATTTGGGGACTGCTGATCTATAACCTTTCTTCAATGTGGATTTCATACCATCTTTGACATGATTTGGTAGCTCAGACCAATCTATGTTCAGAAAACATAGAAAGTGTGATTAGCCAACAGAACATGCTGCTGCTAAGTCGCTTCAGTCATGTCCGACTCTATGAGACCCCATAGACGGCAGCCCACCAGGCTCCCCCATCCCTGGGATTCTCCAGGCAAGAACACTGGAGTGGGTTGCCATTTCCTTCTCCAAGTCAACAGAACATAGTTTTGTATATAGAGTTTTGTCTTTGAGGATTAGAAAAAAAAGTTTTTAATAAAAAATCCACTTGCAATGCAGGAGATCCAGGTTTGATCCCTGGCTTGAAAAGATCCCCTGAAGAAGGAAATGGCAACCCACTCCAATATTCTTGCCTGGAGAATTCCATGGACAGAGGAGCCTGGTGGGCTACAGTCTCTGGGGTCGCAAAGAGGCAGACGTGATTGAATGACTAACACTTTCACACATTTGACATGATTTAGCCACGATTCATACTAATGCTAATCCTCTTAGTTCATTCTTATCCAGTCCATATTTCTCCATCTCATCTTTAAGCATATCATGAAAGACTTTGTTATACATCTTTCTCATACTAAAATTCTTACATATAAAAGTATACAACATGTGGGATTTGTCTTTAAAAATTCCAGTACCAACAACAAAAAGACTTAGTGGAAGGGAGAGTAACAGAGGAAACAAAAATCTCAGAACATGTATTGATAATTGTTGAAGATGGGTAATAGGTATGCAGAGGTTTATTATACTATACACTGTTTTTTGTTTGATGTTTTCTATAACTAAAAATTTTGTGAATCTTTTGCTGAAGTAGAGTACACTATTTTTATAAATTTGAGAGACTGCCAAAATTTATTAATTCTAGCCCCCAACTATCCATCTCCCAAATGGGGGTGATTTGATATGACTTGATTTAAAAACTCCATGCCAGCTCAAGTGGTTGGGATCTTTTCTTCCTAGGTTCTAACAAATCTTCCATATTTATTTTAAGATTTTTCCAAGAATTAACTTCATGTGGAATTTCCTGAATCCAATCTCTCCCGTATTTCATAACTTAGATTGCTAACTCTGAGAGTTTAAAGGTCATCTCTGTCATGTTCTTTAAACTCATTTAGAAAAGTCAGGGGCTTTCTTAATAACTTAATAATGCAAGTTTTAGTTTGAATTGATCCAACTGCATTTTTCTAGACTGAAGCAAAATAGAAGTTCAGAGTTCCAATTCCTTTGTGAAATCCATTGTCATTGTGCATCTCCCTTCCTGCTCATGTTCTTGAACTGAATCATAACCAAAATAACTTTTTTTTGATTTGTTATCTTTAGCATTTTTTCTTGCATGCCTAATCTCCAGATGATACTTGGCCCAAGTGACACTATTTTTAAAAGAATTCTCCTAGCTTCTAAACATTTTCTCAATTACTCACTATTTTTCCTCTATTGTACAATATCTGGGGAAATTTTTTTTTTTATAAAAGTTATGGTCCTCATAGACATTTTTAGAAAATAGAGAAACACATAAAAGAAAAAACTCACCCATAATTTCTGAGCTCCTTATCAAACTCCTTCTGGTCAAATGAATGTTTTAAATGTTTATCTTCTCTTATCTATTAAGATTACTTGTGATTATGTAAGTAGATTTCTCATTTAGTTGATTATTTCATTTTTAGACTCAACTTTTTTGAGCCATATTCTTTACCAAATCTGGCCATGGAATCTCACCTATCATCTTTCTGATTTTTTTTTAATCTGCCTTCTTAAAAATTGAAGCCATGTGTCTGGTTGCCTTGTATTTCTCACCTTTAGGATTATTAATGCCTAAATAAACTAGTTATTTCTCCTACATTTCTAACCATATCTTTCTTTTCAATCAGAATTAAATCAAGGAAGAAGGGCACTAATGAAGGCTTCACAGGTGGCTCAGTGGTAAAGACATACAGGATCAGAGGTAGATGAGAGGCTCAGAAATGAGGCCCTCAGGTATCACATCTACTTCACCAGCACCCAGTTTTACCCAGCACTCACCCTGTCTCCTTCCTACCTCCTCAGGTGAAAAGAGAAGGACTACAGACCAGAAAAGCTCCCGTCACGCTCACAGTCACATCCAGCATCATTTCTTATGTGTTTGCTGGGTACCAGGGACTGTGCTAAGCACTTTACATGCATTATTTGTGAAAGCCTCCAACACTGTAGATACCATCAGACCCTTTTTTGCACTTGAGGAAACTGGGAGTCAGAATATGCTCATGGTCACACAGACACTGAGTGCAGAGCTGGAATCTGAACACAAGCTTGTCTGAGTCTGGCAAGTCCACGCTCTTAATTATCAGGAGGAACTGATAATCATCTAATTCTCTTCTATCCCTCCCACCCCCACCTACTACCCACCCACTTCCTTCAGCCAAGCAGAACCAGTTTACGTAGCCATCCTCTGAGAAAAGTTGCAATGAACTATTTCTGTCTCATAAGTTGTTAGGTTGGGTTTTGTGGCTGACCTTCATATCCTGTGATCTTATGATCTTGACCACAATAGGTTGTTCCAGCAATTTCTGCTTAAGCCAAAGCTTAGGCTGGGTTTCATGATCTCAGTTAATATCTATAACAAAACTATAAACTAAGTACTCATATTTTAATCCCATTGTATGGGTGGAAAACTGCTATTCAGAGAAGTTAAGTTACCAACCTGAGGTCAAACAGCTAGTAAAGGGCAGAACTAGGACTGGAAGTTGGTTCATCTGCTCTATCTCCTTTCGGGAGAAAGATCAATGGAGTTGGCCTGGAACAAGAAACCCTCTTGAAATCAATTTGTGACAACAGAGGGGAGTTGTCCAGCCACCACAGCAGAGAACAGAATCAGAGAAGAGAGGAGTGTTTTCCGTGGAAGAGAGATCGGAGGTGGATACCTCCACAGTAGCTGTCTTGTCATGTGAGCTGGTGCTACACCTTCATCAAAGGGGTCCCCAATCCAGCTGATATGTAGCAGTAGAGTCTATTATCTGTATTTCCTGACTAATCCATATGGGGAAGTAAACAGGCAAACGAATCCAGTCCTTGTCACCTGTGCCTGACACAGACACACTCTTTAGGCTTAAACTCCCTGCAACACACCCCATCCCAAATCTGGTCTGAAGGATGGAGTGACCTTGGAACCTTGCAGATCCTGATCCTTGAATCCTACCTTCAACCCAGCCTCCTGCTTTACTTCCTCTCCCGATAATAACTCTTGCCTCCTTCCTCTTTGTCTGCCAGCTTCAGGAAGAGGATATGGAGGCCTAGGGTGCTTTCAACAGGCCCTCGGTGCCCTGGATGTACATCAAAGGTTTCCTGGAAGAACAACAAGTTGGATGCAGTGGGCAACTCAGAAGGCCATACAAGTATTGGTCTCCAGCATTTCCACTTCCTGGGTCTACCAGGGTCTTGGGGTGGTGGGGAGTAAATCCAGAATCTTTCCCCAGCTTTCACACCTGCAGGTAGAGCCCCTATTCTCTACAAGAGACCTCAGAGCTCACAGACATCCCCACATCTCTGAGGTTGGCCAGAGCGAAGAGTTACTGGTGAGAGTAAGTGCTGGAAATGCTGACAACAAACCATGGAGTGCATTTTTAGTGCTCCCATAAAGTCTGTGTATTCTAAGGATCTTGTATACACAGCTGGTGCTGGTACTGCGTCTTCAGATACCACACACGATGGGCTATTCCAAGAAAGATCCAGGAATACAAAAAGCAGGATTTCTTGGCTTCAGGTCTCTTCCCTTTGAAACTCTGTTTTATGAAGAGTTTGGCAAAGGGACAAATTGCTACCCAGATCTTTCCTACTGAAAAGCAAACAAACACACACACAAAACTGAACAAGAAAATCACTTGGTTATATAAAGCATTCCACCCTCAGGAAGACAGGATATAGTAATCAGAAACAGAAAAAAAGGAAAAAATTGACTAGGAACCTCTATATATATATTTTTTTACATAGACGGTCTATTTCCTTCCACCCCTATTCCAGGGTCCTCTGCTGTTCTATTTCTTGGTTACCAAACTGTCCCATCTTCAAATCTGTTCCTCCTTTCCATAATCAGCAATATCTAGAAACTGAGTTCCCAAGACAACCACAAATATTTGTTATTCTTTTTGTCATGTGATTTGCCTTAAAAATAAACTCAGATATTTTTCCTACCATCAAAATGACAGGAAGAATGTAAATGGATATTGGTTTTTTTATGCATACCTATGAAATAACTAAGGCACAATGCCACTTGGGCAAAATTTCTAGGAATACTGTGAAACTCCTAAAACAGAAAATAATATAAAAACTGGGTGTGTTAGAAGATTATTCCATGTTTAAAATGGAACAAGCAAAAGAAGGCTTGGGGGAAATGGATTAGAATAAGCAGATAAAGTTTACATGCACCCAAACAAGTAGAAAATGTTTTCCTTTAGAAAGGGAGAGGCGAAGAGCAGAGGGAACATTTGCTCTGAGGTCTAGTCAAGGTTTAGCCTCTTTCTGTTGAAATGCCCCCTTGATGTGCCAGCCAAGGACCCCCAAAGACCTCCATTTGAAGCTGACAGTACTTGAAACCAATTCACAAACAATATTTGTTTTCTGTTCTCATGTGACTCTGGAGTGGTTGACCTTTAGGGAATAATGGATAGAGTCTCTATTAAGGCTCCAACATGGTAATGACCCCACTACACAAATTATTGTGAATTAGGGAGCTTTCAAATTAAATGAGATTCAACAAATGGCATTGTCACAATGGCAACAGTGATACTCACAAAACTTTACATTTTGATGGTCTTGACAAGAGTTTGCAAACACGCACTTACGTCCATTCTCTTTTCTGATTTCCAGAGAAACTCTACAGGACACAGAAGAAACACACACACACACAAATCCCATATTCAGGTATGTAAAAGCTGAGGCTAAATAGCAAGGGGACTTGTCCACCCTGTACGTGGCAGGGTTGTACAATTCAACCAAGGCTTCCACGTCCAGCCCCACGTCCTTTTACCTTAGATGTTCTCTATGGCTCCACCTCACCATTCCCATTATCATCCAAGAATCCCAAAACGAATAGAATTTGTGACACAGAGGACTGGAAGTTTAAAAACCATCCTTAGAGCTTTTAGAGAATTCAGTGCAGAAGTAAAACAACAGAAAGATTGTGGGGAAACAAACAGGAAGTGTTCAGATGAACTAATGCAGGATGAAGTCAATAAGGCAACAGGGAAATTCTCTCTCTCTTCCTCCTTCATGTCCTCTCTACTCAGAACTTCCTCAAAGGGCCTATTCTAAGATTCAGGACTTCCCCAAATGACCGTTTCATCCAATATTGGATAGTCTCTTAAATTCCTCTGGCTAACCTTCCTGACTGACCAGGAGCAAGTTTCCAATGTTTTCTTGGAACTACCATATCAGTACCAGTCACATTCATGTCATTATCTCCTTTGACAGATGTCCCTTATATTACACGGCCTCTGGATCCTTCCCCATTCTGGACACATCCACCCACCTACTTTGTCAACATCTCACTTTCAGTGTGATGCACAGAGGAAATGTACCACCCATAATGTGATTTTCAGTTCTTCACTCCATAAATCAATCAAAAGTAAATTGGTATGTACTGAATCACGAGGGAACTTTGGGGGTGATGGGAATGCTCTATATCTTGATGGGGATAAAAAGGGCTGTTGTAAATGACGTAGTGGACGTCAAGCTCTTAAAAGGGTCCTTTATGTGCTCGTGTTCAGTTGCTTCAGTAGTATCCAACTCTTTGCAACCCCATGGACGGCAGCCCCCCAGGCTCCTCTGTCTGTGGGATTCCCTGCAGGAATACTAGAGTGGGTCACCGTGCTATCCTCCAGGGGATATTCCTGACACAAGGATTGAACCTCCATCTCCTGCATCTCCTGCATTACAGGCAGATTCTTTACCACTGAGCCATTGGGGAAGCCCAACTCCTTTACGCATCACTTCAAATCAGTGCCTTCATGGCACTATCTCTGCAGTGTTACCTACACACTTCAGAGCAGTGTATTTGGAGAAAGACTTTAACAAACTGGAGGAAAGAAGGTCCAAAGAAAAGAAAGAAGCTCTTGTTCACTGAGCTTCCACCAGCGTTTTGTCCCTCTCTGTTTGCCCTGTCCAGCTTTGCCCTGCTCTGGGAAAGATATCGGTTTTCATCCTGAGGATGAAAACTTCTGGAATTTATTAGGAACCCCATCTAACTTCTGGAATATATTAGGAACTTCTTCACCTTAGTGGGAGAGCATCTGGAAAACCATGATTGCTCCCATGCCTGGTGTTAATTGTTCTGGAAAGAATCTCATGTCCCCTCTGGAAGAATCTGGGCAAACTTCCCTAGCTAAATCCATCCCAAAGTCTGTAACAGTCTGTCTGGCTATCCAGGTACTGGTCCTCATTTCATTTCCACCCGAGGACGAGAGTCTGGCCATATATGTTGACCAAATTGTTAGGGGGCTGACTCCCTCTACTGGTCCACTCCTTTTACATAGGACCTAAATTCAGTTTCTGATGTTCTCTCTGTGCTTATGCAGACAGATCTCCCTACCTGACAATGTGGCCACAGACCAAGAATGTACTTCCCAGACACCCCAGAGCTGGACCCCACTCCTCAGATCCAAACCCTTCAACATGGCCATGGGCTGGATCAAACATGAGTTTATTCCCCTCCCTTGGACATGACCTGAACTAATCAGGGCAACTTCCTTTCACTCTCTCCCATCTGCAGAGATGAGGCAAATCTCATGTCAACAGATATTCCATTTAGAACACTGACAGGAAGGAAAAAACATACAAAGGGCAGACATGTGAGCTCATAGAGCAAAGCCAGGAATTTAGGATTTAGTACAGGGGCAAATAAGTCTAAAAATACTAATAGAAAAACTTTGATCGGTGCTATTTTATAATTTCATTCATCCATTCATTCACTATGCACTCACTCATGCTTGCACTGATCTGAATCATATTTGATTGCCTGGAATGTGAGTGGTTCTAGATACATAAACAGGAATAAGACTTAATCCCTGCCCTTAAAGAACACAAAAATTAACGCTCAGAATGTCAGTGTCATCATCTTGACCTATTAAATATATTTTTAAATGCTTGGTGTGCTCTGTTAGAGAAAAGAGAAAGATGCAGTACACTTTAGTAAATTAGAGAATTCCGTTCAACAATATCAGCTATAATTAGCACAAAATGTCATGTGTGAGCTTCATTTCTTTAGTGACAGTACCGTTAGCCTTGAATCTGGCGTTTCTAGGTCTGCATCTCACCTTTGGCCCCCCTAGTTATACCAGGCACTGGCCTCACTTCCTTACTTGCAATATGAGAATAACGGTAGTTCTCATAAGATTATTATAAAGGGCAAATGAGGTAATATATACAAAATGCTCAACATGGTGCCTGGAATAACCCTGTTTCTGTTGTGTTTTCCTCTTCAGATATGCATATTATACTTTTATTTATGCACTTAATATTAACAAGATCTTTCCATTTTTCAATTTTATCTTAGCACCTCCATTTGGGATTAACAACATCTAAGGTTAGGGGCTTCCCTGGTGGCTCAATGGTAAAGAATATGCCTACAATGCAGGAGATGTGGATTCGATCTCTGGGTTGAGAAGATCCCCTGGAGAAAGAAATGGCAACCCACTCCAGTATTCTTGCCTGGGAAATCCCATGGACAGAGAAGCCTGATGGGCTACAGTCCATGGGGTCACAAAGAGTTCATGGGCATGAATTAAAGACTAAACAACAATAACAAGGTCAAGTGCAACTGGCCTTGAAAAGAAAATCCTAAGAAGTTAAAACAGTAACCAACAGAGTCTCCCACCCCGAACCCTTCACTAGACACTTCTATCCTTGACTACCTCCCTGTTCCTTAAACAAACCATGCCTCTTCCTGACACAGAGCTTGACACGTGCTGTTCCCTTTTTCTGCTCTATGTTCCCCTTGCCACATTCTCACCCAGCTTCTGCCTTCTCATTTCTTAGATCTTCACTTCACTTCACTTAATTGTACCTCACTTTTGCTGGGTACCTGCTGTTCTCCTGACACTATAATGACTGCTTTCATGGACTTTCTTATTCAGTCCTTGCAACAGACCCTGAGCCTCTAGCCCCATAGAGGCTTTACACCAATAATTGGATGACCTGTGGAGACAGGACTCAGATGCAGACTCTGTGCCCCATCTCCCTGTCCCCACTCTCCTTCACCCTCTCACCTCCCTGCACCCTCTTACCTCCCTATGCCCTCTACCTCTTTATCCCTCACCTCCCTGACCCTCACCTCCCTGGTACCCATACCTCCCTGCACTCCCACAAAAAAATAGTAATCAACAAAAGGGATAAACATACCCATAACCCTAATCAAAAACCGCCCAGAAATTAAAATTTATGAGAAACTTCTCAAAACTATCACCTACTAGGAAAAGAAACACATGAAACTTCCCAGGTTAAAACTAAACCAATTGTAGGAAACATTAATGAGAATATCCCATTCAAGTTTCAGTGTTTCAAAGCACATCTGGAGTCTGCATTAAGTTACAGATACTATGCTTAGAGTGAGATTTGGACAGCTAAAAGCTGATCCAAAGCTTTCCAAAACATTAGCCAACTGGAGCTTGACGGAAGAGGGAAATACAGTAGGAGACTTGGGCCTCTTCAGACTGGAGAATGACAGACACGGAAGAGTCATGATATCCTTGCAAATATCTAAGGGTCTATCCTATGGAGGGAGATTTAGGTTTGGTCCGTCTCTTTGGCCCACAGGACAGAACTGGTGCTACTGACAGAGGAAAAATGCAGGGAAGGAGAAATGTTTCAATTAGACTTTATAACGATCATATCTTTCTAACAGAGCTGTCTAATATAGTAAGACAACTTTCTCTGGGAGGTCGGGGAGGTAAAGTATAGGAGAGTAAGAAGAAACCTTAAAGATTCAAAAGAAAGCCCAATGTGATTGAGAAGCTCGACTGTGGATATGCCCAGACCATGATAACTTTTCCAGACATCCACAGTAGGAAAAGTAAAACAATGATCTAAGAACCATTAACAATAAAATGAGGATAATAATAATATTAATCTGATAGAATTGTGTGATGATAATAATAATACATAAAGAAAAAAGTCTTCAACATGAAAGGCAGAAATGAAAACAAACAACAGTGATAAAAAGAGAAAACAGAGAGAATAAAACTTCAATTTTTAGCCTCAGAGAAATAAGAAAATATTATATCTATGAGGCCAAAAGAGTGTACAGCTTTGTTTAAAGAAACCACCAGGAAATAAAAACAAGCTTTTAGAAATTTAAACCATAAAAGCTGAAATAAGAAATTTTTAAATGTTATGGTTGAAAGATAAAGTTGAGGAAATACCCTGGAAAGTAGAGCCAACTGTCAAAGGAGAGAAAACAAACGAAATTTAATTAACATGAGAGACAACATCTGACTAATAGGCCTTCCAGAAAAGAAGAACAGAGAACAGCGTGGGAAGGAAATTATCAAAGAAAACATATGAGAAAATTTCCCCAAACTGAAAAATCTGAATTGCCAGATGGGAGGGGCTGAATGCCCAACACAATGGATGAAAAACACACACCAAAGTACACCAGCATAATTTTCAGTACACAACGGATAAATAAAAATCCTAAATGCTTCCTGGAAACGAAGGGTGGGGTGGAAGGAACAAGTGATATAAAAATAATTGGGAGTTAGAATCGCATTGAACTTCAAAACTCTGATACACAAAGGCCTCGACATTTTTCCCCCAGTACACCTTTTCTCAGGAAGTTACTGAAGGATGTGCTCCACCCAGATGAGGTAGTGAACCTAGAAAGAGGAAGAGATATAGTACAAACCAAGAATCAACACAGGAGAAAGGTCAAGGGAAGTCCAGGAGGACAACTATAAAGCAGGCCAAGAGACCAGCCAGCTTAGACTGGAACAAGACAATGGATTCAGAAAGGCAGGGGAGGCGGGGTGGGGGGTGGGGGCGGTTAAAAAAGAACAGACAGGAAAAGAAAAGGGACAAAAAAGAAAAGATTTACTAACTATACAGGAAATTATATCAAAAGTTTTACCAAAAAAGAATTGCTATCAGAGACACAGATGAAAAAATGTCCCATGTGCCACAACTACTGAGCCCATGATTTCTAGAGCCTGTGCTCTGCAACAAGAGAAGCCATAGAAAAGAGAAAACCATACACAGCAAACAGAGAGTAGCCCCTGCTCACTGCAACTAGGGAAAGCCCATGCAAAGCAATGAAGACCCAGTGTAGCCAAAAATAATTAAACATAAAAGAATAGAAATATATTTTTTTTAAAAAAAGGAAGAGGTAGATAGTCATGCACAGAAGGAGATGTGGAGGGAGACACATGGAGAGGAGAATGCCATGTGAGGATGGAGACAGAGATTTGGGGTTGTATGGCTGCAAAGCAACAGACAAATTCTGCAAAGCATTGTCAGTAGCCACCAGATTCCAGGGGAGCTGCTGACACCCTCATTTCAAACATTGGGCCTCCAGAACTGTTGCTTTAAGCTCCCCAATTTATGGTTCTTCATTACATTATGGTAACCCTAGGAGACTTGCTAGAGTACTTATTATTAACAGGAGCCACTTTAAGGTACTCCTAAAATTCCAGGTTTTATAAACATACGCTTATGAGTTTTTTTGAACTGATGCGAAGAAAAAAAGGAAAGCTTATTTTTATCCTTTTTACCTTTATTGGACTTAAAAATGAAAGCTGAAGATAAAACAACTTTGTTTAACTCTGTGCTATGTGAAATTATGAAACTATGAATATATTATGAATACATTAATTCTGTAAAATATTAAAAAAATACTTCATTTGAAAGGAAATATCATCAGAAAGGAAATGAGTTATATTTAGAATACCAAGCAATGATGGAATGGAATATTTCACGCCACGTTTCTTTTATGCATGCATTAGCTCGCTGGCTGTGCTAACATGTTAGTTATACTGTCTCGCCCCTTCCCCAACCCCCAACCCTGGTATAGCTGAATCCAAAGAGTGGTGGAAAATGGTAATCAACATTTCCTTACAAACATGTACTTGGCCCAGATAAAGTTTTAACTAAAACTTAAAAAACAACAAAAAAAGAGACCTTATTAACACCAGTAAAAATGAAACGTCACACAGGAAAGGAAATCTAAGCCACAAGCAACACTTAACTTAGATTTCTAAGGTAAATATCAGATTCTGACTGAACCAGAAATTGTGATATCACCATACAGTGGTGGTGGTATGGAGAGAACAACCCTGGGGGAATGTAAGAAAGCAAAGCACTCAGCTACCACAACAGGAAAGCAACAGATAACATCTACTAATAAATTAGCAGAGTAAGCACAAATGCCAAAAGAAATCCTAAAAAGATTTAAAGGGTTAATCTGCAGAACAGGACTTAAGGGTAAGGGGGCGGGCAGAAAGTGATGGCATGGGTGACTGCAGTTCTTTGCTATGATTATTAAACTTGACTTGCTTCCCTGATAGCTCAGTTGGTAAAGAATCCACCTGCAACACAGGAGACCCTGGTTCATTCCTGGGTTGGGAAGATCTGCTGGAGAAGGGATAGGCTATCCACTCCACTATTCTTGAGCTTCTCTTGTGGCTCAGCTGGTAAAGAATCCGCCTGCAATGCGGAAAATCTGGGTTCGATCCCTGGGTAGGGAAGATCCCCTGGAGAAAGGAAAGGCTACACATTCTAGTATTATGGCCTGGAGAATTCCATGGACTATGCAAAGAATCGGACAGGACTGAGTGGCTTTCACTTCACTTTAATTATATGCATGCATTACTTTGATAAAATTTGATATTGACTTCTTAAAGAGAAATCCTGCCAGTATATCAAATTAAAAAACTCCTGCAGCCACTGAACTAGTTGATTATCAAGGTCTGTAATTCTTTGAGACATATTTGATGTCCTCATGTTCCCTAGTGGAGCTATTGATCTGTGCTGGGAAACTTCATTTACAAGGCAGACAAAGGAGAATTGTAGCCAATCTTACTATTATGACACTAAGAGTTTAGTGGTTTTCAGTTTTGCAAACACCTGTTCTTTTTTAATCCAATATAAGTTTCTTGTTTCATTTTCATTCCTACTTTCATCTGCTCCTGTTATTTGAAATTCAGATTTATTTCTTACCTGCTTAATTATTTAGTAGTCAGTAAGTTACTTTCCATTTAACATTAAAATTTTTCCGTAACAATTTTTTATGATTGCAAAATATTATATGCTTACTTTTAAAAATTTGGAAAATACAGAAATAAAAGAGGAAAATAAAAACCCACTCATAAATATTCCTTTTAATACTTCATTATATATTTGCCAGTCTTCCTCCTGTGTATATTTAATGTCTACATTTATAAATTTTTTAACAAAATGGGTCTTGATTGTTCAACTTTATAACTTGTTTTTTTCTTAACAATGCTTTTTTCCTTTTGTCCTTGGAAATTCTTTTACTATATCATTTAATTATTTGATTGTTTCACCTAGGCATGTACATTATGTTATTTCTAATCGTTCACTATCACAAACCATGCTCTAATGAGTATCCTTGAAGGTACATCTATGCACATATCCAGGTTGCTTCACTTAGGGTAAGTTCTGATGTGCTTAGTAGATGTGCTGGGTCAAAGTGTACACATTTTTAAGGTTTTGAATAATTATAGCCACATTTCCCTCTAGAAAAGCTTACCCACTGCATTCTGGCCAACAATTTGGCAATATTAATTTTCCCACCTCTTCAACAACAATGAACATTTTTTTTAAATGAAAAACTTTTCCTATTGATATGTGAGAAATGCAGCCCTGGTTGGGTGTTTAGGAGTCAGTGGAAGACCTTCTAGAATCTGTCTTGGGGATCTTCTGGGATATGCAAGTGGTATGTTTCCTTGACATCTAAGATCATTTTACATATTAGGATGAATCATAAGAAAGTGCCAATTAGAAAACAGTCAGTTTCAAAAGCTTCAACCTAATAAATTTATTTGTCAATTGGGGAAGGTCTCTTAGGTTAAGAACTGACCAAACTGCCAATGCCTTTTAAAAGTGTCTCAGTTACAGAAGAGCCACCAGTACAACCTGCTCTAATGTAAAGGCCTTGCTGCGTTTCTGCCCACTGGCTGGATGGGGTGGGCTGAGTCAAAGTGAACCATGACTGGCTTAGGAGGGGGACTCGGTCATGGAGTCCACTGACAGGTGGCTTTGCTTTAGAGAAGCACTACTGTGAAGCAGCATTCTAGAAAGAAAGTATAAAATCAGGAAGGGTAAAAAGAAGTCAGAGAAACCTCAGGAACACTTCATGTGTGTGAAGGAATGTCCAGAGGGTGTGGCTCTTGACTAATAAAGAAACATTTACAGCCCCAAAGGGGAAGGCACCTGAGGAGTACCATCGTCTCCCATGAAAAAAAAGTGTCTCTAACCGTTCAGAGTTCACGTGCACAGATGAATTAGAGAACTAGTGGCATAAGTGGGAGCTGCAGAGTTTGCAGGGAAAAAGTATATGTCATCAATGTCAAGAAGTTCTGCAGGACATCACTAACAAGGAGGCATGGTGTCAAGGAAAGCGGTCTTTCAAAAGACAGAGCAGCTGGACTCCAAAACACTCAGCCACTGACAAGGTGGCTTGGGCACATTCTTTCCCAACTCAGGACTTCAATACTTCTGTCACTCAGATACTGCTGCAATTTGGAGATCAATTTACAAATTCTACTTTTAGGAATTTATCCTAAAGAAATCTTGTGAGATGACCCACAACAGTTTTTGTAATAGTAAAATATTTGGAAATTTCCTAAATATTCCACAAAAGGTAATGGTTAAATAAATATATGGTATATGTTCAAATAATGGAGTACTATACATGGTCATTAAAAATCATGGTGGACTTCCCTGGTGGTCCAGGGGTTAACACTCTGCCTGCCAATGCAGAAGACAAGGATTTGATCCCTGGTCTGGGAAGATTCCACATGCTGAGATACAGCTAAACCCATCCATCATGACTACTGAAGCCTGTGTACCCTAGAGCCCATGTGTGTGTAAGTGTGTTAGTCGCTCAGTCGTGCCCGAGTCTTTGCGACCCCATGGACTGCAGCCCACCAGGCTCCTCTGTCCATGAGATTTTCCAGGCAAGGATACTGGAGTGGGTTGCCATTTCCTTCTCCTAGAGCCCGTGCACCACAAAAAAGAAGCCGATGAAACGAGTAGCCCATGCACCGCAACTAGAGCAGACCCCGCTCAGTGCAACTAGAGAAAGCCCATGCACAGCAACGAAGACCCAGTACAGCCCAAAATAAATTAATTGATTTAAAAAAATCTTACCCCAAAACAATTTGATTGTCCTAGCAAATTATAAAGTAAAATATAAGATTACAATCAGTGTGGATAAGATGGCTCCAAATTTTTAGAAAATAAGTAATAACAATAAGTAGGAGAAAACAGAACAAAAGGGAAGTTAAATGACAATGATGTATGAACAGTGAGCTTACAGAGGATTTTTGTTTTCTTATTTGTTCTTTATATATCCCAAATTTTATTTATTTATTTTTTTGTTTTAAGCACTTAATTTTATTTATTTTTAAGTAAAAATTTTATATATTTAATTATTATTTTTTTTACTTTACAATATTGTATTGGTTTTCCATAAAAAAACTTGTATTATTTGTGTAATTTTAAAAGGCAGCAATACAATTAATTATATTTTAATGAAGAGATCTGAGAATACTCAAGGGGCCTTCCAGCACGAACATTCATTGAGTCTTCTTAAAATGCCAAATGCAGAAATATCTAGACCACACTTGAACTGTGTGAGACCCGGGCTCACACAGGAGGAGACCCGGGTTCAATCCCTGCAGGAGACCCGGGTTCAATCCCTGGGTCAAGAAGACGCCCTGGAGAAGGGAATGGCACCTCATCGGGAAATCCCATGGACAGAGGTGTTTGGTGGGCTACAGTCCATGGAGTTGCAGAGAGTCAGACAGGACTGAGCAACTGACACTTTCTTCACGTCTATCCTGCCCTTATCTTGTCTTAGGGTGCATAATTCTCCAAATCATTGGATTTTGCAAACAGATATACCATATGAAACCATAAGGCAGTTCTGGAAAGTGCAACAGTGACTAGGAGCCTGGTGTTTGGGCTGTCTTCATAGTCTGAATCCTGGAGTGAGCTTACTGAGAAAGACACATGTGTAAAAGAGTACACACTTCTTGGCCCTGTAGGGCTTCCGCCTTTCAAAGAAAATGACTGCCATATGGATGGTTTATCAGCACCAAGTTATAAGCCTTCCTATAAAATTTGCCTTTCTCAAAAAACTTTACAGAGAGCTGATGATAGAGGCTGTAAATAGGATACCCGGGACAGAAACTGGCTATTTCTAGCCAAAGTGAACATTTGCTGTATTGTCTGCCAAAAATCCGTTTCCTCTTCTTCTGGTACCAGGACTCTGAATTTCCTTTGAGGAACCATGCCCCTCTCACACTCAGCCATGTTCTCCAGATATCACTGGGGAGAGGAGAAGCAACAGGATCAAGTCCAGTGAGAATTTGGCTCCCAGCACTCCACCAAACGGGCTCTTACGGAGCTCACCATGGACCTCCACTGTGTTGAATGCAATGGTCACTTCTCAGTTTCACTTTATTTGACCCATGAGCAGCATTAGATCCAGCCAACCACTCCCTCCTCTTCCTTAAAAAAAAAAAAATTTCTTTATTTATTTTATTTTTGGCTGTGCTGGGTCTTCATTGGCTTTCTCTAGCTGGGTGAGTGGGGGCTATTCTCTAGTTGCAGTACACAGGCTTCTGCTGTTGCAGAGCACAGGCCCTGGGGTGCACAGGCTTCGGTAGTTGTGGCAACTCAGTAGCTGCCGCATGCCAGCTCCAGAGCGCAGGCTCCATAGTTGTGGTACATGGGCTTAGTTGCTCTGCGGCACATGGAATCTTCCTAGACTAGGAATCAAACTGTGTCCCCTGCACTGGCAGGCAGATTACCAACCACTGGACCATCAGGAAAGTCCCTTTCTCGTCTTAACACACTTGGCTCTCAGGACAACATACTCTCCTAGTTTATTCCCTCCCCCCACCCCAACACACACACACACATAGACACACTTTCTCTATCTTCTTGGATGATTTCTCTTCTTGTTCCCAGTCATTAAATTTGTAGCATTCCAAGGCTCCGTCCTTGGAGCGCTTTTCTATCTGCACTCCCATGGTGGTCTCGTCCAATCTCACTGCATTAAAATCCAGTCTCACTGAGTTTCAGCACCACCTAACACACCTGGGGATGGTGACTACCTGTTTGTGGTGGGCTGGGTCCTTCCATGGCAGATGCAGAGCTGTGGTTTTCCTGGGGCTGGTGTGGTCGTCCTGGGACTGGTGCCCACACACTGGTCTGTGAGGCTAGGTCCTGGTCCCCTCTGCACAGGGCTGTGTCCAGCGATGGGTCTGGACTTAGGGGATCTTAAAGCAGCCTGCCTGCTGTGGGTGGGGCTGTCTCCCTGCTTGGCTAGTTGTCTGGCCCAAGGCATTCCAGTATTCATGTTTACAGCCCTGAATTAAGCAGGGCTGGGGCTAGGTCCCAAGACTAATAAGGTAGAGAAAGTGTTAGTTGCTGTCGTGTCTGACTCTTTGCGATCTCATGGACTGTAGCCCACCAGGTCCCTCTGTCCATGGGATTTCCCAGGCAAGAATACTGGAGTATTCCCTTCTCCAGGGGAATCGTCCCGACCCAGAGATCAAATCCAGGTCCCCTGCATTGCAGGTGGATTCTTTATCGTCTGAGCCAGCAGGGAAACCCTAAAAAGGTAGAGAGAGGGTTCCAAAATGGCACTTGCCAGCATTAGTGTCCATTCACAGAATGAGATCCCCAATATGCCTGCTACCAGTGTTTATGGCCCCAGGGTCAGATCTAAGTTGTCTCCTGCCTCTCTGAGAGGTCTCCAAGATCAAGAGGTGGATCTGACCCAGGCTTCTTCAAATGACTGCTTCTGCCCTGGGTCTGACAGCACATGATATTTTATGTGAGCCTTTTAAGATTGTAGCCTCCATTTCCTGCAGCTGTCTGGGTCTCTCCAAAGTAAGCCTTGCTGGTTTTCAAAGCCAAATACTCTGGGGGCTCACTTTTCCAGAACGGGATCTGCAGCTGGGGTGTCCCATGTGGGGCTCAGATCCCTCGCATTTGGGGGAAAACCTCTGTAATTGTGGTTATTCTTTCATTTGGGGGTCACCAACCTAGAGGCATGGGCCCTGACAATACTATGTCTCCGCCCTTCCAACCCATCTTGCTGTAGTTCCTTCCTTATATCTTTAGCTGTTGAAGATCTTTTCTGGAGGGTTCTGGCCTTTCTCATCAATAGTTGCTCTGTAAATACTTGTAATTTTGGTGTGCCTTTGGGAGGATATGAGCATCCTACTCCATCATCTTGAGAACTCTTCCAAGAAGTGATTGGATTTTGAAGGGAGAGCCAACAGTATTTCCTGACTGGATATGGATAGAAAGCAAAGAGAGAAGTAAATTTGATTCCAAGGTTTTGGGCCTTCCAAAAACTAGGATGGAGTGGCCTTGAGCTGAGAAAGACGGTAGGAGAAACAAGTTTGAGTGGGAAGCTCAGGATCTCAGTTTTGGATGTTTTCAGTTTGAGATGCCTTTGCTAAGAAATCCTATTTGGAGACTTCCCTATGGTCCAGTGGTTAAGACTCTGCACTTCTACTGCAGGGGGCACAAGTTCAATCCCTGGTCAAAGAACTAAGATCCTGCATGCCGCATTGCAAGGTAAAAAAGAAAAGAAAAGAAGCGCCTCTTTGATGTGGAGATTTTGAAATAAGCAGATGAATATACAAGTCTGGAGTTCAGAGGAGAAGACGGTACTAGAGAAACAAATGTGGGCCCCAGATCTGCCCACCAACAGATCAACACCAGCTCTGGGGCAAGTTGAGCCCCTCAGCCAGCCATATTGGGACTGGGCCTTACTTATCAGCAGGCCAATACAAATTTCAGTACATCCCAGATCCTGTAGCCAACTGTGTCAAGAACTGGCCCCACCTACAAGCAGTCCAACACCTGCTCTCAGACTCCTGGGTTCTGCAGTCAGAGACACTGGAACCTGGTCCTATCTACCAGTGGGCCAGCACCAGACCTGAGATACCCTGAGATCCAGTCCCACCCCCTGCAGGCTGACACCAGCTTCTGGACACCCTCAGGACCCTATAACCAGAGACTTTGAAATCTAGGTCCACACACTAGTGGATCCACGATCTCCTGGATCCCCTGGGCTCTAGCCCCACCCACTATCAAGTCAATACTAGCCCTGAGACCCCTTAGGCCCTGACCACTCCCCCACCAACAGAACAATGATGGCTCTGAGATACCTTGGCTATTCAACTAGCTGCCCCAGTTTCTGGCCCCACTCACCAGCAGGCCAGCACCAGCTTTTGGACACCCCAGAACCCACAAGCAGCCATGTCAGGAACAAGCTCCACCTGCCAGCAGGCCAACTCTAGATCAGGGAACCCTGACCCCACAATCACTACTCTAGAACCTGGCTCTGCCCACCACTGAGCCAGCACTAGCCTGGAGACTCCTGGGGTTCTGCAATCAGCTGCTTCGTGACCCAGCCCCACCAATCAGCATCTAGCAGCCTCCACACAAAGCGGGACCTGGTAACCAACCAGACTGGGAGCCAGCCATATCTACCAGACCATCCACAGCAGTCAGCCTGCCACAAACAAAAGAAGGTAGAGCCCACCCAGGGGCACACCTAGAGCATATAGATCTGGTGACCAGAGGGGAGCGCACTGCTGGGACTCATAGGACGTCTCCTACAAAAGGCCACTTCTCTAAAGTCGGGAAATATAACCAACCTACCGGATACATAGAAATAAAAACAGCAAGTTAGGCAAAAGAGGTGATGGAGGAACATGTTCCAAGGGAAGAAACAAGATAAAATCCCAGAAGAAAAACTAAGTGAAGTTGAAGATGGGCAATCCATTCAGTAAAGAAGTCAAGGTAATGATTGCAAAGATCAAAGAACTCAGGAGAATAATGGATGACAGAGTGAGAAGCTAGAAGGTTTTAACAAAGAGAAAACACAAATAAGAAACAGAGGTGAAGAGTACAATAACTGAAATGAAAAATACAGGAGGAGGGATTGTGCTGGTGGTCCAGTGGTTAAGAATTTGCCTTGCAACGCAGGGGATATGAGTTTGACACCTAGTCACGGAACTAAAGATCCCACATGCCACAGAGCAAGTAAACCCACACACCACAACTAGAGTGCATTGACATAACAGAGAGCCCATATGCCACAACTAAGACCCAAGGCAGCCAAATAAATATTTTAAAATACACTAGAAGGAATCAACAATAGACTAAGTGATATAGAGGAATGGATCAGTTAACGAGAAGGATGGAGGAAATCACTGAAGCTGAACAAAACAAGAATTTAAAAAATGAGGAAAGTTTAAATAAGAGACTTCTCTCTAAGCAGCAGCAGCAGCAGCAGCAGCAAGACTATATCAAGCATTCTAACATTTGCATTATAGGGGTCCCAGAAGGAGAAGAGAGAGGGAAAGGGGCAGAGAACATATCTGAAGATACAGTAGCTAAAAACTTCTCTAACGTGGGAAAGGAAACAAACCTCCAGGTCCAGGAAACACAAAAAGTCCCAAATCAGGATCTACTCAAAGAGATCCTTATCTAAAATCCTCATCTAAAATTATAACCTTCCTAGACTTCTCAGTCCTCTTCCCTGCTTTAATTAGATTACTTATCATCACTAAAATACATCTTACTTTTTTCCTTTGCTTATTATCTGTATGCTACCCAGAACATAAACCCTGTGAGGTTAAGGATTTTGTTTTGCTATCCACTGTATCCTCAGTGCCTAAAATAGTGCTTGATATATACTCTTTGCTCATTTGAACGAATGAGTCCATCTTCCTTCGGTTGGCTCAGCAGCGAAAGCACAGGATCCTAAACCACTGGACTGCTAGGGAATCCCCCGCTGTTGGCTCTTATCCTTTAAACATAATCAAGTCCACTCTAGTCTGCAACATTCTTCCTTTGACCTAACTCATCCCTCAAGTCAGCTCTCTTTCCCTCCACCACCTCACTTCCTGAGTCATGTAATAAGCTCAATGTTCCTACTTTCTTAATATCTCCTATTTAACCTCTTAATATTCTATTAACTCAGTTTCCACCAAGAATATTCATAAGCTCCAAATTCCCAAACCTGATCACATCTCTTCCACTGTAAAATGTAACATTAGAGTTTAAAGGGTTTTGCTGGAAGGATTAAGGATCTGTGGGTAGGAAATACTATAAAGTGCCCCCCAACTCCCCAAAACATTACACTATGGGGCAGGGGTAGAGGCGGGAAGTGTATTAGAAAAAGAGAAAATACAATACTTTCTCTCATTCTCCTTCTTGCCTAATCAGAAGCTTTGGCACTTCTTCTAGAAGCTTTGGTCTCACGACACTCTCTTTCTTGGCTACCAGGTTCAGACTCTCCTTGGCTTTCTCTTACCTTTCTAGGCTTTCTTTCTGAATCTCTCTTCTTAAGTCCTTTCTCTTTCCATCCCTTTATTGTTGGTGTTTCCTTGGGTTCCGTTCTTCAGCCTCTCTGTTTCCATTCCCTATAGTTTCCAGAGTGACTCATACTTTAAAAGCTCATATTTTCAACCACTGACTCTGTGCTCCAACTCCAGCTCCCATTATCTCTTGATTTTGCTCAAACCTCTCCAAGCTTTAGACTCAAATTTCCAGCAACCAACAAAATAGCTCTGCCTTGATGTCTTATAAACATCTCATATTTAGCATGTGCCAGGATGAACTTATTATCTCTCTCTGCCCCTGCCAAATCCACTCTCCCTCCCCCATTCCTAGTCTTATCCATAAATATGTATTAACCCAATTATCCACCGCTAAACTTGAGAATAAATCTTAACATCTCCATCTTCTTCTCTCCCAAAAAACCACCCACCCTCTACCTCAGACTCTACCTTATACATATTGCTTAAATCCAGCCCCTCCCACCCATCCCCCTCCCCTGTGTGCATGCGTGCTAAGTTGCTTCAGTCATATCTGACTCTTTGCGACCCCATGGATTGTAACCTGCCAAAATCCTCTGTCCATGGGACTCTCCAGGCAAGAATACTGGGGCGGGTTGCCATGCCCTTCACCAGGGGATCTTCCCAACCCAGGGATCGAACCCAAATCTCCTGCAGTTTCTGCATTGCAGGTGGATTCTTTACTGCTGAGCCAGAGAAACCCAACTCCCTCCCCTCCCCACCATCAATGCCTTAGGGCAGGTCCCCATCATCTCTCACCAAATGGACTATTGCCAAAGCCCAATACAAGTATCTTCCCATTACTCACCAACTTCTTGGTTCATTCCTGCCAGAGTATCTCACAAAGCCAAGTCTTATGACCACTAAGTATGACGATTGCATAACTGAAAATACTTTGATATATGCTCTCACATTCTTGTGAAAATCTGTATCCTAAAAAAATTATTTTTTTCCCTCAAAAAATGTCAGTGCATTAGTATTAGGAAATGATATTAATGGCAAGCATCACCTCTTCTGAGACAAGACCACGTGACCAGGGCAAATAAGCAGACGTCTCACATGGCCCTCACGATACTCATTAACTTGGAGCCAACCAAAGCACACTATAGGTGCTTCCCTGGTGGTGCAGTGATTAAAAATCTGCCTTGCAATGCAAGGAACAGAGGTTCCATCTCTGGTCTGGGGAGATTCCGCATGCTGCCGGGCAACTAAGCCCATGTACCACAACTACTGAGCCCACACTCTAGAGCCTGTGAGCCACGACTACTGAAGCCCGTGCACCCTAGACCTGGTCTCAATGAGAGGCCCACTTGCGCAACTAGAGAAAGCCCTTTTGCAGCAATGAAGACTCAGTGCAGCCAAAAATAAATAAATAATTGTTTTTTAAAGTGCACTATGGGAGAAGAGAAGCGGGATATGATGGGAGGGGAGAGGGAACTCTTTGGGAAACCCCCGGGTTTGTTGTTTCGTCTTGCTTTGTTTTGCTTGTTTGTGTGGGGTTTTTTGCCTCTGTGAACTGGTAATCTTAGGTCTACCATGAGTATACAGAGACTTAGAACTGTTCTCCAAAATCGGCATTACTTGGCCAGGATACTAAGCAGTAGGACAGGAGCTCACTCTGCAGTTTAATGGAGGTTTGTTCTCAGCAGAAAAGGGGAAAAGCAAGAAAATGGGCCCAGAGAAGGGTTCTTCCTGAATGGCTTTATGCCTCTGGACAAAAATATTGACAGAATCCTGACACCACTAGTCTCGCTATCCTCTGAAATGTGACTCTATGGCAACAGAACTGTTCTTTCCTGGATCCTAGTAAGATCTTATGGGTTGAGGACTGAGATATCTTCCCACTCACAGAAGGGGGGTTAGAATTTGGTGACTGTATTATTCCAGGATCCAAATGGATCTAAGGGAGTCAAGGGGGAGACCACTCATTCCTCATCTCTAACACTGAACCAGGGTGAATCTCCCCTAATGCTTCCTTAAACTCCTTTTAGAATAAGATGAAAAACACTGTTGACTTAAGAAAAATGCACAACGTGGGAGTTGCAAGTTAAGTTTTATTTGGAGCCAAAAGAGGAATATAGATGCGGAAATAGCATGTCAGACAGCCCTGGGAAACTGCTCCAAAGAGTTAGGTGGAAGGTCAGCATATATGTGATTTTGGCGAAGGGGGAGTACATGCACTTAAGCACATATTTTTGCAGAGGTTTCTGCTAATCAAAAGAAGCAGAAGTCCCCAAGAAGAAATTTAGTGCTTTTCTAGATGAGATAAAAGAACTGGGCTCATAAAATCAGCTTCTGAAAGTATCTATCTGAAGACCTGTTCTGCCAGTTTTTCCAGAGCCTCATTTCTGCTCTCCTCTCTGAACTCCCTTCAGGGGATGTTAAAAGCCAGCAGCTGCAGCAGCACATGGTTTTAGGCTTGTAGAGGTAGATGGCAAGGGCCAATTTGTAGTTACAACAAACACATTCATCTGTGCACACATACAAAAAATATCTATTTTCTTTCAAGGGTAAGGCCTTAGATTAAATAAATTTTGCAATAAGGTAGAAAAAATGGTAGAAGGAAAGCCTGCTTCCAAAAATAGATATGATGCAGGAAAGAGAGGAAAATATTTATTTATTTTTTGGTTGGATATAAGAGGATGTTGCTCTGAGAAGAGAACACTCTGAGATAGACGATTTCATGGAAATCTAAAATATTGCAGTTGAATGGAAGTTCATACTAGAGATAATTAAGGAAAATTGAATCAGTGATATAGAGAATAATCTTAGGGAAATATTGTCAAAATACAAAGAAAAATAAAGGAAAGAAAGGAAGAAAGAAAGAAAGAGAAGAAAGATGGAGTAAGTTCAGAGATAAGAGATCCAAATAATAAGTCACTGAAGAAGAAAAGCAAATGAACAAAATACAAGCACTGATTCAAGTTATGACCAGAGAAATCTTTCTTGCCCTAAAGAAGTTCTGAATTTGGAAATCAAGAGGGTTTACCATTTTCTAAGCAAAATCTATAACAGAAAGTCTATACTCAGTTGTCTTACTGTGAAAATTAAGTCAGGAATAGAGAATAGAAAAATATTCAAGCTGAAAAACAGTGTCCTCAAACTTCTTTACAGAATCAAACTCCTCAAAACAATAGAGGAATACCTCCAATTACTTGAAGGGGATAAGGTATCTATACTTAGACAAGCTGTCACTCTCTTACCACACTGATGCCCTTCTAAAAAATTACTTTCGTAGGTACCAGATCATTATGAAGGGAACTAAAATTAAGAACTCAAAAATAGAGAAAGTGAGAAAAGAACTACATGGAAGTTAATTAAATTCACCCTAATGGGTACCAGGTTTCCTTTTGTGGTTATAAAATGTTCTAAAATTGATCATAGTGATATCTGTACAATTCTGTAAAAGTGTTCATTTACAATGAATCATTTTTTTAAAAAAGTAAGTATCACTTCCATAATTGTTTAAGCAAGCTTATATACAGGTATTTTAAAACTCCAAGGAAAAAAAAAAAAAAACTCCAAGGAGTGAGCATGCTTCAGGCCAGCTCCTCATTAGAAACCCCACTGTGGGGGCTCTGGAGACCAACACATGCAAGGTCTTCCAGGGAGAGCTGAAACGTTCAGATAAGTGAGCTCTGGAAAGAAGGGATAGCTGGGGGGTTCTGGATTTGGAAGAGACACATGTAACCCAATGTTCATCGCAGCACTATTTATAACAGCCAGGACATGGAAGCAATCTAGACGTCCATCAGCAGACAAATGGATAAGAAAGCAGTGGTACATATACACAATGGAGTATTACTCAGCCATTAAAAAGAACACATTTGAATCAGTTCTAATGAGGTGGATGAAACTGGAGCCTATTATACAGAATGAAGTAAGCCAGAAAGAAAAACATCAATACAGTATACTAACACATATATATGTAATTTAGAAAGATAGTAACGATAACCCTATATGCGAGACAGCAAAAAAAAAAAAATCATAGGCTTTAAATGTGTTAATTACATGGTATGTGAACTATATTTCAAAATAATAAGATCTACGACTATGGGTTCAAATCTCAACCTCAGCACTTACCAACTGAGAGACTTTAGGAAGGTCAATTAACTACTTATTCCTTGGTCTCCCATTTTGTAAGAGCGGGACAGCACCGACTTCAAATAGTTGTTTGAGAACTGCAAGTTGACTGGAACAGCACGTGGCTGTTGATTGGAACAGCATGTGGCTCAATACACTCTATAAACCTGTGGGTTAATGAACTAAGCCATCACCACATCCAGGTATCAAATACTTACTGTATTAGTCTCCTAATGGCTGCCATAACAAATTACCATAAACTCAACGGCTTAAAACAACACACATTTACTCTTATAATTCTGAAGTTACCGAGTCTGAAATAGGCTTCACAGAACTAAAATAAAGTGTGGGCAGGGCTGCCTTTCCTTTTCCATCTGCTTGATGGCATTCTGTGCATTCCCCATTCTTTGGCTGTGGACCTCTCTCCCTATCCAAAGCCAGTAGCAGAACATGTTGCTACAGTGATTGCACTGCCTTCTCCTGTGTCAGGTCTCCTTCTTCCTCTCTCTTATTAGACCATCTGTGATTATCTAGGATAATCTCCCTGGTTTAAATTCCTTAATTTAATGACATCTGCAAAGACTCTTTTTCCATATAAGGAAACATTGATAAATTCCAGGGATTCAGCGCTGCAATCTTTGCAGCCTACCACCATTACTATATCAACCAAAAAAGAAGAAAAAGAAAATAAATCTATGAAAAAGCCCTTATGATTATTTGCAAAAAAAAAAAAAAAAGAAGACATTAAGCAAAAGATGGTATCAAGAACATTTGACACAGCTTACATTAGAAAGTATAAGTACTGTACACTGTGCTTAGTCTCTCAGTCATGTTCGACTCTTTGTGACCCTGTAGACTGCAGCCCACCAGGCACCTCAGTCCATGGAGATTCCCTAGGCAAGAATATTGGAGTGGGTAGCCTTTCCCTTCTCCAGGGAATCTTTCCAACCCAGGGATTGGACCCAGGTCTCCTGCCTTTCAGGTAGATTCTTTATCATCTGAGCCATCAGGGAAGCTCAAGAATACTGGAGGGTGGCCTATCCCATCCCCAGAGAATCTTCCTGACCCAGGAATCAAACCTGGGTCTCCTGCATTGCAGGCGGATCCTTTATCAGCTGAGCCACCAGGGAAGCCCACTGCACGATTACTTTCCATTTACCAATCCTTGTCCACTGGACGCTTTTAAAGTCCTCTGTATCCTGCCTTTTCAGAGCAATGCCTAAAAGATTATTTTGCTGATGACACCTGGCTTCAGATGTCTTTTGTGATGTATGTCTGAGTCTTTATCCGCTTGAGCAATCCTGTTTCAATTTTATAGTTCAGAAATTCTGACCCTCACCTCCTAAATCTTGCCAACCAGATCCACCTCTTGGCTCTAGCCACCTGGGGCCTGCAATTATTATTTGGAAGGGAAAGATCTGGCAATTTGCATTCACACCACACTTCAATACTTCCTAAGATTATGTAGCCATACAAAGTTCTTCTGCCTAAGATGCTGAGAACTTTGTCTCCTCTTCTTTCATCATTCTCAAAACTTTATTGAACTACTCCTTCTCTGCATCTACTTTACTTCTTTTTATAGTCCTAAGTCTCCATCACCACTCCCCATCCTTTTCTAATAAGCCATAATAAAAAGTGATTCCCTGGATTCTTTCTCCTGGAATGAAAATGTGTAGGTAACAATAAAAGCATATAAAAGTTAATGCACATACACTATAATTTCACATAGGAGAAAATTATGGTTGAGGAGGGATTACCATATAATTGAAATGACTGGATAGATTTACAAATATCCAATTTCATATATTATAAACAGAATATATCTTATTCACAAGCATTCACAAATTTGTAAAAATTCACTACATGCTTTGGTTCAAAGAAACCTCAGAAATATTAAAGCCATTTCTCTAATCATTGTGAAATAAAATGAAAAATTAATTAAAAGTAATGAATTAAATAAAAATGACAATTACTTGGCACTTTAGAAAAATTATTCTGGGTTAAGAGACAATAAATGCAATATCAAACTTTTTTGGAAATATAACACCACAGATTAGAAATGCATTGGATCTATTCATAGTTGTAAATCTCTGTATAAAAACATTAAGATTTCAGAAAAACTGTTACAAATATAGCATAAAAACTTGAATATATTTATTATATCAAGAGCTCACATAAATTAATTTCAAACATAAAATCCAGTGAGTAAGAAACAGGCAATGAGAGAGCATACAAAAGGAGAACACTACGTGTAAAATGTCAAATTCACTGGCAATTAAACAAATACAAACTAAAACAACATAAAAGTGGGTAAGACTATTAAAAAAACAAAACCTAATCTCTCAGGGATGTAGCAAAACAGGAACTGTTGTGGAAGCACGAAGGGTCCCACTTTGGTAAAGCAACTTGCTGACAGTAATCAAGAACTTTAAAAAATTTTACAAATTTTAATCCAGTCATTCTGCTTCTGGGAATCTATCCTCAGCATGCAACCCCACACACGGAAAAACTTCACACACAAAGATGTTTACTGGAAATGACAACAGACTAACTGTTCAATAACAGGGACATTGTTAAACTGCTGCTGCTGCTGCTAAGTCGCTTCAGTCGTATCCGACTCTGTGCGACCCCATAGACGGCAGCCCACCAGGCTCCCCCGTCCCTGGGATTCTCCAGCCAAGAACACTGGAGTGGGTTGCCATTTCCTTCTCCAATTGTTAAACTATGTGACTATAAAAATTATGCTAACAAAGACTATGCCATGAGGCAGAAAATACCTGTCCTTTATTACTGCACTAGAAGTCTGGCTTTAAAATTGTATACACAAGCTCACAATCAGAGTGCCATCTCTTAATTTTGCAAAGTCCTAGTCTAGTAAGTGCTAAAAGAGAGAGAACCCAGGCTAGAAAAAGGAACTGCAAGGAAATACACCAAAATACTGTCACGAGTGATTGTTTTTCTTTTCTTCTCTAATTCATATTTCATGTGTTTGTTTTTTTTAAAGCAAGTATGTGCCATATTTCTTACATCCTCACAGATATAAAGGAATTGTCCACATCCTTTCTGTGGATTAGAAGGAAATACTTCTTTATGAAGGGCGTGTTCCTGGGTCTCTAAATTCATTTTGAAATTCCAGCACAAAAACTGTGGGATGGAAGTATGTTAGGCAAACTCTTTCCTGCCTTCTCTACTCCCACAACTTCTCTTTTCCTTATAATCCCTTCAAGTTTCCAAACCTAAAGAAATTCCATCCGTCCTCCCTGCACTCACTTTCCTCCTTTGCGTCTGGGGTCCTTCTCACCTCACTTCTGCGGTGCAGACAGTGTCCCTGCCATGCTGCTCCCGGTCTCAGAGTTCTGGATCCTTGCTAGCCCCAGCTCTCTGGCACTCCAGACACCCAGCAAAGTACTCGGGCAGCCAGTACTTCCCAGGTTGGAGGCAGAGAATGAAAGCAGCTTAAGGAATCTTGGAGACACAGAGGAAAGGTGGGAGATATTCGGGAAATCCAACACAGGGCCTTTTTTGTGTAATAACAGATTGTATGTGATTCAGATTCAGATTTGTTTCTTGTGTGGCAAAATTCTGGGATATACACTTACTGAAAGAACAGATGAAAGAAAGAATTAGGTTTCCTATCATCCTGCAATGACATAGCTGATCAGTAACTCAAAGTGGTAGCTTCAGTGGGTGGAGGTCTGGGGAGGGAGGGCTTGGTTGTTCGGTACCAAAATAAGTCCTGAGACTAAGACATGCAATGACCTTATGACATGGTAGTTGAAATGGGCCTAAGTAAGGGCAGCTTTACCACCACCTGGGAGCTTGTCAGACATGCAGAATCCCAGGCCAACACTCTAGAGATGCTGGACCAGAAATTGTGCTTTAACAAGGTCCACAGTGATGTACATGCTCTGCTCATTGATGTATAAGAAACACTGTCTCAGCACACACACACACACTCACCAAGACAAAGCTAGTACCTCAGCCAATTTGCGCTTTCATCAAACCATGCAGAGGTTTGAGGTTTCTTTACTGCAAGGGCTGCCCTCAATTTTGGTCTCCCTCCAAACTTTTTCAGGGAATGGAGCTCACAGGAAACAGACGAGGGGATGTGCCCCAGTCTTCACCTTCACTCTGCACAGGCAGGTGGGATTAAACATTAATTCTCTTGGGCATACCACTGACTATGGAATCAGAAGCAAGCAAAAGACCACACAAGGGAGAAAATACACTTAAAATGTGGTTTGGCCAAGTATAAGCAAGACTAGTCACTGCCATTTGTAAAAACTGTTTATCAAATGGGCCCAATGATCATGCAAGACAAACTTTGGATTTCTGCCTTCAAATTTCCAGGATGAACATGTAAATAGGTTCCCTACTTGAAACTTAGAAACGTGGAAAAGAGCTTTTTACTCTTAAATCTAGCCTGTAGTTTAGGTAAGAGAGAAAACTGGTCTTTAAGCACTGAGGGACTTGGAAGATGCTTACTGTGGGCTCCAGACTCTACTCATCTTTCTAGGTCCCACTGAAGTGTCCCGTCCTTTGAGAAGTTTTCCCCAAAATCATCACTCCCTATTCTGGTTCTCAGGAGATTTTCCTGAAACTTTTAATATGGCTCTTAGGAAAGTAGGAGAACTTAATCTATTAGGAATCCAGGCTTTGCCACTGGACTCCAAGGGTCTAAATTCCCCCCTTTGCCTATGAATATTACTAGCTGGGTGACCTTGGCCAGGTAACTTCCCTCCACAGCTGTCAGATGGAGAAACCTGTATCATAGGAAGTTTTTGTGAAGATTACATGAGACAATGCATATAAAAATGACAGTGCCTGGCACATAATAAATTATAATAAAAAATGTTAGCTATGATTATTAGCACTTCGCAGAGTCTGGCTTCAGTTAGAGTTGGTTGTGTGTATGTCTGCCTTCCTTGCTAGACTGTGAGCAAATTGTTTACACCCCACATCTGCCACAGGGACTTACAAATGGAAGATACAATAATATTTGTCAAATGAGTTTGAAGGTATGCCAGGAAGAAGAAAGGGAGGGTGCTGGAAACAAGTTTAATGTACTTTATGATTTTATCCAGGACCAAGCTCTGCGATACTTGTTTGTCTTCCATTTCCAGAGCACATTGTCTCAGACTTTGGCTGCTGTAAATGGGGCTGGAAGAACACTATTTCTGCAACCAGATGTTTTGTTCAGCGATATGAGGTAGTGCTACGAGGCATCTGAAATCTCCAGTTTGGTCCTGGGCTGGAAGGGGAGCTGGGGGCTGAAGTTCAGCCAGAGCTGGACTGGCTAAACTGGGTGCCCTAGCTAGCACAGGGTGACATCAGCTCTGAGGATCACCCACCTAGAAGAGATGTGTTTTGATTCTCAGTGTGTTCACTTAGAGGGGTGTCTTTACATATTGCACAAAAGAGCTGTTTGTACCAGTAGGATTCTACTGCAAACTCAGAGGTCCCCTTGAAAACCAGCCTACTGACACTCAGATGAATATCAACTAAAATAATGTCACTTTGTTTACTATTTATTGAGCACCCATTATGTGCTAAACACTGTGCCTGACCCTACAGATCCAAAGGTGAATAAAGAAATTGCAGTCGGGGAAGGTTGGGAAGTGATGCAGAAAGCAGGAATATGGACAAGTACAACGAGCGCCAGCGTAGGTGTGAGTACGGAGGTAGGAGAAACATCCAACAGATGGCTAATCAAGGCTCAAAGGGTTGGGGGAGGCTTAGAGGAGGGACGAACAACCAAGATAAACCAAGGAGTGAGCACAACAGCTAACATTTATTGAGCACATACTATATACATCTGGCCCTGTTCTGAGAACCCTGCTTGAGAACCCTCATTAGTCCTCACAACACCCTGTGAGGTAGATAACATTATTCTCCCCATTTTAAAGATGAGGAGACTGAGGCTTAAAGTAAACAGTGGAGCTAGATTCAAACCAAGCTGGAGCAGCTTGGTTCCAGACTAAACGGGAAAGAGAGAGCTAAATCAGCCTTAAAGGCAGAGACAGGTGTCTTGCAACGACCTAGAACAGGAAAGACGCTCCCCAAGTGCCTTGAGGAACTAAAAGTGTCTGGGGGTGGGGACAGAAGTTCTAAGATGACTCAGCTCCATCTGCAGGTTAGAAGGGAAACCAGAGGCAGGGGACAGTCTGCTGTGGACTTCTGAAAACTAGCTGTGTGACTCCTGTCATCTAACCCTTCTTGGCTTCAGTCATAAAAGGCAGTAATTGCCCTTTCATAAAAGGCAATAATAAAAATGCCTGGACTCTACCATAGAGAATGGCCACAGGCACCAAATGGGAAAAAAATGCATGTAAACTTGATAGCAAAGCACAGATTGCTTCCCAGACTTGAGATGTCATCAATATCATTTCCCCAGTAGCTTTAAAGATTTGCAAACCGAATCGACACTGTCCAGGGCAGTAGCAGGAGACTTTGAATTGGAGCAACAGAATGGGGAAATAGCCCCTTGGACCCTGTGTCCATCACCTGCATCCAAACTCACCACTTACTGTGTGATGCCAAGGCAAGCTACTCTCTCACTACCTCAGCGCCATCATCTGGGAAATGGGGATGATGATAACACTCACTTTATAAGTCGCGGGGAGTGGCTTAGGACGGCTCCCAGCACAGAGGAAAGACGATGTTAACAGCTATCATTTTTATCATTATTAAGAACTCTATTGGCTACTCATCCCATCCCTCCACATTCGATGTGGTAAAAACACGTGGGGATACTAGAAACCGGAGATAATGAAGGTTTGCAATCCTACACAAGCACGCCGCTGCAGACATTCTTCCTGGCTCCCATGGGCTGGCAAGCAGCTGGCTCTCTGTGTTCTCTGTCCTGGCAGAAAATGCCCAAAAGAGGTAAAAGACAGAGACCGCACACCATCTGTGCAAACCAGGCTGCTCTCGTAGTTTTCAGACAGAATCTAAAGTCAGTCAGTCAGATAAGCCTTACTCTTTAAAGATAAAACTGTTCTTGGAGACTTCCCTCCCCTCACTCCCCATACTCATGCACACTCCCCCACACCTCCCAAGAAAGGTTTAGCGTTTTGCAAGACATACTCTGGGGTCCTGTTGAGACAGCCTCTTGCCACATTAACTTCTCTAATTCCAGGCAGAGAAGCCTTTGCTAATTTCACAACAGGAAAGCACACAGGAAATTCGAGAACAAAGCAAATCTACACAGGCAGCCCAGCATCTTCCAGCAAACGCCGCAGTGAGGTACTGACCCGAAGCAAGACGACTCCGGACTGCAAAAGAGGCAGCTGCCTCCTAAACTGTGAGGGGACGGAAGAAGTCTTTTGCCTCTAAAAAACCAGATCTGAATACCAATTGCTCATAAATATTCATGAGCCGCTCCAGCTTGCTCAGGAGTCACCCTTGACTGTAACCCTGGAGCTTGGCTTTGTAAAATATTCCCCAAAGTTTTTTCTCTCTGCCTCCTCTCGGAAGGAGAGGGTGGGAAAGTGTATATAGGGCTTTTTGCCTCTTGCTCTTTCAAGTACTTGCTTTTGGTCTGGGCTTTTGGTTTCCTTTTTTTGTTTTTTATTTTTATTTTTTCCTGGTCTTAAGGATTCAGATCAAATCAATTTTGCTCTTACCCCTTCTATCTTCCATAACTGGCAGCTTTTGTTTTCTTCCTCTTTGCTCTATTTTTCAGCCTCTGCTTGCTGTGGTCGGTCTCAGTGAAAGAGGTACTCAAGGAACAGAGATATAACAGACCCTCGGGATCGTGGGAGGGGCTAAATTAGCCTGCCCCGTTTCGGAAGGAACCTCAAACCCTATGTCTTTTTCATTGACTGAAGGACAGACTTGCCGAGGAGTTCAGCAGCTCATTCCCCTAAAGCTTGCCCGGGCTGTAACTTTTTCTATCTTGAGGCAATGTGTGTTCAGATCTCTCTTCAGATTTTCCCTCTCTCTCTGATACAGAAATCCATTCCCCCCTCCCCAGCCTTGAAAAATGTATCTTGTCTGCAAGCAAATAAAAAAAAGCGATTTACTTTTTGCAACTTTGAAGCAAGAAAATTGTTACCTTGATACTCACTGGAAAAAGGACGGGACTCAAGAACAGTTGTGCTGGCCCCACAAATCCGCTTATTTCTGATTCCCTGGTGAGCAATCCCTTTTTGGAGTTCATTACGCCAGAAGAGCACTGGGTCACCCAAGCAAAGGTTGCGGCCGCTTGAGAAACCGTGGTATTGGTTGGAAGGCATGGTGGGACGGCAGAGAAGGCTGCTCGCTGGGAACAGCTGTCTGGCTGTGCTGATGCAAGTTGTCTACCTTTTCCAAACCTTCACCTCCTACCTCCGAAGTCTTATAGGCAGGAATTGCCACACCTAGGCTTTGCCACGGTGACCCAAATACAGACTGACCAAAGCATTTTAAAAAACGGTGTCTATGAAGTTATTTTGAAATCCGGATAAGAGACAACCCACAGGAAGGTAAGTTTCCAAGTCTTAAGGCAGCCTGTTTGGGCACCTTCTCCCTCCATGAGGCTGTCAAACTTTAGCACTTTAGGTTTCAAAGAGACCCGACATGTAGTCTAAGCGAGGATAGAGATGTGGAGATGTTAAGCTACAAGTTCATGTTCACTTTGAGAGCAGGGAGCTGGTCTCTCTTACTTGCTACTGTGCTCTGCAGCACCTGATACAGTTTCTCCCACAGTGTAGGTGCTTAGTAGATTTTTGATGAATGGTTGAGTTAATAAATAGCAGCAAAGCAGAACATAAATCTGATTTCACTGATTCGTAGTTCATGCTTTTTCTACATTGTTTCTTCCACATGAGAATTTGTATCTAAAATCAGTTACACCATAAGACATTTTGAAAGTGAAAGTGAAAAATTGCTAATTCCTGTCTGACTCTTTGCAATCCCACAGACTATACAGTCCGTGGAATTCTCCAGGCCAGATTACTGGAGTGAGTAGCTGTCTCTTCTCCAGGGACTCTTCCCAACCCAGGGATTGAACCCAGGCCTCCTGCATTGTAGGCAGATTCTTTACCATCTGAGCCACCAGGGAAGCCCAAGAATACTGGGGTGGATAGCCTATCCCTTCTCCAGGGAATCTTCCCAACCCAGGAACTGAACCAGAGTCTCCTGCATTGCAGGTGGATTCTTTACCAGCTGAGCTATCATTTTACTTCCAAATATATTCCATAAGCTATTAAATTGGTGACCACTAAAGGCTATTTTTTACTCTATAAAAATATATTCTCCACTATACTTTTAATCATACTTTAATAAAGGCAGGGGCTTTTTTTCTCTTTTCAGTTTAGGTGTTTCTGTTATTTGTTCAGTGCTCAGCAGCATACTCTGTGCTCAGTAATGTTTCATGCTGGACTTTGCTGGTGGTCCAGTGGTTAGGACTCATGCTTCCATTGCAGGGGGCACGGGGTTGATTCCTGGTCGGGGAACTAAGATCCTAATGGCACAGTGCCCGCCCACCCCACCCGCCCAAAAAAGTTTAGTGCTTTAATAAATCTGAGTTTGCATAAGACTCTTTCTTTACCTTACTAAAGGTTTCAGAGTTAAAGCATTTGCCATTTATAGTAAAAACTAGTTATACTAAATGAGAATCCAGTGGATGCCTTTTCCAGATACCAAAGATTTCTAATAAGAAACATTGGTTTGGTATTTGTCCTATTGTGGTGAAAATGCTTTTAATTGATGTGATGGATATATCTGTAAAAACCAACAATTTTATAATGGGTTTATGACTGTCTGGGCATCATTGTTTCAGAGAAAAGTTCCAAAAAGAACATGTCTACAAAATATCCTGTGAACTATAGGATGCAAAAAGACTGTCAAAGCTAGAAGGAGAAAAAAAATGATCAAGATTCACAGTGAGTGAGAGGTTATGTGGGAGAAACAGACAAGCATCTGAACATGTCAAGGAGAGCCCCCTCCAGAACATGCCCTCTTCTCATTACCTGCAGTGCTTCCACACTGGGCCAAGCCACATCCTCTCGCATCTGGTTTATTATGATCGCCTTCCCACTGGTCTCCCAGATGCTGCTCTCAATCCTGCTCAGTCATTCTGTACCCAGTACTCACAGTGATTCAGTTAAAACCAAACCAAGCATATCACTCTTCTGCTCAAAACCTTCCCAGGGCTCCCATCTCACTCCAAGCATAAACCAGTTCCTACCTGGCTTGCTCCCCAGCTTGCTCCCCTCCCCAAAGTCCTCTCTGACTTTCCTGCTGTTCTCTTCATGTTGCCCCTGCTCTAGCCTCAGAGTCTTCGCACTTCGCTCTTTCTGCCTACAGTACTGTTCTCCCAAATACCCACAGAGCTCATTCCTAAGTCTTTAATAGATTACTGTCTTCTATCCTAGCACAAGATAGTGACCTCTAGTGTTTTCCACGAAAATGAACCTAGGTTCTTTGGAAAGACGGCAAATTCCAAGTCTGAGGCAGGAAGTGTGTAAGATGAGATTGGAACATCTTGTCGTACCAGAAATAAAGGACACTGTCTAAAACTACTAGGGTCATTCCAAAAGGACTCAGGAGCCAACTTCAAGTGGCTTCTGCGCCAAAGTAATAAAAAATTTGAGTGGCAATAATGTTATAACTGAAATGTATTGAAACACATTAGATATATTGACACTCATGTATTCATGATGATACTATAAAGAAATCATTGTTCATCTTTGGAACCAATTCATTATTCCAAAAAAATGTAAATAAAAACGGAAAATATCAACACTTAACCTGCCTTTGCTGCACAACTGCACCAATAGAAGGGCCAAATAGTTGATGAAGAGGGAGAAGTTTCTCCCTCAAGTATTCCAGATAATTAAAGAAAAAAATTTGAGTATAACCATTGTGCAAACAACCTCCCTGCAAAAAAAAAGGAATAAACCTAAGCATAATCACCAATGATTGTTTATATCACAAAAGTAGGTATGAACATTCATTGACAACCTTCTGATGGAGGTATATAGCACAACTTCTGAAGCAGTCTTGCCAACATTGACGCTTCTAGATCCAACTACCAGCTCACAGGAGGCCTGGGGGCACTGAAAACAAGTTAAAAGGCTCCACAGGAATGCAGTCAGTAAAACTTGATCTGGAGGAAACACTATAAAATAACTCAATTTCTTTAACAAGGAAGTTGTAGGGAAGAAAAAAGAGGATGGGGCGCCCATAGAGTAAAAGAAATTGAAAAGATATACCAATCAAATGCAGTAACTGGGCCTTGAAATCCTGATTTAAACCAATTTAAAAGAAACTTCAGGACAACTGAAGAAATTTGAACACTGGATATTATATAATATTAAAGAGCTGTTATTTTTAAAGACACATATAATATTGTGGTTATTTTCCAAAAGTACATATCTTTTGGAAATACATGCTGAAATATCTACAGAAGAAGTCTGAGACTAGCTTCAAAAAGGAGTAGTAGATTAGGTATAAATAAAACAAGATTACAGATGAAGTGATAATTGTCGAAGCTGGATAGTGGGTACATGGGGATTGGATTTACTATTTTCTCAATTTTGTATGTTTGAGATTTCTGCAATAAAAGATAAGAAAGACTCTTAGGTGGAAAAGTGGGAAACTGAAGATATGCAATAGTTTTATCAGGGAATCGTTCCAGAGTTTTAAAGACATGATTTAATATTTACTGAGACAGTAGCAATATGTAAAATCAGCTTGGGGGTTGAAAGAGGACAAGGTTCAGCTGGGTTTTTTTAATTGCTATAATTTGAAGCCTCAACATTTCATTTAAGAAACAAATAGTCAGATGAAAGAGATTATTTGTAAGAGTTATTTGAAAAATAAAAGTAATTGAACAACAAACTGGTCAAAGCTAAAAAGTTGTTATACCAGCATAAGCCAGCATATTCACTATGCATTTTTTTTCCCCCTGTGGCACAGTAATCAGGCAGCTATATCAGGATTTTCTTAGATTTCTTTGTGGAACATAACATTAGATGTAGAATTTAAAAAGGACTATATACTCTATCCAACATGAAATATCCACAGCGTGTTCTGACTACTTGAGGCACTCTCCATACACCCAACAGTTACAAAATAGGAATAACATTAATTAGACAGAGTAATGATGGTAGTCTCTGCATCGGGGAGGGGCGGGGCAGGGGTAGCTGGTTGGGATAGGGTGGAGAATGGGCATTCTGGTCTTGACATTGTTTCTAACCCTCCACTAAAACAAAAGTCTATTGATAAAACTCATGAAAGGAGGTACTCTGCTTTTATGTATCTTAAAAGAAATGGCCAGGGTAACTATTGTGCAAAATGACATGTTTCCCCAATTTCAAGAATGCCTGTGTTTATCTATGCAGTTTTTATTATTTTTGAACAGACCAAAATGTTCTTCATAACATTTGACACAGTGTTCAAAATGTTATATCATTTTGATATTAAACAGTTCTTACTTGTGGTTGGTTTCAAGGCTAAAAGGAGACTGCAAAAGGATGGGGTTTTATAATTGATAGGGATGTCCTGGACATGGTAAATCATACTTCAAGAAACATGAAGTAAAAGGTTAAATGCTGTATGGCAATTAACAAATCTAATCTTCAGTTCAGTTCAGTTCAATCGCTTAGTCATGTCCAACTCTTTGCGACCCCATGGACTTCAGCACACCAGGCTTCCCTGTCCATCACCAACTCCAGTAGCTTACTCAAACTCATGTCCATCGAGTTGGTGATGCCATCCAACCATTTCATCCTCTGTCGTCCTCTTCTCCTCTTGCCTTCCTTCTTTCCCAGCATCAGGGTCTTTTCTAAGGAGTCAGTTCTTTGCATCAGGTGGCCAAGGTATTGGAGTTTCAGCTTTAGTATCAGTCCTTTCAAAGAATATTCAGGACTGATTTCCTTTAGGATGGACTGGTTGGAGATCCTTGCAGTCCAAGGAACTCTCAAGAGTCTTCTCCAACACCACAGTTCAAAAACATCAATTCTTCAGCGCTTAGCTTTCTTTATAGTCCAACTCTCACATCCATACGTGACTACTAGAAAAGCCATAGCTTTGACTAGATGGACCTCTGTTGGCAAAGTAATGTCTCTGCTTTTTAATATGCTGTCTGCTGCTGCTGCTGCTAAGTCGCTTCAGTCGTGTTCAACTCTGTGTGACCCCATAGATTGGGCATAACTTTTCTTCCAAGGAGTAAGTGTCTTTTAATTTCATGGCTGCAGTCACCATCTGTGGTGATTTTGGAGTCCCCCAAAATAAAGTCTATCACTGTTTCCATTATTTCCCCATCTATTTGTCATGAAGTGATGGGACCAGATGCTGTGATCTTAGTTTTCTGAATGTTGAGTTTTAAGCCATCTTTTTCACTCTCCTCTTTCACTTTCATCAAGAGGCTCTTTAGTTCTTCTTAAAATCTAACCTTAAGAATTTATAAAATTTTTCCCACCAGGAATACACCCAAAGCCCATCTTCTTACACCTGGTATAAACCGAGATACTAAATCAGCACTACTTGGCATTTGCTGTAAGAATATTCAACAAACAAAATTTACCAGCACCTTTTGAAAATCATATCAAATTTTCATGACACTATTTTTTTTTCACTTTTAATGGACTTTTATTTTTTAGAGCAGTTTTAGGTTCACAGCAAAAGTGAACAGAGAGTACAGAAGTTTCCCATATATAATTCTGTCACTTCCACAGCCTTGCTTGCTATCTCCCATCAGAGTGAGACATTGGTTACCACTGATGAGCCTACACTGATACATCATTATCACCCAAAGTCCATAGCTTGTATTAGAGTTCACTCTTGATGTTACATTCTATGTGTATGTATGTTAGTCGCTCAGTCACGTCTGACTCTTTGCGACCCCATAGACTGTAGCCCACCAGGGTCCTCTGTCCACGGAATTCTCCAGGCAAGAATATTGGAGTGCGTAGCCATTCCCTTCTCTAGGGGATCTTCCTAACCCAAGGATCAAACCCGGGTGTCCCGCATTGCAGGTAGATTCTTTACCATCTGAGCCACCAGGGAAACCCTGTACATTTACAGGTTTTGCCAAAATTTAATGACATATATCCATCATTATAGTTTCTTGCCAGTATCAGATACTGTACCTTGACAGTCTATCAGCACCACGTGCACATGTCTTATTTAAAAAAAAAACATGGATTAGATTAACTCAGTCATATTTGTAGTTCTCTATCATTGATAACAACCTCTGCCCCCACTCCATCTGCCTGCTTATTCAGAGATGATAAGAATCACAGTGAGGGACAGGAAACAGGGCATGGGGTGGATCTAAAAGTACTCTGGGAGTATTTAGAGTGCCTACTGGTTCAGAAAATGCCCCTTCCCTTCTTTTAGGAGAGTAGGAAAGGTACTGGCTCAGTGGTAAAGAATATGCCTGCAACTCCGGAGACCAGGAAGAGTCCCCTGGAGGAGGGCATGGCAACCTACTCCAGTATTCTTGCTGGAGAATCCCAGGGACAGAGGGGCCTGGTGGGCTACAGTTCACGGGGGTCACAAAGAGTCATACACTACTGACCGACTGAGTACAAGAAAAGCTCTGCTCAGAGCAGAGCCAGAGTTCTCAACCCCAGCTGCACATTATACATATTGTTATCAATGGCGGTGCTTTAAAAACACGAATGCCCATCCTCATTCTCAGAGATTGGAATTTGGTCTAAGGTTCAAGCAAGGATTTCTCTTTAAGGGCTCAGGTCATTTTAATGTGCTGCCAGGGCTTTAGAGTTAAAGAGCTCTAGATTTAAATCCTCACTGTGTGAAATCAGACAAGTTGGTGAGCCTCTCTGAACCTATTTATCTGTGAACTGAAGTTTTCTTTAAAAAATCTACTTCACAGAGTCACGGTAGGGGAAAGGAGGAAATAAATATATAAGAACTCCCATCACAGACCCCAGCACATAATTGGCACTCACCAAGTTTCAGTTTCTTTCCTCTTCACTTATACGCTAGGTATATGGTTCAGATTAAATAAAATATTGTCTTCTCTTCTTGTGTCCCTTATCTTTCCCCGCTCTAACACCTTCCATTTATTTTTCAGAAGTAACCCCACGGCAACTTCAGTTACCCTGAAGAGAACAGAAGTCCCTTCCCTCCTCCAGTACATAGGACCTGTCTACCTCCCTTCCCCAAACTTACTGTGATCTTACATATTCAACAGCAACCGTGGGACTAGGGACATGCTGAAATAGGGGTTGGGGAGTGAAGTGTGACCAAGGGTCACTCATACCTTTTTCTTTCAAGGATAAGCAAATGGCCTTGGAAGTCAGGGAGGAAAGCCCTGAACTCTGAGTTCAGGGAAGCCCTTGAATGTTGCAGAATGGGACCAGCTGTTCCAAAGGGGAAGTACATGACCAAAGAGTCACACCAGAAGAAGGCACGCTTCGAGCATATGGCACGTCAAAATCAAGCAGAGCAGACACTCAACAAGGAATCTGAAGAATTAAAATAAAGATCCTGAACTACAGGTAAATGCCTAACCTGATCCTAGTACTTGATAAAGTCTCTGCTGTCTAGGTATTATCTTTGTTTATAGCACATATTGAACAACTGATTCATAACCACTCTATTCTGAGCTACAGCTACCCATCACTTCTCCTGCATTAGCTGAAATCTCTTACATTATCTATTGAAACATCCCCTTTACCTCTTTCATCCTTCTACCCCCATGTAAAGTGTCCTGATTCCTCTAAATGTCTCAGACATTTGCAGATGTAATGAGTGAAATGTTCCTTCATTAAAAATGAGAAAATTGCATTGCTACTTCAAGAGGCCAGCCCCAAATCCATGAGTTTCAGGTATAATAACTGATAACAGCTATAATATCTTTGGGCTTCCCCAGTGGCTCAGTGGTTAAAGAATCTGCCTGCAATGCAGGAGATGTGGCAGAAGCCGCAGGTTCAATCCCTGGGTCAGGAAGATCCCCTGGGAAAGGAAATAGCAACCCACTCCAGTATTCTTACCTGGGAAATCCCATGGGCAGAGAAGCCTGGTGGGCTACAGTCCACGGGGTTGCAAAGAGTTGGACACGACTTAGCAACTAAACACAAACAACAAAAAACATAATATCTTTAAGGTCAAAGATATTCACTTCTAAAGAAAGTACTATCTATGAAAGTCCGATTGATTTATGTGCTGTGCTAAGTCTATGGGGTCTCACAGAGTCGGGCACGACTGACGCGACTTAGCAGCAGCAGCAGCAGCAAATCACTTCAGTCATGTCCAACTCTTTGTGACCCTAAGGATGTAGCCCACCAGGCTCCACTGTCCATGGGATTCTGCAGGCAAGAATAGTTGAGTGGGTTGCCATGTCCTCCTCCAGGGGATCTTCCCAACCCAGTCGAACCCATGTCTCTTTCATCTCCTGCATTGGTAGGTAGGTTCTTTACTGCCAGGGCCACCTGGGAAACCCATTTGATTTATAAAATCTCCAACTATTAAAAAAATTTTTAATTTTAAAATATTTGTTAAATTTAGATAGAGATGGTAAACAGATGAGTGGCTGCCCTAGATCTACTGGGGCAGAAGGTCTTGAATAAGTGAAGCTTAGGGGATTTTTTTAGAGTGGTGAAACTATTCAGTATGGTATCATGATGGATACGTGACAATATTTGTCAAAACCTGTGGTACACAGTTAAAAAAAGAAATTATCCATGAGGTTAAGGGATCCCTGAATGGAATGTCAGCTATGACAAAAGAATCTAACTCTATTACAAATGTATGAAAGAACCTCATTGAAGAGAGTAGGAAAAAGGGTACTGCCCTGAGTCACTTTGGAAATGAGTGAAGTTTGTAAAACTAAAGGCTAAAGGAACCATACGAAAACATATGACTCTGTTGATACAGCTGTTTCCCACGGGGATACGGGTTCATAGTTCATATACTGCTACATATGTATACTGGCATTGGACAATTATGTAAACAGATGACAATATGGGTGAGGGTTCTTATCCTGGGAGTGGAAGGTTACAGACAGGCGAGGGTAGGGGTGATTGTAACAAATCGATCACACTAAGATAATAGAGGAAACTGGATATGGAGTATATGAGTCGTCTCTGTACAATCTTTATAACTTTTCCATAAATCAAAAACTATTCTAAAATTAAAAGTTGATTTTTAAAAAATATGTTGTTAAGCATTGTATAGGTATTTAAATGCATCTATTGTGCTGAAACTTATGCTGAAGGACATCTTTACTAAAATAACTGCTAAAAGGACATGGTTTTGCAAAAGTATTTGTTACACATGATGTCTTGTTCAAACAGAATTCATTGTCCCTACATCCAGCAAAGCAAAGTTAACTGGGGCTCTGTGCCAAGACACGGAAACAGTCTTGTTACATAGACTCCATGTGATAATGGTAGTACTCAAATCTTTTCATCCATGACAATATTCCCATTGGTCTAAAGGAAAACAGGCCTCACTAGCTCAAAAAGTTTCCAGTAAGTGTCTCCGGGGAGAAGTCACAAACCCTGGGGCCAGGGGAGGGCAGGAAGGAGAACTGACTGCTGGTTCCAGAACCTGGAAAAAATAATAAAAAGGGGAGGAGAATGCCTACGCTTCTCCAGACGACCACCCTCATATGGGAACATTGCCTGGGGAACTTAAAGTAGCTCTGAGAAGGAGACAAGTTGTACTTAAGAAAAATTCACCACACTTAACTGACCCTAAGTGCTGGACCGTACTTGCTAAGCAATCAAGACTGCCAAGGACACAAATTTCTAATTCAGGACACTGCTAGTGCTAGGAGGCAGGAGAAACTCTTATAGAACACGTGGCTTCTAGAGTCTTATGCTCAAGACTTTAACATGGTGGCTCACACACTCATTTTTTGAAGACAGTAATAGCCCACAATACCAGGCCAGTCTGAAGCAAGAGGTATTCATGTTGCTGTCAATGTCTCTGCCTCTGCAGAGCTTAGTGGGGGTGACTAACTCGAGACAAAGCCAAAGCCAGGCATCCTGCACTCCTTTACATTAGGCCCTTCATCCATCTCGGGCCAGCAGAGCCCAAAAAAATAAAGAGTAGAGAAAGATAACAGTGCTTTTTCTACTTTTGAGATTATTAATCGCGTGGTTATCCCAGCTCATCCTTCAAGGTCTAGTTCAAACCTTATATTTTTAAAGGCTTCCAAGCTCCTCCAAATTCTGAGAGCATAATTCTCCTCTCAAAGTGCCAAGTAACTTGGTGGTGGTTTAGTCACTAAGTCATGTCTGACTCTTGCGACCCCGTGGACTATAACCCACCAGGCTCCTCTGTCCATAGGATTTCCCAAGCCAGACTACTGGAGTGGGTTGCCATTGCCTTCTCCCAGGGGATCTTCTCCACCCAGGAATCGAACCCCAGTCTCCTGCCTTACAGGTGGATTCTTTACCAACTGAGCTACAAGGGAAGTTGTTAAGTAACAGCACTTGCTTAATGCCTTGCATTTCCAGCTTCTTTTCAAGTGTGATCTATCTCATACACCAGGGCCTCCCTGTGGCTTGCATGGTAAAGAATCTGCCAGCAGTGCAGGAGACCCAGGTTCAACCCCTGAGGCAGGAAGATCCCCTGGAGAAGGGAATGGCAATCCACACTAGCATTCTTGCCTGGAGAATCCCATGGACAGAGGAACCTGGCAGGCTACAGTCCATGGGGGCACAAAGAGTCGGACACAACTGAGCAACTAACATGACTGTATCTCATATACACAACTTAAGAGTCTGACTTCAGATTCTTGAGCCTGACTACAAATTCTTTTTCTCTCCTCCCCATACACATCCTTTCAAATCCCAGAGCACCCAAGCTAGTGTTTTGCATATGTGCTTAAATTTTAGGGGGAAAAGTTAGAACCTTTTACTAGATGAACCATTCTCAAATAAAACTCCTTCTCAGCCCATGACTTGGTCATACAAATCTCTCCCAACTCTGAAATTTTCTGATCTAGTCCAAAGTATGTAACAATTCCTATTGTTTCCTAAATTCATTACTCGGCATATGACAGCTAACCTGCCACATTAAAAAAAAAAAAGGTTAGGTTTGCTGAATTGTAATCTTTAAAAGGTTTCGAAAGCCAACTGGGAATCAAGAATGTAAATTAAAATACACCTACATTAAGCATTGTTATAAATTTGTTGAGTTGGCGATCAACTGTTGAGTTGGTGATCAGATAAAAAGATCTTCCGTGCAACTGAGCACATATGTGCTCAATGACAAACACAGCATAACTTACAGTTCTGCCTGGAAACAGACGGGTTTCTTCTGACATTTAATTACAAGACACATGCCTACTTTCAGAACATTAAAAATCTGTTTTTATCACGTGTTTTAGAATTAAGGATATACAGACTACATATAGAAAATGTATCTTGCGATGCCTATCCACACAACCATTCACCTTAATTTTTTCCAGGAAAAATGGAAATGTCATAGAGCTCCCTGCTCCAGAGCCTCTGCAATGGCAAAGAGAAAGCTGCTGATTGAGAAAAGTATCTGTGGGAGGGACAGACAGGGGAGCACGAGGGTCTGTGTTCTGTGTGTCAACAATGTCTGTTTGATGAGACAGTGCTTCTTCTGCCGCCATAATCCAGAGAATGGACAGCATGGACAACACAGGATATACTCAAGTGTGACATGTACCTAGAGGAAAGGAGAAGAAATTACCAGGAAATAAAACTTCATTAACACTTGACTCATATACAACCAGCTACCACATGTACAGTTATGTTATTGTGCTTTGTGTTATAATAAGGGAGTAAGTTAGAAGACGACCAATAAGGAAAAAGAATTCTTTCTCCTTCTCTACTTAACTTCCCTCCAGTACCTTCCTCTGCCTAGCTGGAAAAAGCCCTGTGAAAAAGAGACTGCTCCCAAACAGAAAATAATACACCATGGTTTATCACAGCTATGCTAAATCCCATAGCCTCCCATAGTGCCAGCCCCTGTCATTTTCTGCTTTTTGTTTTGGTTATTTAAGCATGGAGCAGATTGCTTCTCAAACCATCATGTTTAGGCACCTAAGAAGTTTTGCTACCTTCATTTTCTTTATATTAACTTAAGCCCATCTTGGTTCCCTCTGAGCTGGCAAAAAGGCGATCACAATCATTACTGGAATCCCCTTACCTCCCTGGTTCACACCACAATCAGGGAGAAGTACATAGATTAGAAAATAGGGGGAGGACTCCTACTCTCTCCTCTGCTTTGAGCCCTTTTGAAATTCTCACTGTCCAACCCTGAAACATGACAGGCTTTCCGCTCCATTGCTGAGTGGGGATGGAGGTGGTCTGGTGAGGGGGCTTCATCTTTGCTGGAAGCTCTGGTGTCTAGAGTGGAGTCTCCGTAAGGCACTGTATAACCATCCTGCTGACCAGGACACAACCACAGGACAAGCAAGGGTGCCCACTACCCACCAACCTCCATCCCCTCCCCAATGCTCCAGAATTTCCACTCTTCCCTGGCCCTCAGAGGTCTACCCCTTATTACTCTATTTATCTATTACTCTATCGCTTCAGGGCACCTTGTGCAATTTCAACAACAAGCTAGGAAGGGACTGGGGACTCACAATAACTAACACCTTAACAAAGCATCCCGCCACTTTACACCCGTGTTGTCATTCCTTCCCACCCCAAATTTCCCTCCCGTCCTCCCTCCACACTCCGTCACTACTAGACTTGGAGTTCTGCAGGAAAAGGACAGGTTATTACTCATTTTATGTCCTCTAAAATACCTCACATGGGAATTCTCAACCAGGGCACACAAGAAATCAAATCCCTGCCTAGCAGTCCCTCCAAATTTTTTATTCATGTTTAAAAAATTCTTTTCCTACAAGTGAGTATCAATAACATCCCAGCAATGCCTGAGACATGAAATGAAGCACATCAGGCAGCTGAGTGTGGAGCAGCTTTGCTGTAACTAAGAAGTATGAGGTTAGCATGTCATCAGATAGGACTACGGAGGAATTCCAAGAACTCTGCCTCCAAAGAGCACAGACAGGACAGAACCAGCTCTTCTTCAAATAGGAATCACCCTGAAGAGCACCCCATAGATGACCCTGATACCTTTATTGACATTATGGTGGTGATTGCATTATAATCCCTGCTGGCCTGACTAGCGTTGCTGTCAATCATTTAATTATTGTGGCTCCAAAAATTCTAGAATTTGAAGTATTCTTCTGAAGTCTGCTACATGTTCACTTCTCTTATTCCCATTTTCTTCCTATCTAAAAGAATATCCATTGTTTAGACACCCGGCATAAAGACGACATGGCAACCTATTTTGCAGCTGTGTGTACAAAAACAGTGACTCACTCTGGGAGTAGCAACGATGGGTATCCATGATTATGCGTGGCCCAAAGGGGCAGCGGGAGGAAGGAAGAGGTTCCTGGAACCCACAGGGTAATGATGGCTATAGAAGACAGTTGCCTGACAAGAATGGTGGCTTCTACTTTGGGTTGGGGTTCCCCCAAAGCCATTCTCAAGAGTAGGATTTCAGCACAAGTAGTTAATCTGGAAGCAATCCCAGGAGGTCCTGGAAAGGGATGGGTAAGTGAGACAGGGCAGGGAAGGAGGCCAAGACAGTGTGCACTGATCGGCAGAGATTGCCACTGAGTGCAAATGTGGCTCAGTCTCCATAGGGACATAGGAGATGATGAAGAACACGGCTCAGAGTTGTCCCAACCCAGGGGAGAAGATATGGGGATGTTTACCCACCAATTCCCATACAACAGTGGTTAATGGCTGCTCCCTGAGACCATCAACTGTCCAGAACCTTCAGCCTGCCCTGAACATAGAGTAGGCATGTTTCCACGTCCAGAAAAAGCCCTCAGGCAGAGAGTGGCAGGTGTTTACACAGGAAGGAGCCACCACTGGACATCAGCAGTGGTGAGGGCTGAAGGAACCTGGGTGGGGGACCCATGGCATCTGCTATGCCTTCAGTTAAGGACCGTAGCCACTGCTACTCTGGCCCCACAGAGAAGGAGCAGAAGAATAAATAAACACCTGACCTCGCTCTTGGCCCATCCCCCTAATCTCCTGCTGAACCTAATCAGAGGCCCCTTGATGCAGTTCGCTCTGGACAGTCTCCCGTGGCGCAGAGCTGGGTGGAGGAGGAGGGACAGTGCCTGTGGAGCAAGCACAGAGTATCCAGGACATCTGCCTTCCACTGTTTCCAAATGTCTGTGTTTAAAATCTAGGACAACACGCTCTGACTATAAAAATATCATGATACATTTATATCTTCACTAAAACTGAAGAAATATGTGACTGGAAAGGACCTTGGAAAACATCTCTGTGAGTCCAAGCAGTAGAGAGAGCACAGGGAAAATGAGAGGAGACTGAAGTTCTAGTTCTGGTTCTAATAATTATGAATGATGACAATTTGACTAGGTCATTTTGCACTTCAAACTGTTTCCTCATCCTTATAATCAGCAAGCTCCTATTGACTGAACAAAGCTGTTATGAAAATCGAAAGAATATAAAATACCCTGCAGTTAAAAGGGTTATACAGTGAGGAGTTAATATTAACTCCCTTCACCATCCAGACAGAAAGGAAGCCATACCACTTTTAAACACTTTTTGGAAGGAAATGCCCCGATTTTTGTATGTGTTTCTTTCAATTAGGAAGATATTTACATGTTTACCACCACACACAAAAATTTTTTTAATTATACAAGGCATAATAATTAACACATATTTACTTACAGTGATTTTCTTACCACTAATCCCCCAACCAAAAAAATCTACATTCATTTTAATTACATCAGTTACTATTCTAATAGTCAGTCATTTTTCTCTAGTTATTTCCTTTTATTTTTGACAGTGTGCTTTTGACCCTTTTAACGACTTCCTCTCTGTCCTTACATGCTTCAGCATTTCTGATGACCCAGTAATCATGCCCAAGATCACAATTCTACATCTTTTCTCTTTTCACTTCCCTTTTAATGTAGAAAATAAGCCTAATGATGGAGGCACCATTAGATTATACTAAAAAATACTAGATAGAAAATCTTCTAGGTGCAGTCATCAGTCTAAGGAATGAATAAAGTTACAATTATTGCCCCTAAATGGAGATGTCAGAGTTGCTCCGTTGCTGAAAATCAGAAATCAAGATTATCAGTAACCCAGAGAAATTCATGAAACAAAAGGCAGTGTTTCCCTTGGGATTATCACACTGTTACTGCCTTGGATTCAAAACCACCGTAGTAACTCATTTGACTGGCCTAAAGTTTTCACGAAGGAACTGTGGGGGAGGGGAGGCTGTTTTCAAAGGTACCACCACTAGGAAAATAAGCAGTTAATAGTTGTTACCCATCCACAGGGTAGAAGAAGGTGGAGACAGTCATTAAATAAACAAAATAAGATATATCAGAAGGATGAACAAATTTTTTTTAAAAAGAGTGAACATAAAAATATTATTTTTGCTGACTCTATTGTTTCAAGTCTTTGTGGTAGGTGGGAACAGGAAGACTCAAAAGTAGAGGGAAGGAAAAGGCTTTGCTTTTTTCCTTAAAGCATATTAACTCTATTTTAATTAACCTTTGGGCATTACCGCTTTGCTTCACATCAAGAACAATGTAACATCCCATTATCACACCATCTTGAGGAAAGAGCTATTGCCCTTCTGAACTTTGGCAAGAAGCATAACAGACATAACAGCTCAGAAAGGACTACTCCAGGAAATAAAATTTTTGCATAGACTCTCCTCCCAGTAAGATTAAAGGAAACTACTTTAAAAAAAATTCTCTATGAAATAATAAGCCATTTTCCATGTAGGTAATTTCCATTGTCCATATTTACAGCTCTCTGAGTAAAATTGTTAGGAACTCCATTTAAAACATTATAATATCTGACATGTGTTTTAAAAGGGAGAGAGAAGGGAGAGGAAAAAAGAGAGAGAGATAAGATGGGGAGAAGAATTGAAAGTACAAGTTAAATCAAATATATTCAGTGGTTAGCTGGCATTAATAAGCTATTATTTTTATATTCATAAACTTACTAAAAGATTTTTCCAATTTGTAATACTGAAAACAACAACCATATTAAAATTTAAAACATTTTTTGGATGGAAAGGATATTCAGATAATTTAATTTCTACAGGATGGTTATATAAATACTCTACTACTCATATAACTGCCATTCCAAATGTGGAAACTGTATAGACTGGCGTGGGTTTTGGCATCAGACTGCTAGGAATAATCAGACAGACATTATCTGGGTGTCATCTTCAGTGTACTGTTAAGAGAGCCTCAATCAAAATTTAAGTGCTTCTGCCCACTGCCTTCTGAGATCTTGCTGCTGCTAAGTCGCTTCAGTTGTGTCTGACTCTGTGCGACCCCATAGACGGCAGCCCACCAGGCTCCCCCGTCCCTGGGATCTTAGATGTCTTTAATGTGGACAAATTATTTACTCCACAATTAGTTGTAAATAGCCATGAGAAAAGTAACATCAGATACCATTTCCAGGTTTTTAAAAAAGGAATGTATACACTTAAATGAATTACAAATACTGATACTGATGTGGATGATATGGATCTGACTAATGAATGGGAAAGAGGGGTAAAGAGATTGTGTTCTCTGCACAACACATTTTGAGCTCTTCTATAGCTGACTGACTAGTGAAAGAGCTCTTTCCCAAAGAGATGGGTATTCATTCAAATAAATCTTTATTACTGTAAAGTATGAACTGTAAACATATTCTCTGGAAGAAATCCCTAGACAGCTTCCAAATAGGAGGTAGAGACCTTGAGATCATCTCTAGACTGAATTCTGACCACAGTTCTCAGATATGGAGAAGAAATTCTAGAGAATAAATACACATAGAGGCCTTAACGTTTTGGAGGTTGTCTAGGCTCACTGATACAAGGGTTCCGCTTGATTAAATGAATCCCTCTTTCCCCTAGAATAAGAAAATTCAATGTACTGAAGCTATGACTCACCTCTAAAGGTCAAGAAACATTGTGAGTACCAAGTGTGATCACACCCTCCAGATGTCAGAGCTCCACATTATGGGTCAAACTGGCATCCCATCAACTTCTGAACCTGAGAGCTGGGGCAAAATTTACTGTGGAAACACCACTGAAAGAACTTCATGTTCTTGGAAGCTCCCTGGATTATAAACTCAGAACTGGAGATAGCAGCGAGAGTGATTAGACAGAGTTGTAAAGTTCATGCTCCCAGAGAAGTGGTTAACGCCTTCAAACTCGGGCAAAGGGCCCCTGCTCTAGTTCTGCACCTTAGAGGGACCCGTAAACCAGAAAAACCACAAATAACAAATTTGGCAAAAATCACATGTGTCCAAATGAAGAAGAGAAGACTGTGGCACTGCTGACATCAGAGATGGACAAAGTGTCAAAGCATGAGGAACATTTGAGTTGGAGAAATAGGTAAGAAAACATTTAGCTCACTGTATCTTTCTTCTCAAATTTCATGACCACAGTAGGTTTTTGAATAGTAAAATATGTCATAAAGCAGAGTGTTCACTTTCTTAAACTCTTTATATCCAATATTTAACAGTTTTTACAACAGTTGCACGTGGCATCTGAGGAAAACTTAACAATATTAAACAATTGTTTTTCAGTTGCTCAGTCGTATCTGACTCTTTGTGACCCCGTGGACTGCAGCACTCCAGGCTTCCCTGTCCTTCACCATCTCCTGGAGCTTGCTCAAACTCAAGTCCATTGAGTTGGCGATGCCATCCAACCATCTCATCCTCTATCGGCCCCTTCTCCTCCTGCCTTTGTATATATGTAAGTCTAGATATAACATGTATTAAACACAACACTTATTCTTCACATTGGTAGCTATAATGATAAATATTATTAAAAATATAATAATATAATAATATAAACTTTATATTATATAATAATAATACCTAGTTAAATTTCAGAAAACAGTTAAAACATTTGATTATATTTAAATTAATTTAAATTTTGATTGTCATTAATTATCATTATATTTGGCCTTTGTACTTAGCAGATAATATTGAATATGTACATGCATATGTATTTGTATATGTATATGTCGCTCAGTCATGTCCGACTCTTTGCAACCCCATGGACTACAGCCCACCAGGTTCCTCTGGTCCATGGGGATTCTCCAGGCAAGAATACTGGAGTGGACTGCCATGCCCTCTTCAGGGGATCCTCCCAACTCAGGGATCAAATAGAACCCAGGTCTCCTGCATTGCAGGTGGATTCTTTACCTTCTGAGCCACCAGGGAAGCCCAATATTGAATATACTAGAAGAAAAATAATTTCTTTAAGCCATTGTTTGTAAACTTTTTTACATTTATTTTATACTTTTTATATAAAAGATACTCGAAGTTTCTATACATTTTGTGGCAGTTTAAAAAATTGGCCTCAATTTTTTTTACAGCCCTTCCATAGCGAGGTCAAGGGGACGAGGATGGGATGTCTCAGCCAATGGACTAAGGTAACATCAAATGGCTTTTAAGGCTAGATCCAAAAAGACCATTCGGCTTTTGCCTTGTCCACTAGAACACTCTTTCCTGAAGCCCTGAGCCACCACTGAAAAAGTCTGACGATCCTGAGGCTACCATACTGTGAGGAAACCTAAGCCACAAGAAGAGACCATGTCATCAGCATTCCAGTTAACAGGCCCAACTAAACCCAACCTTCAAGCATTCCCAGCCCAGCCACCAGACATGTGAGTGAATAGACCTACAGATGATTCTGGACCTCATCCAGTAGTCTCCCCCAAGTATCCAAGTCTTGCCAGCAGTGATCCCAGATATCATGAACCAGAGATAAGCCATCTCTGCTGTACCCTGTCCAAATTCCTGACCCAGAGAATCCATAGTGATTATAAGGCAGTTGTCATTTTATGCCACAGAATTTTGGTATGGTTTGTTATGCACCAAGAGATAATTAGAGTGTTCTGAATGCATTCAAATTCTATTTTTTAACTTAGATTATTGAGGATGATTATTAGTTAAACTAGTAATCAGATCAGATCAGATCAGTCGCTCAGTCATGTCCGACTCTTTGCGACCCCATGAATCGCAGCACACCAGGCCTCCCTGTCCATCACCAACTCCCGGAGTTCACTCAGACTCACGTCCATTGAGTCAGTGATGCCATCCAGCCATCTCATCCTCTGTCGTCCCCTTCTCCTCTTGCCCCCAATCCCTCCCAGCATCAGAGTCTTTTCCAATGAGTCAACTCTTCGCATGAAGTGGCCAAAGTACTGGAGTTTCAGCTTTAGCATCATTCCTTCCAAAGAAATCTCAGGGCTGATCTCCTTCAGAATGGACTGGTTGGATCTCCTTGCAGTCCAAGGGACTCTCAAGAGTCTTCTCCAACACCGCAGTTCAAAAGCATCAATTCTTCGGCGCTCAGCCTTCTTCACAGTCCAACTCTCACATCCATACATGACCACAGGAAAAACCATAGCCTTGACTAGACGAACCTTTGCTGGCAAAGTAATGTCTCTGCTTTTGAATATGCTATCTAGGTTGGTCATAACTTTCCTTCCAAGGAGTAAGTATCTTTTAATTTCATGGCTGCAGTCACCATCTGCAGTGATTTTGGAGCCCCCCAAAATAAAGTCTGACACTATTTCCACTGTTTCCCCATCTATTTCCCATGAAGTGATGGGACCGGATGCCATGATCTTCGTTTTCTGAATGTTGAGCTTTAAGCCAACTTTTTCACTCTCCACTTTCACTTTCATCAAGAGGCTTTTTAGTTTCTCTTCACTTTCTGCCATAAGGGTGGTGTCATCTGCATATCTGAGGTTATTGATATTTCTCCCGGCAATCTTGATTCCAGCTTGTGTTTCTTCCAGCCCAGCGTTTCTCATGATGTACTCTGCATAGAAGTTAAATAAGCAGGGTGATAGAAACTGTAAAAGTAGAGGGAAGGAAAAAATGTTTAAGAGAAAAGTAGAGAGACTTTCAGTTATGGCAGCATGAGGGATTCAGCAATGCTTCTCTGTAATAAAACAAATATATGCTTCGATGAAGATAGAATAGATATATTTTTCCATATTCCTGTTGCTTAAGTACAACTGAAAACTCCGTACACTATATACATGCACATGCGCTAAGTCACTTCAGTCGTGTCCTACTCTTTACGACCCTGTGGACTGTAGCCTCCTCTGTCCATGGGATTTTCCAGGCAAGAGTACTGGAGTTGCTTGCCATTGCCTCCTCCACGGGATCCTCCCCACCCAGGAATTGAACCCATGTCTCTTAGATCTCCTGCATTGGCAGGCAGGTTCTTTACCGCTAGCGCCACCTGGGAAGCCTATATATATATATATATATATATATATATATATATATATAAGAGAGAGAGAGAGAGATTCTAAAAGCTGGAGAGAAGAAGGCAGACTGGCTAGCAACCTAGAAACTCTAGAAATGACACAAAGAACAAAAGTTCTTTTTGCCTTATACATCCCACACTTAGAGAGAGCTGGCTCTTACCCCCACCCAGCAGTAACAAGAGGTGCTGCTCCCTGGACTATCAGTGGAGGCTGGGTGGGGAACTGGGGCTTTCACTACCATCTGGTAGTAATGGAAGTGTGCTGCCAAGGGTGTACACATTCCTTCCAGAGCAGTGTCAGAGGAGGCTGGCTAAAAGAGAAGTTAATTAAGATACAGAGCCCCACCCATAACATAATATCCAAAATGTTCACGTTTTGACCCAAAATCCATCATATCTACAACTAGGAAGATCACAAACCGAATGACAAAAAAATAACAAATGCCAACAGAGAGATTCTAGTTTAATTCTAGTTTGAATTCTGCTTTCGATTTTTCTACAAATTCTAATTTAAATATGTAAATATATTTAAAGCAATCATGTAAATCAATCTTTGAGAGTTCTAATTATTACAAGTATGGGTAAGCCACTAAAGTATGTTATGACTTAAATAGTTGAGGTCTTTTATAAAATTCTCCTCTATCCATGGAATCCTCTAGGCAAGAATACTGAAGTGGATTGTCATTCCCTTCTCTAGGGAATCTTCCCAACCCAGGGATTGAACCCAGGTCTCCTGTATTGCAGGCAGATTCTTTACTATCTGAGCCACCAGGGAAACCCCTTTTATAAAATTATTTCTTTGTATGAAAGATATCCAGGGATAGGAAGTCCTGGGCAAGCATGAAGTTTCCATGGTTGTCGGGGATCCAGGTTTCTTCCCTTTTGTTGCTTATCTTTGCTTATATTTCTTCTCATGTTCCAAAATGACTGGTAGAGCTCCAGCCATTTCACTCAAAATTAAAGTAGCAACATTGAGAAGGGAGGAAAAGGACTTTTATTTTCTAAAGAGATTTTCCTAAAGTCTCATCAGTTCTTTAATGTATAGCTCATGGATCAGAACTATGTACATAACCCCAACTCGCTACAAAGGAGCTGAAATATCATCTTTTGGCTACATTGTGCTCATTAAGAATTTGAGTTTCTGTCTATTTGAAACAGAGGAAAACAATAGAATGGGAAAGACTAGAGATCTCTTCAAGAAAATTAGAGATACCAAGGGAACATTTCATGCAAAGATGGGCACAATAAAGGACAGAAATGGTGTGGACCTAACAGAAGCAGAAGATATTAAGAAGAGGTGGCAAGAATACACAGAAGGTGAAGGTGAAGTCGCTCAGTTGTGTCCAACTCTTTGCAATCCCGTGGACTACAGCCTACCAGGCTTCTCTGAACTGTACAAAAAAGATTTTCATGACCCAGATAATCACAATGGTGTGATCACTCACCTAGAGCCAGACATCCTGGAATGTGAAGTCAAGTGGGCCTTAGGACGCATCACTACGAACAAAGCTAGTGGAGGTGATGGAATTCCAGTTGAGCTATTTCAAATCCTAAAAGATGATGCTGTGAAAGTGCTGCACTCAATATGTCAGCAAATTTGGAAAATTCAGCAGTGGTCACAGGACTGGAAAAGGTCAGTTTTCATTCCAATCCCAAAGAAAGGCAATGCCAAAGAATGCTCAAAGTACTGCACAATTGCACTCATCTCACATGCTAGCACGGAGAAGACAATGGCACCCCACTCCAGTACTCTTGCCTGGAAAATCCCATGGATGGAGGAGCCTGGTGGGCTGCAGTCCATGGGGTTGCGAAGAGTCGGACACGACTGAGCGACTTCACTTTCACTTTTCACTTTCATGCATTGGAGAAGGAAATGGCAACCCACTCCAGTGTTCTTGCCTGGAGAATCCCAGGGATGGGGGAGCCTGGTGGGCTGCCGTCTATGGGGTCGCACAGAGTTGGACACAACTGAAGCGACTTAGCAGCAGCAGCAGAGCAGGAGCACATGCTAGCAAAGTAATACTCAAAATTCTCCAAGCCAGGCTTCAACAGTACGTGAATCGTGAACTTCCAGATGTTCAAGCTCGATTTAGAAAAGGCAGAGGAACCAGAGATCAAATTGCCAACATTAGTTGGATCATCGAAAAAGCAAGAGTTCCAGAAAAATATCTACTTCTATTTTATTTACTATGCCAAAGCCTTTGACTGTGTGAATCACAATAAACTGTGGAAAATTCTTCAAGAGACTGGAATACTAGACCACCTGACCTTCCTCCTGAGAAATCTGTATGCGTGTCAGGAAGCAACAGTTAGAACTGGACATGGAACAACAGACTGATTCCAAATAGGGAAAAGAGTCCATCAAGGCTGCAAATTGTCACCCTGCTTATTTAGCTTCTATGCAGAGCACATCATGAGAAATGCTGGACTGGATGAAACACAAGCTGGAATCAAGATTGCTGGGAGGAATATCAATAACCTCAGATATGCAGATGACACCACCCTTATGGCAGAAAGTGAATAGGAACTAAAAAGCCTCTTGATGAAAGTGAAAGAGGAGAGTGAAAAAGTTGGCTTAAAACTCAACATTCAGAAAACTAAGATCAAGGCATCTGGTCCCATCACTTCATGGCAAATAGATGGGGAAACAATGGAAATAGTGACAGATTTTATTTTGGGGGGCTCCAAAATCACTGCAGATGGTGATTGCAGCCAAGAAATTAAAAGACGCTTGCTATTTGGAAGAAAAGTTATGACCAACCTAGACAGCATATTAAAAAGCAGAGACATTACTTTATCAACAAAGGTCTGTCTAGTCAAAGCTATGGTTTTTCCAGTAGTCATATACGGATGTGACAGTTGGACTATAAACAAAACTGAGTGCCGAAGAATTGATGCTTTTGAACTGTGGTGTTGGGGAAGACTCTTGAGAGTCCCTTGGACTGCAAGGAGATCCAAGCAGTCCATCCTAAAGGAAATCAGTCCTGAATGTTCATTGAAAGGACTGATGCTGAAGCTGAAGCTCCAATACTTTGGCCACCTGATGCAAAGAACCGACTCATTTGAAAAGACCCTGATGCTAGGAAAGATTGAGGGCGGGAGGAGAAGGGGACGACAGAGAATGAGATGGCTGGATGGCATCACTGACTCAATGGACAAGGGTTTGAGTAAACTCCAGGAGTTGGTGATGGACAGGGAGGCCTGGTGTGCTCTATGTAGTCCATGGGGTCGAAAAGAGTCGAACACAACTGAGTGACTGAAACTAAAGTGAACTGATTTCATTTTTTATGTTATAAATTTTATCCCCTAAAGCTTTTTATTTTCTAATTTTTAATTTCTATAATATCAGAATACAATTGTTTTATATACTCACCTTGTATTTGTCCTTTCCATTGCTCTTAATACATTCCAGCATTTTTGCATTCCATCTGGGATCATTTTTCCTTTAGCCTGAACAATTCTCTTTAGCAATTCCTTGTGAGGATCTGTAATAAAAATTTTTTTCTTAATTTTTGTTTTCTAAACACATTTGCATCTTCATTTTTAAAGGTTACTTTAAAATTCTAGGTTAACTTCTTTCAGGACATTATTCCACTTTCCTTATTTCTGTTAAAAAGTCAGCTGTGAGTCTTATTATTGTTCTTTTGAAAGTAGTGCATCCTTTTTAACCTATGTCTTTGGTAGATTTGTGGAGGAGGGAATGTTGGATGTGCACCTTGAGAAGGGGAACTGATACCAGCCTTCAAGATGTGAGGCCTCTCTTCCTCCTCGATGTCAAAAACTATCCAGGGCCCTGACCTATCTTTTTAATAAAAGTGCGTACATGGCTGTCCCTGCCTTCTTTCGGAGCAAGTTCTTGTATCCACTGTTTGCACATGGAAGCAAGGCTGAAAGGCTGACCTACCTGACTCTTCCTACAGTGGTACCTCAATCAGTAACTCTATTGTCCAAGGGCCCTTTGATATCAATAGCTTCTTTTTGTGTGCTTAGAACATCCCCAGGAGCCACACCTATTTCAATATTAAGCCTCTGCTTATACAGCTTTTGTTTATCCAACTATAATCCTGTCCTGTGAGCCTTCTATTTTTCAAAGATTGTCATAATGTCTGGTCCTTTGAGAGCACTCGTTCATGTTTTTCAGTATCAATGTATGTGCATGGATGCACACGACTGTGTGTGCTCATGTAACTTTCTTGTAATTTTTAAAGATTCTGGGGATAGTCTAAAGAGGGGAAGAGTCAGGAGAGACTAGAACTTGTTCTCAATCTGCCATCTTGATTCAATCTCTTCGTTAAATTTCTAAGTACACACTGAACTCTTTTAGTACCAAACCCAGACATCTGCCAGTATTGTATGATCTTTTTTGGAAATCTCTGCTTCTGAGGTGATACATTAAGCTAGTTCAATATAATCCTCATGTTAAAATTGGCATCTGTGTGAAACATGTGAATAGACTTCCTGTCCTTCAAAATTATCTTCCAGATTTTAATATCTCAAAAGAACTGAGAGTTCTGTATTAGAGTTTCCTACAAACGTATCACAACAAAAGTACAATAATATTTTTGCTCCACTATAACAAAAAAGAGAAAACAAGGATTTAAAAAGCATGTGAAGTGCTAAAATCCAAAAATAAGAAAAAACAACTCAGTAATCCATTAATATTATTTCCCTGCACTCAACCCTGAAACTACTTCAATCAACAGACTCTTTTTTCAACACGAATAAATTCACTAATAACATCATTGATTTATCATTGATTAGAATTAAAGAGTAAAATGCAAACTTGGAAATCTAGAATAGTCTCCAGTTGGTTATAGAAATTGTATATAAAGAAATGCAGTTCATAATTAATATAAACATTATTCATAGGAGCTAAATCTAAAGAGTTCAACAAAACAATATTTTTTAAAATATTTAATGCATATCTAACATGTCCATGGAGAAGGCAATGGCACCCCACTCCAGTACTCTTGCCTGGAAAATCCCATGGACAGAGGAGCCTAGTAGGCCGAAGTCCATGGGGTCTCCAGGAATCGGACACGGCTGAGCAACTTCACTTTCACTTTTCACTTTCGTGCACTGGAGAAGGAAATGGCAACCCACTCCACTGTTCTTGCCTGGAGAATCCCAGGGACGGGGGAGCCTGGTGGGCTGCCGTCTATGGGGTCGCACAGAGTTGGACACGACTGAAATGACTTAGCAGCAGCAACATGTCCATGGACGGAGAAGCCTGGTAGGCTGCAGTCCATAGGGTCACTGAGGGTCGGACACGACTGAGCGACTTCACTTTCACTTTTCACTTTCATGCATTGGAGAAGGAAATGGCAACCCACTCCAGTGTTCTTGCCTGGAGAATCCCAGGACGGGGGAGCCTGGTGGGCTGCCATCTATGGGGTCGCAGAGTCGGACATGACTGAAGCGACTTAGCAGCAGCAGCAGTCACACTTGGGCTTCCTTGTGGCTCAGCTGGTAAAGAATCCACTTGCAATGAGGGAGGCCTGGGTTCGATCCCTGGGTTGGGAAGATCCCCTGGAGAAGGGAGAGGCTACCCATTCCAGTATTCTGGCCTGGAGAATTCCATGGACTATATAGTCCATGGGGTCCCAAAGAATCCGATACGACTGAGAGACTTTTACTTGCACTATCTTTTCCTGTGCACAGTAGCCACATACAGCCTGAAGTTGCCATTCTGAGCAGTGTAGATACAGAACATTTCTCACACTGCAGAAAGTTCTATTGGCCAGCGCTGCACTAGGGAGTCAGAAGAGGCACAGCACTCCAGGGAAAGAAACAAAATTTTCTAAAGAGGGCTACAAAAAGTGGCAATTTAGGGAATTTCTTGACAGTCCAGTGGGCCTTGGCTATCAAATAGGCCTGGGTTCCATCCCTGGTCAGAGAAACTCAAGCCACGGCGCAAAAAAAAAAAAAAAAGTTGCGATTTATAATAACAGCAAAAAAAAAAAGTCTTCTCTGTCCCTTGGCTATTTTTTAAATTTAAAGAAAATGTTCTCAATGTTAAAACTGAAGGAGCTGAATCTTTCTAATATGTTTTTCCCAAAAATATTATAGATGAGATTTTTATTTTTTTTTTAAGGTATGTGACCTTCAGTGTACTTTCTTCCTTGAGAATATCCTTTAGAAAAGGATTCTCAGCGTTAGAATCCGGAGTGGAAAAGATGCAATTCTAGTTTTAGCCTCTGGGGCTTCCTCTATCAAGGAAGGACTCGGCCCTCTTGGAGGCGAAGTCAGAGCCGCACGGGCTTTTGGCTGAACTCCTACTGCCACTCAGCGGAGAGAAGAGGCAAGGGCTCCTTCACCTGTCTGTCGGTTGCCAAGCGACGGAGACCTGGGAGGGCCTGGTCGCAGGAGGAGGGCACCGACTGAAAGATGCTTAGGATTTGTAACAGCGCCGGCTTCCATTGGCTGAGGAGTTCCCGGCCATCGCCCTGAGCCAATGGGTAGGCGCATATGGATGACGTTAGACGCCATGCGACTCCTCCCACTCACGTTCTAGCGACGCGTCTAGCGACCGCCGAAACCCACCTCAAACCCTTTGGGGCGGGTTGGGGGTGGTCTGTATTGCCCCATGTTTAGCTTGAAGCTCTCGCTACTGCAGGTGTTCTTCCTGATGGTCCCCGAGAGGGTCCTCTCTCAGCCCTCTCCGTCTCCGTCTAGGGCAATGCCCACCCATTCGGAGCTGGGGCCACGGACGCAGGGCGGGACCCTTCAATCCTCGGAGGTGCCTGGGATCTCTACGGCGGGTCCTACTGTCGTGACCTCCTCGACACCGGGGAATAAGACCGTGGACCTCTTCCCAGGTGAGGGGAAAGGATGTGGGGATGGAAACTAGCGACTTTGATCCAAGTGAGTTCCCATAAAGTAAGGAGTGGGGCTGTCGAAAGAACCTTGGAAGAGTTTAGGGATCCTCACCGCGCTCTCTGTGTTTTATGTTGTACTCTCATAGTCCTACCGATCTGTGTCTGTGACTTGACACCCGGTGCCTGCGATATAAATTGCTGCTGCGACAGTGACTGCTATCTTCTCCATCCGAGGACAGTTTTCTCCTTCTGCCTTCCAGGCAGCGTGAGGTGAGCTGCGATGTTCAGGTTGAATCCTAAAGGGGATTAAGTAATACTTGGAAGTAGGAAGAGTTTTGCCGTCGTGCCTCCCACCCCCACGTCCACTCCAAGGAATGGAACTCCCTTGGTTTTTCCCAGGAGCGCTGTCCCTCTTCTGATGCGCTAAAGCTGCTGCTGCTGCTGCTAAGTCGCTTCAGTCGTGTCCGACTCTGTGCGACCCCATAGACGGTAGCCCACCAGGCTTCCCCGTCCCTGGGATTCTCCAGGCAAGAACACTGGAGTGGGTTGCCATTTCCTTCTCCAATGAATGAAAGTGAAAAGTGAAAGTGAAGTCGCTCAGTCGCGTCCGATTCTAGCGACACCATGGACTGCAGCCCACCAGGCTCCTCCGTCCATGGGATTTTCTAGGCAAAAGTACTGGAGTGGGGTGCCATTGTCTTCTCCCGATGCGCTAAAGCAGGGCTGCCCAATAGAACAGAACCTTCGTGTTGTCCCGTAGCTGCCCAAGGAGTCCTCTTTTTGGCATCTGACTGACAGAGGTGGGGCACCCTTCTTTGGATATAATCTTCCTTCTAAATGTACTTGTTCTTCCTCCTGTTTCCTTATAGGTCTGCAAGTTGGGTGTGTGTAGACAACTCTCTTATCTTCAGGAGTAATTCCCCATTTCCTTCGAGAGTTTTCATGGATTCAAATGGAATCAAGCAGTTTTGTGTCCATGTGAACAATTGTAAGTAGAAATATGCTGGCTATTTGTATTGCCTAATATTTTTTGAGAGTTAGCTCAGTCTCTGACTTTTTTCCTTTTCTTTGTTTTTTAAACCTTCCCTTCTCACCCCCTTGGATGTCTATCATCCTCCCTATCCTCTACCTGTCCCCCACTCTCTCTTTTTTCTCTTATTGGTGAACATTGGCAATCTCTTTTGCCCTATTGGCTGTGGATCAGAAAACCCATAGAGAACTTTAATTTCTGTCCATCCTCTTAGCTCAGATAATTACAGATAAACTATATCCCTGACTTGCTACAACCTCTATGAAGACACTCACTGAATTCCCAGTGCCTGACATAGGAGGCAACAAATAATATTTGAATGAATGTCTTTGACAGATGAGTCTGTATCAACCTTGTTTTTATTTCATGAGGCAACAGCATAGGGGAAAGAACATTCAACTTGGGTCTCAGCCCTCCATCTACTTACTGCTGCACAGACGTGGTGGGCTTTCCTGGTGGCTCAGCAATAAAGAATCTGCCTGTGATGCAGGAGCTGCAAGAGACCCAGGTTTGATCCCTGGATCAGGAAGATCCAATGGAGGAGGGCACGGCAACCCACTCCAGTATTCTTGCCTAGAGAATCCCACTGACAGAGGAGCCTGGAGGGCTATGGTCCATAGGGTCACAAAGAGTTGGACATGACTGAAGCAACTTAGCAGACATGCACACTTGAACAAATCCCTTAGCATTTCCAGGCTTATTTCTTCAACAGGAAAATGAGAAATATCACTAATCCTAAATGTGAAAGTGTTCAGTAACTGCAGAGTGTAATAAACATGAAAAGTGGTTGGTATTAAAGTTTTTAAATAGACTTAGAAATTTGCTGGTGATAACAATAACATTTCTAAAGATATACATTTGACATATCTTTTTAAAATTTATTGTCTAAGAAGAAAAATGATGTTCTTACATAAAAGACTTAAATGTCCCTTATACTCTGAAGTCAGCTTATCCTGGTTTCATCTCACTGTTAGAAAATAAACTGCAAAACTATATTTGTTTCCTAAAACAACCAGTTTTGGGTTTGGGGGATTTGAATTTGGAAGCAGTTATCAGGAGCCTTGCTGCCATTCAGGTTGTGAGAAGATAAAGGGAGCAAGGCAAATGCTCCATTTTAAAGTAAGTTTGCAGGACTTCCCTGGTGGTTCAGTGGTAGAAAGTCTGTGCTTCCAATGCAGGGACCCAGATTCGTTCCCTGGTGAGGAAATTAAGATCCTGCATGTCTTGAGGTGCGACCAAAAAAATTAAGGTATAAAATAAGGCTGCAGCTACACCGTACTTCCTAAATTTCCTATTACCTTCTACTTCCAGCCTTGTGAAAACGCTCAAGGGATATCGCAATAACATCCAAATTGGTGCTTCCTGCTTTTAATCCCCTCCTGCCTCCCATGCGATATTGCACAGTTTCCAGACCAATGTTTCTGTACTTTGTCTCCCCAACAACACCTGAGAGCCAGTCCCTTAGACATATAGAATACTTTGCATTGCTGTCATTTTATATGAATGTTGTGTCTCCCCAGGTAAATTGTCAGCACATAGAAAGGATGGACCATGAATTTGTCCACAGTGCTTAATATTTGCTGATAATGACCATCAGTAACAGACATTATTAGTCAGAGACTGTACAACATTGACCAAGTGGGGAAAACCCTAGACCAGGAATCAGAAGATCTCTGACCTACTCCTGGCTCTGTCAGATGGCTTTGTGGCCTTTTGAAACTCATTTACCTCTCAGGATCAGAATTTCCCAATGGGATTGGGCCACAGGACCTCTAGCCTCCTTCCACACCTGAAATTGTATCAGTCTAAGTCTAAATACCTTTAAGCCCTGTTATGTGTAATATTCCATATATGATGTTGGAAATTTTAGGCAAAAATTCTATTGCTATCCTCACCCATGCCCCTTAGGTGCATGATTCCTGCTTACCATCACTACCTCCAATATCCCTGCACTGAAGCGAGAGACAAAAGGTTAACTTTCTCTTACTCAGTTAAGCCATGAAAAAATGTCCAGATGGATATTTTCTATCTCAACTTTTTTTTTAGCTTAACTCTAACTTTTGTTCTTTCATTTGTAAAGATACATATAACTACATTTTTTTTTTTTTAGTGAGGTAAGTATTTCTTCCATGTGGTTTTCAGGGTATGAGTTCTGAAAGAAATAGTATATTAAACAGCTTCCGGAAGCTTCAAAATGTGAACATTTCAGATCAGAGATGGAAGATGATAGTCTGCAGACCAGGAACTTTAGCATCACCTGTTACAGAGCAAAGATTTTTCGATCTCTAATATGTACACACATCACCTGGGAGATCTTTTTGCTAACACGCACGTTCTGATTTAGTAGGTCTGGAGTGTGTCTTAAGATTCTGAATTTCTGACACTCTTCCAGGTTATGCTGGGGCTGCTAGTCTGTGCACTGGACTTTGAGTAATACAGACCTAGGAGATACACAGAAAGTGAGTAGTGTGAAAGGCCCCACAATTGAGAGTTTTCTTCATTTCCTGTTCCATCAGAAAGCTGAAAAGTCAAATGATTAGGACCCTATGATCACAGAGGATAAAGGTCAGGCTTATGTAATACGGCATCTTCATTAGCTTTTGGGGAGGCAGATCTTGATTTCCTTTTGAATCTGTTCAAATGACCATAATTATGAAGAATGAAAGAAACTAGTATGGACCATTGTCTGCTACATTCTTTGTTCAAGTTAGCAGAAAACTTGGACGGTAAAGCAGAGTGGTGTTCATCACAAGCCATGCTCTGGGCAGGGGACAATATCAGAGGCCTTTATCTGCATCTCTTTCCTGGTTCTGAAGTGCCATAAGAAGATGGCTGCAGATGTTTGGAAAGATTTATACATTGCTATAATATAAATTACAAAATTGTTACCAAAATACCCTTTGGGTGGGTATTTGAAAAACTTGAATGTAGAAATTATAATGTGAAAAGAATAAAAGATGACAAATCCATATATTTGAAAGATGGAAACTTTATTATGAGGACTAGTCAGTTGAAGTTTAGAGGAAACTGGAAGACTTGGAGAGGACAAGTCAGATATTGTCTCCAACTCTGCCATATTCCTATGGAAACAGTACCATTTTGTGGTTCTAGAGACTCACCTAGAATGGGACAGATGTGCACATTACCGAGACTCCTATTTTCATCACAGACTGCTAACCTTATATATTCCTGACATCAGAGGCTTGGAACTGACTGGCACTCTTTGGTCATATTCTTGTCTCAGATCTTAATAATAAACTATAAGGTGATAGAAATCAAAATCATTATTGTCTCTGAAGATGGCACATTGATTGGGAAACTTCTGGGGAAAATCTATAACTTAATCTGAGTAGTAATAAAAAAAAGTGTATAAATGTTTAAAACTTCTTGAGTTTATGCTTAAGATTAGTGCCCTTGCATACTTCACTGTGTATATCTTATGCCTGAATAAAAATATTTTTAAAGATTAGTTTCTTGGTATTCCAGATACATAAAAATGAACGATTTTCTTTTATCTAACCCACCTTTCTTTTAAAAAATTTTAGCAAGATTAAACTATCTCCAGAAGCTCCAAAAGGTCAATGCAACCAACTTCCAGGCCCTGGCTACAGAGTTTGGAGGTGAATCATTCACTTCAACATCCCAAACCCAATCACCACCATCTTTCTACAGGGTGAGCCTGGGGAAGGGGAGGGATTGTTTGGTTGGTTTTTCCTCTCATACTGACAACTGACCTAGTATCTCTGAGGTGCCCACCTCAAAGTTAAGGTAAGCCATTACCTTTACCTAGCCATTACCTAGGTAAGCCATTGTCAGCTGTCTTGGAGGGAAGTATTGTCCACTTTAACAAGCTACTGAGTTAACTTTTGTTTCTTATTCTTTTCTGGTGGAGTTCAGTCCAGTCTCACTGTGAATAAATTTCTGCTCTCCTTTGTTTAGGCTGGCGACCCCATTCTGACTTACTTCCCCAAGTGGTCTGTAATAAGCTTGCTGAGGCAGCCTGCAGGAGTTGGAGCTGGGGGGCTCTGTGCTAAGAGCAATCCTGCAGGTGAGTCCAGAACACCAGGGCTACCCTTTTCGTTCAACTTAAAAGGAGGCTTTGTTATTTACCACTACCTTAATTCTAAGGTTTCCTGGAGAGTAAAAGTACAACCTGTGCTCGTTTCTTCAAGAATCTGGCAGATAGCTGTACCTCGGATCCTGCCCTCAATGCTGCCTCTTACTATAACTTCACAGTCTTGAAGGTGGGTGTCCCTTCTTTCCCCACTGTCACCACTGTGGACTTAAAAGTCACCATGCTTCCCACTTTTGGGTTGTGGGGAAAGCACTGAACTGGAAGTCAGAATGCCTACTGCTGCTAAGTCGCTTCAGTTGTGTCCGACTCTGTGCGACCCCGTAGACGGCAGCCCACCAGGCTCCCCTGTCCCTGGGATTCTCCAGGCAAGAATACTGGAGTGGGTTGCCATTTCCTTCTCCATTGCATGAAGGTGAAAAGTGAAAGTGAAGTGGCTCAGTCCTGTCCGACTCTGAGCGACCCCATGGACTGCAGCCTACTGGGCTCCTCCGTCCATGGGGTTTTCTAGGCAAGAGTACTGGAGTGGGGTGCCATCGCCTTCTAAGAGCTACGTAAAAGGCAGAAGGCCAAGAAGCCCTATCATCTGAAGAAAGATGAAAGAAGTAGGGTTAGGTAGCCAGGATGAAAGATTCTCACCCTCCCAGCTAATGGAATTCGCTAGGGGAGGTAGGAGAAGGGGACATCACTGTTTCACCAGAAGTTCCTGCTTTTGCTGTTTGTTAGAGCTCTGCTCAGAGGAGGTGGGCATCGCAGTCCATCTAGCCTCCCCTCAATCTGCTCCTGGCATTTTAGTGTAAGGAAGAATCAGGTAGAAAAAAAGAGTTGATTTTTTTTTTTTTCCTCCCACAAATGTGAAACCACAAGCTCCTGGAGATTTTATGTAAGATACACGCACACTCATGTCCTTGCTGTTCTCTTATACCAGGTTCCAAGAGGTATGAGTGATCTGCAGAACATGGAGGTATGATGCTTTTTATCAGGAAAAAGAAAAAGAGAATATTTGATTCCGTTGCATCTGAGGCAGTTTCACTCTAGATTGTAATGGTAAAAGAGAATTATGTGTGATGTATCAAGCTGTTCTAGAATGAGTCTAAAACTGTCTGTGTGTTAATAAGTATCATATGAAGAGTTCATAAGTATTAGCTAAGTTTGAGAAACTTTGGATTAAATAAAGTTAAACCTTATATTTAGGATGGAGTTCTTAAAGTTTTTAATATACTAGAAAGCCTACTCAATCTCTAAGAGGGATGTGTCAGATACAGTATTTCTAAAACTTATTTGACCGAGGAGCCTTTGTTTTATATCTAATACAAGTAATGTTCCCCAAAATACATTTGGGAAGTGTTGAATAACAATGACTTTTGACCTGAAGTGGTAGACTGGCAGTGGAAGGAGAAAGGAAGGTGATTGTCAGAAAGGAAAAATACTCATTTCAGCATAATATATAAGCTAGAAGAGGAAATGCTTTCTTCTGCCTCTTTCCCGTTCCAGCTCCAGGTGCCTGTAACACCTGTCTCACAGGCTGGCTCTCCTGTGTTGGCTGGAAACACGTGTCAGAATGTTGTTGCCCAGGTAGGAGTGCTGACATCAGATTCGGGACTAATGTATGTTGATCAGCATTACCAGAGGTGCTTCATCTTCCATTAAGTACCAGACCAACCCCACGTGAATTTTTGTGCATTATCTGAAATTTAACATGCCAAAAGCTGAGCCCATCACCTACCTCCCAGCGTGTTTCAGTCGTTGCCATCGTTACTGTCCTCTGTCATTTCGTGTCCAGAATATTAAGATTATTTATCATTCTTCTTTCTTTGCTCATGTGCAGTCTGTTTAGTTTTTACTGACCACACTTTCTTTTGTTGACAAAATCAGTATCACCTGAAAGTCTGAAATAGACTTGTCAACTTCTTTTCCTCTATTCTCTCTGTTCTAAGCAACAAACAAAAGTAAGAATTATTGGAAAGCATCATTTTAAAACCTATGCTCAGAAATCTAAGATTACCTTTACCTTTTTATGACTTCCATCTCCAGCTACTATCTTAACTCATCCTCAGACATGGTGAAAGCGAAGTAAACCAGATTTCCATTCCATGTTCACTTCTGCCTGTGCTCCTACTCACTTTCTCTGCATGCAATCAAAATTTATGTTTCGTCCCTTTCAATTCTTATCATAAATTCACCTCTCCCATGAACGCTTTCAAAGAGCTCTATTCAATTTCTTTTTTCATGTATAGATATAATATGAAGTCAACTTTTATCTTTTCATAGTATTTGTATTTGGCATTTTTAAGATAACACTTTTAGTCTCCCTTATCCAGTTATTATTTAAATTTAGATATAATTGATATATAAATTATATTAGTTTTAGGTGTACAGCATAATGATTTGATACATGTATATACTGTGAAACAATTACCACAATAAGTTAGCATTTATCACCACACATAGTTACAATTTTTTTCTTGTGATGAAGACTTTTAAAATCTGCTATCTTAGCAACTTGCAAATACACAATGCAGTATTGTCAACTATAGTCACCATTCTGACTTATTCAGTTATAGGAAAACCCTTAAAGACAAGAAATCTGTCCTAAACATAATTGGCCCACAAAATATTTTTTATTAATTGATTCTACTTTTGTATTTCAGGTCATCTATGAGATAGAGACCAATGGGACTTTTGGAATCCAGAAAGTCTCCGTCAGTTTTGGACAAACGAACCTAACTGTTGAGCCACGCACTTCATTACAGCAAGATTTCATCATTCACTTCAGGGTTAGGGTTCTTCTCTTATAGGGGACCAAGAAGAAAGAAATATCGGGTTAGAAATAGTTCCCCTGCTTCTGTAATACATGTAAGATAGAATAAGAATATGAAGGCCTAGTTCAGTCTGTCAACCGAAGTCTCAACATTTAATATTCTGTAATTTAACTTCGAGTGATAAGGATTCAGCAAGGTTTATTCATTAACATATTCCCCCAGCAAAGCAGGACTTCACGCACAAAGCCAAACACTTTTTTTAAATCGTCATTTTGAATCATAAACTTAGCTAACATCCCACACAAATTCTTTAACTAGCTTTTTTCATGTTTCTGGACATTCAGCATTTTATTCATGTCCGGCTTAAGTTTCTAGTCTTGATCACCACCTTTTGACTTTCTTCTACTTTCTTTCCTTTTGAACATAGCAGAGTCCAGTTTCTTCTCAACTCTACCCTCAAGTGATTCACTAAATCCCATGTCACTCAGAGTATTCATCTGTGGAACATCTATAGTTAATTAAAATATAGTTCTAAATTACATTTAAACTCCTCTGATTCTAGCTACACTGAACATAGCCCTGAGTTAATATAGTAATTTTGGAAAACAGGATTGAGAGATCTTTGATAGATCTTTAGTTGCAATCCTTGGTAGAAGGAGTGTTCAGATGGATATGAATAAGGATTTATTTTAGTGAATTGAAAAAAGTAAAAGATGCTGGAGGAGCAATTTTTGCAAAATGCTACACTGTGGAAGGAAGCCAGATTGTTCAGTGCAGCTAACCTGCAGCATTGCCTTAAGGAAGGGCATGAGGCCACACCGGAAAAGTGAGTGAGCTTGACTTTCTCCATACTGACTTTCCTTCACTCTTTCTGCAGGCTTTCCAACAGAGCACAGCTGCTTCTCTTACTGGGTCTAGAAGTGGGAATCCTGGCTATATTGTCGGAAAGCCACTCCTGGTTCTAACTGGTGATATGAGACACTCAGTATCCTTTTTGGGTATCTGGGTGGCCTACTACAGCCTAATGACAAAAGCTTTAGTTACTGATCTTTTGGATTTTCCGATTCTGTGATTCCCCATTTTTTAGGTAGTGAGGATTTCCTTTGTTGTTGTTTAGTTGCTGTATCTGACTCTTGAGACCCCATGGACTATAGCCTGCCAGGCTCCTCTCTCTGTCCATGGGATTTTCCAGGCAAGAATACTTGAGTGGGTTGCTATTTTCTTCTCCCGGGGATTTTTCTGACCCAGGGATCAAACCCATGTCTCCTGCATTGGCAGGCAGATTCTTTACCACTGAGCCACTAGGGAATCCCCAAGGACTTCCTTTACTGAACTATTAATATATTATGTTCTCAAACGCAGATGGTATCAAAGGCTTTCGAACTTATATTAGACTGGCTGAAGGTGAGGATCCTGACTGAATTGTGTTTATTTTAATGAGATATTTAAGGTATATGGTCATTTTTGGAAAAACAATAATTCTCTGTTTTCATTGCCAGAGGGAAGCAAAAATGTTACTTGAATAATATCATGATATTAGTAAAGTACCAATAGTGTTAAGCAAATATTAAGCATACATTTTCCAATCGGCCTACTTTTGCTTTTATGATCTCCTTGACCATCACTTTCCACCTCAGATGACCCTCTTACAGAGCCAGGGTGATGGAACTTGCTCTATTAAGAGACACGAAGTACAATTTGGAGTGAATGCAATATCTGGATGCAATCTCAGGTAATACTTTGCTTCCACATCATTTTTAACAAATTTGTCTCTACCTGTAGGGAATATGTGATGTGGCAATTTTTATATTTTGAATTAGAGTTCAGAGAATGTTAGGAATAGTCTTTAAATAATATTGCTAAGAGGGGTTGTTTTTTGTTTTTTTTGTTTTTTTTGTTTTGAGTCTTTTATACCTGTGAAGGATTGTTTCCCACAATTTATTTTTGGTATTATTTCTGATGTTTGAATGAATTACATTATGATGTCAGCGCTGGACTCGACTCCGTGCTGTTTCATTTCAGGCTGAAAAGGGTGGACTGCAGCCACTTGCAGCAGGAGCTTTATCAGGCTCTCCATGGAAGTCCCAGACCAGAGCACATTGCCATCTTTGGAAATGCTGACCCAGCCCAGAAGGGAGAGTGGACCCGGATCCTCAGCAGGAACTACAGTGTTTCAGTAAGGAAAGAAATACACATTCTGACAAAAGCTTACTTTCCTCCTTTATTTATTAAGATTAAAACCAGACCTGTTTCCATAGTTGGTTTGGTTGTCACAGAAGAAAGATAATGTGGTTGTCCTAAAAGAAAGACTGTAAGAAATCATGGCCATCTGAAGTCATCATTTCAGGTCAGGTATATATATATAACTTTCCTTACTTAGAGAAAAATCTCAAGGTAGAAGGTTTAGAGAATAGTATTAAGAAAAAATAAAAACCTCAATACCCACTACCCCTGACGAAATCTCATTCAGCTCTTTTCTGTTTTTATTCTTTCTGGTGGCCACAACATCAGTGCTTAGCCGGTGTACCTCTTGATTCCAGTCTAAGTAAAATAGCGAAATCTGTGTGTCAGAGTAAAAGAAAGAAATCTACTTCCTCTTTTGCCCCCTCTAGCCTGGAGAATTCCATGGACTGTATAGTCCATTAGGTCACAAAGAGTCAGACAGGACTGAGTGACTTTCACTTTCACTGTCCCTCCTGGCTTTAATCAACTGTATCTTTATTTCCTTTCACTTAAGCTTTTTATTTCTTGTGTAAGTAATACATACGCTTGGTTCAAAATTCCAAAAGTACAAAAATGAAACTCTTTCTCAGACAGCTCTTCCCTTCCACAGAGGCTGAGTTATTACTTTCTTTCCTTCCAGAGATATTACATGCTTACACAAGTAAATACTCATTTTTTAATCCAAATGATACAAGATCATTTTTCTCTTGATCTTGAGAGTTTGTTCTATATCAGTATATAATAAGCTTCCTCATCCTTTGCATGGTATAGTTGTATTTTATTCCATTATATGGATAAACCATAAATTATTTAGGCAGAACATTCAGGTTGTTTTCAGCCTTTTGCTATTATACACAGTGTGGCATTTTATAACATGGTTCAGGCACAATTTTGTACATGTGAAAATAAGCCTATATGAAAAATCTTAGAATTGCTAGATCCAAAGGTATATGCATTTAAATTTTTAATAAATATTGCAAATTTATTTCCCATACAGGTTGTACCTATTTACAAGCCCCACTATCCATCTATGGGATGGCTTATTACCCATACCCTCAATACTGGATTATCAAGCTTTTAATCTTTGCTTATCTGATAAGTGAAAAATAGTATCACAATGTAGTTTTCTTTTTCTCCTACTATGAGTAAGGTTGAGTATCTTGACATACAGTTGAATAATTCCTATTTTCTTCACTATGATTTGTTTCTATCTCTTGCCCACTTTTATTGAATTACTAGCCATATGACTTGTAGAAAATCTTTGAGTATGTGAGAAATTGTCTCTTTTCTGTTATCTGATTTATAGATATTATTTCTCAGTTTGTCATTTGTCTTTTGACTTTGTTTATGGTTTTTATGCCATACAGGAATTGATTTTTATATTGTGAGATTTATCAGTCTTTTTTTCAACTCTTGAATTTTGGTTCAGACTTTGAAAGGCTCTTAGATTTTATTTTTAAAGTGCTCCCTTTCCCTTTCTCAGCACTATTATGACTTTATTCCTTGTATACTTCTTTCCTTTTAGTGAGACTTGGGGGATATGTAGATGCATGTAGATACATGTACTTGATCCAAGTACATTTTATTCCATTATATGGATAAACCATAAATTAATTTATTTAGGCAGAACATTAGGCAAAGCCTAGATTATTAGGCAAATAGATAATTAGGCCTAGATAATTAGGCAAAGCCCAGATTATTGTATCAGTCATTTGATCCAGTCTTTGGACAACTGTAGTCAAATTAAGTTTTCTTAAACCTCATAAAGCCATACCTAGGGAGCGTGGTTTGGGGTGATAGATAGCTGAGTATTAAGAAATGGTTAGTGACCAGGACTGAGATTATAGCGGAATTTACTCTTTATGATTCTTAAACCTACTATTTACATTTTTAAATCACATTTTTGTAGAATATTTGATAACATGGAAAAATTTTCCTAATATAGATAGAAAAAATGAAAGGGAAAGTGTTCTAAAATATTTGGAACAAACACATGAAAAGGTCATTAGTTAGTCAATATCATTAGCCATTAAGGAAATGCAAAACCACAAGGACATACCAATTTATACCCACTGGGATGGCTATAATTTTAAAAATGGATAATAACAAGAGTTGGCAGCAATGTGGAGAAATTGGAACCCTCAGACATTGCTGGTGGGACTACAAAATAGTAGAGCCAATTTGAAGAGTTTGACAGTTCCTGAATAAATAGAACGTAAACATGGTCTGTCTTCCCCTGTTCCTAGTTTAGACATGTTATTGCCTATGTTTGCTGCTGCTGCTGCTAAGTCACTTCAGTCGTGTCCGACTCTGTGTGACCCCACAGACGGCAGCCCACCAGGCTCCCCTGTCCCTGGGATTCTCCAGGCAAGAACACTGGAGTGGGTTGCCACTTCCTTCTCCAATGCAGGAAAGTGAAAAGTGAAAGTGAAGTCACTCAGTCATGCCCGACTCTTCGCGACCCCATGGACTGCAGCCCACCAGGCCCCTCCGTCCATGGGATTTTCCAGGCAAGAGTACTGGAGTGGGGTGCCAAGTCTTACTATAAATAAAAAGTGTGAAGTTAGAAAAGCAAGGCATATTTGAGGATAGTTGGTTTTGCTAAGTTATCATAACTTCCTGATTTATGTCCTCACTTCCACCAGTCCTTCCTGCATCTTAGAATTAATTGTCCTGGAGTCAGACTGCTTAGTTGGGCTTCATAATCTAACCCTGAAACATCCTTCCTTAATCTTTCCACTGTTTGTGTGTTCAGATCCATTGCTTCAGTCAAGTGGTCGGCTCGGGGCCAGTGCCTCACACATGCCTGGCACACAGGAGACCGTAACAATTGTACTTAATCAGTAACTGCCCCTCAATGGCATCACGTGCTATTCTAGTTGCATACCATTTTATGTGCCATCTCTCTACCTAAATTTTCCTTTAAACACCATTTCCTCCATCACACATTACTCATCCCGGTTCTATGAAGCCATCCTCAACCAGAAATGGCTGCTGCTTCTGGCATTCCACAATAGTGACTCCACCACTCACTGGGCACTTCATATAACCATTGTACATGGGCTTATTTATGTTTTATTTATCTCTATGTTAGTATTTCCATTTTATTTTCTATTTTAGTTTTTCCATTTTAGAATATTATCTTTTTAAGATCATGGACAATAATAACCTCAGATATGCAGATGACACCACCCTTTTGGCAGAAAGCGAAGAAGAACTAAAGAGCCTCTTGATGAAAGTGAAAAAGGAAAGTGAAAAAGCTGGCTTAAAACTCAATATTCAAAAAACTAAGATCGTGGCATCCGGTCCCATCACTTCATGGTAAATAGATGAGGAAACAATGGAAACAGTGAGAGACTTTATTTTTTGGGCACCAAAATCACTGCAGACGGTGACTGTAGCCATGAAATTAAGACACTTGCTCCTTGGAAGAAAGCTATGACCAACCTAAAGAGCATATTAAAAAGCAGAGACAGTACTTTATCAACAAAGGTCTGGGCTTCTTTTCATCCTAGTGGATAAGGTAAGGGAGCAGGTCCTGGAATGGGCCTCTCCTTTTAAATACGATCTTGTTCCCAGCTCTGGAGCGCAGGATGGGCACGCTGCCTTGTCCCACCTGCTGTTTCTGTTTATTTGATGCAAAGAGGACAATTTAGAAAACCTCTTTTTGGTTCAGGAGATCCTACCAGAGGAAGAAACATAGGACCTGCCTGCCAGCCTTTCATTTTTCCTTGCTCTATCTTTTGTGGTAGTGGAGCCTGGATGCTGTTACCCATGTAAAAGGAAAGGTTTAAAGTGGTATCCTTTGGGCTTTTACCAGAACATGTTGCTGAACACCAAGCTTTTCAAGATGGTCCTTCTGAGCATCCTTAGAATCCTTCTTCTTTGGGGACTGGTGCTTTTTATGGAACATAGGGTCCAAATGACACAGGTAGGGCAGCCCTCTATTGCCCACCTGCCTGAGGCCCCTACCTTGCCCCTGATTCAGGAGCTGCTGGAAGAAGCCCCTGGCAAGCAGCAGAGGAAGCCTCGGATCTTAGGGCATCCCTTACGGTATATGCTGGAGTTGTACCAGCATTCAGCTGACGCAAGTGGACACCCTAGGGAAAACCGCACCATTGGGGCCACCATGGTGAGGCTGGTGAGGCCGCTGGCTAGTGTAGCAAGGCCTCTCAGAGGCTCCTGGCACATACAGACCCTGGACTTTCCTCTGAGACCAAACCGGGTAGCATACCAACTAGTCAGAGCCACTGTGGTTTACCGCCATCAACTTCACCTAACTCATTCCCACCTCTCCTGCCATGTGGAGCCCTGGGTCCAGAAAAGCCCAACCAATCACTTTCCTTATTCAGGAAGAGGCTCCTCAAAGCCTTCCCTGTTGCCCAAAGCTTGGACAGAGATGGATATCATGGAACATGTTGGGCAAAAGCTCTGGAATCACAAGGGGCGCAGGATTCTACGACTCCGCTTCGTGTGTCAGCAGCCAAGAGGTAGTGAGGTTCGTGAGTTCTGGTGGCATGGAACTTCATCATTGGACACTGTCTTCTTGTTACTGTATTTCAATGACACTCAGAGTGTTCAGAAGACCAAACCTCTCCCTAAAGGCCTGAGTTTACAGAAAAAGACCCTTCTCTTCTCTTGAGGAGGGCTCGTCAAGCAGGCAGTATTGCATCTGAAGTTCCTGGCCCCTCCAGGGAGCATGACGGGCCTGAAAGTAATCTGTGTTCCCTCCACCCTTTTCAAGTCAGCTTCCAGCAGCTGGGCTGGGATCACTGGATCATCGCTCCCCATCTCTATACCCCAAACTACTGTAAGGGAGTATGTCCTCGGGTACTACACTATGGTCTCAATTCTCCCAATCATGCCATCATCCAGAACCTTGTCAATGAGCTGGTGGATCAGAGTGTCCCTCAGCCTTCCTGTGTCCCTTATAAGTATGTTCCCATTAGCATCCTTCTGATTGAGGCAAATGGGAGTATCTTGTACAAGGAGTATGAGGGTATGATTGCCCAGTCCTGTACATGCAGGTGACAGCAAAGGTACAGATAGATCAGGTTTGCCCAAGAAATTAGAAAAGGATTTATAGTAAACAAATATTGTTAAATCTGAAAGTGCTCAACCCAAGTGCTCTACCCAATCTGTAGATTCTATTCCTTACCTTCAGCATTGTACTTTAAGTCTTCTTCCCCTATTTATGAGTGTCTCACTTTATAAAAACAGTTCTGATGCCAAATATCAGTATGTTTTGACCACTAGTCCGTCTTCTGAGGATCTAGAAGGTTTGGGGTGAAGACAGCAACTTGAGATTTTATACTCCTCTTCTTTGCCTCCTGAATCCTAGAAACTATTACCTAATTGAAGAGACTGCTTGCTTCTGTGTTTGGATTTCCCTCTACATCTAAAACTGTTTCTTAGATGGACTAGGAAACTTTTAAGCAGTAATCTCCCTAGAAATCTTCTGAAGGAAACAGAAGGGAATCTTTTTCTAAGCCATCAGGGTTTTTCCTCTCAGGCTCTGAACCTGGCAGAAATGCCTGGGATGATCCCTTTATTATACTGCTGTGAAGAGAGCAGCCGTTAATAAAGCCAGTAGGGAAATGTGAATGGAGCAGAGATGACAATCATTTCAAAACCTCTTATATCTATAGTGAAAAAATGAAGAGTTGTCATTGTTGATTAGAATTATGTATGGGGGAGTCATTTTAAATTTTCTCTGGAACAATAGATTTCACAGGGTATTTTCTCATTGTAGGTAATCCTTAAACCCTTGTTAATAATCCTACAGAGAAAGCTTGCTGGTGGCTCAGAGCCTGAGAGTTGGCCTGGTTGGGAGTGGAAGGCATAGAAGGCTGCAGTTAGGAAGGTTAATAGGGCAGTGGGGGAAGGGTGAAATGTGCTGAGACCTGGGGCTGACTTCATACTGGGCTTGCTTGTTTGTGTGTTCAGCTGGGCTCTGAGCATGGGTCTCTGGGGGAGACAGGCTTGCTGTATTGGGAGGCATGGAGTTCTGCCTTGGACTAAATAATGCTTGCACTGTGACTCTTTTCTATTCCTGTGCTGTATTGAAGTGATGGGGACTGGGTTGTGTTGCAAATAAATCATTTTTGTTTAAAAAAAAAAAAAAAAAAAAAAGGTCTGTCTAGTCAAAGCTATGATTTTTCCAGTAGTCATGTATGGATATGAGAGCTGGACCATAAAGAAAGCTGAGTGCTGAAGAATTGATGTTTTTGAAGTGTGTTGTTGGGGAAGACTCTTGAGAGTCCCTTGGACTGCAAGGAGATCCAACCAGTCCATCCTGGTTGGAAATCAGTCCTGAATATTCATTGGAAGGACTGATGTTGAAGCTGAAACTCCAATACTTTGGCCACCTGATGCAAAGAACTGACTCATTGGAAAAGACCCTGATGCTGGGAAAGATTGAAGGTGGGAGGAGAAGGGGACAACAGAGGATGAGATGGTTTGATGGTATCACCTACTCGATGGACATGAATTTGAGCAAGCTCCAGGAGATGGTGATGGACAGGGAGGCCTGGTGTACTACAGTCCATGATGTGGCAAAGAGTCAGACATGACTGAGCAACTGAACTGAACAATAATACGACCTCTTATGAACTTCTGTGTCCTTTCCCTAAGCCACATTGTCTTCTCTGTTATTGTGTAATGTTTAAGAAACAACAGCTACTTAATGCATGATAAATATTAATAACTACAGGCAACCATCAGCAATTACCCATCAAGTGCTTCTTTACTCTCCTGCAGGCTATGCACTGTACTTCCTGCTGTGTCATACCAGTTTCCCTGGAGATCCAGATACTGTGGGCATATATAGGCCTCCAGTCCAACCCACAAGCTCATGTGTCAGGAGCCCGATTTCTATACCAACTCCAGTCCATACAGGTAAGCCTTGCAAAGCCTAGATTATTATATCAGTCATTTGATGACCAGTTAATTTTTTAACTTCCTGAAAGTCAGTTTATGCTACCAGCCAAAATTCTAATGTTTGGTCAGAATGAGCTGAAACAATTAACTTTCAAGTAGATCCTCCCTAACTGGTTACTGAAATTAACATGTTTTCATGGTAAATTCAGTCTATATTTTTTCCCCGTGTTTTTTTAAATTTCATGACTACAGTATAGGTTACTTTGTTTTAAATTATCATACTATAATTACTATACAGTTTGATTCAACCACAGAAAAGATATTCTATGACATTCTATGTATTCAGTGACAGTCACACATTTGTTAGTCTCTGGCCAGTTGGTTGCTGTTAAAGTTACTACTGTGGCTAGTTTGTAATCATCAATTCTTGGCTGATTGCACTCCATTAAAATAAATAATTTTAATATGTAGTAAACATATACCTGCTGTTTAAGATGTGCCATAGGACAGTTTTAGCAACTGCCTACAGCTATGGGAAGTTCAAAAATAAAATGATTAGGTCCTGGTGAACTTCATGTATGAACTGTTATGCCAGATTATTTTTTAATGGAAATTAAAACTAATTGAAAGTGTTACCTGTAAGTCATTGATTTTACCTCCCAGAAAAGAAACTAGAGACTACATTTAAGTCAGAAGTGAAATACCTTTAGCTCTTCCCTCACACAAGTTGAGCACCTTAGCTCTTTATGCCTATAAATGTGTTCAAACTCGTTACCAGAAACTGTGTTAATACGAACATTCCATTCTTTCTGTGTTGGCTTACTGAATAAAACAGAACTCTTTCTGTAAGATTCATTTAACCTGTTACAGATATGGCACTGAATCTATTGTTTTATATTTATGAACCGTATCTTTATTCATGAATACCTGTGTAGTTTGGGAATATACCTACAGGATTGTTCTTTTTATTTTCCTGAATCTCTGGTTCTCTTAGGCATTGAAGCTACCCAGTGCCTCTGTCTTTTCCAGGTATTTTTAATCATTGTATTTTTCTAGTATTTAATAGAGGTTAGCTTTTCAGGTTGGAGAAGGCAATGGCAACCCACTCCAGTACTCTTGCCTGGAAAATCCCATGGGCGGAGGAGCCTGGTGGGCTGCAATCCATGGGGTTGCCAAGAGTTGGACAAGACTGAGCGACTTCACTTTCACTTTTCACTTTCCTGCATTGGAGAAGGAAGTGGCAACCCACTCCAGTGTTCTTGCCTGGAGAATCCCTGGGACAGGGGAGCCTGGTGGGCTGCCGCCTACAGGGTCGCACAGAGTCGGACACGACTGAAGTGACTTAGCAGCAGCTTTTCAGGTTAGTCTGTCCCCTCTACAAAATCACACTTACAGTCATTCACATCTAACTGTCCTAAGTGGTTGACAGCTGAGAATTTCAGTTGTGCTTCATTTGTGCATAACTGAAGACACAATTTCTATTCTAGTGATGGAGCAAAAATTAACTCTGTTGAATTTATTAATACTGAGGGGTGATTTGGGATATGCCAAATCATGTGCCTTTACTTAGTGTGATTTAAATGATTTGCAAGGGTAATTTTGACTATACAAAAATGTTCACTTGAGAAGCTCGCTTCCATGAAAGATACTATGCCCTTGTAAAAGTAAAAGGAGTTATGAATCAATAGTGTCATATCACAAAAAGTTCAGTTCAGTCGCTCAGTCGTGTCCGACTCTTTGCAACCCCATGAATCACAGCATGCCAGGCCTCCCTGTCCATCACCAACTCCCGGAGTTCACCCACACTCATGTGCATCGAATCCAGCCATCTCATCCTCTGTCGTCCCCTTCTCCTCCTGCCCCGAATCCCTCCCAGCATCAGGGTCTTTTCCAATGAGTCAACTCTTCTCATGAGGTGGCCAAAGTATTGGAGTTTCAGCCTCAGCATCAGTCCTTCCAATAGCAAATGCAAATAATTCTATAATAGACAGTTTTATCATCTGTATTGAAATTTTTTTACTGCAATCTTGAATGGAAATTTTCTCCTGAAGTCACATAAGCACTCATTTTTTCTTTATGTGTTTATACTGATTATTTGTCCTTAATTTTAAATCACTTCCCTTTATCCACACAGGCCTGTCTCTCAGGACTTCCTGTGCAATTTTTTCTCATCATAGCAAGAGCCTATTCAAAGAAAACTAGTATACATGTTCCAAAGTGTCTAAAGTAATAAAAGGAGGAGCTAATTAAGGAGACATTTTGCTGAAGGTATATCTTATGCAGTTCTTCTCCTTACCCCATGGGCCATCCTTTGAAAGTTTGTAGTTGACAGTGGTCTCACCCAGGCTGTGTCAGTCAGCTTAGTGTGTCTGAATGATGGCATAAAACTAAAGCTGAGTAGCAGACAAGCAGCCTGTAGTCTGTTTAGCCTGTGGACTTGTTTGATTTGCAAAGCATTTTGTTTTTTAAAATTTGTGTTTTTTAAAATTTAAAAATCAAGAAATTTTACCTTGACATCCAGATCTCTGACTTGTCTTGAAAATCTGGTGATAAGAGATCCTACACTCCTTCATGGCATAAAATCTACCACCAATTGGTGAAAGTGAAGGTTACTCAGTTGTGTCTGACTCTTTGCAACACCATGGACTATACAATCCATGGAATTCTCCAGGCCAGAATACTAGAGAGCGTAGCCTTTCCCTTCTCCTGGAGATCTTCCCAACCCAGGGATCGAACCCAGGTCTCCCACATTGCAGGCAGATGCTTTACCAGCTGAGCCACAAGGGAAGCAAGAATATTGGAGTGGGTAACCTATCCTTTCTCCAGTGGATCTTCCTAACCCAGGAATCGAACCAGGGGCTCCTGCATTGCAGGTAGATTCTTTACCAACTGAGCTATCAGGGAAGCCATACTGAATGGTGATTGCCACTAATAAAATACCTCCTTCACACAGCCTGCAGCTACCCACCCTTACCTGCCCCACTTCTCTCATTTAGGTTATCTGCTTAGCCTGGTAGGATATTTATGTTTCTACACCTTGAAGTGAAGGTTTCTACACCTTGTCTGAAGTTTGAACTGAACTGTCAAAATGACTTTTCATTGTATAAATGTAGCTTTAGAAACACTTTAAATTCCTCTCACTACAAAAAGTAAAATAGCAACATTTTTGGAATGTTCCCAAGAACAAACTACAAAATGAAGAATTTAAGCAAAACATTGTGTAGACTTATATCTTCTTGTCTGATAATAATAATAGAAAAACATCTATTGAACATTTACTATATGACAGGCACTGGTAATATTTTTTATAAGTATTCTTTAAATAAGTATTGAATTCTCACAACAAACCCATTAAGTAAATACAGTTTATTTACATGGTACTCTGCTATTTATGTTTTTGTACTAATTGGGCCTTTACAAGATTATAGGACTGCCAGATGTCAGTAGCTTTTTGTCTTTTTGTTGGGACTATTACTTTTCTAAAGAAAAAAAAAACAACAAAACAACCCTGCTGGCTCCTAACTAAAGGGTATGTGGATAAGAGCATCTCTCAGCACTTTGAAGCCAGACTGGGGCAAGGTATTTCATTATGCAGAGTAATTTCCCTATTTTTGGTTCCATACTTCACTCTGTCCTTTCTATATATCTTGAAATCCAGAATTTCTCTGGTTTAAATTTTCCAGTCTCTCATTGAAACAGGGAAAGGGTGGTTGTCTGATTTCATTGAGGAGGATATCACTCAGTAACCATGTTCTGTCCCTGCCTCATCCCTACCTCCCTGTTATCTCCTATTACTGAGTCAGGGTTCTACAGAGATCCTCTTCTAGTTTCTGAAGGCTTTTAGGTTTGGCCTTCTAACCCTCTGTGAAACCTTGCTTCCATCTATTTTCTGTATTCATGTATTATGTTATCTCTCCATTTCAATGAAGATGGAGTTTTGTATCTGTTTCTTATTAGAGTGGTTTTAGGATATATAGAAAGAAGACATGCCTTTACATTGCCATCCGAAAATCAAGTCTAGTAGTAGCTCTTGATGAGCCTATATCCTCAGTGAATCTGAAAAAAACAACCCGATTCAAAGAACTTTTACAAAAAACATGCAGGATTTCCCAGCTGTGAAACACCACTGTAGACTTAAATATATATTCAAGTGGATGGCTTCCCTGATAGCTCAGTTGGTAAAGAATCCACCAGTTTGATTCCTGGGTAGGGAAGATCCACTGGAAAAGGGACAGGCTACCCACTTCAGTATTCTTGGGCTTCCCTTGTGGCTCAGCTGGTAAAGAATCCACCTGCAATGCAGGAGACCTGGGTTCGATCCCTGGGTTGGGAAGATCCCCTGGAGAAGGGAAAGACTACCCACTCCTGTATTCTGGCCTAGAGAATGCCATGGACAGTCCATGGGGTTGCAAGAGTCAGACACGACTGAGCAACTTTCACTTTCATACATGAAACTAAAAGTTGCTTTCTTGGGCTCATAGCTGTCTTAAAGGTCTGTTCTCAGTATAGAACAAGTTCATAGAATGACCAAAAGTTCCCTGATTTGGGAGTTTGCAGAGCTAATGACACTTTTCCCTACCTGAGTTTGAAACCAATTAAAAAGAGTCAGATGGAGATCAGAATTCCAGCTTTATCACTAATAAACGCTAGGCAGGTGGTTATGACTTGAGTGTGCAGCAGGGAGCTTCCTAATGTACAACTGCACTCTTCCATTATGAGTTCAGTACCCCAGTTTTAACCACAATTCCTCCTGCTTGTGGGCAGTTTAAAACTTGCCCTCCCCCAAAGGCTCTGAAATGAGTCAGAACAACACATTAATTAAATCAACTCTTAGGTAACACTGAACACAAGGCTGAAAATCCATTCTCTATTCTATTTTCCATCCTAAAGTATTTCTAGCCATCCCAGCTTATATAGCTCATCAGGCATTCTGCAGTGAGGTTAAATAACAGTATTAACATATTTCAGTAATGTCAACTGCAAAAGATTTGCTCCAAAAATTGAATACATCCTCTCCCCATTATGAAGTTCCTAGGGAAAAATTAAAGTCCGAACAGGAAATCCTTTTGTAAGTTACAGTCTAAAGAAAGGTTATTGCTTATTCTTCAGTAATAAACTCCTCCCCGTTTTTTTTAATCTGGTTAGTCTCAGCCAGTCTTGGCTGGAATCAGGGAACCCTGGCATCTTCAGCCTAAGCTGGCTGTACTTAGAATGCATGTGGGGCTTTCAGAGCCACAGAAGTTACATTAATTGTATACCAAGCCCTGCATGAACGTCACTGTTTAAAAAAAAAATCCAAAGAGTTAGTATGACATGCAAAATTATCACAGCACTGGCCCCACATTCATTTTTAAAATATCTATAGAAGGGTTATACCAAGCAAAATTATGTTCCTAGAACCTGACATTTACTGTTGCCAAAGGCCAAAGCAGAGATAATATGTGGCATCAGAGTGAAGACAGAAACACGATAGTTACTTACTATCAAATTATAATCAAAAGTTTGCCTGGTGAACAGAGTTGGAACAAAGGGAATTAATTCAGTTTAGACAAACATGATTCTAGTCATCAGGCTGCAACCATATCCACCCAAAGCTACATGAGTCAGCTTGACAAGGTCCCTTTTCTTGGGAGCATCGTTTTCATTTGACTTGAATTGGTGGGTGATTAGGAGGATCCTTTCTAACCCTGAGATTCTGTGAATCTTGATTTTTTTTTTTTAATCTACATTGCTGAAGTTCTTTGCCTTTTCCATGAAGTTTCATGTTTCTTCTTGCAACTGAAGAAGGAAGAAAATTGCTACTACTACATACACTAGTACATGTATACTGTTTCAGAGCCTGGAGCCATTTGGGACATGATAAGGTAGAGCTGCTAAAAGCGTAACAGGAGCAGTGGCTTCTCTGTTATCAGGCCAGCTCCCCAGCTAGGGGAAGCTGGAGTTAGTCTTTTGGTAGGTGTAAGTGTTCACAGTTTTGGTCCAACTGTTGCTAAGTAAGTAATTTCCTGTGTCTCAGAAAGTGAACTGCATAGCAGTCTGTTATGGGTCTTTATTCAGGGTAGTAATAATAACATTCAAATTGGAGGGCTGTTTGAATGGGTGCCAAGCACTGACCTGTCATGGACATTCTTCCTGCAGGATTCCCAGCCCAAAACAGAAGTACCTTTGAAAACTGTGGTGACCTTTGTGGACATTACCCAGAAGCCAGAGCCTCCAAGAGGCCAACCCAGAATGGACTGGAAATATCCATTCGACTTCTTTTTTCCCTTCAAAATGGCATTTAGCAGAGGAGAAGGCTCTCAAAAAGGCTCCATCTTTCCCATTATTATCCTGTGTCTCCTATTGCTTGGAGTTCTCAACCATAGAGACTAAGTGAAGAAAGGAGAAGAATCAGATTTCAGTTTTCCCCATGGGAAGTTCTGAGGCAGCCTACTTATTTTGGCTAAACAGATCCTCACCTACTCATGACCAGAGGACAGCATTTAGGAAAACAGAGGACCTATCTGAAGGAGTGGAAGGAGGCCATATGGCAACTTTATGTTTAATTTACTGAGAAACTGCCACACTACTTTCCAGAGTGGCTGTGCCACAAGCAGTATATGAGGCTTCCAGCTGCTCCACATCCTTTTGCTATTGTTTTTATTTTAGCCATCCTGGATAATGGATGTAAAATGGTCTCATTGTGATCTACCATACCTTTTTAAACTATAGTATATGAGATCTGTCAACTAAAAAAAGATTTACAACTTTAGAGTTGTGAGTTAAGTTTTATTTGGGGCAAAATGAGGACTGCAGCTGGAGAGGCAGCATCTCAGATAGCTCTGAGAGACTGCTCCAAAGTGGCAGTGGGAAAAAGAAATATATAAGGTTTTGGTGAAGGGGGAGTTCAATACCATAAAGTGAAGTCGCTCAGTCGTGTCCAACTCTTAGCAACCCCATGGACTGCAGCCTACCAGGCTCCGCCGTCCATGGGATTTTCCAGGCAAGAATACTGGAGTGGGGTGCCATTGTCTTCTCCATTCAATATGTATCAAAAGCCTTAAAAATGTTCATAAACTTTAACCCAACAATTCCACTTATTAAACATTATGGGGTGGGGGGATGTCCCAACAATAAAGTGGAAAGTGGAGTTGCTCAGTCGGGATTAGTTAAATCAACTATGATGCAACCATAGATTGAAATGTTGTACGACCACTGAAAATTGAGTTAAAGTGAAGTCGCTCAGTTGTGCCCTACTCTTTGCGACCCCGTGGACTGTAGCCTACCAGGCTCCTCCATCCGTGAGATTCTCCAGGCAAGAGTACTGGAATGGGCTGCCATTTCCTTCTCCAGGGGATCTTCCCCACCCAGGGATCGAACCCGGGTCTCCCACATTGCAGGCAGACACTTTACCATCTGAGTAGACCAGTCCTTATTGCCATATGAAAATACTCATGATCTATTTTTAGTGAATAAAATAGGCCATGAAATAGTACATATACTTTACGGTCCTAATTTTGTAAAACAAAAATATTTATACATATGTACTTAGACAAACAAAAGTCTGAAAGACTAGCATGTTTAAAATGGGAATCTCTCTTAATAAGCATTTCTGATATTTATGATCAGAAAATAAAACTGTATTTTAAAGAAAGGAATTTGCTCTCTGGAAAAAAAAACCCTCCCTGTTTATCATATATAGGGTTTCTTATTTATGAATAACTTCCCATTTCTGTTGATGTATTTGTTTGCTTGACATTTAAGCTTGTCTTTTAAAGCAGGAGTTCCCAAAAGTAGTCACATCAAAATCTGGGGTTCTTTAAAAATGTTGATTCCTAGGCCCTGTATCTAGAGATTCTAATTCACCTGCTAGAAGAACCTGTATCTTTTTAAAAGGCTTTCTGGTGCTTCTGATGTTCAGCCTGGTTTGTGAAACTACAAAGGATATTCCATAGTCTGGCCGAAACTGGTTTAAGTGTTTGTCCTAACATTGCCAGCTCGTATAACATGTCTGCTGGCCTAGCCTACTCCCTTTTCTCTGAGAATCCCCCATCACATAGAGCTCTGCTGTGTTTGAGTTATCTGCATGACCCCTCCTCTCCCTGCCACAGCTGACTAGACCAAAAATGGGAGACCTGGGGCAACTTAGGCCAGTAAGGTTTTCTCTCGAGGAATATGAAACTGGGACCAAGCCTAAAAGTCAGTGGGGAATAGGCACTGAAGATATTTTAGGGCTGAGGAAGCCATTTTTAACCAATGTTCACTAGGGAAAAGTGTATCTTAAAAAGAGAAAAAAAGAGGCAGATGTGCAGATATAAATGTAAAGAAGAAACCCAGAGATAGGGGAGAGTCTTGATTCCCAGATTCTAGTTCCTTGTATCCACCTCTTAAGAAATCCAATTTTACCTCCTGCTTTTGGAAACTATTCTCCAGTAAATTGTTTTGTTTGAATAAGTTTCTGTTACAAGTAAAGAGCAGTAGACTAAGATAGCTTTAACCTAGTACTCTCTGGCATGTGAAGAAGCAGTCCTCAACCCTGCCTTCTTATACTTGGGTTCTAAATAAGCCACTTCCTATGTAACTTTCTGGTCATATCTAGCCATATTTCCACTTGCTGAGACAAAAATCCCTCCAATCAAAAGAGAATCTTTTTTTAATTTAAGTCACATGCAGGAAAGAGACCATGGCTGAAATATTTTTCTTGATTTCTTTTCTTTTTTTAACTTATATTCACTATTTTTATTTATTTATTTCAAAGGCAAACGATTATAATTGTGGTATTTGATTTTCCCAATCCACAGTCACGTATCCCACTCAACTTTATTGGTGGAGTAGAATATTAACAATAAAATAGTAATGAAAACAAACAAAATGTTTGGGCAGTGTTAAAGAATTTTCATATTTGATCTTAGCAATGCTATAGGCTAGTATATGCAGAATATACTATATAGAATATAGGCAAGTATAGAAAGTAGACAAGGACAGTATTACTGGGCCCAAAGAAATTAAATTCATTCATTTATCAAATATTTATTGGCCATTATGTGCCAGGAATATACTTTCCTGCTCTAAGGAGCTTATATTCTAGCAGGAAAGGCAGACAAACAATTATTGTTTAAGGTGATGTGTGGTTTGAAGTGAAAATGTTAGTCACTCAGTGGTGCCTGACTCTTTGCGACCCCATGGACTTTAGCCCACCAGGCTCCTCTGTCCATGGGATTATCCATGCAAGATTACTGGAGTGGGTAGCCATCCCCTTCTTCAGGGGATCTTCCCGACCCAGCGATCCAACCCTAGTCTCCTGCATTGTAAGCAAATTCTTTACTGTCTAAACCATCAGGACACATTAAGAATAGAACTTCCTGAGTGGAGAAAGCCTCTGTCCCTAGTGGCTTTAGCTATACCTGCAGATACCTATTTTGTTCTAAGTTCATAGTGAGACTCTTAAAAGCTGAAGTACCCACTGAAACTTCTGGAGGGCAGTTTTATTTCTTTTGTTTCTTCTACTTTAAATCCAAAGTGCTCAAAACTTAACACGTTTGGTGTTTTCATCCTTCACCCAAAAGAACTACTCCCCTCATCTATTTCCTAAATGTTGTAGCACCACCAGATTTGCAATCAACAATCTCAGATAGGCAGATGATATCACCCTTATGGCAGAAAGCGAAGAGGAACTAAAGAGCCTCTTGATGAAGGTGAAAGAGGAGAGTGAAAAAACTGGCCTGAAATTCAGCATTCAAAAAGATCATGGCATATGGTCCCATTACTTCATGGCAAATAAATGGAGGAAAGAGTGGAAGCAATGACAGACTTTATTTTCTTGGGGTCCAAAATCACTGCAGATGGTGACTGCAGCCATGAAATTAAAAGACACTTGCTCCTTGGAAGAAAAGCTATGACAAACACAGACAGAGACATCACTTTGCCAACAAAGGTCCGTATAGTCAAAGCTATGGTTTTTCCAGTAGTCATGTACAGATGTGAGGGTTGGACCATAAAGAAGCACTGAAGAATTGATCCTTTCGAACTGTGGTGTTGGAGAAGACTCTTGAGAGTCCCTTGGACAGCAAGGAGATCAAACCAGTCAATCCTAGAGGAAATAAACCCTGAATATTCATTGGACGGACTGAAGCTGAAGCTCTGATACTTTGGAACCTGATGCAAAGAGCCAACTCATTGGAAAAGACCCCCATGATGGGAAAGATTGAAGGCAGGAGGAGAAGGAGACGACAGAGAACGAGATGGTTGCATGGCATCACCAACTCAATGGACATGAGTTTGAGCAAACTCAGGGAGATGGTGAAGGACAAGGAAGCCTGGCTTACTGCAGTCCATGGGGCCACAAAGAGTCAGACACAACTCAGCGACTGAACAGCAACAACCACCTCCTTGTCTCTCATTCTCCCTCTTCCAAGTAGTGAACAAAGTCAGCTCTCCCTCCTTTATGCGCCCTGTCTGCTGCTGGAGCCTTTTCCCCAGCCATCATTTCTTACTTGGGCCTTTGCAATAGGCTAAGTGAGCTCCCAGCTCAAACCCCTCTCTACTGATTTCAGACACACAGAGCTGATCATGTCACTCCAGTACTTTGAAAGTCAGGGTTCTCTAACTTTGAGGATGAAAAGATTCAAATTCTTTGGCCTGTCACAAAAATTTTACAAGCCCCTTCTGCCCCCTCCCCCAAACACCTCTCCTGTCACGTCCCACATGTAGCCTCTCCTCACAAGGCGTCTCCTGCCTCCAGACATTCCATTCCCTCTTCCTCCTGCGATCCTGCTCCCCGCTTCCCCCAATTCGAATGTCTACTCTTTTCAGACTTGCCTGAATCCCCAGACACGGCTCCTCTAACATTAATCAAATAGTGTAACCATTTGCTCACAGGTCTGTCTCTCCCATAAGGTGACCATGTTTTCCTCCGAATCTAGGGAATGCCTGCCACAAAGTAGCCGAAGTTTAATGAACGAGGAATAGGTTCAGCATTGTTCTCAGGAACTACCCCACAACGGGCAAGATGCCTTCCTAACAAACCTCCACCAAAGTGTTCTTGCAACCCCAACCACCTACGTGCCCAGCGATACGTCTAGGCCTGTCTATGCAGAAACATGCCCTTTGAGGAAAACACTGCAAGTAGAAAAGGACAGAGTCCGAACTCTAACTTTAAGGGTGAATCCAACTGTCAGGGATTAAATACTACTATTTTAGAATACAGTAGCCTCACCAATGCCCTTGCTAAACAACAGTTGGGCTGGGACCCCTGGGGGAAGCTCAAGGCGACTAGGGGGCAAATCATTTAATCTCTGTCAAAATATTTCCATTTTAACAGCATTAGTTGTTTGCCTGGAGTGCGGGATTCTCAAATACGTGCAAACTGATCCAATCTATTTCCGAGGTGTGGCTGAGATACAATGATCAATACTGGCAAACACATCGTATGGGATCTACCAGCAGCTGAGGAATCCAGGCGTCCTTTCTGCCTCCCGGGGAAGGTCCGAGGGGCGACTCTCCGTGGCCCCTGTCCGGGTCTGCCGCTGGGACGCGGACGTTCACACAGAGCACTCGAGCTCCGCCCCCTGGCGTCTGCGGGCCTCAGCGGGCGGGGCTCGCCACGTGGATCGCGGGCCCGATTCTCCAAACGCACCTACGCCATTGCCGCAGCGCAGCTCGGGGTCAGCCAGCCGCCTCGCGTCAACAGCGGAGTCCTTGCGGCCTGGGTTTACTCCAGCGCTGCTGACGTAACGTCATCTTGCGGGACGTGGACGGAAGAAAAAGGGGAGTAAGCCGGCCCGAGAGACGTGTGGCGTGGAGTGCGGGCCGGGTGGTGGGGCCCAGCGGCTGAGGCGAGGCAGGTATGAGCGGGCCACAAGGATGACGGGGACGGTGGCGGGGATGGCGAGGCGCCGGAGCCTGCGTGAGGGCTGAGGCGGCACCCGGGCTGAGGCAAGGGAAGGGGTGCGCACCAGGTCACGGGCGACCGTGGGGACTGCAGGGCCGTGCGGCCTGAGCGGGAGCAGAGTGATGGGGGTCGGACCCGTAAGTGGGTGTGGGCGCAGAGGGATGGCGGCGGGCTGGGCCTCCCAGAGCGCGCTGCATCGCCACACGCCGCCGGCGCGCGGAGGCCCGAGGGCTGCGGGGGCTGTGGGCACTCGAACTCCCCGACCCCCTCGGATACACCCAGATGCAGAAACTGATCCATATGGAGGCTTGAAGACCCAGCGCCTGATGCCTTCTCGGCCCGGGATCCCGGAACCAGCTTCAAGTGCACCTGCATGAGTGGTGGGGTTTCGCCCTGTTTGTAACTGTCCACACAGCTGTCAGGGGCCTATGTGTGCAGTCCCGCGCGGCCTGCCTGGGCCTTCGTGATCCCCTCTTGAAAACCTCCCCCGCCCCTGCCCCCCCGACCCCGCAGCAGGAGAGCTCGCTCACGACTGCCTTTTGCAGTGTGGCAGGAGGTCTGTGGATAATTCTTTCCGTGGCTCATCAGGGCTGGGCGGACCCAGATCCATCCCCCTCCCCCGTCTCGGTTCCCCTCTCTAGAGGAGGTGAGGTTTATCATTGGGGATTTGTCTTTAACTGGTGAACCATATAGGAAGCTTGTATTTCTGTATTTAGTTTGCTGAGACTAAAGTTCAGTTCTCTATTCAAGTAAGTAAGATAAGGACTATCTGTTCGGAACCTGTAAAGAAGTACTTGAGAAATGTCCTGAGTCAAAACATGGGAACTTTTCATTTGATTACACGGGGTCTAGACAGACACACATACCCTTTGCTCCCTGAGATTAGCTATCTATTTTACGAGGGCATAATAAATTCTGGGAGGATGAACTATCCTTTGCAGTGAGGGCGGGGTCAGGCAGAGGTGATGGGAGAGGCCAGGAGGCCTGGTTTCTACATCAATCTTCAACGTGATAACTGACTGACCTTAAACATTCAGAGCTTTCTTGGTTTTTCATAGATAAGAGAGAGAGAAATAGTCAATAAGTATAATTTGTGACTATGTCTGCCCATCAGAGGCTATGAAATTCTTTGTTCCAGTGACAGGTCCTGAAAGAAATAAGGAAGAAAGTGGTTGTAAGATATAATAACATTAGTGCCTAAAAGACAGATGGATGAGAGTAGATGTTTATTGAGCATCTCTTGTATCCAGGCATTCCATTCTTGGAATGCAGTTACTACATTCTCTCAAAATAATTCCACGAGGTCCTTATTGTTATTGTCCCTGGTTTACAGATGAGGAGACTGAGACTTTAGAAGATTGCAAGGCATACAGCTAGCGAGCGCAAAGCTTGATTGTTTCCCATGTTTACCATGCCTTCGGTGGGAAGTTTATAATCCTTTTGGGAAAGTCAACAATGGCACGAACCAGTTGGAAACTAACCTGTAGGAATATATCCAACTTTGAATGCTAGAGTTGCTGGGGAAAGTTTGTGAAGGTGATGGAATTAGAATTTTAGGGTCATTATTTGATTGTTTTACCCTTTTGGCTCTTCTAGAATTATTTTGGTGAATTCATGTATAAATAATTGTTTAGCAGCAATTTCAGAAGGAATTTGTATAAGCAGCAAACATAGATCATGGCCTCATAGCATGCTTCAGTATTATGCAAATAATTTTCTCTTGGAACCTTCCTTACTGTCACAAACACTGAAGTCAACAAAGACAGCACTTACCACTTTCTCTTGCTTATGCAGATGCCGTATTTTGTAAAACAGATGTATCCTGCCAGTCTCTTCTCCTTTTGTACCTTTGTGCAGTATAAATTGAAGAGCATTAACCATTCCTTGTTTCTCTTCACTTTCGGGCAAAATGCTAGTCTTTTTAGGCATGTTTAAACACCGTGAGGCATGTGTAAGACAGTTGGAATATATCTGTTAACGCGTAGAGCAGAAGTTAAAAGGAGGCCCAGAAGCAAGATGAAGTATTTTTCTTATCTCATGAAAACAACCATGTCCCTGTAGTGTAAGAGCTGCAATAATGAATGGCATAGTCTCTCTGTGTGAGTATATTTATATATTAATATACACACACATAGGAAGAAGCCTCCTGCCTTTTTATGAAAAAAACTATTCTTTTTCTAAAATCTTAAGTTTGACCTGCAGTGGCAAAATGCCCACAACCCAGGTCTGAAAACTAGCTGTGTGTTCATCCTCCATGAGGTGTGCCCAGGGTCGTTCCAAATGCCAGCCATTTTCAGGTGTTGCCACTCCCTCCCAGGGATTGAAGAGTATGCTTTGGACTCTTCTGGATAGCAAGAAGAAAGACAAAGCCGCCATCTCTGACCTTTCCTCCCTCTCCTTGTGTCAGCAGGGATCAAGCTGATACTTCAAATATGTGGTTTTCAGAGTTCTTTTGGGAGATGAGAGAAGGAAGGTGGAGGTGGCTGCTTATGGAATGTGGAATCTGTTTTTGATTGGTTGAAGACTCCCTAATGGTGTAGAAATTGTAGTGAAGATTTAATATCAGTAGATAAACATTATACCTTGAAGATGTTTTTTGTCACTCAAAATATTCATAATACTTAGTTCCTATTTTTTTCTATAAAAACTAAGATGGCCCTGGGACTTCCCTGGTGGTCTAGTAGTTAAGAATTCACCTGCCAATGCAGGGAACATGGGTTTGATCCCTGGTCCAAGAAGATCCCTCCTGCCTTGAAGCAACTAAGTTTGTGCACCACAACTGCTGAGCCTACATGCCACAACTAATGCAGCCTGCGTGCCTGGGACCCACTCTCCCGAACAGGAGAAGCCACCACAACTAATGCAGCCTGCGTGCCTGGAACCCACTCTCCCGAACAGGAGAAGCCACCACAACTAATGCAGCCTGCATGCCTGGAACCCACTCTCCCGAACAGGAGAAGCCACCACAATGAGTAGTCTTTGCACTGCAATGAAGAGTAACCCCCACTCGCCACGACTAGAGAAAGCCCATACACAGCAGTGAAGACCTAGTGCAGCCAAAAAATAGAAATAAATTTATTAAAAACAAACAGAAAAAAAAACTTAAGATGGTCCTAAGCAAGGAATAGAGTCAGAGCTTGGGGGAGGAGCCGTTTGTTTTTCTCTGTTTTCTGTATGTAGAAGAGGTAGGAGTTCCTCTAATATAGAAGAGTTTGGATCAGGAGAGTCAAGTTTTTACTCTCGGTGTGGGGAGGTGGATGAAAGTAAAATGAACTGTCTAGTATTTTGATTATTTATTTTTTAAAAATGAATTCTGCAGGTACCTTGGTCAGTGACCACCTCACAGCATGTTGAGTCAAGTCTGCCGCTCTGGGTCCCAGTCCTTCACCCAGCGTCTCCTGCCCTGGGTCCAGCCCACAATACTCTCCAGATCTCGTAGGTATCCTAGGAAACATAAGTATGTGGGAGGTTTGGTCCAAGTGTGTTTGAAAACAAAGTTTTAAAGAGGAAAAAAACTTATTTGGCAGAATTGGACAAAGGCAATAAGCAGGGAAGCAGCATACTGCTGAAATGCTGTATTTACCAATAACGTAAAGTTTTTGGAGGGGATAGACAGGTTATGGCATAGATTATGGCACTGGTTTCACAAGTGTATACTTACCTGCAAACTCATGAAGTTGTGTACATTAATTTTACAGCTTCTGGTATGTAAAAAAAAAAAAAAACCCTCAAAATTTAAAAAGACTTTTAAAGATAAAACATTACTTTTATTTAATCCCCCCAGATTTTTTGCAGGCTATTATTGTTCATTCCCTTTTTTGTAATGAAGTGTTTAATTTTGAGGTAATTATAGATTCGCTTGCAGCTTTAAGAACAAATACCAAGAGAGCACTTACGCCTAGTTACCCCGGTGTCTCAACCAGGGCATCAGTGTGGACAGAAGCGGGTTAAGATTTCCATCACTATGGAGCCCTTCAGTTTCTCTTATCTAACCATCCTGCTTCCTGTCCCTAACCCTTGGCAGCCTATAATCTGTTCTCCATTTTTATAATTTGTAAATGTTATGTAAATGAAATCATACAGTATCTGACCTTTGGGGGTGACCTTTTTTACTCAGCATAAATCTCTGGAGATTCTTGTTGTCTGTATCACTTTGTTTATTTTTATGACTGAGTAGTATTTAGTGGTATGGGGGTGCCACAGTTAGTGTAACCATTCATCATTGAAGGACATCTGGTTACTTTTTTGTCTGTGGTGAATAAGACTGCTGTGAACATTTGTGTACAGGATTTTGTGTGAATATAGTTGTGGTGATTTGGCATAAATGTCCAATAGTTCAGTTTCCGGGTTGTGTGCTGGTTGCATGTGGTAGTTAATTTTTCTCTCTCTTTTTTAAATTATGAAAGTATGCTTAGGGACTTCCCTGATGGTCCAGAGGCAAAGGCTCCATGCTCCCCAAGCAGAGGGCCCGGGTTCGATCCCTGCCCAGGGAACTAGATCCCATATGCCACGATCCCTCGAGCCGTAGTGAAGATTGAAGATTCCTGGGTGCCACCACTAAAACCCCAGCACAGCCAAATAAATAATAAATTAATTAAAAAAAAAAAAAAAAAGTATGCCTAACACATTTACAGGAGACTTGGAAAATATAGAACAAAGTTACTTGTAGTTCCATTATATTTAAAAATTTTTTTAAGTAGATAAGTTTTTAGTTGGAGTTTCAATATCACTCTTAAAAATTAATAGAGTGAATATACAGAAAAGTAGAAGGATATGGTACACCTGAAAAGCACCATGAATGAATTCAACATAATTAACATTTACACAATTTTCACAGAATAGTAGGATACAAATCATGTTCAAGTTTCCATAGACTATAACTAGGAGACACTGGAAGATATCCAGGAATATAAAACAAGGTGCAAAAAGTTCATAGTCTAAAGGTATTTAAATCATACAGAGTCTGTTCTCTTATCTCTGTGGAATTCTGTTAGAAATCAATATCAAAAGATATTTGAAAATAACTCACATATTTTCAAATGAAGTGTGACAAAAGAGATCACACTTAAAGCCATTGAAAGCCTCAATAAAGCTAGAAGACTGAAAAAACACAGAGGATGATTGCAGAGAAGAAAACATTTAAGTGAGAAATTAGTATCAAAATGAGAAATTAATATTAAAGATACTTTAAAAACCCCGTGTATTTGGAAATTAAATGTTCACTTTTAAATGATGGGTATATCTAAGCCATAAGAAGGAAAATTGGACCCTTTCTGCTTTAGTCTCGAGTGGTAGCTGCTGAAATGGGTAAGTTCATGAAATCCGGAAAGGTGGTGCTGGTCCTGGCCAGTCACTACTCCAGACGCAAAGCGGTCATCGTGAAGAACACTGATGATGGCACCTCAGACCGACCCTACAGCCGTGGTCTGGTGGCTGGAATTGATTGCTATCCACGCAAAATGACAGCTGCCATGGGCAAGAAGAAAATTGCCAAGAGGTCAAAGATCAAGTCTTTTGTGAAAGTTTATAATTATAATCACCTCATGCCCCCAAGGTACTCTGTGGATATCCCCTTGGACAAAACTGTTGTCAACAAGGATGTCTTCAGAGACCCTGCTCTCAAACGCAAGGCCCGACGAGAAGCCAAGGTCAAGTATGAGGAGAGATACAAGACCGGCAAGAACAAATGGTTCTTCCAGAAGCTGCGATTTTAGGTCTGTCTCAGTTAAAAACATTTTAAAAAAAAGAAGGAAAATTAGAAAATATTCATAACAGAATGGAAATGAAAAGAGAATTTACCAGAATTTGTTGCTTGCACTTGAAGCTGCTCAGTGCAATGTGGTAGTTAGTTTCATAAGAAATTGGCAAACTGTTTTTGCAGTGGCTGTACCATTTTACGTTCACACCAGCAGTGTATGAGTGATCTACTTTCTCCTCATCCTCAACAGCATCTGATGTTGCCACTCTTTTAGTTATCCATTTTGATAGATACATAATGATATCTCACTGTGGTTTTCCTTTTCCCTGTTGGCTGATGAGATTGAACATCTTTTCATGTGCTCATTTGCCGTCTGAATATCCTCATTGTGAAATGTCGTTTTTAATTGGATTGTTTGGTTTTCTACTGTTGAACTTTGAGTTTTTTAGCGTCTGCTAGATACTAGTCCTTGGTTGGATTTGTGCTTTGAAAATATTTTCTCCCAGTTTGTGGCTTGCCATTTAAGTCCCTTAACAGGGTCTTTCATAGAGGAAAGTGATTTTTGTTTTTTTAACTTTGATGAGATCCAATTTATCAGTTTTTCATTTTATGGATTGTATGTGTGTGCTAAGTCCCTATAGTTGTGACCTAGTGTTTTTTACCCCATGGACTGTAGCCCACCAGGTTCCTCTGTCCGTGGGATTCTCCACGCAAGAATACTGGAGTGGGTTGCCATACCCTCCTCCAGGGGATCTTCCTGACCCAGGGATCGAACCCGAGTCACTGGGATCTCCTGTGTTGGTAGGCGGATTCTTTCTTTACTACTTGCGCCACCTGAGAAGCCCATGGATTGTACATGTGAGCTCAAATCTGAGAACTCTTTTATAGCCTTAGATCTTGAAGATTTTCTTCTGTGTTTTTTTCCCTAAAAGTTTTGTGCTTACATTGAAGTCCCATGATCCATTTTGAATTAATATTTGTATAAGGTGTGATAGTTAGGTCAAGATTCTTTTTTTTTTTTTTTTTTTGCTTATAGAGGTCTAGTTTCAAAGGCTGTTTATGATATATTGAATTACCTGTCTCCTTGATAACACCTAAATGTTATCAACAAATCTCAAAACCTTTCTGCAAGAGTACTTGCTTACCAGCTAATCAAGCTTATCACCATTGGAAAAATCTGTTTCCCATTCATGCAAGTATAGTTGCTCAGTCATGTCCAACTCTTTGCAACCCCATGGGCTGTAGCCCGCCAGGCTCCTCTGTCCATGGAATTCTCTAGGCAGGAACACTGGAGTGGTTTGCTGTTTCTTTCTCCAAGGGATCTTCCTGACCTAGGGATCAAACTTGTATCTCCCACATTGCAGGCAGATTCTTTACTGTCTGAGCCACAAGGGAAGCTTTCATGTAAAGAAGAGTGTAAAGTTTAAAAGCTGAGGGTCTGAAACTAGGCTCCCTATGTTTGAAAACTACCTCTGCTACTTACTTAGTGACCACAGCTATGGATTTAGGTCACAATTCCATGAGCTGGCATTTTGGATCAGGCTCAGCTACACAGTGGTTCCATGTCCTTGTCAGCTCTCAACTTTGGCCCAGGTCAGGGTTGATTGTTGAAGGCCAGTGGGGAGTCTCCTGGGGTGACAGATCATCTCTGTTCCACATGGTCTCCCATCCTACAGCAGGCTATCCATGGCTTCTTCACATGGTGCTTCCCAAGAACAGCAAGCTTGGGAGTAACAAGGTCTCTGTGACCTAAGCTCAGAGTTTATACAGAGCTAGGCTTGTATATAGTGTTTTAAACAGGCTTTTAGAAAACGGTAGGTCATGACTATAGAGACTTAGCACACATGTACAGCCCATAAAATGAAAAACTGATAAATTGGATCTCATCGAAGTTAAAACAGGCTTGTATACAGTGTTGTAAACAGCTAGGCTTGTTTATACAGTGCGGGCTCTGCTGCACTGTATTGGTCAAAGCAAGTCAGAGGGCCAGGAGAGGAGAAAATAGATTCCACCTGTGGATGGGAACAGCTTCAAGTATTGTGGCCGTTTTTGCAGTCTGATAATGCTGATAAGTTATTCAACTTCTCTGAGCCGCGGCTTCCTTATGTATAAAATGAGGCTAAGATTGAAGGCGGGAGGAGAAGGGGACGACAGAGGATGAGATGGTTGGATGGCATCACCAATTCAATGGGCATGAGTTTGAGTAAACTCCAGGAGTTGGTGATGGACTGGCGTGCTGCAGTCCATGCGGTCACAAAGAATTGGACATAACTGAGCGACTGAACTGAACTAAATAATAAAAACTAACGCATAGTAATACCTAACTTTTGAGTCTTAACTCATGAGAATTCACGAAGATGATGATAGTCATAGCTAACACATTTTTATATACCACCTAATATTTATTAAGTGTTTACTTTGTGCCAGTCCCTGTTCATGCATTAACTCATTTCATCCTCCACAAAAACCTTATGAGGAAAATGAGGTAACAGCAAGTAAGTGAAGGAGTTGAGATTCCAACCCAGGAAGTCTGACTCCAGAGTCAGACACTCCCTTCATATTTCCTGTGCCTCTGTATAAGGTGTAGGAATAGTTTTAACACAGTTCCTGCTATATAGTATTCACTTTAGGGTTTTTATTGTTGATATTATTGTTTATTCTTATTAGACTCATTCACAGGAGACACTTTGTAATCTTATCCCTAGATTTTTCTTTGTATTCAGTTATTTCTGGAGCCCCATGTTCACTGACCATGATGAGCAGAAGAGCAAACAAGAGAAAAGGCAAATGAGAAAGCATATAGATACAAACAGAGGGAAGTGGAAGGGCAGGAAGGGAGATAGAAACCATCTCCAGGTCCCTTCCTGTTCAGGCCTGAAATACAGCCTCATTACTGAGTATTAGGACTCTGATGCTGAAAAGCTAAAGGGCTTCTCCCTTGAAGTGTGACTCGTGGCACTTTCGATGAATATGGGCAGCCCCTCCCCCCAGCACATGTGTATACATATGTACCTTGGTATCCCTTCATCCTTAACAGGAGTAGATGGCTTTTCTTTGAGACTTGGGGCCTAAAGGTCCTTAGAAGATGGGAAGAGATTACCTATTCAGAAGCCGTGGATTTTTCCTAACTAATCAAGGCCTTCTCAGTTCTTCATTTGAACCCCAAAAAGTATAATACACTGCAGAACGTAAAAAATGCCCTCAAGGAAGATAGAGTCAATCTAGAAGGGTGACAGCATTGTCACATTGTCACAGAATAGGAAACCTGGGAAAGCCCTGGGCCCCATAGAATGCTCCTTGGTGCAGAGCCCACTAGATGTGACTGAGCTTTTATTTGCTTAAAACCTTGTTCATAGATGTGGCCTCTTCTCGAACCTTTCCTTAAACTTGATGTGCTGTGACCCAGTTGCCTGTCGCCAGAGTGACCCTTGACTGCCTGGCACCAAGCCATGCCACCCTCTTCTGCTGATACAGACTGTGGATCAGGAGTTTCATTCATGCTAACCTGGCCTGCTAGGACTCACCTGCTTGCCACTACCTGTGTCCCTGAGGTGCCCTCTCAGATTGCCCCACCCATGCGCAGCACTTTTCTAGGCCAGGACATGTGCTACAATGCACAGGAGAGAAAAGTGGCCACCAGGCCTTGAAAGCCATTAAGAGAGATGCATGCTGCACGGGTACAGTTCTGAGCGCTGCATACAGCCACTGACGATCATAGGTCCAAACTCCAGGAGAGTAAGTCTCTCCCTCTACACCCCTTCCTCCATCAGGTCAGTGGGGCCAAAACTATTAGGTATACAGCTTTTATGCTTAGACTTAGGTGTGTATATTGCTTAAGATAGTATCCTTGAAGACTAGGCCAGGGTACCTATATCGATGAACCTGATGAAGAAAGAGAGCTGTCCAGGGAACAGCCCCCACAACACACCGGTCCTTTGGTTCCTAGGACCCCCTCACCAGGAACAGGTCTAGCAAGGGTGTCAAGCTCCAGTTCTATCCCAGGTGATGGGCTTACTGTGCAGCTGTCTGCTGAAACCAGATTGCAAGTCTTGTGAAAAAAGACCATATCGTCTTTCTTTAATCTCCACAGATCTGAAACATTGTCACTTAAAGAAATGGTTATTTAAGAGAGGAGAGAAAAGACTCTTTATGACTTCATTTAAAATGTTCTTTCTCAGGTTTGTGTGTGAAGGAGGTAGAGAGGGAGGAGAACACACAGTGATCTTCTGGTCCATGAGAATAGGGATCTGCCTGCTTTACCCTAATTTTTGTAGTGTAGACAGAGACAGCGGACGCTCAGTTACAGTTAGAGGAGTCAGTGGTCGGGAGATAGAGGCACTGGGTAGAGAAATTCTGAGAAATCTGTAAATATAAAGGGAGGTGAGAATAGTTGATTCAAGTGAAGGAGGTTACTCTAATAATAGAATTATAGAAGAATAGTCTGAAAGGTGGCTCAGAATGATTACTTTAGTAACTCATTCCAGTATTTATTAAGGTCTGTGGTGATAGGTAGAAAACTGTGAGGGAAGGCAGTCAGCAGGAAGTTGGATTCTCGAGAAGTGATAAGGAGGTTCAGTGCCTGATGTTCAGGTGTGACTTACTTTCAGCTTTTTAATCAAGTTTTTTGTTTTGTTGTGGTGAGGATTCTTTTTGGGGTTATTTATTTGTTTGTTTTTGTTTGGTTTCTTAGAAATCTTGTTCAATGTTACAAGAAGAATCAGGAAAGAATTGATTAGGGGCAGATGTCCACAGGGATACAAAGAAGGATCTGACTCCAACATTATTTTTCCTTCAGAAAGCTATCCAGTTTCTTTTATCCTTGTTACAGCTATCTGAATTCTTGCTGCCATGTTTGAGAGAAAATTTATAGGGAGATTAGTTATGATTTTTTATTACTTATACCAGTTACTTTATATTGTCTTAGCTAATCAGACTTTTATAGCAGTGTGGTTTCTTTAAAAGCACACATATTTTTCTGGTTATGAAAGCAATACATTTTTGCTGCCTAAGTTTGGAAAACATAGATAAGAATAAAGAAAAATAAGTCACCCATAATATCATCATGAGATAAAATGAGATTAAATATTTTTATTTATTTACCTTTTTGTATGCATTTAGGAATGCATGTGAAACAACATATCATGACCATTTCCCCATATTATTAAAAATTCTAAAAATATTAAATCTTCCTGCCTGTTTTTGAACATTTACTCTGCTTCTGATTTTTCCTATTATAAATAATGCTGATGAATAGCCTGCTGATTAATTTCTTTGTCTCTATCTCTGATTAGTTCCTTAGATTAAATTTCCTGAATGTGAAATTGCTGAATCAAAGATGTGAATATTTTTAAGGTTTTTAATACATTTTGCCAACATGTCTTCAGGAAAGATTTTGTATAAATTCTTGACCAGCAATATTGGAGTGTACCTGTGTACTGGATACAAACTCCACACAATACTGGACTAAAACATGCTTGATGTGGTTTTTGATATACTGGTTTTCTTCAGTTGAGAATGGTAAAACTATTTTTTGGTGGCTGAACTGGTTACTATTTTGCATGCATATTTTCAATGAGAAATTATATCATGTATTTCTCTCTTTTTTTCTTGCATTTGACTTTGTTTGGGTTTTGCAGGTCGTGTTCAGCCCTCAGCCATCAGACATGTTCGTTCTTGGAGCAACATCCCCTTTATCACTGTGCCCCTCAGTCGTACACATGGCAAGTCTTTTGCCCACCGCAGTGAGCTGAAGCATGCAAAGAGAATTGTGGTGAAACTCGGAAGTGCCGTGGTGACCCGAGGGGATGAATGTGGCCTGGCCCTGGGGCGCCTGGCGTCTATTGTTGAGCAGGTAATTCCCAAGATGGAAAATTCAGCTGAACTAAAACAGAGTCCATTTTTTAAGCTGTCATTTCAGATTTCATAGCTTGTAAAAATAATCCTCATTTGACTACAGTAGATTTAACCCGATCTGAAAACTCCCTTTCCTGAAAAGGTGCCACCAGGAGACAAGCATCCCAGGGCAAGCAGAGGGAATGTCAAGGAGCAGAGTTGATTTCGTGCAGTTCATCCCTCAGGCATCTTAGGGAGAAGGAGCTGTGTATGTCAGTGGTTCTTAATCCTGGCTGCACATTAAAATCACCGAGGGGCTTGGCGATGCCTGGGCTTCACACTCAGCCACTTAATAAGTAAAGATGGGATGGGGCTCACCCCTCTGTGTTTTTAAAGTTCCCCAGGTAGTCATAGTCAGAGTTGAGTACCCAACTCTAGATTTGTGTGAATATTGAGCTTCCCCCCACCTTTTGCTAGGCTTTATCTTTTTTAATTAGCCCAGTAATCTTGAAATACGTAGAAGCTGTCATTGCAAATATTTCCCAAGTTCAAATATTTGAAAAGACTCACCAGACTCCACAGAGAATACCCATATAAGATTTTCCTTTAAAGGCAGAGGGATGCAAGGCCACAGAAGGGAAGGTAAGCAAGCACTGAGGGGCTGAAAGAAATCCTGTGCACAAGCCCCCCAAGGTCCTTATCTGCATAGGACACACTGTTTCCAGATTGAATCACCAGGAGGTCTGTGCAAGGAATCTTGGCTTTGCAAGGCCTCAAGCAGAGTTTTCAGTGGGAATTTTTTACCAGACTGACTGCTGATAGTTTATCAGTAAAGAAGCTGACTTTAAGGGGCCAACATGTGAGTTTTGGACTTTAAACATCACATCACAAATCCCACTACCCGTATCTTTTCTGGGAGTGCGGGGATCAGCAAACTTTCCCTGTAAAAGACCAGTACTGAATGTGTTACTCTCTGTAAGCCATTCAGTGTCCGTCTCAACTACTCACATACCATTGTACCACAGAAGCAACCTTAGACAGTATGTAAGTGAACAAGTGTGGCTGTGTTCTGATAAAACTTTGTTTCCAAAAACAGGCGCAGGTCAAAGTTGACCCGCAGGTCATAGTTTGTAAACTCTTGACCAAGAGTCAAAAACCCAGACATCCAAATATCCTTGAGATAAAGCTGGAGTTTTTCTGTCCTAGCTGTAACTCAGCTCTGTCTTCCATAGCTATGTTTTCAGTTTTAAAAAACATTTTTACTGAAGTGGGTATTAGAATACTGCTAAAACTTGATGGAATTTTCGTCATATGTTTTCTGTACTCAGCAATTATCATGAGATCTGCCTTTGAGATTGAGTCCCTCAGTTCAGTTCAGTTTAACAAATGTTTATCAAAGGGCTACTTCTGCTTTGAGGCCTTCCACAGCCAAGATTCCTTGCACAGATCTCTTGGTAATTCAATCTGGAGACAGAGTTTGGTCCCTGTGTAAATAGAGGGCTGCCTCTAACTGTATGTAGTCTCTCCCCTTGGGAAACCAGAATAAACTGGGACTCCCAAAATAATTAGGTGATTGTTCAAGGCAGACCATATCCAAATGAGAGGACCCAAATGAGAGGTACTGACAGGTCCGGAGGTGGGAAGGTTGGATGAATGTGGTCACTGTTGGAACTTCCTCAGAGAGATGAACCTCAGGGTGAGCCTTTGTGACTGACAGGATTTGAAACAGCAAAGGGGAAGTGTTCCATGCTGCTAAGTGCACATTGTGAATGGTGCCCCTGGAATTGTGTGGCCTGGTGGTCCTGGGAACAGGAAGGCTCCAGGAGTAGTCTCCAGACAGGAGACAAAAGCAGGAATGAGTTTGGCATGCTGATGGGTCAGGGAGGGAGCTGAGCTTGAAGGCAGTGGAGGTGATTTCATCAGGGAGAATGTGTCTAATTCCATTAGTTAAGGCTTTGACACTGGGTGGAGGAATTGAGTTTCTGCCTAAAAGAAGATTGAAGATTTTGAGCAAAGGAGAAACCTGATGAAGTGGGGAGAACCTGGTAATGGTTTGCTTAGGTTGCCAGCTCTCCTTCTAGGGACACCCATGGACCTTAAGGAACAGTTTTCTAGGCCAGGGCAGTCCTGACATACAGAGTCCACTATCTTGTCCAAGGATCTGATCATGTTAGGTAGACTCAGGAGCCAACTTAAAGTAGATTCCATTGGCCAAAGATGGAAATATCTGAATATCGATAATTATTGCACTGAATTTAAGCACGTAAAATATATTTAAATCTATGAATGACAATGATACTTAAAAAATATTCATTGGTTACTTTTGAAGGATTCCAGAGTGCTGGGGTCCAGCCCCGGTGGATCCAGGGAATTCGAAGTGGGGACGGCGTTGGAGATCAGGAAACAATAGCTTATTAAATGTTAATTAAAGAGTAGTTAAATAAGGATAGCTCAGTGAGAAAATTCAGTGGAGAAAAGAGGCTGAATAACTTGGTTTACGTGGAAAGCTAATAAAATTCCAAGACAAGGAATTTGTGTCACCTACGTAGGCCGCAGGTGTCCTCCCGTTCTCCCGAAGGAGAGGAGACACTAAGGCCTCCCCGGTCAGATCTTAGAAGCCCAGGCATAATTAGTAGTCTTGACGAGCCTCCACGCTGCAGATGGGAATTCAGCCAGAAGGTGAGAGAAAGAACAACATGGGGAGACCAAGCTTCGGTGAACAAGGCCTGCACTTTATTTTCCAAAGTAGTTTTTATACCTTAAGTTGTGCATAGAGGATAATGGGGGAAGGGGTAGAGTCAGTAGTAAGCCAGGCTTTCTTCCTGCAAACTTATCACATGCAAAAGTTTAGGTGATTTACATCATTTTCTGGCCAGGAGGCCTGTTAACATTTTATGACCCTTACTTCAGAAAACTTATTTTTCTTTAAAGGTGATTATTCTAAAGTCTGGCGCCACCCTCTGAAAGCATTAGATAAAGTTGCATTCCTATAGGGCAAAGGTGTGGTGGGCTATAACAAGAAAAGAATTAACTCAAGGGTCCAAGGTTACAAGCATTAAAGCTACTACACCAATTATATTAATCAGTACACTCCCAGGGACACAGTAGCAAAGGGATATGGAAACTTAGCAGCAAACATTGGCCCAACAAGTGAAAAACCCTTCAACAATACAATTTCTAATCAATCTTTTAACTGCTCAAAGGAATCTATATTTAGACAGTTTAGAACATCTCATGCCTCTCACGGTTGGGAGGCTGTGAACAATCATATGTGGCCGGAAGAACCTGTTCAGGCAGGCTAGAGGACTTCCAAAGGAGTTTGTAGGTTGAAACGCTCTTGTCACGCCCAGGAACTTTATCAACTGGAGCTGTAAATTAACTTTTTCAGAGAGAGGTGGTGGGGGACAGCCACCCGTAAAGTCAGAGGTGTAGGTGAGAGCACAAAGCAGTAAAGTAGGCGGACTCTGGTTTTGGGGGTAGGTGCTCGAGAATTTCCAGGGGGACTCCTGAGGCTCAATCCCTCCTTTGCGTATGCCCAGCCTCCTTCCTCATGACCTTTGCCACGGGTGGAGTTCCTCACACTGGCTCCCGGCACCAGAGAGCCTACTCATTTAGGAAACTGGTGAATAAAGGGAAAGACACATCTGTGGTGCCTTTCACATATAAGTCATACCTCAAGGTAGCCATATAGTTGATGAAGGAAAGTTTCCCTTTATGGAAGTATTCCAGCCTTTAAATAGGGAAGAAATGAATGAATTAGAATATCAGTGTAGCGCGTAATGAATTAACCGGTCTTGGTGATGATCATCAGTAGTAACTAACATCACAGAAAGAATGCAGGCCTTCTGTATCCCCTTGATGGACACCATGACATGTAAAGAATTCTTGACATAAAAGATCAAACCTCCATACCTAACAGCAGTTTGCAGCAAAGAGAATACAGCATTAAACTGTATCACAGGGACAGAAGCAGGAAAGTCAAGGTTGAGAAACCTTGAGGGACAACCCAGTTTCTTTAATGAACAATTACAAGGGAAGAAAATGATAAAGGGGAACCTATGGATTAAAAATGAATTAAGAGACCCTTCAACTAATTGCAGTGTGTGGGCTTAATTTGCATCTCAATTTAAGCAAGCTTAAAAAAGTGGGGAAATGTGAACACTGACTGGATATTTGATATTAGGGAATTATTGAAATGTTTTAGATAATAAATTTAGTTTTGTGGATATATGCGTTTACTTTGTGTTTTAGCAATTACTTTCAGAAATATTTGCAAACCAGCAAATGTGTCTGGAGTCTGGGATTCATATTAAAATAACAATGGAGCTATAAAAGGAATATTGGAGAAATTGGCCGTGAGATAGTTGTTGAAGCTGGGTCATGAGTCTATGGAAATTTATCATTTGATTCTTACCACTTTACCTAAGTATGAAATTTTCTATGATAAAAAGTTTTTTCTCATTTCAAAAAAATTTATTAAAGTACAGTTGATTTACTATGTTGTGTAAGAAATAAATTTTTTAGATTATGATTTATCGTAGCTGTCTCATAAGTTCCTGATCCAGGTTTTAGGGTTAAAGCATCAGGAGGAATGGACAGGTTAGGAATATCGACTCTTTGATTCTCTCATGTGGATCCCTCCCAGGTGGGAAACAAAGTAACCAACACTGTTTTAGGCAGACAGAGCAGAAGAGCAGCAGCGTCTGTCCCTGGTCTAGCCAGAGGCTGCCCACAAGAGTCAGACGTGCCCTGGAAACAGCATCATCTCCCCAGGGCATGCCTTAGAATATGAGAAGCCATCTGCTAAGTTTATGTTGCATTTCCTGGCTCCAAACTTGTGTTCTGGGCTTCATTTCCTCAAACAGCTAGGCCTTCCACATTATAGACTGTTCTGTGTATCTTCAAGTCCTGTTGGTGCCAAACCTGACTGCATATCAGGATCCCCTTATTAAAACTTGTCATTTCTGTCTGCCATCTACTTATCAGATTTGAGGAAATGTGTAGAACTCTGTATTTTTATCACACAACCTGGGTGATTTCTTCCAGAGCCAGCCCAGTGCTGATCTATAAGCCGGCACTTGGGATCCACTCATTAGTCTACCCTGACTGAATCTCTTGTGACGAGAGGAAAGAGATATTACAGGGACTTATGCCTTTTCCTTTGTCATCATCAGGTGTCAGTGCTGCAGAATCAAGGCCGAGAGATGATGCTGGTGACGAGTGGAGCTGTAGCCTTCGGCAAGCAACGCTTGCGCCATGAGATCCTTCTGTCTCAGAGTGTAAGGCAGGCCCTACACTCAGGGCAGAACCACCTGAAAGAGATGGTGAGTGTGGCTTCCCCACCCCCTATAACTGGGTCCTTAGGCCTCCTCCCCACCCTCCCAACCACACCTTGTCTGTTGGCATGTTACAGGCAATTCCAGTCTTAGAAGCCCGAGCCTGTGCAGCTGCTGGACAGAGTGGGCTGATGGCCTTGTATGAAGCCATGTTTACCCAGTACAGCATCTGTGCTGCCCAGGTGAGAGGCTGACCTTTGCAAGGGGATGGGACCTGTGAGGGTGATTCCCGTGGAATAAGGTGATTGCCAGCCGGGCTCTGGAGCCAGACTGACAGGATACAGTCTCAGCCTCAGCACTTGCTAGATGGAAGATCTGAGAAAGTTTTTAGCCTTTTTGTGCCTCAGTTTCCGTATTGAAAAATGAGGATGTCATCAGTGCCTATGGCAGAGGGTTTTCAGAAGGACTCAATGAGAAAATTTATGAAAAGCATTTAATGTGTTTGGTACAACACATACTTTTCTCAGTAATGTTAGCTCTTGTTGCTATACTTGTAACTCTTAGAACTACTCCAAGAACCCATACTTCCTCTGAAGATAGGTTAGATGTCTTTATTTCATTGACTTCTTTGACTTCGGGTGGCTTGTTTCTCCTTACGTCTGGTTGCCTTATATAATACATATCTACTATGTATTATATATAGTATAAGAAGTATATACATATATATGTGTATAAGAAGTATTATATATGTGAAGGATATTGCTGTTGGTTCGTTGGTTTTTAATTCATTTAGCAAATGTTTATTGTGCACCATTGTGTACTGAGGAGTCTGTTAGACATCGGGGATACTGCAGCAAACAAATCAGCCATGTTCCAGTCCTCACGGAACATGAGGTTACCGCCTGAATGTTCTAGAATCTTCTTTCTACATTATTTCTTTTTTACCCTAATTTACAGAATTCTTGTCAGTTGTATTTTTTAATCAACTATACAACTGTACACCAAATAGAAACATTTAAATATCACCAAACAACTAAAAAAAAACCTAACTTACCAAGTTATTTTCAGATTTGCTGCCTCTGACCCTGTCATTTACACAGATGTTTTTATATACAGATGATGTTATTATACATCCTTCCAGGTTTGGCTCTTGTATTTCCTGTCACTTTTTCTGTTTTTCCATCTTTTTCGCAGTTGTTATCCACAGTGATGTTCAGAGTGTCATTGAGTAAGGGAGCTGAAACAGAAAAGCGTGGACTTGTTCACTTTTGCTTGTGTCTGGGACCCCACTCTGAAGTCTCAGATTTTTTTTCAGTCACATAAATTCAATGGAAATCTCAATTTTGGGCACCTTTTATTATCAGTTCTTTTTCCCTCCATAGTCCAATGACAGTTTTAGTCTTTTTTTTTTTTTTCAAAGTGCCTGGAACCAGGTGAGGAAAGTAAAGTCCAGGAACTTTGCTTTTGTTGCCTTCCTCTAGGGGCCCCTTCACTCCCAACACCTTTGCCTTGCCTAAGATCTGATCTATAGGAAATCTTCGCTCTTTGCGCCTTATCCCGTGATTCCTTGTTTTCTTTAGTAATCCTGTTCTTAAGACCATTACTGGGGGCTTTTGAAAGTTTCCCATAAGTTGTCAGGTTAAAGACTTAAACAAGAACAGCAGCTATTTTTTCTTCGTAGAAATGAACCTGATTTGCATCCTAACAGATTGACTTTCTCCAAACACATACTTTTCTCTCTGGTTTCTTGTCTTCCATCTCTTACTTGCTAATCTGTTTGAGCAACTGATATTTTCACTGGACCTTTATACCTCCTGCTTGCCTCTCCTACTTACACATGTGTTTACTTTTATTGTTTGACCTTCCACCACCAGGACCAGAATCTATATGTTCACCTTTGACCCAGACCTGTTTCCTGCAGGACTAAACTTTCTGAAAAGACATTCATGATCTAACCTATTCCATCTTCCCCAAATCATCAGCATATTTATTCTCCATCCCAACAGCTAGTACAGGGTCTGGCATTTCAGAGGTATGCAAACAATTTATCAGATGAGTGAGTAAATTACTTCCCTTGGTGATGTTACCATTTTTGTCTTCATCGCCCAAATATCACATATCATTAAGGCTGCTGTTATCTTTTCAGTTACCATGGCCAGACCCTAGTTCAGGACTTAACCCTTCCCACTTGTACTCTTTCAGTACCTTCCTTATTGACCATTTGCCTCTAGCCTTTCCTACCTCAGCTCTGTCCTGTACCACAGGAGCCTTCTTCCATGAACATCAGAGGGATTTCATTGAAACGTTTAATTCATGAGCTTAGGAGTTTGTTACCATTTTGTTTCCTGCTATCATCCCCATTTATCTTTCTCTCCTGCTAAACATTGCCTAATATTCTGATTCCAGCAAGGGGGGGCTGTTAGCCTGCCCCCACACCCAGCTCTCCACTCTTGCCTTTGAGCTGCTTGAGTAAATCTGTCCCTGAACTAGTTATGTCGAGCCCTTCTTTCAGTGTGTGTAAAGACTCATCTCCATAAGCCTCTCAGACTCATCCCACTTGCTCAGATACAGTCTTGGCTAACTCCGACAGTGGTCAGCCACAGAGCAAAAATAGGGACAGTACGGCCTGTTCCATTTTATTCAGTACATGTTTCAGGCAGAGTAATGGTTCATTCACTCACTCACGTGTTTCAGCACCTACTGTGTGTATGGCCAGACTTTGAATCAAATGCTGGGACACAAAGATTGTTTAGAAATGGCAGTTATTACTGTCCCCAGATCCCTCTAAAGTAGGTACGTTCATTTTCTTAATTTTGTAAATGGATGAGATTTCATAGCTTTCTAAGGATTAAAGTACTTTTGCAAGATGGCTTGAGCATCCTAAAATCTTCCAGGTGATTCTTTTCTCTCATCGCCAGAAGAATTAGACAAGTCTCCAAAGATGTGTTCCATTTTTAACTTTTCAGGATCCAAGAAACCTCAAGTTTAACTCCTATACTCTTAGCATCCTTTGTATGAATGCTATTCCTAGGAAGTTCACTATTTTCCTCTCCCCCACATTTTCATTCTCTTTAATCCTTTTAGATTTTGGTGACCAATTTGGATTTCCATGATGAGCAGAAGCGCCGGAACCTCAATGGGACTCTTCATGAGCTTCTCCGAATGAACATCGTCCCCATTGTCAACACAAACGATGCTGTTGTCCCTCCAGCAGAGCCCAATAGCGATCTCCAGGGGGTAAATGTGGGTGAAGTATTCATGAGGGTTGAGCATGCTGTAGACACTAATGCCATGCTATGCTGCATGTACTAACACCAGATGTTGGGCATAAACAAAATGGAGAAATGGGAGATAAGCTGGCCTCCTGGAGCAGTGGCTGCATAAGCTCTTGTAAAATCAGGGGGTTTCATTCAACTGGTGAGGCGCAATAAGGATTTAAGGTGGTGCTGTGAGCATGGCTTGTGTGTGTCAGTGGAGAGAAGGAGGCATGTTTGGAGAGGGGGTTGCCAGTTGGCATGGTGTTTTGCAGACTGAAAGGGCCTTTAAGAGCTATCATGCACATGCTCAGATTCGTTCATTTTGCCTGCCAGAGCCTAGCTGAGTACTTCTGTGAACTTCTGTTTGAACTGCATAGGTCCTTTACTCACAACTTTTTATACCTGTATTTTAGGTTATTAGTGTTAAAGATAATGATAGCCTGGCTGCCCGTCTGGCTGTGGAAATGAAGACTGACCTCTTAATTGTTCTTTCAGATGTAGAAGGTACAAAGAAATGCCTATTCTTTATATCCTGTCTTTTAAATACTGTATATGTGAGCATGAGTTCCCCTGATCTTTTCACTGTAGACCATTATTTTCTGAGCCCATATGGTCTGAAGAGGGTTTTATGATTATGATTCAAAAAAGGTGGTGGTGGAGGGGAGGCACCTGGGAGATGAAGTTTGAATGCTGTGAAATGTTGTCATTTCCAGGCACTTTAATTTTGTTTTTTACAACAGCTGTATGGAGATATAATTCACATAACATATAATTACCTTTTAAAATTTACAGTTCAATGATTTTCAGTATATTCATACAATTGTTCAACCCTCCCCACAATTTAGAACATTTTTAATCACTCCAACAAGAAACTCAAACCCTTAAGCAGTCACTCCTCACATCCTTTGAAACCCTCCAGCCCTTGGCAACCTCAAATCTACCTTCTGTCTCTACTTTTTTTTTTTTTTTTGACTGCTCTGGGTCTTCATTGTGGCATGTGGGCTTCTCTAGCTGTGCTGCATGGGGCCTGTATTACGTAGGCTCAGTAGTTAAGGTGCATGGGTTTAGTTGTGGCATATGGGATCTTAGTTCCCCAGTCAAGGATTGAACCTGGGCCCCCTGCATTGGGAGCGCAGAGTTTTATCGATTGGACCACCAGGGAAGTCCCCCCCTCTGTCTATTGATTTGCCTATTCTAGACATTTTATATAAGTGTGATCATACAGTATGTGAATGTGATCCTTCATGACTGGTTTACTGTTCTCAAGGTTCGTTGATGTTATAGCACATATTAGTACTTCATTTATTTTTATTGCCAAATAATACTCCACTATGTAGATACACTACCTATTTGTAAGTTTTATTTTCCTAATTGTCAAGATGGTAGACATTTAAGCTATTATAACTACTGATTCTGTGAGCATTTGTGCACAAGTTTTGGTGTGAACATACTTTTTATTTTACTTAGGGGTAGAATTGCTGGATCATTTGTTCAAACTTCTGAGGAAGTACCAGGCTTGTTTCCTGAGCAGCTGCACCATTTTACATTTTCCCAGCAGTGTATGAGGTTCTAGCTTCTCCCATCCTCACCAGCCCTTCCTTCTTGGTACCTGGCATTTTGATTATAGCCACGCTGGTGGGTGTGAAGTGGTACCGCCTTGTGGTCTTGATCACTTTTAGTTTTTAATGTAAATCAAGAGATACATTATTTTAAACTGGCTCCACTATGGAAATTCCATGTGACTTCTGTGTTCTTGTGTGTTACTCTACTCCTCTCTGCTTTCCCCCTCCTCATGGAGGGGCCCTCCCAGCTCCAACTTGGCTTCCCATTCACTCTGTTCACTTTCTTAGCCTGCTCCCATTTTGATCCATAGAGAATATGGTAGAGGTATCTGAAGTGGGCCAAACCTACAGGATCCCATAAGTCCCCCACTACATTCTCAGCAAGTTAGGAAAAAACCTATTTAGTTCCCTGCCCCACACCCATGGCAGGTTAATATGGCAGGATTTGTTCCTGGTTTAGAGAAAGCCAGCATGTATCCACAAAGACCCAGCATAGCCAGAAATAAATAAATAAAATTATTTTTAAAAATAATAATAAAAATAAAACCCAGTTTGAACTAGACTTTAGTAAACCTTAGTTTTAATGCAGCCTGAAACACCAAAATTGGCCATTGGCAGGCTTGTGCTGTTAACTGTGATTAGTTATCCACTGAATATTGATTTTTAGAAAGATGCCAGAATTTTAAGTACACTCTTAGTGGGTTTGAGAGGCTGCTATAATGAAAAAGAAAAGTAGGTGAAATATCAGAATGCTAGGAACTCGAGGTGTCTAGAGGTTTGGCTTAAATTGTCGCATACTATTTATGATCTCATAGCATAATGCCTTCTGAGAAGAACCAGCCCTGAGCGCCCAGAGCTGTGGGCTGCTGGGTTGGGGCAGACAGGGGCTCTGAGCGGTTGTTCCTCTTTCTGTGTGTAATTGCTGCTCGTGGTCTGCACTGCTTTGTTGTGCACTGGACGCTAGCCATTCTCACCACTCTGACTCCCTTACTCTCTCAGGGAGGATGAATATGGCCTGATTGTATTAAAGATTGGGAGCAGAAGGGTGTATTTTAGCACAAGAAAAGCAGTAACTTGAAACCAGAACATCACTGCCTAAATGTCTGTCAGCCAGCCTCTGACTGCTAACAGTTCCCTCTGCCTGTGCTCCCCTTAGACCTCGCCTTTCAAGGCTCAGATACACTCTTTTTCAAAGTGAAATTGTGAAGATTTTTAATCTTGGATGGTATGCATATAACATTTTGTGTAACTCTCATTTTATGTCAGTCTCCTCAGTTTTAAAGAGGACATTGGCTTTATGGTGACAGATCTGCGCTCTTCTGCTAACTCAGCCTGACCTTCAGAGGCTTACCCATAATGTGGGGAGTGCAGTGTGACTTTTTGAAAGGGTACTCTGAGAGTGAATGAGAACCTCTCATATTTCATGTCCTTGGAAATAGTCTCATTAAAAAGTATCCAGCTGCTGCACTGCTTGCGCAAAAGCCACTCACCTTTTTCAGTTGCATCCTTAAGGTTCAGTATCATAAGTAGCAATGGCAAAGGTGAGGACAGCTTCACTGTAGACTATAGGCAGGACTGGTAAATTTTGTGCCAGGGATATGCCGTGCTCTGATGCTGGCAAACATTCATTTACCAGGCAAAGTTAATAAAAGTATGTAAGGTACGTTCTCCTGGAGCTGATTTTCAGTGTGGGTAGGCTCCATGGACCTCTTAACCTCTTTTCTCATCAGAGCTGGCCAAATAGCAGAATTTACCTGGATAAATCGAGTACAGAGTGGTTGGGAGGTCCCCGGGGAAGTCTCTCTTGGGGGTTGCTCACTTCTGCTAAACAGTATTACTGACTCTTGTTTACTTTTTAGGCCTCTTTGACAGCCCCCCAGGGTCAGATGATGCAAAGCTCATTGATATATTTTATCCTGGTGATCAGCAGTCTGTGACATTCGGAACCAAGTCCAGAGTTGGAATGGGTGGCATGGAAGCCAAGGTAGGACTCTGTTGCCTTTACTGCCCATAACAATTTTAAAACCAAACAGTATTTTATCCTTCTTGCTTTTGTAATTGTTTGAGGGCTGATGTATATAAAGATACAAAGATGATGCATGTCTAAATAAAGGTTTCATGAATATTGTGTCCCTGTATTTAGTCATGTCTTTCTATGTATGTATTAGTGATGTATAAAGAATGTGTTCATATTATAACCTCTTAAAGAACAGGGTGTGTATTTTTTAAAATTCACAAATCCTCTTAAGTGTTTTTATTAGAGCTCAAATATTTTCTGATAAAATCTTTTACAATATTCTTCTCTCCCATTAATTTTTCTAAGAAGTTACACCCTTCAGGTATAGCATCATTTGTAGCAATGGCAGAGGTGAAGACCACAACCCCATGTATGTAGCTCAGAGTACTCAGTCATATTCTGGTCAAGCAGCAGGCTGGACACTTGAGTTGAGGCACAACAAGTCAAACGTAGAAGTCACGTGTCTCAGTACCACTGTCGTGGAGAACACACTGAGCACAAAGAGCAGATTGGTTCCTCTTTAGACAACACATGCCAGGATTGGGCTGAGACAAACACATGGGCTGAGTGTGTCTTCAGAGCTTCCGAGCTACTTGAAAACCTTCCTGCACATACTTAAATTGCTTAGTATCACATTGTATTTTCTTTGTTTTTACATGTTTAAAGTGCAGGGGTCTAGACCCTGCAAAGGTCTGGATCACGAAGTATTGAATACTTAAGTGAATGCCGTTTCAGATATCCCTGAACCTGTGTGATTAATGGTTGTATCATCATATGTGTTATACTTGTACCTAACCAGAATTTCATAGTCAGTAATGAATAAATGCCATTTGGATGTATTATTATCATCTTAATTGTTCTTTTTAAATATTAGTAAAATTTCTAGATATAATTTGGAATAAAAATCTGTTTCTATACTTACTGGTAAAAATAAATTAAAGGTCTGAATCTCATCCATGGATCTAACTTCTCCCATTAGGTGAAAGCGGCTCTCTGGGCTTTACAAGGTGGTACTTCTGTGGTCATTGCCAATGGGACCCACCCCAAGGTGTCCGGGCATGTCATCACAGACATTGTGGAGGGAAAGAAAGTTGGTACCTTCTTTTCCGAAGTAAAACCTGCAGGTAAGTAGTTCTTCGTAGTGTCCCGTGGTCTGTGGATGATAGCTAGTGCCTCCACGGCCTAGATGGGGCTGAAGACAGAGCTCTCCTAGGAGGAGAGCTCACAAAATTGATGTGCTAATAGTATGAAACATGGTGTAGTTTTGAACACTGCTTGCAAAATTGGATTCTCCTATGTTTTTGTAAAACTTACCTAACCTGACTAACTAAGCCTCCTTTTCTTGCTAAAATCATCAAGTTAAAGAATATAAGTATCCATTTTCTCAACAAACATTTGCTAGGCCCATGCTGGATGCCAGGTGCTAGGGAACACTAGAGATGCAAAGATGCATAACAAATGGTGTGTGTGCTCTCAGATGTTCAAAACGTCAGCATTGTCATATAATCTACATTCAGCAATGCAAACACATTAGAAAATTTAAGCCAAAGTGGAATAGAGAACTCCAAAAGATGTAAATCTTATTGTGTGCAGACAGGTTCTTGTGTTTCTTCCTGAGTTAATCTGGTATGCTCATCTGCCAGTTTATTGGTAAGAGTGATCTCTGGATGTGAAACAAGCATGTCATGACCGTGAGCTGATGTCTGCACATGTTCTTACAGGCCCTACTGTGGAGCAGCAGGGAGAAATGGCTCGATCAGGAGGAAGGATGTTGGCCACTTTGGAACCTGAGCAGGTAATAATCTTTGCTGATAGTTCTGTTGGTTTTCAGAGCAAGTCATGCTGTGAGGTTTAGTGCACAGTCAAGCCTGCTCTTTCTCCATCTATTCCTCAGGTCCCATAGACTTAAATCTGGGTAATAAGTGTGATTCAGATTTATTTTGCCCTTTTTCTCGATTTCATTTTCTCCTCTGTCTTTTATAGGCTGAAGTCTGAGGTAGCTTGGCATCATTATGATGTTTTGATCAAAAGTATCATGAAAATCATGAGACCAGAGAGGATCCCTAATCCTGCCACATACTGGGCAGGGAAATGTAGGAAAGTAACTTATCCCAACTCACCCAAATCACGTAGCTTACCTACAAGATGGAAGCTTCAGTCTGCTCCATAGCTTAGCCCTGCCCTGTCTGCAGTGATTCAGTCAGTTGAAGTAGCAGATGCAATAAAATGTGAGAAAGTTGGGTGGAAGCGGGGGCTGGCTCCCTGACAGTTGTGATGTTAAGGCTAGATTTGAAAGTGATGTATATAGGTTTCTTCTGAGGAGTTCTTTGGCCTGAGAATGGAAAAGAAAATTTGAAATAACTACAAGTAAAGAAAGGAAAGCCCAAGAGGACCTTAGTTTCTCTTTCTCTTTAGTCACTTCTTTTACTCCTTCAATAATCACTACTCTGATTTTCTATGTCTTCTCATCTAGGTGGGTAAGGATTGGGGTCTCCTCCAGCATTCAGGACTGGATTTTTACATTAATTGTCATTAATAATTGTCAAAAAAGAACTAGATGCAAAAACTTAACCTGGGAAATCAGGTATACAGCTGGTGCTGTTAAATAAGTGCAGTGTGTATATCATGCTGATTCCAAGTGCTGGCCCATCTCATCAGTGAACCAAATAATGCATGCCTTCTCCCCAAACACAAGGCCACGGTTTGTTAATCATCATGATCAGGAGTGGTACAAGAGGAAGAAAAGTGGAAAGATTAGTACTGAGAGAGGAAGGAAAAATGAGGGGAGTGGTGGTAGGGAATGAATGAATGAAGTAAGGAGATTTCAGTCATTGTTAATGGGATTTAGGAGCAAGGCCTGGCACACTCAGAAGAGTAAGTCTAAAAGTGTAATGTGCATTCTTCATGAGTTAACATGTTTGCTTATTTGTGTTAATCTTTTACCTTTCTTCCTAGAGAGCAGAGATTATCCATCACCTGGCCGATCTGTTGACAGACCAGCGAGATGAGATCCTGTTAGCCAACAAAAAAGACTTGGAGGAGGCCGAAGGTAAAGAGCAGGCAGCTGAGTCAGTGTTACAGAGGGATTTGTTTTGGGTTTTAGTCTTTGTTTTACCAATAATTCTTACATCATAGTCTGCCCAAAGATAAGATCGTTATGGAAGAAATTATATATTACACATCATTTTTTATTGCGGGTTGGTGGCTGGTATTCGTTGGGATTTTTTAAGTACATCTACTACCTCCACCCCCTTTCTTAGATATTCTGTACAACACCCACCCACCCCTCACCTGCTGAGGGGCTTTTTGCATTCCCCACACATCACAAGTCAGAAAGGAAAAAGACTGAGGACCGCACTATTTTAGACATTCAGCTAATAGCAGATAGCATTTACTGAGGCCTTTGTGTTGCTGGGTATTATGCTAAGGAATTAACAGGCAGGATCTCATTTTCTCTTTAGAATATGGTGCCTATAAAGTAGCTACTATTTATTATCCCTGTTATACAGAGGAGAAAACTAAAGTAGAAAGAAGTTGTTAACATGCCTAAAACCATAGTCAGTGACAGATCTGGGAACCAAACCCAGATGGACAGTGTATATAAGAATAGTGGAAATAGTTAGTGCAGCCTGTGGTAACAGATAGCTTTATCTCCTTAACCAGCATGTAGTCTGCCATCCAGAAATGCCCTGGAGGTCCTAATGATAGATTCCCTTTAAAAAAACCTTGCAGGGCTCATCAATGTTACTTTCATTCCTTAAAACATTTTTGAGCCATTACCTTGGAACTTTCTTTGGACTTTACATCCGGTCTTTTGAAATTTTGCAGTATTGGAAAACCACAAAAAATTTCATAAATGGAAGAAATCTTTTTTGACATCTTACTGAAATCTTTAGTTTAAAAGAATTAAAACCCACAGAGGTTAAAGCTGCTGCTTAAGATCACACACCTAGTTGTCGGCAGAGCTCTGACTTCTGATCCCAGTTCTCTCTCTCTAGAAATCCATAAGGACACACATGACCTAAGAACAAAGCCTAGCGTATACATGAGCATAGTAATTGCCTTTGATTCGGCGAGCCCAGTTTAGGAAATTTATCCTAGGAAAAGATCGCAAGAGGAAAAAACAGCTCTGCGTGTAAAGATTCTTTAAAAAAGAAAAAAAAAAAAAGATTCTTAGAGCAGGATTATTTATCCCAATGAAAACTGGAAACAATCTGAGTGTTTAATAACATTGGTACAGTTATGTGCATTGAACTGTATGAAGTCAATGGGATGTTAAGTAGTAATTAAATTATTTTGGCAACATGGAAAATGTATATGCACTATGAGGTGACAAACTAGAGTGTAATAGTTAATATGCACTACAATTAAAACTTGATTTTTAGCACATGGGGGAAAATGAAAATTAATATAATTGGTTGATGAAATTATGGTTTCATTTTTTTTTTCTTAATAAAAGGTTGGTTGCTCCACTCCAAAGTAAAAGTCTTTTTATTATTTTGTCTTGGTGGTTATGACTATAACAAAGAAGGGGAAATTTTTCATAGTGTCATTCAACGTTAATCATAATAATGATTTGTGGTGTGTGTGTGTGCTTAGTCATGTATGACTCTTTGCAACCCCATGGACTCTAGCCCGCCAGGCTTCTCTGTCTGTGGCATTTTCCAGGCAAGAATGCTGGAGTGAATTGCCATTCCCTTCGCCAGGTCTTCCCGACCTAGGAGTCAAACCCAGGTCTCCTGCGTTGCAAGCAGATTCTTTTCCATCTGAGCCACCAAGGAAGCCCAGTGATTATTTGTGATATGTGATTCCAAATGGTTTTCCTGACTGCATGTGTATACGTGTGTATATATAAATGTGTGTATGTGTGTGTGAAGAGAGATAATCAAACAATGCATACTGTTAAATTTAAACTTACCATAATTCTGTTTTATTTTAAAAGAAAACATCTTTACTTCTACCTATTATAAAACAAATTCACTTGTTATAAACAGATAGATCATCACTGTTCTTAAAGCTTTCTGACGTGTCTGTGCACATATATGTGAAATATGTGATAATTAGGGTCATATCATGCATGCTTTTTATGGTTTGCCTTTTACTAGACAGCTTTCCATATCAGTATAGCAACTGCATTGTAGCCCATTGTGTGAATCTGTAGGTAGAATCCAGTTCCCACTATTATAAAAATGCTGTGGTAAGTATCCACCTTACATGCAGATTTGCTCATGAAAATGATAAATTTCTGGAACTGAAGTTGCTGCCACCAAGCTCATGGGTGTCCACACCTTTACATGATGATGTAAGCTGCCAAACTGCCCCTCCCAGCAAAGCTCTGTAAATGACATGTCCTTGTCTCCCCAAGACCCCCTGAGTTCCTTGTTTGCTCCTAACACAGTGCCACGTGTTCAGTAAAACAGCTGTAACCCACCCAGGTCTACTGCTTCATCGTGTACTCTTCACACCTCTTCAGGGAGACTTGCAACTCCTCTGCTGAAACGTTTGAGCCTCTCCACATCTAAATTGAACAGCCTGGCCATCGGTCTGCGGCAGATTGCGGCCTCCTCCCAGGACAGTGTGGGGCGGGTTTTGCGCCGGACTCGAATTGCGAAAGACTTGGAACTAGAACAAGTCACTGTCCCAATTGGAGTTTTATTGGTCATCTTCGAATCTCGCCCTGACTGCCTGCCCCAGGTATGTGACTAATGCTGGCCATTGGAGTAGGGAATTGGAGGAAGAATGTCTTTTCAGGACTCGAGATAAATCTCCTAGAGGAAAAAAAAAAAAAATCTCCTAGAGATATCTTTCGTTTCCCTTCCTTCCACCCCTTCGCCCTCCCTCCTTCCCTTCCTTCCTTTCTTTCCCTAGAGATAGTTTTTGAGACTTTATTCTCATGTTGCCCTTAAGGCAATTTATATTTTTGATTCTTCCAGTAATTCTAAAAATAATTCATGTGTCCATTTTACAGTAGAAAAAACCTTAAGCTTATAGAAGTCAATACTCCTGTCACACTTTTAAGGATGGAGCTAAACCTTGAGCCCAGATGAATCTCCCATTTGGTGATGATTCCATGCATCTGCTGCAGGGGGCACAGGTTCAATCCCTAGTCAGGGAACTAAGATCCCATATGCTGCACAGTACAGCCAAAAAGATAAAAACTTAGTTCACCGGAGCACCTTGTTCCCTGACCACAGAGTGTCTGCCACCCTGCTGTAGGCTCATTCATCTAATAGCTGGTTTTGCGCATTTGAAAAAGACCATTTAATATCAGTGACACAGATGGCTTCCTGTAGGTGCATCTCTTAGGAAGGAGAACTTTCAGTAGTTGATGGAGCCTAACATGTGAGCCCTTTAGGAAATCTGAAAAATCACAGTCTATAATTGTGGAGAAACCATGTGGCAAAGATCTTGCCAAGCAGCCATGCTCTGAAGTATAAGATGGAATTAGAGGGTGGCTTTGTTTGTGGCCCTAAATAATTCCCAGAAATCTGGAACCAGTTCCCCACTGGACTGACAACAGGATGATACCAGCTCTTTCTTTGCACTAGCCCCAAAGTTTCAAAGAGAGATTCTGTTTAGAAACAAACAAAGAAACAGAACCTTTTCTTCTAGGGCGTATGTGACCCTGGGAGTCCCACATGCTTTGTGGAGGCTGCTCCCTGACATGATCTAAAACCAGCCGGTCCACTAAGGGGCTCCCATACCATTGTGGTCTGTCCTCAGCCTGTGGCTGGTGCTGCCACACAGTCCCCTCTGTGTGCATATCTGTCTCATGAAGAACCCCTAGAGATAACTGTCCGCTGGTAGAAATGGGTCCTAAGTTGCTCTACAGGCCATGTCCGTGAAGTTTTTCTGCCACCTTTTATCCATACTAACGAATACTTCACTAGGAAAAAGTTTCTTCTTATCCAGTTACAGCTGAGATTTCTCACCTGGGATCTTAACCTTGGACAGCATCACGGAATCCATGAATCCTGAAAATTACATGCAGAATGCTGTGTGTTTCTGCATTTATCTGGGAAAAGTTAACATAATTTTTGGAAGAGGTTCATGAGCAACAAAAACAAAAAAGGAGTAAGAATTATTATTCTGGAGATAAATATGTTCAAGCAAGTTTTATTTTGTAAAGTTTCTTTTGATATATTACAAAAGCCTGAAGATTTTCATTCATCCCTAGAGCATTCAGAAGGTTCAGCTTCAGGCCTCATCAGTGTCATTAGCCCTTCACTCCCAAAGGGTAACTAACTCTCCTTCTAGATGGCCTGCTTTGTCCTGCCAGCAGTCTCTGCGACAGGTGTGCAGGGGCTCAGCACCAGACATTAGAGCTCTCAGAGCAATGATAGGGCCATGGTAGGGTGTGACCAGAGATGCTGCATAGCCTCAGGTGCTGCTGACTCAGGTGGAGAAACACCTAAGTTAGGAGGCTCCTGAGCACCTGTGGCTGGAGAGGGTAGGGCCTGTGTGACCCTGGGCACTTAACTTGGGTTACTTCGTAACGGTGCTAAGGGAGCTGTATAGTACAGTTTCTTAAGATCTGTGCTTTGGCTCTGGGGTAAAGGTCCCCAGCCCTGCCACTTATAAGCTGTGTGTCCTTGAGGAATTACCAACCTCTCTGGCCTCCAGTGTCCTTGTCTGTAAAGCAGTGGATAAAGCAGGGACTTAATTCACTGGAACGTTGTAAAGGTTAAACACGGTAGACCTTATAAAGTGATCAGCACAGTGCTTGGCACAGAAAATATGCTCAGTGTTTCACTGCATTCCTCTTTGCTCTGCAGGTGGCAGCCTTGGCTATAGCAAGTGGTAATGGCTTGTTACTCAAAGGAGGGAAGGAGGCCTCGCACAGCAACCGAATCCTTCACCTCCTGACCCAGGAGGCCCTCTCAATCCATGGAGTCAAGGAAGCTGTACAGCTGGTAGGTTCCTGGGAATGAGCTAGGTCAGGCCCAGAGGAGCCGGGCCAGGTCTTTGGGTGTTTGAAGCAAAGCTCAGGCTGCAGAAGGCCAAGCCACTTGTATAGGCAGGCTTGACTGGAGGAGCAGCAGGTCTTGTGTGCCTGTGACGTTGGACAGCGCTGGTGCTGCCTTGGCCCAGGTTGGGTGGCTCATGAAGGTCCCTCTCACACAGCTGTGTTCTGGTACCACTGATTGACAGGAATCATTCTTGAGGTCATAGGCAGCAGGAATACCAGACCTAGAGTGTGAGGCCTGTGCTCTGCTCACTGGCAGTGATTTAGGCCAGGTCTGATGAGATATGTTTTATGAAAGTTTGTCAGAAACCATCATGCAGCTTGTATGAGGTCATGCTATTAACACTGTTATCGTTATAGTCATTATTTTAACAGTTGTGTCACTCTCCTCAACCATCCAGTGGAGGTTTTAAACTACTATTGAGCACCTACTGTGGACACAGCACTTTCATCCATCATTTCATTTAATCCTCACAACAACCCTGTGAAAAGGATACCATTAATTATTAGGTCCATTTTATAGATGGAAGAAAAATAGGCTTATTGGTAAAATAACACCCCAGAATCACTCAGAGTTGAGATTTGGATCCAAGCAGACTCCAGATCCTTCTCCTTTTCCCTTGAGGCCCACTCGTGCATACATTCCAGAATACTGTTGGCTGCTGGTGGGGAGAGGGGTTGGTGTATCTACAAACCTGCCTCGTTATGTGCTCCCTGCCAAGAAGCTGGGCTATTCTTACAGCAACATAGTGGATGGAAAGAGCACAGACTGTAGGGGTTTAGGTCTCGGCTGCACCATATCCTCATTTAATGTGACAGATTTCCTCCTTCTCCTCCTTCCTGTTGGTGTGTAACGTATATAAAGAATCCTTATCTTATGTGATGTATATGTATGCTCATTGCTCTTTGTGACCCTGTGGACTGTATGTAACCCACCAGGCTCCTCTGTCTGTGGAATTTTCCAGGCAAGAATACTGGAGCAGGTTGCCATTTCCTACTCCAGGGGATCTTCCCGACCCAGCGATCAAACCCACGTCTTTTGTGTCTCCTCCATTGGCAGGTGGTTTCTTTACCACAATGGGGAAACCCATTGTGTCCATATATATATATATACACACACGTATAAACCACCCGGGCACATAACATTGCCAACACCTGAAAGTTTCCCTTTGCCCTTCCCCATCAGCATGCCCCACCCCCCTACCATCGAACTTTTTTTTTTTTACTTCTTTCACATTCCATTTCTTTTGCCTATTCTTGAATTTCATGTAAGTGAAATCATACAGAATGCAGTCTTTCATCTGTATTCCTTTATTCATTATGTCCTCAAAATTCATTCTCATTGTTTCACCCAGCAGTAGTTTTCCTTTTTACTGCTGTATGCTGCTGCTACTGCTAAGTCGCTTCAGTCGTGTCTGACTCTGTGTGACCCCATAGACGGCAGCCCACCAGGCTCCCCTGTCCCTGGGATTCTCCAGGCAAGAGCACTGGAGTGGGTTGCCATTTCCTTCTCCAATGCATGAAAGTGAAAAGTGAAAGGGAAGCCGCTCAGTCGTGTCCAACTGTTCGAGACCCCGTGGACTGCAGCCTACCAGGCTCCTCCGTCCATGGGATTCTCCAGGCAAGAGTACTGGAGTGGGTTGCCATTACTGCTGTATAGTATTCCATTTATAAGCATGTACTACAGCTTATCCTTTCTTCTGTTGATGAACATCAGGGTTGTTTCCAGTTTGGGGAGATGCAGATTGAAGTTGCTGTGAACTTTCTTGTAAATGTACTTCTATTGTTAGTAACACAACCATATTGGGGGAAATTAAAAATAAAGAGAAGGGAAAAAATGCACATAATCTTCAAGGTCTAACACAAGCACTTCAGTCAGTCCAACCAGCATCCTGGGGTAGGTTGTCAGCCCAAGTCATGGAGAACCGTGACTCCCTAGTAAGACCCAGCAGCATGTGTTAGGCTGTGATCAGGGAGCCAGTGGAGCAGCCACCTCCCTTTGTCACCCTCATAGCCTGGCATACTCTGTATCTTCTTGAACTTCCAGAGATCACACTTTGTACCTCTTCTGTCATCTTTAAAAGTATCCATCCTGTGTTTTGGCTCACTGTGGCCTAGGCCTGTCTTCTCTACCAGACTCCTGAGTTCTCTGAGGGCAGGGATCCTATTCTGCATGTTTTGTGATGTGGAGCACAGCACCTGACATGCAGAGTGTAAGCATTTGCTGGACAACTTTTCAATTCCCATGATTCCTTGTTTTTGGAATAAGTTCTCACAGCATCAGACTTAGTTCTCAGGAAGTACAGGCATTTATCTGTGAAAGGGATGCTGCTACTTGCACAATTTGTGTGATCAAAAGTCATCTTCATCTTTTTATTCTCTACCTCTTCAGGTGAATACCAGAGAAGAAGTAGAAGATCTTTGCCGCTTAGACAAAATGATAGATCTGATCATTCCACGAGGCTCTTCTCAGCTGGTTAGAGACATCCAGAAAGCTGCTAAGGGCATCCCAGTGATGGGGCACAGTGAAGGCATCTGCCACATGTACGTGGATTCAGAGGCCAGTGTCGATAAGGTCACCAGGCTAGGTGAGCTCCATCAGGTCCCTTCTCACGTGCACAAAGTAGTTCTCATGTCCTCAGTGGCCCTGGTTCATGTTAATGGAAAAATTCTATATTCTCTTTCAGTTAGAGACTCCAAATGTGAATATCCAGCTGCCTGTAATGCTTTAGAGACTCTGTTAATCCACCGAGACCTGCTGAGAACACCATTATTTGACCAGATCATTGACATGCTGAGAGTGGAACAGGTAGGACAAGGCCATCACTTCCTGTCCTCACTCCCGAGATTTAGAAGCCTCTGGGATTAGACCGGGAGCAGCTGCCATTCCATTTAAGGCCATCTGAGAAGCAATGTTTTTGAGCATCTGCCATATACAAAGTTGTGTGCTGAGTACACAGAGTGAGTGAGACACGCCTGTGCCTCTAGAGGCTGGAAGAAACCCATACACAAATAGCTTCATTCCAAAGTGGAGTGTGTTCAGGGCTAAGAGGGTTCAAAGATAACGCTTATCACATGGCAGCCCACTGAATGGACTCTTTCCTGGCATAAAGTTTATGTTTCTGAACACACATTCCTGTTTGGGTTTGACTTGGAAAGATTATGCAGAAATGTTTTCAAGCCAAAAATTTACATATATCCTCCCCTCCACAAATGTCTTCAGTTACCAATATTAATGTGCTTATTAGTGCAGTGATTTTTAGCAGTGAGCAAATTGTATAATGTCTGCTCTGGATTATTTTCTCACTGTATCATTAAGATGATAAACTAGTGCCAGTAAGTTTTGAATATAAATGTGTGTTCCATCCTAAAATCCTAATTGCAAAGAAATAGACACTCTCCAGGTAAAAATGGACAATGTTAAATTTTCTGTCAGGACACATTTTAAGCTTTAATATCTGGTGTCATGGCGTCCTTTCAGAACTGTGTGAACTGGCACAGCAGTAGAGAGAGTGACTGCTGGCGTTGGTTGCTTTGACGCTGAGCATGTGTCTCTTCCCTTCCATCATTTTGCTGGAAAGGAAGGCTTCAATCAGCTTACAGATATGGCATGGGAACCTGCAAGGACAGTTTAGAAAATGAAGATGTACCCCACAAATTACAAGGGAGTTAGATCACATGACCACTTATGTTTGGGGCCTGACCGCACACTAGTGGCCTGTTTGAGCACTGGTGTGTGCCAGGCACCACGATGGACTGGACTGGACAAGAGGAAAGCTCTCTTGTATCCAGGAGTCAAACCTCCAGTTCTGATTCAGACAGACCCACAACGTCATCAGTGCTTCTGAGCATCGCCTGGACGTTCCTTAGTCAGAATGAGCCCAGGTGTGTACTTCTCAAAGCACCTTGTAATGCAGGAAGTAAAGCAGAGGGCACCTTGCACAGGGGTAGGGTTCCGGCCCCTAGGGAACCTGGTTGGATCCCAGGCCTGGAGGATGTGGGGCCCCAAATGGGAAACTGCAGGACCTTGGGAGCAATAGGGACCAGACAAATGGGGCTTGTTGGTACTTGAGCCAGTGCTTGATCTTGAAGAATTGTGACTGCGTCCTCAGTGACCAGCCCTCAGGATCCTTAAATTCCTCTAGCCAGGAGCGGGATTAGCCCCAAATCTGGGCCTGAGCTGAACCTGGATATGGCATCAGCCTAACAAAGTCAGAAATCTAACAGCTCACCACAGTTTGAAGTGGTTCCCAGCCAAGTATTGTTCTCCTCTAAAGCACACCTGGGACTTCTCTGGCAGAGGAAGAGAAGTGTGTTTGGAGCATCTCCCTCTTTCCGTCTGAGTCCAGTGCCTAAATCCCACATGCAGGGGATTGGTATTTCTTTAGTTATGTGTTCATTTCTGTAAAATGCCAGCAGTCAAGGGCTTACAAGACGTCCTGCTTAAATCCCTGCTCCACTTTTACTGGGGGCTGTTGCTAGCAAGTGACCGTCAGCATTTTCCAAAGCAGAGCGTTCTGGAGGATGGAGGCTGCCTCTAAAAGGAAGCAGGGGCCGTTTTGGTTTCTAGGCCCCATGATCCCTAGGCTCATCATCTCTAGACTCACCTTGCTGTTGGATCCAGAAGGAGGAGTATGCACTGCCTGTTTTTGCTGTGTTTATGTCATTGCCCCCAACTTCCTCTGCCCCAGGTGAAGATTCATGCAGGCCCCAAGTTCGCCTCTTATCTGACCTTCAGCCCATCTGAAGTGAAGTCCCTCCGAACTGAGTACGGGGACCTGGAGCTGTGCATTGAAGTGGTGGACAGCGTGCAGGACGCCATCGACCACATCCACAAGTATGGCAGCTCACACACGGATGTCATCGTCACGGAGAACGGTCAGTGCGCAAAGGCAACAGCACTCAGGGTCTGCCGTGTCTGCCTTGATCTCCAAGCCAGCCTTGCTCTGCTCAGCCCCTCTGGGCCTGCAGGAAAACACAGTCTCAGTGGGCTGCTGATAGTGCCCAGGGTTGGCAGCGCTTGCTGGTTCACTGAGTGCTTGTATATCTGTTACCCTGTTGTGTTGTCACAGTGGCCCTGGGAGGAAACAGGGAAGAAGTAATTTGCTTCACTTTAAACAGGGTTCACCATGTGTCAGAGTCATCACTGTTTAACCCATGCAGCAGTCTTTCCAGGTTGCTGGAATAAGCCCATTTTATAGCTGAGGAAGGGCTTCTCAGGTGGCACTAGTGGTAAAGAACCTGCCTGCCTGATGCAGGAGACGTAAGAGATGCAGGTTTGATCCCTGGGTCAGGGAAGATCCCCTGGAGGAAGGCATGGCAACCCACTCCAGTATTCTTGCCTGGAGAATCCCATGGACAGAGGAGCCTAGCGGGCTACAGTCCATGGGGTCTCAAAGAGTTGGACACGACTGAAGTGACTTAGCACACGTGCACGCAGGTGAGGAAACCAAGGCTCCAGAGGTTAGGCAGAGAACCAACTAGCATAGGACAAAACCAGCTCTACACAGTTACTCGTTCCTTCCCCATGTGATCACTGAAAGGCACTCCTGGGTGTCAGGCACAGGAGACTGACCTATGGTCAAGGAGAACCCAGTGTGGCCCCTCAGGGAACTTCCAGTCAGTTTACTGAGGAATCACAGCACCACCAGTGAGAACAGCTAGTGCTTACTAAGCGCTTGCCATCCGCTAGGTCTGGGACGAGTACTCCCCAGCTGTAAGTTCATTATGTCCTCTCCACAAGCTGGGAATGAGGTAATGGTGTCAGTCCTCGTTGATCTCAGGCATTGGTTCAGAGACTTGCCCACAGTCACCCAGCTAATGGGTGTGGAGTTGGAGTTGAGACTTAAGGATTTGGCTCAGAGCCTAGAAACAGATGGTGTAGACAGGCCATTGCCACTCTGAGGGTATGTCTGTAGGGAGATCTGGATTTTAATCCAGTCTTTCTCATGTACCTACGGCTTTGGCAGCATGACTAATGAAGCAGGTTTGCTGTCTTCCTGTTTCAGATATTCACAAGTCTGTATATTTAATATTCAGGGAAGTACCCCAGGGGCCTGGGCCCTGACCTAGTCAGGCCCTGTTGAGTGGCTGGAAGCAGGGATCGTTTTCCCAGCCATCCTAACTCAATTTCTTCTCATTATGCTGCAGAGAAGACAGCTGAGTTCTTCCTCCAGCATGTGGACAGTGCCTGTGTGTTCTGGAATGCCAGCACTCGCTTCTCTGATGGCTACCGCTTCGGACTGGGTAAGAACGAGTCTGGTCGGAGAGAAAGCAGTCCCTTGTGGATCACTTTGTGGCCCAAGGAGCATAGTGAGGTGGAGGAGCCGCCTGGCGTTTACAGTCACAAATGCGGTCAGGATGATGGAGACAGACTGAGGGAAAGTGGGTTTATGAGAGAGAATGGTCACAGCTGCCATGAACGGGTAGAAGTCCCGTGTTCCACGCACTTCACAGGTTAAGAAGGTAGGTGCTTGTATTTCCTTTTTCATGGATGAGGATGCTAGGATTTAAAGAAATGAAGTAACTTGCCCAAAGTCACGCAGCTGGTGTTCAGACCCAGAGCTGCTTGAGTTCAGAGCCTGGCTCACTCCCTCCTCTTTTGGCAGACCACAACATGTCTGCATGCGTGGGTTGTGACAGGTGTGCATCCAGGGTCCCATGAGGGCACTGCCACTGCAGGCTTACTCCTTCAGACAGACACATCCAGGTTGCCTTAGAGATAGGGATCCCCCCAAGGATAGGAAAAAAGAAGGCATTACTACTGCCTATGCTGGGCTGAAGTATAAGCATCAGAAATAAACAGGTAAGCCCAGAGGTGCAAGGTTGACTTCTAAAACAGACTTTGAAATACAAGGCTTTGGAAAGGCACCCTCCCCCTTTCTGTCATTACTAGTAAAATCTCCATTCCCCCAGTAGTATAAGGATTTTTCAGACAGTCTCTGATTTTCAGGGGTACCCTTATACAAAGCTCCAGTAAGGCATTTATGGCACATCTGACAATTATTTCAGCTACTTAAAACATTTTAACTCCTCTGAACGTTTGAATAGAGAACTGCCTAGAGGAATAATTCTCACTGAATTATGAAACGTTGTTAAAGGGAATTTTGCTTAGTTATTCTTAGTCCTTGGGCTCTTTATTTTTAATTCCCATGTTTTTAAAGAAGAAATAACGCACTTGTAAGGGCTGAGGTTCCCAGCATTCAAGTGAAGGTCCAAGATGGGGGAGGAGCAAAGACCACTGCCTTGTCTTCCCATCAGTCACTCAGAGCAAAAGCTCAGACTCTGGTTGAGTAAATTCCTGTGAAATGCCTGAATAATAGTGACAGATAATATTTACTGAGCATTTACTAGATTTCCAACACCATGCATAAGTACATCACATGCATTATCTCAGTTCTACATAATGGATTCTGTTATTTTCCTGCTTTTCCAAAAGAAAAAACTGAAGCAAGAGATGGTTAGGCGGTATGCCCATAGTCATGTGGTCTCTATGCTGTTAAACCAGAGTTTGAAGCCAGTGGTTAGTCTCCTTGCCAGCCAGTGCCCCAGGCACCTCTTTGCTGCCTGCAGCACCACCCCACTGCTCTCCACTAGCTGGCTGCTTCTCATTGTTCGGGTTTCAGCCAAAGACAGCTCCTCAGGGAGGCTCCCCCTGACCACCCTGTCCCAGGTGCTGCCACCCTGCCAGTCTCTATCCCAGCACCCTCCACTGCACCCCATCACCACATGCAATTATTTGCTGAGGTGTTCTCTGGCTGCCTTGCCTACAAGAATACAAGCTCCATGAATTGCATCAGTTATTCACAAGCTTATCCCCAAGGCCTAGCCCAGTGCCTACTCAGTAAAGTTGGGATGAGCAGGGGAGCTCTGCCTTCACTGCACATAGTGCAGACCACCACCACGCCAGACCCAGAAAAAGCCTCGATGCCCCACATCTGAGGCTGGAGCAGGAGGAAGGGAAAGGAACAGTGTCCTTTCGTGTATTCAGTCACTGTCTTATGAGCACCTACCAGCTAGGCATTTGGGAATATCTAGAGCATGTCCCTTACTATCTAGGGATTGAAGGATACTTGGGGAGATAAAACCTCTGTACATTGTTGTACACTTCAAACAATGCCCAGATATCAGATAATGGTATGCAATCCAGACACAAGACAGATGTCAGAGACAGCACTTGTAGAGTTGTCCAAATGCACTGCAAATAAAATATGAAAGAGAAACCCGTGGAGTCTGTTTCATTAGAAGAAGGGGCCTGACCCTGATTTACAGTGAGCAGAGAACATGTTTACGGGGAGCGTGGAAGTCAGGCCAACCTAGGGAGGGTAGGTCAGGGGAGGAAAGGGAGAGGATGCCAAGTGAGGAGAAGGAAGAGATGGTCTGGTGGGTAGACAGGAAGCAGTCTGGGCAAAGCTGCTTCCTCAATCTTTGCTTTCCTGCAGGAGCTGAAGTGGGAATAAGTACATCTCGAATCCACGCCCGGGGGCCAGTGGGACTAGAAGGACTACTGACTACCAAGTGGCTGCTGCGAGGGCAGGACCACGTGGTCTCGGACTTCTCAGAGCACGGAAGTTTAAAGTACCTTCATGAGAACCTCCCTATTCCTCAGCGAAACACTAACTGAGAGCCTTCAGAGGAGAGCCGGGTGTATTCCGAGGGGTCTTCACAGTGAAGCTCATCTCAAGCATCTTGGGGGTGAGCCCGGTCTTGTCTCCCACCTCCTGGTAGGACCTGCCTGTTGGAAAGTGCACCTCCATGCTTCTGGGCTGTGTGGCGAGATCAGTCTGGGCTAAGCACTCACGTTCCAGTCCCCCCCGCCCCCCCCCCCGCCTTCTCTTTTTTTCTTTTCTCTTTAAGTTAGAAAATAATTGCTCTAGATAGGGATTTTGCATAGTTGCTGCAGAGAGGGACTTTGCTTCACATAGTGCAATTCCTTTTGATGATAAAAATAGAAAGGTGCGGTTTTCCCACATAAAAGGCAATGGAAAAATCACAGTCGCTTTTTACCTTTTATCACCTCAATGAGGTAGAGTCTCTCTTGGCATGTGGTTGTTACAAGAGCCAGTCGTACCTGACAAGTCTCTCCACATTTCATTTCTTTCACATTCTTGGTCTTTAAAAATGAGAGATTTGGAATTTGGAGAGGGGCAGTTCTTATTAGCATTTTCATCCGAAACAGTCACAGAGATGGACTGAATCATTTGTACTGGGCAGGTTGGCCTTCTGTATTTATTTGTGGAGTGAATATAAAAAGCTTTCTAGCTGCTTGGTAGCCTCTCCGGATCCAGAGCTCAGTCCTACTTGTGACGCGGTTGGAGCCAAAGCTGTGGATGGGAGGTGCAAGTTGGAGGATGAAGTACCTACCGCCATTGTGCTTGAAATTTTTATGAGTTATTTTGTCATCCTGTCCTTTCTCTCCGAAACAAAAAATTAGAGAATTATTTTAATACTTTGGATTCTTCACCCCTTTTTGAGAAATAAAGTTCTTATGAAAAGCCTGTGCGCACTATTTAAGTTCTGTGACTCCTTGTTGCCCCCGTCCTCTCCCCTCCCTTGTGCTCTCACACCCTGCTCTGACACAGCCTCTTCTCTGAACACTGATTGGCCTCAGGTGTTGGTGGGAGCAGCACAGGCAGATCCCCACGGGGAGGGACTTAGTCTGAGGAAAGGAGAGATGAAGCCCCAGGACCCTAGGGACTGAAAACATGGTGATGGTCTGAAGTTGAGCGTGCTGTCCTCGTGCTGGGTCCACACGGCCTTAGGGTCGCCTGCTTCGCTGACAGTTCTGAGCTCTCCCTCCTTCCATCCTGTTCTTAACGCCCTTGGTGCCTGATAGTCTGCAGTTGAAAGATTTCTTCTCTCATGGGGGCCCTTCCAAAGAAATAAGCATTCACTTACATGTTTCTTCTTATCCTCTGAGGATGTTTTATGAGCACAAGAATTATGGTGTCATGGGGAGCATGTTCCCAGGCTGGCTCCAGATGCTACCTCTCATCCAGACCCTTACATGGTCGGCCACTTTACCCTGCCTGCCCTGCCCCCTGAGTGGGGAGTTCTGGCATAGCTTGCCTGAAAAGGCAATAAACATAGCTGCCTGAAACTGTATGGCAAGTACCACAATCAGCTCCCAACCAGACAACAAATGCCCCTGGAATCAAAAATAGAAAGTGACCCAAGAAGGCCAAGCCCTTGGGGAGGACTCCACTGAAGAGGCAGGCCTGGAACTGGGCCCTGAGAAAGACAAGTTGTAGGATAAGAAGAGGCCAGAGCATTCAGGCAGGGACTGGGGAAGCAAAAGCTGGAGAGGGGATGAAATGCAAGTCAGAGAGCAATGAATATACAAATTTGGAGCTGAAGTTCATGTGGATAAACAAGACAGTACATCCCAGACAGCTGGGAGGTGTAACCTCACCCTTCTTAGGGCCTGGGACGGGGGTGAGTTTAGTGCAGGAAGTACAGCTAAAGTTTAGTCATCCATAAGCCCATTCTCCCTGTGCAGCCACAGGGAGCCTCCTTAGTCCATTTCTGCAGAAACTGTGGACCGTCAGAATTCTTCCCTCTTTCCTCAAAAGCAAAGTGATTCCCAAAAGAAGACCAGGGAGCAGCCGTAGTGTCACCAGTTTTCCCACCCAGACGGTCTTCCAGCCCTTGGCTTGTCCTTGCTCTAGGAAGCCAGCTTTCTATTCCAAAATTCTTTCTGTGGCCCTACCCTCCTACTTCCCTTTCTTGGCCACCAACTCCTGGCAACACAAGCTGCTGAGCAAACCAGTCCTGAAGTTCCCACCTCCCCATTGAAGGCTGAAAAGCCCTCAACAAATGTGTTTATTCATCAAGTTTACTTGGGTTTAGGTTTCCTATTACTTAAAAATAATGATAATAAAGGTAGTTATAATAGTAATAAAAATAATGTCTGCAATATAGTCATACATTATGGGGGCATTTACAAAGTTATTAATATTCATATGGAAAGAAAATTGGGCAGCCAAAGACTGGATTCTTAAAGGTGCTATTTGCTCTATATCCTTTATTTTATGAAACCATCTCTCCCCTATTTTGCAGTAACCTTGCTGAGTTCCTGTGACTCAAGGGGCATGGTAGGTGGGCCGGCGGGGGGCGGGGGGGGTCATCTGCCCCTGATAAGCCACCTGGTGAGCCTGTCTTTGGATTCCCTGCTATCCATTGATGAACAGTGCACCCAGGTGCTCCCTGACCACTGGTGACGTGGACTACCTGGGCAGAGTTACAGAGGTGGAGGGGGGACTTCGCTGAGATCCATGGACCATTCGGGACATTGGCAGCCTAAACTGGTTATATGTCATAGCTGACTCCAACTCATCTCCTAAGCAGCATCTTCATTCTTGCCTAGCCATGGACATAAACATGCCTTGGAGTCTACTGAAGTGGAAGGTGGGGTTAATGTTATAGTATCTTTTCTGCTGGTGTTTCTGGCAAAAATCAATGAAGACCTTTGTAACTGCTCTTTTGGCGGCACTCGCCCTTTAGTGAGAATGAGAGGTAAAACTTCATTCAATATTCAGTGAGCACCAGTTGTGTGTTGTGTGCTGAGTGTAAGAATAACCACCCCATCCAGTGGTTCAACACTTAACCTCAGCGTTACTGCTCTACCCCCAGTAGTTCTTAACTTCCAATCTCTACCACCTATCTTACCCCCATTCCTAGGAGAAACCCTTTAGCCAATAGGAAGACACCAGACTAGACAGATTTGCTCTGGACTGTAGGGGAGGCGGGTTCCCTACCACTTCAGAGAAAAGACACCTGGTTCTGGGTTCCAGCTGGCCCCAAGAATGCTCTGACACTAGAGGGCAATCAGGGTCCGCAGACCTGAGGAGGTCTGTCCTCAAGTCTGGATGAGCTGCACTCTACCAGCATCCTCAGACTATCCACCTGGAGATGAAGTGCTGGCACAGCCCAGTGACTTCCAGAAATCCGTCTACTTAGAAGGTAAGAACGTGGGCTTCAGGTGATAAGAAGCAGAACAGAGTCTGGGCCTTGATTGCACCACCTGCTAGCTGTTTGAGCTGGGGAAAGTGTCTTTGAATTTTGATAACACTTATCCATAAGTGGGCTTTGTGAAATTATATTTAAGCACTCAGTGCAGTGGCCAGCCTATGGTAAACTGTCAACACTGTTAGCTGTATTATTCATTTTTTTCTAGCTTTCACTTAATTCTGGAGATTTCTATTTTAAGTCCAAACATCTCTTCCTAGGAAATGAAGTGGGGGACACTCTTGGAGATAATCTAGTATTTAACAGGCACTATAGCAAGAGCCTTACAGATGATGCCACAGCAATCTGAATGAATTATCTCTATTTTCTAGGCTCAGAAACAGGCTCAGAGAAGGGAAAGTCGCTAGCCATGTCCAACTCTGCGATCCAGTGGACTATACAGTCCATGGAATTCTTCAGGCCAGAATATTGGAGTGGGTAGCCTTTTCCTTCTCCAGGGGATCCTCCCAACCCAGGGATCGAACCCAGGTCCCCCACATTGCAGGCAGATTCTTTACCAGCTGAGCCACAAGGGAAGCCCTTGAGAGTCTGAGTAAATTCCCAGGTCACACAGTTAGGAAGTGGCAGAACCTAGATTAGAACCAGGTAAGTGGGCTTCAAAGCTCTTCACCACCACGGCAGGCTACAGTAGTAGTGTTTTCCTAGAAGTTCCTGCACCTTAGCCCAAGGCAGGTTGTAAGGCAGAAGGAGGAGGTTGCCAGAGCTACTAACTAGCCCCCTTTTCAAGTAATCAGATCCTAGGTCTGCTCCAGTTTTGCAAGAGGAGATGCTTGTCTGGAAATTCTCCTCAACACCTGGCCCTGGAGGGAGCCGAGTGCATCTGAATTATTTAGAGAGTGCCTAGACATTTGATATAATGAGCAGGTGTGGATGCTCCTCCAACTTTCCCCCAAACGTGCCTTTACTGACCCTCTCAGCCTCCCCTCGTTGCCTATGAGGAAAAAAAGAAGCATCAGCCTTCCCACATTGTTTGTCTACCTCCTTCATTCTCTATCCTGAAAATTTTCCGTAAGAAGTAGGCTATTTTCCTTGAAAATCTCAAAATACTGTTGGTTTGAGTTGAAATTTATGTAAATAGAACCCTAACTAGTCAATGGATAAGTTGTCTTTTTCTGTTGATACACAGTGCATTTTCCTCTATCCTAAAGTTGTACAAGTCAAACCAAAAGACTGAATTTGAATAAATGGAAAAAAAAAAAAGGTAACAAAAATATACTATGGATTTCAATCACATAAAAAAAAACTATGCTTAGAAAAAAGACTGGAAGGAAATGTAAAGTGGCACTTGGCCTATAGTTTTTACACCATATTAGCATATGGAATAACATGATGGCAGTTATTAATGAATTCAGGGATTCCGGTAATAGGGTGTGCTCTCCATTCATACATCCTTATGTACCCCTCACATGCACCTCTTACCTGGACCATCCATCTATCCATCATTTCCGTTCTCTCATTTCTTATTCATAGGCCAGGAGTGAGGTCACTGTGCAGCCTGAAATTGTCCTGGTAAAGAATTGCTTCCAAGTTTCTTCCTGATCCTCTGTATCTAATCTGTAAATCTGTGTTGTTTTCAATATATTTTGTAGTAACCCAGTTAGATTTTAATGTGAAATTAAGCTGAAACCATTGAATCTTAATATTTTAAGTATCTATCTCTTTATAGTGAACTATTTGAAAACAATTAGCGATTAAAAACCTTGTTTATAAAGAATATTGATTGACATGGGGAAGAGGCTCACTACAAAATGTTGAAGAAAAAACTTGTCTGTACCTCCATATCCATAGTTCCTCCACATCCACAGATTCAACCAACCATGGACTATATAGTATTGTAGTATTTACTATCGAAAAACACCTGTGTATAAGTGATCCTGCACAATTCAAATCCATGTTGTTGGAAGGTTGACTGTAGTTACTCTAGGTTCATATCTATAGTATTTATCTTTGATAAAAAAAAATATTTGAAGCACATATGGCAAAATTTTAACATTTGGTCTTGATGTTGGGTAGAAATATAACAGTGATAACTGTTACATTACTCTCTCTGAATTCTTTCACAATTAAAAAAGCACAGTGAAAAGATATTTATTGTTCATGTTGACATCTTAACCCAGTTATTTTATCAGATTTTCTGATATCCCTATTATAATGCCTGGAATAATGTAGGTAAATAATAAGTATTTTTTTTTAAAAAAAAAGAAAAGCTTGGCTTTAAAGAGGATAGTTAAAATTTCCCAATTAGGAAAAAGACTGGAAGAAAATGTATCAACATATTATGAATGATTCTTTTTTATTTTTATTGAAATATAGTTGATTTACAATGTCATATTAGTTTCAGGTATACAGCAAAGTGATTCAGTTTTCTATATATATGTATATAGTCTTTTTTAGATTCTTTCCCATCATAGGTCATTAGAAGGTCCTGAGTATAGTTCCCTGTGCCATTAAGTAGGTCCTTGTTGGTTATCTATTTTATATATAGTACTGTATATTTTAATCCCACACTCCCAATTTATCCTTCCCCCTCTTTTTCTCTCCATAAATTTGTTTTTTATGTCTGTGAGTCTATTTCTGGTTTTTAAATAAGTTCCTTTGTGTCATATTTTAGATTCCACATATGTGATTTATTTGTCTTTCTCTGACTTGCTTCACTTAGTATGATAATCTCTAGATCCATCCATGTGGCTGCAAACATCATTATTTCATTCTTTTTTATGGATAAGTAATATTCCACTATGTATATATACCACATCTTCTTTATCCATTCATCTGTTGATGGACATTTAGGTTGTTCTCATGTCTTAGCTACTGTAAATAGTGCTGCTATGAACATTTTGGGTGCATGTATCTTTTCGAATTAGAGTTTCCTCTGGATATATGCCCAGGAGTGGGATTACTGGATCATATGGTAACTTTATTTCTAGTTTTTTAAGAAACCTCCATACTGTTCTCCATAGTGGCTGCACCAATTTACATTCCCACCAACAATGTAGAAGGGTTCCTTTCTCTCCACACTCTCTATTGTGAGTGATTCTTGCTGAGTTGTTGTTTTTATTGTTCAGTCACTCAGTCATGTCTGCCTCTTTGCAACCCCATGGACTGCAGCATGCCAGGCTTCCCTGTCCTGCGCTGGGACTAATAGTGAGTTTTACTCATCATTATATTTTTCCGTTTTCCAAAGTTTCTGTTTTACTACTTGAAATATTTTTAGAATATTTTTCTTGTTTTCATAGCTACTAATATTTATCCCTGTGGGAAATTAGTGGTATGATGGCAAATAAAATTTATGATAACAGTCTTTTAACTCTGCTGCTGCTAAGTCATTTCAGTGGTATGATGGCAAATAAAATTTATGATAACAGTCTTTTAACTCTGCTGCTGCTAAGTCATTTCAGTCGTGTCTGACTCTCTGCGACCCCATAGACAGTAGCCTATCAGGCTCCTCTGTCCCTGGGATTCTCCAAGCTGTTTTTCCCATCCCATCCCACATTGTAGTCTGTCTTTTGCAGAGAAGAAATCAAGGCCCAGGGGGCCAAGTCCTAGAACTGGGCCTCTGCCTGCTAGAGAGACTGTCAGCTCTTGGGCACCTCCAACCAGTGGCTGCTGGTTTGCCTGTTGCTGTGCTGGTTTTACTCCCATGCTCAGAGCCTTCCCAAAGCAAAGAAATGTCCAAAACCATGAAGTGTTTCTGCTTCAGGTCCTTCACTGAACTCAAGTTTTCCTTCCCTAACTCACAAGTAAGACTACATCTCTGTGTTGCCAGATTCTGTTTCCATGCAGACAATTAGATGGTAAATAATTCAAGAGAACGGAAACTGGCAAAGTGGTGTGTGATGTCCAAATAGCTATCTTGTTTACCCTCTGGTGTAAACTTCAGGCTTGTCTGCAAGTCAGAGCCCCAGGAGTAGGTTAAATGTGCAGCAAACACAGGAATGTCCCTCTTTCCATTCTCTCCCATCTTTGACTATTGTTGAGGGTAAGAACGCAGTTTCCCAGTTTGGTTAAAGTGAAACAGCATGGCTTTGGCAGAAAGATTCAGCCGACTTCTTAGGTAAGTCCAAAATTCCTCCGATGATGGGTTGGATATCCAGAATCTAAAAGCATCCACTTCCCCTTGTGGTGAGGATTCGTGATTCAAAGGTGAGGTCTCAGCGATTTCACCATGCATCCTCCCTGTCCTCCTTCTGTGCAGTGAGGGAGATACATTTCACCAGGCCCTTCTAAACCTGCCTGTCATTAAAGAAGCAGTCTTAGTTAAGACTCTTTGAGTTACAGGTAATAGAAACCACCTCTACTTGCTGATGAAGAGAAGGATAATGTATTATATGGACAAGGGGTGTCTCACAAAGCCCAGAAGCAAAAAAAATTTAGAGCTGGCCCACCCTCTCAAGAGACTGAAACTAGCTCATGCAAAAAAGAGAAATTTGTGCCTCAGGTAAGCAATCCACAGTGGAGGTGAGTGACTAGAATCAGGGGTCCCAACATCCCCTCAGTGCTCCCGTGCATCTTCTTTCTGCACGAGGGCTTCCTTTCCTCCTACTAGAGACTTCCATGAACATGGGACATAGCCAGTGAAAGCTTGCAGACTTATTCTCACAACTCTGTCTCACCACCCTCTCCCTGCCAGCCACAAAAATAAAAAGACTCTCAGCTCCCAGTTTCAGTGTGGAAAGACTCTGGTTGGTCTACTCAGGCCACTTATCCCCCCACGCAGTGACTCTGTAGAGGAGGGGCTCTGGCATGGTCTGGGGTGATTCAACCAAACATACCTGTTTACCTGTACCATTATTAAATCTTGAGATCATTTCATAGGACTTCCTTTTCTGATAGGACGTAATATGCAACAATAATCCAATGTTCCTGCTGAAACAACCAGAAAAAACTAGATAAGCTACAAAAATTATATTTTTAAAGACATTGGAGAGGTGTAGCAGCAACAAAGACTAGTAAGATTCGGGAGAGGAAAGAGCTTTTTCTAAATGGGATCCCTGACCATTTTCTTCCCTGGAGATATTTGCCAAAGCTAGGAGAAGGCAATGGCAACCCACTCCAGTACTCTTGCCTGGAAAATCCCATGGATGGAGGAGCCTGGTATGCTGCAGTCCATGGGGTCGCTAAGGACTGAGTGACTTCACTTTCGCTTTTTCTTTTCTGCATTGGAAATGGAAATGGTAACCCACTCCAGTATTCTTGCCTGGAGAATCCCAAGGACGGGGGAGCCTGGTGGGCTGCCGTCTATGGGGTCGCACAGAGTCGGACATGACTGAAGCGACTTAGCAGCAGCAGCAGCAGCACGATAGAGCTTGCGGAGAAGGCAATGGCACCCCACTTCAGTACTCTTGCTGGGAAAATCCCATTGATGGAGGAGCCTGGTAGGCTGCAGTCCATGGGGTCACTAAGAGTTGGACACAACTGAGCGAATTCACTTTCACTTTTCACTTTCATGCATTGGAGAAGGAAATGGCAACCCACTCCAGTGTTCTTGCCTGGAGAATCCCAGGGACGGGGGAGCCTCGTGGGCTGCTGTCTATGGGGTCGCACAGAGTTGGACACGACTGAAGCGAATTAGCAGCAGCAGCAGCAGGATAGAGCTTGACCCAGGCATAAGGTCTTTCCTGGGACAAAAAAACTCATAGAGCTTTTGATGATCAGTGTGATCTGGCCTAACGCTGGAACCTAGAGGAGCTCTAAACACATGGCCAGTTTTCCCCATGTAGCACTTGCTGAATTCTGGGATGCATCAGGAGAGACTGGGTTATAAGTGTTTCTTATAAGAGAGAAACTTCCCACAGACTTGCAGTAGTGATGAAACAAAGAGGGATGAGGGCCACATCACATATGGCAGCTGTCCCCTCAAGACAGTTGCTGAACTTTGAAACAGTGTGGGGCAGAACAAAGAGCTGAGCTCCTAAGAGCAGAACTAAATCCTCCACAGGCTTTCAGAGTTGGGAAGACAGAGACCCACCAGACTGTCAATCAAAAGCTCGAGTGGGCTCCGTCAAGGAACAAGATGACCCAGAGTTGTACTGGGACTAATACAACAGCAATTCAGCCCCGGCTCAGCTGAATCCTTGACTAGACTGAGATGATCAGTCTTTTATACCATCAAGAAACATGCAAAGAGCAGGGAAATGTGACTAGTAATTAAAACAAAAAGTAGAGAATAAAAGCAGACCCACAAATGATTCTGACATTTGAGTTAGCAGACTAGGACTGTGTAATAAGTGTTATAAACTTGTGAGAGAAAATCTAGCAAAGGAAAAGAACACAACATATGAAAAGAGAAAGAATTTCAGCAGAACTAGTATCTATATATATATATATATATATAAAAGAATCAAATAGACATTCAAGAACTGATAAATGCAATATCTGAAATTAACTCACTAAATGAAATGCTTCCTTACCAGTTGGTAAATACCTACCGGTCCAAGCCTCAATGGCCACCTGGCCCTTCCTGGACCACCCTGGACTTCCCCATGATCCAACAACTGAAATGTTTATTGCTGACCCAGCCTGGGGCTTCTAGGACCCTGCGTTACCACTGCTGCAAGGATTCCTTCTGACTGACTGGTGTGTGTGCTTTTCCCATTTGTCAACTGCTTCGATGTTACTCAGGACTTCCCTGGTGGCTCAGACGGTAAAGCATCTTGCTTACAATGAGAGAGACCTGGGTTTGATCCCTGGGTTGGGAAGATCCTCTGGAGAAGGAAATGGCAACCCATTCCAGTATTCTTGCCTGGAAAATCCCATGGACAGAGGAGCATGGTGGGCTACAGTCCACTGGGTCGCAAAGAGTCGGACACAACTGAGCGACTTCACTTTCACTTTCGATGTTACTTGGTACTGTCATTGAAAGGCCCCACCAGAAACAAGTGATTGAAGTTGGGAAGAAAGAATCCCCCAAAGGGGATAATACTAGAATAAAAGGAAAAATGAAAGGACATAGAAAGGGGTGTTTTTTCACTATGATGTTCACTAACAGAGCCAGAAATCTGGAACCGAAGGCTGCTATTTGCTGAATTTACATTGTGCTAAATTTTGTATCTACCATGGCCAAGGAGAATGGAATGAGCTGTGGAGAAGAGGTTGAGCGACGAGTTGGACTAGCTAGATGTGTTTGCTATGTTGCTTGGTCTCTGGAATCTGATTGAGTGACAGCTCACACACCAGTTCAACTCATGGAATACTAAGGAGAGCTGCAGAGATTTGAGTTTCCTCAAAGGCAGGAGAATCTGGTGAGAACTAAATGCCTTTCAGAGTGCAGGGCCAGAGAGCAGTTTTTAGAAACAGATAATTCTGGGTTCAGAATGCACGCCTGCCATCAGCTGGTTGTTTGACCTTGGGCGAGTCACTCTGCCTCTCCTGTTGGTCTCATAGGCTGGTGGAAGGCACTGTGGTTAACTGCCTAACAGTTTCCTGCCTTCTTTGCTGATAAAGGCCTCACCGTTCTTTCAGAGTGTTTCACTCTTTACCTCTCAACTCAGGGGTGAATCATACTTGGTCTAGGCCATTGTAGTAATTCTACACCCTGGTCAGTGCTTGAATTCAGCATGTGTGTATGATGACCCAGTTCCAGTCATTGAGATGAGAGGGGTGATCAACCAAAAGCTTCTTAGAAAGCTTTTTTTGTACTTAAAAGAGCCCGTGCCTCTGCTAAACATTGTCTTGTCCAATTGGATGCCTGGAAATTCAGCAAAAATTTTATAGTCATGAGAGGAGCTGGCCTGGAGGTTCAAGCCAATTGAATAAAAAGATGGAAGGAACCTGGGTCCCTGATGACATCATCGAGCCTCCAATTTAACCAGTCCTAAAGCTGCCCTTGACTTCCTACTTTTGCATTCCAGTCCCCTATAATGGAAAGGACATCTTTTTTGGGTGTTAGTTCTAAAAGGCCTTGTAGGTCTTCATAGAACCATTCAACTTCGGCTTCTTCAGTGTTACTGGTTGGGGCACAGGCTTGGATTACCATGATATTGAATGATTTGCTTTGGAAATGAACAGAGATCATTCTGTCGTTTTTGAGACTGCATCCAAGTACTGCATTTCGGACTCTTTTGTTGACCATGATGGCTAATCCATTTCTCCTAAGGGATTCCTGCCCACAGTAGTAGACATAATGGTCATCTGAGTTAAAGTCAGCCATTCCAGTCCATTTTAGTTTGCTGATTCCTAGAATGTCGACGTTCACTCTTGCCATCTCCTGTTTGACCACTTCCAATTTGCCTTGATTCTTAGACCTAACATTCCAGGTTCCTATGCAATATTGCTCTTTACAGCATCGGACCTTGCTTCTATCACCAGTCACATCCACAACTGGGTATTGTTTTTGCTTTGGCTCCATCCCTTCATTCTTTCTGGAGTTATTTCTCCACTGATCTCAAGTAGCATATTGGGCACCTACTGACCTGGGGAGTTCCTCTTTCAGTATAAGCATCTGAATGCAGAGTTTCAAAGAATAGCAAGGAGAGATAAGAAAGCCTTCCTCAGCGATCAATGCAAAGAAATAGAGGAAAACAACAGAATGGGAAAGACTAAAGATCTCTTCAAGAAAATTAGAGATACCAAGGGAATATTTCATGCAAAGATGGGCTCGATAAAGCACAGAAATGGTATGGACCTAACAGAAGCAGAAGATTTTAAGAAGAGAGGTGGCAAGAATACACAGAAGAACTGTACAAAAAAGATCTTCATGACCCAGATAATCACGATAGTATGATCACTCACCTAGAGCCAGACATCCTGGAATGTAAAGTCAAGTGGGCCTTAGGAAGCATCACTACGAACAAAGCTAGTGGAGGTGATGGAATCCCGAGCTATCTCAAATCCTGGAAGATGATGCTGTGAAAGTGCTGTACTCAATATGCCAGCGAATTTGGAAAACTCAGCAGTGGCCACAGAACTGGAAAAGGTCAGTTTTCATTCCAATCCCAAAGAAAGGTAATGCCAAAGAATGCTCAAACTACCACACAATTGCACTCATCTCACACGCTAGTAAAGTAATGCTCAAAATTCTCCAAGCCAGGCTTTAGCAATACATGAACTGTGAACTTCCAGATGTTCAAGCTGTTTTTAGAAAAGGCAGAGGAAGCAGAGATCAAATTGCCAACATCTGCTGGATCATGGCAAAAGCAAGAGAGTTCCAGAAAAACATCTATTTCTGCTTTATTGATTATACCAAAGCTTTTGACTGTGTGGATCACAATAAACTGTGGAAAATGCTGAAAGAGATGGGAATAACAGACCACCTGACCTGCCTCTTGAGAAACCTATATGCAGGTCAGGAAGCAACAGTTAGAACTGGACATGGAACAACAGAGTGGTTCCAAATAGGAAAAGGAGTATGTCAAGGCTGTATATTGTCACCCTGCTTATTTAACTTCTATGCAGAGTACATCATAAGAAACGCTGGGCTGGAAGAAGCACAAGCTGGAATCAAGATTGCCGGGAGAAATATCAATAACCTCAGATATGCAGATGACACCACTCTTATGGCAGAAAGTGAAGAGGAACTAAAAAGCCTCTTGATGAAAGTGAAAGAGGAGAATGAAAAAGTTTGCCTAAAGCTCAACATTCAGAAAACTAAGGTCATGGCATCTGGTCCCATCACTTCATGGGAAATAGATGGGAAAACAGTGGAAACAGTGTCAGACTTTGTTTTTGGGGCTCCAAAATAACTGCAGATGGTGACTGCAGCCATGAAATTAAAAGATACTTACTCCTTGGAAGGAAAGTTATGACCAACCTAGATAGCATATTCAAAAGCAGAGACATTACTGTGCCAACAAAGGTCCATCTAGTCAAGGCTATGGTTTCTCCAGTGGTCATGTATCGATGTGAGAGTTGGACTGTGAAGAAAGCTGAGTGCCAAAGAATTGATGCTTTTGAACTGTGGTGTTGGAGAAGACTCTTGAGAGTCCCTTGGACTGCAAGGAGATCCAACCAGGCCATTCTAAAGATCAGTCCTGGGTGTTCATTGGAAGGACTGATGCTAAAGCTGAAATTCCAATACTTTGGCCACCTCATGCAAAGAGTTGACTCATTGGAAAATACCCTGATGCTGGGAGGGATTGGGGGCAGGAGGAGAAGGGGACGACAGAGGATGAGATAGCTGGATGGCATCACTGACTTGCTGGACATGAGTTTGAGTAAACTCTGGGAGTTGGTGATGGACAGGGAGGCCTGGCGTGCTGCGATTCATGGGGTTGCAGAGTCGGACATGACTGAGCGACTGAACTGAACTAAACTGAAAGCTGCCCTTGCTATGGACTTCTTGTTACATATGTTGTTTAGTCACTAAGTTGTGTCCGACTCTTTTGTGACACCATGGACTGTAGCCTGGTAAGCTCCTCTGTCCCTGAGATTTTTCAGGCAAGAATACTAGAGTGGGTAGCCATTTCCTTCTCCAGGGGATCTTACTGACCCAGGTGTCAAACCCACGTCTTCTGCTTTGGCGGGTAGATTCTTTACAACCTAGCCACCAGGGAAGTTCTATTACATATGAAATAACTTCCTTATTGTGAGTTTGAGATTTCTCTTATGCAGAGTCAAAAGCTTCCTAATGAACTTAGGATTGTGTTATTGAAGATTAGATTAAATCAAATAATTTGTGTAAAGCACTTAGCATAGTTCCTGGTATAAAAAGTGCTTAAGGGACTTCCCTGGTGGCCCAGTGGCTAAGACTCCATGCTGACAATGCAGGGGGCCCTGGTTTGACCCCTAGTCTGGAAACTAGATCCCACACACCGCAACTAAGACCCCATGCAGCCAAATAAATGAAAAAAATTTCCAAAAGTGCTCAAAAGAATAATAGGTCTGTTTTTTATACCACCACCATCATCAGTATCATTATTATTTTATTTCACCTTATTGCTTCAGCTCTGGTTATAGGCAGAGAAAAATAAGTCTGGGATTTAAAGATGTGATGATAGGGATGAGGGTGTCATAGGAAGGGAGGTGAATCCAGGTGCTTTGACTCCTCATCCAATGGTCCTTCTAACGATGGTTTTAGTTAAGAGTTTGTCTTCGCTGGTATGTGTGCATAAGGCAATAGAAACTGACAGAGTTTCGTTCAAACCAATACACAAAAAAATGATTTTTTGAAGGGTATGGATTATGTCACCTAAATGAAGAAAGAGGTGAACAAAGGAAATTTAGTTAAGGAAGGAATTAGGACAATAACATTAGGACACCTACCATTAGTTGTTAATAATTAATTAATGAATAATTATGACACCTCCGTTGTCAGCGTCTGTGGACCTCATGCCATTGGTGTGAGTGTTTCAAAAGGGTATTTTTGTTTGTTTGCTTGTTAAGTGCTGTTCGGAACTCATAAGTTTAAGCATATTTAGGGAGATGGGTTCAATGAAGTTATAATACTTATTGACTATGCCATCATTGGCCAGTGGGATTGCGGGAGCCTCCCATCTGTTCCTAATCCCTCTTGGTCCAAATTCAGTAGAGTTTGTTGGGCTCTTACTTTCTGTGGACTCAATTTCCTAGATAATGTCTAAGATCCTTCTTGTTCTTCTTCTTTTGTATCTATCTGTTTTGTTGGCACAGGTAGTGTGGCCCGTGAGATCTTTGATCTTTGTTGAGGCATGTGGTATCTAGTTCCCTGACCAGGAATCAAACCCAGGGCCCCTGCATTTAAAGTGCAGTCTTAGCCACTGGACCACTAGGGAAGTCCCTAGATTATATTTAAGGAATTATTGTTCATTTTTTAGATGTGATAATGTTGTAGTTATAAAAGACTTATCTTTCAGAGTGACATACTAGAATATTTGTAGGTAAAATTATACAATGTCTCAAGACTTGCTTCAAAATAATCTGTGAGAAGATTTAGGGGTCAGTTGGATAGGAGCACTGGAAAGTTACATAAGCCGTAAGGGATGATTCTTGGAACTGGGTAATGGGTACATGTGAGTTTATTTTGTGTTCTCTGTACTGTGTATGTTCGAAACTTAACATTTAAGGAGGCATGTGCCAGCATTTAAGGAGGCATGTGCCAGCACTGCGGACTCTGAGATGAAGCAGACACCATCCCTCCTCTAGAGCATCTTACAGCCTGGTTCCCAAACTCTTACCACCAAGCACCTTTTCTGTTATTCTTTATCCTGGCAAGCCCCATGTTCAAATGATTCTGATCACTAAATAAAGCTATTTATCATGTAATAATTTAAAATTACTGTATCTCTGTATGGTGGATGGACCTGGAGATTATCATATGAAGTGAGGTAAGTCAGATACAGACAAATATCATGATATTGCTTATATGTGGAATCTAAAATGTGGCAAATGAATGAACAAATGAATTTATTTACAAAACAAAAGTAGACCACAGACATAGAAAACAAACTTATGGTTACCAAAGGGGAAAGGGGGAATAAATTAGGAGTTTGGGATTAAAATATACACACTACTGTGTATAAAATAAACAATAAGGACAACATTGTAAACCAACTATACTTCAGTAAGTAAATAAATAATAAAAATGGCTTGAATGGCTTGAAGTGTTCAAACATTTCTGCTCTGTGGCGCCTGAAAGGAAGCCTTGGCTGGGAACCACAAAGTTGTCCAGCTTTAAAATTTTGAGGAGATGGAAATGAGGTAGATGATGAGGCTGCTAAGGCCATAGATTGGCAGACGTGGGACTGGGGCCTAGTTCTCCTAAGTCCACTACTTTATCCAGTGTACCATCGGAGGTATTTTTGGAGTGTGTATATTATCTAGTTTACTGTACTGGAAACAGTCATATTTGAGCCTGTCACTTTTTTTTTTTTTAAAGGCTCAGCTATGCCAGTTTTTTCAACTTTTCCTCATAGATTTTATTTACTCGCCACCTTCTCATACTGTTTCAGGCTGTCTGACACATTACCACTTTGTTTAAAATTTTCCTCCATGGCAGGTTTCTTAGCACTTATTTTCCTCACTCCTCTTCAGTTAAGAGTGGAACTAAGTGAAGACGTCAAGCACAGTCAACTCTTGGTTATCTGGGGGCAGGTTGGCCAATTTTCTGTCAATCATGGTAAAAACAAAACAAAAAACTCCTAGAGCCACCATACAATAGGCATAGAACAGCAATCAATAGATGCCACATGGATTAACTTTGATACTAGAATGTCCTCCTTTCACCAGTCCCACACTGCGTACAGGTTGGTTTACTGAGAAATGTCTGTATATGAGAATTCAGCATTTTATTTTGGATGCTTGTCACAAACACTTTTACTGAAGTTTTCTGGTGTTAAAGGGCACCTTAGCAAAGCTTCAGCTGCAACCTCTTCTCCATCGAAGAAGATTTTCCTCTCAAAATGGCAGGATCACACACCTCCTCCCAAGCCTCTATGTAGCTGACTCTGTAGAGCCAATAATCAACCTTGAGTGCCAGTGTTCTCATATTCAAGATTGAAATCTTTAAAAGCCCTTTTGGATGGTACTGTGGTCAGCCCTTGTCTCTTCTGGGAATTACTTGGTTTCCTTCCTGAATTTCTATCAAGGAGAAAAAGAGGCTTGATCTGCCCCCAGCCAGAACAAGAAGTGGCTTTCACAGCAGCTGATTGGAATGGAAAACCAGGATCAGATCCTCCTCCAAAAAGCTCTCACGTGAAAAGGGATGAAGTTTCAGTTATCTGCTCCAATTTGAGAAGGTCCAAAATCTTCTCGAAAATCCAGAATTTCTTATTTAAATTAATGAAAGAAGAAACACAAGCTATAAGTAGAGCCAAGTTTTTCCCTCATACACTCAAGGGTCCAGGAGAGTCTTTGAAACCCAACGTCACATTTTAAGAGCTGAGTATGAGGAGTAACTATCAGTACTAGGAAAAATCCCTCAGGACAGGATGCTCCGTCACCCTGCAGCCTGCACGCTTGGCCTCAATTCTGCCTTCTGATGTTCCCAGGACACCTTGCAGGTCAACCTACTTATCACCCTGCCTCCCTGACTTTCCTGCTTTACTTCCAATCTAGAAATTCACAACTGCCTATGATAGAAGTTTAGCAAACTGGACATCAAAGAGTCCATTATCTCCACTGGATAAAAGTTATTTGGTACAAGAGTTAGAAAAAAATCATAATAGCAAAATATTTGAAGGGTTTCCATTAAAGTCAGGAACAAGACAGGCAACTCACTGTGGTGTAGTAACTCAGTGGACAAGGAAAGGAACAGGAAGCACACGCACAGGGGAGAGGGAAAGAGGGCTTCCTGTTTCCCCTCCATCCTCACTGCTGATGGCTTCCTCTCCAGTCTTGATTTTACCGCTCAGTCTGTGGCAAGGAGCAGATGGAAAACAGCCCATAGTTTAAGATGCCTGTGTGGTAAAGCAATTATTAGCACTTCCCGACTTTACTGTTACCAGGTTGATCATTTCCTCTTGGCTGTCTGGAGCCAAGGGAGGAAACAGAATAGAAAAGGAAAATAAAAAAAAAAAAGAAAGAAAAAAAATGACTTTACTGGTTAGTTTCCAAGATACCAGAAAGCTGGGAGGAAAAACGAAAAGCAAGAATTGAGCAAGAAGGACAAGAAAAGGAGAATGGACATGTGGATGATGGGTGAGTAGCCAGGGGTAGGATGGAGAGGTAGAAGCCTGAGCTGGAGACTGAGCTGGAGAAAATGGGAAGAAATAAGAGCCAGCAATACATCTGGATGCAGGACCTAATGTCTCATCTTGACTGAAGGAGCTTGGGGGTGTCTGATTTGGAGGTGGGTTAGCAGGAAGATTTGACTGGGAAAAAGTAGCTTGCAGAGGCATAGAGTGCTATTAGTTAGTTAGTTCAGTCGCTCAGTCATGTCCAACTCTTTGCAACCCCATGGACTGCAACACACCAAGCCTCCATGTCTGTCACCAACTCCTGGAGTTTACTCAAACTCATGTCCATTGAGTCAGTGATGCCATCCAATCATCTCATCCTGTGTTGTCCCCTTCTCCCACCTTCAATCTTTCCCAGCATCAGGATCTTTTCAAATGAGTCAGCTCTTTGCATCAGGTGGCCAAAGTATTGGAGTTTCAGCTTCATCATCAGTCCTTCCAATGAACATTCAGGACTGATCTCCTTTAGGATGGACTGGTTGGATCTCCTTGCAGTCCAAGGGACTCTCAAGAGTATTTTCCAACACCATAATTCAAAAGTATCAATTCTTTGGTGCTCAGCCTTCTTCATAGTCCAACTCTCACATCCATACATGACCACTGGAAGAACCATAGCCTTGACTAGACGGACCTTTGTTGGCAAAGTAGAGTGCTATTACATCCTAAGTATAGTCTGTGGAAGCTCCAAGTCCTTAGAGACGTGCCAGGTACTCTGCTAAGTGGTTTACATCCACTGGGTCATTCAATTTAACCCTTACCCCACTTCTGTTAGGTAGGTGCTCTTAGTTTTCCCCTTTGTACAGGTGAAGAAACTGGGGTTCAGAGAAATTAAGTCATTTGCCCAAGATCAGTCATTTAAGAAAAAGTAGGTTGGGATTCAACCCAAGACTGCTAATTCCGGAGCCTTGGCTGAGGGATGTTCAGCTTTGCTTCTCCAAATTCTTATCTGACTTGACCTAGTTTGCCACCCAAGATTGGGTGTATTCAAAGGGTAGAATGGAAGGGGTTGCTATGCATCAAGTAGGCAGGTAGGAAGAATTTTCTGTGAAATCACAGATGCCAGTGCTTTAAAATCCGTGTCAAAAGAAGAGTCTTTGGAGAGGCTTGGTTGATTAGTCTTGAGGATAGAAAGGTAAGACAATGGATATTTGAGGGACTGACTTGGAAGAGGCAATTGTCTCTGAGTCATTCAAGAGAGAAGACCGTGAGGATGACAGGAAGTGGATTACAATTCAGTATTGGGTCAGACTTTCAGTCAAGACTTTCTGAAAGTGGGACGAGCTGTTTTAGGCTGTGGAAGCTCCCTGATACTGAGGGTGCCCACTGTTCATTCATCCAGTCATATTGATTCCTGTGGGGGATCCACAACGTGCCATCTCTATTCTAGGGAGACAAATCGGCTCACTCCTTTCCTGGAGATTGCATTTCAGTAGGGAAAACAGGCAATACATAAAATATAGAGATGAATAATTATATGAACCGCTTATAAATCACATGTGTTATGAAGGAAATAAACAAGGGCCTGAGACAGGCGATAAGGGAGGAAACTGAAGTGGTTCTTGTGGGTGCTCCTGGATCCTATCGTGGTTACTGGGTGCCAGTCCCCTGGCACTTTTTTCTGTGTACTTCTGCTGTAAGATTCAGCTCTTAGTACTTAGTTCCAAGGAAAGCCGATGGGCCACTGGAGCTTTTTGCCTGTATGTGCAGAGAGCGACTTCAAACTGCTCTTAGCCCAGGACTCAGTCAGGAGAGTGGAGTGTGGAAGCCCAGGAACAATATTCTTCTAGACTTCTTCCTGCGGGGTCTTCTATTCACCTGTGCAGCTCCCCCCACTCCCTAACCAGTTTCTCCTGGGGGCACTTTTAAAACAAAACACTTGCTTATGAATCCTTGTCTTGGGATCTGCGTCTGAGGAACTTGACCTAAGTTGAGGACACAGTTATGATCTGATTGACATTTTAAAAGATAACCTGGTTCCTGGGGGAGAATAGACTGTGAGACTGGAAGTGTGGAAGTAAGGGGACCAGTTAGGGTCCTAGCAATCAAGGTGAGGGATGAGGGAGGCTGGCTCTAGGTGGATGCCAGGGGTGATACCAGGAAAAGGAGAGATTTAGGGTCTCAAGAAGAATTGACAAGGTTTGCTTGGAAATGACTGAAGGAAAGAAAGGAATCAAAAATATCTCCTAGATCAAATGAGGCTATGTAGGGATAATACAGATAGAAATCCCCTCGCTGAGTGGGAAGTAGAACTGGATGAATTCAAACCATGTATCCATTGGAAAATCCATTTGCAATGGCTGGATTTAGCAACCAAATGAGATGGGAGCTAAAGATGACAACACCTGAGAATAAACATAAAAAACACAGGGAGTATACAAAGACTGGCAGGTAGCTTGCAAAAATCATTAAAGTATTATAACAAATTTCTTTTGAATTATCTACTGTAAGGGATTTCCATTTCCTGTTCCCACTGGAATCCAGTCGCTAAGTCAAGTCTGACTCTTTGCAACCCCATGGACCATAGCATGCCAGGCTCCTCTATGCTTCACTATCTGGAGTTTGTTCAAACGCGTCTCCACTGAATCAATGATGCTTTGCTTAGCGGTTCATTTACCCTTTACAATGACTCTTTCAGGTGGTGCTTTTCTATTTGATTCTCCTTTGGGGGCTGAAGCCATCACGGCTTAGCCACTTGCCCAAAGTCAAATAGTTGAGGGTGGCTGAGTTGGGATCTGAACCAGAAGTCCTGTTCCAGATCCCAAGTTCTAATTGTTAAGTTTAATGATTAAACTGACAGAAGAAAAGAAAATGCTCTTAGGGGAACTTGAGCACTTCCTCTGCTTACACAAAACTTCAGTCATCCCACGGCATTGGAGCTGACTCTCACTGTCCCACACACCAGAGCCACTCAGCATCCATGCCCACTGCCCTCTGTTCCTGCCCAATCCCATTGTCCCAGTTCTTCAGGGAGCCCAGCTAGCTCTGCTCTACAAACAGGCTTCCCTGATTTCTTCCTTGGGTTTCTAGTGAGCAACACATGCTCTTGAAAAAGTCCATCCTTCTGGGCTTCAGGAGTTTCGTTAGAGTTGACCCCAGCATAGCTTGCTTAGGGGCATTGAGATCTATTCAACTCATGATTCCCAGTAACTGCTTTGTGCTAGGCTCTGCGGCTGGGAATGAGACAAGGAAAAGAAAGAAACAATCTGTGTCTTTGGCTGCAAGGAAATCAAGTGTCAAGCACATCATCCAAGTGACACACGTCTAGAAGGCTGAATACTCCCAATTCAAGTAGAGACTTGAAGGGCCTTTTCTAGTTTAAGAAGGGAGGTAGTGGTGGTTTAGTCACTAAATCATGTCCGACTCTTGTGACCCCATGGACTGTAGCCTGCCAGGCTTCTCTGTCCATGGGATTCTCCAGGCAAGAATACTGGAGTGGGTTGCCATTTCCTTCTCCAGGGGATCTTCCCAACCCAGGAATCCCAACCCGGGTCCCCTGCAATGCAGACAGATTCTTTACCGACAGCCGGAAAAGATTCTTGCCACACAAGAATGTGGGCAAGGTAATAAATGTCCGATAATAAAGGACTGGTTAACTCACTCATATGTTGTACTTCTCCACACCACAAGACATTCTCAAAGTCCTTAAGAAGGATTCTGAATCACCTGGGTTTCATAATATATTTTTGAGAAGTGCAGGGGTAGGGGGGTAGTATAACATTTTGCAAATTGTGATGCCATTTACATGGGAAAAAAGATATATTGTATGCATAGTTAAGTCACCAGGCTTCCCTGGTGACTCAGTGGTAAGGAATCTGCGATGCAGGAGATGCAGAAGACACAGGTTCGATTCTTGGGTTGGGAAGATCCTCTGGTAGAATAGATGGCAACCCACTCCAGTGTTCTTGCCTGGAGAATCCCATGGACAGAGAAGATTGGCGGGCTCTGGTTCACGGGGTTGCAAAGAGTCGGACACGACTGAAGCGACTAAGCATATCATGCATGGTTAATAGTGATTATCTCGAAATAGTGAAACTTTTGGTGGATTTTGTTTTCATCTTATGATTGGCTTGAAAGATTTGGTTTTAAAATAATGTATTTAGAAGACTAAAGACTACATACTGTACCATCCCAACTACATGACACTCTGGAAAAGGCAAATCTGTGGAGATAGCTAAAAGATCAGTGCTTGCTAGGAGTTTGGGTGGAGGTAGGGAGGAATGAAGGAGGAATAGGTGGAACACAGGGGATTTTTAGGGCAGTGGAACTACTCTGTGTGATACTGTAATGATGGATACATGTCACTATACATTTGTCAAAACCTATAGAATATACAACACAAAGAATGAACCCTCATGTAAACTGTGGACTTTAGTTAACAGCAATATATCAATACTGACTCCATTGTAACAAATGGACCATACTAAGACAAGATATTAATAATAGGGAAAACTGTATGTAAGTGTTGGGGATGAGGGTAAGAAGGTATATGGAAACCTCATGTACTTTCTGCTTAATTTTTCTGTAAACTTAAAACTGCTCTGAAAAAGTCTATTAATTTCTTTTCTTTTTTTTTTTTTGGCAGCATATGGGGCACGTGGTATCTTAGTTCCCTGACCAGGAATCAAATCCCCACTCCGGCTAGTGGAAGTGTGGAGTCTTACCCACTGGACTGCCAGGGAAGTTCAGTCTATTATTTTAAAAAGTGGAATCTATTCTATATTTCAAATGTGCAGAACAATACAGAGAATATAGTGAACACAGATTTATTTACCACATAGATTTAATAAGCCTTAAGATTTTGGCGTATTTGTTTTAGATTAATTTTTAAAGAAATTACAGAAACAAGGCCTCTTTACATCACTTCCATTTAATTTCAACTTCTTTCCTCCCTCACCAGAGAAAATTCCTTCCACCCATTTTTCTGTTTTTTTTTTTACATGCTTGTCAACATTAATAATATATATTATTTTTATATTTTACCTCTCAAAAATGGGATTATATATTTGACTCTGAAATTTACCTTTTTATTAATCTTGTCGTAAGAATTATGTGTTGATACATGAAGCTCCAATTCATTCACTTTAACTACTGTATAATATTCCAAAATATACCAAAATAATGAAAAGGTTTAAAGTAATGTTTTGGGATATATGTTAATGATATGGGCTTCCCAGGTGGCACTAGTGGTAAAGAAGCAGCTTGCCAATACAGGAGACAACGCAGGAATGATCCCTGAGTGAGGAAGACCCCATAGTGAAGGGCATGGCAACACTCCATTGTTCATGCCTGGGCAATCCCATGGATAGAGGAGCCTGATGGGCTACAGTCTAGGGTTGCAAAGAGTTGGAAACAACTGAAGCAGTTTAGCACACACATACACATATGTTAATGATATAGGGAAGTACTCAAGATATTAAGTGAGAAAAAAGAGATAAAACATTTTACTTAAGAGTATGACACAAAAGGGACTTCCCTGGTGACTCAGTTGTAAAGAATTCACCTGCCAATGCAGGAGATGTGAGTTTGATCCCTGGGTCAGAGAAGATCCCCAGGAGAAGGAAATGGCAACCCACTCCAGTATTCTTGCCTGGGAAATCCCATGGACAGAGGAGCCTGGTGGGCTACAGGCCATGGGCTCTCAAAAACGTGGGAGTCCACTTAGTGACTAAACAATAACAATGACATAAAACACGTATATACACAATAAAATGCTGCAATGGCAAACAAAAATGTTACAAATATAAACAATATTACTTTTGGATTGTGGGATTATAGATAGTTTCTCATATTTCCTAAACGTATACAGTGATAAGCCTTCATTTAATAATTTTTTAAAAAGTAAGACTAAAAGCATGCAGCCCTACTAACATAGGAATTTGAGCTCTGTATCCCATGAAATTGTCACCTCACTCTCCACCTCTGTTGGCAGAGCCCCCAGATGCTCTGTAAGCAGCCCTGCCCTATAAACTCCTATGGTCTCACAGAGAGGCAGCAACTGGCCCTGTGGCTCCTGTTCCAGTAGTCACATCTTCCTGATCACCAACATTGAGCTGGTTTTTGATGCCTGATACCCGCAACGCAATTACGGGATTGGTTATAATTATGCTTGCAGTGATATTATAGGATCGGATATAAATATACTTGCTACATGTGAAGAGAGTTTATTTCTGTTCACAGTTTGCCATCTGGCTGCGGTACACCCTTTCCTAGCTGAGAGGGGGAAGAGCACTATCAAAGCCAGAGGTGAAATGGGAGTCAGATCGGAGGCTTTGAATAGTCCCAAAAATCATCTCAACATGTGTGATGGGGCCAGAGTGTCAGGAATCACAGGGGAGAGGCAGCAGGTTTTACCAGGTCTGTGTTATTCTTTTTCTGCTCTGAGCTTGGAATGGAATTCAGTCAGGCTTGCTCAGAACTTCCTAAGTCACAGCACTTCTGTGGACCTGAAGGCCCCCTCCTCAGAGGTACCCACGCTCCCCACCTTCTGCCCTGGCCTCTCTCTTGACCTCAAGTCCTACATTTCCACCTGTCTGCTGAATGGCTCCCTCTTCCTGTCCTGCTGTCTCATCAAACTAAATTCAGAACGATTTCTTCTTAACAGCTCAAACTAGATCTTTCCCCTGACTTTTCTATTTCTCTTAATGGCAACACTATGATCCTAGCCATCTGAGGGGGAGGGAATCATCTCCTTTTACTTAGGACTCTGTATCTCAGTAGAAGGCAAGTTGTGCATTGAATTCCTTTATGAATTCAGTTACTGGATCTAGCACAGTTCCTGGCTCTTGGTGGTTACTAAGTATTTTTTGAAACAATGAACAAAAAGATGAATGAAATATTTCTTCCTTTCCATTGCCCATGGTCACCTCCCAGCCCTTGTCACCTCACACCAGGACTATTGCTGTAACCTCTCAACTGATTGTTCTGCCTCCCATCTTTCCAGGCTTCAATTCATCCTGTTGTCACCACCAGGCAAGTCATGCTTACCTGCCATTTACATCACACCACTCCCCTGTTGAAAAGCTTTCGGTGACTCCTCACTGGCTACCAGATAGAATTCAAATTCATGATCTTAGGCTTCAAGGCCACTACATTCTAGCTTCAATTAACATCTCTAACCATTTACCTAAGACTACTCACGTTTCTAAACCCTGTGTACTCTTCTCATGCATCTTGTACTTGACCACCTCCATGACCATCCCCAGGCCATTTCCCTGTGGGAAATGGGAAATGATGTTCCCATTTTGATCTGTTCTCCAGGGTACGTAATATCTGAGCTAAAACTAGAAGTGTGACTAGGAAGAAGTAAAACCACTATTCCTCTGTTTAAATTTTTTTTAATTAAAAAAAACCTTTTTTTTCCCATGCTGCACAGAATGTGGGATCTTAGTTCCTTGACCAGGGAGAGAACTCACACCTCCTGCAGTGGAAGGTGAAGTCCTAACCACTGGACCACCAGGGAAGCCCCATTCCTCTATTTAACAAATATTTACTAAATTTCCACCCTTCTGGGTGCTGGGCTGGCATAAATGGATCTAGTCCTTCCTCTCAGGGTGAGACTCACCATTTCAGGTCATCCCTCCAGGACCTTGGGATGGTCTCACCCTGAACCTTCTTGGTCAGACTTGGCCTTCAGTCTGGGCCTTTTTGGTTTTCTAGCCATTCTTAGGTTTAACCTGCTGACTGCACGGGAGACATTGTGTGTGTGTTAGTTGCTCGGTCATGTCCAACTCTTTGAGACTCCATGGACTGTAGCCCACCAGGCTCCTCTGTCCTTGGAATTCTCCAGGCAAGAATACTGGAGTGGGTTGCCACTCCTTTCTCCAACAGGAGACCCTGGCCATTGTTTATTCCTAATGGTTGCCTTGGAGCTAGCTGAGTAGCCAGGCCTATGGGGCTCACCTTTTGCCTGGGCCCCAATTCCTGCAGGATACCCACCTCCCATCAGTGGTTAGATTTTATGTTAACCAGTTCCTTCCACACTTACCTGAAGCCAAACCATTCCAGTCAGGCCTCCCAAGGGCCAAGTAGGTTACCAAACAGAGAGGGCATCAGACATTCCCAGGCAATGTTGTGACTGTGGAAAAGGCCTGACTGGAATAAAAAGTAGGCTGTGAAACAAAATGGATTCCACGGATTATTTTCAAAATAATTCTGCATGGTGAGAAAATTTTGAAAGATGAAATTTAATAGAGATGATTTAAATTTTTTCTTCTCGCTTATCAATTATTTTCAATTTTTTCACAATGATCACATCTTCCTAGCAGATTATTTAAGGGAAAATGAGCTTAGTGGCACAAGAAGTGATAGAACTTTAAAACATATCACTATATTTTGTGTTTTATAAATGAATTATATAAATTCATTTATAAATGAATTAATAGAACAATGCTTTTGAGATTTGTTCTCTTGGAAAGTTCAGAATGCTGTTCCTTGCTAATTACATCACCTATTACAAAGGGTGGTTTAGAAACATAGAATTTAGCATTTTATTGCACAACTGAAAGTCCCCATTTCTGTTGGCTGTCCAGGCCTCTTAGTCACAGTTGCCAAATCTTGGCATGTACCAACCCCTGGACATATGAAACTCTGGGTAAGGGAGTTCTCCTGGCCTGGCCCACAGAAGCTTAGACAAGAATTGCCACAGAAGCGTCAAAACAATAGAATGTGATGTCGTGGGCAACTCAGGGGGGAATAATGCTAGATCGAAATGCATGTCTGCATCATTGATTCTCCCCGCTGATTGAGCCCTGTTCATCTCATTTGGCAGATCAGCCTCAGAGTGCATGAACTATTTGTGCCTCATTAGTTTCCAATAGATTGATTCTGCTAGGATTGCGAATTGGCCGTCTTACACTGCAGCCCGCAGGAGCCAGCTCTGGCTCAGCCTCAGGGCACAGGCACAGGGCGCAGCAGCCGCCCCTGCAGTACAGCCACCAGCAAGAGCCTGGGGAGCTGAGCTACGGCCAGGAGGACAGCATTGCCTTAAACTTTTCCTGGAAGCAGGTAGGATTAGATAGGGACCCAAAGAAAGCAAACACGGGCCATCTCCACTCTTGTCATTCTTTCTCATTCATTCTCTCCATGTCTTCTTTCTCCTCTTTCCCCTAAGTCTCCCCATCCTCAATCTTAGCCCCCTCTTCAAAAATAAGAAAAATAAAGATAACATTTTCAAAAGAAAAACACAAAATAAATAAAACTGAAGACCAGTTTATAAAACAGTGAGTGCCAAGCTACTTACAATATAATGATTAGAGAGAAAAGCAGAATATAAAACTGAACATACAATGTGACATCATTTTATAAAAAGTATACAAAATATATATGCATAGAAAAAAAAAAGATTAAAAGGAAAAAAGCAAGCCAAATGGGGATAGTGGTACTTTGGACTTTGGGTATATGGATGCCTTCTTTTTCCTCTAAACTCTTCTGCATTTTCAAAATTGCCTAAAATGATTAGTTGCACGTATATTTATCCTCAGAAAAATTTTATTGAAATATCTAAGGTAATAATACGTACATAAAGTAATAAATTGGCCCAAGCTTTTCATTCAGCAAGGTGTACTGGTTCTGCCAGTTAAAATAACAGAAAACTAACTCAAGCTAGTTTGGCAGTTCCTCAGAAAGTTAAATATAAAGTTACTGTATGACCCAGCAATTCCACTTCTAGGTATAAAGCCCAGGGAATTGAAAACATATGTTCATACAAAAATTTGTATGTGAATGTTCATAACAGAATTGTTCATAATAACCAAAAAGTGGAAACAAACCAAATGTCCATCAACTGATGATAGGATAAACAAATTGTAGTATATATGTACAGTGGAATGTTCTTTAGTCATAAAAAAGAACAAAGTATTGATACATGCTACAGTGAGGATGCACTTTTTTCACATTATTATAAGTGAGAGAAGCCAGACACAAAAGGCCATATGTTGTATGATTCCATTTATATGAGATGTTCAGAACAGGTAAACCTATAGAGACAGAAAGTACATTGGTGATTAGCAGGGATTAGGGAAGAGGGAAGCAGGGGACCAGGGGTGGTGACTGCTAATAGACACAAGTTTCTTTCTGCAGTGATGAAACTGTTCTGGATTAGTTTGTGGCGATGGTTGCACAACCTCATGAATACACTAAAAACCACTGAGCTCTATACTTTTAAAGGGTAAATGTTCTGATATGTGAATTTATCTCAATTTAGAAAAAAAAGAGTGTGTCTATCGCACCGTCTTGTAATCATCCATGTCTTTATCAGTCTTTCTCACTTCACTGTGAGCATTTTGAGGATGAGGGCCTATCCTTGTTCTCTGGTTTTCCAACCCTGAGTAGAGGACCTGGGACAGAGTGGACACATGATTTGAGAGTTCTCTTCCCACGATCCCAGGGCTACCTAGCTGGCTCTTCTCCCCTTCAATGAACTGTCTTGAGTGTTAGAAGCCCTAGTCCAGGTATAGTATTCTCTGGAACCCAAGACTGGAGCAGCCTACAGTTTATTTTTATTTTATTTTAAAACTATTTATTTATTTGGCTGTGTCAGGTCTTAGTCGTGGCACCTGGGATCTTTGAGATTCTTGCAGTATGTAAAATTTTCAGTTGTGAGATGTGGAATCTAGTTCCCTGATGAGGGATGGAATCTGGGCCCCCTGCATTGGGAGTGTGGGGGTCTTAGCCACTAGACCACCAGGGAAGTCCCTCAGCCTACAGTTGAAATACTAACTGGTGGAATCACCTTGTTTAACCCCATTGAACCTAGTCCAGGGGTCACACTGGGTCAGACAGAGGGGCTGCTACTGACCCCTTGGGGTCCTTACTTTCTTTTTGTTAGAGGGCTTTCCATCTTTGGAGGTGGCAGACTGGTGGCAACAGACTCTGAGAAACTGAGTCTAGCATGCTCTCTGGTTCTGTTCTATTTCTAGGGCTTCCCTATTTCTAATAAATGTCAAATACAGAAGCCCTTGGTTCTTTTGGCCTAAGGGAGGAATATATGTATCTCTGTCCACTTCTCCTTGTATAAAGTCCAGTTGCCCTCACTCCATGAGCCAAAGGACGTGATTCTTTCAGATTATCTCCTTTCTACAGACAGAGTCAGATAAACAGGTAGCCCAAGCAAGCACAGCTTAGATTACCCATTGAAAGAGGGTTCCAAACATCCCTGGAATGGGTGATTTTCCAAGACCTCCTCTCACAGAGAGGCACACATGCTTGAGAGAACTGTCTGGTTTAGCCAGTTGGGGCAGCAAGGTGGAAAGATCCCTTAGAGACATGGCCCAGTAACTAGAGATGGTCACTAAAATACCATTCACAAAGTGGGTCGAGGTAACCGAAGGTTTAGAAGACAGGTTTAAGAGACAGGGCAAGCAAGTCTGGAGACAGGACAGACTTGCTGAGGTAATGGAGAAGGGCTGACACCTGATAGGCATGCCCGCCATCTTCCCTACTGCCCTTTCCCCAGGGCTTGGTGTCTCCTACTGGTGAATGCTGACAAAGTGTTGCTAACCTGCCGGGGGCACCCATGTGACTCAATCTGGCCTTGTGTAATGAGTTCCCTCAGTGAACTCTTCCAATCACCTCTGACAAGCTTCCAGCAGCTTCCAGAATGTCAGTTATTCCCTTAACACCATTGTTGTTGATTTTTTAACCTTGTTAAGGCTACATTAGTTTACTGAGATTTGTTGCCCCATTTCTGCAATTGCTGTATGTTTTCCCTCAGGCCATTTAAAACCATCTGTATTTCTCTCTCAGGTTCTCTTGTTCTCCCCCACTTCTCCTGTGCCAGCTTCTTTTCCCTCTTTCTGGCTTCCCCCTTTTGATCTCTCCAACCTCAGCCAGAATGCATCTCTCAGAATGGTCAGGTCTATCCACCAGCTATAAAAATGGTTTTCTCAAGTAAACGCTTCACTAACTGAATTACTTTAGAATAGTGAGTCTTTCTCAAGTAAACACAGCATATTGTATTCAGTGAATCCCCTGCCTAGTCAGGAAAACATGATCTCCTAGCAGCTTCCTTCAGACTGCCCATTCCTCTTGTCCTGCATCCAAACCCCCAACCTAGGACAGACCCTTCCATTAATACAGTGGAAGCGGTCAGAAGTGCGTGCTGTGCGTCTGGTTACTCCCAAAGGTCCACCCAGGTCAACACTGAAATGTCTTATTTCCGCTATCTAATAGTGTGAAGCAGTCTCAAAGCCAAACTTTATGCCCCTGGAAATAAAACACAAATGTATAGAATGGGATTCTATTATGTACACATATTTTCATCTAAGCAACAACACAAGATCAAATCAATTTCCTTCTTTCTCCGTCTATTTCCCCATCTGTAGATTAATCATTAAGACTCTAGGATCTGAAAGTGGCTCTCAGCTCCTCCATCCTGTGACGCAAAACTCCTTGGCAATCATCTCACTCTTTGAACCATTTAATACAGTTCTTTGTTACTTTCTTTCTCCACCCATGTGAGTTTCTGGAGGGCTGGAATTGCACTGCCCCCATCCCCACCCCCTCTACACTGGACAGTGAGGAGACCAAACCAGTCAATCCTAAAGGAAATCCACCCTGAATATTCACTGGATACACCCATGCTGAAGCTGAAGCTCCAATACTTTGGCCACCTCATTTAGAAGAACCAACTCTTTGGTAAAGACCCTGATGCTGGGAAACATTGAGGGCAGGAGAAGGGAGAGACAGAGGATGAGATGGTTGTATGATATCACCGACTCAAGGGACATGAGTTTGAGCAAACTCCGAGTGACTGTGAAGGACAAACAGGGAAGCCTGGCATGGTGTTCATGAGGTCAAAAAGAATCAGCCACAACTTAGCGACTGAACAACAACAGCAAACAATAAGACATGCTGGAGCAAGCATTTTTAGATTGATAAACAGAGGCCTGGTGGCTAGACCATTGGGGTGACTGATTCATTCTTATCTTGACCTTGCTTCCTAACCACAGTGATGTCCTTGATCCTTGCCTCCTCTCATTCTCTGCGTGGCCCCACTCCTGACCAGCCTCCACTCATCTCTCCAAAATCCCCAAATGCAGCATCTGCCAGCCCTGACCTCGAAATTGTGCGGAATTCTTGGATCTAGCATTCCATGATACTCAAATCAGTTGTGTGCCCTCAGGCATGACTGTGTAGATTTGCTTTTTCTTAGTAATTCATTAGGAAGAAGCAATAAAATCCATTCTTTAAGGGAGTTTTACTCTTTCTACTACTTGCTTCATTTTCTTCAAGGTGATACAGAAGAAATTAGGTACCAACAACCACCAGAGATTTTAGTGATTTAACAGCTAAGCTCTTTGAGGCATAATTCCTTTTCTCTCATTCAATTTTCTTCTTCCCTCCTGGTGTTTTCCAGCTGATATGTCTGAAAATGACTATGATCAATCTTCCAGGTAACTGGAGAAACAAGTTACCCAAATCAACACATTTTAAGAAGCATCATTCACAACTTGGCCTCCTAGTAATATTAGTAATAATATCTGCTTAGTGAGTGCTTACATGTCGAGCATTTCACACACACGCTGTCATATACAGCTCACAAGTAAATTTTAGGAGGGTTGGCACATGTGCTGTCGTCTACAGCTCACAAGTAAATCTTAGGAGAGTTAGCTCTCTGTCCTGTTTGGGATGAGGGACCTGAGAACTTGCATAAGAGTTCCACATTAGGCACTGGAGCCAGGATTCTGCCCATAGGCTTAACTATGCTTTCTGGTATCTCTGGATCATCTTTTTTCTATCCCCCTCTCCCAGGATGTGTGACCCTGAAGATGGAGGAAAGACTGACATCTCTGGGCTGCCCTCCACAAAATCCTGCCAGCTCCTCTCCCAATTCCTCACCCTATGGCCTGCTTGAGTGATACTTCCTACAACGTGTTCATGATCCTGGTTTATGTGCTCGACCCTCCTGCCTGATATTTTAATTTGTCTCCAACAGCGGAAGGACTGCTGGGAATAATCTGATGCAAGTGAAGAGAAAACGAGGAGTTACTAATAAGATTAAATTAAATGTAAGCACAGTTTTACCAGTGTGTAAAGCACAGTGCTAAGCACTGTCTGAGATGAGCGGACACAAGCCAGGACCTCACGGTCCTCACGGAATTTACAATCTGGTGGGAAGAGAGGGTGAGGAATAAGATTACGCACATATATACATAAGTTCATGCCAAATATGGTAAATTCCACGAGAAAGGAATAAATGAAGCGCTATAGACTGGAAAGCAGGGAGTGCTCACATTTCTCTTGGGACCAAGGAATGAGACCGTATGATATGAGAGTGACTGGGATGAAAGTAGAAAGCCTCGAGCCTTACTCCAGGCTTGATCACTGATAGGCTACTAATAAGGTCTTGGTATTTCTCTTCCCCAGGACTAGCCACATAGTTTATAGGACTCAATGCAAAATGAAAACATGTGATCTCTTGTTTAAAAATGAAGAATTTCAGGATGGCGAGAGTAAAGAACCAAGTTTGGGAACCTTCTCAGCACCCCAGTGAAGCTGGACTTCCTTGGGCCTCTGCTACCCCAGGGGTTACCTTTGGTAAGTGGGGAGGCAGGTCTCACCAGCATTGAGCACAGGGCCTGATACTTAGATGAGTCAGTGAAAGATTGCAGACAACAGCAAATTTACATGATGATTTCTTGGGTCACGTTCAGTGTCAAAATGTTATTAGATCATAATTCTAAACACTTGTTATTTTAAAAAAAAGCTTATTGGAGTATATTTGATTTACAGTGTTGAGTTAGTTGCAGGTGTGCAGCAGAGGGAATCAATTATACATATGCATATATCCCCTCTTTTTTAGATTCTTTTCCCATATACGCCTTTACCTGGACACTTCTTGGAGGAGACATTGTAGATGAGTGTTGCAGGGTAGTAAGATTTTTACTTCTTTTTGTCTATCCTTTCCCCTTCCTGTCTGTCCTTCCAGTATGTTCTCATTTATCTCATAAACCCTAATGACTTACATACTGAAACTAGCAGAGGAGTGTAACACTTGAGGGATGACTCAAAGACTGAGGCCTCATTAAAGATTCCTCCAGGCAGTTTCCCACTTACAGGGGAAGGCTTTGCCTAGAGATCAAATTTCCATGGATAGAGTCTTGTCTTTTATTGTAAGATTCTTTTGTTTTATTTTCATTGAACAATTTGATAGATGTTCATGATAAAAAAAAAAGAAAAAATAGAGATGAGGAGAAGATGTTCATAAACCCATAAGAAATAGTTCTAGTGAGACTGCAGTACAAAATGAGTTTTCAACTTACTTTTCTATTCAGTGATATGAGCATCTTTGTGCATTAATGAGTCATTATACTTTTTCATTTTTCGTGGCAGTGTGATATTCTGTCATTTGGTTGTACTGTAATTTTTTTAACTAAACCTCTCAAATTGAATATTTGGGTGTTTGTTTTTTTTTTTTTTAAGCTATTCTAAGTGGTGTTACCCAGAATTTTCTGGGTAGGCAGTTAACTTAATTTCTCCAGTTGTCATTCTTTTCCTCTGTGGATAAATTCAAGATAATAGTAACAGTTCCTCCTGGGGTTGCAATGTGGTGTCAGTGATTTTGTACTTGTAGATTCAACCAAATCAGGTGTGATGAAATTTGCTTCACAGCTGATTGAATCCTCAGATGTGAAATGCACTGATCTGGGGGGTCAACTGTATTCCTTGTATAATTTGTTGTTGTTTAGTCACTAAGTCCTGTCCAACACTTTGGGACACCATGGACTGTGGCCCGCCAGGCTCTTCTGTCCACGGGATTTCCCAGGCAAGAATACGGGAGTGGGTTACCATTTCCTTCTCCAGAGATCTTACCAGCCCAGGGATCCAACCCACATCTCCTGCATTCTTTACCACTGGAGCCACCAGGGAATCCCATTCCTTGTATTACTCCATTTTAGATAAGGGAATTGAGGCATCTGCAGCTTTTGGTATCTGAGAGGGATCCTGGAACAAATCCCCCAAAGATACGGAGGGACAAGCGTATTAGCTATTTCATTACTTTACTGGCCCAGGAGGAACTGTCTTACCTAGATCATGGAGGAAGTTCATAGCAGAGCCAGGGAAGCTGGACTTCTAGTCTAATGTTCTTTGCACAACAAGAGGATGAGGTGCAAGCTGGGGGAGGCTTGGACTGGGGGTTCCTTAGATTAATAAGTTTTCTAGTGGTTTCTTGTTTATTCGACTGTAGAATAAACTCCCGGGCGGCTAGGAGACTCCGAATTTTTTTTTTCTTTATGCAGCCTAGGACAGCAAGTGCTCAGCAAACAATTGTCACTGTTCCTTGATATCCAAGCACCTTAGCAGATGTGTTTCCCATGAGACTGTGCAGTCATCAAAGTCTTTCCTTCCCGTGCACACACACAGTCTGCTAACTGGGAACATGCTCTGACTGAAGATTCTTGCCAAGGGCAGTGACAAAAATCAGTGGTGTTTAGCCTAAGGGATGGTTGCCCCACCTTCAAGGATGCCCCAGGGATGCAGGAAGCTAGGTGTGGCAGGAGCAAGTTCCAGGCTGGTTACTTGCTGGCATTGACCTTGGGCAGGAGGGTTTCTCCTCTTTGAATTCCCTGTTTTCTTTCTGTAACACTGAGAGGGCTTGGAAGAGGTCAGGATGATATCACAGAGGTTAGCTCTGAACTCATCTAGCAAAGACCTTGTCTCTCCACTTGCGTTTGACCCTGTTTTGTTTTATTCACGCTGCTTGACACATTGCCTCCAATCTTGTTTATTTATTCACTCGTTTATTTGCCTGTCTTCCTCACTAAAATGGCAGCTTCATGAGCAGAGGAGGCTTGTCTGTTTCATTTTTGGCAGTAACCCCAGGGCCTAACATATATCTCCCGTGGGACCGCTGAATACTATATCACACGAATGAAGTCTCAGAGCCTGGCTTCAAATCCTGATTGCACCAGTGTGACCCTGACCAAGCCACTTAAACCATTTCAGTTTTCTCACTTGAAAAATATGGATTGGTAATAGCGACTCTCCTGTAGGACTATGAGGATCAAAACAGAGAAAAACTAGGAAGCATTAAGCGTATTGGCTGGCGTCAGGTGTATTGATAGTAGAAACACGCTGCGGGACCGCCAGGCACCGATCTAAGCTCTTTACACGAATGAGTGTGTGTGCGCTAAACTGCCTCAGTCGTGTCCGAGTCTTTGCGACCCAATGGACTGTGTAGCCCGCCAGGTTCCTCTGTCCATGGGATTCTCCAGGCAAGAATACTGGAGTGGGTTGCCATGCCCTCCTCCAGGGGAACTTCCCGACTCAGGGGTTGAACCTGTGTCTCTTTTGTCTCTTGCATTGGCAGGCAGATTCTTTACCACTAGCGCCACCTGGGAAGAGCTTTACATACCTTAACTATATTCGTCTTTTCTGTGTCCTACGAAATAGGTACTGGCTATTAGACCATTTTAAAAATGAGCAAACTGGGGTACAGGGGTTAAGTTATATGCACTCAAGACAGGTTAGGATTTTTTTTTTTTTTTAATGCCTAAGATTCCTTCCCAGCTCCCCTGGGATGATCCCTCAGAAGAATCAGAGGGCGCGCCGGGCCACCTTCCGGCTCAGCCCGAGGCCACCCAGTACAAAAAAGGGTTACTGGGACCGCGCGCACGTTCTCGGCCGGAGATCCGCGGGCCCGCGCGCCCGGCTCACAATGCAGCGGGGCGGGGCGGGACGGGGTGGGGGGTGGGGCGCTTCAACGCCTCCCATTGGCGCACACGCCCCTTCCTGTCACTGCGGAGCCCGGCACCGCCCCCTAGCACCGCCCGCCTCCCAGGCGCCCCCGGAGTGGACGGTTCCAGACGCATGCTAATAAGGGGGCGGCCGCCGCAGCCCATTGGCCGGCCGCGGAGTGTCGGTGAAGTCAGCGCCGAGTCCCAGAAAAACAGAGCGGGGCCAACTGCAGCGTGTAGTGCGAGTGAGGCAGGACGCGCGCCGCCGGCCCGCCAGCCCGGAGACCCGCAAGGTAAGCCCGCGCCAGCCGCCCCTCGGCCGGCGCTTGCTAGATCACCAGCACCGGCGCTGGGGGCGTGCGCCAGCCCAGCCCCCGCGGGCGGCGCCTTTGTCTCACGCTCGGAGGAGGTGCGTTTAAAGGGCCAGCTGTTGGAAGGACTTGGGGGACCCCCTCCCCCCAGAGCATCCCCCGTGGTCGCGGGGGAAACCGTGGCCCCCCTCGGTCGAACCCTCCTTCCTGCCTGCTTGGTGGATCCTCAGTTTTTAAGGGAAAGTTTCCCAGTGTGCCGGGGTTTGGGATATTCCAGATTTTTTTTTTTTGGTGGGTGGGGGTACGTGCGATCATGGCCTCTGCAAGGAGAACGTCCGCCTGCTTCAGGCTGGCTGCAATATGGGTGGGTGGAGGAGACATCAAAGCCCGAGTGGGTTTACGCTGTAAAGTGAAACTACCGAGGAGAGGCTCCTCTGCAGCAGCCAGAGGAAGAAGGAGGGAGCGAGCGGCAGGATGGAGGCTTCTCAGGTGTGTTCATTCATTAGCATCCCTCTGGAGGAGAGGGCGGCGGGAGCAGAGCAAGGACTGTCGGCCTGGCCTAGGACCCGCCAGAATGAGCGGGTACGTGTGTATGTGTGTCCGGGGACGCCGGTGCCTGCTCATCCGGCCATGCTTCTTCATCCTTCATCCCTCAGAGTGACTGGCAGCTTCTTGCTAGCCAGCTCCTCACCGAGATGAACAGAAAGCGACTCCTTTCTCTGGATTCCCCGGGCATCCCCGGCTCTCCTCTGGAGGTTTTCCGAGGTGGCTTCCTTGAGAAGCGCTAGCGCCATTCAAGATAGAGGGGGAAACAAGCTTGAAATCATTACGTCCCCCCCCCCCCCCCGTCCCCCCCCCCCCCCCCACGAGGGAATGTGCTGTTGAATTCTGCATCCCGGTGCATCCGCTGTCTTAAAATGGCTTTGAAATTCACCAGTGCATGCTTTCCTCAGGCAGACAGAATTTATTACGCTATTACATTGCTACATAAAAGCAGAAAGGATCCCACTGAGTGTAGCTCGTTTTATCCAGACCCTGGATTTTCCCAGCATGTTCTGGCTGAGCCTTTGAATTTTTGTTGTAAACTGAGCGCTGGGATGCCCCTCTTGTCACAGGGCCGACCTGCCGAAATTGCCCGAATTGATTTCACCATCAATAGGAGGGAGGTTCATTTAGAGATAGCATGGAGCCTATCTAGCTTGTCAGGCCTTTGACATCACCCCTCCCCCCCACACCCCGGGTGCCCTTTTTCTTTCCTAAGTGAAGGCCAGGGAGGGCTTGTCTATCTCCAAGCCCCTTGGTTGTTGAACTCTAGATTAAATTTTGTGTTTTTGATTGTAAAGGTGGCTTGGTGGTGGTGGAAGAGAAGGGGGTGGAGCAGCCTCAGTGACAGAAAACAAATGCTGAACGTTTGGGGACTCCAGATCTCTAGACCTTAGAGACATAGGTGAGGTTAATGGCTGTCTATGGAGCCAGAAGGTGTGTGTGTGTGTGTGTCTGTGTCTGTTGGCTGTGAGGGAGGGAGGGGTGGCGGAGGAGGATATTGCCAGCAATTTTCTGCCCCACCCTCTTGATGCTGCCTTAAATAGCTCCTTGCCATCAGAGCTCTGATGTTTCAGGCTCTTAGTGGGAGAGGAGGGCTGGGAGGATTGGTCTGTTGGTACCTCTGTCCTGGGCACTGTTAGAGTGGTTGGTTAGGAAAGGGTTAGTTCTTCAGGGGTTGCAGAGAGCTCATTTCTCTGCTGGAGGGCGCTGAGTGGCACTATCTCTGGTGACTATCTCTGGTGCAGGGTATTGGCAGCTGAAAAGAGATGCTTTCTACCCCTAGGGTGAAGAGCTGGGAGGGTATTATCATCGTCTGTTACACACCCACTGTCTGTTACACACCCACCCTCGGTTGGACCTTTCCTCCTGTTACCTCCTGCTTTCTTTTATTCTAGTTGGAGAGTTTCTATGAACTTTTCTGAAAGTACTTGGAATGTTGGAAGGTGAGGTAGGAGTTTTTGGAAAGCAGATGCTTCTTGGTGTCAGAACAAAGAACTGTATGGGTTTCCGCTTCTCACTTCTCCAAAATAGAGTTCCATATAGATAGCAGAGTCTGGGGTTTTCTCTGCAGAGAATGAATGGGCAAGGTTCAGGGGAGAAAGCTTGTTAGGTAGTATTAGTAATCATCTGGCCATCCAAACTTAGCTCTGGTCTGCTTCCCTGGACTTGGAAATAGATTTGTTGTACAGAGACCTCACTGGTAATTTGGGGTTTAATCTGTCTCTTTGAAAAAGGAAACGGATGGTCTCAAAAAGCTTTAGTGAAAGTCTTCTGGGCCAGAAGCAGGACCTCTGGCTTTGATCTGGTCATGGATCTGCTCTGGGCTTTGGGTTTGTGGCTTCTGCTCTCTGGGCCTCTGCCCTTGTTGGGAAAGTAGAGGGTTTAGGAGTAGATTATATTCCAGGGTTCCTGACACATAACTGTTCTTAGATTCACAAGACAGTTTTCGATGGCATTTCTAGATTCTTTTCTGTTTGCTAAGCTGATGTTAAATTCACAGTATTGCTCGATGCCATGAAAGAAACATTCCAGGACTCAGACTTCTGTTGGATATTCAGATTCATCTGTTCCTTGATTAGTGTGATTGGGGAAGGCTTTGCTGTATCTAAGTAATTTAGAGTTCGAACATCTCAGGGTGAGGTACAGCCCCTCAGTGTGGGGGGCTTGGAACTCTAGCTGGGGTGACAGAATGCTGAGGAAAGGGAATTTCTATAATTCATTCCTGTGTATGTTTAATTCACTGCTTCATTTATGGTTATACAGGTGGGTGTTTGAATATCTGGGACCTGAGAGTTGGACAAGACGTCTGTGGTTGCCAGGTTCATCCCCCTCTCACTGGGGAATTTGAGGAATTGGGTGGCTTGGCTGTTCAAGGTCAAACAGCTAGTAAGATACAGAGCTGGGCAGAAACTCAGGTGGATTGACTCTAGGTTTTGTGTTCTAAATATACCTCCTATGCCCCCTCTTCCTCTGAGAGCAATGATACTAAGACGGGGTAGAGAAGAGCAAGGAGAGATTAGGGGCAGAAAGGAGAGGTTGGGGAAGTAGACCAGGTAGGAGATTGGGGGCTGGTCAGGTAAGGAAGGGGAAAACAGACACCTGACTTGGAGGAAGAAGAGATGGAGCTGGAAGGGGGAGGCTCTATCAGCTGTGAAATAGCAGATTTCTGCAGCCCTTAGAGTGAAGTAAGGGATTGCTTTGGACAATCATTGGAGAGGATGGATAGAGAGTCCAGGAAGGGCTGAGACTGACTTGGGAGTCAGTCCCCTGGGATCTCTCTGTTGACCCTTAGCTTGCAGTGTTTGGTTTCAGAGCCAACTCAGGCCTTTGAAGCCAGTGGGGCAGGCAGAACTTGAACATGTGGAAAGTCAAATGTGCTGGGAGTGATGCTGGAAAATGCTGAGGTGGGAACCCATTCTGCTGAAGTACCAGTTCTGGGTTGGTTTTTTTTTTTGCTTTTTAAATGCAAAACTAAAAAGTTTTCCATGGAATTTCTTTTCAATGCAAACAGCATTTTCTCCTGTCTCTTATTGGTGCTTTGTACATTTTCTGAGATGGTGGTTTGTGTAAAAGTGTTTCATGTACTCCCTTTGTAGAGGAGATACTTGGAGGTAAATGATTTGCTTGACTGTGGCATGTCTGAAGGGAGCTTCTGGCCCTTGACCTGAGCTAAGCCTCAGAATGTTTAAATGAGCAATTAAAGAGCTGTGAACAGTGGTTAGCCAGATTAGTAACCATTCGAAGGCAAGGATAAAAGGTGATAATACTTTGAAGTCTGTAGCCCAAGCCTACCCTGGCATATGCAGTGTCATTTATTTTGGCCTAGGAAGTGCCTGGAGAATCCCAGGGACGGCGGAGCCTGGTGGGCTGCCGTCTATGGGGTGCACAGGGTCGGACACGACTGAAGCGACTTAGCAGCAGCAGCAGCAGCAGCAGCAGCAGGAAGTGTCTCTGTGAATCCTTTAGCTGTTCCTTCTTTTTGTGTGTGGCTACTCATGTCTGTCTGTCCCTGTGTCTTGCTGTCTTCCCGTCCTTTTCCTCCCATACCCCCCTCTGTCCATTTCTTTTTCTCTCCTCCTATTGTATCTTTTTCTTTGATCTCCTCTCCCATCTTTTATTTTCTGTCAATGACATAACTAATTGTAAGATATTTAAGGTGTTATTAAAATCTCATCCTCTCTGTTTGAAATCAGTTGAGTTCACTTTTTTTGAATGTGTGTATGTGTTTTACACACGAAAAAACAAACTAAACCCAATTAAATTGCTTTTTACTTCTGTGTGGTCTTCCATTGAGAGAGAGAGAGAGATTTTTTTTTTTCCCCTCTCTGATCCTCTTCTGTGGTCAGTAGTGAGTCTTTACAGAAAAAAAAAAATTTCCCAGTTCACTGTCACATGGATATTATTGTTTTTATCACAAAAACAGCCACAACAATAGAAAAAGTTTCCACCCTTGTTTGTGGACACAGGGGACACCCTCTCCCAAGAGATGTGCCCTATTACTTGACTTCCTTCCATGGAAAGAGTGTCTGCAATGTATTCTCTAATGGAGGCCTGGGCTATAAGGGATCGGAGGTGCTGATGGTCGAGCTGGGGTTTTATCAGTGATCCTGGTAATCTTTAGAGAGGGGATGGGAGAAAGATGGACAGGCTTATGACCAAGAGAAGATATGTAGGAAACACTCAGTGTGATAGTTTTTTTTTTGTTTGTTTGTTTCCCCAGGCAGAGCTAAGTTACCCAGCAATAGCAGGCCCCAGACCACTTTGGAAAACAATGACATGCTTCTCAACTTTCCCATTCATGCTGGGACCCAACTCAGGGAGGGTAGGCGGCCCTTGAGAGGTTGCTGGTGTGAAGTCCCGGGTGCTTTGATGGATGCATGCGATGGCACTTTAACCTTTCTTCTGACTCTTGTAATAATTGTAGAGATGGTTGAATCTTGATGCTCAGCGGTCAGCAAATAGCTTAGTGTCTACAGTGGGCCTCTCAAACAAGAAGTCACCAATTTTTATGTTAAAAATTCACGTGAGTTTTGTCTTCTATAATACATCTGTGCTGGTTTTTAGAGTAAAAGCATTTAAAACACTTCACTGTTGGGTGCAATTGATGTTCCAGAAAAACGTTGTGTTTGGGGTCTTCTCTTGTCCATACCAGCCCTAAATATGCATAGCAAGTCCCAGACCAGTCAGAGAAGCCAGCAGTGGGGCAGGTGTCACACCTGTGGTGCTGGGAACTGTCCACCCAGCTTTTCCTGCTGCCTCTGTGAGACCCACTGGTGTGCCATCATTCAGAACTGCTTCATGTTCCCCCTGGTCTTTGATCCTTCTCCAGAAGGCCTGTTTCTCCTTTGCCTGGTGAACGCCCGCTCCTTTCAGATGTCCTCACATCTCAAAGAGGTGCTTTCTTCCCGTGTTTGCCTATCAGCAGTAGCCGGGGCCCTGTTTTCTCTACCGGATTATGAGCTCTGACAAGAGAGAATTTGTGTTTCAGCTCTTTTAAAATTAAAATTTAATTTGTATCAAAGTCATATGTATGACTTTAAAAGTCAAATGACACTGCAAGGCTCAGGAAGAAGGCTGTGTCACCCATCCTGATGACCCACTCCCCAGGGCTGGTCATGGAACACGGTTTTCTGTTGCTGCAGGAACAAATGACCACCAACGTAGTGGCTTTAAAGCAACACAAATTTAAATTACAGCTCTCTGGCTTAGAAATCCGAAAAGGGTCTCACTGGGTGAAAGTCAAGATGGTGCCAGGGCTGCATTCTCTTCCTTGCATCTTCCACTTTCTGGAAGCCGCCTGCATTCCTTGGCTCATGGCCACCTTTCAACATCTTCAAAGCCAGCAATGGCCAGTTGAGTACTTCCGTCCATCACTGACCTTCTAACATAGTCACACCTTCCTGACTGCCTTCCCCTTCCCTTTTCCACTTTTGAGGACCCTGTGGTTACTTTGGGCTCACCTGGATAATCCAGGATAATCTCCCTGTTTGAAGTTCATTTGATTAGCAGCCTTTCTTCCACTTGCAACGTTAATTCCCTTTTGCCATGTAATGATACCATGTTTGTGGGTTGGGGGATTAGGATATGGGCGTCTTCATCTTGGAGGGGCCGTTACTCTGCCTTCCGTAGTCACTTCCAGGCCTTTTGGCTGTTTATGCTGATAGTACTGTTGTCCTGCTGTGGATTAGAGGAGCCCTCATTCCCTCTTCTCTCTTCTCCCCACATGCTTGGTTTCCTTCATGTCCTCCCAGTGTGGTCTATCACAGTTTTGTTACACTGATAGTCAATACTTACATTATTTTGACTGTGTGGATAGAGTTCCTGGCTGAGCCTTACAGTTGTACTGTAATGAAATTTCTTGTACATTTTTTTGAGTTAATAATTGCTTTTTTCCTATTGATTTAGTTTCCTTTGTGGTTATCCCAGAGTTTCTGAGAGGCTTTTGAAAACCTCTCTGTCTTATACACGTGTTCCTTTTTCTTTTACTGCAATTTTTTTTTCCCTTGGAGGTCTCACTCCCAGAGGCCTCAGTTCCTCCCCTTTATTCCGAGCTGACTGACTTCTAGGCCTAGGGCATGGCTCGTCCTGGGGATTCCCTCACTTTACTCTGGTTGGAGCCTCCGTTTTCTGTTGATTTATTCCTCAGGAGTTTCTGAGAGAGGGTCTGTACAAGTCAGTCACCTCAAACTTGCTTGTCTGAACTGTTCTTACTCTGCATTCACATTTGATTGGTGTTTTGATTTGTTTAGAATTTTAGGTTGAAAGCCATTTTCCCTTAGAATTTTGATGGCATGGCTCCACTGTCTCCTAGGTTCCAATATTAATGTCAAAATTTGAATGCTATTTTGATTCTTGATCATTTATGGATAACCTTTTTTTGTTGTTGTTGTTGTTGAAAGTTTTAGGATCCTTTCCCTTTCCCTATATTTGGATTGTTCTTGCTTTGAAAAGTATTATGCTGGGTCCTTGTTGTGTTCTTTTGATCTGAAGACTCACACTGTTCATTTTGGGGACATTTTCTTATATTTTTCTCTGTTAATTTCCTTTTGTCCTTTTTCGTGTTTTGTCTTTGGAACTCCCATTACTTAGATGTTGGACATCCTGGGTCAAGTTTGTAACTTTAAAATCTTTTATTGTTTTCCATTTTACTTTGAAGATTCATTTTTCTTTTTTTTTTTCTAAATAGCATCTTGTTCTTGCTTCATGGGTGCAGTGAATTCACTTATATATGTTGTATTTTGTTTGTTTTTGCTATTTTTCTGCTTCTCCTGTGTTGTCTTTGTTTCTGTCAAGTCCCTTTTTCTGCTTCTTTTGGTTATTGTATTTCCCATTGGAACCATCTTTCCATGCATGCTGATCACTGATGGTTTATATTTTAAGAGTGGACACCAAGATGCTGATTGGGGATCTGTGGGACAAGGAAGGGGGCTTGTGAACCTCATTGGAGGGTCATTCAGTAGAGAGCCTCCCCTTTTTTCACTGGAGACACCTAGATATTGGTGTCTGTAGATCTTTTCTCGGGGAACGTTGGGTGTTCCTAGAGAGGAGTGTGCCTGGGGGGTGTAACAGGCTGTGTGTTGTTCCTTCCAGGAGCCTTGATGTCGGGAAGGAGGCAGGGTACCCTGGTTGGTATGCAGACGTTCACTCTGTCTGTCTGTTTTCTGAAAGTTGCTCCGTGCTTTCCCTACCTCCCTCAGCTGTATCTCTCCCTCAGCTGTGTCTGAATCTGAATCAGAATGTCTGGTGTAATTTGCCCGAACTGTGATCCTCCACATCCTGCTGGCCCAGGGAGGGAGGTCGCCAGACTGAGCAGATTGAAGGAGGGACCCTGGAGTCTGATTGCTCCCTGCGCCAACTTTCAGCAGGCTCCCCTCTTCCTAGTCCCCTCCCCTTCTCCCCTCACAGTCCCTGGTGCCCCCCTCCCTTCCCGAGCCTTCTCCTGTTTTTGTGGCCTAGGCACCATTTGTTCAGTGGTTTTCTACCCTGCTTGTACTCAGCAGAGCAGATGAAGCAGAAACCTGTATCAGTGACTGCCTGGCAATTGGCTCTCTGTCTTTGAGAATTCTGTTAACATATCTCATCAGCCATTGTCTCCTTTCCATTAAAAAGCAGATTCCTCTGCTGTCCTTTTCGTGGGGTTCTGGGAGAGAGCAGAGATAAATGTGGGTGTTCTGATCTGACTAGGAGTTTGTTTCATCTCTTTATCCAAGCCTCTAAACAGGCACCTGAAACATAGTATATTCCTAAGAAATGTTTGTTAGATGATTGGATGCATGTTTCTAAGATGGCATGCACACAGTAACTCTTCATATTTCAAGAGAGTGCCCAACATACCATCTTACAAAAATGTATCCATTGTTTATCCTGAGATGGATGTGATAACAAGCAGCAGGCAGATCCTGGCTCCCTCCCCATGAGGGGTCAGATAAGAAGCACTGTGAGATGGATTATAGACTGTTGGGCGGGTAAGTGACGAGGCCCACCTGTCATGTCCAGCCCTGTCACTAACTACCTGGGTCACCTTGAGCAGTCACTTAACCTGTCTGGATTGTGGTTTCCTCAGCTTTCAATTGAGCTGTTGGTCAGAATTTGATTGAGTTCACTGCCCCGAGTGCCTGCTGTGTGTGAGCCACGGTGCAGGGTCCCTCCGGGTATCTCTTTAGTTCAGTATTTTGTACTTGTGTCTGTTACAGCGTGTGTCACACTGAATTGATCTTGTTTGGTTTATATGTCTTTCTCCTGATCTAGTTCAGTGACTTGGATGGGGTAAGTAGTCTGCAGATTTCACCTCTTACTCTTTCTAGATGTGGGCTCTTGGTGCGGGCTGCATGGAGTTGTATTAGTATCTCCTGTGTCTGCTACAGTCAGCTCATAGGAGATGTGTGCAGACTTAGATTTTTCCACTTAGAAAGAGTACATCAAGGAGATATGAAAATGTGAGTTGCTCTGCCAGGATCCCCAAACCTTGTTTGCAGAATGAGGCCTCACTGGTTGGGAGTTTAGCTGTATACGCCCTGGCTGTCTCATGGAGAGGGGGGATGTGAATGCATTAAGTCAGTGGAGACAGCAGTCCTGGGCCATAGCTCTGACAGTAGGGGATTGTTCCCCCAAACAGATCTCAGTCATGTAGTTGTTTAACCAGCCTCACAGTGAACTAAGGTTTGTATTTGTACTAATTAAGAAAATGAATTAGAGGTATTATACTGTATTTATAGTGTTTAAAAATGTTTAAGTGCTGTCTCATAACTTTGGTTTTCCCAGACCTGTGAGCTGAAGTGCCAGGATGAGTAAGTGGAAATTTCAGGGAGGTAGATTTATTTCTGTTGAACCTTTAGAAGACTTGCCTCTATAGTTTTTCATCTTGAGAGCCTCTCCCTCCTGATCTGCTTTGGGAGGCCCGAGCTCCTGGTCAAGCTGAGGCTAGATGTCCAGTGAGCAGGGAACCTGAACAATCGATCCTTGTGTGGCAATGAAGTTGTGGCACCTGAAAAGCCCTTTGCTTTTGATTTGTTCAACAAATAGTTACTGAGCTCCAACCACAGGCTGTGCTAGGGTCTGTGCTGGTCTCTGTGACTATAGCAGTGACCAAAAGAAATGGCACCCGGTATCCTAGAATTTAGAGACTAGAGTTGAACTTTCCAATCTGGTAGCCACTAGCCACATATGACTCTCTAAGTTGAAATTAACTAAAAGCTAGTCACTTATTCGTGTTCAACTCTTTGTGACCCCATGGACTATATATCCCGTCAGGCTTCTCTATCCATGAAACTCTCCAGGCAAGAATACTGGAGTGGGTTACTAAAATGAAGTACAATGTACAATTCGGGTTCTCGGTCACACTAGCGGCGTCTCAAGTCTTCCATAGCCACGTGAGACTAGTGGCTGCCCTGTGCACAGCAGACCAGGTGTCTGTGATCAGCCTTGCTTCACACGCCTCTGAGGCACGGAAAGGCCATTAGTTTAAGGTCTTGCAGCTGGATGGGCCTGAGCTGGAGCTTGGCTTGCCTCTTCTGGAAGTGAGATCGGGGAGCAGAGTGATGAAGGGGTGACCTCTGTGCTCAGGCTGCCTGGGTCCCCATCCTCGCTCTATAAGTTATGTGTCTGTACCTCAGTTGCCTCACTTGTAAAATGGAGAAAAATAATAGTGCGCACTTCACAGGATTGCACAAGTCTTTAGAGCTGTGCCTGACGCATAGTCATCACTCTAATGCTGGTGGCTGTATTGAGAATGAGAATGGGTCAGAAGTTACTGGTAGTGTCAAGGGGGTGTTTTCAACCATGGAGTTGAAAAAGAACATTGGCCAGTGAAGCTGTGTTTGTAGAGCTGACCAACCATCTGGAGAGGGACATAGAACTGAGTATTTCTAAGCCTCTTCAGTCATGTGAGCTGATGTGAAAATGCCAGCATGTTCACGAAGCCCCAATACTGGTCACTGGTACTCAGAGCAAGAATCCTTTTGATGTCCCCTTCCTTCTGGTCTGCTTCTACCCATAACCCTTTCTCCTGTCCCCAAACATTCCTCGCCCCTCTGCTGACATCTCCCTCTTGGAAGGATGAGGTCACAGATGTTGACCATTACCCATGGAGCAAAGGGATATGCCAAAGGAGTGCAGAAGAGAAAAGGAACAGAGCCAGGTAATTTAGCGGTTGGGATCCTGGTCTTTTCTTGGAAGTTTCTATCCCTTGGTGATTTGCATTCCCACTATAGCTCAGCCTTGCAGGGAGGTCCATCTGATGTCCATCCAGCCCACTCTGCTGGATGAAGAGAGAGCTCTGCTGTTAGCCCCAGGGTTGGGAGGGTGCCCATTTGTGAGGTGAGTCCTGCTTACATGTGGAACTTTTGTTTAAGAAGTACTTTAATAACCACAGTCTCATTGCACTCATTAAACAAATACTAGTGAACAGTGTAGACATAGACCCCACCCTCCTCAAGTTTATTTCCTCATTAACACTCAGAGGGTTGGGCTCTTGTCTTCCCCAGCAGGCATTCCAGTTTGTTTTGGGTTGTGAGTAGGAAGGTTTTGGGTGACAAGTGTGTGGGGCGTCGGGGGAGTGAGGATGCTCTAGACATGCATATAACCCACGTGGCAGGTAGTAGAGAGAGGCCAGTGATGGACCTGAAGTCAGGCGTGTAGTCATGACCGACCCAGGAATGACTGTGAGGAGTCTGTTCCTGGCAACCTGGGTTCTCAACATGGCATAAAGATACTGCCTGAGTTCCAACACCAGTGAGCAGGAGTACTGACTACTGTACCTTAACCTGTACATGGCTCTGCCCATGTCAGTCCCAGGTGGGCCCTGACTTTTCATCATCAGAGGAATCTTCTAGCTCATGGCAGCTGTAACTGCCATAAGGAACAGGCACTCAGTTGATCCCAGATGAGGAAACTCATTCCTCATTTCTAGCATGCCTTAAACATCGATTATTATTATTTTTGAATATTTATTTGGCTGCGCTGGGTCTTAGGTGTGGCATGAGGGATCTTTTTTTAGTTATGGCATGTGGGATCTAGTTCCCTGACCAGGGATCGAACCCAGGTCCCATGCATTGGGAACGTGGAGTCTTAGCCACTAGGACCACCAGGGAACTCCCTACATGAATTGATTATTCCCATCTGCCTGCGGGCCACCTTTGAGCTTGGTTTCTCAGTATGAAGGGTCACTAGGACATAATGTGTGAAATCCTGTTTCTCTCGTTGCCTGGAATCTGTGTCTATATTGTGGCTGTGCACGTGAACAGTTTCGGACGTTGTAAATAAATACAGTTCATTTGCCGATTGTTCTTCTCTACTCAGAGTTTGTCTTTAGTCAGGGCAGATCCAGCGTTGGGTGACTGTTTCTCACCGGGACAGAATGATGGCCAGGGGTTGTAGTTGCTGATAACAAATTAACAGGAGAGAAAATGGAAACAGTTTCATGGTGCATTGCTGTTGGGGGTCTTTGCAAGGCTGCTGTAGCATACACACTGCTGATTCGTCTGTGCTTGGGTCTCTCTTTGTAGACAGTGCACACAGGAGGCTGGATCTGGAAGCCAGGGATGAGGTAAGAAAGACTGGAACTGGATCTGGGAGATTTGAGTTGCTGCCCCAGTGCCCGGGCAATAGGCTGGGGAGCAAGCCAGACATCTGGATGGTGAAGCCAAGGCAAAAGTAGGAACTGGGCTACGTTAAGCAGGACAGAATGAATCAGGCCCTGGAGAAAGCACAGTCCCAATGGGGACAGAAAATAGAGTAGCTGGAGAAAGCTGGGACTCGGGAGAGTCCAGGGCCTAGGCAGGCTTTGGTGGTAGTTGCTGAAAACCTGGTTGCCAGGCCCATGAGCCTAGGCCAACTTGGTCTCAGGCCTTTGAGGACTATTTTGCATTTGCTTTGTGGGGCTTTTATGTTGGACATGGTACGTTAATGAGCCAGTCCTGGCAGGTGTGAGGGGGCGAGGCCTCCCAGGAACTGGGAAATATTAGTCATGCCTGAGCACTGATAGAAGATACGGCTTCTCTTGGGGACAGCTGCTGCGAGAGGAGGCCCCGCAGCCGCTAGCCTGCATTACAATCCACGGTCTTGGTTTTATCTTTAATTATTAAAGTCATGGGCTATTTAAACACACCTGAAGCATCATTGTAAATAATTTTCCCTTCTTGGGATCAGAAGAGCTCCAGTAGGGAAGAGGTTTTGTGGCTGTGCTTCTTTCTGGATTGTCCAGGTTGCTTCTGCAAGGAACATACACCTAGGCAGCCAGGATACCCAGAGGATGCCCTTGACTGTGGGTACACACCTCCAAGGGCTGTCTTACACATTGGTGTTTATTTTGTGTGAATCCTTAGTTCAAGGAGTATAGGGTTTTCTTTTGCATTGTAGGCAAGGAAGAAGCCGTGCTGTTAGAAGATGTAAAATATTTAACACTCTCTTTAAAAAATTAAACTGCCCAGGAGCCTTTGATTGGTGGTGTCCATGGCAACATGTATGGTTTTCAGGAGTGTCTTCCTGTGGCTTTGGGGCTCCTCAGAAGCAGGGGGCGGTTGCCACTGGCAGGACTGGCTGGGAGGCAGAGAGCCCACCTGCTCTGTTTGGCTCAGAGGCTGGGCACGTAGCAGGGCTGAGTGACCCTTTCAGAGGCACGAAGCTGGGGGCAATCTGTTTTGATAGTGGAGAGGAGTGAGAGGGAGGAACTCGCCATCCTTTAGGGGCTTGTTCATTCATTTTGTTTTATTGGCCTCTGTTGGCCCCTGGCGCTTACACGTCTCTGTCCAGCCTCAGGACTTTTGCCCATGTGGTTTCCTTACCCTGGAGTGTTCTCTTCTCCCTCACCCAGCTAGCTTTGCTCATCTTTCAGGTTTCAGCTGAAGGCAGCATATTCCTGGGGGGAAGCCTTCTCGGACCCTCTGGAGCATGTTCACCCCCCATTTGAGACTGTCCTGATTCAGTGGTTTTAGACAGAGCATTCTGCATAGCATCTGTGTCAGCCACTTTGTCACACTTGTTTGGCTGATCCTGTTTGTCTGCCCACCCAGCAGTTTGTAGGACCCAGATGCCAGCAGCCGGGCATTCTATCCCTGGTGCCTACCTAGCATGTGCCGGGCCCACAGGAGGTGCTCCCTGTCTGTGGGGCAAATGAATTCCTTTATTAAGTTTTTAGTTCTGTCCCAGATTCTGAGAATACAAAGGGAATCAAACACTCCTGCTGTCCTCGCAGAATTCCTGGCCTAGAACAGTGGGTGAGCTCTCAGGATCGGTATTGAAGGACCCAGAGAAAACATTATCAGTTGAAGTTCTGTTTATTCTTTAACTCAAACAGAAGAGCAAGACGTAGCTTTCCTATTTATAGTAGTCCAGATTTTATCGTTAACTTATAAGTAAATATGCTCAAAGCTATTTACTAATAGGAAGGTATGATCAAACGGATTTTGACCACTGGTCTAAAAGGAGAGGTTGGCACATAGAAGAGTTTTCATGCCAACATGTGATGAGCAACAAGTTAGGGCAAGTACAATGGGCAAAGGGGAGCTGGGCCCAGCCTAAGGAAGGGCACTCCTGGTGAAGATAGGGGTGGTGTAAGAGGGGCAAAGACTTTTTAATAAGGCTGGAGTAAAGACAGGAGGCGGGCCTACTGGATGGCCCTCCTGGTGTTGATGGGGGCTGAGAACTGGGAATACTGAAATGGGTGAGATGCAGCCCCTGTCTGCAGGATGGACACAGTCTGGGTGGGGTCTTCTACTAGAACTGTACAAAACATGCCTTAGGAGACAGACAGTGGGTACCTGGAGTTCAGAAGAGAGTGGGTATTTTGTTTAGGAGAGATCAGGTCTGGTTATACTTTGAAAAATTTCCCATGAAGGTCACACCACTCCCTCTTTTCATTGCAGAAGGGGAAGGGGAGAGAGCTGGGGACTGACTTCCAGCCTCTTTCAAAAACCCCCTCAGGGTTAGGCTTCTCCATGATATTCTCCTTCATCTACTCTGACTTGCTTAATGTGATTTAGATACCCACTCATGGGCTATATTTTCTGGCTTATAAAATTGTATGTGAATAATTGTACACAAACATTGTATACACCATGGCACATGGTATATATAAGTATGAATATTTGGTGCATTCACTTACCTGTGTAATTCTATGCACTCCTTTCTTTTTTAAGTCCCAGGGCTTGAAGTAATTATGTAATTAGAATCCACATAGTGTGGCTAGATAAGGTGTAATTAAAGAGGAAAGCCTAATTTTGGAAGAATGATAAGAGGTCATTTGACTCATTCTGGGCCCCAATCCAATCTGGGAAGAACAGTGAGAGGTCACTTAGATGAACAGAGCTTGAGGCCACGCAGGAGTCCGGACTGGCCTGCTGGACAGAATGCTTCAGTTTCCTGTGAAAGCCATTCAGTGAGCATCCTCCTGGTGTGGGTATCATAGGAGGTCTGGCCATGAATAAGGAAGAGAAGGTCTGGAGCTTAGGGAGGACTCCGGGAGGACATGGGCTCGAGGACAACTAGGATGTCCCAAAGTGGAGATAGGAGGACTCCTGGGGGTGACGGGGATGGTGGGTTGGGGGGGAGTCACAGAGTAGGTAGCATCTAAGATGTCCTTGCTCTTGAAACTCTCCTTACCCTTAAAGGTAAAAGAACTTCCTGGCACCTTAGAGGCACTCAGGTAATGATTGTGGAATGAATGCCAGGCTGAGGTTGGAGGTGGAAGGAATGTAGCCAGGTTGTGGGGTGATGCATTTGTGGTTTGGTGAGGAGGTAAGCTCAGACAGCTCAGCAGTGCGGTGACCCTGGGGGCCAGGAGAATGCCAGAGAATGCCAGGCCGAGGCCTCAGGTCTGGAGGCGGAGCCTTGAAGGGCAACAGGACGGGGAGCCAGGGCGGGAAGGGAAGACTTTCCAAGGAGGCGAGTCACCTGTGACTCCTTGGCCTCCCAGGCCAGAGTCTGGGGAGGGAGCCGAGAGGATCCAAGAGAGAGGGGAGGGGCCTCGGAGGGGAGCAGGGCCAGGCCGGGTGGGCCAAGGAGCTGGAGGAACTGGTGCGTGGGGTCCAAGGCTTGTAGGGCAGGAAAGGTTTGATCTGGTGGGACTGAGGAGCTGTGGCAGGTTTTTAAACAAGAGAGTGGCATGAAAAAGGCATGTTGTCCTTGTCCTTGTTGATGTGATAGGGACCAGGCGGTGGCCCTTTATCAGGGTTCCTGGTCTTCGTGATGAGAAGGAGGTGCGACACGAGGCAGGGGGAGAGGTGGAGGTGACCGTGAGCTTCCCAGCCTGGGAGGATGGTGACGCTTGAGACAGGAGAGGGCCAGGCTGATGGGCAAGAGGCTGTGAGCAGAGGCTTGGTGTGTCTAGAGTCCTGAGTCTCCGGTCCTAACCCAGCCCTGCCTTTGAACTAGCTGAGAGATCTTGGGCCAATTCCCTGATCTCCTGGGCTCTTTATGGCAAGGGGAAGGATCTGGGCTGGAGATCTGTGAATTTGTGAGGCTGCCCTATGGGGGTGAGCAAAGAAACATCTTCCTGGAGTGGGCAGTGGGTGTAGGGGAGAGGCTCTGGGTGATCAGGTTGGATGAAGAATTTGGGGGAGAAGAATATTCAGACTCACCCTGCCCTCTCAGGGTGCTTATGAGACCCTGACATAAGGGGCATATAAAATCTCAGCCAGGACAGTGTTGAGGTCTCTGCTCCATTCTGAGTGGAGCAGGGGAGGGGTTAATCTTCCTGGATTCACAGAAAGGAAATTCTCAGGGCAGGGAACTGGCTTTTAGTGAACTCCTACCCCCTCCTCTCCACCTGCCCCTCCCACCCCACTCCCCAAGTCAGCTTTTGGGAAACTGTGGCCTTGGACCTTTAGAAAAACGAGTTTGTGTGGAGAAGGTTTCCTGACAGAGGAGGGCTTGGATAGAGCCTGGGGAAAGGGCAGATGGAAGGACTTCCCAGAGAAGGAGAGTGACCCAGAGTTACAGTACAGGATTTCAGATGGAGAGCCCAGAACGGAAAGCAGACATATTTTGAATACCTAGTGTGTGTGTTAGCTCTGTGCCAGGTGCTTTCATGATCGTTGTCTCGTAATTTTGACCTCATTTCTGCCTCTATTATCCCATTTTACAGATAAGGCAGCAGGATAAGACAGATGAACTAATTTGCCCAAGGTCTCAGAATGGCAGGATTTCATTTCTCAGGGGAACCTAGGGAAAAGGGGGAAAGATGTGTCTTTGTAACACTTATTCCTTCTTAAGCACTTACTGAAAATGTGGGTCCAGCCGCCCTCTGTGCTGCGGCATTCCAGTATAGCACAGAATCTTGGTGATCTCCAGGGTCTAAATCTCTTACTTTATGGATTAGGAAACTGAGGCCCAGGAGAAGGGCTATGCCAGGGTCAGGAGCAGAATAGGGATGAAAACTAGGAGAGTCTGGAGACTTCGAGACTGTTACGGCTCTTTTAAGGCCTCCCTGTGGAAAAGTTTGTTTTTAGACAACAATGGAACCCTTTGTCTGGAGAGTTGGTCTGGGCAGGGTTGGAGCTGAAAGATTCTGTGTGTGTGTGTGTGTGTGTGTGTGTGTGTGTGTGTGTGTGTGTTCTTTCCTTCACTTTAACCTCAGATGCCTTTGAACCAGCAGGAAGGATTCCTTAAGACCAAAGGTTAAGACCAAAGGCATTTAACAGGTGGAAAGGGCATAGGAAGTGTAGGGGGGGGGGTGGGGGGTGGGGGGAGAAGATCAGAAACCACAGAAATAGAAGATTAAACTCTAGGCTTGGCTAAAAGGAATTTTCCAGGCCTGTAAAAACTCACTAACGTTTATCAGATCCCCACTGTGCCTGGCAGTCTTTATGTGTCATTTTTATGTAACTGCCATGGCCGAGGTGCTGTTGATTGCTCCCATTTTATAGATGAAGGAACTGAGGCTCCAAGAGGCTGTGATGTGCCTCATGTCACAGAGATAGTAAGACGTAGAGCCAGGACTCCAGCCCATATCCACCTGATCAAAAGCTCTGCCTGTAACCCCTAAGGTGTTTTATAGTACTGGGAGCGTCAGGAGTCTGAATATTTGGGGATATACAGAATAGCACATTTAGGGAGCGAGCCCTTCAGCCATGGTTCTGTGGAGGCAGTTTTACTCCTATGGGACATTTGGTGATGTCTGGAGAGATTTCGCTTGTCATGTAGGGGGTGCTCCTGGCTTTTGGTGGGTAGAGGCCGGCATGCTCCTCATATATCCTGGAGTGCAGGATGGCCCCACCACCAAGTTACCCCACACCAGATGTCAGTGCTCTGAGGCTGAGCACTCCTGCCCCTGGGGGGCCTGGGTGTGTCTTTACCTCAGGCATAGGGTGCGTAGAAGGCCACCTGGAAAGCCCACCTGAGTTGTTCCCTTGCCTTCAGGGACTTGTGTTGTACCTTAGGGGATGTTTGCAGTTTGGGTTCCTCACTGATTCCCGAGGGGCTGGCGTGGTGGTTGTGGAGAGTGGAGGCCTAGAGGAAAAATTCCAGTAAGCCCAGGGTGGCCCAGGGCTGCGGAGCTGCAGCAGGTGAGAGGTGGGTGGGTCCAGTCCTGACTGCCAGGAACTCATTCGACTGTCTCTGGGTATCACCGAAATAAGAAGAGATGCAGCTAATTGTCTGTTTTTTTCCTTCGTAAAAGGAAGTGGTCACTGTGACCACTCACCCCCGGAATGTCTGAGAAGGGGGTACCCATGTCCTTCGTAAAAGGAAGTGGTCACTGTGACCACTCACCCCCGGAATGTCTGAGAAGGGGGTACCCATGTTGCAGTTGCCCTTGGAAGTGACCGTGACGCTTGCCAAGCTCCTTTGTTACTAGTTACTGTTTAATCGGACTCTTGTCCGCCAGGGCCACTCAGGGTAGAGCTGCAGACATGTCTGGGAAAGCCTGGGCACCCATGGCCCTTACTTGAGCTTCTCTGAGCAGTTTTATCTGCACATTGTCAGTGGCGGAGCCCCCTCTTCCAGGTCAGGTACAGGCAAAGCATGTGTGTGTTCTTGTCTTGCGTGGTATATGTCACCAGGTGAGACTTTGGCCTCAGCAGGCCTTCCCCTGTGACCCCTGTGTCAGGCTCTCCCTCCGTTGCCAAGCTTCCATCGCAGCGCCTTTCCCCTGCTGGCCCTCCCAGCCTTCTATCACCTGGGCCCCGCCCCAAGACCTCCTTTCTGAAGCTCTCTGGGCACATGAGCTGCCAGAGTCACCTCCCCACTCCAGACACCCTCTGCCCAGTGACTCCTCTGGTCATTTATCCGGTCATTACATCCTCCTGCTGCTGTGTCATCTTCTGACCTCTCCAGGGGTTCACTCCCTAGTGGTGTGGGCTTGGGTGAGTCACTTAATCTCTGGAGAAGCAACGTAATGTCAAAGCAGGTAACCTTAGTCCCCTCCTAGCATCAGTGTGGAAGGGGAAGCACAGCTCTTGGATGTGGGGCGTTTCTCTAAGGTTGGTGGAAATTTAGGCTCCCCTTGGATCCCATACAGATTTGTGGAGAACTTGGAACTCCTTGTCGGAATGCTGTCTCCAGACTAAATGAGGAAACTTCTCTAATAGTAATTCTTTGCTCATCAAATGTTTGGTGAGTGCCTGTTGTGTCTAGAGGTGTGTGGGGGGTTCAACAGGGCTGTACGTTGGGTCTCTTGGGCACGACCTTTAAGGAGCCCCAGCCCTGTGGGGTACTGGGGTACAAAAACTTAACCAAGGAGCTTCCAGCATATCACCCTGTTTCCATCCTTACTACCTGCTGTCACAATTGTGTACACCACCCCCCACCACATACACCAAAGTTCCATAAGAGGTGGAACTTTTTCAGCCTTCTTCACTATGTGCCCAACACATAATGTGCAGTTAGTAAATACTTGTTGAATGAATGCAGTCAAGAATGGCGCCATTTGACTTGGGTTTTGCAGGGAGAGTAGGGCTTCCCTGGTGGCTCTGATGGTAAAGAATCTGTCTATAACGCAGGAGACCCAGATTCAATCCCTGGGTGGGGAAGATCCCTTGGAGAAGGAAATGGCAACCCATTCTAGTATTCTTGCCTGGAAAATCCCATGGACAGGAGAGTCTGGCGGGCTACAGTCCATGGGGGTCACAAAGAGTCAGACATGACTGAGTGACTAACACACAAAAGCCTTGCAGGGAGAGTAGGAGTTAGACCTCTGTAGGTGGTGCTCTGGCCAGCGCTGGGGTCGGGTGGAGGCAGGAGGAGGAAATGCTGGGAACAAATGCACAGGGATAGTAAAGCCCAGGGTGTGCTGTGTGACTACAGGTCCATTGGAATTGGAGCTGCAAAATGCAGAAAGACCGGAAAGGTAAGCTGGGGCCAGGGGGTGGAGAGTCTTGAATTCAAGCTTATGGTAAAGAGACTGGATTTGTTCTACAGTTGATGACCTCACCTTCCAATTTGCTTCTAGGGTGGCTCTGCCTCTTACTCCAATGTGATTATTAATGGAGCCCCCTATCTCTCAGGTGTCCCTCTCTGGGTGATGGTCAGATGGTCCTGCTGTCCTAAAGGCTGTGGGGAGCCCTGGGTGGGACATGGTCAGGCTGGCCTTGGGGAGATCAGTGCCCACAGTCCTTGGTGAAGCCTGGAGGCGGGAGATGAGACATCCCAAGTTCAGGTAATTCAGGCCTGAGCTTGACGAATTGTGGTGACATCTGAAAGGAGGAGATGGTTACGAGAGAGGAGAAAAGCTGAAGTGATACCACACATGGTCTCTAAGATTACTCCAAAGCGAATCTTCCAAAGACAGACCCGCTCTAAAAGTTCCTGCATCCTGGACAAGCGGTCTTCTAACTGGAAGTTAGGGCTGATAAGAAAACCATTTACAACGCGCCTGTTTCCTGAGCAATTAAAAGCCAGAGAAGCTTCTTCCCAGCCTCCAAAACATTCTGGTGCAACACACTGGTATTCATTTTCCTAAACCCCAGCATTGTTCCTTGGAATTTAAAATAGGTTATGAATGTGCCTGATGTCAGGGAAGATAAATCTGTGAGGAGGACTGTAGTCAATACATTTCCTTTTTAAGTAGAAACAATATAAAGAGCTTAATTCAGACCCGAATCAATCTCACTTTGTTGCCGTGATTGTGTAAAACCTGAACTGCTTTATGTCTGACACACTGTTTATATCCCCCAGTGTTCCCCATCTCAGCTGGCCCTGAATGCAGTCAAAGCCTTTTTAGGCCATGCACAGCGCTCTTCTCTCAGGGCTGTTTTCTTGTCTGTTGAAAAAGGGTTGTGCTGTGAGCAGGGATTTCATTTAATCTCTAGGGCTGCTCTTCAGGGTGGCTATTTGATGGTGCCCCCAAATGAGCTTGCTTCCTTTGTTCAGGAGAGTTGGAAGGTTAAATTCTTTGGCTTTTTTTTTTCCCATTGAAAAGATAATCACATTAAAAAATGGTTGATACATATACTTTGTTCAGAAGTAAAAATATTACTATAAAAATGTTTATTGAAAAATTTCATTCTCATCCCTGCCAGGTCCACTTCCCTTTCTTCCCAGACCTGGTCCCCATTAGGTGGGCTGAGTATACATTCCAGCTTGCCACGGCAGTCCTACTTTAGGGTCTTTGTCCCCGGGAATCATCAATAACAAACTCTTTCACTGGCAAAACTGATTTCATCCTCCCTGTTTAGGTGATAAATGATATATTCTCTAAAGGTTGGTAATTTTTTTTTTTGAAGTTTCTTATGTATTCCTCCCAATTTTTCTATATGCAGATACATAGGAGGTGATATACATTGCCTTTGTTACGGAACAGTATATCCTGGAAAACTCCACATCAGTAGAAATGGAATTTCCTTATGCTGTTAAACTGTCTTTGGATAGGAATGTTTGTAGACTGGTAGGCAATGACCTTTCTCTTGGTTTATCAGTTTAACTGCTCTTTAAGAGTTGCTTCTGTTTACCTAAGGAGAAACAAAAGGCTGTGGGAAATGAAACGAGCTTCCTTCACTTAGGAAAGCCAGTTCAGTAGTAAACTTATCCAGGAAGCATTTATGAAGTACCAGCTTTATGCCTAAAATGGTGCTAGGCACTTGGGATGAAGTGGGTCTCCCCTTCATTGCCACGTGCCCACATGCTTCAATATCCAGCTCAGATGCCTCAGCTCTTCATGAAACCTTCCCTGATTCCCCAGCCAGAACTCTTTGACATCTGCACACATTCACTTACTCACCCGTTATCTATCCATCCATCCATCCATCCATCCATCCATTTATCCATTTCATGAAGCAGCCTTTACTGAGTTCTTCCTTGTGCCAGGACCCGTGCTAGAAATGAACCAGGTGACAAGCCTCTTTGCTGTCGGAGACGGAGAGAGATGAGCAAACAGGCGATTACAGTGTAGGGTCTTAGCTGGGGTGATAGCATCGTCATTGCTCAGCTGTGGGGAAACACAGAGAGATGGACACCTGATTACTATCAAGTTTGGGGGAGTTGGGGAGGCTTTCTGAAGACACTTCTTCTAGTGGGACTTACCTTTAATTTCTGCTGTATTTGCTTCATTTTCACTGGTACACTGAGGTCCTTCATCTTCTCAGCTCTAGACCCTTCTCCTGTCACTTCTACCCCTGGTGAAGTGCTCTGAATTTAATAACCACTCAGATATTAAGTGAAAAACAGACCTGGCCATCCTGGTTTATCTAGGCAACTAGTATCCTCAAAGGCCCCTCTAAATAAGTGCCTGCCCCTCCCTTCAGTCCTTTTTTTCCCCACACGAAGCCTTCTCTGTCCCCACTTCCTCCACTGCCTCTACCCTGTCTTTGATTAATGCTGAAGAGCTGCGTGAATAGAGCCCCAAGTCTCACCCCCTCTTGGGTCTTAGTTTCCCCGTTGGAAGGAGCGGGTTGGGGTCCGACCCCTGAGGACACTGCACCTCTGACATTTCAGAAACAATGCTTTCAGGACTCTGCCAGCGCCTTCTTTTATCTTCTCCTAATAAGTCCAGCTTCCCTTGCAGTTTCCTGGTGCCACAGGGGGTGATTGGTGCACGGTAAGAGATAGCCAGACCTTCTAATAAAGTTGAAAGGGCCACGGGGAGCGCGGGGATGGTGGGGCGAGGGGCCGTGGGCCGCTGTGCTGTGTGGTGTGCGTGGCACTGAAAGGGGATTCAGGTAACGGCTCCGGCCGCTGCTGCACAGGAAACCAATAGTCACGGGACAGGGTTCTGGCCGAATGTCAGCAGACGTTTCCCTAAAACTGTGCTGAGCAGCCTTTCGTGGGAAGAGGTGAGGCTTGTTTGACAACTTGCTTTACACAGGAAATAGGAGGGCCCTGGTGTGACCCAAAAGGAACTGGGACTTAGAGTTTGCCTGTGTGCCTAGCCCTGCTCTGCATGTCTAACATTCCATTAAAGCAGTAGCTCTTCCACTTTGGGGAGCATCACGATCTCTTGGGGGGTTCTTGTTAAAAATGCATATTCCTCTCTGAGGGGAACCCAGGAATCTGTATTTTCCATGCTGTCCCCTAGGTTTGTACAGGTTCTCTGAATATTTTCAGCTGCAAGTTACAAACTCCAACTCAGACTGGCCAGCAGTAGGGAAACTCATTGTCTCTCAGACAGGAGGGGTGCTCCACAGAGCTGCATGACTGCTGTTCACGTGACCTGCAGTGTGACTATGCCCCCCTCCCCTGAGCTGTGCTGTGGGGCAATTCTGAATCCAGAGGTAGGGTGGGCTTTGGAGTTGACTCAGGGGCTCCATGATGTCAACAGGGCCCCAGGTTCTTCCCATCTCTGTCATCTTGGATGCTGGTTTCATCTGCCGGCTGTGGCACTTCCAAACGTTTTAGTCGGACACAGGCACATCCAGAGGAGGAACAAGGACACAGGTCGACTCCTGGCTCGCTCTCAGGTACAGAGGCACCCCCAGCTCTCTTCCACCATGCCTCCTTGGCTGGAGTGGGCCAGTCACTGTTCACTGGGGGTGACCACACTCCTGGAGCCATCTGGAGCAGCGGTGGGAATCCGGATACAGCAGAGTCTCCTGTAGGAAGGAAGAAGGACCAGGGACTAGGGGCTGGGGAGGAGTCCATCGGGGCCCAGCACACAGGTGGTTTGCAGATCACAGACTGAGAAACACTGCCTCCCATCATCCTGAAGGGCTCGGGCTGTGGGTAAGGTTATCTCTGCCTTGCAGATGAGGAAATGAGACTCAACTGAGCTCCAGTGACTTGTAGATAACACACCGCCAGAAGGTTGTGGGCTGGGAGTGAGGGAACTGGGGTGTTTGTGAGGCCTTTTTAGCCCTAGGAGAGTACGTAATCATCCTATTTTGCCTTCCTGAAGTGTCAAAGCAGCCCTCTTCATTTCTGATTTCTCCTCCGACTGCAATTACACATGGCAGGGGGCCTGTAGGAAGAATTCTCTGGGCACCAGGAAAACTGTATATTGTGCTTCCCCCACGTCCATGTGGGCAGTGCCTGAAAGCAGTTGAAAAAATAATCTCAGCTCCAGTTTTGGGGGGCTATGCCTGTCAGTCCCTGTGCTGGGTACAGTGGCTACATCATCTTGAATTTTGGCAGCAACCTCTTCAGTTAAGTTGTGTTATCTGGGTATTTCTGGCTGGGGCACTGAGGCTCAGGAAGGAGAAGCTGGTGGGTCCTAGCGGTGGTGGTGGCAGAGCTAGGATGGTCAACACCCAGCGTCTGAGCAAGTGCTCCCTGCTCCACGCTGCGGCTTATCAGCAGCTGCCAGCCCTGTTATGCCCCTGAAGGCAAGTTCTCAGGGAAAGGGGTTTCAGCGTCCAAACAGCTTCAGAGGAGCCGAATGTTTCCTATGGGAATAATTCTCAGGGCATTAGAAAAAATATCCTGAGCATAATAAACACAAGAAAGAAACAGGAAATCTGGTTTTGTTGTATAACCGCTAAAATGCGAATAGGATAAACTCTCCAAAGAACCCAAAGGTTTGTTGGATTTGAAAATGGAAGGCTTTAGGGACTTCCTGGGCAGTTCAGTGGTTAAGACTCCACTCTTCCAGTGCAGGGGGCATGGGTTCAATCCCTGGTTGGGGAACTAAGATCCCACAGGCCACGTGGTGCAGTCAGAAAAAAAGAAAAAGGAAGGTCCTGACTGAGAGGGTAGGAGAACCACCCTGGCTTCAGGAGATGGTAGGTCAGTGGTGGACAGTGTGATAGCGAGGAAGAGAGCTGGCTGCAGGGTCTGAGTGTAAATGCCTCGCTTTCCCCCCCGCCCCCGTCTTGCTTTCGTGCTGTGTGACCTTGGGCAAGTCACTTAGCCTCTCAGAGCAAGATGAGGTCCTAGCTGCAGCTCCCCAGGCCGAGGGAGCAGAGAGGTAAAGGGTGGGGCAAGCCTTGCCAGCTGGGCAGGGCTTGTGGAGGTGAGAATGTCAGGGTGTCAGGACAGAGTAAACCTTGAAGTTTTAAACTTAGTGCTGCTTTAAGGTGGTGAGCTGTTAGTTGTGTCCAGCACAGGGACGCCTCACAGCCGGTGGGGGGACGGTGTCTGGCTGTGGCCTCGTTTCAAGGAGAGATCAGCTTTGCCTGAAAAGCCTCCCTTTTAAGCTCTGGATGTTTGGAGTCCCTCCAAGGGTGCGTTGCCTGGCCTGTGCCTTGGGGAGTATTGCCCACAGGTGTCTGGGAAGAGAGGGCAGCAGGACCAAGTGGGCAGAGGTGAGCTCCCCAGGCTCTGTTCAGAAGGTACAGACCGTGAGTGGTGTAGGAGGACCCTGGGGGCTCTGGGAGCCATGGATACACTGGGAGGAGGGAGCTGACTGTGTGTTGAGGATGGACCACAGGTGTGTGTGGGTTTGGGAGAATCGACAGGTGAGGCCCTTTCCCAGTACAGCCACCACACCTCTCTGATGGTGGTGGCACTGGAGAGACAGTGACTTGACTTTTCAAATATGAACAGAGCAAATAATAGGGATTTTTTTCATTTTCCCAGGGAAATACATCAGCAACTTTGTAGGGTTTTGAGTCTGCAGCAAAGTATTTCAGATTCCTTTCTCTCTCTCATTCTTCCTGCCCCTCCTCCTTTGTTGACACCTTCTAAACATTTGTTTAGAACAACTTATGCTTGGCAAGCTGAGCTTGGGGCCCAGGTTTCAAAGACCAAAATCATTGCCCTCGAGGAGTCTCCTAGGTAAACAAAGGTGATTACAAACCTGAGTGCTAATGGGCATCACAGGGTCCTCTGGGAGAGGTAGGAGGAAAGGACAGTTACTTCTCAGAGGCCGTGATACCAGAAAGGGGCTGAAAGCTGGGCAGAGCATGTGCCAAGTGGCCCAGCCCTTTGGAAGGCATTCTAGGCAGAGGTGGGTAATAGCATTCATCTGACAGTAACCAAGTTCATAACCAAGTTCACCCTGTTTAAGAGGGTGATGCTCAAGTGGAAGAGACTCAGTCCCTGCCCTGTAGGTGCTCACAGGAAATGATCATGCAGGTGACAGTGTGACTGGACGTGGACACAGTCCTGTGGAAGCAGATAGGCCCTCAGTCATATAACTCAGTTGTATTTGCTTATCAGTCTTCCTGCCGGGGGTCCCTTAGCAGGTTCTTTCATTACTTCTCACCAGCGAAAGGCTCTGTTTAAGAAGCTAGCTTGCTGCCTGCTACCCTCAGGGTTGACTGTACCTTTCCACAACTTGTGGCATCTCTTTATACTTATGGATCTGTTCCTGGTGGAGCCAGCCCTGGATTTAGGAAGTTGGACTTGGGCAAGGTACTTCACCTCTCTGAGCTTTACTTTCACTTATTTAAAAAAAAACAAATGAAAAAACAGCCGTTGGATTAGGTCAGGTTTTCCATGCAGCAGCCTAGGGATCACCTACCTTAGAATGTTAGGGTGCTCCTTGACATACCGAGTCCTGGGGGGTGGGGGTAGCGCCTCTCCCCATTCATTCAGTCAGACTCTTGGGAGTGGGGCCTGGGATTCTGCTGTTAACAGGCTCTGCAGGTGATGCCTGGACGTCTTAAAGTTTGGGGAGCTGGGCTCCGTGACTTCAGCCTCTATTCTTTCCAGCCCTAAGCTCCTCAGCCATAGGTATGGCCACAGGAACTGGAAAAATAAAATGTTAGTTCTCTTGATGTTTTATCCTAGCTCTGATGCCTTCAGCAAACTGCTCCTTAGTTTAGGTGTCCCGAATCTTGACGGTGTGTGCTTGTGAGTGGATCAGCAGGCTGGCTTTGATATTCTTGAGGAAGAAAAGCCCTGTTGACGTGCACCTGAACGTGGCTGTCAGAATCTGTTTATGAGCTGAATCATTACAATAAACACCCATCTTAACTTTTTATCTCTGGCTTTGCAGTGTTTGCCCGGCTTCCCTCTTCTGAGTCATTCTCCCTTGGCTCCTGCATTCTGACGGGGTCATCTGCATTGTCTAACTTGGAGCCAAAGGTTTCATCCTCTGTTTGATAAATGACATCTCTGCTCTAGGTCGCCTCCGATCATCTTTGTGAGGTTTTTAAGGGAGGCTCACAAGCCTTTAATAGCAGTCCTCATTCTTCTGGTGATGTATCTGAAAACACAGTTTTTAGTGTTCAAAGCCAGTGACTAAAGGCTAGTAATGTATGTCTGCTGGGAGTCTCCCTCAGTTTCTTATCCTTTCCCTTCAGAAATCTCCTAAAAGCCCTTAGGATTCCACAGTGTTGGTGATTTTGAGAAGCTGCTTCCTGAAAACATTGTCAGCCTGACTGCTTCATATCACTCAGATATGAACGCAGTGGTCTTAAGTGAGGACATTGTATTTTGTTCCACCATAAAGATGAAACCTTGACACCTAGTATTTTAGGTCTTAAAAAATTAAAAGCTTTCCTCTGGATCTTAGTTCATTTCTCATCTTGTTATTCTGTGCTGTGGTTTTCTTTGTCAAAATTGATCTGTAAACACAGAATTTTATACTAGTAAATTCTGGTGAAGCCCTCCACACAACCCAGCTGGGAGAAATGCAGAGCTGTCTTGAAACTATGAAAAGAGGTGGATGTGGGCGTGTACCCCAGAAGGCAGGGCTGGTGTGACTCTTTCCTGTGTTCCCCAAGGGTCTTGCACAATTCTCTGCCCACAGTGGCTGTCCAATAGGTGGCTGCTGGAAGAATGGATTTAAAAAATATAATAGATCAGTTGTTAAACTGACGAAGGCGTGCAATTCAAAGGAAGGGGGAATCAGTTTGATTTTGAATTTGCCCTTGGTTCTTTGTGAAGTTTAATTTTCATGGAAATACCAATTAGATGCCCGATTAGTTGCAGTGCAGAATGGCGGAGAGAAGAGGCAGACGTTGCATGCATTCTAAGTACTTTGGTTCATCTGTTCGTTGTTTATTATTTGCCAGTCATTTTGTTAGATAATCCCGAGGGACTAACATCCCTTCATTTTGTGTCCAGGGAAACTGAGGCACAGGAGTGAAGTAACTTCTCTAAATTTACACAGTGTAGCTGTTGGCAGGCTGCTGCTGCTAAGTCGCTTCAGTCGTGTCCGACTCTGTGTGACCCCATAGACGGCAGCCCACCAGGCTCTGCTGTCCCTGGGATTCTCCAGGCAAGAACACTGGAGTGGCTTGCCATTTCCTTCTCCAATGCATGAAAGTGAAAAGTGAAAGTGAAGTTGCTCAGTCATATCTGACTCAGCGACCCCGTGGACTACAGCCCACCAGGCTCCTCCGTCCATGGGATTTTCCAGGCAAGAGTAATGGAGTGGGGTGCCATTGCCTTCTCTAATTGGCAGGCTAGTTGACCCATAATCAAGACGGATTTAGAGGGCTTCCCTGGTGGTCCAGTGATTAAGAATTCACTTTGCAATGCAAGGGACACCAGTTTGATCCCTGGTCCGGGAAGATTCCCCATGCCTCAGAGCACCTAAGCCCGTGTGCCACAACTACTGAGCTCAGGCTCTACAGCCCGTGCTCCTCAACAAAGGAAGCCACTGCAGTGAAAAGTCCGTGCATCGCGATGAAGAGTAGACCCCTCACACCACAGTTAGAAAAAGCTTAAGTGTAGCAGTGAAGACCTAGTGTAGCTAAAAAAAAAAAAAAATTTTTTTTTTTTAAAGAATGATTTAGAGGGTACCTCTTCTCTGCTGGAATGCACCAGAATCAAAATTTAGCTTTACAAAAGTTATTAGAGATCAAGGAAGTCCCCTTGGAATGTAGAGTCACTTTGTGACATTCTGTGCCTTGGCTTTTTGGTTTTTGCTGGTCTCTCTGAGGATGGGGAGTTCACTGTTCACTGAGGCAGTTCATTTAATTTTTGAATACTTCTGATTATTATAATTCTTTAATATGAGCTGTCATCAACTTGTCTCATAATTTTCTCTTTTGGGCACCATATCTCAGTGTATCTACACACCGTGATTAATTACTTCATTCATTCAGGCGTATGTGTTGAGCACCAGCATGGTTTCAAGTTCAGAAATAAGAGTAAACAAGAGGTTGGAACTTGCCTGGCTGTCCAGTGGCTTAAGACCCTACCCTTCCAATGCAGGGCGCATGGGTTCGATCCCAGGTCAGGGAACTAGATCCCACATTTGGCAACTAAAGATCCCGCATGCTGCAACTAAGATCCACTGCAGCCAAATAAATAAGTAATTTTTAAAAGCCTTAAAAAAAAAGAGTAAACAAGAGACAAGGTTCTTACCTCCTAGAGTCTGATGTTAGTGTAGTAGAAGGATCATTAAACTAAATGTCAGCAAGTCAAGGCAAAGACATTTACTAAAAGAAAAAAAAAGAAACGAAAGTTTTTTATCACTTGCAACCTGTATGAACTTGGCTAAGACACTTGAGCATCTGTTCTCACTTCATCTTGCAGAGAATATTATCCCATTGGACCTTCCAAAACAGTGGAAGTTCACTGGGGTGATGGTGCCTTGTAAAATGGTAATTGCTGTCTATTACTAAGAGCAATGGTAGCTCTTGCTTCTAGAGCAGCAGTTCTCAAAGCATTGGTCCTCCAGCCAGCAGCATCAGCATCACTGGGAACTTGCTAGAGGTGCAACCACCACCCCAGACCTGCTGATTCTGAAACTCCGGGTGGGTGGGGCCTGAGTTTTTACGAGGGCTCCAGGGGAGTCCGATGCCCGCCCTCACTGAAGAACTACTGTAGACTAGGGCAGTGGTTCTTAGTCTTGACTGCACAGTAGAGTCACCTGAGAGGAGGGCATTTAAGCCTGTACGTGCTGTGTCCTGACAAGTTAGGTCAGAATCTGGGCAGGGCTCCTGTGGAAGCCACTTGTGTGATTCACTTGTGCAGCCGGAGCTGGAGGGGCCAGAGGTTGGGAGGGTGAGGAACACGGATGGTGGAGCTGCCCAGTTTGATGTGAGTCCCCGATCTGCCCCTTGCCAGCTCTGTGGCTTTTGGCAAGAGGACTCTGGCCTCAGTTTCCTCGTTTTCATAATAAGGATAAAAATGCTTATCCCTCAGGGTTGTAACAGTCAAGCGAGATGATGTGTGTTATGTCCCCGAGGATCTGTCTGGGCTGTGGTAAGTGAGCTAGGATGGAATTTCTTGGTGGTGGTCTTGGGGTTTTGAAGTTGATGGTGCTCATCTCTCTACACTAAGCCTCTTTACCACTTCCTTCATAATTTCCAGCCCCCTCTTTTGGAAAACTCTATTTTGTCCATGACTCTCTTTAAAAATCAATGTCCCATATTCCAGCTTTTGAGAATCAACTTTGACACCAACCAATATTTTCTCCATACCATAAATACTCAATAAATCTTGCAGCTACTCAAAAAGATTTTTTTTAATTAATTAATTTATTTTAATTGGAGGCTAATTACTTTACAGTATTGTAGTGGTTTTTGCCATACATTGACATGAATCAGCCATGGGGGTACATGTGTTCCCCATCCTGAACCCCCCTCCCACCTCCCTCCCCACTCAAAAAGATTTTATAAATTAAGAGGGAGGGAATATACTTAGAGCTGATTCACATTGTACAACAAAAACCAGCACAATATTGTAAAGTAATTATCCTCCAATTAAAAATACATTTTAAAAAAAGGTAAAAAAAAGCAATGTCCCATTTGACAATATCCATCACAATTACAAATGCATCCACTTTTTGTCCTTGTAATTCCAATTCTTTGTTTTATGCTTATGTCCACACATGTGAGAAATGATGTTTGTTTCGTACAACGTGGTTTGCAGTAGCACAAGGCTGGGATAACGTAAGTGCTCATCAGGCTAGGGTCTCCAAGCAGGTGAACCCTGTGTGGCCACAGAAGAGAGTGAGACTGCTTCTCAGGTCACTGGTGTAGAACTCTGTAGGATATATATATATATATATATAAGTATCTTTAATATCTTCATTTATTTATTTTTGGTTGTGCTAGGTCTTTGCTGCTGTGTGTGGGCTTTCTTTAGTTGCTGTGAGCAGGGGATACTCTTCATTGCGGTGGCTTCTCACAAGCACAGGCTCTAGGCATGCAGCCTCAACAGTTGCTGGCACACAGACTTGGTTTCCCCTTGGTATGGGGGATCTTCCTGAACCAGGGATCAAACCCATGTCCCCTGCATTGGCAGGCAGACTCTTATCCACTGTGCCACCAGGGAAGCCCTAGAATATGTTTAAGTGAAAAAGGCAGTGTATGGAGCAGCATATACGGTGTGCTGCCGTTTGTGCAAAAAGAGGAGAGCATGTTTATTTGCTTGTACATGCACGCCGTGTCTTTGGAGCACAGAAGAAATGGGTAATGTTGGTTGCCTCTGAGGACAACACTAGGGGACTGCTGGGCTGGGTGGAATAGAGAGTTTGCATGATAAACTATTGGGTGCTTTTCACATTATGTGATTTTAACCCATTAAAGAATATCATTGAAAGTGTGACATCTTGAGCTTAATCCTGAGCTTGACCGCTGTGGGGTACAGTGGGAGTGTTGCCATTTTCCTGTGAACTGGACACTGGCCTACTTTTGATGCCATTTAAGATTGCATTACTCTTGGCGCTGTGGGCTCCGATGAACCTCACGGTCAGAGACGGCACCCAGCTCTGTTTCACGTGGATGGTTGCCAGGGCAGGTCTCGGACGCGAGGAAGTTTCAAAGTGCTCCCACCCACCCTGGACTGGCACAACCGGCTTTGTTTTTGGCCCAGAATGCTGGGCTGTCAGGATCGTTTGAATCTTGATTCTGCTATCTAAAGCATTAACTCTTTTTTCCTGTCCTGGGCCATCTGGGGCATTGATGAACCTGCCTCTTGCGTCTATCTTTAGTCAAGTCATTGCTGAGAAGACATTGGACAAGGTGCGGAGAAGAATAAAACACTGTGTTGTGCTGACAGCTTGTTTCTCTAGCTTATCATCAAGCCATTGGAGACACCAGGGTACACATCTGTAGAGTGCTGCTGCTGCTAAGTCGCTTCAGTCGTGTCCGACTCTGTGCGACCCCATAGACAGCAGCCCACCAGGCTCCGCCGTCCATGGGATTTTCCAGGCAAGAACACTGGAGTGGGTTGCCATTTCCTTCTCCAATGCATGAAAGTGAAAAGTGAAAGTGAAGTTGCTCAATTGTGTCCGACTTAGTGACCCCATAGACGGCAGCCCACCAGGCTCCTCTGTCCTTGGGATTTTCCAGGCAAGAACACTGGAGTGGGTTGCCATTTCCTTCTCCAATGCATGAAAGTGAAAAGTGAAAGTGAAGTTGCTCAATTGTGTCCGACTTAGTGACCCCATAGATGGCAGCCCACCAAGCTCCTCTGTCCTTGGGATTTTCCAGGCAAGAGTACTGGAGTGGGGTGCCATTGCCTTCTCCGATAGAGTGCTGACCGCAGGGCTAATAGGAAGAGAGACCCGGAGCTCATCCAGGTGTAGTAAGTGCTGTGAGACATACACAAAGTACAGTGACAGCCCAAAGAGAGAGTGATGAGCATTCTGTTGGGGTAGTTGTTCAGCTGAATGAATGGTCAAGATGCTTGACTATTTCATTAACTTATCCACAAGTGAATCATGGGAGTTTTTTAAGATGCTTTGCTGAAATCAACATATATAAGATATATGTGTATAGAATCTCATTTCACCTGACCTGTGAGCTTGGTAATCACAAGAAACAACTGGTTGCATTTTGATACAGCTCGGTCATTTGGCCATTGTAGACCCATAGTACCTTTTCCCAGCGTTCATTCCTTTCTAAAAGTCCTCAAACCATTAGTTCTATAGTTGTGCCAGAAATCATTCTTGGTTTGCAGTTATCAGGGCTTTTTATTTGTAGGTGTCAGCATTGCCTTCCTTCTTGCTTTGAAATTGGGACATTTGCCCATGTCTCGTGCCATCAGACCCCTTTCTCCTTTGTCTGATTTTGAAGTTTATCAGTTGCGGTTCTAAGAAAGTTTTATAGTCAGTTAAATATGCACGAAAGAAATTATATGTTATCTAAGGGAAATTTGGAACCACATCAAAAAGTGGAAAGAATGCTAAAACAAATCAGTCATGGCGTGACCCTGCAGCTCAGCCCCTGTTAACATTTTGGTGTTGTTTCTTCCAACTATGTGAAAAATAATCAAAGCTTACAATCACACTGCTTGAAATGACTATGTGGTTTATAGGGGGAGCCTGATGTGTAAGCTTGTTAGTAAAATTTTAGAGGAATGTGACTCGGGTATGTTTAGAGGGTAGTGGAAGCATCGAAAGAGAAGAAAGGGATCAGCTTCACCTGGGCAAGGGGATGGCTAGGAAAGGCTAAACAGAACAGGGGACCCTTGATAGTTAAACAGAAGTGGTGGTAGGTGGAGAAACAGGCAACAGAATTTTATGTAAGCTACAGTCATAACCATGTGCTAAATGTAGATGAAAAAAACTGCCAGGAAATGTCCCCAGATAATACCATGGTAGGAATGTTGGTTTTATTTTCTCTGGTTTCTCAAATGGGAGTATATTGTCTCTTGTTAGTATTTTTCTTAACACCATGCACATGTGCACAGTCTTCAGCAACTCAGGGTTGTAGAACTTGGCTAGAGACCTGCTGCAGAGTCAAAAGCTGGGAGCTGAGCTGGGAACCAGGCTGGCAGTGCTCCTGCAGCCCTGTCGTTTCCATTGGTGGTACCTGAGGTTGAAGTAGAAAAGCTAATAATCCAAGGTCAGCCCTTGCTTCTCTGTGCCGAAGTTTTACAAAGCAAGTTACTTTCAGGATGTTCTAGTGATAAAGCTTGAGGTAAGTGGGGAGGAAAGTGACGTCACTGGGGGCACAGAGAATGTTTCCATGCAGATTTCTCCTTTTCTCCTTCGCTCACTCAAAAATCATGAAAATCAAACAGGTATTTACTGCTGTCATTTCCCTTGATATTTCTAGCATGCAGATTTCCCACCCCCAGCATTGATTTCCACCCACACACAGGAGGGAGAGGCCCCCAGAACTGGAAAGGGTCTCGCCACATGTCCTCCAGACATTGAGTCCTGTCTGATTTTTCTCCGTCACCAGGAAGAGAGGAATTGTTGGACTGTCCTGCATTCACATTTTGGCTTCTCTTCTTACTTGCTGTGAAACTGTAAGCAAGGTCTTTGAGCTCAGCTTTTCATCATTAAATTGGGATGATAAAGTTGACCTCACAGTTGTAAGGATTGAACCAGGTTCTTAAGCACGGGTCTAATGCTTGACTTACGAACAGGTGTTGATACATTGTGGCTGCTCTTATTCATTATTATTATTTGATTGCCAGTCACTCAGGTGTGTCCTGTATGTGGTCATGCAGAAAAAACCCTGGGCCTGCGCTCATTATCAGCACTTTGCACCCACGATTCTGAATATTGACATAAAGTTGGCAGGGAGTGGGGTGCTAGTATTTGTGGTCCAACATAAAATAGTGTTTGGCACAATTTCTCTTCAGAGGTCAATTTTTTTTTTAAACAAAAGATTTTCTACAAGATCCCCCAGGGGCGACTTCATGATGTCAGGTGTTCCGTTTACATCCATAAAAGCTGTGTTAAAATGGGAAATGTGCATATTTAAGTAAAGCCTCAAGAAATATGTGTCGATTGACTAGAAAAACAAAAAGGGGAATAATTAGCAATAGAAAAGGGAGAAAAGGAGGCCCCCGTGGGTTGGATCTTGGGACATGGAAAAGATTCCTCCTTTCTTTCTGTCTCTGACCTGCCACCGCATTGGGACCTGGCTCTGAGCTTTGAGGACTGGAAGCTTGTCTTGAAGTTAGTGATATGACTTCATACTCTTTGCTGGATCAGCCCCAGTTTTCACTTTTCTGACACTGAGGTCCTGCTGAATTCCAGAATCAGTGTTTCTGGTGACCAGAAAGAAGATCAAACTAGCGAAGTGAAGTGAAGTGAAGTCACTCAGTTGTGTCCGACTCTTTGCGACCCCATGGACTGTAGCCTAACCAGGCTCCTCCCTCCATGGGATTCTCCAGGCAAGAGTACTGGAGTGGGGTGCCGTTGCCTTCTCCAATGGGAAGGAAGGTGTGCCCTTTATCAGGAGAACCTGAAGAGGAAGAAGATTGGCTCAGAAGCTGCCAGAGAAAGGATGATGGAAGAGTTAACTCATCTCTGTTTGTCTTCCTCTTAAGATGAAAAAGTCATCTCTAAATTAGGGCTGACCTATTCAGTCACTGGAGCGCCGAGCTCTGTGTTTGCCTTCTACCTCTGCCTGCTGTTAAATATCAGCTGTATCTGAAGGCGTGGTGTGACCTTCAGCCCTCTCCCTCCATTCTTACTCTTTGGAGACTGGGAAAATAAGGGGTCAAGCAAAAGGGAGAATTTTAGCTCTGAGATCTGGCACACAGTAGCTGTTTATTAAACATTTGTTCTCATCCGGTGCAGGACCCATCTGCGGTGAGTACATCAAATTCAGGGTGTGGATAGAACTGGAACCATCCTTTTTGTTTGTGTCTTTTTTAACAGAGTAGGTGGTGTTTGGAGTATTAAGGTTAGTGTGTGTGTGTATATATATACACACACACACACACAGAGAGATATACATATAAACAAACATGATCTTTTTGTAGAAATGTCCATTTTAACACATTTTACAAAGAATGAAATATCTGGTCTCAGTTTAGCCACCTACTACCCTTTCTCTTAATTTGTAGAATCATACCTTTAGATCTCATAAATTAGATCTATCCTCAGTCTTACTGCAATCTCTTAAACCTTCCAGCATTTATTGCAAAATGCTTTTCGCTTTTTCATGCTCTTCACTGGACAAACATAATGCTTCATTTGTTTTTAAATAACTTAAAGTGTTTGTTTTATAAATCAAGGTGTATTTTATCATTCCATTTGAAAGGTTTTGCCTAAGTCTTTGTGACTCCATAGACTGTACAGTCCATGGAATTCTCTAGGCCAGAATACTGGAGTGGGTAGCCTTTCCCTTCTCCAGGGGATCTTACCGACCCAGGAATCGAACCGGGGTCTCCTGCATTGCAGGTGGATTCTTTACCAACTGAGCTATCAGGGAAGCCCTTGCCTAAGTATATTTAGGCATTTAAAAGCTTGTTTTAGATGCTAAAAATGTCTTTGATCTCTGTGGTATCTTCCTGGGTGGTGGGTCTGCTCAACATTTGTCAGTTTGCTTTTCTTATTTTGCAGGAGATGGGGTGCTGATGTCATGGAGTTGGTTGGTTAGGTTTGTTATGTCTTTGATGTCTGCTGTGTGGCAGCAAGGCTGAGGGGAATCACATACTGCCCTCTTGAACAGCCTTGGAAAGTAGGGCTAGGGGAGCAAGACCAAGGCTACCGAGGCAGCGTCAGGTGGAGGCAACTTGACACTAGGCTTCCTGTTACTATCATTCTCTTTATTTTTTATTCTCTCTCTCTCTTTTGTTTTTGGTTGCATGGTTTTCAGGATCTTGATTCCCCAACCAGGGATTGAACCAGGCCCTTGGCAGCAAAAGCGCAGAGTCCTAACCATGGACCTCCAGGGAACACCCCCTTCTCTTTTGTTCTTGCTGTGTGTTCCTTGTTGCTCCTACTTTTCCAGCGGCTGAAATACTTTGTATACATTATTGGACTTCCTGCATCTAGGCTCGTGGTAAAGAAGGGGGCTGTGCCTTCCTTCACTCCCCCTTCTGCTCCTCCTCATAGTTCAGACTTTCTTTTGATGAACATTTTAGATAATGTCCTTGGCCATTTCCCCACGTCTTGCCATACATGTAGAAGTCAGTATGGGTTTTGCAAAGAGGGTGATGGCTCAGGGGTCAGCAGCCTTCCCCAGGATGGATGTCAGCTGCCTGTGACTCCTATTTTGGTGCTGGGAGGTGACTGTGCTCACCCTTGGCGGGGACCGGCAGTGGGTGGTGACTTTCACTAGGGCCGGCAGCAGCATAGGCTCAAGTGCCGCTGAGGCCTGGCCAACTGGGCTCCTTGGCTCCCACTGTGCCCACCGCTGACTTCACCTTCAGCTCTTGTATTTTGGCTTCTGGAGTGTCGTTTGTACTGGCCATTTAGTCTGTGCTGTTCCACAGCCTTTTCATCATTGAAATTATACAGCTTGAACATTTTTGACCTTGTAAGGCTCTGTAGAAGAGACTGTAAATTCCAGATCACTCTCTACAGCTGGGGCTGACGCTAGGGAGCGACTGTGGCTTAGGTGGATGGCCTTGGTCTCTGAAGGCTGTTCTGCAGTAGGTCTTGAGTGTATGTTGAACACATCTCAGAGGGACCTGATGCTGTATGGAAAACTGTGGTGGGCATGAGCCCAAGGGAAGCTTGCGGATATATACCTGCTTCTTTCACAGCATATGATTTTTTTTTTCCCTCAATTTCCTGATGGTTCTAGTGATTCTGGCTTAATTAAGTGTATGGTAAACAGTCTCCTTTAGCTTGTTGCTTGAAAGTGAAAAGAAAGTATTTGTGGCTTGAGTTTGTGTCCAGCTCTGTTGCCCATGGACTGTACCCGCCAGGCTCCTCTGTCCGTGGAATTCTCTAGACAAGAATACTGGAGTGGGTAGCTGTTCCCTTCTCTGAGGGATCTTCCTGACCCAGGGATCGAACCTGGCTTTCCTGCATTACGGGCGGATTCTTTGCTATCTGAGCTACCAGGGAAGCCCCAGAGTCCCAGCTTGTTGCTTATCCTTGCTTTATTCCAAGTCAGTTTCAGGGAACCTAGTAGGAAAGTCTGTGGCCTGTCATTCCTTCCATCCCCACCTGGAACCTCAAAGTCTCTAGTTAACCTTCACTTTGGGTGATGGAGGGCTGAGCCACAGCATGGTGGGGTCGTGGCAGGGGCCAGGCAGATGTGATTTTGTGATAGGTTTTGACTGATAGGCATGGTTATGTGCTCAGTGGGTCTCCTCTTGTAATGACCATCCAGCCCACTTTAATATTTCTGGGGGAAACAGCTTCCCTGGGGCCCAGGGAGGTGAAGGACTTATCCTGGGTTGTATAGTCATGGAAGGACCCAGAACAGTTGTCTTTCTGCAAGTGTATTTTAACCATGTTGCATTGAGTCACCGAAGCCTGTATACCCTTCAGTCTGCAGAAACTTACACTCAGTGTGGGGAGAGGAACCTGAATATGGCTAATAGCAGACCCTTTGCAATCAAATTTGGGTTCTGATTCTAGCTCTGGTACTTATTAACTATGTGACCATGGTGTGTGCCTGACTGACGAGGGTCTGTTTCCTCACCTGTAGAGTGGGACCCATACCTGCTTCATTAGGTTTTGAGGGCCACCCTGGACTGTTCGTGGATGTAGCCACTGAGAACACTGCAGCTCGCAGCAGCATCTTCCAAGCCTTCAGAGCTCAAGCCAGGATGAGGTTTGTGTCATCTGTCCCTCTGTAACTGATACTGAGGAAGGAAGAGCCCCAACAAATTCCAAACCTGCCTGGATCTTGGCTTCATTTAGCACTTGTCCTGTGAACAAACCAAGGCCCTGGGGGATCTGTGCCCATTGGAAGAGGATGCCTGTGGGTTTAATAGCGTGTAGGTTTTATAATCAGCCTTTATTAGCCAATTGATTTGGCAGAGGCAGATTGATTTTTTTTTCTTTTAACGGGCCGAAAGAGTTGTACGCTTTTCCAGGTAACCATGACTCAAGACCCTGTGACTTACCTGTTCATATGCACAGCCAGCTGAGCATAGACTGGTGTGATTCATTTCTCAAACATTTGAGTGCCCGGTATGTTCCAGACACAGGACAGAGTATCAGGGAAAGACACTGGGGAGCAGAAGCAGACCTGGGCCTTGACTGCATGGGCTTTATGTGGTTATGGGGAAGACAGACTGTAAGGGTAAAGTTCTAATCATTGTAAGGCAATGAAGGAGGACTTGGGGCCATGGGAGCATACACTAGAGAGAGTTAACCCAGACTGGAGGCCGGTAAAGGTTCACAAAGAAGTGACAATTGAACTGAGCTGAAAAAAGACTAGGGGAGTGGATGGGTGACCTTCTGTGACACCCTCTGAGCCTGTCACCCTCCCCTTTTCCATTGGTCTTTTAGGAGGCAGTTAATCCTCCTGCAGTCAGTCCTCCTGTAATTTCAAATGTATGCTATATATATTTATATTTTTGGCCACATCTCTTAGCTTGCAGGATCTTAGTTCCCTGACCAGGGATTGAACCCAGGGCCCTGGCAGTGAAAGCGTGGAGTCTGAACCACTATATCGCTAGGGAAGTCCCAAATGTAGGCGTATTTTTAAAAATTGCATAGTTTTCAGGACAATGATATAGTATGGCTACTATTTTAGGAGTTAATATAATCTTCAAGCATTTGTTACATGTCTACTACATGGCATACATATGATCTACTGTGTGGTTTACATACATTGTCATCTAATCCTCTGACCAACCCTGTCAGGCGAGTCTTATGACTTATGGATGAATAAATGGAGGCCCAGAAAGGCGCAGTGACTTGGGGTTTGTCTCTTTTTGGTCAGTGATGAGAAAACTGGGTTTAAACCTTCTGGCCTGTTGCCAGATCTGCTTGTGTGCTCTTCTGCCTCTTCCTCTGTAGATGGACTTTTGTGATTCCATCTTGAGGATCCAGCTCCATCTCTGTGTTGTGGCTGTGGGAAAATGCAATCTGGATTCCAGCCTTTCAGTCTGTACAGGAACTTTTGGTGCATGGTCCACTTATCAGTTGAGGATTGTTGTCTGTGTCAGGTCAGCACTGAGTCTAAGTGAATTTGGCTTGCGGTGTTTTTAAAATTGCTTTTTGAGTTCAAATCCAGAATTAATGGAGGGAGGTCATAGAAATAGTCACTTGAAGTAAGTAACAGTGGGCTGGATAAAAAGTAATGTCAATATCACTCCTGCTGCCAGCAGTGTCCCTGTTGGCCATGGGAAGAAAAATTGGTGTGAGCTGGTAACTCTTAATTACTTAGAGGTGAATCTTGGTGACTTTCCAGTGACTTGTCAGTGAGGGCTCTGGGTAAGGTAATCTCTGTCAGTCACCCCATCTCTCTGAACCTCAATCCTTTTGCCTGTAAAATGAGATACTAATTCTGCTTTATCTACCTCAGCATTGCTATGAGATTCAGATGAATTATAGGATCTTAGGATTAAAGGAGAGCATCCCTAAGATATCGAATTTGAAAGTGTTCTGTAGGCTTAGGTAAATGAATGTCACTTCTGTTGACTCACCATTATGCTTCATGTTAATAGCATACCATGCTGCTGCTGCTAAGTCGCTTCAGTCGTTTCCGACTCTGTGCGACCCCATAGACGGCGGCCCACCAGGCTCCCCCGTCCCTGGGATTCTCCAGGCAAGAACACTGGAGTGGGTTGCCATGTCCTTCTCCAGTGCATGAAAGGGAAAAGTGAAAGTGAAGTCGCTCAGTCATGTCCGACTCTTCTGGACCCCATGGACTGCAGCCTACCAAGCTCCTCCATCCATGGGATTTTCCAGGCAAGAGTACTGGAGTGGGGTGCCATTGCCTTCTCCAATAGCATACCATACTTGTTCTCAAACTTCAGCTGTCTTAGAATCACCTTCAGGGCTCATTAAGCTACAGACTGTTAGGCTCCTTCTCCAGAATTTCTGATTTACTAGCTCTCTCTCGGGTGGGGCTAGAGGATTTGTATATCTAATATGTCCCCACACGATGCTGATGTTGCCATACTGGTGACCACATTTTGAGATCCACTGGCACGTACCACTCAGATCCGGAGCTGCTTGGCTTTGCCACTGCCTCAGGCCTATCACCTCATGGCAAATAGATGGGGAAACCGTGGCAGACTTTATTTTTTGGGGCTCTAAAATCACTGTAGGTGGTGACTGCAGCCATGAAACTAAAAGAAGCTTACTCCTTGGAAGGAAAGTTATGACCAATCTAGACAGCATATTAAAAAGCAGAGACATTACTTTGCCAACAAAGGTCCATCTAGTCAAGGCTATGGTTTTTCCTGTGGTCATGTATGGATGTGAGAGTTGGACTGTGAAGAAAGCTGAGTGCTGAAGTATTGATGCTTTTGTACTGTGGTGTTGGAGAAGACTCTTGAGAGTCCCTTGGACAGCAAGGAGCTCCAACCAGTCCATCCTAAAGGAAATCAGTCCTGAATATTCATTGGAAGGACTGATGTTGAAGCTGAAACTCTAATACTTTGGCCACCTGATGCGAAGAGCTGACTCATTGGAAAAGACCCTGATGCTGGGAAAGATTGAAGGCAGGAGGAGAAGGGGACGACAGAGGATGAAATGGTTGGATGGCATCATCGACTCAATGGAAATGAGTTTGGGTAAACTCCGAGAGTTGGTGATGGACAGGGAGGCCTGGTGTGCTGCAGTCCATGGGGTCGCAAAGAGTTGGACATGACCGAGCAACTGAACTGAACAGAGAGAGATGTGGGAAATGGTGAGCGTAGCTGTCAGTTCCAGGCCATGTGGTAGCCAGAGCTAAGTGGGCATTGGCCAGGTGGCTGTGATGTGTTGAGTTGGGTGGAAGCATCTTCACTGTTCCTTGGATCCCTTTGGACTTGGTAGTTACGCTTCTCAGGACTGCGGTGTGTGGGGCAAAAGGTACTTATTGCAGGGTGCTTTGGGCCTAACTTGGACAGTCCCATCCACATTGGTGAGCTCCTCCATTCTTGAGGCTGGCCCAGACCCACCCACACTGCAGCCCTTTTTGGTACCGCAAAGAAATCACCTTCTTTCTTATGATCTTCCAGGGTTGCAGAGGAGGGAGAGTCTCCCTGCTGGGCTTTATGGCTCATCAGCACATTCTCTCTCTGTCCCTCTAAGAGATTCTGATTGTTCCAGCTTCTTCCCTCTCTTCACATGTATGGTTTCTGTTTAAACCTCTTTCCTAACTGAAGCACCCAGCCTTTTCCTAAATTACCCCTATGTCAGAAGAGGACAGGCTGGAACAGGCTAGCAGCAATTCTCACACTTTGTGGGCCATGTTGAGTGTCTGGTTAAAAACGATTCCCTGGCCACACCCTCAAAGACTTTGATTTCTCAGGTCTAGAGAGATTAGAGATATTAAGGAAATAACTAAAGAGATTTTAACCTACTTTTTAGTCTGCTAATGTGTGGTGGGCACCATTTTTATTCTAATCACCCCAGAGTGCTGCCTGGCCATCTGCCCTCCTTAAAGTCTCCCCCTTTTGAATCTGTATTCTAGCCCCGGGAGACACTTGCGGCTGGAAGGGGAGGCGGTTTGCTTAATGGTTGCTTTCTTGGTCGACCAACAGATGACCTGGGCTATAGCTTCTTGGAGTAGAAGAAAACCTCAGAATATCAGTTTTGTCCTCTAAGAGAGGTCTGTTTAGTTCAGTTGCTCAGTCATGTCCAACTCTTTGTGGCCCCATGGACTGCAGCATGCCAGGCCTCCCTGTCCGTCACTGACTCCCAGACCTTGCTCAAACTCATGTCCATTGAGTCAGGGATGCCATCCAACCATCTCATCCTCTGTTGTCCCCTTCCCTTCTGCCTTCAATCTTTCCCAGCATCAGGGTCTTTTCTAATGAATCAGTTCTTCGAATCAGGTGGCCAAAGTATTGGAGCTTCAGCTTCAACATCAGTCCTTCTAGTGAATATTCAGTGCTTATTTGGAGTGTATTTCTTAGTGCAAAGTCTGCTGCTGCTGCTAAGTCGCTTCAGTCGTGTCGGACTCTGTGCGACCCCATAGACGGCAGCCCACAAGGCTCCACCGTCCCTGGGATTCTCCAGGCAAGAACACTGGAGTGGGTTGCCATTTCCTTCTCCAGTGTATGAAAGTGAAAAGTGAAAGTGAAGTCGCTCAGTCGTGTCCGACTCTTCGCGACCCCATGGACTGCAGCCCACCAGGCTCCTCCGTCCATGGGATTCTCCAGGCAAGAGTGGGTTGCCATTGCCTTCTCCGAGTGCAAAGTCTAGGTGACCTTTGTAGCCCACATTTGGTCCATTCTCACAGCTTTTTGTGACTCATAATGGGTTTTTAAATTTTTCTTTATATGGCTGTCTGATGAGCTGTCAATGGACTGATTTTTTTCTCAAACTATAAGCATATGATGTGTGCATAGTGATGGGTATACAGGTATCTAATCAATGGTGGGGTAGGTAGCTTTTCCATGATGTTTTTGGGCTGGTCACCCCTTGATCCTTACATTCAGCTGAGAACCATGGCAGTAAGGGTCTAGAATTGGCTTGATCTCCATAGTGCCTCTTAGCTGGAAAGCCATTTTTAGTACAGGCTCTTGAGGATTGCTATCATCAAATAGTATTTCCAAGGAGGGAGCCTCAGGCAAGTCTGGTCCCTAACCGAAGACCAAGTTTTTAACCAAAAATAGACCAGCATCAGGAAGGGAGCTGGACAGACAACTCTTCCACTGCATCACTTGTTGGCAGAGGCTGCTGGCTATGACAGAGCTAGCCGGGCATCCACCATGGCAGTAGATTACTCGGAAGGCTGGTTGAGTATGAGTTTTTGTGTGTGAAGGAGAAAAAGTCCTTACTTCAAACAGCATTCTTCCTGTGTCTCCCAAGGATATATTTTTGTCCTCTTAAATGTTTGTTTCTTTTTTCCACATAATAGTCAGTGTTCAAGATTGTGGAGAGGGAATTCAGGAAGCGGCCCAAGAACCCAGTTTTCAAAAGGGCCTGGGCAAAGTCTCAGCATTTTCTAAAGGGCTCTTTCTCCTCTGGATCCCTTATGCGGTGGCATGCCAGCTCCCTCCGGCAAGATGGTCGGTGCTTGGCCCGTTATTTGCTCTCAGTCTAAAGTAACTTTTTGGTTCACTCTAGTCTTTTTTAATTTGTAGCTTATTGCATCTGGGTTACTAAATTTACAGTGAGACCATGGCAGCGATTCAGTACAACCACAGACCCAACGACAGAGCTGCGAGAGTCCCTTGTGGATAAACCTGGCTAGCCCACAGAGATCTTGCAACCACGTGCTGCCAGGGTCTTAAGCCCAAGTCTGAATTTAATATTCTTCCTCCTGCCCCGAAACTGCCATTGCAAAGCTCCTGGTTTTCCTCTGCTTCTCCACGCGGCCAAACTGAGGTGTGGCCAGTAGAGAGAGAAGGGTTTCCAGGGCCGAGGTGGATGGAACCATTTAAGTTCAAGGAGACTGATGAGGAAAGGAGTGGTGTTCTGATTGCATTTTTAAATGGGTTGGGAATAACACTGGCTGGGAAAACATTATCAAAAATCTGCAAAATCAACATTCTTTCTTCCTGATAAATATGAAAGCTCGGCAGCTGCACCTCCCTCTCACGTGTTTGGCCAACTGCTGTTCAGGACATTGTGCCTCCCTTGGCGGCGTATGGGGGCTGATTGGAGCCAGGGTTGGCATCCCAGCTCTTTGCTGCATGGATCAGGGTGTTTCAATGCTCTCAAAAACTAGACAAGCTCAGGTTGTCACTGGACTTAAGCGGGGGCTAGCGGGGCGTGGGACAATATCCATCCATCCATCCAGGGCTACATAGACTCTTTGATATCCCTCCACATTGCTAATCAGGTTTTTCGAGTTGAGACCCAATGCAGGCACAAGGTGATCTTATTTAAAGTCAAAGGTGATTCGTGGGTGATTTCTTTTCCATCAGGATCTTCACCCTTTTAGTCACCCCATAGCCTCTGTTATACAAGAGGATTTTGTTTATTTCAGAGAATCAGCCCACACACAGGTTTGAAGCAAGTCCAACAGGAACATTTGCCACCGTATAAAAACTCGTATCGTCTTGCTGCTCTTTGAGAACCGAACTACCTCGTCTAGTCGCCCCTCTGTGCCCCTCCCCCAGTTTCCGGCTTCATTTGCCAAAAACTCACGGTGTGGGAATTACTGGTATATCTCTCAGAATAGGAGCAATGGCCTTTTTTCAGGAAATACTTGGGGGAAAGCAGAACTGCCTCATTTATGCTCCTTTCTTTCTTTAAAATATTTTCATATATCTTCACAAGGAAATGGTTTGGAACTGTTACCAAGAAGAATGCAGCAGTGACTAAGAACCATTCTGAGTTACTAGAGTGCAAGCCTGTCAAATGGAATCTATTCGTTTCTTGACATGGACTCAGGGACCTGCAGTAGATGCTGTAACTACTGTGTATGTGACCCAGGCCTGAGCTCAGTGAAACATCTAAGGGGAAGGATCCCATTAGGAGCCTAAAGCTAAAATGGAAAGTGAGGGCCGGATGATAAAGCTGCAGGTGAATTCACTGCTGGCAGGGTTATCAGATCAGATTTGTATTTTCTGTGGGAGGCAGTCCTAGGATTGTGCCTGGTCAATATTTTTTTTCATCAGACCCTTGTAGCTGTTGAAGTCAACTGTGTTAAGTATGCAGTTCTCTTAGGGCTGGAAGAGAGAACTTAGAATTTTTCCAATTAATCTGAACTAGGAAGTTCTTTTAAGATGTATCCAACATCTGAGTTACAAAAGCCTTATATGTATAGGATGGGGGTAACCTGATTTTAGAAGAAGCTCTTGTAGGGGAGAAAAGACTCAAAATGTTTTGGATGATCAGAGAAACATGCAGGTCCTTCTCAGAGGGATGGAGGAGTAGGTAGTTCTTTAGCTGGATACCCTGATGGTTTTAGGTTTGCCTTTTGGTGGTGGTTTAGTTGCTAAGACTCTGGCGACCATATGGGCCATAGCCTGCCAGGCTCCTCTGTCAGTGGGATTCTCCAGGCAAGAACACTGGAGTGGGTTGCCATTTCCTTCTCCAGGGGATCTTCCCCACCCAGGGATTGAACCCAAGTCTCCTGCATTGCAGATGGATTCTTTATCACTGAGCCACCAGGGAAGCCCAGGTTTGCCTTCTGGATCTATTGATGTTCTCACAGGGGGTGGTGCTGGGTGGGGGAGCCTGGCCCTTCCTCCTGCAGGTCCCCAGGGGAAGTGTGAGTTGACTTTGACTTTAGTCCTCCTCCCTGGCTTCTCTAGGAAACCATCCCTTGCCCACACAAGGCCTGTTCTGTGCCTACACTGGCTTTTCCAGACAGGGATCAAAGCTCTTATTTCTGAGGGTTTTCTAGTCAGACTTACAGCTGCCTTTGTGCAAAAAAAAGGGAAAAAAAAAAAAAAAAAAGGCAGCAGGGACCTTAGAAAATGGGTGAATGGAATGTTTTATGTTCCTGTTTTAAACTTCAAGACAATTCTGCAAATGCAAAGAGTAATAAGAATATGACTTCAATTCCATATTCCATCAGCTTTAGAGTCTCAGGGAGAATGGTATAGGTGTGAGATGAATGAAACAGGAAAGTGGTGTGGAGTGGGGAGGAGAGCTGGTGACAGTGGGCAGGGAGAGAGAAGCAAGACACGCATGGGGAGAAACAGGGCACACAGGCAGAGGGTTGGAAAACCCTTCGAGGTGAAACCAATTTTCAGTAAGGCTTTCACCCCGCTGCTGCAATTTGATGTCTAAGAATTCTGAAAATTGCCACACCACTATCCAAAAAGTACTTTTTTTTTCCTTTGTAAATGCACCCTGTAGACAAAATATGATAACCTGGTATGCTTGTCCTTAAAATCTTAATTTTGACTAATAAAAGAAGCAAAGGCCTAAGTTACTTAATGCTTTAAAAAATAAAATGTTCTTTCTCCAAAATAAAACAGAAACCTTATGGTCATTGGATAACTCCAAAGAGTTCAAGCAAATTCTCTTTTTATTGATATATGTACCTATACACATGTATAAAAAGAAACTACCTCCAAATCATCCAGTGGTTCTCTCTAGATAGTGATTGTATAATTGTTTTTCCTCCTTCCCCACTTTTGGGAGGGGGTGTTACTTTCCAATTTTTTCTTACAATGAACAATATTTCTTTAATCAAGAAAAAGTTACTAGAATATAATACTCTGGTTAGTAAATATGGAGAAACCACAGTTAAGTGTTATCGTTTCCCTAAAGTACTTAAGTTGGGAAATACATACATCCAAGGTACCCTAGTCCCACCCCCGTTTTCTTCTTTTTATAACTTGTAGTTTTGTCAAATTTACACATGCGTGTGGTTTCATGTGTGCTTCCGAGGTGGGGCAGTGGTGAAGAACCCACCTGCCAGTGCAGGAGAGGTAAGAGACATGGGTTTGATCCCTGGGTCTAAGAAGATCCCCTGGAGGAGGGCATGGCAACCCACTCCAGTATTCTTGCCTGGCGAATCCCATGGACACAGGAACCAGATGGGCTACAGTCCAGGGGGTTGCAAAGAGTTGGACACAACTGGAGCAGCTACACACACACGTGTGCATGCATGGTTTCAAGAACCAGATAGGTCTTACAAGAACTATTTACCGCCTCACTTTTACCTGCCATGAATACCAAAATCATAGCCATCATCTTTTGGCATTCCACGTTTTTTAATAGCTTGCATGTTTTGCTACTTTGAGGTATTATCTGTTGACTCCACCTGAGGATTTTGCTCTTCTTCTCCACTCTGTGTGCTGTGCCCACACACTTTATTTTCGGAGGAAAAATTCCTGTCTTCTCCAAAAGTCACAAGTGTCATGCCTTATCCTAAGGGACATGGAGGGTCCCTACATGGAATAACATGCAAACCTTTTGGCCTTATATGATTTTGCCAATGAAACTTTAAAGTTTGTCCAAAATTCTAAGTTTTAGGTTTTAATCGGGCCATGTGTTACTAGCTCCGTGGACCAACTGTAACCAAGGGCCAAGAAGCTGGGTTGAATTAGGCCATCTTTTGGATGTGGGTTTTTTGGACCAATAACTATTTTGTTACTCTTTGTTTTTACTGTAGATTATAGAGAAAACACACCATCCTGGTTAATTGCATGTCATTGTTTGCTGGACTTGGTTATTTTGCGGGTCTTAGAGGCAACTTTCTTGAGCTCTGAGCTTTAGGACATTCTCAAGGAAGTGACTTCTGCCTATATTTGGTGATGTCCAGGGTTTGTGGGGCAATGGCAGAGCTGCCTGTGTCCTGGGGACCCAGAGGGATCTGTATTAAGTGCCGACAGTGCTGCCTTTCCCGGAAAAGCTGTTACATATGGCTTGTGGACTCCCAAGTCTTGGCATTCCACCCTGTTTCTAGAGCCACCCACAGACACCTCTGAATTCTTTGTTCAGTCTTAGAGACCATTCTTCTGGGCCAGCCTGTCTCCTCCTGGCTGGGAAGTGACCCCCGCCTCTTGCCCTTGCCTGTCTCTGAGGCCCTTCTGAGCTCTGGAAAAGACTTTACTGGAATCCATGCTAGTGATCTTGCCATCTTTCTCCTTAATGCAGAATGAGGGAAGGCCACAGGGCAGTGCCCTCTGAAACAAAGACTGAATCTTAAAGTTGTGAGGGACCTTGGAAGCCACATGGTTTGTACAACTCTGCTTACATGCCTCCAGCAGTGAGAAGCTTGCTCACTCCAGGAGCTGCCCTGTTCCAATACTGGGTGCTCATCTATTGCAAAGTCCTTTCCTGCTGAACTAATAACCTTGTCTGAGATGCCCCTCCAATAAACGGATGAGGGCAACCTTGAAACTTGTCAACAAATTATTCTTCCTATTTTTTTGGCATAAGTGATATTGAAAGTGGTTTTAAGAGGCAGCCATGAAAGATGTTGGTAAAAACATGTTTTCTAAGCACTGAGTGTGTTTGCCAGAGAGGTTCAGTTTTGTTTTTCTTTATTGTTATGATTTTGATTTATTTGCATCTGGTAGAATGGTATCAGTGACATGAGGAATAATTACATATCTTTTGAAATTCTAGCCTGGAACCCCACCAGGAACTGACCCAGATTTGTGCCAAGGAACACATCCTAGGTTTGGGATTTTTTTTTTTTTTCCAATGTGTGTTTAAAAAACACTTGTTTGAAATGCTAGACTTTTTGATACTTAAAGAGCATTGTTTTAGTGGGTGGAATTCTTGTTTGATCCTCTGAGTTTAAACTTCTTAGCTCAGGGGTGGCCACAGTGACCATCCTGTGTTGTAAGCTTGAGAGATCTCTGAGAGGCAGGTCTTACACGTGTGTGTGTGCGTGTGTGCACATGCCTTGTCTCCCTTTTATCAACCAGTTCTAAACTTTTCTTGATTCTTACAGCTTTTACTGATCTTCAGACGTGCTGGCTATCTTAGGAAAGCCATAGGATATCATTCTTTAAAAATGATTTGACTTTGAGAAACAGGCAGCGATAGATCAACATGGTAATGCTGGGGGTTGGGTTATCATTTCCTTTGAGATTTCCTTTGTTTTCCCAGCTTTATAGGATGAACATGTATTGCTTTTATATTGGAGGAAATTATTTGGGAAGGCATGGTGGCTTCCAAACTTACTCCTTGTCTGCCAGCGAGGTAACAAGGTAGAGGAGTCAGGAAGGATGACAGATTGGAATGTGGAGATGGTGGGAGCTGGGACTGCCCTGGGAACTGATATCCCCAGTCTTTCTTACTGTCAAAAAAAGTGCCTTTTTTATTTTTACATGTATTTATTTTTCTTCTAAATGTGCCTTGCTTTAAAAGATTTCATGTAAGCCAACGTCGTGTTTGTTAGATAGTAATTCCCTCATTGTTGATCAAAGACTAAATGCCTGTTAGCGAGTTACTGGGTTATTTTGTGAAGTGGTGCTATTCCTGCTGAGGGTAAAGCGTGATGTTTGAGGCCCTTCATTAGGCGCTGTGTTCTCCACCTTCATTGTTACCTACGGTGGGCTGGGGTTCTGCAGTTAGAGCTCTTCTGTATTTTGGGCTCAGGACCCTGTGTGTCCCTCTGGTACAGGTAGTTCTCCCCCACAAGCCTGCCTTGGTTTTGTTTTTAATACAACATGTGAACAACAGCAGGACAGTAAGTGTTTGCGGCCGTGCTAACCTTTGTCTGCTTCCTCCTTCGTCATCCTCATCCTCCTCACGGTCATCAAGCTGAGCGAGCACTTCCAGTGTGCCGGATATGTGTTAAATGTCTGCACTGATGACCTCATTTGAGCCTCATAACTCCTCTGAAGCAAGGATTGTTAATTAGCACCCCCCCCCCCCCCCCATTTTACTGACAGGGAAGCCGAGACTCAGAGGGTGAGTAACTTGTCCAAGGTCGTGAGACCAGAGAGCTGCAAAGCCTGGACCCGAGTAGCTTCCCATCTCTTACACTTTCCTTTCATCTCTTTCCTCCTCAAACTTTTCTTCGTGGGCTAGGGCCTCAGCTTCGGATCTTCTTGGCATCCCATCGGTTGGGTGAAGTATATCACCTTGTTGTGTACCTGGAGTTAGTTGTTTCTCTCTTCACAGCTCCCTAGCAGGGGGTGTAGGAAAGATGGTCTGACACCTGGGATGGAGGGGGGCCTGGGCCACAGCACCTGTAGCCCTCCTCCTGCACCCCAATGGGTCAGGACAGAGTGGACTTATTCCCAGCTGTGTAGAAACTGGAGTTGGGGTCTGGTCTTGTCCTTTTTAATTTCCCACTGTTAGGGTGGGGCCTTAAGGGTCTGAGGAGGCATTTCCCAGCCACAGAAATGCTTATTCAGTTCACCAGAGTTCTTTTTCTCCTGCTCTCCACAGATGGGAAGCATAGAAAGCCTTGCATCCCTTCCTTCTGAAACAGTGAGGAAGTCTTAGGAAGCTAAGGGAGAAACTTCCCACAGGATGATCTCGGTTCTGTTCCAAGGATAGCATGTGGAAGAGGGTTGACGTTAATTTTTATTGAGTGTGAAAAGCTGATGAAAACTTTGTGGACTCTTCCCCAGAAAAAGTACAGTGATAATAACTGTAGCATTTATGTGGTTGTAGGCATTGTACTAAGCACTTACATGTATCGCCTCCTTGAATCCTTCTCATAACCTTGTGAGGTGTAGAGTTCTATTATCCCTATTCTACAGATGAGGAGACTGAGGCCCTGAGATGTTTGATGACTTGCCTGTGTATGTGCATTTAGAAAGTGGTCAGATTTGCATAGGATTTCAGTGGGACCCCAGGCTCTGGGGTACCTCAGTCCTAGAGTACAAGTCACCACCTGCATTGCTGAAAATTGGGATATATATACACATGTAACAGGATATTAGATGGATACCAACCCTGCAGCTGGTAATGACCCTGCTTGTCAAGGAGGTGGAGGAAGGAGAGGCAGCTCCCGGCTTCCCCTTTACACAATCCTCCCCCATCCTCTTAGACCAGTTAGGTGCAACCACGTGGAGTTTCTAAGTGTCCAAGCTTTGCAGGGCTCCCACACAGTTTTCTTACTGGCATTTAACAGTAGGTGTGGAGTCAGACAATCTGGGCTTCTCTCCTGGTTCTGCCTCTCTGAGCTCAGTGACTTGGAGAGGCATTCTGCTCATTTGCCAACCAGGGAGCTTGATGAACTCTGACTTTCATTAGGACAAGGAAGGGTCTCACCACTGTGGGAGGAAGGCCATGTTCTTAATGTGTCTTCAGTGTGGCCCATTAGCAAGCAGCCTACTCAAGGTACAGTGTGCATGTTGTTCTGGTATTACAGGGCTAGAAACGGACCTGTAACTCTGACCACGCTTGTAGCTCTAAAAGGTACAGTGGGTATTTTCACAGAGTGACAGTGATCATAGTAATTAAGATTTTTGAAATTGTTTGTACTCCTCGTCCTGCCTGCTGTTCTGTTCTGTTCTCCACCTGTTCATGACCTGCATGGCAGGTATCCTTGAAATCAGAGAACTGTGGAACATCAGGGCTGGAAAGGAACACTAATCGCCTATGGCCAGTCTTCTCATTTTGCAGGCTTGGAAATAGGCTAAGAGAGGTATAGGAAGTTGCCCAAGGCCACACAGTGAATCCTTGGCAGAGCCAGGCTGTAGGGTGGCGTTCTTTCAGTTGTGCCTGGCCAACAGCTGTCCTCTCTTCTTACCTTGTTCATGAACAGACATAATTCTTCATCAGTTTTGACCTTGTATAGCTCTTCTCCCCTCTGTTTGTTTCCTTGAAAGCAGAGGCTGGGTCGTTCTCATCATAGTTTCTCCCTCTTCCTCCTCACTGCTTCTGATGCTGCCTCTGTGCATGTGAACGAAGGAGCAAAGCTGTTGCATAAACAGAGCTATCTCTGAAGTCCTTTATATGGTGCTCGGCCCCCTGTTCCACACATTCAGGTCATGGTAACTTCTCCAAGCACCGGGATGACTCTCTGCTGTAGGCAGAGACCTCGGAACGCCCCCTCTCCATGTGCTCCTTTTCCCCATTCGTATAATGATCGATATACACAGTCAACATGTGGTAGAAGCTTTTAGAGGTCAAGGTGGGCTGGCTGCTTCATGGCTGTGCTGGGCTGTCTCTCCAGCAGAGGTATTAGTATAATCTGGGTGTCAATAAAGAGCATCTTTTCTGAAATTGGACTGGCTGATTTAAGGAGTAACATTTAACACTCCTTGGCCACATGCCACTGTGAGTGTTCATGGCCTTTCTCTTCTCTCTGCTAAACAAAATTGTTGTCTATTACTCAGCCTTCCCAGTTACCCTACCTTTTAAGGAGAATTTTCTCCTGGTTAGCTCAGTTCCTGGGCCTTTTTCATGTAGGGAAAACGAGTGGAGGCTGTGCTGGAGAACTAAGAGATGGGTCAGTCAGAGTTTGTGTGAGTGTGTATGTGGGCTTGTATTTGCGTCTGAAAGGCCCAATACTTGTGGTGAGAAGAAGAAACAGAGGCTAAAGAAAAAGAGAGGGAAAGTGTGTACGAGCTGGGGGTTGGAGGGAGATGAAGAGGAGAATCTATAGAAGGGTGACCACTGGCTGTGTATGGGATACTAAGTGGTAGAGAAGGAGGAGGGGTTTTAAAGATGTTTTCCAATGTATTAAGAATTGCATTCCCTCCCACTGGCATTCAAGAGATCAATAACATTTTGAATTTTGTTTGGGCTGGATTGTAATTATGATTATGTGATTGTGATTATGACTCCCAAGTGAAGCCAGGGCTACATAGAGACAGTTACGTTCATGCTACTCTGGCATGTTCTATCTGGGAGATGGAGGCTAGCTATGGAGCAGAAGAATGTGAGAAGCAGACTTGGGAGGAGTGATCTAGGAAAATGCTCTGTGGTTTGGGTGCAGGGGCTTAGGGCTGATGTGCCAGAGTCAGCGTGTAGTTTGTATTACAATGAACAAACCCCGATCATTTTTCTGCATTGAAACTTTTAAAAATGTATCAGAGTTTTCAGATTTGATGCTTATTCACTTTGTACCCTATTTCCAATAAAAAAAAATATGAGACAGTTCAGACTCAGAGGGGAAAATGTAGTGATTCATTTACATAGTATTTTTTTTTTCCCCCATAGAGAGATTTGCCCTAAGAAGGAAGAACAAGTTGAGTTTCATGGTCATATTTTACTGACAGAAATACTGGGAAGGATATTTAAATTTTTGTTCTTCAAGAAATTACTCTTTTGTGCTGGTTTGAGATGGAGATGGCTTAGCACAGGGGAGGTTTTTAATCCAAGGGAAGGAGCAGTGCCTGTTTGGTTAAGATAACGTGCTGTCTCGTGCCAGTGTCCCTCCCGGGGCTGGATTGATCCCTGTGCTCAGCTGTCTGGTGTTCGTGTTCATTAAGATGACTTCTTCAGTGACTGAAGGTAGCTGAAGAATAAAAAGGCTGCTGGAACTTGCAGGTTTGCGCATGGACATCCTGGCCCCTTCTCTGGGCTCCTAGGAACACGGGAGAAACACTTCTGCAGGAAAGCATGAAGGGTTGGCCTGACATCCAGAAGGTTCTAGGAAACGTTGGTGTTTGGGGGACCAGGCAAGGACAGAAAGAAGACCTGCCCTGGTCCCTCTTGTATGTTGCTGGTGGAAGAAGGGCACAAGTGTTGAGTACCAGCTTTAGGAAGACATCAGTCTGATGCTTCCAGATACTCTTATTTTACTTCCCTGGGCCCAGCGTGCTGGGTGTTCTCATACCTGTATCTGGGGAGGAACTGAGCTTCAGAGACATCGAGAACCTGCCGAGTATCATGTACTTGGTAGGCCTCGACAGGCCTGACCAGAGCCCTCATTTTTCCATTAGGATTCTAATCCCCACCCTAGAATGTTGAGTGTCTCCTTGAGTGTGGCTGTGTAATAGATGTGAACCGTGTGTGCCATTTAAGATTTTCTAATCCTCCAATTAAAAAGTAAAAAATGTTCTAGTAGCCACACTAAAAAGGTAAAAAGAAATGAGATTAATTTTAACTGTATACTTGTAAATCTGGGCTTCCTAAGTGGTGCTAGTGGTCAAGAACCTGCCTGCCAATGTAGGAGACATAAAAGACACAGGTTCCATCCCTGGGTTGGGAAGATTCCCTGGAGAAGGGCATGGCAACCCATTCCAGTTTTCTTGCCTAGAGAATCCCATGGTCAGAGGAGTCTGGTGGGCTGCAGTTCATGAGGTCGCACAGAATCAGACATGACTGAAGTGACTTAGCATGCATGCTTGTTTTAACCCAGTGTATTTAAACATTATTTCAATATATAATCAGTACTTTTAAAAATCACTGAGCTATTTTGTGTTCTTTTTCCGTACCAAGTCTTCAAAATCCAGGGTATATGTTCCTTTTACATCTCAGTTCACACCAGCCACATTTCAAGGGCTCAGTGGCCACATGTGGCTAGTGACTGCCTTACCGGACCACACAGCTCTGGCATCTTTTGGCTGGAGAGGTGTGTTCTGCCCTGGTGCCCAGGTTAGTGAGGGGTTTTTCTAAATTAATAGTTTCAAAACGCCAAGGGACGAAATAAGTGCTGTGCTTGTCTGCAAGAGTGTCACCTGAGGAGCGTCGTCTAGAGTCCCAGGTGACTCTGTAGCGACTGAAAACTACTGCTCTAAAAACATTCGCTGGGCAGTTCTCCGGGGCTCTGTGCCTTGGCCCCACCCCCTCTCAGGGACACTTGCATTCCAAGCACGTTCCTTTTGGGAGGTGGTGGTGGAGGTGTGATGGGAAAGGTGGAGGAAGGCATGCCCCAAGGGCCTTTTCCCTCCCCTGCTGAACAGAACTGCCATTTCAGTGGAAAAACAAAATGCTGCTTATATATCTGGGTGTGATCATGCATACGAGGTAGAACCTTCTCTTTTGGTGGCTGAGGGCAGCATCCTGTGTTCTCAGGAAAGGTGAGATGAGAGAAGCAAAATATTGATATTTAGGGCAGAAGGGGATACTGTGTATTTAAACTGCGTTCTTTTCCAGTGGTTTGGTTTTTAAATTTATTTGCTGACTTAGAGTAAAAACTTTGATCCTCAAAAGTCCAGGGTCCAAACCTCAAGTGCCTCAGGCTGGGCAGGTAATATGCCATTAAGGGTGGAGGGGTTTCAAAACCAAACTTACGGGAATGTTTTTCACCAAAATGTGGCAGTCTCCCTTTTTTCTGGAAGTAGGAGATCCTCTTGGCCTTTCATTTCCCTACTTTTGATAGAGAAATATTTCTAGGAGGTAATGCAGTGCAGGCACCCCGAGGAATAGCAGCTGACACTTGGCTTTGGTGTTTAGGGAGATGAATCTGAGAGCTGTGCCCGTCTAAGGGAGAACAGTCACTGCACAGTCCCCTCTGCTGTTGTCTTGAAACCTAATATCACCAGATTGTGCCATTTTTAAGGAGAAACCACAAAGCTAGAGTATGTAAAAGGTAAAAATTGTTGAGGTTTTTAAAAGAATTTTAAAACTTAGAAATACAGACTCATAGGAAGTTAACTGTCCTTCTCCCCACTGCAAAAGATGCAGGGCTCTTGTGTGCCCTTCCACCTAGTGGTAACATCTTACATAACTAGCACAGCATCCAAACCAGGAAGTGGGCACTGCTGCAGTCTGCTGTCCTTATTCAGATCTCACCAGTTTATAGATGCACTCATTTATGTGTGTGTGCAAGGTGATTTAATTTAATGCACCTTGACTAAGTACCACCCATGTGCCAGGTCTAAGGCCAACAGGGATGAGTTAGATTGGACCCCAGTGATCAAGGGACAGTTGGTTGGGGGAAACAGACTAAAGGATTTCAGGATATATCACCCTGGGATAGAGGGGAAGGGCACTGGGCACAACCAAAGGGATCTTGAGGGACAAGAGGGAGCTAACAGCTACTAAGGCAGCGGAGGGAGCTGCCTGAACAAACGTTTCTTTATTTAAAAAAATTTTTATTTAGCTATTTTTGGCTGTGCTGGGTCTTTGTTGCTGCGTGCCGGCTTTTTCTAGTTGCGGTGCGCAGGCTTCTCATTGCACTGGTTTCTCTTGTTGCGGAGCATGGGCTCTGGGACCCATGGGCTTCAGTAGTTACGGCACGTGGGCTCTAGAGCCTGGGCTCAGTACTTGCAGTGCATGGGCTTAGTTGCTCCGCATCATGTGGGATCTTAGTTCCCAGACCGGGGATTGAACCCACATTTCTTGCATTTCAAGGTGGATTCTTAACTACTGGACCACCAGGGAAGCCCTTGAGCAAAGGTTTATTAGACTTTAGGCCTGGTGGAGCCACACTGCTGAGCTGTGAGCTTAGTGGTGTTGTGGAGATGCATGGAAAGCTGGGTATTGGAGAGATGAGCTGGAAGAGTCTCCTTGTAGGTGGCCCAAGGCTCGTTCCTGTGAGTCTCTACATTTGCTCCTCCTCCTTCCTGTCTGCAAAGCTCTTTCCCTGTCTCTTATTGTGGCTGGAATTTTCTCACCAGGGAGAGCTCAGGTCAAATATCGTTTCTTAATTAAGCCTAGCCCTGACTCGGAGAAGGCAATGGCAACCCACTCCAGTACTCTTGCCTGGAAAATCCTGTGGATGGAGGAGCCTGGTAGGCTGTAGTCCATGGGGTCATGAAGAGTTGGACATGACTGAGCGACTTCACTTTCACTTTTCACTTTCATGCATTGGAGAAGGAAATGGCAACCCACTCCAGTGTTCTTGCCTGGAGAATCCCAGGGACGGGGGAGCCTGGTGGGCTGCCGTCTATGGGGTCACAGAGTCGGACACGACTGATGCAACTTAGCAGCAGCAGCAGCAGCCCTGACTACCTAACTTCAATCCTACCAACAAAAACTACTTTCAATCCATGATTATCTTATTTATCACATCCTGGGAGCAAGAATATTGCCTGACTTGTTCATTGTCAAGATTTTCCCTGGGGGCCCCCAAATCCGAACCAAGTATCTTGTGGAGATATCTTATCTTAGGAGTGGATGGGAAGAAAGGAGGGTCCTACCACCTTTGGGAGGAAGGAAAACATATCCCAGTGGAAGAAAGTATGAAGTCACTGTGAGTCATTTAAATAAAGTAGGTGTGCTTTTTTTTTTTTTTTAAGGGAGCTAAAAATCATTTTGCTATTTTTTGACTAATTTTATTCTACTTTAAGAGCTTTGTGTCACTCAGAGAACTTGGAAACTTTGTTCTCCTTCCTACTGAATCTGTGGAGTAGGTGGGGGAGCTATAAAAAGCTCCCAAAGATCTCTTTCTTCTGCCACTGGGTGTGGAAGGGGGACAGTGGGGCAATAAGACCAGAGGTGAGCAGTGTTTGGGAGGTAGGAGCCACCTGAGTATTGAGCATCTTGGAAGCTTCAGTGGCATTCAGGTCCTGAGGGTGTGGCACTGGACCCAGTGGGATTTGCTCTGAGAAGTAGGGAAGTGCTTTCAGAGGTCAAAACAGTTAGTTTTGTATATGTTAAAGACATCTTAAAGTAATAAATGCAATATGATTTTTAAAATCTGCATAAAAAGGAAAGATAATCATTGTGGTTTGTTTCTTTCCTGAACTGGTCAGCCTCAAGGCCAGTTGGGGATTGATTTTTCTCGCCTGGACCATCTGGGTTTATTGATGGAGGAGTTAGAGTTTGTGAGGGTGGAGAGTCTCCCATGAGCTTGGGAAGAAAGTTGGGCCTTGGAGTTCGAGTTACCTTCAGTGGACACTCCTGTGTGCCAGGCTTTGGAGGGGTGTGTGCAGAGGGGTAGAGCCAGGATCTGGGTGAATGTCATGGGCAGGATGCCTCAAGGTCAGGTGGAGTTAGGACACACACGAATGAAGTAGCAGGGGTTGGGGAGGGCATGAAACCAGAATTTCAGGCAATGGTCAGGGACCCAGAAGTTTATAGGAGCTGAAGAGTAATAGGAAACAGCTCTGGCAATCGAGCAGTCCCAGAAATTTGAAGCTGTGTCACATCAAGCCTCATAGCCAGAATTATGATTAGATTCCTGGTGGGAGATAGGAGCCAGGCCCCACCATCCCTCAAAGGCAGAGAACAGGTGCTTTGAGCATCAAGTTGAGGGTTAGGGTCCATTAGGAACTCAGATTGCATGTCTTGACTCTTCTCTCCTCATCACTTGGTAAACCTTTCCTTGCTGATTTTAACATTTGCAGTTGAACTTGACCTTGGGAATACAACTGGATTAGTGCTTTACCAATCCTACACTGACCTTCTGAGCAAAGTCCTTCCTAGTCTACTGAATTAGTGGACTAATTGATGGATGTGACTAATTAGATTCCAGAGGCCAGTGGCAAGACTCAGTGGTTAGGGAATGGATTGACTTGGTCATCCTTTAGTTGAAAGGCATGAAATTTGTGGTATACATTGAAGGAACCTAGAGGGTTTGAAGTCACTTGGGATACAGTGATCACCAGTCAAGCAAACAAAAGAGCTTAAACAACAACACAAAGACAAAACAGACAGCAGCATGGATCCTTATCCATATGTTAGTGGGAAAACAACATAAAAATAAATGATTTGTGCTCTGAAGGAGAGATACGCAGTAGTTATGAATGTATCCAGAGGGGCTTTTGTTGGTCCAGAGTTGGCTGGACAGTCTGGATTGGTGTTGAGTAGGAATGAAGGTGGCCAGGGTGACTTTCCCAACATCCAGGATTGTTCCATGTTCTTGGGTTGGGCTAGAGATGAGGATATAGATGAGGGAGCTGATGGTTCAGGGTATTTGGCAGGGCTTTGAGCAACTCTTGTGATGTCTTTTGGAGGATTAGGTCAGAGAAAGCTCTTGTTTTATGCAAGGATATAAGGTACTGCAAGAAATTTTGTATTGCTTATCCCCCCAGAAGCATCTTGTGCTTTTGCTAGACTTCCTGCCCCACTGGGCCCTTCCAGATTTGCATTATGACCAGAGAGGAGAGCCCTTAGACTGAAGGGGCTGCTTGTCTCCTTGTTCTGGTAAAGGATACGATGGATTGCTGCTGGGCCTTGCAGCCAGGGAGACTGACCTTGGTCAGCTGTGGTTTTCTCCAGTGCTGGGCTGTCTGAAGGTCACCCAGTAGCATCTGTTGATGTCAGAGAAGAGATCTGTCTAGGCTGGTCCATTCAGGAAACAGGCTTCTTCCAATCTGTCATCCTTGTGGTACACAGCATTTACTTTGCCATTCTTGGCTTGAGATTGTTCAGGCCGTTTCTTGACCGCAAGTGGGAAGCTGGGAAGAGAAGTGCTGGGCCAGCTTGGCAGGTTTCCAGACGTCTCATCGATCTGCAGTGGCCTGCTCTTTGGTGGGCAGTAGGGACCTGATCAGAGTACTGTGTGCCTTGGAGCTGCTCCTCAAAGGCCATGTTGGTGACCAGATGCTCCCAGACCCTTTGCTCTGTCAGGGTGAGCCGACATAGGTGTAAAAGGGCTCAGATTTGCTGAGACTGGATAACTCCAATAGTCTGGGTGCCCTGGCATTGGGTCATGGTATACAGGGATTAGGGCAGAGAGGGAGGCTGGCTTCATTTACCCAGTTGCCATCCTGGCTGCTGCCATTCTATTTTTAAGTAAAAAGGAGTTAAGTGATCGTGGTGACAGTATGAGGTAAGGGTAGTAAGTAAACAGACTAAGGATGTGCAACTCCCCCAAAGCCTACATTCTTGAATCCTGCCAGAAAGATGCTCAACTAATGACCTTGACATTGTTCTGAAGAGTGAAAGGTTGTTCTGGAAAAAGGTGAGAGGTGACCCTTTTCTAAATGAGTATCAGAGTCTGGGCATCAGAATCACCTATATAATTCCTACAGCTCCAAACCAGAGATTCTGATTTGATAGGTCTGAGGCCCAAGAAGCGGTTTTTGTTTTCTGCTGCTGCTGCTACGTTGCTTCAGTCGTGTCTGATTCTGTGCGACCCCATAGACGGAAGCCCACCAGGCTCCCCCATCCCTGGGATTCTCCAGGCAAGAACACTAAGTGATTCTAATTTTCAGCCAGATTTGGGAACCTGCCCAGCAGGTACAGATCCAGAGATGCATCCTTGTTTCCTTGTACAGACCTTGACCCTGATCCCTAACCATGGCCGTGTATTTGGTCTTCACTTCTCTTTATGGCCCTTTTCCAAAGCTTGTCATTCGGGGGTGCTGCCCTGGCTTTGCCACACCTGGATCAAGGCTGGAGGCTCCTCTCTTTCTTCTCCTTGAAGAAAGCGGGGACCTCCACTTGGGCATTTTTTTTTTTTTCTCTTTTTTTTTCATTGGAGGATAATTGCTTTACAATATTGTGTTGACCTCTGCCATACATCAGCATGAATTGGCCATAGGCATCCCTGTGTCCCTTCCCTCCTGAACTCCCCTCTCATGTCCCTCCCCATCCCTCCCCTCTGGGCTGTCACAGAGCACTGGGTTGAGCTCCCCGTGTCGCCCGGCAAATTCCCATTGGCTATCTGTTATACACAGGGGGAGGCATATGTCTCCGTGCTCTTGTCTCAAGTCATCCCGCCCTCTCCTTCCTGTACTGTGTTCACAAGTCTGTTCTCTATGCCTCTGTCTCCATTGCTGCCCTGCAAATACACGGGCATTTTGATGGGCAGATGTTTTGGAACGTTTTCTCACAAAACTTGCTGCCTGAGTCTCGACTGCATGGTAGATTCTGGCTGTAGAAATCCAGGTCTCGAGGTAGAGACAGGACCATCTCGTGATGGCACAGGGAAAAATCTGTTTACTGTCTTCTCAGACATCATGGAGGTTCTGGAAATACAGGAAGGTTGAGTGTTTCGACCCCTTTGTTTCTAGGGTCCTGCAGACTCTGGGACAGCATTGATTGCCCTGAGGGAGTGACAGATGGGCGTGGCCTGGCAGCGGGGCTGAAACTAGTGGCATTTTTGATCTGGGCACTTGGCAAGGTCAACATTCAAGAGAGCACATGTGGGCTGTGCATCAAGTCTTGATAGATGCTGCTGGGTCAGGTGGCATAAGGTGGAGTTTTTAAGACCTGTAAGATAATACAAGGTCTGGACAGTATAAATTGAAGGGGCTGTCCATAAGTTTTGCTCCAGCTCCACTGTCCCTGTCATTCCCACCTCCCCTTGGTTAGCCCCCTGCCTGCCGCACTCCCATGCCTGCTTCAGGCTTTCCTCTGACGCCTGGCCGTGTTAGGGTGCGTCTCTTCCCCTCAGTTGCACTAGGAGCCCCTACTCAGGGCTCCCATGGCACCTGCGCCTGCCCAGATTTTTATATTCACCTGTTGTTTTAGAAGTCTTTGAGTTTCTGAATCTCTTCATGTATCCATCACCTCACCTGCTGCCTGGCGTGTAATAGGACTCAGTAAATACCTGCTGAGTGAGAGAATCAACACATTCTTTGAGGGGAACGATATAAATAACTCCCTTCGTGACCTTATAGTTGAACACTGTTCATTTATTACAGTGGTCGTACCTGTATATAAGCTTATGGATAGCCTTGTATTCTAGATGCATATTCAGGGACATTTTTCTAGCATAAAGAGTGTTTCAGGCAGTTTGGAATGTTAACCGAGCACTTTTGAAGTAGCCAATTCATGGTATTTGTGACAACTACTTCTGTGTGTAAAGCAGCACAATTGTATTGAAAATGTCACATTAGGAAACAGGCCCGTAGGGAACCTGATATAACTTACTCTTACATTCTTTGGCAAATGAAGGTATGGCCAGCATTTTAGTACAGAGTAGGTTGGCTACTTCGACTGTGTTTCCTTGAATTGAGTATTTAGCTTTGAGAGAAACACACACCCCCCCTGTGTGTATATGTATATATATAAAACTGACTTTTTGCTTTGTAATAGAAGACTGCTGTGCAGGGGGGCATAGTGAACGAGTCCCGGGTTGAACCTTAGTTCTAGAGCCAGAGCCAGTTCTAACTGTAGGAGTAGGTAAGTCAGTTTCCTCCTTTCACTTATGTAAAATGGGAGTGATATTCTTGTTCAAGGGTTGCAAATGTCTACAGAAATGAGGTCACTAACTTAAGTTGCTATATGTGCTTATACCTTTATTCCCCCCTCTTAGAGCTCAACCCCTTAGAACAAAATTTTCCACTTTTGTTAGAATCATAGGGAGAGGGAAATATTTTTGTATCTCTAACAAAATAACACGAGGACAGTGATCACCACAGCTTTTCTCTGTGTTGGGATGATGGGGAGCGATAGGGACTGTGGCGTATTGGAATAGCCAAGCCTGCCTGTGAAGGGCAGCTGTTTCTTAGCACCAGCTGATTATTTTCAGACATGAACAGGGGCCATGTTGACAGATCCTCTCTTTTTTGAAAGGAGAAGCCAGAAATCTGGGATTTTATGTGACAGTTTTTGATTTTTAAATTTTTGGCTCAAATTTTCTGAACATATCCTGCAGATAACTATAATACCTCTACAGGCTAGAGGTGACCCACTTGGCATCTGTCATAGATGGTCTCAGGAGCTTCTTTCTGCCTGAGATCCATCGATTCTCATGGGACCTTTTCAGCCAATGAACTAAAGATGCAGCTTCTACCAGGGGAGGTCAGGGTGAGAAGGAAGTGGGGCTGGAGGATGAGGAGGGAGGCTTTGAGTCTAAACAGGGTGCCTAGCCATTGGTATTTAGAAGGCCTCCTTGGAGAGAGGCCGCAGGGTGCCTGCTTCAGATGTCTTGTATGTTTGTCATTGCAGGAGTGGTGGCATTTGTTGAAAGAGTTTGTGAGATCTTCTCCCTGCCCGGAGCCCCAGGACCAATGCATCTTTCCAGCACCTTACACCACTGGTAAATATGTGTTGTGTTTTATTTGTTGCTGCTGCTGCTGTAATTCAACGGAGGGCCATGTTTTCAGTGGACTATGGAATGGGATTTTCAGAGAACCACACTGCATTTTCTGTCATAGAAGGAAGGAAACTGGGACTGGCCTAGGCATATATGAGTTCTGCTACCTCCTTGGTTCTGCTATTTATTGTGGGTTTTTAGGTGCATTTTTTTTTTTTTTTTTACCTCCCTGGGCCTGCAGACAGTGAAATGACTCCTGCTCTGCTGAAAGATTATGTGAGAATGCTTCCAAGGGAATAAAATGCTGAGCAAATACGGAGTAATCCTGTTTAGTTCTGAGGTGTAGAGCTGGGTGATTCTGTGCAAGCAAGTTGAGAAGTGAACACGTATGTTAGAAACACGGATTTTTAAATACATATTTTGAGTCCTCCAGAGTGGTTCTTCAAGGGATTTGCATTTTCGTTTTTTCCCTTCCTACCATTCCCATACTTCATGGGAAATAGATGGGGAAACAGTGGAAACAGTGTCAGACTTTATTTTTGGGGGCTCCAAAATCACTGCAGATGGTGACCGCAGCCATGAAATTAAAAGATGCTTACTCCTTGGAAGGAAAGTTATGACCAACCTAGATAGCATATTCAAAAGCAGAGACATTACTTTGCCAACAAAGGTGTGTCTAGTCAAGGCTATGGTTTTTCCTGTGGTTATGTATGGATGTGAGAGTTGGACTGTGAAGAAGGCTGAGCACCGAAGAATTGATGCTTTTGAACTGTGGTGTTGGAGAAGACTCTTGAGAGTCCCTTGGACTGCAAGGAGATCCAACCAGTCCATTCTAAAGGAGATCAGCCCTGGGATTTCTTTGGAAGGAATGATGCTAAAGCTGAAACTCCAGTACTTTGGCCACCTCATGCGAAGAGTTGACTCATTGGAAAAGACTCTGATGCTGGGAGGGATTGGGGGCAAGAGGAGAAGGGGACGACAGAGGATGAGATGGCTGGATGGCATTACTGACTCAATGGACGTGAGTCTGAGTGAACTCCGAGAGTTGGTGATGGACAGGGAGGCCTGGCGTGCTGTGATTCATGGGGTCGCAAAGAGTCGGACACGACTGAGCGACTGATCTGATCTGATCCTACCATTCCAGCTGCCCTTTTATAGAAAGATAAATTAACTCTGTTTCACAATTACCTTCATTTTTATTTGCCATCAGATAATTTCACAGTTAACAAATGTTCTTCCGCTTTCCAAAGAAACTTAATTACTCATCACAGCAGGTAAATGTCTTGCATCTGTGGCAGCTGAAAGAGGCAAAAATATGTCCTTAACACAAGTGGGTTCTAATGCTAAGAGTGCTTGGAGGCATACCAGCTAGTTGATGGTGAAGGTCTCACGTGAGTTCTGAGCTGGGGGGGACCATGAGCCAGGAAGGCAGTATGACCCATGCGTCTTGATTCCAGCCGTTTTTTATTGATTGAGAGAAGCTGGTTTGTTTGCTGCTGACTGCCTGGTCCACTCCTAACTAGGTGAATCAGATGCTCTTAGGACCCAGTGAGACATGACCTGGAGGCATGGCCGCCTGGGGAGTATGCAGGTTGCTGGGGTGGGGCGGGGAAAGAAGGGCAGTTGGTCAGGCCCAAGGTTAGGGACCGAACTGAAACATGGGAGGCTGGCTGTCCCCATTACTATGCCCAAAGGGACACAGTGGACATTCTGGCTTCCTCAGAGCCCCATCTTTTAGGAAGAGGTCTATGGTGGAGTTCTCAGGGAACCAGTGGTCCCAGGTGGGTGGGACCCTTCCTCCATTCAGTAAACATGCATGAATGCCCACTCTGTGCCAAGGCACGGCTCTGGGCACTGGGGACTCAGTGGACTGAAGCTTGGATTTGAGTGGGGTGACAAGAATGTGACCTCCATGAGGGCAGGGGTCTTTACTTATTCACTGCTCTCTACCCAGCTCCTAGAAGAGCACCTTGTACATGGTGGTGGGTGCTCATGAAATAAGTGTTTTGTGAATGAAGGAAATAACTAAATAGATAATACAATTTCAGGGAGTGATAAGTGCTATAAAAGAAGTGAGGAGTTCTTTTTAACACCAACAGCATTTTGTATTGGGGTATAGCCAATGAACAATTTTGTGATGGTTTCAGGTGAACAGTGAAGGGACTCAGCCATGCATGTGCATGTATCCATTTTGCCCCAAACCTGAGGGGTTCCTTTTGAAAGAGGTCTGAGAAGGTCTTTGTTTGGAGAGGGGTGGATAGAAATTGTGTGCAGAGATCTGAATGTAGTGAAGGAATCTGCAGAGAGGTGGTTAGCAGAGGAAACAGAAGGCAAAAAGAAAGGCCTTGGTGTAGGCTGAGCTTGGCAGGATAGAGGGGCAGGAAGGCAGCCAGTCTGGCTGGCCTTGAGCTGGGGAGTGGTTCTGGGGAGCAGAGTGATATGAAATGAGGTCAATGGTAGATCTTATAGGCATGGTAAGGAGTTGAGATTTACTCCAAAACCTTGTGTGTGATTGGATACCTTTTGAGAAGTTTGAGTGAAACAGTGATATGATTTTCTTTGAGCTTTAAAATTATTTCTCTGGGTTCTGAATGGAGAATAGACTTTTGGGGGCAAGAATAGAATCAGTGTGACCTGTAGGTGGCCCTTCTGGTCTAGGCCAGAGATAAGGGCATGGCTTGGATTAACATGGTGAATATAAAATGGTGTGATCTGGTCAAGCTCAGGGTATATTTTGAAGATAGAACTTGCTGGATTGAGTGTGTGGTATGAGCAAAAAGGAAAGTGGGTAAGTCCAGTGTTTTTGGCTAGGTGAATGGTGTTGTTATTTACTAAGATGGGGAACAGAGAAGGAGGTTTGGGGAGGACCCTGAGAGTTCCATTTGGGCATATTAAGTTTGAAATGCCCATTCAATATTCATATAGAGATTTAGAAATTCAGAGTTGGCTAGAGCTGGAAATGGTACCTTTGAGAGTCATCAGCATGTAGATGGTATTTGAAGCTATGAGATGGAGATGATGATTCAGGGAGAAAAAGAAGAGATAGGTAGAATTTGGACAAAGAAAATAAAGGCAAAGGGTTAATTTACCATATAAAATTCCTACTAAGAAGTGAATGAAGACACATCTCTAATGAATAAGGGATTTGTTCAGTCGCCAATTCGTGTCTGACTGTTAGCTACCCCATGGGCTGCAGCATGCCAGGCTTCCCTGTCCTGCCCTGCACCATCTCCCAGAATTTGCCCAAGTTCGTGTCCATTGAACTGGTGTTGCCATCCAACCATCTCATCCTCTGTCACCCTCTTCTCCTCCTGCTTTCAATCTTTCCCAGCATCAGGGTATAAACTGCTGAATAAGGGATAAGTTCATGTAATACAAATAGAAATGATTCAAGTGAGATGACAGGAAAATATAATAAAGCTTCACCTTATGTTTTTTTTAAAAAATGGAAATACTGTGACTCCTCCAAATCAAGAAAATTAGTTTTAGAATTGCATGATTTAAAATCTGGCCAGCTGAGTGAATTATAAACTGCATTTATGCAATTGGCACATGGCTGTCTTTGGCTGGCAAGCAGAAGGATCCAGCATCCTTTGCCAGTAATAGCCTGTAAGTTACACTGTTCTTTATATGCGCTAGAACTTCTACAAGCCATTTTGATGAAGTTTAATTTACTGTTAGTTAATACATTGCAAATTTTTTTCATTCTCTGATCACACTCAAAATTTCATTAAATGAAGATTTGCTAAATGGAAAGCGGTCCCTGAAAATCAGTAGTTTGGCGGTGAAAGTTGTGATATAATTTTATGAAAAAGCCAAAAAGACAACCTTGATTTGCAGGACCACAATTTATGAAATATTTTGATATCTTTGAAATACCAAAGATAAATGCTATAAGATAATAAAGCAGCAAAAATAGACAGTGATGGTTGTGGTAGATGTATGTGTTTCAGGACCACCCATACACCTTTAATCATCAGCCACTGACCTGAGAAGATTATTTTTTGAGCAAACACGTTTTCCATTTTCGTCTATTTGTGGGTTTCTGGCACAGAATACAGCTCTGTATTGGTTTTGTCCCCTTCCCAGAGAAAACACCCCACTGAGCTTCCTGCATATTCTCCCTGGGCTCCTTGGTTTTTCTGTTCCTACATTACCTGGGAAATCTCTTTAGTCTGGTTATCTCCAGCCCCCAGAGACACTTTTGCCCCCTTCCCAAAGTTACCAACTCAAAGCCTGTCCGCCTCCTCCCTCTCCCGGGTTTAGGGTCCCACCGTCTCTGGCTGCCCTGTGAGCCTCAGGTTAGCCCTCCCCAGACGTTCTTGGATGTCTTCAAGATTCTCTTCTTTGAAACATTTCCACTTTTTCTCCAGGCTTGGTTTTGTTTTGTTTTTTAAAGGCCTTTTGTGCAAATGACAAAAAGCATGGAAAACTGTGCAGCTGTTGAGGGCAGTGGGCTAAGCAGCATGCTGAAATGTGCTGTTTCCAGTTGCCCGAGGTAATGGGCAGCCCTCACTTGCTCTTCCATGTATCTCAAGACCCTTGTGTTTCAGTGAAAATATTCTCAGTGAGACTTAGGGAGTATCTAATCTCTGGAAAATGAGCACTTATTGGGTAGTCTATATCTGAAACCACTGATTTATGGCAAAATGAAGGTTTCAGCAGAATGTTCATGACGATTGACAGCAACCCTGGTTTTCACTCGTCATCTTTTCTCAGAGTGGAACCTAAATAAGATTAAAAAGAATGAAACCTACTGGCAGTTATAGGGTGAGGATTTCTCCTGTTTCCTTTTCAGCAAGTGGTTTTAGGAATGAAGGGAAAAATTGTTTTTTTGGTACCTTCCCATGCCCCCAGAGACTTAAGTGGTGGGACATTTATAAATGGTACTATCTCCCTTATGTTTTGTAAAAAATAGCCAGGGGTGCAGAATAGTGCTTCATTGCTCATGTGTATGTGGGTCATCTTAGGAGGAGCTGCTGGAGATGAGTAACCTTGGAGAAGGGCAGTGGTATATGAAGGGAACTTCCTTTTCAGTCTCCACCCTTTTTTCCTAAATCTTTTGGTTTATGTATTATCTTTCAAAAGAATAATAGTACCTCTTCTCGGCTTAACAAATGACCTAGAAAAATCTAAAGTTCCTTCACTTCTTGTTTTTATTGGGACTCTTGCTTGATGTGCATGTTGACCAAGGTCATTGTTGGTTCAATGGCCATTGCCTTTATTTGTTGTAACGCTTCATGTTCATCAGCAACTTGGTGTGAGGCTTTGGGAAGAAATTTTCCTTTACTGTTCTAGGTCTTTCTGACTGGTCTAAGATTTGAATTGACATCAGACAGATTAACAGGAGAAAACTGAACAAAAGTGTAACAACCTGCATGCAAGGGAGAGACCCAGGAAAACTCAAGTAACTCCCCTAAGTGTCCAATACTCGAGCTTTCGATATTGTCCTTAGCTAAAGATAAAAGAGGATGAGAATCAGTTATGGGAGTTGACCAGGAAAAGGACTGTAAGCTAAGGTAAGGTTGTTATGTAGATTAGTCATCATCTTATCCATTGATAAGAGTTTCTAGAGGTCTCATCATCCTCCTCTACCTGGTACAGCATGGACACACCCTTACAAATGAAGATTTACCTGTAAGTGTTTCTTCTAAAAGGGTCACTTCTGTTTGGTTTTCAGAATTTTTCCCGTGTCTGTGGTTTCTTAGAAACTATAACCAGCTTAACATAATTAATATGCCAAAGAGATATGTTTTAAGGTGGCAAATTCTGTTCCCCTATAGCCTCTTTAACTTGACCTTCACATTTCTGTGTGTTACAAAAATGTCAATCAGGCCAATTTCATTTCCTCTTTGGCTCTTTCAAAAAGGATTCAAGGCTGTTTCTGGCTAATATTTTACTTATCCACCTTAGACAAATGTGAATTCAAATGGGGTGTAGTTGCCATGAGTTGAGGCACAAATTATATTCGTTTCAATGGGCCATCTCCCTGCCGCCTGTAGAGCAAAGTCTTATTATTGCATTGTGGATCAGAACATGGGATTTGGAATCTGTTGTGGTTGATAGCCCCTAAACCCAGAGTTCATTCAAAATGATCTTCCCAAACTCATTTTCCTTGTTTTAAAAATCTCAGCACCTGTCAGAAAATGTCAGTAATTTGCCCAAGTTGTAACTTTTTTTGAAAGCGGAGACTGAATCCAGTGTCTAGGACTAATGAGCAGATCACTGCACTGTCTGGAGTGTGTGCTCTTTCTGGGTCCATTTCTACAGGGGTCATTGTCTAAAAGTATCTTCCTGGGCTAGCATGTTCGTTTGTCTTCCCAGAGGTTCATAAAGCTGTTTTCTGGCCAACATTTTTGTGTTCTACAGAGCCATGACATTCGTTCTGTGCAGCAGCCATGTTTCTTAGGTGTTGATGTTTCTCCAAGAGATTTACACATTTGATTTTATACTTTTAAAACAAACAGGGAGTTGTATCACATTTGCCAGCCAACCATGTGTAAAAACAAGATACTTTCTCCTTTTCTATCTAGTCACTACAAATAGTCAGATATTTTTCAGTCCCCCTTCCTCCTCACCAGGTTTGGGGAAGTAAATGTTAGATTGTGCTTAGGGATGCTACTGAGATAAGGCCGGCAACATCATCTCCAGTGATCACTGAATGTCATGGAAAGAAATGATCTTGATTGCTCCACTGACTCATTTAGACTAGGCACCACCTGATACCTGCTTCACAGCAGTGCCCTTGTCCTGCAGTCTCTTATCAGCATAGAGATGACTCACTCTGTTTTCCTCAGTAAGAGAGATTTTCTCCGGTCTGCTGATCCCATCAGTGATTTAAAAGAAAAAAAAAAAAAAAAAGATCCTGCAGGAGTATGTTTGAGAAAAAAAAAAATGACTACGTTATCTGTGTTTGAACTTGCACAATTGAACTTTCACTTTTATAATCAGGTATTGGTTCTTAGGCTTTTGTGAGAAGAAGGGTCAAGAACACCACCCCTCCACCCCAGATGCACGTGTACCCACATAATTTGCATGGATAGTACTTTTACATTTTAAATAGATGACTTTCCCCCATCTGGTTATCATGCCTTCTAACTTAGTCACATAAACCATTAGCATACCATTATAAAAGTGGCTGCCTCTGGGTACCTCTGGGTGGCATTTCTGATTAGACAAGAATTTTAGGGAAAATTGCTATGTTCAAGGCAGCCTGACTTTGATGAAATGTGCAACTTCTGGAATTGTCCCAACATGGACTCAAAAGCTGAAAATACTCTTAAATCAATTTCTGTTGTTTTAATTAAAGAAGGAAGTAAAGGTATCTTTACCCTTCTTGCTTTCTAACAGCTAATTTCAATCTTTTTCCTCAAATTTATGTATTCTCCCATCCTCATTCCCCTTGGGCAAGAGAAAAGCTATTATAAGGGAATAATATAGGTTTAAAAAAGAGTATATTAAAAAAAAAGTATATAGAATCCATTCTTCATTTTCCAATAAATTTGTGTTTCTAGGCACTGAATTTACTTCCTGAATTAATCATGTTTATAGCATTTTGTCCTTCAAACTAACTGTCTATAAAACACCAGTATTTAAAAAAATTTTAAAGTAAGTGACCAGAATTTTCAAAGTTGGGGAAATTTCACATGATTGGGTTTCTAGCTGCTGTGCACAGTGAGAATATCTAACAGTGCTGAGCCATATTCTTACATGGGACGGTATGGGCTGGAGTGGAACAGCCATTGACCCATCATGTGAGAGCATATGAGTCCCAATTTATTGCAGTCCCCAGACCATCATCTGTTATCTGGATGGCCCTCTCAGCCTATATAACTCCAGCCTTTGTAACTGCTGACTTTCAGTATCAGTTTAAAATCTTATCTTGACATATCAAAGGATCTTGAGGTTCAGCAAAGAATCATTTTGGTATCCCCCTTTTTAAATGTGGAAACTACATTTACAGTGATAGAAAAATAGTTGTCTGTGGAGTGAAACATGTTTTTTTTCTTTAAGGGATTTATGCCTTTTTAAATAAGAGGGGAAGGAAAGACAGCAATAATGTAATTTTTCAGTATTCTTTACAGATATCCAATCATTATATTAATTTTGAAACATATCATGTACTCTGTATAATGTGGTTTGCTCATAAAATTACCATGTTGGAGACATTTATACAAATCTACTAATTATATTTGCTCTTAAATAGTTCCAGTTTTTTTTTTTTCTTTCTTTCAAATGGAGCTGAACTACTGAACTTGAAGGAACTTGAACATTTCTTAGTTTCCCTTTTTATAATAAGCAGACAAAAATATAAAACTGGATGACAGAAGTCCCTGATGTTTTGGTGAAGCAGAGCTGTTAGTTTTTTGGTCCCTGGTACCTTCCAAAATATTCAGTAGATTATAGGAAAGGAGCTTCATAAAAACAAAAGCCAACAAGAAATCCTAAAACTTTAATAACCATGTGAATTTAAATCATTCCCATTTTATAAGCTATTGTGATCAGTCTGTTTCTAATAACGCCCTTTTCCTCCTAAAATTATTCCTGTAAACTTCCGAAAACTAAATGCTAGCCAGAATGGAGATAGCCTCTCAATCCTTTTTCATTTTTAGCTGCTTGGCTTTGGGTGAAAGCTCTTCGGACACTCTCGGTCTGCTGGACTGGCCAAGGAAGGGACAGTAGTTCTCATTCCGGTAACCTCCTGGGCCCTTACTGGCCACCTGCCCTGGGACAACCCACCCTCCCCAGGCTTTGTTTGTTTCTTATATGTAATGAGATCGTGTTTGAGTTTCACTCAAACCCCAACAGTCTAGAATTGTCACGTTCTGTCACGTGCCCCACACACGCAGAGCTGCACGTGAGTTCTGGGAAACTCTGGAGACCAACTACACAACCAGGTCTAGGGGGTTAGAAGACCAACATCTCAATGTGAAACCATTAGGTGGTGTTTCAGGAAACACTGAGGAGTTCCAGTTCTTTATGTCTCAGCGCAGAAAGAATTCAATGAGAAGCAAAGTGGTAGATAAGAAATGCTGTGTTAGAATAGGATATTCGTGAAGCTTACAAGCCATCGGGGTGAGAGAGTGCCACACCCTGAAAACTTTCCTTTATAATCAAAGGAAAAGTGGGGAGGGGGAGAAGACCCCCTTCTTTCTCATTCTTGAGTAGACATCACACTTTCATCATTAGCTCCTCCTCGAGGTTGAGCAGGGGAGTTTTCTTGTCTCTATATCAAGCTAATACTGTCCTGGCTATGGACAGGGTCTTTCACACTGAAATGTCACCTTTCCATAAATTTGTTTTTTAATGTGTGCAGATAGCATGATCTGGGGTCATTAATTTACTGAGCTCACTGGGTAGGATGTGGGTCTCATGCCACCATTGTCTTACTGTTTTGGGGCATGTCTTGTGCTTCTGTTGCTAAGCAACCCTGCTTTTGGAGAAGGCAATGACAACCCACTCCAGTACTCTTGCCTGGGGAATCCCAGGGACGGCGGAGCCTGGTGGGCTGCTGTCTATGGGGTCGCACAGAGTCGGACACGACTGAAGTGACTTAGCAGCAGCAGCAGCAACCCTGCTTTCCTGAGTGATCATTAACTTCAGGGATCTTCCATATATTATATATATATATATATTTTTTTTTTTACTTCCAATTCTCTAGTGGAATTAACTATTTAATCACCTGTTTTGTCCCTTAACTCTGTCCCTGTCAAATGGAGGAGGATTCCTAATGCCATTTCTTCCTCATGGTTACCTGGAATAAACAGGAGAGAACAATGTGTAAGGAGTTCTGTACTCAGGAGCTCACAATGTCACCCTGACCTTGCGAGAGAGTTCTCTAGCTCTGTTTAGTAGATGGTGTGGGGAGATGGATTTATTTTCCTGGCATTCTACAGAGTATTTCCATTGATCAGTGCTCCTAGCCTATAAGCTGGCCCATGTTCACTGGTCAGTCTCTTAGACACTTGAATTTACTAATCCTGGGTGATGCTTTTCCTTTATTTCATGATAGCAGGTCCAATACCAGTTGCAAACCATCTGTTGGCCATTATGAGTCAAAATTGTTGACCAGAACAAAAAATAAATGAGTGACAGACAGGTGTTAGTGGGGTAAATATGTTAACACAGGGCGGTGCCCTAGAGGCCCTATGGTGTTTTGCTTGGGGCTGGATCAGCAGTTGGCTCAGGCCATGCTATGCTGTCCATTGGTTGAGAGCTTATGCTGGCACCAAGAACATGGAAAAATAAATAACTGTACACACAGTTCAGTATAATATACATACAAAATATGGCACCTATAGGAGTGTGCTTTTTATATTTAAAGCATTTATATTGTGTTTTTAGGAAATGTATTTCATAACTAAATGGCACTACCATGATTCAGTGCTTCTTGGGTTGGCATTAAATGAACCGTGTGTAGGAACAAAGCAGGGACCAGTTGGTAAAGGCCTCGCCATTGTGTTAATACAAAGGATGTTTTTGGCAGAGTCCTGCACGACTGAGCGACTTCACTTTCACTTTTCACTTTCCTGCATTGGAGAAGGAAATGGCAAGCCACTCCAGTGTTCTTGCCTGGAGAATCCCACGGACGGGGGAGCCTGGTGGGCTGCCGTCTATGGGGTTGCACAGAGTCGGACACAACTGAAGTGACTTAGCAGCAGCAGCAGACTATATTCTTGGTTCACATGCCTGGAGATAAACTCAGCATCTAAATCTGTTTACTTGTTTGGGGACTTCTCTGGTGGTTCAGTGGTTAAAACTCTGTGCTTCACTGCAGGGGACACAGGTTCGATCCCTGGTTAGGGAACTAAGATCCCACATGCTGAATGGTGCTGCCAAAAAAAAAAAAAAGTATTTGTTTCTTCAAGCAATGGTTATGGAGTAGCTAATAATATTTGCATAAAACCTTTTGGCACGCGGGTACACACATAGACCTCATCCCACTTAAGTGTGCTGTTTCAGAGTCCAGTCAGAAGCACGGGCAACAGCCTGCATGAGTGGATGACTGTGGTTTCCATTTCCTTTTACTTTCTTCTGTATTGATGAGCAGAGGTCCCCACAGCTTGGCCTGGGCTCTGCAGGAAGGAGCTGAGACAGATGGGCAGAAAGGTTGCTACAGAGCAGTGCTTGGACAGGCGTTCCCAGGAGCAGAGGAGGTGGGGAGGGTGGTCTGCTGAGCATGAGTGGGGTGGGTGGGCTGTGGCTGTGGCTCTGAGGAAGATGGAAACTATTTGGAACAGCTGCTGTGGGTTGGGCACCAGGGACTGAGCAGGGGTTGAAAGCAAGGCCTGCTGTGTGATGGGGAGGAAGCCTGTGTGTGAAGCAGGTGTAGCTTGGCCATGTGACTCAGGGGAAGAGGGACAGGCTGGGGGCAAGAGTTGGATGGTTGCTTGGTGGACTGGCCTTGTGTTGGCGTGCGCTGACCCTAAGAGTGTGGCTGTATAGGGAGGTGTTAGGATGAACAGCAGAGGACTGTAGGAGTTCTGAGGTGCTGATGGTAGCTTTTCTTACTACTTTATCTCTGAACTCCTCCCATCATGCATGCCCTATTGGGCCATTCCTCCCTGGGGATCATTTTGTACATAAGACTCCTTTTGCCCTTACTGGCCTGGGCATCACTTCTGGGAAGCTGTTCCTGATTGCCCTCTTTCTATGCTGGGTCAGCTGACTCTTCGCCCTGTCCGCGTGTCTCTCCCTGCATACTGTAGAAGCTTGTTTACAGGCTACTAGCATAAGTGATTGGATGGTTCCTTGAGTGCAAGACTGTTCCAGTACTCAGCAGAGCACTGGACATACAGAAGGTATTCAGTAGAAGGGGACATGACTAGTTGAGCTGCAGTATTTAGTATAATAGTATAATGGAATGTAAGGACTGGAAGAAAACTATGATGGCAGCTAGTCTAACTCATTCATTTTATTCTATTTTCTTATAGACGTATATTCTTTTCCATCCAGGATATTGAGTATAGTTGCCTGTGCTGTATATACAGTAGTACTTTGTCATTTATCCATCCTGTATATAATAGTTTGCATCTGCTAATCCCCAAATTCCAATCCTTCCCTCCCTCTGCCTCCTGTTTCTATTTCATAAATAGGTTCTGCTGCTGCTGCTGCTAAGTCGCTTCAGTCGTGTCCAACTCTGTGCGACCCCATAGACGGCAGCCCACCAGGCTCCCCTGTCCGTGGGATTCTCCAGGCAAGAACACTGGAGTGGGTTGCCATTTCCTTCTCCAGTGCATGAAAGGGAAAAGTGAAAGTGAAGTCGCTCAGTCGTGTCCGACCCTCAGCGACCCCATGGACTGCAGCCCACCAGGCTCCTCCGTCCATGGGGTTTTCCAGGCAAGAGTACTGGAGTGGGTGCCATTGCCTTCTCCATAGATAGGTTCATTTGTGTCTTATTTTAGAATCCATGTATCATACGGTATTTGTCTTTCTCTTCCTGAGTTACTTTGTTTAGTATGATAATCTCTAGTTGCATCCATGTTGCTGCAAATGGCATTTCGTTCTTTAAGACTGAGTAATATTTCTTCATATGTATACACCACGTCTTCTTTTTGCACTTATCTGCTGATGGACATTTAGGTTGTTTGCATGTCTTGGCTAGTGTAAATCTACTCCTTCATTTTACAGTTCACAGAGAACTGAAACTCAGAGAGGTTGAGTGCCAGGCCTGACGTCACACAGCTTTGCTCAAGGCAGAGCCGGGACTCAGTCACCTCTTCTGACTTCACATGCCGTGTTCTTTCCATTCTAGCATAGCAACCTCCAAATAGTCTGCGGATGACTTTTCAGTGTGTGAAGGTGGTGAGTCTCTGCGTCTGCTTCGCGCCCGGGTACAGCCTCTAATCACTATTCATAGCAGTCTGTTATCTCATTCTTCTCGTCAGGAGGAAGACTGCGTCCTGACAGCGCTTTTCCTCTGCGTGCTGCCAGCTTTACAGCAGCTCTTACCTCACTGCTTCCCCTTCCCTTTCCGGGTTTGTCCTTGTTTATCTTTGGGGTGAGCATCAGCAACTGTTTCTAAGTAAACAGAGGAATTGCAGATTCAGGGCTTGTGGTTTCAAATACTCAGTGCTTGTGCTTCAGCCTGTCCCTCCTGGCTGTTGTCACTCCTGTGCCTGACTCCAGATTGCCCTTAGCGCGTGTTAAAGACCGGTAGTGTTGGGTGGAAGTTTCCTTCTTGGAGCAAGCAGAGCCGCCAGGGCACTGAAAGGACGCGTCTTGGGGGAGAGAAAGACAGTTACCTCTCAGCTTCCAGACCCATCCCTGGAGTATGGGATACTAGGTGAAGTGTCTAAAAATGCTTGTTTGTGTATTTTCCATCTCCAAAATGTGTCTCTGAGCTTTTGGACAGTATCTGAGATTTAGAACGTTCTGTTTAGGGTTAAAGTCTGGGCGGGACAGAGGGTGGGGTGTGGCTAGTTCCCTTACTGCCTGTTCATGAATGATGCAGTTTTGTGAGGTCGGTTTCAGTTCACTGCGGATCAGCTGAACTCTTTGCCCATCACCCGTGGTCCAAAGTATCTCAGGGTCAGTTCCAGGAATGGAAGGTCCAGTCATTGAGCACAAGGGATGGGTTGACCGGTTTGAACCTTTTGGTTCCTCTGTTAACTAACCAAATAGTACATGATGAAAAAAATGCTCATTTTGGAAAAAGTACTTTGAAGACCAGGGTCTTCAAATTCATCACTTTAGGGAACTCTCTAGCACTGCCTCCCACAAGCACCTCCATATTCTCCTTCCCACTTTTAATAGTAAGAGCTAGATGGTGCTCAATGCCCCCTTTAGCCTACTTCAGCTCAGAGGTCCTTTGGCTTCAGACATGCCCAGTGTCTTTGATGTTAGAGGTTTCTGAAGTCACTTTAGACCTTCTTGGCTCCCAGCCACTTGGGAGTCTGTTTCGGATTCCCTCTGGGCTGGTCTTGAGTTCCAGGTATTGAACTGAAAGTATATCACCCAAGGGTTTGGACTGCGTCAGAAGTTTTTTGATTTGCTGTATTCTCTGCTTAGCATCTACTCATTTCCTTTAGGGATGTCCCCTTCCTTGGAATAAATGACTCCCGAGGTGCTTGTCTCACTGAGCTAAGAAGGCATTCCAACCAGGCGTTTCCATTCAGGGATCTTGGCTTGTTAGTCAGGGTCACTGGGTGAGAAGGACGTCACCAAATTTGAAATGCTCCTGACACTCACTCCTCCCTGACCCATCCCCTCACCAGCAGTGGTCCTTATGCTGGCCAGTTTTGAGAATGACCACTTTGAGACAGAACCAGCCTTGACGATAGCAGGTGTCGATTGGCAGGTGTTTCTAAGGTGTCAGCGTCTCACTGCAGCGTCTCATCTTACCTGAAGGTGTATCCTAAGAGGTATCTCAAGTGGGGGCCTCTCTTGAGCCCCAGCCACAGCTGAGCTCTCCTCTAAGAACTCCCTACATGAGAAGGGGCTCTCTTGGGGTTCCAGAGCTGGGTTCGTTGCTGAAGCCAAAGGACCTCCTACCCAGAGGCTCTGAGGGGTTCATCATAAGGACCCTGAGATAGCCAAGACTTGGCTACTGTTTTTGGTAACCACTTCAGGATGTTGGTCACATGAAGCATGTGGTCAACCAAAGTACTACCCCTTCTCCAGTTTCCTCCAAAAAGATGTAGCCTTCACGTTTCCACCTTAATTTCATTTTGTTAGATTTGATTCATTTTATAACCTGTGAGCTTTGAAAATTCATCTTTTATCATCTTACAAGGTGATGGTCCCTCCCTCATTTGTATCACCTCCAGACACATGTTCTTGTCCAAAACGAAGAGGTTGGGGCTAAATCCACATGCGTGTGACCTGGTGGTTCAATTGTCTATATATAAACCTACCTAGTTGCTCACATTTCTTCAGTGGTGTTTGCAGGGACATCATGGGACTCAAGTGACACTCAACTGAACTGTTAGTCTAATCTAATCTAAAAGGGAATGGTTAATTTGGTTTTTATTCCTAGCGAAGCTGTGTCAGATCTTGTGAAGTCTCTAGGCTAGAGCTTCTCTGGGCATCTTCTAGAACCTTCCTCTTGTTAATCACTTCCTCCTCTTTCAACACCATTCCTTTCTCAGAGGTTTCTGAAGGATTAAGTGATTCATGTCTGACATCTGCTGATACTTCGACTGTGGCCGTCAGTTCTGTGGCTCTGATTCATCTGAGCCTGAAGACCTGACTTAAAGTGGCTGTGGCTCTGCTCCTGGCTCCACACCTGTCTTCAGTTTTCAGTCACTCCTACCAGAGGTGCTTCTTCCTGGATGAGGAACCATCTCTCAGATGGAGAAGGTGCACAGTACTGGTCAGCAGCTGTTTCTCTGCTTGCTGTCACATTACACTGCCTTCCCTAAGCAGGCCTGTTACTTCTTTGCTTTGCTTCTGGTTCTGATCATAAGTTAAAAAAAAGAAAGAAAGAAAGAAAGAAAGAAAAAAAATAAAACCACCCTTCACAGTTATTCACATTTCTCATGTGTTTTAAGTCATTCCAGACATTAGCCTCTGGACTTATCTTCTGACAGATAGTACTGTCCTTTTGTTCAGCATCAACTCTTCCCTCCTCCTGTGGCCCAGACATGCAAATTGAGCATTCCCAGTGCTTTGCAGCCCTTTAAAGAACTTTCCAGGGCTTTCCTGACTCCAGTCCTCCCCACCCTTTTGGACTGCAGGAGTTTTCCCTCCAAGCTCAGGTAAGCAACCTCTGCCTTCCCTGTGTGCCCTTCTGAGAAGTTTGCTTCTTGCTGTCACGTTCTCTCTAATTTTAAGTGGTGACTGGCTGCCTGGGCTGCCTGGTATAACTCTACAGGGCTGGGTTAGTGACTCACGGCAGGATTCAGCCATGCTGACCACCCAGAATTTTATTCCCACCCTGACTCCCCAAGAGACGAACTTTTTGGAACACCCACCCAGGGCTGGGCAGGCCTGGGCCGGGTCCACGGAGCCCTCTGCCAGGGTTGATTCTCAAGGAGCATCTGGGCCTCTCCTTGAGCTAAGGCACAGAACCAAAGCCGCTCAGCCCCTGGGTCAGAACCAAAGGAAGGGAACAGACTGGGAATGGGCCAGCAGAGAGAATGGACTGCCTGAGCTTGTAGCAGGACATTCGGGGAAGGGAACAGAAGGGGAGGTTGGAAAGTTTGCTTGTGATAACTTTGAGGGCTCTCTAATCCAGGGGGATGCAGGTGGAGGGGGGGTGGTGTGTCACTTTTCTGGAACCGGGTATTGGAAGAGTGCTCTGAGGTGCCTGCTATTTTGGGATGAGTAAGTCAAGAAGCAGCTCTGTCCTGGCACCCTCATTTTAGGCTTGTCATTCCTGTAAAGAAAAGCACCTTAACTCTGTTATTACAGATTCAAGCTAGATTGAAATTTCTCTTTACTATCTATGTAAAAGGATTTACAGAAAAATCTCAGGGATATCAACCAAGGGGAGAGCTCTTTAAAGGGCTCATTTTAGGAATGTACATTTGCATACAAACAATAAAAGTGCTAATTAAAATGATTCTCACATAGTCCTTTTGCTGTGTGGGAACTGCTGCTTGGCAACTCTTGTGGAGTGCAAGTGCTCTGGGAGTAATAAAACGCTGCTCCTTCCATGCATCTAATCCACAGTGTGAGCGAGTGCCTTTTATTTGCAAGCACCTGTGCTGGAGCCAGGGGTGTCGGGGTGGAAGGCCAACCTAATATTCACCCCTCCTGGGCGACATGAGACTGCTGGGGAAGTCCAGGAAGGATCAGGATGAGTTGGTCAGCCGGCTTCTGGAGCTGAAAGCTGAGTAGGAATTAACAGAATACCTACAAAGGTCCCACCTGTTAGCTCAGTCACACCTGTTCATCTTAATAACTGTCAGCATTCTGACCTGTAGGGCTTTTTCCCCTCCAGGTTGAGCAGTCTAATTCCCCTTTGAAGCTATGTGCCAACACTTGAAATGCCCCTATCGTCATCTTCATCCTCAGTGGCATCAGCTATCACTGGGTACTTGCTGTGAGTAGGGTCTGGACTTGGTGAGTGTGGGTGGGGCTAGTTTAGTACTGAGGTGATAACAAAAGCCTTTCGGTTCCACCACCACCTCCTTACCATTTTAAAGAAGTGTGTTAGAACATAGGAGTTGCTGAATAAATATTTGTGGATTGAAATTTTTTAACTTCAATAGGAGTGCAGGGTCTGGGGAATTCCCTGACAGTCCAGTGGTTAGGACTGTGAGCTTCTGTTGCAGGGGCCACAGGTTTGATCCCTGCTCCAGGAACCAAGATCTCCTTACCTTGTGACATAAAAAGAAAAAGAAAGAAAGTGCAGGGTCCGGAGAGGCACAGACCCAATTTCAAATCCTGGCTCCTTGCCATGCATTCTTTATGATCTTGGCTTGCTTGTGACTTAACCTCTGAGCATTCTTTTCCTCATTTGTGAAACTGGGATTAAGTGAAGGAATTCATGATAATTATGATGGGCTACATAGTATAGTGTATAGCAGCACATACTGTAGACTTAGTCTGCATGTGCGTGCTCAGTTACTAAATTGTGTCTGACTCTTTGCAACCTTGTGGACTGTGGCCTGCCAGGCTCCTATGCCCATGGGATTTTTCAGGCAAGAATATTGGAGTGGGTTGCCATTTCATTCTCCAGGGGGTCTTCTTGACTCAGGGATCGAACTCACGTCTCCTGCATTGGCAGGCAGATCCTTCACCACTGAGCCACCTGTGGAGTCCTTACCTGGAAAGAGTGCGTCTGCCAGAGCCCAGATCCCACCTCCAAGCTGTGCAACCAGAAGCACATTATTGAGCCTCTGTTTTCTTATCCTTTAAACAGGGATAATAATAGTACCTGTGTCAGCAGTTTGTTAAAAGTAAGAATTGTCCAGCACCTTGTGCCTGGCATATAGTGTCATATAAATGGTGAATTTTAAAAAAACTGTAAAATTATTTCACTTGAATTCTTATAGAATTCCTGTGAGATTAGACAGGGCAGGTATCATTCCCTGTTGCTTATTTGTTTTTGTTGTTATATTCGAGGGGAAAAAAATGAAATTCTTTTTGGTTAAAATGGTCTACTGAAGGGAATCTGGCTGGTAAATATCAAAACTGGAACCCATGGTCTTTGCCGTAAAAGAGCATATGTATGTATTTGTCAAGGACACATGGGCGTACGTGAAAATATTAAAACTTCAGTATAATTTCTGACAAGTGAATAGCAGCTCTCCCTCTCCTGTACCTTCTGGCCTCACTCAAACATGCTGTGTTCCTGCCATGCTGCTAACTGATGTTCTTTGTGAATTACAGCATTGAGCCTCCAGTTTGGTCCTGGGACTTAATGTAGCCCATTTAAACCTCTTCCGGATGCTCACTGCCTTAGTGTTGCCTGCTCCCTGGCTGGGCTCCTTTTGGAGATCCTGCTGTATTTATGTACCTGACTTCAGAGCCCCCTAGATGAGCCGTTTCGTTCAGCAGAAGCCCTGGCTAAATAGGAACACTCCCCCTTCCCTTGCCTTTATATTTGCTGTTGAAACTCTTCATTCTTTGTGAGAAACTTAATTATGAAAGCCGTGGATCAGGGAATGTAAAAAGAGCTTTAAAATGCTCACGTTTGCCAATCTCTTGTCAATCTGTAGGCAGAGAGCTTTAGATTGAAATATTTTCATGTCTGTTCACAAGCATGAACACTTCTTAGAACTGCTGCAGTGGAAGGGGTTAAAACATAAATAGGATCCTATATGAGCACTGAAAGGTGCTTTAATACTTAAGTCCTATTTTTGACCTCTGGAATTCAGTTCCTTCCTGTTGCCAGCTGAACCTGGGACTGAGGTATTAGATGAAAATATATTCCTATCTTCATGGACAACGGGACATTCTGTCCTCCAAATTTCAGGGTTTGAGTTGGGTGTTGCAGGAAACTTGGCACCCTTTCTTTCTCTTCAAAATAATAAACAGAGATGATGTCGCCTCAGGTTTCATCTGATGGGGCTTAGATACGATTGCCTCATAAAGGCTGATTCATAGACAAATGTGAACTAATTATAGTAACTTAAAAATAATGTCCCTGGTTAAATTTGGCAAAGCAAGATGCCTTGCATGCTTTGTCGGCCATGCGAGACTCCGTTTCTTTAGTGGCATGGAGGTGACATGCCCACTTCTATTTTGCCCACACCGTGGTTGTGCTGGGTCACTACCTGTGTCATCTTTATTTTTTTAGGGGTTTCTCACGTGCTGTCATGCACACCCCAAACCCAAGCATTGAAACACCTTTTACTGCCACCTGTACAAAGAATTCTTTATTGCTATGTGTCCACTGCACTTTTAAGAAACAAAAGTCTGAGTTGAAGAAAGTGAATGGTGTCATTTTTTTTCTTTTTTAGTTCTAAGCATTTCAGAATCTCTATTATGAAAAATTGCAGGAAGTTATTCACTTCTCTATGGAATGAATAGAAAATTGTCAGAAAGACTGTTCTGATCACTTTTTGTTTATTCGTCCTTCCTTCCTTTTTCTTTTTTAGTTTTAAGATGATTTATTTAAAAATTTTAATTTTATTGAAGTAAATTGTTGATTTACAATATTGTGTTTGTTAGTTTCAGGTGTACTGCAAAGTGATTCAGTTATACATATACATGTATTCATTCTTTTTTAGATTCTTTTCTCATATAGTTTATCCCAGAATATTCTACTTACCCTTTCTACTGCGAATTAGGTTGGAAAACGTTTCACCATGATTCTCTTCAAACGATCTTTGTTTTTGAGTTTGCCTTAAAAACATAGATGAGATATGACCATGTTCAGAATTCAAAAATTGGAAAAAGATTTGTAGTAAAAAGTGAATCTTCCATCTCTTCCATTGTTGTTGTTTCAGCATCAGTTATGGGCAGCAGTTTCTTGTGTACTGTTGTGGAAATGTTCTTTGTATTTTAAATATGTATGTATGTATGTATGTTTTCCTCCTACAAAGGACAACATACTGTCCACAGGGTTTTGAACTTGGCTTTTCTATTTAATCGTCATCTCAGAAATCATTCCATCTTATATTTTGAGCTACTTCATGATCTGTTATTTCCATTGAATAGATGTCATAACACACAAACAGTGGCCTGGGAACGTCGTTTAGGTTGTTTTAATCCTTTGCCACTGAAATCATGGTATAGTGTTATCTTGTACATCTGCTGTAGGATAGTCAACCTGTCTCAGTGCTGATAAGTGTGGGCACTGAAGCCCAAAGGCCTGGATTTAAATCCTACTTTCTCCATTTACTATTGAACTATTTTGTCTTGGTTACTTTATCCTTCTGTGCCCCATTTCTAAGATAGTATTTATCTCATAGGTAGGAGGTAATGATTAAAGACACTGATTTATGTAAAGCTTACAGACCAGTACTGGGCATGTAGACAGGTCTGTATGTATTTAGTAATGTTAATCATTTTGTGTGATGTGGTAACACATGGATCCTGTACTTATCTCTGAATGTTTCTGAACCACTCCTAGTGGCTTTCAGAAGCCATAATATAGTTTTTGAATCTGTGGGTTCCTTCTCTCCTAAATATACTGAAATGTTCACCCTTCCCTCCCTCCATTCTGTGTTGCTTTTGTGTAGTATCCTGGAGGAGGAAACAGAAGATTGTAGTTCAGGCTATTATACTAATACGTCCAAACAGTCCTCTGTGGTGGATCAATGCTTCCATTTACAGAGGAGGAAACAAGTGACTTGCCCCAGGCCACACAGCAAGCAAATGCCAACATAGGGGTTTTAGCTCTGGCTTGTCTGAATCCAAATTGGTGGTCTTCGATGATGTAAGATGTACCGGTGACACAGACCCTGTGACTTCCAAAGTCAACTAAAACAGAGTAAGCGTATGCTCCAGTCTTTGCCAAAGATTGGACTTATAATTTAAAATACACTGAAATTAAATAAATTTGAGTCAGATAGACATAGACACACACAAGCTATATATTTGCCTAAATGTAAAATGTTAAGTATTCATTAAGTTCTGCATTAGATATGTATGAGGGGAAAGTTTGGACCATTTGTTAAAAATTATCACCATTGGCAAAACATTCTATGCCTCTGAAGGGTTATGAGGGTGACAGAGAGTGGGCAGGTGCTCATGAACCATCTGCCATCCTCTCCTGCATCCCACTTCCTCACTCCCCTGGAAATCACCACCTCCACCTTCAGCTCTTCATCTTCACTCTCCTCAGGACTTGCCCTCTAATTTATCCCGTGTTTTCTCTGCCTTAACTGGAAGGGCGGTTCGTGTCTCAGTTGGTGTCCCTTGCACCCTGTCTTAGGTTCACTGAACGTTAGGAGGGAAAGGCCGGCTTGCTGCATCCCTACCCCAGTGAGGGCCTTGCTGTTTCACTGGAAACAGCAGCCAGGGACAGCATCGCAGGACCAGAGTTAGGGGCCATGTGAGTTAACGTGGCCCTGGACCTGATCACAGAGAATGGCATTTTCCCTCTTGGGCATTCCTTTGAGGAAATTTGCTGTAGCCAACTTTTGAAGCTTATATTCCCAGATAGTCTTTTATTTGAAGGGTGGGGGTGAAGAAAATGTCTAGAAACTTGCATGTCCTCAAAGCCCCATTAGAATGGCACTTGCAGGAGAATGAACAGTTTTGACTGTTTCACACCCACTAAGAAAAGAATGAGCCCGTTGGCTTGCAGGCTTAGTGGCCAGCTGTCCTTGGGCCTTGCTTTAATGTCCTGGAGGTGGGCTGCTGGGTACCAGGTGAGAGGAGGAGCACGCTAAGTGAGCGGAAGACCTTTGCTGGGTCCTCCAAATCACTTACTTGGAGAGGAACTTCTCTATCTGTGTTAAGTGTTTTGTTGTGGATTTTTGAAATAGCAGTCACACCCATATTCAAATGTAAGAACCAGGGTGCTCTCCAGAGATATGAGGCCAGGTCCCTTCCAGCTACGAAAGGCTGTGACTCTACAAACAAATATTTGGGCAGTACCAATTATTGTTGCCACTTGGAATGCTCCCCTCCTCCTTTTTCACTTGGGCCTTCCTATCCTTTAAGATCTAGTTTAGCTCCCGATGTCTAGTTTTTTCAGTCTGGCCTCTGGGCTGTTGGATTTGCTTGTGGGTTAGATGTAGCCTTGTATGCCGAGCTGTTAGCTATTAACCTTGTGGCCATTTAGGCGTTTTCGCGTGTTTATGCCCTGGCTTCCCCACTAGGTCCTCAGTCTCTAGGCCAAGGCCCTCTCCACCCCTGTACCACTACGGGTGGGTGTAGTGCAGAGGTTCTCACTGCTTCGAGCATTGCCTGAAAGCTAGTTGGAAACCCACACCGATCTCGCTGAATTAGAAATTCCACGTGGGATTCGGCCATCTGCAGTTTAACAAGCATGCCTGGTGATTCTGCTGGGCAGTGAACTTAGCGAGCCTCAGTTGTAGTGGGAGGAGCAGAGGTTTGGGGTCTGAGAGGCGTGGGTTTGAAGCCAGCTCTGCCTTTTATAACTGACCTGTTTTAGGAAAGTGAATTTTTCCTCTTTCCCCATCCTGGGGTATTTTTTAGAAATCTGTTCTGCACGATGTTATTGGATGCTCCAAGAATAGAAATGGGCAAGGGGTTCTGTGGCCAGATAAGTTAGTAAAATGCTGTTTTAGTGAATTTCAACAGGATTCTTTATGACAGTGCTTCTCAGATGCCTAAGTGTCATTGAGGTCACATGGAAAGTCTTTGCAAACTTGTTAGATTCTGTAATACCTTTTCTTTTACATACCTGCTAACTTCTCTGGCAGTGGTGTTTACTGGGACACGTTTTGGGAGATGCTGGTCTAGGTGATCTGTCCCTCAAGGCTGGAGATTTTATGGCCCTGCCAATCTGTGAGGAATTCAGAAACTTGAAATAGGGGTCAAGCTGGCTGTGGTGACAATTTATGGTTTGAGTCAACCAGACTTACACATCATGTCAGTGTTCAAGGTGTTGAGTAACTAAATGTTGAAGAATACAGGGTTGTATATTTTTTAAAGCAGCAAGTTTTTCTCAGGGTAGAAAGCCAAATATCAGGGGAGAGCAAGGGAAGACGAATTAAGGAAAATGTCACTTACTGAGCATATTGGAGTCCTGGCAGGAAACACACCACAGTCAAATCTGGTAATTTAAGAAGATCTAAATAAGTGAACTATTTATAAAAGGTGTAGGCAGAGTTTGGGAGAAGCGGCTTTGGTCAGCGCAGGACTTAGATTCCTCTGTGTATGCAAGGTTTATGTATGTTACATTTAGCCCTCATACTGAGCTCAAGGATAAGTTCCTACCATTTCACACTTTGCAGAGGAGGAAAGTGAAGCTCATAAAGGCAAGGCATATTACCCGGAGGTAGCAGCTGGGAAATGGAGGCAAAACCCACACTGCCCTGCCAGCCTCTCAGCCCCCGGGTTCCGCTCCACGCTTCTGTAGGCAGAATATCCCCTGTGTCGTCAGTCTTTCTTCATGTGGGGAAGCTGATGACACTGCTGTCTGAAGCTCGTGTTTGAGCCAGAACCAGCAGGTGGGAGAAAATAGTGCTTTGGACAAATATATAAATTAATAAGAAAAGTATGCAGATTACATATATGGGCAAGAAAGATGTAAACCTGTAGTTTCCATGTCTAGGTGGGTTGGGGCTATGGAAGTCTGTCTTCCATCCTTTTGGGGGATCTGTCCCATTTTAGAAAATGTTTTGGGGGGATATGGGAACCATCGGAAGGGCATGAATGAGGCAGCTTAGCTTGAAGGGGCCAGGAGAAGGTAGAGGAACGTTCAGACATACGATGCAGCTTGGGAAAGGCTTGGCTGGAGGAGTGGAAAGAAAGGGCGCTCTATTCATAGGGACCTTATCCAAATGGAGATGGTGCCGGTGGTGGGAGGTGGGCAAGTGGTTGGGAGAAGCACGAGATGTCATGAGGGCCTCTCAGGGTGCCCCTGGCTCCAGTTTTCATATTGGGGTCACACTGGTCCAGTGAAGTCTCTTTAGCCTAATACCTTTATTAGAAGATGGTAAAGGTTGACTTTTCTAAGAACTGACATTTTACTTCCTTCAGGAAGTTAACAGAGTACATGAATGTCTCACATCTCTTACACCCTAAGAAAATATAAAAGTCATGTCTCTGAGGAGATTCCTTTCTTCCCTGTCGCTTTGAATTTGGGCTGGTTTTTAATGCTTAACCAGAATATAGCTTATGATCAAGTCCCCTTTATTCCAGAAAACAAAACCACCTCTCAAATAGTGTGCACAACACATCTGGTAAAAATAACAAGTCAGTTGGAAAACTGTGATTCTCAGATGCGACCTCCGCCCCTGCATTAGTAGGGAGTCACTGGAGTAAACCTTTATTTCCTGTTGCTTCCACACAGCAGTCCTTCACAGAAATATTTCACATGTTTCCTTAGGCAGCGGGGAACCTTGAAGGGCAAACAGTGCTGAGGCCCCAGATAGGAATGGAGATGCTGTTTGCCCAACAGCACCTCAGGTTGTACAGAGAGCCTGCCCAGGCCTCGGAGCTTTGAAGCAGTGCCAGGCTCCTGCCCAGAACTGCTAAAATCTTCAACTCTCCCCCAGGCATGAGCGAGGCTGAAACCTGCCGCACCTCCAGCTCCTCTTACAAGAGAGATGTTATAAAATGATCTTAAATGTCAGATGTATTTTTTTTCACAACATGCCACAGACTTCTCATAAATTATTCCTCAGTAAAACTTTAATAGGAATGCTTAGGAGATTCTGAGTTCTAGTCAATGGAGTTGTTGGTAACTTGGACAACTGTTAGCCCCAGATCTTCCCACTTTTTCCACCCCAGAACTCACTGAAGAAAGTTAGTATGAAATAATCTTCCTGAAACCACGCTTGAGGGTTTCAGGAAGATTATTTCTTGATGACCGAGATCTTGGGTTCCCTTATAATGCCACATGTTAGATCAGTGTGATAATCCAATACTTGACTATTATTTGAATTAAAAGAGCCATCGAAAGGGTTCAGTCTGGTAATCATATAAAGTGTAGGAGTTGGAGTTCAGTGTTTTCTGACTTCAAAAAAATATCTAGAAACAAATTTTTTAAAAGAAATCTGTGATACTCACCTTGTCGTTTACTTCTTTCTCATGGAAATAGGTAATTAAAGATTCTGGTTGTGGAATCTACATTGCTGCTCGAGCTGGGTCTGCTGTCACCTTGGCTGCATGTGGAGGGCTTTGACAGATAATGTGTCGCAACTACAGCCGTTGACAGGCTCTGTTCTAAGTTCGCGGGTGGATGCTGCTGGGAGTGAGCTTGTGAGCCTTCTCTTTATGGGTTCCCCGTTGTTTGCATCTTATGTTTATTTTTAATTAAAATGCTTATCTGATTTTATTTAGTTACTAAAAACTGGAATCTGGGTGGAACTTTACATTGCGTGTTGGTCCAAAGAGAAGATTGGGGACTGTGCTGTCCTAAGAGTCTGGGACATGTGACACAAGCCAGGATTGTGATCATCGCCTAAAGTAATGCTCTCTAGATACCTTCTGGCCCATAGAAAGAGCAATCGTACTGAGGATGCCAGAGTATTTCATTTCATAATACTTCTTATTCTTCAAAAGTTGGACTTCTTCATCTTCTTAGGCAGCTGTAACAAAATGCCACAGGCTGGGTGACTTATAAACAGCAGACACTTCTTACAGTTCTGGAGACTAGGAACTTCAAGGTCAAGGTTCCAGCAAGGTCTTCCACCTGGAAGAGGGCCCTCACCTCTTCCAGGTTGCAGGCTTCTTGTTATTGCCTCACATGGCAGAAGGGCTGGGAGCTCTCTGGGGCCTCTTTTATAAGGGCATTAATCTCATTCATTAAGCCTCTGCCCTGAATCTAAGCACTTTCCAAAGGCACCACCTCCTAATATCATCACCGTGGGTGTGAGGTTTTCAACATGTGAATTTTGCGGGGAAACAGAACATTGCAAATCTTAGCAATCAGTATATTTCACTATCTAGAGCATTCTGTTATTTCATTGTATATAGAAAGTTAGTATCTGAAGAATTTTTCATAGTGAGGATATATTTCTTAGTATCATTTGCTTTTATTTTTGGCTGCACCACACGCAGCATGCAGGGTCTTAATCCCCCCACCAGGGATTAAACCCGGGCCCTGGCAGTGAAAGCGCCTGGACCACCAGGGAATTCCCAGAATTTTGCTTCTCTTGAAACATGACATTAGCATGACACTGACCTTACCATTTGGTATGTAGAAAGGTAAAGCTGGTTAGCTGTGTTTGACTTGGGACAGTATCTTTTGGGCGGAAGCAGTGCTGAAATGGGAGTTAAAAGCCTTAGTTTCATTCCTGTCTGGGTCACAACTCACTCTGACATCATGGGCAGCCTTCTCCTTCCCTACTTAAACTGTTTTCTCATCTAGTACAGTAAAGATCATTTCTAAAGATTCTAAGGTCCTTCATATCAAAACAGACCTGACAATGATTTTTACTGAATGCTTTCCACTACGTAAGGTACTGAGAGAATTCCAAAGAAGTGTGAGTCTGCTGAGAGTTTTAAACGGTTCTTCCTTGTTAGATAAAGCAAAAACTCAAAACATCTGTTGACCATCCTGCAAGAATAGATCCCTGCAAAGAGCAGAGAAAATGCCAGAATGTGTAGTTCTTAACCTCTCCCCCTTCAGAGAGTCATCTCTGGTTTACAGAAGAATAAACGATACAGGAGCTGTCACATGAGTGGGACAAAGAGTGGACAAGACTGTGGGTACCCTGTATCCCGAGGGACAGCGGGCATTTATCAAGCACGTGCACTATGCCTGGCTTTGTGCCAAGGGCTTCACCTGTATTATCCCCATTGAGTCTTGTGGTAGCCACTTGCGATCACCCCATTTTGAGATGAGGAACCCAGGTAACTTGCCCACAGTTGCACATCCACTAAGTGGAAATGACAATTGTCATTAAGCCTACATTCTTTTTTAAAAGATTTAACTGATGTATAGTTGATTTACAGTGTGTTTATTTCTTCTGTATAGCAGAGTGATTCAGTTATACAGTGGGCCCTTCTTGTTCATTCTCCGTATAACAGTTTGCATCTGCTAACCCAGACTCCCAGTCCATCCTACCCCATGCTCCCTCCTCCCTTGGCAAATCTGTTCACAATGTCTGTGAGTCTGTTTCTGTTTTGTAGATAACTTTATTTGTGTCATATTTTAGATTCCACGTATAAGTGATGTATTTGTCTTTCTGACTTCACTTACTGTGATTATCTCTAGGTCCGTCCATTTTGCTGCAAATTGAAGCTGCATTCTTAATCAGTGCCTCTGAGGGAAGGCAGGGGTGTGGGTAGAGAGGCAACAGGCTTCTCATTAAAGAAAGCATGGAATTGCCAAGAGTTAGTGGTGGGGGGTGGGCGGAGAAGGCAGTGGCACCCCACTCCAGTACTCTTGCCTGGAAAATTCCATGGACGGAGGAGCCTGGTGGGCTGCAGTCCATGGGGTCCCGAAGAGTCGGACATGACTGAGTGACTTCACTTTCACTTTTCACTTTCATGCATTGGAGAAGGAAATGGCAACCCACTCCAGTGTTCTTGCCTGGAGAATCCCAGGGATGGGGGAGCCTGGTGGGCTGCCGTCTATGGGGTCGTACAGAGTCGGACACGACTGATGGGACTTAGCAGCAGCAGCAGCAGTGGTGGGGGGAAATGCGGACGTTTATGACCATGGGCTTCCTACACTGACCTATTACCTGAGGGTTCTCTTCCCTTGATAACTGGTAACTGCCTTGCTGGGCCGTGGGGAATACTGCCCCTATGAAGCCTGTAGCCTAAGCTTGGCCATAGACACTCCTTCTAGCTCCCCTCCAGCACTCCTGCCAGCATGAGAGTGAGCCATGTGTTTACTGGAACTTGCGATATCTTTGCCACTTGAGTTGACAAGAGTCAAGGGAGTAAACAGCAGGACTTGGGATTTGATGGTGATGCCAGCATCGTAACTATGAACAGGTTAAAAAAAATTTTTTTTCAAATGTCCACAAACTTGATTTTACTTTAATGTTTCCCTTTTAGTATCTCCCTTCTAGCACTGATCCAGGCACTCAATCCGCTTGTGGCCAGGGATTTGCAGAGACAAACAATTCTAGTTTTGGAATTCGTGCCGAGAAAGGCTCACAGTGAACACCGTGAAGAGTCCTTAATTAACTCTCAGTTCATGTCGTGGACCAAAGGGGTCCCTTGTCTCTGCTCACAGGCCTCAGTCCAGGCTTCTGTTCACTGTCACACTCTCAGCAGCCAGCAGTGGACCAGGGCCAAGCATTTAAAAAAAAAAACAACCCAACGCAAACCCTGTTCTGCTTTTAAGCCACCTCCATGGCTTGGAATGCAAGCCCCTCGAGGGCAGCGCCTCTGTTCACGTCTGCAGCTAGACTGAGCACAGTGTGGGGACAAAGCAGACACTTCGGAAAGGCAGGGTGATTGTGCAGAATGCTGTTGAGCAGATTCAAGTCATTACTACAAAAATGAGGGTACTAGGAAGGTGTTCTTAAAATGAGCAGGGCAGTGTAGACAGGGAAACGTAGTGCAGTGGAAGACAGACCTTTACAGAGTGAGGTCATAGAAAAGAGCCTGGAATTTAAGGTCAGGTGGGGTTTTTTGTCGCAACTCCACCACATCCTGGTTGTGTGACCCCGGAGAAGACACTGAGCCTTTGCCTGCTTTCACAGTTGGCAGCAGCAGTCCATATATCATAAGGTTAGTGCGTTAAATGAGCCGTTGTATGTAACATGCGAGGCATAGTGCCCGTGCTCAAGAGGGGGGTCTTGGTGAGAACATTAGTTGTGTTTAATTTATTACTAAGGAAAAAGAATCAGACTGGGCTGAAAAGAAATGTGAAGCAGAGCTTGAATATATGCTCCCCATCCCCAAATTTTACTTTTTTTTTTTTGGCTAAGCTTCAAAGCTTACATGATTTTAGTTCTCTGACCAGAGATTGAACCTGGGCCCTTGTCAGTGAGAGGGCAGAGTCCTAACCACTGGACCGCCAGGGAATCCCTCTTACCCCCAAATTAAAGTTTATGTGTTACAGAGGTACAGTCCTGAATACTAAGCAGTTACCTGGCTCAGAACCAAGTTCACGCGGGTATGAGTGATATTTGTGGCAGTTTGGTCCTACAGATTAAGAGGTGGTGCTGGGTGCTGACACTTTGGATCTTTAATGTTCAGATGTTTAGTTCTGTGCTTACATTTCTTTCATGTTTTAAAAAATGAACTTGATAAATCTAAAAAAATAATTACTCTTGAAATGAGACGAAAAGGGAATTCTTAAAAAGCTGAGTTCTCAAACAACCACTTTTGATTTTTTGGGGGGTTTTAATCGCTTTCTGTAAGAAACTTTCCTGTTGCTGTATAATTAATAAGACTGTATTTAGTGGAAACATGTTAGAAGTTGGGAGTTTGAGTCTGATATAAGGTTCTGACACAATCAGTACAAATTATAAATTATGTCCCCTAACAATAGCATGATAGAATAAATTATTAATGGACTATTAGAAATCAAAGCCTGTCTAATTAAAAAATAAACATTTGCTCTTTAGATGTGTTGCTGGATGTGTCCAAATACATCTTTTTCTAGGTTAGAGTCATTTTATGGGTTATGGTATGAAATCATCCTACCTTTTGTATACAGTTGAATTCTTTGCTTTCTCAGACATCCAGTTTAGGAATATTTAAGCTAATAGACTCGGGTATTCTGAGCTACTTCCTCATTCGGAAACCCCGTGCCAGACTGTGTGCAGATGGGGAGCAGTCATGCCTGGCGGGCCCTGCAAGTGGAATTACATTTGCACATTGTTTTATTCACTGTGAACATTTTGCAGGGATAAAAGGAAAAACTGTCACCCTGCTTAAGTGAAGTTCTGACACAATCAGTACAAGTTATAAATTATGTTTAAAGTGATGTAACATGCTCACGGTGGTTTTCGGCTTTGTGGTCAGCTCTGTGCGAGAGCTGTGGGTATCTCATACTTGGTGATACAGTTGATCAGTCGCTCAGTCGTGTCTGACTCTCTGCGACCCCGTGGACTGCAGCACACCAGGCCTCCCCGTCCTTCACCATCTCTCGGAGCTTGCTCAAACTCATGTCCATTGAATCGGTGATGCCATCCCACCATCTCATCCTCTGCTGCCCCCTTCTGCTACTGCCCTCAATCTTTCCCAGCATCAGGGTCTTTTCCAATGGGTCAGCGCTTCACATCAGGTGGCCAGAGTATTGGGAGCTTCAGCTGGGTACATTGACCAGTGTTTCTCAAAGGATGGCCTGAAACTGTATGTCAGAAAAGCAGATTCTGGGGCCTTCTTGGAACTTCTCAGTCAACATATCTGAGAATAGAACCTGCAGTCTCCATTTTAAACAGGTACCTCCCCTGTTTATCAACCTATGGCAATATTGAGACCTGCAAAGATTATTTTAGTTACCAGAATTGAAAATGGTTTTAAATCTAGATAATTCAAATTTATAATGAAAATTAAAATACAAATTAAAAATTTGGTGGAAAGGCACATATGAGAAACAATTTTTAAATGCCTCCTGCTTTTTTCTGAATTTTCTAATTCATTGAGTTGACTGGGAATAGCATTGCAAGTTGGACTTTAAAATACTTTCTCAATAGCCATAAGAAGAAAACTTACATTTAAGAAAATCATCAGTTATTAAGTCACTTGTGAATTTATAAAAGTATCTTTGGAGGAAATTACTGAATTTGGAGGAAATTGCTACCTCATATCAAAAGCTAAAACCAGTATTTTATTTAATTTGGGCATAGACAAGGAGAGAGAGTTCTCCACAAAAAAGGCAGTGATTGTTCTATTAAGGTCTTCCAACCACATAGTTACACAAAACAGCATTTTTGGCTTTTATTGTAATGAAATGAAAGCCAAAAGATGTCAGTTTTTGTCTTGCCATACTCGGTTACAGATCTATCTTTATTTTAAGAGGGAAAAAAAAGGTCAAGACATAAGAGAAGCTATCACTTAGATTATCTTAAAGTTTCTTTGACTTCAAAATGATTTCACATAACATATTTATATTTCAATATAATTTCTTACTGTCATTTGTGTGGATTTCAAAGGCAAAACAAATGAAATAAAGATTTAAATAAAACTTAACCTTTGTTTAGAAAGACAAATATATCACTTAATATGTGGAATCTAAAAAAAATTATACAAATGGATCTATTTACAGAACAGAAACAGACCGAAAGACTGTTTTATTTTCTATAGAAAATAAACTTACAGAAACCAAAGGGGAAAGGGAGGAGGAGGAGAAATTAGAAGTGTGAGATTAACGGATACAAACTACTATACATAAAACAGATAAGCAACAAGGGTTCACTGCAGAGCACAAGGACCTATGTTCAATGTCTTGTTCAGTCTTGTCCGACTCTTTGCGACCCCATGAACCACAGCACGCCAGGCCTCCCTGTCCATCACCAACTCCCGGAGTTCACTCAAACTCATGTCTGTTGAGTCGGTGATGCCATCCAACCATCTCATCCTCTGTCGTCCCCTTCTCCTCCTGCCCCCAATCCCTCCCAGCATCAGGGTCTTTTCAAATGAGTCAGCTCTTTGCATCAGGTAGCCAAAGTATTGGAGTTTCGGCTTCAGCATCAGTCCTTCCAATGAACACCCAGGACTGAGCTCATTTAGAATGGACTGGTTGGATCTCCTTGCAGTCCAAGGGACTCTCAAGAGTCTTCTCCAACACCACAGTTCAAAAACATCAATTCTTCGTGCTCAGCTTTCTTTGTAGTCCAACTCTCACATCCATACATGACTACTGGAAAAACCATAGCCTTGACTAGATGGGTCTTTGTTGACAGATATCTTGTAATAACCTATAATTGAAAATAATCTGAAAAAGATATATATATATAAATATATATTACTGAATCACTTTGCTATTCACCTGAAACTAAGACAATATTGTAAATCAACTATCCTTCAATTAAAAAGAAAGTCAGACTTTTGGAAGCAGTGGGAAAAGGAGAGGGTGGGATGATTTGAGAGAACAGCACTGAAACATACACATTATCATATGTAAAACAGATAGCCAGTGGGAGTTTGATGTATGACACAGGGAACCTAAAGCTAGTGCTCTGTGACAGCCTGGAGGGATGGGGTGGGGAAGCGAGGAGGGGTAGGGGGTTCAAGAGGGAGGGGACACATGTATGCCTATGGCCTATTCATGTTGATATATGGCAGAGGCCATCACAGTATTGTAAAATAATTATCCTCCAGTTAAATAAATTTTAAAAAGTCAGTGGCAAAGAATCTACCTGCAATGCAGGAGACTCGGGTTCAATCTCTGGGTCAGGGAAGCTCCCTGGAGAAGGAAATGGCAACCCACTCTGGTATTCTTGCCTAGAGAAGAAGCCTGGTGGGCTATAGTCCATGGGGTTGCAAAGAGTTGGACATGACTTAGTGACTAAACATCCAACGTCTGATCTTAGAGTATCAAAAAAAAAAAAACGGGGGGGCTGCAAGGATCAAAAAACCCACAAAAACAAATGGTAAACAAGCCCTTCTATTTAGTGAAGAATTCTGTGTGTATTTCTGTCTATATAATGTAAATAATTCTTGTAGAGAATTGATCTTTTTTTCCCCTCTTGAAATATTGCCTGGGCTGGTCTGTTCATCTGCCTCATTTTATTCATCTTTGGGTTCTCCCTGCCCCTCTTCCTCCATCTGTTCTTCTTCCCTGATGACAGTGAGGCTGAGCTGACTGGCATGTGGACCCAACACGTTCTACAGAGAACCACACTTTATTTGCAGCCAGGAGCACAGCAAGTACTCTGAGGATGGTTTCCTTATCTTCTGTAAGCCGGCCTGAAATCTGCCTTCTAGCACTGATCCAGGCACTCAATCTACTCTTGGCTAGGAATTTCCAGAGCCTTGGCGGGGTCACCCTTTGCCTTTCCCGGCAGCTGGTTTCACTCTGAATTTAATGAGGGAGCTGAGCTGAGTGGCCAGAGAAGGGTTTCCCGCCTGGCATTTCATTGGAAGGGCTCAGGCACTTACTTGTCTATGTTAAGTGAGTAAATGCCGATTGCTGGGAGACTCCCAAGAAAGGACCTTCCCAGCCAGTTCTCCTCTGGTCAGCGTCTCGGGCACATTCCTGAGCCCTCCTGCTCCTCCCTCCTTTCTCTTTGGATTTCGGTGTTCCCAGCAATGAAGTAGGAGTGTGAGTATTTTCAATTCCACGTATATGTAACTGGGATTTTCTGTCCCCGTTCAGCTTTTTGGACTTGACAATTTAGCAAAGCCTTGTCAGAGAACTTTGTTTCGTTGTCCTGGATTTTGTGCTTCCCAAGGTCTCACTACACCAGATTTCTCTGCGTTTAAATTTGCCGGCTAGTTTTTTGAGCTGTGATGTTAGCAGATGGGAATTAGAAATGCTTCATACCATGCTGAGAGTTCAAGTATTTTTCATTTTTGTTTCAAGAGTTTTAGCTCATCTTTTCGTTTTTTTTTCCCCACTTATAATCTAATGTATTTAGCTTGGCTTTACATTTTTACATAAGAGAAAACTTATTTATCTTTGCACTTTTATTATTAGTTAAGAAGAGTCTATAATTATATGCTTCTTAAACTAGATTCCCTTCAGAAGTGTAATTATATTCACCAATGTATTATAGTCTCAGTCCTCTAAAAGGGAGCTTTGGTATTTGTGGAAACCAACCCAAGAGTTCTAAAGTTACATATTTATGAAAGACTTTTGTTGCATATTTAAAGGATGGGAGTGATTTCTGCATGGGGCCTTTATCCTTTCTCCCATCTCTGCAGTCTTCTTAAAATGCCCTGTGTTTGGAATTTTGAGGGATTGATTTCCAGACATGTAAGACTTACTGTAAATTTAAAATAGAAGAACCACACTATTCAGTGCCTCACATTAGTGAACTTTTATTGAATGAAATAATGGGTTCAGAAACACCAAAGGGCATTTGATGGCAGATTTGCCTTAATGATTTATTTTTTTTGTGAAGAGAAAGCTATTATTTCCCAACCTGGTACTTGTATATAAGATTTTTTTACTTTAGTTTGAGACATTGGATTTACTATAAATGTTATGAAACTTTAGATGTTAATTTTGTACTGCTGCTTTTTCAGAGGGAAGAGCAAAGTGAAATTTTAAGAAGGAATTTAGAATAATATTGTCGTATCCTCATCTCTTGCAGACTCACGTGGTAACAGATGCCTAGCTTCAGGGAGCTTAGCTTCTAGAGAGCAAGCGGGACCACGGACATAGAAGCTGTGACACCTATGGCTGGCTTGGCTTTCCCCCTTGTCCTATTGGAAGGGCTTGGCAGGGTGGAAATTCTTTGTTTCAGGGAGCGTGTGTGACTGGTTGTAGTATTCTCTCATCTTGATGGATTGGTCTGGACTTCAAGACTCATAACATTTGGAAATTGTGGTCCTTTCCAGCCCTGAAATTCTGTGATGCTCTGAGTCCCTCGGCCACATGAAACCTTGTTAGAGACAGATCATATTACATTCCCACCCACCCTGCTCCTTTTTTAAAGATTGTAGGCGGCCAAGGCCACCGCTGGCACTGATGTTCTGTAACCTGCAAAGCTTTATGAAAAAGTGGGGTGCTGGATGGGGCTGCCACAAGTTCTGTGTTTTCTGTTCAAGGCACAAAGCCTCATTTCTTGGCATTGCCCTCCCCGCTTCAAGCAGAATCCCAGTAAACAAACTGTTACAGTAAAGTAGTGACTAATTAAAGCCTTTTATTAAACCATATTTCTACTCACCTCCAATTCTCCGAATATTGGGAGAGTGAGACAGATGGGAAATAGACCAATTATGTCAATGTGACCATTTATTGAGTTCTCACTGTGCTATGTGGGTAATGCACAGGAGGGAAATTAATCCTTAGAGAAGGGAAGTTAGTGCTATTTAATCCCTGTTTTGCATGTGGCAGAAGCTGAGGTTCATAATGTCAAAGTCACTGCCTGAACCCCTAGAACTTTTTGCTGATAGTTGACTGTGAGGGATTTAATATTCTCTTAGGAGCTCAGTGTCATCTCATTCCCCTACCCCCAGTCCTACAATGAGTATAGTTGAATACCTCGTTCTTTTCTTCCAGTGTCTTATTTATACATTATGTTATGTGAGTTTTGAAGGCAAGGTCATTTTGTGTTGAGAACTGTTCTCTTTGACATTTGTTTGAAAATGAACTCTTAAGCACCCCGGTCATCTTTTATTTTCGTGGTTGCTGTTATGTCCCTATTTGGTTAGCAAGCTGGTCTGAGTTCTAAAGGATTTCTGACATCTTTTACTTTTTGATAATTCTATGTTGTCAGCCACCAAAGCAATTGAGCAGAAAAAAGAAAATTTGCTGTGGGCAAATGTGGCAGAATGAGATGTAAGGAGTAAGCTCAGAAAATCAAAATCTCTGCAGTTATTGCTGCAGATAAGCAAGACAAGATGAATGTAGAAGTTGCTACCCGTGATTGGTGTGACCGAAGCCTCTATGGAGCTTTTCTGCCCAGCCAGATGAGCAAAACAAGTTCTCTGGGAGTGACTTTCCTGGGTAGAGAGGGTGTACACGGTGGAGGGAAATTTTTTTTGGAGGGGGCTGGCTTAAAAAAAAATCACTGATGTCACTGTCCCCTCCCTTGGCTTGACCTCAGCTCACAGAAGTCAGCTCCCATATTCTCCCTGCTCCAGTGCCCCCACTTCTGTGGTTCATCCTGCATGCCTCAGTCATATTAATCATTAAAAATTTATTTTATTTTATTTTTTTATTTCGCATTGGCGTATAGCCGATTAACAATGTTGTCATAGTTTCAGGTGGACATACACAAGTATTCATTCTCCCCAAGACTCCCCTCCCATCCAGGCAGATTAATCCTGAATTAGGAAACTTCCAAAGAATTTATGTTGCATTCTGTGTCCTGGTAGAGACCAGCAAAGATGCCATTGCCTGCATTCAAGGCCGTTTTGTGGCCGAGGCACACTGCCAACCCAGGGCTCTCTCCATATACTTTTCTGTGTACACTCAGTGCTGGCTACCAAGTGCTACCCAGCCCGTCTTGGAAACTCCGCCTTAGGGACTTCATGAGGAAAACAGCCTTGTGAGTAGCAGAAGACATGGAAGATGATCATTAAATTAAGTGATCTAGGCAGTAACATAACTATCCATGAGAATTTAGTATTTGGAGAAAAGGTAAGCTACTACTTTGCTTCTTATGGGAAGCTGAGGTGTTGAGATTTGTGATGTTGGGAAAAGACAGGCCAGGCAACTTCAGGAGGGACAGGAAGAGCATGCAATGAGCCGAGTCTTAAAAGGAGAACTGGGTGAAATTTTCATTTAAATTAGCTTGAAGAGTCTAACCTACCTGCAGTTGAAAAGAGAACATCAGCTGCTGCTCAGAGAAACCAGCTGAGGAGAAAGTGGTTTTAAGCCTCAGATACTACGGATGATGCTCATCCTCCTGAAAGAAGCTCGAATTTGTTGAACACTTTGAGCCTCTGAGGCTGATGGCTGTTATTCCTGTTTTATAGATGAGGAGACTGAGTCTTACCAAGATTAACTGACAGAAGTCAGCTCAAGCATCTAGTTAAGTGGCAGAGCAGCAGCTGAAAACCAGGTTGTTTATTCTAGAGTCCCTCTGAGTCTTTTACAGGTGTGTGTGGTGTTGGGGGTGTTGATGGGCGCCATTGCTTCCTGAAGGCTGCCAGCAAGTACTGTGTGTGATCTAATCTCCCCAGTGAACCCTCTCCAGAGAAGTTAATATTGTAAGAACTACAAGGATATTTTAAACAGTCAGAAGAGGGTGTATTTGTCAGCATGTCCCCTGGTCTTTCCCAGGTGAGTCTTGAAGCTTGGCATTCTCTTGGCTGGCATATTCCTACAGTGGAGGGCAATCCAGAAATGTTCTTTCGTGATGTCTTTAGTGCCTCATCAGGGCTTCAAGGCTGTTAGCCTTCTCAACTAGAATGTAAAGTTTCTGAGGGCAGGCACCATCTCTTATCTTGATTGATGTATTTTGATTACCACAGCTGGATAAAAATGCCCCCTGAAGATTATGCCTCTCTTTTTAAGGTGTGTCAGATCTCTGAACAGCCTTCGCATGGGGCATCTTGCTTTTGGCAGGGACTGTGTCATGCCTCTTTGGGTGAGGATCATGGGTTGGAAAGAACCCAGGCTTGGGGGCCAGCGCCAGGATCTTTCCTACTTCTTCAAGATTTTTCAGTGAGTCTTTTCATGTCTGTTGAGGCTCAGTTTCTTCATTTGCAAAATGGGTATGGAAACCTTATAAGGGGTTCTTAAGAGTAGAACTGATGTACAGAAGGGTCTGGCTCACAGTTGGCATTTAGGAAACGAAGAGATGGTTCATCTATTTGTTCCGAAGCATGTGCAGAGGGCCTGCATGGTATGCGTGCACAGAAAATGGGTCTTGAAATAATGGTGTGGCTCCCTAAGACCCGACCTTAGAGAGCAACTCTGAAGTGTCTTAAAATATGATGCTTTTATGCGGAGTGTCCTTCATTGCCTGACTTTGCATAGGAAGGCGGAACCAGAGATGAATTTCTTGGTTTTTGGATGCTACTTCAGTATATAGAGCCTGGTGCTTTATATGATCAAGTATTGGTAATATCAACTTTGTGATAAGATATTCATCCATCTCTTAAAGCAATAAATGGATAACAGGACTAGATTGGCATCTCTTCACCAGAATACTTTTCCTTTTATGACAGCACTTTACAATATTTCATATAGCTTTTAAAATTTAGAAACACCTTATGAAATTAGGTATTGTTCATTTCTTTTTGTAGGTGAATAAACTGAGGCTGATAGAATTTGGGTTTAAATCCAGTTCTTTTAACTTTTTTCTTTCTGTGTGTGTGGTTGTTTTGCATAGTCACTAAACACATATAGAAACTGTTAACACAGTATATTTTTCTTCATCTATTTACTTTTAATCTGTGTTTTTTAATTCAAGTGATTTTCTTACAGCACATAGGTGGGTCTTGTTTGATCCAGTCCAGAATCAGACACGACTGAGCGACTTCACTTTCACTTTTCACTTTCATGCACTGGAGAAGGAAATGGCAACCCACTCCAGTGTTCTTGCCTGGAATATCCCAGAGCCTGGTGGGCTGCCATCTATGGGGTCGCACAGAGTCGGACACGACTGAAGTGACTTAGCAGTAGCAGTAGTAATCTCTCTTGGGCTTCCCATGTGGCTCAAACGGTGAAGAGTCCACCTGCAATGCAGGACTCCCTGGCTGGAAAGATCCCCCAGAATGGAACTGCTACCCACTCCAATATTCTTGCCTGGTGAATCCATGGGACAGAGGAGCCTGGGGTCGCACAGTTGGATTGACTAAGCATGCAATAAATCTCTTTTAATTGATGAATTTAGAACATTGATATTCAAAGTGATTATTGATATAGTTGGATACGCATAGAACAACTGAAGTCATAAGTGTGTGTGTATATATACATACATATAATGCTTATTAATATATAAATGTATAATAGGTACCAACTGATTTCCAGGTAATCTTGTCTGAGAAATAACATAGGTTAAAAAAAAAAAAAAAACAACCAAAAACTTTTTATTGAATGTTTGCTATGACCTTGACACTATATTGAATATTTTTAGTGATTTTAGCTTAGTTGGAGGAAAACTCATTTCAGAAATTTGCACTGTATTCTCAAATGCTTGGGTGTAGCTTTTATATCTGATAAACTAAAAATTTGCCTAAAATTAGTTCAGAATGCAATTAAAAAAGAAAAGCAGCCAAAGTACTGCAATTCACCGCATGATGAATGGAAATCAGCATCTCACATATGTTATTGTTAGGCACCAAGGGTTTGATGCAGTCCTCAGCCTCCAAGGCTTGGGTTCAGGGGTTATTGATTCTGGTCAGATTATATGTGTTCCACCTCAGTTATTAGACAAATGCTGCTGAGAGGTTTTCTCAGAAAAGGTGATGTTTTCAGTGTTTCTATTGGCTTTTTTCTAGGTTAGTATACTGTGAGTAAAATTTCAGAACATTTAAAGAAAACAAGCAATTTCTGAATAAGCTAGTATTATGAATTGAGGTATTTAAGTTATGTATTTGCAAAAGACCCAGAGTCTTTTTACTGAATGGAACTTCTGTTCCCTCATTCCTGAGCGTGGTAGGGGCCTGCACTGCAGATGTCTGTATGATATATGATGTGGTAAATATGTAGCCTTAGGAATTTTGTGGTTTAAAAGAGAAGTTGAGTGGGAATTAGGGATTAAGAGTGGACACCTCTCCTGCCGTATCAAACTCACCCTTCTTTCTCGTTCTCAACCTCTAAAAGACCCCTTTTCAGCTGTTTAAAAATTTTTTTCAGCCACACACAGTAACTTCTTAGTCTCTACCTATAGCCTGTGGGTCAACCTTCACTCTCCTGAGAATTCAAAATGCTTTCATTTGCGCCATCTCCACAGGTAGACACTGTGTAGTGACGACTTCTGAAGAAAGGTGTCATTTATATCCTGGGCTTGCCTCTATTAGTTTGAGGTTATGTATTTACAATTTAAGCGGAGCTAAGATATTTTGCTATTATCTAACGAATTTGGGAATCTGCCCTTGTTTCAATTATCTAGATCTCCTAAGTGGAAGATTTCGAGTGTACTGGATGCTGCAGTGAGACAGCTTTGTTTTGGTTCTGTGCACGCAGCCATATTTGGGAAACACAAATGGGCCAGTTTTTGTATTTAAGACTTGTCTTGGTTAACAATGCATGCTTCAGAAATGGTGTGTGCCCAGAGTTGTACATATAAAGAGTTTGAGGAGCTCAGGGCTCTGGAATGCCATGGACTGGAGTTAGGAGTAGGGAATTGGCAGCAAGGAGGAGCCATGGGGTGCTGTGTGTGTTGTCCACCTGGCAGTCTCTGTGGACTATTTTAAGATAACATATTTTGGTACAATTGCTTCTTTAGGAAATCTGGCTGAATGTTCTAGTCATTTTATTGCCCCCCTTGTCCTCATAAGGAACTGCATGAGGGTAGTTTGGCTTCATTAAACAAAGCGATCACTGACAATTAATGTTGTAAGTCCATATTTGGGGTGTTTGTTATGGGCTGTGAGAAAAGATTAAATCATGTGGGGCTGCCATGTTCTAGTGGACAAGATTGTTGGTGACTTTTTTTTTTTTTTTTTTAGCTTGTCTGCTAGAATTTGCTCTTTAAAGTTCTAAAGATGAACCAATTGCATATCAAATGCCAGGGATGAGATTAAAAAGCGATTTCCCGTCATTAAAGAAGAAGTGTTTTATAACCACATTATCTACTGTTTGGAAAACAGAAATGAAATTTCAAAGTTACCTGTAACTCTACTCTACCACATCATTGTTAGAATTTGGTCATATTTTCTTTGTAGTATGTGCATGTGTTTTGATTTTTATATATTTATAATTAGAAATGTCATGCAGACCTGTTACTGCTTTTTATTCACCTAATCTTTTTAAATTAATTAATTTATTTTAATTGGAGGCTAATTACTTTATAATATTGTGATATTCACCTAATCTTATAAGAAGTGTTTTCCCATGTTGTATGTCCTACATAACCATTATTTTCATAATGATTCAGTCCACCTAGGAAGTGAGTGGCTATTGTAATTGGCTCCCTGTTACTGAACACAGCAGTGTTTCTAGGTTTTCATAATTAATAAAGCTGTAGTAAACATTTCTGTCTACGTAGCTTTATTGTCATTTGGCGTTCTTTATCTGAGCTGCTGCTGCTGCTGCTGCTAAGTCACTTCAGACGTGTCCAACTCTGTGCGACCCCATAGACGGCAGCCCACCAGGCTCCCCCGTCCCTGGGATTCTCCAGGCAAGAACACTGGAGTGGGTTGCCATTTCCTTCTCCAATGCATGAAAGTGGAAAGTGAAAGTGAAGTCGCTCAGTTGTGTCCGACTCTTTTCGACCCCATGGACTGCAGCCTACCAGGCTCCTCAGTCCATGGGGTTTTCCAGGCAAGAGTACTGGAGTGGGGTGCCATTGCCTTCTCCATTCTCTGATCTAGGTTCCCCTAAAGCACAAAGGATGTGAGCTATGTTAAGTCGTGATGTTCTACACTGAAAACAATGGTAACAGTTTACAGTGTCACTGACTGTAGGAAAATGTCAATGGCTTTGCATTTGTTCACACTGAGCATTAATGTTTTTAAACTTGTGTACTGATTTAAGAAGTGGAAAAAATGGCTAGTCATATTTTTTCCTTGGAATTTCTTCATGCCTTTAACAATTTTTCTTATAAGTATTGAGTACACTGTAAAACAAGGATATTAATCCTCTCTATTATGTTTATTTTAAACCATGCATTGTATTACATAACTTGTAATCATGTATTACCTCCTAAATTCTGTTGTCTAAAGATGAAATAATTTTACATGTATAAGACTTGAAACTCTTTTGGGCTCTTTTGCTTATTGCCAATTTTGTTGGCAGAATCACTTTGCAGGTTTACTGAAAGACTTCATTATAAGTATAAAAGGGAAAAAAGTAGTTGCAGATTTATCGGCAGCTAACTTTCCAACTCCGGATCTTGCTTGATCTTACCTCTGGCAAGGGCCTGAGATGAAAGTGTGATGAATTTAGTGGGAACTTGGGCATGGGATTTCTGAATTCCAAGATTATTAAATAAGTCTTATTAAATGAATTCCTTATCATCATGACTCTCTTAATAGTGACTAAAAATAAGACTAAAACCAAAATTAAAATCTTCCGTTTTTGTTGGGTCAGTGCATCTGGCAGCTAGGATTGGTCTCAATGTTTGGGGAAATGAGGGAGCAGGCTTTAGTGGGAAGTAACAATGAGATTAACGACTTGGAAAAGGGAGATCTCATTCAGGATTCCATGGGAATGATGAATATGATACACATGGAGTTTAGGGCTTATTGAGTACCTAGGGGAAATGAGACTAGAAAAGTCATTGGGACTTCATCTTACAGAGCCTTACAGTAGGTTAAGGAATTGGACATTTAGACCAATGTTTCCCAAAGTGTGACATTTGAGGTGATTTTAGAAGGTGTGCCATTGAACATTTAAACATTTTAGTATTTATCATTCCTTGATTCTTTCTCCTTACAGAATTTATTCCTCTTCTTTCTGTGTTCCTGTACAACTTAGGTCAGATCACTAGCAGAGGGTTCAGGTCAGTTCAGTTCAGTCGCTCAGTCGTGTCTGACTCTTTGCGACCCCATGAACCACAGCACGCTAGACCTCCCTGTCCATCACCAACTCCCGGAGTTCACTCAGACTCACCTCCATCGAGTCAGTGATGCCATCCAGCCATCTCATCCTCTGTCGTCCCCTTCTCCTGCCCTCAATCCCTCCCAGCATCAGAGTCTTTTCCAATGAGTCAACTCTTCGCATGAGGTGGCCAAAGTACTGGAGTTTCAGCTTTAGCATCATTCCTTCCAAAGAACACCTGCCCATCATATTACATTAAATGGGACATCTCTGTTTTCTTGCATTGCAACTCCATGATGGCCTCAGGGACAGCAGCTGTCAGATTCACATTGGTCTCCTGTGGGCTGGGCAGTATTTCGGATGCACAGGAGGTGTAAAGAAACGCTGTTGGGTTGGTATCATCTGGCCTGTGTTTTAGACAAACATTTTTCTTCGCTAGGAGGTTCACTGCCTTTTTTCCTTTTGCCCTGTCCCACCCAACCAGCCCCTCTGAGCTTATAGACCTCCCCCACGGATTTTTTTTTTTTTCTCCCATGGGCTATAAGGTGATTCTGAGGCTTATTGGGCCATTGTCATGGTCTGGGAATGAAGCAATGGAATAGAATGGTGAGTGTGAGGATGGAAAAGCAGAGGTGGCTGGGGTGCATGAGTCATGAGGGCAGAAGAATTGACTAGACAACGCAGCAGGTGTGGGATGGAAGGTCAAGGGGAGGGAGAGAAAGCAGTGTACTCAGGCCGGCACGAGGGACGCTCACCCACCAACACTAATGGGTGCCTGCTCTGAGCCCAGGCATCCTGCTGGACGTTAGGAGACAGAGGTGAGCAAGACCCTGTCCTGCTGGAGGGGTCTCGCTGTCCAGAGGGCTTGATAGGAGGAGTGGAGACTGGGAAGGCAGGGTGGGAAAAGATGAGTAACAGCCTTGGCAATCAGTTACCCTTTTGTAACTGATTACCAGGACATGTTGCACGTTTGGTGAGCATTTAGTACAGAGGACACAGGACACGTTTGGTGAGTGACATCAGAAGTTATAAGGGGAAAAGGGCACTGACCAGTTCATGCATTCGTGGAGGGTTGATTCTCATCTGGAATTCAGTGTCCATTGCCAGGAGACCAAAGGTGCCCTGAGGAGGAAGAAGGATATGAGGCTAAGTAATACTCCGTTGTGTATATGTACCACATCTTTATCCATTCCTCTGTCAGTGGACATTTAGGTTGCTTCCGTGTCCTGACTATTGTAAATAGTGCTGCAATGGAGTAATGCCACTCGCAGCAACATAGGTGGGCCTAGAGATCGTCATACTGAGTGAAGTAAGGCAGATAGAGAAGGACAAACATCGCATGATATCATTTACATGTGGAGTCTAACACAACACAAATGAACTTATTTATGAAACAGACTCACAGACATAGGAAACAAACTCATGGTTACCTGGGGGAAGTGGGGGAGGAGTAAACTGAGAGATTGGAATTGACATATACACACCACCATATATAAAATAAATATAAAATATGTAACTGTTAGAGACCTGCTGTATAGCACAGGGAGCTCTACTGAATACTCTGTAGTGGCCTATATGGGAAAAAGTCTAAAAAAGAGTGGATATATGTGTGTGTGTAACTGATTCACTTTGCTGTACAGCAGAAGCTAACACAACATTGTAAATCAACTAGACTCCAGTAAAAATTCAAAAGGAAAAGAAAGAGGAGTAGGAGGGAAACAGGGCTTAGTAGATGGAATGAAGAGCAAGACTACGGGAGACTTTTTCTGAATCTGTTTTTGCACCGAAATAATGAGGGCGTGTGTTAGATTTCTGTTTCTTTAGTAGCCATAGAGCCCATTCATCCAGGAAAGCTCAGCAAGAGTAAATGAATGAAATCCATAACAGCACGGCTATCCTAGTAGCCTGAGGGGCTCATGGAACTTTCTTCCAAAACAGGTGGAAAACCAGGCAAAGGCGCTAAGTAACCTGCACGGATCCTTCTGGTTCTAACAGTCCATGTGAAATCCTCCAGGAAGTGAGCATGTAGTTGGAAAGGAATGAGGACACAGCTCAGGGTCCTCTAGGTCTCTAAACTCCTAGAAGAACTACAGAGGTCCTATTCTATTGTAGAAGGAAGAGCCTCATGACTCAGTGTTATGAGTCTGTTGCGACACTTAGAAATCAGGACCAGAGAGTGCTTGGGGGAGGAGGAAGGAGTTAACTGTCTTAAATTCAGTGGAAAGGTCAGTGAGGCCCCGACCGCTGCAGAAACTGTTGGGCTTAGCCATGTGTGTGCACTGGAAACCTTTCTGAAGGCCATTTTAGATAATTGGTTAGAACGGAAACCACATTGGAGGGTTTCCAGGAGGAAATGGGAGGATGTGGGGGATGGCCTTTCTGATGTGTTTTCCTATTGCTCTCTCTCCAGAAGCATCAGTCTTTTCACAGAAACCATGCGCTTGTTGTGTTCTGAGCCCCCTACTGTGTCATGGAATTCCAGGCTGAAGCTAATGTCAGGGTCAAGTTTATCCTAACTTCCTCCCCTTGAAAGGAAGTGTTAGCAACTCATTGTTTATCCTTTCTGGCTTTCTGAAGAGTCTCTGCGCCCTCTCTAATAATGTCGAGAATACGTTTGAAGAGAAATGACTTAACTAGAGGTTGAGAAGAGGATGAACTGTCAAATAATTGGAGAAACATGCCTTTGCTGGTGGATCAGCAAGTATAAAAGCAGTAAGGTCAAGCATGTATTGTGGGCTTTGTGAGCTATACATATTATTCTTTTCAAGCTATTGGAAGTACCTGCAAACATAGTTATAGATAGATAGTTCTAGATAAATAACTATCAGTATAGATATCAAGTCCCAGATTGGATTGTAAAGCTGGAGTATTATCATAGTTTGGTTGAATGGGAAACTAGTTTCTTGTAGCCAAGCTATAGTGGAGTTAAAGACAGTCTTTGGTTATTTTGAACATAAGACTTGAAAGTTAGGTTCTGAAGCCTAAATAGAGATGGGGACAAGGTTCGTAACTGAACACTAAATGCTCAGTTCCGAGGATGACACAGTGTCACGCTTCCAGTATCTTGCAGGTGTGTGTGTGTGTGTGTGTGTGTGTGTGTGTAAAGAAGCAATGGAGACAAAACACCAAAAGTCATAGGGAGCATGCTATGCTCCCAGGGGCTCATTCTCTTCCAAGAATCTTTGCTGGACCTTGAATTCATTTTTACAGACAAACTCAACTCCTCCCTTGTTATATATTCCTGAATCATCCATATAAGGAAGGACCTTTTTTCCTTTCCCAATAAACAGTCCATATTTAGTTATTGGATTCTGTTTCAGCTGGAAACATGAGCATAACTTTTGCTTTTTAGTAATTATTCACTGTGTCATTAAGACTTATCCCAGAATTACAGGGTCGTGGAATCAGAGACTGATGGTGCAGAACCATTAATTATTTGGATGCATTCCTAACAAGACGGGCTACTTCACATCTTGTTCTTTTGGTGGAATGTCTGTGTTGATGTGTGGTGTTTTGACCAAGTACAGATGTCCCGACAGTCCAAGGGGTGGAATGGTGGCTTGACCCTACCTGGCCCACCCAAGCTGAGACGCTAGGTTCCTGCAACCCGCCAGGGGATTGCTGCTGTCTTGCAGTGGTTCAGTTTTGCCACTAGGCGGCACTGTCCATCTTTTTGGCTTTTACCCAAAAGCCCTCTGCCTCCTTTGGAGGGGACTTGGGGGAGAAATTCCAAAGATGTGCCATCATGTTCTCAACCGACTCAAACCCTTTACAGCTTCATTTTTAAATAAACAGTAAGTGTCAGAGGTTTTTATGTAAAATAAACTCTCACATTCTACATATGACGGTAATACTTGGACTGTCTCTAAATAAACTGCCTGGATTAGATTGAGACTTCCAAAGCCTTCAGTGTTCTGCTCAGCCCCAGTGTGTGCAGCTTCCTGATTGCATCCCCACCGCCCCGACTCTGAGCTCTTCAGGCCATGGGGACAGAACCGATTGCTGAGCCTCTTGGGGTTCAGCTGTGGATGGCCTTAGTCAGGAGAGAGGGATGATGCCTCTCTTCTCTAGCAGAACCTTGGGGGCCCCTCCTCCCCCTCATCTCATGCTGCTTGGGTTGCAAACATCCAAACATTGCCTCTGGTTAACTCAGACTGAAAGGGGGATTTACTGGCAAGATCTCAGGTAGTTTGGAGTTAGCCAGAAGCAGGAGAATCACCCTCAGAACAGGGGCAGAAACACAGAGAGGCTGAGCTGGTGGACTCAGAGCCAACACCAGGCCCTAGAATAGTCTGGGTGGGGTGTCGTTGCTGTTGCAGCCACCGCCGTGGCCGGGACACCGGGCACCGTCCTTGGTACAACTGCCACTGCTGCAGTTTTTATTTTAAACTACCCCCTGCTTCGTGTCACCTGCTGCCTATGTAAACAATCAAGTGAGAACACGGAGCAGAGTCTACTACCCCCACAGTCTGTGTGTGCGGAGCTGGTAGCTACCTAGACATTGCCATCGCCGCCTACTACTGTCGTACAAGTTCCTAAGGTACTGGAATTGTGTCCTGCCCCCCCTGGGCCCATTCTCTTTCCATCTTCTTGCAATCCAGCCACTAAACTGTAGACACTTGGCCTGGGGAGGGCCACCCTCGGCCCCCACCGAGGGTGCTACACCTGGCATCTACTCTGGTTGGTGGATGTTTGAGGCAAAGTGATGGTTAGTATTTGGGACTCTGTCTCTGCCCGTATGTACTTTAGACCACTTTTTAAATAAGGGTTGGGCTGACATCTAGAAGCTACTAGTATCTGTAGTCAGAAATATAAAATGTACAAAGGGTGACCCACATATAACAGATGGTCAAGACTCAACACGTATGATTTGAGGCATCCTTTTAATTTGCTTTATAAAACATTTCCATTTCTCCAGTTCTCCAATTGGAGACTCTCCAATTCTCCAATTTCTTCTCCAGCTTAAAGAAGGCTATTGTGCTATGTACTTTTGAAAAAAAATTGAACTGTAGTTGATTTACAATGTTGTTAGTTTCAGGTGTACAGCAGAATGATTCAGTTTTATATGTATATTGTGTGTATATATAGCTCCCTGTATTTTATTTCATATATAGTAGTATGTGTCTGTTAATCACAAACTAATTTATTCTCCCTTCCCCACTTGCCCCTTTGGTAACCATAAGTTTGTTTTCTATGTCTGTGAGTCTATTTCTGTTTTGTAAATAAGTTCATTTGTATCATTTTTTAGATGCCACATAAAATTAATATCATATGATCTTTGTCAGATTTACTTTGCTCAGTATGATGCTAAGTCCTTCCGTGTTTCTACAAATGGCATTATTTCATTCTTTTTATAGCTGAGTAGTATTCCATTTCTGTATTTATTTTTAAAACTAAAACAAACTGTGCAGAGGGAGTTGATAAATGAATTATGGAATGTTATAGCCATTAAAATGATGAGTATGACTGTAAAAATCCAGAAAACTGTTCATGAAATATTTGAAAACTGGAACACAAAGCTGTCCAGACATTGTTTGCAACTATGTAAATACTATTTATGCAGATAAAGGTTAGAAAGGATTGCAAAAGAAAAATACTCTCTATTAAGATAACTGCATGGTTGAAACAAAAACGTTTCTTCAGTTGTGCTTTAAAAGTTAAATAAAACCTTGGCATAATTATTACAATTATTTAAAAAGTAAAACATTTGGATGATATCCTGACATCCTTTCTGGCCCTGGGAAGCAAATGGAGGTATCATAGCCAAGATTGGAAGCCACCCGAGCATACAGAACACAGCAGGTTGTGTTCTTAACGGCGAGAGTGAGTGGTTCTGCAGCTTAGAGAACAATCGGAGGGGCAGTTGAAGGTCACGGGTAGTCCCAGGTGTACTTGACAGCGACAGAGGCAGAATTACTGATCTTCTGAGCTGAGATGGACTTCGAATGATTTCCCTTTTGCCCCCGGGTTCTGTGCAGTCAATTCCAAGGGCAGTGAACAAAGTAACTGCCCAGAAAGGAAACCAGTGCCTGACTTCAGTGTTAAAAAAGGAAATTAAAGCATGTCCCTCAGTGCAGACCCTGGGACCATACCATGACCTTATTACAGAATTCATGAACTGGGAAGCTGATGGCCTCTACACCATTGTGTCTTACATTTGAAAATACATAGAGACCAACTGGAGATCTTGTTAAAATGCATGTTCTGACGCAGCTGATGAAGGGTTTGATTTCTAACTTTCTCCATTTTTCAGTAAGTTCCCAGCTGATGTTGGTGCTGCTGGTCTGCAGACCACATATTAAATAGCAAGTTTCTTCAGTTCTTGAAGACTTGCTTTTCAGATTGTCCTTTAGATATGTTCAGCTAGACATTGTATTCAAAATAAGTGCGAGACCTGTACCTTGAAAACTGCAAAACACTGCTGAGGGAAATTAAAGGAGATCTGCATAAAGGGAGAGAGTCTATTCTCATGAATTGGAAAATTCAATATTGTTAAAATGTTAATTTTCCCTAGATTGATATATAGGCTCAGCATGTTCTCATTCAGAATTCCAGCAGGCTTTTTGTAGTTTTTGTTTTGGGTGAGAATTGATAAGATGGCTCTGAAATTTTTATGAAAATGTGAACCTAGAAGAACCAAAATTGTTTTGAAGAAGAATGAAACTGGAAGACTCACACTGATGTCAAGACTTACTATAAAGCTCTAGTCATCAAGACAATGGATTAGATAAAGACAGATCCATGGAACAGAGTCCGGAGATAGACCCACACGAGCATGGCCAGTTGCTAAATTGTTTTATGCTAAATGAGAGAAGCCAGGTACAGAAGGTTACATATACTATGATAGCATTTAGATAAGATTCTAGAAGAGGTACAGCTATAGTGACAGCAGCCCAGTGGTTTTGGGGGGACTGTGGATGGGACCTTATTAAGTGAGAGGGTTACCATTTACATACCAGTAAGTGGACTGCATTCCCACCTCAAGGCAGTAGAGTGTCTTTCCTACGAGCCTGGGCCTTCAGGTCAGGCTCTCTGGGTTCCAGAAGCAACTCTGTCACATGGGCAGCAAGCTGTTCACCTCTGTATGCTTTGCTTTCCTCATCTTTGTAAACTAATACAATGCTAGTACTTACCTTGTAGAGTCTTTGTGAGGATCAAGTGAATTAATATAATTAAGGCACCTACAGCATTTCTTTGAGCATAGTAAGCTATATATAATCTTATTATTAGTCCCCAGTAACCAGTTTGTGTTGTGACTTACTTCTCTGTCCTGAAAGTTTGTTCTTTCCTTCACCTTCTCCCCGATCCACAGGGACTTGTGTAACTTGAGGTTTTTAATAGAATGTTAGAGGTGGAATGGATTCTTGGATAGTATCAAAACCAAGTATGGGTGATGAAACAGAGGTCAAGGAGGTTGTTTGATGTGTCCAAGGTCATGTCAGTACACAGCCAGTTAAGAACCGGAAGCCTGGCTAAGTGACTCCTGGCTCAGCCCCCTGGTTTTATCAAGGCTGATATGGTATTTGCATTTTTTAAAGTGAACCATAGGGATTTATCTCGAACCTGCCATTCATCAATTCCATTGTGTGTTTGTGTTTTTCTGCAGAGCAGTACAGAGCCCCAGTTGCAGAAGACTTGTCTTGTCACCACCATGAGCTCTGGTAAGTCATTTAAAATCCTGTCTTTCTCTTCTTGACAAATCTACAAAGCTGGACCATTTGCTCAGAATTCCCACTTACTCCTAAGGCCCCAACTGTGTTTCATTTTTTATTTTTCGAGTGCTGGGTAGGTGCCAAAGCTTTGTCATAAATTGTCATCATCACCTTTGTTAGTAATGATTTATTGAGTACCTACTGTATATTAAGAACTACACTGTACGCTTTACATGTACTATGTTCTCATCTTTATAATGGGTTCCCTTTCCCTCTATTTGACAACTTTATTGAGATATGATTGATGTACAATAAACTTCATAGAACCGTTCAACTTCAGCTTCTTTAGCATTACTGGTTGGGGCATGGACTTGGATTACTGTGATATTGAATGGTTTGCCTTGTAAACGAACAGAGATCATTCTGTTGTTTTTGAGAATGCACCCGAGAACTGCATTTTGGACTCTCTTGTTGACTATGAGGGCTACTCCATTTCTTCTAAGGGATTCTTGCCCACAGTAGTAGATATAATGGTCATCTGAGTTAAATTCACCCATTCCAGTCCATTTGAGTTCACTGATTCTTAAAATGTTGATGTTCACTTTGGCCATCCCCTGTTTGACCACTTCCAATTTACCTTGATTCATGGACCTAACATTCCAGATTCCTATGCAATATTGTTCTTTATAGCATTGAACTTTACTTCCATCATCAGTATGGTTCCATAGAATGGTTCTGTGAAGACCTACAAGACCTTCTAAAAGTAACACCCAAAAAAGATGTCCTTTTCATTATAGGGGACTGGAATGCAAAAGTAGGAAGTCAAGAGATACCTGGAGTAACAGGCAAGTTTGGCCTTGGGGTACCAAAATGAAGCAGGGCAAAGGCTAGCAGAGTTTTGCCAAGAGAACACACTGATCATAGCAAAGATCCTCTTCTGGCAATGCAAGAGAATACTCTGCACATGGACATCACCACCAAAATCAGATTGATTATATTCTTTACACCCAAAGATGGAGAAGCTCAAGCTCAGCAAAAGCAAGACTGGGAGCTGACTCTGGCTCAAATCATGAACTCTTTATTGCAAAATTTAGACTTAAATTGAAGAAAGTAGGGAAAATCACTGGACCATTCAGGTATGACCTAAATCATCCTTTACAGTTATACAGTGGAAGTGACAAATAGATTCAAGGGATTGGATCTGATAGAGTGCCTGAAGAACTATGGACGGAGGTTTGTGACATTGTATAGGAGGCAGTGATCAAGACCATCCCCGAGAGAAAGAAATGCAAAGAGGCAAAATGGTTGTCTGAGGGGGCCTTACAAATAGCTGAGAAAAAAAGAGAAGCTAAAGGCAAAGGAGAAAAGGAAAGATATACCCATTTGAATGCAGAGTTCCAAAGAATAGCAAGGAGAGATAAGAAAGCCTTCCTCAGTGATCAGTGCAAAGAAATAGAGGAAAACAATAGAATGGGAATGACTAGAGGTCTCTTCAAGAAAATGAGAGATACCAAGGGAACATTTCATGCAAAGAAGGGCTCAATAAAGGACAGAAACGGTATGGACCTAACAGAAGCAGAAGATATTAAGAAGAGGTGTCAAGAATACTCAAAAGAACTGTACAAAAAAGATCTTCATCACCCAGATAACCACGATGGTGTGATCACTCATTCAGAGCCAGACATCCTGGAATGCGAAGTCAAGCGAGCCTTAGGAAGCATCACTATCAACAAAGGTAGTGGAGGTGATGGAATTCCAGTTGAGCTATTTCAAATCCTTAAGGATAATGCTGTGAAAGTGCTGCACTCAGTATGCCAGCAAATTTGGAGAACTCAGCAGTGGCCACAGGACTGGAAAAGGTCAGTTTTCATTCGAATCCCAAAGAAAGGCAATGCCAAAGAATGCTCAAAGTACCGCACAATTGCACTCATCTCACACGCTAGCAAAATAATGCTCAAAATTCTCCAAGCCAGGCTTCAGCAATACATGAACTGTGAACTTCCAGCTATTCAAGCTGGATTTAGAAAAGGCAGAGGAACCAGAAATCAAATTGCCAACATCCGCTGGATCATGGAAAAAGCAAGAGAGTTCCAGAAAAGCATCTACTTCTGTTACATTAGCTATGCCAAAGGCTTTGACTGTGTGGATCACAATAAACTGTGGAAAATTCTGAAAGAGATGGAAATACCAGACCACCTGATCTGCCTCCTGAGAAATCTGTATGCATGTCAGGAAGCAACAGTTAGAACTGGACATGAAATAACAGTCTGGTTCTAAATCGGGAAAGGAGTACGTCAAGGCTGTATATTGTCACCCTGCTTATTTAACTTATATGAAGAATACATCATGAGAAATGCCAGGCTGGATGAAGCACAAGCTGGAATCAAGATTGCCAGGAGAAATATCAATAACCTCAGATATGCAGATGACACCACCCTTATGGCAGAAAGTGAAGAAGAACTGAAGAGCCTCTTGATGAAAATGAAAGAGGAGAGTGAAAAAGTTGGCTTAAAACTCAACATTCAGAAAACTAAGATCATGGTGTCCAGTCCCATCACTTCATGGGAAACAATGGAAACAGTGACAGACTTTATTTTCTTGTGCCCCAAAGTCACTGCAGATGGTGACTGCAGCCATGAAATTAAAAGACACTTGCTCGCTTGGGAAAAAAAGCTATGATCAACGTAGACAGAATATTAAAAAGCAGAGACATTACTTTGCCAACAAAGGTCCATCTAGTCAAAGCTTTGGTTTTTCTAGTAGTCATATATGGATGTGACAATAAAGAAAGCTAAGCAGTGAAGAATTGATGCTTTTGAACTGTGTTGTTGGAGAAGATTCTTGAGAGTCCCTTGGACTGCAAGGAGATCCAACCAGTTAATCCTAAAGGAAATGAAGCCTGAATATTCATTGGAAGGACTGAGGCTGAAGCTGAAACTCCAATACTTTGGCCACCTGATGCGAAGAACTGATTCCTTAGAAAAGACCCGGATACTGGGAAAGATTGAAGACAGGAGGAGAAAGGGATGACAGAGGATGAAATGGTTGAATGGCATCACCGTGTCAATAGACATGAATTTGAGCAAGTTCTGGAAGCTGGTGATGGGCAGGGAAGCTTGGCGTGCTGCAGTCCATGGGGTCACAAAGAGTTGGACACAACTGAGCAACTGAACTGACAGTAAACTTGGTATTTTAAGTGTGTGTGTGTGTGTGTGTGTGTGTTCAGTCACTCAGTTGTGCCCGACTCTTTGCGACCCCATGGACTGTAGCCCACCAGGCTCCTATTTGATCAATGCTGACATGTGTATACACCTTGATGGCATTTCTTAATCTGAGTGACTGTAGCAAAAGTAAACATATTGACCATAATTGCCCCAAGGAATGAGCTAATCCATCACTTCCTTTATCAGGGCAAAACCACCCTTTTGCTATGTTTTTGGTAGTAAAAATCAAAACCTACACAACTGAGCAGTTTTTAATTTAAAGTTGGGGTGGAACACCTGGGCTAGGGAAGACAGAAGGGAATGGGTAGGTCCCTGCTTGTGGTGCAGCCAAGAGCTGTCAGCTTTCCAGCCAGGATGTGCGGCAGAGAAGTTTCCATCTGGAGATCGAGGCCCACCTTGGCTACTGAGTGCTCCCTGGCACCTCCTGAGGCCTGCAGGCGGGGTGGGCCACAGGCTGACCTAGTGCATAGCTCACTTAGGCGCCTTCAAATCCTGCAATGTCTCCAGAGTGTTATCAGAGACCTCTGGAGGAGAAAACCAATCCTTCCGTGTATTCACATTCACACGCCCTTTCAGCTGAATCCCAACCCTTCCCGGACAGCGTGGGCTTATTGGGAGGAGAAAGGCCCCAGGTGGATCAGCTCAGGGCTACAAGTACCACCCTGCAGGCTTTGGCCTGTAGTGAACCCCTCTGTAAGATGGACATCGGGAAATTATCGCCTAATGGGGGTTTGTGAGGATTAAGTGAGGCAACACTTCTCAAGTGCTGAGCTCTGTGCCCAAGGCCTGACCAGTGTCCCGTCCGTGGGTCATCAGCCTAGCTTCCAGCCTTGCAAGGAGCAGGACTGGTCTGGTCCTTGACTCCATGATGCTTCTGCTTCATGAGAAGGCTGCATCCCTTCCTTTCCCCTCGAGGGGGGCTCAGGAGTTGCCAGTAGCCCCTGCTCTGTAACTCTGGGCTTTTTGTTCTTGCTATAATTTAAAATAGGCCAGCACTTCCCCCCAACACCCAGAGTTTCTTGTGCTTCTAATATCAGGATTAACCTAAACTGGCGTCACCATTCCCGGCAGAAATAAGGGTGGAAGAGGCGGGCAGGGAGGGGCTGTGGAGGATGAGGAGATGCCCTTGGGACTTCTCCCCAGGTTTTCCCTTAGGCGTGTGGTGCTGAAAGGAGGCATTTCCCAGGAAGAGTCCAAGAAATCTGGACCCTTTGACACGATAATTCCCCTCTTGGGAATGTCTGTATTAATTCAAAGGAACCAAAAACATCACCCGCGTGAAGGTGGGGAATGAGCAGGGCCATTCTGTGTGTTTACTTGATGGGAGATTATACCACTCATAAAAACGATCATCAGGAAGAAAGCAGCTATGTAGAAAACACTTGTTCTTAACCTTTGATGGAAAGGGCAGCATGAAGGCAATGCATTCTTTTTATTTCTAGTTTGAGCTGAGCTGCCAGTCATCAGGACAGGGCTTTACCTGCTTATCTCATTTTGTTCTCCTGCAGATCCACAAAAGTGGGCATGGCTTACCACTCCCATTATAGAGATGGGGAAACTGAGGCCCTGTGTGGCAATGATTTGTCTGGGGTCATCCGGCTAGTGACTGCTGAGGCAACCAACCCCAGGCGGCTGGTCATTAGCATACTGTGCTGCAGAAGTGAGAGTCTGTGGTGATGGAATTATTTTTCCAAATTTCTTCAAGTTTGGTTGTTTGAGTTTAAGGGGGAAAAAAACACAGGAAAGGAAGAACATGGATCTGGGCCTTGTGGAAGCTCTGAGGCTGCTGGCTTGGGGATGCTCGTCCCATTTTGTTCTTTGTCCCACACCCTGGGGCTACTTCAACCAGATAGGGAGGCTCAAAGCCAGGCCTGCAGTCCTAAGAAGGAGACCATCAGGAGAAATGAGGGCAGGTGCATAGGGACGGGATCGTTGTTCAGTCACTTAGTCGTGTCCGACTCTTTGTGACCCCATGGACTGCAGCATGCCAGGCTTCCCTGTCCTTTACCTTCTCCTGGAGCTTGCTCAAATTCATGTCCATTGAGTTGATGATGCCATCCAACCATCTCATCCTCTCTCCCCCTTCTCATGCCCTCAATCTGTCTCAGCATCAGGTCTTTCCCAATGATTGGCTCTTAGCATCAGGTGGCCAAAGTATTGGAGCTTTAGCATCAGTCCTTCCAATGAATATGCAGGCTTGATTTCCTTGAGGATTGACTCGTTTGGTCTCCTTGCAGTCCAAAGGACTCTCAGGAGTCTTCTCCAGCAATTGAAAGCGTCAGTTCTTTGTTACTCAACCTTCTTTATGATCCAACTCTCACATCTGTACATGACTACTGGAAAAACCATAGCTTTGACCATATGGACTTTTGTCGGCAAAGTGATGTCTCTGCTTTTTAATACGCTATCTAGGTTTGTCAGAGCTTTTCTTCCAAGGAGTAAGCCATCTTTTAATTTCACGCTTTCAGTCACTGTCTGCAGTGATTTTGGAGCCCAAGAACATATAGTCAGAGAGAAAAGATGGGGAAGTAAAACAGATGATATTTCTGTGACTTGTATTTCTGGCTTTCTGCCAACACCCTCTTTCCATCCGTCCCAGAAATGTAGGTACAAAGGGAACTTTGTCTGGAGAACTAACCTTCTATAGATGAATTGGGGGCAGTGAACAGGACAGGCCTGCCTGTGGGGCCAGTATCAGGTGGTCCTGGCTGCTATGGTTGGAGGGGGTGGGGGAGGGCAGCGGCCTTGTTTGCCTCTGGATCCAGGAGTACCTGGGCTGCCCTGTCGGTGTAGCTGATGTCACGGAGGCTGATTATTAAGAGCCCAGGTAGGATGACTGAGTCTCAGCCAAATGCGCTACTGGGGTTTGGGGCATTTGGGGAAATAGAATATACATAAACCATTATTAGAGTGTATCTGGTTTATATGTAGAGAGTATTCTATATATAAAAGCCATTTTTTATTTTAAAAATAAGTGTTCATCCCAGCTGAGGACAAAGAAGATAAGTCACAGGATGGACCAGAACAGATTTCATATCCCCTCTTATCATCTTAGAGCCTGGCATCCTTTCTGAGCTTTAGATTTCTTATCTATAAAATTAGAGTTCTTAACTCCTAGCTCTAGGGGCTTGGATATCAAGGATAAAAATCAGGTGCTAGTTATGGAATGAGTGCTTAGCAAGGACCTTAGATCAGGCAAATAGAGGCTTTATAAAACCATGGCTATTATATCTGTGGCTTGGCTGGCTCTTGGCTACTTCCCTGGTGGCTCAGACGGTTAAGAATCTGCCTGCAATGTGGGAGACCCAGGTTCTATCCCTGGGTCAGGAAGATTCCCTGGAGAAGGGAATGGCAACCCACTCCAGTATTCTTGCCTGGAGAATTCCATGGACGGAGGAACCTGGTGAGCTACAGCCCATGGGGCGGACATGACTGAGCAACTAACACTTTTGGCTCTTGGCTGCAGCGGAGTCACCCCAACCTTGCTGATCACGTGCCCTGCCCCCCTTGTCTTCTCTGGGCTTCCACCATCAGTTCTGGGATGCGGAACTGGGTGGTGCTCAGGCTGCCAGTGGGCAGTGAGGGCCTCAGTGTCTTCAGCTGAGCAGAACTTTGAAAGGTCTCCACCAACAACGAGGTGACATTCACGGTAAACCTTGAGGTACAGAGGATTTCCCCAAGGTAGAAGAGGGGGCACAGGCCTTCCTGGCCGAGGGCCTCTAAAGATCCAAGGCCTGGAGATCAGAAAGTATCTGATTTGCTGAAGAGGTTGTGAGGAGACCGTCATGGTGGGCAGGCGCAGGAGGGAACTGCTGCTGGAAAAGGGCTGGGACCAGTGGCTGAAGGGCTGAGAGTCGGGGGTGAGTACCCAGGCTTTGTCCCTGGGTAGCTGCTGGCCCCTGGGTCTTGTGTGTCAGTTTGCTTTTAATCATCCTGAAGGTCAGTTTGTTAATTTGAATATAACCACTTATGCCAATATACAGGCCATCTCACTTACTAAAAAAAATATATTCTGAACAATCATTTGTACATTTGGGGGAACTTGATTCCAAGTTCAATTTTTTTTTCCTCGTAAAAATGATAATGTAAATGATTGACTTCCCAGGGGACTTGCCTGGTGGTCCAGTGGCTAAGACTCCAAGCTCCTGATGCAGGGGCCTGGGTTCCATCCCTGGTCAGGAAACTCGATCCCATGTGCCACAGCTGAGAGTTCGAATGTCGCAACTGAACAGCCTTAGTTGAGTGCCGCAATAAGACCCAGTGCAGCCCAATAAATTAAAAAAAAAAAAAGATTGACTTCCCAACTCTAGACTCCAGTAGTATTTTTATTTTCAAATTAGAAGTGAAATGCAGTACATTTAAAGTGGAGGGTCTTAGAAAATCACATTGCTTTGTCCCATCTTGTTTTGTCATGCACTCCGGGGATTTTCAGCCCTATGGGGTATAGATGGTGGTCTTAGTGATGCAGACTGAGGGCTGGGGTGGAGAAAGGGGCAGGACGGAGCCAGGGAGAGCGGTCAGGGAGCCAGGTCATCTCCACAACCAGAATGCAAGAGCTGTGGCTGGGGACTGTGGTCTGGGGGCTGGGCCAGCGTGGCTTCTGTGGCTGTAGGTGTAGGGTGGGGTGGAGGGAAGTGTCACAGAGCCTGAGGTTCTATCCTGACTGTCCGACAGCTCTCAGGATTCACAGGGATGCTTTTGAGCAGCCTTGGAATGGTAGATAAGCCTTTGTCAGGTAGGAGATGCCACTTTGAGGGAATTAAGATTTTCATTTTTTAAATGTCAGAAGTGAAACCAAGCCAGGAGACCAGAGAATATCACTCACAACACACTTCCCATCCAAACAGCTTTTGCGTTCTCCCTGGTTCAAGCCACAAAGCATTCTCAGAACTCTCCCATGATGCTCCGAGGCCCCTTTTCAGGCCTGAGAGAGCCCCCGGGACCCAGAACTTTGCACTGGCGGGACTCAGAAAGGGTGGGAGATGTGATCACAAGCCTCATGCTCTTTTTCTTTCTTTCTTTCAGAATGTGATGCGGGTGCTTCCAAAGCTGTGGTGAACGGGTTGGCACCGGGCAGCAATGGGCAAGACAAAGGTAAGGCTCTCGAAGGGAAGCCTGGCATTTTTAGAAAGAGCAGGGCCCGGGGCCACCTGCCTGGTGGGAACAGTCACTGGTCTAATTAGGCTGTGACCTGGAGAGCTGTTCCCAGGCTTTCTGAGACTTGAGTCTGAGCCTGCCGTTTCCCACTGTGAGGTGACATGTCACACTGTTCCCAGTTCACAGGATGCTGCGAACCACCCGCCAAATCACAGAGGCCTCATGTATATGGCATTTCTCAGCCCGCAGTGTCTGTTACCTGGCATCTTACCTTCACCGGTGATAAATAGTGACATATTCAGCATCCCGACCCTGAGGCTAGAGCCTAAATAGCTGAAATAAATCATTTTGGTGACATTCGTTTCATGGGCATCCTCCCAGGTTTTGAATTTTTAAAATTTTAGGACAAAAGATGCAAGTGTGAAAGGAATGATGGATAGGATGACCTTTGAGGTCCCGTCTCTCATCCTGTCTCTCATCCTGAACAGCCAAGCAGTGGGATTCCCATGTCACTCTGCAGTGAGAGGAGGCTGGGGTTCGAGTCCCGGCCTGCCACTCAGAAACAACACCTCTTGGGAGGCCCATTGTCTTTATGGCTATGAGTTTCCTTATCTAGAAAATGAAGGAATTTGATGATCTGTAGTATCTTTTCCTTCTTGAAACACAGGTCTTATGGTATCAGAGAGGGAGGGTAGAAGTCCTGTCATCGGGCTTTTGAGTCACAGTGCACCCTCTCTCAGAGCACGTTTACAGTTTGACATGTTTGGACTTTGTAATTACTGTCTGGGTCAGCCAAGTATTGCCTTTGAGAGAGGGCGAAGTGGAAAGTCAGAAAGAACAGCCACGAGCGAAGGCGTGGAGAACAGGAGGGGTGGGGAGCCTGGGCCGGGTGGTTGGGGACCCCCATGCAGGAGGGGTCCTGGTGTCCTGCCCTTCGTGCCTCCCTGCTGGCTGCCCTTCTCCTTACCTGGTGTGGGCAGTGTTCCCAACCTCGGCCAGGTTGCTAAGGGGATGTTGAAGGGCAGTGCCCGTAAGGGAGTGTTTAAGCATCTTTTGAGGAACGCGGGGAGACGTGGTGTCTTATGCTCACCGTCAAGCCCAGCCCTGTGAATCCGTCAGGAGACTTTGGGGGTGTATGGCAGGGTGGCAAGTGGAGGTGCTCTGCACTCTACTCTCTCCTCGATAAGACCCACCTTTGATTGGAAAGTCAAGACAGATGCACCCTGGAGCCATCAGGGCGGCCTGGGGTAGTCACTGTCGGGCTCTGGTCTCGCTCTCTTCATTCAGCACTGGTTGACTCCGAGCAGCAGACTTGCTTCTTCCTCTGAAAATGGTAACAAAAACCTCCCACCCAGCCTCCCAGGTGGCCCAAGGAGCAGTCGGTAGGAGTGCTGTGAAAGCACGTTTGTATCTGAACACGTGCAGGATTGTTGTTACCACTTCAGTTCTTGGTGGCCAGATGACTGCCATGCGCCTCATGAAATGGCAGCCTGGTGGACTGGAAGGTGAACTGCCCATTGCCGGGGTACCTCCTTCCCCCCGTCCCCTTGGCAAGCCTGTCAGCATGATATTGATGCAGCTGTGACAGTCTTGGTTCCCAAACAGCCCAACCACCCCCCACCTCAGTTATGATGTGGATCTGGGGCCCTGAGACCTCCAGGTGTTACCCCTTGGTGTGATGTTGGTCCATAGTGTGTGAGCGCCCATCTCTTTATTTGCTGCCACTGGGACGGAAGGAGGTCTCACAACATGCTTGTTGTGAGAAGGCTGGTTTGGGAAAATGCCCACCATTGTGATTCCAGAACCTGGGGAGGCAGGGGGCCCAGGGAGGTCTGAGCACCTGGATTTGAGGTCAGCAGCCTCCGCCCGCATACCAGGCAGTACCCCAGCTCAGGGAGCTCAGCTGCTGTCAGCGTCCTAGGCCAGGTGCGTGGGCACTGCCCAGAGTCTTACGTGTGCATTCGGACACTTTGGCAAACTCTTGCCCAGGAAGGGGTGGGTTTAAGTAGACCATCTGCTGCCCAACAGATGGCCATTCTGATTTGCCTGGGGCCAGAGGGCCATGGTTGTCAGAGCAGGCCCAAGACCCCAGGAGTTAAGATCCTGGAGTAGCAGCTATGAGGGCCGAAGGGACCAGGCGACTCTCAGACTTGTCCTTCCTCTACTCCTCTGGGGCCCATGAGCTGTAACTCTCCTCCAAGGAGCCTTCTCCCAGCGCAGACAGCCCAGCCTGTTCCCAGGGGCCCCGTGGGCCCCACTTGCTCTCCCCTTCCTGTTTGCCAGGCCATCTGCCTCTCTGTAAGTCCTTTTGCCCAGAGCCTTGGCAGGTTCCTGGTGTGCCAGGCGGCACAGGCTCTGACCAGCTGCATTTGGGGTACAGTGGCGGGAGGGTTCTGCCCACCCGGGCGCAGGACTGAAGAGCGAAAGCGGGTTATTTTAAGTTCTTGCGTCCACTGCTCTTCCCATTGTTCTCTGCGGGCGACTTCCTCCTATTGTCCCTGCCGGTTCCTCCACTGCCTGAGGGTTTCCCAAATGTTTTTTTTCTGGATGCACCACTTACCCTTTTGTGTTTTCAGCAACTGCCGACCCTTTACGTGCACGCTCTATTTCTGCTGTTAAAATAATCCCTGTGAAGACAGTGAAAAACTCTGCAGGCCTAGTACTCCCTCCAGGTATCTCTCCTTGGGTTGGTTTCTTTTTTTTTTCATTATTAGCAGATCATGCATGATCTTCTTTCCTTCTAACAAAGACTCGGAGGCTTAATTCTTGCATGTTTAGGAGCCATTCCCTCTCTCTTCTCTGGCTGGTTTCCTTTTGTGTATGTGTGTGTGTGTGTGTGTTTCTGGGAGCCGCGGGCAAATGTGAAAAGGGGCTGGCAGGTGCTTTGCCCTTCCCTGCTTAGGGAGAAGGTCAGTCCAGAGGCTGAACGTTGACTCCAGCTGGTACAGGTCTGAGCCCCTTGGGTGACTTAGGTTCTTCCTAGAGGTGCCAGCTCCCCAGAGTTTATTTAAAATTCCACTGTCCCCAGGAATTAACGTGGCTGCCCAGGGCATTTCTGAACTGGGCTGGATTTGAAGCAGCTGCCCGATCAGGCTGTGTCTCTGGGATGCTGGCGGGGCCTTTTCCCTGAGCACTCCCTCCCCCGCCCCCAGCCCCACCTGCATTCGCTCCCTGCCTCTCCTCTCTGTGGAGCTGGTACAGTTTGGAGCTGGTACAGTTCAGATGTCAGGTCGTAGCTCGTAGCTCATAGCTTCCTCCTGTACAGCATGGGACAAATGAGGCCCAGGTGGCTCTGTATCCCAGTGGTGGTGCTTTCAGGAGTTGAGTCTACCTGGCTGTGCACACAGGACCCTGTGGATGGGCTGGCTTTGGCACTGTGCCCCTCACCCTTTTGAAAAGCCCATGAATCACTTTTCCCACTGGTCACTTATCCTGGTAGGATTGGACAAGTCAGATGCTCTTCAGGGCCGCTGCCCGCTCTGCTGAATGTGTATTTTGTGCAAGAGGTGCTGATGGAGCTGATCAATCCTTTTTGTAACTAATGATCGTTCTGTTTGTGCTGTCGAAAAGGGGGCTGCCAAGTGGGAAGGAGCAGCCAAGAGACTTGGTATTTCTCAGCTGTGGCACAGGAGCAGGGAGGAGCTGGACATTTGAGCACACATCCTGCCTGCTGCCCACCTTTAACTTTCCCCACAATCCCACTCATGACAGTTTTAGGCCTGAGATCCAGGCTGTGCCGTGAGCAACTTGCAAAACTGGAATTCAGTTCCACTCAGCCTCATGGAGAGAAACATTCAGCACGTGTGCCTCCCAAAACTGTGTGGTCTGCATGGCTTTCTTGCCTCCTCCTTACAGATTTTCCTGAAGGGTGAACAGCCTGTTTTGAAGCCCATTTTGAAATCCTCAGTGCAGTTCTGAAAGATGACCTGAGGCTGCTGTGAGGCCACTGTGAACTGTAGGAGGGGTCAGGGCCCAGGGAAGACTCGGCTGGAAGTCCCGCAAACACTGTTCCTCGAAGGATTTAGCCTTTCTAGCCGTTTTCTTTGGTGCGAATTTTCTTCATTAAGTTTGGAATGTGGGGTTCCGGGCCTCATGATCTTTCTCGCCAGGCAGCACATCCTGTCTCACCCCTGCAGGGGGCTTGGCTTGCTGGCACAAGGAGATTGTCTTGCTTTTTCCGCTGAGGGACTGCTCTGAGTAATGATTGTTGAACCTTCACCGAATGCCCTGTGCTGTCAACTTGCTCTTTTATAAGAAGGATGGTGTGGGAACTTGAGATATCTTTTATAAATTCTTACTTGAACTGTGCCTTACTAATTGGTCAGAAGTCTGCTCACCAAACTAAACTTCATTTAATAAAAGAAATCAACCCGCTTTGGTTTGGAAATATTCCCAGCCGACATTGTAACGCATCCATTGACTCAGAACTCACTGTGCCTCCATTCCCTCCTAACCTCATGACGGGTGGGAAACCCCTGAAAATATGATTTGTCCCTCTCCACCATCCACAGATTAATTTTCATTGACTGCAATTGCCTGTCTGTAACCAGGTTCATCTCATTCCCCAGCTGGACCAAATTGCTGGCTGATTATGGTTTTAATTCTTCAGGCGCCCTGGATTCAGTCTCCCCTTTTGGATCTTTCCTTTTCAGATATGGATCCTACAAGAATCTGCACTGGGAAGGGAGCGGTGACTCTCCGGGCCTCGTCCTCCTACAGGGAGATCCCAAGCAGTAGCCCTGTGAGCCCCCAGGAGACCCCGAAGCAGGAGAGGAAAACAGGTGTGCTGCTTTGGAGACCTAGGGGTAGGGTCTCCAAAGTGGGGGGTCGCGGAATCCATTGGCTGCCTCCTGATTCTCAGGGCCCCCTGCACAGTCTGCTCCTGTCCCCGCTGTGGTGGGTGATGATCACTGCCCTAAATGAACAGGTACTCACTGGCTTCAGGCAAAGCGACCACTGTATTCTAGCTTTTGATGGAATGTGGGCAGTCTGCACCTCTGCAGACTGTGTTCAGGAGGACAGAGAAGGCTTAGGGGTCTCGGGAAGGAGTGCTGAGATAGCCTCCAGGTTAGGCTTCTCTGAGCCCATCCCCACTTCTGGGAGCTCAGCTGCGACCATCCATGTGGGGCTGGGGCTGGAGCAGAATCCCAGGGAGACTGAGAAGTGCAGGTGGCTGTCTGGCCTCATTAGCTCCCAAGAAGACAGGGAGCTGACCTGAGGCAGCAGGTCTGCAGAGCATGTCTAAGGCCAGTGTAGACTAGGAACCGAGGAGGAGACAAAGGAAGCCCCCTCCCCGCCCCATCCCGTCACTCAGGAAACCCGAGTGCCTAGATCTCCACATTGTGGTGGAGACCTGGGACTTTGGCTTGGTTATTTTTATGAAACAGTAGACACAAGTGCATGCATGCTAAGTCACTTCAGTCGAGTCTGGCTCTTTGCGACCCCATGGACTGTAGCCCACCAGGCTCCTCTGTCCATGGGATTCTCCAGGCAAGAATACTGGAGTGGGTTACCATGCCCTTCTCAGGAGCTCTTCCCAACCCAGGGATCAAACCCAGGTCTCCTGCATTGCAGGCAGATTCTTTACCATCTGAGCCACTGCCCAGAACTGGGATTTTGGAACCTTATAGATGGGATTCATGTCCTGCCTCCACCACCTGTTGGCTATTCAGCCACGGATGAGAAGGTGGTCTCTCTTAACCCTGGTGAACGCATCTGAAAAATGGGATTGAGAACTATACCTGGCTCCCAGCATTGTTGTGAGGATGAAGTGTGTAAAGCGTTCCGCGCCACACCTAGTGGCGTGAGATGAGCTGGCAGACCTTAACCTGCTCTTAGCAGGTTATGATTGTTTGGGCCTCTCTGGGGAGCCCTTTCTGCAGCCCAAGTGTTTCTGGGAGTTGGGAAAGGCTGACTTTGAGGTTCCACAGGCACTGTTACCTTAGGCTGGGGCAGCCCCTTTCCAACCTGAAGGGCAGTGTTTCTCACACTTCAGCTGATCGTATCAGAATCACCTGGAGTAGAGAGGCAAATTCCCAGAGCCTAGCTCAGAGTGTTAGGCTTTATAATTCCCACCTGTAGGCCAGAGGTGGGGTCCGAGGTTTTGCCATCAGGTCATGCTGATGCTGCTGGTCCCAGGACCACATCTGAGAACTCTTACTATAGGGGATGGGTGTTTTCTCCCCTCTTGAAGGAAGGAAATGCAGAGAGAAAATGAACTGGGGTGATGACCACTTCCTTGGGGCCAGAGACATGCAGACTCTTTTGGTATGGTGGGGAATGGTGTGCTGTGATAGATGGAATTATACAGGATGGAGATGGTCAGTGCCCAGCATCCTGGAAACCTGACTTTCTGTCCATCCCAGCCAGTGGAACAAGTACCAAAGCAGATACCCAAGGACAAATCCAGGCTGGGGTTTGAGTACAAGCCCTATTCTGGTGTGTTGGTCCCTATGGAAAGCTGCTTTATCCCTAGGCTCAGGGGAAGGTGTAAGTGGCCTCCAGCACTGTAGGCTGATGGTAGCTTTTTGACTCTGTATTCCTGAACCTAACTCTTGCCCCTCTGCAGCTTGCCATTCTGGTCTCAGGAAAGGTGGTGACATTGGGAAGATCCAGCTCCCAAGCTGGAGGTCCTCTGGGGAAGAGAGAACCCTAAGGGATAATTTAAAGAGAAAGAACATACCTGCAGCCCCATGTTCTGATAAAATAACCAATCAACTGCCTGGCCCTTCCTCTGGTGGTGAATGGGAAAAGAAGGGGCCTTGAGCTCCCCCTGGTGGTCATAGTGTGGCACAACACAGAGCCCCAACGATACTCTGCCTTGCCATCTGTAGGCTTGCACTCCAGTTCTATGCAGTGGTTTGGGCACTTTTGGAAGCTCTTTCTAGTCCCCAGATAATTCTGTATCTTGCAGATTTGTAACAGCTAATTTGAATTTTAAAGTATCTTGTTTTAAAATGGAAATACCTTGAAGGATTAGGGGATGGCTCTCAGTCATTCACATGAAAGTGAAGATGTTAGTCACTCAGTCATGTCTGACTCTTTGCGACCCCATGAAATTCTCCATGCAGGAATACTGGAGTGGGTAACCATTCCCTTCTCCAGGGGATCGTCCCAACCCAGGGATCAAATTCAGGTCTCCTGCATTGCAGGTGGGTTCTTTACTATCTGAGCCACCACGTCTCCCACATTGCAGGCGGATTCTCTACCAGCTGAGCCACAAGGGAAGCCCAAGAGTTGGAGTGGGTAGCCTATCCCTTCTCCAACAGATCTTCCTGACTCAGGAATCGAACTGGGGTCTCCTGCGTTACAGGCCGATTCTTTACCAACTGAGCTATCAGGGAAGCCATATCTTACACTAAATTTAATCTTTGTAGATTATTTTCTGCCAGATAACAGAGATCATTAAATCCAAATCAGCAGACATTCATTCTGCAGCATATAGGAGCTAGACATCACTGGGAGTCACCAGGAATTGTGATGAGAAGGGGAGAAAAGGGAAAAAATTTTAGGTGCATTATGCAAGCATAAAAAGCAGTTTATTCCAACAGGAGAATCAGGTGTGGGCCCCTACTTCACTGTTTTCTGACAATGCATAATGTCACACATTTGAAACACGAATGAAGGGTGAAGGACTCGGGTCCAGTGGTTTCTAAGCCTTTCTAGTTCCCAAATATTTTGTAAATTTAGAAGTTTGGAAATTAAACGGATACAGAGTCTTCTTCACTGGAGACAAGTTCAGGGTTGTATACCAGGCCAGTTTGGGTGGAAAGGGAAAATCTGGGGTTGAGTGGGAGGCCGGAGAAATACACTGATTAGGTGTCCAACAGGCTGGAGTGAGTTAGCACTGGAGTGAGTTCAAAAGAGGATGCAGCTCCAGTGGGACTTTAAGGACTGGAGGGACATTCTTGTTCTCTTATCCTTCGGGTCCTTGGTCAGCATCCTACTAGCTCTTGACTCTGCTGGGTGTGTGTGGCTCTCCAGCCCTACTTACCCCTGCCTACTCCCTTCACCTGAGCCTCTGGATGACAACTTGCTGGCCCACACCAAGCCATTGGGCCTTGACTCGCCTCATGAAAACAGCTCTTATCAGTACTTGCAGGCAGCCATGCCAGCCTGGACTGGGAGCCCAAGCATGAGGCAGGACACCTGCCTGGCTCTTGCTAAGGATTAGGTGTGCTTTCTGTTCCTGGTGTCTTCACAGATAGCGCATGTCAGATACCAGCTGCTCCGCCTGCACCACCAGGGCCAGCATCTGTGCCCCAGCCTCTCGGTCTGTTCCTCTCTGCCTTGCTCCTTGGCTTTACCACCTTCTTCCATCCCTGCCAGTCTCCAAGTTGTTGATCATTTGCCTGGACTACAAGCTTTGTTCTCGAGTTACTGCCCCCTGTGGCCTGATTTCCTTCTCTATATGGCCCCTTGACATCCACATTTCAGGGATGTCCCCTATTCTCTGTCCTTGCTCTGCTTCCCTTGCCCAGTGAGAGGTGGTCTAGTTCTCAAATCACACAGTCCTCTCTTAAGGCTCAGCTCTGCTACTTACTAATTAACCTTGGGGAGCTTCAGTTTCCCATCTATAAGTGGAGATGATCTTCATAGGGTTGTTGGGATTCCGCAGACTCGTCCATATCGGGACGTAGCCCAGAGCCAGGCACGCACAAGGTGCTCTTGGATGGGAACCAGTCCAGTTACTGCAAATCAGGAGGCCACTGCAGAAAGACCTACAATAATTCCTGTGAGAGATTCTGAGGGTCTAGACCCAGTGTGGTGATCGGGGGCGGCGTGGGGAGGAAAAGGAGGGGCCAAGTGAGGCGTGTATTTGGAAGAGTGGAGTGGCAGGGTTGGTGCAGTGTCTCAGGAGCGTGGAGAGGTAGGACTCCGTGCTGACCAGGAGGCGCCTTCCCTGGTTGACTAGGAGAATACATGTGGCACTCATGGAGATGCTGGATATATGAGGGGAATCGGAAGGAATGTTGAATTCCATTCCTTGATGTATTGAGTTTCTTGGCAAGAGAAGGACTTCTAGAAGGAAGTTTCTAATAGGCATTTGGAAATTTGGAATCCAAGTTGCAGACTTGGGAGCCATCGGCATCCACGTAAATGCTGGGAGGGTGGAGATGCTCTCTGAGGTAGAGTGACAGACAGAGCCCTCAGAGTTGCCCAGTTTAAACTCAGCCTCCACATATGAGGCCCTCAGTTCCATTCCTGGCACCTCCACCAAAAAAAAAAAAAACAACTCATAAAACCAAAAAAACAGAACTCAGCCTCCAGACTCCCACCTTCAGTGGTAGCTTGACTCTGGATCCTTGACCACCCTCCTAGTCTTTGAATGTAGACCTTGGTTTTGGATCGGAACCATCTGGAAAGAACTATAGTAATCTTGATGCTGATTTGCTGCCTCCGAGAGAAGCTGCTGCTTCCTGCTTGCTGGTGTGACATCCTGGCTGGGTTTGGGTGATGGCCCCTTGGTTCAGGTGTGGCTCCACCTCTGTCCCCAGGTCAGGGTGGTTTTACTCAAGAGGAGGTGGGGAGCCTGAACTGGTGGTGGGCATGATACCAGTCTTCCTGTCTGGTATGGCCTGGAGACCATCAATCCCTTTGTTCTGACTCAAAAGCCAAGCTTCAGTTGGACCCTTATCCTTTATTCTGTGCCTGTTGGCTCTCATCCTTTCTGTCTGATTCTTGACAGCAAAGTTAGCTTTGGATGTAGAGATTCTTGGACCTGTAACCAGCTCATTTCCTCACATTTGCTCTCCAGAAATAGCAGTAGCAAGAAGATAAGAAAATTGACATTAAATAGTTAGACATTCCTTATCCGCATTAACTAAGAGTCTTTTTCATGAGCTCATGTGTGATAAAAGGGGCCAGATGAGAAGTTAGTGGAGGCGAAAGTCCTGACAAGAGAAGACTATCACTGTGGTACCAGCTGCAAGGTCAGGGGATTCCCAAAACCACCCTCAGGTTTGATAATTTGGTAGCAGGACTCAAAAAACTCATTTGAAAGCTGTTATACTCACAGTTCTGGTGAACAGTGAGAGGATGCAGATGAAAATCAGCTAAAAGAAGGAGTGTATAGGGTGGAGTTTGGGGAAGAAGGAAGCATGGTGTTGGCGGAGTTCTCGCCTGTGAAGTCAGGATGCATCAGTTCCTAGCGTTGCGTGTGAGAACATACTCAGAGCGGTGCTGATCAGGAAGGTCATCCAAGCTGTGGTGTCCCTGGTTTTTATTGGGGCTCTATTACATTGGAGTTTCCCTGATGGTTCAGATGGTAAAGAATCTGCCTGCAATGCGTGAGGTTCGATCCCTGGGTTGGGAAGATCCCCTGGAGAAGGAAATGGCAACCCACTCCAGTATTCTTGCCTGGAGAATCACATGGACAGAGGAGACTGGTGGGCTCCAGGCCATGGGGTCATAAAGAGTCGGACACAACTGAGCGACTAACACACAACACATCCACTGCCCAAGTGGTTCACTTCACTCTCCAGTCCTTTAGCTGTGGATGCAAAAGTCCCCCAACCTCAGTCACACCGTTGGCATAGCACAGACACAGTCCTGTGAAGATGACATCCTAGGCTCTTAGAGATTAATTCCTGGAAGCCAGAGAAAAGGCCAGACCTCCTTTTGGAGAGAGGTAAATTCTTTACCACATAGCATTAATAAAAATTAAATAAGATTTGGAACACTCTTATACACACTTTTAACATCTTTTCCTCTAACTCTTGGATACCCTGCTGGGAAACGCAGAACTAACTCAATGAAAAGTGTCCTGAGATCCCAAGAAGTGATCAGCCAAACAACCTCACAATAGACCAAAATGAAATAAACACAGAATGAGATAAAGGAAAATAAGTAAGCTATGCCCACAGACCAGAAAAGATTGTATATCAAGAACAGATGGAGGAAAAGATAAAGCAAAATAAATTAAACTTCTCATGAAAAGGCTTGGTCTCCTCAGAGCTGCAAAACCTACTGAGGATCCAGCTTTCTAAGCCCCTCCTCCACCTCGGAACTCTGCACCAAAAATTATTGAGAGAAGTATTTTTGACAGTCTGCCTAACCAAGAGTTAATAATTGATGATCATGTATATAAAATTTCACCTGTTGCACTTAGACGCAAATGGCCCTGGGCTGCTACCAGCTTTGAAGGTTCAGAAGACTAGATACCAGATGAAGGCTGATGAAATATCAGGAATGCAGCTCTTTTAAGGAAGAAAAGAATGTTCCATAGGGTCCTGGGAACTGCCTTTTTGGGGATGGGGATAGGGGAATAGTCTTAAAGACTTGGAATGGGGGAAAAAAAAAAAAAAGTGGGTTGATCCCTGAGGATATTATGTTCTTATGACTATCAAATGGCGGAAGTCAACCACTCTAATTTCTATGTCTGGGAAATTTCTTTTCCCTTATATTTTGGATTCCAATCTTACTAAGCACATACTTAATGCCAGATACTTCCATTCAGTCCTTGTGACTCAAGAGATAGATAGGGCTTCCCTGGTGGTTCAGTGGATAAGAATCCTCCTGCCATTGCAGGGGACAGGGGTTCAATCCCCCATCCAGAAAGATCCCACATGCTTCGGGGCAACTAAGCCCGTGCACCAGAACTACTAAGCTTGTGCCCTAGAGCCTGGGGGGTTGCAACCTCTGAAGCACTTGTGCCCTAAAGCCTGTACCCTGCAACAAGAGAAGTCATCACAGTGAGAAGCCTGTGCACGGAAACTGGAGGGTAACCCTGCTTGCCGCAACTAAAGAAAAGTCCCCCAGTAGCAAGGAAGACCCAATGCAGCCAAAATAAAATAAGTAAATATTTAAAAGAGATAATCTCCCAATTCACATAGGAGGCTCTGTCCCTTGCTTCAGGATACTAAGTGAGCAAAACAGGACTCAAACAAGGCTGTCTGAGTCAACAATGATGGTCCCTTTATGATACCTGGGGGTTTGGAGGAACAGACTTACCTTGGCTTCCCATGAGACATCTGTGTGCCAGCATCACCTGAATAGAACCAACCCAACTGCAGAGTGGACAAAATAACCTGCCCCGACATCCATGGACAAAGTTCACATCCTTTATTGACAGCCCTTCTTCAGAATCTGTTGACATTTAATGTGTGTATCAATCTAATAGATTTGGTAGAATGACGTAACAAAACCTGACTAGAAAGAACCTAGAAGGGAAGAATAAGAAAGTAAAAGTGACAGATACAGGGGTGGAAGGAGAACCATTGTCACAATGTATCCTCTGATGTTTGAAGGCCTTCATGTGCAAGGAAATTTTGGGGCCAGAGATCTGGGTGGATAAACCAGTGAGTGTTAAAAATGGTCACTTTTAAAATGTGTCACGTCCCTGACCTCAGCAACCCTGTGAGGTGTGCGAGGCGGTGAGGATTATAGTTGGCCTTGATCACACAAGCCTGTATGTTGCAGTAACATGAGTAAAAATCAAGTCCTATAAATTTCCCAGCTACGTGTTTGGGACAAGAAGACAGATATCTAGGAATTGTCCCTAAGGTAGTGGCAAAAATGTGACAGGCCATCTGCTCAAAAAATAATTCAGTTGGAAAAGGTTATAAAAACTTTGCTTCAGAGGAGGAAGAAATTTGCAAAAATAACCATTTCCCCAGTATAAGGATGTTTTTGAATATACCTTATTATAGCAGTGATTCTCAAAGGGAGCTCTGGGCTGTGGACCAGTGGCCTTAATAGAACCTGGAGACCTGTTGGAAATATAAATTCTCAAGCCTGACTTCTCATCTGAGTCACAAACTCTGGGATGGGGCCCTGTGAACTGTGTTTTAACAGGCACTCCTGGTTGTTCTTGATTCAACTAGACTGCTGTACATGGATGCAGATCACTAGAAACCTTTCTCCTGCCCGGCCTTTGTCCTGACACCGTTTGGCTTCCACCACCTCCCTGGAATGCAGGCTTTGCTTTGTGGCAGATGGTGGGACTGGTGGCTGTGGGTGGCAGGCAGAGCGCCGTGCTTGATTCTAGAGACTGGAGCCGACTGCTTTGTCACTTCCTGGCTCTGTGACTTTGGGCAAGTCACTTGGCTTCTCTGTTTCTTTATCCATGAAGTAGAGTGGATACCTACCTCACAGACTTATGTACACTGAATTAAATACTAAATATGTGTAAAAGTGGCCAACAGCATTGGACACTTAGAAAGGTGTTCAATCAACAGCTTTTTAAAATCTCAGCTAGACATCCAGAAGACACATCTCTAATCCCTGAGGGACCCATGTTGAAGTGGGGTCGTGGGCTGTGAGAGCTGCTGTGTATTATTTCCCTCTTTATATGGGATGAGATAAGAGGTGGCAGCCAGGGGGAGGAGCCTGAGGGATTGAGTCCATGAGGGGTTGGCAAACTGGTGATTGGGGCTAATCTGGCCTATGCTGGTTTTTGTACAGCTGGTAAACCTGGAAAGGGGTGTGTGTGTGTGTGTGTGTGTGTGTGTGTGTGTGTGTGTGTATTTTTATTTTTTGGCTTGCCTTTAATTAGACTGAACTCTTGTGATTTTAAAAGTGGAATCAATCAGAAGGCAAGGGTATCGGGAAGTAATTTTCCAATATTTGTAAACTCAAATTCTTCTTTGGAGTCAAGCAGGCTTTTGTTTACTGTTCACAGGGTTACTTCTGAGTTGCAAAAAAAAAAAAAAAAAAATTCCCTATTCAAACTAGGCTGCCACAATTGGACAGAAAGCATAAGGATGTTTTTTCCTTGCATCTGGGTTTTTATATTTTTAGGGGTTAAAGAAAAATCAAAGAATGTGCTATGTGAAAATTATATGAAATTCAAATTCCAGCTTCCATAAATGAAGGTTTATTGGAACACAGCCACCGCATTCACTTGATATTATCTGTGGCTGCTTTTGTACTACAGCAGCAGAGTTGAATAGTTGTGACTGAGCCCATGTGGCCATCAAAGCCACATCAAAGTATTTGCTAACTGACCCTTGATAGAAAAGGTTTGCTGACCCCTGGGCTACATAGAAGATAGAGAATAGACGCAAGAGATGATGCAGAAGATGGAGATAAATAACACACATTGCTGAGCTCTGCCAGGCACTGTGCTAAGCACTTCTTGTGCTTATATCATTTAATTCTTAAAACAGCACAATATATCATTATCCCCACTTTTCAGGTGGGAAAACTGAGGCTTTTAACTTGCTCAGGGCCATAGAACCTATAGGCAGAGGAGCCAGAATTTGAATTGAGGTCCAGTTGCCTTCCCAGCCAAGCTTGGAACCACTGTGCTCTCCAGCCTTGTGGTGTTAAGTGGGTCAGGTTAGAAGAGACTTAGGGTCTCCGAGCTGTGCCGGGCGATAGATGGAGGGCAGGTTGGTAGCTGGCTGACGGGAGACAGGGGTGCCTTGTAGTCTGATGAAAACTCAGGATGACGAGATTTTGAAATGTTTATGGGGTTCGTTTAATGGAAAGAAAAAAGGCAGGCAGGGAGAGAAAAGCCCTTATCACAGCAGATCCCTCTGGGCTTAAATCACGTTCTCCCAGTCCCATAGTGCCAGCAGCCGTGGAAAAAGTGCTTATGGGCTCATGAACAGACCTCTCTGGGTCTGTTCATGAGCCCAGCCTGCTAATGAGGGGAGGTCATTCTGAGCCCACATCAGGCTTAAAAACAGGGGAGCTCAAGTCAGCGAGTCAGGACTGGACAGGAGAGTTCTGTGGCCTTTTTGTCTGTAAAGTAAGAATGTCAAGAACAATTGTTTCTTCATTACTGTGAATGTGAGCCTTGTGTTTTCAAAGGTCAGAGCCTGTGAGCACATCATGGTTTAGAGTGGGTTCCTATGGTAATTAGGCCATCGTGACTGAGGGCATTTTGTGTCAGGCAACGGGGCGCTGGATTTTCGTCTTTCTGAGCACGGCGTGCTTTTTCCCTGCAAACGTAACCGTTTCTGTTTTCCCTCTTTTCTGCCTGTTTGCCTCCTTTCTGCGCCACACGTAGTTCTGGAGTCAGAGAATTCCTCAGCAGGTATGGTTTCTCTTGTATCTGTTCTATCCCTGCATTCCACCGGGAACCCTTCAATCAGAGGGACCCAAGGAATGTTCCTGAGAGTGAAGGGTTCTTTTTTTTTTCTCATCCCTCAGATGAGTGGAGGCTTTCTTCCAATGCCGATGCCAATGGAAATGCCCAGCCCTCTTCACTCGCTGCCAAGGGCTACCGAAGTGTGCATCCCAGCCTTCCCTCCAGCAAGCCCCAGGTAGGCGTGTGCCCAAGGGCGGGGTGGGGACCACTCTTGAGCCGGATAGCTTACACTTGTGCCTGCCTGCTCACTCAGCTGGATGATGGACTGAGTTTTGAGTCGCACTTTTGGTCAACTCTGGGAAAGCCCCAGGGGGAGCAGAGTTAGACAAGAGTTGGGGTCAAGGAAAACAGAAGCATGGGGTGACACTGGTCTATACCGAGCATCAGAAATATCAGCCCAGTGTTTCCTAGGTTTGAAACGTGTGTGGAAATGATCTGAAAGAGGGAAATCCAAGCCAGAAAAAAGGTCTGAGTATAATATTCAAAAAGAGAGTTCGCTCTTGTGTTTAGTCCATTACTTTGCTAGAGTTGGAACTGTGAGAGTTCCAGCAGCTCTGTCCTTACAGCTTTTAGATTAGGGAGCTGTGGCCAGCACTTAATCTCGCAACCTAGAAGCAGCAGATGGAAGTTCAGATGGCTTTAAACTGCCTAGCACTACCTTACAAAAGAAAATCCCCCCACATGGTACACGTGGGAGGAGGGATAATTTTGCTGAAGTTTTTCTCCCAAGTTGTTTTCCTGATCTTTCTTTCTTCCCCTCCCTGTTGCTACTTTGCCAGCTTGACGAAAGGAATAGACCCTGTTGTAATTCAGGCAGTCCGTAAAGAGTGTTTTTACATAGCGGAGTAACAGCCATCAAACGGAGCAATCCATTCTTTTAAAAAGAGCTGTGCTGCTCAAAAACAGCAGAAATGTGTTCCTTACGCAGTCCGCCTCCCCACGCCTGCCTTCTGTGCATGTGCTCCCAGAACTCCCCAGGAACCCAGGGAATCCACATGCCTTCCTACTTCCCACCCTGCTTTTTCCAGTGATTCTCTGGGTTCTGCTTGTGGGGACATAAAATTGTGCTTGTCCCTGGAATGAAATTGAGTCGGAGATGATGCCTTCCCTCCCCTCTGCAGAACCCCGTCTCCGCAGGCTTAAAGGAGGTTGCTGAATTGTGTGCAACCCTGCTCCCTGATCAGAGTGCCCCCTATGCCCCCACCCCTGGTGCAGGGCCACTGATGAGAGCCAGGAGCTGCAATGGGCCTGGCCTCCTGAAGGCCTCATTAGACTCGGGACGTGGGAGGTCCCTTGTCCAGTAAATGATGTGCCATCATTTCTAAGCCCTTTCCCAGCATCTAAGTCTGCTGCTGGTGGCGGGCACAGTTCCTTCTCAGCACTCTCCAGGTTGGATACAGTTGGCTCTGTACCCGGGGTAGGAGATAGTGCTAATTAACCCCGGGCACATGTAGAAGCACAGCCTCTTCCACTATCAGTGACTTAGCCCAAAGGGTAGCTCACTAAGTCCTTTTGGCTTCTAAAACGGTTCTTCTAAAGAGAGGACTTTAAGAGCATGTCAAGTGAACAAAAATCCCCTTTAAATACACTTACTGATGGCAACTTTGTTGCGCATTTGTTGAATTCAGATCACTGTGTGAAACATTGCCCTCAGGGAGTTTGTGAGGGTGAACCTCATAGCAAGGATGCCCATTCTGTAACAGCGCCTACGGATTGTGTATGCATCTTCTCATCTCTTACTCTCTGAGAAGTTTCTTTGTACTGGGGTGTCTGAAACGATACCTGGCAGGTTGCTGAGATAAGAGGTTTTCTGTATGTTCAGTGTAAAGTTGACCATCCAGCTTTTAAGAGTCTTTAGGTCATAGATTTGTTTTTTGAATGCAAAAATGACTTCTTGTTTCCATAGCCATGGCCGGAGCTAATAGAATATGCTGATTTAGATGGAGCTTGGGTAGTTGGGCTGCTGACTGCCCTGGCTTGGTTTCAGACGAAGACAGCTCCCAGACCCCTGCAGGCCTAGCATATCCTCCTAAGGAGGAGTCCAGGGACTCATGGGCCAGAGGGGAATCCCGTGTCCTGCTGCTCCCACCTCTGCCTTTCCTCCCACTGCCCTGCTCGCCTTACCCCCGGGGACTGGCAACCAGGGCTTTCCCATCTCTGACAGCATCACTGTAGTGGGCCCCAGTGGAGCAGGGACTGTAGTTTCTGAAACTACACTAGGATCATGGCAGATTCTTTAAGCAGCCTTGTGTTTTTCACCGTCCCATCTTCTAAAAAGATAAATGGAATTTCATTAGTAGATACCTGGGGAGAAGTGCCAACTGCCTAGGTGGTTCCCACCATGTTTACAATAAAGGAGAAAGTAGTTCCTTCCATGTAAAGCGACTGTGTCTACCCTCCTCCTTCTCGGAGCTAAAAGGAGCCCCAGGACAGGAGGGCCTTGGCTCCAAGCGTGTTTGTCAGCACTCTGGGGAAGCGTCCTCTCCACAGGGTCAGGGCCCTGGGAAGCTTCAGGCCTGATGTAATTCAGCCCTGGCCCCTTATATGGCCACAGCCACATTAAGTTAAAAACTCACTGAAACCAAATGCTATCTTTGGACCAGAAGGAATCACATGGGGGACACTGCAGCTCAAAATAATTCTGAACCTCACTCAAAATTGCCTTCTACTGACCTCCCTGACCACCACCATCAGCTCGCCTCGGCACATGCTCGCTCAAGTGTTTTGTTTCTAGAGAGCATTGTTTTAGTCCAATAGCACACCCCGACTTCCAGCCTAAGTTCACCAAGAGAGCGTACACCTGGAAGGTTCTGCTCCTGGCTGTGGCTGAAGATACATTTTGTATTTTTGACTGGTGGATATATGGCCACATTCGGCGGGCACTGTCCTGGGCTCCCTGTGGAAAGGATAGGCATCAAGTTAACCTAGTTAACTGAAGGGGTAGATCGTTTACAGTAAACTATCTCGGTTGATAGTATAGTCCAGACCCATACTTTATTTCACTTACTCACCCTCACTAACATCCGTTCCCCTTGCTGCCTGCACTCTGCAAAAAAATTAAAAGGAAATACAAAATAACCCCCAAATAGACCACACCCTTGCACCCTCCCAGTTTAGGGTTATAATCCATTTACCATCCAAACTGTGCCTCACCTGTGCAGTTTAGTGGAAGGTTCTGGTTTTCTTCTCATAGTGGGTGATCTTTAAAGACAGGGGCCAGTGGAGAAAGTCTGGGTGTCTTAAGTAGCTGTAAGAAAGTAACAAAGACAGGTGATTCGATCAGCAGACATTTATTTGTCACGTCTGGAGGCTGGGAAGTCCGAGATCAAGGTGCTTGTCCATTAGGTTTCTGGTTAGGGCTCTCTTCCTGAAGTGCAGACGGCCACCTTCTCCCTGATAGAAAGAGAGGTCTCTGGTCTCTCTGGCTCATCTTATAAGGATGCCAGTCCCATCATGGGGTCTCACCCTCATGACATCATCTAGCCCTCATTACCACCCACAGGCCCCACCTCCAAATGTCATCCTTTGGGGTTTGGGAATCAATTTATGAATTTTGCAGGGACACACATCCAGGAAATAAACTTTCCTTATGGCCTAAATCCCAGTTGAACCACAGGTTCATAGATGTCTCTCCTTGACATGATGATCATCTGGAGATTTATCCCTTTCTCCGACCTTCTGCCCCACTGAGCCCCAAGGAGGAGCTAGGGGCTGTGTTGAGGGAGAGGAAATGAGGTGAGGGCTGCAGTTTTCTAGCTCTGAGCCTGGAACCAGAGCTTTGCACAGAAACCATGAGCCTGAGGCTGTTCACCCTTTTCTAGGATTGCCTGTGCCTTGTGGCCAGATGGGGATGGGAAATGAGCTGAAATCAGGTAAACCAGGCACCGTCAGATGCCAATCCAGCCGGTTAGTCAGTTGCTTCATGGCCTGGCCCCTTTGTCCTGGGTGCATCAAAAACAGGAGACCACATGCTTTTAATCTCATGACTATCTTCCTTCTAATAAGTGGTTCCATCAAATTGTTTCCTAGGAGACAAGAGCACTCATGGATTCTAAGTCCTTAGCAGTCTCTTCTTGGTAGGCTTTAACTTATTTTGCCTGTGGGATTGAGTGCTGAATCTTAGGGACTCAATTGAGATGTTTGCCTCTGGTGAACACAGCTCTGAATGATTCTTCCGGTCCTACATTTCCTAAGGGAAAAGAATGAAACACGCTCAAGAATTTGAGGGAACTCAAACCTTGGAAGCCAAAGGCATGGAGTGGAAAGTCTTTGAGGAAAGGATATGGGAGAAGGCTGGGAGCTCTTAGGCTTCTTCCACTGGCGCTTAGCCTTCGGGCGCCCTTGTTGGGTCAGGAGGTCTCAGGGGGTGCAGGTCAGTCCAGAACTAGTGTCAGACTGACTTAGCACCTGGGCTGAGCTCAGCATCGTGTGATGTAGAGGGGCGTCAGCCTGCGTCTTCAGGTGAGTATGATCCGGTTCTTGACTTTATTCTGAGGAGAAATAAACAAGCCAGGAGGAGTCTAAGCTGAGGGTTTGCTTACAGTCATGTCAGGAATTGTTTTTTCTTCAGATCATGTTGTGTTGCTGTTTCTAATGGTCGTCCTTCTTCCCGTTTCCCCTCCTCTTTCTTTCTTTTTACTGTGTCTCAAAAATACTACGAAGGTCCTCTCTCCCCCACGCCCTCCTTTCCTCAAAGAGGACCGCTTTGCATGGCAGCCTCCCAGCACCCACAGTCCCTCCAGGGACTCACTCTACCTGAGCTCACCAAAGCCTTACCTCCCACCTGGCACCCTCAGCCAGCAGAGCCCCTCACTGCCCTGGCCCATCTCTTTGCCCCTGGCAGCCGGATCAGCCCCCCGAGGTGTGCCATGTCCTGGGCCCCCGCTTCCAGATTCCACATTCCCTGGCACTTGGTCCCAACCCCAGCAGCGCTGTGCAGCCACCAGGACAGTTGATAGAGAGAATGTGAGCTCTAACCCACGTCATGAGGCAGTTGGGAATAAAAAGGTCAGCAGCTTATATGTACCTTGTTTATCCTGCAACGTTTGCCCGGTGGCATCGGAAAACCTCTCTGGTGTTGCACGTGACCCAACCAAAGGCACTGAAGCTGCAGGCACTCGGGCACCGGCTCCCACCATTGTCTCCCGCATAGCCGGCACAGGGACGCCACCCTCTGCTGCTCCTCCCAACCCTCCCAAGCTATCCTTTGACATCCATAAAGATGCCGTTGGCTGTGGCCAGAGTCCTTCCCTGGGGCCTTGGCCTTCGTTCCCAGACGCAGTGAGAGCACCTGGGCTAGGCCCCCAGGTTACCTCTGATCCCGAAAACCGGAAGAAAAAAGAACCTTACCTTTTGCAGCTGTGTTATCCAGCCAAGGCAAGAAATTAGGAATGTGTGTGTGTCTTCTCCACCGTCTCTTCTCAAAACTCATGTGAGCAGCTCTTTTTTGTTTTCTGGGCCACCCTACCCTCCCTCTCCTTGTTAATAATGCTGCAGCTTGATCTCAAATTCTTCACTCTAAACATCTCAGCACAGTCCTCTCGATCTCCCTGCCTCTTTCCTGTAAATATGTAAGTATGCTGGAGCGTGGAATCCGTAGACTAATAACATGGTGAGATATTATATGTTTTATACATTTTGTATCAAGATGCCGGAGAAATGGTCTTCACTTCCAAGCTTTCAGGCTCTGCAAGCCTTTTTGGGGGTTAAACACAGCCTGCCTGCCTGTTGTTCTTTTTCTCTCTCTCTCAAGTGTTAAAAGGATTCAAAAATAGATGGATGGAAAGTAAAGTTGGATGGGGTTCCCTCTGTGTCATAGAGTGTCAGGAGGCCAGCTGGCTAGCGCTGATTGTCTCGTGTACTTGGAGGAAAGGGCACTGATTAAATATTTCTCAGAGTGCCTCACTGCATGTCCACTCTCAACTGTTTAAATATGGAATTCCTTTTTCCCCGCGCTTCCCCTTCACGTAACGACCCCCTTGTTTCCCACAGGACGCCACTTCCTCCAGCCCAGCCCCGCCTGAGGTCATAGTTGTCCCTCTCTACCGGGTTAATACCGACAGAGGGCACGAAGGCACTGACAGACCTCCAGCATCTCTGGGGCCCCACGGCCCCCCGGTCCCGGCGTCTGCCCCTGCCGGCTCACCTCTGACCTTCCCGACTCTAGACGATTTCATTCCCCCTCATCTGCAGAGGCGGTCCCACCACAGCCAGCCAGCCAGCGCCCCTGGCTCCCTCCCCCCAGCTAGCCAGACTCCACCGTCCTTCTCACCGCAGCCTCCGCTGGTCCCTCCGGTCCCCGAGGGCCTCCGCAGAGTCTCGGAGCCTGACCTCACGGGAGCTGTTTCAAGTACCGTAAGCCTTGCGGGATCCCCTTTCTCCCAGCTTTCCTGAATGTCTGCTCCCGGCAGTTAAGAAAACCAGCAAACCAACCCCAACCCCTTTCTCACTGAAGTACTAAGTTCTGAGAGAGACGCCGGCCGCCCTGTGTTGTGTGATGACCGGCTGTGTTTGCTTTTCACTAGAGCATGCCTCCCCTGTGTGTTCCGTGGGCCCCCGTGGCTGTTCACCAGTCTGTCTAGACGCTCTTCCTCTCTGTCCTGTTTGGAATGCACATCTTCCTGCAGAGAAAACCACTTCCGTGGCCTTTCCTTGGACTAGCTGTGCTCTTTGAGGGGCCGGGCAGATGTAGTATGGAGAGCTGAGGAGAGCTGCAGAATCGCGTGGAAAAGCCAGCAGCAGGCACGGTGCTCACCGTTTCTCTAGCAGGGAGCAGGGAGATTCTAGGGGAGGCAGAGATTCACTCTTGTTGATTCTGCAAGCTCGCAGGCTTTCTTTTATATACAGCAATGGCAGAGACCGGGTTTTAAAAAAGGAGTTTAATTGAGTACATAGAGAGACAAGCCCCAGTACAAGTGTTAGCACTGTTTCCTCAAAAGGAAGAACGTTGTTGAGGCCCCTGCATAGTGGCCACCAGGGAATTTTGAGGCAAAACAGTGCTCCAGTGGTCATGGGAAGTTAAGTAAGTGTCCTGACACTTCAGGTCCTGATCTGCGAGGGATGCGTCCCCATCGTAGTGGGAAAGCCAAGAGCTTTAGAGGAAAGACTGAGTCAAAGGACCCAGTCTGTTCTCTCCTCAGGAGCCCTGGGAACCGAGAGACTGGAAGAGCCTCAGTGTGAGTCATAAAACGGGGACACATGGATCTGTTGGGCTGTGGGTGCAGTGGATCCAAGTACAGAGAAGCTTCTCTTTCAGGGCTCAGCACAGAGAGGTGCTCAGGAAATGTCAGCTTTGGTGCTGAGGGTGTGCCCTAGCAAACGAGCCAGAGCCCCTCAAAAATCAGTATCTGGCTAGTTAACCATTCATCATTGAGTTCTGGTCATGTTCTAGGTATTCTGCTAAATGCTGTGGGCACAACCATGAACAGGATTTATCTGAGTGGTATGTGGGTGCTCAAGTATAGTGCTCATGGGATCCTCTGAGGTTATACTCCTAGAGTTTCTGATTGAGTGGGTCTGGGGAGGGGCTGAGGACTGAGGCTTGGTAATAGGCATCGGGGGGAATTCTGATGCTGATGATCTGTGGCCCACATTTTAAGGTGTAGTGACCTTGTGGGTCATGCAATTGGCCCACTAAATGTAACTAAATGTTCCTTAAAGAGGTATGCCTACAAAACTGGCTCCAGTGGCTCATTAAACATTAGCCAGTCATGCCAAGAGCAGGGAGTAAACTTGTATTTCAGCTTGTAAGAGAAATTACAGTGAGCTATCGGGTAAAAAGCTGAGAAGGACTACATCCCGGGCTTGGTCCTCTGCTCAGACCTCTAGATACAATGTGATGCAGTTAAATGGAAAATGTGTCCCTCAGTCGTGTCCAACTCTGCGACGCTATGGACTATAGCCTGCTGAGCTCCTCCATCTATGGAATTTCCAGGCAAAAATACTGGAGTGGGTAGTCATTCCCTTCTCCAGGGGATCTTCCCAAGCCAAGGATCAAACCCGGGTCTCCCAAATTGCAGGCATTCTTTACCGTCTGAGCCACCAGGGAAACCCAATGGTTAGGTGAGGACCTGGCCAAATGTGGCCCGGGGGCTTGGATATCCTAACTTTGAACCTTGCCCCTCAGCTCTGTTGGAGAAAGGTGCTAGATTATTCACGGATGCACTTTCCTCACCCCAGCTCAACTTAGAGATGAATTTAGAAGCCACTCTTGTTTTGGAAAGTACAGGCAGGGAATGTTTCTTTGGAGTAGCATGTAAAGCAAGTCTTGTTTTTATGGCACAGGGTATCATCATGAGTAGTGCTGTGTACTCTACACTTTGGGCTTCCCCGGTGGCTCAGCAGTAAAAGAATTTGTCTGTAACATAAGAGACACAGGAGATGCGGGTTTGATCCCTGGGTTGGGAAGATACCCTGCAGGAGGGCATGGCAACCCACTCCAGTATTCTTGCCTGGGGAATCCCATGGACAGAGGAACCTAGTGGGCTACAATCCATAGGGTCACAAAGAGAGGGACATGACTGAGGTGACAAAGATGATTCTACTCTTTGTCATTTGCTTAGATCTAGATTTTCATATTGAGTTTTTTTTTCAGGTGTTCCAGGAAAGATTAGTTGGGCCAGTATCTTCAGTATCTCAAACTTGTCTGGTCAGCCTGGTATAGACTCCCAGGTGGACTTCCTTTGGCCTGAAAACTTCTGGTTTGGCCTTGGGTACAGAGTAAGAGGTGAAAAAGGAAACTGGTCAGACTCCTGCATTGAGTGAGAATTATCAAGAGAAACAGGAGCTCCTGTGGATGGTGGGCAAACCATGGGTTTATATCTGCTCCATTTGCAGTGATTGAAGAGTAAGAAGGAAGAAAATTTCATGTTAATTGATCCAAGTTCTTTTAGTCAATAGTCATTTTTGTGATGTTCCAGAAATAAGATTTATGCCAGAGTAAAATCTAGGAGATGCTTAATGTTCACATGGTCCACCCAGGCACTTACACTTTAAAGAGCTGTATGCCTGATATTTTGTGTGTTTTTTGGGTGCATTGTGGCAGAGTTTTGACACCACTATGTCATTTGTCTTTATTACATCACTTTGAAAGTAAATGAGGACAAGTGTGGTTGTTTTCCCACTATGCAAAAGAAATGAGATGAAGCACTTTTGTCCAAGATCATATTTTGTCTTTTGAGTCTTGGGGAAAGGTTTTATTTGCTAAATTGAGCTGCCACTCATAACTAACAGCTGTTAGAGCACTTTCAGAAAAGGTGGGCTGACCAAGCCGGTATTTTTAAGGAAGCCCCTACTGTGTGTCAGGAGCTGTCCTGGGTGCTGACACGCATATCCTGTATTTGATGGGCACGTGTTCCCTTGCCACAGAAGGTGTAGCTGGTAGATGTCTCCTGTCATTCATGGGGCGTTTACTGAGCACCGGGGTCTGCAGGCCACTGTGCTAGGCGCAGGTGGAAGATCAGGAAGGGAGGCGAGGCCCCTGTCCCACAGGTGCTTATAGAGTCCTTGGTCTCTGGTGGAGCATACTGATTGCTTTGAGCTACACTTTTTTCTAGAAGGTAACTATCAGTTTTGTTCTTCAAACCTTTTGTTCTGGCTTTAGGGTCTGTAAGCTTCAAAATAGAAACTTTGCAAAATTTATAGGAGTGATAGAAGAAACTACATATCCTTACTACATTTTGAGATCTTATTTTCATGTCTCTAAAAAGACTGATATGGTTCCCATTATGCAGATTGTAATGTTAGTAGTAATAATTTTATTGGTACTTCTGGCAGACACCTCAGACTCTCAAAATCAGGATTTTCATAAGTCTTCAGAGATCTTTGTGACTCAATATTGGAGTGAAAAAATGCCACAGTAGGACTAAATAATGTCCTAGAAGTGAGTGCTGGTAGGGTTGTTCAGTGGTACAGATGAGAACAGCTTTCCAAGAGCTCCAATACTTAGCTCTTCCCTGTTCTTATTAATACATCGATGGCTTCTCGTCCTCACGGCGTCTCAGTGTTTCTTTACATAAGTACTAAACTTTCCTGATTTTCCCCCAATTAAACCAGCTCTCGTTCTCAAATTGCATTGTGGATTGCATGAGTTTCGCATGTTATGCTACTTTGATTTGAATTTGCTTTTTCAGTAACCGGATTGAGCCACAGTTTTGACCAGATGAAAATAATGAATGATGTTGCTGAGAGTTCGAGTAACATTCACCTTCCTTCTCTCCCCTTACTAATCCCAACAAAAAGAATAAACATTCCACATTAAACTTCTAACTGGAATCAACATGTCTCACTGGTTACATTTCTTTTTATAATTAAGGTCCTTGTAAAGCTTTAAATCTCTTCTTTTTAGAAAGCCTTATCTCTTGGTTTCATGTAGTTGCACTGAGTGACAATGATTGCTTCCTTTTCAGGACTCGAGTCCTCTATTAAATGAAGTTTCTTCATCCCACGCTGGAACTGATTCCCAGACCTTTGCATCAGTTAGCAAGCCATCATCTGCCTACCCGTCCACAACGATCGTCAATCCCACTATTGTGCTCTTGCAACACAACCGAGGTGAGGGGTCTGCGAGGGGCACCCCGCCCCCCGCTGGCCAGAATCAGCCTGGCTGTCCTGTGATGTCTGGAGCAAGGATTCTGCCGTTCCACAGAATTGTTCACAAATCCCATTCTTCCCCAAGGCTACCTGCCCCAGCTCACTTACTTCAACGACCCACAAAGTAGATCGCAGCAGCGGACAGAGGCCCCCTATGGGGATGAGGCCAGGTGTCTGAATAAGTAGGTGACGTGTGTCCCAAAGCCTGGGTATTCAGTTTTCCTCAGGTGGGAGCTCCAAAAAGAGAGAAAAGACAGAAAGGACAATGTCTGCCCCTTAATTCCTGTCATGGGAATTCTAGTCAGAGCTTTGCTGGGAAAATCTTGGTGCCGTCATCTCTCTTTTAAGTGCCATTCTAAACCCTGAAGCTCTGTGACATGGAATTTCTAGAAAGCAAAATTTCGAACACCAAAATTAAAAAGAAAACCTACCGGATGGGAAATTTTCTAAAATAGAAACTGTTTTTGTGTCTCTGCAACAGAAGCTTTTGAACTTTCTCTTGGTGACTCATGGCCTCCATTCCCCAGAAGTCACTGCACTGGGTGCTCCCTCAGCAGTGCCCTCTGGGGACCTGGGCTTGGGGTGGGTCTTTGCCCCTTAAGCTATGTGGCCCCAGACAGCGCTGCTGAGGGCTTTCCTGTTTGTTTTCCAGAGTTTCTCTGACTGCTTCTGGTCGGTTCTTCCCCTTCTCTGAAGGGGTGTCTTAGGGGAAACAAGAGTGCTTTGAGGTGATCATTGTATATATCGACCTTTCTGCCTTAAAATTCCAGAGGATGATTCTAAGTCCCAAGTTTTCCTTTTTTTAAAAGTTTAGTTATTTGGCTGTACTGGGTCTTAGCTGTAGCACGCTGGGATCTATTTCCCTGACCAGGAAACACACCTGGACCCCCTGCACTGGGAGCACGGAATTCTAGCCACTGGTTACCTAGGAAGTCCTGAAAGTTTTCAGTTTTGAAATTCCGTGCAGGAATAAACTTTCCCTTTACAAAAGTCCTTTTCAGTGTAAAATGTCAAGTTTTAAAGCAGTTTCCTAATGTAAAAGGGGCTCTTGAGTCTGAATTTCAAAACACATTGGAGGTTTAATCATTTTATTCAGAGCTCAGCTCAGTACCGAATCTTCCTTGACTCCCTGCTCACCCACTTCATAGTTTTCCTCCCTGCCCCTCCCTCTCTGTGTTAACTTGGATGAAAATCGACTGGAGTCTATTTTTAATTGTTTTCCATATTAAATGGAGTTCTTCTGTTTCCTGTCTCTAACTTGAAAAGCAGATGAATGAAACATTTTCTCTCACTTAAAATCTTCCCACTCAAATCTTAGTTATTTTAGTAATCCTGTTTTTTCATTTTTGGGGGCTCCGCTATTAATTTCCACCCATGAATCTGTGTCCTTCAAAGGATAGAGAGTCCCAACCCCCACACTAAGCTACAGAAGAGCCCATTCTCCTCCCAGCAGTGGGATACCCCTTACTGGCAATAGCTTTTTCTGCCCAGAAAGTGTCCGTTATGCAGGACAAAGTGAAATTTTGGTTCTCTATGAACTTCTTTATGACTCATCTTTTTAAACAAAAAACAAAAAAAACTCACTCAAAAAGAAGCAAGCAAGTTAGTTCCCAGAAGGAAAGGCATTTTCTCTAAAGACAGGATTTATTCCCAAGGCAACTTGGTTTTTGGGAAATGCCAAGTGTAATGCCAGCTGCTTCTGATGACACCTAGTGAGACGTTTCTGGGCACAGTAGTGCCTGCAGTTCTTTTTGTTTCTTCCCTGAACAAATAGAATCTTCTTGTTTACTCAGATGCCTTTGGTTCTTGCCTTTCTCTTTTGTCCCATGTCCTGCCTGGGGGCTTAAACATCAGAACCATGCAGCCTGAATCACACGTCCTTCCGAAAAGGGTCCAAATAACTTCATTGTTTGGAATTAAAAGATAACTTCCCGTAAAGAGTAAACCATATGCTCCTTAAGGAGGCGGGAAGAGTGAAGGAGAATGGAAGCCCCTAGTGGGCCCGGCTTTGGCTCACAAGTCATAAGCTTGCTTTAGGTCAGGCATTTTGGGCTTTGCTTTGGAATGTACCCAGCCTGGCAACCCTGCTTTGCCTCATCAACAGAACCCGTGAAAGCAGTTTAACTATTGCAAAGTCTCCTGAGGGAAGGATAACTCTGCTCCACTTCTAGAATTCTGGTGTAGTCATCGTAGAAAAAGTTCCCTTTGTTCCTGCCCTGGCTGCCTAGGGGCACAATGTGACAGCGACCCTGGCTGCACCTCTGGCTCGGCTCTCACGTAGCCCCCATCACTCCCTCTGGAGTTTCCCATCCCACATGTGCCAGAGGGCAGATGGCTTACCATCAGTTTGGGGAGGAGACTTTGAACTGGAAAACTCTCAGGACCGAGAGAGGGTCTGGGTGCCTGGGAGGCTCTTGGTCACAGTGCACATAGAATGCTGGGAGTTGGATTCAGAACGTCTTTGGTGTGTGAGGGGGAGGGTTTGGGGAGAGGTTCTCCATATTTTAGCAAGCTTGCAAGACATATCCATGGACCACATTGGCAGACAGGAGCTTGGTGGTCCCAAATTTCTGGATCTCATGGTCACGTGAAATAGTTTGGGGACCACCCTAGGATTGCTCATTTCTAACTTTGCCCTAAATAACACTCCTGAAAAGCAACTGCTGTGATCCGCATTGCACACATCTCCTCCTCGGAAAGAAAGGCTATCCCACACCTCAGAGGCAGGACACCATGTCACCTCGTCAGTTGAAGTTGATGTCAGTTGATTGCTGGGGAAGGCCTTGCCTGCAGCTTGGAGACCAGCATTCAGGAACCATAGATTCAATGAGCACTTTAACAGACAAGGAAACTGAGGCTGAGGCATCACATGATTGGTCAGTGCCATCTGACAGGTTGCCGGCAGAGCTGAGCTGGGGCCCTGCTGAGCTTCTCTGGTCCAGCCGGTGCGAACCTTGTCCATGTGCCTGACATGAACACGGCGGCTTCCACTGGCCGCGAGCTCCCCTGCTGCTCTGTTTACTTCTTGCCACGCTGGTTCTGGAAGGAGGGTGGGGACGCAGCCGAGGGGGATGATGACAGCACCCAGGGGCTGGCAAGTGTTCTATTTTTATACTGTGGCTGCTTTATATTTAGCATCTGTAGAAGGTCATTTCTGTGCTTATCCCGAAGCACGTACACACCAAACTCTCCAGAGGAGATGCTGGCTTCCCCTCTGTGAGGGTGCTGGGAGGATGGGAAACCAGTGGACCTCTGATGTTAAGAAATAGCTGGGCCTGGTGATTAGAGAGTTAAAAAGAAACCTGGGGGACCCAGGTTCTAGACACAGCTCTGATTTTCAGCGTCATCTTGGGTAGTTTGTGCCTCTTGACTGAGGTCTCTCAGCCAGTGCTGACCTACCTGCCAGGGTTATTGTGAAAATTAAAAGCCTTAACATCAGTGAAAGCTCTGGAAACAGTGTCTGGCGTATAGAAGCTCTCAGATGGTAGCTGCCATGGTTGTGATTCCATTTCCTCAGAGGTACCAAGACTGGGATGTATAAGGTCCTGCTCTCTTGAGACCAGGGGAGCTGAGGGGTCTCCTTCAGTGATCAGATCAGCTTAATACAGGATGTAAACAACTCGAAAACAGTGACAGTTCTCTGAGTCCTGGGGGGAGAGAGACAGCAGACACTACACCCAGATGATGGAGCCACATTAATACCCCTGTATTCAGCTCAACTACACACCAGTTTAGCATCTAAGCTCAAGGAGAGTGAGACACAGATTAGGGGATCCTAATGAATTGTGCCAGGACTTCTTGGTCTTACTGTGTTTGTGTAAACCTCACTTACACTGTGTATTTTTTTGTTTTATCACAGAACAGCAGAAACGACTCAGTAGCCTTTCAGGTAGGTGAGAAATATTTATTTACACATTAACACGTGTTCCTGCTAAAGCCATCTTCTGGCCACCACCTGATGTGTTCAGTCAGTGAAGTCTTCTGAGCTTCTCTGATGTGTTGGGAACTCAGCTTATTGCTGGCTGCAAGGATGATCAAAATAGGCATGGTTGCCGCCTCCCTGGAACTTGCAGATTGGTAGCTGTACCCTAATGGTACAAACTAGTACATGTGTCCAGTGGGCCTGTGACAAGTACCTTGATGGGTAAGAACATTCTATTCTGAATAAAAGCAACAAGGAATTGTGCTTTAGATGGAGTTCTCCTGGCCAGTGTCATTGAAGAAGGCACCTTCCTATTGCTTCTGTCTGTCTTCTAGGATGTGACAGGTTTGGGGCTGGGGAATGTGGGTAAGTCCTCTTCTTTTTGGCTTGCAACCCTAGTAGGTGACCCTGGGATGATGGACCTAGGGGAGAGCCTCCAGACCAGCAGTGCCTGGAAGAGGGCAGAAGAGCACTGTCTCTTGAACTTGAGGGGGCATCAGACCCTCCTGGAGAGCTGGCCAAATCCCGGATTCCTGGGCCAGAGATTGGGTGTCATGGGTATAGACGAGAAGTTGCATTTCTCACCAACTCCCTGGTGGCTCTAGTGTTGCCCTCTGTACTGACTGCACCAGAGTTGCAAGTTTCTTCAAGGGTCAACAGTGGCAGGGAGTGACTGCAAGTATAATCATGTATCAGGGCTCACTCTTTGATAAGTGTGCAGAATTGGGACAAGGTTGGGGTGGGGAGGGAACCCAGGAATGGGAATGTTTTAGGGATTTCCTTCCGACTTTGTGTAGCCGGAATCCTGGTTATCCCACTTACTGATGGTGTGACCTTAGGCAGGTTCCTGATGATCTAAACCATGAAATCAGTTTTTATCTGCTGAATACGAAAGCAGTAGTGCCCCTGGGTTCTGCATGTCAACAGCTTAGCACTGGTGCTCGTAAGTGCTTGATAGACATGAGTTACTGTTGTCATTTGGTGCCTCCATTGGTTCACTTGTTATTGTATTAAGCGCCTCGGCGTCAGGCACCAAGCCAGGATCTGGGGCTATATCAGGGAACTGTGCTTCCCTGGAGCAGCTTATGGTGTGGGATCATGGCTTGTAACCTTGGTCATAGACTCATTTGGAGGCTCTAAACAAGGTAGTAGATTCAGTCTCAAGGAAAAACCACACGTATGCAAACACATGACATGTGGTGGATTTGCAGATGCTCATGAACTCAGGGCTTGAGGACCCCGATCTGGCGGATAACAGAAGCACTGTTTTCTTGAGCAGCTGCTCCATGACTTCTGGGTCCCTTCCTCCCACTGCGGTCCTTGTGATTCGTGGAGAGCCCAGTGGAGAAGATACAGGGTTCTCACACCCTCTCCACTTTATCGGGACTTGGCCGCAGGGTCGGGACAAGCTGTGGCTGAGCTCGGGTGCCCTTTGTGGCCCCTCCAGGAGCTGCCTTGCTCCAGCCCACTTCATTCCCTGGCTCCAGCCCAGGTGGCTGAGAATAGGGTGGCTCTGAAAAGGAGCTCCTGTGGGCACCTTCCTGCCTTTGGGAGTCTGAAAGGGCACCTCAACACAAGTTAGGGACACAGAGTTTGGTCTTCATTCTTCCTTCTTTTATAGTAGCTGTTTGTCCCTGGGGAAGTGACTTTACCTCTCTGAACCAGTTTTCTCATATGGGAAATAGGCATGGTAATCCTTGCTCCTGCCTCAGAGAGGCACTGTAGGGATCCTGTGGGGCTTCCCAGGTGGCTCAGTGGTAGAGAATCCACCTGCCAGTTCAGGAGACGTGGGTTTGATCTCTGGGTCAGGAAGATCGCCTGAAGAAGGAAATGGCAGCCACTCCAGTATTCTTGCCTGGAGAACTCTGTGGACAGAGGAGCCTGCTGGGCTATAGTCCATAGTGTCGCAGACTCAGACACAATTGAGTGACTGAACAGCAACAATAAGGGCTCCTGTGTGATAGGAGGGGGGCGTGTGCTTTGCACCCTAGAAGGTGCTTGGTGAATGTCACGGCTTCTCTTTAATGTTGGCAGACTCAGGCCACTTCCTCTGCTCTAAAATAAGCCCAGCACTTCCATCCTCTAGTTTTGGGACAGATCCACCAATCGTGTTTGATAGAGTGGGACAGGATGTAGGTACTCACTAAAAGTAGTTTTGTTTAAAAAGAAAGAGCACTGTTTTGTTCAGAAGCTCCTGCAGGAGAGAGGGCTGGTGGGGCTGGTGCTCTGGAGTAAGGAGAATGGGGCTTTGCCCCTCGCCTCAGTGGTTATGGGCCCTGAAAGGACCACCAGCCTCCCTCTCATAACAGATTTTGTATTGAACCTCTTAGGGGCTTCATGTTCAAAGAGATTCATCCAGGAATGAGACCTGGGATTTGGCCTCATGAAGCTCTTGCCCACTGGGTAGAAAGACCAGAAAACAAAGGCTGGGACGGAGGGGCCAGCATAGGGTACAGAGAAGTCACCCTCCCTTCCCCTGAGGAAAGTGCAAGTATGGCTGTGTTCCTCAATCACAGAGCTTTGGGTGTGAAGAATAGGAATGCTTTTCCACCTCTCACAAACACAGATGTCCTGTCCAGGTTGTCAGCAGCATCCTTTATGTAGTGGCCCTTTCCAGGACCTGCCTTTGAAAGCATAGTATAAAACTAGAAGGAAGTGCTCCAGGATGTCATGTGTTTGCCTAGTGAGAAATAGCAGCAAGACTTCACTGTAACCCATAAGATGTCAGAGGGAGGCCCTGTTACCTGCGTGGTACAGTGAAGTGCCACCTTGGGTTTCCACTGTATAAAGAAACATTTCTTTAGAGGCTGCAGTTCAGCCCTCTGTGTATTGAAACCCAGTCAATCACGAGTCACATGATCACGGGCTTCTAAAATGAAATCATTCAGAGCTAATTTTTGTAGATCAAAAGGACGCTGGCAGCTTAGGAGCAAATCCATGGACTGTCAGCCTGAGTTTTGCAATTAAGTGATTGTTGCTCGAGCCACCTGCCCTAACAATTTCTTAAAGAGTCACTCTGGGTCTGGAAATGCTGAGATTGGCATATCTGTGATCTTTCCCTGAAAAGATGAGGGTGTAGACTGGGAGCGTCTCTAAGCCTGAAATCAGCCTCATCTGTGTTGCCTGATCACACTTAGACAAAGCTTTTCCAGGAGGGAGGAGAGTGTTCAGCAGAGCCATGTGAAGGGTGAACTCTGGTAAGGCAACATCCACCCACCCTCACATCCCCTCACCCTCCCAGGCCTCCTGCCAACTCCTTGAGACCTCCTGTTAGAAATTCCTGGGAGCCTGAGAACTCATCCCATAAAACCAGTCTAATCTTAGCATCCTTTAAAGCATAAGGTGATAATGTCAGAGATACAACAAACTAGTGAATAAAACAAGAAAGAAGCACTCAGAGAAGCAGAGAACCCACTAATAGTGACCTGGGAGAAGGAGGGCAAGTGGGAGATACAAACTGCTGGGTGTAAGAGAGGCTCCAAGGAGGGATCGCACCATATTTTGTAGTAACTATAAATGGGGGAGCACGGCAACCCACTGCAGTATTATTGCCTAGAGAATCTCATGGACAGATGAGCCTGGAGAGTTATAGTCCAAGGGTTGCAAAGAGTCGGACGGACACAACTGAAGTGACTCAGCACACGTAAATGGAGGATAACCTTTAAAAATTGTATAAAAATTTTAAAAAATCAGTGCTATGAGAAATCATTTTAATGAATGAAAATGCCTATATCTTAAAAAAATTTTTAAAAGGTGATGGGGTTTTCTGAAGCACTCGCAAAGCTGTTTCACACAGAGCATTTAGAAATTTCTCTGTGGCCCCAGAATGAGTATTTGTTTCAGAAGCTCCTTGGAGATTGGGCAGATCCTGACGCACTCCTTCCTCCCATGCTCCTACTTACTGCCCACTTCCTGCTCCCGGATTCCTCCCTTTCCCTGCCACCTGGCATCTCCCCTCACTCCCCTCCTGAAATTTGCTCCAGAGTGATCCTGTGACTCTTTTTTTGCCTAAGGTAAAGCTGCCTCCTCAGCTTTATTTTTCTTTATTCCTCTGACGCATTTAACATCCCACTTCTTGGAACCCTGTCTTCTCTGGTTTCGGTGACACTTGCTTGTTCCTCTCTGGTTTCATCTCCTATCCCTCCAATGACTCCTGTAAGCTTCTGGGATACCTTTTTTTTATTGCTTTTCATCCTGTAGCCATGACATTCCTCAGTATGTGATGTTGGCCCTTGACTCTGCTCTTATCTCCTCTGCTGAACTCATCCATCTCTTTGCCTTCGGCCATCACTTTTGTGCTGATGGCTCCAAGATCACCCTCTTCTGGGACCTCTTCCTGGGCTTTGCTCTCATACTTCTTCAGGGTCTCCATGGCATTTCTACTCTGTCGAAGGAGTGGAGGTAGCCATCTCCCTGCCTTCTCCAGCCCATTTCCCTTTCCCAACTTCTCTGTTGAGATCAGGTCAGTCTCTCAAGTGCAAAACCTCGGTCCCCTCTTTGAGCAAGATCAGACAGGATGTGGCTCAGAGAGGACCGATGAAGTCAGGTGGACACGGGGCCAAATCCCAGTGTGATCACTTGCTGCTGTGTGACTTCAGGAAGGCAACTTGACTTCTCTGTGCTTGGTTCCCCTTACCTGTATATGGAGGGATGATGGTAGTTTCTTCCACACAGGGTTATTGGAAGGATGAGATGAGATTATGAACTTGAAGAGCTTAACACACTGCCTGGCACAGGATAAGCTCAGAGGAGTTCAGGGACCCCTGGCATTTGCTTATGCTGTTCCCTCTACTGGGAGCACTGTTCCCCTCCCGCATGTGTCTGACTGACCCTCCTCTGAGAGGTGGCCCTGAACTGCAGTTCCTTGGCTGACCTGGGTGCAGACTCCTCTGTCAGCCCTGGTCGCCTCTGTTCTCATTGCTGGCTGTCCTGCTCTTTCTGCCACTAGACCATGAGCTCCTCAAAGGCCAGGCTAGGAAAGGTGCACCCCCACGTCCACAGCACATGTGAATGCATAGCATCCACAGTACATGTGAACACATAGCCCCTGGCAGGTGCTTACTTAGTAAATGCTCTCTGTAAATAAATAACATGCCTTGGAATAACAGAATACACCAAGTTTATAATCTATTAGCTCTCTGTAACTTCTGATCCTGAATTGAATTAAATAAACCGTAATGTCCTTTTAGTGGTTTGCTGTTTTCTGAGCACTTGGTATACGCTATCTTATTAGGGCCTTACCACATGGATGTGAGCTGGCCAGTTGAAGTGTTATCCCCATATCTGGGGATATAGAGGAACAGAAAAGTTAAGTGACTTCCCCTAGGTGAAGCAAGAACTTTCAAGTAGTGTTTGGCCACCCTGTTGTGGATTTACCTGTTCCCTGACTTCTAGAAGAATCAAAACTACCTGGATTTCTAGAGCACCAGGTACAAACCTCTGTAGGGCACTTAGCACACTGTCTACATATTTTTTAAAAGGGTCAAATGCGTGAAAAATGGTATGGAGGTTTCTTGGAAAAACTAAAAAATAGATCTACCCCATGACCCAGAAAATTCGATTCTTAGGTATATGGCTGAAGAAAAAAAAAAACACCAATTCAAAAAGATACTTGCACCTCAGTGTTTATAGCAGCATTATTTACAGTTGCCAAGGTATGGGAGCAGTGTGAGTGTCCATCAACAGATGATGAAGAAGATGTGGTGTGCATACAGTGGAATACTACTCAGCCATAAAAAGTGAAATTTGCCATTTGCAGTAACATGCGTGGAGTTGGACGGCACTGTGCTAAGTGAAATAAGTCAGAGAAAGGCAGATGCTGATGATATCACTTACATGTGGACTCTAAAAAATACAACAAACTAGTGAAAAAAACAAAACAAACAGATGTAGAGAATAAGCTAGTGGTTACCAGTGTGGGGAGGGGGCAGTATTTAAGGGTAGGGGGAAAAAGTTATGGGATTATATGAAATCATGTGTGTGAAACTTTAAAAATTTATAAAACACTGCAGAATTTAAAGAATCTTTCATTCAATAAATAAAGAATAAATTAAAAAAAAAAAAAAAAAAAGGGAGCCAGATGGTAAACATGTTAGGCTTCACAGGCCATATGGTTTCTGTCGCAGCTACTCGGATCTGCCGTTGTAGCTCCAAGGCAGCCATAAATGATGTGTTGGCGCAGGCTGTGGCTGTGTTCTAATAAAACTTTATTTACAGAAGCCAGGGGCTGGGCCCTGGTGTGCTGACCCCTGCTCAAAGCACAGCTCCTTCCAGTTGCAAATTGGCAAACACACTCTCCCCCAGCTGGATTGTTTGGGGGGAATTTGGCTCTACCACAAGAGCTTCAGTTAATGGTTGCTTTTCTTTTCTAGATCCTGTCTCGGAAAGAAGAGCGGGAGAGCAGGACTCGGCACCAGCTCAGGAAAAACCCACCTCCCCTGGCAGGGCTGCTGAGAGGAAGGCGAAGGATGATAGCCGGCGGGTGGCCAAGAGCGCTCAGGACCTAAGCGATGTTTGCATGGATGAAGTGGGCATCCCACTCCGGGTACGAGTGTGGACCTGGAAATCCATCCTAGGCTTTGCCCTAAGCCAGTGACAGGTGTACAGCCCTGAGTCCACATGAACTCCCTCTGTGGGTGGCAGAGACCCCAAAAAGGATCCTCACCACTGTCCCCTCTCCAAGCCCACGGAGGCATGTGGAGCCTCTAAGAGCTGGGCAACAGCTTGTCCCAAGGCATATGTTAGCTGTTACTTAATCCAGGAGAACAGGCTTTTGTGGTCAGATGAATGTGGGGAGAAGCTGGTGGAACAATGGCAAAGCAGTTTCTGTGCAATAACAGAAAGGCTGTTTGTTTCTTGAGAGGCTGCAGGCACATGCATGTTCAAGAGGAGAAGGTTGAGGGCCCTATTTCCCCGTCTCCTTTATCATCATTCTGTGGTCCAAGCTTAGAGAACTCTGGGCAGGGTGTGAGGCTTAGGGTCCCTGCTACAGCGCGTTCAGGAAGAAGTTCCCCTGGTGGAGAGGTGGGAGATAACCTCATCATCCCGGGAAAGTAGGAAACTCTTCAGGGACTCACAGGGTGCATTCAGCTTGCAGGGACTCGGACAGGGTGGGTCTCTTAGCAGCCCTGCCCCAACCCTCCCCGCCCTGCAGACCCACCAGCCTCCTGCAGGCCCTGGGCTCCCAGGGATGCCTCACTTTTGAAGCTGGATTGGGGTGAATCCCATCCCTCTCCATGTGCCAGGACCAGACCACTGCCTGGGGTGTGTTTCTCTGTGATTTCCATTGAGCAAAGGACAGGTTTTTGTGTCCCTTTGGGGGAGGCTGATAGAAACAGCAGTGGACTAAGCCTCAGAAGAACTGTTATATGGGACTTCCCTGGTGTTCCAGTGGTTAAAACTCACTACTTCCAATACAGGGGACACAGGTTCAATCCCTGGTTGAGAAACGAAAGATTCCACATGCCATGCACCACAGGGGGGGAAAAATGTTATCACCACTGCAAGAAAAAAAAATGTTATGTGTTCCTAAGAAATAATAATAATAAGTGGTAGGAAGACTTGTTGCTAATAATGATTGCATCTTTCACTTCCAAATGCACTGTTTCATTTAAGCATGATTCACCATACAAGGTAGATACTAATATCATTCCCATTTTATAGATAAGCAAATGGGAACTAAGGAAGAATGACTTGCCCCAGTTGCACAACTGAGCAGACCCTTCCTTCTAACCCTCTGGTTGGGCAGCCTTTCCGCTGACCAACTCACCTGCTCTGTGACCTCAGGCAATTGCTTTGACTTTCTTTATCACATTTTCTCATCTGTTAAGTGGAAGTGAAAGTATTTGATCTAACCACCTATCTGTCTCTTTCCGTGTTTTATTTTTATCTTAACAAACTGCCCAGCTTTGTGGTTAGGATGGAAATTCTCCAGCATTGGATGCTGAAAGGGATTAGGTCTTGATGTACGCGTTCTGTACCTGGCCCTGTACAGGTGGCTTAAATACACTTCTCCAGAAAGGTTTTAATGAGCAATCACAAAGATGTATAGACTTACGTGCATTTTGACTTGAGACGTCGTCATTTTGCATTTTGCTTCTATAATCCTGGAAGTTCTGAAATGTGCTGAGATTCTCATTTTATTTTACTCTTTGTTTTTCTCCAGAACACCGAGCGATCAAAAGACTGGTACAAGACCATGTTTAAACAGATCCACAAACTAAACAGAGGTACTGATTTTCATTTGTAGAAACTGCTGTGCCCATATGTTGACTATTGCAGTGAGGACCTAAACTCACTTGGCTGGCAGACTGGGCCCCGCGGCTTGACCTCATTAGGCCCTGACCTGCCTGAGCCCAGCCTTGCACCTTCAGAACAGAGTGGGCAGGAGAACTCGTGCGCCTGCCTCACGTGTGGGAGGAGCTGAGGGCAGCTCCCAGGTCCTCCCTCTCAGATGTTGGGGATGCAGCAGGCTGAGCTCAGCATCCTGCCTGTGCTCTTCAGCATCTGCCTGCCTGGGCTGTGAGCAGCTTTGACTCCCACCCGCTTCTGGCTTTAGGGTAACCTCCCAGTGTCAGCCCATGACTGCCTTGTAGGCAGAGCGAGCTGAGAAGGCATGAACTGGGAGTTAAAAATGTTCTCATCTGGGTTTAGTTCCCCAAGTACTCAGGTGATCTTGGACAAATCGTGTACCCCTCTCTGTGCGTTGACCCCTTTGCCTCCCTCTGAGGGAAGCTGCAAGGTCCGAATGAGGGCAGATTCTGCCTTGTGAAGTAGGATGCATGGTGCACCTGTATGGTGGTGTTAATATGAAAAATCAGCTTCTTCGGCTGGGAGCCAGCACTTGGCAGGTAGCCCCAAGAGACAGTCAAGAGCTGACACTACAAAACTGCTTAAGCTGGGGGAGTAGTGCTTCCTAATCAGGGGCCTGCCGGCAGGGGACCCAGCATGGTGGGAGAACCCCAGGTCAGTGCTCCCAAACAGCTCCCATCCTCCTATGCCGCCGGTCAGCTGCTGGGCAGGGATGCAGCTGTGCCATGGGAAGGGTACCACTGCTACGGTGGGCAGAGCATCCTGTCCTTCCCTGTGGCCAAATCCAGTCTGGCCGCCTGGCACAGATGACACATGAAGGCAAAGGAAAAGCCTCTGGTCAGGGTCTGGTCAGCCTGTGCTGCAGATAATTGGTCTCTCTGGTTAACTGTGGATGCCAGCTCGTGCAGTGTTCAGAACGAAACTGGTGGTGCCCCTCTTCAAACTGTTTTGTAAATATTAAGATGCTCAGTATTTAGTGTTTCTGAGCCAGGAGTAAATTCATTCTTTTTTGGGGTAGATGAGCTCAGTCATGTTGGAGATGCTACATGCTGGCTCTCAGATGATGTCCATTCTACTGGTCACTTGTAGAAGCAAACGTCCATTTCCTCCAGCACTCTGTGTCTCTCTCACATTTAGACCCAGCTTTGGTGATCCGAATACTGAGACACAGGTGCCTATGTGAAAAATATGTATTTCTGCTCCTTAGGCAGCATTGGTCTTCTCATATATTATAGCTTTTAACTCAACCTAAATTACAGATTCTGAGCAAAACTACCTGCCGTAGGCAGAGAGGTGTTTGAAACATTAAGAATCCACTTATTTTCCCCAATTCCAAAGTCTATGGCACAAGCTTTGATTTTTTAAACAAAAATCATTTGATGATAGTGTTTTCTTGACACACTGTTTATTAGCATATTTCTTTCTTTTTTTTTGCCTATAAAAAGTGAAAGTTTGAAGTTTTGTACTGAATGCCTCTTCCTTTTTGGAGCCTGTATATATTCTTTGTCTAAGAAGAAAAGCGATGTTGTGTCTTTAAAGGTGTCTCAGTAATTCAGGCAAAAGGACTGGATTTTTAAAAGCAGTTTGAGTTTCTTCCATCACTGGTGAAACTTAGTATGTTTCAGAATTCAAGGAGCCTGAATTGTGTGTGGATTTCTGTTTGTTCATTCTCTCCATTTGTGTCTTCCTCTATTCTCTCTCCCAAACCCTCTCCTCTCCCTAGACACTCCTGAAGAAAACCCTTATTTCCCTACGTACAAATTCCCTGAACTTCCTGAAATCCAGCAAAATTCTGAAGGTACCATGAACTTAGAGGGTGTATCTAGCCTTAAATTAATTCTTATAGTTCCATTTTAGGAATAAGATTTGGCTTTTAGATTTTGTTTTTTATAGTTGTTTTTGGTTGGCAGAAATTTTATTTCACTCATTTGCATGAATTGCCATATGAAAATAACCAAATCCTTTCTAATTCATTAATCTCTTTTCAAGTGTGATGCCGTGTGCTTTATTTAATAACACTAAAATAGGTAATCGGTCATTTGAAAGAGTCAATTGGAGATTTGTCACTTCCTCCACTTGGTGGTGGATAGTTTCAAAACCCACTGCTTTTCTCTGCTACAGAGGACAATCCTTACACTCCCACCTACCAGTTTCCTGCATCTACTCCTAGTCCTAAATCCGAAGGTAATTAAAGGGAAATCACGTGTCTTTCTTTGTAGCAGTACTATTTCTTTTTCACCTTGGGGTTCTTGCTGGTGGCTGAGAGCTGTCTCCCCATCATTTGCTTCCCTGTAACCGTGTGTTTTGTGGTGTTCTCAAGTCCTTGCTAACTGTGTGACTGGAGTCTATCCAGATGGTATTTTAATCCTGTTCCCTTGAAGTTGACATGATTAATGGGGTAACCAGTGTGGCTTCGTTGTAATGCTTTGAACACGTGGGGCTCTGGGAAAAGCTGCCTGCGCCCAGCTACCCAGGGCTTTGTATTTGGGGTGGTCACGTGGTGCTGGTGGCTGGGCAGTGACTAAGGGAAGCTGAGTCATTAGGGTTCATGGGCGGGAGTTGGACGAGCCAGCATTAGCAAGAGAAACATTACTGGGTTCCCACAGGTGCACTCACTCTCCAGTGGGCCCCTCTTGTCCTCACTGTATCTCCAGGTATATTTCCTTGGTAGGGAATTCCCCAAGAGGTATCCAGGTATGGGATTCAGTCATGGTGGGAGATGATATCCCTTGAAAAATAATAAGGGTTTTGGCCAAGCTAGAAACCTTTTAATGAAAGAGCTGGCTAGGAATTTGGACCTGCTAGGGGAGAATGGCCACACTTGTATCTAGAAAATATTCTTTTCTGGAGTATATAGTCTAAGTGTCAAAGAAGGTTCTGAAAGGTGAATGAAGGGCAACATTCTGAGAATTATTCTGGTCTCAAGGATTGTCTGCTCTTCAGATGAGTGACCCAGAAAAGGGGGAGTGGGTGGGGTAGACATGAGGCACTTTGACTGTGTTCTCTTCTAGGATAAGATGTTGAATGCTCTGAGCTTCATCCAGTCAAGTAGTTACTGAGTACTTGTGTGTGCCAGACACTGTCCTGGGAACTGAGGATAGTGCCATGAGTAAGATATATCATCTGTCCTCCAAAGTTCACATTATGCAGGGAATTAGACAAGGCTACTTCATGGTACTAGGTCCAGTGTAGTGGCAGTTGCAAGAGCACGTGTCCAGAAGGCCACAGAAAACCTTGCTGGCACACAGTAGGTCCTGAGTACCTGCCTGGAGAATGTTGGTGAGTGTAGGCTTTGGACCACAGAATCTGAGTTCTTTCCTAAGGATGAAGCCCAGTGCCGACCCCTCCTCAGTTCATCTCTGTTCTGATTAGCTCAGCATATCACCCTGCTCAACCCTTCTCATCTTTGGCGAAGTCGTCTGTTGGATCATTCACCAAAATTTTATTGATCACTTAACGCACATGAGAAGATGTGCTGAGCTGTGTTAGATACAATTTTAGTTAAATTATTATTTTCCATTTTCAGTCTCCCTGTGATATGCTCATGAGTGGTTTCCAACACTTTCATGCCTGGGGCCTATTTTGAACAAAAAGAAAAGTCTGCCAAAGGAATCAATACTTAAAAAATTTAAAGCTGATGATTTCATTTTAATCGGTGACCTCCTTATTTTCAGCAAGAGTCTCTGGTGTGGGATAACCTAGTCTTTTGCTTTGGGGTGCTAATTCTAGCGAAAACATTGCTTTAGAAACAGTGGGCTGAACAGTGGGAAATGTCTTTAGGGTACTTTTAATCAACTGTAGTTTTTGATTTGTGCTTTTTTGGACATGAGTACCCAACCCTCTCATAAGATAGGATTCCTTTCTAGGGAAGATGACCAGCACAGAGCATACCTGAAGGTGCAGAATCCCATAGACATGGGCAGAGGAAGGCCACTTGGAGGAGGCCTGTGGAGGAAAACAGTGACTCCCGTTGGCCTGGAAGAATGCCTTAGCTTGTCGCAGGCAGTGCCAGCAGTGTCCAGTCAGTCTGGCTGTTGAGCTGCAGGCAGGGTTTTGCCTTCTAGCCTCACACCAGAGCTGCCATGTCATCATCGGCCACACCTGGCAACCCTGGCTGACAACGATGTCTGTTTGGTGGTTCACGTCAAGTTGGGTACGAGGGAGAGAGTGGGGCTTATTTTACCATGAGGTATAAACAGGGATGACATGATAACTCTTCGCTTATAATTTATGAAGCAGACCTTACTAGGTTTTATTTTCCAAGACCCATAAGGAAGAAATCATCTTAAAGAATAAAGAGGAAAAAATTAGATTGGATATAAAAGATTCATAATAACCAAGATGATTAGACTTTAACACAAGTTTCTAAGAAGTCTTCTTGCCTGGAGATTCTTTTTAAAAACAGGGTTGGTTGTGTCTCACCCCCACTCTTGGCCTAGAAGACAGAGCCAGATGTAGATTACAGGTGTATTCAATTAGATGAAGGCTTTTTACAAACGAGTGCAATGTTTGAGCTAGCTCACTGTAGAGCATTTTTATTTTCATTTTAATTTTTTGTTAAGTAATGAGAGAGCCTCTGGTTTGTGGTTTTGATATCTGTGAGTTTCGGCAGGTCCTCCTCAGCCCTGTCCTTAGTGTCTCTCCAGCCCTGTGCTGCCAGTCAGTGGCCCTGGGCTCTGCACACCCTTCTTAATATGGGAAAGATTCATACCTTTCAAAGAAGAGTGTTAAAGACAGATTACACCTATAACTGAGGTGGCTCTAGTGGTAAAGAACCTGCCTGCCAATGCTGAGACGTAAGAGGCGATCCCTGGGTCGGGAAGATCCCCTGGAGAAGGGAATGGCAACCCACTCCAGTATTCTTGCCTGGAGAATCCAATGGACAGAGGAGCGTGGTGGGCTACAGTCCATGGGGTCACAAAGAGTCAACACGACTGAAGTGACTTAGCACAGCACAGCGCCTAACCAAGGCAGGCTCTACCCATGGATTTTAATGAGCATTGAAACTGTAAATCACTCAGTCGTGTCCAATTCTTTGTGACCTCATGGACTATCCAGTCCATGGAATTCTCCAGGCCAGAATACTGGAGCCTTTCCCTTCTCCAGGGGCTCTTCCCAACCCAGGGTTCGAACCCAGGTCTCCTGCTTTGCAGGAGAATTCTTTACCAGCTGAGCCACAAGGGCAGCCTTTTTAAACAAACATTTAAAAAATAGATTTACTGAGAAATGTGAGCTGTCATTCTGAGTCTGTCCCCTGAGGGAAGAAGACTGTTGCTGCTTTTTTTTGTTTTGTTTGAATGCAGAATTTGAAACTAGAATTATTTGCAATAAACCTATCAAAACCTAGCCTCAGGGCTACTGCTTTTTTTCTAAATTCTAGTTGATTATACAGTATAAAAGACATTTCTAAGTGTCTCAAAGCTGATTCTCCAAAATAGTAAAGAACTATGTGAAAGTTTATGTCAAGCTTAGCCACCTCCTCCTTCCCTCAAGCTAGAGTGAAAAAGTAAACTTCTGGCTGGACTTTTCAGAAGATAAGTAGAATCATCATGTCTTAATCAATGAGATTTAAAATGTGCTTTTAAAAAGCCATAAGTCCCAACAAGGAGCAGTCACTTGTAATCATTTGCTAATCTTTCAGACCACTGTATGGGAAAGGAGCAATGTTACATTCCTTATTTCAAGGGGGTAGCTGGGAGGAATTGAGGCTGGGAAATTTGGGAAGAGTAGAATGAATTCAGGAGACTTATTTCTTATAATTTCTCTGTAATAGCCTGGTCCCTAGAAAGCTTACAAAAATAAAAATAATTTACCAGAAATCCTTTGGGAATAACCCTGAAGTAAGGCTAATAAGCAAATGAGTTTTACTTCCCTTTTCTTTTAAACCTTCACCTGACCCACACTCCCCTGCCTAAGAGCTACTTGTCTATGAATTACCTACCATCCAGCCTCTCCCTTAAAGGGCTTCCCAGGTGGCTTAGTAGTAAAGAATCTGCCTACCAGTGTGGGAGATGCAAAAGACCTGGATTAAGTCCCTGGGTAGGGAAATTCCCTAGAAAAGGAATTCGAAACCCACTCCAGTATTCTTGCCTGGAGAATCCCATGGACAGAGGAGCCTGGTGGACTACAGTCCATGCGGTCACAAAGAGAGTCCGTGGGGTCACAAAAAGTCTGAGGATATGACTAAGCATGCAGCCTACACTCTCTCTTAAAGGCACATGTCCTTTCCTAGCATCTGAGATGCTACCAGGTCTTTTGATTGTGAGAGCGGAGAGAGGGAATGTTGACAGAGACCAGAGCCAGCACTACCCAGACCACAGAGGGTCTGCTAGACTGAGTCTTTGGACATCCTGCCCGAATTTTCCTTCTGAAGCGGAGCCACAGGAACATGATGTAGAGAAACCACTTCAGAAGCCCCGCCACTGCCTCCTGCTTTAGGAAACAGCAGTGTGGTGGCCAGCACCTCTGCATCTCACATTCATAATCCTATTAATAATAATAATAACACAACCACCGCAGTAACTGCTGCCACTGCCATTTATTGAGCCCTTCCCTGGGTCACACTGTAAAAGAATCTGCCTGCACTGTGGGAGACCTGGGTTCGATCTTTGGGTCGGGAAGATCCCTTGGAGAAGGCACTGGCAACCCACTCTAGTATTCTTGCCTGGAGAATCCCCACGGACAAAGGAGCCTGGCAGGCTACAGTCCTTGGGGTCGCAAATTGCTGGACATGACTGAGCAACTAACACTTCCGTTTTCACTTACTGAATACAAGGCTGCATGCTGGCTGCATCACAATTGTTATCTCATATTCATCCTCCCAACAGCTCCTTGAGGTAAGTCCTCATGTTTGTGAGGGCCTGAGGCTCAGAAAGGTTAAGTAATTTGTGAAAGATCTCACGGCAGGTGGCAGAGTGAGGATTCAACCCAGGTCTCTGGGGCCCCCCAGACATGGGTGTTTATTTACTCTGCGGATTCCTTTCCCTTTCCTGTTGCACTCTGTGTTCTTGGCTGTCCCCTTCGCCAGGACTCTCTGATGCCTAACTCAGGCATCCAACTGGCCTGCTTCTTAGTCATGCTCCACTTAGCTGAGCCAGCAACTCCAGGGGTGGTGTCTGGGAATATGAGGTTAGGAGAGCTCCCCAAGTGATTTGTCACGTGGTCAGGACTGGGAACCACTGCAGTGGAGGAGGACCCCCTCCCCCTTTTCCATCCTCCACAAAAGGAAGCAGATACTCACCAGTGCAGTTTGGGGGATTTGAATACAGAATGAGAGTGAGGAATACAGACTGAAAAGAACTAGCCTGTCTGCTCTGAACGTAGCCAGATGATGTTGGCTTTCTTGACATGCTTCACGTCAAGAAGATGGGAGATATTTTCAAATGATGCCTCCTGATAAGCAAAACCAAGTAACTGGAGTGTTACCATGTGGTCCATGGCCAGTGAGAACCCGTCTGACCATGTCAGGGTAAGGGCTGTCATACCAGCCAAGGGTGAAGTCCCAGAGACCAATGTTTTCCCCTTGCTGTGGATGTGTCTTCAGGCTGTCAGGCTGATGGTCACTGCCATCTCCTGGTGAAGTGACTCCAGACCCCACCCCAAGGCATCCTCAGGTTGTGGGGATGCGTCACGTCATAGTCGTCCATCTCACTGACCTTTTCCCCATTCCTAGATGAGGATGCATTCAGGCAAGGATTTAGGAGGCTTATTTTCTTAGGCATATCTATATCTGAGTTAAAATAATCCTCCACTGGCCTTTCAGCATTTCTTAGGATAGCCTTATTTTGCTTGAGTTCAAGCAGATGGTTCTGTTGTGAGGCTGGCTGGCCAGGATCCTCTGCCCAAGCCCCAGCGAGTACTGCCCAGAGGCGGAGCTGAGTGCTCGCAGCGGTCACCTTTGTCCCCTAACCAGAGCTGCCCAGAAGGCCTCCACTGAGTAAGTGCAGAAGTCTGACCTGTGAGCTAGTGGAGCGAGGTAACCGTTAGTCCCTTTCCATCTTCAAGGGAGGAACGAATGCCTTAGGAGATGAGGCCGGTGAGTCGTCTTCTAGCCCTCTGGCCCTCCCAGACTCTTGCTGTCTCCGCTCCTGTCCTGTTCCACCTCATTCTCTTTACTCCTTTGCATTCAATTTTTTGTTTTCTAAGTTTGTCTTCTGTAGCTACTCTGCATCCTATATTGATCTTTTTTTTTCTTTTTTCATTATTTAAAATTTGATTGTGTCTAACCAGAACTTGGGTCTTTCCAGATGGTGCTAGTGGTAAAGAACTTGCCTGCCAGTGCAGGAAATCTAAGAGACACGGGTTTGATTCCTGGTCAGGAAGATCCTCTGGAGGAGGACATGGCAACCCACTCCAGTATTCTTACCTGGAGAACCTCATGGACAGAGGAGCCTGGCGGGCTACAGTCCATAAGGTCGCAAAGAGTCAGACACGACTGAAGTCACTTGGCACGCTCACGTGCAGTCAGAGCACAGACAGCTTTGGGGCTCTTTCCCGAGCCCCCTGGACTCTTCCTGACCATCCTGCCCCACTCCTCCTTTTTCTTATTCTTCCTCCCGAATCCCACCCAGACTGTATACCTGCCTCTGTGTACGCTTTTCTTTGACCATTTTTGTTTGTTGGATGGGTGTATTGTGTCTATCTTGACCCCTTTCTCCTTCCTCTTAAGTGTGTGGGGTAAAGCAGGAAAAAGAATTAACGTGTGCTGTGGAAAAAGATTGAGTTAAAAAATGAACCACTGATAATTGGAAAAATAATTTTAAGTTTAAAGCCTAACAAATGCATAAAATTGAAATTTAACTGATATAGGCAAGCAATTATGCAAATAGTGCTTTTTGCCCATCCTCTCAATTTGGTCAATTACATACTTTTTTTAATAGAACAACCAGCATTTTCTCCAGTGTCTTTGAGATTATTATAAATTCTTAAAAAAATAAACAGAGGAAATCTTTTTTAGTCTATTTAAAGTACTGTGGTTGAAAAGCCAGTAATGTGCCTCCTGGCAGTTTTAGGAGAGTAGCTATCCCCAAATGGAACCTCCAAGGACACTGCCAAAGCCCAGAGGGAAACCACTGGTGTGTAAACATCTTAGCCCAGCAGGGGGCTTCAGGGCCCTGGGGTGAGTTGTTCACACCCAGTAAATACTGTTAGAATTTTCTGCAAGTCACTGGCACAGGGAGTTCTGGTGTCGCTGCCAAGATTTGATGCTTGCTGCTTGGGGCTCTAGGGCACACAGCGTGTGGCTCCACCACCAGCAGGAATCACAAGATCCAGCTCCACTGAGCCCACTGGGACTTTCTTTGAAAGGACTCTTGGAGAAATAGTAAAAGCAGGATTTCACGCATAGACAATATCTGTGTTCATAAACAACTGGAGAAACATTTCGTTTAGTGTCCTGCTACTGCTAAGTCACTTCAGTCGTGTCCGACTCTGTGCGACCCCATAGACGGCAGCCCACCAGGCTCCCCCGTCCCTGGGATTCTCCAGGCAAGAACACTGGAGTGGGTTGCCATTTCCTTCTCCAATGCGTGAAAGTGAAAAGGGAAAGTGAAGTTGCTCAGTCGTGTCCGACTCCTAGCGACCCCATGGTTAAATACACACACATTTGGCTGGCTCTTTTGTTTAGTGTGTCTTGACTATGGTTAAACACACACACATTTGGCTGGCTCCGGTGTATAGAAATGGTGAACCTTATCCCCATCTGTCCCAGCATAGACGTAGCCTGCCAGGAGAAGGTACAAGAAGCAGCAAGTGGAAGATGTAGCAAGCGTGACTCAGTTCTACCCATTTCCATACAGAAGAGCGGGAAGAAAGCTAGCCGGGTCGTGGGGTAACTCAAAAACTTGCTTAAGTGTCACCAGGGAAGGGGTAATGTGGAAAATATAAGAGCAAAGGCCTCCAGGGCTAGAAGTCATCCAGGCCAGGACTGCAGTGTTTGACTTTCACAACACCCTCCCCTGCCTCCTCCCCAATAAAGAGCCTATTCTATTACAGTGGAATAGCTACAGTTCTTCCTGGAGTCAGGCAGATGGGGCTGGGCAGAGGTAGGGAAGTGGGGTTGGAAAGACCTGAGTACATTCTTGCTTTGTCTTCCACACTGTGCTAGGGGCAAATTTTCATAACCTCCCTGGGCCCTAATTTCCTTGTCTCTGAGATATATACTTACATACCTCCAGGAGTTTTTCCAAGGATTGAGTGAGGCAATATTAGTAAATGACCAGTTACTATTAGGCACTTAATAATGGGAGCAGCTATTATTTTTATTTGTAAACATACGTAAAGTTTGCTTCCATTGTATTTGCAAGACAAAAATTCAAGGAATAAATTATGCACCCCCTGGGCAACTTGAGTTTGCCCGCCTGAAAGTCAGTGAACTGAAATCCGCATGTCAGAGGTGGATCCCATGGACACTGGGAAAAATGAAAAGCTTGTTCATGGAGATGCGCCTGCCCTGTGCTAGCTTGAGATGGAAGAGATTTCTTTTTCCACTTACACCAGATAAATTGCTTTAAGAATGCTCAGGCATTCAGACCTCTCTTGTCTTCACCCCCTTCCACGCTCTTCTTTCCTACTTCTCTTTCTGGCCTTGCTGTGCGGCTTGTGGGATTTTAGTCACCTGGCCAGGCATTGAACCCCGGGGCCTTGGCAACGAGAACACTGAGTCCTAACTGCTGGACCACCGGGGAAATCCCCTTCCTCCGTTTTCAAACTTTCAAAATACACAGATTAACTCCCCCAGCCATGCTGTTTTCTGTTTTTATTTTTTTTTTCCATCTCAGAACTATTTCTCATTTTCTTTTAACGGGTGTTCTAGAATTCCACATTAGAAAGCTCTAGGGAGCAAAAATCTTTAAAAAGCTGAGAATTAAAAAAAAAGAAAAAACCTTGAATATTTAAGTGCTGTTTTTCCCCCATGAAAACTCTGCTTTTACCTTAAGAACCAGATAATAGTTATAAATTAACCCTCACCTTACCATCTGCTGCTAGGTTGTAACTTCTCCCTGATTCAAAGAGAGACAGGGTTTTGAGCTAGAATGCTAGGCTGGATTTTAAACAATACCTACATTGGTTCCTAACTAAGCTAATTTCTCATTTGGCAGGCACCATTTTTCCAATCAAATCACTACAATCAAAGCTAATTTTTAGTTTTCTTTGGTGCTGTGGTATCTTATCTGTATAATAATCAGAAGCTCTATTGAAAAACAAAAGCAGCAAAACAAACAAAAGCAGGCAACACAGAAGTCTTCAGAAGAGTACTCTGAAACATCTATTTCTGGATCCCACTTTATCTCTTCTGCCCTATTTTCAAAAGTTAAATAAGCTCTCATGTTCAGTTTATAGCAGGGAAAGGCATAGCTATATTGGTAGAAGAACCTTAAGCTCTGTTCAACTTTAAGGATAAGAATTAGCCAATATCAAAGCAAAAAGGAGGAAGGGAGGGAGGAGAAAAGATGTCTCAGTATCCAAAACCTTTCCATTTTTGGAGCTGGAAAACCCGGGACAGATACAATAGGGAGAGGAGAGGGGAGGTAAAAGGGAGATGGAGATCCTGTTTTTGAATAATACTGGAAAGAATAGCAGTGTTAGCTTTAGTACATTTTATAAAATATTCTGGCCTTTTCTGCTCTGAAGTTTAAAACAACATGGAGACAAGGACTGACCATCAACACATTACATGGGGTTCTCTGACTTGTCTTTGCAAGCTAGTTTGCATGCTGTGTTATGTAAAGCTATACCGATTTTAAGAGGAGTTGGGTCTTTATTCCACATTCATGAATTCTGAATTCAGGTTAGTGAGCTATTAGAAAACATAAGAGGCTATTTCAGCCTAACTCTTGTTGGAGAAATGCTTTGGAGGGGTCATCATGGATATAGTGACTAAATATCCTGGGTTTCCAGGGCAGTTCCAGCTGACAAACCTGTTCCAGTGAGAGTACCTGTGGTCTCGTTTTTAGTTCCACGCAGCCATGTCCACGAAGGGTTCAAGTCTTGATTCTGCAAGTCTTGGTGCCCGGGTCGGTGTTCCGCTTATTTAGAGACCTGTGCTTACGGTGGCACTAGTGGTAAAGAACCCACCTGCCAATGCAGGAGACGTAAGAGATACGGGTTGAGTCCCTGGGTCAGAAGGATCCCCTGGAAGAGGGCATGGCAACCCACTCCAGTATTCTTACCTGTAGAATTCCATGGACAGAGGAGCCTGGTGGGCTAAAGTCCATAGAGTCGTAGGGAATTGGTTATGGCTGAAGTGACTTAACAGATGCACACACACCCCACCCCACCCCCGCCCTAGGAGAGCCATCTCCCACTACAGAAACCTGGTTGAGTTTGACTCGATCCAGAGTCACAATTTAGGCACTGACCCCGAGTGGCACTTCTGCAGAGCAGATTATGTGAGGATCTGCTGAGGGCGTGTGGGGTTCCAAGAAGGAAGGCTATTTGAGGGACTCGTTTACAGTGGAATCAAAACAAATGATGACAAGGGGTTTCTCAAGCTGTTTTCTTAGCTGCACTACCACTTTGCTAAACGATTTTGTTTTGAGTTGGCCTCAGAGTTCATTCAGGTTTTCCCATAAGCTGTTATGGAAGAAATAGAACGAACTTTGGGGCCAACTCAGTATATGGGACCTTAGCATATGAAATGGGTCACAGCTGAGCCAGGCAGCTAGAGACCACACCTGGGGCCTCCCCATCCCACCGGCAGGCCTGGGGACTCTGAAACTCAGCAGCATAGACCAGAGACAGCGCCAACACGCAGGCATCCATCTCAGCCTGTTTCCCACTCGGCCAGGCTGGGGACCAGCTTTGCTTGTGGGAATTCTCTCGAGAGGACCTTTGGCTCATTGTCCCCATGCATTTCTGGGTGTCAGGGGCAGTCCTCCCCCAGGATTTGTGAGTGTACCTTTCTGACTACAGGTCTGTTTGGTTGGGTGGGTTCTCCAAACCCAGCTCTGAAGTGTGTGGTTTGCCATGGTGTAGCTTCTGGTGCTTGGTTCCTCCTCTGTCCTCTGGGCTCCCGGGTGTGGCTGGACAACGGTCGGTGCAGGATGGTGGCAGTGGGGGGACTTGTCACGCAGTTCTCTTACCTGAGCCGGATGTCTCCTGATTACGTTTCGTTTTGTTCACTAGATGATGACTCAGATCTGTACTCTCCTCGATACTCCTTTTCTGAAGACAGTAAGTGGCTTAGAATTTCTTGGTTGTGGGGGTGGAAGGGAGGGTGGTGGACGAGGGAAGGATCTTCCTGTTTTCATCCATTTTAAAAGTCTTTTGCACCCACTTTTTCCTTCTCCAGCAAAATCTCCCCTTTCTGTGCCTCGCTCAAAAAGTGAGATGAGCTGCATTGATGGTGAGAAGGTAGTTAAGAGGTCGGCCACACTTCCCCTCCCGACCCGCTCTTCCTCGCTAAAATCAAGCCCAGAGAGGTAAGTGTTCTCATCAGCTCCATGATTTTAGGCTCTAATACACAATCTCTTTCTCTGAGTCAGGCAGCGTTGGAGCCAGGCGTCAAGCAGACCTGAGTTCGAATCCCTGCTCTATCACTTATTAGCAGTGATTTATTTTTTTGACTGTCAATGTTCTCATCTGTAAAATGGGGAAACATGTTACATTCCTTGGGATACTGCAAGGATAACACAAGATAATGCATGTAACATATCCTGTAGTCCTGGCTCATCAGACGGGCTTAAATAATGTTGACAATAATTATCATCACTCTTGCCGTCTTCACAAGAGGAATCTTGAACTATAAGATTTGTCATGTGTTTTAATACTCTCTATACATACTGATGGGGCCCACAGCAGAGAATATAATTTTAAAATGAAGCTACACTTTTTGCTGCTGCTGCTGCTAAGTTGCTTCAGTCGTGTCCAACTCTGTGCGACCCCATAGATGGCAGCCCACCAGGCTCCCCCGTCCCTGGGATTCTCCAGGCAAGAACACTGGAGTGGGTTGCCATTTCCTTCTCCAATGCATGAAAGTGAAAAGTGAAAGTGAAGTCACTCAGTCGTGTTCGACTCCCAGCGACCCCATGGACTGCAGCCTACCAGGCTCCTCCGTCCATGGGATTTTCCAGGCAAGAATACTGGAGTGTGGTGCCATTGTCTTCTCTGACACTTTTTAGTATCTCTTTATTTATTCAACACACTATCAAAACATAAGGCTTGACGGTTGAAATGATATTTGTCATCTCTTAATGCCCACACTAAATGACCCAGTTGTCTTTTTCTGAGTCTTACGCCCTTGGGCGGAGAAGGCAACGGCACCCCACTCCAGTACTCTTGCCTGGAAAATCCCATGGACGGAGGACCCTCTTGGGCTGCAGTCCATGGGGTCGTTAAGAGTCAGACACGACTGAGCAACTTCACTTTCACTTTTCACTTTCATGCAATGAAGAAGGAAATGGCAACCCACTCCAGTGTTCTTGCCTGGAGAATCCCAGGGACGTGGGCTGCCATCTATGGGGTCTCACAGAGTCGGACACGACTGAAGCGACTTAGCAGCAGCAGCATGCCCTTGGGAGCAGCCTCCAGGGTATCTGGACCAGTGTCCCAGGCATCTCCCAGCTCCATCTTCTAACACTTCTCAACCCAAAATTGGTTCTGGCTAAACAAAATTATTTTCTCTTTAAATACACACAGTTTCATACCTCCAAACTTTTTCCATCTTCATGACAAATGAATGGCTATTTTTGAAATCCCACATATATGTATATGACATCTGCCTCAGAGCTTGATAACTAATCTGAGAGGAAGGCTGGGTGTACCTGCAAATCCTTACAAGTGCATTCATTAAGCATCTGCTGGGTGCATTCTGTGTGCGATTGAAGAAGATGCTATGTAGGCACATTGCACACATAAATCATTGTCCATGACTTCAAGAAGTTTGTAGCCTTGCAGGAAAAACTGATTATAATCACAGTGCAAAATGCAATTATGTGCCTACGTGAAAATTTTGCAAGTAATTTCCAAGGCTTCATGTATCCTCTGAAATCCCCCACTGGATCAGGTTAAGTACCTGTGCCAAAGGCTGCATCTTGGGTGATTACCAGGGTAGGGTGTGGAATAGGGAAGAAGAACATGGTTATAAAAACTAGTAACGTTTTGAATTTCCGTGGCAGTTCAGTGGTGAAGACTCCATGCTTCCAGTGCAGAGGTTACGCGTTCAATCCCTGATCAGAGAACTAAGATCCCACATGCCACACCGTGTGGCCAAAAACAAACAAAACAAAACCAAAGTGTTTAAAGAGTGGTTACTGTGGGCCTGGTGTTTTGCAAAGTGATTTACATGCTGAGACATACTGTCTCATTAATCCTTGCAACAACCGCACTTACCAGATGAGTAAACAGTTCAGTAGAGGCTGAGTGCTTGGCCCAGAGGAGCCAGCTAGCAAGGACTGTAGTAGGGTTGGAACCACAGCTGCCTGGCTCTGGGTCCTGCATTCTCTCTCACTGCACCAGCCTGAGTGGGAAGTACAGGCATGTCTGGGAGATGATAAGCCCCTGAGAGCAGAGCAAGGTGAAGGATTTTTTCCAGAGAACACTTCGCAGCTGCAGCTGCTGCTTTTCTTCCCTTTCTTGTCTCCCTGCTTCCCGGTGCATGGTTTGAGTATGGACACCTCAAGCCTTTTGTGAAGCAAACACAGGGATCTAACTGGTTAATTGAAGAAGGAAACCAGCACAACTGAACGCTTTGCGCAGAGTCCCATTTTGTGCCTCGGATATAAAAATTCCTTGATTAAACTACAGTCGGCCAAAGTCGTCAGAACTGTCGGATGCCAATTTTCATGAGAGTAGCTCTAATAGGATTTTCTTTCTACAGGACTGACTGGGAGCCCCCAGATAAGAAAGTGGATACAAGAAAATACCGCGCAGAGCCCAGAAGCATTTACGAGTATCAGCCGGGCAAGTCCTCTGTTCTGACCAACGAAAAGATGGTAATGTGCATATTAAAGTGCTTTTGTCTCACCCTGCCCGAGTTCTTTAATCCAGATGCATTGTGCGCTTGGATTACATTCTTTCTCCCTTGAGATAGACTTGCTTTGTTTAGAAGACAGTGACAATATGAAGTATTTTTACCCTTTTCATTTGGCAGGTGTTCACCAAATAAGTGCTGAGAGTCTGCATTGAAAGAATCCTCTCATTGTGGCTTTGTTGCTCTTTTTGTGCATGGTTTTCACTAATTTTAAATCTGCTAGTGTAAAGGTTGATTTTGCTGCTTTTTTTTTTAAAAACATCTAACCATTCGTTTATCAGGCTTATTACTAACTGGACTAAAATTGTAGTTTTAGAGGTGACTCTTATTTGAACACGCATACATTTTGTTGAAGTTACAAGTACATCATTAAAAACCAGATAATTAATATGATGATGTTACTTGGGGGGAAAACAAGCCCCAGGCTGTTAGACTGTGGCTTTTAGATCTTCCTTTTCTGACAAGTTCAGTAGAGAGGACACATTGCATGTTCCATCTGATTTGTGGTTCCCTACACAAGTTCACATCTCCAAGCAGTTATCAGTGGGGAGAATGGCCTGTGTGGGCATAGGAGACCACCCTGTAAAGGCAAGGGAGAATTTTTACAAACTGATGAGTTTCATATCTGCCCGTCACACTTCCTTTTATTCACCCTTCATTAGAACAAGCTGGTTTCAGAATTCTGATCATGGTTAAAGGGACCTCCAAGGCTCCATAAACCTGCAGCCCTCCGGCCTTTCAAGCAGGAGGGAATTGTCAGGCTGGGGATTGATTCTCATTAAAATGCGGTTACCGAACTGAGTCCAGAATAAGAAGGCCCCTGAAATGTGGGTTCAAATTCTTCTCCCTCCGCCTCTTTTGCTCTACATGTTTTTAAGGAATAATTGATTTGACTTTTACTAAAATACAAAGGTGACATCTATAAAAGCACAAAGGGGTAAGTAATTTTAGTTAGGAAAAAAGGTTCAACAGTTCACCAAAATGCTTCAAAGTTGTCATTCTCCAGCATTTACTGTGCACCAAAGTTATTTTAAGGAAAAAGTTCTGAGAGGAGTAGAGAATTTTGCCTCTGTCTCCTCCCTTCACTGCAGGTTCTCTCTCTGTGAGAAGGTACTAAACACAGAAGGTAACCTTCCACACAGGTCTTCCTAGAAAGAAAGTTATGTCCTTTGAGTATGTTCCTGATACTTGAATAACAAGCAAGGGACATTGGAAGCACGGAAGTGTACGGATACATGATGTATCCGTACACTTCCGTGCTTCCAGACTCTGTAGGCCCCTGCGTGCTTTTGTTCTGGCGATAGTATTATTCATAGATGGTCATTGCTGTTACTGAAAGCTTTCCTCTTAATTTCTCCTTTGTTTCCTCTTCCTTTCCTTGGTTCCTAGTAATTTGACCACGACTCAAAACTGGAGGGGTGGGGGGAATCCCCCAAATCCGTAGTTTTGTGCTCATCGATACCACAATGGTCACAGTATCCTCCATATCATAGTCCTTGGGAGCATTTATATTGTTTTCCCAAACCCTGAGAAGTAGCTCACTCTGCCCACGGGCCCCACTTTGAGAGCTGTGGTGACCGTTCCCGTGGATGGTCAAGCACCATCTGGCTGTTCCCACACAGGAAGCCCCTCTGGCTGTACCAGGGCCTGGGCCAACCAGTTAGGACATAACACCCAAGGCCGGCCGGAGAGGAACATTGCTGTCCAGCTGTTTCTTCCCAAAGAGTAGTTTTTCATTTTAGAGAGAATCTTCATCTTTTCATAGTCTGCTCTTGACAGAGGTGGAATCAGTCCTTTATTTTTGAATTTTTCTTCCTGCTGTTTTTGCCACACGAACAGATAAGTTGGAATGGGAGTTTCAGTGTGAGTCCTGCCTTTTGGTTTCAGTGTTTGGTTTGCCAGAATTTGAGGGGCCCCTTCTTCCCCAGCCACCACCACCACACTCACACGCCTGTGGACGCGCACACGTTTTTGTGGTGGTGAGCTGTGAATAAGTGTACTAACTAGAGACAGATAGAGAATCTAAATTTTCTCCCAGAAGGGCACATCTTTTTCTATGGGGGAGAATCCCTATTTCCCCCCAGTGTTTTTCCAGCTGGAGGTGCTTGGGTCTGCTTAAGCCTGGCGGTTTGAACTGGGACCTCACAGGCACATCTGTCCTGTTCGCACAGAGGGCTGATGGGTAGGCTGTGAAGATTGCCTTAGCATTCATCTTGTCCCTGCAGCAAATCCACAGCGTCCCAGACAAACACTGTGCTACCTTCAGAAGACTCGCAGGAGATTCAAAGCCGTGGTGACCTGTTGAGATATTTGACAAACTCATATGAAGTTGTTTATTACTGGTTGGCCTCCCTCTTATTGTAGTATGGGCCCATTTTCTTCTCTTCTGGTCTTGGAGTTGGAGAGGTACTGGTTGGTCCCTGCTTTGTCAGAAATAGGTTTTTTTCAGGCTATGGTCCTTTTACATACTTCCCTCCTAAGTCCCTTACAGAACTGAACCTCAGCTGAATTCAATAAATATGTACAGTTGACCCTTGAACAACACAGGTTTGAACTGCACAATCAACCTAATTGTGGATTCTTTTCAATAGTAAATGTTATAGCCCTGCACGACTGCAGTTGGTTGAGTTTGTGGATGTGGAGGAACCCTGGATACTAAGGGCCAGTAAATTATACTAGGATTTTTAACTGCATGCATTCCTGAGGCCCAGGTTGTTCAAGGGTCTGCTTGTAGAATAACATTTATGTGCCAAGCCCTGGGTTAGATGTTGGGGTTCCTGCTCCCATAGGGATAATGTGAGAAGGACAAATGTAAAAATCATTATTACAAGCACAATATTTATTTGGAAGTGTAAAACATGGGGATTTACCCAACTTAGTTTCTTCCCAGTTCAGGGTCACCTTGAGCTCCTTCCTGGTTTTTCAAGTCTGTGACATGCCCTTATGTTAGCTTGGTATCATCCTCAAACTCAGCAGCTCTACCCCCTTCTCCTGGGGAGTATGAGAAATGTAAGCAGCACTGGACTAGGAATTGAAAGGTTTCTGAGTTCCAAGTTCAAATTCAGATAACTGCCTTATGTCCGGGGGCATCACTTAACTTTTCTGAACAACCAGTGTTTTCACCTGTAAAATGGAATTATCTGGCTTGCCAGCCTCACCGGAGCATTGAATGAGAGGGTCACTCATGTGATAATGTGGGTGAAAAAGATCTGTGAATATAAGAAAGTGCCATGTAAATGAACACGCCACATTCAGATTCTTTAATTACAGTCTGAAGCTAGTCTCCGGCTCCCGTCCAAGCAGCAGAACCATTCTTCTGAGCGATCAGGCATTTTCCTCATGAGTCCCCTGCCTTTTCTGAGGATTTTGCCAAGCTGGGAAAAGATAGCTCCCTGTCGCAGAGACCTCAGCCTGGCTTTGTGGAATCTGCTCTGCCTGCCAGAACAGACAGCCTGCTCTCCGTCCGGAAGGACAGTCCCCTATTCGTCCATTCTGTGCTTGGACCTAGAAAGGAGTTATCAGTGCAGAATCAAGTGCTACGTGGTATTTATTACCTCTTTAGCTTTCTCGCTGGGCAGCTCCAAGGGCTAAGGTTGGCTGCTCTGGGTGCAAGCTGGTTGACATGCCTCCTGATTCAATTCTCAACCCATCATTAACCTTGGTAATAAAACAATCTGTGAACAACCTTTGACAATAAAATGGGTTGATTCTTTCAGAACTGAGTACCAGGACATTCAGGCAGTTTTCTGAAAAAGTTGGTACATTTTATTTTGAAAAAATAGGGAAAAAAAAAATTATTCCCAGGGAGCAGTTTATAAGTAGTCTTTTAAAGTAATAAACATGAAATAGGTTTCATGATGCCCCATCATACAAGGACCTAGGGTGTCCCCATGTCTAACCTGACCCTCCTAAATGGTGGTGTCCTTGTCAGGATTGCACCTCATTTCGCTGAATATAGATTCCAGTATTTTACAGGATTACAGAATCCACTGAGATGGAACACACATTCTCCAGATTTTAAGCTCCTCTGCCCCTAAAGACAATTGGAAGAAGGTTTAGTCTGGATGCAAGAGGACAGACTGTTTCAATACATATCTTCCTTTGATTTCAACTAACTTCTATTCAGTTAATCTCAGTTAAAAGTTATCTATCAGATCTTCCTTGGTTTAAAGCAGAAGTAGAAATAATAGTAAAGATCCTTATAGGGATGTTAGAGACTGGTGAAGGTCGCTAAGAAAGTTTACAGCCATTTCAACAAGCTGCAAAAGCCATTTCAACTAACTGCTTTGTGAAGAAGTCACTTGGAGATGTGTCCACAGGATGTGCGATTTCCTTTCTATATGTTGTGTTCCCGAGGGCATGATGTTTCTTACGATGTTTTCAATCTCAATGGAAAATGTGTATTTTCTATTTCATATTGTCAGGATATCACCATTTCTCTCTTTTGTGACTATTAAGATTTTTTGAAACACATACACATAAGAATTAAGTTGTGTGAGCCTCTAACACTTTCATCTGATGTGATCATATCTCCAGTTTATTAAAGGGAAACTGATTTGCTTTCCAGACACTCATTTTCCAACTAATTATTTCCAGAAACATATGCTCTTCCACAGAGCAAGGTACCAGAACTTTATAAATATTTGACGAAACATGAAATCCCAAGCAATCAAATTATCAGTCTGTGCATTACCGCTTAGAGCTGTATAAAATGAGAAAGCTAACTTATTTTTGTAACATAACCCAGAAGTTTCTCCCCCGTGTTGTACTGTTATCTGTCTTGTTCAGCTTTTTCCTTTTTTTTCCCCCCAGTTCTTTAACATTTATCTCTTAAAGCACAAGGTATATCTGTCTGTGTTCATCCCCCATGGATGCTTGTTTAAAATGTTTTTTCACTTGTGTCTTCTGTTTTTACTTACATCATCTTTCACTTTACTCTGTGTGGGACTTGGTTTCTCACCTACTCATGTGCCATTAAAGATGCAGTATTAACAAATTGGCTTTTATAAAACTGTCAGTATTTGGTGTTGATTTTTGAAAACCTGAAGACAGCCTTGCAAATAAGTACTAAAACTGTACTAGCCCATAAAAAGTGTTTGCTCTACTCATCTGGCGTAGATGGCTAAATGTTTGGTGTGTTCACCGGGTTATTTGCTTATAACTCTTAGCTCTTTGGAAAGAGGAAAGAGGGGCTCTCTTTTCTCCCACCACTCTGACAATTACCAGGGAAAACTGTCATGCCCGTGTTCAGATGTGTTGAGAGGGCAGCCGTGGGGTACAGTGCTCTCCATATGCGTCCCTCTGCCTGGAGACCAATGAACAATTCCTTCACTGCTGCCTACCTCAGTGTGCCTGTTTTCATAAACACATCCTTTCCTGCCTGTTTCAGCTCCTGATTTTGCTCATGTCTGTTAAAAAAAAAAAAAAAAAAATGATTGCTGCTGTTGAATGCAGGTGCTATATATTTCTGGAAACCACTGCATCTCTACTGGCCGGTTCCTATGTAATCTCTGCATAATGTTATCCTTCTCTTTCTTCCATTTCCCTGTCACCAACCCCTATAGAGTCGGGATATAAGCCCAGAAGAGATAGATTTAAAGAATGAACCTTGGTATAAATTCTTTTCGGAATTGGAGTTTGGGAAACCGGTAAGTTTAATAGCTTCAGTGGTTATAGACACCTTTTTAAATAATGCTGTTGATGCATTTTTGCTGCCAAAGAATCAGATCTGTTTGTAAAGAGTTCAGGAAGTGGGGAACAGCTTCATTGGCTGTCAGTGGTGGGATTGTCTGTTCTCACTACAACCTGTGAGCTTTCCACTGCTTTACTTCACCAAGAAGGGACAGTGAGCTCTGGGAAATATTTCTTACTAGAAGATTTCAGGGAGACATGGCTAAATCATTGCTTGTCTTAGGACCTCTCACCACTAGCAACAAATATCACACACCTTGTAGATTGCATTAGGCTTCGGTTCAGTCCCTTGAACAAAGGCTTCACAGTGTGCTGAAGATAAGCAGGAAAAAGCATATACACTGAGAAATATACATTGTTCCTGTTTTAAATAGAAATTTTAGAAACACACATGTAAGAGAAGTGACAAAGCAAAAGGAAAAGGGTCTTTCTGTGCACAGGTGGTCTGAGAATGCTACCCTGTTACAGGCAACTTTTAGGGAATGATCTCTGTGAGGTAGGGATACTATTTCCCAAAATTACAAGATGAGAGTTAGGATTTCTAGCAAACTTAGTATTCAGCCCAATAGCCTGCAAATTTCCTGTGATGTATCCGAGTTGGCTTTGGTACAAATTGATTTTTGGCACTTCAGGGAGGATTTTCTTGGCCTTGCACCCAAAGGAGTATCAAACAGAAGGGAGAACTGAGCTCATTTTTCCACTGGACATGACTGGAAACTGACTTTAAAATTTCAGTTACTTTAAAGTCTCAATTATGACAGCTGCAAAAAGAATTTACAGGTAGAGGGATTAAGTGTATAAAAATAAAACATTTTATTAGATGTTTATGTGAGACTTTAAGCATTGAATCTGGCATTTGAATCACATGATTTAGAATAATAGTTGTGGGTTTTTTTTTTTTTTTTTTTTTAGTAGATAGCAATAACTTTATAGTTCAAGAAAATGTTAAATTTCATAGTACACTTTTCACGAAGATGAAGACAGAGAAATTTAGCTGGTGCTCTGAAGTGGCTCATTTGATTTGGCCATGATGAGGTTTGTTGGAATGTTCAGGCATTTTCAGAGTTAGGAGCACCTGACTTGTAAACACTCCATTTGTAGGAACAGGCAGTCACTTCGTCTTCTCTGTCACCTACTATCTGCCAGGCAGCCTTGGATGAACAGTGCCACCTAGTGGTTAGAAGCGAGGGATGCATCCAACCCAAAGTGTGCCCAGTCTCCTCCCCTCCCCGAAGCTTTGGTGCACGCCTCACTTCTCCGCTGTCTGTTTTTTCTCTGCTGTCCACCATTCACACATCAATGAAGTCGACCTCCCACAGTCTTTTCCACGTGCAGACTTTAGCAATATCCTAACCTTTTTCTTTTTATTAAAACCTGCTCAGTTGTGTCACAATAGAAAAAACCTTTGGGAATGTGTTCCCCCCGTCCCCCCAAAAGAGACGATGATTAGTACATGGAATAATAATGCCATACTTTCATCAGAGAAAGAAAGTGATATTAGCTTTATTATTTTTTTCAAAAATCCCATTTATTATCCAGGATTAGCTACAACTAACAATTTTTCATAAACTCCAGTTATAGGTATTTTTTTCCCCTGAGGGAAACCAGAATTTTAAGTCTTTGGTGAGGCTATAATTAAACATTATATTTTAAGTCAAAGAAGAGGAATCATCACACATGCACAACACCTAGAGGCAGCGGAAACCAAGACTAATTTATATTACAAAGTAAAAAATGCCAAATATTAAGAGAAAGTCATAGCATTAAATTGTTGATAATAAGGAGCCTGTGCCATTGATTTTTTTAAACCCTGTTGAGAATCTATAATTTCTAGCCATCTCCTCATTTGCCAAATAATTAGTTTAACTGAAATATTAACTTTTAGGGAAAGTTATGAAGCCATTTTTTTCTAGTTAATTGTGACTGGTTTATTGTTTTACTGAATCTGTCATTGTAATTAATACTCTTTCTGTTAGCAATTGACAGCATTTCAGTCACAGTGTGCCTAGATAGGCTCTGTGAATAGCTCAGTGAATTAATTGTTTCTATGGGAAATGGTCAGAGAAGGCAATGGCACCCCACTCCAGTACTCTTGCCTGGAAAATCCCATGGACGGAGGAGCCTGGTAGGCTGCAGTCCATGGGGTCGCTAGGAGTCGGACACAATTGAGCGACTTCACTTTCACTTTTCACTTTCATGCATTGGAGAAGGAAATGGCAACCCACTCCAGTGTTCTTGCCTGGAGAATCCCAGGGACGGGGGAGCCTGGTGGGCTGCCATCTATGGGGTCGCACAGAGTTGGACACGACTGAAGCGACTTAGCAGCAGCATGGGAAATGGTAGTCTGAACACCACACAGCCAATTCAGACAAATATTGAGAAAACAGTCCATCTGTGTACTGGGACCTTCCTGTAATTTGTGTTCTTACCCTATTGTCCCAACTGACTTTTAATTATTTAAAGACTTAGAGATGCTTTTCTCCAAAATGCCATTTTCTCTGAAGCCAGAATGTTCCTTACATAGATCTTAGACTTCTTAAATGGGACGACTACTTCTTGTGTAGGTCTTTTAAGTCATAAAAGATGATACTTTTGAAGACTTGCCAAAATAGCTTAATCAATGCCCATATCCTGAGGAATAGCATTGAGATGAACAGGTCCTTATGGTGTGAGGCATAAGGGTGAGGTTGTTACCTGGTTGAACCAGATTGATACCTGGATAGTACTCCCAGAGAGGACGATGTGATGGGGAGAAATTGTTTTCTTCTCTTCACTTCTCCTACCCCAATCAGCTCTGTGCCATTAAAGAGTAAGAGATAGAAATAAAAGGGGTATAAACCATGGAAGTTGTTTTGGAGGGTTTTTTAGTCATTTGGGAGCAGAATGAAGTTAAAACTCCAGTCAAAACGTGTGGATCATCGTTTCTCCTTTTTATTCCACGTGAACCTAGCACCCACTTCCCAGCAGTAAAGCCAGCCAGAACTGTAGATGTTTACCCTGCACATCTTTTTTCCTCAGCCCCTTCGCTTAGAGCCACCCTGATTTAGTGAGCTGAAGCTTCAGTAAACCCTGACTATGATACCTTTTAGATCTAACGAATTGTAGAGTATCCACTGATTTAAGACTTCAGGGACCATTCAGGGAGGATGATTTAAAACCAGTTTTATTTGTAAGCACTGTCTAATATTTTGCAGGAAGTAAATGAGTAGGGCTACCATCAGTGACTTGAAAAAGTCTCCATCCCCAATAAGATTCAAGTGTATTAAGTGCTTAAAGATGAGTGATAATTGTCAGTGACACTTAACAAATTGCAGAATATAAGCGTACAGAAATCACGTTACTGACCTGCTGATGTTAGTGGTGAAGGCACCTTGGAATCAGGTTACTTTTCATCTATAAATTCATTACAAAGGGTCCGGGTGTCAGCTTTTTTTTCTTCCTCCCTCCCCCGTAAAATTTCAACAAAATTGATGTGATTTCTGTAAGTAAGCTCAAGGTGAAATGTAAAACTAATTTGAATGCTGCCATAGAGTTGTTTATGATGAAATATGTGCAGAATGATAGGAGTTACTAATGAACTCGTGTCCTCAGAGGTCATTGTGTAAGAAATTTCAAGTCTAAGCAGGCAGAAGAAAAAGGTTTACAGAGTGGCAAAGAGATTGCAGGTTTAGATGTACCTTGTAACTTCCAGATGTCCTCTCCTCTGGATCCCTCTTGGGGCTTCCCTGGTAGCTCAGCTGGTAAAGAATCCACCTGCAATGCAGGAGACCCCAGTTCGATTCCTGGGTCAGGAAGATTCCCTGGAGAAGGGATAGTCTACCCACTCCAACATTCTTGGGCTTCCCTGGTGGCTCAGATGGTAAAGAATCCACCTGCAATGCAGGAGACCTGGGTTCAATCCCTGGGTTGGGAAGATCCCCTGGAGGAGGGAAAGGCTACCCACTCCAGTATTCTTGCCTGGAGAGTCCTCCTGGACAGAGGAGCCTGGTGGGCTACAGTCCATGGAGTTGCAAAGAGTCGAACACAACTAAGCAGCTAAGTGCACACACTGGATCCCCCTTAAAACAGTTCTCCTGGCAGATTGCTACTTTGGGAACGCAGCTCATTCTAACAAGAAGAGTGAAAGGAGAAAATGAAAATAACCTTAACAGTTCACTGTTTAAATTCAAAGTATAAACTCTTTCTTCTAAGAGAGATGGAAGGTCTGACTCTACCGTCAGCAAAGTTATCAAGTCTTGTTAAACTGTAAAAGATTAAAAAAAATGATCTAATGAAATTGTCTAATTATACAGCACAACATTTAACATCCGTTTTGTACATGGATTTCCTTGCCACAAATCACAGAAAGCACATTTAGCACTATTTACCGACCCTTGATCAGATCTCCAAATTCACACATTTGTGAAGACATGATAAAGTTTACAGTGGGAAAGACTACCTCCAAAGTGTAGGCTCACAGTGTCCGTCTTTGTTGGAAAAGAACAATGTGGAATTGAAATGTTTCTATTTTCATTCAAATTGGTGTTAATGGTTTTTCTTTGTTCTATTTAAATTTTCATTATTTCGTATCCAACAGTGATTTCCCTGAGATCTAGATGTAGAAACAAACCCCCCACTTCACGTTTCCAGCTCCCAAGAGTTCCGTGGGGTCCCCAGGCAGCCTCAGGAGGCGGAGTGCCTGCTCCTTCTGTTTTTAGTTCACTTTTCTGTGTTGAGACAGTTCTCCTAGTGTTGCCCCTCTTTGTTTGAGCCGGTCTCCATGTTTGTCTTTATGTCTTTATGCTCATTTCTTCATTTCCTCCTCTGCTTCCCGTCAGCCTCCCAAAAAGATATGGGATTATACTCCTGGAGACTGCTCTATCCTTCCTAGAGAGGATAGAAAGGTAATTCCGCTGTGCTCCTCCTGCGGGCTGTGTGTATGCTCTGGCCTGACTAGTGTGTGTGTGTTGTGGGGTGTTTTTCTTTTAATAAATCCCCTACTCCCCCCTCCCCTGGTTTTTTTTTTTTTTTGAAAAAACTTGATTATAACTTTTCATTTTTGGCTTGGTGATAAAACAGTTTAACAAAGTCTCTAAGACTTATACTAATACGTAGAGGTTTTAAAAGCAATTACTTATTCTACTGACATATAGTATGTGTCAGAGTCACCATACTCTGAAAAGAGAGAAAAATAGGTATTTCCTCAAAGGTAGGTTTTTGTGGTATATGTAGTTCCTCTCTTTAGCAAGTAGAGTAGTGTTTTGGAGCTCTGATTGCCACAGGATTTATATTCTCTCTGCCTAATGCTGCATTCTCGATTTTCCTGCCTTTAACTCATTTCTAGTAAGCTCTTGTATTTTAGTCATGCCCATCTTTGCCTTATTAATGTATGATACTAAACAAACTCATTTTTCTAATGTAACCTTCCATGCTGTCTGCCTTTCCTTCTAACTAAAACGCTCTTTCCCATCTTTTCTTTCTTGAACCAGACTAATCTAGAAACTGATCTCAACCTCTGCCAAACAGAATTAGAGGCAGATTTAGAAAAAACGGAGACACTTAATAAAGCACCCAGTACAAACCTGTCACAGGTATTTCTGAGTTTTTCTCATGCCCTCAGTTCCCTTTGCTCTCTTCTTTGTTCTGTGGTTTTTGATGTAGTCAGGGTGATGAATGGTTATGTTGGTTATTTTTAAGCTGCATGGCTCTCTGACTCCTGGTTTAGATCCCCTTACCTCCTAACTTAATTTTTGCTTGGATTTTTTTTTTTTTTTTTTTTTGAGCTTGGCATTTTCCTTACAGGGGATTTTTCATATATATATATATACACACACACACACACACATACATACATACATACATACATACACAGACTGGCTGGTGATTTAACTACTCCCCTGCCCTTACCATCCTCTTTCTTTGCTTTCAAGGGGTCACCCTTACAGCTCCCCTCTGCCTCCTTGGGTGTATACCTTCTCTGAATTTTCAGGGAGCCTTTTGTGGGCAACTTCCATATATTTTTTGCAGCCTGGGAGATACAAACCTCAGAGATCATTTTCAAAAACATAGCCGCTGTGAATCAAGTGCCTCTTATGTGGACGGCACCGTCAGTAGTAGTAGTATTTGTAATTTGCAAGGTCAGAAAGTTCTTAATGAGAAAATGTACTCCGGAGGCCAGACAGCCTGGCCACATGCATTTGAAACTCAGCCTGCGTTGATATTTTTACAGGGAGCTATGTCCCAGTGTGGTTTATTAAGGGATGTGTCAGAGAGAAAAGAGAGTCCAAGATAAATGGGCTCCCAAGGGAAAGAAAAATACCAAATGTTTGGAGAACGGCTCCCCATGGCTGCCTGACAAAACAAAGGAGACTCTTACCAGGAAAGGGTATCTTTACAGAAAATAAAAAAGGAATGCGGACACTGCTGAAGAGGCTAGGACATCCACAGACTGTGGCGGGAGACATGGAAAATGCTTGCAGACCACGTTATTCTTAAACAGAACTGAGACAAGGAGGGTCAGGCCACCAGTATAGGTTACTTGGGTGTGAAGTCACATAGAGCCAGAGATTCAAACCGGGTGATTATGTCTACAGCCAAGGGGGCCAGGATAAGACGGGGGAAGGAACTGTAAGCAGATGCAGAGGAGTTAGCGTTTGGGAGTCCAGAGTCCCCAAAGGCAGAGTTAGCCTGCAGGGACCCGGGGTTAGGCCCAGGGGAGTGCAGAAGATGAGCAACAGTGCTCGCAACCAGGCGGATAGGTGATGGGGTGGGGCGGGGCGGAAGGTAGGGGGCTGAGTCTCCACCCAGGGCAAAGACTGGCAGCAGCTGTCGCTCTTGTGGGAATGGAGGTCTGAGCTGGTTTTGAAGGAGAATTGTGGCTGTAGGTAAGTCCTGAAGTGAGCCAAGAGGCAGGACGGGAGCCCCAGCCAGTCAGCAGGCACTCTTTTCAAAGTAGCCTAGGGAGAGTGGTTCTGCAACAGGTGCCAGGATGGACAGCAGCCAGAGGTTACTGAGCTCATGGCAGCCTCCCTTGGGCAGAGATGGCATCTGGTACCCACAGCTCTGCCTGTGGCTAGGTGGGCCTGAAGAGGTTGCATGGATGGGTCATCTTGACACTGATTCAGTTATGTGTTACCCATGGCCCTTAGTTAAGGCATGTGAGATGTGCTGAGAGAGGTTCTAAGTCGGCACAAAAGTGGACACATTACCTTCAAGAACACAGCAGCTAACCACACTCATAAATAAAAGAGCTCCAGTAGTACATAGCAGTGCCTGGTAAGAGCAGAATGACCACTGTGGGCTCTCAGGGCTCAGGAGAGGGGGAAATCTTCCAGAAAATCAGGGGAGACTTCTCAGGAGTTAGGCCTGATCTTAAGGAATGGATGGAATTTAGGTACCTGGTGAAAGTGGGGGCCATCCATTGGAGGCATGGTAGAAGGCACAAAATATATTTAATATAGATTCAGGAATAAAGTAGATGAATTCAGCTATAATAGAACATTTTGGGTGATAATAGTGGGAGGCAGGTTTGGGAAAAGAGGGTTGACCCTGGGTTATAGAGGCTCAGAAAATATGGTTAATGGGATGATTGATTTTTCCCTCCAGTCAATGATGTAATTCAGGAAGTGTTTTAGGAAGCTTAGTGTCGTCACTCTCAAGAGGCTGAACTGAAGGGAAAACCTCCAGTTGAAGGTTGAGAGGGCAAGGAGACTGCCACAGCGGTCTGGGCGTGCAGGGGCAAGAGCCTGTGCTCCAGTGGCACCAGCGGGAAGCCAGGGGGAGGTGGATATGATAGAGAGCTCACAGAGGAAATTGCAGTGAGACCTTTTTTAAAAGAATTATTTAGCCAATGCCTTATTTTAATTAAAAAAAAAAAAACTTCCTTTATTTCTCTCTCTCTCTTTTTTATTAATGGGGGCACACAGCATGTGGAATCTTAGTCCCCAGATCAGGGATTGAACCCTTGCCCCTTGCATTAGAAGCACAGAGTCTGCAGAGTCTGAACCCCTGGACCCCCAGGGAAGTCCCACAGTGAGACATTTTAACTAATTGGTGTAAAGAACAAAGAACTGAGGGTAGGGATAGGAGACACAAGTGTCGGGTTCGGGGAAGGAAGCAGGAGGGATGGGGATGTCAGTATGTCACATAAGAAAAGATGGGGAGAAAGTGCAGAAGGAAGATGAAGGAGGTAGTTTCAGGTATGTCTGAGGTGTTGGCTATGGATCATATGGGGCTCTCCAGGCAACAGTTGGAAATGGATGAGAGGCAGGGGTGTTGAAAGTCAGTCAGTCACCCGAAGAGAAGTGCTGGGTGAAGCCCTGGGAGCGGAGCAAGGATTGAAGGGAGAGAGAGGATGGGGGACCAATAGCCCCCCATGGGGATCTTGTCTGACAGAGAAAGGAGGAGGGGGATCAGAGAAAAACAGCAAGGAGGAAACGTGAAAGGTGGGGGAAACGTGAGAGCTGACTGAAGGGTCTCCCCAAAATAGACTCTGAGGGAGAGTCAGTGCATCTGATAACCAGCAGGCTTCTAAACACTTTAGAGGTCCCCGGGAAAGTAGTTGATGGGAGCTAGAGTTATGTGGTAAAGAATCAGGGGAGCCCCTAGAGGTATGGCGCTGGCTGACAACCTGTGAGGGGGGAAGGCAGGAAGCTGGTGTTTCCAGAGGACTCAGCAGGGTTGTGCCGAAGCTCTTCCACCATGGAAACCTGTCATGGGCAGGTGCCGAGGGTGGGAGGCTCCAGGAGAGGATGGGTGGGAGAGGCCAGTGTGGGCACCGGGGCTGGACGTGGAGGGGAGAGCAGTGGTTTCCCAGGAACACTGGGGGTAAGGGCCAGAGGACAGCCGGCGTGAGCCCCCAAAGAAGGCTGCCTCCCCTCCCACCATCTCCGCCTCCTTTCCCAACCTCTTCCTTCTCCTCCTCCTGCTGTTTTCTTTCTCTCCTTTCCCCAAGTGCCTCTTCTCTTCCAGAGAGCTTGTTCTTGAAGTGGTTATTAGCAGAGATCGGAGCGTCTTTAAAAGTGAAGCTGTACATTGACTTATTCAACTACCATGTTATTTTAAAAACAAATACATCACACCCTTTGCCTTTCCTTCTGCAAGATGATAGACACCCTAAGCTCTGTAATTATGCTGCTTTTTATCTGCATAGAGCTCTTGGTTTTCTCTCTTTTGCATAGTGGCCTGTCATTTGATAACACGCTCTCCTCAGTGAAACAGGCATTGCTCCCCATTTCCAGGGGTAAATGAATGATCTAGAAGTATGGTCTTTTTAAATGCTTTTTTTTGGTTTGTTATGTACCTGATGAAGTGTTGGGTGACACTCTCTGGTTGTGGCACTTGGGTGCATGACGAAGTCTGGTGGGCTTGGCAAGGGGTCCGAGGGCTGGGGATAAGCTGGTGCAAGGTGCTGTCCATGTCACTAATGCATGTTGCGAAGTGGTGGGCCATCCACCCAGTGGGCCTGCGACTGGAGATACCCATGAGGAGTGGGCCGTCTCCTGACCCACGCAGAGAGCCTTGGGTGCAGCCCCCGGGAGGCAAAAGCCCGGAAATCCTCCTCCCAGAGAAAGAGCACCGCTGTCCACCTGCACTGAGCCCTTTCCAGCTCAGTTCGGCTCCCTGCCTCCCGGACGGCTTCATCTAAACTAGGACAAGAAAGCGACTTCTCTATTTTCCCCTTGGCTTGAAATAACTGAGTCAAAGTAAGTCTTTTTTTTTTTTGATGTTTACAGAGCTCAGCAGTCAGCCCGACTCCAGACATTTCTTCAGAGCCTCCTGGATAGTAAGTTATCATTGTTTACATGGCTTGATGTATGAAATGTCCAAAATGGGAAGGCTTGTGTTTTGTTTGTTTCAGTCTAGTTCCTTCGAATGATGTACAGTTTGGTGATAAGTAGCAATTATAGTCTTAAAATTATTTTTTTCTCTTCCTTTTCTGAATTAATGTTGTGATGTTTCATCTTACCTCTGATAAGCCTTTCCCTGTGTTGGCTTCTTTACCTTTGGCTGTAAGCTTATTTGTCTGAATTGAGAAGCTGCTTACTGGGAGCGGGGAGGGGTGTGTGACTGAGGTGCATCTGGTATAAAGGTGACTGGAATGAGGGGGGTGAAGTCTTCAGGCTGGACCTGTCACAGGAAAGATGGGGCCAACTTGTTTCATTCTCCGAGATCTGGGTTTATTCCCCTATACCAATTCTGGGAATTCTTCCTGGCTCGTGAATGCACAAGCCATGCACTTCCTCATAGGGTGACTGCCGGCCTCTCCTCCCCTCCCCCAAGCCAACCTACATCCTCTCCAAGATTTCTTGTCTCCATACTTAGCTATGCAGCTGTCAACCCAGCTGGAAATGTTCCATTGTTGCCCCACCCCCTTACAAACGTGTTGGTACCTCTTATTGGCACTTCCTTCTGTGCCTGTATACCTGACTGGTGCTCTTGTGTTTTTGTGACTACAATAAACTGTGAACCCCATGAGGGTAAGGACTGCATACCCGTAGTGCCTGGTGCACCCAGTAGGTGTGGGGACTGTTCGGGTAGAAGCAGCTTCTCGTCACCATGAGATTATAATCTGTATCTCACTCTGAAATATGACGGGGAGGAAAGGCTCACTATTATTCCCTGTTCCATTTGGGTTGGGTAACTCTGCACAGAGCAAAGTTCAGCTGTGCAGCAGATAGAAGCCTGACTTGGTGTGAATGCTGAGTTTATGGATTTGGGGGTCAAATATTACAGTCACTTGGGCATATCCAGTCTATCATATCTGGCCAGGGAAGACATTTTGCAAGAGTAGTTTCATTTGAAAGTCAATCATCTGGGATTAGGGTATGTTGGTGAGTGTGTTTCAGGTGGCTGGCTGACTGAATTTCTAATGATCTAAGGCTTTATGCCGGGTATTCTGATAGAAGCATAACATATAGCCCCCTAATAGTTTCAGGGCCAAAAAATACATAAATAAATAAAAAGGCAATGTGGCAACTGAATAAAATAGATTGTAGAGGTTAAAAGTATTCAGAAGGCAGCTTCCACAGGCTGTTAAGAACACAGATCTTCAATGAACAGGTCTTGAATGAAAGAATTTGAATGGTTGTTTGCACACTTAACTGTGTGCCAAGTCTTGTGCTTAGCGTTGCATTATACTTCACCTCATTTAGTCCTCAGCATTCTCGGATCAGCTGTTATTTTTATTCTGCATTTTATCGGTGAGGAAACAGGCACGTGAAGGTAGTGTGTGCCTGGCTTCCGCAGCTGTGCGTGGCAGAGCTACCACCAGCGTAGGAGCAATGACATGCTAGGCCAGGGAACTGCTGAGCTCTACTGGTGCCCTCTATAAACTCTCATCTGCACCAACATTGATTCAAAACTGGGTGTTAAATTAACCAAAGAAAGGCATGCTAGAGTTTACTGTTTTGAGTGACTAAAAAAAGAAAAAACAAGGAGCCATTTGTGTAATAGTAAGTGAGCAGGATTGAGGGCATAAAGAATGTTTTTTTGGCTGTGCCCTGTGGCATGCAGGATCTTAGTTCCCCAACCAGGGATCAAACCCACATCCCCTGCAGTGGAGGCACAGAGTCTAAACCACTGGACCACCAGGGAAGTTTCCATGCAGGCTTTTTAAATATATATAATTTTTAAAATTTATTTATTGGCCGTGCTGGGTCTTTGTTACTACACAGACTTCTCTGTGGCAAGCAGGGGCTACTCTCCAGCTGTGGTTTGCAGGCTTCTCATTGCGGTACATTCTCCTGTTGCAGAGCACAGGCTGTAGGCACACAGGCTCAGTAGTTGTAGTTCCTAGGCTGTAGAGCATAGGCTCGATAGTTGTGGCACACCTCAGCATGTGGGATCCTCGTAGACCAGAAATTGAACCTGTGTCTCCTGCATCGGTAGGTGGATTCTTTACCACTGAGCTACCAGAGAATCCCCTCCATGCAGGCTTTTTAAAAGAGGAAGTTGCTCTCGGACACTCTGAGTACTTGTGTACATAAAGCTATTTGATGTGTTAATTTATCAAGTACTCTGTTCTTGTGTTTCCCTGGTGGCTCAGGTGATAAAGAATCTGCCTGCAATACAGGAGACCTGGGTTTGATCCCTGGGTTGGGAAGATCCCCTGGAGAGGGCAAAGGCTACCCACTCCAGTATTCTGGCCTGGTGAATTCCATGGACTACATGGGGTTGCAAAGAGTTGGACACGACTGAGCAACTTTCATTTTCTGTTTGTATCATGGAAATAGGTCTCTGAAGACCTCTGTTTTTCAGTCATAGCCCAGTTCTCATCTTGACAGAAATAGATGAGCTTTTCCCTCCTGCTGTTCTTCCTTGTGGGGACTTTTCAGTAATTCAGGCTTGATTCTCTCCCAGTTTGTTCAAATGAGTAAGGTTTTTCAGTGTTTGCAGTTGGGGACGAATCAGCCTGAGTGCAGGGCCTGACATGTAGGAAAGTGTACAGTAAGTGTTTGCTGAATAAATGAATACACCTATAAATCTCAGTTAATTAGAATCCAGCTTGCTTAGCACTGAGGCAGGCAGCTTGTGAAAACGAATCATATGTGAAAGAAATGTTGTCAAGACTTGACTTAACTTAAGCAGCAGTGAAAGACAAGTCACCAAATGGCCCAGGATCAAAAATTCTGTGGTCAGTCCGTAAGAAGTGATGGTGTTGTCTTAAATCCACTTTCACATCTTGAGCAGACTGCAGTTTAGAATTTTTTTAGCATGATTCCTTATCACAATGTGAAAAGAACCTGGGAAGAGAGAGAAGGAAATTCACCCATGACCCCAAATATCTTAATATAGCTGTCAGTCTTTCATCTCAAAAAGTATCTTTCATACTTGTGATCATAGTGTATATCCCATTTTGAATTTTATTTCCCTGGAGTTATCAGATCTGTAAGTCAACAGTGTAGACTACTCATCATTTTCATCATGACTTAGCATTTTGGCACGAATATTTTTTTTTTTTTTTTTTTTTGCTGAAGAGCTTTATTTTATTTGGCCAGCAGGTGGCACTCAAGAACAAGCTGCTCTTTCTTCAGTGGTGATGGTCTACTAGAGAAATCACTTTTCCCCCTTAATCTAATTTTAGATCAAAACACAAATCATTAGGGTAGATTTACATGAGTGATTAGAAACTTCCCTGGGCCTTAAAAATGTCAGAAATCTGTGTGCATGTTGGCATTTAACTGCATTGAATCATTTATTCCACCAATGTGTATTTATTGAACAACAGTGCTAGACACCAGGCATGCAAAGATTCATAAGATAAACTGCCTGGCCTCAAGGAAAAGTGTCATTGGAAAATTACATGATCGTACATGGAGAAGGAAATGGCAATCCACTCCAGCACTCTTGCCTGGAAAATCCCATGGACGGAGGAGTCTGATAGGCTACAGTCCATGGGGTTGCAAAGAGTCGGACATGACTGAGCGACTTCACTTTCTTTCACTTTCACATGACAATCAGAATGCAGTGTTGTAAATTCAGAGATGGAGCCCAGGAAGTGTTTGAGAGGAAAATCAAAGAAAGGTTCTATCGTGCAGCAGCAAATAAAATGTGAATGACAGGGACTTCCCTGGTGGTTCAGTGGCTAAAACTTTATGTTCCCAATGCAGGAGACCCAGCGTCGATCCCTGGTCAGGGATCTGGATCCCACTTGCACAACTAAGAGTTCACCTATGGCAACTAAGATCCCACATGCTGCAATTAAGGCTCAGCACAGCCAAATAGATAAAAGTTTAAAAAATATTGTAAAAAAGTGAATGACAGTCACATTATATTATAAATACAAAAAATGTTTTGCATGCAGTACTCTAAGATTGTCTGAAAGTGAAAGTCGAGTCTGACTCTTTGTGATCTCATGGACTGTATAGTCCATGGAATTCTCCAGGCCAGAATATTGGAGTGGGTAGTCTTTCCCTTCTCCAGGGGATCTTCCCAACCCAGGGATCAAGCCCAGGTCTCCTGTACTGCAAGCAGATTTTTTACTAGCTGAACTAAAAGGGAAGCCCCTAAGATAGTCTAGATTCCCCAAAGTCTAGAGACAGTTTTTTTTTTTTTTTTCTTTTTTCCCCTGAAAACACTAAATGGTTTTGAACAGTGACTCCATGAGGTAGGAAATCTTTGTTTTGTCCTCTGTTTACTTTCGACCTAGGAGAATGATTGACTTTTAGTAGGTGCTCAGTAAATATTTGTAGAGTGAATAAAATGAGCAGTGGAATGACAAATTGAGATCTTCTCTAGAAATATCATTGGCAGTGATTTGCAGAGATGACTGGAGGAAGTGAGGACTGGAGACTTGGGCAGTGGCAGTGTACTTCCTGCAGAGGTGTAGTGGAGCAGTCGTGGGCAGTCCCAGGGGGGAAGAGAGCAGAAGGATTCATGTGACTGGGTCCAGGACAGGGAATAAGCAGGGCTTGGGACTGCTTAGGTCTGGGGAGGGAAAAGGAGGGTATTTCTACTGGCTTTCTGGCTTGGGTGAAGGAAGACGGAGGGACAGAGCTAGGATGGTTTGGAACAGGCTGGGTTCAAGATGTCTGAGGATCATGCGGTAGGGGATGTCTAGAAGATAGTTGAATGTCTGTCTGGAGCTCAAAAGAAATGTCTGTATAGATAACGGATCTGAAGGTGGATTTTGTGGACAGTCTCATCATACCTACTAGTTTTGCAGATGAAAGAAACTGAGGCTGTGAGAAACGGATTGTTTCCAAGTTTTTCAAGATAGCAGGCTTGCCTCAGCTGATCACTTTCCTCATGGGTGCCAGGCTGGACTCACAGCCTGCCAGGACCCAGCCTGCCTCCTCCAGAGCACACCTGGTGACACGTTTGGAAACAGTTGGCCCTGAGATGATTACTCTGTTCTCTCACTTTATCCTTCTAGTGAGTGTTTTTGTTGAATCCCTCTTGAAGCTCAGCAGTCAGCTCTGCATCTTAGTCAGGGGGTGAGTTCCCCACGCTATCTCCTCCTGGCTTGTTCTTTCCGAACCCAAAGTGGCTCAACTCAGACTACCAAGGGCTAAGCTTCTTTTTTTCGGTCTTACCATACACCATGAAAGATCTTAGTTCCCTGAGCAAGGATTGAACCCCAGGCCTCAGCAGTGAAGTCGCCAAGTCTTAACCACTGGATACCAGAAGATTCCTCTGAGCTTCTGAATTTGACTTGTTTTGTTGAGTAATCTGTGGCTGCTAGTCCTGACTGGCCCTTTCTCGATCAGTCTGACTGGTTTCCGCATCCTCTCTGATCTGTTGGAACACAGCAAGACCCAACAACTCTGTGACCATCAGCAAATACCTTTACCCCTCTGGTCCTCGGTTTTCCCTTGGAGAAAGTGGGACAGAGGATATGCCTTTCCAATATTAGGAGATCTAATAGAGATGATATATTTTAAAACATTGTTCAAGAGGTTTTAGATATTGTTTTTAAACAAGGAGCCCCTCAGTAGCAAAGTGTACACATCTGGAAAAAGCATGTTGGCTTTGGTATCAGAAAGAAAACAATTGGCTAGAGCAGATCCATTCTGAGAGGTTTCCTGAGTACTGGTTTGTTGTTCTGATGGAAGCAGGAAAAAATGGTGATAACGGCTGGATAACGGCCAAAGGTGGGGTGGCTGTGGGTTGGGGTGGGTCCTGATAACTGGTGAGGTAGAGGGGGTGTGAGGTCAGGCAGCTGGTTATGGCTGAGAATAAATAAAATATTGGAATGAATCAATGTTATCAAGCTGTTTTATATCTTTCAGCTGAAAAATCCATACTGATACTGGTAAATGGAATTCGGTAGGACAGAAAAGCAGCCTAGTGAGAGCCTGAGTGCTTTTGTGGGAGAAAGGGGGTCACTCCTGGTCTGAGTGTGTGTGCACACATGTGTGAGTATGCCCACGTGTCAGTGTGTCTGTGGGTGAAGGCATAGAAAACTGGAATTAGGGGGAGGGGAGGGTTCAGTGAGTAAGTGCTCTTAATTTTTTCTGTGCCCCACCTCATTCCATAAAGGATTTGTGGTAACTTGCAAAAACACCTAGACTTTGAACAAGATGAAGATAAACAAGTGATAGTTGATACTCCATAATGCATGTCCTAAGGTGCTGATACAAATTTTGAAAGCAATGGATGGAATAAGTGCACAAAGAATGCCAGTTTCCGGTTGCACTTGGTGGCTGATTTTCCTGGAGACCCAGGACAGCTGGGCAACTACCTTTTGTTGTTCAATTTCATGCTTCATTGGTCAAAGCACTTGTGAGGAACAACCTAGAAAAGTTACGCAGGTGCTGGACTTGAAATGGCCAACTCTGGCTGGCGACATGTTAGAAGCTCCACTTATGTCCTTGACTCTCTCCTCTTGTGTGCAGTCATTGGGCCCCAGAACCCCCTCCTGTCTGACCCTGTTCTGTGCCCAGGCAGTGATTCTCAGTTATTCTTTGAAAGCACAAATGCAGTCATCTCAGAGTACCTTGCTGTTGGGACACAATTCCTGAACATTCTGGGGCCCCCGAGGGCCTGTGTTGTCTGTCAAGCTCTGTGGCTAAATAAGAATGCCGTTTAGGAAGGACTGTGCTTGGTGAGGATTCCAGGAGCTAGGTTTCCTTATCCTCAACTGGTAATGTGCTTTTTAGAAAACTGTTAAAAATACTAATTGCTGTGGTTTTTTTTTTTTTTTTTTCCTTCTCTTTTTAAAAATTTCATTGTTCTCAGTGTATATTCTTCCAACTTCCATGCGGTGAAGAGGGAATCCGATGGGGCTCCGGGGGATCTCACCAGCTTGGAGAATGAGAGGCAGATTTATAAAAGTGTCCTGGAAGGAGGAGACATCCCCCTCCAGGGCCTGAGTGGGCTCAAGCGGCCATCCAGCTCGGCCTCCACTAAAGGTAATGGGGTGTAGCCTGCAAGACTGGCCCATCTACAGTGTTATCGGGGTGTCTCTTGGCCATCTGTACCCATTCCTAGGGTGATGGCAGCGAGAGTAAACCTCCAGCTACCGGGATCAGTGTTGACTTGTTCAGATCCATTTCCAGGTCACTGAGCCCTCCCGGCCCCCTTCCTGAGTTTCTCACCGGCCATTTTTCTTTCTGGTTTTAATAGTTCCCTTCCTTTGAATCCCCACCTTGCTCTCCCTGAAGCATCTCTCTCTCTCTCTTTTTTGTTCTGGTTCCCTTTTCTTAGAAATTAGCTGAGCTTTTCCTAATTCTAACAGGGTGGCCATTTTTTGTTGCATCTTTGCACCTGCTTTGCAGCACAGATTATTTTGCTTCCGGACATCGACTGGAAATTAAAACAAAAGAAACCAAAAAAAAAAAAAAACCCCACCAAAACCCTTTGACAAATAAGCATGTTCCCTCTCCCCCTTTCTTTCTTTCTTTTTTTTTTTTTTGTAGCAGCTTTCAGCTTTAACCTAATGGGTCTGTTTATTTTATTCTGCATGCTTCCAGTGGATCGTAAAGGTGGGAATGCTCACATGATTTCTTCATCTTCAGCTCATAGCCGAGCAGTTCACAGTAGCAGTGCGTTAGGCCCTGGGTGTAAGCACAAGAAGCCCCTGTCCGCTGCGAAAGCCTGCATTTCAGAAATCCTACCCTCCAAATTCAAACCCAGGCTCTCTGCTCCCAGCGCTCTCTTGCAGGATAGGAAGAGCATCCTTCTGCCGTCAGAAAAGGCTCAGAGCTGCGAGAATCTTTGTGTCTCGGGTTCTTTGAACGACTCCAGAAGAGGCCTCCCACTGCCAGTTGGGGGCAGCGTGGAAAACCTGCTCATGCGCTCGCGGCGGGACTACGACGGCCGCTCGAGCAGCACGCTGAGCCTGCAGGAGTTCGGCGCCGCCGCCAGGAGGCCCTGTCCGCTCTCGAGGAAGGCCGGCCCGCAGTTTACCATGCTCTACCGCGACATGCACCACATCAACCGGGCTGGACTCTTCCTGGGGTCCGGCTCCTCCTCCAGCGTGCGGGATCTGGCCTCCCACTTCGAGAGGAGCGGCCTGGCGTTGGCCCGGGGCGAGCTGGGCACCAGCCAGGAGGGCTCGGAGCACATTCCCAAGCACACTGTCTCCTCCCGCATCACGGCTTTCGAGCAGCTGATTCAGCGGTCCCGGTCCATGCCGTCCCTGGATCTGTCCGGCAGGCTAAGCAAGTCCCCTACACCCGTGCTGGCCCGGAGCGGCCTCGTGTCCGCCCGCTCGGCCGAGTCCCTCCTGGAGTCAACCAAGCTCCGGCCCCGGGAGGTAGACGGGCTGAGCTCCGGGAGCATCATCTATGCCTCCCCGACGTGTAGCCGGATGGTGGACTCCGCCTTGGGCTTCCGGGGCCTTGTGCCTTCCGAGCCCCTCTCCGCCTGCTCGGACGAGCTGGACCGCTGCTCCAACGTGTCCAGCGACAGCCGAGAGGGCAGCAGCGGCAGCGTTCACGGGGACTTCCCCAAACACCGCCTCAACAAGTGCAAGGGCACCTGCCCGGCCTCCTACACCCGCTTCACCACCATCCGCAGGCACGAGCAGCAGCAGGCCTCCCGGAGGCCCGACTGGCGCCCGGATCCCCGGGGGGACAAGGGCACGCTCCTCAGGAACATCTACCTAATGAGCCCCCTCCCCTTTCGGTTGAAAAAGCCCCTCCAGCACCCTCTCAGACAGCCTGGCCCTGGGGACTTCTCGGGCCAGAAGCCAGAGCCCCCCAGTCAGCCCCATCGGGACGAACCCCACTCCGGGGGGAGGCCCTCGGTGCCCAAACGCCTGTCTTCCCGGCTCACCATGGCCCGGCTGAGCCGGATCTCAGAGCCCCCTCAGGAGAGACCTGCGACCCCGGAGGTCTGCCCGCGGGCCTTTAGTAACGGGAACTCTGTGCCGTGCTCAGACCAGGGCCTGGACAGAAACAACAACCCCCGCGGGGAACTGGGGGCGCCCCTCGGAGGTGGCCTTCCGTGTGTTTGACCAGTCTCGCCTCACCCATCCCTCCATTCTGCTTGCTGTGTTCCCTCCTCCCCTGTGCCCTTGGTGCTCATTTTCTGGTCCGTCCTTTGTTTTCTGTTTGTTTTGCTTGGCAATTAATCATGGCTCGTAGTGGCTGCTCTTCTTTAAAAACAGATTCCCCCATGTCATTTAGACTAACCACCAAACTGTTTCGAAAGAAAAATTGGCCGTTTAGCTCATCTGAGAAATTTGTTGATTTGAACTCCCTGAACCCCTTGCAGTTCACACCAATCCTGACTCACGCTGAGGTTTTTTGAGAGGCAGCCTCTCTCGGTGGCCCTGTGTGTGTGTGTGTGAGTGTAGTGTGTGTCCTGTAAGACCCTGCACGCCTTATTAATAGGGACACCTTTCTAAGATGGTCCTCTCTTTGCTCACTTTTGGCCTCTCATTAGTTTTCTGTGTATGAAACTAGTTCACAAGTAAATCCAAAAAGCAGGAGGGGGAGGGGGTTTGGTTTTTTTTCCTTCAGAATTTGGATACTGATCACCAAACGACAATGGTAAAAACTTGATATTTATCATGGATGAAAGGTGAAATCTTTTCCCAATCTGGTTTCCCACTAAATCTTTGCCTGTTTTAATTCTGCTTTATTGTTTTGAAGATTCAGAGTCACCAAGGCATTTTATACCAGCTGATTACTTGGAATCCACAGAAGAATTTATTCGACGGCGTCATGATGATAAAGAGGTAATTGCCACCTTTGAACTCTCTAAGCTCTTGTGCAGACAAAAATAGTTAGGGAGGTGACATGACCTAGCAGTTAGAATCAAACATAGGGATTTTCACAGGTGACTTTTTATATGACATAGGCTCGATCACTCCTTTTTTAGTCCACTTCTCCCAAAAGTAGGACTGATTTTTTTCAAGACACTAACTTCCAAAGGCCACGTCCAGCCAGTCCTACAGCCCAGGAGGTTCAAAAAGAGGTTGCCCACCTCTGCATTCAGCACCTCGAAAGGGGAGCACCCTCACCCCCACTTTATTATTCTCCAAGGAAGCTTACCCTCTATTGACACAAAGCACAGTTCATATTGTGAGAAGGATGCAATAGGAGAAAGAGGAAATGTAAAAAGAATAATGACCACGATAAATACACTTTATAAAAACATTTTGAAGAAGTTGCCTTTAACTCAGAGATACCCCAAGAACTTCAGGATCAGCCTTTGTCTTGCAGCTGCTGAAACACGTGCACAGCAGTGATCTGACTGGTGGGGCCAGGAAAGGGGCACATTCTCTTGGGATTTAGGAAGAGGTGGTTCTGTATATCAGCTAAATGGGCAGAATCACAAGCTGCTGTTGTGATGAAGTGTTATTACAAGATGTGCTTTCTAGACTTCACATTCCCAGAAGAAAGGGTCCTATTGATTAAACAAGCTCTGAGGACCGTTTTCCTGCAGTGAAAAGACGGAAGAATTGTTTCGAGGCTGGTGGCAGGAGGGGAAGGTGGTCATGTGTACACAACTGTGTCCCCTTCCCTGTAAAGTCCAAAGCCCTTTTCCTGTGTTCTGTTTCGTTGGGGTGGTTTCAGAGTCTAGGGGGGTTTTTATTAAGGATTTAGGGTTGGGCTGACATTGAAGAGAGCTGGAGGGTAACAGTCATGCTGTCAGCTGGAGAGACAAAAGACAAAAAAAGACCACAGTTCTGCCCTTCTCGGGCCACCATACAGACAGCACTCAGTAAAACATTTGCACCTGTCTGTGAAAAGATAATCAAGGAAGCATTTGATGAACAGAATTATTTGTGATAACAATGTGAAAAGGTCACAGTGCATGTCCATCAGGCCACAGAACAGACTTCTGTTTGTCACTGTCGCTGAGATATGAGATTCCACCTATTGAAACCTGGCCTGCAATGATGAAGGGAGGTGACATTCCATTTCAGGAGTATAAACCCTAGCATCCAACATGGGAGGTTTTGTAATAGAATTCTCACCTACCATGTGGGAGGCAGGTTTTACTTTGCTGATACAGTGATTCAGAGGATGAGCAGCTTGTTTCCTGAATATACTGGCTCACAGATCCTGGTGTCCTTATCCCTGGTTTTTGGCTTATATATTTAAACTATGGAAATGATGGATTTACTGAGGTCAGATTCAAGCTGGGAGGGGAGCTCTGCTCCATTTGCACCCACTCATATTATAATTAGGCCATGCCATGTGGCATGTGGAATCTTAGTTCCCCATCCAGGAATGGCTTGTGCACCTTGCATTGGGAGCATGGAGTCTTAACCACTAGACTGCCAGGGAAGTCCCACAAGTGGCTTATTATTAACATTGATGATAATGCAGTTCAGAAAACAAGAACCTGTCAGTCTTGGAAGGGACATCGGTGGTCATCCAGCCAATTCCTTTGTTTTATCCAGGAAAGGACTGCCATAGGGTACTGGCTAGCCCCAGACCACATAGAAAGTTACCTTGTAACAGAGGCAGGGCTGGAAACCAGGGCCCTATGGTGTTTCACAAAGCACTTTCTCATGTCTTTTCTCACTGAATCTACCACAACTTAACCTGAGTGCTGGAAATCCCATAGCTATTTGACGAGTTACTGCTTTATCATTGGTAGACCCTAGAGAAGAATAGAAAGGTGGGCCCACCCTCCTTTGGAGCTAGGTGTCACTTAAGGCATTTCACTACCTGCTAGGAGAAGGCTAATGCTTTACTGAGAATGCTCAAAATGATCAGTTCTAATGAATGCCTTCCTGCAAGCAATATTAATTCTGGGAATGCATGATTGGTTTAGAGTAAGAAAACATTAAAATTCTCTTCTGTAGGGTCCTTTCAGTAGTTGGTGAGGACATTTAGTTAAATGTAACATTGTTTATTTTAAAAGGCCTTTAAAAACAGAAATGAATGACTGTTTCCTTAATTTAGGAGAGAATATTTCTTCTAAACTCAGGTACCTTATTCTTAGTTTACTATCTCCTGTACGTATAGTCCACAGCACTCCCTTAAACTCAGCTTCATTTCTCTAAGGAAGAAGTAGTTGAATAAAAAGTACATTAGGATAATAAATGATGCTTTCTGTCCATCACATAAATAGGTTTTGGTGCACATGCTAAAGCCTCCTAAAATTGTACTCAGAGGAAGGGTTGGCTGGCCTAGGAGGAAGGGTGCCATATTTTCTGAAATGGGTATTTCTACTCTCTTGAGCATATTCAAATTAGCAGAAATAGGAAGCACAAAATGACCTGCTTGCCACAGAACCCCTTAGTAAAAGCCCACAGCAGTTTTAACAGGCCAGATGTGGGCAGGAGGAAGAGCCCTCCCTGGTTCCACTGTGGGAATACGCTATGGGAGCCTCCTGCCATGCTCCATGCTCATGAATGCTCCGGAAGGACCCCTGGATGATGTGGCCTCGGCTGCCTTATATCTGGAGGCAGGACGCTGTCAGCTCAGCTGAGGGATGGTCTGCAGACATTGTAACCACATGGGACCAGCCTTCAGTGCTGCCTAGATTTCTTCTGCAGTGCCATCTCCTCCCTACACAGAGCACACAGTGGGTGGTTACAGTGGGAACATAAAGCCCCTCCAACATCTGTTTCCTCTCTATTGACCCAGCACCTTTTTCCTTAGTTGTTTTTGTTGGCAGTTTTCCAATGCCCTGGACCAGATGATTCACTGCCCATTTTATGCAATTTCATGGCAGAAACTTTTAGCGGACCAGAGACGACTTAAACGCGAGCAAGAAGAAGCCGATATCGCAGCTCGACGCCACACGGGCGTCATTCCAACGCACCATCAATTTATCACTAATGAGCGCTTTGGGGACCTCCTCAATATAGACGATACGGCAAAAAGGAAATCTGGGTCAGAGGTCTGTTTTGGTTACCTCGATCTGCTGCTTGACCCAAAGCAATATTTGCCTCCCCTCAGCATTGCCCTCTGTAGGCCAAATTAGTTCTCCAAGCAGCGTCTGTCATCCTGGCTTCCCTTAGGCTTGCTTTGGCTCTTCTGTGGCTGGTCAGAGGACATGATTCCGTATATGTCCTGTGCTCTGTATGTCCAAGCATGCCTGGCTGCGGGACTGGGATCCACTGGCGCACACTCCGAATGCATGCCTTAGAGCATCGGCTGCCTTCATGAGTCCCGTCTTCTCCATCCGCATTTTACCATGATACTGTGTTGCCTGTGCGTTCTGCTTAGAAACCTGTACCTTAGTTCATATGCATTAGTGGCCATGGTGTGGACAATTACAAGCTTCTTTGAAGAGATGGTTTAGTGAAACTTGTATTACATGCTGTACTGCTGCTTGGTATCCTACAATGATACAATTGAAGTGTTCAAGAGAACTGAAACCTCACTGAGGAATTTTGAAAGCCAGAGAGTTTTGCAGTTAGGGCAAGCCATGGAGGCTAAGAACTCTCTGAGAGCCATTTCCTCCATTCCCTTAATTTGGACATTTCTCAGCTGAGATTACGAAACTTAATATTATACAAGGAACAAAGAGGCACAAGCCTTTAAAGTGATATTATCTGGACCTTGGCCTCCTGTGCAAAGGTCAGCATGTTGAAATGCTCATGCTGGCCAAATGCTGCATTTTGTGTCAGAGTTTGTTTTGCCACATGACCCTTAAGTAGCCCTGCCTATGATTAGCTCCTTTTGGGGAAGTGTGTGTGTCTGGGGTTTGGGCAGGTGGGGATGGAGGAATGGGGGAGTGACACCAAAGTATATACAGTTTGATAATCGTTCAGTGTAACAGCTGATTAATATTCATGTCTCTGTCTTTCGAGTGACAGAAGCACTACTGGTTATTCTTCAAATGGTTTGGGTTTTGTTTTGTTTTTTTTTTTTTAAAGGAGTAGAAGGTGACTGTGACAGAGAAGAGGGGAACCAGGTGAAAAGGAAAGCTGGAGAGGGGAAAGTGGCTCTAAAGTGATAGAGAAAAATAAAATGTAATTTAAAAAAAGGCAGAAGTTATCAAGAGTAACTCAGATGCAAGGAAAAGACAGCTCCCAGCCCTCAGCATTCCAGCTCCTCCATACCACTCTGCTCTGAAGGTTCTGGTGACGGGTTATCCTTGTTCCCGGACCTACCTGGTTGTGAGTGATGGAGGAGGTGGGAACATGCAGAGGCAACCTAGGACTGCCTACTCCTTGTAGATAATACACGCAAATGAAATGCAACCAGGGCACAGTAACCATAGACAGAGGCAGCTGAACTCTGCCTAACCCACCTTGCATCCCTTCTAGAGCAGAGGTTCTCAAACTTGAGAGTGTCAGAATCCCCTCAAGGCTTGTTAAAATACAGGTTGCTGGTCCCCATCCACCAAGTTTCTGATTCTGGGTTGTGATCTGAGAATTTGTGTTTTTGAGCAGTTCAGGGACTGCATGTTGAGAATCTCGGCCCTAGATGCTGACTGACAGACATCGGAAGACAAAGACCAATGAGTCCTGGTGTTCCAGACCATGTAGATGTACCTCTGTCCCATTACCAATGTGTCCCAGTGTACTAGTCTGTGTAGATGTACCTCTGTCCCATTCAGTAGAGTTTGGGTGACCACTAATCCTGTGCAGGACCCTATGAAGGGACAGAAACAAGACTCAGACTGTGCTCTTGGGAAGCGGGCAGTCTACTGGAAGAGGCACCCCTCTGTTGTAGTAGGTAACACGATGCCTTGGGAACCAGAGGAGGAAAAGATAGATTCAGCCTCAAGGGGATGGAGGAAGATAAAGAGGGAAATGATGCTTTATATAGGCAATGATGGGAGAAGGCAATGGCACCTCACCCCAGTACTCTTGCCTGGAAAATCCCATGGATGGAGGAGCCTGGCAGGCTGCAGTCCATGGGGTCGCTACGAGTCGGACACAGCTGCGTGACTTCACTGTCACTTTTCACTTTCATGCATTGGAGAAGGAAATGGCAACCCACTCCAGTGTTCTTGCCTGGAGAATCCCAGGGACGGGGGAGCCTGGTGGGCTGCTGTCTATGGGGTCGTACAGAGTCGGACATGACTGAAGCGACTTAGCAGCAGCAGCATAGGCAATGATGACTTATATTTGATGCAATCTGTTTCTCAGTCTTAAATAACGTATGGGTTCCCTTTAAAGACAAATTTTCACCAGCCCAATTGGGTTGACCTAAGCCAATTTACAGATTAAATAGTAACCTGTACACCTATACAATTTTTATTTGATAATTATTAATTTAATTGAGAGCTGGTTAATGTTCATGTCTCAATCTTTTGAGTGACAGAAGGCACCACTGACTGTTCATCACATGGCTTGGGTTTTACTAATTGATAGTTGATATAATTTCCCTGAATTCAATTGTCACTCAGAGTATGAATATCATGCTATTTTGGTATAAATTTGTTTTTAATTTCACACAGCTCTGCAGTTGGCTGTCATGAGGTAACCAGCCCCCTCCCCTTTTTTAAATTGGAACCACTGTGACATTTGTGTCCTTAAAATGTTGGTCATTTGGCCTTCTCTGTGAACTTGTCATCTGTAAATAACTCCATGATTGTTCTTTTCTTATTTGCTTACAGTGGTTAAATTATGCTTTATGGTCATAACAGACACAGATGCAGACATTGAAATTCTGACATTGGTTATAAGGTTGGCATTTAGCTGACTTCTAGTATGTATGGGAGATAGACAGAAACAGCACTTGAAAATGCAAAAATAAAAAATTCCTGCAGAGAATTCATAGCCTTAAAGAAGGTCCCTACAAGACCCCAGCTCGGGGAGCCTGATAATGTGGGGGTATTTCACTGAGGGATCAGGATCTCAAACTAAGCTTGATGAAGCTTCTGAAAGTGATTTTTTTCTCACCTATATTCCCCTCTGCTTTGTCCATGTCCAAGTAGGAAGTATGTAACTTCATATTATTTCCCTAGACTAAAAAGTCATAGCAGTTGAGTAGGTTGGAGCTGCTCATAGCTGGGGCAGAATTATACTGGCGGCTATGCACAGCTTGCTCACTTGATTTCTCCCCTCTGTCTTTGTTTAAAAAAAAAGTAACTATTTTAGTGGCGGGGAAGAAAGATGTGCAAATAAACATGGTAAGTAAAGAAGAACCTTTTCCTCTCTTTGCTGGAATTGGTGATGAAGAAATTCCAGACACAGAAGGGTGTCTAGACAAGATGCAGCAAATAGATTTGCCTGACTCGGACAGGAAGAGTGTCCTAGGAGATAAGGCAGTTAGATATGAGTGGGGAGAAATTACCCAAAGACCTTAACCCACCTCAGGCATTGAGAGTTGACCTGAAGGACAGTTGAGAGACTCGGCCAACTTCAGAGTGAGGCAGTGATATGATGGAGGCATTTGAGGAATGTTATTTGTGCCTCTGAGTGACAGCAGATTAGAGTGAAGAGAACTGAAGTCAAAGGAAGCTTTGTGCTTGTGGGGACCAGAGGTCGGACCTGAGAGGGGTTGTGGAGGGGACTGAGGGAGAGTTGGTGTGACTTAATGACAGACTCGATGAGAAAGTGGAGACGGGGCTGCGGATGACTTCCAGGCTTGGGAGACTAGGACGAGAGGGCTCCCCAACAAGAATGGGAGCCTTTGAGGAAGAGCATGAGCTGAGGGCTCGGTATATCTGGCTTTTTGGATGATTTCACAGACGTTGAGAAATATATGGAGTTGGAGGTGATGTGAGAAGTCAGTCAGGGTTCATCTACTTGCAGGGCATAATTTAAGTCACACAAACAGAATGTGTTCCCCAAAGAGGAAGACAGTAGATAAGGAATGTCTCAGGACTTCCAGCTGCTTGTTTGTTTGTTTTTTAAATAACGGTGTCAGCTTTGAGAACCGGCACTTCAGCTTTAGGACTTTTCTAACCATCTCTTCCTCAAATCTGGCCCTCCGTAGGGAGATCCTCGAGCATGGCATAGCTGACTGAATATTCATCTAGTGCTCTGCTAAGGTCAGACAAGTGGAATTCTACCCATATTTCAACACCAGAGTAAACTGGTTAGGGTGGATTTTTCTGCTTTGCTTTCTGGAAACTTGTAAACGTGTTCTTTTCATTGTACATGAATTGCGATTTTAACTTGCAATTGTTTCTTGTGTTTAGATGAGACCTGCCAGAGCCAAGTTTGACTTTAAAGCTCAGACACTAAAGTAAGTGCCATTATCCAGCTTGTTTCTTCTGGGGACAGGGTGCCTTCCTCCTGACCCTGTGCTTTCATCGTACCATGTTGCCTCCCCAAAACTTAATAATAACGCTTTCTAAAGAGAAAATGAGAGATCCATAGACTTGAATATGTTAAACACCTCCAGTCACTGGGTTCTGTTTTCCACCATAAATGTTACTCAAAAAAGTGTTCTGGGGAAGCACTTGATTCAACCAAGTTAAACAGGTTTCTGTCCCACAGGACTTCCTCCAGGGTGCCAGGGTGCTGAAGTGCTGATGAGTCTCCAGAAAAGATCTAAAAAGTGTATCACATTATCATTTCACAAATCTTGTTACTATCAGACCTTGCCACTGGTTCCTTGGGGATTGAGTGTGGTCCATGGAGCAGGAAGAAGGCATCCCCAGCCCCCCACGATACATGACCTCTCAGCCTCTCATGAGTGTCCCCCTCCTTGCTTACCTGATGTGGCAGTGTTGGCGGCGGGGTGGGAATCACAGCTCCCACCCACCTCCATACCTGCGATCACTTAGGGTAGCAGAGTTTAGAAGCTGTAGATCTCCCACAGGGGTTGGTATTCTGAGGATTCTGCTCATCTGTGTGTCCGTAGTTGAGGGTAAATGGAGGGGGGAAATTCAGAACTCCCCTGAGAAGGGCTATGGCAAAAAATTGACCAAAGACATTCTTTTTTCTAGAGACAAACGCCCTGGATTCCCTTCACAGGCCTCTTTAGGTTTAGAATCCTGCCTGCTGGTGCGAGACCCACACAGGCAGCCTTATTCTTTGATCCAGCACAGGGCTGACTCTGTGTGAGGTTTTCTGGACGTGCCCCCGTTGTCTGGCCAGTACCCCTTTATGTACTGTGGGACCACCTGGCACACCACCAAGCAGGCACACCACCAAGCAGGCACACCCCCTCCACACTGCAGTCAGAGACCTGTCTTTCCATGCTGTTTGTTTGACGCACATGGAAAAGATCAGGTCATTTTTTCTAATGCAAGAAAATTTCAAGTTGCAGTTTTTGTTTTGCTTAAAATGTATCTATTATCTTTCTGTCTCACTTTTAAAAATGGAGTCCTGGTTAGAGATTAACATACTATTGGGGCAAACAAAGGGATGTATATGGAAAAGTTGAAAATGGGCATGAAGAGGGAAAATCCACTTTTCTTTCCAAGATCCCTTTTCTGTGTTGAAAAGGAAGTGAACTAACATTTACTGACTGTTAACTATATCACAGGCACCAGGCTAGGTCTTCTATTTGTAGTTTATTGCTGATTTATCCAAAAACTCTGATTATTAGCTCCTGTTTTCTGAAAAAGAAAGTATTGGGTTGGCCAGAAACCCAATACAGTCGTTTGGGCTTTTCTATAAAATGTTTCTTGGCTTCCCTGGTGGCTCAACTGGTAAGGAATCTACCTGCAATGCAGGAGAGCTGGGTTCAATCCCTGGGTTGGTAAGATCCCCAGAGAAGGGAAAGGCTACCCATTCCAGTATTCTGGCCTAAAGAAATCCATGGAGTGTATAGTCCATGGGATCACAAAGAGTTGGACACAACTGAGCGACTTTCACACAGACATGTAAGATGTTTCTGGCCAGCTCAACATCTCAGAGGAATTAAGTATCTTGCCCAAGGTACCAGAGCTAGTAAATGATATAACTGGGTTTTGAACCCAGATCTGCCTAATTTCAGAGCCTTTCTACTGCATGATGCTAGAAGAGTGTATGTATGTATGGATAATGAGATTGGTGGATGGATGGATGGATGGATGGGTAATGAAATGAGTGGGTGAGCGGATGGCTGAATGGATAGAAGGACAAAAGGATATCAGGATGTCACAAATACTGATGTAACTTGCCCCCTTTAACCCAACTCAAAGTCTCCTTTTGCTAAAACACGAGCATCTCAGTCTTATACTCATTGGAACATCTCCTAAAATGCCATGACCCTCTATCCACAGGGAGCTTCCTCTGCAGAAGGGAGACATCGTTTACATTTATAAGCAAATCGATCAGAACTGGTACGAAGGAGAGCATCACGGCCGGGTGGGGATCTTCCCCCGCACCTACATCGAGGTACCCTGGCTCTGTCTCTTACTCAGGAAAGACTCACACATGCCCAGAGCACCATTTATCTAACTTGTGTTTTGTTTCCTCCTTTCCTCTCATTTCCTTGCTTTCTGCTCTTTTCGGTTCTCCTTTGCCTCTTTTTTTGCGCCCCCCTTTCTCAGCTTCTTCCTCCTGCTGAGAAGGCTCAGCCCAAAAAACTGACACCAGTACAGGTTCTGGAATACGGCGAAGCCATCGCCAAGTTTAATTTTAATGGTGATACCCAAGTAGAGATGTCCTTCAGAAAGGTAAGCTGCCCTCTCATACTGCACCAGGGGACCCCCCACTTGGGGGGGCGCTGTCATCGTGGGGATGGGGTATTGCAGTGCCAGCCAGTCTGGCAGGGCTGTTGCACACCCAAGAGCTGTGCCCCATGAAGAATTGCACTGAAGACAATTGGGGGATTTCTACAGTGAAGTATTAAAGAACAGACCATACATTGAATTTACTGATGAAAGGTAGTATTTCTGAAATCATAGACCCACCTCTTTTATAAACTGTATTCAGTGTTTATTGAGCACCTAGTAATGTGAGAAGTGCTGTGTTGGCAACTAGGTTATACAGCATTAATGGGGAGAAGGGAATGTCCTAGGATACCAGAAGTCTGAAAAACTTTGAAGCCAACAGTCATAGGTTATCAGGCATGCAGCCTTTGGGGAGTTAAATAATTTTTCAGAGCTGTGATTTCTTCCTATGTAAAGTGAAGATAAATGGCCCTCTCCCTGAGCCACCACGGGCAGATTAAATGAAGCAGCCTCAGGGAAGCCCCCAGTGTGACACGTGGCACCTAGTTGGCCCTCAGTGAGCAGGAGATGACAATGTTATCATTGCCTTCAAGGTGCTTGTACTTATTTTGAACACAACTAAGCCAGGCAGAGACACTGTTCTTCCTAGGAATTCAGAAACTCTGTATATGTCAAAATTCTCTGGCTGGCTGAAGGTACTAAAGTTAAGAATTTTACTGAGGATTGAGGGAAGCAAGGCTATGCCTTGAAAAAAGATGAACCATGTTATAGAAAAGAGAAACAGTGGAAGCAACCTAGTTGCCCTACATCAGGAGACCAATAATTAAACCATTATATTATATACAGTAGATCGCCTGCAGTGGGCCATTAAGCTGTGCACCGCTAGGAAAAACAGAATTATATTTCTTGATAAAGAAGGATGTGTACTGTATGTTATTCAGTACCAAAAAAGCAAATTACAAAAGGGAATACAGTGTATATTGTTTTTATAAGAAAAAATATATTCAAGTCTAATTCACATGGAATTATCTGTACCAAAATATTACCAGTGGTGACCCTCAAGTGATAATATTATGGGTAGTGATTATTTTCTGCCTTACGTTTATGTTTTAATTTTCCTGTAATGATACAGGAAAAATACAATTATATTAAAAAAGAAAAAGAATCCCCAAAACCTTTACCTTAAAGAAGAAGATTGGATATCTGTCTGTTTTGCATTAAGTGAGTCAAAACCACTAGATTTGGGGAATTCCCTGGTGGTCCAGTGGTTAGGACGATGCTCTCACTGTCAAGGGTCTACGTTCAGTCTCCATTCAGGAACTATGATTCTACAAGCTTTGTGATGCAGCCAAAAAAAAAAAAGAGAGAGACATTACATTTTCCTGTTAGCTTGGGGGAATGAGTCTGACCTTCTTTAGCGAAATACGTGAAGACCAAGCTTAACAGACTCATAGCAGTTCTAACTGCTGTTAGCATCTCCACCTCAGTGGTGATTCATTTCATCCAGGATGAGCACGGAAGGTTTTTCTGACCAAAGAACGTGAGAAGTAATGCAGGAGAGCACAGGGTACAGGCAGGGACCTCAGACGTGCTGAGGTCTGCTAGGGCAAGGACCACTGCCTCACTGTGTCTTGCAGGGCGAGAGGATCACGCTGCTTCGACAGGTGGACGAGAACTGGTACGAAGGGAGGATCCCAGGCACGTCCCGGCAAGGCATCTTCCCCATCACCTATGTGGATGTGATCAAACGGCCACTGGTGAAAAACCCCACAGATTACATCGACCTGCCTTTCTCCTCCTCCCCAAGTCGCAGCACCACTGCAAGCCCTCAGGTACCTAAGCTTCTCATCACTGGTTTTCACACTCAGCACGACAAATCTAAGTGCTAATGGCACACAGCCCCTCTGGGGTGGGTCTGCAGCAGTGCAGAGAGTATGCATTCCAGGGTTTGTTTTCATGTGTACAAATGGCGTTTTTCAAGAATTTGCTGGGAGAAATATTATCTGAGGGAAAAGGAAGCACTTAAGGTGATTGCTCTGGGGACAAGATGATTGGGGAGAGAAATACCTGTCATTATCAGATGGTCCAAAACTCTGTTCTGGCAGCATCCCATGTTGACCAAAGCTGGTTGTCTGGGTACCACCACAATCCCATACATATCATGGCCAGTATGGTTCTCTTAGTCATCTTACTGGTCAAGATTGGCCTGCAGAACACAAAGACTGAAAGAATTTCACATCCTTATCCTCAGACACATAGACCAGATTCAGAGTATTCTTTGCAGTCAAGAACCGGGTTGCAAAAGGAATTTACAGCATCTCTGTCTATACTGGGCTGAAAGAAAGTAGATTTAAAAGCATAATATGGTCTTTGCTTCCTAAATATTAATTATGAACAAACTTATTCTAAACTATAAATTATTCCAAACCCATCCCCACTGTCCCAAAGCCAAGGAAAAAAACCAAACCTTGGGTTCAGGAGAGGCACAGTGGGGTGACTTCTGTGAAAGACTGACCCTAAGTGGTAAGTTACAGAGAGGATGGTCAGGGGAACAAGAGCAGGACCCGGGGGCCCAGGGTCCTGCCTGGGCCTCTCTCCTCTCATCCTCCTCTCTCACTTGCCATTGCTGACCCCAGGAGATGGTTCTTGGCTGAAAGCATGAGACAGGCTGACCCAAGGATTCTTTGCACAGTGAGATGTAGATCCCGTGATCTCGCAGGGAGAGAGTGTGAGCCGGGCGTAGGGCACTCTGCTTGGTCACAGCATGAGGAACACAGTTAGATTTTATGCTTGACTGTAGCCAAGTGCAACTGTGAAACAAGATGGCTACACTGCTCCTACACCTCTCTGGAAGGCTCTTCACTGAGCCCCCTAGAGAGAATAAATGCCCAAGAAGGGCCAGAGTGGTGGAAGACCTTTGTAAACTCTCTGTACTCAAGTATAGTTGACGTACACTGTTATATTCGTCTCGGTGTACAACACAGTGGTTCAGCCAGGCCACCTTTCTCTCCTCGTGGTTCTGGGTCAGGCTTCATTGCAGAGGCAGTTGGATGGGGTGGGGGTAGGGAGCTCCCAGTGTGTCCCTTTAAATCTGATTCTGCAGACCAGCCGGCAGCATCTGTTTCTGTCCTGATGGGACCCTTTCTCCCGTCTCCATGCCACCTGCTTCTCCATTCTCCCCCGCCTGCACACACCCATGTATCCACACACACGCATCCGCATCCACATCCAGGTTCTCTCCCAGCCCGACCAAGTGATTTCCTTTCTGGACACCAGCGTGCCCTGCTCATCCTCTCCATTTCGTTCCTCTCCAGACATCCCGTGTGATTATTTTCCTCCTTTATTCTCTGTGCTGACACTTGTGCCTTTTACTTCTTTTGTTTTCTTCTCTCTCCTTCTCTTTTGAAGTTTCCCAGTCACAGCAAGCTCCTCATGCCGGCCCCCTCATCTCTGCCCCACCCCCGCCGAGCCCTGTCCCCGGAGATGCACGCTGTCACCTCTGAGTGGATCTCATTGACTGTAGGGGTCCCTAGCAGGCGTCCTCTGGCTCTGACACCACCCTTGCCTCCTCTGCCCGAGGCTTCTATCTACAGCAGTGACCCCTTGGCCTTGTTCACAAGGCCCAGCTCCTCGCTGCCCCTCAACCTTCCCCATTCGGGCTGGTCGGACCGGTCCACTCCACATTCTGCGGTCTCCCCGCTGGCCCTGCCGCCTCCGCACAAAGCCCACTCCCCAGCGCCTGGGGCCCAGGCCTCCTTCCACGTCAATGGAGACAGTGGTACCTATGTGCCACCTCCGGGGGTCCTCCAGGATAGCTTCTCCCAGCCGTGGCTTGGGCGATCTGACAGGGTCATCTCGGAGCTTAGTGACGCCTTTAGCAGCCAGGGTAAGCGGCAGCCATGGCGAGATGGAAATGGAGCGCGTGAGAGGAAAGCAGAGAGGGAGGCGGGTGAGAGATGCCCAGGTGGACCTGCCATCTCTAAGAAGAGCTGCTTGAGGCCATCAGACGTGGTCAGGTGCCTGAGCACCGAACAGAGACTCACAGAGCTCCACACCCCAGAGGAGAGCCGGCCCCGCCACCAGCCCCTGGGGGGCCCTTTCTCGGGAAGGGAGGCTGAGCGCTCAGAGCTGCAGAGAGGTGGTGAGCCGGCCGCTCGGATGGGTGCGAGCCAGGTAGGCCTGCAGCATGACCATGTGTGCCCGGGCATCTCGGGCAGTGGGGCAGCCTCACCCACAGCCAAGTGGATGCCCACAAGACCCGTTTGCTTGTTTGGAAACAAAAATATGACCCAGGAGGGAATGGAGGGGTCATCCATTAGGTTGTCAGGGCTGGAACAGCTGGAGGCCAGGGACAGTCTGTATTCTGGCCTCTCGAAGTGATTCCAAAGTAAGCCACACTGTTGGGTACCTCCTGGCCTGGTGCAAAAACCCGCAAGAAGGCAGGCCTTCCTCCTGGCGCAGTCGCGCCTGGGAGAGGACCCTCGGCTTGCTCTAACACAGCTGAGAACACCAGGCTTCAGTTTGGCTCCGTGTGGTTTGGTTTTGTGTGCGCTGCGCTGTGTTTCCATAACCCCTGGCGCTCTGCCTGCCAGCACTTAGCCCCGCTGGGTCTCGTCCTGTCCTGTGTCTGTGTGGGAGCTGAGCTGCTCACTGATGGGCACATACGTTTTGGTTTTGGGGGGATCAACCCAGTGCTGGGATCCTTGAAGGACAGGCCAGGTTTTTAGGCAACTGTCCCATTTTCTGTCTGGGACAACTACAAAGATTTTGGGGTCTGGACTGAGGTGGCTCTAGGATGTTTTGAGAGCTTAAAAATTGGGGGCAGGTGGCGAGGAGGTGAACGTGGCAATTAGATCATGGTTCTAATACTGGCTATGCTGTTTAATACCCCAGAATTCAGAGCCTTTGGGCAGCTTCTCCAAAGTAGCCGAGTCTGAATGCCTGCTCTCCTCTACCCTCTAGTGATTTGGAATTGAGTTACTTTCCCCTTCTTAGCCTCAGTTTCCTCATCTGTAAAATGGAGATAACAACTACCTCACAGTCAGGTTGAGAGGATTTCACAAATTGATGCATGTTAAGTGCTAAGCACAGGGGCTGGGAATGGAACACATCAGCACTTTATAAATGGAAGCTCTCCACCTTGGAGCATCTGGAGCTGAGAACATTCTAGAATGTCTTTTGAACCAGATGGAATTCTTGAAGATGTCTCCAAGCCATTTATTATCTACTGTGCACAATGCCCATGGTAGATGATGATGTTTAATCTCAGTTTCCCTTTAAAGTGTCATTTACTCAACAGATACTCATTTGAGGGTATACCTACCTCTGGGCAGGATACAGGGTTTCCCATTCTGCCTTTGAGGAGCCCTGTGCTTCAGGAAGACTGGCACACACAGCTGCAGAGGTTTGCCTGGAGGCTGCAGGAGCCTGCGGCCTGAAGCACAGATTTGGCCCCACCTGCGGCCCCAGCCTGATGATGGGGAGTGGGGCGTCATTGCTGTGGGGAAGGACAGCGTGTGATAATGGTCAGTAGTCAGGCTCTACCTCCCCACCGGCTTTCTCCTATCCAAAGTAGGAGTGGAATTTGTCTCTCAATCACAGGACAGTGTAAGGATTAAAGGAGGTAGGTGTGGTGCCTGGCAGGCCGGAAGGCTCCCTGAAGCGGGATGTTGCTCCAGCTCTGAGGCCAGTGCTGAGGAAATACCTGGGGAAGGCTTTGCCTGAGCAGGTGTTCCTGGAAGGCATGTTCTGTGAGGAGAGAAGGGTGTGTCCTGTCAAGGAAAGAAATAATTTGCTAGGGGAGAGGCAGTGAAGTGACTGATGGAAAAGAAGTCAATGTCTCAACACAGGAACAGTTCTGGAAAGGTTCTAAGTCAGCCCTTGGGGCCTGGAGACCTCCTCATGGTTGGCGGTGAGTCATTGCGGCCCAATGCCAGGATCCAGTATGGACAGGAAGCGCACATGGTGCTTGGAAGAGGCTGGGAGTGGACACTTCCCATTCCTAACTAGGAGAGGGTGGTGTGCTGGCAATACAGAAAGCCAAACTTGTTGAAAACTGTTTCCTGATGGGCCTCCAGACCCCAGGTGCACCCCTTCCCATCCCCTCCCTCCTGTTCTCCCAACAAAAAGCTGGGCCCTGGCCTTGCTCCATGTTGAGAGCTGGGGGGGGTTATGTGAAAACGGCTGCTGCCCACCCACTCCCTCACCAGCTCCTTCACCTTCCCGTCCTAGAACTGGGACCTGGAAGTCAGCTTGGGAAATGAGGTCCTTCCAAGGAAGCTTTCTGCCTCTCTTGAGGCCGTCTTGTGCTGACAGAGCACAAGATGGGAAGGGCTTGAATGACAGGTATTCTCTGGTGACCCAGTGACCTCACTCTGTGTCACTTGAACAAATGCATTCCAGACTTGCTTGTATTATCAGAAAAACTGTCAACTGCTCTTGTCCTTGCTGGGGGTGAGGAGCTGAACCAATAATTCAACTTTGTTACCAATGTTGGGAACCTAGGTAGATATTCTGATCTATAAGTGAAGGGAATCTAACCGGAGAGCAAGAAAAGACATTCCAAAGTGTTTTGACCATTTCCTCTTCTATTTGAGTGTCTAGGATGTTCCAGGCACTGTGCGAAGTGCTGCAGGAGGCAGAGAGGGGTGAGCGTTGTCAGGGGCCCCCCTGCTCTCAGGAAAGTCTCTCCTCCTTCCTGGGCTTAGAAGGCCTCATGGAACTGGCTGTTTTGACAGCTAAGCCAGCCTCACCCTCCCCTCAGTCTCCCCTGCTTGTGCGTCTGGAAAATTTCCACCCGTCCTTTACTTCTCCATTCCTTCCTGGAAGCCTTTCCTGCCAACTTTCCCCTCCCCCTGTAGGACTAGATTAAGTGCCGGACTTTGTGCTTTCACAGCCCCCAGCACCTGATCTTAGGGGCACTTATCAACTCTATTGTATTTGTCCCTTTATCTGTCACCCTCAGAGCGCACGGGACCAGGACACCTGATTGAGGAAGGTGCTCAACAAGTATTTGTTGAGTGAAAGCAGAGATACGATATGAGTGACCCCAGCTAAAGGAGTGTAGGTCTTTACTGGGGGATAAGACATGTTCACAAAAGTAAGTATAAGGTAGACCAGGAAGAAGGGTCACAAACAGTTTCCTTGGGGAGTTCAAGATGAGAATAAGCAAGGGAGGTTGGTGTGGGGTGAGGTGGACAGATTTCAAAAGAAAAGTGACTTTTGATTTGGAGCTTAAGGAACTGGGAGTTTTATGATAGGTGAACAGCAGGAGGGCAGCATTCGAAGCAAGCAAATAGCCTAGCTAAGCCCCAGGGGTAAGAATGTGAAAGGGTATGAGTTCTGGTTTCGGTGGGGCTTCTGTGGTGGGGCTTCTGTGTCCGCCGGTGGGTAGAAGGGGCTGTGAGCAAAGCTTGGAGGGCTGGTTGGTGCACATATGGATACTGGTCAGCACCTCCTCACAGAGTGGCTGGTCATCCTCCACAGGTCCTGTGACCCTTGCTAACTGGTCATCTGCATTCCCTACTTGGTGCTAGTCCCTGTTCTGCTGCTTTCTTTCTCCTGAGTCACCTGTCCAGCCCATCCCACGACCCCCAACTCTGCAGATGTGTGAGCACTTCCTTGTGAAAGGGTTTGACTTTTCACTCCTTGTAGACTCCCAAGCTGGTGTGACATTGGGTCGGTTGCGCATGTTTTTAGCTAGGAGTTCTCTGAACAGCAGAAGGGAGTGAATGAGGGGCAAGGGGCATTTAGGGGAAGCCAGGATTGGTGGGAAGAGTGCTGCATTCAAATTTAGGGTTCCTGGGCTCTATCTCCTGCCTTGCCATGAGCCTGCTGTGTGTCTCTGGGTGAGTCACTTCCCTTCTCTGGCTTCACCATCCATAGACAAAAGATCCAGACAAAGCTGACTTCGTTAGTTTTGATAGTCTCTGATTAACTAAAAATCCTGTGTGCATTTCAGTTACAAGGAAAGAGAAGAAAAAATACAAAATTTTAAGGAAGGGGGTTTATAATAGACCTGTGCACCTTCATAGTGGAAAAACAAGTGTTTCCCTTTGTTTTTTGAGGGACAACTAATTGGACAAACATATACAAAATGCCCAAGAGTTTGGAATTATCAACCAAGTTCTTGGGTTTTGTTGAGCATAATTTTGGCTAGGAAGATTTAGGACAATTGGTCAAGAAAGTGAAGGGGAAGATGGTCTTGGGATTCTCCAGCATTCATCAATATTTTCTGAGCCTTCCCCAAGAGAGAAGTACTGTTCGCTGACTAGCCTCCAGACTTGGTTGTTAGGAGCTTCTATAACTGGTGTAAGAGATCCTCATAGAATTTTTGACTTTAAAAGAATCTTTAAAGTCACTCCAGTGACTTGTAACATTTTCTGGATCACAAAACTTTTGAGAATCTGAGGTTATCTGAGTCTAGGCCAGCGGTTTGGGAAAGAGGGTGGCACACACACAATTTTGCATAATTATAACAGTATAATCTGGGGGAATAATTTTTAAATAAAAGTATTCAGGAAAGCTCTGTGTCCTCAAAGCTTCTGAGAAGCACAAGAACAACACTACAGCCTTAGAGAAAGGAGAGCGGGAAGGGAAACAGGACAGAAAATTTGAGCTTTGGTGAACTCAGAGGGAACAGCCCTTATACATGGAAACTAGGTGAGTTCCCAGAACTAAGATAAGAAGAAAGGTGTAGGCCTGCCTTGAGCATAGAAATCAGAAATAAAAGGGAAAGCATGTGATACAACTTACAAGAATGAAAAGGAAATTTAAATGTTAAAACACCTACCTAATAAGGGGAAACATTTTCCTTTGACTCACTGAGAAGGGAAATCTCTAAATATACATAGAGTGTTCAACAGTGTACAGGGTGGGGAGAGACGCTGGTTGCAGTTCTTAGAAAAATCACCAGCAGGTATGTATACGCTCAACAGTCGAGGCCCAGGGAACTAAGACTTGAGGTTTCAATCATTTCAGTTCAGTCGCTCAGTCGTGTCCGACTCTGCGACCCCATGAATCGCAGCACGCCAGGCCTCCCTGTCCATCACCAACTCCCAGAGTTCACTCAGACTCACGTCCATTGAGTCAGTGATGCATCCAGCCATCTCATCCTCTGTCGTCCCCTTCTCCTCCTGCCCCCAATCCCTCCCAGCATCAGAGTCTTTTCCAATGAGTCATCTCTTCGCATGAGGTGGCCAAAGTACTGGAGTTTCAGCTTTAACATCATTCCTTCCAAAGAAATCCCAGGGCTGATATCCTTTAGGATGGACTGGTTGGATCTCCTTGCAGTCCAAGGGACTCTCAAGAGTCTTCTCCAACACCACAGTTCAGAAGCATCAATTCTTTGGCGCTCAGCTTTCTTCACAGTCCAACTCTCACATCCATACATGACCACTGGAAAAACCATAGCCTTGACTAGACGGACCTTTGTTGGCAAAGTAATGTCTCTGCTTTTGAATATGCTATCTAGGTTGATCATAATTTTTCTTCCAAGAAGTAAGCGTCTTTTAATTTCATGGCTGCAGTCACCATCTACAGTGATTTTGGAGCCCAGAAAAATAAAGTCTGACACTGTTTCCACTGTTTCCCCATCTATTTCCCATGAAGTGATGGGACCAGATGCCATGATCTTCATTTTCTGAATGCTGAGTTTTAAGCCAACGTTTTCATTTTCTTCTTTCACCTTCATCAAGAGGCTTTTTAGTTCCTCTTCACTTTCTGCCATAAGGGTGGTGTCATCTGCCTATCTGAGGTTATTGATATTTCTCCCGGCAATCTTGATTCCAGCTTGTGCTTCTTCCAGCCCAGCATTTCTCATGATGTACTCTGCATATAAGTTAAATAAGCAGGGTGACAATATACAGCCTTGACAAACTCCTTTTCCTATTTGGAAACAGTCTGTTGTTCCGTGTCTAGTTCTAACTGTTGCTTCCTGACCTGCATACAGGTTTCTCAAGAGGCAGGTCAGGTGGTCTGGTATTCCCATCTCTTTCAGAATTTTCCACAGTTTCTTGTGATCCACACAGTCAAAGGCTTCAATATCCACCCCTAAAAGAGGTGTTAGGAGAGAAATGGAGGATTTCAGTAGAAACCCAGCTCATGCCAGCTGCAGAGCATAGGGTGAGCTAAGGTGGCCTCTTGATCAGCACATCCATCCAGCTATTTGGATATCTCCCTCTGGCAGAGCACAGCCCGGCAGATCAAACATGACAGGAGGCATGGGACCCGGAGTCAGAGAGACTAGCGTCCACATTCTGGCTCTTCACTTCCCAATTCAGACACACTGGGTCTTAGTTTATAAGATGAGGTAAATATTGACCACTTCATTGAGTTATTATGAGGAGTTCATTTATTGAGTTAAATGAGGTTTTCTGGAGCTGAATGCACCTAGCACACAGCATGTAATTGGGACTCATTAAATATACTCTGTGATATCAAGGTACCAGGGAAAAGAAAAGTAGTTTATCTTCCTTACTCCATTTCACCTAAGAGAGGAAGATGGGGTTGGAGGAGAGAAGAAAGTAGAAGATAGAAGAATCCTTTTACTGGATTGTTGCTGTTGTCGTTGTTCGGTTTCCCAGTTGTGTCTGGCTCTGAGACCTCGTGGACTGCGGTGTGCCAGGCTTCCCTGTCCTGTATTGTCTCCTGGAGTTTGCTCTAACTTACATCCATTGAGTCAGTGATGCCATCCAGCCAACTCATCCTCTGTTGCCCCGTTCTCCTCTTGCCTTCAGTCTTTTCCAATGAGTCGGCTCTTCACATAAGGTGACCAAAGTATTGGAGCTTCAGCTTCAGTATCAGTTCTTCCAATGAATATTCAGGGTTGATTTCCTTAAGTATTTGCTGGATTACTCACACAAATCCAGAGTTTAGAAAATTTAGAATTTTCACCCTGTAAATTAGTGCTTCTTCTTATTCTCTCACCTTGAGTACAAAGGCATTCCCTTGGAAAGTTTTGGTGTCTCCATACTTGGATACACATTTGGCATCCGTTGTGTCATTGTTTTAGGAAAGAAACAGACCCCACCACAGACTATATGAGAAGGTTAAGCATGTAAGTTTAGTGCTGTCATCAGGTTCAAATTACATCAAAGCCTGTCTGTGGACTGAACTGCAAGGAGATCGAGTCTAGGTGGTAAGCAGTTGAACTGATGGGTTATCGTTTGTTTTGTTTGCAAGCCGGGTTCTTTTTCTTAGTACAGCCAAGAGAAGGGCTCAGGGGAGGCAGACTATTCTGCAGACCTGCTGAGGCTTCCTAGAGCCAGGAGCCCGAATCATTCAGGTCTCCTGCCTCCTCTGGCAGTCTGCCTGTGGTCCTCCAGGAGCTGTGGCTCTTTCTCTGCCTTCAGGGCAGTCCCTCACCTCCCACAAAGCCAGAAGGGAACCCTCCGGACACCCTGGAGGCTGCAGTCAGAGCCGCCCTCCACCCCGTCTCCAGTGAGCAGTGAGGAAGTGCTGCTCCTTCGAAACCAGGTCAGCCCGGCCCAGCCTTTGTTCTCAGTTCATGGGATGCACGCACACTAATGACTACATAAGAACTTCAGAGCCAAAGAGGATATTTATGTAAATCATGCCCAAGCCTCTTATTTTACTGAGAACTTGAAATCCAAAGTTAAGCATTTTGCTCAAGCGACAATGAATTAGTGTAACAGTCTGTCCTGGAACCCTCCCTTCCAGTCCAGTGTCCCCTGGGAGGCCAGCGTTAGTCACCAGAGAGTTAGGGTCTGAGGAAAGGAGACGGTTTGGAGGGGCTCACCGTCTCTGAGACTCATGACACTCCTAGAAGGGCTCCAGGCCATGTGGAGGTGGGGCTTCTCTGTCCTGCCCACAGCTCCAGGACTTCCTGCTGGCCTCCAGCCTATGGACATTTTATTTTGGGCTTCAAGGCTTTGGCAAACACCCAGAGCTGGAAGAGAACGCTTAGTAACTGATAGGAGCACCAAGTGTTTTTTTGTGGATCCAGAGGGATTAACAGCCCCCAGAGACCAGTGTCGGGTTTCTGAGGGACTGCTCGCTGTGAACTGGAGGTGGAAGGGCTGCAGGGACACACACAAGGTTGCTCTCTCGGAAGAATGAGACACAAGCTCCAGGCCAAGAGGGCCAGCTTGTGTGTGTCTGCGCAGATATGGAAGAAAAGCAGTTTCTGGATCAGTAGCTATCACCTGCTAACTGTTGATGGGGCTATGCAGGATGTGCTGGGGTGGAGGGGTTGGTGGTTCTTTTTCTAAACATGTGAAAAACTGGGATGTATTTCCAGGAGTCTGAAATGTCCTTAGCATGAGATAATAGTCCTTTTATCCCTAACCCTGGCTGAGATCGTGATTAGAACTTTGTCTGCTTTGGGGCTTAAAGAAGGGTGTACACTGAGACCCAGGGAGGGTTTAGAGCAGCACTGGCCAGCAGGAATATAAGTCATGTATGTAATTTAAAATTTTCTGGTAGTAAAATGGAGTGAATGAAATTAATTTTAGTAGTATATTTGACTTATTGACCCAACATATCTAAAAGAGTATCATTTTAATATATAATCAGAATAATTGTTGAGATATTTTAAATTCTTTATACTAAGTTTTGAAATAATGTTGTAAAAAATACTTTTGTAAAAAGTGCAAATAATTTTACACCTACAGCACGTTTCTTACTGGCCCCATCTCAGTGTTGAATAGATATGTGAGGCTACTGGTTACCAGGCAGCATAGTATCAAAGGAAGAGATATATAAAGCTGCAGATGGTTAGAAAACAGGACCAGGGAAAGAAAAAGACATACATCTCGAGAGGGAAAAAAAAAGTCTGAAAGTCAACAGCCTTCAACATGAAGGGGAAGTCCCTATGGTGGATATCAGTGGTTTCCATCTCCAACAAGGATCCACATGCCATACCCACTCATCCCCCTCAAAAAACTGGTTTACATTTCAGCTGTATGAGATGTTTGGTTTAAATCTAAGGAATGCATTTCAAATAGGGAAAAACTGAATCTTAGCTAAAAGCATAAATATTTACCTCACCTTCTTCCTTCATTTATTCCACAGACATTAAGTAGGGAACGAGTTACCTCTAAGGGAGGAATTAAGTTTGTACTAGATGTTAAGTGTGTCCAGATGTGAAGGCTGCAGTGATGATTATCCTCTGGTTTGGCTGTGACCTGGTAAACTGGAGGTCATGTCAGTAGACTGTACTACATTTGACCTGAGGTAGGTAGGCCACCAGCTGGAGTTTGGAAATTTTTTTTTATGAGAACTTTTATTTTCATGAGGTGTGATCCAGACCAACCAGTCTTAGCTCAGTGTTAGACAAATGAAATGCTCCAGAGCCTTGCTCCCCAAAGTTGGTCTGTGGACCAGCAGTATGGGCATCCCCACATAGAAATGAACACCCCAGACATGTCAGACCAAAATCTGTATTTTAACAGGATCCCTGGCGACTCTGACACACATCAGCATTTGGGCAGCAGTGCTCTACAGTTTCCCCTGTAGCAGTTGTCAACACAACCTCAGCTTGAACAGCTGCTGGGACCAGCAACCGCTTCCTCTCAAGGCAGCCCTTTCTATTGGACAGCTCTCACTTTTGAAAGTTTTCCCTTCTGTCAAGTCAAAATCTGCCTGTAGAGATCACCCACTCGGGGATGCCACATAGAATCTCACATATTAGGTGCTTAGGAGTGTCATTATTTTGTTACGCAGAAACCTTGATCCAGAGGCTGGATGGGCAGTGAGGCCAGCTCCCAGTCATCTGGCAAAGGCCTGCAGGTTCTGAACTTCTAAGGAGCAAACCCCTTGCAGTTCTCTTTTTAATTGAGTTCTATCTCTTCTCTGCATCCTGCCAGAAACCAGGGAGGCTGGTTTAAGGGACTGAGGTTTGGAGGGGTTTGGAGAACTTGAAGCAGTTTTTCAAAGAACAAGAGTATGGAAGCGATGTCTGGAATGGAAGCTGGCCCACAGGGGATGCAAGTGGATGGGACATTTACAGCAGAGGGGAATGGGAAGGGATGGTGTGGTGGAGCAGTGTCAGCTCTTGGAGGCTGTGTGACATTGGGGAATGCGCTAAACCCTTCTGAGCATCAGCTTCTTAGGATTTAAAAGAAAATGGGATGATAACCCTGTCTTGCCAGTCTCCAGGGTTTCTGTGGGACTCACTGAATATAATGTCAGTGGAGGCAATTAATAATGTGGGAAATGGTTCAAGGATGAAAGAGAAGGTCCAACGAGATAGTAGATGAATCCAGGAGACAGGGCTTCCGCTAACTTGCTGGATGAGCTCAGGGAAAGTCCTCAGTGTCTCTGGGCCTTCCTGGGAAACAAATGGTCACACACTAAAGATCTGAATGCTCTTCTAGAAGGCCCTGGAGTTGCTGTGGCTCATCAGTATTATTGCATATAACCTGGAGGGTTTCTCCAAAGACGGCTCTTCAAATGTTCAATTAGGGAGACTTCTTAAGAGTTGGAATTGAATCCTCTCTGGGGTAAATAATTCCCAACACTCTTCCAGTGAAGGGCTGGCCAGCTCTATTTTGGATTGTTACTTAAAAGACAGGTCTGCTTGGCCAGATTGCACCTTATTTTCATGTCATGATGTGGTACCAGAGCTGTTGAGTGAAGAGTGATGGTTTCATTTCTACTGCTGTGTCAGGACACACGGTCCTGTTTGTGTAAGCAAGCCCTACTCTATGAGATATCGGAACTCATCTATCTCATATGTAGCTGGAATGTATCATTTGCAGGTTTTTCCTGGGAGAACAGCCTTTTTTGATACACCAGGTACTACAGGGGGTTTTTCAAAATCGTTACTCTCTTGTTTGATTTTTACAAGTACAAGAAAATGGCATACCTGATAGTTTTATGAGCCTGCTTTGCCAGAGGAGGCTCCCTGTCAACAAAATAACTGGAACGGGCTTTCAGTACATCAGTCCTTCATAAATGCTTACCGCTAAGAGTGAGGGGACCGGCGTGCGTGCTCACAGAGGGACATGACTGTCCTTAAGGCAGCCCTTCTGTGTCTCTTCCCTGCCAGTCTGGAGTCCCTGTGTTGTTCATTCTCACCTCACTGCAGCCATGCTCCCAACTGCCCATCTCATTGCCCGGATGCTTGCTTCTAACTCTGTACATTGCACTGTCTCCTCTGCTCCCACCGTGTTGTCATGGAAACTCGGTGGCCATAGGCCACGAGTGTCCGGTGTCATCGAGTGTGATGGTGTGGTATGTGTATTTGCTCACACTTTTATTTTTAATCCTTTTCAATGTGACATCTGCTAAAATGTCTCCCTTATAATTTGCTTGGTGATCACAGCCTTCTCATCATTCATTGAGAGCAGGACCTGATCTCACAGAATCTGAAAAGAGCTATGTGGTAAGATGCCTATTGAATACGACTGTAGCTTTTCTAAAGAGAATTCTGACTGATTTTTAGAATCTAGACTGGAGTAGACTGGTTGACTCACAGAGCCATTATTTTTAAGAATTTTATGGCTATTGTAGTAGAGAGAGCGATGCTAGGCTACCCCCTCCCTTCTCAGAAAAAGGCAGAGGAATTTAGAGACTGTTTCTACTCTGCCTACATGTGGGATTAATATTTTAGTGCATGATTGGGGATACATACTTGCATCTCTGTCCTGAAATTACTCCATTTGTAACGGTTACTCACTAATTACAGGCCTTTATGCTGCTGCCTTTTTAATTTAATATTCATACTAAATCCCAAATTCTTCTGTATCTTACCTGTTTTTTCCATGCTTTCGCCTGGACCCCTCCTGCACTCCACTACTGGAATATCTATTTTTTTAAACCGGATCTTCAACTCTGTTGTTTCCTTGGACTTATGTGCTTCGTCTGGAATGTTACATCTCTTCCTCTCTTTCTTTTTTTTTTTTTTGTCCCCATGTTGACTGTTTTATGGGGGTTTCTGGATATCTCGGGGCCACCTCACAGGAAGCAGTCTGCAATGAGATCATAAACATTGCCGAAAAATCTGTTCATTACTGCAGCACTGTTTCTCATCCCCTTGACTTTCATCACAAGGTATCCCCTTCTGACAATAAATCATCTTTAATCATTTCTCAGCAACCTCAAGCCCAGCAGCGAAGAGTCGCCCCAGACAGGAGTCAAACCTCCCAGGATTTGTAAGTACATGTGGCGAACCCCGGTTCTTGCATTGTCCGTAGTCTGTTGGCCTTAGGAAGTGGGTTGTTGATTGGCTGTGGGAGCAGCCATTTAGGGGAAATGAACCCATCACTCCCAGCTTCTCTGAGGGCTTCTAGGTAAGGCTGTTTCCCAACAGCCAATGAGAAAACAGGTGGGGGGTGAATAAAGGCGGTCGGGGCCTCTACGGGGAAGGGAGAGGCGGTAAGGAAGTGTAACTGCCATACAGGGCAAAGGGGAGCTGGACTAACTGGTTTCATTCCTAGTGTTGTGAGAATAGAGAGGAAGCAGTGTTAATCCTGACTGGAGATGAATGAATAGGGTTGATCCATTCATTAAAAAAGGAGAGTATTGGGTATCTCCTATATTCCACGCACAAACTCCACAAACTCCATCCACAGGGGAATGGGGTTTTGGAATAAACATTGAAAGTTGGATTTGAGAGTTAGAGCAAAGAGGTAACAGTCTTCCTAGCCGAGGAATCCAAATGTACAAAGACCCAGGGTAGGTGTTGTGTCTGGAGAACACCAAGAGACCCCTGTAGCCACAGGATGCAGTTCAGGGAGGAAATGGAGATGAAGTTCAAGGGACAGGTTGGGACCAGATTGTAGAAGCCAGAATGCAATAGAAATACATTTGGGTGTTAGTCTATGTCCACTCAGGAGCCAATGAAGGATTTTAAAATAAGAGACATACTTGGAGTTCCCTGGCTGTCCAGTGGTTAGGACTTGATGCTTTCCTGCCAGGTCGCTGAGTTCAATCCCTGGTCAGGGAACTAAGATCTCACAGGCTGCACAGCATGGCCCCCAAAAATGTGTGGAACACGTATCTGATTGGATTTCATTTTGGGGAGATAACTTGGACAATAGAATGGAGGGTGGATTTCAGAGACAAAGGACAAAGATAGTAATTTGGAGATATGAGTACAGCAAAAAAGTGGTGAGGGGCTGAGCTTGGACAGACTGGGCACCTTGTGCATGGAAGTATAGAAGATTCCCCAAGGAGACAGGGGTAAAGGGAGAAGAGAACTGAGGATGGATCCTTGGGGAACCAGCCTTTAAGGCCACAGAGTAGCAGCCAGCAAAGGGGACTGAGAAAGAGCAGCAAGAGACACAGGTGAGGGTTTAGGAGTGTTCATTGGTACTGAACAGAGCAAGAAGGGTGTGGTCAGGAGTGCTCCTGCCTCAGAGAGGCCGAGGAGGGTAAGAAATGAGAAACGTCCTCTAGGTGGCAAGTTGGAACAGTCTTTGGTGATCTCTGCAGTGACAGTGTTGGGTGTAGGCAGATGCTCTGTTAGAAAAGGGTTGATGAGTCAGTGTGATGCTGAGTGGAAAGAGCTAGGGGATTGGGGGCTAGAGAGTCAGGGAGTAGCACAGGACAGGGGAGGTGTTTTCAGGATGCAGAGGCTCAAGCACTTAAGGAGGAGTTGACAGAATCAAAGATACAAGAGAGAAGATGTAAGTCAAGGAAACAGCCCAGGGGAGGGAGCTTAGCCTGGCCAGGAGCGGGAACCCTTCCTTATACATGGAAACAGGGGCAGGAGGGGAGGAAAGTTAAAGTTCTGCTCAGAGTTGGGCACCAGAATTGGCAGAGGAAGTGAGGGAAGGACTCTATAGAACTGTGTCCCTGTTAGCATGAGGCCCGTCCAAAATCAGAGCCCACTAGGGACCCAAGCAGCAGGGTCACAGGACTGTGTGCAGCCAGTTTCCGCCGTCTGGGTTGAGAGCAGAGAGGCAGGTGACAGGACTAACCTCGCAGAGATGAGGCAGGCAAGGAAGTCACCACAACAGTGAAGGGGCTGAGGCACCGCCAGGAGTCCAGTTTGGGCAAGAGACAGCAGGCAAATACAGAAACACCGAAAAGTATTCAGTTACCAAGTGGGAGTTCATCAGCGCCACTTCTTCCGCATTAGAGACCTTACTTCTGGCAGACAGATCCATCTGCCAAAGTCTCACGATATCTGGATAAATATGGAAAATTAAACTGCCCCTTTGGCTTGCTAGCAGAGGACAACGAACCTCTTGTTTCTGGAAACTGATTCCGCTTATTTCTAATCCCTCTCACCCACACCCTGGGATTCACTGACATCCACTGAGAGAGGTAGAGGATTGGCTCATTTGGAAAGTTTTGCCTGCTACTGTTATGTTTCAAAGTATCAAGTAAACAGAATTGTGAACTGGTAGGTGTTTTTTAGTGAAAGTGTGATAGTCACTCACTTGTGTACGACTCTTTGCAACCCCATGGATCGTAACCCGCCAGGCTCCTCTGTCCATGCAATTCTCCAGGCAAGAATACTGGAGTGGGTTGCCATTCCCTTCTACAGGGTAACTTCCTGACCTACAGGGGATCGAACCCACATCTCTTCCACCTCCTGCATTGCAGGAGGATTCTTTACCATCTGACCCACCAGAGAAGTCCCAGTAGGTGCTTCTTAAGCATTTGTCAAAAGAATAAATGAAAACAAGGCTTTATTTGTTGCCAAAGCAGGTATCGATTTCATAAGTAGTCCAGCTTTGTCTGCTGCTGCTGCTGCTAAGTCGCTTCAGTCGTGTCCGACTCTGCGACCCCATAGACGGCAGCCCACCAGGCTCCCCCGTCCCTGGGATTCTCCAGGCAAGAACACTGGAGTGGGTTGCCATTTCCTTCTCCAGTGCATGAAAGTGTAAAGTGAAAGTGAAGTCGCTTAGTCATGTTTCTTAGCGACCCCATGGACTGCAGTCTACCAGGCTCCTCCGTCTATGGGATTTTCCAGGCAAGAGTACTGGAGTGGGTTGCCATTGCCTTCTCTGCCAGCTTTGTCTAGAGCCTGTCAGAACAGCACAGACTACATACATTGCCTTAGGCCAACTAGCAAGTAAATAAAAATTTTAACCCCAAATATTACTGGGATAGATATGCCTTCAGGAGTTTTAGAAAAATGGCATTCACATTTCAAAGCAATTAGTAAAATATGTGTTGGCATGCAAAGAAATTCAAGGTAGTATTGCTAAACAGTGTGGTAACTGGGTTATACTTTTAAAAATTGTATATATACACATGACAATTGCTTCATGCTCTCCAATGTATGTGACTCGTATATAATGTCTGTCTCTGGACCTAAGTAACTTCTGATTATCCTTGACAATCTACACATGTTATCTTGTGTTAAGAACTTGATTAACTTTCAAGGGGGAGCATCTAGATAAAAAAAAGCTTGGCTAAAGCAACCAGATGAAACTAAATGAAAGCACCAATCATGACTTGCTTCTCAGATTCTCCATCCCTCTGAATCTTAATTTACTTATCACATGTTGAACGGATCTCCCCCAATGCTAAGTTATTAAAGAGCCATTAAAATACTTTTTTCCCCACTGATAAGCAGGAAACACGACCCAAATGTTGATTTAACTGAAACAGGCTTTTAAAACTCATTTAATGCCATCAGCATTTGGGTCACTTACTAATCATTTTTTTTTAATTTACAGATTTAGCTACCAAGCATTGTATAGCTATATACCACAGAATGATGATGAATTGGAACTCCGAGATGGAGATATTGTTGATGTCATGGAAAAATGTGATGATGGGTGGTTCGTTGGTAAGTGATATCGTGCTTTTCTTATCTGTTGTGTACTGAAGGAAAAACTTGGAGTGATGAGTCACAAAAAGAGCACCGTTCTCTGCACAGAAGGAGAGCCGTCTCAGTTCCTATACCACCGTCAGAAATGCTGGGCCACCCAGTATAGGTCTGTCCTCAAACCAATGTGGATGATAGTAACTGTGAACCTGAGGACCAAATATGCCAACATCGACTGCACAGAAGGGCAGTTGCCAGTTGCATTTATTGAGTTCTATTTGTATTTTTGGGGGGAGAGGTGGTGGGGGCACTGCCTAGCTTGTGGGATCCCAGACCAGGGCTTGAACCTGGACCCCAGCAATGAAAGAGCCAAATACTAACCACCAGACTGCCCGGGAATTCACTGTTTCTGTTTCTATTCTGCATCTGTCTGTCCTACATTTGGAAATTTTAATTTTTAAAACTCCTGTGGAACAACACAAGAACATGTGCGTGTAGATTTCCGCCATGAAGTGCAAGCATATATGTAGAGAGTCTGAAAGCCTCATTTACTCCAGGCTTCTAATAACTTTAACCAAAGCAATACCTGATGAATTAAAGGAGTCACCTTTATAGGAGCAGAGAAAGATCAGAATTTGAGATTCTATAACAAAGTAGATGCTTAATAATACTTTCTTACTGAAGTTCTTTCAACAAACAGCGTGTAAGACAGAAATAATCCTCTTTTCACAGATTCAAAATCTTTACCATCTCAGTTCTCTGCAGCCTCCCTGACCATTGCCCTGGGGCTTCAGCTAACTGTTTGAGATGGCCTTAGAATCCCAGGGACGGGGGAGCCTGGTGGGCTGCCATCTATGGGGTCGCACAGAGTAGGACACGACTGAAGCGACTTAGCAGCAGCAGCAGCAGCTTTGACACATTCTTTTAGATATTTTAGTTTGTGCAACAACTCCAACCCACTGGTAGTGGCTGCTTGAAATGTGTTCAAAGGGTTCTGAAGCCCTATCCAAGCTAACTGGGGAAAGGATGCAATGATCAAATTATGCTGTCTGCTGATGAGAGTAATGATGATGCAACAGCTGTCTGCCACCTCACCCTCCAGCTTTAGAGAAAGTCCAGTTTCTAAGACTCTGCACTCCCAATGTAGGGGGCCCAAGTTTGATCCCTGATTAGGGAACTAGATCCTGCATGCTGCAGCTAAGACCTGGAGCAATCAAATAAATTAATTTTTAAAAGTTGATTACTTGAAAAAAAATTCCAAGGGAAGGAGCTTGATTAGGGACCCAGCAATTCTGGATGTGAAACAGTCCAGGAAGGACTTTGTGGTAGCTCAATGTTCTGGAATCCTGGACAAGGTTGGTAGCAAAGACATGGAGTCAATCTGGGGCTTAGGCACAGGCTTAGGAGAGAAATTTCCTTTCACTGTGTGGTCATATCCAGAGGACTTTCAGAAATGCCAGTTTCTAAGTCTAAATCCCCCTAACCTTGGTGTGTTGGATAGCTGTGTTCATTCTTCCATAAAAGAGAAGTACTGGAAGAGCCATCGGCTGGGAGTCTGAGGACCTGGGTTTAAAGTCTGCCTCTCTGAGTTTGGGCTTCCTCATCTGAAAAAAATGGGAGTGTTAAATGTCTTGCTTATCACCCAGCTATTCTGCAGCCTAAACGAGATAAGATAGGGCCAAGTGATTTGGAAACCATATGCCCTTCTACAAGCTTTGGGATTGTTATCAAGGGCTCTCTCTCTGAACTCAGTTCTGAGTCAGTCTTCTCATTGTGTCTGTTTTTTTGTTTTTAATAGGTACTTCAAGAAGGACAAGGCAGTTTGGTACTTTCCCAGGCAACTATGTAAAGCCTTTGTATCTATAAGAAGACTGAAAACCACAGAGATGATTTTTATTGGAGGACGAAGCATAATTCATGAATTGGTCTCTTTATTTAAATGTTGAGTCAGTAGGAAAACTAATGCAGTGGATAAAGTAAGAAGCAAAAGAGAGGACAGAGAAGTGTTGTATTTAAAACCTGAGCCCGTCGAAGCTTACTGCGTGTATTGGACAGGGCTGAACCATGCAAAAAAGGAATGAGGCAAGTCGGTATTTACTTAGCTGCTTCTGGGAGCCACGCCAGCCCTGCCCTCCTCTTCCCAACTTGGGTAACCTGACCGGCAGCATGGTCCCAGAGAGCAGTTAAGCCAGAACTGCCTCTTGCTGCTTCAGGCTTGACCGGCTTTGGCTCAAAAGGGTCATTTAGCCTGCACGTGCTCTCGGAGCACCAGGCAGCTCCCCAGCCATCCTCTAAGGCTCCACACAGACTCCCCCAGTTGCCCTGGAGCCTCCTGGTCCCCTAACATTGCTAGAGATCAGTTGGGGCCACCGAGGCAATCCCTAAACAGTGGTAGAGACCCCAAACAACCCAAGGCCAAGTCCCCCACTCGAGGTAGGTGGGGAAGTAGAAGTCAAAGTAGGCGCCCCATGCACTCAGCATGCATGCAGCGTTACCATTGACACCCCTGATGTTCAGACAGAAAAGCACACAAGGCTTGCCCCCGGAGCAGGGTGGTCAGGCAGGTAGTTCCATTTGTATTTCCAAGTGATTAAGGCGAGAAGCCTGTAGCTCTTGAGGTCCCCTGCCATATGGCTCCTTCCATATCACTGGCTTGTATAAGCATTCACTTTCAGGGCAGCATAGTGTCATTTACAGAATGCCATTTCTACCCTTGCTTTTCTGGATTGTTTTAGGCCGGGACAGTTGGGGGTTGATAGGCTTATTCTTAGAAAAACAAGGGATGGTGTTCAGTGACTCAAGGTAATACACACTGATGTATACTGGATGCCTGGGGCCACCAACGAGCAAGGCGTGCTCCAGGCCTTAGAAAGGTTTCACCACGTCTCCATTTTCACCATGTCTCCCCCGAGGAGCCCAAGGACCACTCAGAATGTAGGAATCCAGGGTTCTGAATCCTAACACACCCTGTGAGGCTTCTCTTTAGAAAAGGTGCAGCCGCAGTGGCCCTACATTGGAGGCTGTAATTCCGCTTCTTCCAGGAGGCCTGTCTTTTGTAGAGGGGCCAGAGCCAAGGAGGGAGGCCTCTGTGATGCCTGGGGTGTACAGTCACAACTTCATCCAATTCAAGGATGTTTATCGACCTCTGTTACATATCTTGGAGAGAAAAAGATAGAAATGACCCATTTTCTTGCCTGCTGGGAACTCAGAGGTGATTGGAGAGACAGACACACAAAAATACTGAATAAGAGAGACTGCGATATGTGCTAAGAAGGGTGTGAGAGGAAGAGATGAATTTTCTCTGTAGGGATCCTAGAAAGCATTGTCATATTTCTCTCTCCATTAGCTCACTTTTGAACAACTAGGATGCTGGGAGAACCTTTGTCCGAGGGTAGTTTGTGGCTGGAAATATTTAGACCTGCTTCCAGGGTCTTCCAACTGTGATCCTCCCCACAAATCCACATTCGAGGTCATAAACAGGAGAAGCAGTTCCAGGTATAGGGTTGTGTACAGGACTCCTGGCTCTCCGCAGGTAGCTCAGAATTGGCCTGAGGTCCCAAAGTCTGGAATCTTTCCAAGTGAGCAAAGTTCATCTACAGTGCCTCAGCTTCTGTCTCCATTACTCATCTTAGAAGCTCGTATCAGCTGGCCACCCTTCAGACAGCCACAGGACCCTCACTCCCTCTCCTTCAAATCCTGCTCTCAGGAAAGCAACTGCCACTGACTCCTTCACACTGAAGTGTAAATGACAGATGAGAAGAATGTGTTACTTCTTCCCAGAAACATTGGTTTTTAACTAGAACAGATCACAGAGCCTTAATTCCAAGGGGAAAGGCTGTGGAACCAATGGTGGAGGGTGGGGCTGCGGAGTGCGGGTAAGGGTGGATGAGCTCCCTGTGTAGAAAGGGACTTCTTGCTATTCCTTAAGTAAGACTCATTGCTTTGGAAGGTCCACCTCACCATCCAAGAGCGCTCTGTTTCTGTCCTCCCCCTTTGAATATAGACCCTGTGCATATTCACATGCACTTTGCACAGCAGCGTTTCACGTGTTTTGGAATGTAATTCTTATATTGGCTAATGTGTTTCCTAGTCTTTCTTAGATGCAAACCATAACACGACCTTATCTGTTTTTTGAGGGGGTGCTTATTAAGTAGCTTATTAATTTTGAACACCTCTTTAAATACAGCTAGAAAATAAACCAATTTGTAAAGCCACATTTGCATATGACGCCAGCCTCCCGACTTTGTATATCTCGGGAATCCCAGGTATGCCTCACCGGTTTGCCCATCTTTAATAAACTCATCTGTTAAAATCTGCATCAAACTTCAGCTGCCTACGTATGACAAAATGAGGAACAAAGGGTTCCAACTGCTCCTTTGTCTTCATACATTTAGTAATACAAAATACCTATTTTTATGCTGAGATATTTATACAGGTTTATTAATCGCAAGTGTAACTAACTGGCGGCATGCCCTGCAACACATTTTAATAGATTAGCCATGCTTCTGGGTAAAAGCAAGCCCCACACTACTTATCTTTTGCAGTCTCTCTGGGATCAGTAAGAGAAAAAAATCACATGCTTAAGAAGTGGGACTGTAAATATGTATATTTAACTTTGTATAGCCCATGTACCTACTTTGTATAGAAAAATAATTTTAAAAATCTGAACTGAAGGGGAGGGGGGTATAATAAGGAAGTCATGAAGTTTTTTGCATATTTAAATGAAGGAATTCCAAAAAAACGTACCTGCAGATTTTTAGCACAAAAATACCATTGTAAAGTATTATAATTAAATAATCATTCTTTCTGGGAGAGAAAGTAACTGTTTTCTCAGTTATAGTGTTTTTTTCTTATTTCTTTTTTTTTTTTTTTTTAGCAGTCCTATTTATCTGCAGTAGTATTAAGTCCTATTGCTAAGTTACTACAAAAAAGATCATATTCTGAAAGAAAATAACTGACATTATATATAACCAATTAATTTAAAGTATTGCCATTTAAATTACACACCAAGAGCATGTACCATGCAGACACAGATTTTTCTGTTCATCTATTTTTCTTTATGCAGTGGATCAATTTGACAAATAGATGTTGAATTACTACATTGGCTGTACATATTATTTAATAAACTTCATTCAAAATTGTGTGGCATATGCATATTCTTAACATTCATTGTTTCTTCCCTTCCCTTTCAAGTTTCTCCAACGAAGCTTATATTCACTGCTTCAAAGGTACACACGCACACCTGGCTTCCCCACCGAAGGCAGGAAAGAATCTGCCTGCAACGCAGGAGACCTGGGTTTGATCCCTGGGTTAGGAAGATCCCCTGGCGAAGAGAAAGGCTACCCACTCCAGTATTCTGGCCTGGAGAATTCCATGGACTGCATGGGGTTGCAAAGAGTCAGACACGACTGAGCAACTTTCATTTTCACTCCCCCTCTGAAGACAACACTTATTCTACTCTCAAGAGGCTAACTCCATGATACTCTCTGAATTGATTTATGTTGACCATTTTGCCATTCTTTATAAATTTTGTTCTGATTATAAGAGTAATGCACATGTCTTTAAAAGCACAAGTGACCATTATAACATATGTATAATGGATCTAGATTTACTCCACAAGACATGGGGACAGACAATAATGAGACAGCACTTAGTTTTCCGAAACATGTTGAATCTGGCCCTGAGTCTTCTCTTGCTACTTGGGTGAAGATGCAGTCCATCCTTCTGTTCACTTCCAAACCAAGTGTGTCGAGGCTGCAGCATTAGACATCCAGCCACCCCTGGCGTCTTCACTGGGCCAGGTTTGGGGGGAGGGGGCGGTGTGCAGGTTGCTACAACACTATGGTCTGTCCCATAACAGGAAACCCCCAAATTCCCACCCTCCCTGACACTGACCCTCCTTCTGCAGTTTCAGCTCAAAGCACCCGTTTGTACTGCTACCCCTTTGGAGTGACTTGGAATCTCCCCTGCTTAAGCTTCCAATAGTCTGAGGAGAAGGGTCATCTTCCAGGGGTCTGACAGCCTTGACACTAAGCCCTGAGTCATAAGCAGTACTGCCATCCACCCTGTTCAGCAAATCTTATCAGTCGTACCTTCAAAATACCTTTAGAAACTAACCACTTCTATCTCCATCAGTTCAGTTCAGTCACTCAGTTGTGTCCGACTCTTTGCGACACCATGAACCACAGCACGCCAGGCCTCTGTCCATCACCAACTCCCAGAGTCCACCCAAACCCATGTCCATCGAGTTGGTGATGCCATCCAACCATATTATCCTCCGTCGTCCTCTTCTCCTGCCCTCAATCTTGCCCAGCATCAGGGTCTTTTCAAATGAGTCAGCTTTTCTCATTAGGTGGTCAAAGTATTGGAGTTTCAGCTTCAACATCAGTCCCTCCAATGAACATCCAGGACTGATCTCCTTTAGGATGGACTGGTTGGATCTCCTTGCAGTCCAAGGGACTCTCAAGAGTCTTCTGCAACACCACAGTTCAAAAGCATCAATTCTTTGGCACTCAGCCTTCTTTATAGTCCACGTCTCACACCCATGCATGACCACTGGAAAAACCATAGCCTTGACTAGACGGACCTTTGTTGGCAAAGTAATGTCTCTGCTTTTTAATATGCTGTCTAGGTTGGTGATAACTTTCCAAGGAGCAAGTGTTTTTAATTTCAGGCTGCAATCACCATCTGCAGTGATTTTGGAGCCCAGAAAAATAAAGTCAGCCACTGTGTCCACTGTTTATCCATTTGCCATGAAGTGATGGGACCGGATCCCATGATCTTAGTTTTCTGAATGTTGAGCTTTAAGCCAACTTTTTCACACTCCTCTTTCACTTTCATCAAGAGGCTCTTTAGTTCTTCCTCACTTTCTGCCATAAGGGTGGTGTCATCTGCATATCTGAGGTTATTTATATTTCTCCCGGCAATCTTGATTCCAGCTTGTGCTTAATCCAGCCCAGCGTTTCTCATGATGTACTCTGCATATAAGTTAAATAAGCAGGGTGACAATATACAGCCTTGACGTACTCCTTTTCCTATTTGGAAACAGTCTGTTGTTCCATGTCCAGTTCTAACTGTTGCTTCTTGACCTGCATACAAATTTCTCAAGAGGCAGGTCAGGTGGTCTGGTATTCCCATCTCTTTCAGAATTTTCCACAGTTTCTTGTGATCCACACAGTCAAAGACTTTGGCATAGTCAATAAAGCAGAAATAGATGGTTTTCTGGACTCTCGCTTTTTCCACGATCCAGTGGATGTTGGCAATTTGATCTCTGGTTCCTCTGCCTTTTCTAAAACCAGCTTGAACATCAGGAAGTTCATGGTTCACATATTGCTGAAGCCTGGCTTGGAGAATTTTGAGCATTACTTTACTAGCATGTGAGATGAGTGCAATTGTGCGGTAGTTTGAGCATTCTTTGACATTGCCTTTCTTTGGGATTGGAATGAAAACTGACATTTTCCTGTCCTGTGGCCACTGCTGAGTTTTCCAAATTTGCTGGCATATTGAGTGCAGCACTTTCACAGCATCATCTTTCAGGATTTGAAATAGCTCAACTGGAATTCCATCACCTCCACTAGCTTTGTTTGTAGTGATGCTTCCTAAGGCCCTCTTGACTTCACATTCCAGGATGTCTGGCTCTATCTCCATAGTCCAAGCCATTTTCTCACCTGGGTCATTGCAATCCAATCACTTTCCAGCTGGTCCTCTCCTTGCTTCTACCCCTAACCCCTTTTAGTCTAAACAGAACAACCAGTGTGATCCCTCTGGTGGCTGCTCCTCTCAAGAGTGGTGCAATGGCCTCAAGTCCAGTGGACGCTGACTTGCCCTTCCTTACCTTTGACTTTCTCATTGTTCCTTCCAGCCACACAAGTCCTTCTGGCTTCAATCTCATCAAGCATGCTTCAATTTTAGTGTCTTATAGATGTTGTCCCCTGGGCCTGAAAGACCCTTCCGCCAGAGCTGCATGGCTTCCTTCATCCCTTTAGGTCCTTGTGTTGCCTTCTCAGGGAGGCTGTCTCTGGCCACTTGATATACAATAGAACCCTCCTGTCTCCACCCCAACATTCTATTCCCCTATTGTTTTCCTCTATGCTTCTCCAAACACTGATCACCATCTGCTTTTTGTTTTCACAATCAACTGTATACAAGTCCACAAGGGTGATGATTCTGTTTCTCTATTACATGCCCAGCACCAAGAAGAGCGTCTAACTAGCTGGCACTCAGTCACTCAATCCTTTGAACAAACAAATGAATTGATAAATGAACCCCTCTAGCCCAGAGAGCTCAGAATATTGACACTAATTGTGTAAGCAGGAGACCATCAACATGTCACTTTCTAACAGCAGCAAAAATAGAAATTAATCTTTTTCAGTATTCTGGGCTCATCACACATAGAAAGTGAAAGCTCTCTGTAATTAAAGTCACCTCCCCACAGAGATCCAATGTAGGGTCCTCCAAACTTTTTGCTTTGTACATATCGATCCCTGGGTCAGGATGATCCCCTGGAGGAGGGCATGGCAACCAACTCCAGTATTCTTGCCTAGAGAATCCCATGGACAGAGGAGCCTGGTGGGCTACGGTCCATGGTATCACAAAGAGTTGGACATGACTGAAGTGACTTAGTATGCACATACACATACAAAACACATCTCTAAGCAAATGTTCAACAGTCTTATATGCTCTTTTCCCTATTAACAATGGAACTTGAACACATTTCCATAATTTACTTAACCGATCCCCTATTTATGATGCAACAGTTTGAGGCTGTTGCCAGCTTTACCACAACAAACAATGCAGCATTGATTTCAAATTGTTGGCTCAAAGAGTAGGAACATTTCAAATGTTAAAGAAATATTGCCGTCTCAAAAAACTGCATTGATTTTCATCCCACCAAATCTGGGAGTGTGTTTCCCCACCACTCAACTGTCTGCTTCCATGAAAGACAGCTCCTTGGTTTGCCTGCATTTTACGGCTGGCAGCTTCTCAGTCCTCTTTCTAGACCTTCACCACATCTGTTATTTTCTCTCCACATGTGCTGCTTCAGGAAACAAATTTCTTATGATAATATTTGGCCCAAAGAGTCAATTGTCTGATGGCTCCTTTCATTGATAAGTGGTGGAAAACTAACCTACGGGCAAGTATTGAGTCACTGCACTGGGAAAAAAGGAGCTGGAACTAGCCTCCAGCAGGAGTGAATCCAAAGGCTCAATCTTTCTCTGTATTTGTCTTGTCTTGGCTCTGTTGGTGGTGTTTGGCTACATTTTCACCTTCTGAATGTGGTAACAGGAACCATGGCTGCAGGCAGTTCCAGCCTCATTCTTGCAGTTCTCTGACTCTAGACAAGGCAAATGGGGCTTCCTGTGGCTTCCCTGAAAACGATTCCAGATCCTGGTGGGCCTGCCTTGGATGTTTATCATTCTTGGATTCATCACTTTGGTTCAAGGGATGGCAGTGTGATTGGCAAGCCCACCAGAACGTCATGGAATAGAGGACAGGTAAAGGCCAGGGGAGGGAGTGTCCTGCTACAAGAAGCCAGGTGGATAGATAACTTAATGGTCCAAAGTGGACTTTAAGCATTGTTGCGACAGACTTTGGGAAAAGAGATACCATGTTCCTGTCCTAGGCCAAAATTCAGTGTAGCTGAAGGCTGGCTCTCTGTGCTGAAGCTCTGCCAGCCAAGGACTCAAGAAGGACAGAGCATAGGAGTATAGCCATCCAGAGGAGACCAAGGGGATGTGGCACAACTGTGTCACACACTAAAAAACTGGTTCTTTTGAAAAAGAACAAAGATGGGTGTCTCAAAAGTCATGAAGAGTTTGGGAGAGTTGCATGTGGTATATACAACTGTTGTATTTTGGACATGTTGTGAGTGTGTATTGGACAAGTCTTAGCATGAGGGAATCAAACCTATTTCAGGGATACTTAGCTGAGACTGATTTCGACAAATGGAAGAAGTTACTACTTGGTAACAGGTAATCTGTGGAATGCATTAGCCAAGAAGGTGGTTCAGTTTGAAAATATTTATATAGGATGGATAAACAACAAGGTCCTACTGTATAACACAGGGAACTAAGTTCAATATCTTATGATAAACCATAATGGAAAAGAATTTTTAAAAAATAAAGTCTATATGCATGTAATTGAGTCACTGCTGTACAGCAGATGTTGGGACAACATTATAAATCAACTATACTTCAATTTAAAAAAAAATGAAATTTAGGGGACTTCTCAAGTGGTCCACTGGTTATGACTTTGCCTTCAAATGCAGGGGGTGAGGGTTTGATCCTTCTTCAGGGACCTAAGATCCCACATGCCTCATGGCCAAAAAACCAAAACATAAAACAGAAGCAATATTGTACCAAATTCAATAAAGACTAAAAATGGTACACATCAAAAGAAAAAAAAAATCTAGAACAAAGAAAGTATTTAAAAATGTAGGGACTTTCCTGGGGGTCCAATGGTTAAGACAGCACTTCCACTGCAGGGACATGGGTTCGATCCCTGAGCAGGAAACTCCCACATGCCATAGTGTACCAATAAATAAATAAATATAATTTAAACAAAATTTAAGATGAACCCATAGATATTAAAAGCCTGATGTGAGGCTATGTGATATGAGGCTATGAATGGCCACGTGACACTTTATGAGGTCTATCCTAAAGAACAACTTTTACGTTCTTCCAGGCCCCTCACTCTGGCATCATCAGAGGTTAAAATCCTGGGTAGACTGAGTCTCTGGACCTTTCTGGCTTACTCCTTTTTAAAGTGACTTCTGACAAACTCGAGTGAAACTGCAAAAGAGATAGATTTGAGAATCATCTTCAAAACGGCATAAATCATGTAGACTGATGAGAGCTTATATTATCAAGGTCAGAGGATTGCACAGTATGGTCTGTGGACCTCTAGGAGTCCTCAGTCCCTTTCAGGAGATTCATAGAGTAACAATTATTTTCATAATTTGTAGTAGCCAGCTTCAAAGGAGGCCTTCAGTGATCTGCACCTCTGGGTATTCACACCCTTCTGTGGTCCCCTTCTGCATTCTGTGGGTTTTGTGGCCATTAGAATATGGCAGAAGAGATGGTAAGTCAACAAGTCTAGGCCATAAAAGCCATTGTGGGTTTTGTCTTTTATTTGGACTACACTTTAGAACTAAGTCCTAGTTGTTATGTTGGATAAATGTGCTAATTCATCCAAAAGCAGGCATTAAAATAAATAGCAGGCTGGGACATTTTTCACAGAACTGGAACAAATAATCATAAAACTTATATGGAATTTATAAAGGACCTAGAATTGCCAAAGCAATCCTGAGGAAAAAGAACAAAGCAAGAGGCACACCCTCCCAGACTTCAGACAATACCACAAAGCTATAGTAATCAAAACAGTATGGTCTTGGCATAAAAACAGACATCTGTTTCAGTGACAGAGAATAGAGAGCCCAGAAATAAACCCACACACCCATAGTCAATTTTTAACAAAGGAGGCAAAACATACAAGGGAGAAAAGACAGTCTCTTCAATAAGTGGTGCTGAGTAAGTTGGACAGCCACACGTAAATCAATGAAGCTAGAACATACCCTCACACCATACATGAAAATAAACTCACAATGGCTGAAACACTTAAACATGACATGACATCATAAAACTCATAGAAGAGAACATAGGCAAAACTTTCTCTGATATAAATCGTAGCAACATTTTCTTGGGCCTTGCAAGGCAAAAGAAATAAAAGTGGAAATAAACAAATGGGACATAAACTTATAAGCTTTTGTATAGCAAAGGGAGCCATAAACTAAAAGATAAGCTACAGACTTGGATAAAATATTTCAAATGATGTAACTGATAAGGGCTTAATTTCCAAAATATACAAACAGCTCATACAACAAAATAAAACAAAAATAAAGCAACCCTATCAAAAAATGGGCAGAAGACCTAGACATTTCTCAAAAGATATATGGATGGTCAACAGGCATATGAAAAAAATGCTCAGTATCATTAATTATTAGAGAAACGCAAATCAAAAACTACAGTTAGGTACCATCTCACACTGGTCAGAATAGCCATCATTAAAAAAGTCTAAAAGATGATGCTGTTAAAGTACTCCGTTCAATGTGCCATATGTATACATACATATATCTGAGTCACTTTGCTGTACAGCAATAATTAACACATTGTAATTTAATTATACTTGCATAAAAAATAAAAAAGGTTTTTAAAAAGAGTTGTAATCATCTTATATAAACCCCATAGACAAATTGATATATACTTTATCTCAATCCTATCAACATTTATATCCTTAACTTTAGTTCTCACTAGGATAGGACTCAATCAAGTTTTTGATCTTACAAGAGGAATCATAAAGTCTCTGTTTCCCAGTCCATTTTATCTGTTTATATATAAAAGACTCTGGGATCTCCAAAAAGGAGTTGAACCATGGAACTCATGCCCTTTTGTCAATCTTGGTTAACTGGCCTGTTGCTCAACAAGTAACTGTTGGTCAAGTATCTCAGTGTAATTTTCCAGCCCCTTATATAATTTAAACTGGAGTAAACAGAGTGAACTTATTGGCCTTTAGTGTTGGGGACCAATAGGGTTTCCTTTCGGACTGTTTAGCATTTAGGTAGTGTAATATCAAGCAGGAGATGGTAAAAGTGAACATCGACATTTTAGGAATCAGTGAACTCAAATGGACAGGAATGGGTGAATTTAATTCAGATGACCATTACTATTACTATGGGCAAGAATCCCTTAGAAGAAATGGAGTAGCCCTCATAGTCAACAAAAGAGTCCCAAATGCAGTACTTGGGTGCAGCCACAAAAACAAAGAATAATCTCGATTTGCTTCCACGGCATCATTCAACATTACAGTAAAAGCGAAAGTTGTTCAGTCATGCCGGACTCTTTGTGACCCCATGGACTATACACTCCATGGAATTCTCTAGGCCAGAATACTGGAGTAGGTAGCTTTTCCCTTCTCCAGGGGATCTTCCCAACCCAGGGATTGAACTCAGGTCTCCTGCATTACAGGCATTATAGTAACCCAAGTCTATGCCCCAACCACTAACACCAAAGAAGCTGAAGTCAAATGCTTCTATGAAGACCTACAAGACCTTCTAGAACTAACACCAAAAAAGATGTCCTTTTCATCATAGGGGATTGAAATGCAAAAGTAGGAAGTCAAGAGATACCTGGAGTAACAGGCAAGTTTGGCCTTGGAGTACAAAATGAAGCATGGCAAAGGCTAACAGAGTTTTGCCAAGTGAATACACTGGTCATAGCAAACAACCTCTTCCAACAACACAAGAGACAGTTCTACACATGGACATCATCAGATGGTCAATACCGAAATCAGACTGATTATATTCTTTGTAGCTGAAGATAGAGAAGCTCTATACCGTCAGCAAAAACAAGACTGGGAGGTGACTGTAGCTCAGACCATGAACTTCTTATTGCAAAATTCAGGCTTAAGTTGAAGAAAGTAGGGAAAACCACTAGGCCATTCAGGTATAACCTAAATCAAATCCCTTATGATTATACAGTGGAAGTGACAAATAGACTCACGGGATTAGATCTGATAGAGTGCCTGAAGAACTATGGATGGAGATTTGTAACACTGTATAGGAGGCAGTGATCAAAAGCATTACCAAGAAAAAGACATGCAAAAAGGCAAAATGGTTGTCTGAGAAGGCCTTACAAATGGCTGAGAAAAGAGAAGTCAAAGGCAAAGGAGAAAAGGAAAGATAAACCCATCTGATTGCAGAGTTTCAAAGAACAGGAGAGATAAGAAAGCTTTCCTAAGTGAACAATGCAAAGAAATAGAGGAAAACAATAGAACAGGAAGGCTGTATGTGTGTGCATGTGTGTGTAGGGAGGGACTAGAGATCTCTTCAAGAAAATCAGAGATACCAAGGGAACATTTCCTGCAAAGATGGGCACAATAAAGGACAGAAATGGTATGGACCTAACAGAAGCAGAAGATATTGAGAAGAGGTGGCAAGAATACATAAAAGAACTGTACAAAAAAGATCTGAATGACCTGGATAACCACGATGGTATGATCACTCACCTAGAGCCAGAGATCCTAGAGTATGAAGTCAAGTCGGCCTTAGGAAACATCAGTACAAAAAAAGCTAGTGGAGGTGATAGAATTCCAGCTGGGTTATTTCCAATCCTAAAAGATGGGGACTTCCCGGTGATCCAGTGGTTAAGAATCTGCCTGCAAAGGCAGGGCACACGGGTTCAATCCCTGGTCCAGGAAGACCCCACATGTCGCAGGACAACTCCTGAGCCTGCACAGCTAGAGCTTGTGCTCTGCAACACGAGAAGCCACCACAATAAGCCCCCGCTCACCACAACCGGAGAAAGCAATGAAGACCCAGTGCAGCCATAAATAAATAAAACAAAATTTAAAGGCTATTTACAAAATAAATAAAATCCTAAAATATGATGCTGTTGAAGTACTGCACTCAATATGCCAGCAAATTTGGAAAACTCAGCAACAGTCACAGGACTGGAAAAGGTCAGTTTTCATTTCAATCTCAAAGAAGGGCAATGCCAAAGAATGTTCAAACTACCTCGTACAAACGCACTCATTTCACATGCTAGCAAGGTAATGCTCAAAATCCCTCAAGCTAGGCTTCAACAGTATGTGAACGGAGAACTACCAGATGTACAATCTGAATTTAGAAAAGGCAGAGCAACCAGAGATCCAATTGCCAACATCTTTTGTATGTTGGATGTTGGAAAAAGCAAGGGATTTCCAGAGAAACATCTACTTCTGCTTCATTGACTACACTAAAGCCTTTGACTGCGTGGATCACAACAAACTGTGGAAAATTCTTAAAGAGACGGGAATACCAGACCACATTACCTGCCTCCTGAGAAACCTGTATGCAGGTCAAGAAGCAACAGTTAGAACCAGACATGGAATAACAGACTGGTTCCAAATAGGGAACAGAGTACATCAAGGCTGTATATTATCATCCTGCTTATTTAACTTACATGTAGAGTATATTATGTGAAATGCCGGGCTGGATGAAGCTCAAGCTGGAATCAAGATTGCTGGGAGAAATATCAATAACTTCAGATATGCAGATAATACCACCCTTATGGAAGAAAGTGAAGAGGAATTAAAGGGCCTCTTGGTGGAGGGGATAGAGGACAGTGAAAAAGCTGGCTTTAAACTCAACATTCAAAAAATGAAGTTCATGGCATCCAGTCCCATCACTTCATGGCAAATAGATGGGGAAACAATGGAAACAGTGACAGACTTTATTTTCCTGGGCTCCAAAATCACTGCAGATGGTGACTACAGCCAAGAAATTAAAAGATGCTTGCTCCTTGGAAGAAAAGCTATGACCAATCTAGACAGCATATTAAAAAGCAGAGACATCACTTTGCTGACAAAGGTCCATCTAGTCAAAGCTATGGTTTTTCCAGTAGTCACGTATGGATGTGAGAGTTGGGCCACAAAGAAGACTGAGCAGTGAAGAATTGATGCTTTCTGTTTTGTTGAAGAAGACTCTTGAAAGTCTCTTGGACTGCAAGGAGATCAAACCAGTCAATCCTAATGGAAACCAACTCTGAATATTCATTGGAAGGACTGATGCTGAAGCTCCAATACTTTGGCCACCTGAGGCGAAGCACTGACTCACTGGAAAAAACCCTGATGCTGGGAAATATTGAGAGCAGGAGAAGGGGGCAACAGGATGAGATGATTGGATGGCATCACTGACTCAATGGACATGAGTTTGAGCAGGCTCTGGGAGATACTGAAGGACAGGGAAGGCTGGTGTGCTGCAGTCCATGGAGTTGCAAAGAGTCAGACATGATTGACTTAGCACCCAAACGTGTAATACCAAAACCTTGTGTTTTAATCCCATAAATGTCCATTTTATTTATCCCATTTAAAATAACTACCTAAAGATTTCTTATCTATTTGGGATAAGTAAGTACCTTTAAAATTTCTTCCTTGTTGGGGAAATGTCTCTACACCTTCCCTAAAGTTCTTTCTTTCCTGTTAATGGATCTAATTTAATGTTTTTATTAGCATCTGTAAGACACATTGAGCAGAAGCCAAGAACACTATAAGGTTTTCAAAACCAGTTTTTCTTGTTTGATTTAAACTAAAGGAGTTTTTAAGTTAACTATTAGAGATACGGACATATTTATATTTTCACCTTTGATTTTTTTCATTGGCACCAATAAGACAGGTGCTTATAATGAAAGTTCTCTAAAAAGCTACCAATTTAGAAGTTTCTCCAGTTTAATTTAAAGCATCTATCATCTGGCTATTAATGAGATATATATTAATAGTGACTCAAACCACTAAGACAAAAGAGATTTCTCCATAAGAGAATGGGGACTACGTCAACTGAAAAGAATCCAGAAAGTTCACTCCCCAAAATAGCACGGCAGAGGTCAAGTTTTCAAACACATACACACACACACACACACACACACACACACACACAACACCTTAAGATCAGGTAGAATATTTACATCTCAAAGACACAGGAAGAGAAATGCAAATTCCCCCTACAAGGCTTTTGTTTAAGATCGGAATTTGCCTGGGAGGAGTCCTTCAGAGTGACCTGAGAGTCTTGTCTCCCAGGCTCGATGTCCTCCAAAAGACAGAATAAGACAGAACTATCAGCTTCTAGAGGAGAAGGCGATGGCACCCCACTCCAGTACTCTTGCCTGGAAAATCCCATGGACGGAGGAGCCTGGTAGGCTGCAGTCCATGGGGTCGCTAGGAGTCGGACACGACTGAGAGATTTCACTTTCACTTTTCACTTTCATGCACTGGAGAAGGAAATGGCAACCCACTCCAGTGTTCTTGCCTGGAGAATCCCAGGGACGGGGGAGCCTGGTGGGCTGCTGTCTTCTGGGGTCGCACAGAGTCAGACACGACTGAAGCGACTTAGCAGCAGCAGCAGCTTCTAGGGTGTGCTCTTTTTTTTTTTTTCAGTTGACACCATAATGGAAAAGAATATGAAAAAAAAATATAAATGTGTATATATGTGTATATATATACATTCATATATATATATATATATATATATATATGAATCCCTTTGCTGTATGCTGGAAACTATGCTATGCTATGCTAAGTCACTTCAGTCGTGTCCGACTCTGTGCGACCCCATAGACGGCAGCCCACCAGGCTCCTCCGTCCATGGGATTTTCCAAGCAAGAGTACTGGAGTGGGTTGCCATTGCCTTCTCCGATGTTGGAAACTAACACACTGTATATCAACTATACTTCAATAAACATAAATTAAAAAAAAACAATAGGCTGCAAGTTAGAACACCTGGATTCAAGTACTGCCTCTGATACTTACTAGGTTATGAAACCTCGGAAATGTCACTTAAGCTGAGCCTGGGTTTTTTCATCAGGGAGGGGGAGACATCTGGACCAAAGAGGGGGTTCTGTCAGGAAGAAGGAACAAGAAGTGTGTTTGAAGGGCAACCTGCAATGGCCCACCACAGAGCATTCCAGTTTTCCCAGTGCTTACTGTGTACCAGTAATTTTCATGCATTATCTCGTTTATTTCTCATAGCAAAACTATAAAGTAGATATTCTTATCTCCGTTTATAGGTGAGGAACCTGAGACTCAGAAATCCAGCCCAAGGTTTTACAGCAAGTAAGTGGATTCAGTCTCACTGCAAAGCCAGGGTCCTCTCCACTGATTCTACTGCTTTCAAGGACAGCCATCAAGGACCAGTCTGCAGACCAGTATACCTCTGGAACATCTAAAGTATACTCAAAGATTACAGCATCTCCAAGAGTAACCTCATGGAATAAAGACAACTATTTGATGAGCACCTATTATGTGCCTGAATGAAAATTCAGTATGTCCCTCCTCCGTCCTCTGCCAGAGCCAACAACAGTATCAATGGCATAGAAAAAATCTTCATGCGTCCCTCAGGAATCCATGTCATCTTACTCTTTACCACTCACAAGCCTCTCAAAAGTGTGGTCCAGCCTCACTGCCTGTGCCTCCTCACTGCCACACAGACCCTTCACTGGCGCAGTATGTAGTGTTGCAGATTTGCAAAGCTCAAAGGCTACCAAGAACTTCGTGCTTCTCCATATTGCCTGCATCTGTTAAGAATGACTTCAGCTATAGCAGCAGGTGATGCAAAGCAGCAGCTTATGGGACACAGGTATGTCTTACATCTCACAGGAAAGCAGACAGGGCTCTGGGTTAGTGTTTGATTCTCCTGGCCTCTCATCATTATCAGCTGGCGGCGATGGCCACTCCAAGCTTCACATCCTCATACATCTATACTTGAAGGCAAGAAGCAGGACATAAGATAGAGTTTTTCTTTTTCTCATTACCTGCTTCCCTCCAAGACAGATCATGTGTGGGACCACAAAGCAAGCCTCAGTAAATTTTTAAAAACTGAAATAATATCAAGTGTCTTTTCCAAACAATGCTATAGATTAGAAATCAACTACAAGGAAAAAACTGCAAAAACACACAAACACATGAAGGCTAAACAATATGCTACCAACCAACCATGGGTCACTGAAGAAATCAAAGAAGAAATCAGAAAGTCATTGAAGAAATAAAAAAATACCTAGGGACAAATGGAAACAAAAACACAACAATCCAAAACCCATAGGACACAGCAAAAGCAGTTCTCAGAGGGACGTTCATAGCAATACAATCTTACACAAGGAAATAAGAAAAATCTCAAATAATCTAAATTTATACCTGAAACAACTAAAATAAGAAAAAACAGAACCCAAAGTTGGTAGAGGGAAAGAAATCATAAAGATCCAAGCAGAAATAAATGAAATAGAGACTAACAAAACAATAGAAAAGATCAACGAAACTAAAAGCTGCTTCTTTGAAAAGACAAACAAGATTATTAAACTTTTAGTCAGACTTAAAGAAAAGAAGGGAGAGAGTACAAATCAATAAAAATTAGAAACGAGAAAGGAGAAGTTATAACTGACACCACAGAGATAAAAAGGACCATAAGAGAATACTACAAGCAACTATATGTCAATAAAATGGACAACCTAGGAGAAATGGACAAATTCCTGGAAAGGGACAATCTCCCAAGACTGAACCAGGAATACAGAAAATATGAGCACATGAATTACAGGCACTAAAATGCAATCAGTGATTTTAAAACGCTCAGCAAATAAAAGTCCAGGAGCAGGTGGCTTCACAGATGTATTCTATCAAACACTTAGGAGTTAACACCTATCCTTCTGAAACTATTGCAAAAAATTGCAAAGGAAAGAACACTCCCATTCCATACTAATTCTACGAGGTCACCGTCACCCTGATGCCAAAAAAATAAAGAAAATTACAAACCAGTATTACTGATGAATATAGATGCAAGAATTCTCAACAAAAACTAGCAAACCAAATCCAATAATACATGGAAAGTCATACGCAATGATGAAGTGGGATCTATCCCAGGAATTCAAGAGTTTTTCAATGTCTGCAAGTCAATCAGTGTGATATACCAAATCGACAAATTGAATAAAAACCATATGATACTCCAATATAGTCCAGATACTTCCTCTCTTCCTCAGACCTCTGCTCACACCTTACATTTTGAGTGGGGCCTTCACTGACTCTGTCAGACAGAGAAGCCACTCACATGCCAGCCTGGTACCTTCTAACCCAATTAAAAAAAAAAAAATATATATATATATGATCATTTCAATAGATGCAGAAAAAGCTTTTGATAAAATTCAACACCCATTTATTTGTTTGGCTATTCCAGGCCTTAGCTGCAGCACACAGGATCTTGAGTTGCAGCCCTTGAACTCTTGAGTTGCAGCATGTGGGATCTAGTTCCCCAATCAGGGATGGAATCCAGGTTCCCTGTATTGGGACTGCAGAGTCTTAGCCACTGGACCACCAGGGAAGTCCCCAACACCCATTTATATTAAAAAAAAAAAAACACCTCTCCAGAAAGTGGGCATAGAGGGAACCTGCTGCTGCTGCTAAGTCGCTGCAGTCGTGTCCGACTCTGTGTGACCCCATAGACGGCAGCCACCAGGCTCCCCCGTCCCTGGGATTCTCCAGGCAAGAATACTGGAGTGGGTTGCCATTTCCTTCTCCAATGCATGAAAGTGAAAGGCGAAAGTGAAGTCGCTCAGTCGTGTCCAACTCAGTGACCCCATGGACTACAGCCTACCAGACTCCTCCATCCATGGGATTTTCCAGGCAAGAGTACTGGAGTAGGGTGCCATTGCCTTCTCCGAGAGGGAACCTACCTCAACATAATAAAGGCCATATATGACAAATACAGAGCTAAATTCATATTCAATGGTGAAAAGCTGAAAGCATCTCTTCCAAGATCAGGAACAAAATAAGGATGTCCACTCTCACCACTTTTATTCAACATAGTTTTGGAAGTCCTAGCCACGGCAATCAGAGAAGAAAAAGAAATAAAAGGAAACCAGATTGGAAAGAAAGAAGTAAAACTCTTTGTATATGATATGATACTATAGATAGAAAATCCTAAAGATGCTATCAGAAAACTAGTAGAGCTCATCAATGAACCTGGTAAACTTGCAGGATACAAAATTAGTAGTGTAGAAATCTGTTGCATTCCTACACACTAACAACAAAAAATGAGCAAAATTAAGAAAACCACCTAAATTACCATGGTGGCTCAGACTGTAAAGCATCTGTGTACAATGTGGGAGAGCCAGGTTCGATCTCTGGGTTGGGAAGATCCCCTGGAGAAGGAAATGGCAATCCACTCCAGTACTATTGCCTGGAAAATCCCATGGTCAGAGGAGCCTGATAGGCTACAGTCCATGGGGTCGCAGAGAGTCGGACACGACTGAGCGACTTCACTTTCACTTCACTTTCTTTCAAAAAGAATATCTAGGAATAAACTTATCTATTGAAGTAAAGAGATCTGAACTCCAAACAATGTAAGACTCTGATGAAAGAAATCAAACATGACACAAAGCAGATGGAAAGATATACCACATTCTTAGACTGGAAGAATCTATATCGTTAAAGTGACTATACTACTCAAAGCAATCCACAGATTCAATGCAACCCCTATCAAATTAGCAATGATGTTTTTCACAGAATTAGAACAAAAATTTTTTTAATTTTCATGGAGGCAAAAAAGACCCTGAATAGCTAAAGCAATCTTGAGAAAGGAAAACAAAGATGAAAGGAATTCCTTGGTGTTCCATTGGTTAGTATTCCATGCTTCCGCTGCAGAGGGTATAAGTTCAATCCCTGGTCAGGGAGCTAAGATTCCCACTGCAGAGCAACTAATGAGCCCCTGTGCTCCAAAGCCCAAAAACCAGAACTAAAGAGCCTGCACACCGCAACTACTGGGCCCATGTATCACAACCTCAGAGTCCATGTGCAGCAATCAAAAGATCCTGTGTGACACAGTAAAGATCCTGCAAGCCTCAACTAAGACCCAGTGCAGTCAAATAAATAAATACCAAAAAAAGAAGACGTGCGGTGGGTGGGTGGGTGGGTGTGTGTGTGTGTGTGTGTGTGTGTGTGTGTGTGTGTGTGATGGAATATTACTCAGCCATAAAAAAGAATGAAATAATGCCATTTGCAGCAACATGGATAGATCTAGAGATTGTCATACTGAGTGCAGTAAATCAGATAGAGAAAGACAAATATATGTTATAACTAATATGTGCAACCTAAAAAAATAGTACAAATGAACTTATTTATAAAACAGAAACAGAGTCACAGATGTAGAAAACAAAGATATTACTTAGCCATAAAAAAGAATGAAATAATAACATTTACAGCAACATGGATAGACCTAGAGGCTACCATAATCAGTGAAGGAAGTCAGAAAGAGAAAGACAAATATCATATGATACTGCTTGCATGTGGGATCTAAAAATAATAATAAGATACAAATGAACTTATCTACAAAACAGAAATAGACTCACAGACAGAAAACAAACATGGTTATCAAAATGGAAAGGGGGCAGGGAAAAATTAGGAATTTTGAATTAACATATACACACTATTATATATAAAATAGATAACCAATAAGGACCTACTCTATAGCAAAAGGAACTATACTCAACATTTTGTATCTTCTTTTCCTATAAGGGAAAAGAATCTGAAAAAGAATAGATGTATAGATGTATAACTGAGTCATTTTGCTATACACCTGAAACTAACATTGTAAATCAGTTATACTTCAATAAAAAATTAAAATAAAAAATGAAAAAGAAAATTTAAAAAATATAAAGTTATTGAAGTAAAACAGAGCACCTGCATAACCACTGCCACTGAGATATAACATCTTGATATGTTCTCCATACATAAGCATGTGTGTAACACATGTGTTTGCAACCTGCTTTTTTACTTACCACAAGCACCTTTATTTTAAAAAAATATATATTTATTTTAATTCAAGGACAATCACTTCACAACACTGCGGTGGCCCCTGCCACACATCGACATGATTCAGCCACAGGTGCACATGCATCCCCCCATCCTGAACCCCTCCCCGCCTCCCTCCCCACCCCCCTCCCCACCCCATCCCTCTGGGTTGTCCCAGAGCACCAGGTTTGAGTGCCCACCCTGCTTCATGCGTTGAACTTGCACTATCTGTTTTACATATGGTAATATACATGTTTCAATGCTGTTCTCTCATATCATCCCACCCTCGTCTTCTCCCACATAATCTAATAGTCTGTTCTTTACATCTGTGTCTCTTTTGCTGCCTTGCATATAGGATGGTTGTTACCATCTTTCTAAATTCCATATATATGCATTATATACTGTACTGGTGTTTCTCTTTCTGACTCACTTTACTCTGTATAATAGGCTCCAGTTTCAACCTCATTAGAACTGACTCAAATGCATTCTTTTTTTATAGCTGAGTAATATTCCATTGTGTATATGTACCACAACTACCTTATCCATTCATCTGCCAATGGACATCTAGGTTGCTTCCATGTCCTATCTACTGTAAACAGACAAGCACCATTTTTGACAAAACATTCACCTCTATGTCATTGTTTTAGTGATCACACAGTTTACTTAGCAGCCCTCTACTGCTGATGCCTAGGATGTCTCCAGTATTTTGCAACTATGGAGAGTACATGATGAACAACCTTTGGCATACTTTTTGTCTACTTTTCCCCCTAGATTAATTTCTTGGAAGTGGAATTGCCAGATCAAAGAGTATACTGTATTAAAGGCTTTCAACACACACACATTGTCATACAACTGTTGACAATATCTATCAGTTCTTCCTTGGAACTTATCTTGGATTTGTTCTTTCCTCTCTGTCACTAAGACTTCATCGTCTTATGCCCCACTCCACCCTCAACTGATACCACTTCCTGAAATCTCTTCTAAGATAAAATACTTCCTACCCACAGAATGATTGTGGATTTAGAGGTGAGAATACATTGCAGATGGACTGTCTCAAGTATTTTGGAAAAGTTTCCAAAAGATTAAAATGGGGCTCCTTAAACCTAGGGCACTGAGAGTCCAGGAGGACAGCCATCACAAAGGGGGATGAGGCAGAGCAGCTGGTGTGCGTCTAAGAGGACACTTGTAGGAAATTACAGGAGCAACAGGCCAGATGAGACGGGGAAAGAGGAACTCTGGGAAGAGAGAGCTTAGAGCTTTCAGGAAGAGCTGTAGGAAGAAACAGGACAGACAGCAAGTTAAACTTTACCCTAGGTTGGAGGTGGGGAGGGGGGTGGGGTGGTGCTTTACAGGGTCAGCTGGGAGCAGGGGCAGGTCAGAGAGAGAATAATAAACAATGGAGTCCCTTTCGAGGACCCAGCAAAGAATCACCAATTTGCTATATTCGTTTAAGGAAAACCTCTCTTGATCCTGTTCCTCTCCAGCTACTGCCTCATTTCACTCCTTCCTTTTACAGCAAAAGGCCTCAAAAGAGCTGTTTCTACTTGCTATCTCCAATTCCTCCCCTCTCATTCCCCCTTGAGCCCACTCCAATCAGGATTTTGCCCCCATGTGCCAACAAAATCCTTTCATCAGGACCCTCAGTGACCTTAAGAGCATTACACCCTGAAGATAATTTTTCAATCTAAATCCCTAGGACTTCCCTGGTGGTCCAGTGGCTAAAACTCTGAGCTCCCAATGCAGCGGCCCTGGGTTCAATCCCTGGTCAGGGACCTAGATTTCGCGAGCTGCAGCTAAGAGCCGGAATACCGTGAGCAAGGTCCTGCACACTGCAAAGAAGATCCGGAGTAGCCAAATTAAAAAAAAAAAAAATCCCAGCTCCCTCATCTTGTCAGCAGCACTGGACACCCCTGATCACACCTTCATCCTCCCTCGGCTTCCTGGACTCCACCGCCTCTTGGCTCTCCTCCTCCCTCACTGGCCGTCCTCTCTCAGCCTCCTCTGGTAGTTACTCCTCATTTGCCAGGCTAGCAGCTTGCAGTCGGTGTTCCTAGGCCCAATCCTTGGATGTTGCCTCCCTTTCTACTTCCCCGGTGTCCTCATCCACTCTCGTGTCTTTAAAAAGTCCTCTATATGCTCATCTCTTGCCTGGGGCTCTCCCATGGCCTGATTCCTATCCACCCCTCTGCTGAAATACTGCATGGGTGTCGGAAACTTCAAGTATGTCCAGGACTAAATTCCTCAGTATATCCCCAAAGCGGCCTCTCCCACAGGCTCCCCCATTTCAGTTAATGGAAATTCCATTCTTGTTGCTGCTGTTCAGGCCAAAACACTTGAGTCATGCTTGACACCCCTCCTTTATCTCACTTCCTATCCATCAGCAAATGCTTTAAAATACAGCCAGAAGTCAAATACTGCTTGCAGAGTCCTCTGCATCCACCCTGGGTCCTAGCCAATAATCATCTCTCTCCTGGATTATTACAACAACCCACTTATGGCTCCCCTGCTCCTGCTCTTGCCTCCTCTTCCATCTGTTTCAACACAGCAAGCAGTGTTGAAAACAAAAGACAGATCATCTTAATCCTCCTTGCAAAGCCCTTAGGACTGTCCCTCTTCCTTTTCAGTTGAGTTCAGCTTAGTTGCTCAGTCGTGTCTGACTTTTTGCGACCCCATGGACTGCAGCACGACAGGTCTCCCTTTCCATCACCAGTCCTGGAGTTTACTCAAACTCATGTCCATTGAGTCAGTGATGCCATCCTACCATCTCATCCTCTGTCGTCGCCTTCTCCTCCCGCTTCAATCTTTCCCAGCATCAGGGTCTTTTCCAGTGAGTCAGTTCTTCACATCAGGTGGCCAAAATATTGGAGGTTCAGCTTCAGCATCAGTCCTTCCAATGAATATTCAGGACTAATTTCCTTTAGGATGGACTGGTTGGATCTCTTAGCTGTCCAAGGGACTCTCAACAGTCTACTCCAACACCACAGTTCAAAAGCATCAATTCTTCAGCGTTCAGCTTTCTTTATAGTCCAACTCTCACATCCATACATGACTACTGGAAAAACCATAGCTTTGACTAGATGGACCTTTGTTGGCAAAGTAATGTCTCTGCTTTTTAATCAGCTGTCTGGGTTGGTCATAATTTTTCTTCCAAGTGGTTCCTTCTAGTGGTTCTCAAATGCCCATCAGGCTCTCTGTTATTTCTCTGACCTCATCTCCTACTCCTCCCCTCCCTCACTCAGCTTCAGCCCCACTGGCCTCCCTGCCAATGAAGGTGCCAGGCTTGTTTCCATCTTTGAACTTACTATTCTTCCAACTGAAATGCTCTTCCCCCAAACAGCTACATGGGTTGCTCACTCACCTAGCTCAGGTCTTGACTCAAGAACTTTCCTGAAGTCTTGTTACTGAAGGCAAGTTCAGGGAGTTTGGGAGCAGAGAAAGGTTTACTGCAGGGCCATGGGAAGATGCCCTGGAGAAGGGAATGGCTACCCACTCCAGTATTCTGACCTAGAGAATTCCATGGACAGAGGAACTTGGCAGGCTACAGTCCATGGGGCTGCAAACAGTTGGACATGACTGAGCAACTTTCAAGCAAGGAGAACATATGGGTCTTGCTCAGAAAAACCAAAACTCCCTGAAGGGCTTCAGCAAGGTGAGAGCCGAGTGTCCCAGGGAACATGTTCAACTTGTGCACAGTTCTCTGGTTGGTTGATGGCGACAAATCCATAGGCACCAGAAGACCGATGGCTACAGGCTCCTGATCATCAAGCAGCTAATTTCCTCCATTTGGTGGTGGTTTTAGTATCTGAAAAACATGAGATACTATTATCTAGGTACTTCAGAGAAGAGCTAAAGCAGAGAATGTGGGGCATAGGGTCCTGCTGCTTAATCTTCCCTCATCACTTGGTATTTGCAACCTTGCTCCACAGAGCATAACACCATCTATCATGCTGTATATTTTTTCCTTAGAAAACATTTTATTTGGAATTAAGTTCAAAATTATAGAAAAGTTCCAAGAATAAGGACAGTACAAAGAACATCCATATAGCCGTTACCCAAATTCACTTATTGCTAATATTTTATCCCATTTGCTTTATTTGCATTCTCTTTGTCTCTCTCTCTTTCACACACACTATCACAAAAACACAACTTTTTTTCCTGAACTATTTGAGAATAGGTTATATACATGTGGCCCTTTATCCCTAAATAATTCAGCATATATTTCCTAAAGGTAAGGATAGTCTCTTTTACAACCACAGAGTTATCAGCCAGTAAATGTAACATTGTTACAAGGCTTTTCTCCCATCTGTATCCATGTTTCTCTCCAGTACAAGGTCAAGTCTGCTGCTGCTGCTAAGTTGCTTCAGTCGTGTCGGACTGTGTGTGACCCCAGAGATGGCAGCCCACCAGGCCCTGCGGTCCCTGGGATTCTCCAGGCAAGAACACTGGAGTGGGTTGCCATTTCCTCCTCCAATGCATGAAAGTGAAATGTGAAAGTGAAGTCACTCAGTTGTGTCCGACTCCCAGCGACCCCATGGACAAGTCTACTATCAGATATATAACATTTGGATTGTCTGACTCTACTCTCCTTTAATCTGAAGCATATCCAAAACCTTCCTTTGTCTATTATGACATTACCATTTTTGAAGACTAGAGTCCATTTGTAACTGAGCAGAACCCTATGGGTTCTTCTCGGATCAGACCCTTCCCCACATCTTCTGCTACAGCTCCTCTCTGAAGTATCCAGCTAATAGGATCTCGAGCATTTATTTCCTGCGTTTTTCAGATGCTAAAACCACCACCAAATGGAAGAACTTTGGCTTCCCTTGTGGCTCAGCTGGTAAAGAATCCGATGTGGGAGAGCTGGGTTTGATCCCTGGGTTGGGAAGATCCCCTGGAGAGGGAAAAAGCCTACCCACTCCAGTATTCTGACCTGGAGAAATGCATGGACTGTAGAGTCCATGGGGTCACAAAGAGTTGGACACAACTGAACAACTTTCACTCACTCACTTAATGGAAGAAATTAACTGCCTGCTGACAATGAGCATGAAGCCCTCACCTACTGGCACCTAAGAATTGATTAATGTTAAGCACCTGTTAACATCCAACCAATCAGAGAATTGTGCATGAGCTGATCACGTACCTTGTGACCACCCCTCCCTTACCTGGTCTTTAACTGTTTTGCTGTAACCCTTCAGGCAGTTTGGGCTTTGAGGGGCATCAGCCACTTGTCTCCTTGTATGGCCCTGCAAGGGCCTTTCTCTGCTCCAAACTCCAACATAACATTTTGGTGGTGTTTGGCCTCACTGCACACAGGAAACTCGCGTTTGGTAACAACATGGCAAACTTCAACACCACCTTGCCAGAAGATCAAAATTAGCATCAGAAAAACATCTACTTCTGCTTTATTGACTATGCCAAAGTCTTTGTGTGGATCACAACAAACTGTGGACAATTCTTCAAAAGATGGGAATACCAGACCACCTGACCTGCCTCCTGACAAATCTGTATGCAGGTCAAGAAGCAACAGTTAGAACTGGACATGGAACAACAGACTGGTTCCAAATAGAGAAAGGAGTACGTCAAGGCTGTATATTGCCACCTTGCTTATTTAACTTATATGCAGAGTACATCATGAGAAATACTGGACTGGAAGAAGCACAAGCTGGAATCAAGATTGCTGGGAGAAATATCAATAACCTCAGATAGGCAGATGACACCACCCTTATGGCAGAAAGAGAAGAACTAAAGAGCCTCTTGATGAAAGTGAAAGAGGAGAGTGAAAAAGCTGGCTTAAAGCTCAACATTTAGAAAACTAAGATCATGACATCTGGTCCCATCACTTCATGGGAAATAGATAGGGAAACAGTGGAAACAGTGGCAGACTTTATATTCTTGGGCTCCAAAATCACTGCAGATGGTGACTTCAGTCATGAAATTAAAAGATGCTTGCTCCTTGGAAGAAAAGTTATGACAAGCCTAGACAGCATATTCAAAAGCAGAGACATTACTTTGCCAAAAAAGGTCCATCTAGTCAAAGCTATGGTTTTTCCAGTAGTCATGTATGGATGTGAGAGTTGGACTAGAAAGAAAGCTGAGCACCGAAGAATTGATGCTTTTGAACTGTGGTGTTGGAGAGGACTGTTGAGAGTCCCGTGGACAGCTAAGAGATCCAACCAGTCCATCCTAAAGGAAATCAGTCCTGAATATTCATTGGAAGGACTGATGCTGAAGTTGAAACTCCAATACTCTGGCCACCTGATGTGAAGAACTGACTCATTGGAAAAGAGCCTGATGCTGGGAAAGATTGAAGGTGGGAGGAGAAGGGGACAACAGAGGATGAGACGGTTGGATGGCATCACCGACTCAATGGACATGAGTTTGAGTAAACTCTGGGAGTTGGTGATGGACAGGGAGACCTGTCGTGCTGCAGTCCATGGGGTCACAAAGAATCAGACACGGTTGAGCAACTGAACTGACCTGTGAGGGGCTAAAGAACAATTTGTGACTTAAACATAACATCCTGAGAAGGATGCTGCATTGCTATGTAACATTCCAGCCAGGAAAGCATAACCTGAACCAAATCACAAGGAAACATCAGACAACCCTCTACTAAATAAAAGGGGTTGGGGGAGGTGTCACCAAAAGCAAGTCCTGGGGCTTCCCTGCTGGCCCAGTGGCTAAGATTCTGTGCTCACAATGCAGGGCACCGGGGTTTGATCCCTGACCAGGGAACTAGATCCTGCATGTGGCAATGAAGACCCAGCACAACCAAATAAATAAATACTTTTTAAAAAAGGAAGTCTTGCTTGGTCACTATGTATTGGTTTCTTTCTTTCTTTCTTTGTTTTTTCTTTGCATCTGATAAGCAATCTGTGGGGAGATACTTTAAGACCATACCAACATCCTCTTCCTCATCAAACCCTAGATTTTGCATCAATGATGATTCTTGCTGGAGTTAATTTTGACAATTATATTACAAAAAGATGGCTTTCAAATTCCTGTACTCCCTCTCCTTTTCCTAGTTGGCATTCATGCTTTAGATGATGTCCTTATGAGCCCACTTCCTTGAGGTCCACATCAGGGAACTCCTGCCCCCTCCTCCAATTCTGATAGGGGGCAGGCTTCCAGACCGCCTACCTCTAGTGCCCCACCTGGGTGCCTGGAAACCCTACCACCTTATCCTTCCAGCCCTGTCCTGAATCCTCTGTTACTAGAGGTGAGTCCCACCAGTACTACAGGAAGCACAGCTACCTATCAGCCTCCCAATACCAAACTCTGTCCCTTAAGGGAAGTGCCGACTGCTGACAGAGGAACAGAGTCCACGTCCCTTTTCTTATGTCTTGCAAAGAGAAATCTGGACATTTTCCCAAAGACCCCAGTTAGTTCTCAGAGCAATTCACTACACTGACAATGTTCTATGGACTTCAGTTCAGTCGCTCAGTCGTGTCCGACTCTTTGTGACCCCATGAATCTTACTTGGGGGCAATCTCCACCTTTCTACCTGCTGCACCTCTAAAGAGAAAAGCTGGTCCTGATGAACTGATGAACTCACAGCCCCAAATCAAGGATATGTAATCTACCTTGGGTGGGGGGTGGGGAGTGCAATCCCCAACCAGGACTCCCACTGTCCTACGGTTAGTAGTCCCCACTGGGACTACCAACAAGGAGGTAGAGGGCTTGAACACAAGAACCCACATGCTTCAGTGAAGACTGAAGACATCATGTGCCACGACTAAGACCTGGTGCAGCCCAATAAATAAATAAAATAAAAATACCTTCTTACTACACCATCTCATCTAAGCTGAGGGCATTGAATGCTCCGGGGTTCTACTATTTTGAATATAACAATGGGCTCTTGTCCCTTGCGCATTGTGTTCATAACTTGTCCCTTCCACAGATCTGAATGGCTGCTTACTTGTGAAAGTCTTTGGTTCCCAGACATCTTAGATATCTGTACTTTCAGGATATGTCTGCACATGTGGCACTCCCCAGAATGAGGGCCTCAAGACAAGGGCACCCCAGGGAAAATTTGACCCCTATGTAAATGCTTCTCCTTATATTCACACTGTGTGGCATAAGGGAGCCTGTATATTAGGACATTGAGTCCCATTCACAGTCACAACACATAACAATACTCAATACAGTCCCAGGAGGGCCATCAGATTAATACTGGCAGGGATACGACTGGAAGAGGGGTTGGCAGCTCCATGAGGAGGCTTTGCCTACCATGAGGTAACCCTAGAAAATATAACCAACACTTTAGAGAGCCTAACCCTGACAGCTGGAAATGCCCTAAATAGACTTTCAACTTCTTTAAACTCACTGGTCAATGTGGTCATAGACAACAGATTGGCCTTGGATTACTTCCTAGAGAAGCAGGGTGGTGTTTGTGTGGTTATAAACAAAACCTGCTGTACCTCTGTTAATTATTTGGACCAGATTGAGGTGGGCATCAAAAAGATTTATGAGCAAGCATCATGGTTACACAGCTACAACCAGGGGTCAGACCCTAGTATCATCTGGTCCACCAGTAAGGAAGCCCTCTCTCCCTAGCCTTCCTCGGTTCCTACCCGCCCTGGGCTCAGTCATGGTCATCCTTCTCTTCCTCCTCTTTGGACCATGCCTCTTTAATCCCTTGGTGAAGTTCCTGTCTTCTGGCTTACAACAGTTCCACGTTAAAATGATGGCCGTGCAAGGATTCCAACCCATACTGCCCTCTGACTTAAAACAAGAAGTTGTCCTGCCCCTGGGACCCCCTATACCAGGCATCCAGAGACTTTTACTCCCTGACAGGCAGGGTTGATGCCCCTGCCCAGCCCAGAAGCAACTATAGAAGATGGACCACCAACCTTCTGCTTCCCACAAGAATAGGAAGTAAAAATCTCTGAGCAGAGAATGAGAGGGAAAGGGGCAGGACACCAACACTAGATAATGAAGAAGAGGCACAGTTGTTCCGATGTGATAAAGACCAGCTGGAACCAGTTGAAACCAAGGTGGCCTTGAGAATAGTCTGGTCATTGACCTGGAGCTCATTATACCTTCACTGAGACACTAAAACCGCTCCCCCTTACATCATGACAGGACCAAAAAAAAGCCAAGTAGCCAGTGGTCCAATTCCTGGGAAACCTCCACCCTATTCTGAAATAGCAAGACGATTTCTCCCACTCAGCCTACGAAACTATCTATACTTAACCTATAAAAACCTATGACCCCATGCCACAGGACTGCATTCATGTTTTGAGAGGGTTCCACATTCCGCCTATGGAATGTGTCTCTCCCTAAATAAACTTGCTTTCCCTTCATTATGGCTGCTCTTGACTTCTTCCCTGCTTGAGAAGCCAAGAATCGTCACTTGGTGGTCCATCCTAAGGACTCCCACAGGTCCCAGGATGTCACATTTCCCTCTCCTGCAATGCATCCACCACTTATTCAGGTACTTCAGGTACTTTCATACTTTCTGCATAAAAAGCTATTCCAGGTTCCTCTTGTACTTATCCTGTTGCAGCCCTAGAATTTCCTTGAGAAGCCCTGGTTCCTTTTACAGTATTTAAAAAACAAGGTTAGGAAAGCAAGTGTACTCATTGCTCTGGAGCATCTTTGCTCTTAGGCCCTTTGGGCAGGAAAACACGCATGCAAATAACATAGACATACACACACATTTCGGACAAGGCAATGGCACCCCACTGCAGTACTCTTGCCTGGAAAATCCCATGGACGGAGGAGCCTGGTAGGCTGCAGTCCATGGGGTCGCTAAGAGTCAGGCACGACTGAGCGACTTCACTTTCACTTTTCACTTTCATGCATTGGAGAAGGAAATGCAACCCACTCCAGTGTTCTTGCCTGGAGAATCCCAGGGACAGAGGAGCCTAGTGGGCTACCATCTATGGGGTCGCACAGAGTCGGACACGACTGAAGCGACTAAGCAGCAGCAGCAGCATACACACATTTAAATACATACCTACCCACAAAACATGCCATAGGGTTTACTTGTTTATCTTGTTTATCTCTTACACTAAAATGTAAGCTTCATGAAGGAGAAAATTTGTTTTGTTTTCTTATTCGTTATTGGGGTATAGCTGACTGACAAACAATGTTGTGATAGTTTTAGGTGGACAGTGAAGGGATTCAGCCATACATATACATGTATCCATTTTTCCCCAAACTCCCCTCCCACCCCAGCTGCCACATAACATTGAGCAGAGTTCCATGTGCTATATAGTGGGACCTTGTTGGTTATCCATTTTAAATATAGCAGTGTATACATATCCATCCCAAACAGAGGAGAAAATTTTTGTCTGTTTTGTTTGCTGTTGACTTTTTAGTGCACAGAATAGTGTGCAGCAAATGGGAAGTAGTCAACAGACAGCTGTTGACCAAAACAGAAGAAACAGCCCCAATAGGCTAAATAATTTGCCAAATCCTCACAGCTGACCAATGACACAGCCCTCTCTTTATCATGCTTCCAAGACCCAATGTAGGAACTAGTATCTGGCAGGATAGCAGATATCTTCATAGTCATTTTCCCATCTTAATTTTTTTTTTACCTTTTTGTTTTTAATTATTTCATTGAAGTATAGCTGATTTAAAATGTGTTAGTTTCAGGTATACAGCAGAGTGATTCAGTTTATATACCTATGTATATATAATATATAATGTTTTTCATATCTTTTCCATTATTTCTGACGTCTTTTAACTCTAGACATCTGTAATTTGTATCCTCTCTTATGACCCTCTGGGATTCATAAACTCAGGTGATCAGTGGGTAGGAGCTGAAGGCTCCTAGGTGACTAGTGACTAGTCCTGGGAACAGGAGAAGCCCCCAGGCCCATCACCCAGTGGTGATGGCTGAGACCTCTCCTCAGCCTAGAATGTGATCTAAAGCAGAAAGTGGGCACTAGGTGGTGGTACCTAGAGTCAGTTATCATTGCTAGGGTACCCAGTGGCAGCCCTGATGCTACCCAAGGAATGACCACACGGAAGTAGAGCTTCAGAGAGATAGGAGAGAAGACAGACCCAGAGGGAGTAGGTGGAGACCCAGCAGAGAGGAAGCCACCCTCCAGGAGCCCTGGCGTCATGGAAACTGGCCCTGCCACTCCATCTGTCCTTGAAGTCTATAAATAGTTGGTTTCAGTATCAGCCGTGGCCAGACCAGACCAGCAGCATGGGCAAACCCTGAGAGGAAGTGGATTTGGGGGAGGATGTCCCACACACAGAGAGAATGGGTAGGATGAGAGGAATGAGATGAGATGGAGGGAAAGACTTTGTCCCCACTGCACACCGCAGCAGGTCACTGGCACTTAACCCACCCCACAGAATTTTCAATGCTGCCGATCATTTAGTAATGTCATTTAGATAGATCATCCCCCACCCTTCCTACTACTTTGTTCTGTTTCTGCTGCTTAGTATAGCCTTTTTGCCTTCTCATTTGCTCATACATTTAAAGCTTATCTCAATTTCTACTTCCTCCAAGGAAGAAGTCCAAAACGCCATCCCACCAAAGACTTCTAATCAAGTTGCTGACACGTGGGCTGGGGGTGACCCTGTTAGTGAAGAAAGAAGACCTGTGCCTTGGGCCCTCTGTGAGTTGGGAACATGGGGAATCTTCTAGGACCCTAAGAATCCCTGAGTAACCTCCTGTCCCCCCCTTTTCTGTTACAAAGTCTCCTGAACACTATAGCTCCTCCTCTGCCTCCCCAGCCCAAACTGTTCTCTGTTACTTGGTTACTGAGTGCTTTTAGGGAAGTCTCTTAACTTCTCTGTGCAGGCTGAGTTTGGTTTCAGAGACAGGGTTTCTAGGCAGGATGTTTATTAAGAAGGGCCCTTGGGCTCTATGCCTGGTGGAGGGTGTGACAGGAAGCTGGACTGGGCAGAGGGAGAAGCTGAGCTCCACGGAGCCCTGGAGCCAAGCCATAATGACCCATCAGAGAGGGCCCATTTTGGGACAAATGGCCGGTCCTTTATCCCCACTAAGATCAGTCACTGAACACAGCCTGGGGACAGGCATGCCCCTGGGGAGTGTCAGTCCCTGAGGGGGCTAAAAGCTAAAGGGTGTCCATCTCCCAGGAGCTGGAAAATTAAGTCCTTCCACAAAGAGAGAACTGGGCAATGCAGTGGTGCCTCAGCTTTTTCCTATAATAAGGGCATCATGACACTTCATTGGGCTCTTCTCTGGATAAATACAACCATATATGTCAAGTTCCTAGTACACATTCTGACTTGTTTAGTAATGAAGACCAAGTTCATTTTCTGAATATTGGGCTAGAATCAGGTGGGTAACTCTGACCCCAAGCTACCTTTCATCTTTTGGGGAGGTGACCAAGAGGTGGGTCCAACTGCACTAAGACTCAAATTTAGACTTCTGAAGTTTTTCCTCATGAGGTTACATAAAAGTTCATTGAAATATAATAACAGTAATGAAATATGTTAATCCCCCAACTTCAAATTCAGGTCTTAGCAGATAAATTATATTTTTTAAACAATCCATTATCTTGTGAACAACACTACTCTATGACATTATCTTTTTGTCTTCTCCAATACAGAGGTTCAATAGGAGCCACCTTATCTATGATTCTGTTTTGGAATTTCTTCTTTTTTAAAAATAATTAATTAGTTTATTTTGCTGTGCTGGATTTTAATTACCGTGTTCGGGGCTTTCTCTAGTTGTAGTTATCAGGGACTATTGTTTTTTGGGGTGGATGGGCTTCTCCTTCTGTGGTTTCTCTTGTTTTGGAGAAGGGACTCTAAGGTGCGTGGGCTCAGCAGTTGCAGCTCATCGGTTTAGCTGCCTTGCCACATGTGAGATCTTCCCAGGCTAGGGATCGAACCCTTGTTCCCCTGCAGTGGCAGGTACATTCTTAACACTGGGCCACCAGGGATGCCCTCTTCTTTGAACATTCAGGGATGCTTGAGAAATGGTAGTGGTCTAGCCTCTTTGACGATTTGAAGATTTTTGTGCCACATGTTCAGGGAGCCAGGAAGCAGGTGGACAAAATAGCTGCTTGTCTGCTAGGCACACGGCAGGCCTTAGATCCCCTAGCTGATCTGCCCACACCTTTATCAGCCAGGAGGGAACTTGAGCCAGTTCCGGTGTCCAGGTGTCCTTAGGCCCCGCCCCCCCCCCCCCCCCCCCCCCCCCCCCGCCCCGGCTCCCTGAAGCATGCTCTTTGTCAGGAATCCCAGAGCCGCCCAATCCCTAACGGCCACTTCAGGATTCCACCTCCCCCCCACCCCCAGACTGAACGAAAAAGCCGGAGAAAGGAAAGAACTGGGAGCTGAACTTCCTGCCCAGTTCCTGGCGCAGCGGAGGGCAACTCCCCCGGGTCGGCGGTCCTGGACCGGCGCGTGGGATCCCAGTACACCGTACTGAGTACAGGACGCTGACCCGGGGAGTGAGGTCGCGAATTGCTGGGCCAGACGAGCGGGATAGGACCGGCGGGAAAAGATGTCTTTGTTTTGCGAACCTCTGAGCTTGGGTTTCAGTGTTTCAGTTCTTTTCAGCGGGAGAAGAAACAGTTGCCCTGATGTCTTTAGATCTGGGTGCCCCGGGCAGTTGCACTGGTTTGGGGATAGGGGTGCTGCCGCTGCGCGCGCCCCAGCCCCACCCCAGGCGGCTAGATGAGAGCTTCCGGCTCTCTAACCCCTGGACAGAGCCGCCTCAGATCTCAGTGTAGGCTTGGAATCCCGGAGTCACTTACGCCCCATCTTGAGTCCCAGAGGAGGGGTCATGGGCACGATCTCCAGGAATGGGAGCTCTGTAGTCCCCTGAGCTAGTCCAGGACTTGTCCTGGAAATTAAATGAGACCGTCTGTAACGCCTAACTCAGCCTTAGTCTCACAAGACCATCACAGCAAAACATAAATAAATAAATGCATTTAAAAAATAATGAGTTAATTAAAAAAAGGAATGAGGCTGCTATTCCAGGAAGCAGTGGTTCTGAAGGGTCCTGGCAATTGCACCCTTGGTGTGGGAGTAGACAGCTCTGCAGAAGCCAAGAGGGGGGCGGGCCTGTTAGCTCGGGAATCCACTAGCAGACAGCCACCCAACCTGTTCTGTCCACTTGTAAAACTGAACAGTTGGAAAGGCCCACTATTCCCTGACTTCCTAGATCACTGCTCCTCTGTCCTTTCCCCATCCTCCTTGCTTCCATTTCTTCAGCATCCTCTCTACCTTACCCCCACCCCCTCATGCACAGGTATTTTCATCTAAAAAACTATTAGTTTTTTGAACTAAAAGATTTTTAGATCAAAAAATTTCCATGGAATTTATTATAATAATAATAAACAAGGTAACTGAAGTTTAGAGAGGTTAAGACCATTCAACTAGTACTCTGCAGGAGTCAAGAGTCTGAGGGAACTGTAGAGTTTGAATTAATAAGTAATGGTTTTAAGATAAAACAAGGTTGCTTGTCTTTGGGGGTCACAGTTGTCAATCCATCACTGGGCATTTTCTGAATAGAGGCTGTGTGTCCAACTCAGAGCTAGTTCACTGGAGCAGGGGGAAGGAGATCAAAAAGATAGAAGACAAGGGCCCCCACAGGGAGAAAGATTAGCATTTAGTCTCCATCCAAGGAGCTGAGGCCATTTAATTAATTTTTATTTTGAAAACTTTACGTCATGTTAGAAGAAGTTATTGGATTGGCTAAAAAGTTCGTTTGGGTTTTTATTTAATATCTTACGGAAAAACCTGAATGAACTTTTTGGCCAACCCAATATTAAAAAATTTTTTTTCTCCAATTGCATCTCTCAAAGTTTTTGTACTGTCTCCTAATTTTTGGCAGTAGGTAGACATAATTTTTATTTTTTATTTATAAACTCTATAAATAATTTTGTTTACAAATAATAATTGGTTTAGAAATAATTGTTTCATTCTTTTTTTATATAATCTTGAAAACACATTTCCATGCCTTCTCATAGACTTTATGATTATCATTTTTAGGCTGTGCACTACTCCCTCACATGGCCATACCATATTTAGCTACTTTTCTGTGGCTGCTTAATTCCAGGTTTTTTTTTTTTTTTTGTCATTATAAATAATGCAGCTATAAATATCTTTGTACATATAGCTTTTTCTTTTAAATTATATCCTGGAATCAGTGCCCAGAAAGGGAATGGCCTGGTCAGAGTGTTGACTGTTTTTAGCTTTTGCTGTGTAGCGCCAGACTACAACTGACAACGTTTAAAAACTAAATGATGTAACCTATGTACCAGTGCCCTATATCCAAAAAGAATACTGTAAAGAATAGGAACTGTTGGCACTCACGATGTATCAGGTCTATACATCTAGGGATGAATGAGAGGCAGTTCCCACCTTTGGGAGCACAAGAGCTGTGGCTCTTCAACCTTTTTCTCTTCCTAAGACACAAAATATTCAAAACTGCTCCCCATCTTAGGGCAGACCCAGAATTTGGTTAGTCTCCCAAATTCTGCAGGGACTTGAAACACAAGCATGTTTTTAAATCAGGAGAATCTTAATCAAAGATGGTATAATTTTATCTAATAACAGTGTATGAGATACAAAAATTTAAATATATTTGTGTAGGATATAAGATTAATAAAAGTTAATGTTAATATTAATTTATTAGATTTAAATTATTAATAACATCATTCAAGATGCTCCCATTCTTATTTTTTCTGCACTTGATAAATTATTCTCTGAGAAATCTTAGTATGTCTCACAATGATTATGTTTTTTCTTTTCCTTTATATTTCTTCTGATTTTTGTTTTATGTATCTTTGTTTCTTTGTTGTTAGGTGTCTAATGGTTTATAATATCTATATTATTTGGGAATTATACCTTTTATTATTAAAAATATTCATCTTTGTTAATAAAAAAGATAATTTTTGGCTTTGATGGAGCAGGTAGCTGGCTCCTGGTGGTAACACTATTCTTTTTTCTCACATCCAAGAATATCAGGATGCGGAGTGGGTGGAAGGGATAAATTAGGAGTTTGGGATTAATAGATACACACTGCTTTATATAAAACAGATAAACAGCAAAGATCTACTGTATAGCACAGGGAACTATGTTCATTATTTTGTTATAACTTTGAAAAGGATCTGCAAAAGAACGTATGTCTGAATAGTAAATCAACTAAACTTCAATTAAAAGAAAAGAATATCAGGGTGCAAAATGAGAGGGATGGATAGATGACATAAATCCACTTTAATTTCTAAATTCAAGCAAACCATTCCCAAACCAGTCACTTGTCCTGTGACACAATTGGACAAGTAAGATGATCCCTATATGTGTAAAGCTCTGCACAGGGCATCTGGGTAGGTAGGCCAGTATCACGAGGAGACAGAACACTGGGGCTCAGGTGGCAGCATGAATTGGAGCCAAGAAAAATATGAAGAACCTGAGATTCAAAGGTCATAAGGTTGGCCAATGTATTGCCTTCATTAAATACTATTCTTAGGCTCTGGGATACAGCAGTGACCCAAACAGATAAAAACCCTTACCCCTGGGGAACTAAACCTTAGGGGTGGAGGCCGGGTGCAAATTAGTGAAATACTGATTTTGTCAGATGATGATAAACATAATGGGAAAATAAAAGCAGAGGAAGGTGACTCGGTGTTCTGGACAGGAAGTTTTAAATAGGGCTCTCGGAGATGACCGGACTGAGACCATGACATCTGAACAAAGGGCGAGCCTTAGGATGTCTGGAGCAAAGCATTCCAGGAGCCCTGATGCAGGGCCTTGAGGCTGGAGCGACAGGCCGGTGTGGGCAGAGAGTGGCACAAGGAGATGAGATCAGAAAGGGAGCTGGGGCCATTCCGTGGGTGGCCCTACAAGCTTCTTAGGCATTCAGCTTCACTCAAGAGTAAGTGGGCAATGAGACGTGGTGCGATCTGGCCTGGCGAATGTACTCCAGAGCGAGGGGGACAGAGCCCACTTAGGAGGATAGCGGCGCCCTGGGAACCCAGGTGTTTGGACTCAACCCGGTTACCTCTACACGCAGCTGGTCTGCCTCAGACTTGAGGTCTGAATTGTTGGGAAGGTCAGAATCTACGGCGAATCCAGCCTGTAGGAGAGGTTTCTAGGAAGGTTTTGAAGTTCCCTTACAAACTCTGGCGACGGTCTCATTAGCATTAACAAAGTTCCAGTCTGGGGTTCTTTAGTAAGGGGAGCCTGCGCAACAGTCCAGTTACACCACTGTCAGCTGCGTGGCCTCGGGCAAGCCTTCTAATCTCAGGCCGACTCAGCTAATTTATTTGTAAAATGGAGCTATAAATGCCCTGACTGCTTCACATTTTCTAGCGAGATCACTGGACAGCATCTTTAAAACATCACTGTCGTTTACATGAAAGCAAATGTGAAAATGGAGCTGACCTCAAAGGGGTGACTTTGTAAAGCACTTTCAAACTGGTTTTCAAGCGTAGACTCCTCCGCGGTCACCGGAACCTGCCCGCCTCTCACCTAGCGCCCGCGGTGGGGCTGGGAGCCCGGCCGGGCTGCGCCCGGGGCGGGGCTGTTTAGATCCCTAGACCCTGAGCTGACCCCCGGCTCTCGGGCCAGACTCTCTGCCCGGGCCGCGTGCTGCGGACCGCGGGCGGGAGGACGGGAGGGGCTGGCGGCCGCGACGCGGCCTGGGAGGAGCCGCCCCCGCCCTCCTCCTGCCTAGCTCCCGCCCGCCGCAGGCTCCACCGGACCGCGCCGCGCGCTCTTTCTCCGACAGCTGCCAGGGAGCACAGTTCGCCACTCCGCGTCCTGCCCCGTCTGTCCCCTTGGGTCGCCACCCGCCGTCGCCGCGCCATGACCACCCTGCAAATAGTCCTGCAGGGCCCGGGACCCTGGGGCTTCCGCCTCGTGGGGGGCAAGGACTTCGAGCAGCCTCTCGCCATTTCCCGGGTAAGAGGAGCCCGGGACGTGCGGGGAGCGGAGCCATCCCGGGCTGGGGAGTGGCGTGCCCTGAAGGGGACCTGGGGCGGCCGGAGCCCCGTGGGCGCGGTCGGAGACGGCGGTTTTCTGAGCCCGGGACGGAGCTGGGATCTCCGGGCGCGTCCAGGTGCGCCAGGTGCGCGGAGCGCTTTCCGCACGTCTCGGGCCCGCCGCCCTTGCCGGACGCCCGGCTCGCAGGCGAGCCAGGACCTGCGGAGCATCCACTTACCGCGTCTGCAGGACAGCGGGGGCCAGTTTTCGTTCCTTCGCCTTGAAAGCTTGGCGGGCGTGTGGACGCGCTTTGTCAACGGGCGAGGGGCTCAGTGTTCCCGCAGATCCCGCTCGCTGGGAGATAGCACTCCACTGTTCTAACAACGCCGTAAAGCGGCCGAAAGCAGTTTGGAAATAGCAGGAACCACCTAGAAACTGAGGTGGAGCGGGTGGGAGGTTTACTAGGCCGGGGGTGGTGATAGGGGCGGCCCGCGGGGGACGAGTGAAATTAACAACAGTGGAAGTCTAACTAATTGGACTTCATTCATGGCCGTTTTACCTCTCTAATGTCTTTTGGAGAAATGGCGGGATTTTACCACCCGAATAAACCCTCTTGGATATTCCACTCCTTTGCGGGAGATGGCTGTGACATATTTCGCCTGGCATTTCGGGATTATCAACCGATCAGCTTTAAACAGGGAGGGGTGCGATGAGGGTCCTACTTTATGTGTGTGTCAGGGGGAAGTGGTGTTTGAAAAATTCTAAGAGAGCCCTCATCTATTTGGAAGGGCCCAGGTTCAACTGGAGATGACCAGATCCATCATTCCCAAATAAAGTGGAAACCCGAGGGAGATCCAGACTTAGCGTTTGGAAGCCCAGGTTTGGTCATCTAGTCTGGGCTAAAGGCAAGCTTGAGGTCCCACTGAGAGGTGCCACATTCAATGTGCCACCTGGAAGTTGGCCCAGAAATTTTTGGATTGAATTTAAAAGGGGAGCTAAAAGCACTCTGGTATCACTCTTTGCTAGGCTTCTCATTCCATTCTTGGGCTCATCTGCTTGCTGAAGGTGACCCTAGACCTGCCTTTCCAGTCATCTGAACATTCCTCTTTTTTAGAGGGGCAGTTTGGAGAGGGAGGGGAGTACCTACAGGTCATTTTGACTTAAGTCCCTGCTTCCAGCCCCGGAAAGAATATGGAAGGTACAGGAGAAAAAGAATCAGGGCCTCCTCTGAGTCTTCTGTCCAGCCATAGTCCTACCTACATTTCCTTCCAGGTGGGCCTAATGAACTGATGAGGTCTTCTTTAACCATCCCACTCCTAGAAGGGACAGGTGCTTCAGTTCTTAGGCACTGTCTCCTCCCTATCTTCCACCTCTTGTCCCCAGGGGGCCACTTTGAGTATTGCCAGGTACATACTATCTTCCCAGGCACCAGCCAGATTCCTCAAGTGCAGAAACTACCTTTCCCAAATCTGGACCCCCGTGCCCAAGCTTGGCACTGAGCTGAACCTGGCTGTGCCTAGTAAATCTTTGCAGGCATATTAATAAATGCTTATCCAGGGGAGAGACATTTAGACTCGCTTACCTCATAGTCCATTTGTCCCCACTCTTTGTGTCTATAATTAACCTGTCAGCCCTCTCAGCTTCTGAATTTATATGTCACATGAAACCTTTTCTTTAGAATTGGAGAATATGGCTCCTGTTAAGAACGGAAGACAGAGCAGGAGAACAGAGTAGCAGTGATTAAAACAAACAAGAAAACCAAAAAAACTTAAAAAACTCTAAAGGGAGGGGAAGAGAGATTTTACTGGTCATCTGTTGAAAGGGCGTTACTGCCTGTCATTTTAGCTGTTTTGAAAAGGCTTAATGCAAGTGGCGCTGTGCAGGAATGATGGTAGGGGGTGGTACTGAATTCAGTACTGTGAATTCAGTAGTCTGTACCCTTATCTGTTTATTTTTTTATTAGCACAAGTGTCATGAGCATGTCGCATATTCTAGAAACTATGCAAAGCCCTAGAGTTCCAGAAATGAGAAGACACAGCTCCACTCTCAAGATGTTTGTGGTTTAGTGAGGAAAGCTAATCTTTATAACACCCTGGGCTGTCCTTTGATTGAAAAGTGAAGGTGATTCGGAGGAGGTGACATCCTCTTGATAACAATTATTTACCTGTTTACTCACCTCATTATTTCCACATGGAAAAAACATGGAACTCTGAACTTCCTGAGCATGGGAAAGTCATTGTCATAAAGGGTCCCCAGGTGGGTAAAATCTGGTGTAGATTTGATATTTGGTTCTTACTTGAGTTGTCCCTGGAGGGAGTCTCCTGTCTGAGGCTGTCTTTTTTTTTTTTTTTAATCTCCACAATGGGGATAACTCTGGTCACTGGTGGGTTAAGGTATGTGAGATTGCTCTGTAAACAGTGAACAGTATTGAGGTGTGAATGTCCACAAAGTTATACACACCTGGTTGGTAGGTGTGCTACATTTATCATCGGGGCAGATACAGTTTGCTGTGGTTTTTATATGCAGACTTTGAGTCTCCACACCAAAGCAAACCGTAAAATTAAGCTGGAAGAGGAGTGCCTTTTACTTAAATAGCTATGTTTGCTTTCTCTTGCATGAATTATTCTGTTATTAGCTCCATCCTTTTGTTAAACTACTGAAGTTCCTGAATATAACTCTGAAGTCTTGGGTACTTGAAATTTTTTTTTTTAAACTTAATTTTATTGTAAAATTAAAAAGTCATAAACTAAAAATGCACAGCAAGTGGTTATAAATAACCAGTAGAGTTACTACCCAAGTCAAGATATAGAACATTACAGAGTGCCAGGCTGGGCTCCCTGTGTTACATAGCAGCTTCTCACTAACTGTTTTACACATGATAGTGTGTAAAATATGACCCGGAGGATGGGGAGGGAGGCTTAGGAGGGAGAGGATTTATATATATTTATGACTGATTCGTGATGTTGTATTGTAGAAACCAACACAACATTGTAAAGCAATTTTCTACCAATTAAAAAAAAAAACAGCCAGACCTCAGCAGCTCACTAACCTGCCTCATTGTTTTTCACAAGTTTCAGAACAGAAACAAACAGAATACATTTGTATGTGTGTGAATAGCTGCTTTTATTCCTCAGTATTTTCATCTGTGCTTTTGTGATAAATTTTCAACCCAGATCTCCAAATTTGAATGGATAAAACTCTTTCTTCCTTTTCCCAGTTTTTCATTTAAGCCTCTACCTTGGACTCCCTACTTATCCAGAAACACATTTGCAGTTGTCCCCTGAGATTTTTTTTCTCAGTCAGATCTACAGTTGTCTATCTCCTTGAGTTTTTTTTTCCTCCATGTCAATTTCTTATTTCCTCTAGTTGCTTTCAAGGGAAGCCTTCAGAGGATTTACACCCTGGCCAAAATTGCTGTTGAGTTTATGTTGACTGTTTTTCCTCTCCCAGCAACTGACAAAAGACAGGAAGGGGTGGAGCCAGAGATAAGGGATGCTCTTGGTAGGAGGCTGCTCATTTGCCTCTTGAGTCCTGGGGAAACCTCTGTTAACAGCCTCTGGTTTTCGCTTGTGCATCCTAAGGGGTGCTGAATAATGGATACTCTGTAGTCAGAAGGTCTTTTCTGACTTTTAAGAGTGTTATTTCCAGATTCAAGGGCTTACATCATGTCCTTAAGGGTGAAAGAGCAGGGCTTATCTGTCAGATTGTGAAAAGCCAGTATTGTCCATAAAGGCTCATTATGCATTAATGGTCCTTGCTGTGTGCTCCCTCATTCTGTGAAATCGATCACCTAGGAAATATTAGCTGCTCCAGCTGGTCAAAGGAGTGGAGGAAGAGGACGAATTACAGGGAATGTCATGGAAGTGAATGCTTGAGCCTATGGCATGAAACTGTCTAAGCTGTGTTATGTCCCTTTGACAAGAGTCTCTGCTGCTGCTGCTGCTAAGTCACTTCAGTTGTGTCCGACTCTGTGCAGCCCCATAGACGGCAGCCCACCAGGCTCCACCGTCCCTGGGATTCTCCAGGCAAGAACACTGGAGTGGGTTGCCATTTCCTTCTCCAATGCATGAAAGTGAAAAGTGAAAGTGAAGTCACTCAGTTGGGTCCGACTCTTAGTGACCTCACAGACTGCAGCCTACCAGGTTCCTCTGTCCATGGATTTTCCAGGCAAGAGTACTGGAGTGGGATGCCATTGCCTTCTCCGAAGAGACTCTGCATGTTACCCCAACTCCTGGGTGCCAGCCTGTTGGCTTGTCTTTGAGGAGGAGAGAGCGGAGAATGGTGTTAAGGTATTGCAAGTGAAGTTGCGACCCTGTGGACTGCAGCCATTGGAATGGGATACATAATTGAGAGGAAGTTATCATCTAACCACTGAGGTCACTTTCCTAGTCTGATCAGGACTGGGAGAAGCACCATAATTCGTCTTGTCCTGGAGCTGTTTTCTAAGCTCTGCTCATTCCTTGGCATACCTTGTCACTGCTCCCTGGATGAGAGGGAAACAAGTATTCTTTGCATTTTACAGGTGAGAAGCTCCATGCCCAAAGGTCAGGCAATTTGAATTTACAGATTTTTCAGTGAATGAACTATTTCTTAGCTTCTTTGTAAAGGAAAAGGTAAAGGCTCATTAAAAATGAGCAAATGTCATAAAGTTAACTTTTAAAGGATAATTTGACTTCCAGTATGTCTCAGAGGAGAGCCTGAAAAGCTGCATGGTAGAGTGCCCGGGACAGGAACTCAGGCTGACCTCCAATCCTGAACACCACACTGGGTGACCCTGGTTATGTCACATGCCTTCTCTAGGGTTCAATTCTCTGTGAGGATAAAATAAAGAAACAAATGACCAAACCATTGATTTTGTACCCTTTGAATACGAGGGCCCCCCTTTTTATTGTTAAAAAGTGTCCCAGCCTCTCCTATGGCATTGGTTCTATCTTTAACCACTAGTTGATTGAGAAAATGTGTTATATACTCAGAAATGTTTTCCAGTAAATTTGGGTTGTGTTATTCATCTGTGAATATCTGTGCCTAAATGACTCTTGTGTTAATCACAAGAGCCTCTGTTTACACTTGACAGGCTTGTATGAGAATATTTATTTAATCAACTTGCAACAATGGCCATAGTTAATCTAGTTAAACTATATATAAGACTTTTTATATGCTAAGCAGTATTATAATATGAACATATTCTTTCAGTAATCCTTGTGATGCTTCTAAGGTAGATACAATTAAGATGCCCATTTTATGGATGAAAAAAACTGAGTCATAGAAATGTGAAATACTTTGCCCTTGTCATGCAGTAGTGAGTGGATAGAGCTGGATTTTGACTGAGTGATCTGACTTCAAAGGCCATGGCCTTAACCTCTATATCATAATAATATTGTAATAGGAGCTATTATTTTGTGAGTGCCTACTCTGTGCTAGCTGTGCACTTACATTATCTTTTTCTTCACAACCCAGGGACACAGGACACACGATAAATTGCAGAACTGGAATTTGAAACCAGGCAGATTGACTCCCAGGCCGGCTTTAACTACAGTATTCTGCCCTCTGATAAGCCATAACTATCAGTATTTCATTGGTTAAAGTATTACCCAGCACCCAGGTCTGAGAAGTGCTAATCGTGGGACAGGTCTCATCATGAGGGGTAGGACTCTCCTGGGCTCCTCACCCCTGAGACCCTTGTGCCCAGGGCGGTTTGCTAGGCTGGTCTCAGCCCCAGTGCTCTTAGAGCTCAGAGCATCTCAGAGAATAGCAACTCCCCTTCCTGTTCCTCCTGAAAAGCTAGAAGCCATGGCCCCACCTGGGAGAATTGACAGTCCAGCCATGGGAGTCCATGGCCATGCGGGCAGGGAAGAACACAAGAGCAGAGGAATTGGATGATTTGCCAGAGAAAAGTCTGCCCGGGTGGCCAGGAGGGGATTTGGGGCAGTTTTTATGACAAATGAAGATTACCAGGGAGTAGACAGATCCACCTTGCCCAGCCAAAGATGGGGCCTGTAAAGTGGGAGCTGAGTCCAGTCCAGGACAAAATGTACCCATGAAAACCTGAGATGAAAAAGGTAATTTCTATGTGGCACTTAGCACCCCTTGTGATTGTTGATACTGTTATTAGCACCAGTGTGGGTGAACTGGAAAGGTCATCTGTAACTGAGGTCTGTGGTGTGTTTTCATATGTAGAGTACACTGCCTTCTCAGGAAATGCCGTCAACCTGAAAGACAACTTTCTGAAGGACATTCTGATCTTGTAGAAGGCTAGGTTCTTGACCAAGCACTTGGCCTAATTTTAATAGAGATGACTACTCAGATAAGCTTCCCTGGTGGCTCAGAGGTTAAAGCGTCTGCCTGCATTGCAGGGGACCTGGGTTCGATCCCTGGGTCGGGAAGATCCCCTGGAGAAGGAAATGGCAACCCACTCCAGTATTCTTGCCTGGAGAATCCCATGGACGGAGGAGCCTGGTGGGCTACAGTCCATGGGGTCGCAAAGAGTCGGACACGACTTGACTTCACTTTCGCTCAGATAAAAAGATACGGACATAGGTAGGACCTATATAGGGTAAAGAGGTCAAATGCATACAGATAGATGAAATTAAGGTGATGTACCAATGATTTACATCCATTTCTTTAAAAATTACACTTTCAAAGCTTTAATGTGATCAGACTCTATATGCTCAGTCGTGTCTGACTCTTTGCAACTCCATGGACTGTAGCCCACCACCAGGCTCCTCTGTCTGTGGGATTTCCCAGGCAAGAATACTGGGGTTGGTTGCCATTTCCTTCTCCAGGGGATCTTTCTGACCCAGGGATCGAACCTGGGTCTCCTGCATTACAGGTGGGTTCTTTACCAACTGAGCCACCAGGGAAGTCACAGTCAGACCCTATGACTCAGCAATTCTCCAGTTAACCGCTCAATAGAAAAGTGTCCACATGGCATGAAAGACATATCAAGAATCTTCAAAGCGGTACTATTCACAATAGCCCCAAACTCGGAACAACTCAAATGCATTAACAAAAATGAAATGGAAAAATAAATGCTGGTATATATACATATATTTATAACAAAGAATGAAATGAAACACTGCCTCAGTGAGAATGGAGGAATTACAACCATGCATGATAATATGGATCAGACAGATATACAGTGTTGACAGGAAGAAGCCAGACATAACACATAAATACCACATCATTAGAGTTATAGAAGACTAATCAAGCCAAATTAATCTATAGTGTTAACTAGCATTCATCTATGGTCGGGATCATGGTAACCTTTGCCAGAAGGCTAGTGATGGAAGGAGGCACGAGGGGGTCTTTGGAAGTTCTGGTAGCGTTCAGTTTCTTTGATTCTGATTCCATGGACTCGCTTTGTTTGTGATACTCCATCCAGTTGTTTATTCACAAATCATGTCCTTATCTGTTTGTGTGATATGCCTCAATAAAATGCTTACATTAAAACTCTTGTGCTTTGTATACAGGATCAAGTAGTATAAAAATGTGGACAGCCCACGGTAAAAAGCCTTCCCCACACCATTTCCCAATCTTACTTCCCAGAGGTAAATGCTGTTTAACAGTTTGCTGCAAAACTTTTCAGACATTTTTCCATTCATGTAGCATTTTAAAAATCAAATTACCATGTCATGATGAAATATTTGGATGTCATTGCTTTTGCTTTCTGCCTTGTTTTTAATGTAGCAAATCAAGAATTAAAGCCATCTTGATGTCATAGGAAAATAAAATCTCGGTATCAGCCTGACCAGGATTAAAACTTGTCTCCTCCCTGTGTTAGCTGAAGGGTCAGCCTCTGAAACCTCAGTGTGGGAGTAATAGTACTTGTCTTCAAAGGTTGTGGTGAGGATTAAGATGGTGTTAGATAGATCCTAGCAGTTTGACTAACACACGGAAGGCATTGGGATGCAGTGGTACTATTAAAAAATATTAATGGTAGCTAGAAGGCAATGGCACCCCACTCCAGTACTCTTGCCTGGGAAATCCCATGGACGGAGGAGCCTGGTAGGCTATAGTCCATAGAGCCGTTAAGAGTCGGACACAACTGAGTAGCTTCACTTTCACTTTTCACTTTTATGCATTGGAGAAGGAAATGGCAACCCACTCCAGTGTTCTTGCCTGGAGAATCCCAGGGACAGAGGAGTCTGGTGGGCTTCCGTCTATGGGGTCGCACAGAGTCGGACACGACTGACACGACTTAGCAGCAGCAGCAGTGCATATTGAGCACTTACTATGGGCCAGACTTTGTTTTAAACTACAAATGTAATTTCATTTAATTGAACCATGAATGAGGTTGATCCTATTATAAATTTCATTTGATAGAGACTTCCCTGGTGGTCCAAAGGTTAGGACTCAGTGCTCTCACTGTGGTGGCCTGGATTCCATCCCTAGTTAGGCAGTTAAGATCCTGCAAGCCAAGTGGTGGAGCAAAAAAAAAGTCATTTGGTAAATGAAGAAGCCTGGGCACAAAAAGTATAACTGCTCAAGGTTATGTGTTTAGTGAATGGTAAGGCTTTGGGCTGTGGGTGATTGTTATTGGGGCTGTTGAAAAGCACATGGGGGGACTTTCCTGGTTGTCCAGTGGTTAGAGTCCGCTTTTCAGTGCAGGGACGCAGGTTTGATTCCTGGTTGGGGAACTAAGATCCCACATCCCTTGGGCAGCTAAGCCCACGTGCTGCAGTGAAGAGTCCCAAGTGATACAGCTAAGATCTGATGCAGCCAAATAAATATTGAAAAAAAGAAAAAGCATACGGGGTTCAGAGGGACTTGTATGGGGACTTTTGAGAGACTGATGACTTCTTGATCAATTAATCAGGGTATTCTACTTTGCTGTCTGCGTTTTAATTCTATTCCTATGTAAGTAATAATGGTTGATCTTTCAGACTACGAGAGCTTTCTCTCTAAATGGCCACCCCTTAGCATTAATAGTTTCCTTTTGCACTGAACCGTGAAGTGAAGCTAGATTAAGGCACAGCTCACTTACAAGGACCTAAACTACTTTATTGCCTCATTTTCTTAAGAAAAATGGTTATAGAGTAACTAAGAACAGTTTGAAACATTCTTGGGGTTTTCAGGCCGACTTGCCTAAGTACATACAGCTTCTGTGGCTGTAATGTGGCTTCAAAGTCTGTGCCATAACCTCGACCCACAAACAAATTGAGTCAGAAGTCTGACTAAGGAGAGTTCAAATTCCACATCTAAATGGTATAGTGTGGGGCTGGGCTCTGCTATGTCACCCAGCTCAGAGTCTTTTAAATTTATATATCTGAATACTTTGACACAGCTGCTAGTTCAAAGGAGGTTGTCCCTCAAGGTACATGGCACTGAGATTGAACTTGAATTCCAAATTTCTTTAGTTCAGTCTTGTTTTCTATGATGTTAAAAATGCTAAACTATCATTGTTTAATATTTAATTAATACAGCCAACTTGTAAGATGGATTTAAGGTAATTTACAGCAGTAAAATACATAGCTACAAAATTTCAAACATAAAAACACACATCAGAAGATGTAACAAAAAACTGGAACAAAGAAGAAAGAGGTGTGCCAGGACCTTTATATCAGATGGTTTCTGTAGTTGCATACTGCATTTAGCTGTGAGTTTTCTGGCTGAGGCATAATAGGAATCATGTTAAGTTGTTTAGGCACCTGGAATGAAATGACTTGTGCAGTACTCTACTTGCATTTAAGGATGTTTATCAATGTTGTCGGAGAAGGCAATGGAACCCCACTCCAGTACTCTTGCCTGGAAAATCCCATGGATGGAGGAGCTTGGTGGGCTACAGTCCATGGGATTGCTAAGAGTCGGACACGACTGAGCAACTTCACTTTCACTTTTCACTTTCATGCACTGGAGAAGGAAATGGCAACCCACTCCAGTGTTCTTGCCTTGAGAATCCCAGGGGTGGGGGAGCCTGGTGGGCTGCCATCTATGGGATCGCACAAAGTCGGACATGACTGAAGTGACTTAGCAGCAGCATCAATGTTGTAGGGTCAATGTTAAAGGATCAAGGTTAACAGTATTCTGTGAACATTCAGGAAATTCACCTGTATTTCTGTCCACAGATAAACATCAGAGCACCTTTTGAATAGGGACAATTTTTTCTTTGCAGGATTGGGGGTGGGGGCCAGTGGAGACTTTGCATCAGAGTTGTTTCAACTGATTGACAAGTATTATATTTGGTTAAAACCTCCATCTCTGTCAAAGGAGTGGCAGTACAATTTATCATCCAGGCTGGAACACTGTTGAGAGTGAAATAGGGTGCTTTTGATAATTAAGCTGGGAAAACAGGTTTTGTCCTGGACAAACCAGGGTGTCTTATAGTCTTGGTTATAAAACTTTTCTACATAAAATTTTTAAACTAAGCCAGTGGTCACAAGCATGTTTGCCTGAAGGGGTTGGGAGGCAACAAAAGGGTTTTGACTTGAGGGTGAGGTAATGGAAAAATCAATAGCAGCAAGAAGGATGATAAATGGCAACTGGTTCCAGGTTTCTGTGTTGGGGACAGAGGAGCATGGCGTGGACTAATTGAATGGAGAGTGTCTGCCTCAGCTAAAGCAGGCAGAGTAATTAAAAAGCCGAGATAGTAGGCAAGGTTCATTTATTGGGCCCCCTCAATCTTGAGCCTAGGGATTAAAGGAATCCCTTCTCGCTGTCAATAGAACAGATAACTTTAAGTGTAAGTGCCTTCAGGCAAGTCCTCTAGGGGAAGCCAGCCTCCAAATGGCTGTCCTAGAGGCTGCATGGTCGACCCTTGAATGGATCTGCTTCTCTCAACTGCTGTTAGGGACTATCTGTAAAGGCAGTCACCTTAATGTCAGTAGAGCTAGGTCTAAGTGGTTGTTTCTTGGCAGTAACCGGACAGTTGAGTCAGAGGCTATGTTTAAATTCCTTTGTTGTTCCCCATTGTTTTCCAGATAAAGTACAGATAAAGCCTTGTTAAAAAGAAAATAACAGAACTCTTGCAGCCAGATCTGTTTTTATATTTCCAGACTCATCCCTCTCCTCCCCCTTTGCTTCCTGTGCTTTATCTATGCCAGTCCACATGCAGTTCCTATAAGCCGGAACGCTCTTTTCTGCCTCCTGTGGTGCCTTTGCACAGTTTCAAGCAATGCCTCCTCCAGGGAGTCTTCCCTGCTTCCACCTTTAGGCTCTCATTGCGTCTTTACTTGTTTCTAGTATCGGCTGCTGTACATGCCTGTCTGCCCCAGGAGGCTGTGAACTTGAGAGTGTTCTCTGCCTGGGGCATTTTGTATAATCCTCACGACAACTTTCTGACACCAGGACAGTTATCACTCCTATTTCATAGGTGAGAAGAGGGAGGCACACAGAGGTGAAATATCCCACTCAGGGGTACTTAGCTCATAAGCGTCAGAGCCAGGACTTGATTCCTGGCTATCTGACTTCAGAAGCCACATCTTAATAAGCTACACTGTCTTTCAGAAAGTACTTAAGGAATGTCTGTCTGATGAGTGAATGAATGAGAGAAAGGAGGTAACAGGAGGGATAAAATAGGTATATGCCATAATACAGAGGAAGAAAGTCATCTTTTCATTTGCGATGGCCAGTGGGTATGCATCCAGGTTTATATAAGAGCATTAGTTATTTAGATGTGTGTGCAATGGCACCCTACTCCAGTACTCTTGCCTGGAAAATCCCATGGACGGAGGAGCCTGCTGGGCTGCAGTCCATGGGGTCACTGTGAGTTGGACACGACTGAGCAACTTCACTTTCACTTTTCACTTTCATGCATTGGAGAGGGAAATGGCAACCCACTCTAGTATTCTTGCCTGGAGAATCCCAGGGGCGGGGGAGCCTGGTGGACTACCGTCTATGGGGTTGCACAGAGTCGGATACGACTGAAGCGACTTAGCAGCAGCAGCAGCAACATGTGTGGTAAGTCACTTCAGTTGTGTCTGACTCTTTGTGATGTAAATTGAAGAAAAGGGCTTGTAAATTGAAGAAAATAGGTGAGCCTCATCATAATCCTATTCTGTGCCATTTAGAAGTGAAATTCAGTGCATCTTCTTTTGTGTTCAGGAGTCTGACGGCAGTGCACAGGCTTTAATGATGCAGTGAAGGGCAGATGTACAGGTTGGCCTCTGAGCAAAGTGTCTGCCTGGCGGGGCAAAGGGTGAGAAAGACTTGAGTGAATTCTGCAGAAAATGGCAGATTGTTCCTTAGTGGAAATTGTGCTTAACCCCATTTATTCTCAGGCAGGAAAAGTTGTGATCAAATTGTATGGTCTCTGAGGAAGAAAGCTGGAAGAGGGTTTTGCGGATGTCCATTGAAATAATTAATGGGCCTGTCTCTTTGGAGCAGAGTGTAGGACTTCTCTTTAAGAAGCTGAAGCTGACTCCTTTATGAGCTGGTTCTGATGGAATTTGAGGGTCAGGAGGAAATTAGAATAGACAGTGTGGCAGACTGGTTTAAGTGGAAGGACTCCAGAGCCACACAGCCCGCCACTCACCAGCTGTGTAACCTCAGGCAAACTGCTTAACCCTTGTTACTCTACTTCCTTCTCTGTGATGATGTCAATAATGTTGGCTACCTGATAGCATCTCGGGAGGATTGGTGAATTAACCCTTGCCAGACGCTTTCACTGTGTTTGACACATAATTAGCACTCATTAGCTGATGAATGTTGCTGTGATTGTGATGAATAGTTGATGTGCAATAAGGATCGGAGTCCTCCATTCAAGATGGGAACTAACCAGAGGAGACGCAGGCCTTCTCTCCTGAGGGCTTTTCATTTCTGATTTGAGTATTTTATAAGGGAAGGTGTTACTGGGTCCCAGCTCAGCACAGACCAGTGGAGATGGTTAATAGATGGCAGGAGGTACCCAGGCCTTGGTAGGAGTTTGGGACACTCCAGTTCCCTGTGTTGAAGGCCACAACAGATGAATCTCCTCAATTCTGGATTTGTCTTCAGCTCTGACAGTTATTTGGGTTTGGAGCTTCTGCTGCTGGCACTGTGGTAAAGCAGGAAAGGAACGGAGTTTGGTTAAATGAGAGGATCTGGTTTCAAGTTCAGGCTCCAACCTTTAGCAGTGTGAACTTGAGTCAGTCACAGCTTTTCTGGGTTTCAATTTCCTCATCTGTAAAATTATCTTACATGTTAATGGTGAGTTCATCGTCATTATTATGTCAAGTAGCAGAAAGTATGTGAAAGAGCTTTGTAAAAAGCAAGTCCCGTAATTTCATTTAAATCTACTTTTTTCCCCTAGAAATAAACAGCTCATGAAAGAATATGGACTCTATTTGTGTGTGATTCCGTCCAAGTTCCATCTGATGATAGTGTTTTACAACTTTCTGAGATTTCTTTTAACTTCCCATTAATTTGGCTTAAAAAAAAAAAAAGACCAGAAGAGGGGATGGCCAAGCCTTGATTACTCAGGCTCAGGGCTCTTAAGACTGGTTCTAGCTCGTCCAGAATCTGTCAGGATGTTTTGAGCAGAAGTGTCTCACCTTCAAGACAGTTTAAACCAAGTGCTGGAAATTCCAGAGTTCTTAGCAGCTGAGCATATGCAAGTAAGAGGAAACTCTGTTTTCTTTTTCTCAAGCTTTTTGTCCCCCCAACCCCCACCTTATTTTAGTTTTGTGAGTGGTCGCATTCCAGGAGAGTGATGCTGGGGAAGATGGTTATTTGATTCCTTTTGAAATAGTCACTTTTTTAAAAAGGATGAAACGAAGCAGCATGATTACATATTTAACAACGCAAGGTATTTTGGATTCAATCATTCATTGGACACATATTCATTGCCCACATACTGTGCTGGTCACAGCTAGGCACCTGAGGACATCACAGTGCAAAAGGCAGACAAAAGCCTGCTCTCACACTTATGGCTCTCAAGCATTATATATAAACAAATTCAGAAAACAGACTTACAGACTTAATGTGACAAGTGCTGTGAAGAAGAGAACGTATGAAAAGGTTGACAACGGGCCCTAATTTAGACTGGAGATCAGGAATGTCTTCTGTGAGAAGGGTCATTTAAGCCCAGAAGTTAATCAGGCAGTGGCTGCAGCAGTGCCAAGGCCCTGAGGCAGGAAAGAAGGAAGGAAGGCCCCTGTAGCTGGAGCTTAGGCGGGGGATGGCCTGGGCCTTAGGGAACTCATCCGTGATTTTGGGTTTTATCCAAGGGAACTTCTCTTTAACATCATGAGAATTGGTTATGACAAATGAGTTCATCAGGCTGCTCTCCCTGGAGACAGAGTAAATAAAGTGATGCTTAGTGCCATTTTTAAAACAAGGGGTCTGTGTTGTTCTTTAGAAAAGGGAAAACATATACGAAGTCACACCAGGTCAGTCTTCTCAGGAAGACAAGCAGAAAATGAGAGGAATTTGTTTTTACTGCACATACTGTGACTCAGAGCTAACTCCCTGAAGTCGACTGAAAGGAGAGCGGCCATGCTTGCCTGTATTAAATTTCTTTTCCCAGTGGCTGCATGGGAAGAAGGTCCGAACCTTAGATTGGGGGCTTTCATTTTCTAAAGGCCAGATCTCTGGTAAACGGATGATGGGAAAGCCAGAAAGGAAGGTTAGGAGGTCAGGATCTCTGCACTGGTTTCCACATCCTGCTACATTCCAGGAGAGTTTTGCCTGATAAAGTCATAGCATGTCTGAACCGGAAGGAACCTTGGGGACCAAAGTCATCCGTCCCTTATTTTGTGGGGTCCAGGCACTGATGAGGGGAAAACCTTGACAGCAACATAACACTGGCCACCTCAGGAGGTCAGTGTTTCCTTCTGGCAAGGGCTGATTGGAAACTGTGGCTGCTGAAAACTGCATCAGATACAGAGGCTCAGGGCATAAGCCTGTGTCCTAATTTGGTGTGTTGGGCCTCTTCTCTGTGGTTCAGCCTTATGGAGACCCTCAAGTGTTCACAAAATCTTCCTCACTGGGCTCCCAGGAGTCAAAGGCCTTTTCCAAGGTGAGGCCAGAACCCTGTGGGTGCTGGGAGCCTGGGTGTAGTCTGCTCCCAGAGGGCTTGGACTTCCATCGAGGAAGGTCTTTTAATGCCAAGGTCATGACTGACCTTGGGATGATGGTCCTGTTTTTAGTATGCTGCCAAGTCCTTCAGTCGTGTCCGACTCTGCACTCTGTGGACTGTAGCTCACCAGGCTCCTCTGTCCATGGGATTCTCCAGGCAAGAATACTGGAGTGGATTGCCACACCCTCCTCCAGGGGTTCTTGCCAACCCAGGGATCGGACCTGCGTCTCTTACATCTCCTGCATTGGCAGGCAGATTCTTTACCACTAGCACCACCTGGGAAGCTAGATGTTTTTAATATACCTTGGTTTAAAAAAATACTTAATAGTAAAACACATCTCTGAGCTTAGTGCTGCTTCAAAATGAGTTTGTACTTTGTTCATCACAATAGTGTCTGTATTCACTTGAAAAATAGTTGTACAACTCCAAATGAGGCATGATAATTATTCAGGTCACACGTAATGCTCAGCAGGCAGATGGATTTGATGACCCACTGCAGTCATTGGCTGGCTTCGCTCAAGCATGGTGGCCCATAAATTTGGAACCCCTTGTTTTAGAAGCATTGGCGTGAAGAAAATCAGCCACCTGTAGGGGCTGACCCTAATAGTTAACTTTTTGGCTACGAGGAACCAGTGTATACTGGTTCATACTTTAAAATATTCTTTGTTGCTTTTTTTCAGTTACAAAAGTACTCTAAGCTCACTGTGAAAATCAAAACCATTACAGAAATGTAATATTGTGAACAATTTGGTTTTAGTTCAGTTCAGTCGCTCAGTCGTGTCTGACTCTGCGACCCCATGAATCACAGCACGCCAGGCCTCCCTGTCCATCACCAACTCCCGGAGTTCACTCAGACTCATGTCCATCGAGTCAGTGATGCCATCCAGCCATATTATCCTCTGTCATCCCCTTCTCCTCCTGCCCCCAATCCCTCCCAGCATCAGAGTCTTTTCCAGTGAGTCAACTCTTCGCATGAGGTGGCCAAAGTACTGGAGTTTCAGCTTTAGCATCATTCCTTCCAAAGAAATCCCAGGGCTGATCTCCTTCAGAATGGACTGGTTGGATCTCCTTGCAGTCCAAGGGACTCTCAAGAGTCTTCTCCAATACCACAATTCAAAAACATCAATTCTTCAGTGCTCAGCCTTCTTCACAGTCCAACTCTCACATCCATACATGACAACAGGAAAAACCATAGCCTTGACTAGACGAACCTTTGTTGGCAAAGTAATGTCTCTGCTTTGAATACGCTATCTAGGTTGGTCATAACTTTCCTTCCAAGGAGTAAGTGTCTTTTAATTTCATGGCTGCAGTCACCATCTGCAGTGATTTTGGAGCCCCCCAAAATAAAGTCTGACACTGTTTCCACTGTTTCCCCATCTATTTCCCATGAAGTGATGGGACCGGCTGCCATGATCTTCGTTTTCTAAATGTTGAGCTTTAAGCCCACTTTTTCACTCTCCACTTTCACTTTCATCAGGAGGCTTTTGAGTTCCTCTTCACTTTCTGCCATAAGGGTGGTGTCATCTGCATATCTGAGGTTATTGATATTTCTCCTGGCAATCTTGATTCCGGCTTGTGTTTCTTCCAGTCCAGCATTTCTCATGATGTACTCTTCATAGAAGTTAAATAAGCAGGGTGACAATATACAGCCTTGACGAACTCCTTTTCCTATTTGGAACCAGTCTGTTGTTCCATGTCCAGACTAGTAACATAGTAATATACTAGTTGGCTGATCCCAGGTAAGTTACAGATCTTTCAAAGCCTAAGTTTCCTGGTCTCTAAAATGGGGACCATATTGGGACTGATACTTGCCTTCCTTTCTCACAAGGTTATTGTGTGGGTCCAGTGAAATGGTTTCTAGAAACAACTAGTAAACCTCAATGTATTACGTAACTTTAAGGGGTCAGTATCATTATAACTTATGATTTTAGCCTTCTTTACTTTTTAAATGGTTTGACTCATATCAGTGAGTCCTTAACCCAGTGGTAACTTACTCAGTGGTTTCCTTGGAGGCAAACGGTACCTAAACCTGCTCACTCCTTTTTTCCCAGGTCACTCCCGGAAGCAAGGCTGCTATAGGTAATTTATGTGTTGGAGATGTAATCACAGCCATCGATGGGGAAAATACCAGCAATATGACACACTTGGAAGCTCAGAACAAAATCAAGGGCTGCACGGACAACATGACTCTCACAGTAGCCAGGTGAGGAGGAAATGCTCTCTCATTTCCGAGCGACCAGAAGCTGCTTTTGAGCAGGGACTGCCTCACCTATTTCAGAATTTCCTATACCCCCAGCTCAGTGCCATATAGGTAGTGTGGTATAGGTAGGCTGAAGGTCTGTGGAATTGGATTTTCAGATTGCTCATCTTCCTCTCTGATTTTACAGTGCTTCTCACTGTGTGGGCATCTTTTTCTAAGATACTTGAATTGTCACTTGATCTAACACAACTAACCAAAATTTTGAGGAAGTAAAATCAATTTATATACTGTCAGATATAATGAAATGAAACCACTGAGCATCTACTGCTCCCGCCACACAACACTGAGCCCTGGATGCTGCTCTAGATTACAGTTACAGAGACAGACTTCATTGAGCACATTAGACAAAGTGCTGAAAGTTTAAGAAAGGAGAGCTAGAGTTGATGAATGAGAAGAATGCTCTGGGAGTCGTAATTGGGACAGAGTTCCCGTTTCTCTTCCATTTAGTCTTGGAAGGGGTCCTGTAAAGGCATGGTTTCAGAAATGATTTGGTTCGACCTGTATAGCTCCCTGTTTCCTGTTGGATCAAGTTTACATTCTTCGTTCGGATCTCCTGTTTACCTGTCTTCAATGTCTCATTAACCTTAGCTTGCACAGTGCTTCATCGTGAACCCTTTGGTCTCCTCTGCAAAGTAGCTTTATGGCTTTCTTCTACCTTGTACCAGGACTGGCAGGAAGACCAAGTGTGGGGCAGGATGCCAAAGCATCTTACATGCTTATATGCTTCCGAGCCCTGCCCTCATGAGAGGTGCACTGTTTTATTACTATCCCCTCAGGAGCACATTTACCCTTCATTCTCCATTCCTATCTCTGTGCAATCTTCTCCTTTTAGACATTCATTCATAGATTGATTTTTTGATCCATTTACCATTAAATTGAGCAGCTACATCTTGTATATATCTGGCCCCGTGCTAGGCCATCTGACCATAGAAGGATAAGTACAAATATTCTGTACCTGTAAGAGTGAAAAACAAAAACGCTAAAGATAACTTAGAGGAGACCTAGAGTGTTGCTGTGTAATGGTACAGAGACATGTTTATCCAAGTTCAGGAGAGGCACCATGATCAAGCTGGTTGTCTGGTCTGCATCAAGAACACTGGATGAGACAGAGAAGCTCATTCTGTCCTGAGCAGAGGTGGGGTGGCATCAGGCAGGTTCAGGAGCCTGGAGGAGGCTGGTGCAGCTGGGTCAGCAACACAGAATGTATTGGGGGAGGGCTGAGGCTGGACGAAGGGCCAGCAGCCTGGGAAATCCCTCAGGGCTGAGTGGGCAGCTGTCAGAGTAGCAATCAGACATGATGTCATGAGGTTGATGCTTCCGAAAATCACATCAGTGGTAAAACAGAGGGGAGGCTGGGGAGCAGAATGCTAGTAGCTGGGTAAGAGGGGACAAAACCCGACTCCATTTTTAGTGTGTATTATTTATTGGCATGCATGAAACAGCTTAGCTTTGTCAATCTGTTGCAGATCTGAACAGAAAATCTGGTCTCCTCTGGTGACAGAGGAAGGGAAACGTCACCCATACAAGATGAATTTAGCCTCTGAACCCCAAGTAAGTACTTGCTCACCAGCGCTCTTGCTTTTAGCATCCCGGGACATTTCCACTTTTGACACAGCTCAGCTCACCTCTGCTTTTCCTGCCCTGGATGCTGGGGATAGGACGCAGGAAGGGCCCTCCACTGACACGTCTTGGACCTGGCTCTTATTCGGTTCTTCCCGTAAGGGAACTGCAGGAGGAAAGGGCTGGAAAACCCCAGAGCAGTGACGTCAGGGCCTGGTTAGGAAGGGGATACGGAAGCGGGTGGAAGCTTTCCTGTGTAGAACAGAGTGGCAGAACCATGGCAAAATAGAAGCACTGACTCAGCTCATGATGGACCGCTGATGCAAATGTGCTAAAGATGGAAAGAAGTTTGGGTCCTGAGGCCTACAACTTAGCAGGGACATGTAGTAGTGGACCCAGATATCCCTGGCCACCCTTCATCCCACTACCTGGTTTCTGAGAGTCTTAGGGTGGAAATGCTAAGTGCTCTAGTTTTCCTTAAAATTACTAAAATTAATTGGTAGTTCATATTGGAAAATAGGGTAGGGAGTCAATGCACAGTTTGTTGGCCAAATAGAATTTCCTGGGATGGAAAATTGTCTGGAGATCCCATATTTGGAATCATTAATAATGATTTTATTTCTTCTGTACAATGAATGGATGGATGTTCTTTAGCAATAAGGACAGGAAATGTAAAGAAGAATGTTTAGAACATCTTTGTAAAACTCCTCACACTTGGTAGGCTATTTTTCACAGTGTGTCTGTTGGATAAATGAATGAGTTGTTAGTGGTATGTTAGTAGTAACTCAATAATGGCTTTTGAAAACTTCTTCTAAAATGGTTTGTGATTGTTATACATTTAGCCCCAATTGAAGATTTGAAGTTTAATTTTTTTTCTCAGTTTCAGACAGTGTATCATTTTTATGGTATATTAAGATATAATCCAGAGAAGGCAATGGCAACCCACTCCAGTACTCTTGCCTGGAAAATCCCATGGACGGAGGAGCCTGGTAGGCTGCAGTCCATGGGGTCATGAAGAGTCAGACACTTACTGAACGACTTCATTTTCACTTTCATGCATTGGAGAAGGAAATGGCAACCCACTCCAGTGTTCTTGCCTGGAGAATCCCAGGGACAGCGGAGCCTGGTGGGCTGCCATCTGTGGGGTCGCACAGAGTCGGAAATGACTGAAGTGACTTAGCAGCAGCAGCAAGATATAATCAAAAGATAAAGTATAGCGAGTTATCTTTTATACCTAAAACAGAAACTGGTGTGAAATTGAACTCACTGGTACATTAGTGTGGGTAAATTAGTGGTTGTATGTGAATGGTATTTCTCAAATGTCTTCCATTAAAATGTCAGAAGTGTAATCAGACAAAATTTTTCCCATTAGTTAATAAAAATAATACTTAGTCCTAACAGTCACTTTAAGGATCATTTTGCATCTGCCATTTCAAAACTGACATGACTGTATTATTCTCTACAGCTCCTCTAAGGAAAGTTCATGAAATGGCATTCAGTTTATAAATTGGCAGCTGTGCAAACTAATTTAAAACATGCCACAGTCAATTCCAGTTTCCTAGGGAGTTCTCAGCCACTTCATTAAGTTTACTATAAATGTTCAGTTTTAATCTGTTAAGTTGTCGTATGTTTTATAATATATCAGGAATGATTTTGTTTTAGTGCCGTCTTTCTAAAATCCTAGTTTTTCACTTCAGGAAGGCAATACTTAAATTTCAGTTATACTTTTTATATGTATTATACTTTTTATATGTATTATACTTGAATTTCCATCTTAAACATGAGTACTTATCTTTAGTCTTTTGAAAGTAATTTTCTTCAGATTAAAAAAAAACCTCAAACACTTTAGCATTTAATTTGACTATATATTTTTTTGAATTCCAGTAATTCTTTGTTCATATGAAAAACTTCCCACCTCTCATTTTCCCAAAATCTTCCACTTCCAGTCACTCTAAAATAGAGGAGTGAGTAAGAGCAGAGTTCATCTGTAATTGAAGGATCTGTTCGTTCATGTAAGGCCAGCCCACACCCCAGCTTATCTGAGGTCAGTGCAGTTACACACCTAGTTTATATTTCCTCATTATTGAGTTTCCTCGGTGACTGATAAATACAAAGCCCAAACAATGACATCATCCCTTCCAAAAGGCAGGCCCTGAATTAACCGCCTGATTTCTGGAAAGACCAGTATTCACTTGGGGTTAGAGATACTCCTTTTATGTACAAAACAGATACATTCTTGGGAGATTCTCTGTAGAGTGAAGAATCAGAATTTCCAACCTGCATTTTCTACTGACTTCCATTGCAGTTGAACATGGGTTTCTGTGGAGGGAGAAGGGAATGACGCTGGTTGACTGCTGTGGTGCCAGGCAGAATCCAGAGGCTAAGAGAGATTAACTTGCTCAAAGCCAAACAGGAGGCAACAGGGAAAAACCTGAGCGGAGACAGAGTATGAGGGCTCTTCCCTGGTGCTCAGCATCAAGAGATGCTCCTCAGAATTGCTACAGGGAAGGAGAGAGGAGAAAAGAATTGCCATCCTGGCTGCTGCTTGTGCGAGTGCCCTACAGAGCTGCAGGGTCCCAGGCCACCCCTTGGGAAGTCTGCGGCCGTTAAAGACCACTTCTTATGTCATTGTTATTCCTCGTGCAGTAAAAACTTTCCTAAAACTTTGCTAAAGTTATTTGCAGAACTAATTATACTTCCCTTTGGTGAACACACTACATGTACTGAACTTTTGTCCAATGTGGATCAAGTCAGCTCAGTGTAAGGTGTACAGGAAAACCTCACTGTTTCTAACATGTCAAAGAGGGAGCCTGTCTGAATCATCATAAACACATTTTCATGTTGTCTTTTAAGTCAGTGGTGGTGTTTTAGTCGCTAAGTCATGTCCGACTCTTACGTGGACTGTAGCCTGCCAGGCTCCTCTATCCATGGGATTCTCCAGGCAGGAATACTGGAGTGGGTTGCCATTTCCTTCTCCAGGGGATCTTCCCAACCCAAGAATTGAACCCTGGTCTCCTGCACTGCAGGCTGATTCTTTACCAACTGAGCTAAGTCAGTACACAGTGAATTAAGCTAGTGGTTTTCATCATCAATTCTGAGAAAGCATGAAAGACTTTAAGGCTTAGTAAAGAAAGAGGAAAAAAAAAAAGGAAGAGCAACAGAGGACAGGAGCTCTTGGGGCAGTTGTTCTGGGTCTGAGTGTTAATGAGGAGTCCGGGTTTCAGGAAGATTTCTGGGAAGCCCAGAAAATAGGGCTCACATCATGTTTAATAGATTGCACAGGGTACGCTCTCAGCTAGGAGAGGGGTTGACCCAGAATGCCTGTGCAGAAAGCACCTTGCTGCCATCAGAAAAGCTGTGAATTTTTTTTTTTTCTTAAAAAGGAATGTTAGTTTAAAAGCTTTTGAGGGGTGTTCATAGAGTAGCTCTGAGGTGGTGTGGCTGTAGTAATTATCTACTGAGACCTGGCAGTCTAGAGTGGAGGTTGATGGTGGGTGCTTCCCCAAATTACAGAAAGAGGGGGATGAGCACAAGAGGAATTTAAAGTCCTTTCCTGCAGCTACCTGGGCATGGCCCCATAATAGGTATCCCCCAGCCTTCCATCTTATCAGCTTGGCCTTCCCTCACAAGAAACAACAGTTCAGTCATTCCCTGTAGCCTGCTTCTGCTAGTGCACCCAGGCTTGTCTGCCTAGTCATCAGCCACTTCAGTGTTGACACCACAACCCTCTTATCTTGCTTGTCTAAACCTTTCCTTTCTGGGGAATTTATCTCTACCTTTTATCATCTCCTGCTTTGCACTGAAGTGATGCGGGTTCCTCTCCTCCTGGTACTTAATCCCTCTGGAATGTGTCCTGAAAGGCTGTTTCAGCTCTGACTTGGATCTGGACAGCCTAGGGCATCAAGGGATGTCCTACCTAGGGGTATCCAGCAGAAGATCAGGTTCTGCTGGACCTCAGTACCGGATGTACTTAGTAGTACATACTGGACACCGCTTTGATCTCTCCTTTGATCCCTGCCTGCAGGAGGCCCTCCACATAGGAAGCGCCCACAACCGGAGTGCCGTGCCCTTTACTGCCTCACCCGCCTCCAGCTCTGCCCCCAGGGTCATCACAAACCAGTACAACAACCCAGCTGGCCTCTACTCCTCTGAAAATATCTCCAGCTTCAACAACGCCTTGGAGTCAAAGACAGCAGCCAGTGGGCAGGAGAACGGCAGAGCGTGAGTAGGCCCATGCAGTCTGCCCTGGGCCAGTCCTGGGAGAGGCTTACCACACCAGAACAGGCCTGTGCAGGCAGCGTGGAGAAGGGTCAACCACTAGCCCAGAGAAAAACGTCTGCTTTAGCACTGTCTTTGTTTTTTAACTTTTTTGGCTGCATGTGAAATCTTAGTTACCCAATCAGGGGTCAAACCCTCACCCTCTGCAGTGGACGGGACTGTCTTAACCACTGGGCCACTGGGGAAGTCCCTAGCACAGTTGTTTCTGTATTCATTTTCCTCGTCTCTGAAAACGGGGTGACACCACCTGCCTTGTAGGGTTGTTGTGAAATAAGAAGTAAGCTGTAAAATGTCCAGTTGATTCTTCACTGAGACCCTGTTATTATTGTTCTGATTTCTGTGGTCACTGTCTTCTTCCAAGTGACCATCCTCCTTTCTTTTTTTTTTTCCATCCTCCTTTCTTGACAGCCCTGCTGCTTCCTGAAAAATTCTTCAGTGTTTAGAGTTGGGGCTCTCTGCTTGTGTTCACCATCCAATGTGGGCAAGGGATGGGTACTTCATGATGCAGTTTTTGGTGAAGCAATGTTTGCTTTTTTCCCTCCAGTGGACCAGTAGAAACGATAGGAAGAAGAGATGTCCGTGCACGTATAAATGTGTGTCCATTGGAACAGATTCTCATCTGGGATAGAGGAGGGCTTGGCCAGGGTGGGGAGGTCTAAGGAGACATCTTGCTCAGGGCTGGGGAGGCCTGTGCCCTTTAGCCACAGCTGCCTCTAAGTCTTCATCTAAAGGATCCTTTGTGTCTTCCCAGCAGAGGGGGCCCAGTATCAACTCCCTCCCAAACTCTTTGAAGATGAATCCAAAAACACAGGGAATCCTGCGGCCCATGGCAAAGAACTGGGTTTGAGAATGGAGAGAGAGTAAGAGATGGGATCAGTTCTGTGCGGTGGAATACAGGAGGGACTAGGTCATAAGTTGTCACCTCATTTGCCCAAAGGTGGCAGGGAAGATGAGGACTTGAGGACAGAGCTCTGGGTGCAGACACGGGGGAGCAGGGCAGCTCATGGGAGTGGTACAGTGCATGCCCAGCCCAGAGGGGAAACCACTCCTTGGTTCCAGTCAGACCCCACGTGCTGACCTCGGATTTCCATTTCTGATGGATAATTGCATCAAAACAGAAGTCAGAAAGTTTTTCATCTGAAATCTCTTGATTTTTCGATGCCAGTGACAGTCAAATTTGTTGGAAAATATCATGTGGTCCAAACTTGTCTGATCTCAGAGGATCTTTCCTCCTTGGAACCCTCAGTTCTTTCTTCTTTTTAGTTGATTCATAACCTTGTGTTAGTTTCAGGTATACAGCTGAGTGATTGAGTTTTTTATCTATATGTGTGTATTTAAATATTTTCAGATTCTTTTTTCATTATAGGTTATTTCAAGATATTAAATATAGTTCCCTGTGCTCCACAGTAAATCTTTATTGTTTATCTGTTTTCTATATGGTGGTGTATATCTGTTAATGCCACACTCCTAATTTATCCCTCCCCCACTTACCCCTTTGGTAACCATAAATTTGTTATGTCTGTGACTCTGTTTCTGTTTTTTACATAGATTCATTTGTGTTATTCACATATAAGTGATATAATATTTGTCTTTGTCTGACTCTGTCTCACTTGGTATGATTTTATCTAGGTCTGGTCACATGGACGGAGGAGCCTGGTAGGCTGTAGTCCATGGGGTCGCTAAGAGTTGGGCACGACTGAGCGATTTCACTTTCACTTTTCACTTTCATGCATTGGAGAAGGAAATGGCAACCCGTTCCAGTATTCTTGCCTGGAGAATCCCAGGGACAGAGGAGCCTAGTGGGCTGCTGTCTGTGGGGTCGCACAGAGTCGGACATGACTGAAGCGACTTAGCAGCAGCAGCAGCATTCATTTTGCAAATGGCGATATTTCATTTTTTTAGTGGCTGAGTAATATTCTGGTGTATGTGTGTGTATCACGTCTTCTTAAACCAACTGTCTGTTGCTAGGCACTTGGCTATTATAAATAGTGCTGCAGTGAACATTGAGGCACATGTATCTTTTCAAATTAGAGTTTTTGTCTTTCCTAGATATATGCCCAGGAGTAGCTCTATGTTTAGTTTTTTTAAGGGGCCTCTACACTGTCCTCCATAGTGGTTACACTAATTTACATTCCCGCCAGCAGTGTAGGAGGATTCCCTTTTCTCCACATCCTCTCCAGCATTTGTTATGTGTGGGCTTTTGGATGATGGCCATTCTGTGAGGTGGTACGTCATTGTAGTTTGCATTTGCATTTCTCTAATAATTAGCAATGTTAAGCATCTTTTCATGTGTCTGTAGGCCATCTGTATGTCATCTTTGGAGAGAAATGTCTGTTTAGGTCTACTGCCCATTTTTTGATTTTTTTTTTTTTTTTTTATGTTAATTGTATGAGCTGTTTGCATATTTTGGAAGGTAACCCGTTGTTGTTGGTCACATTGCTTGCAAATATTTTCTCTCATTCCTTAGACTGTTTTTTTGTCTTCGTTTAGAGTTGAAATCCTCAGTTCTCATATTTAGCTCTGAAGCCAGTTTTGCTGTTCAGTTTCTCTGCAGTTCACCTTCAGCAAGACTCTGCCTGGCTGTTAGGGTGATTAAATGACAAACCCATTGCTTCAGGTGCAGATTAGGACAGGTTACGGCATGAGAGGTTCCAAACTACTTAAACGTTTGAAAGGAGCTATTGTGGGGACCCTCTCGAGAGCTCCTTGATCATACTTTATCATATGGTCCTTCTCCCTGAGAAAGAGAGAGAGACATCATGGGGTACTTGGCTGCATGCAGGCCCCTGGGCCCAGCACCAGGAGGGCTCTGTGATTTCTTTCTGAGCTTCACAGGGCCTATCAGGGGAGACTTCTTGTGACGTGACTTGGCTTTGCAAGATGTTAGTGGTCACCAGCATTTGCTGTAGTATACCAAGGCAAAGTGGCTATTAACACTTCTTTGCCCTCCAATTCTGAGTCCTAAAGGCTTGGGATGGGGCTGCCTTTCAAGGTGACTGTGGGAACTTCTGGGGTGCCTGAGAAAGAGTGCCACGCTGGGCCCCCCTAAGCTTTCCATGGGCAGACTCTGAAGTGAAGCTTTCTCTCAGGCAGCTCAGTGGGGAGCTGGGGGTGAAACACCGAGAGCTGTGATCTCCATTCTTTGGTGCTTTTGTGCTGAGGGAGGCTGAGAATGCGACCCTCTTTTACAGTCCCAGAGTGGAATGTTCCATGATCTGGATTTAATAACCCAGGAAATGACACATCCTTCACTGAAAGGCTGCTATGCACTGGGAGAAGTATGTGCCTGGGGAGTATTTTTAGTATGGCCTTGGCCGTTATTCTTTCATTCGTGTCTTCTTTCTTCTCTCATGCTTCCCGCCTGCCCCCTCCTTCCAATCCGAAACAATTAAATCTCTACTGTCTGGACGCTGTGCAAGCCTGTCCTCCAGGCCCTGTCCCCTCCTGTTGCAGACTTTTTGGCTACAGTAGCCTCTGAGTCTTTATCACCAGTCTCCTTCCAGATTTTCACCGCAGAGAGGGGCCCAGCTTCTGCTCCATCCCAAACTCTTTGAGGATGAATCCAGAAACAGTGGAGATACTGGCAGCCCCTGGCAGAGGAAGTGCCCTCTGCATGGGTCTCTGCTTACTGGTCTATTCCAAGAGAGGGCAGTTGTGCTTATCAGGAAGGAAGAGTCTTGTGCAAACCCAGCAGCCACCGGGTCTTGTTGCCTGCTCCGTCAGCAGAAGTCGCAAGTGCTCACCCCGCCACTGTTTAGTCTGTGAAATTCGCTGAGGTTCCAGAATTGGCTCACTTCATACTTTGCATCTGAGGTCATCACTGATTCCCTGGGGTGCACTCTGAGTTTCTTTGTCGCATGCACTTCAAAATAGCCTGGTGTGTGTGTCTTATAGGATTTCCCAGAGCCACATCTCCATCAGACAAGAACATAGGTGCCTTGCCATTTCCAAATTAACCTGGTAAGGCATATGAAAGGTACCATCTGCCACCTGAACTCTCAGCACACACACACACACACACACACACACACACAAGATTGAGTGGGAGGGTCTCTGGGTCAGTTCAGCTTAACAGTCATTTATTGACTGCCTACTGTGTACTAAGGGTGGAGGAAATTCTGCTCTGTTCAGAAGAAAACTTTCACCTGCCCTCTGACCTCTTTCCACTGAGTTTAGGGGCTGTGGTCATTTTCTGGTGATTTGGGCCTAGATTTCAATGTATATATATGATGCCACTTGATACTTTCTTAAAGGTGCAAGCTTGATAGATAGAGGGACCTGAGCTTGAATTCTAGCTCTGCCTCTTGCTAGCTGTTGGGACCTTGGGTAAACCACACAACCTCTAAAACTGTTTCTTCATCTATAAAGCAGATAATGCAAACTAGCTGACCACTAGATTATTGAGAAGTTTCAGTGAGATGTGCAAAAAATATCCACCATGGGGCCTGGCCTCTGGTGGTACTCTATAAATGCTACTTACTACAGATTTCAGCATGGATGAAGTGCTCCATACCCATTACTTCCAAGTACTAGGAGCTCTGTAGAGTGGAAGCATGTAGACAAATGTCATGGAGAAGATTTTGCTGTGACTCACTGTATGCTTCTATATTTCCCAGCACTGTAGCTTAAGTTCAGCCAACCAGCACAGTTGATTACCTTTCTGATAGAGTGGTAGCCTCTTCGTGGAATAATCATTTGGGCTCCCCCAGGTAGTACAATGGTAAAGAACTCAATGCAGGAGACCTAAGAAACATGGGTTTGATCCCTGAGTTGGGAAGATCCTCTGGAGGAGGGCATGGCAACCCACTTCAGTATTCTTACCTGGAGAATCCCATGGACAGAAGAGCCTGGCAGGCTACAGTCCATTGTGTCACAAAGAAAGGACTTAGCATGCAGGCAACCAACATAGTAACCCCAAGATACTAGTTTTTCCTAATTGTGTTCTCAGGCAATCCCCCCATGAACTCATGAGGCAGATTTCTAAATCAGTATAGTAGAAATAAGGGAGTACATTCACTGTTCTTTGTTCCAGTGATTCCAGAGGGACTATAGTAGCCCTGACTCATTGGAACTGGGTCAGAAGGAAATCTCCTTCATGAAGGTGGCTGCCTGTTCCTCTAACTAAACTTGTCCACGGCCCACAGACTGGGCTCTGAGGTCTGGATAGCCCACCCTCTTCTCCTGGTGGCCATAATTACTCCTCTGGTTTCTCATTAGGTCCAGCATCTAGGCCTTTGAAGACTAAAACTTAGGGAGCCTTCTGGCCAGGATCCCCTTTCAAAAATGATTCCATCGGGTTTCTCAGATTTACATATTTGGTGAACATTGGGGTAACCAGGTTGGGGCATCTCAGACACGAAGAATCTGAGTTAGCCTGCATCCTCACCACCTATGTAAAAATCACATACTAAAATCTCTACATCATTTCCAGTTAGTGTTTAACCTTCATCATTTGGAGAAAATTTTTCTTATACTTAATTTTTTATTTTGCAGTAATTATAGATGCACACTGCAGTTATAGGAAGCAAAACAGAGAGATCCTCTGTACCCTTCAGCCAGTTTCCATCATTGGTAACATCCTGAAAATTAGAATGTTGGGGTTAGTCACATCAGTGAAGCTCAAAGAATGAACATGCTCTGTGGTCTCAGGGAAGGGCAAAATTTACGTAGAAGAGACTCATCAGCTGGTCACTTGCCCAGGCTGCAACTGGGGGAAGGAAGCCACCACCCCTGCCCATCCACGGCTCCTGGTCTCTGCCCTTGTCTGTCTTCCTCCCACCCACAGGGAACTGTGGGGGCCTCCCATCCCCCGGCAGGTGATGGGCCACCTGGAGGAGTGGTTTTAACCAAGCTGGGAGTAGAAGTTTAGTTTCCCCACTCTCTCTGTGTTGATACTGGAGGTTACTGGGGGCTGTGCATTGTTGCTGGCGTGGGAGTTGTGGGTACCCACATGGCCTCCAGAGACTCACAGCGGTTGAGTGGTGGCCTGTTCACTGCTGGGCGGTAGTGAAAGACAGCCGCTAGGCTGTCTTCATTCAGCTGGGCAGGGATGGCATCCGGGCTTCCTCCTGGTCATTCTCCAGTACCCTAGTGCGGTGGTTGGGGCATCTCATTTCAGCCCAGTGACGGTGGAAGTCAAGACTCTGCACTGACCTTTTTTTTTTTCTTCATTTGTCCGGGAAAAAAGTGGTTATTGTTTCCGAGTCTTGCACCATCCTGGCTGTCGCCTTCTCCATCATTTTGTTGGAGAGGGCACGCTTTTCTGGGGCCTTGTCTTATCTAAGTTTGTTGCCTTTTCTGGGTTGCTGCCTTATTTAGCTCCACATCTGAAATATATGAAGCAAAAAGGAAACCCTGGGAACTCATCAATGTTACTCCTTGGGTCCCAGGGTCTCTGGCTGGCCTGCCTTCTCCTGTCCCCCTTCTTTTTTTTTCTGTTAAGCAGTTTTATTATCGCTCCAATTAGATTCCACCCCTATCCACACCCCCATTCCTGTCCCCCTTCAGCATCTTATGTTCATCTTATATTTGATGTCCAGGTGTTTAGATGTACTTAGCGGGAAGAATAGAGACACTTATGCCTACTCCCATCTTCCCCAGTGGGAAAATGATTTTTATTTTTTATATATTTATTTATTTTTAAAGCTTTTTTTTTTAATGTGGACCAGTTTTTTAAGTCTTTAGTGAATTTTGTTACAAAAATTCTGTCTTATGTTTTGGTTTTTCAGCCAAGGCATGTGGGATTTTAGTTCACTGACCAGGAATGGAACCTGCACCCCCTGAATTGGAAAGTGAAGGCTTAACCACTGGACTGCCAGGGATGTCCTGGAAAATTATTTTTATGAAGAGAATATCTTCTCTTTCTGGATGCATCTTATAATTCAAGTCATCTCTCTTTTTGTCTCAAATATGTCACACAAACAGGCAGTTTTAGTGTGGAACCAAAGTTGACTTACTGTGTGAGAAAAATGATGCCATTAAGGTTATAGCAGCAGTGGGATTTGTTTCTTATGGCTTCTTTGTTTTAGTTGAGATTTATATACAGATTATTAAGTTGTGCTGCAGGTGATGGTGCAAAAAAAAAAAAAAAGAGTCTTTTATGTCCACTCTGGTCACTTTGCTGTTTTGGTGGAGCAGACTCTTTTCCCAGGGTTACTGTCCCATAACCATAGGTGTGCTTTTTCTCTGTTCTCCTTGACTTTCCGACTTTCATCCCAGCTCCTCTTTTGACTGGAACAGGCTTGTGTATTCTCTTAAGGTGTGCAGGCTTAGCCTCTGAAATCCTCCTCTTGAGACAAACTCAAAGGGAGTTTTTTCCTGATGTTCAAAAAACCGCTGGCCTTAAACACCCAGCTATGTCAGATACTTCATCAGGCAGAGGGTGCCTGGCTTGGGCTATTGCTGGGGAGACAGGTCCTATGGTCAGGGCCTAAGAGACTGGAAGAAAGTATTAAACACTGAGGGAACTGGTGGTATACATTCAGCATCAAGTCTGACAGGGAGAAACAAGAAGCAGGAAATATGAAGAGTGTAATGGATAGTTACTCTGAAGGAGTTAAATTGATTAAATTCTTGTATTTTGTTTTTAAAATTGTAAAGACTGAGTTTAGAAGACTGTGCTTTTAGTGACCCACCCTCAGAAGTTTTTCTCCTGCTAACTCTAGTCATATACCTAATATTTTTTGAAAACTTATCACTTTAGAATTCTTCCTTTCAATGCTGTTACTATATGTACAGAATGAGAATGCTTTTTTTAGGACTCCATTACTCATGCATATTTTTGTCCTAGAATTTTTTTTTTTTTAAGATACAGTGATGTCATTTGTCCATATCTGATAGTCTAATGTCTTAAGACTTGGGTCTTAGGATTTTATTTTTGAATTAGGCAAACCATAGCTTCAAATAAGGCGATGGATATTGAAAGTGCTTTATAAATTGTCAAGTGGTGGAAAGATATTGTCATTATTTAAGAAGAAACACTAAGTTGTTTTCTTTTTTTTAATCACAGAGATATTTTCCAAGACAGTTTGCTGGAAGAATATGTGATGACCTTGTAATTTGGGGTCTGTCATTTTTAGCGGTCCCTTGGTGGCTTCCAGACATAACAACATACGCCAAAGAAGGGGAAAAATTCTCCCCAAGAACATTCCACGGTCTGATCTTGATTTTAAAATAGTTCTAAGTGTAACAGAAAAAAACATTTGTCAAAATAACATAATTCATTTAGTACAGGGCCAGCTCAGAACTCAAGACCCAAAGAAGGAGTCTGGCTGAAAAGGTGGCCAGAGGAAGACCATGGCTCTTGGTGACTGTCACTCCTCAGGGTGGCCCATCACCTGCCTGGGGAGTGGAAGAGAGAGGCAAGTGCAGGGGCCACCTACTGTGGGTGGACAGAGGTGGTGGCCACCCGCTCCTGCACCCACAGCCAGCACAGGTGACCCGCGGATGCGTCTCTCCCCATTACATGGTGACCTTCCCTGAGAGCAGCAGAGCAGTGGTCACTCTTGGAGGGCTCTGTCCTCAACTGTGAGAACCTGGCTGTGTAGTCAAAGCAAAAACCCGGAATTTCACTGATGTGAGTGACCTTGTGACTTGAGGCACATTTAAAATGGAATGTAAACTGATTATACAATGGGTGGGTTATAAATTGCATTGCCATCTGGTATTTCCTCTTTGGCTCCCCCGGGCATACTGTCCCTCTTCCCCAGCGGGTGGCGGCTTCTGAAAAAGCAGCCGAGGCTCAGAGACTGCAGGTGATCAGGACCCAGGAACCTGGTTTGCCCATTTCCCTGGCACAGCCTTGGGGGGGGTTCCCTGTGACCCCACAGGAGCAGAGACAGGGTGCAGCGAGGAGGAGAGAGGGACTTAATCTACTTCCCTAATGCCTGCCGAGCTCTGGTCCTGTGCCAGGCACTGATTGAGGGCAGGACCCACAATGATGGAAAAGACAGGCCATAGCCCAGCCCTCGTGGGGCTTGCTTTGCATGGAAAGATAGACAATAAAGAAATAAGTATAATTTATGGTAAAAGAGTTAGAAACATGTGGAGAAAGATGGAGCAGAGCAAGGGGAGAAGTGATGTGTATGAGATGGAGTGTTTTAAGCTGAGGGTCGGGGACCCCTCTGAGGAGGGACATCCGAGCAGAGACATGAGTGAAGCATGGAGGCCATGGGGCTGTGTGGGGAGCGAATATTCCAGGCAGAGGGAGCAGGATGTGCAAAGGCCCCGAGTCTGGTGTGTCCTAGAAACCCCATGAAGGCTTTTCTGCCTGGAGTGAGCAGTGGGTACCAAGCAATGTGCTTGGAGAGGGGAGCAGAGCCACATCTTTTATGGCCTTTGTACTTTTTGTAGCAAATATTTACTCCAAAGAAGATGAATTTGGTTAAGCTTGTGTTTTTGTTATTAAAACTGTAAATATTTGGTTCTGAGTCAGATGAGAACACTTTGAGCCACATCATGACACAGTCTAATTCTTATGTTTAAAATCTCTCTCTGGCCTCCGGTCGGAGGAAAGACAGTTCCAGGGGCTGAGTGGCAGCCAGGGGACAAGTTAGAAAGCTGGTCAGCTGGGCTGTTAATGGATGGCATGGCTAGAGCAGGCAGTGGAGGGGGTGGGACTCAGGACCGACTTAAGAGGTAAAGGTCACTGGAGTCTGCTCCCTTTCACTCTCCACCCTCCCTCAGACCAGGCAGCAGCAGTGCCTCCCCTGGAAAACGGGCTCTGGAGGAAAGAGGCCCCAACTTTGCCTGTCTCATCCTGTCGTGGGGAGCCCAGAGGGACAAGGGGAGGTGTGGGCAGCAAGGCCTGGTTGGCCCCATCCCTAGGCTTGAGCTGAGGCCTCTGTCACCCCCCCGCCCCCATCTCCCTTACATGGAGCAGCACTGTATTGTTTACAGAGTACTTACCTAGAGATTGCCTTAGTGAAGTCAAGTCAGACAAAGGCGGATATCATGTGATATCACTTATATGTGAATCAAAAAAAAAAAAAAGGTACAAATGAACTTATTTACAAAACGGAAACTGAATCATAGGTGTAGAAAACAAACTTATAGTTACCAGAGGGAAAAGGCAGGGGTTTGGGGGTGGGAGAAAGGATAAATTGGGAGATCGGGATTGACATATACACACTACTGTAAATAAAATAATAACTGATAAGGACTTCCTGTATAGCACAGGGAACTTTACTCAATACTCTGTAATGGCCTAGATGGGAAACAATCTAAAAAAAGACTGGATATATGTGTATGTACGATTGATTCACTGTATACCTGAAATTAACACAACATTCTTAATCAACTGTGCTCCAATAAAAAAAACAAAGTACTTACTTTCTCATCCTTGCCACCAACCCTGTGAACTGGACAAGGTGTACACTGTTACCTCTGTGTAGTAGGTGAAGAGACCAGAGCTCCTTGCCATGAGAATGAGGAGAGTTTTATAGAGACAGACAGAACACTTTGATATCATCAGGAAACACTGATTTCTGCTCTGGGGAAAGAATGAGGCCTGGACTAAGGGGACTCAGCTGAGTTTTCAGTGCTCAGTTGTGGTTGACATTTTCCCTCTTCTAAATTTTCTTTCGACATAATGTTGTTTATATAATTTTGAAAGAAGCACAGCATTCCTGTTCCATGGGATTAGGCCAAAGAGTAGTTGAATCACCCACTCTAGCCTCTTACTGACTTGAAGCAGCAACCAGCCCTGCCTACAGACACCTCACCGTATCATCAGGGGGGTCCGTGGCTGCATTAGGAGCTGGCTTCATCCATTGGGATAGTTTCTCTTCACTCTTTGACACAGGGGTGTCTTCTCTTGGAAGGGGGTGCTGGTGGATTTCCCCCCCCTAACTTCTGACGTGTCCTAATGAACTTGCAAACATTCTTTACAGCTTAGACCATTCTCAGCTTCCAAGCGGACTCGTCATCGATAAAGAATCTGAAGTTTACAAGATGCTTCAGGAGAAACAGGAGTTAAATGAGCCTCCGAAACAGTCCACTTCATTCCTGGTTTTGCAGGAAATTCTGGAGTCTGAGGAGAAAGGTAATCAGCCGTGTGTGTGGTCAGAAGCTGTTGTCTGAGGCCTGAGCTGAGGGGTAGTCGTTGCTGAAACACAGGTGAACACAGCCTGAGAGGTGGAGAGAGCAGTGTGCTTTGGAAGGCCGGCCTCTTAAATGCTAAAAGCTCTTTCAAAAAAAGAGGGGGACTGAATGAGCTCTCAGCCACACCTGCTTAGCTGTTTCCTGTCGCAGGCACTGAGGGAGACTGAAGGCGGCGGTGAACTTGACGGTTGTGGCGTTCTGTGGGGGTGTCTGTTGGCCACTAGTTTCGTTTGAGCCCACATACCGTGCTTCTGTGGTGGTTGGCACGTGTGAGTGGGTGAAGGTCGTGGGCTGTGACAGCAGAGTGAATGAATCAGCAGCACAGGGAAGCCAGGCTCTGGGCTTCACTTTGGGGCCATGCTCTTGTTCTTGCTCTAGGGTGGACGGCCTCTTCAAAGTCCGAGGGCCCCCGGTTTGGCAACATACCCCGGAATTGACCTTAGGCAACCCTTTGAACCTTTCTAGACTTGTTTGCTCATCTGTCAATCGGGGATAAAAATCCTTTCCTCTTAAGATTGGTGTGAGGATCAAATTACACAAAACACCCAGAGTTGTGACTGGCGCACACAGTAGGTGCTTCATAACTGTGACAATGTTTGAAACCTCATCAAGAGGTTCCAGGCCAGCCTTGGCTTGTCCACATGTGAGATCTGAAGCTCGAGGCACCCAGGGCTACCCGTTTGGCTCTTCAGGTCTCAGGAGATAGTCTTTGCCCTGTATACATCAGACACTGTTTGTTTCTTATGATAATTTTCAAGTGGATGGCAGCAAGCTATCTCAGCTTTGTAGCAACAACAGTGAGAAATTCCTGGCAGACGGGTGTGCTGTAGAAGGGAGGCTTTTCCTCCTTCTCAAAAAGGTGACCTATGAGCCACAGCTCTCAGGCTCATCCACCTCCCAGGTCGTCATTCATAAGCACCTCTGATTCTCACTGTCAGCCTAGCTACCAGTGATGTCTGGAGATTTGGGGTTTGCAGCCCTCTACACTCTGCACTGTCCTTTTCCCTGAGGCTCGCTGGAGTCCTGCCTTCTCTTGCTCTCTTGCTCCCAGTGTGCCTGCTTGTGAAGAGAGAGTTGGTACTTCTGGGAGGGACATGTGGTGGTTCTGTGAGATCCACTTCAGCCAGGCTCCAGAGGGGCTGGCTCTTTGCCCAGGACAGCCAGTGAGGGTCAGAACTGAGCTGCCTCTGGAAGAGTCCCCTTCCTCCTGAAAGTCCCCAACTGCAGAGTCGACTCCCCAGGAGTCCTTCCTTAGCTGAAAGTCCCCTACTGAACACACCCAGCACCCCGGCTTCCTCCCCACTTTGGTGGGTTCCTTAAAGAAATTGGCAGTTTAGAGGCACAGGAAGTTAGGAAAATTCTTCTTTTATGCTGCTGCTGCTGCTAAGTCGCTTCAGTCGTGTCCGACACTGTGCGACTCCATAGACAGCTCCCCACCAGGCTCCCCCGCCCCTGGGATTCTCCAGGCAAGAACACCGGAGTGGGTTGCCATTTCCTTCTCCAGTGCATGAAAGTGAAAAGTGAAAGTGAAGTCGCTCAGTCATCTCCAACTCTTCACAACCCCATGGTCTGCAGCCTACCAGGCTCCTCCGTCCAGGGGATTTTCCAGGCAAGAGTACTGGAATGGGTTGCCATTGCTTTCTCCTTTCTTTTATGCTAGAAGGATATTATCCCTGCCAGCAATATCCCCCTTTGCTTGGAGTACCTGTGCAGTTTGGAAGGAATGAGTCATATACTCTACATTAAGTTCCAGTCTTAGCCCAAATGACCGAAGTCTCGGGGTCCAACCCTAGAGGATGATAATTTTTCAAAACATGTGAGAAATCACAACTCTACTCTGAATAAATGGGTGTAAAATCCTTTAAGAAAGGAAATATCAATCTGTTCCAACCCAAAGTAGAACGTATACCTTTCAGGGCTCAGCTCACTGAATGCCCTCAGGTCACAGAGGTCACAGAGAAGGACCTGAAGCCCAGGATCACTGAACTGTCTTGAGGTGGCAGTTCCCTGATCATCAATATCTAGACCCCTTGCATCCTATATTCTGCCTGCCAAGCCAGTGGTCTCCATTCTCAAGGCTACCTCCTGGTGCTAGTTGGCAGCTAGTGCTCCAGCCATCATGTCTACTTCCAGGCACCAGGAAGGCTAACTGAGGAATCCATCTTCCAGATGTACCAGCTTTCTTTTTCCCAGAAGTCCTACATGACTATTCCATTTATATTTTGACCAGAATTTAGTCACATGGCCCTATCTAGTTGCAAGAGAGTTTGAGAATTATAGTTTTTCTCCCCTAGGTTGGATGACTGGATATCTTCTTATGCCAAATAAAATAAAAATTTTGCTAAAAATGAAAAGGGAGATAGATCTTGTGGTCTCTCCTTTATTTCTTAATATGCACTTGCATTAAATTTTCACAAAAGAAACAGCATAAGTTCCAATCCAGACATCTACCACATGCAGAAGGCTCTCAAGTAAGGGAGCTCAAATGCCTGTTTTCATTTGAGAGATAATGGTCAAAGCTCAGGGCAGTGGCTGGTGCATGGTAAAAGCACTCGGTGAGGGTTGCTGTCATTCGAGAAGGCCCGTGGCTCATGAAGCAGCCTGCACCACCAGCACTGGTGTCCAGTCTCTGCCCGTGACTCACCACGAGACCTCGAGGGAGTGGCTCGTCTCTCTAAGTCCTAGTCTCTGCACACGTCCAGTGAGGCTAATAATGGCCACTTCACAGGTGGTTTACAGCCTGGAGGGAAATGACACGTGCAAAGTGCCAGGCACACAGTCAGTGAGGCCCCGGTGGGAGGTTTGGCTCTAGCAGGTGAGAAAAGTGAAAGTGTTAGTTGCTCAGTCGTGTCCGCATGGACTGTAGCCCACCAGGCTCCTCTGTCCATGGAATTCTCTGGGCAAGAATACTGGATTGAGTTGCCATTCCCTCCTCCAGGGGATCTTCCTGACCCAGGAATTGAACCTGGGTCTCCTGCATTGAAGGCAGATTCCTTACCATCTGAGCCATGAGGCTGCAGCAGGGCTTGGTGATAACTCTCCAGACTCAATGTGGGTCTTCTCATTTGGGGTGAAATTTAGCGTCTGGACTGGGAGAAAGGGTCCAGGATTCCTCATACTCCCTCTTGCTTTAGGTCAAATTCTGAAATTTGCAGGGAGAAGGAGTCTTTTTTTTTTCAATTGTGATTTCAATATATCTAATACAGGACTTCCCAGGTGCACTCAGCTGGAGGCTTGCTCAGAAGGTATCTAGGCTCATTTTGGCAGGTGCCCAGGGTTTCAGGAGACTCCTTAGGTGATCTGTGGTTCAGATCATCAAGGGCCACCAGGTGTGCGGTTAAGGACCGTGAATTTGATTCTGTAGGCAGTATGGAGCCCTTGAGTGTTGCTGAACAGTGAAGTGGACAGAAAAAAGATGTGGAATTTTCTTTGCATTTGCAGTGTTGGCTGACTAGGTAAGAGAAGAAAATCAAGCCAGCAGGTGGTGCTGCAGGGCTGCATAAGCTGCAGCGAGGTCAGCATCAGGCAGCCCACAGCCTCCTCTACTCACACTTTGCCCAGGTCCATCAGTTCACTTCTCTCTGTTCCAAAAAGAGATGTGGGTTCTCCTACCAAGTGGGGCTCATGTGTCATGTTACTTCTCTTCTCCTGCACTTCCTACCTTTCCTGGTAATTTTTCTGTGAAAAACAGTCCATCACATAAGAGACCCTGACCTCATAGGTTTGGCTTCCTTAGAACTACCGATTTTCTCTCCAAGCTTTCCAGGTATGCAAAGATGCCATTTCCTTGTCTTCACGGCAGGTAGACAGCCCAGCTGGTTCCAGCCAGAAACCGAGGGAGCTTGTTTGGGACACTCAGAGTCATGAGGCTGCCCAGCCAGGCCCCTTTGAGATCCCTTCAGGCAGGGCCAGAATTAGGATAAGGTGAGGGAGGCATTTGCTTTGGGTACAGAATTTAAGTTGGTACCCCAAAACTTGATAATCAAGACAGAAATGATACTTGAGTGCAATATTTTATAAAAATAAAAATTAATGCAAAAAAAAAAAAAGATTCTATAATGAACAAAGCTGGGACTGTGAGCAAGGAAGGGAGAAAGGTTTGGAAGGGCAAGATGATAACCTTGGGCTGTGCATGTTGCATGCTAAATTGCTTCAGTCATGTTTGACTCTTTGCGACCCTATGGACTGTAGCCCACCATTCTTTTCTGCTAAACCTGTGGTAGGCTCTGTGGAGTATTGAAAAAATATATGAAACAGAGCTCTGGTGGTCCAGTAATTTGTAGTCCAGACAGAGATGTGTAAATAGCTGACAAACATAACAATACTTACTGGGCCAACATCACAGGAAAAAAAAAATGTGATGTGGAAACACAGCCAGCCAAATATATAGCAATAATAGTAATATTAGTAGCTTACCGTTATTATTCACGGCTACCTACACAGGTGATGAACTGGGCTGTAGGCAGAGCTCTGGAAACTAGGAGCTGGTTTTTCATGCAGAAAGCTGACTGCAGGAAGGCTGCTACTGTCTCTGCTCTGTGGCAGGTGGTTTTTATCTGACTTCTAGCATTCTGTACTATAATGATTTTGTTGTCCTTGTAATGTGGGTTTCTTTTGGCCTCTGACTACACTGCCATTTGATTACTGAGCGACTTCACTTTGACTTTTCACTTTCATGCATTGGAGGAGGAAATGGCAACCCACTCCAGTGTTCTTGCCTGGAGAATCCCATGGACAGAGGAGCCTGGTGGGCTGCCGTCTATGGGGTCGCACAGAGTCCGACACGACTGAAGCGACTTAGCAGCAGCAGCAGCAAAGTATTTTTAAGTCCCATATCAATGTGTTTGCATGTATTTAATCAGCATGTAATGTAATTTGTTTTGAGGGCTGAGCATATATGCCAGGGAGGGCTACATGTGTCTTTTTCAACCATTTTGTTCCACTTTGAAGGGGAAACATTCTCCTATTTTATAGAAAAGGAAACTGTGGACCAGAGAAGTTAAGTAACTTGCCCAGGATCACACAGCAGTCAAGTCTGTTTGACTCTGGTGCCCATGACCTTGCTGGAACATACATATAAGTGACTCTGAAAGAGCTAAATGATGCTTATACAATCCTGCCCTTCCTGGCTAACCCAAATGTTTTCCTCCTTTTAGGGGATCCCAACAAGCCCTCAGGATTCAGAAGTGTTAAGGCTCCAGTCACCAAAGTGGCTGCTTCAATTGGAAATGCCCAGAAGCTGCCCATGTGTGACAAATGTGGCACTGGCATTGTGTGAGTATCTGCCTTCCCCAGGCATCAGTGGCCCGCAGGTTGTGTGAACCATGAAAATGTGGAAAGGGTTGGATGTTGCCCGTTGTGGGCATGATGGAGAAAAAAATCCTGCCTGGAAAATGGAGCAGAGAGGCGAGATTGGTCCTGTGTCCCAGAGCCAGGTGGTGAAGGCTTTCCTTGGCTGTGAAACCCTTAGGGTATGAACATGTAAAACCAGAAAAAGCTGGGCTGCTCTGTTGAAGTGGGAGGGACTTCCGGAATTCTTCAGGGGGAATGTCTCTGGCCTCCAGGCAGGAGAAGCCCCTTTATGACTAGAGGCCAATGGGGAGGCTCTGATCTGCCCTTGGAAAGGAGCCCTTTGGGAGGAGCTCCAGCCTGTCACCTTCAGGTACTCATCACTAATGGAGCACCTCTTCTCTCCTCTCCTGCAGCGGCGTGTTCGTGAAGCTGCGGGAACGTCACCGCCACCCCGAGTGTTACGTGTGCACCGACTGTGGCACCAACCTGAAACAGAAGGGCCATTTCTTTGTGGAGGATCAGATCTACTGTGAAAAGCATGCCCGGGAACGGGTCACTCCACCTGAGGGCTATGACGTGATCACAGTGTTCCCCAAGTGAGCGGGCAGCTTCCCGCCCAGCACTGCTCTCCATGCAGCCCCTGCTGCATTTTGTCCTCTGAAAGCTCTGGCCTCTCTCTTCTTCCGAGTTCTTGCTTACTTTGGTTTTGTCGCTGCTCATTCAGCATCACGTCCCCCTTTGCTAATGACTCACGCTGGCTGTGTGATGCCTGCTTTTATAATTAATGGGAAATGGCCTTGTTCGGTGTCCCTTTGCCAGCGTCACTGTGTCTTCTCTTTCCCTTCATTCATCTCTGCTGCAAATGGACATCAGCCAAATTCAAACCAAACTGAATTTAATATGTCTGATGATGATTTCATTTTTACTCAATAAATTAATAGACTTAAAGGCAGTGTGGTGTCTCTTTACCATGTGACCAAGTGTCCTCTTTCTTATCTCAAGCCAGACGAGATTTCTGAGGCCTTTCCTCTTGTTTTGGGGTTTCTACTCCTTTGAGATGTGCAGGCCTTTTCCTCCAGGTGTGAGAACATTGGCATTTGAAACAGCCATGTTCTTTTTTTGGCCCTGCTGAAATCCTGAATCCCAGAGCATTCAGGATCTTAGTTCCCAACCAGGGATGGGGTCCAGGTCTTTGGCAGTGAGAGCATGGAGTCCTAACCACAGGACCACCAGGGAAATCCCAACAGCCATGTTCCTTTATTTCTTTGCAGCCTACTCCAAATTATTCTCTGATGCTAATATAATATAGTTATGTTGTAACAGAATATTTTCTTTACATCTGGCTGTTTTGGGTAACTTACCTGAAGAAATGAATGCTTTCCAAATGGCCTTAAAATACTCCCTAGTAAGTCCCTCCCCAGGCTGGTTTGCTGCTGTTACAGCCTCTCCTTTATTAAGGGAAGTAAACTCAGAAAGGTGGCCAGCAGCCCCAAACCTGCAGATTGCTCAGGAAAGTAGCAAATGCATTCTCCTCAAAGAAGAGACGGGAAGCCTGGGTGTTGAGCCTTGCATCAGAGATCTGAGGTTCAGTTCAGTCGCTCAGTTGTGTCCAACTCTTTGCGACCCCATGGACTGCAGCACACCAGGCTTCCCTGTCCATCACCAACTCCCGAAGCTTGCTCAAACTCCTGTCCATCAAGTTGGTGATGCCATACAATCATCTCATCCTCTGTCATCCCCTTCTCCTCCCACCTTCAATCTTTCCCGGCATCAGTTCAGTTCAGTGGCTCAGTTGTGTCCAACTCTTTGCGACCCCATGAATCGCAGCACGCCAGGCCTCCCTGTCCATCACCAACTCCCGGAGTCCACCCAATCTCATGTCCACTGAGTCGGTGATGCCATCCAACCATCTCATCCTCTGTCATCCCCTTCTCCTCCTGCCCTCAATCTTTCCCAGCATCAGGGTCTTTTCAAATGAGTCAGCTCTCCACATCAGGTGGCCAAAGTATTGGAGTTTCAGCTTCAACATCAGTCCTTCCAATGAATATTCAGGACTGATCTCCTTTAGGATGGACTGGTTGGAAGTCCTTGCAGTCCAAGGGACTCTCAAGAGTCTTCTCCAACACCACAGTTCAAAAGCATCCGTTTTTCGGCCCTCAGCTTTCTTTATGGTCTAACTCTCACATCCATACATGACTACTGGAAAAACCATAGCTGAGGTTACCAAAGCTCATCTCCTGGTGACTAACCACTAGTAGAGTCATTGGCTCAAACAATGGCACTCTCATCACTCTAGAGACTGATTTGTTAAGAGATGGACAGGTCATTCCACCGACCCTACTCTGAAAGAGCAAATCGTCTGCCTTTAGTATTCACCACCATGGGTAATAGCTGATGTTTTTCGTGGATGATGTCCTTTATGGACCAGCTTTCTAAGAGTAAGGATCCTAATTCGATGGTAGCGCTAGGATTTTACTTTGCAGTTCTCCGAAACTTGGACACACCAGGGACAATTTAGACATAAGCAGTTCTAGTCTATAAGACCTGAAGCAAAACTTTCAGGCAGAAAACTATTTTGAAGTTCTTGATTTTTCTTTTCTGTTTGCAATTAGTTCTTACTTTGGGCTTCCGATGTGGCGTTAGTGATAAAGAATCCACCTGCCAATGCAGGAGACACAAAAGACACGGGTTTAATCTCTGGGTTGGGAAGATCACATAGTGGAGGAAATGGCAATTCACTCCAGTATTCTTGCCTGGAAAAATCCATGGACAGAGGGGCCTGGTGGGCTACAGTCCATGGGTGGAAAAGAGTCAGACACTGCTGGGCACAATTGTGACTTTAAACTCTTTTCTATTAAGTTTGTAAAAGGCAAGATGATTGAAAGTTCTTAATTTGGGCAAATCCACACAGAATGAAAGCTCTGTGAACCACAGCAAGTTTGATGGATTTACAAATGCAGTAACAATTGTGATTTGGGTTTATTGATTGGAAAAGGATGAATGGGTATTACACTCTTAGAACTTTTTCCAGTTCTTTTCCTCAGATACTGTGCCAAATGTCTGACACTTGTTTAATGACAGTATTATTCTTAGGAGTGGATCTGAGGTGCAGGGTGCCTCCCTTCCAGTGGAGGTCAGATCCTGAGAGTGTCAAGTGACCACTGTGGCCGCTATCTACAGCCTCCAAGGCTAATTAACTTCCCAAGAAAATGAAACAGGGTGTCAGCTTTACTGTCCTCGGTACAAGTTGTGTGTTTTATGGCCAAGAACTCCTCTTTTTTGGTTTATAGAGTTATTTTAGCCAAGAGTAATTTTAAGGTTTGGCTTGTTGTCCTTGCCTACCATGTTCGTGTAATTTTATTTCTTCTGTCACACTTAATCTAAAATGAGGGCAAAAATAGAAGGAATGTATTGGAATATCTCTAATATTCCATCATTCCTTAAATGCTATGCCTTTCGACAGCTTCCTGATGAGGAAAAACAGAGTCACAGACTTTGATGAAGTGATTCCCTCTGATTTGCAACATTCTTCTACTTCTTGATTTAGTTAGTTAACATCAGTGGTCGTCCAGGATAAAGCCTCCTCCGGACAGGCTTCTCTGCTGGTTCACCACGCCTAGGATCTGATGTGCCCACGTATCCAGGGCACACCTCAAAGGCACACATCACATGAGACTCATCACATAATCATAGTCTCCTGAAAGGAATGAAGCCCCCATAGGAGCTATTCTGTCTTTATCAGTTTTGTCAACTGAGCAGGGAGATAGTCCACAAATATTTGGTGAACAAATCAGTAAATGTATGCTTCATCCTTGTCCAAAGTACAGTGCAAGCTACATATGTGATTTAAAACTCTCTAATAACCATAATGAAAAAGGAAAAGGTAGAACCAATAAATCAATTTTAATAATACATTGTTTTGGGCTTCCCTGGTGGTCCAGTGGTTAGTAATCCGCTTTGCATTGCAAAGGACACAGATTCGATCCCTGGTCCGGGAAGATCCCACATGCCTCAGATTAACTAAGCCCAGTGTGCCACACCTACTGAGCCTGTGTGCTGTAGCTACTGAAGCCACCTCAATGAGAAACCCCCACACTGCAACCAAGAGTAGCCCCTGCGAGCCACAACTAGAGAAAATCTGAGTGCAGAAACCAGGACCCACAACAGCCTAAATAAATAAATAATACCTTGTATTTAGTACCATATATCCAAGTGTTACTTTAATCTATGCCACTTGCCACATTTCAAATGCTCAATAGGCACATGTAGCTACTGGCTACCTTTGCTAGACCACACAACCTGCACCTTCGTTAAAACAAGACATCTTGGATTTCTGTTTTGCTTCTAGGTATCATGTTTTTCCTTGTTCTCATATGTCCCAGATCTCTTCTAATTGCCTTGCACTCTGGCTTCTCAATTCTGCCCATTCTCCACTAGGACTGCTATTTTGAAAGCATCCTGTTGTTTTCTCCAGTCAAACCCTATGTCAACTTAAAAGTACACAACTTGAGGGCTGTGAGCTTAAGCTTTATTCAGAGTCTTAGGACTACTGCCCAGGAAACAGTCAATCAGTAGCTCTGAGTAAGCTGCTCCAAAGAGGTAAGGGAGAAGTCAGTATATATGTGAATTTTATGACTGGGAAATACAAGTAGTTAAGCTTACATCTTGGTAAAAGATCACTGCTAATCATGAAGAACAGACATCTCAAGTTAGTGATTTCAGTACTTTTCTACACATGTGAAGATGCAAGAATCTGGAGTCCTTGAACTTCTTCCCAGGACATGCATCTAATTATCTAGAGGCCAAAGCACAGAGCACCTCATCCTGTTTTTCTCATCCTGAATTCCCTTCAGGGTACACTGTTGGTAGGTAACTTCAGTGGGTTATGATTTAACCCACTAGTTTAACTGGGTGATGAGTGATGCTCTTTGTTCTTTTTGGTTCGCTTCCCACTTTGGGTCATAAATTTGACCAAGGTGTGGGAGGCATTTCATGACCAATTTGTCCCGTGGGCTAGGAAGACTCATTCCTAGGATAAGAATTCCATTGATTGGCTATTCATGTGCTATATTGAATTAGGCCCTGTTATCCTATAGAGTCTCTGTATCATCTATCTTACTAGACTGTTGTGATCCAAGAAATGTTTCCCCCATGTTGCTTTTCCCCATATTTAGAGTTCAGTTCAGTTGCTCAGGAGAAGGTAATGGCAACCCACTCCAGTGTTCTTGCCTGGAGAATCCCAGGGACAGGGGAGCCTGGTGGGCTGCTGTCTATGGGGTCACACAAGAGTCGGACACGAATGAAGTGACTTAGCATAGCATAGCATAGCATCAGTTGCTCAGTTGTGTCCAACTCTTTGCAGCCCCATGGACTGCAGCATGCCAGGCCTCCCTTTCATCACCAACTTCTAGAGCTTGCTCAAACTCATACTATTTAGAATTAACTTTACAGAGAGTTATATATGTGACAAACTGCCTCAAGATATAAGTGTATATATATATATAGTAATATAGTAATTACAAGATATAAGTAATAGCATTAGTAAGACTATAGTACAGCCAACTCTTTGCAGCCCCATGGACTGCAGCATGCCAGGCCTCCCTTTCATCACCAACTTCTAGAGCTTGCTCAAACTCATACTATTTAGAATTAATTTTACAGAGAGTTATATATATGACAAATTGCCTCAAGATATAAGTGTATATATATATATATAGTAATATAGTAATTACAAGATATAAGTAATAGCATTAGTAAGACTATAGTACAGCAGTGAGACAACTCAAAGCATAAACAGTTTAAAAACAACAAAGAGAAAAATTTAGAACAATGATTAGTATAACTGGTTGCAATCTGGATACTAATAAGCCAACAAGTTCAAAAGGGGCCCACTGAAGAAGCCAAATTCTGGATAAATCAGGCAGAGAGAAAAAGATAAATCTTTCATCTTTGTTTACATAGGTATACTTTAGTCAGGAAGGAGTAAAAAGAGGAAAGAGAAAGACAGGGAGGGAGGAAGGGAGAGGGAAAGGGAAAGAAGAAGAAAGAAAGAAGGAAAGAGATTCTACTTAAAAAGAAAAACTTAAAATCAATATTTAATTTTGCAAAAGCAAAAATGGAAACTGGACCTCAATGGGAAGGTAGCTTTAATGTGCTAAAAGGGTTTAATAATAAACCTAAGAATTGTACACAAGCAAAAATATCTTTAGGGACTTCCCTGGTGGCCCAGGGGTTAAGACTCTGCCCTTCCATTGCAAGGGACGTGGGTTCAATCCCTGGTTGGGGAACTAAGATCCCACATGCTGTGTGTCATGGCCAAAATATAAAAATTAACAAAATAGGAATAATAAAATATTAAAAATATATATATATATCTTTTAGAAATGAAATCATTTAGAGAAAGACGAAACTAGGGATTTCTCTTGTGATCTAGTGGCTAAGAGTCTGAACTTCCAGTGCAGGGGGCCCTAGTTCAGTTCCTGGTTAGAGAACTAGATCCTGCATGCCTCAACTCAGAGTTCGCATGCCACAATGAGGATCAAAGATCCCAAGTGCCATTCTAAGACACAGCCTGGCCAAATAAATAATAACAGATTTGTTATTAGCAAAACAAACTAAAGGATGATAGTAAAAACAATTTTTTAAGAAGGGAGAAAATCCCAGATAACATAGTAGAGAAGCAGGAATAAAATTAAATATGTGGGGGGTAACTCTAAACTAAAAAAAATGTATAACAGTGGTAATATGTGATAGAATTTAAATATTTATGTATATTAGACTTATGCATATAAGAGGAAAGGTTTCCTCATATGTGGAGAACAAATATTAAAGCCAGTACTATTTTGGACAAAAAGTCATGAAATTTAAAATCGTATTCATCAATTTATTCAGTCCCATTTAATTAATTCTTGTTGATCTTGATCTCTTGTTAGCAGTTTCTGAAACCATCAGTTTTCCTCTAGAATTCTGTAATTTCTTACCCATTTCAGTGGTATGATCTAAAAATTATCAGAAACTTGTAAAAAGAAAAGTCCTTTCTATGAACCTTCTTGAAGATCTTCATTTTTGTAAAATAGAGTGATATTAATGTCAAAGACTTAAAATGGCATGGTTAAGGACCTGATTACAATTCAACTGACAAAGAAGTTTGGTTATTTATGCCACATATAACATATTAAGATAATAACTAAAAATATGACATAGCATTATGCCAGGACATATCCAATTTTAGGAATTTCATATAATTTCTAGAACATTTATATTAATATATAACCTAAGAAGTTTTATCATCACTCATTTGACATTGCTTCCCATGTAATTCAACATGCCAAATAAGCCTAGTTAATCTCTCTCTGAGATGTTTCAGGGAAATTCTGGAGCATCCCAAATTTAGCTAAAGATCAAAAGAATCAAAATCATCAAAAAAAAAAAAAAGAATCAAAATCAAAGTTTGATTTAAGAAAGTTCGTCAAGGATGTCAACAAATTTTAAAATACTTAGATAGGGTTGTAAATCACTATGAAACAATACTTGTTTACTTAACCAATGTGGCAAAAAGCGATTTCAAAGGCCAATACAGAAAGTTGCAACAGATTATGTAAAAGGTTAAAGAAACTTTACAATCTGTTATCAAAAGTGGATCAATAATCTACGAAAACTTTGCTCTCTTAACAAAGAAAAACAAAAACACAGGTTTTGCACCATCTTGCATTTACCATTAAAACTCATTCACAAAAAAAAGCTCATTCACTTAAATTTATTTCAATCTTAGCCAGCCTTGACCACATATAAAATTCCTTTCTAAAGATTCTTTTTTTTTTTTTTTCCCTCACAGACCTTCTACAGCTTTCTATTTCCCTATTAGTTCATTCCTTATTTTCTTTTCCATTTAGAAATAACAAACTTTAGGATAAATTACCTTTATTTTCCTTAACAAAATGCATCTCCATTCTTTGTATCTTAAAAAAAAAAAAAAAACTTCCTTGGATAAGAAGGTATTTTCCTTATTAATTTAGTAGTTTTAATTACATATACTAACTAGAGTTTTTAACCTTGTAAACAAAGACCATTGCCCACCATTCCTATACTACAAGGATCAAGCCGTTAGCCACTGCAATTGCTGACCTATAAGTATACCCTGAAAGGGATTCAGGATGAAGTAGTCTGTGTTTTGGATATATGGGTCCCTAGATAATTAAGTTGTGTAATCTAAGGAAGAATTTCAAAGACCCCAGAGTCTGGCATTTTCCCATATACACATAGATAAGTGCTAAAAACATTAACTTGATATCTGTTCTTTTTTTTTTTAATATATATTGTGTATTTGACTACATATATTTCCCAACCAAGATATTCATATATATTAATACGTTGGCTCCTCTTTCACCTCTTCAGAGAAGTTCCTCAGAGCTATCTGAGAGTCTGTCTTCCAGGCTCTAGTCTTCAGTAAGACACTGAATAATGCTTACCTCATAGCTCTTAGATTGTTTTTGTTTTTTTTCCTCAGTCGAAATCTTTAAATACCTTAATTTCTAGTGAAAATTAAGAAGTAAGCAATTATGGACTGCCTTTTACATTAGCTTTCTGTAGAACTGAAAACATAAATGCTATTTATAATTTTTTAAAAGTCATATGCTTTCTTATAGAAAAAATTTCAGTGCAGCACTGAACATATTTATTAATAATCCAAAATATCTTTAGTTTTTCTGAAAAGAAGCCTATGTTTAGTAGTCAATATTTCAATATCTTATTTAATTTTGGAATAATCTAGATATTCAATAAATGTTCATTGTTTAATTTAGCAAAACTCTTGATGAAATAAAATTCATATTTTAAGGCAAGACCAGAAAACTTTAAACATAACTTTTTTCTCCACCTCTTTAGACTTCCTTCATCCCTCCTGTATTATGCATCAACCAGACCTTCCAATGGCACAAATACCTGCTTAACCTTAATACTTGCTCAACCTTAAAGATACACTTTTTTTCCTTCTGGCACCAGCCATGTAACTCCTTAGAAGGTATGCACTTTCTCTGTCCTGTAAGTGGTTAGGGCAACACATCACTCACCTTGTACATGAGGATATCTTTGGTGAAATTTATGGACAATGCCAGTGTATCATTTCCCTTAGAGTGATTAGTACTGAAAGCACTGGCTCAGATGATCTGGACGTATGCTGGGCTGCACCTAATGGAAGATCTCAGCTTAGATTCTTACTTATGAATGTCACTAGCTATCTTATTTGTATTCTGCCTTATTTTACAGATTATTGTTTCTTGCATTACCAAATGTGTGACTGAGCTTCTGATAAAAATAATGATGGCTAGGTGACTTGAAACGATTGACCAAATATACAATCCTATAAGATCGATGGCTGTAAGTGTGTAACTTTAGATAGGGCTTCCTGGGTGGCTCAGTGGTAAAGAATCTGCCTGCTGATGCAGGAAACTTGGATTTGATCCCTGGGTTGGAAAGATCCCCTAGAGAAGAAAATGGCAACCCACTTCAGTATTCTTGCCTGGGAAATCCTATGGACAGAGGAGCCTGGAGGGCTACAGTCTATGGGGTCACAAAAGAGTCGGACACAGCTTAGCAATGAAACAACAGCAACAACAACTCTAGATAGGGGAAGAAGCAACCAGAGGGAACCATTTTCTGGACCATAACAGGATAGTAAGATAGGCAGTCCAGAGGCTTTTGGCTACTGTTAACAGAGCCTAGTCAGTTCAGTAATAAATAGCACAGTGAGTAGCCTATCAACAAACTCCTCACCTAACCTGGGAATGAGCATTCCTAGTAAATGTCTCCCAAACCTTCGTAGAAATTCAGACCAAAAGAGATGGGTTGTAAAATAATGTTGTTCACTGTCCAGTTTAACAAATCAAGTCCTAAGCCACTGCAGTCACTGACCCACAATACATTCTGAAAGGAATTCCAGGTGAAGATCAGGATAAGGCACCTTGTGCTCTGGGAAAACTGACAGAACCTGCCCTCAGACAGACATTTCCAGCAGAAAATTTTATGAACTCAGTTTTTTTGCATCTTCTCATACTTAGAAGAGCACTAAAACCATTAACCAAGATATCTGTTCCTTGTGAATAGCAGAAAACTTCTACCAAGACGTGTGCTTGGTTGCCTGTAGCCGTTTGCCACAATCATGCATATGCTGGTCTCCCCTCTTACCTCTTTGGAACAGTCCTGAGAGCTCTAGGAAAGACTGTCACCTGGGTTATAATCCTCATGTTTGCTTGAGTAAAATTTCCATTTCTTTCTTAGATTGACCACTGATTAAGTTTTTCATCAACACTCTAAAGTTTCAAGTTACCAAAAAGGTTTGGAGAAACTAGTTTTTTCTTTATTTTTTTTTAATTGAAGGATAATTGCTTTACAATATTGCATTGGTTTCTGCCATACATCAACATGAATCAGCCATAGGTGTACCTATGTCCTCTCCCTCTTTAAGTAGGCATACCATAAAACATAACTGTTCTTAAAGAGTTCAACTAAAAAGTCCCATCCCATTTATATTTACTTGTTCTCAACAATTATGTTTTGATTGCCCATGAAAACTTTGTGATACAACATTGTAAATCAACTCTATTTCAGTTAAAAAAAAAATAGGAGAGAGAAAAGGGGAGAAAACTCAGACTATCAGTGCCAATAAACAGCCTCTACAAATGGAAAAACAAACCAAAACAAAGAAAATTCGTGAAACATTAAACAGGGTCAACCATCATCCCAAGCTGTTAATTGCTGACAAATGTTGTAACAGAGATAACACAACTTACTTAACTAGTAAACCCAGGTAGAATAAACATTTTATTTTTAATTTGATAACTCTATAGCTGTGTCTATTTAAATCAATAACTTCAAATTTGCTTTTCTTTACTAGAGCTTAATCTTAGGTCATGTGAACTTGAAAAACAATTGGTTAGCTTTTACTACGTTTAGAAATATAATTCATAAGTGCTTACATTTAAGCCGGTTAATTAGAGCTCTCTGTCAGTTAGATTTTCCATGAGGGAGTCTTTTCAGCAGTTTGAACTTTTAAAATGCCCTCTCCTCTCCCTTGCCTATCCCCCCACCTCCAACCCCAGCCTTTTTTGTTTAAGTTACCTGATTGAATTAACTAGGCTCAGGTCCTTGTGGGCTGTATTTACATCTCTGATTTGTAGAGATTTGCAGGACAAATATAGTTGCTTTTAATTCTTCAAAGAACTGAACTATGGGACTTCAGTGGTGGTCCAGTGGTTAGTAGACATGGTCCACTGGTCCGGGAAGATTTCACAGGCTGCAGAGCAACTAAGCCGGTGCACCGCAACTCTGAAGCCCACCTGCCCTAGAGCCCATGCTCGGCAACAAGAGAAGCCGCCACAATGAGATGCTCAAACTCCAACTCGGGAAAGCCTGTGCGCAATAAAGAAGACCCAGAACAGCCATAAAAAAGAAAAAAGAAAAAAGAACTGGATGCCACCAAAATGACATCAAAAGATTGATCTGCTCAACTACATTGTCTTTAATTTGTTTCTTTCTATCAGCAGGAAGATCTCTGACTAAAATGGAAGTAAAACGATTTCTATGTTCTAGAACTTCAGGGTTCAGTGTATCATGCCTTCAGAAAGTTTGAACAAGGCATTTAATAAAGGCCTTCTCTACTGAGCACACAAATCAAACCCAGACAAATTTATACTAGGAGTAAAAGTCTCTGTTATTGCTTCTAATAGCCCCTGAATACTAGCCCCTGTTTTTACTTCACACTGGCCTTAGGTAACTCTATTGCTCCCCTTCAGTATTTTTAAGTAACACTTCCTGAAGGGCATATTTGTGTGCCCTGTTTTATAATGCCAGGCAGGGGAAGCAATTCCCAGGGAGACATAGGTCTGTCTTCACAATGAAGTGAAAGTTGAAGTGAAAGTTGCTCAGTCGTGTCCAACTCTTTGTGACCCCACGGACTGTATAGTCCATGGAATTCTCCAGGCCAGAATACTGGAGTGGGTAGCCTTTCCCTTCTCCAGGGGATCTTCCCAACCCAGGGATCAAATCCAGGTCTCCCGCATTGCAGGCGGATTCTTTACCAGCTGAGCCACAAGGGAAGCCCAATCATCTTAACATAAAGCCTGTTGGAATACACCAATTTTCTTATAAGCTTCGTATCTCAGTTCCATCAGCTCTTAGACCTTTAACTTTAGTCTCCATGAGGATCCCATGAAAAGTCTCGGTCTTAAAAGGAGTTCCAGAAACTTTTCCTTTCTATCCCCCATTTTATCCACTCCTATATAAACAGCTTTGTGGGGTCGAGTCAAGGGACCCAGGCTCTTCAATCTTTAACTTGATTAATTGGTCTAAATAACTGTTGTCCCAAGCAATTGTTGTTAGCCTTCTCAGTGTAATTTTTTCTTCTTTCTCAGTGTAATTTTTTCCTCCTTCTCAGTGTAATTTTTACCTCTTCCAGCTTTTAAAATTTCTCCAAACTGGGGTAAATAAAGAGGACTTGCTTGGGCCCTTTAATGTTGGGGGACGATTGGAGGGGGCTCATTTGACCTATCCAACCTTAGATAGTGCTGTATCAAAGCCTTTGTTTTAATCCCATCAACATCCATTTTATCTTATTTCTTAATAGCCTTCTAAAGATTTCCATCTTGTTTGGAGCAAGTCCCATGATTTTCCCCTTAATAACCCTTCCTATTCTCTTGTTAATTAACCTAACATTAATCAACCAATTTTTTTTTTGTTTGTTTTCTTTGGTGGGGGAGTGAAAGAGCTGGTTTATTTTTTTCACCCATTTCTTTTTATTTTTAATTCTTATTTTATATTGGAGTATAGCTGATTAACAATGTTAATGTTTTCTGTTTTGTATTTTTAGTGTGAGAGAGTCCTTTTATTCTTTTTTTTTATTGGCTACACCACTTGGCTTGTGGGATCTTAGATCGCCAACCAGGAACTGAACCCAGGGCCCTCAGCAGTGAGAGCTTGGAGTGCTAATCATTGGACTGACAGAGGATTGGGCTTCCCTGGTAGCTCAGTTGGTAAAGAATCCGCCCACAATGCAGGAGACCCCAGTTGGATTCCTGGGTTGGAAGGATCCCCTGGAGAAGGGAAAGGCTACCCACTAAAATATTCTGGCCTAGAGAATTCCATAAACTATACAGTCCATGGGGTCGAAAAGAGTCAGACACAACTGAACGACTTTCACTTTCAATGTTTATATTGGCATCTGTAAGACCCATTGAGATGAAGCTGAGACCACAAATTCAAATAGGCTTCCCAAACAGGTTTTTTTTTTTTTTTTTAAACTATAGGCTTTCTTAAAGTAAGCCATTATATTTCTTTGTATTCATTTTTAATTTACTCTTTCCATACGTACCAATTAAACAGCTGTTTATGATTAGAGCTCTCTAAAAATTTACCAATTTAGAAGTTTTTTCCAATTGAAAGGATCCATCATCTGACCATTGACAAAAAGGATCTGAATGATGACTCAAACCAATAAGATGCAAGAGGTGTTCCCACAGGAGAGTGCAAAGGATGAAGCCCTCACAAGATCTGGGAAGTTTATTCCTTCCCTTCTGCTTCCCCCTGCCACCCTCAATAATCTATAAAGTTAAGGCCTTCATACAACCAGATGCAATGAAGGTTGAAATGAAAAAAGTCCTTATAGATCAGGACCCCTTATGACCAACTCCCTGGAAAACAGGCACGCCAGGCAAAACGACTGCTCAGAATCCCAGTCTGTTTGACTGGATGCCAAATGTACACTGCATGAGTACTTTCTGGGTGGAAGAGACCAGAGAGATTTTTCTCACTGGTCAACAAACCAAGCCCTCAAGACACAGAACAGGATGCTTAAGAAGATCAGGTAGAATATTTACATCTCAAAGGCACAGGGAGATAATGCAAGTTCCTCCTAAAAGGACTTTTTCTCCTTTAAGATTAGAGTGTTGAAAAAATGTTTTAAAAAAATGACCAAAATAATCACAGACATTTTTTTGCATGTTTATTTTCTTTGTTTTTAATATAACTTATTTAACTATAAATTTACAGAAGCGAATTTTTGATAACAAATGTTAAAATGTTTTAAACAGCTGACTTGCAACATTCCTGAAAATTACCAGTGGACTCTTGTGAGCTGGTAGGAGATGGCCTTAACAAACCACTGACCCATTCCCAGAAGCCTCTGTATTCTTGCTCCAATCTGGATTGATTGATGTCTACAGTTACTGCAGGGTTATCATATTAGAATTTTCATTTTGATTTTCTTTTTTTAAATTTCTCTTTGCTTTATTATACTCCCTCATCTTGCTGGAGTACATCCTCAAGTAACTCACAAAGAAGTTACCTTTTATATAAGGAGTAAGAAGAAGAACAAAATTTCTGGGTTCTTGTATGCTTGATGATATTCTTATTTTCTTTTTAATTTAATTATTTTTTTTAATTGAAGGATAATTGCTTTACAGAATTTTGTTGTTTTCTGTCAAATCTCAATATGAATCAATCATAGGTATATATATATCTCCTCTGTTTTGAGGCTTCCCTGGTGGCTCAGAGGCTAAAGCGTTTGTCTGCAATGCAGGAGACCCGGATTTGATCCCTGGGTTGGGAAGATCCCCTGGAGAAAGAAATGGCAACCCACTCCAGTATTCTTGCCTGGAGAATCCCACGGACAGAGGAGCCTGGCGGGCTACAGTCCATGGGGTCGCAAAGAGTCGGACACGAATGAGTGACTTCACACACACACCTCTGTTTTGAAACTACCTTCCATCTCCCTCCTTAGCCCACCCCTCTAGGTTGATACAGAACCCCTGTTGGAGTTTCCTGAGTCATACAGCAAATTCCCATTGGCTATCTATTTTACATATGCTAATGTAAATTTTGACAGTTTATTGTCATCCACACAGTCATATTATGATCGACACAGTCAAAGGCTTTGGCATAGTCAATAAAGCAGAAATAGATGTTTTTCTGGAACTCTCTTGCTTTTTCAATGATCCAGCAGATGTTGGCAATTTGATCTCTGGTTCCTGTGCCTTTTCTAAAACCAGCTTGAACATCTGGAAGTTCACGGTTCATGTATTGCTGAAGCCTGGCTTGGAGAATTTTGAGCATTACTTTACTAGCGTGTGATATGAGTGCAATTGTGCGGTAGTTGGAGCATTCTTTGGCATTGCCTTTCTTTGGGATTGGAATGAAAACTGACCTTTTCTAGTACTGTGGCCACTGCTGAGGTTTCCAAATTTGCTGGCATATTGAGTGCAGCACTTTCACAGCATCATCTTTCAGGATTTGAAATAGCTCAGCTGGAATTCCATCACCTCCACTAGCTTTGTTTGTAGTGATGCTTTCTAAGGCCCATTTGACTTCACATTCCAGGATGTCTGGCTCTAGGTCAGTGATCACACCATCGTGATTATCTGGGTCGTGAAGATCTTTTTTGTACAGGTCTTGTGTATTCTTGCCACCTCTTCTTAATATCTTCTGCTTCTGTTAGGTCCATACCATTTCTGTCCTTTATCGAGCCCATCTTTGCATGAAATGTTCCCTTGGTATCTCTGATTTTCTTGAAGAGATCTCTAGTCTTTCCCATTCTGTTGTTTTCCTCTATTTCTTTGCATTGATTGCTGAAGAAGGCTTTCTTATCTCTTCCTGCTATTCTTTGGAACTCTGCATTCAGATGCTTATATCTTTCCTTTTCTCCTTTGCTTTTCGCTTCTCTTCTTTTCACAGCTATTTGTAAGGCCTCCCCACACAGCCATTTTGCTTTTTTGCTTTTCTTGTCCATGGGGATGGTCTTGATCCCTGTCTCCTGTACAGTGTCAGAAACTTCAGTCCATAGTTCATCAGGCACTCTATCAGATCTAGGCCCTTAAATCTATTTCTCACTTCCACTGTATAATCATAAGGGATTTGATTTAGATCATACCTGAATGGTCTAGTGGTTTTTCCCTACTTTCTTCAATTTAAGTCTGAATTTGGTAATAAGGAGTTCATGATCTGAGCCACAGTCAGCTCCCGGTCTTGTTTTTGTTGACTGTATAGAGCTTCTCCATCTTTGGCTGCAAAGAATATAATCAATCTGATTTCAGTGTTAACTGTCTGGTGATGTCCAGGTGTAGAGTCTTCTCTTGTGTTGTTGGAAGAGGGTGTTTGCTATGACCAGTGCATTTTCTTAGCAAAACTCTATTAATCTTTGCCCTGCTTCATTCCATATTCCAAGGCCAAATTTGCCGGTTACTCCAGGGGTTTCTTGACTTCATACTTTTGCCTTCCAGTCCCTTATAATGAAAAGGAGATCTTTTTTGGGTGTTAGTTCTAAAAGGTCTTGTAGGTCTTCATAGAACCGTTCAACTTCAGCTTCTTCAGCGTTACTGGTTGGGGCATAGACTTGGATTACTGTGATATTGAATGGTTTGCCTTGGGAACGAACAGAGAACATTCTGTCGTTTTTGAGATTGCATCCAAGTACTGCATTTCGGACTCTTTTGTTGACCATGATGGCTACTCCATTTCTTCTGAGGGATTCCTGCCTGCAGTAGTAGATATAATGGTCATCTGAGTTAAATTCACCCATTCCAGTCCATTTGAGTTTTCTGATTCCTAGAATGTCGACATTCACTCTTGCCATCTCCTGTTTGACCACTTCCAATTTGCCTTGATTCATGGACCTGACATTCCAGGTTTCTATGCAATATTGCTCTTTACAGCATCAGACCTTGCTTCTATCACCAGTCACATCCACAACTGGGTATTGTTTTTGCTGTGGCTCCATCCCTTCATTCTTTCTGGAGTTATTTCTCCACTGATCTCCAGTAGCATATTGGGCACCTACTGACCTGGGGAGTTCCTCTTTCAGTATCCTATCATTTTGCCTTTTCATACTGTTCATGGGGTTGTCAAAGCAGGAATATTGAAGTGGTTTGCCATTCCCTAAGCTGGTTTTAGAAAAGGCAGATGAACCACAGATCAAATTCCCAACATCTGCTGTATCATTGAAAAAGCAAGAGAGTTCCAGAAAAACATCTATTTATGCTTTATTGACTATGCCAAAGCCTTTGACTGTGTGGATCACAATAAACTGTGGAAAATTCTGAAAGAGATGGGAATACCAGACCACTTGACCTGCCTCTTGAGAAATTTGTATGCAGGTCAGGAAGCAACAGTTAGAACCTGACATGGAACAACAGACTGGTTCCAAATAGGAAAAGGAGTATATCAAGGCTGTATATTGTCACCCTGCTTATTTAACTTCTTTGCAGAGTACATCATGAGAAACGCTGGACTGGAAGAAACACAAGCTGGAATCAAGATTGCTGGGAGAAATATCAATAACCTCAGATATGCAGATGACACCACCCTTATGGCAGAAAGTGAAGAGGAACTCAAAAACCTCTTGATGAAAGTGAAAGTGGAGAGTGAAAAAGTTGGCTTAAAGCTCAACATTCAGAAAATGAAGATCATGGCATCCGGTCCCATCACTTCATGGGAAATAGATGGGGAAACAGTGGAAACAGTGTCAGACTTTATTTTTGGGGGGCTCCAAAATCACTGCAGATGGTGACTGCAGCCATGAAATTAAAAGACGCTTACTCCTTGGAAGAATAGTTATGACCAACCTAGATAGTATATTCAAAAGCAGAGACATTACTTTGCCAACAAAGGTTCGTCTAGTCAAGGCTATGGTTTTTCCTGTGGTCATGTATGGGTGTAAGAGTTGGACTGTGGAGAAGGCTGAGCGCTGAAGAATTGATGCTTTTGAACTGTGGTGTTGGAGAAGACTCTTGAGAGTCCCTTGGACTGCAAGGAGATCCAACCAGTCCATTCTGAAGGAGATCAGCCCTGGGATTTCTTTGGAAGGAATGATGCTAAAGCTGAAACTCCAGTACTTTGGCCACCTCATGCGAAGAGTTGACTCATTGGAAAAGACTCTGATGCTGGGAGGGATTGGGGGCAGGAGGAGAAGGGGACGACAGAGGATGAGATGGCTGGATGGCATCACTGACTCGATGGACGTGAGTCTGAGTGAACTCCGGGAGTTGGTGATGGACAGGGAGGCCTGGCGTGCTGCGATTCATGGGGTTGCAAAGAGTTGGACACGACTGAGTGACTGAACTGAACTGAATGTAAATTTCCTGTTACTCTTTCCATACATTTCACTCTCTCGTCCCCTGTCCCTATGTCCATAAGTCTATTCTGTATATGTTTTTCCATTGCTGCTCTGTAAATAAAATTCTTCAGTACCATTTTTCTAGATTCCATATATATGTGTTAGAATATGATATTTATCTTTCTCCTTCTGACTTACTTCAGTCTCTATAATAGGTTCTAGTTTTATCCACCTCACTAGAACTGACTCAAATGCATTCCTTTTTATGGTTGAGTAATATTCCATTGTGTATATGTACTGCAATTTCTTTATCCATTCATCTGGCAGTGGACATCTAGGTTGTTTCCAAGTTCTAGCTATTGTAAATAGTGCTGCAATGAACAATGGGATACATGTGTCTTTTTCAATTTTGGTTTCCTCAGGGTATATGCCTAGGAGTGGGATTGCTGGGTCATATGGTGGCATCATCTACTCAATGGACATGAGTTTGAGTAAGCTCCAGGAGTTGGTGATGGACAGGGAAGCCTGGTGTAGTGCAGTCCATGGGGTCACAAAGACTGAGTGACTGAGAGACTGAACTGAACTGAACTGATGGTGGCTTTATTTCTAGCTTTTTAAGGAATCTCCATACTGTCTTCCACAGAGGCTGTATGAATTTACATTCCCACCAACAGTGCAAGAGCATTCCCTTTTCTCCACACCCTCTCCAGCACTTATTGTTTGTAGACTTTTTTATGATGGCCATTCTGACTGGTGTGAGGTGATATCTCACTGTATTTTTGATTTGCATTTCTCTAATAATGAGTGATGCTGAGCATCTTTTCATGTGTTTGTTAGCCATCTGTATGTCTTCTTTGGAAAAATGTCTCTTCAGGTCTTTTTCCCACTTTTTGATTGGGTTGTTTGTTTTCTGGTATTGAGTTTATGAGCTGCTTGTATATTTTGGAAATTAATCCTTTGTCAGTTTCATTTGCTATTATTTTCTCCCATTCTGAAGGTTGTCTTTTCACCTTGCTTAAAGTTGCCTTTGCTGTGCAAAAGCTTTTAAGTTTAATCAGGTCCCACTTGTTTACTTTTGTTTTCATTTCCATTACTCTAGGAGATGAGTCATAGAGGATCTTTGATTTATGTCAAGTGTTCTGCCTATGTTTTTCTCTAAGAGTTTTATAGTTTCTTGTCCTATATTTAGGTGTCTAATCCATTTTGAGTTTATCTTTGTGTATGGTGTTAGGAAGTGTTCTAGTTTCATTCTTTTACATGTAACTGTCCAGTTTTCCCAGCTCCATTTATTGAAGAGGCTGCCTTTGCCCCATTGTATATTCTTGCCTCCTTTGTCAAAAATAAGGTACCCATAGGTGCATGGGTTTATTTCTGGGCTTTCTATCTTGTTTCATTGGTCTATAGTTCTGTTTTTGTGCCAGGACCATACTGTCTTGATGACTGTAGCTTTGTAGTATAATTTGAAGTCAGGAAGGTTGATTCCTCCAGCTCGATTCTTCTTTCTCAAGACTGCTTTGTCTATTTAGGGTCTTTTGTGTTTCCATATGAATTGTGAAATTTTTTGCTCTAGTTCTGAATCAGAGACATTTTCATCAGTGCTTTAGAAATATTGTTGTCTTCTGAGCGGAATCAGTTTCAGTGTTATAAAAAGGAAGTTCAGGGACAGGTGGATAGCAAGGAGAGGATACTGTGGACACTTAGAGGAACTGGGAGGAACAGAAGGAGGGGCCCAGCCTGCATCAGTGGCCTTTTGAAATTTTGATATGTTTTCAAGCAGGTTTTTGTTGGTGTCCTACAAAGAAATTACATTATTATTTCCTCTTTTAGAAGCTAAATGTAATCAAACTAAACATTTCATTCAGTCTATCTGACTTTATAGCTGGCTTTCTCTAGTTGTATATGCAAAAAAAAAAAAAAAAAAAAAAAAACCCACCAAAGGTCAAAAGAACTCTATCTTGGCTAGTTTAGGGTGACATCTCCTTCAGTATAACTTTCCCATGTAAGTAAGTACTTGCAAGTGCAAACTCTGTGTATCATACATGAACCTGGCTGGTGTGTTATTTGAAGGTTGGAGTCCCTTGGACTGCAAGGAGATCAAACCAGTCAGTCTTAAGGAAATCAACCCTGAATATTCACTGGAAGGACTGATGCTGAAGCTGAAACTCCAATACTTTGGCCACCTGATGTGAAGAACTGACTCATTGGAAAAGAGTCTGATGCTGGGAGGGATTGAGGGCAGGAGGAGAAGGGGACGACAGCATGGTGAGATGGCTGGATGGCATCACTGACTCGATGGACGTGAGTCTGAGTGAACTCCGGGAGTTGGTGATGGACAGGGAGGCCTGGCATGCTGCCTTTAGTTCTCACAAATTACAACTTGTTTACATCCAAACCGATCCATCCCTATTGACAAACTGTACCACAACCTGGTAGTTCCTCTTTGGCTCCACTGGGCAGCCTGTCCCTCTTCCTCAGTGAGTGGTGGCTTCTGATAAAGCAGCTGAGACTCAGAGGCAGGAGGTGATCTGGGCCCAGGAAGTCAGGTTGCCCATTTCCCTGGCACAGCCCTAGAGGTGTCTCTAACCTCATAGGAGCATCCAGAGGGTGCAGTGAGGAAGAGAGAGGGACTTGATCCACTTCCCTAACTTTTGCTGAGTCCTGACCCTGTGCCTGGCACTGATCCAGAGCAGGACCCATAATAGTGGACAAGATAGGTCACAGCTTGGCCCTCATGGGGCTTGCTTTGCAGGGGGAGACAGACAATAAGGAAACAAGTATAATTCATGGTAAGAGAGTGAGAAACAACACGGAGAAAGACGGAGCAGAGCAAGGGGAAAAGTGATATGGACGGGTGGACTGTTTTAAGCTGAGGGTCAGGTACCCTCTTTGAGGAGGGACATCTGAGCCTGGGAGCCACAGGGCCATGTGGGGAAGGAGCGTTCAAGGCAGAGGGAGCAGGACGTGCAAAGGCCCTGAGGCTGGTGTGTTCCAGGGACAAGAGAGAAGCGAGTATGCCCAGAGGAAATGAAAAAAGGGAGCGTTGCTGGAGATGCTTTTGAAGAGGAACCCAAGGGCCAGGCCTGTTGTAGACTGTTGCAATAGGTACTGGGTGATGCTGTCCCAATCTGTCTTCACGCAGGACCAAAGGGCTTATTTGCCCAGCTTTTGGATGTGCTGCCAACTGACAGACATCAGCTATCAGCCCTCTTCTTCATTACCCAATGTCATTCCCTTTTCCTGAGTAACACATGCAATGACTGACCAATATCAAGGTGTAAAGTGCCAAGACCCCAATTTTAGGTGACTCTGGAAGCCTGTGATAGCTTCAGAGTTCCCCACACCTTTGTTAAGCTGCATTGCAGCTCATCTGTCTTTCTGCTTGGCCTGACTTCGTCTCCTATCTGCGGTGAGGATCCTAAAAATCCTCCCTAATAAACCTATATAGTAACCCGTGATGATGTATTGGGAGTGGTCCATGAAAGCAGATGCTAAGGTAGGATTTAGAGCTGGCTCACCTGCTGCCCGCCTGGAAATGAGTGCCCTGTCACTGCTGGTATATAGTGCAGGTGCCCTGACACAACAGAGAAGGGCAGTTATTAAGATATTCACCAGTGGAGTATGGGTTTGGCTTATTTGTGGAAAGGAACACACAAGGCATTGGAAAAACATGGGCAACTCTGTAATTGTAAGAACAGTGAAATTGGATGCTTGTTGTTAGGCTTTATTGATTCTTTTGAAAAAAGACAAGAAATAGTGAAATGGTCAGTTCAGTTCAGTTCAGTCACTCAGTCATGTCCTACTCTTTGCGACCCCATGAACTGCAGCACGCCAGGCCTCCCTGTCCATCACCAACTTCCGGAGTCCACCCAAACCCATGTCCATTGTGTCAGTGATGCCATCCAACCATCTCATCCTCTGTCATCCCCTTCTCCTCCTGCCCTCAATCTTTCCCAGCATCAGGGTCTTTTCCAATGAGTCAGCTCTCCACATCAGGTGGCCAAAGTATTGGAGTTTCAGCTTCAGCATCAGTCCTTCCAATGAACACCCAGGACTGATCTCCTTTAGGATGGACTGTTGGATCTCCTTGCAGTCCAAGGGACTCTCAAGAGTCTTCTCCAACACCACAGTTCAAAAGCATCCGTTTTTCGGCCCTCAGCTTTCTTTATAGTCCAAATGGTCAACCACCAATTAAAAGTTAAGCATAGGGTACCTCTCTGGTGGTCCAGTGGCTAAGACTCCATGTTCCCAATCAGGGGGCCTGTGTTCGATCCCTGGTCAGGGAACTAGATCCTACATGCTGCAACTATGACCTGGTGCAGCCAAATAAATAAGTATATAAATAATTTTTTTTTTTTTTTTTAAAGATGCTACAGGCGAAACAGGAGTTAAAAAACCAAGTTGTCCACTTCATTCCTGCCTGGAGTCTGGGGGAAAAGGTGACAAGCCCTCTCTAGGGTTAGAGACTCTTGTTCAAGGCCTGGGGTGAAGGTCAGTCATTGCTGCATAGCCTTGAAGTGGGAGGAAAGACCACAGTGTGGGCTCTTACATACTGATAGCTAAAATAAAAGAATCTAAAGCTGAGCTCTGAAGAATTGATGCTTTTGAACTGTGGTGTTGGAGAAGACTCTTGAGAGTCCCTTGGACTGCAAGGAGATCCAACCAGTCCATCCTAAAGGAGATCATTCCTGGGTGTTCATTTCGAAGGACTGATGTTGAAGCTGAAACTCCAATACTTTGGCCACCTGATGCAGAGTGCTGACTCATTTGAAAAGACCCTGATGCTGGGAAAGATTGAGGGCAGGAGAAGAAGGGGATGACAGAGGATGAGATGGTTGGATGGCATTACTGACACAATGGACATGGGTTTGGCTGGACTCCAGAAGTTGGTGATGGACAGGGAGGCCTGGTGTGCTGCAGTACATGGGGTTGCAAAGAGTTGGACATGACTGAGCAACTGAACTGAACTAACCAATGATAGAATCCTGGGCCCCCTGAAGTAGAAGCAAAGAGTTCTAATGATTGGACTACCAGGGCAGTCCCTGTCCAATCTTATTAAAATGTTTCTTGAATCAAGCCTTTGCCCAATAAGAGATTTAATAGTGCTTGGAGACTACAGTATATCCCATTTCTCCTTTTATTTTTCTTGGTTTCTCTTTCTCACCCTACTGTAACAAACTGCTGCAAGTCTTTATGAAAATATCTGAGCGGTGTTTTGGAACGGAATTATTTGGAGTTACTGAAAGCGTTCCATCACATTATTATGGGTTATATTTGCATATAATGGAGAAGGCAATGGCACCCCGCTCCAGTACTCTTGCTTGGAAGATCCCATGGATGGAGGAGCCTGATAGGCTGCAGTCCGTGGGGTCGCTAAGAGTCAGACACGACAGAGCGACTTCACTTTCACTTTTCACTTTGATGCATTGGAGAAGGAAATGGCAACCCATTCAAGTGTTCTTGCCTGGAGAATCCCAGGGATGGGGGAGTCTGATGGGCTGCTGTCATGGGGTCGCACAGAGTCGGACACGACTGAAGCGGCTTAGCAGCAGCAGCAGCAGCATTTGCATGTAAGGAGGAAAGTTATCACCAAAGCATGCTTACTTCATGATTTGTGAACTGGGTATAGTCGATGTATCTGTCATTGTTTTTTGTCAGTGTCTCTCAAAACACCATGTATTAAGTTGATCAGTTCATATTCTCTTATTGGTGGTACAGTGGTGGCCTCCCAAATCAGAACCTGAGGCCTGATGTGCCCTTCCCTTCCTGGGGCCCACCTATGTGTTCCGTTGAGTCAGGGGCCACTCTGTCGCGGTACCTCTCTGTACCTAGCTGCTGCTATCTCACCAGACTGGCCAGCTCCTGCTGCTCACCCCCTGCACAAGCCAGCAGGCAGGAGCTCTGCTCTGGGGGGCGCCAGCTTGGGGCCACCTCGGACGTCACAGACTGGCTGTTGGGGTCAGAGGTGGGCTGAGCCCACAGCACTCACTGACTCAGACGGTGATCATGCTTGATGGACTAGTCGAGAACCTCTACGTGGCCACCATGGTCTTGGCCGCTTGCATGCCTGGTTCCACCAAGGGCTGGCAGCTGACATTGCTGGAAGGGCCAAGGTACTTCTTTCTACCCGGCTGCTTTCTGGAGCCACCCCTTTCTGCTCCACGTGCAGTGGCAGTGAAGCAGGCACCAGCTCTGGCAGCCCTGCTCATCCATTGGCTCGCACAACAGTGGGCCCCTCCCCCAAGCAAGCAACAGTTAGTGAACAACGTCAACTAACTTCCCAGGTGGCGCTAGTGGTAAAAATCCCGCCTAGAGTACATTGAATTCCTGGGTCAGCAAGATCCCCTGGAGGAGGGGACAGCAACCCACTCCAGTATTCTTGCATGGAGCATACCATGGACAGAAGAATCTGGTAAGTTAGGATCCATGGGGTTGCAAAAGAGTCAGACACAACTGAAATTGACTTAGCACAGCACAGTTACCCTTGGTGGCTTGGCTTAGCCACTGGATGGTGCCAAAGTGGGCCCCCTCCCCCACTTGTAATACAGAAGGAGCCTGAATTTGGACTGAAGGAAGATGGTTTTTTGAGATGCTAGTCTGCCATCTTGGTCTCCTAGCTTTCCAATTAAAGTTATTAATTCTTGTCCCAACAACTGGTTTCCTGATTTATTATCCTGTTGTGCAACCAGCGGAAGGAACTTGGGCTCAATAATAGTGGTACCTGTTTGTTCCTTTCCTTTTTATGGACATGAATGATGGCTGTGGAGAGTTCTAGGCCATCAAGCAAATTTTTGCTATTACAATCATGCATCTTGAAATAATGGAGCTGTAGTTCTTATGGGGACATCTTCTGCTTTTGGTTTGTTGGTGACACCTTCCAGATGCTCCATAAAGCATGCTTGATAGTGCACTCAGTTCTTAATCAGGCCCAGTCTGCCAGGATGGGAGAAGCGGGCCCTGGTTCCTTGAGCCTGGCACCTGCTACACAAAAGTTCCAGGGCAGGCTGCACAGGAAGTGAGTTCTGAGCAGCCGCAGAGGTCTCATGTCAGCGGTACCTCTTTTAGTTAAACCTCTTTAAGCACAGAGAAAACCTCTTATTGGGAATTTGAAACTCTGATCTGTTACTGAATTGGTTGGACCTGCGCCAGTGTCCTAGCACCCAGCAACACCCCTTGTCTTGGCCAGGGAAGTTCTTTTTTCCATAATATTTGCACAGCCAATAATGAAACCGATGCTAAGACTGGAAGGACACAAGCTTTATTCAATGGCCAAGAATGGAGTAGGAACCTGGTTCACAAATCAACTTCTCAACTAGCTTAGGGAGGAGACACCATTTATATAGGAGAGTTGAGGTAAAATAGGGGAACTGGAAGTAGCAGGAGGAATATTCATGACTAATCTGAGAACAGAGGTGTCGTTTGGACAGGAACTGAGGCAATACTCCTTTTCAGTCCTTGTCTGGGCATTTCCAGCTGTTGGCATGGCGATTGTCCATCATCTTAGCGCTGGTGGGTGTGTCACTTAACATATGCTAATATATTACAATGAGCGCACAATAAGGCTCAGGGTCTACTAGAAGGCAAATCTTCCACTATCTTAGGCCTTATTAGTTCTAATCAGTTCTGGTTTATTTCTTCACGGCTTTTCTGAAGATGGCGGGCACAGTGGAGCACTGCAGTGCCCAGGGCCACCTCAAGGGACCACGTGCTCTAGCTGGATGGCAGATGCAGATGATAGTCTTGTCTGGCGTAGGCAGCTGGTGAGTTAGCCCCAGTGCCTTATTTAGTTCCCTGGACACCAGTAAGTGAGCTGAATGTGTTTTCACAACAGTTACAGAATACAGTTCTGTATTCTTACAGAATAATCGTGTGTTAGCTACCTGTGACTATTTTTTGTGGAAATTGTTGGAATGACATTATCATATCCTGATAAGCATAAAACAAGCATATACACAAGATGCATTTACCACCTTTTATGTTAAGATTGTACTTGTATGACCAGACACACGTTTGCATGTTTTTCTCTGTGTATGCCTATGGTGATTTGGTGCCAAATTATAGTGCTTTTGGGGGCTTTCCAAGTGGCTTGGTGGCAAAGAATTCATCTGCCAAGCAAGAGGCACAGGGTTCAATCCCTGGGTCAGGGAGATCCCCTGGAGGAGGAAATGGCAACCCCCTCCAGTATCCTTGCCTGGGAAATCCCCTGGACAGAAAGAGAGCCTGGAGGGCTACAGTCCCTGGAGTTGCAAAAATTGGACAGACTTACTAACTAAACAAGGAATAGTACCTTTCAATGGATTTCATTGTCTAGGTACCAGTCAGGGCAAACCTAATCAAGTGTTTTTTCTTCTTTAAATGAAAATTAATAACATAAATTTATTTGATTACTCGCTAATAAATACCAGGGTATAAATGTATATATTTTAGAATCATTGGTTTCACTTTCTTCATGGTCTATAATTTGGTTCTAGTATCAGGACTGCTTATCTTAAATTCATACTAGATAATGGGTTAAAACTTTAGTGGTAATGTTTTAGCCCCCAAGACCAACTCTAATAACCCATATGGTTCTTGCTCAGGCAAGGATCTGGACTTGACTCACATAGTTGCTCTGATTGTTATGTTGCATTCCAAATTGTCCCTCCTCTTTTTTGAGTTCATTTTTCAATCTAAATGAAGGAAGAGATAGTAAAAATCAGTTTATAGCATATTATTATAACGATACTTTACAGGTGCACTTTTCCAAAAAAGTCTTTAAAAAATTGAAGTATAGTTGATGTACAATATTAGACAAGTTACGAGTGTACAATATAGTGTTTTGCAGTTTTTAAAGGTTATATTCCATTTATTGGGTCTTCCCTGGTGGCTCAGATGGTAAAGTGTCTGCCTACAATGCGAGAGATCCAGGTTCGATCCCTGGGTAAAGAAGATCCTCTGGAGAAGGAAATGGCAACCCACTCCAGTAATCTTGCCTGGAAAATACCATAGATGGAGGAGCCTGGTAGGCTGCAGTCCATGGGGTTGCAAAGAGTTGAACACAACTGAGAGACTTCACTTTCACTCCATTTATAGTTATCATAAGATATTGGCTATATTCCCTGTGTTGTACTGTGTATGCTTGTAGCTTTTTAAAAAATCTACATAATAATTTGTACCTCTTAATCCTGTGCTCCTATATTGCCCTTCTCTGTTTCCCTCTTCTCATTGGTCAGCAATTTCTCTATATTCAAAAAAACCTTTTCTTATTCCTTATAAGTTTGTCTGTAAAAAGAGGAATTAAGCTAAAATTAAGGTCACGTTTTAAACTGTATTAAAGTGTTTAAAATCACTGTGTTCTGGTAATGGGCCTACGTGGCAATATCCTAAAATTTCACAAGATGGCGAGCATTTCCCTTTAAAGCAGAACTGAAAGGCCCTTACTGGAAAGGCAATATGCTTTTTGCTTCATTGAAACAAGAAAACCAGAATGCTTCCTACCCCTCCTTTTCTTACCTATGTTTGTAGTTCAAAAAGACAAAGCAAAACATCTTGTTTTACTTTCTTTTTGTACCAAAGATGAAGATAAAAATAAACTTGCTTTTAGTAATTTCTTCTCATTCTTCCTAGTTTTTCTTCTAGAGCAACAGGCACAACTTTTACTTTCTAACTTGTAATCTTTCAGATGTCTGACTTCATCGTTCTTTTTCTCTCTTTACTCTTCTCCTTTCTAGACCTACCCTCAGTTATTTCAGTTCTCAGCATATAAAAAGGTTTCATAATTCTTAACTCTCCTGTTCTTTCTTATATCAATATTTAATTGCTTCCAGAATTTGCAAACAGCCATGAGTCTTTGGTGATAGATGTAATTGCTTTGTATGAGGAATTAAAAGAGTAGCTTCTTTTAATACTTGCTTTTTTTTTTTTTTTTGGCCTTGCAGATAGCTTTTGGTTACAGAATAGTATAAATATAAGGCAGAATGTGTGAATGGGTATTTGGAAGACCAAAATTAAAAGAGCAAGGATGGATCAGTTAATTGAAGTTTAAAGGAAAGTTGATATGCTTTTATTCACGTTGACTTTTTTGGTGATATGCGACTGTTTTAGTGGATATTTCTTTAGAGTTTAAAAAGTTAATAATTGATCTGAAAGACAGAGTTACAGTATATGCTTTATTGCATTAAAGAAATATTTTTCACTATTTTTAGCTCACCCTTTAATCCTGCTTTTTTTCTCCTGAACTATGTTACCTACAGTGTGGTCTGTTTCCTGTATTTTTCAGAATCATTTTGATTATAAAGATCATTATAAAGTTTTATTAACTTGATAAAGAAATTACTAACTGAAAGAATCAAGATTCTGAGCTTGCCATGAGTACAAATGAGGCCAAGTCATTTTCTTTCTGAGCAATCTTTCATATTCTCATCTTGTCCAAATCTAAATATTATCTAAACCAACCTGTGGCTTCTAGTGTTTTAACACAAAAATCCTGCCCAGAGCTCAGAGGCAACCATATGGAGAAGACCCTGGGGATACTTAATTCTGTTCTTTAATGGTTAAAGAAATTAACTCTTGGAAAGATGAAGCAAATATTTTAAAGTTTTTTGAGAAAACAAGAGTAGGAAATAGGGCTATAACCCATGACTATAGGCCTTCTGTTAATTTTTCCACCCTACTCCAAGGCTCTGCTTTTCTGGTAGCTCAGCTGGTAAAGAATCCACCTGCAATGCAGGAGACCCTGGTTCTATTCCTGGGTTGGGAAGATCTCCTGGAGAAGAGAAGGGCTACCCACTTCAGTATTCCAGGCTGGAGAATTCCATGGACTGTGTAGTCCATGGGGTCTCAAAGAGTTGGACAGGACTGAGCAACTTTCACTTTCACTCCAAGGCTCCATAAAGTATTCTTGGACTTTCAAAGGACTGCCTAGACCAGTCAGTAGTGGCCCAATAACCTTGTTGAAATGCTTCCATTTCCATGAGGTTACCTTCTAAACAACACTTCAGATACTTGATCTTCAAACTACTTAACTGATCTTACCCCAGAGAGCAGGAAGCTCCATCTTAAAACAGAGGACACTTGAGCTTTGGGGAAGGAGAAACTTTGGGGGAAGTGATACTGACTTAGACTGGGTTGGGATGCTCCAGCTGGGACCTTGACAGCCTCCAAGTATGTAGCTAGGTTGGGAAATGCTAAAATGATTGGGTATATTGGAATCAGAGACACATGTCACAATTTTACCCTGTGCTGACCTGACATGCTTTGTACTCTACATAATTAGTAGTTAAGTGATCCAAGAGAAATCACTTATCTACTGTGGTCCATGGTTGCTTCATCTGAGGTTGGAATTCATGACATCTTAGAAAGTTTCCTATTTCTGATATGTCATTCCATTTCCTGAGTCATCTTGTAGAAATAGAAAGAACACTAATTTAGCTATGTGCTCTGTAGAGAGTTGCACAATTTTTATAACCCCTGTTTTAATCTGCTAATTCTGCACTGTAATAATTCCTAACAGCTAATACCTAGATAGCATATTGAAAATTAGAGACATTACTTTGCCAACAAAGGTCCGTCTAGTCAAGGCTATGGTTTTTCCAGTGGTCACGTATGGATGTGAGAGTTGGACTGTGAAGAAAGCTGAGTGCCGAAGAATTGATGCTTTTGAACTGTGGTGTTGGAGAAGACTCTTGAGAGTCCCTTGGACTGCAAGGAGATCCAACCAGTCCATTCTGGAGATCAGCCCTGGGATTTCTTTGGAAGGAATGATACTAAAGCTGAAACTCCAGTACTTTGGCCACCTCATGCGAAGAGTTGACTCATTGGAAAAGACCCTGATGCTGGGAGGGATTGGGGGCAGGAGGAGAAGGGGATGACAGAGGATGAGATGGCTGGATGGCATCACTGACTCGATGGACGTGAGTCTGAGTGAACTCTGGGAGTTGGTGATGGACAGGGAGGCCTGGCGTGCTGTGATTCACGGGGTCACAATGAGTCAGACACGACTGAGTGACTGGACTGAACTGAATATCTCAGGGTTTTGTAACAATTGATTTAAAAAATGAAACAATTGGAGTGAATTAATTATAGACAGCAAAATGATATATGAGTGTAAGAAATGACTGTGCTTTTAATTAGTCTTTTCCCCCCCAAAAAATCCAGTATAGAGAATTATCTTATATGCACAGTAAAAATCTTGCCTCAAGGGTAGAGACCTTGTCAGTATCTACTTTCATAGTCCCAAAGCCTTGTGCAGTGCTTGGTGTAGGTATAAATGTGCTTGATAAGTTTATATAAAAAAATAGATATGTGAGGCTTCTTCTATTAAGCTTACCATATCCAGGGAAGCCATAATAAGTTATTTAGCAATATTGCTGATTCAAATAGTTTTGTCTTGTAGAGAGTTAAATGAATAGAAAAATTCATAGATAGTAACAATCATTGGAACTTCTTTGACTCTTTCTGGTTAAAATGGAACAGGGAAAATGTGAACTGACTTATAAAGTTTATCAGTTAATTCTTTCTGGAGGCATTTAGGTGATTGGGTATGTACTATGTGACAGGCACTTTCAGCAGCTACTGTGTACATGGACTTGCTCCAAGCATCATGGGAGATTTTCAGTTTTGTAATGTTGTTGAATTGTAGGACAAGGTCCCTGTTTTGTAAGTGGTGGAGGCCTAACTGAAGAAAGGCAGAATATACATATTCTTACATTTTGGATGAAAGAATCATAACTTTTAAGAAGCAGCTCATACTCTAAAGTGAAGCTATAATTGGTGATTGAGCATCAGTCCAGTTCAGTCGCTCAGTCGTGTCTAACTCTTTTCGACCCCATGAATCACAGCACACCAGGCCTCCCTGTCCATCACCAACTCCCAGAGTTCACTCAGACTCATGTCCATTGAGTCAGTGATGCCATCCAGCCATCTCATCCTCTGTCATCCCCTTCTCCTCCTGCCCCCAATCCCTCCCAGCATCAGAGTCTTTTCCAATGAGTTAACTCTTCGCATGAGGTGGCCAAAGTACTGGAGTTTCAGCTTTAGCATCATTCCTTCCAAAGAAATCCCAGGGCTGATCTCCTTCAGAATGGACTGGTTGGATTTCCTTGCAGTCCAAGGGACTCTCAAGAGTCTTCTCCAACACCACAGTTCAAAAGCATCAATTCTTCGGCACTCAGCTTTCTTCACAGTCAAACTCTCACATCCATACATGACCACTGGAAAAACCATAGCCTTGACTAGACGGACCTTTGTTGGCAAAGTAATGTCTCTGCTTTTCAATATGCTATCTAGGTTGGTCATAACTTTCCTTCCAAAGAGTAAGCGTCTTTTAATTTCATGGCTGCAGTCACCATCTGCAGTGATTTTGGAGCCCCCCAAAATAAAGTCTGACACTGTTTCCACTGTTTCCCCATCTATTTCCCATGAAGTGATGGGACCAGATGCCATGAGCTTAGTTTTCTGAATGTTGTGTTTTAAGCCAACTTTTTAACTCTCCTTGTTCACCTTCATCAAGAGGCTTTTTAGTTCCTCTTCAGTTTCTGCCATAAGGGTGATGTCATCTGCAGATCTGAGGTTATTGATATTTTTCCCGGCAATCTTGATTCCAGCTTGTGCTTCTTCCAGCCCAGCGTTTCTCATGATGTACTCTGCATATAAGTTAAATAAGCAGGGTGACAATATACATCCTTGACGTACTCCTTTTCCTATTTGGAACCAGTCTGTTGTTCCATGTCCAGTTTGAACTGTTGCTTCCTGACCTGCATACAGATTTCTCAAGAGGCAGATCAGGTGGTCTGGTATTCCCATCTCTTTCAGAATTTTCCACAGTTTATTGTGATCCACACAGTCAAAGGCTTTGGCATAGTCAATAAAGCAGAAATAGATGTTTTTCTGGAACTCTCTTGCTTTTTCGATGATCCAGCATAGTGAAATCTTAAAAGAAGTGATGATATAAATTGGTCATGGAGGACAGGAAAGGGAATTTCAGATGGGAATTTCAGAACTATTCTGAACTCTGGACAAGTAGATTGGCAAAGAGACTGAGTAGATGGAGCAAAGGGCTTTAAATGGTTTGGTAAAGTTGGGGCTTGGGTTGATATGAAGTTGGAGCTGGCATTTAGGAAGTAATATGAATACTGAGTTAGAAAATTTTATTTTGTGTAGGTAGAAATATTTTTTTTTTCTGATTGCAGGGTCAACATATATTCTTTTTTTTTTAGTTACCCATTTTTTAAATTTATTTTTATTTTAAAAATTATTTATTTTAATTGGAAGCTAATTACTTTAAAAATTTATTTATTGTTAATTGAAGGATAATTGCTTTACAGTATTGCATTGGTTTCTACCAAACAGCAACATGATTACATAGAAATTTGAGCAAGAAGATGTGATAAAAGAATGTGAGTACAGATGATATTTGACAGAAATTATTCAGGAGTTCTTGAAAATGGTTTGGAATATTGTCAGGATGGAGCTCAAAGGATGATGGAGGTCTGCATTTTCTAGACATAGCATTTTGACGGTCCAGATAACCACTACAGCCATGGAGGTGCAGAGAAGTGTGATGATGTTCAGTTCAGTCCAGTTGCTCAGTCACGTCTGACTCTTTGCGACCTCACGAACTGCAGCATGCCAGGCCTCCCTGTCCATCACCAACTCCGAGTCCACCCAAACCCATGTCCATCGAGTCAGTGATGCCATCCAACCATCTCATCCTCTGTCACCCCTTCTCCTTCTGCCCTCAACCTTTCCCAGCATCAGGGTCTTTTCAAATGAGTGAACTCCTTCATGAGGTGGCCAAAGTATTGGAGTTTCAGCTTCAGCATCAGTCCTTCCAATGAACACCCAGGACTGATCTCCTTTAGGATGGACTGGTTGAATCTCCTTGCAGTCCAAGGGACTCTCAAGAGTCTTCTCCCAACACCACAGTTCAAAAGTATCAATTCTTCAGCACTCAGCTTTCTTTATAGTCCAACTCTCACATCCATATATGACCACTGGAAAAACCATAGCCTTGACTAGATGGAGCTTTGTTGGCAAAGTAATGTCTCTGCTTTTTAATATGTTGTCTAGGTTGGTCATAACTTTCCTTCCAAGGAGTAAGCATCTTTTAATTTCATGGCTGCAATCACCATCTGTAGTGATTTTGGAGCCCAGAAAAATAAAGTCAGCCACTGTTTCCCCATCTATTTGCCATGAAGTGATGGGACCGGATGCCATGATCTTAGTTTTCTGAATGTTGAGCTTTAAGCCAACTTTTTCACTCTCCTCTTTCACTTTCATGTTTGATGATTAAGTTTGATGATGAAGGAAACAGAATTAGTTGGACAGGCCCAAAGAAGCCAATGGAGGAGAAATATTTTAAAAAGAAGGAACAAATAAGATTTAATTGAAAAGGTGGGAACTTTCCACCTGATTGGTCCCTGGATTGGTTAAGAGGATTTCCTGCTGCTGCTGCCGCTAATTTGCTTTAGTCATGTCCGACTCTGTGCGACCCCATAGATGGCCTCCCACCAGGCTCCCCCGTCCCTGGGATTTTCCAGGCAAGAACACTGGAGTGGGTTGCCATTTCCTTCTCCAATGCATGAAACTGAAAAGTGAAAGTGAAGTCGCTCAGTCGTGTCGGATTCTTAGCGACCTCATGGACTGCAGCCTACCAGCCTCCTCTATCCATGGGATTTTCCAGGCAAGAACACTGGAGTGGGGTGCCATTGCCTTCTCTGAAGAGGATTTCCTAGTTGGCCCTAATAAGAGAGCAGTTTCAACTGAGTGATACTAACACTTAACTTACTTTACTTGGAAGAAAGCAGACAATGGTGCGGGGAAATTTCAGTAATGAGGAAAGAGATGCTCTACTTGAGAACTTAAATGGAGGTGGGCAAGGTCTGAATGACTTAAGTGGGGGCTAGATTAACTGGAAAAATTGTGTGGGAGGGAATAAAGATACCTAGGATCTGGGACAGTTGGCAGAGTGAAGGCAGAATGAGGTACAGGGATGAAAATATGGACCTTGGGCCATGGTGTAGGTATTGAATTCTGAGGTCCTTAGCCCCTTCCTCCATTCTGCTCCCAGTAATCCTGCAACTACGTAAGAGAAGATTGTAGGATTTTTTTCCCTAGAGAAACTAAATCACTCTAGAGAAAAGATTTCCACATACTGACATCTAGATAGAAAGTGTCCACCAAGCTGTTAGAACAATGAAAGAAAAAAAAGATCTCAAGGCACAAGGATCAGAAAGCTTGATGCTGAGATTCAAAACCTTGAAAATTCTGAGAGAGAGAGAGAGAGAAAGGATGAGTGCCTGTATGCCCGTGAGTGATCTAACCATCTGTAAAGATTTTGAGTCAGAAAGCCTTCCAAGTGGACAAGAGAAAATTGGATGCCAACAAACACATTTCTAAAATTCAGGGGAAATAATTATCAAACTAAATTAGGCATCTTTGATCATAAATGTTACTTATTATGCCTCTTGATCTGTGCCCTGGTTTTTGAGTTACCAGGATAACTTGGAGGTGGTTTCACACCAGTTCACATAGAACTATCTTATTTATTTACTTATTGGTCACATGGCTTGTGAAATTTTAGTTCTCCAACCAGGAATCAAACCTGGGCCCTTGGCAGTGAGAGCGTGGAGTCCTAACCACTGGACCACCAGGGAATTCTCAGACCTATCTGATTTAGAGGCAGCATTGGGTTGTTTAATAGTTAAGAAATCAGACTCTGGAGCCAGTCCATCAATTCAAAGCCCAGCTCTGGTGCTTATTAACCACTTGACTTTGGGCATGTCAGTTAGTCTCTGGAACTCTATGTTTTCATCTGTTAAATGTAATGCCTTGCTACAGTACTTACTTCATTGGGATATTATGCGTCTAGAATGAGTTAATGTGTCAGTTTAAGGTCAGTTCAGTTCAGTCGCTCAGTAGTGTCTGACTCTACGACCCCATGGACTGTAGCATGCCAGGCTTCCCTGTCCATCACCAACTCCTGGATCTTGCTCAAACTCATGTCCATCAAGTTGGTGATGACATCCAACCATCTCATCCTCTGCTGTCCCCTTCTCCTCCAGCCTTTAACTGAGTATAAATGTTGACCATATCTGCAAATGGTCATCTGAATTAAATTCGCCCATTCCTGTCCATTTTAGTTCACTGATTCCTACGATGTTGATATTCACTCTTGCCATCTCCTGCTTGATCACATCCAATTTACCTTGATTCATGGGCCAAACATTCCAGGTTCCTATGCAGTATTGTTCTTTACAGCATTGGACTTTACTTTCACTCCCAGAGACATCCACAGTTCAGTTAAGTTCAGTCACTCAGTTGTGTCCAACTCGTTGCGACCCCATAGACTGCAGCACGTCAGGCCTCCCTGTCCATCACCAACTCCCAGAGTTTACTCAAACTCACCTCCATTGAGTCGGTGATGCCATCCAATCATCCTCTGTTATCCCCTTCTCCTCCTGCCTTCAATCTTTCCCAGTATCAGGGTCTTTTCAAATGAGTCAGTTCTTCACATCAGGTGGCCAAAGGATTGGAGTTTCAGCTTCAACATCAGTCCTTCCAATGAACACCCAGGACTGATTTCCTTTAGGATGGACTGGTTGGATGTCCTTGCAGTCCAAGGGACTCTCAAGAGTCTTCTCCAACACCACAGTTCAGAAGCACCAATTGTTCGGCACTCAGCTTTCTGTATAGTCCAACTCTCACATCCATACATGACTACTGGAAAAACCATAGCCTTGACTAGATGAACCTTTGTTGGCAAAGTAATGTCTCTGCTTTTTAGTCAGCTGTCTCGGTTGGTCATAACTTTCCTTCCAAGGAGTAAGCTTTTTATTTCATGGCTGCAGTCACCATCTGCAGTGATTTTGGAGCCCAGAAAAATGAAGTCTGTCACTGTTTCCGCTGTTTCCCCATCTATTTGTCATGAAGTGATGGGACCGGATGCCATGATCTTAGTTTTCTGAATGTTGAGGTTTAAGCCAACTTTTTCACTCTCCTCTTTCACTTTCATCAAGAGGCTCTTTAGTTCTTCTTCACTTCCTGACATAAGGATGGTGTTATCTGCATATCTGAGGTTATTGATGTTTCTTCTGGCAATCTTGATTCCAGCTTGTGCTTCCTCCAGCCCAGCGTTTCTGGTGATGTACTCTGCATATAAGTTAAATAAACAGGGTGACAATATACAGCCTTGATGTACTCCTTTCCTGATTTGGAACCAGTTTGTTGTTCCATGTCCAGTTCTAACTGTTGCTTCCTGACCTGCATGCAGGTTTCTCAAGAGACAGGTCAGGTGGTCTGGTATTCCTATCTCTTTCAGAATTTTCCACAGTTTTTTCTGATCCACACAGTCAAAGGCTTTGGCATGTCAATAAAGCAGAAATAGACGTTTTTCTAGAACTCTCTTGCTTTTTCAGTGATCCAGTGGATGTTTGGAGAAGGCAATGGCACCCCACTCCAGTACTCTTGCCTGGAAAATCCAGTGGATGGAGGAGCCTGGAAGGCTGCAGTCCATGGGGTCGCTGAGGGTCAGATACGACTGAACGTCTTCACTTTCACTTTTCACTTGCATGCATTGGAGAGGGAAATGGCAACACACTCCAGTGTTCTTGCCTGGAGCATCCCAGGGACAGCGGAGCCTGGTGGGCTGCCGTCCGTTGGGTCACACAGAGACAGACACGACTGAAGTGACTTAGCAGCAGCAGCAGCAGCAGTGGATGTTGGCAATTTGATCTCTGGTTTCTCTGCCAAGTGTAAAACTAGCTTGAACATCTGGAAGTTCATGGTTCACATATTACTGAAGCATGGCTTGGAGAATTTTAAGCATTACTTTACTGAGTGTCATTTCTCCTTCGGCCCAGCCTCTTCATTCTGCAACGATTAGTAATTGCCCTCTGCTCTTCCCCAGTACCATTTGGACACCTTTCTCCCTGGGGGGCTCATATTCCTGTGTCATATCTTTTTGCCTGTTCACACTATTCATTCTGGCATTCTGGCGACAAGAATACTGGAGTGGTTTGCCATTTCCTGCTCCAGTGGACCACGTTTTTGCTGACAAAGGTTTGTATAATCAAAGCTATGGATTTTCCAGTAGTCACGTACTGATGTGAGAGTTGGACATAAATAAAGAAGGGTGAGCACCAAAAAATTGATGCTTTCCAATTGTGATTCTGGAAAAGACTCTTGAGAGTTCCTTGGACAGCAAGGAGATCAAACCAGTCACTCCTTCTAGAGGAAGTCAACCCTGAATATTCATTGGAAGGACTGATGCTGAAGCTGAAGCTCCAATACTTTGGCTACCTGATGGTAAGAGCCGACTCATTGGAAAAGACTCTGATGCTTGGAAAGATTGAAGGCAGGTGGAGAAGAGGGTGACGGAGGGTGAGATGGTTAGATAGCACTACTAACTTAATGAACATGAATTTGAGCAAACTCCAGGAGACAGAGAAGGACAAGGAAGTCTGATGTGCTGCAGCCCATGGGATCACAAAGATTCGGAGATGACTTAGTGAACAGCAACAACAAAGGGAGGCTCTAAAGGGAGGGGATGTATGTATACATAGAGTTGATTCACTCTGTTGTACAGCAGAAACTAATGAAACATTGTAAAGCAATTATACTCCAACTTAAGCAAAAAAAGATATACAGTTGGGCCTGGGAAGGCTCAGCTCAGGCACTGGAGTCTACAACACCGACAACTATATGAGCCTCAGTGAGCACTGCTGGGCTTCCATAGTGGTTGCAAGGGCAATATGGGCCATTAGTAGTACCTCAAGGCCCAGCGACCAGGGATCAGGACAGGCGTTGGTGGTGGCCAGAGCTGGTGATGGGCACAGATTCAGCTGCAGGGGCCAGTTGAGGTCTTTGTTGGGGCAAAGGCAGGGTGCAGGCACACATACAATGTATAGGGCTGGAGTAGGCAGCAAGGATTGGGCCAACTGAAGGCTCACTGGCAGTTGCAGGGGTCCTGGCTATTAGTGTGCTCTCCCACAGCTGCAAACTTTTCCCCTAGACATGTGCACTGCAATGGAGACCACAGATGGGGCTCAGATTGGGGGCATGCAGGTGCTCAGTTGGAGGGGTTGGGTTAGTCTAAGTGTATGCCCAACAGTGGGTATCAGCCAGGGGAGTCTAGGCTTGCATCTTGCACACACATAGCCTCAGAAACCTGAGCTGACTTTTTGTGGTTCTTGGTCTCTGACTGGGGTCTGGGGACAGGGACTGGGCAGGGACTCTATTAGCTGCATCAGCAAATACTTGAATTTGTGAATATTTGAATTCACAAATGTGAATGTGAATACAGTGAATATTTGAATTCACAAATGTGAATGTGAATACAGTGAATATTTGTGGTTCAAAAGCTGGTCTCATCTGCAGGAGATGCCAGGTGGCTTGCAGCATGTTGGTTTAATCAGTGGTGAAATATGCTGAGTTTGTTTCCTGAGTAGGCCACTATGAACTGCAGTGACTTCCACCATGTGGCTGCTGTTAGTAACCCCTGCTTTTCTTCTTGTTCCTCACCATTCTTATACATCTCAGCTCTGTGAATCTGTCTAGGGTGAAATCAAAGCAGGACATCTGTACAGTGACCCCAGATGCTGGAGAAGCCTGTTGCTCAGTCTTCTCTCCCTTTCCTGGTGAGGGGAACTCTTTCTAGCTGGGCGGTTCCTTCTTGGCACTGAACACTGCTGACGGGGGGTGGCATGATTTTTTACCTCCACTAATGCCTGGAAAATCCCATGGATGGAGAAGCCTGGTAGGCTGGGGTCACTAAGAGTCGGACATGACTGAGCGACTTCACTTTCACTTTTCACTTTCATGCATTGGAGAAGGAAGTGGCAACCCACTCCAGTGTTCTTGTCTGGAGAATCTCAGGGATGGGGCAGCCCGGTGGGCTGCTGTCTATGGGGTCACACAGGGTTGGACATGACTGAAGCGACTTAGCAGCAGCAGCAGCAGCAGCAGCAATACCCATCCTCTACCTATTCACAAATTAGAATCCTGGTAAGAGACCTAGAAATTAAATTCTGTACTCAAATATTCCCACATATTCTTTAAGAGTTTTGATGGTGACTGAGAGCAAAGAGCCAGAGAGTATGTCTTCGATTAACAACCTAGTGCTTTTTGAACTCTGCTTGAGGGCATCTGGTAAAAGATTGTTGCCTACTAAACTTTGAGGTCCCTACTATCTGGAGTAAGACAGGTTATCACAAACATTCATAAACTTTCAGCTTTCTCATGTTTGTGTACTAGAAGTTAATATTTAATAGCAAGTGTTTCCTACATTTAATATTATGTTTATGATTTCTTCAGATTCACATGATTAAAACATATTTGAGAAGCAAAGACTTTTCAACTGGCAGTTCTGATTTTAACCCACTGTGTGACTAGATGCAGAAGTCTGCCTCTCTGAACCATTGTCACATTGCTCTTAAAATTTGGAAATAAGGCATTTAATTATATGATTTCTAAGATCTGTTCCACCTCAATCATTTCTATGTGTTCTTCCTTCTATGAAGAGTAAAATGGCCAGGCATATGAGCACCCAGAAAGGTTGCACAGAAAAAGTTAAGACACAAGTTTCGTAGGCAAAAGAATTACTAGAAGAGATGCTGAGAGAGAGCGAGCAAGAGAGAGGAAGAGTAAAATTGTTTTAAAATTTGCTATTTTTCCAGTATCAGAGATGGAGAGAGAGTGAGAGAAGAAATATAATCATTTAAAAAATCTACTCTTCTTTCAAGACCAGAAATGTCCTAAGGCAGTAGATATTAGGTATGGGATGGGACAGCTAATAACTGCATTTCTTTGAAATCAAGTCCTTTGAATCTTTGAATCCTGGCTTCCTGAAATTCTAAATATTACAAAGGGCCAAACTGTTCTGAACTCTCATTTTTATTTAATCATGGTGAAATTACTGACTCAATAACTGATTTTAAACAGATTTTTATGCCAAAATGAGATTGTAAGATACATCATAATTACTCAACAAATGTGGAATGTAAACAAATTGAAATACTTTCCAATGCAGAGTTCACAAGTTATAAGACCAGAGTTGGAATCGTCACCATGTCTTAGAAATGGAAATTTGGGTAAAGTCCTTCAGTTCTGATTCTCACTTGCCTCATCTGTAAAATGAATTTTAAAATATTTGTTGTATGAGTTGATCATGAAATTCAAATAATAAGATAGCCACAGAAGTGCTCATAAACTTCAGAGTTCTACAAAAAAAAAGATTGTTATTATTATTTTTTGCTATAGAGCCCTGGTTTGAGTTCCCTGAGTCATACAGCAAATTCTCATTGGCTATCTACATTACATACGGTAGTGTACGTGTTTCCGTGTTACTCTCTCCATTTATTTCAATGGCTCCTTCATCCCCCTAACCTGAGGGGTGGGATATAGTGGGACATGGGAGGGAGGTTCAAGAGGGAGGGGACATAAGTATGTCTATGGCTGATTCATATTGATGTATGGCAGAAACCAACAAAATATTGTAAAGCAATTATCTTTCAATTAAAAATAAGTAAATTAAAAAAGATTATCATTTTTTAATTAAGAAAACTCATCTATTTTCTTTTAAAAAAGCATTTTAAAATTCTAGGCACATTACTTAAAATTTTAATAGTGGTTTACCACCCACAGCGAGGAAACTCCACAATAAAGAGAACTTCACAAACTGCCGGAATACAGAAAGGCCACCCCAAACACAGTGATATAAACAAGATGAAGAGACAGAGGAATACTCAGCAGGTATAGGAACATGATAAATGCCCACAAAACCAAACAAAAGAGGAAGAAATAGGGAATTTACCTGATAAAGAATTCCGAATAATGATAGTGAAAATGATCCAAAATCTTGAAAACAAAATGGAATCACAGATAAATAGCCTGGAGACAAGAATTGAGAAGATGCAAGAAAGGTGTAACAAGGACCTAGAAGAAATAAAAAAGAGTCAATATATAGTGAATAATGCAATAAATGAGATAAAAAACACTCTGGAGGGAACAAATAGTAGAATAGTGGAGGCAGAAGATAGGATTAGTGAGGTAGAAGATAGAATGGTAGAAATAAATGAATCAGAGAGGAAAAAAGAAAAACGAATTAAAAGAAATGAGGACAATCTCAGAGACCTCTGGGGCAATGTTAAACGCCCCAACATTCAAATCATAGGGGTCCCAGAAGAAGAAGACAAAAAAAAAAAGACCATGAGAAAATACTTGAGGAGATAATAGTTGAAAACTTCCCTAAAATGGGGAAGGAAATAATCACTCAAGTCCAAGAAACCCAGAGAGTCCCAAACAGGATAAACCCAAGGTGAAACACCCCAAGACACATATTAGTCAAATTAACAAAGATCAAACACAAAGAACAAATATTAAAAGCAGCAAGGGGAAACCAACAAAAACACACAAGGGGATTCCCATAAAGGTAACAGCTGATCTTTCAATAGAAACTCTTCAGGCCAGGAGGGAATGGCAGGACATACTTAAAAGTGATGAAAAAAATAACCTATCGCCCAGATTACTGTACCCAGCAAGGATCTCATTCAAATATGAAGGAGAAATCAAAAGCTTTACAGACAAGCAAAAGCTGAGAGAATTCAGCACCACCAAACCAGCTCTCCAACAAATGCTAAAGGATCTTCTCTAGACAGGAAACACAGAAAGGATGTATAAACTCAAACCCACAACAACAAAGTAATAGCAATGGGATCATACTTATCAATAATTACCTTAAACATAAATGGGTTGAATGCCCCAACCAAAAGACAAAGACTGGCTGAATGGATACAAGACCCCTATATATGTTGCCTACAAGAGACCCACCTCAAAACAAGGGACACTTTCAGACTGAAAGTGGAGGGCTGGAAAAAGATACTCCACGCAAATAGAGACCAAAAGAAAGCAGGAGTAGCAGTACTCATATCAGATAAAATAGACTTCAAAACAAAGGCTGTGGAAAGAGACAAAGAAGGACACTACATAATGATCAAAGGATCAATCCAAGAAGAAGATATAACAAATATAAATATATATGTAGCCAACATAGGAGCACTGCAATATGTAAGACAAATGCTAACAACTATGAAAGGGGAAATTAACAATATCACAATAATAGTGGGAGACTTTAATACTCCACTCCCACCTATGGATAGATCAACTATATAGAAAATTAACAAGGAAACATAAACTTTAAATGATACAATAGACCAGTTAGACCTAATTGATATCTATAGGACATTTCATCCCAAAACAATGAATTCCACCTTTTTCTCAAGCACAAACGGAACCTTCTCCAGGATAGATCACATCCTGGGCCATAAATCTAGCCGTGGTAAATTAAAAAAATTTTGAAATCATTCCAAGCATCTTTTCTGACCACAATGCAGTAAGGTTAGATCTCAATTACAGGAGAAAAACTATTAAAAATTACAACGTATGGAGGCTGAACAACACGCTGCTAAATAACCAAAAAATCACAGAAGAAATCAAAAAAGAAATAAAAATATGCATAGAAACGAATGAAAATGAAAACACAACAACCCAAAACCTGTGGAATACTGTAAAGGCAGTGCTAAGGGGAAGGTTCATAGCAATACAGGCATACCTCAAGAAACAAGAAAAAAGTCAAATAAATAACTTAACTCTACACCTAAAGCAACTATAAAAGGAAGAAGTGGGGAGATCAGACCTCGCCCCGGGGCCGGGCGCGCTCGGGGGGACGCGGCCGCAACTTCTGCGGCCGCGTCTAAAAAAAAAAAAAAAAAAAAAAGGAAGAAGTGAGGAACCCCAGGGTTAGTAGAAGGAAAGAAATCTTAAAAATTAGGGCAGAAATAAATGCAAAAGAAACAAAAGAGACCATAGCAAAAATCAACAAAGCCCAAAGCTGGCTCCTTGAGAGGCTAAATAAAATTCACAAACCATTAGTCAGACTCATCAAGAAACAAAGGGAGAAAAATCAAATCAATAAAATTAGAAGTGAAAATGGAGAGATCACAACAGACAACACAGAAATACAAAGGATCATAAGAGACTACTATCAGCAATTATATGCCAAAAAAATGGACAACGTGGAAGAAATGGACAAATTCTTAGAAAAGTACAACTTTCCAAAACTGAACCAGGAAGAAATAGAAAATCTTAACAGACCAATAACAAGCCCAGAAATAGAAACTGTAATCAGAAACCTTCCAGCAAACAAAAGCCCAGGTCCAGACGGCTTCACAGCTGAATTCTACCAAAAATATAGAGAAGAGCTAACACCTATCATACTCAAACTCTTCCAGAAAATTGCAGAGGAAGGTAAACTTCCAAACTCATTCTATGAGGCCACCATCACTCTAATACCAAAACCTGACAAAGATGCCACAAAAAGAAAACTACAGACCAATATCACTGACGAACATAGATGCAAAAATCCTTAACAAAATTCTTGCAATCAGAATCCAAGAACACATTAAAAAGATCATACACCATGACCAAGTGGGCTTTATCCCAGGGATGCAAGGATTCTTCAATATCTGCAATCCAATCAATGTAGTACACTACATTAACAAATTGAAAAATAAAAGCCATATGATTATCTCAATAGATGCAGAGAAAGCCTTTGACAATATTCAACATCCATTTATGATAAAAACTCTCCAGGAAGCAGGAATAGAAGGAACATACCTCAACATAATAAAATCGGTATATGACAAACCCACAGCAAACATTATCATCAGTGGTGAAAAATTGAAAGCATTTCCCCTAAAGTCAGGAACAAGACAAGGGTGCCCACTTCACCACTACTATTCAACATAGTTTTGGAAGTTTTTGCCACAGAAATCAGAGCAGAAAAAGAAATAAAAGGAATCCAAATTGGAAAAGAAGTAAAACTCTCACTGTTTGCAGATGACATGATCCTCTACATAGAAAACCCTGAAGACTCCACCAGAAAATTACTAGAGCTAATCAATGAATATAGTAAAGTTGCAGGATACAAAATCAACACACAGAAATCCCTTGCATTCCTATACACTAATAATGATAAAATAGAAAGAGAAATTAAGGAAACAATTCCATTCACCTTTGGAATGAAAAGAATAAAATACTTAGGACTATACCTACCTAAAGAAACAAAAGACTTATATAACAGATCAGATCAGATCAGTCGCTCAGTCGTGTCCAACTCTTTGCGACCTCATGAATCGCAGCACGCCAGGCCTCCCTGTCCAACACCAACTCCCGGAGTTCACCGAGACTCACGTCCATCGAGTCAGTGATGCCATCCAGCCATCTCATCCTCTGTCGTCCCCTTCTCCTCCTGCCCCCAATCCCTCCCAGCATCAGAGTCTTTTCCAATGAGTCAACTCTTCGCATGAGGTGGCCAAAGTACTGGAGTTTCAGCTTTAGCATCTTTCCTTCCAAAGAAATCCCAGGGCTGATCTCCTTCAGAATGGACTGGTTGGATTTCCTTGCAGTCCAAGGCACTCTCAAGAGTCTTCTCCAACACCACAGTTCAAAAGAATCAATTCTTCGGTGCTCAGCCTTCCTCACAGTCCAACTCTCACATCCATACATGACCACAGGAAAAACCATAGCCTTGACTAGACGAACCTTTGTTGGCAAAGTAATGTCTCTGCTTTTCAATATGCTATCTAGGTTGGTCATAACTTTCCTTCCAAGGAGTAAGTGTCTTTTAATTTCATGGCTGCAGTCACCATCTGCAGTGATTTTGGAGCCCCCAAAAATAAAGTCTGACACTGTTTCCACTGTTTCCCCATCTATTTGCCATGAAGTGATGGGACCAGATGCCATGATCTTCGTTTTCTGAATGTTGAGCTTTGAGCCAACTTATTCACTCTCCTCTTTCACTTTCATCAAGAGGCTTTTGAGTTCCTCTTCACTTTCTGCCGTCTGCACATCTGGTGTCATCTGCATATCTGAGGTTATTGATATTTCTCCCGGCAATCTTGATTCTAGTTTGTGTTTCTTACAGTCCAGCATTTCTCATGATGTACTCTGCATATAAGTTAAATAAACAGGGTGACAATACACAGCCTTGACGAACTCCTTTTCCTATTTGGAACCAGTCTGTTGTTCCATGTCTAGTTCTAACTGTTGCTTCCTGATCTGCATACAAATTTCTCAAGAGGCAGATCAGGTGGTCTGGTATTCCCATCTCTTTCAGAATTTTCCACAGTTTCTTGTGATCCACACAGTCAAAGACTTTGGCATAGTCAATAAAGCAGAAATAGATGCTTTTCTGGACTCTCTTGCTTTTTCCACGATCCAGTGGATGTTGGCAATTTGATCTCTGGTTCCTCTGCCTTTTCTAAAACCAGCTTGAGCATCAGGAAGTTCACGGTTCACATATTGCTGAAGCCTGGCTTGGAGAATTTTGAGCATTACTTTACTAGCATGTGAGATAAGTGCAACTGTGCGGGAGTTTGAGCATTCTTTGGCATTGCCTTTCTTTGGGATTGGAATGAAAACTGACCTTTTCCAGTCCTGTGGCCACTGCTGAGTTTTCCAAATTTGCTGGCATATTGAGTGCAGCACTTTCACAGCATCGTCTTTCAGGATTTGGAATAGCTCAACTGGAATTCCATCACCTCCACTAGCTTTGTTCATAGTGATGCTTTCTAAGGCCCACTTGACTTCACATTCCAGGATGTCTGGCTCTAGGTGAGTGATCACACCATCGTGATTATCTGGGTCGTGAAGATCTTTTTTGTACAGTTCTTCTGTGTATTCTTGCCACCTCTTCTTAATATCTTCTGCTTCTGTTAGGTCCATACCATTTCTGTCCTTTATCGAGCCCATCTTTGCATGAAATGTTCCTTTGGCATCTCTAATTTTCTTGAAGAGATCCCTAGTCTTTCCCATTCTGTTGTTCTCCTCTATTTTTTATATATAGAAAACTATAAAACACTGGTGAAAGAAATAAAAAAGGACACTAATAGATGGAGAAATACACCATGTTCATGGATCAGAAGAATCAATATAGTGAAAATGAGTATTCTACCAAAGCAATCTATAGATTCAGTGGAATCCTTATCAAGCTACCAACATATTTTTCACAGAGCTAGAACAAATAATTTCACGATTTGTATGGAAATACAAAAAACTTCAAATAGCCAAAGCAATCTAGAGAAAGAAGAATGGAACTGGAGGAATCAACCTGCCTGACTTCAGGCTGTACTACAAAGCCACAGTTATCAAGACAGTGTGGTACTGGCACAAAGACAGAAATGTAGATCAATGAAACAAAATAGAAAGCCCAGAGATAAATCCATGCACCTATGGAGACTTTATCTTTGACAAAGGAGGCAAGAAGATACAATGGAGAAAAGACAATCTCTTTAACAAGTGGTGCTTGGAAAACTGGTCAACCACTTGTAAAAGAATGAAACTAGAACACTCTCTAACACCATACAAAAAAATAAACTCAAAATGGATTAAAGATCAAAACGTAAGACCAGAAACTATAAAACTCTTAGAGGAAAACATAGGCAAAACACTCTCCGACATAAATCACAGCAGGATCCTCTATGACCCGCCTCCCAGAATATTGGAAATAAAAACAGGAATAAACAAATGGGACCTAATTAAAATTAAAAGCTTCTGCACAACAAAGGAAACTCTAGGCAAGGTGAAAAGACAGCCTTCAGAATGGGAGAAAATAATAGCAAATGAAGCAACTGACAAAGAATTAATCTAAAAAATATACAAGCAACTCCTGCAGCTCAATTCCAGAAAAATAAATGACCCAATCAAAAAATGGGCCAAAGAACCAAACAGACATTTCTCCAAAGAAGACATACAGATGGCTAACAAACACGTGAAAAGATGCTCAACATCACTCATTATCAGAGAAATGCAAATCAAAACCACAATGAGGTACCATTTCATGCCAGTCAGAATGGCTGCTATCCAAAAGTCTACAAGCAATAAATGCTGGAGAGGGTGTGGAGAAAAGGGAACCCTCTTACACTGTTGGTGGGAATGCAAACTAGTACAGCCACTATGGAGAACAGTGTGGAGATTCCTTAAAAAACTGGAAATAGAACTTGCATGTGACCCAGCAATCCCACTGCTGGGCATACACACCATAGAAACCAGAATTGAATGAGACACGTGTACCCCAATGTTCATCGCAGCACTGTTTATAATAGCCAGGACATGGAAGCAACCTGGATGTCCATCAGCAGATGAATGGATAAGAAAGCAGTGATACATATACACAATGGAGTATTACTCAGCCATTAAAAAGAATACATTTGAATCAGTTCTAATGAGGTGGATGAAACCGGAACCTATTATACAGAGTGAAGTAAACCAGAAAGAAAAACACCAATACCGTATACTGCTGCTGCTGCTAAGTCGCTTCAGTTGTGTCTGACTCTGTGAGACCCCAGAGACGGCAGCCCACCAGGCTTCCCTGTCCCTGGGATTCTCCAGGCAAGAACACTGGAGTGGGTTGCCATTTCCTTCTCCAATGCATGAAAGTGAAAAGTGAAAGTGAAGTTGCTCAGTCATGTCCGACTCTAGCGACCCCATGGACTGTAGCCCACCAGGCTCCTCCGTCCATGGGATTTTCCAGGCAAAAGTACTGGAGTGGGATGCCATTGCCTTTTACTACTGCATATATATGGAATTTAGAAAGATGATAACGATAACCCTGTATGCGAGACAGCAAAAGAGACACAGATGTATAGAACAGTCTTTTGGACTCTGTGGGAGAGGGTGAGGGTGGGATGATTTGGGAGAATGGCATTGAAACATGTATAATATAATATATGTGGAATGAATCGCCAGTCCAGGTTCGATGCATGATACAGGATGCTCGGGGCTGGTGCACTGGGATGACTCAGAGGGATGGTATGGGGAGGGAGGTGGGAGGGGGGTTCAGGATGGGGAACACTTTACACCAGTGGTGGATTCATGTTGATGTATGGCAAAACCAATACAATATTATAAAGTAATTAGCCTCCAATTAAAGTAAATAAATTTATATTAAAAATAAATAATTAAATGAAATATGTCAAATAATTTAATAGTGGTTTAATGGAAGACTGCTTTCAAATTTGGTTCTTTTATGTGGTATAAAGTTGAATTTTGATTTTATTACATTTAGGCACTGATCTAAATGTATTATATTCTTGTCTGTGGAATATAGACATGGTGGCCTTTTCAGACTGGGGGTGTTATTAGATGTGCTTAGTTTCCCAGCCTCCACCCTGAACCATGCTCCTCTGCTGCTGCAGAAGCTGTGGAGGGAAGCTCTGGTTGCTGAGGACCTGCCTGCTGATTTCCTCGGAGGCTGACTCCTCCTGCTGTATCACCAGCCATGGCGATGACCAAGTAACATTGGGTGTCCTGCATTGGGTTTTATGGCTCTTAGGAGAGGGACTTCATTTCCTCCAGGCTGCTGTTGTATGAGCACCTGTTCTTCTTTTTTTAGGGCTTCCCTGGTGGCTCAGATGGTAAAAGCATCCGCCTACAATGTGGGATACCTGGGTTCGATCCCTGGGTCAGGAAGATCCCCTGGGGAAGGAAATGGCAACCCACTCCAGTGTTCTTGCCTGGAAAATTCCATGGATGGAGGAGCCTGGTGGGCTACAGTCCATGGGGTCACAAAGAGTTGGACACAACTAAGCAACTTCACTTTCACTTTCTTCTTTTTTAAAGTTATAATTGGTGTATATGATGTGTCAGATGTCCTAGGTTCACATCTGAACCTAGGACTACCTAGGGTAGTCCAGTTCTCCCATTTATTAACTGAGCAGGGAGGTGCCTGAATCGTTTCAAGGTAATTTAACTGAAAGGTTTCTATTCAAAGCATCTTTTGAAGATCAAGTGAGCTAACTGGGTGGTGGAAAATACCTGGCACAGAAGAATCAGTAAAATATTTCTTCAATCTTGTGGTACTGGTTATATGCTGATTGTATTGGGTTGGTCAAAAAGTTGGTTTGAGTTTTTCCATACCTGAACCAACTTTTTGGCCAATATATTGATATAGCTATAGTCTGAAATTAGACTACTTAAATATTAAAGAACATTTATTAAAACTAAATTAATTAGCTAAATGTTGAACAGTAACAGACTTTATTTTCTTGGGCTTCAAAATTACTGTGGAATGGGGCTGCAGCCATGAAATCAAAAGATACATGCTCCTTGGAAGAAAAGCTTTGACAAACCTAGACAGCACATTAAAAAGCAGAGATGTCTGTTTGCCGACAAAGACCCATCTAGTCAAAGCTATGGTTTTTCAGTAGTCATGTACAGATGTGAGAGTTGGACCACAAAGGATGAGTACCAAAGAATTGATGCTTTTGAACTGTGGTGTTGGAGAAGACTCTTGAGAGTCCCTTGGACAGCAAGGAGATCAAACCAGTCAATCCTAAAAGAAATCAACCCTGAATATTCATTGGAAAGACTGATGCTGAAGCTGAAGCTCCAATCCTTTGGCCACCTGCTGGTAAGAGCTGGCTCACTGGAAAAGACCCTGATGTTGGGAAAGATTGAGGGCAGGAGGAGAAGGTGGCAACACAGGATGAGATGTTTGGATGGCATCACTGACTCAATGGACATGAATTTAAGCAAACTATGAGAGATAGTGAGGGACTGGGAAGCCTGGCGTGCTGCAGTCCACGGGGTCACAAAGAGTTAGACACAACTGAGTGAACAACAAATCCTAAGTAAGTATTCAAATTTATCCAAAATAAAACTTATTGCTGTACTTGCTAGCAAGGTTGGCCCAGAAGTTTGGGCTTTCCCAAAGGGGTTATGGGAAAACCTGAACAAGCTTTTTGGCTAACCTATTACAACTATTGTTTATACCACTTTGCAATTTTCGTCATTGTTATTTTGCACTTGATTTTTGTACATGATTCGCTTTAGTTTTTCTATTTATTTGGTCTCAGGAGGTGCGTCTTTTAAAAACCCATGAAATATTTGAAGGAAATGAGAAGTCATAGTGCTTCACTTGATGATTTTTATCTCATGCTTAATAGACCTCATGCTTTTATATTGTCTTTAACTGGAGAGATCAAGTTTTCTTTATTTCATTTTGCTTTTCCCTATTAAAAGGAAAGATGTTTCATTTTAAGTGGTATATCAAGTTGTATTAGCAAATTTTATATTATAATTGTTTTTATCTGTTCATATAATCAGAGATGAGAATTAGTACTGGTAGCCTCTCAGGTGGCACAAGTTGTAAAGAACCTGACTGTCAATGCAGGAGACACAAGAGACTTGGATTCAGTCCCTGGGTTGGGAAGATCCCCTGGAGGAGGAAATGGCAGTATTCTTACCTGGAGAATTCCATGGACAGAGGAGCCTGGCAGGCTACAGTCCATGGGATTGCAAAGAGTCGGACATGACTGAGCACACACGTGCACACACACACACACACACACACGAGAGTAAAACCAACAGCTCTCAAAAGGCTGGCAACTCCCTACATTCTGTATCAGTTTGCAGATTTTGTTGAAAACATCTAGAATTTTAGCTTCCCTTTCCTTATGAAAGCTAATGATAATTTCTTTAAGCTTTGCTATCACTTATCAGTCATATTTAGACTCAGTAGTTTTACTTGCCTTTTGCACCTCATTATTTTTGTGTCTCACATGCTCCCTTTTTGGGATATATTTTTATTTGTTGGACCTTTTCTTCAGGTAATTATTTCAGAAATGGTTTCAATATTATAAAATGTTTGAATGTTTACATGTCCAAAATTTTTTTATATTATATTTATTTATTTGTTTTATTTGTGGCCATACCATGACACAGGGGGGATCTTAGTTTCTGGACCAGGGATTGAATTCATGCCCCACTGCAGTGCAAGCATGAAGTCTTAACCATTGGACTGCCAGGGAAGCCCCCCAGATATCTATATTTTGATCTTATATTTAAATTCTAGTTTATCTGGTGTAGAATAATACTTTAAAAATCATTTCCTATTGAATTTTTGAAGGCTTTACTTGACTATTATCTATCATTTATAAGCATTGTGTATGGGAAGATTTATTCTAAATTGAGTCTGATTCTTTATAATTTCCTTTTAACTTTCTAGAGCATTTTAGGCTTTTTTTTTGTTTTCCTTGATGTTCTCACATTTCACAAAATTTTGAGAGTGTCGGTCTTTTCTCTTTAATCCTGCTTAGAACTTGGTGGGTACTTTGGATCTTTCATCATTATAGGAAAAATTTATTCCATTTCCTTTGCTTATTAATACATTTGATTATTTTTCTCTCTCCTTGAAACTCCTGTGATAAAGTTGCTAGAATTTCTAGAATTATTGTCCATATCATTCAACTTTGTTTACAGTTTTTATCATTATTATTTTGTACTCTATTCTTGTGGAAACCCTGTTCCCCCTGAATCTTCCTGATAAAATAAGTCAACCTGCAGGCAAAGCTATTTTATTACTCAGCATATCTGTTTATTAAAAGCATTTTTGCAACCACATTCTTAACTACCAAAAACTTTTCATCTTTCCATTAACTTTTTATTTGGTTAAATTTATCTGATGATGTTCTATTTAACATTTTTTCTGTTTTTAATTCTTCAGGGATTAGTTCTATGATTTTTAAGTTAGATGTTTGTTATGCTATTGAAGTTCCTCAAATAGCTTTTAAGTCTTGAAATTTTGTTCATATCTGTGAGTCTTTATATATTTTCTGGAGTGTATTTCCTCACCTAAGTGTGAATATGCAATGTTTGCTCAAGTTATGTGATCCTTATTGGAAATGGGTATGTAAAGAAGGGAGTGGGTGATAAGTAGTCAAGGGACTTTCCACTGATGTCTTTGAGTGATTTCTTTCCTTGACTTGAGGATTCCTCAGTATTTGTTATTCCTTTTTTTATCTACTGTCTGCCGGCCTGCATTCTCTCTGGGAGTAAATGGTGTCAGAACTCCTGGCACAAAGAAAAGAGCTCTTGAAAAACCATTGGAATCCCTCTACTCTTTTCTAAGATAAGACCAGCTCCCTATTCTTTTCTTTATTTGCCCTGCTTCCTTGTCTTGATGTGGCCTTTCCGTAGATCTTCTGAGAAAAGGCTCTAAGGAATTGCTTATTTTTCTGCTCATATGATGATGAATTTTGACACAGAGATACTCTCTTTCATCGTTTGTCATGATCATGAATTCCAGCCCTTTGAAAATCTGATATCTTCAATTTCACTACTAATATGTGGTCATCTCTGAGGAATTGAGTTATTTTTTAGTTGGGATTTCCATCAAAAACTTAGATATTTATCAGTATTAAGGCTGATAAGTTTTTGTTTAAATATCTACTGACAGGCCAAAGTGCAATGATGGTAAAACAATATTTATTCAAAAGTTCAAAGACTCATTGCATGTTTGGTGATAAGCCTGCACTTAGTATTTTTAAAAAGTCTTTAGATTTTAAACTTTCAGTTGCCCTCATGTGAAGCACACCAATGGAACTCTTCGTAGTTCTGGTGACCTGTCTTTCTTTTTTGATTTTCCTTTTTCTGTGGAATCAGAGGCATGCCAAAGGGAAGCTGCCACCTGGGCCCACTCCTCTCCCAGTTGTTGGAAATATTTTCCAGATAAATACTAAGAATGTCAGCAAATCCATAAGCAAGGCAAGTATGAGTGATTTTCTTCCAGTTGTTTGCCATGAGTAAGTAAGACAGCCCTATGTCTTGTCCCAGTTTGTTTTCTTGACACCAGTTTTTTTTTTAATTAAAATTTTTTGGTATGCTTAGCCTTTTATTTTAAATTACCAGAATTAGCTCCTATGGAACCCATTTATGCTGGCAAATCAACCAACTCTTGTTACTGCAGACACCGTGTTTTTAAAGAGTGGTTTTAAAGGGAATTGCCCAGTGAATACCCAGACATGATTTTATCATTTAGTTATTATTCATTTTTAAAAATGGAAGTGTAATTGATGTACAATATTATATGCTACAGATGTACAGTATAGTGATTCACAATTTTAAAGGTTATACTTCATTTATAGTTACTATAAAATATAGGTGATATTCCCTATCTTTTCTCTGTTGTATATTCTTACTTCCTTTGTTATAGAATAATTCACTGTAAGTGTGTGGGTTTATTTTTGGGTGCTCTATTGTGTTCCATAGATGTGTCTGTTTTTGTACCAGTATCATACTTTTTTGGTTAATATAGTTGTATAGTATATTGTGAGGTCAGGGAGTCTGATTCCTCCAGTTCAGTTTTTTTTCTGCACCCCCTCAAGATTCCTTTGACTATTTGCAGTGTTTTGTGTTTCCATATAACTTTAAAATTATTTATTCTAGTTCTGTGAAAAATGTCATTGGTATTTTGATAGAACTGCAATCTGCAGATTGCCTTAGTATGATCATTTTATATATGATTTCTTCTAACTCAAAAACACAGTTTATCTTTCCATCTGTTTCTGTCACTTTCAATTTCTTTCATCATTGTTTTATAATTTTCTGAGACAGGTCTGTTATTTCCTTATGTAGGTTTATTCCTAGTTTTTTTTTTTTTGGATGCAGTGGTAAATAAGATTGTTTCCTTAACTTCTCTTTCTGGGGGGCAATCCTAAGATGGCAGAGGAATAGGACAGGGAGACCACTTTCTCCCCCACAAATTCATGGAAAGAACATTTGAATGCTGAGCAAATTCCACAAAACAACTTCTGAATGTTGGCCGAGGATATCAGGCACCCAGAAAGGCAGCCCACTGTCTTCAAAAGGAGGTAGGACAAAATATAAAAAATAAAAAGAGAGACAAAAGAGATAGGGATGGAGATGCATCTTGGGAAGGGAGTCTTAAAAAAGAGAGAAGCTTCCAAACACCAGGAAACACTCTCACTGGTGGGTCTGTGGCAAGCCTTGGAATCTCAGAGGGCAACATAACCGGGAGGAAAAATAAATAAATAAATAAATAAATAAATAAAACCCACAGATTAGGTGCCTAATGGCAACTCCCAGCGGAGAAGCAGCCCAGACGCTCGAATCTGCCACTAGCAAGTGGGGACTGGACAGGGAGGTGCAGGCTGCATTGCTTAGGGTAAGGACCGGGCCTGAATGCCCCAAGGGCAATCTGAGGGAACTAACATGAGATAGGAACCCAAACTGTGGGATAGCTATCCCGCAAAAAGCCCTAACATAAGACACTGCCAGGCCCACTCACAGAACAAAGGACTGAGCAGAGCTAGCCAGCTGCTGACTGGCCCATCGCCCGCTAGAGACACGTAGGCGATGGCAGCCAGAGCCAGAAGGGGACAATTGTGGCCCCAGAGAGGCATCCTCTACCAAACTGCAAGCAGGCTTCATTGCTAACCAAGACTTCTAGGGATTCTGGATGGTTGACTTCCACTGGGAGTGTTTCAGCCAGAGATCAGCTCCCTAGAAGAGACACACGGCACACTTGAGAAGGCATGCCCATTGTACACCCAGGAAAGAGTGGCTGGGGAGGTGATAAGATGCAGCCTCCAACTGGGGGCGACTGTGCTTGCCAAGCACCTGGTCACCTGAGCTGCTTGGACCTGGGAAGGGCACAAAATGCAGGTCCAACCAAGTCTGTGCCTTTGTGGAGTACCCAAGAACCTGAACCTGAGCTGCTTAGACCTGACAAGTGCATGCAACCCAGGGCCCGCCTCAGACAGTTCCTGGCAGAGCAACCTAGAGCCTGAGCAGTGTAGACTGGGAAAGCACACACGCTGTGAGTTGGGGTAAGCCCAGTGTGGCAGACACTGCAAGCACTCCCCACACATGCCAGTGATATTTGTTAGCAATGTTCCTCCCTCCCCACAGCAGTACTGAACAAGTGAGCCTAAAAAAAGTGACCACCACCGCCCCCTTGTGTCAGGGTGGAAATTAGACACTGAAGAGACCAGCAAACAGAAGAAGCTAAAATAAACAGAGGGAACCGCTTTGGAAGTGACTGACAGGTGCAATAGATTAAAACCCTATAGTTAGCACTGACTACATAGGAAGGGGCCTATAGATCTTGAGAAGTATAAGCCAGACCAAGGAACTATCTGATAATGAACTGACCCCACACTGTCCACAAAAGCTCCAGAGAAAGTCCTAGATATATTTTTACTAATTATCATTAAAAAAATTTTTTTTAAAATTTTAAGTCCTCTATTACTGCTTTAATTTTCATTTTTATAACCTACTGCTGCTGCTAAGTCGCTTCAGTCATGTCCGACTCTGTGCGACCCCATGGACGGCAGCCCACCAGGCTCTGCTGTCCCTGGGATTCTCCAGGCAAGAACACTGGAGTGGGTTGCTATTTCCCTCTCCATTGCGTGAAAGTGAAAAGTGAAAGTGAAGTCACTCAGTCGCGTCTGATTCGTAGTGACCCCATGGACTACAGCCTACCAGGCTCCTCATCCATGGGATTTTCTAGGCAAGAGTACTGGAGTGGCTTGCCATTGCCTTCTCCACATTTATAACCTACTATTACCTTGCCAAGAAAAAAAAAAAAAAAGACCCTATTTTTAAACAAACTTCATGTATATATATATATACTTTATAATTTTTGTGACTTTGTTTTTTAAATATTGTATTTTTGAGAATCTAACCTCTACTCTAGATTTTTAATCTTTGCTTTTTGGTATTTGTTATCAATTTTATACCTTTAAGAACCCAATCTGCAGCACTCGTTTTTACCTGGGAGCGAGATTACCAGCTTGATTGCTCTCTACCCCTTTTGACTGCTTTTTCTCCACCAGGTCACCTCTATCTCCTCCCTTCCCCTTCTCTTCTCTACCCAACTCTGTGAATCTCTTTGTGTGTTCCAGGCTGTGGAGAATACTTCAGTTCAGTTCAGTTCAGCCGCTCAGTTGTGTCTGACTGTTTGCAACCCCATGAATCGCAGCACGCCAGGCCTCTCTGTCCATCATCAACTCCCAGAGTTTACTCAAACTCATGTCCATTGAGTCAGTGATTCAATCCAGCAATCTCATCCTCTGTTGTCCCCTTCTCCTCCTGCCCCCAATCCCTCCTAGCATCAGGGTCTTTTCCAATGAGTCAGCTTTTCTCATGAAGTGGCCAGAGTATTGGAGTTTCAGCTTTAGCATCAGTCCTTCCAATGAACACCCAGGACTGATCTCCTCTAGAATGGACTGGTTGGATCTCCTTGTAGTCCAAGGGACTCTCAAGAGTCTTCTCCAACACCACAGTTCAAAAGCATCAATTCTTCAGCACTCAGCTTTCTTCACAGTCCAACTCTCACATCCATACATGACCACTGGAAAAACCATTAGCCTTGACTAGATGGACCTTTGATGGCAAAGTAATGTCTCTGCTTTTGAATATGCTATCTAGGTTGGTCATAACTTTCCTTCCAAGGAGTAAGTGTCTTTTAATTTCATGGCTGCAATCACCATCTGCAGTGATTTTGGAGCCCCCGAAAATAAAGTCTGACACTGTTTCCACTGTTTCCCCATCTATTTCCTGTGAAGTGATGGGACCAGATGCCATGATCTTAGTTAGGGAACTAATTACTGGCTGGATCTGTCTCCTTTTGATTCCCCCTTTTATCCTCTTGGCCACCTCTGTCTCCTTCCTTCCTCTTCTCTTCTCTGTGTAACTCCGTGAACATCTATGAGGGATCCAGACTGTGGGGAGCACATAGGGAAGTGATTACTGGCTAGCTTGCTCTCTTCCCTTCTGATTCCCCCGCTTCTCTTCCTTGTCACCTCTATCTCCCTCTTTCCTCTTCTCTTCTCCATTTAACTCTATGTATCTCTCTGGGTGTACCTCACTGTGGAGAAACTTTTCATCATTAACCTAGATGTTTTATCATCGGTGCTGTATAGATGGAGAAATCTTGAAGCTAGTGTAAAAATAAGTCTGGAAACCAGAGGCAGGAGGCTTAAGTCCAAATCCTGAGAACACCAGAGAACTCCTGACTCCAGGGAACATTAATCAATAGGAACTCATCAAAAGCCTCCATACCTACACTGAAATCAAGCACCATCCAAGGGCCAACAAGTTCCAGAGCAAGACATACCAAGCAAATTCTCCAGCAACACAGGAACATAGCCCTGAGCTTCAATATACAGGCTGTCCAAAGTCACACCAAACCCACTGACATCTCAAAACTCAGTACTGGACACTTCATTGCACTCCAGAGAGAAGAAATCCAGCTCCACCCACCAGAACACCGACACAAGCTTCCCTAACCAGGAAACCTTGACAAGCCACCAGTCCAACCTCACCCAGAGCAAGGAGCCTTCACAATAAAGAGGAACCACAAACTGCCAGGATACGGAAAGGCCACTCCAAACATAGCAATATAAACAAGAGGAAAAGGCAGAGAAATATTCAGCAGGTAAAGGAACAGGATAAATGCCCACAAAACCAAACAAAAGAGGAAGAGATAGGGAATCTACCTGATAAAGAATTCCGTATAATGATAGTGAAAATGATCCAAAATCTTGAAAACAAAATGGAGTTACAGATACATAGCCTGAAGACAAGGATTGAGAAGATGCAAGAAAGGTTTAACAAGGACCTAGAAGAAATAAAAAAGAGTCAATATATAATGAATAGTGCAATGAATGAGATAAACAGCACTCTGGAGGGAACCAACAGTAGAATAACGGAGGCAGAAGATAGGATAAGTGAGGTAGAAGATAGAATGGTAGAAATAAATGAATCAGAGAGGAAAAAAGAAAAACGAATTAAAAGAAATGAGGACAATCTCATTTGTTAATGTTAAATGTCCCAACATTCGAATCATAGGAGTCCCAGAAGAAGAAGACAAAAAGAAAGACCATGAGAAAACACTTGAGGAGATAATAGTTGAAAACTTCCTTAAAACGGGGAAGGAAGTCAAGTCCAAGAAACCCAGAGAGTCCCAAACAGGATAAACCCAAGGCGAAACACCCCAAGACACATATTAGTCAAATTAACAAAGATCAAACACAAAGAACAAATATTAAAAGCAGCAAGGGAAAAACAACAAATAACACACAAGGGGATTCTCATAAGGATAACAGCTGATCTTTCAATAGAAAATCTTCAGGCCAGAAGGGAATGGCAGGACATACTTAAAGTGATGAAAATAACCTACAGCCCAGATTACTGTACCCAGCAAGGATCTCATTCAAATACGAAGGAGAAATCAAAAGCTTTACAGACAAGCAAAAGCTAAGAGAATTCAGCATTACCAAACCAGCTCTCCAACAAATGCTAAAGGATCTTCTCTAGACAGGAAACACAGAAAGGATGTATAAACTCAAACCCACAACAACAAAGTAATAGCAACGGGATCATACTTATCAATAATTACCTTAAACATAAATGGGTTGAATGCCCCAACCAAAAGACAAATACTGGCTGAATGGATACAACAACAAGACCCCTATATATGTTGTCTACAAGAGACCCACCTCAAAATAAGGGACCCATACAGACTGAAAGTGGAGGGCTGGAAAAAGATATTCCACGCAAATAGAGACCAAAAGAAAGCAGGAGTAGCAGTACTCATATCAGATAAAATAGACTTTAAAACAAAGGCTGTGAAAAGAGACAAAGAAGGACACTACATAATGATCAAAGGATCAATACAAGAAGATATAACAATTATAAATATATATGCAGCCAACAAGTGAGCACCACAATATGTAAGACAAATGCTAGCAAGTATGAAAGGGGAAATTAACAATATCACAATAATAGTGGGAGACTTTAATACCCCACTCACACCTATGGATAGATCAACTAAACAGAAAATTAACTAGGAAACACAAACTTTAAATGATACAATAGACCAGCTAGACCTAATTGATATCTATAGGACATTTTACCCCAAAACAATGAATTTCACCTTTTTCTCAAGTGCACATGGAACCTTCTCCAGGATAGATCACATCCTGGGCCATAAATACAGCCTTGGTAATTTCAAAAAAATGAAATCATCCCAAGCATCTTTTCTGACCACAATGTGGTAAGATTAGATGTCAATTACAGGAGAAAAACTATTAAAAATTCTAACATATGGAAGCTGAACAACACGCGGCTGAATAACCAACAAATCACAGAAGAGATCAAAAAAGAAATAAAAATGTGAATAGAAATGAGTGAAAATGAAAGCACAGCAACCCCAAACCTGTGGGACACTGTAAAAGCAGAGCTAAGGGGAAGGTTCATAGCAATACAAGCTTACCTCAAGAAACAAGAAAAGAGGCAAATAACTAACCTAACTCTACACCTAAAGCAACTTGAAAAGGAAGAAATGAACTCCAGGGTTAGTAGAAGGAAAGAAATCTTAAAAATTAGGGCAGAAATAAATGCAAAAGAAACAAAGGAGACCATAGCAAACCCCAAAGCTGTTTTTTTGAGAAGATAAATAAAATTGACAAACCATTAGCCAGACTTATCAAGAAACAAAGGGAGAAGAATCCAATCAACAAAATTAGAAATGAAAATGGAGAGATCACAACAGACAACACAGAAATACAAAGGATCATAACAGACTACTATCAGCAATTATATGCCAATAAAATGGACAACTTGGAGAAATGGACCAATTCTTAGAAAAGTATAACTTTCCAAAACTGAACCAGGAAGAAATAGAAAATCTTAACAGACCCATCAGAAGCATGGAAATTGAAACTGTAATCATAAATCTTCCAGCACACAAAAGCCCAGGTTGAGATAGTTTTACAGCTGAATTCTACCAATAATTTAGAGAAGAGCTAACACCTATCCTACTCAACCTCTTCCAGAAACTTGCAGAGAAAGGTAAACTTCCAAACTCATTCTATGAGGCCACCATCACACTAATACCAAAACCAGACAAATATGCCACACAAAAAAAGAAAACTACAGGCCAATATCACTGATGAATACAAAAATCCTTAACAAAATTCTTGCAAACAGAATCCAACAACATATTAAAAAGATCATACATCATGACCAAGTTGGCTTTATCCCAGGGATGCAAGGATTCTTTAATATCCACAAATCAATCAGTGTAATACACCACATTAACAAATTGAAAGATAAAAACCTTATGATTATCTCAGAAGATGCAGAGAAAGCCTTTGACAAAATTCAACATCCATTTATGATAAAAACCCTGCAGAAAGCAGGAATAGAAGGAACATACCTCAACACAATAAAAGCTATATATGACAAACCCACAGCAAACATTATCATCAGTGGTGAAAAATTGAAAGCATTTCCCCTAAAGTCAGGAACAAGACAAGGGTGCTCACTTTCACCACTACTACTCAACATAGTTTTGGACGTTTTGGCCACAGCAGTCAGAAAGGAAAAATAAAGAAATCCAGATGGGAAAAGAAGTAAAACTCTCACTGTTTGCAGATGACATGATCCTCTACATAGAAAACCCTGAAGACTCCTCCAGTAAGTTACTAGAGCTAATCAATGAACATAGTAAAGTTGCAGGATATAAAATTAACATGCAGAAATCTCTTGCATCCCTATACACTAACAATCTGCCTCCTTAGCGCAGTGGGCAGCGCGTCAGTCTCCTATACACTAACAATGAGGAAACAGGAAGAGAAATTAAGGAAACAATTCCACTCACCGTTGCAAAGAAAAGAATAAAATACTTAGGAATAAATCTACCTAGAGAAACAAAAGACATATACAAAAAACTATAAAACACTGATGAAAGAAGTCATAGAGGACACAGACAGATGCAGAAATATACCATGTTCATGGATCGGAAGAATCAATATAGTGAAAATGAGTATACTACCCAAAGCAATCTATAGATTCAATGGAATCCCTATCAAGCTACCAATGGTATTTTTCACAGAGCTAGAACAAATAATTTCACAATTTGTATGGAAGTACAAAAAGCCTCAAATAGCCAAAGCAATCTTGAGAAAGAAGAATGGAACTGGAGGAATCAACCTACCTGACTTCAGGCTCTACTACAAAGCCACAGTCATCAAGACAGTATGGTACTGGCACAAAGACAGAAATATAGATCAATGGAAGAAAATAGAAAGCCCAGAGATAAATCCACGCACCTATGGACACCTTAACTTCGACAAAGGGGGCAAAAATATACAATGGAGAAAAGACAATCTCTTTAACATGTGGTGCCTGGAAAACTGGTCAACCACTTGTAAAAGAATGAAACTAGAACATTTTCTAACACCTTACACAAAAATAAACTCAAAATGGATTAAAGATCTAAATGTAAGACCAGAAACTATAAAACTCCTAGAGGAAAACATAGGCAAAACACTCTCTGACATAAACCACAGAAGGATCCTCTATGACTCGCCTCCCAGAATATTGGAAATAAAAACAGGAATAAACAAATGGGACCTAATTAAACTTAAATGCTTTTGCACAATGAAGGAAACTATAAGCAAGGTGAAAAGACAGCCTTCAGAATGGGAGAAAATAATAGCAAACGAGGCAACTGACAAAGAATTAATCTAAAAAATATTCAAGCAACTCCTGCAGCTCAATTCCAGAAAAATAAACGACCCAATCAAAAAAATGGGCCAAAGAACCAAACAGACATTTTTCCGAAGAAAACATACAGATGGTTAACAAACACATGAACAGGTGCTGAACATCACTCATTATCAAAGAAATGCAAATCAAAACCACAATGAGGTACCATTTCATGCCAGTCAGAATGGCTGCTATCCAAAAGTCTACAAGCAATAAATGCTGGAGAGGGTGTGGAGAAGAGGGAACCTTTTCTTACACTGTTGGTGGAAATGCAAACTAGTACAGCCACTATGGAGAACAGTGTGGAGATTCCCTAAAAAACTGGAAATAGAACTGCCATATGACCCAACAGTCCCACTACTGGGAATACACACTGAGGAAACCAGAATTGAAAGAGACACGTGTACCCCAATATTCATTGCAGCACTGTTTATAGTAGCCAGGACATGGAAGCAACCTAGATGTCCATCAACAGACTAATGGATAAGAAAGCAGGGTACGTATACACAATGGAATATTATTCAGCCATCAAAAGAACATGTTTGAATCAGTTCTAATGAGGTGGATGAAACTGGAGCCTATTATACGGAGTGAAGTAAGCCAGAAAGAAAAACACCAATACAGTATACTAATGCATATAGTGGAATTTAGAAAGATGATAACAATAACCCTATATCCAGTTCAGTTCAGTTCAGTTCAGTCACTCAGTCATCTCTGACTCTCTGCGATCCCATGAACTGCAGCACGCCAGGCCTCCCTGTCCATCACCAACTCCCTGTCCATTATCCAAACTCATATCCATTGAGTCCGTCATGCCATCCAACCATCTCATCCTCTGTCGTCCCCTTCTCCTCCTGCCTTCAATCTTTCCCAGCATCGGGGTCTTTTCAAATGAGTCAGCTCTTCCCATCAGGTGGCCAAAGTATTGGAGTTTCAGCTTCAATATCAGTCCTACCAATGAACACTCAGGACTGATTTCCTTTAGGATGGACTGGTTAGATCTCCTTGCAGTCCAAGGGACTCTTAAGAGTCTTCTCCAACACCACAGTTCAAAAGCATCAATTTTTCGGTGCTCAGCTTTCGTTGTAGTCCAACTCTCACATCCATACATGACTACTGGAAAAACCATAGCCTTGACTAGATGGACCATTGTTGGCAAAGTAATGTCTCTGCTTTTGAATATGCTATCTAGGTTGGTCATAACTTTCCTTCCAAGAAGTAAGCTTCTTTTTATTTCATGGCTGCAAACACCATCTGCAGTGATTTTGGAGCCCCCCAAAATAAAGTCTGACACTGTTTCCACTGTTTCCCCATCTATTTCCCATGAAGTGATGGGACCGCATGCCATGATCTTAGTTTTCTGAATGTTGAGGTTTAAGTCAACTTTTTCACTCTCTTCTTTCACTTTCTTCAAGAGGCTCTTTAGTTCTTCTTCACTTTCTGTCATAAGGGTGGTGTCATCTGCATATCTGAGGTTATTGATATTTCTCATGGCAATCTTGATTCCAGCTTGGGCTTCCTCCAGCCCAGCATTTCTCATGATGTACTCTGCATATAAGTTAAATAAGCAGGGTGACAATATACAGCCTTGATATACTCCTTTTCCTATTTGGAACCAGTCTGTTGTTCCATGTCCAGTTCTAACTGTTACTTCCTGACCTGCATACAGGTTTCTCAAGAGGCGGATCAGGTGGGGTCTGGTATTCCCATCCCTTTCAGAATTTTCCACAGATTCTTGTGATCCACACAGTCAAAGGCTTTAGCTTAGTCAATAAAGCAGAAATAGATGTTTTTCTGGAACCCTCTTGCTTTTTCGATGATCCAGCAGATGTTCCAATTTGATCTCTGGTTCCTCTGCCTTTTCTAAAACCAGCTTGAACATCTGGAAGTTCGTGGTTCACGTATTGCTGAAACCTAGCTTGGAGAATTTTGAGCATTTCTTTACTAGCATATGAAATGAATGCAACTGTGCGGTAGTTTGAGCATTCTTTGGCATTGCCTGTTTTTGGGATTGGAAAGAAAGCTGACCTTTTCCTGTCCTGTGGCCACTGCTGAATATTGTGACATAGGTTCCCTTTATAGTAATTATCCTTTGGTAATTTTAATGGCAATGAAAATTTCTTTAAGTAAAAAATCTACTCATTTACAGAGTGACAAAACTAAAATTTTCCAAAAAGTAGACTGAAATCAAGGAAATAAGTAAAACCGAATTTAGGAAAATTCAGTTTCTATTATCTCAACAAATGAATGAATAATGCTTCTACTCTTAGCTATTTAATAGAGCAATAACTCTAAATCTTGAAGGAATTATCTGAAATCAGGCTTCTCTGAGACAATTAGTTGTCAGAGTACTGCCCAATGAAACTCCTTTCTTTGTGTTTGGATCTGGTTTTGAAGATTGTGTTAGCACTCCAGAATATGCAGTTGTTAAATCACAGCCTTGGTTAAGTTTTTTCTTTTTTTTTCTGGTTAAGTTTTAAAAATATCTCTTGATTTTAATTTCCATGTCTTTAAAATGTAAATAAGAATTATTTTGCACAGGTTATTTGAGTATATTATATGTTCAACAAGTTACTAAATGCCTAATTTTATCAGGGCTTCCCTGGTGGCTCAGATGGTAAAGAGTCTGCCTGCAGTGTAGGAGACTTGGGTTCGATCCCTGGGTTGGGAAGATCCCCTGGAGAAGGAAATGGAAACCCACTCCAGTATTCTTGCCTGGAAAATCCCATGGATGGAGCCTGGCAGGCTACACTTCATGGGGTTGCAAAGAGCCTGACATGACTGAGCAACTTCACATTTTTAATTTCAATAATAAGTATGTTAGATTTTGGGATTTTCAAAGATGAATGAAAAAAAAACAACCCTAATGTTATGGAATTCACCATCTAGATGATAGGTGTGTATTTATGGAACAATCATGCACATAAATGTATGGATGCATCATGCTGCACTTAGTTGCCCAGCTGTGTCCAACTCTTTGTGACCCCATGGACTGCAGCCTGCCAGGCTCCTCTGTCCATGGGTATTCTCCAGGTAAGAATACTGGAGTGCATTGCCATGTACTTTTCCAGGGGATCTTCCCAACCCAGGGACTGAACCCAGGTCAAAACATACAATGTGGTGTTGTGGTTTAGTTGCCAAGTTATGTCTGACTCTTTTGCAACCCCATGGACTGTAGGCCCCCAGGCTCATCTTCATGGGTTTTCCCTGGCAAGAATACTGGAGTGGGTTGCCATTTCCTTCTCCAGGGGATCTCCCCAACCCAGGGATCGAAACCACATCTCCTGCCTTGCAGGCAGATTCTTTACCACCCAACACCAGGCTTGTATTTATGAAACAATCATGCAAGTAAACATATGGATACAAAACAAGTAATAGAAACACAGTCGAAACAGGCAGTGTAACTTGAAGAATTAGGGGTAAGAGGGGTAGTTAGCAGAAGTTTCTCTGAGGAAGTGAAATTAGAGCTGATATCAAGACCATCCCCAAGAAAAAGAAATGCAAAAAGGCAAAATGGCTGTCTGAGGAGGCCTTACAAATAGCTGTGAAAAGAAGAGAAGTGAAAAGCAAAGGAGAAAAGGAAAGATATAAGCATCTGAATGTAGAGTTCTAAAGAATAGCAAGAAGAGATAAGAAAGCCTTCCTCAGAGATCAATGCAAAGAAATAGAGAAAAACAGAATGGAAAAGACTAGAGATCTCTTCAAGAAAATTAGAGATACCAAGGGAACATTTCATGTGAAGATGGGCTCGATAAAGGACAGAAATGGTATGGACCTAACAGAAGCAGAAGATATTAAGAAGAGGTGGCAAGAATACACAGAACTGTACAAAAAAGATCTTCACGACCCTGATAATCACGATGGTGTGATCACTCACCTAGAGCCAGACATCCTGGAATGTGAAGTCAAGTGGGCCTTAGAAAGCATCACTACAAACAAAGCTAGTGGAGGTGATGGAATTCCAGTTGAGATATTTCAAATCTTAAAAGATGATGCTGTGAAAGTGCTGTGCTCAATATGCCAGCAAATTTGGAAAACTCAGCAGTGGCCTCAGGACTGGAAAAGGTCAGTTTTCATTCCAATCCCAAAGAAAGGCAATGCCAAAGAATGCTCAAACTACCGCACAATTGCACTCATCTCACATGCTGGTAAAGTAATGCTCAAAATTCTCCAAGCTAGGCTTCAGCAATACATGAACCATGAACTTCCAGATGTTCAAGCTGGTTTTAGAAAAGGCAGAGGAACCAGGGATCAAATTGCCAACATCTGCTGGATCATCAAAAAACAAGAGAGTTCCAGAAAAACATCTATTTCTGCTTTATTGACTATGCCAAAGCCTTTGACTGTGTGGATCACAAGAAACTGTGGAAAATTCTGAAAGGGATGGGAATACCAGACCACCTGACTTGCCTCTTGAGAAACCTAAATGCAGGTCAGGAAGCAACAGTTAGAACTGGACATGGAACAACAGACTGGTTTCAAATAGGAAAAGGAGTATATCAAGGCTGTATATTGTCACCCTGCTTATTTAACTTATATGCAGAGTACATCATGAGAAACGCTGGGCTGGATTAAGCACAAGCTGGAATCAAGATTGCTTGGAGAAATACCAATAACATCAGATATGCAGATGACACCACCCTTATGGCAGAAAGTGAAGAAGAGCTAAAGAGCCTCTTGATGAAAGTGAAAGTGGAGAGTGAAAACGTTGACTTAAACCTCAACATTCAGAAAACTATGATCATGGCATGCGGTCCCATCACTTCATGGGAAATAGATGGGGAAACAGTGGAAATAGTGTCAGACTTTATTTGGGGGAGGGGGGGCTCCAAAATCACTGCAGATGGTGACTGCAGCCATGAAATAAGGAAAATAAGACTGTAACCTGGTAAAGTGCTTGTTTGTTCCATTCTTTTTTAATTTGGAGATTAATTATGTTTGGAGTCCCTGACATAAGACTAGTCTGGTTATAGCTCCAAGAGTAAGTAAAAACATGTTCTGAGATAAGTTTGGAGATGTAAACAGGAGTCAGAACATTGGTCTTTAGCATCAAATCAGTGTGATGTATCTCAACATTTGCTTTGTGAAAAAATCAGTCTGGTTGCTGTATGGAGAATAAATTGTAAGGTAGCAGAAGGAGTGAAATATTGGACAAGCTGAAAGACTGTAAGCCCTATATCATGTTTTACATTGAATAAGTTGCCATGATAGAAAGACCTCACTCACATCACTACACAGGGAAGCTGGAAAATGTTTATGACTATGTCCTTATGTATTATGAAAGCTTAGAGGTCTCTGGTGCTAAAAATATGTGGAGAATGGATAATGAGGAATGATTTTTAGTTTGCATGTGGGGGAGATAAGCACCTTTCCTTAAACCAGAGGAGAAATGTATTATTTATTATAACTATAAGAAAGAAGAGGAATTTTGGTGTAATTATAGATTTGGCAGAAAAAAGCTTAACAGAACAATATAGAATTCATACTATAGCCTCTGTCACATAGTAGCAGCTGAATAAGGGATTACTATTGATGGTGATGATAATAATAACAGTATTACTAATCATATAATGGTAATTACCATTGGAAATATGTGATTTCATACTAAATTACTGGTTCTAGAAGTTGAAGTTTTTTATAATGGATGAATGAATATTGAAGTGTATCTTATGAAAATTAAAAGTATTTCCCACATTATCTATTTTTTCAGTTTTGAAATGCTCACTGTTCTTACATCTCCTGTTCCTTTTCCAGCTAGCAGAAGATTATGGTCCTGTGTTCACTTTGTATTTTGGCATGAAGCCCACTGTGGTGTTGCATGGATATGAAGCAGTGAAGCAAGTCCTAATTGATCAGAGTGAGGAATTTTCTGCCAGAGGCAGTTTACCAGCAGCAGACAACATCAACCAGGGATTAGGTATGTTTTTATTTGAGGAGTGTGGGAATTGTAGGTTGGAAAGATTCAAAAAGGCTAAAGAATTGAGAAATTATAGGTACTTGGAGAAGTTTACAACGACATCGTAATTCCCACATTTCTCTATAAAGAATCGTTGTTATTGTTTAGTCACTAAGCTGTGTCCGACTCTGTCATTACCCCATGGACTGTAGCCATCAAGGCTCCTCTTCCATGAGATTTTCCAGGAAAGAATACTAGAGTGGATTGTCATTTCCTTGTCCAGAGGATCTTCCTGACCCAGGGATCGAATTCTTGGACCTGTGTCTCCTGCATTGACAGGCAGATTCTTTATCCCTGAGTCACCTGGGAAGCATGAAGGATCATCAATCCATGTTTAAAATTATGAACGTGACACAGTATCTCTACAAAGCTTTAAATGCAGTGAAAGCAAACCATCTAATCACTAATGTTCCATTAATTTGCAATTAAGCGATGCTCATTTTAAATTATGGACAGTTAAGATAATGAACATTTAAAAAGTAGAGTAAGATAATGAGCATTTTAAAAAGCCAGAAAGAAAAACACCAATAGAGTATACTAATGCATATATATAGAATTTAGAAAGATGGTAACAATAACCCTGTATACGAGACAGCAAAAGAGACACTGATGTATAGAACAGTCTTGTGGACTCTGTGGGAGAGGGAGAGGGTGGGATGATTTGGGAGAATGGCATTGAAACATGAATAACATCATATATGAAATGAATCACCAGTCCAGGTTCGATGCACGATACTGGATGCTTGGGGCTGGTGCACTGGGATGACTCAGAGGGATGGTACAGGGAGGGAAGAAGGAGGAGGGTTCAGGATGGGAAACATGTGTATACCTGTGTCGGATTCATGTTGATATATGGCAAAACCAATACAATATTGTAAAGTTTAAAAAAAAAAAAAAACCTAAAAAAAAAAAAATCACATTCGGAAAAAAAAAAAAAAAAGTACAGACATTGCTTTGCTTAACAAAGGTCCATCTAGTCAAGGCTATAGTTTTCCCAGTAGTCATGTATGGATGTGAGAGTTGGACTATAAAGAAAGCTGAATGCCAAAGAATTGATGCTTTTGAACTGTGGTGTTGGAGAAGACTGTTGAAAGTCCCTTGGACTGCAAGGAGATCCAACCAGTCCATCCTTAAGGAGATCAGTCCTGTGTATTCATTGGAGGGACTGATGCTGAAGCTGAAGCTCCAATACTTTGGCCACCTAATGAGAGGAACTGACTCAATGGAAAAGACCCTGATGCCGGGAAAGATTGAGGGCAGGGGGAGAAGGGGACGACAGAGGATGAAATGGTTGGATGGCATCACCGACTCAACGGACATGAGTTTGACTAAACTCCAGAAGTTGGTGATGGACAGGGAGGCCTGGGGTGCTGCATTCCATGGGGTCACAAAGAGTCAGACACGACTGAGCGACTGAACTGAACTGAAGATAATGAAAGAGAAAGAGAAGGGAGGGAAATGACTAAATTGTCCTATTAATCAAACATTTTGCTTTCTGGCCAAAGTCATGGATGCTAAGAAACATTTTTGGAAACATGCATAGTATGCACAGAACCAATAAGGGTTTGGAATATTTCCAAGCTTGCCTTTAATTTTCTATTCTTAAAAAAAAAAAAAAAAACAACAACACAGGAAATATTTGTACTCAGCAGAATACAAAGCATAAAGCACAAAAAACTCTGAAAAGAGGATCATTAAGAAACATTGTTAAGTATCAATTGGAGTATTAATTAGAGATGATATTAGGAAAAGCTTTTTAAATTGAGTCCTTGAATTGTCTTTCATCTGTTTTTGTAGCTGGGCCTAATACCAGACAGTCCTCTGGCCAGTCAATGGGTTCCTACAAAAAGAAACAAGGCCTGAATAGGATCCTTTCCTCCTCTATGTTGTTCTTTAACGTCTTTTTGGACAAGTTCCTTTTGAGCATTGTCTTTTCCCCTGATCTCTTCTTGAGTCTGGAAGTCTGATGTTGAACTTCCTTGGTGTTAAGACCATATTTCATGGATGAGATTTAACAAATAAGGAAAAATGTTAAAATGAAAAGAGCTGTGACTGTGTCCCCTATTTGAAGAATGGATTTTCTTGAACTTCCTTCTAAATGCACAAGTACTGTTTCTCCCTCTCTTGAGAACTGACTCCTTTTGTTGTTTCTTCTACAATTCACTCACAATGCACAAGCTGGTTCTAAAACCTAGAACTGCCTTACGATTTAGCAATCCCACTGCTGGGCATACACACTGAGGAAACCAGAATTGAAAGAGACACGTGTACCCCAATGTTCATCGCAGCACTGTTTATAATAGCCAGGACATGGAAGCAACCTAGATGCCCATCAGCAGATGAATGGATAAGAAAGCTGTGGTACATATACACAATGGAGTATTACTCAGCCATTAAAAAGAATACATTTGAATCAGTTCTAATGAGATGGATGAAACTGGAACCTATTATACAGAATGAAGTAAGCCAGAAAGAAAAACACCAATACAGTATACTAATGCATATATATGGAATTTAGAAAGATGGTAACAATAATCCTGTGTACGAGACAGCAAAAGAGACACTGATGTATAGATCAGTCTTATGGACTCTGCGGGAGAGGGGAAGGGTGGGGAGATTTGGGAGAATGGCCTTGAAACATGTATAATATCATGTATGAAATGAGTCGCCAGTCCAGGTTCGATGCACGATACTGGATGCTTTGGGCTGGTGCACTGGGACGACCCAGAGGGAGGGTATGGGAAGGGAGGAGGGAGGAGGGTTCAGGATGGGGAACACAGGTATACCTGTGGCAGATTCATTTCGATATTTGGCAAAACTAATACAATATTGTAAAGTTTAAAAAAAAAAAAAAAATAAAACCTTAACCTATAACTTGGACTCCATGGATTGTTAGCTGAGTCATCATAGAGCAAGCATTTGCCTCTATGATCTTTCGCATCCTCATCAATAAAATGGAGACAAAATACTTGGTTCACAGAATTGAATTGATTTTTGTAGGAGCTAATGGATGAGGAAGAGTGTAGTAATACGTAAAACCAAGAGTCTTCACAGTACAACACTAAACTGGGTTAAGAGAGGAGGAGGCAGGTGAAATTGGGCTCAGTGGGAATTCCTGAGGCTGCCACCATTATATTTAACCCCTGTTAGGTGTCATTATCACTTCCTGTTTTAAAGACTAAGCTGTAATTCATAGTAATGGATTTTTCTTCTCTATTTTTTGGTCAATATAGGAATTGTTTTCAGCAATGGAGAAAAATGGAAGCAAACTCGGCGTTTCTCCCTCATGGTTTTGAGGAATATGGGGATGGGGAAGAGGACTATTGAACACAGAATTCAAGAGGAAGCCTTATGTTTGGTGGAAGCATTAAAAAAAACCAATGGTGGGTATTTCTTTATGTAATTAGCAGTAACTGCTTGGGCAGACCAAATGCTATTACAAGTAGACTACAGAGAGATAATGGCTCAAATACAACAGAAGTTGACTTCCTGCTCACATGACGGTAGCAGGAGGGGAAGTTGCTGGTATAATGGCCTTTTCAAGCACCTGGTTTCCAGGGCCTTTGATGCTTTCAGCACATGGTTGCCTTCCTGTGGCTCCCAGAGTTCATCTCTTTGAATGGTAGTGGGGATAGTAAAGAAGAAAGAAAAGAGCAAGTAGTGTTTTTAATAGGTTAGATATGGCAGTGGCACACAAAAGTTCTTTCATATCCCATGGGCTATAACTGAGTCACAGGGCCACACCTTACTGTATAAGGAGCTGGAAAATGTGGTTAGCTGTGTGCACAGGAAGAAGAGGAGAACATGGATTGTGGTAATCTGCTAGTAACTTGAAAGACTAAGTTCTCAAGTTCTTGAGAACTTTTTGCAACTTCTTGAGAAGCATTGCAAATATTTTGCAACATATACATGTCATGTCATTATGCTACAGCATCTTAAACTTGTACAGTCCTGTCTATCAGTGATATTTTATTAAAACTGAACCAAAATTAGTGGTTCAGGTGTGGACTTTGCACCAAATCCTTCTCTGAGTAGGCCTGTATTACAGCTCCTCTGTGGGTGTGAAGGGAGGGAGCTTCAGCAGCACACATCTGCTCAGTGTACACGTGTGTGGATGCCCATGCAGGACAGGAAGAGGGGATAAGAGAGAAAGGGGTGAGTAGGAGACTTGACAGGGAAGGAGAAAGATAAGGATCTTAACACATATGTGCTTTTGTAAACCATAGTGCTTAATTTTTGAAGAACATGAACTTAATAACACTATATTCTAAACAATGACTCACCATCATGTTTTTTTTTTTTTTACTAATGTTATATTATGGTCCAGATGGGTTTTCTCCCTCATTTTTTTGTGTTACTCATATAAATAATGCAATTATTACAAATATTTCCATGATTTGGGTTTCTTCTTTTGAGTAAGTTTCTCAAGATGGCAGTAGAGTGTCAATGAACATCATTTGGACTTTTGGTGCATATTATCTAGGAATGGGTGGAAGATCTGGCAGAAGAAGAAAACAAGGCTCATCCTGCATAGATTATTCTCTACCCTTTTGTTCAAACTTAGCATATTAAATAAATATTTTCACATGCTTAATTTTAAAATGTTTATCACGAATATTATTAACAAAATAGAATAGTAGTTCATTATTTTGGATGTTCCATAGTTTATTTTAGGCAACATAGATTGATTTCAGTTTTTTGTTGTTAATAATATTAAACAATGCAATCTATACTAATCATTGAACATCCCCGATTACTTTCTAGAGTAAAATTTTGGAAATGCAATGAATAAATCAGTAAATATTGGGTTTTAGCAAGTTGCTGTTGTTTTTCAGTCACTAAGTCATACCTGACTCTTTGTGACTCCATGGACCACAGCACACCAGGCTTCCCTGTTTTTCAATAGCCCTAAGAGTTTGCTTAAACTCATGTACATTAAGTTGGTGATGCCTTCCAACCATCCCATCCTCTGTCACCCCCTTGTTGTCCTGCCCTGAATCTTTCCCAGCATCAGAGTCTTTTCCAATGATTTGGCTATTACCATGAAGTGGCCAAAGTACTGGAGCTTCAGCTTCAGTGTCAGTCTTTCCATTGAATATTCAGGGTTGATTTCCTTTCGTATTGACTTGTTTGATCTCCTTGCTATCTGAGGGACTCTCAAGAGTCTTTTCCAGGACCACAATTGGAAAGTATCAATTTTTTGGCACTCAGCTTTCTTTATGATCCAACTCTCACATTCATTCATGACTATGGAAAACCCATAGTTTTGACTAGATAGATCTTTGCAGCAAACTGATGTCTCTACTTTTTAATATATTATCTAGGTTTGTCATAGCTTTTCTTTCAAGGAGCAAGTATCTTTTAAACAGCTTATTATTAACTGGTTCAATTTTCCCATAGTGAATATGACCTTCTCTCAGCTTCCTTGCCTATGATCACCCAGACTCTGCTTGATTCCACCTAACTATGGAGACCTCATCATCTTGGGGTAGCCCAGTTTGTCACTGGTTAACTAACTGTTATAAGTTTATTTCACATGTTGAGCAGAATCTTTTTTCTTGTAATTTCTACTTTTTGATCCCTACTAAGTTTTTTAATTCTGAAGTAAAGTGTTGTGGTAGTAGTCACCAGGCAGAGGCAGGATGGATTTCCCACTGAAAATTTAGTATAACTGTTGAGGTTGGTAGTGGTTCACACTACCAACATCTCAATATTGATTGTTGATATTGGTAGATACACACATCTCAATAGGATATGAAAAGTTATATTACTCACATAATGAGGCTTTCTGTGTAGGACACAGTGGCTAGAAAACCAACCCAAAATTGCCTGGAGAAAGCCGGAAAAGGATTCAGTTCAGTTCAGTTGCTCAGTTGTGTCCGACTCTTTGCAACCCCATAAATCGCAGCACGCCAAGCCTCCCTGTCCATCACCAACTCCTGGAGTTCACCCAGACTCACGTCCATTGAGTCAGTGATGCCATCCGGCCATCTCATCCTCTGTCGTCCCCTTCTCCTCCTGCCCCCAATCCCTCCCAGCATCAGAGTCTTTTCCAATGAGTCAACTCTTCACATGAGGTGGCCAAAGTACTGGAGTTTCAGCTTTAGCATCATTCCTTCCAAAGAAATCCCAGGGCTGATCTCCTTCAGAATGGACTGGTTGGATCTCCTTGTAGTCCAAGGGACTCTCAAGAGTCTTCTCCAACACCACAGCTCAAAAGCATCAATTCTTCAGCGCTCAGCCTTCTTCACAGTCCAACTCTCACATCCATACATGACCACAGGAAAAACCATAGCCTTGACTAGATGAACTTTTGTTGGCAAAGTAATGTCTCTGCTTTTGAATACGCTATCTAGGTTGGTCATAACTTTTCTTCCAAGAAGTAAGCGTCTTTTAATTTCATGGCTGCAAACACCATCTGCAGTGATTTTGGAGCCCCCCAAAATAAAGTCTGACACTGTTTCCACTGCTTCCCCATCTATTTCCCATGAAGTGATGGGACCGGATGCCATGATCTTCGTTTTCTGAATGTTGAGCTTTAAGCCAACTTTTTCACTCTTTAGGTCATTGATCACACCATCGTGATTATCTGGGTCGTGAAGATCTTTTTTGTATAGTTCTTCTGTGTATTCTTGCCACCTCTTCTTAATATCTTCTGCTTCTGTTAGGTCCATACCATTTCTGTCCTTTATCGAGCCCATCTTTGCATGAAATGTTCCCTTGGTATCTCTAATTTTCTTGAAGAGATCTCTAGTCTTTCCCATTCTGTTCTTTTCCTCTATTTCTTTGCATTGATCATTGAAGAAGGCTTTCTTATCTCTTCTTGTTATTCTTTGGAAGTCTGCATTCAGATGCTTATATCTTTCCTTTTCTCCTTTGCTTTTCACTTCTCTTCTTTTCACAGCTATTTGTAAGGCCTCCCCACACAGCCATTTTGCTTTTTTGCATTTCTTTTCCATGGGGTAGTCTTGATCCCTGTCTCCTATACAATGTCACGAACCTCATTCCATAGTTCATCAGGCACTCTATCTATCAGATCTAGGCCCTTAAATCTATTTCTCACTTCCACTGTATAATCATAAGGGATTTGATTTAGGTCATACCTGAATGGTCTAGTGGTTTTCCCTACTTTCTTCAATTTAAGTCTGAATTTGGCAATAAGGAGTTCATGATTGGAGCCACAGTCAGCTCCTGGTCTTATTTTTGCTGACTGTATAGAGCTTCTCCATCTTTGGCTGCAAAGAATATAATAAATCTGATTTTGGTGTTGACCATCTGGTGATGTCCAGGTGTAGAGTCTTCTCTTGTGTTGTTGGAAGAGGGTGTTTGTTATGACCAGTGCATTTTCTTGGCAAAACTCTATTAGTCTTTGCCTGCTTCATTCCGTATTCCAAGGCCAAATTTGCGTGTTACTCCAGGTGTTTCTTGACTTCCTACTTTTGCATTCCAGTCCCCTATAATGAAAAGGACATCTTTTTAGGTGTTAGTTCTAAAAGGTCTTGTAGGTCTTCATAGAACCGTTCAACTTCAGCTTCTTCAGCGTTACTGGTTGGGGCATAGACTTGGATTACTGTGATATTGAATGGTTTGCCTTGGAAACGAACAGAGATCATTCTGTCATTTTTGACATTGCATCCAAGTACTGCATTTCAGACTCTCTTGTTGACCATGATGGCCACTCCATTTCTTCTGAGGGATTCCTGCCCACAGTTGTAGATATAATGGTCATCTTAGTTAAATTCACCCATTCCAGTCCATTTGAGTTCGCTGATTCCTAGAATGTCGACATTCACTCTTGCCATGTCTTACTAGACCACTTCCAATTTGCCTTGATTCATGGACCTGACATTCCAGGTTCCTATGCAATATTGCTCTTTATGGAAAAGGATACCGGCTTGAAATTTTTACGGTGGTTAGAGGGTGGAGTTCCAATGTATACACCAGGGTTTGTGTGGTTTAAACTTACTGCTTGTGTCAAAGAAGCAATCACATCAATTATTCCAGGTGTGAGCAGAAGAAGAAAAAGTAAGGCTTAAAAGTTGTCAGGAGTCAAAAAACAAAAAATGGTGTAATATTCTTTATTTTATATTGTTAACCTGCTTATAGTTCAATTCAGTTCAGTTGCTCAGTCATATCCGACTCTTTGCAACACCATGGACTGCAGCACATCAGGCTTCCCTGTCCTTCACCAACTCCCAGAGCTTGCTCAAACTCATGTCCATCAAGTTGGTGATGCCATCAAACCATCTCATCCTCTGTTGTCCCCTTCTTCTCCTGCCTTCAATCTTTCCCATGATCAGGGTCTTTTCAAACAACTCAGCTCTTCCCATCAGGTGACCAAAGTAATGAAGTCTCAGCTTCATAATAGGTCCTTCCAATGAATACTCAGGACTGATTTCCTTTAGGATGGACTGGTTGGATCTCCTTGCTGTTCAAGGGACTCTCAAGAGTCTTCTACATCACAGTTCAAAAGCATCAGTTCTTCAGCACTCAGCTTTCTTTATAGTCCAACTCTCACATCCATACATGACTACTGGAAAAACCATAGCTTTGACTAGATGGACCTCTGTTGGCAAAGTTATGTCTCTGCTTTTTAATATGTTCTCTAGGTTGGTCATACTTTTCTTCCAAGGAGCAAGTGTCTTTTAATTTCATGGCTGCAGTCACCATCTGCATTGATTTTAGAGCCCAAGAAAATAAAGTTTGTTACTGTTTCCATTGTTTCCCTATCTATTTGCCATGAAGACCAAATTTGGATTTGAAGTCCAAATCATGGGACCAGATGCCATGATCTTAATTTTCTGAATGTTGAGTTTTAAGCCAACATTTTTACTCTCTTCTTTCACTTTCATCAAGAGGCTCTTTAGATCTTCTTCACTTTATGCCATAAGGATGGTGTTATCTGTATATCTGAGGTTTTTAATATTTCTCCTGGTGATCTTGATTCCAGCTTGAGCTTCATCCAGCCTGGCGTTTTGCATGATATAATCTGCACATAAATTAAATAAGCAGGGTGACAATATACAGCCTTGATGTACTCTTTTTCCAATTTGGAACCAGTCTGTATTCTATGTGTAGTTCTAACTGTTGCTTCTTGACCTGCCTACAGATTTCTCAGGAGGCAGGTCAGGTGGGGTCTGGTATTCCCATCTCTTTCAGAATTTTCCACAGTTTTTTTGTGATCCACACAGTAAAAGGCTTTGGTGTAGTCAATAAAGCAGAAGTTAATATTTTCCCGGAACTCTCTTACTTTTTCTATGATCCAATGGATGTTGGCAATTTGACCTCTGGTTGCTCTGCCTTTTCTAAAACCAGCTTGAACATCTGGAAGTTTGTGGTTCACATGCTGTTGAAGACTGTCTTGGAGAATTTTGAGCATTACTTTGCAGCGTGTTAGATGAGTGTAACTGTGTGGTAGTTTGAACATTCTTTGGCATTGCCTTTCTTTGGGATTGGAATGAAAACTGACTTTTTCCTGTCCTGTGGCCACTGTTGAGTTTTCCAAACTTGCTGGCATATTGAGTATAGCACTTTCACAGCATCATCTTTTAGGATTTGAAATTGCTCAACTGAAATTCCATCACTTCCACTAGCTTTCTTTGTAGTGATGTTTCTTAAGACCCACTTGACTTCACATCCAGGATGTCTGGCTCTAGGTGGGTGACTACACCATCGTGGTTATCTGGGTTTTTAAGATCCTTTTGTATAGTTCTTCTGTGTATTCTTGCCACCTCTTCTTTATATCTTCTGCTTTTGTTAGGTCTGTACCATTTCTGTCCTTTATTGTGACCATCTTTGCATGAAATGTTCCCTTTTTATCTCTAATTTTCCTGAAGAGATCTCTAGTCTTCAATCCCTCTCATTATTTTCTTCTGAGAGAAACACACACTCAACCTTTTGCAATGCATTTTGCAAAATATGATTTCAATTCTCCCCAGTCTCCTTACCTTCTTGTTATATTGGTCAATTTCTTCTGGGTATTTTGAAGAATGTCAATAGCAAGAGCTAAATTTTATAGTTTTAAAAACATTTCAAAATGATCTCCTCCTTGTGTATTACCTTGTGGCTTTAATTGGAGAATGATATAAATGGGAGAATAATTGGGAGAAATTTAATAAATAAATTACACTGGATTAGATAATTTTGCTTAGGGAAATGCAAATTTATTTTGTTGTTGTTGTTGTTTTTCATTCACTGAGTCATGTCCGACTCTTTGCAACCCCGTGGACTATGGCATGCCAGGCTTCCCTGTCCTTCACTATCTCCCAGAGTTTGCTCAAACTGATGTCAGCCCCATCTTATCTTGCCCGCAGTCTTTCCCAACATCACAGTCTTTTCCAATGAGTCAGCTCTTCAGATCAGATGACCAAAGTAATGGAGCTTCAGCTTTAGCACCAATGAATAGTCAGGACTGATTTCCTTCAGGATTGACTGGTTTGATCTTGCTCTCCAAGGGACTTTCAAGAGTCTTCTCCAGCACCTCAGTTCGAAAACATCAATTCTTCAGCACTCAGCCTTCTTTATGGTCCAACTCTCTAGGCATGTTGAATTTATAGTGATGATGGCAGGTCTAGGTTCTTCTTATAATAAAAAAATCTTAGAAATCAACCTTTCTCCATTATTTTAAAAAGTAAACTTAAGATTTATTTGAAAATTATATCCCAACTTTTATATATTGTTTTTTAGGATCTCCATGTGATCCTACTTTCCTTCTGAGCTATGCTCCCTGCAATGTGATCTGCTCCATTGTATTCCGGAATCGTTTTGAATACAGTGATGAAAATTTTCTGACCTTGGCAAAGTATTTTGATGAAAACGCAAAAATTTTAAGCACCCCCTGGATTGAGGTAAGGTCAACGTTCTCTTTAAATAAGAAATAATTTTCTATCTAAATTGATTACCACTTCTCTTTGTGCTATTGTTTGTTACCACTTAGTGAGTTATCAAAGCAATTGAAAGTGTTGAAATGAATTTTTAAACAAAATATAACAATAGTAATAAAAAATAGTGCAACAATTATAGCAAGGTATTTTTTTTGGAGAAATCTTTTCTCCTCTGATTTTTATGTGTATATATAGGATGGTATATGCATTGTATTTTTTATGTTAGTAAACTGTCAGAAAAAATTAATTACCTATGTTGTCGGACACAACCGAGCGACTTCACTTTCATGCATTGGAGAAGGAAATGGCAACCCACTCCAGTGTTCTTGCCTGGAGAATCCTAGGGATGGGGGAGCCTGGTGGGCTGCCGTCTATGGGGTCACACAGAGTTGGACACGACTGAAGTGACTTAGCAGTACTATAACTAACAACTAAAATTCCATGGATCATAGTGTTCTGATGTTTTACTTGGGAAGGACTCTAGAGAACAAATAGTCTATGTAACAGAAAGCTCACTTGAAAATACTGAGCGTATTTTCAAAGTAACCTAACCAAAAGAAGAATGAGTTAGATATAAAAACTAGATTTCTTGATTCTCTATCCAGTTTGATACAAGATAGCAGCTGAATAAATTTCTTCAGTACCTACCGAGGATATTAAGTCATGAAGATACTGTTTAAAAAGGTTTCTGTAAACTCTAGGACTGTGATGGCCTAATGAATAAGGGCAATGAGTACATTTCTGAAGATGTAAAATGCCTAAATAAAAGTAAGTTAGATAATATAGGCATTTCCTTAATCTTTCTGGTATAGTTTCTTCATTTAAAAAATGGTATGATGTGAACAGACTTAAAAGGAGTTATTGACAGTAATACAATAATACTAGGAGACATTCAATAAAGGACAGAAATGGTATGGAACTGACAGAAGCAGAAGATATTAAGAAGAGGTGGCAAAAATACACAGAAGAACTGTATAAAAAAGATCTCCATGACCCAGTTAGTTATGATGGTATAATCACTCACCTAGAACCAGACATCCTGGAATGTGAAGTCAAGTTGGCCTTAGAAAGCATCACTACAAACAAAGGTAGTGGAGGTGATGGAATTCCAGTTGGGCTATTTCAAATCCTGAAAGATCATGCTGTGAAAGTGCTGCACTCAATATGCCAGCAAATTTAGAAAACCCAGCAGTGGCCACAGGACTGGAAAAGGTCAGTTTTCATTTCAATCCCAAATAAAGGCAATATCAAAGAATGCTCAAACTACTGCACATTTGCACTTATCTCACACACTAGTAAAGTTGCTCAAGTTCTCCCAGCCAGGCTTCAGCAATCGTGAACTGCAAACTTCCAGATGTTCAAGCTGGTTTTAGAAAAGGCAGAGGAACCAGAGATCAAATTGCCAACATCTGCTGGATCATCGAAAAAGCAAGAGGGTTCCAGAAAAACATCTATTTCTTTATTGTCTATGCTAAAGCCTTTGACTGTGTGGATCACAACAAACTGTGGAAAATTCTTCAAGAGATGGGAATACCAGACCACCTGACCTGCCTCTTGAGAAACCTGTATGCAGGTCAGGAAGCAACAGTTAGAACTAGACATGGAACAACAGACTGGTTCCAAATAGGGAAAGGAGTATGTCAAGGCTGTATGTTGTCACCCTGCTTATTTAACTTATATGAAGAGTACATCATGAGAAACGCTGGGCTGGAGGAAGCACAAGCTGGAATCAAGATTGCCGTGAGAAATAAAAATAACCTCATATATGCAGATGACACTACCCTTATGGCAGAAAGTGAAGAAGAACTAAAAAGCCTCTTGATGAAAGTGAAGGAGGAGAGTGAAAACATTGACTTAAACCTCAACATTCCGAAAACTAAGATCATGGCATCTGGTCCCATCACTTCATGGGAAATAGATGGGGAAACAGTGGAAACAGTGTCATACTTTATTTTTCTGGGCTCGAAAGTCACTGCAGATGGTGACTGCAGCCGTGAAATTAAAAGACGCTTACTTCTTGGAAGGAAAGTTATGACCAACCTAGATAGCGTATTAAAAAGCAGAAACATTACTTTGCCAACAATGGTCCATCTAGTCAAGGCTATGGTTTTTCCAGTAGTCATGTATGGATGTGAGACTTGGAGTATCAAGAAAGCTGAGCACCGAAGAATTGATGCTTTTGAACTGTGGTGTTGGAGAAGACTCTTGAGAGTCCCTTGGACTGCAAGGAGATCCAACCAGTCCATCCTAAAGGAGATCAGGCCTGAGTGTTCATTGGTAGGAGTGATGTTAAAGCTGAAACTCCAATACTTTGGCCACCAGATATGAAGAGTGGACGTATTTGAAAAGACCCTGATGCTGGGAATGAGGGCAGGAGGAGAAGGGGATGACAGAGGATGAGATGGTTGGATGGCATGACCGACTCAAAGGACATGAGTTTGGGTAGGCTCCGGGAATTGGTGTTGGACAGGGAGGCCTGGGGTGCTGCAGTTCATGGGGTGGCAAAGAGTCGGACAAGACTGAGTGACTGAACTGAACTGAAGAGACATTAACACATCAGTTACATAATGGACTGAACAGTTCAGTTCAGTCACTCAGTCGTGTCTGAGCCTTTGTGACCCCATGGACAGAACAGCCAAACTAAATAAGGAAACACTGGCCTTAAGCAACACATTAGATAAGATGTACTTGATAGATTTATATACAACATTCCATCCAATTGCCGCAGAATGCACCTTGTTTTCAAGTACACATGAGACATTTTCCAAGATATATCATATGATTTTACAAAACAAGTGTCAGTAAATTCAAGAAATTGAAATGATATTGAACATCTTTTTGACCACAATGGTATGAAACTACGAACCAGTTACAAGAAAAAAACTGGAAAAAACACAAACATATGGGAGCTTAATAAGATGCTGCTAAACAACAATAGGTCAAAGAGGAAATCAAAATACCTTGAGAGAAATGAAAATGGAAACACAACATTCCAAAATCTATGTGACTCACAAAAGCAGTTCTAAGAGGGAAGTTTGTAGTGAAACAGGTCTACCTTAGGAAACCAGATAAATGCGAAGTAAACAATCTAACATTACACATAAAACTAGAAAAAGAGTGGGCACTCTCTGTCCCCCTTCTGATGTCTATGTCAGAAGCTTTCTCTGTCCCTTTTCTTTCTTTAATAAAAGTGCTACACAAAAGCTCTTGAGTGATCAAGAATGGTCCCTGGTCCTGAAGCTAAATCTTCTTCAGATATCATCAATCTGACATCATTTACCATAAGCTATTATCTTGGGGGCTCATCCAGGATTTTCAGGACAAGGTAAGAACACTCAAGAGCTCTAGCCTCACTGCTTTCTCAGTATAAACATTTTCTGCTTTACTTTACTAACGCTATGGTGTGCGTGTGTGAATGAATGACACGTTCTGTGCAAAGCAAGTGATGAGCCCTGCTCTGTGATTTCGAGGTGCCCCGTAATGACTTAAGGGAGCTCCAAAAAGGGGAGCCTTGTTGGGGTTTATACCGACCTGCCATTCAAGAGGCACTCAACGTCCCTGTGAGGGGAGCAGCCAGAAATGGGCAAAGGGTGTGGAGTGAGCTTTCCTTTCTCAGTCAGTTTTTTTCTGGTCTCTTTGACCATTCCATAACTGCCTGGGGAATTAGAACTACTAACCTGATCTGTCAGATCATAGACTTTCAAGGGCATTGTGATTCATGCCATTACTATGTACTTTTACTTAAACCCCAAGTATGGAAGCGCCTAGCCTTACTAGGAGGCAAAAGTTACAAGAGCTTCTTTGGGAGCAAGCCAGAGCTCTAACTCCAGGAATGTCTCTCAGGCTAGAGGTCACTCACTTGACTGCCTGCCTCAGGGCCCAAAGTCCTAAAAGTGAGTCTTTGTCATGGCTGTGCCTCCTATCTATGTGGATAAAGCACTGCTGGTGACTATGAGGTTTTTGAGGACATCAGTTGGGAATTGCAGGATCTGTTCAGATTGGAAGTGCAATGGGCTTCTTTCTTTGGTAGTGCTAGCTATTAGCAGACCAGAGAAAGCTCTCCAATGGCTTCTGTCTCAATTCCCTAGATATTCCTTTTATGGAATCTGTGGAAAGGAACTGGAAGGATTGGAACTAGAATCTTGAGGATAAAAATCACTTTTTTCCTCCCTGGCCAGCCCTCTACCACCTTTGCTATCACATATACTGGCGTGGTGACACTTAGAAGGGACATCTTGGGTGTTGCTCATCTCTTTATGTCTCACTGCTTCTACTGCTATCAGTAGTACTGTACTATCAGGACTGTACTCAGGAATGTACATGGGCACACGTAAGATGGATGCTTCCTCTAGTAGTCCTAGCTTGGGAAACATTCTGGGAAACTACTCCGGCAAATCCAACAAAGGTCTTGGTGGTAAGGAACTAGAAATCAATCTGGGATGTCATCAGGTCTACCGCTGGTGCATCTCCATGCCATCTTGGTGGTAGAACTGGGAGGGATGAGTAAAATGCCTGCATCAGTAAGGAACAGACTAAGTCTGACCAGGGAAGGAAAGCTTCAGTGGAAAGTCTGTTTGCACACGCATCTAGAGGAGGGAGGGACGCCTCTGGTGGAAAGAAGCCATGGCCTTGGATGCTGCTTTTTTCTTTGTTAGAGATGGGAGCTAACAGTTCCAGAACAACTCCTTTAAAATGTAGTTAAAAAACTTGGGACAAGTTTGATCCCCAGAGTTTAAAAAATACACGCCTGATCTTCTGTGATACTGAATGGCCACAGTATCCTTTGGAGAATGGGGAAAACTGGCAGTTTAAAGGGACTCTCAGTTATGATACTGCTTTACAACTAGACCAGTTCTGTAGAAAACAAAGGAAATGGGTAGAAGTGATATATGTGTTGCTCTTTATCTCTCTGCGAGACATGCCCAACTTATGTCCTAAGGGTGCAGATTTGAGTGTGAAGCCTTCAGCTGTCTCCTGTTTTCTTACTTTGCTCCTGTATCTGGGGCTCCAAACTGAACAGGCTGAGAATCAGGGTACCCTTCCAGGAGGGGCTGCCTCAGTCTCAGTAGAAATTCCAACAGTCTCAATTGTGGTTGAGACCCTAGAAGATCCAAAAAGTACATAGAAGGCTTTATGGGACTAACTTTACTTTATGACTTTACTTGGAGAGATGTAATGTATGTCTTGGGACAGGAGTTGACTCCTGATTCAAAAACTTGAATTTTGGGGGAAGCCACTACTTTTGGAGATGAATGGCTTGAAGGCAAGGGGCAAGAGGGAACATGAAATAGCCCTCCTTCCTACTGGGAGCCAAGCAGTTCTGATAACAGAGCCTCTTTGCTGGATGTATTCTTAAAGGACTCAAACTAGTGCAAAGACTTTAGACTATGCTAAGTTGACTGAGATAGAATAGGAAGAGAAGCAAACTCCTGGTAAATTCCTAGAATGACTACAGGGGGCTCTCTGCAAGTTTACTGATGTTGATCTCAAAATTACAGAGGGAGAAATGATCTTAAAAGATAGTTTTTTCACTCGATCAGCTCCAGGTATCTGCTGTAAGTTACAAAAACAGGCGTTTGGACCTAATCAGTCTTTAGAAAAACTTTTGCAGTGTCTCAGATGGTATTACGGTAGAGAATATGAGGAGGAAAATAAGAGGTAAAAAAGAACCAGGCAAAAGACTAAAGCCCCAGCATGGCTGTTAGATCCACTCTGAAACAGCCTGAGGAAAAATGCCCAGAAGGACCCAGGTGAAAAAGGGTGGACTTGTTATTACTGTGAGAAGAGCAGCATCTCAAGCGGGATTGCCCTCAGTCATCTAAGCCACCCCAGCTGCATGTCCAGTCTGTAAAGGACCATACCAGAGAAGAGACTGCCCTCTGAGGTGTAGGCCCCAGGGATTGGACTCTTAAGACAATCAGGACTGTAGGTGCCTGGGGGTCCCCACACAAGCTCCCATCCTAATTACACCCGAGGAACCCTGGGTATTAATAACTGTGGGGGGCCAATCAGTCAATTTCTTTTGGACACTGGGGCAACTTTCTCTGTGCTCACTGAAGCCCCTGGTCCGCTTTCTTCCTGATCCACTTTCCTCCTGATCCACTACTATAATGGGACTGTCCATATGAGCCAGACGTTATTATTTTAGTTGTCCTTTATTCTGCAACTAGGACTCTGCTATTTTCTTGAGTTTCTAATCATGCCAGAGTCTCCTTCACCCCTCCTGGGGAGGGATATACTGAACAAGGTCCAGGCCTGTTTTCATGAATATGGACGCTGCTCTTTCTCTCCCATTAATTGAACAAAATATAATCCTAAATTGTGGGCTGATAGAAAAACTGAGGGTTGAACACAAAATGCTATTCCTGCTGTTATCAAGCTCAAAGATCCTCACCTATTTTCACATCAAAAGCAGTACCCACTAACTCCTGAGGTTAAGGAAGGGTTAAAATCCATCATTTTAAGATTTAAAGGAACAGAGGCTATTAATTCCCTATTAATTCCATGCAACACTCCTATTTTGGATGTAAAAATGTCAAGTGATAAATGGAGACTAATTCAAGATATACAAATAGTAAGTGCCTAATCCTTATACTTTATTGTCTGAAATTTCTAAATGAGCCAAATATGACTTTTAGACAATTTGAGAGGATTTGGGGGCATTACAGGCTACTGCCACATTTGGATTCCAGGTTATGGAGAACTTGCCTGGCCTTTAGATAAACTTATAACTGAAACTCAGCAGGCCCAAATCAACAAGCTGGTTAGGTTCCCAGAGACTTAAAAGGCTTTTAAGGCTCTCCAAACTGCTCTCTTGCACGCTTCTGTTTTGAGCTTGCCCACAGGATCAGAATTTAGTTTGCTCCTTAGTAAAAAAAAAAAAAGCCTATGGCCACATTCCTTAACGGTAATTCCTACTATTGTTTTGCTAATGTCTAAAGCTACTATTGATTTTGACTAATGGGCAAATATCTTACTGTACTGACTTCTCATGATGTGAGTGAGATCTTAAACTCTAAAGCTCAGAGCAACAATGGCTCTGTCTTTAAAAATGCTGTAACTCAAGGGGTGTTGAAAATTCTAGGAATAAAATATCACTTACACAGTTCCTGGAGACCCCATCTTCAGAAAAAGTTGAAAAGGCTAATGGCATTATTAACAGGCATCTGTGTAGACTAACTCAGGAACCACAAGACAGTTGGTTTAAATTCTACCCATAGCTTTAATGAGGGCTCGAATTGCCCCGAAAAAGGAAGGACTGTTCCCATTTGAATGTACCTATGGAACACCCTTCTTACACACAGACATTGTTATAGACACTGAAGCCTTAAAATTAACCATGTGACTCAGTTTTCAGCTCTACAACCTCCTCATCAATTGAAGGTTTCCCATGGTGGGTTTCTCCAAAAGGACTTTCTTCAAGTCTTCACCAACAACAATTGTATGTGATGCCTCTTCTTGATCTGATGACATCTAGCAATCCTAAGATGAACTGATGTAACTATGGACATAATGTACTTTTAATTTTGATTATGTTTTAGCTTGGTTTAATGACTATTTTGCCTTACATCTGTAACTGTATAACAGGGTTTGTTTCTAACTTTCTGAAAGCTTTTAGGTTACAAATGGTTGTCCAGGCTCCTACAAGTGCCAGAGCCTTCCCCAACTATTACTTGGGGCCCATGGATCAGAGACCCTCAATATGAGGGTTAGGAGAATATGTTGCCTCAACAGTTTAGGGATGACACCCCTCAACAGCAGGAAGTAATTATAGAATGAAAAGGATGCCCCTTTCCCTTGGCAACATAATTCTCCAAAAGAAAAGGAGGGGATGAGAGAGTCAATTCCTAGGTAGGTTGATAAGAAGTCTGGGATCCCTAAGGAGGAGAAAGGGATCTGGGCTCATGAAGCAGAGATAGGGTTCTGGAATTCTCAAGGAGGAGGAAAGGACAAATGTATTTTTTTCCCTCTACATTCTTTAGTCTTCGTCACAGAAAATGTTTTTTTCCTTAAGCCTGGTACTGATGATTACACACAAACAACTCATTTTAAACTGTGTAGTAAAGATTATATAACAACAATACATCCTTCTTGAGGACAGTTTCTCCTTCGTGAAAAACTTGTGGCTAATCCTGTTATCTTAAAATGTAAATTATGGGAGTGGATCTAGTAAGATCTTTACAACCTTGAGACATTCTTTTGATTTATCATAACTAATTAAAAAATTATATAACTCCCTTGCTTAGACTAGCGAGGGGAGTACTCTCTGTCCCCCTTCCGATGTCTATGTCAGAAGCTTTCTCTGTCCCTTTTCTTACTTTAATAAAACTGCTACACACACACACACACACACACATCAAAAAACAAAACAACAACAAAGAAAAAAAAAACTAGAAAAAGAAGAACAAACAAAGCCCAAAGTTAGCAGAAGGAAGGAAATAATAAAGATCAGAGACTAAATAAACAATAGAGGCTAAAAGGGCAATAGAAAAGATTAGTGAACATAAAAGCTAGTTCTTTGAAAAGATAATCAGATTTGATAAACTCTAGCCAGACTCATCAGAAAAAAAGAAAGTGCAAATAAATAAAATCAGAAATGGAAGAGGCACATTACAATTGATATCACAGAATTTCAAAGAATCATGAGAGACTACAGTGAATAATCATACACCCATAAATTAAACACCTAGTGGGAAATGGATAAATTCATAGAAACACACATACCAAGATTGAATCAGGAAGAAACAGATAATCTGAAGATGGAACGCTAGTAGTGAAATAGAACCAGGAATCAAAACTCCGCAAAACCAAAAATCCTGGACCAGATGGCCTCACAAGTGAATTCTACCAAATATTTAAAAAAGAACTAATGCCTGGCCTTTCCAAACATGTCTAAAGGAACACTTTCAAACTTATTCTATGATGCATTACCCTTATACCCAAATTAGAAAAAAAAATTCAAAAGAAAAGAATAATTAAGGTCAATATTTTTGATGAGCCTAGCTGCAAAAATCCTCAACAGAATATTCAGTTCAGTTCAGTTGCTCAGTCATGTCCAACTCTTTCTGACCCCATGGACTGCAGCATGCCACGATTCCCTGTCCATCACCAATGCCTGGAGCTTGCTCAAACTCATGTCCATTGAGTTGGTGATGCTGCCATCCCACCATCTCATCCTCTGTCATCCCCTTCTCCTCCTGCCTTCAATCTTACCCAGCTTCAGGGTCTTTTCTAATGAGTCAGTTGTTCGCATCAGGTGACCAAAGTATTTGAGCCTCCACTTCAGCATCAGCCCTTCCAATGAATTTTCAGGACTGATTTCCTTTAGGATGGACTGGTTGGATCTCCTTGTAGTCCAAAGGACTCTCAAGAGTCTTCTCCAACACCACAATTCAAAAGCATCAGTTCTTTGGTGCTCATCTTTCTTTGCCAACTCTCACATCCATACATGACTACTGGAAAAATCACAGCTTTGACTGGACAGACCTTTGTTGGCCAAGTAATGTCACTGCTTTTTAATAATGCTGTGTAGGGGGTCATAGCTTTTTTTCCAAGGAGCAAGTGTCTTTTAATTTCATGGCTGCAGTCACCATCTGCAGTGATTTTGGAGCCCATGAAAACAAAGTCTGTCACTGTTTCCATTGCTTCCCCATCTATTCACTATGAAGTGATGGGAGTAGATGCCATGATCTTTGTTTTTTAAATGTTTGTTTTAAGATGCTTTTTCACTCTCCTCTTTCACATTCATCAAGAGGCTCTTTAGTTCTTCTTGGCTTTCTGCCATCAGGGTGGTGTCATCTGCATATCTGAGGTTATTAATATTTCTCCTGGCAATCTTGACTCCAGCTTGAGCTTCATCCAACTGGGAATTTCCCATGATGTACTCTGCATATAAGCTAAATAAGTAGTGGGACATACAGCCTTGATGTATTCCTTTCCCAATTTGGAACCAGTCTCTTGTTCCATGTCCAGTTCTAACTGTTGCTTCTTGACCTGCCTACAGGTTTCTCAGGAGACAGGTAAGGTGGTCTGGTATTCCCATCTGTTTCAGAATTTTCCACAGTTTGTGGTGATACACACAGTCAAAGGCTTTGGTGTAGTCAATGAAACAGAAGTAGATGTTTTTCTGGAATTCTCTTGCTTTTTCTATGATCCAACAGATGTTGGCAATTTGATCTCTGGTCCCTCTGCCTTTTCTAAATCCAGCTTGAACATCTGGAAGTTCGCAGTTCATGTACTGTCAAAGCCTGGCTTGGAAAACTTTGAGCATTACTTTGCTAGCATGTGAGAAGAGTGCAGTTGTATGGTAGTTTGAACATTCTTTGGCATCGCCTTTCTTGGGATTGGAATGAAAACTGACTTTTTCCAGTCCTGTGGCCACTGCAGAGTTTTCCAAATTTGCTGGTATGTTGAGTTTGGCACTTTAACAGCATCATCTTTTTGGATTTGAAATTGCTCAGCTGGAATTCCATCACTTCCACTAGTTTTATTTGTAGTGATGCTTCCTAAGGCCCATTTGACTTCACATTCCAGGATGTCTGGTTCTAGGTGAGTAATCATGTCATCGTGATTATCTGGGTCATTAAGATCTTTTTTGTATAGTTCTTCTGTGTATTCTTGCCACCTCTTATTCATATCTTCTGCTTTTGTTAGGTCCATACGATTTCTGTCCTTTATTGTGCCCATCTTTGCATGAAATTGAATTCAGTAATACATTATAACAATTATAATCTATGAATAAGCCAAATTTATTCTGGGGATGCAAAGCTGGTTCAGTGTCTGCAAATCCATCTATGTGATACATGGCATTAACAAATTAAAAATAAAAATCATATGATTTTTTTAAGTTATAAAAAAAAATGTTTTGACTGAATTCAACATCCATTTATGATAAAAACTCAGAGTGAATATAGAGGGAACACACTTAATTGTAATAAAGCCCCTACAGGAGAAGCTGTCATCATTCTCAATGGTGAAACCCTTAAAGTATTTCCTCTCAAATCAGGAACAACACAAGGATTCCCACTCTCTCCACTTTTATTCAGCATAGTACTGGAAGTTCCAGCCACACAAGCAAAGAAAAAGAAGCGTGGTACTGGCACAAAAGCAGACATAGATCAATGGAACTGAAGAGACAGCTTAGATACTTACCACACTTAGTAGGTAATTAATATACAACAAAAGAAGCTAGAATACAAAATGTAGAAAAGACACCCTCTTCAATCAATGGTATTGGGAAAACTGGACAGTTACATACAAAAGAATCAAACTGGATGCCTTTATCACACCACATATAAAATAAATTCAACATGGATTAAGGATTTAAATGTAAGAACCAGAACTATAAAAATTCTAGAAGTAATCATGGATGTGTGCTCTTTGACATTAGTCTTGTTGATATTTTTTTGGTTATGCATTGTTAGGCAAGGGAAACAAAAGCAAAAATAAAGGAATGTGACCTGATCAAATGTAAAAGCTTTTGCACAGTGAAGGTAACTATCAACAAAACAAAATGCCTGCCTGCTGAATAGAATATATTTGCAAATGATGCATCTGACAAGGAGTTAGTGTTCAAAATACACAAAGAACTCATACACTTCAATAACCAAAAGAAAACCCTAATTAAAAAATGGACAGGAGGTTCAAATAGATATTTTTCCAAAGAAGACAAAAGTTGGCCAATAGGCACATGGAAAGATGGTCAAAACACTAATTATCAGGAAAATACAAATAAAAACACTAAAGGGTTTTACCTCACACCAGTTAGAATGGCTATTATAAGAAAGAGAAGAAAACAAGTTTTGGGAGGATGTGGAAATAAGGGAACACATATGCACTGTTGGTAGGAATGTAAATTGAAATGGTCGCTATGGCAAACAGTATAGCTGCTAAGTCACTTCAGTCGTGTCCGACTCTGTGCGACCCCATAGATGACAGCCCACCAGGCTTCCCCATCCCTGGGATTCTCCAGGCAAGAACACTGGAGTGGGTTGCCATTTCCTTCTCCAATACATGAAAGTGAAAAGGGAAAGTGAAGTGGCTTAGTCGTGTCCAACTCCGTGCGACCCCATGGATTGCTGCCTACCAGGCTCCTCCATCCATGGGATTTTCCAGGCAAGAGCACTGGAGTGGGGTGCCATCGCCTTCTCCAGTGGCAAACAGTATAGAGGTTCCTCAAAAAGTTAAAAATAGAACTACTATATGATCTGGGACTTAACTCGGTAATTCTCTCTAGAAAACTTCTGGGTGTTTATCTGAAGAAAAGAAACTTATTCAAAAAGATATATGCACCCTTATGTTCATTGTAGCGTTGTTTACAAAAGGTAAGATATGAAAACCACCTAAGTGTCCACTGATAGACGAAAGCATAAAAAAGAAGTGGAATACACACACACACACAATGAAATATTACTTTGCCGTATAAAAGAATGAAATTGTGCCATTTATGACAGCATGGATAGTCCTAGAAGATATTATGCTAAGAGAAGAATGTCAGACAAAGACAAATATTATATAATTTACTTCATATTTAGAATTAAAACAATTTTAGAGCAAACAAAGTAAAACAGAAACAAATTCATAGATACAGAGAAGAAATTGGTGGTCCTCAGGGAGGAAGAAGTAAAAGGATGAATGAAATAGTAAAAGGGATTAAGAAATATAAACTTCAGATATAAATGTAATAAGTCACAAGGATATAATATACAGCATAAGGAATAGAGTCAATAACATTTCAATAACTGTATGATGACAGATGATTCCTAGGTTTATTATGGCAATCAATTTGTAATGCATGTAAATGGTGAATCACCATTTTGTACGCCTGAAACTAATATAATACGTGTCAACAGTTAATATATTTTCATAAAGATAAATGTAGAAAAAGTGTACGATCTCTGCACACCCTGTTTAGGTGACTCTCTGTAGACACGTGTGTAGTGTGAACTGGGATGAACACTGGAATCTACCTCTGTCACTAGTTTTGTGACTTAGACTGGTTGACTAACCTTTCCGAACCCCAGTGCCCTCATTTGGAAAGATGTGGTATGACCCTGAATTTCTTCAGAGTTGTGGTTATGAAAATAATTCGAATGGTTTTGAAATTAGTTGGTAATCTGTGCATACTGTCACTCAGGCCATTTTATCAGTTCCCTCTCCTTCAAATCCCAAATGGGTTTCAGTGCAAGGAGCATATCTTAGTCATCTTTATTTACTTATTTTATAGCAATATGTCTGCGCCATAATATGGGCTTGTAAATGTTTGCTGAATGAATTGACTGTTTCTTTTCTTTTTCAGCTCTACAATGCTTTCCCCTCTTTACTACATTATCTCCCAGGGAGTCATAACACATTATTTAAAAACATGACTGAGCAAAGAAAGTTTATTTTGGAGAAAATAAAGGAACACCAAGAATCCCTGGACCTCAATAATCCTCAAGACTTTATTGATTACTTCCTGATTAAAATGGAAAAGGTAAAATGGGATCCAGACTTGCTACTTCATCTTTGTAGGTGGAGTGATGTAATACATGGAATAGCTTTGTTCTTATCAGTGGAATTGGTTTATTAAAACAAATGCTCCTTCTTAAAGATATATTCATTGCTTGTGCAACCTATTGTTGTGCAAACCATACTGGATGTCTTGAATTATTTCTGCATTGTCACTGAAAATTGCTTGGAAGTGTTTATATTTACCATGTTAAAGCTGGTTCTTTATTTGAGAACAGATTGAAACACACGCACACATTCAAGATAAGTGATAGATGGTATATTCTCTTTCATTAAATAAATTCCATGAATGGGTGATGTAAGAAATGAGAGAAGGCAGAAATGGATGGGAATCTAGAAAGGCTTACTCTTGGAAAGACAGTAGAAAACAGATGAAGTAGGTTTTGAGGATTAGCAGAGATGACAAAACTGGTTCAGGGAAAGATAAGTGCAGTGATGAAGTGTGTGGAATTTTTAAAGAGATTGTCTTGATAGAAACTGAGGAACTGTTGTGGGTTTAATGACTGATGAATTTGGGAATAGTGTTTCAGTTTGAGGATAGGTGGTTCTGAAGGCCTGAGTGAGAAATTCAGATATGATGAAATTGACAATAGATGCCTGAACTGATGGTGAGTAGCAGTGATGACTTGATAAGAGTCAGGTTAGACAGAAATTACTGAAGAACTGATATACTCCAGTGGGTGAGAAAGTGAGGAATCAGAAAGGACTTGGAAGTTTAACTCTGGTTATATTTTAATTGAAGAAATTCTAACAATACATCTAACTTTACCTTCATCTGTAACATTCTCTAATGTTTGGCTTAATTTGTCAAATAAGTAAACTTAAACAATTATGTTGTTTTATGGAATTATTGTAAGTTACTTGTAAGTTGCTTTTACTTATCATGTAATCCTAATACATCATTGCCAGGAGAAACACAATAAACAGTCTGAGTTTACCATGGACAACTTGATCACCACTATATGGGATGTGCTTACTGCTGGAATAGAGACAACAAGCCTCACTCTGAGATATGGACTGCTGCTCCTGCTGAAGCACCCAGAGGTCACAGGTAGTATCACAGATGATGGACAGGATGAAATTCTGGTTAGAAATTGGCAGGCAACACTGATGACTTTTCTACTCTTCATCTGCCTAGAAGATGTACAAGAAAAACTTCTATCCTTAGTACATATTCCTATCATTGTATGAATTGCATTCAAATTAGAGTATAATAAAACAGGAGAATAAAATGTTTAACCAGTAGCAGAATTATGGAGGGCAGAGGTCACTGTCCTCCCTACTGTGGTGGAGTATCCTTGATTTGCATCAGGTCAGGTGCAGTAGGGCTGCCATGGTGCCTCAGACGGTGAAGAATCTTCTCTACAATGACATTGCTTGATAAGCCTTCCAAGTCCACATAAATGTACTTTTGTCAAAAGTTAATTCTACTCAGATGCATTTGCAATGGAAGGATTGACACAACAAAATCACAATCTTTCTTCATCAAAAAACCTCACTCTTTAAATTAAAAAGTTATACACAAAAATTCTGTTCAAATACACCCTTTTGGCCAAACAAAATTTCCTGAAAAATGTAATTTCTCATCCTCCTTTTTTTCTTTATTCAGTCCTCATCTAAGAGAATATTTCCTTTACTCTATCATGCTTTGTGCTTTGACCTATTAAGACACTTTTATTTTTATTTTTTTTGAGTTTAATTGTCTTATAATGTTGTATTAGTTTCTGCTGTACAAAAAAGTGAACTAGTTATATGTATATATATTTACGGGCTTCCCAGGGGGTGTTAGTGGTAAAGAACTCACCTGCCAATGTGCATGTGAGACATAAGAGATGTGGGTTCATTCCCTAGGTTGAGAAGATCCCCTGGAACAGGGCATGGCAACCCACTCCATTATTCTTGCCTGGAGAATCTCATGGACAGAGGAGCCTGGTGGGCACAGTCCAAAGGGTCGCATAATATCTTCTAGGACTTTCCATGCTGTCATAAGTTGACTAAAGCAACTTAGCACGTATGCATATAGATTTGTAACTGTTATATCTTTTTGTTGGTTGATTCTTTCATCATTATGTAATGTCCTTCTTTTTTCTCTTGTTCCATACAGTCTTTGTTTTAAAGTCTATTTTGTCTAAGAATTGTTTCCTCAACTTTCTTATTCTTCCATTTGTATTCAATACATTTTTCTTGTGGAGCAGCTGCTGGGCGATGGTGGGTGGGGTTGAGTCATGTGGCAGCTGGTTATGAAAGCCCATGGGGTCCAGTCTAGTGCTGGCCCTCTGGTGGTTAGAGCTGGGTCCAGGGCCTCTTCCTGAGATGGCTGGCAGAGAGTTCTGGGGCTTCCTAGAATTGGGTGTCAGTTTGCTGTTGGGTGAGCCTGAGACCCAAGATGTCTTCTAGTGGTGCTGACCTGCTGTTGAGTAGGCTGGATCTTGACATGGTTGGCTGCAGGACTGCTGTGGTCCTGGGGCTGAGGTTGGCCTGCTAGTTGGTGGATCAGGCCCCAGGAGTCTTGAGGATAGTACCTGCCTTCTGGTATATGAGGCCACATCCTGGCTTCTCTGGCTGCAGGGTCTGGGGTATCTTGTTGGGGAGAGCCAGATCCTGTGTTCTCTGGCTGTAAGACCTTAGGTGTCCTGGAATTGGAGTTGGCCTGCCCGTTGTCTAGATGGGGGCCCAGGGAGACCAGGGGTTGGTGTCTCCCAATGGTTGAGAGGAGTTGGGTCCAGGGACAGCTGGGGGTCAGGGCTGCTATAGTAACTGGCATGCTGGTGGGTAGGACTGTGTCCCAGCCCAGCTAGCTACTTGGGCTCCCACATCCAAGAACGGGTGATAACTGGCTGATGAGAAGGGCCAAGGTCTGGCACTAATAAGCCACAGGGAAGATTCTAAAATTGCACTTACTATCATCTGTGTCCATGTGTTGGGATGAGCTCTCCAAAGTAGCTGCTACCAGCATATGTGTTCTGGAGGTGAGCCCCAACTGTCCTGTGCCTCTCTGGGAGCCTGTCCAAGATCAATAAATGGGTCTGACCCAGGCTCCTTTCAAATTACTGCTCCTGCTTCTGGGTCCCAGAGTGGGTGAGATTTTGTATACACTCTTTAAGAGTGGAGTCTCTACTTCCCACAGCTCACTAGATCATCTGAAATAAGCCCTGTTGGCCTGCAAAGCCAAGTGCTCTGGGGGCTCATCTTCCTGGTGCAGCATTCCTGAGTTAGGGAGCCCAGTGATGGGTTCAGACCCCTCACTCCTTGAGGAGAACCTCTGTAATTGTAATTATCCTGTTCATGGGTCTCCTACCTGAGGGTAAGGTCTTAACTGTGCTATGTTTCTGCTTCTCCTATGCATTCATGATTCCATCCTTAGATCTTTAGTTGTTGAAGAACTTTCTCTTAGACTTCAGGTTGTTCTTATTGATAGTTGCTCTGTAAATCATTGTATTAATCGTTTTGTAATGCTTGTGGGAGGAGGTGATCTCAGAGTCTTTCTACTCGGTCATCTTGAGTATTCTCCCTTAACTTACTTATTATTCCTATGTGTTGAGTCAACCAAGCATCTTGTTCAGTTGGTCCATTTATTAAGTATTTACTGCATGGAGTACTTCTACTCTCTTAGAACTTTCATAAAATAAAACTGACATAAACAAAATGGTTAAACTGTACGATGTGAGCCTTTGAGATCCCACATCCCTGAGTTTGTTTTAAAAAAATACACGAAGGAGAGAATCAGAATTGAGAAATGAATTTCATGATGTAACTGTGCTTTATATGTATGTGTATTTAAGTCTCTAATGAAATTCCAATTTGTCCATGACACTGAAATTCTTTTTCATTTTTTCCCTTGTAGAGAAACACGTGTAATTTTTCCTTCTCTCCATATCCTACCACAATGTAATCATGATTAAGAAGATAAAATATCTTTATCACTTGACACAAATTCTGATTTCTACCTTGCCAGCTAAAGTCCAGGAAGAAATTAACCATGTGGTTGGCAGAAACCGGAGTCCATGCATGGAGGACAGGAGCCGCATGCCCTACACAGATGCTGTGATCCACGAGATCCAGAGATTCATTGACCTTGTCCCCAACAACCTACCCCATGCTGCAGCTCAGGACATTAAATTCAGAGAATATCTCATTCCCAAGGTGAGAGGTATTTCATCTATACTCCTCATTAAGACTCTTAGGTTCAACTATCACAGAAGTAGATGTATAGATTGCCTAATTGTCTACAGTATTACAAAGTCATGTCTCAGATATTTCACCCTCAGACCACATACTCCTTTCCTTTTAATTTGTAGATAGAATTTAATAAATATAATAGTGCTTAGACTCCCACAGGATTCTTAGTACATTGTTAGTCCCATATTCTGCCTGTTCATTAGGCTACTCTTCTGTCCACTCCCTATTTTCCAGTGTATGTTTTATTACTGTTACCACTTAACCAGTAAGTGCCTCTCTATCTGTTTCACTTGTCAAAAGTCCAATGCAACAGTTTTCTTCCTCCCTACCTGCATTTGAGCTACTGATCTCTTCTGGAAGACCATGCAGCCCATCAGGATCATATTATTGTGACCAACTCAATCAGTTCAGTTCAGTTCAGTCACTCAGTTATGTCCGACTCTTTGCGATTCCATGGACTGCAGCATGCCAGGCCTCCCTGTCCCTCACCAAGTCCTGGAATCCACTCAAACCCATGTCCATCGAGTAGGTGAAGCCATTCAACCATTTCATCCTCTATTGTCCCCTTCTCCTCCTGCCTTCAATCTTTCCTAGCATCAGGGTCTTCTCGAATTAGTCGGTTCTTCGCATCAGGTGGCCAAAGTATTGGAGTTTCAGCTTCAACATCAGTCCTTCCAATGAATATTCAGGACTGATCTCCTTTAGAATGGACTGGTTGGATCTCCTTGCTATCCAGGTGACCCTCAAGAGTCTTCTCCAACAACAGAATTCAAAATCATCATTTCTTCAGCACTCAGCTTTCTTTATAGTCCAACTCTTACATCCATACATGACTACTGGAAAAACCATAGCCTTGACTAGACGGACCTTTGTTGGCAAAGTAATGTCTCTACTTTTTAATATGCTGTCTAGGTTGGTCATAACTTTCCTTCCAAGGAGTAAACGTTTTTTTATTTCATGGCTGCAGTCACCATCTGCAGTGATTTTGGAGCCCAGAAAAATAAAGTCCCCATCTATTTGCCATGAAGTGATGGGACCGCATGCCATGATCTTAGTTTTCTGAATGTTGAGTTTTAAGCCAACTTTTTCACTCTCCTGTTTCACTTTCACCAAGAGGCTCTTTAGTTCTTTTTCACTTTCTGCCATAAGGGTGGTGTCATCTGCATATCTGAGGTTATTGATATTTCTCATGGCAATCTTGGATTGCTAGGCTTTATCCAGCCTGGCATTTCTCATGATGTACTCTGCATAGAAGTTAAATAAGCAGGGTGACAATATACAGCCTTGATGTACTCCTTTTCCTATTTGAAACCAGTCTGTTGTTCCATGTCCAGTTCTAACTGTTGCTTCCTGACCTGCATACACGTTTCTCAAGATGCAGGTAAGGTGGTCTGGTATTTGCATCTTTTTCAGAATTTTCCACAGCTTATTGTGATCTGCACAGTCAAAGTCTTTGGCATAGTCAATAAAGCAGAAATAGATGTTTTTCTGGAACTCTCTTGCTTTTTTGATGATCTGGCAGATGTTGGCAATTTGATCTCTGATTCCTCTGCCTTTCCTAAAACCAGCTTGAATGACTGGAAGTTCACAGTTCACATATTGCTGAAGCCTGGCTTAGAGAATTTTGAGCATTACTTTATTAGCATGTGAGATGAGTGCAATTGTGTGGTAGTTTGAGCATTCTTTGGCATTGTCTTTCTTAGGGACTTTATTCAATGTTCTTGTTTCATAACTGAACTCATCTTGCTCCTACAAGCACACCAACTATTTTCAGCTCTGAATTCTTCCCTTCCAGTTCTTCACCATGGACTTTTCCCCAAATGATCTAGTCTTCCACAGAGAAATTCAGAATCCATTTTAGGGAACTCCCTCAACTCCCTTCCACTAGATTTACAAGTTATCTACATTCACACCCCTTTATTTTCCTTTTCATTTTGTTGTTGTGGAAGAAGGGCTTTCCTTTTATTTAAAGTAAATCTTTCCACTTGTGTCATGGATCCCTTTCCTCTCACTTTTTCAGGGTTCCTCTTCAAATAATCATTTCTTCTTCTTCTTCTTCTTTTTTTTAAATTCTCTCCTTCTCTGTTGGCTCCTTTCCATTAGCATTTAAACATACCCAATTCTCTTGCGTCTTAAGAAAAATTTTCCCAAACCCTGACTCCTTCTGTTCAATATAAGTGGTGATTCTGGTCTTGTTACTGATCTTAAAGGAAAAGTTTTCACCTTTTCACTGTTGAGTATCATATTGACTGTTGGGTTGTCATATATAGCTTGTATTACATTGAGGTACCTTCTCTCTATACCACTTTGTTGATAATTTTTATGATAAATGAATGTTGAATTTTATCAAATGCTTTTTTTTTCTGAATCAACTGAGAGGATTCTATGATTTTTATTCCCCATTTTGTTAACGAGTTCTATCACACCAGTTGATTTACACATGTTGAACCATCCTTGCATCCCTGGAATAAATCCAGCTTGCTCATAAATCCACCTGTTACTGTATTCTTCAGTTCAGTTTGCTAATATTTTGTTGAGGATTTTTGCATCTATGTTTATCAGGGATTGTCGTTTTTCAGTCCCTAAGTCGTGTCTGACTCTTTTCATCCCCATGGACTGCAGTACGTCAGGCTTCCTTGATTTTCACCATCTCCCAGAATTTGCTCAAATTCATGTCCATTAAGTTGGTGATACTGTCTAACCATCTCATCCTTTGCTGCCCTCTTCTCCTTTTGCCTTCAGTCTTTCCGAGCATCAGTTTCTTTTCCAATGAGTTGATTCTTTGAATTACGTGGCCAAAGTATTGGAGCTTCAGCTTCAACATCAGTCTTTCCAATGAATGTTCAGGGCTGACTTCCTTAAGGATTGACTGGTTTGATCTTGCAGTCCAAGGGACTCTTCAAGAATCTTCTCCAGCAGCACAATTTGGAGGCATCAATTTTTTGGCACTCAGCCTTCTTTATGGTCCAACTCTCACATCCATACATAATTAACTGGAAAAACCATAGCTTTGACTGTATGGACCTTTGTTGGCAACGTGATGTCTCTGCTCTTTAATATGCTGCCTAGGTTTATTGTAGCTTTTCTTCCAAGGAGCAAGCGTTTTTTAATTTCATGGCTGTGGTCACTGTCTGCAGTGAGTTACTTTGGAGCCCAAGAAAACAAAATCTGTCACTGTTTCCACTTTTCCCCCTTCTTTTAGCCATGCAGTGATGGGACCAGATATCAAGGATATTGGCCTATAATTTTCATTTCACGTAATATTCTTTTTGGTTATAATAGAAGGGTAATGTTGGCTTTTCAAAGTTAGTTTGCAAGTGGCCTTTCCTCTTGTATTTTTTGGAAGAGTTTGAGAATTGGTATCCATTTCTCTTTATATATTTGTTAGTATTAATCAGTGAAACTGTCTGGCCCGGTACTTTGTGTTTTGGGAGTGTATTGTGTGTTTTGGGATTGCCAGTTCAATCTGCTTACTCATGATTCATGTATTCAGATTTCTAATTCTTCATGATTCTTTCCTGATAGGTTGTAGGTTTCTAAGAATCTATTTTTTCTAAGTTCTCCAATTTGTTCCGGTATGGTTCATTGTATTAATAGTTTGTTATGATTGTATGTATTTGTCCAGTATCAGTTGTAATGTTTTCTCTTTTATTTCTGCTTATTTTAGTCTTATTTCTTCTTTTCTTGGTAAGTCTAGCTAAAGATTTTTCAGTTTTGTTTATGGCTTTAAAAAGCCAGCTCTTAGTCTCATTGGTTTTTTTTGTTTGTTTGTTTGTTTGTTTTGTTTTTCTTATTGGTCTCTGTTTCTTTTATTTACTTTATGATCTCTATTTCCTTCCTTCTGCCGACTTTGAGCTTTGTTTTTTTCTTCTTTTTCTAGCTCTTTAAGGTGTCAAGTTAGGTTGCTTGTTTGATATCATTCTCTTTTCTTTCTTTTTTTTTTTTAATTTTATTTTTAAACTTTACAATATTGTATTAGTTTTGCCAAATATCAAAATGAATCCGCCACAGGTATACATGTGTTCCCCATCCTGAACCCTCCTCCCTCCTCCCTCCCCATACCATCCCTCTTGGTCGTCCCAGTGCACTAGCCCCAAGCATCCAGTATCGTGTATCGAACCTGGACTGGCAACTCGTTTCTTACATGATATTTTACATGTTTCAATGTCATTCTCCCAAATCTTCCCACCCTCTCCCTCTCCCACAGAGTCCATAAGACTGTTCTATACATCAGTGTCTCTTTTGCTGTCTCGTACACCGGGTTATTGTTACCATCTTCCTAAATTCCATATATATGCGTTAGTATACTGTATTTATGTTTTTCCTTCTGGCTTACTTCACTCTGTATAATAGGCTCCAGTTTCATCCATCTCATTAGAACTGATTCAAATGTATTCTTTTTAATGGCTGAGTAATACTCCATATAGTGAAAATGAGTATACTACCCAAAGCAATTTATAGATTCAACGCAATCCCTATCAAGCTACCAACAGTATTCTTCACAGAGCTAGAACAAATAATTTCACAATTTGTATGGAAAAACAAAAAACCTCGAATAGCCAAAGCGATCTTGAGAAAGAAGAATGGAACTGGAGGAATCAACCTGCCTGACTTCAGGCTCTACTACAAAGCCACAGTTATCAAGACAGTATGGTACTGGCACAAAGACAGAAATATAGATCAATGGAGTAAAATAGAAAGCCCAGAGATAAATCCACGCACATATGGACACCTTATCTTTGACAAAGGAGGCAAGAATATACAATGGATTAAAGACAATCTCTTTAACAAGTGGTGCTGGGAAAACTGGTCAACCACTTGTAAAAGAATGAAACTAGACCACTTTCTAACACCATACACATTCTCTTTTCTTGATGTAGGCATTTATCACTGAACTTTTCTCTTAGAACTGCTTTTCCTGACATCACGAGTTTTGGTATGCCATGTTTACTTTTTTTTTTTTTTTGGTCTCAAGGTACTTTTTGGTTCTCTTTTGATTTATTCTGTGATCCTTTGATTGTTCAGTAGCATATTGTTTAATATCCACATGTCTGTATTTTCCAGTTTTCTTATAATTGAGTTCTCAATTTATAACATTTTGTTTGGAAATATACTTGATATGATTTCAGTCTTCTAAAACTTTTTAATATCCACATGTCTGTGTATTTTCCAGTTTTCTTATAATTGAGTTCTCAATTTATAACATTTTGTTTGGAAATATACTTGATATGATTTCAGTCTTCTAAAACTTCTTAATACTTGTTTTGGCCATAACATATGATCTATTCTAGATAATGTTTCATGTGTGTTTGGGGAGAACATGTTCTATTGCTTTTGGATGGATTGTCCTTATAGATCTATTAAGTGCATTCTGCTTTTTCAATTGGAATGTTTAGTTTATTGCAATTCAATATAATTACTGATATGGTGGGTTTATATTTGAAAATTCATCATTTGTGTTCTGCTTATCCACCAAGTTCATAATTCTACTCTTCCTCCTTTACTGTCTTCTATTGGGAATAACTGTACTTTTAAATAATTGTTTTTTTTGTTTGTCCCTCTTTTTTATATCTCTCTGCTGCTCATTTCCTGCCTTTCTATGGATTAGTAGATTTTTTCCAGGAGTATAAATATCTATTGTCATTGAACTATTTTTTAAATGATTTCTCTTGAGATTACAATATGTATTCTTAAATTTTTACAGTCTTCTTAAAATTAAACTATTAAATTTAAAAAATACAAGAACATTGCAATCATATATGACAATTTAACCTGTTCCTCTTCCTTTATCAGAGAAGGCAATGGGACCCCACTCCAGTACTCTTGCCTGGGAAATCCCATGGATGGAGGAGCCTGGAAGGCTGCAGTCCTGGGGTCGCTGAGGGTCAGACACTTCTGAGCGACTTCACTTTTCATTTTTCACTTTCATGCATTGGAGAAGGAAATGGCAATCACATGTATAATATCTATGTATATTATAAAGCTACCATCAGTGTTATAATTTTTGCTTTAAACAGGCAAACATCTCTTTAAGAGGCCACGTAGTGATACAGATTTTGTGGACCATGTAGTCTTAATCTGCCATTGTAGAATAAAGGCAGCCATAGTTAATACTTTAAGAAATAGGCAGGGAAATATTCCAATAAAACTTTGTTTACAACAGGTGGATATTTGGATATAGATTACTATGTTAACTGGGTATAAGTTTTTCCCTTTAGCACTTTAAATATTTCATTTTACTATTTTCTGATTTCCATTTTATTGATGAGTATTCAGCAGTCATTTGAATTCTTGTTCTTATGTAGGTAATGGGCCATTTTTCTTCGACTGCCTTCAAGTTTTCTCTGTGTATTTGACTATATTTTAACTACAATATATTTATGTTTAAGTCTGGTTTTGTTTTTATTTATTCTATTTGTCTACATTGTGCTGCTGCTGCTGCTAAGTCACTTCAGTCGTGTCCGACTCTGTGCGACCCCATAGATGGCAGCCCACCAGGCTCGCCCGTCCCTGGGATTCTCCAGGCAAGAACATTGGAGTGGGTTGCCATTTCCTTCTCCAATGCATGAAAGTGAAAAGTGAAAGTGAAGTCGCTCAGTCTACATTGTAGATGTCTACATTTTCTTCATTATTTTCTCAATTTTTTTTGCCCATCCTCTCTCAATTATTTTCTTTTTTTTTTTTTGGTACTCCAATCACCTTATTGTGTTGTTGAAAAGGTTCCTTAGGTTCTGGTTGCTTATTTGTTTTCAATTTTTTCCTTTTCTACAGACTGAAAAAAGTTTTATTGATTTATCTTCTATTTCACCAACTTTTTCTTTCAAACTATTGTAAAGTCTATTTAATAATTAATACAATCAACCATAAATTTTAGTTTTGGAATTTCCATTTGGGTTCTCTTTACAATTTATATTTTGATCATTCATTCATTAACATTTTACTTAATGTTGAGACATTTTTTCATTTCCTTGACTATAATAGCTATGATTATAAATTCAAAATTTGATTGTGATTCAAAATTCTTGTTTATTCCATTATCACTATTGTTATTTTAGTGTTACTGTTGTTCTTCTGTTTCTCTTGTGTATGGGTCACATTTTCTTGGTGTGTGTGTGTGTATGTATGTGTGTCTAATTATTTTGGATTTTTTGTCTACATATTTTTAATGATATATCATAGGGACTCGTGATTCATTTATATCCTTTGAGGAACATGAAGCTTTGTTCATTTGCTTGTTTTAGCAGGTCATTAACTATGCTGTTCTCAACTCAAAATTCTGAGTTTTAAATTTAGTTTTTTTTTAACTTTAGGGTAGTTATCTGGAATTTATTCCACATGTAATTCAGGGCTTATAGGATTTTCAGAGATTTGGGATATTTCATATAGGGAATTTAAGGGTCCTCTTCTCTGGCTCTTTCTTTTATGGAATTATCCACCGCCCCCCCCACCCCCAGCCCTGTTTTTTTTTGTTTGTTTGTTTCTGTGCAGTAGGTACAGCTGAATATTGTCATTGATTCTTTAAAGCAGTGAGACTTGGCTTATGGCCATGTTTTAGTCACTCAATATTTTGTTGTCTGAGACCTGTCCTCATGATAACATCATTAAAATGGAAAACTCACCCAGTATCTTTTTGTCTTCTCAAGTGTTTTCTACACTTCATGCTTTTGGCTGCCTTGCAGAATGTGTGTGTTTGTGTGTATTTCACAGTTTATAATTACTGTGTGTTGGAAAGTTCTTCCAATAGGGGCTTCTCAGCCGTTACTCTGTTGGTATGTCTCTAAATTCACTAACCTTTTCTTTTGCAGTCTCTAATGTTTTTAATTCAATCCAGTAAAAATTTCATTTCTTGAATTCCTATTTTTACTGTTTTGAATCTCTGTTGAGATTTCTCATTTATTCTTTTTTTGTTATTAATTATTCCTTTAAGAACTTAGATATACTTATGATGGATGGTTTGTAGTACTTGTGTAGTTCTTAGATAATTCTAATATCTAGGATAATATCGGTTCTAATATGGGTTCTAATATGGATTCTATTGGCTCTTTTTCCTTCAAATTTGGGTCACATTTACTTCATTTCACATTTATTTTTAATTTTCTGTTGTATAGTGAATGTTTTGAATGATGTCTTATGGGGAATCTGGATTACCCTTTCTTTAAGGGCACTGAATTTTATTTTGATAAGCAGCTAAGTTACTGACAGATGTCCTTTAGTGTCTTAAGCTTACTATAATTGTTTGTCATTGTGATTTAATTTCAATTTTTGATTTAATCTTAGGGCATGACCCTTAGTCCAGGGTGGGTTCATTAATCCAACAACTTAGAATTTGGGGGATCAATCATAACAGTAAATCTGAGTTGACAGGAAAGTTCTTTCCACTCTCACTGGGTTGGAACCTCAACTTCTCTATCACTGTACAGCATCTGGTATCCACTTTCAATTCTCACCTCCCCAGGAATCATACTCTAATTGGGGTCCTGAAGCTGCCCAACCCACAGACATGAATGTACAGAGAATAGTCTTGTATACTTTTGAGATCTTCCCTGTTTATAGATTATTCCTGACTTGTGTCCTTCCTCATGAGTTGCAGGCATCAGGTTTTGATCTCTGTCTCCTTAGCTCAGAAAGGGTCCCACTTTGCTCGGCTGCCACCTCCCTGCACTCTAGGAGGAAAGTGTTTTCAGAAGTATATTAGGAGTGAATATAGGACCTACCTAATTCTTCTTTATTAAAGAATCACAATCCTGGATTGCTTCTTGTTCAATGCTGGAAAGCTGTTACTTCGTGTTTTTTCCCCTGAGGATTTCAGAAAGTATTATTTAATTTGGCTGCACTGGGTCTTCATTGCTGCTTGTGGGTTTCTCTAGCTGTGATGAGCAGAGGCTAGTCTCTAGTGCAGTGCCTGGGCTTCTCATGGCAATGATTGTCTTCTTGCATCATGCAGGCTGTAGAGCATGTGGGCTCAGTAGTTGCAGTGCACGGACTTTGTTGCCCCGAGGCATGTGGGATGTTCTCGGATCAGGGATCAAACCCATGTCCTGTGGCAGGCAGATTCTTCACCACTGGATCACCAGGGAAGTCCTCCTGTCTGTTTTTATATATATTTCAGGTTTGTGAGGGCAACTCAAAAGCAGTTACTCTGTTATACCTTGAAGTATACGGTCCCATCTTCCTCAGTTGGGAAGATCCCCTGGAGAAGGAAATGGCAACCCACTCCAGTATTCTTGCCTGGGAAATCTCATGGACAGAGTGGCTTGGCAGGCTGCAGTCCTTGAGGTCACAAAGAGTCAGACACAACTCAGTGACTAAACTGCAACAGATGGTCCCATCATCCAGGATAAATTTTTTGGTCATTAATTAGCTTTATATGAAAGCCTTTGTACTGTGGCCATACTATCTTCCTGTACTTCATGCGCAGGGCACATCTCTATGCCCACCCAGGTCAGAAAATGAATCACAGGAGTTGCTGTGTCATAAGGAAGAGGTTTAGGAAAGACTGAAACTTCAGTTTCCCCTTTATTCCAATCAGTTCAGTTACTCATTCATGACCAACTCTTTGCGACCCCATGGACTGTAGCACGCCAGCCCTCCCTGTCCATCACCATCTCCTAGAGCTTGCTCAAACTCATGTCCATGGAGTCGGTGATGCCATCCAACCATCTCACCCTCTGTCATCCCCTTCTCCTACTGCCTTCAATTTTCCCAGCATCAGGGTCTTTTCGAATGAATCAGTTCTTTGCATCAGGTGGTCAAAGTATTGGAGCTTCAACATCAGTCCTTCCAATGAACTTTCAGGACTGATTTCCTTCAGAATCGACTGGTTTGACCTCCTTGCATTATAAGGGACTCTCAAGAGTCTTCTCCAAAACCACAGTTCAAGAGCATCAATTCTTCAGTGCTCAATGTTCCTTATGGTCCAACTCTATACTTGACTACTGGAAAAACCATAGCTTGAACTAGATGGACCTTTGTCAGCAATGTCTCTGCTTTTTAATATGTTGTTTAGGTTGATCATAGCTCTTCTTCCAAGGGCTAAGCATCTTAATTTCATGGCTGCAGTCACCATCTGCAGTGATTTTGGAGCCCAAGAAAACAAAGTCTGTCACTGTTTCCATTGTTTTCCCATCTATTTGCCATGAAGTGATCGAACTGGATGCCCTGATGTTAGTTTTTTAAATGTTGAGTTTTATGTCAGTTTTTTTCACCTTTCACTTTCGTCAAGAGGCTCTTTAGTTCCTCTTCATTTTCTGCCAGAAGGGTGGTGTCATCTGCATATCTGAGGTTTTTGATATTTCTCCAGGCAATCTTGATTCTTTTATTTATTTGCACACTTGGAAATGATTGTCTTTCAATTCATGATGTTTTGGAGTGAGAACTATATCATGTATTTGGAAAGGCTATACAGTATACCAGAAGGCATTCAGATGAATCTGAATTTAAATTTTGTCTCTGTATTATTGTGATCCCAAGATATTGTGAATAAAATTATTGTTATCATAATAGCAGCAAAATTTCTATTTATTGAGTGTTTTAGCTTGTGGTAATAACCTCTGTTTAAAAAGTATTTCTTATATTATCTCATTACATAATAAAATAATTGTTTATTTTTTTTTTTGTTTGCTTGTTTTTAGTTTAGTTTTTTTTTTTTTTTTTGGTGTGCTTAGCCACTTGTGGGATCTTAGTTCTCCCACCAGGGATAGATTGAACCCTAGCCACCAGGGAACTCCCTGTTTATATTTTACTTGTGATGAAAATGAAGCATGCAACTGTTAAAAAAAAAAAAAAGGCAAAAAACTTTCCTATAGTCACAGAGATTAATTTAGTAGAGAAAAATGTTCAACTGATTCTAAAAACTAAACTCTAAATTGTTATGTTACATGGTATCTCTGAGTTTAGGAAAACCTTACAAGAAACCAGAAATGCCACCCTACTTCAAGAAGAATATTCAACAAATACATTGAAAAAACATAGGAGGAGGAGGGTATGCTTACTAGTTACTCATCTTAGTAGGAGAAGAAAATAGTTTTCAAAAATATGGCCACTCATGTAGTTTTGAAGAAGATGTCATATTTGATTCCAAAGAGAAAGAGCTAGATTTTCAGTGACATCAGCACGTTTAACGTTTTTTGTCAAGAAAAACGCAGCTCCTTTAATTTACTGGAAAGCAAGTGCAGTAGGTAGACTACAAGCTGAAGACGATTATCTTGGAGTCAGGTTTTAACAGTGCCCTGAACCGGCATTGTAGGATTTAAGATCTGTTAGGCTTGGTCACTGGGCTTCCCTGGTGGCTCAGACAGTAAAGAATCTGCCTGCAATGAGGGAGACCTAGGTTTGACCCCTGGGTTGGAAAGGTCCCCTGGAGGAGGGCATGGCACTCCAGTATTCTTGCCTGGAGAATTCCCATGGACAGAGGAGCCTGGTGGGCTACAGTCCATGGGGTTGCAAAGAGTCGGACATGACTTGAGTGTCTAAGCACAGCACAGGCTTGGTCATTAACTTGTTCTCTGACATGGAAAGAATAAATTTTTTTTTTTGTATGTGTGCTTCAGTCATCTCATCTACAAAAGGAAAGGATTAGACAAGGTATTTTTTTTTTTCAAGCTCCGTGACCATTTTTGCAATCCAGTTAATCTGTTTCTCTTTATCTCAGGGCACAACCATATTAACATCTCTGACTTCTGTCCTGCACGATGGCAAGGAGTTTCCCAACCCAGAGCAGTTTGATCCTGGTCACTTCCTGGATAAAAGTGGTAACTTTAAGAAGAGTGACTACTTCATGGCTTTTTCAGCAGGCAAGCATGCTTCATTTTTGTCTGTACATCAGTGGTAAAATGAGAGAAGGAAGGGCTTTGCATGGAGGCTAGTCTGGGCTGGACAAATTGTCATTTGCATGAGGCCAGAGGCACTACTCCCAAAGTGCAGATAATTTTTCATTGGATTGGAGACTGTATTTCCTGACTTCTGCTGTCTTACCCACTGCTGAGTCTCCTAAGAGCTCCTCCTAGATACCTAGGTTTCTAGACACTGCGGCTTTTCTCCTCTGCCCTGAGAAGTCAATTCACTCAATGAAGTCAATTCACTTAATGTAGTCTGCATACCTTATATGTAGTAGACTCATGCTCACTCAGGTCCAGAGATACAAATGTGAGTAACAGATGCATCCTTCCTCTAAGAAAGAGAAATGCAGGTTAAAGGCAAGGATACTCCAGAGAGAAAATACTCTTCAGAGTGTTTCCACTCTTTCAGTGGGCATCCAGAGAGAGAAGCTCCTGAATCTTGCGTTTTGAGGGACACAGCAGAGGGCAGAGTAGTTGGAAGATAAAGGAAGTTTTCTTGCAGGAAGAAACATTTTATATTTAGTATCTTCCTTTAATTTGTCAGGGTCCTTGAAAGAAAGAGGTAGGATACTTTAGACAGTTTAATGAAGAGACTGTTTTCAGAGGTGTGGACACGATTAAGGGACATGGCAAGGAGTGGTCAAGTACTCAGGGATGAGCATCAGCAGGACGATGTTACCATCCTGTGTCGAAGAGTCAGGAGAAGGAGGGTGTTGCTGAAACTCAAGCAGACTTTTAGCAAAGAGAATGGCTGCCTCAGCAGGAGATGGGTCTGTAGGTTGGAGAATATAGCCACTGCTGAAACTGTGGCCTGACAGGCTGGGACTGAGGGAGGGCATACTCTAACCTTCTCAATGTTTAATCCTCTGAGTTTACTCACAGTAAAGAAGGTAACTAACTATTGGGGTTGTGCGTTCCAAAGAAATCAACTTCCTAAACACAGAGTAGGTGCAAAAGAAAAACAAACAGAATGGATCTGGGAAGATGGAGAAACACCCCCAGACTATGAACAGTGCCCAGAGGTGACCGCATGGACAGACAATGCTAATCTTATATTCTTCCTGAATTTTGGGTCCATTGTTACATAATGAGCCTGCTCGAGATTTCTGTTCAGTTTACAGAGTTTGTGGGATTGCTTTTGTCCTGACACTGTGCTACCATTACAAGATCTAAGGCTTTACCTTATGAGCTTATATTCCAGTGTGTGGGACAGAGGAATAATTATAATTTCATGTGAAATATTCTGTATTAGAAGCACTAATAAGTCTTGTGGAATACCAATGAGGGAGTAAATTATATCTACCTGAATAGATCAAAGAAGTTTGTATAGAGTAAATGACAGATGCAGTGGATCTAGAAGGATGTAGAGAATCTCAGCTGGCAGAGTTGAGGAGACGAGTATTTCAGTTGGAGGAATGACTGGAAATTCCTAACACCTCAAATAGCTTATGTGTCCGGGATTGGTGAACATGTAGTCATACTTTTGTCTAGTTTGTGACATTTCTTTTTATAGCTGATAGTGGTAAACTCTTAAAATAGTGTTAAAACAGGGACATGGCAAGGTCAAGATTATTTTTAGAAATCAGATGAGGAGAAATAAACCTGTTGTTGAGACTTGGGTTGGAGGTAGATGGAGAACATATAGTGTGTCTCATGCCGATTGGGATGAGTAAGTGTGTGTATATACGTCTGTTTGTGTGTATATGTCTGTGTGTTTGTGTATATCTGTGTGTGTGTGTGAGTGTAGAAAAATGTCACTGGCCACCCTCAGGAAAGCAATTCCCACATGGGTGTACAGAAGGGATTAAAAAAAATATATTAAATAGAATGTACACAGAAATATGTTCTGAGGGAATGAAGCAGACCAGATTTTGGTGTAAATAGGACAAGCCATTGGTTATTTGGTCTTTCCTTAGTTTATCTATTTATTTACTCTATTCTTTCATTTCATATTTATCTACACCTGCCTGTGCACTAGGTCAAATGAGAATTATATGGATATTTCATTTATGTCTCATTTCTAGGAAAAAGAGTTTGTATTGGAGAAGGCCTGGCCCGCATGGAACTGTTTTTACTCCTGGTCAGCATTTTACAGAAATTTACCTTGAAACCTCTGGCTGATCTGAAGAACATTGATACTACACCACTTCTGAAAGGAGTGGGATCTATACCACACTTCTACGAGGTCTGTTTCATTCCAGTCTGAAGAAAGGGCTGCTGCCGGATCACAGATGAGCCTCTCCAGCTCTGTCCACACAAGCTGGTGCCCTGTGCCCCTGCTGTTAGCTATGGTCCACCTCTCCCTTAGAGTCAGGAGTGACTTTCCTGAGCCCTGTCTCTTCTGATTTTCTTTAAGATTCAGTTCAAGTTTTGCTTCATGAACTACAGCTCACTGTTTTGTCTTCAATAAAATGTTTTTTCGTAATTCTATCCTGAGATCTTAAACTGTATCTTATCTACAGTGAAAAGGTACCTCATAAATGTCATATTTTGATTTTAAAAAAAATTAGAGTAGAAAATTATCACATGTGTTAAAAAATATATATATATAATGTACTCATCTCTTACTGCTATTATCTCTTGACAGTTTGGCATGTATAATTTCTGTTTTTTTCAATGTTCATTAAAGTGTAATTATATGTGTGATGTATATGTTTTTATATATGTATATATACATACACACATGCAGGAAGAAAGCAGAGGAAGATTGCTCCAGCTAGAGGGAATAACATGAGACCAAAATTACATTTGCTGGTTATTTTCAAGGCTGTCCTTTCTCTTTTCCCCTAGTTATTAGACACAGACCCACACATAGACCCAGTTACTGATATACAGACATATTAAAGCAAAAAAGAAGGAAAATAATATGTATTTATGGTTATATTTGAACACACAGAGAAATATGCATGTGTATTTCTGTGGATATGTGTGTATGTATGTATTATTTATAATATATCTCTGACTTCTTGGTGACATCAGATAATAGCAACAGGTACTTTCACAATCTATATAAATAAATGTCTCTCATAATACCATATTTCATGCCTATAATAATCTTAAAAATTATCTTAGTGTTCAAGGATATTCAGATTATTTTGAACTTTTGTTAATATAGAAATGCTCCTACCTGCATACATCTTTTATTATTCCTGTACTATCTCTTTGAGATAGTTTGCTGGCAGTGAAGTGTCTGCACATGTATGTGCATTTTTGTTTTTCATCAATACTGAAGAATAATGCCCTAAAAAGTATGTATCTCTTAACTTTTCTGTCATGACTGTAATAGAGACTATTTGACCAAACCCACTTATATGCTGAGAACAGAATTCTTTGGTAGATTTAGTAACTTTAGTTTCCTTTCATGGATTTTTCAAGTAGGACATTTTATCATCTACAAATAATATATAATTGCAATGACCAGAAACTTCTTGATATAACATCTATATTTATGTCTGTATTTTCTTCCTCTGTCTGGCTCATCACAGACACACAAACATATGCCTATGTACATATGTATTTGTCATCAGGGAAGAGTGTTAAAAGTTGTGAGGATTTCTGGGGACAAGAAAGCAGAGGGTTTGGGAAATCCATATCAGGAAGCCTGTTATTTGATGTGATTTTACCTTTGAAGTGATTGTTGATTTGAAATCAGGAGCTGAGAGTCTGAATGGCTGACTATAAAATATTGTGTAGGAGCTTTAGAAACAAACAAAAAAATTGAAATGTTCTGAGGGCTCAAAGAAAAAAAAAAAAACTGGAGTCTAGAGCTTGCCAAGTAAAAAGGATCAAGTAAATGTTCCAACTTCAGCTGAAGCCTGAAGATTATGAAGATCTGTAAACAAGCCTTAAGAATAAACCTGAGGTTGAAGAGTAGTCATAAGACTAGAGTTCATCTTTAAGTAATTTTAAACATTGCTTAAATTACATTGATTCACCCCTAAACATTTTCTGCTTACTGGAACATACTTTTTGCTGGAGAAAACTAATGTCACCCCGAGCCCCAGATTATCATTGCATTATTTGATGTACAATGTGTAGCATAGACACAAACCTAGCTGAGGGAACAAGTGACTTTCTCTGTAAATGTAAAAGTTTGATAATGGTTAACATTTTTTAATGATAAACATTCTCTGTAAGTTGAGAAAAATTCTGAAAAAAAGATGTCTCCCAAATCCTAGAAACTATTTTCATTGTTGGTGAAATATTGAACCCCATAAGTTTGAAAAAGTAAGAGTATCCACTTTTCATTACTTCCTTTCAAACTTAGACTGAAGGATGTCAGCAAATGTGGTATAGAGTAATGACTTCTAATAATTCTCTCTGATATAAAACAATGAAAGCACAAGTAAAACTTATCAGATATGCTTTTTCACATCTTTGACCATTAGCCAAGAAGTGCATCAATTTGCAGAGTTCTTCAAGAAAATGGATAAACCTCAGTAATAACAGTGAGGTTTGTCATGTTTTGCCTTATTCCCTTCTATCTTCCCAGCTTTGAGGTAGCCTTGAAAAGCTACAGGGTATAATCATGGTGAAAAGCATCAACAATATATCAGCCTCAAGTAGGAGGCAGTGAGTGGAGCTGGAACTCCTTCAAAACCCTGTTCCCAGAGAATCATTATTATTTAACCTGCCTGTGGTCACTGTGGAAGACTACATTCAGGATTGATCTCAGAAGTTTCCCAGTATGAACAGCCTTTCCACAGACACATTTGTTGAAAACAATCAGGGGCAATTTTTGAATATTGTAGATGCCTGAAGCTATAGAAATCAATACGCTAACCAAAAAGCTTAAAAGGAAAAGTTGAGGAATGAGATACTCATGGAAGGCTTTGGAAACCTGATGAATTCCCAAGACACTGCGTGTGTGTGTGTACTAAGTCACTTCAGTTGTGTCTGACTCTGTGCAACCCTAAGGACTATAACCAGCCAGGCTCCTCTGTCTATGGGATTCTCCAGGCAAGAATACTGGACTGGATTGCCATGCTCTCCTCCAGGGGATCTTTCTGATGGAGGGATTGAACCCTCATCTCTTATGTCTCCTGCACTGTCAGGCAGGTTCTTACCACTAGCAACACCTGGGATACCCTCCTGAGACATTAGAAATCTACAAATGTTCTGAAAAGACTGGAGAAGATCCTAAACTCTCACCTCTGGCAAACCTGGAGGTTCTGTGCAAGGAGGAAGTGAAGGATACAGCAGAACTATAAAGTGTCTGGATGCGTGTTGAAGGCATGCTCCAACACATATATATATATAAAGTGTCTTGCAAATATTAGATGCTGTTTTGGTTCCTAAAACTACTAAGGAAATATCTGTCCAATAATTAGATGAGCACTAAGCTAATTGAGTGGTCTTTAGTGGACATATATGACAAAGAATAGAAACTTTATGTGAGTTCCAAGGAGCTGCTAAACAAAAATAAACAAAGGAAACTGTTAAGCATGTCCTCCTTAGATCTTGAGAGTGTTACACCCGAGGATGTAATAGAAGTACACTGCTCATGGCAAAGTAGAGCGGCCTGAGAACTGGCTATGAGGTTAATAAAAAAATGAATTGAAAAAATGAATTGTACTGCTTTGTACTAAGATCAAATAATTAAATAATTATATTGATAAAATAAGCCAACCACTCCCTGCAAATATCTAGGGCTGAATCTAGTGAATAATGTGAAACACATCAATACTTCAAATTTCACAACATTGCTGGGAGAAATTATACCCAAATATAGAGTTATACCATGTTCATAAATTTAGAAAAATCAATATTGTTTAAGTGTCAGTTCTGTCAATGTAGAGATTCAATGAATTCTCAGTAAATATCAGATCTTCTGAATTGATCAATTGATCTAAAATTTGTGTGGAAATACAAAGAAGCCAATATAATCAAGAAGAAAGAAGAATAAAGGTAGAAGACTTACACCAGATATGAGGACTTAGTTTAAAGCTATAATAATTAGGACAATATGGTATTGGCACAAGAGTAACAAGTTGAAATACACTAGAATAGAAGAAACTTTAGAAACAGACTCACACCTATATGGCCATGTGATCAGATCAGATCAGATCAGTCGCTCAGTCATGTCTGACTCTTTGCAACCCCATGAATCGCAGCATGCCAGGCCTCCCTGTCCATCACCAACTCCCGGAGTTCACTCAGACTCACATCCATCGAGTCAGTGATGCCATCTAGCCATCTCTTCCTCCGTCATTCCCTTCTCCTCTTGCCCCCAATCCCTTCCAGCATCAGAGTCTTTTCCAATAAGTTAACTCTTCACATGAGGTGGCCAAAGTACTGGAGTTTCAGCTTTAGCATCACTCCTTCCAAAGAAATCCCAGGGCTGATCTCCTTCAGAATGGACTGGTTGGATCTCCTTGCAGTCCAAGGCACTCTCAAGAGTCTTCTCCAACACCACAGTTCAAAAGCATCAATTATTTGGTGCTCAGCCTTCTTCACAGTCCAACTCTCACATCCATACATGACCACAGGAAAAACCATAGCCTTGACTAGACGGACCTTTGTTGGCAAAGTAATGTCTCTGCTTTTCAATATGCTATCTAGGTTGGTCATAACTTTCCTTCCAAGGAGTAAGCGTCTTTTAATTTCATGGCTGCAGTTACCATCTGCAGTGATTTTGGAGCCCCCAAAAAAAAGTCAGCCACTGTTTCCACTGTTTCCCCATCTATTTCCCATGAAGTGATGGGACCGGATGCCATGATCTTCGTTTTCTGAATGTTGAGCTTCAAGCCAACTTTTTCACTCTCCACTTTCTCTTTCATCAAGAGGCTTTTGAGTTCCTCTTCACTTTCTGCCATAAGGGTGATGTCATCTGCATATCTGAGGTTATTGATATTTCTCCTGGCAATCTTGATTCCAGTTTGTGTTTCTTCCAGTCCAGCGTTTCTCATGAGGTACTCTGCATATAAGTTAAATAAACAGGGTGACAATATACAGCCTTGACGAACTCCTTTTCCTATTTGGAACCAATCTGTTGTTCCATGTCCAGTTCTAACTGTTGCTTCCTGACCTGCATACAAATTTCTCAAGAGGCAGATCAGGTGGTCTGGTATTCCCATCTCTTTCAGAATTTTCCATAATTTATTGTGATCCATACAGTCAAAGGCTTTGCCATAGTCAATAAAGCATAAATAGATGTTTTTCTGGAACTCTCTTTCTTTTTTGATGATCCAGCAGATGTTGGCAATTTGATCTCTGGTTCCTCTACCTTTTCTAAAACCAGCTTGAACATCAGGAAGTTCATGGTTTACATATTGCTGAAGCCTGGCTTGGAGAATTTTGAGCACTACTTTACTAGCATGTGATAGTGCTACTTAATTTAGCTGGAAAGAATAATCTTAATGCTAGATGAAATGGATATTGGGAAAAAATCACCTTGTTCCTTACAAGTTGCTTACAAACACTTATTTGAGATGGATCATGGACATAAGTATGAAAAATAGAACTATAAAGCCTCTGCTGTGAAACATAAGAGAAAGTCATTATGACTTTGCACTTGAAAAAGTTTTAACAAAATTAGAACAAAAAAGCACTAATTACAAGAGATCAACAAATTGGTCTTTATTTAAGTTAATTTTAAACTCCTCTTCTTCAAAAGATATCATTTAATATCATCAAAAAGCTAGCCAGAGTCTGGGAGAAATATTTACACTGAATAAATCCAATGAAGGACTCACATCGAGATTACATCAGTAAAATGAAAGACTTCCATTCAGATACTTTTTTTAGATGGGCAAATGTTTGAACAAATTCTTCACAGAAAAGAATATCCATATGGTCAATAAATATGAAGAAAGGTACTCAATATTTTTAGTTATGTGGGAAATAAAAATTAAAATCACAATGGATTACTAGTATGTACCCACCAGAATTTTTAAAAAGTCCTGAAAATTCCAAGTATCATGAGGAAGTGGTACTACTAGACCTGCCATACATTTTGGTGGGAGGACAAACTGTTTCAAAACCTTGAAATGTTGAACCATATGTTGTAAAGCTAGACATCTGCCTGGTCCTGGAGCCCGAGGACTGTTAGCTGTATATCCTTGAAAAATGTCAGCCTGTATCTAAGATCACACATGGAAAAAAGTGTTCACAATGGCTTTCTTTATAGTAGCTCCAAACTGGAATCAACTCAATGTCTATTAGCTTAACAGTGGGTAAATATATCACATCACATTCATGAAATAGGATACTGCCATCAATAAAAAAAGACAATCCTCGGCAACTTGTGGAAACATGGAAGAATCTCTAAGATGAAGTTAAACGAAAGAGTCCAGACACCAGAAAGTATATTCTGTAAGATTCTGTTTCTGTTCTTTTCTAGCATAGGTAGATGGAGAAGGCAATGGCACCCCACTCCAGTACTCTTGCCTGGAAAATCCCATGGACAGAGGGGCCTGGTACGCTGCAGTCCATGGGGTCGCCATAGGGACACAACTGAGCGACTTCACTTTCACTTTTCACTTTCATGCATTGGAGAAGGCAATGGCAACCCTCTCCAGTGTTTTTGCCTGGAGAATCCCAGGGACGGGGGAGCCTGGTGGGCTGCTGTCTATGGGGTCACACAGAGTTGGACATGACTGAAGCAACATAGCACCAGCAGAAGCATAGGTAGAACTAACCTTCATTGAGAGAAGTCAGAATAATGACTTATTGTCTTGGGTAGATAGATTGGAAAAGGAAGTGAGAGAGCCTCCTGTGGTATAGGACCATGTTCTAGATTTTGATGTAGATGGTGCTTAGGAAGGTGTGCTGCTGCTGCTGCTAAGTCACTTCAATCGTGTCCGACTCTGTGTGACCCCATAGATGGCAGCCCACCAGGCTACCCCGTCCCTGGGATTCTCCAGGCAAAAACACTGGAGTGGGTTGCCATTTCCTTCTCCAATGCACGAAAGTGAAAAGTGAAAGTGAAGTCACTCAGTCGTGTCTGACTCTTAGCAACCCCATGGACTTCAGCCCACCAGGCTCCTCAGTCCATGGGATTTTCCAGGCAAGAGTACTGGAGTGGGGTGCCATTGCCCTCTCCTAGGAAGGTGTACACATATGTAAAAATTCACCAAAGTGTACACTTAAGGTTAATACACTTTACTGCATGTATTTTATACTAATATTTTATCAAGGGAAAAATAAAAAAAATGGACATAAAAAGCAAGATGCACACAAAAGTATGAGGATTAAAAAGTAGGCAATAGAAAGAAAAACCTGTTAAATCTATGCATTGGAATTATATGAAAATAGCAAGTATGATGTAAAATTATGGAAATGAAAAGAGAAAGAATGCCAGAATAAAAAGCAGAAAAGAACACATTTAAGGCACAATGTAATGGTTTTCTATATAAATACATTGTGAATGATTACCACAATTATTCTGTAATTATCATAGACATTAAAGCAGGTATGAGGAGATGCCTATCTGTCATTTTTTATTGCATTTCCCTGGTGACTAGGGATGTTGAGCATCTTTTTACAAACCTGTTCAGTTCACTTCAGTTCAGTCTCTCAGTCGTGTCTGACTCTTCGCAACCCCATGAATTGCAGCACGCCAGGCCTCCCTGTCCATCACTAACTCCCGGATTTCACCCAAACTCATGTGCATCAAGTCGGTGATGCCATCCAGCCATCTCATCCTCTGCCATCCCCTTCTCCTCCTGTCCCCAGTCCCTCCCAGAATCAGGGTCTTTTCCAATGAGTCAACTCTTCACATGAGGTGGCTAAACTTTTGGAGTTTCAGCCTCAGCATCATCCTTTCAATGAACACCCAGGACTGATCTCCTTTAGGATGGACTGGTTGGGTCTCCTTGCAATCCAAGGGACTTGCAAGAGTCTTCTCCAGCACCACAGTTGAAAAACATCAATTCTTTGGCACTCAGCTTTCTTCACAGTCCAACTCTCACATCCATACATGACCAGTGGAAAAACCATTAGCCTTGACTAGACGGACCTTTGCTGGCAAAGTAATGTCTCTGCTTTTTAATATGCTATCTAGGTTGGTCATAACTTTTCTTCCAAGGAGTGTGTTTTAATTTCATGGCTGCAATCACCATCTGCAGTGATTTTGGAGCACCGCCCCCCCCAAATAAAGTCTGACACTGTTTCCACTGTTTCCCCATCTATTTGCCATGAAGTGATGGGACCGGATGCCATGATCTTCATTTACTGAATGTTGAGCTTTAAGCCAACTTTTTCACTTTCCTCTTTCACTTTCATCAAGAGGATTTTTAGTTCCTCTTCACTTTCTGCCATAAGGGTGGTGTCATCTTCATATCTGAGATTATTGATATTTCTCCCAGCAATCTTAATTCCAGCTTGTGCCTCTTCCAGCCCAGCATTTCTCATGATGTACTTTAGCCATTTGGAAACTTTCTTTGGAAAAATGTCTCTTCAGATCATCTGCCCATTTTTTAAAAAACCTTTTAACTTTGTATTGGGTTATAGCTGATTAACAATGTTTGATAGTTTCAGGTGAACAGTGATGGGACTCAGCCATACATATACGTGTATCCCTTCTCCCCTAAATACCCCTCCCATCCAGGCTGCCACAAAACATTGATCAGAGTTCCATATGTTATACCGTAGGTCCTTGTTGGTTATTTATCTTAAATATAGCAGTGTGTACATGTCCATCCCAAACTCTCTAACTATCCCTTTCCCCTGGTAACCATAAGTTCCTTCTCTGTGAGTCTCTGTTTTGTAAGTAATTTCATTCATATAATTTCTTTTTAGATTTCACATATAAGAACGTCTACCCATTTTAAAAATTGAGTATTTTTTTAAATTGAGTTGCATGAGTTCTTTTTCTTTCTTTCTCTATTCTTTATGGATATATGAAAAAGTTTTTATTCAAACATTTAAGCATAGTTGGTTTATAATATATTTTTCAAATGTACAGCATAATGATTTAGTATTCTGTAGAGTACACTCCCTTAAAAGTTGTAACAGGGTAGTGGCTATAATTCCCTGTGCTATACAATATATTTTTGTTGCTTATCTATTTTATAGATAGTAGTTTGTATCTCTTACCTCATGCACTGGATTGACCTTTCTCCTTGTCTCTTTCCTTTGGTAACCACTAGCTTAGAAGAGAAGGCAATGGCAACCCACTCCAGTACTCTTGCCTGGAAAATCCCATGGATGGAGGAGCCTGGTAGGTTGCAGTCCATGGGGTTGCTAAGAGTCAGATGTGACTGAGTGACTTCACTTTTACTTTTCACTTTCATGCATTGGAGAAGGCAATGGCAACCCACTCCAATGTTCTTGCCTGGAGAATCCCAGGGATGGGGGAGCCTGGTGGGCTGCTGTCTATAGGGTCGCACAGAGTCAGACATGACTGAAGTGACTTAGCAGCAGCAGCTTGGTATATATATCTGTAGGTCTCTTTCTGTTGCACATATACATTTGTTTGTATTATTTTTTAGTTTTCACATATAATGGTTATCATATAGAATTTGTCTTTGTTTGTCTGATTTAATGTCCATCCATGTTTCTGTAATTGGGAGAATTTCATTATTTTTATGACTGGGCAATATTCCATTATATGCATATACTACATCTTCTTTATTCATTCATATGTTGACTGACGTTTAGCTTGCTTTCAAATATTCACTATTGTAAATAGTGCTGCTAAGAATATTGGGGTGCATATATCATTTCAAATTAAGATTTTCATTTATTCTCAATATATACCCAAGATATGCCCAAGATTGCCAGGAAAAAATATCAACAACCTCAGATATGTAGATGATACCACTTTAATGGCAGAAAGTGAAAAGAAACTAAAGAGCCTCTTGATAAGGGTGAAAGAGGAGAGTGAAAAAGCTGGCCCAAATCTCAACATTCAAAAGACTAAGATCATGGCATTGGGTCCCATCACTTCATGGCAAATAGATGGGGGAAAGGTGGAAACAGTGACAGATTTTACTTTCCTGGGCTCCAAAATCACTGCAGATGGTGAGTGGAAAATTTTTAATGTCTTTTAAAATTAAAAGACATTTGCTCCTTAGAAGAAAAGCTGTGACAAACTAGACAGCATACTAAAAAGCAGAGGTACCACTTTGGCAACAAAGGTCCATGTAGTCAAAGCTATGACTTTTTTAGTAGTCATGTATGTATGCATGTGAGAGTTGGACCATAAAGAAGGCTGAGAACCAAAGGATTGATGCTTTGAAATTGTGGTGCTGGAGAAGACTGCTGAGAGTCCCTTGGACTGCAAGGAGATCAAACCAGTCAATCCTAAAGGGAATCAGCCCTGAATATTCATTGGAAGGACTGATGCTGAAGCTGAAGTTTCAACACTTTGGCCACCTAATATGAAGAGCAGACTCTTCGAAAAAGATCCTAATGCTGGGAAAGTTCAGTTCAGTTCAGTCGCTCTGTCATGTCTAACTCTTTGCAACCCCATGAACTGCAGCACGCCAGGTCTCCCTGTCCATCACTAACTCCCGGAGTCTACCCAAACCCATGTCCATTGAGCCGGTGATGCCATCCAACCATCTTATCCTCTGTCGTCCCCTTCTCCTCCTGCCTTAAATCTTTCCCGGCATCAGGGTCTTTTCAAATGAGTCAGCTGTTCACAGCAAGTGGCCAAAGTGTTAGAATTTCAGCTTCAACATCAGTCCCTCCAATGAACACCCAGGACTGATCTCTTTTAGGATGAACTGGTTGGATCTCCTTGCAGTCCAAGGGACTCTCAACAGTCTTCTCCAACACCACAGTTCAAAAGCATCAATTCTTTGGCGTTCAGCTTTCTTTATAGTCCAACTCTCACATCCATACATGACTACTGGAAAAACCATAGCCTTGACTAGATGGACCTTTGTTGGCAAAGTAATGTCTTTGCTTTTTAATATGCTGTCTAGTTTGGTCATAACTTTCTTTCCAAGGAGTAAGCATTTTTTAATTTCATGGCTGCAGTCACCATCTGCAGTGATTTTGGAGCCCAGAAAAATAAAGTCAGCCACTGTTTCCACTGTTTCCCCATCTATTTGCTTTGAAGTGATGGGACCGGATGCCATGATCTTCGTTTTCTGAATGTTGAGCTTTAAGCCAACTTTTTCACTCTCCTCTTTCACTGTCATCAAAAGGCTTTTTAGTTCTTCTTTACTTTCTGCCATATGGTGGGGTCATCTGCATATCTGATGTTATTTATATTCCTTCCAGCAATCTTGATTCCAGCTTGGGCTTCCTCCACCCCAGCATTTCTCATGATGTACTCTGCATATACGTTAAATAAGCAGGGTGACAATATACAGCCTTGACGTACTCCTTTTACTGTTTGGAACAAGTCTGTTGTTCCATGTACAGTTCTAACAGCTGCTTCCTGACCTGCATACAGGTTTCTCAAGAGGCAGGTCAGGTGGTCTGGTATTCCCATCTCTTTCAGAATTTTCCACTGGGAATGAATGCTGGGAAAGATTGAAGGCAAAAGGAGAAGGGGGCAACAGAGGATGAGATGTATGGATGGCATCGCTGACTCAATGGACATGAGTTTGAGCAGACTCTAGGAGATAGTAAGGGACTGGGAAGCCTGAGGTGCTGCAGTTCATGGGGTTGCAAAGATTCAGAAATGACTTAGTGACTGAACAACACAATACCCAGGAGTGGTTCTATTTTTAGCTCTGTGTGGAACTTCCTTACTACTGATATTTTTCTTAGTGTTTGCATCAATTTACATACCTACCTCTTCACATCTGCTCCAACATTTGTTATTTGTGGTCTTTTTGATGATAGCCATCTGACAGGTGTTGAGATATCTCATTGTTTTGATTTTCATTTCTGTATTAATCAAGAATGTTGAGCAACTTTTCATGCTCTTGTTAGCCTTTAGTATGTCTTTTTTTAAAATTTATTTTAATTGAAGGCTAATTACTTTACACTATTGTAGTGGTTTTTGCCATACATTGACATGAATCAGCCATGGGTGTACATATGTTCCCCATCCTGAGCCCCCCCTCCCACCTCCCTCCCCGTCCCATCTCTCTGGGTCATCCCCATTGCACCAGCCATGAGCACCCTGTCTCATGCATCGAACCTGGACTGGTGATCTGTTTCACATATGATAATATACGTGTTTCAATGCTATTCTCTCAGATCATCACACCCTTGCCTTCTCCCACACAGTCCAAAAGACTGTTTTATACGTCTGTGTCTCTTTTGCTGTCTTGCATATGGGGTTGTCAGTACCATCTTTCTAAATTCCATATATATACATCAGTATACTGTATTGGTGTTTTTCTTTCTGACTTACTTCACTCTGTATAATAGGCTCCGGTTATATCCACCTCATTAGAACTGATTCAAATGTGTTCATTTTAATGGCTGAGTAATATTCCATTGTGTATATATACCAAGCTTTCTTATCCATTCATCTGCCAATGGACATCTAGGTTGTTTCCATGTCCTGGCTATTATAAACAGTGAATGCTGCAATGAACATTGGGGTACTTGTGTCTCTTTCAATTCTTGTTTCCTTGGTGTACATGCCCAGCAGTGGGATTGTTGGGTCATATGGCAGTTCTATTTCCAGTTTTTGAAGGAATCTCCACATTGTTCTCCATAGTGGCTGTACTAGTTTGCATTCCCACCAACAGTATAAGAGAGTTCCCTTTTTCCTGCACCCTCTCCAGCATTTATTGTTTATAGATTTTTGGATCACAGCCATTCTGACTGGTGTGAAATGGTACCTCATTGTGGTTTTGATTTGCATTTCTCTGATAATGAGTGATGTTGAGCATCTTTTCATGTGTTTGTTAGCCATCTGTATGTCTTCTTTGGAGAAATATCTGTTTAGTCCCTTGGCCCATTTTCTGATTGGGCCATTTTTTTTTTTTTTTGGAATTGAGTTGTAGGAGCTGCTTGTATATTTTTGAGATTAATTCTTTGTCAGTTGCTTTGTTTGCTATTATTTTCTCCCATTCTAAAGGCTGTCTTTTCACCTTGCTTATGGTTTCCTTCATTGTGCAAAAGCTTTTAAGTTTAATTAGGTCCCATTTGTTTATTTTTGATTTTATTCCCATTACTCTGGGAAGTGGGTCATAGAGGATCCTGCTGTGATTTATTTCGGAGACTGTTTTGCCTATGTTCTCCTCCAGGAGTTTTATAGTTTCTGATCTTACGTTTAGATCTTTCATCCATTTTGAGTTTATTTTTGTGTATGATGTTAGAAAGTGTTCTAGTTTCATTCTTTTACAAGTGGTTGACCAGTTTTCCAGGCACCACTTGTTAAAGAGATCGTCTTTTCTCCATTGTATATTCTTGCCTCCTTTGTTGAAGTTAAGGTGTCCATAGGTGCGTGGATTTATCTCTGGGCTTTCTATTTTGTTCCATTGATCTATTTTTCTGTCTTTGTGCCAGTACCATACTGTCTTGATGACCGTGGCTTTGTAGTAGAGCCTGAAGTCAGGTAGGTTGATTCCTCCAGTTACATTCTTCTTTCTCAAGATTGCTTTGGATATTCGAGGTTTTTTGTATTTCCATATAAATTGTAAAATTATTTGTTCTAGCTCTGTGAAAAATACCATTGGTAGCTTGATAGGGATTCCATTGAATCTATAGATTGCTTTTGGTAGTGTACTCATTTTCACTATATTGAGTCTTCCGATCAATGAACATGGTATATTTTTGCATCTTTCTGTGTCCTTTTGGATTTATTTCAGCAGTTTTTAAAATAGTTTTCTATATATAGGTCTTTTGTTTCTTTAGGTAGCTATATTGCTAAGTATTTTATTCTTTTCGTTGCAATGGTGAATGGAATTGTTTTCTTAATTTCTCTTTCTGTTTTCTCCTTGTCTCTGTATAGGTATGCAAGGGATTTCTGTGTGTTAATTTTATATCCTGCAACTTTACTATATTCACTGATTAGCTCTGGTAATTTTCTGGTGGAGTCTTTGGCATTTTCTATGTAGAGGGTCATGTCATCTGCAAACAGTGAGAATTTTACTTCTTTTCCAATATGGATTCCTTTTATTTCTTTTTCTGCTCTGATTGCTGTGGCCAAAACTTCCAAAACTATGTTGAATAGTAGTGATGAGAATGGGCACTCTTGTCTTGTTACTGAGTTTAGGGGAAATGCTTTCAATTTTTCATTATTGAGGATAATGTTTGCCATGAATTTGTCATATATAGCTTGTATTATGCTGAGGTATATTACTTCTATTCCTGCTTTCTGGAGAGTTTTTATCATAAATGGATGTTAAATTTTGTCAAAGGCTTTCTCTGCATCTATTGAGATAATTAAATGGTTTTTATCTTTTAATTTGTTAATGTGGTGTATTACATTAATTGATTTGTGGGTATTAAAGAATCCTTGCATCCCTGGGATAAAGCCCACTTGGTCATGATGTATGATCTTTTTAATATGTTGTTGGATTCTGTTTATTAGAATTTTGTTAAGGATTTTTGCATCTATGTTCATCAGTGATATTGGCCTGTAGTTTTGTTTTGTTGTGGCATCTTTGTCAGGTTTTGGTATTAGGGTGATGGTGGCCTCATAGAATGAGTTTGGAAGTTTACCTTCCTCTGCAATTTTCTGGAAGAGTTTGAGTAAGATAAATGTTAGCTCTTCTCTAAATTTTTGGTAGAATTCAGCTGTGAAGCTGTCTGGTCTTGGGATTTGTTTGCTGGAAGATGTCTGATTACCGTTTCGCTTTCATGCTTGTAAGGAATCTGTTAAGATTTTCTATTTCTTCCTGGTTCAGTTTTGGAAAGTTGTGCTTTTTAGAAAAGAATTTGTCCATTTCTTCCAAGTTGTCCATTTTATTGGCATATAAATAGTCTCTTATGATCCTTTGTATTTCTGTGTTGTCTGTTGTGATCTCTCCATTTTCATTTCTAATTTTGTTGATTTGAACTTTTTCCTTTTGTTTCTTGATGAGTCTGGCTAATGGTTTGTCAATTTTATTTATCTTCTCAAAGAACCAGCTTTTGGCTTTGTTGATTTTTTCTGTGGTCTCTTTTGTTTCTTTTGCATTTATTTCTGCCCTAATTTTTAAGATTTCCTTCCTTCTACTAACCCTGGGGTTCTTCATTTCTTCTTTTTTCTAGTTGCTTTAGGTGTAGAGTTAGGTTATTTATTTGACTTTTTTTTTTGTTTCTTGAGGTATGCCTGTATTGCTATGAACCTTCCCCTTAGCAATGCTTTTAAAGAGTCCCATATGTTTTGGGTTGTTGTGTTTTCATTTTCATTCGTTTCTATGCATATTTTGATTTCTTCTGTGATTTGCTGGTTATTCAGAAGTGTGTTGCTTAGCCTCCATATGTTGGAAATTTTAATAGTTTTTTTCCCTGTAATTGACATCTAATTGTACTGCACTGTGGTCAGAAAAAATGCTTGGGATGATTTCAATTTCATTGAATTTACCAAGGCTAGATTTATGGCCCAGGATGTGATCTATCCTGGAGAAGGTTCGATGTGCATTTGAGAAAAAGGTGAAATTCATTGTTTTGGGGCAAAATGTCCTACAGATATCAAATAGGTCTAACTGGCCTATTGTATCATTTAAAGTTTGTGTTTCCTTGTTAATTTTATGTTTAGTTGATCTATCCATAGGTGTGAGTTGGGTATTAAAGTCTCCCACTATTATTGTGTTATTGTTAATTTCGCCTTTCATACTTGTTAGCATTTCCTTACAGATTGCAGTGCTCTTATGTTGGGTGCGTATATATGTATAATTGTTATATCTTCTTGGATTGATCCTTTGACCATTATGTAGTGTCCTTCTTTGTCTCTTTTCACAGCCTTTGTTTCAAAGTCTATTTTTTCTGATTTTGGTATTGCTACTCCTGCTTTCTTTGGGTCTCCATTTGCATAAAGTATCTTTTTCCAGCCCTTCAATTTCAGTCTGTGTGTGTACCTTGTTTTGAGTTGGGTCTCTTGTAGACAGCATATATAGGGGTCTTGTTGTTGTATCCATTCAGCCAGTCTTTGTCTTTTTGTTGGGGCATTCAACCCATTTATGTTTAAGGTAATTATTGATAAGTATGATCCTGTTGCCATTTACTTTATTGTTTTGGGTTCGAGTTTATACACCTTTATTCTGTTTCCTGTCTAAAGAAGATCCTTTAGCATTTGTTGAAGAACTGGTTTGGTGGTGCTGAATTTTCTGAGCTTTTGCTTGTCTGTAAAGCTTTTGATTTCTCCTTCATATTTGAATGAGATCCTTGCTCAGTACAGTAATCTGGGTTGTAGGTTTTTTCTTTTCTTTTCTTTTTTTTTTTTTTAGGTTTTTTTCTTTCATCGGTTTAAGTATGTCCTGCCATTCCCTTCTGGCCTGCAGAGTTTCTGTTGAAAGATCAGCTGTTATCCTTATGGGAATCCCCTTGTTTTTTATTTGTTGTTTTTCCCTTGCTGCTTTTAATATTTGTTCTTTGTGTTTGATCTTTGTTAATTTGATTAATATGTGTCTTGGGGTGTTTTTCCTTGGGTTTATTCTGTTTGAGACTCTCTGGGTTTCTTGGACTTGGGTGGCTATTTCTTTCCCCATTTTAGGGAAGTTTTCAACTATCATCTCCTCAAGTGTTTTCTAATGGTCTTTCTTTTTGTCTTGTTCTTCTGCAACTCCTATGATTCGAATGTTGGGGCATTTGACATTGTTCCAGAGGTCTTCGAGGTTGTCCTCATTTCTTTTAATTCTTTTTTCTTTTTTCCTCTCTGCTTCATTAATTTCCACCATTCTATCATCCACCTCACTTATCCTATCTTTTGCCTCTGTTATTTGACTGTTGGTTCCCTCCAGAGTGTTTCTGATCTCAGTTATTGCATTATTCATTGTTGATTGACTGTTTTTTATTTCTTCTAGGTCCTTGTTAAACATTTCTTGAATTTTCTCAGTCCTTGTCTCCAGGCTATTTATCTGTAACTCCATTTTGTTTTCAAGATTTTGAATCATTCTACTATCATTATTCTGAACTGAATATTTCTCTGCCTTTTCATCTTATTTGGATTACTGTTTGGGGTGGCCTTCCTGTATTCTGGCAGTTTGTGGTTCTTCTTTTTTGTGGAGATTCCTTTCTGTGCATGGGGTTGGATGAGTGGCTTGTCAAGGTTTCCTGGTTAGGGAAGCTTGTGTCGGTGTTCTGGTGGGTGGAGCTGGATTTCTTCTCTCTGGAGTGCAATGAATGAAGTGTCCAGTAGTGAGTTTTGAGATGTCTATGGGTTTGGTGTGACTTTGGGCAGCCTGTATATCGAAGCTCAGGGCTCTGTTCCTGCATTGCTGGAGAATTTGTGTGGTATATCTTGCTCTGGAACTTGTTGGCTCCTGGGTGGAGCTTGGTTTCAGTGTAGCTATGGATGCTTTTGGATGAGCTCTTATCGATTAATGTCCCCTGGAGTCAGGAGTTCTCTGCTGTTCTCAGGTTTTGGGCTTAAGTCTCCTGCCTCTGCTTTTCAGTCTTATTCTTACAGTAGCCTCAAGACTTCTCCATCCATCAGCACTGATGATAAAACATATAGGTTAATGGTGAAACGATTCTCCACTCTGAGGGACACCCAGAGAGGTTCACAGAGTTACATGGAGAAGAGAAGAGGGAGGAGAGAGATAGAGGTGACCAAGAGAAGAGGGGGAATCAAAAGGGGCGAGAGCAATCTAGGCAGTTATCAATTCCCTATGTGCTAGTGTGTCTTTGTAATAATGTCTGTTCAGATCTTCTGCCCAATTTTTGATTAGGTTTGGTTTTTTATATTAAGTTTTATAAATTGTTTATATATTTTGGATATTAAGCCCTTGTTGGTCATATCATTTGCAAATGCTTTCTTCCAGTCTGTAGATTACCTTTTCATTTTGTTGATGGTTTCCTTTGCTGTGCAACAGCTTTTAAGATTAATCAGGTCCGGTTTGTTTATTTTTGCTCTTGTTCCCTTTGTTTATATATTTTGAGCACTAGGCCTTTATTGGTCATATCATTTGCAACTATTTTTTCCTATTCATTAGATTGTCTTTTTGTTTTGCTGATGGTTTATCTGCTGTGCTTTCACAATTTCTTGTAAGACGCATTTAGTGGTGATAAAATCCCCCAGCTTTACTTTATTGGAAAATTCTTCTTTTTGTTAATATAGTTACCTCTGCTATATAATAGGATCTTGTTTTTTTACACTTTACTTTTTTAAAAATTTATTTTTTTAAATTGAAGCATAATTGCTTTACAGAATTTGTTGTTTTCTGTCAAACCAATATGAATCAGCCATATGTATACATATATCCCTTTCCTATTGAGCCTCCCTTCCTTCTCCATCCCCATCCCACAGCTCTAGGTTGATACAGAGCCCCTGTTTGAGTTCCTGAGACATACAACAAATTCCTATTGGCTATCTAGTTTACATATGGTAATGTAAGTATCCATGTTACTCTCTCCATACATCTCACTCTCTCCTTCCCTCTCCCCATGCCCATAAGTCTATTCTTTATGTCTGTTTCTCCTGCTATCCTGCAAATAAATTCTTCAATATCATTTTTCTAGATTCTGTATATATGCATTAGTATACAATATTTATCTTTTTCTTTCTGACTTATTTCACTGTGTATAATAGGCTCTAGGTTCATCAACCTCATCAGAACTGACTCAAATGCATTCCTTTTTATGACTGATGCTGAAGCTGAAACTCCAATATTTTGGCCACCTCATGCGAAGAGTCGACTCATTGGAAAAGAACCTGATGATGGGAGGGATTGGGGGCAGGAGGAGAAGGGAGCGATAGAGGATGAGATGACCGGATGGCATCAGCGACTTGATGGGCATGAGTTTGGGTAAACTCCGGGAGTTGGTGATGGACAGGGAGGCCTGGCGTGCTGCGATTCATGGGGTCACAAAAAGTCAGACATGACTGAGCGACTGAGCTGAACTGAACTGAATATTCCTTTGTGTGTATGTACCACAACTTCTTCATCCATTTATCTGTCGATGGACATCAAGGTTGCTTCCATGTTCTAGCTATTGTAAATAGTGCTGCAATGAACAATGGGACATATGTGTCTTTTTCAATTTTGGTTTCCTCAGGGTATATGCCTAGGAGTGGGATTGCTGGGTCATATGGTGCTTTGATTCCTAGTTTTTTTTTTTTTTTAAAGGAATCTCCATACCGTCTTCCATAGTGGTTGTATCAATTTACACTCCCACCAACAGTGCAAGAGCATTCCTTTGCTCCGCACCCTCTCCAGCATTTATTGTTTGTAGACTTTCTGATGATTGCCATTCTGACTGGTGTGAGGTGATATCTCATTGTAGTTTTGATTTGCATTTCTCTAATAATGAGCAATGTTGAGTATCTTTTCATGTGTTTGTTCGCCATCTGTACGTCTTTGGAGAAATGTTTGTTTCAGTCTTTTTTACGTTTTTTGATTGGGTTGCTTTTCTGGTATTGAGTTGTATGAGCTGCTTGTATATTTTGGAAATTAATCCTTTGTCATTTGTTTCATTTGATATTATTTTCTCCCATTCTGAGGGTTGGCTTTTCACCTTGCTTATAGTTTCCTTTGCTATACAAAAGCTTTTAAGTTTAATCAGGTCCCACTTGTTTACTTTTGTGCTTATTTTTACTGGAAAATTCTTTATCTTGCCTTCACTTCTGGAGAATAACCTTACTGGGTAAAACACTCTTCTTTGGCAGTTTTTTTTTTTTTTTGGTTGTTGTTCTTAGAACTTTGAATGTATCATCCCATTATCTCCTGGTCTGCAAGGTCTTTGTTGAGAAATATTCTAATAGCCTTAAGGTTGGGTCCTTTTTCTAAGAGAAATATGTTTTCTCTTGTTGCTTTTAAAGCTCTCTCATCTTTGATTTTAAACAGTTTCATTATGTATTTTTCTGGAGATCGTTTTGGATTGAAGTTTTAGGGTGATCTATTTGCTTCATGAACTTGAATAGCCAAATCTCTCTCCAAGTTTGGGAAGCTGTTAGCTATTATTTCTTTAAGTAAGCCCTTCACTCCTTTTGCCTATCTTTCTCCTTCTGGGACTCTAATGGTGCATACATTATTTCTCTTGAAGATGTCCAATAAGTTCCATAACCTTTTTTCACTCCTTCTCTGCTGCTGCTGCTGCATTTTTTTTAAAATTAATTTACTCCTCTGAAAATATAATTTAAATCTTCTGTCTTCAGGCTCACTGGTTCTTTTCTTTGCTTGCTGCAGTCTGCTGTTGAAACTGTCTATTGTTCAGTCATTGTACTCATAAGCAATATTTGGTTCTTTTTATATTTTCTATCTCTTTGTTGAACTTCCCATTTAGTTCTTTTATTGTCTCCAGTTATTGTTAAGTTGTTTATCTGTGTTCTCTTGTAGCTCTCTGAGCACCTTTGAACAATTGTTTATAATGCTTTGTTGGACAATTCCTAGATCTCCATTCCTTCACGGCCAGCTACTGGAGATTTACTGTAGTCCTCTGGTGGAGTCATTTCCCCCTGATTCTTCAGTGATCCCCAGAACCTTCCAGATATGTCTATGGATTTGAAAAAGTATCCACCTCTTCCAGGCTTTATGGACTATCTTTAGTAAGAGAAGATTTTCACCTGTGAGTGGGAGTATGCCAATGTATGCTGTTACTCTAGGTCAAGTGCTGCAAGGTATGAGTTGTGGGAGCATGTGGAAGCACTGAGTCTGAGGAAAGGGGCATGATGTCTCATCAGCTCAGGCCACTGGTACCACAACACTGACAAACTGTGTAGACCTTGATGAACACTGCTGGGGTTGCTCAGTGGCTGTAAGGATAATAGGTATCTTCAGTGGTGTCTAAAAGCTCAGTGGCTAGGGAACAGGACAGGCATTGGTGGTGGCCAGAGAAAGTGGGCACAAACTCAGCAGCATGAGTCAGCTACAGGTCTTATGTTGGGGCAGAAGCCAGGTGCAGACATATATATAATGTGTAGGAAGCAAGAATCAGGCCAAGTAAGGGCTCACTGGCAGTTGCAGGGGTCATGGCTGTTGGCATATTCTCCCACAGCTGCAAACTCTCCCTCTAGACATGTGCACTGCAGTGGAGGCCACACACAGGGCTCAGGCTGGGTGTGTGTGGGTGCTCAGCTGGAGCAGTTAGTCTAAGTGTATGACCAGCAGTGGGTATCAGCCAGAGGAGTCTAGGCTTGCATCTTGCACTCACACGGCCTCAAAAAAAGAGCTGGCTTTGGGTGTGGGGACTCTGGACTCTGGCTGGAGTCTGGGGACAGACTGGGAAGGGGCTCCAGTAGCCACATCAGCAAATGTAAATACCTGAGGCACAAAATTTGGTGTCATCTTCAGGAAATGCCAGGTGGCTTGCAAGATCTTTGTTTAATCAGTGGTGGAATCTGCTGAGTTTGTCTCCTAAGTAGGTCCCTGTGAACTGCAACAACTTCTACTGTGTGGCTGCTATTAGTGGTCCCTACTTTTCTTCTTGTTCCTCATATCTCTGTACATCTGAGCCTTATGAGTCTGAGTAGGGTGAAATCAAAGCAGGACATTTGTACAATGACTCCAAAGGCTGGAGAAGCCTGTTGCTCAGACTTCTCTCCCTCTCCTGGCGAGGGGAACTCTTCCTACCTGGGAGGTTCCCTCACCACACTGAACATTGCTTACTTAGGGGATGGTGTGATTTTTTTAGCCTCAACTAATGCCTATTCTCTACCTACTCACAAATTAGAGTTCTGGTAAGGGACCTAGAAAGTAGATTCTGTACTCAAATATTCTGACATATTATTTAGAATTTTGGGGATCACTGAGAGCAAAGGGCAAGAGAGTGTGTCTTTTATTAACATCCCAGGTTCTTTTTGAGCTATGATTGAGGACTTTAAGTAAAAGACTGTTGTTCCCTAAACTTTGATGTCCCTACTATCTGAGGTAAGACAGATTACCACCCACTTTCATGGAAAGGGGTGTTTGCTATGACCAGTCTGTTCTCTTGTCAAAACTCTGTTAGCCTTTGCCCTGTTTCATTTTGTATTCTAAGGCCAAACTTGCCTGATACTCCAGGTATCTCTTGACCTCCTACTTTTCCATTCCAATCCCCTATCATGAAAAGGACATCTTCTTTAGGTGTTCGTTTTATCTTGTGGACTTCATAGAACTGGTCAACTTCAGCCTCATTGGCATTAGTGGTTTGGGCATAGATTTGGATAACTGTGATGTCGAATGGTTTGCCTTGGAAATGAATGTAGATCATTTTGTCATTTAAGATTGTACCCAAGTACCACATTTCAGACTCTTTTATTGATTGTGAGGGCTACTACATTTCTTCTAAGGGATTCTTAGAACAATTACCCACAGTAGTGGATATAATGGTCATCTGAATCCCAAAAGAATAACAACAACAAAAACAACCCTTTTTTCAGTACCAGAATGTCCTGAGACAGTGCACAGTAGGTATGGGGTTGTGTGCATACCTAATAAATGCTTTTATTTGAAATCAAATTCTTTGAATCTGTGAATCTGGCTTCCTGAAGTTCTAAAGATTTCAAAGGGACAAACATTTCTGAACTCTCATTTTCATTTACTTATGATGAAATTACTGACTCAGTAACTTTTTAATCCTAAATGGATTTTCATGCCAAAATGAGGCTGCAAGATACAAAACATTTACTTAGCAAATGTAGAATGTATTTGACTTGAAACACTTTCCAATGCAGAGTTCACAAGTTACAAAACCAGAGTTGAAGTTTTGTACTATGCCTTAGAAATAGTAATTTGGATGCATCCCTTCAGTTCTGGGTCTTATTCTCCTCATCTGTAAAATGGATTGAAAGATATCTCTTTTATGAGCTGATGATGAGAGTAAAATAATAAGGCAGCCACAAAAGTGCTTCATAAACTTTCTACAAATAAAAAGAATTATTTTTTTGGAAGCCATTTATTTTCTTTAAAAAAAAGCACTTTAGAATTCTAGGCACATTATTAAAAAATCTAATAGTGGCTTTAAAGAAGACTGGTTTTAAATTTGGTTCTTTTGATTTTATTACACTTAGATGCTAATTTAAATACGTTGTGTTCTTATCTGTGGAATATGGACATGGTGTTCTTTCCAGACTGGGTTGTTATTTTATGTAGTTAGTTCCCCAGCCTCCACCCCGAGCCGTGCTCCTCTGCTGCTTCAGAAGCTTTGGAGGGAAGCCCTTGTCTCTGAGAACCTTCTTGCTGACTTCCATGTTGAAAACTAAGTAACATTGGCTGTCCTGATTGAGTTTTACATGTGCACAGCTCTTAAGAGGGGGACTTCTCTCCAGGCCATTGTTGTTGTGGAATACCAGTTTCTTTTTTTTTTTTAATTTAAATTTATTTATTTTAATTGGAGGCTAATTACTTTACAATATTGCATTGGTTCTGCCACACATCAACAAGAATCCACCACAGGTGTACACATGTTCCCCATCAAACACCCCTCCAACCTCCCTCCCTGTACCATCCCTCTGGGTCATCCCAGTGCACCAGCCCCAAGGATACTGTATCGACCTGGACTGGCGATTCATTTCTTATATGATATTATACATGTTTCCATGTCATTCCCCCATATCATCCCACCTTCCCTCTCGCACAGAGTCCAAAAGACTGTTCTATACATCTGTGTCTCTTTTGCTGTCTCGCATACAGAGTTATCATTACTATCATTCTAAATTCCATATATATGCGTTAGTATATTGTACTGGTGTTTTCCTTTCTGGCTTACTTCACTCGGTATAATCGGCTCCAGTTTCAGCCACCTCATTAAAACTGATTCAAGTGCATTCTTTTTAATGGCTGAGTAATACTCCATTGTGTATATGTATCACAGCGTTCTTAACCATTCGTCTGCTGATGGACATCTAGGTTGATTCCATGTCATGGCTATTATAAACAGTGCTGTGATGAACATTGGGGTACACGTGTCTCTTTCAATTTTGATTTACCCTGTGTGTATGCCCAGAGCAGTGGGATTGCTGGGTCATAAGGCAGTTTATTTCCAGTTTTTTAAGGAATCTCCACACTGTTCTCCATAGTGGCTGTACTAGATGGCATTCCCACCAACAGTGTAGGAGGGTTCCCTTTTCTCCACACCCTCTCCAGCATTTATTGCTTGTAGACTTTTGGATCACAGCCATTCTGACTGGCATGAAATGGTACCTCATTGTGGTTTTCATTTGCATTTCTCTGATGATGAGTGATGTTGAGCATCGTTTCATGTGTTTGTTAGCCATCTGTCTTCTTTGGAGAAATGTCTGTTTAGATCTTTGGCCCATTTTTTGATTGGGTCGTTTATTTTTCTGGAATTGAGCTGCAGGAGTTGCTTGCACATTTTTGAGATAAGTTCTTTGTCACTTGCTTCATTTGCTATTATTTTCTCCCATTCTGAAGGCTGTCTTTTCACCTTGTTTATAGTTTCCTTTGTTGTGCAGAAGCTTTTAATTTTAATTAGATCCCATTTGTTTATTTTTGCTTTTATTTCCAATATTCTGGGACGTGGGTCATAGAGGATCCTGCTGTGATTTATGTCGGAGAGTGTTTTGCCTATGTTTTCCTCTAGGAGTTTTATATTTTGAGTTTATTTTTGTGTATGGTGTTAGAAAGTGTTCTAGTTTCATTCTTTTACAAGTGGTTGACCAGTTTTCTCAGCACCACTTGTTAAAGAGATTTTCTTTTCTCCATTGTATATTCTTGCCTTCTTTGTCAAAGATAAGGTGTCCATAGGTGCATGAATTTATCTCTGGGTTTTCTATTTTGTTCCATTGATCTATATTTCTGTCTTTGTGCCAGTACCATACAGTGTTGATGACTGTGGCTTTGTAGTAGAGCCTGAAGTCAGGCAGGTTGATTCCTCCAGTTACATTCTTCTTTCTCAAGATTGCTTTGGATATGTGAGGTTTTTTGTATTTCCATATAAATTGTGAAATTATTTGTTCTAGCTCTGTGAAAAATACCATTGGTAGCTTGATAGGGATTGTATTGAATCTATAGATTGCTTTGGGTAGTATACTCACTTTCACTATATTGATTCTTCCAATCCGTGAACATGGTATATTTCTTCATCCATTAGTGTCCTGTTTGATTTCATTCACCAGTGTTTTATAGTTTTTTATATATAGGCCTTTAGTTTCTTTAGGTAGATATATTCCTATTTTATTCTTTTGTTGTAATGGTGAATGGAATTGTTTCCTTAATTTCTCTTTCTATTTTCTCATTATTAGTGTATAGGAACGCAAGGGATTTCTGTGTGTTGATTTTATATCCTGCAATTTTACTATATTCATTGATTAGCTCTAGTAATTTTCTGGTGGGGTCTTTAGGGTTTTGTATGTAGAGCATCATGTCATCTGCAAACAGTGAGAGTTTTACTTCTTCTTTTCCAATTTAATTCCTTTTATTTCTTTTCCAATTTAATTCCTTTTATTTCTTTTCCTGCTCTGATTGCTGTGGCCAAAACTTCCAAAACTATGTTGAATAGTAGTGGTGAGAGTGGGCACCCTTGTCTTGTTCCTGACTTTAGGGGAAATGCTTTCGATTTTTTCACCATTGAGGATAATGTTTGCTGTAGGTTTGTCGTATATAGCTTTTATTATGTTGAGGTATGTTCCTTCTATTCCTGCTTTCTGGAGAGTTTTTATCATAAATGGATGTTGAATTTTGTCAAAGGCTTTCTCTGCATCTAGTGAGATAATCATATGGCTTTTATTTTTCAATTTGTTAATGTGGTGTATTACATTGATTGATTTGCAGATATTGAAGAATCCTTGCATCCCTGGGATAAAGCCCACTTGGTCATGGTGTATGATCTTTTTAATGTGTTGTTGGATTCTGTTTGCTAGAATTTTGTTAAGGAATTTTGCATCTATGTTCATCAGTGATATTGGCCTGCAGTTTTCTTTTTTTGTGGCATTTTGTCAGGTTTTGGTATTAGGGTGATGGTGGCCTCATAGAATGAGTTTGGAAGTTTACCTTCCTCTGTAATTTACTTCAAACTCTGAAGAGTTTGAGTAAGATAGGTGTTAGCTCTTTAAATTTTTGGTAGAATTCGGCTGTGAAGCCACCTGGACCTGAGCTTTTGTTTGCTGGAAGATTTCTGATTACAGTTTCTATTTCCGTGCTTGTGATGTGTCTGTTAAGATTTTCTATTTCTTCCTGGTTCAGTTTTGGAAAGTTGTACTTTTCTAATATTTGTCTATTTCTTCCAAGTTGTCCATTTTATTGGCATATAATTGCTGATAGTAGTCTTTTATGATCCTTTGTATTTCTGTGTTGTCTGTTGTGATCTCACTATTTTCATTCCTAATTTTATTTATTTGATTTTTCTCCCTCTGTTTCTTGATGAGTTTGGCTAATGGTTTGTCAATTTTATTTATCCTCTCAAAGAACCAGCTTTTAGCTTTGTTGATTTTTGCTATGGTCTCTTTTGTTTCTTTTGTATTTATTTCTGCCCTAGTTTTTAAAGATTTCTTTCCTTCTACTAACTCTGGGATTCTCCATTTCTTCCTTTTCTAGTTGCTTTAGGTGTAGAGTTAGATTATTTATTTGACTTTTTTCTTGTTTCTTGAGGTATGCCTGTATTGGTATGAACTTTCCCCTCAGCACTGCTTTTACAGGATCCCACAGGTTTTGGTTTTGTTTTTTTTTTTTTTTCATTTTCATTCGTTTCTATGCATATTTTGATTTCTTTTTTGTTTTCTTCTGTGATTTGTTGGTTATTCAGCAGTGTGTTGTTCAGCCTCCATATGTTGCAATTTTTAATAGTTTTTCTCCTGTAATTGAGATGTAATCTTACTGCATTGTGGTCAGAAAAAACACTTGGAATGATTTCAATTTTTTTGAATTTACCAAGGCTAGATTTATGGTCCAGGATGTGATCTATCCTGGAGAAGGTTCCGTGTGCACTTGAGAAAAAGGTGGAATTCATTGTTTTGGGGTGAAATGTCCTATAGATGTCAATTAGGTCTAGCTGATCTATTGTATCATTTAAAGTTTGTGTTTCCTTGTTCATTTTCTGTTTAGTTGATCTATCCATAGGTGTGAGTGGGGGTATTAAAGTCTCCCACTATTATGGTGTTATTTTTTATTTCCCCTTTCATACTTGTTAGCCTTTGTCTTACATATTGGTGTGCTCCTATGTTGGGTGCATATATATTTATAATTGTTATATCTTCTTCTGGATCGATCCTTTGATCATTATGTAGTGTCCTTCTTTGTCTCTTTTCACAGCCTTTGTTTTAAGTCTATTTTATCCTATATGAGTATTGCTACTCCTGCTTTCTTTTGGTCTCTATTTGTGTGGAATATCTTTTTCCAGCCCTTCACTTTCAGTCTGTGTGTGTCCCCTGTTTTGAGGTGGGTCTCTTTTAGACAACACGTATAAGGGTCTTGTTTTTGTATCCATTCAGCCAGTCTTTGTCTTTTGGTTGGGGCATTCAACCCATTTATGTTTAAGGTAATTATTGATAAGTACGATTCCGTTGCCATTTACTTTATTGTTTTGTGTTCGAGTTATACACCCTTTTTGTGTTTCCTGTCTAGAGAAGATCCTTTAGTATTTGCTGGAGAGCTGGTTTGGTGGTGCTAAATTCTCTCAACTTTTGCTTGTCTGTAAAGCTTTTGATTTCTCCTTCATATTGGAATGAGATCCTTGCTGGGTACAGTAATCTGGGCTGTAGGTTACTTTCTTTCATCATTTTAAGTATGTCCTGGTTTTAGAAAAGGCAGAGGAACCAGAAATCAAATTGCCAACATCTGCTGTATCATGGAAAAAGCAAGAGAGTTCCAGAAAAGCATCTATTTCTGCTTTATTGACTATGCAAAAGACTTTGACTGTGTGGATCACAATAAACTGGAAAATTCTGAAAGAGATGGGAATACCAGACCACCTGATCTGCCTCTTGAGAAATTTGTATGCAGGTCAGGAAGCAACAGTTCGAACTGGACATGGAACAACAGACTGGTTCCAAATAGGAAAAGGAGTTCGTCAAGGCTGTATATTGTCACCCTGTTTATTTAACTTATATGCAGAGTACATCATGAGAAACGCTGACTGGAAGAAACACAAGCTGGACTCAAGATTGCCGGGAGAAATATCAATAACCTCAGATATGCAGATGACATCACCCTTATGGCAGAAAGTGAAGAGGAACTCAAAAGCCTCTTGATGAAAGTGAAAGAGGAGAGTGAAAAAGTTGGCTTAAAGCTCAACATTCAGAAAACGAAGATCATGGCATCCGGTCCCACCACTTCATGGGAAATAGATGGGGAAACAGTGGAAACAGTGTCAGACTTTATTTTTCTGGGCTCCAAAATCACTGCAGATGGTGACTGCAGCCATGAAATTAAAAGACGCTTACTCCTTGGAAGGAAAGTTATGACCAACCTAGATAGCATATTGAAAAGCAGAGACATTACTTTGCCAACAAAGGTCTGTCTAGTCAAGGCTATGGTTTTTCCTGTGGTCATGTATGGATGTGAGAGTTGGACTGTGAAGAAGGCTGAGCGTGGAGGAATTGATGCTTTTGAACTGTGGTGTTGGAGAAGACTCTTGAGAGTGCCTTGGACTGCAAGGAGATCCAACCAGTCCATTCTGAAGGAGATCATCCCTGGGATTTCTTTGGAAGAAATGATGCTAAAGCTGAAACTCCAGTACTTTGGCCACCTCATGCGAAGAATTGACTCATTGGAAAAGACTCTGATGCTGGGAGAGTTGGGGGCAAGAGGAGAAGGGGACGGCAGAGGATGAGATGGCTGGATGGCATCACTAACTCGATGGACATGAGTCTCAGTGAACTCTGGAGTTGGTGATGGACAGGGAGGCCTGGCGTGCTGTGATTCATGGGGTCGCAAAGAGTCGGACATGACTGAACGACTGATCTGATCTGATCTGAGGTGTTTTTCACCTTGGGTTTACCCTGTTTGGGACTCTCTGGGTTTCTTGGAAATGGGTGATTATCTCCTTCCCCATTTTAGGGAAGTTTTCAACTATTATCTCCTCAAGTATTTTCTCACAGTCTTTCTTTTTGTCTTCTTCTTCTCGGACTCCTATGATTCGAATGTTGGGGAGTTTAATATTGTCCTGGGGGTCTCTGAAATTGTCTTCATTTCTTTTAATTCGTTTTTGTTTTTTCCTCTCTGATTCATTTATTTCTATCATTCTATCTTCTACTTCATTAATCCTATCTTCTGCCTCCATTATTCTACTATTTGTTGCCTCCAGAGTGTTTTTCATGTCATTTATTGCATTATTCATTATATATTGACTTTAAAAAAATTTTTTATTCTAGGTCCTTGTTAAACCTTTCTTGCATCTTCTCTATCCTTGTATCCAGGCTATTTATCTGTTATTCCATTTTGTTTTCTAGATATTGGATCATTTTCACAATCATTATTCAGAATTCTTTATCAGGTAGATTCCCTATCTCTTCCTCTTTTGTTTGGTTTGGTGGGCATTTATCCTGTTCCTTTACCTGCTGGGTATTCCTCTGTCTCTTCATCTTGTTTATATTGCTGTGTTTGGGGTGGCCTTTGTGGAGTTCTGTTTATTGTGGAGTTTCCTCACTGTGGGTGGGGTTGTATGGGTGGCTTGTCAAGGTTTCCTGGTTAGGGAAGCTTGTGTCAGTGTTTTGGTGGGTGGAGCTGGATTTCTTCTCTCTGGAATGCAATGAAGTGTCCAGTAATGAGTTATGAGATGTCAATGGGTTTGGAGTAACTTTGAGCAGCCTGTATATTTAAGCTCAGGGCTGTTTTCCTGTGTTGCTGGAGAATTTGTGTGGTATGTCTTGCTCTGGAACTTCTTGGCCCTTGGGTGATACTTGGTTTCAGTATAGGTATGGAGGTGTTTGATGAGCTCCTGTTGATTAATGTTCCCTTTAGTCAGGAGTTCTCTAGTGTTCTCAGGATTTGGACTCAAGCCACTTGCTTCTGGTTTTCAGTCTTATTTTTACATTAGTCTCAAGACTTCTCCATCTATACAGCACCATTGGTAAAACATCTAGGTTAAAGATGAAAAGTTTCTCCACAGTGAGGGACACCCAGAGAGGTTCACAGAGTTACATGGAGAAGAGAAGAGGGAGGAGGGTGTTAGAGGTGACCTGAATGAGATGAGGTGGAATCAAAAGAGGAATGAGCAAGCTAGCCAGTAATCACTTCCTTATGTGCGCTCCACAGTCTGGACTGCTCAGAGATGTTCATGGAGTTATACAGAGAAGAGAAGAGGGAGGAAGGAGATAGAAGTGGCCAGGAGGATAAAGGGGGGAATCAAAAGGAGAGAGACAGATCCAGCCAGTAATCAGTTCCTTAAGTGTTTTCCACCGTCTGGAACACACAAAAAGATTCACAGAGTTGGGTAGAGAAGAGAAGGGGGAGGGAGGAGACAGAGGTGACCTGGTGGAGAAAAAGGAGAGTCCAAAGCGAGAGAGAGCGGTTAAGCCAGTAATCTTGATCCCAAGTAAAAATGGGTACTGAAGTTTGGGTTCTTAAAGGTACAAAATTAATAACAAATACCAAAAAGCAAAAATTAAAAATCTAGAGTAGAGGTTGGATTTTCAAAAATACAATATTAAAGAAAAGAAAAAAAGTAACAAAAATTATAAAAAATATATATATGAAGTTTGCTTTAAAAAATAGGGTCTCTTTTTTTTTTTTGAAAAGTAATAGTAGGTTATAAAAATGAAAATTAAAGGAGTAATAGAGGACTTAAAATTTTTAAAAAATTAAAAAAAATAGTAAAAATAGTAAAAATATATCTAGGACTTTCTCTGGTGTTGTTCGGGGCAGTGTGGGGTCAGTTCATTTTTGGATAGTTCCTTGATCTGGCTTACATTTCTCAAGATCTATAGGCCCCTTCCTATGTAGTCGGTACTAACTACAGGGTTTTAATCTATTGCATCTGTCACTTCCAAGGCAGTTCCCTCTGTTTTAGCTTCTTCTGTTTGCTGGTCTCTTTAGTGTCTCATTTACACCCTGACACAAGGGGCTGGTGGTGGACACTTTTTTAGGCTCACTGTTGATTCGCGCTGTGGGGAGGGAGGGACACTGCAAACAAATAACACTGGCGTGTGCTCGCAGTGTCTCAGCCACAATGGGTCTGCCCCCACTCACGCCACTTGTGCCCTCCCTGCCCACACTGCTCAGGCTCTATGTTGCTCCGCCGGGAACCATCAGAGGCCGGCCCTGGGCTGCATGCACTTCTCAGGTCTAAGCCGCTCAGGTTCAGGCACTCAGGTAGTCCTCAGAGGCACAGACTCCATTGGGCCTGCGTTTTGTGCCCTTCCCAGGTCCGAGCAGCTCAGGTGAGGTGTTTGGGGAGCGTGGTTGTTGTGACTTATCGCCTCTCCAGTCCCTGCTGTTCGGTTTTCTGGGTGTACAACCAGTGCACCTTCTCAGGCGGATGTTGACTGTTCAGAACCCCAAGAAGTCTTAGTTAGCAAAGAAGCCTGCTTGCGGTGTGGTAGATAATGTCTCTGGGGCTGCGATTGCCGGCTTCTGGCTCTGGCTGCCTGTCACCGGAGGGGGATGGTCTGCAGTGGGCTAGTTCTGTTCAGTCCTTTGTTCTGTGAGTGGGCCTGGCGGTGTCTTAGGTTAGGACTTTTTTGCGTGGTAGTTATCCCACAGTCTGGTTTACTAGCCCAAGTTAATTCCCTCAGATTGCCCTCGGGGCATTCAGGCCCAGTCTTTACTCTGGGCAATGCAGCCCGTGCCTCCCTGCCCAGCCCCCGCTTGCTAGTGGCGGGTGCAGGTATCTGTGCTGCTTCTCTGCTGGAGGAGTTACCTTTGGACACATACTCTGTGGGTTTTAATTATTTATTTATTTTCCCTCCCAGTTATGTTGTCCTCTGTGGTTCCAAGGCTCACCACAGACTCGGCAGTGAGAGTGTTTCCTGGTGTTTGGAAACATCTCTCTTTTTAAGACTCCCTTCCTGGGACAGAGCTCTGTCCCTACCTCTTTTGTCTCTTTTTTTGTCTTTTATATTTTTTCCTACCTCCTTTCGAAGACACTGGGCTTCTTTTCTGGGTCCCTGATATCCTCTGCCGGCATTTAGAAGTTGTTTTGTGGAATTTACTCAGCGTTTAAATGTTCTTTTGATGAATTTGTGGGGGAGAAAGTGGTCTCCCCGTCCTATTCCTCCACCATCTTCGGACTGCCCCACACCAGTTTCTTTTTAAAAGTTATTCTTGCTTACCTCACTCTGTATAATAGGTTCCAGTTTCATCCACCTCATTAGAACTGATTCAAATGTATTCTTTTTAATGGCTGAGTAATACTCCATTGTGTATATGTACCACAGCTTTCTTATCCATTCATCTGCTGATGGGCATCTAGGTTGCTTCCATGTCCTGGCTATTATAAACAGTGCTGTGATGAACATTGGGGTACACGTGTCTCTTTCCCTTCTGGTTTCCTCAGTGTGTATGCCCACCAATACAGTATACTAATGCATATATATGGAATTTAGAAAGATGGTAACAATAACCCTGTGTACGAGACAGCAAAAGAGACACTGATGTATAGATCAGTCTTGTGGACTCTGTGGGAGAGGGAGAGGGTGGGGAGATTTGGGAGAATGGCATTGAAACATGTGTAATATCATGTATGAGACGAGTCGCCAGTCCAGGTTCGATGCACGATGCTGGATGCTTGGGGCTGGTGCACTAGGACGACTCAGAGGGAGGGTATGGGGAGGGAGGAGGGAGGAGGGTTCAGGATGGGGAACACGGGTATACCTGTGGTGGATTCATTTTGATGTTGGGCAAAACTAATACAATATTGTAAAGTTTAAAAATAAAATAAAATTTAAAAAAATAAAAGTTATTCTTGGCACATGTGGTGTGGCAGGTGTCTTAGTTTCCATTCCATCTCTACCCTTTATTAACTGGGCAGGGAGATATCAGGTAATTCAGCTGAAACATTTCTGTTCAAAGTATCTTATGAAGATCAAGTGAGCTAACTGGGTGGGAAATATCTGGCACAGAAGAGCCAGTAAAATAATTCCTCAATCAATCTTATTTTGTTGGTTATATGCTAGTTGTATTTTATTATTAAATTTGGCTTCTTAAATATTAGGAAGTATTTATTAACTACATTGAGCTTCCCAGGTAGTGCTAATGGTAAGGAACCCGCCTGCCAATGCAGGAGATATAAGAGAGGTGGTTTCAACCCCTGGGTTGGGCAGATTTCCTGGAGGAGGGCATGGCAACCCACTCCAGTATTCTTACTTGGAGAATCCCATGCTCAGAGGAGCCTGGCCAGCTATAGTCCATGGGATGCAGAGTCAGACATGACTGAAGTGACTTAGCATGCATGTATTACCTAAACCAATTAATTAGGCACTGAGTGCCTAAGGCAAAAAAATCACATATAATCAAGATTATCTTTGAAAATAATTTGCATTATGCTTTTTATAAGCTCAAAAGTCAATATTTAGTCAAAAGAATTGAAAGCAAAGTGTTGAAAAGATAATATTTGTACATGCATGTTCACATCAGTATAAAAGGAGGAAACAAATCAAGTGTCCATTGACACGTGACAAGGTGTGATATATTATTTGTTATGGAATATTATTTAACCTTAAGAAGGAAGGAAACTCTGACATGTGCTATAGCATGCTGAATCTTGAGAACACTATGCTAGGTAAAATAAGCCAGACACAAGAGGACTAACTCCACTCATATGAGGTACCTAGGTAGTCAAATTCATAGAAACAGGAAGAAGAATATTGGTTACCAGGGCTGTGGGAGGGAGGAATAGAGAGTTATTGTTTAATGGGAACAGAGCTTCAGTTCTGTAAGAAGAGTTCCAGAGATTGTTTAAACAACAATATATGGTCTTAACATCACTGTACATTTAAAAATGGTTAAAATGGTATGTTTTCTGTGTGTTTTACCATATTTTTTAAAAAGTCAATTAAAATTGTGCACACACACAAAAAACAACCAATTAATTAAATGTTATTCAAAATAAGTATCCAGATATACCTGAAATAAATGTTACTGATGTACTTGCTAGCAATAAAGGACATTCTAGAACTATTTTCCATACAACTTTTTGGGTAATTTTCATCATTGCTATTGTTTGCACTTGATTTTTGTACACAGAATTCACTTTTAGTCTTCATATTAATTCCATCCATACTGGTCTTGTGCAGTATATTCAGGAGGTGCTTCTGATAAAAACCCAGTAAGTCTTTGTAGGAAATGAGAAGTCACAGTGCCTCACTTGATGATTTTTACCTCATGCTTAACAGACTTCATTCTTTCATATTGTCCTTAGCTGGACTGATCAAGCTTTCTTCATTTCATTTTGTTTTTCTTCTATTAAAAGGAAAGATATTTCATTTTAGGTGTATTTTAAACTTTCAGGCAAAATTTTGGTATTGTAATTGCTTGTATCTGTCTATATAATTAAAAATTAGAATTACTATCGATAGCCTTACTAGAATAAGACAGACCACTCTTTTAATGCTGACAACTTCCTACCCTCTATATCAGCTTGCATATTTTGTTAGAAACATCTAGAATTTTAGCCCTCTTTTCCTTATGAAAAATAACTTGATAATTTCTTTAAGCGTTGCTGCCACATTCTCAGTCATTATTTAGACTCAAAAGTTTTGCTTGCCTTTTGTACATCATTAATTTTGTGTCCCACTTTCTCCCCTTTTGGGGATATGTTTTTTTTTTTTTGGAGTTTTTCCTCAGGTAATTATTTCAGAAATGATTTCAAGGTTATAAAATTCTGAATATTCACATGTCCAAAAATGTCTATATGTTTCTTACTGATTTTATTTTGGGCTCTACCACACAGCATGAAGGACCTTAGTGCCCTGACCAGGGATTGAACCTGTGCTCCCTGCAGTGGAAGCATGGAGTCTTAACCAGTAGACCACCAAGGAAGGCCCCCAAATGTCTATACTTTGACCTTATGGTTGAATTGAGTTTATCAGGTTTGGAATAACAAATTTGAAAATCATTTCCTATTGAGCTTTTGAAGATTTTACTTGACTGTTTTTAATCATTTATAAGCATTGTGTAAGGAAAGATTTATTCTAAATTGAGTCTCATTCTTTGTAACTTCCTTTTTCTCTTTAAAACTTTTCAGGGTTTTATTTCCCCTTGTTATTCTCATGTTTCACAAGATTTTGGGAGTGTGGATCTTTTCTCTGTAATACTGTTTAGAATTTCATGGATTCTTTGGATTTTTCATCATTGTAGGAAAAATGTATTCAATTTGCTTTGCTTATTATTATTTGCTTATTTTTCTCTCTCCTTAAAACTCCTGTGATAAAGTCACTAGGATTTCTATTAATAGAACTATTTCCCATACTACTTAATTTGTTTAATGTTTTCATCATTACTATTTTGTACTCTATCCTTGTGGAAACCCATGTTACTGCTAAATCTTACTGCTGTTTAAAATAAGTGTAAATGGAACTAAATCTATTTTATTACTCAGCATATTCATTTATTGAAAAATATTTTTTGCCACCACATACTTAATTACCAAGAACTTCTCAGTTTTCTAATAACTTTTTCTTTTCCATGGCTAAATTTATCTGATGATACACTTATTTTAACTTTTCTGTTTTCACTAAGTTAAATACTTCAAGGAATAGTTTTCTGAATTTTAAGTATGATGCTTATTATGCAATTGGAGGTCCTCAAATATCTTTTGAGTCTTGAAATTTCATTCATATCTATGAGTTTCTAGACACTTTCAAATATTTATAGTATTGAATGCTGGAGTGTATTTTTTCACCTAGGTGTGAACATACAAGGTTTGCTCTGGCTATGTGATCCTTATTGGAAATGGGTATGCAAAGAAGCGGGGTGGGTGATATGCAGCCAAGGGATCCTCCACTGATATCTTTGAGTGATTTCTTTCCTTGACTTGTTATTCCTGTTTTCTGTCTACTGTCTGCTGACCAGCATCTCCTCTGGAAGTTAGTGGTGTCAGAACTCCTGGCACAAAAACAGGGCTCTGTGAGGACTAGTGGGATAGCTCTACTCTTTTTAAGGTAAGACTAGCTCCATATTCCTTTCTTTATTTGTCCTGCTTCCTTCTGTCTTCACCTGGCGTTACCATGGATTTTATGAGAAAAAGCTCTGACAGTGCTTCTTTTTCTGCTTATATGATGAGCAGAGATGTTCTCATCATTTGTTGTGATTGTGAATTCCAGTCCTTTGAAACTTTGATAGCTTCAATTTTACTACTAAAATATGGCCAACTCTGAGAAAGTGAATTTTGTTTAGTTGAGATTTCCATTGAAACTTACATGTTTATCAATACTAATGTAACATTTTGTTTAAATATCTATTGACAAGACAAAGTGTACTGATGATAAAGTCTTATTTATTTAAAAGTTCAAGACTTATTGCATGTTTGGTGATAAGCTTGCACTTTCTTTGTTTGTTTTTTTCTTTGCACTTAGTTTTTATAAAGTGTTTGGATTCTAAGCTTTCAGTTGCCCTCACGCAAAGCACACCAATGGATCTCTCTGTAGTTCTAGTGATCTGTCTTTCTATTTTGATTTTCCTTTTTCTATGGAATCAGAGGCATGCCAAAGGGAAGCTTCCACCTGGGCCCACTCCTCTCCCAATTGTTGGAAATATTCTGCAGATAAATATTAAGAATGTCAGCAAATCCATAAGCAAGGCAAGTATGATTACTTTTCTTCCAGTTGTTGGTAATGAATAAATAAGACTGCCCTATGTCTTGTCCCAGACTCCTTAGTCCCAGACACCATGTTTGTTAAAAGAAGTGGTTTTAAAGGGGAGTTCCCATTGGACACCTGGACATGGTTTTATTTATTTATTTATTTATTCATTGTTATTTATTTTTATTCATTTATTTAAAAATATTTATTTTGGGCTGTGCTGGGTCTTCATTACTGTGCACAGGCTTTCTCTAGTTGTGGCAAACAGAAACTACACTCTAGTTGCAGTGTGTGGGCTCCTCCTTGCCATGACTTCTCTTGTTGCAATAGACAGACTCTGTGGCTCATGGGCTTCAGTAGTTGCTCCTCACAGTCTCCAGAGCATAGGCTCAGTTGCTGTGGCACTCAGGCTTGTTGTCTGCAGCATGTGGGGTTTTCCCAGACTAGGGATCAAACCAGATTCCCTTGCATTGCGAGGCAGATTCTTAACCGCTGGATTACCAGGGGAACCCTGTTAATTTATTTTCAATTGAGCTAAAGTTGATTTACAATATTATGTTAGTTTCAAGTGAGAATATAGAAAGTTTTATAGATTATGCTCCTTTGAAATTTATTATAAATTATAGGCTGTATTCCCTGCGCTGAACAATTTATCCTTGTAGTTTATTTGTTTTATACATAGTAGTCTATAGTTTTTAATCCCCTACTGCTCATTTCCCCTTCCATTCTTCTTGTTTCCCACTGGTAACCACTAGTTTGTTCTCTATGTATGTGAAACTGTTTATATTCTGTTCAATTTATTCATTTTATTTAAAAAAATATTCCACATATAAATGATAACAGAGTATTTTTCCTTCTCTGTCTGACTTACTTCTCTAAGTGTAATGCCCTCCAGATTCGTTTATATTATTGCAAATGGCAAAATTTCATTCTTTTTTGTGGTAAAGATGGTAAAGAATCTGCCTACAATGTTGGAGACCTGGGTTCGATACCTGGGTTGAGAAAGATCCCCTGGAGAAGGGAATGCTACCCACTTCAGAATTCTTGCCTGGAGAATTCCATGGACAGAGGAGCCTGGTAGGCTACAGTCTCAGTTCAGTTCAGTCGCTCAGTCATGTCTGACTCTTTGCGACGCCATGAATTGCAGCACGCCAGGCCTCCTTGTCCATCACCAGCTCCCGGAGTTCACTCAAACTCACCTGCATCAAGTCAGTGATGCCATCCAGCCATCTCACCCTCTGTCCTCCCCTTGTCCTCCTGCCCCCAATCCCTCCCAGCACCAGAGTCTTTTCCAATGAGTCAACTCTTTACATGAGGTGGCCAAAGTACTGGAATTTCAGCTTTAGCATCATTCCTTCCAAAGAACACCCAGGACCGATCTCCTTTAGAATGGACTGGTTGGATCTCCTTGCAGTCCAGTCTAGAGGGTCGCAGAGTTGGACACAGCTTAGTGACTAACACTTTCACTTCACTAGGAGGCAGATCCAAAAACATATGCTATGAATCATGTCAAGGAGTATACAGCCTATGTTTCCTTCCAGGTGTTTTACGGTTTCTGGTCTTACATTTAAGTCCTCAACCCTTTTTGAGTTAAGATTTATATATAGTATGAGAAAATACTTGTTTCTGTGTTGTTCAGTCACTGAGTCTTGTCTGACTCTTTGCGACCCATGGACTACAGCATGCCAGGATACTCTGTCCTCCACTATCTCCTGGAGTTTGCTCAAACTCATGTCCATTGAGTCAGTGGTGCTATCTAACCATCTCACCCTCTGCCATCCTCTTCTCCTTTGTCTTCAGTCTTTCCAAGCATGAGGGTCTTTTCCAATGACTTGGCTCTTCCCATTAGGTTGCCAAAGTATTGGAGCTTCAGCTTGATTAACAGTCCTTCCAATGAATATTCAGGACTGATTTCCTTTAGGATGGATTGGTTGGATCTCCTTGCAGTCCAAGGGACTCAAGAGTCTTCTCCCATACCACAATTCAAAAGCATCAGTTCTTCAGTGCTCAGCCTTCTTTATGGTTCACCTCTCACATCCATAAATGACTACTAGAAAAACTATAGTTTTGATTATATGGACCTTTGTCAGCAAAGTGATGTCTCTGCTTTTTGATATGCTGTCTAGATGTGTCATAGCTTTTCTTCCAAGGAGGAAACATCTTTTTATTTCATGGCTGCAGTCACTGTCCACAGTGATTTTGGAACCCAAGAAAATAAAATCTTTCACTGCTTCTACTTTTCCCTTTCTGTTTGCCATGAAAAAAATGGGACCAGATGCCATGATCTTCGTTTTTTGAATGCTGAGTTTTAAGTCAGCTTTTTCACTTTTCTCTTTCACCTTCCTGTAGTTCCTCTTCCCTTCTGCCATTAGATTGGTATCATCTGCATATCTGAGGTTACTGATATTTCTGCTGGTAATCTTGATGACAGCTTATGATTCACCCAGCCCAGCATTTCATATGATGTACTCTGCATATAAGTTAAGATATACTCTTCATATAAGCAGGGTGACAATATACAGCCTTGTTTTACTCCTTTCCCAATTTTGAACCAGTCAATTGTTCCATTCCCAGTTTTAACTGCTGCTTCTTTACCCACATTCAGGTTTCACAGGAGATAGGTAAGGTGGTCTGGTACTCCCATCTCTTTAAGAATTTTTCACAGTTTGTTGTGATCCACACAGTAGAAAGATTTAATGTAGTCAATGAAGCAGAAGTAGATATTTTTCTGGAATTCGCTTGTTTTCTCCTAGAAGAGGATGAGACAGTTGGTTGGCTTCACTGACTCAGTGAACATGAGCTTGAGTAAACTCTTGGAGTTGGTGATGGACAGGGAGGTGTGGCGTGCTGCAGTCCATGGGGTCACAAAGAGTTGGACATAACTGAGTGACTGAACTGAACTGAACCTGCTTTCTTTATGATCCAATGAATGTTGGCAGTTTGATCTCTGGTTCCTCTGCCTTTTCTAAACCCAGCTTTTGCATCTGGAAAGTGTCGATTCATGTACTGCTGAACCCTATCTTAAAAGATTTTGAGCCTAACCTTACTAGCATGTGAAATATTTTAATTTAATTCTTTTACGTGTAGCTGTTTAGTTTTCCTCACACCACTTATTGAAGAAATTGCCTTTTCCCCACTGTATATTTTTGTGTCCTTTTTCACGGATTCGTTGTTCATGTAAGTGTGGATTATTTTCTGGGCTAATGCTCTGCTCCATAGACCTGTGTCCATTTTTGTGCCAGTACAATTTTGTTTTGGTTACTGTAACTTTGTACTGTAGTCTGACATCAGGGAGTATGACACTTTCAGTTCTGTTCTTTCTTTGGATATCTTTGTCTACTTGAGTTATTTTGTGTTTCCATACAAATTTTAGAATTACTTGTTGTAGTACTTTGAATATTACACTGGTATTTTGACAAGATTGTCTTTGAATCTGTTGATTTCCTTGGGTAATATGTAATATGTTCATTATAATAATATTAACTTTCCTTGTCCATGAGCATGTTATGTCTTTCCCTCTATTTGTATTGTCTTTTTTTTTTTTTTTAATCAGCATCTCATACTTTTCTGAGTACATGTCTTTTACTTCCTTGGTTAATTAGATTTATTGCTTGGAATTTTATTCTCTTCTATGTGATGATAAATGGGATTGGTTTATTAATTTCTCTTTCCGATAGTTTGTTCTTATTGTTTAGAAATGGTACAGATTTCTGTACATTAATTTTTTATCCTACAATTGTTCCAAATTCATTCATGAGCTCTAGAAGACTTTTGTTGGGATTTTTAGAATTTTGGACAGCAAGGAGTCCAACCAGTTCATCCTAAAGGAAATCAGTCCCGGATTCATTGGAAGGACTGATGCTGAAGCTGCAACTCCTATACTTTGGCCATCTGATGCTAAGAACTGACTCATTGGAAAAGACCCTGATGCTAGGAAAGATTGAGGGCAGGAGGAGAAGGGGATGACAGAGGATGAGATGGTTGGATGACATCACCAACTCAATGGACATGAGTTTGAGTAAACCCCGGGAGTTGGTGATGGACAGGGAGACCTGGCGTGCTGCAGTCCATTGGGTTGCAAACAGTCGGACATGAATGAGCAACTGAACTGAACTTTGAATTTTGTATAGATAGTATTGTGTCATCTACAAATAAGAACAGTTTGACTTCATTCTTTTCAATTTCAATTCCTTTTATTTCTCTTTCTTTGACTGCTATGGCTTTGATTTCTAATACAATATTTTAAGTAAAATTGGCAAGAGTGGGCATCCTTGTCTTGTTCTTGATTTTAGAGAAAATGCTTTCAGCTTTTCACTATCAAGTATGATGATGATAGCTGTGGACTTATCATATATGTGATTTTTAAATTATGTTGAAGTATGTTGCCTCTATACCTACCTTGTGGAGAATTTTTAATCTTAAATGGATATTGGATTTTGTAAAAAAAACTTTTCTACATCTATTGAACAATCATATGATTTTATTTTTCCATTTGTTAATGTGGGGTATAGCATTGATTAATTTGAGAATATTGAACCATACTTGCATCCCTGGGATTAATCTCACTTGTCCATGATGTATGACACCCAGACATGATTTTAGATGGTATACAGCTAAAGGTTGCCAGAAGGGAGTGAGATCAATGAGATCATTGTTGAAACTGTCAAAAGTAGGAATTCTCTGTCCATGTTGTGACCTATGTGTCCTTTATAGCATTTATTTTTGGTGAATTCTAGTGGCAATGAAATTGCTTTAATTTTTAAAAACTGCATATAGAGTGACAACCCCAAAATTTCCCAAAAGAATACATTGATTTGAAATCAAGGAAATAACCAAGTTTCAAGAGATTTCACAGTTTCTGTTGTATTTGCTCAATGAATGAATAACTGTTCAATAGCTCTTTAAATCTTGAAGGAATTATCTGAAATCTGACTTCTCTGGGAAAGGTAGTCATGAAAGCACTACCCCTGGAAGCTCCTCCTTCTGTGTATCAGATTCTGGTTTTGAAGAGATTGTGTCAGCACCCCAGCTCATACAGTTCTTAACTCACAGCCTTGGTCAAATTTTAAAAATCTCCCTGAGCTTTAATTTATATTTTTTTAAAAGGTGAATAATAATTATTATGCACAAATATTAATACCTGAGCTTAACAAGTTGTTGAATGCCTACTTTCAGTCCCAGGTGTGTCAGATGCTGGGAATTTTCAAAGTGAAAGAAAGTGAAAATTTTAGTCACTCAGTCATGTCCGACTCTTTGCAACCCCATGGACTGTAGCCCACCAGCCAGGCTCCTCTGGCTATGGAATTCTCCAAGGAAGAATACTGGAGTGGGTAGGGTTGAACCCAGGTCTCCTACACTGCAGGCAGGTTCTTTAACTATTCAAGCAGTGAATTAAAACAAACAAAAAAAGGTCAGCAGTACGGAATTTACAGTCTAGATGGTAGGCATGTATTTATGAAACACTCATGCAAATAAGTGGATGATTACAAACCATGTAACAGGAGCACAGTAGAAAAAGGTGATGTAGTTTAAAGGATTACAGGTCGGAGGCACAGTCAGTAAGGGTTCTCTGTGGAAGTGAAATTGGAGCTGAGATCTGAAAAATAATTAGACATTAACTGGATAAAATACAGGTGAATGTTCCATTTTTTTTTTTTTTTCAGTCTGGAGCAGACTTAGTTATTGGAATGTCTGAAAGAGGACCAATTTTTTTTGTCGCCCAGAGAGTAGGTAAAAGCTTGGTGTGAGATGAGATTAAGCAGGTAAGCAGGAACCAGAGTACGTAGATCTTACAGGGATTTTAAGAATATAGGTCTTTAGCATAAGAGCAATATGATTTTCTTTAACATATGCTTTGTGAAAAGGGGTCCTGTATGGAGAATGGATTATAAGGTAGCAAAAGAACTCAAATATTGGACAAGTTGAAAGAGTAAAAGTCTATATCATGTACTACACTAAATAAGCTGCTATGACAGAAAGACACAATAATGCAGTGACTTAAGGAAGACAGTTTATTTCTGCCTTCCACATAGAAGGCGTAGAGTTAAGTGCTGCTGGCCTGCCTCTCCTCCACCAGGTCTTTCAGAGAACCAGATCTTCTCAGTCTTGTAGTTTACCATCCTGTGCTCTAAGGCTGTTGTTCTTATTTGCAGCCACAGAGGGGTCATCTGCACGCTGTCATTTCAACCTATGGATAGGAGGAGAAATGAAAGATGTCACCCATTTATGCCAGTGCAAAATTTGTGCACGTCCCTTCTGCTTATCTCATTTCATGAAAACTTACTTACATCATCACACTGGGAAGACAGAAAATGTCTGTGGCTACGTCCTTGTGTATTTTGAAAGCTTAGAGGTCTCTGGTGCTAAAGATGTGAAGAATGGATGATGAGGGGATGATTATTAGTCTGCATGTGTGAGAGATGGAGCACCTTCCTTTAAACAGAGGAAACGTCATTTATTGCCACTATAAGAAGGGAGGAGCAATTATAGGTTTAGCAGAAAAAAGTTTAATAGAATAATACTAATAAAATTCATACTATGGCCTTTGTCACATAGTAGGAGCTGAATAAAGAATAACTATTGATGGTGATGATAATAATAACAGCATTCCTAATAATATAATGATAATTACCATGGTAGTAAAGTGATGTCATATGAAATTACTAGTTCTAGAAATTGAAATCTTTTATAATGGATAAATCTTAAGAAGATTAAAAATATTTCCCACATTATCTACATTTTCCTATATTATCTACATTTTCAGTTTTGAAGTGCTCACTGTTCTTACATCTCCTGTTCCTTTTCCAGCTAGCAGAAGATTATGGTCCTGTGTTCACTCTGTATTTTGGCATGAAGCCCACTGTGGTGTTGCATGGATATGAAGCAGTGAAGCAAGTCCTGATTGATCAGAGTGAGGAATTTTCTGGCAGAGGTAGTTTACCAGTGGCAGACAACATCAACCAGGGATTAGGTATGCTTCTACTTGAGAAGTGTGTGGGAATTGTAAGTTGGAAAGATTCAAATAGGCTAAGGAATTGAGAAATTATAGATAATAGAGAAGTTTATGAAAGCATCATCATTAAACAGTTTTCTATGGATCATTAATCCCTATTTAAAATTATGAAGATGACACAGTCTGAATGAAACATTAAGTGCAGTGAAAGCAAATCTTCTAACCACTAATGTTCTATTAATAAATTACGGCAAGGTAAGAAAATGAGAAAGAGACAGAGAGAAAAAGAAGGAAGGAAAATGACAATGAATTATCCTATTTATTGAATATTTTGCTTTCTGGCCTGAGTCATGGTTGCTAAGAGACTAGTTTTGGAAGCTGCATGATATATACATGGAACCAACAAAGGTTTGAAGTATGTACATTGCATTCAATTTTCTATTCTTGTTAGAATAAAAAAAGCACAACAATTTTTTTTAATCCAATAGAATGTAATACAAAGCATAAAGCACAAATACGCTCTGAAAAGAGGGTCATGGGGAAAGACAATAAATATAAATTAGAATATTAAAGAAAATCTTTTGAAATCAAATACTTGCTCTGTCTGTCATCTGTGTTTTAATAGCTAGACCTTAAACTGTCCCATCCTCTGTGGGTCACTGGTTTCTTACAAAAATAATGCCGAATAGGGTCAGTTCATCCTTTACATTGTTCTTTAAGGTCTTATTTGACAAGGTCCCTAAGAGCATTGTCTTTTCCTCTGACTTGTCCTTGGCTCTGGAAGTCTGACATTGAACTTTCTTGGTACAATGTGAAAAACAGACGACAGACCGTGCAAGTATTCGATTTCAAAAGATTTTCTTTAATATTCTAATTTACATTTATTGTGTTTCCACGTGACCCTCTTTTTAGAGCATTTTTGTGCTTTATGCTTTGTATTATAGACCTAGCCTAGCTGTGGGGTTGTCAGAAGGGGGTGGCAGGGACCCACAGGGTAGAACACGGGAAGACATCCATATTTTGTGGAAGAGATTAGCATATAGAGGGAAAATGTCAAAATGGGAAGAGCTATGGCCATGTTCCTTACTTGAGGAATAGACTTTCATGAGCTTCCTTTCAATACACAAGTACTATTTATCCCTGTCTTAAGAATTAAGCGTCATCACTCACTTTCACCATGTGAACATAAAAGAAGTTACATCCCAGAAAAGGATCCTTCCTGACCATGCTGATACCTGATCTCAGCCCTCAGACCTGTGAGAAATAAATTTCTGTCGTTTATAAACTATCAAAAAAAAAAAAAAAAAAGGAATTGACTCTTTTGTTGTTTCTCCTACAGTTCATTTTCAATGCCCAAATCAATCCTGAAAACTTAACCTATAACTTGGACTCTATGGATTGTTAGCTGAGTCATCAAAGAGCAAGCATTTTGCCTCTGTGATTTTCAGCATCCTCATAAGTAAACGGGAGAGAAAACACTTGGTTCTTAGGGTTGTTCTGAATTTTGCAGGAGCTAATGGGTAAGGAAGAGTGTAAAACCAAGAGTCTTGAAAGTAAGATACAAGCTGGGTTAAGAGAGGAGGAGGCAGGTGATGAAGGGCCCGATAGGAATTCCTGAGGCTGTCACTCCTATATTTAATCCCTGCTTAGGTGTCCTTGTCATTTCCTCTTTAAAGACTCTCAGCTAGAATTTGTGGCAATGGATTATTCTCTGTTTTTGGTTTGTGCCCTGATAGGAATTATTTTCAGCAATGGAGAAATATGGAAGCAAACTCGGCGTTTCTCCCTCATGGTTTTGAGGAATATGGGGATGGGGAAGAGGACTATTGAACACAGAATTCAAGAGGAAGCCTTATATTTGGTGGAAGCATTAAAAAAAACCAATGGTGGGTATTTCTTTATATAATTAGCAGTAACTGCTTGGGCAGACCAAATGCTATTACAAGTAGACTACAGAGAGATAATGGCTCAAATACAACAGAAGTTGACTTCCTGCTCACATGACAGTGGCAGGAGGGGAAGTTGCTGGTATAATGGCCTTTTCAAGCAACTGGTTTCCAGGGCCTTTGATGCCTTCAGCACATGGTTGCCTTCCTGTGGCTCCCAGAGTTCATCTCTTTGAATGGTAGAGCGGGGATAGTAAAGAAGAAAGAAAAGAACAAATAATGTTTTTAACAGGTAAGATATGGCACTTGCACACAAAGTTCTTTCATATTCCCTGGGCTGTAACTCAGTCACAGGGCCACACCTAAATGTACAAGGAGCTGGGAAATGTGGTTAGCTGTGTGCTCAGGAAGAAGAGGAGAACATGGATTGGGGTAATCTGCAAGTAACTTGAAAGACTAAGTTCTCAGGTAACTTCTTGAGAAGCATTTCAAATATTTTGCAACATAAACATGTCATGTCATTATGCCGTATAGCACCTTAAACTTGAACAGTCCTGTCTATCAGTGATATCTTAGTAAAACTGAAACAAAGTTAGTGGTTCAGGTGTGGACTTTGCACCAAATCCTTCTCTGAGTAGGCCTGTATTACAGCTCCTCTGTGGGTGTGAAGGGAGGGAGCTTCAGCAGCACACATCTGCTCAGTGTACACGTGTGTGGATGCCCATGCAGGACAGGAAGAGGGATAGGAGAGAAAGGGGTGAGTAGGAGACTTGACAGGGAAGGAGCAAGATGAGGATCTTAGTCTGTGCTTTTGTAAACCACAATATTTAAATTTGAAGAACATTATGAACTTATAACACTATATTCTAAAAGGTGCTAACCTTCAAGGTTTTTTACCAATGTTACATTATTGTCCAGATAGGTTTTGCCCCTCATTTTTTGTTGTTACTCATATAAATAATGCAATTATTACAAATATTTGCATGATTTGGGTTTCCTCTTTTGAGTAAGTTTCTCAAGATGGCAATAAAGTGTCAATGAACATCATTTGAACTTGGTCCATATTATCTAGGAATGGGTGGGAGATCTGGCAGATGAAGAACACAAGGCTCAGCCTGCATAGATTGTTCTCTATTCTTCTGTTCAAATTTAACATATTAAATAAATATTTTCACATGATTAATTTTTAAATGTTTATCATGAATATTGTTAACAAAACAGAATAGTAGTTCATTATTTTGGATGTACCATAATTTATTTTAGGCCAAATAGTTCGCTTTCAGTATTTTGTTGCTAATAATGTTAAATAATGCAATCTATATCAATCATTGAACATCCCTGATTATTTTCTAGAGTAAAATTTTGGAAATGCAATTAATAAATCAGTAAATATTGGGTTTTAGCATGTTGTTGTTGTTCAGTCACTAAGTGATACCTGACTGTTTGTGACCCCATGGACCACAGCACACCAGGCTTCAATGTTTTTCAATATCCCCCAGTGTTTTCTCAAATTCATGTACATTAATTTGGTGATGCCCTCTAACCATCTCATCCTCTGTCACACCCTTCTCCTCCTGCCCTCAATCTTTCCCAGCATCAGAGTTGGCTCTTACCATCAGGTGGCCAAAGAATTGGAGCTTCAGCTTCAGCATCAGTTTTCCAATGAATATGCAGGGTTGATTTCCTTTATGATTGACTTGTTTGATCTCCTTGCTATCCAAGGGACTCTCAAGAGTCTTTTCCAGGACCACAATTGGAAAGCATCAATTCTTTGGCACTTAGCCTTCTTTATGATCCAACTCTCACATCCACGCAAGACTACTGGAAAAACCATAGCTTTGACTAGATGGATCTTTGTCAGCAAACTGATGTCTCTACTTTTTAATATGTTATCTAGGTTTGTCATAGCTTTTATTTCAAGGAACAAGTATCTTTTAAACAGTTTATTATTAACTGATTCAATTTTCCCATAGTGAGTATGACCTTCTCTCAGCTTCCTTGCCTATGACCTCCCAGACTCTGCTCAAATCCACCTAACTATGGAGACCTCATCCTCTTGGGGTAGCCCAGTTTGTCACTGGTTAACTAACTGTTATTTCACATGTTGAGCAGAACCTTTTTTCTCATAATCTCTACTTTTTGATCCCTACTAAGTTTTTTTATTCTGTAGTAAAGTGTTGTTGTAGTAGTCACCAGGCAGAGGCAGGATGGATTTCCCACTGAAAATTTAGTATAACTGTTGAGGTTGGTAGTGATACACACATTTCAATAGGATATGAAAAATTCTGTTACTCACATAATGAGGCTTTTGGGGTAGGGCACAGTGCTAGAAAACCAACCAAAAAATGCCTGGAGAAAGCTTGAAAAGGACACCAGCTTGGAATTTTTATGGTGGTTAGGGGGTGGAGTAGGGGGGTGGAGATCCAATGTATGTGTGGTTTAAACTTCCTGCTTGTGCCAAAGAAGCACTCACATCAGCTAGTCCAAGTGTGAGTAGAAGAAGAAAAATTAAGGCTTAAAAGATGCCAGGACTCCAAAAACAAAAAATGGTGTCATATTCTCTATTTTATATTGTTAACCTGTTTATAGTTCAGTTCAGATCAGTTGCTCAGTCGTGTCCGACTCTTTGCAACACAACGGACTGCAGCATGCCAGGCTCCCCTGTCCATCACCAATTCCCAGAGTCCACTCAAACTCACGTCCATTGAGTCGATGATCCCCTTCTCCTCCTGCCTTCAATCTTTCCCAGCATCAGTTGTCTTTTCAAATGAGTCAATTCTTCTCATCAGGTGGCCAAAGTATTGGAGTTTTAGCTTCAGTATCAGTCCTTCCAATGAATATTCAGGACTGATTTCCTTTAGGATGTACTGGTTGGATTTCCTTGCAGTCCAAGGGACTCTAAAGAGTCTCCTCCTACAACACAGTCAAAGGCATCAATTCTTCAGTGCTCAGCTTCCTTATAGTCCAACTCTCATATCTATACATGACTACTGGAAGAACTATAGATTTGACTAGATGGACATTTGTTGGCAAAGTAATGTCTCTGTTTTTTATATATGTTGTCGAGGTTCGTCAAAGTTTTCTTCCAAGGAGCAAGTGTCTTTTAATTTCATGGCTGCAGTCACCATCTGCATTGATTTTGGAGCCCCTCAAAATAAAGTCTGTCACTGTTTCCATTGTTTCCCCATCTATACGTCATGAAGTGATTGGACCAGATGCCATCATCTTAGTTTTCTGAATGTTGAGGTTTAAGCCAGCGTTTTCACTCTCCTCTTTCACTTTCATCAAGGGGCTCTTTAATTCTTCTTTGCTTTCTGCCACAAGTGTGGTGTCATCTGCATATCTGAGGTTATTTGATATTTCTCCCTGCAATCTTGACTCTAGCTTGAGCTTCACCCAGCTCAGCATTTCACACGATATACTATGCCAGCAAATTTGGAAAACTCAGCACTGGCCACAGGACTGGAAAAGGTCAGTTTTCATTCCAATCCCAAAGAAAGGCAATGCCAAAGAATGCTCAAACTACCACACAATTGCACTCATCTCACACGCTAGTAAAGTAATGCTCAAAATTCTCCAAGCCAGGCTTCAGCAATACGTGAACTGTGAACTTCCAGATGTTCAACTGGTTTTAGAAAAGACAGACGAGCCAGAGATCAAATTGCAAACATCTGCCGGATCATCAAAAAAGCAAGAGTTCCAGAAAAGCATCTATTTCTGCTTTATTGACTATGCCAAAGCCTTTGACTGTGTGGATCACAATAAACTGTGGAGAATTCTGAAAGGGATGGGAATACCAGACCACCTGACCTGCCTCTTGAGAAACCTGTATGCAGGTCAGGAAGCAACAGTTAGAACTAGACATGGAACAACAGACTTGTTCTAAATAGGAAAAGGAGTACGTCAAGGCTGTATATTGTCACCCTGCTTATTTAACTAATATGCAGAGTACATCATGAGAAATGCTGGGCTGGAAGAAGCACAAGCTGGAATCAAGATGCTGGGAGAAATATCAATAACCTCAGATATGCAGATGACACCACCCTTATGGCAGAAAGTGAAGAGGAACTCAAAAGCCTCTTGATGAAAGTGAAAGAGGAGAGTGAAAAAGTTGGCTTAAAGCTCAACATTCAGAAAACTAAGCTCATGGCATCTGCTCCCATCACTTCATGGGAAATAGATGGGGAAACAGTGGAAACAGTGTCAGACTTTATTTTTCTGGGCTCCAAAGTCACTGCAGATGGTGACTGCAGCCATGAAATTAAAAGACGCTTGCTCCTTGGAAGGAAAGTTATGACCAACCTAGATAGCATATTCAAAAGCAGAGACGTTACTTTGCCAACAAAGGTCCGTCTAGTCAAGGCTATGGTTTTTCCAGTGGTCATGTATGGATGTGAGAGTTGGACTGTGAAGAAGGCTGAACGCTGAAGAATTGATGCTTTTGAATTGTGATGTTGGAGAAGACTCTTGAGAGTCCCTTGGACTGCAAGGAGATCCAACCAGTCCACTGTAAAGGAGATCAGTCCTGGGTGTTCTTTGGAAGGAATGATGCTGAAGCTGAAATTCCAGTACTTTGGCAACCTCATGCGAAGAATTGACTTGTTGGAAAAGACTCTGATGCTGGGAGGGGTTGGGGGCAGGAGGACAAGGGGACGACAGAGGGTGACATGGATGGATGGCATCACCAACTGGATGGACATGAATTTGAGTGATCTCCGGGAGTTGGTGATGGACAGGGAGGCCTGGCATGCTGCAATTCATGGGGTCACAAAGAATCGGACACAACTGAGTGACTGAACTGAACTGAACTATGCATATAAGTTAAATAAGCAGGGGGGCTATATACAGCCTTGATGTACTCCTTTACCGATTTGGAACTAGTCTGTTGTTCCATGTCCAGTTCTAAATGTTGCTTTTTGACCTGCCTACAGGTTTCTCAGGAGGCAGGTAAGGTGGTCTGGTAGTCCCATCTCTTGAAGAATTTTCCACAGTTTGTTATGATCCACACAGTTAAAGGCTTTGGTCTAGTCAATAAAGCAGAGGTAGATATTTTTCTGGAACTTTCTTGCTCTTTCTATGATCCAATGGATGTTGGCAATTTGATCTCTTGTTCCTCTGCCTTTCCTAAATCCAGCCTGAACATGTGGAAGTTCATGGTTCACATACGGTTGAAGCCTCGCTTGGAGAATTTTGAGCATCACTTTGCAGCATATGAGATGAATGCCACTGTATGGTAGTTTGAACATTCTTTGGCATTGCCTTTTTTTGGGATCGGAATGAAAATTGAACTTTTCCAGTCCTGTGGCCTCTGCTGAGTTTCCAAACTTGCTGGCATATTGAGTGTAGCACATTCACAGCATCATCTTTTAGGATTTGAAATTGCTTAACTGGAATTCCATCACTTCCACTAGCTTTGATTATGGTGATGTTTCCTAAGGCCCACTTGACTTCACATTCCAGGATGTCTGGCTCTAGGTGGGTGACCACACCATCGTGGTTATCTGGGTCATTAAGATCTTTTTTGTGTAGTTCTTTGTATTCTTGCCACCTCTTCTTACTGTCTTCTTTTGTTAGGTCCATACCGTTTCTGTCCTTTGTTGTGACCATCTTTGCATGAAACGTTCCCTTTGTATCTCTGCTTTTCTTGACGTGATCTCTAATCTTCAATCCCTCTCATTATTGTCTTCTCAGAGAAAAGCACACTCAACCTTTTTCAATGCATTTTGTAAAATGTGATTGCAATTCTCCTCAGTCTCCTTACCTTCTTATTATATTGGTCAGTTTCTTCTGGGTATTTTGAAGAATATCAACACCAAGAGCTAAATTTTATAATTTTAAATACATTTCAAAATGGTCTCCTTCTTGTGTATTACCTTGTGGCTTTAATTGGAGAATGATATAAATAGAATAATTTGGAGAAATTTAATAAATAAATAACACTGGATTAGATAATTTTGCTTAGGGAAACACAATTGTATTTTGTTGTTGTTGTTCAGTTGCCAAGTAATGTCCGACTCTTCGCAACTCCATGGACTACTGCATGCCAGGCTTTTCTGTCCTTCATTACCTTCCAGAGTTTGCTCAAACTCATGTCAGCCCCTTCTCATTTTGCCCTCAGTCTTTCCCAGCATCACAGTCTTTTCCAATGAGTCAGCTCTTTGGATCAGATGGCCAAAATATTGGAGCTTCAGCTTTAGCACTAAAGAATATTCAGGGCTGATTTCCTTCAGGACTGACTGGCTTAATCTTGCTGTCCAAGGGACTCTCAGGAGTCTTCTTCAGCACCACAGTTCGAAAACATCAATTCTTTAGCACTCAGCCTTCTATATTGTCCAACTCTCTAGGCATGTTGAATTTATAGTGATGATGGCAGGTTCAGGTTGTTCCAATAATAAAAACATCTTAGAAATCAACCTTTCTCCATTATTTTAAACAGTAAACTTAAGATTTATTTGCAAATTATATTCCAACTTTCTTATATTGTTTTTAGGATGTCCATGTGATCCTACTTTCCTTCTGACCTATGCTCCCTGCAATGTGATCTGCTCCATTATATTCCGGAATCGTTTTGAATACAGTGATGAAAGTTTTCTGACCTTGGCAAAGTATATTCATGAAAATGCAACAATTTTTAGCACCCCCTGGATTGAGGTAAGGTCAAGGTTCTCTTTAAATAAGAAGTAACTTTCTATCTAAAGTGATTACAACATTTCTTTGTGCTACTGTTTGGTACCACTTAGTGAGTTATCATGGAGAAGGAAATGGCAACCCACTTCAATATTCTTGCGTAGAGAATCCTGTGGCTGGAGGAACCTGGTGGGCTGCTGTCCATAGGGTCGCACAGAGTCCGACACGACTGAAGCGACTTTGCATGCATTAGAGAAGGAAATGACAGCCCACTACAGTGTTCTTGCCAGAAGAATCCCAGGGATGGCGTAGCCTGGTGGGCTGCCATCCATGGGGTTGCACAGAGTCGGACATGACTGCAGTGACTTAGCAGCAGGAGCAGCATCGAGTTATCAAAGCAATTGAATGTGTTGAAATGAGTTTGTAAACAAAATATAAGAATAGTAATAAAAAATAGTGCAACAATTATAGCAAGTTTTTTTTGAGAAATCTTTTTTCCTCTGATTTTTATGTGTTTAAATAAGATGTATATACATTGTATTTTTACTGTTAGTAAACTGTCAGAAAAAAAAAACAATAACCTATGCTGTACTATAACCAACAACTAAAATTCCATGGATCATAATGTTATGATGTTTTCTACCTGAGAAGGACTCTAGAGAGCAAGTAGTCTATGGAACAGAAAGCTCACTGGAAATACTGAGCTTATTTTCAAAGTAACCTAACCAAAAGAAGAATGAGTTAGATATAAAAACTAGATTTCTTGATTCTCTATCCAGTTTGATACAAGATCAGATCAGATCAGTTGCTCAGTCGTGTCTGACTCTTTGCAACCCCATGAATCGCAGCACGCCAGGCCTCCCTGTCCATCACCAACTCCCGGAGTTCACTGAGAAGATAGCAGCTGAATAAATTTCTTCAGTACCTACCGAGGGTATTAAGTCATGAAGACACTGTTTAAAAAGGATTCTGTAAACTCTAGGACTGTGATGGCCTAATGAATAAGGGCAATGTGTACATTTCTGAAGATGTAAAATGCCTAAATAAAAGTAAGTTAGGTAATATAGGCATTTCCTTAGTCTTTATGGTATAGTTTCTTCATTTAAAAAATGGTATGGTGTGAACAGACTTAAAAGGAGTTATTGACAGTAATACAATAATACTAGGAGACATTAACACATCACTTACATCAATGGACGGAACAGTTCAGTCCAGTCACTTAGTTGTGTCTGACTCTTTGCAGCCCCATGGACAGAACAGCCAAACTAAATTGGTAAGGAAACATTGGCCTTAATCAACATATTAGACATGATGGACTTGATAGATTTATATACAACATTCCGTCCAAATGCAGCAGAATACACATTCTTTTCAAGTACACATGAAACATTTTCCAAGATAGATCATATGATGTTACAAAACAAGTGTCAGTAAATTCAAGAAGGTGAAATTATATTGTGCATCTTTTTGACCACAGTGGTATGAAACTAGAAATCAATTACAAGGAAAAAAAAAAAAAACTGTGAAAAACATAAACACATAGGAGATGAATATGTTGTTGAATATGTTGTTAGCTGAACTAAACAATAATGGGTCAAAGAGGAAGTAGAAATACCTTGAGAGAAATGAAAATGGAAACACAACATTCCAAAATCTATGTGACTCACAAAAGCAGTTCTAAGAGGGAAGCTTATAGTGAAACAGGTCTACCTTAGGAAACCAGAAAAATACCAAGTAAGCAATCTAACATTACACATAAAACTAGAAAAAGAGTGGACACTCTCCATCCTCCTTCTGATGTCTATGTCAGAAGCTTTCTCTGTTACTTTTCTTTCTTTAATAAAACTGCTACACAAAAGCTCTTGAGTGATCAAGAATGGTCTCTGGTCCCGAAGCTAAATCTTCTGAGATCACAAATCCGACACAGTTCACTGTAAGCTATCATCTTGGGGGCTCATCCGGGATTTTCAGGACAAGGTAAGAACACTCAAGAGCTCTAGCCTCTCTGCTTTCTCAGTATACACATTTTTTGCTTTACTTTACTAATGCTATGGTTTGCGTGTGTGAATGAATGACACACCCTGTACGAAGGAAGTGATGAGCCCTGCTCAGTGGTTTTGAGGTGCCTCATAATGACTGAAGGCAGCTCCCCAAAAGGGAGCCTTGTTAGGGGTTTATGCTGACCTGCCAATGCCAAGAGGCACTCAACATTCCTTCGAGGGGAGTGGCCATAAGTGGGCAAAGCATGTGGAGTGAACTTTCCTTTCTCGGTCAATTTTTTCTGGTCTCTTTGACCATTCCGTAACTGGGGAATTAGAACTACTAACCTAATCTGTTAAGAAAGCTGAGCGCTGAAGAATTAATGCTTTTGAATTGTGGTGTTGGAGAAGACTCTTGAGAGTCCTTTGGACTGCAAGGAGATCCAACCAGTCCATCCTAAAGGAGATCAGTCCTGGGTGTTCATTGGAAGGACTGATGCTGAAACTGAAACTCCAATACTTTGACCACCAGATGTGAAGAGCTGACTCATTTGAAAAGACCCTGATGCTGGGAAAGATTGAGGGCAGGAGGAGAAGGGGATGACAGAGGATGAGATGGTTGGATGGCATCACCGACTTGATGGACATGGGTTTGGGTGAACTCTGGGATTTGATGATGGACAGGGAGGCCTGGCATGCTGTGGCTCATGGGATTGCAAAGACTCGGACACGACTGAACCACTGAACTGATACTGAACCTAGTCTGTTGGATCATAGACTTTCAAGGGAATTGGGATTCATGCTGATACTATGCACTTTTACTTAAACCCCAAGTATGGAAGCGCCTAGCCTTGCTAGAAGGCAAAAGTTACAAGAGCTTGTTTGGGAGCGAGCAGGAGCTCTAGCTCCAGGAAAGTCTCTCAGGCTAAAGGTCATTCTCTTGACTGCCTGCCTCAGGGCCCAGAGTCCTAAAAGTGAGTTTTTGTCATGACTGTGCCTCTTATCTATGTGGATAAAAGCACTGCTGGTGACCATGAGGTTTTTGAGGACATAGGTTGAGAATTGTAGAATCTGTTTCGATTGGAAGTGCAATGGGCTTCTTCTTTGGTAGTGCTAGCTGTTAGCAGACCAGAGAAAGCTCTCCAATGGCTTCTGTCTCAATTCCATAGATATTCCTTTTGCGGAATCTGTGGAAAGGAACTGGAATGATTGGACCTAGTAGCTTGAGGACAAAAATCACTTTTTCGTCCCTGGCCAGCCCTCTACCACCTCTTTTGCTATCACATATACTGGCACAGTGACACTCAGAAGGGACATCTTGGTAGTTGCTTGTCTCTTTATGACTCACCACTTCTACTGCAGTCAGGACTGTATTTAGAAATGTACATGGCACACATAAGATAGCTGCTTCCTCTAGTAGTCCTAGCTTGGGAAACATTCTGGGAAACTACTTGGGAAATCAAACAAAGGTTTTGGTGGTAAGAAACTAGAAATCAATCTGGTAAGCCATCAGGTCTACCCCTGGTGCATCTCCACCCCACCTTGGTGGTAGAACCGGGAGGGATGAGTAAGATGCCTGTGTCAGTAAGGGACAGACTAATTCTGACCAGGGAAGGAAAGCTTCATTGGCAAGTCTGTCTGCACACTCATTTAGAGTAGGGAGGGACGCCTCTGGTGGAAAGAAGCCACGGCCGTGGGTGCTGCTTTTTTCTCTCTTACAGATGGGAATTAACAGTTCCAGAACCATTCCTTTACAATGTTAAAAAACTTGGGACAAGTTTGATCTCCAGAGTTTAAAAAATACACGTCTGATCTTTTGTGATACTGAAAGGCCACATTATCCTTTGGAAAATGGGGAACACTGGCCAGTTAAAGGGTCTCTCAATTATGATACCATTTTACAACTAGACAAGTTCTGTAGAAAACAAAGGAAATGGGTAGAAGTGGCAGATGTGTTGCTCTTTATCTCTCTGCAAGACATGCCAGACTTATGTACAAAGTGTGCAGATTTGGGTATGAAGCCTTCAGCTGCCTCCTGTATCTGGGGCTGTATCTGGGGCTTACTTTGCCTCTGTATCTGGGGCTACCAACTGAACAGGCTGAGAATCAGGGTGCCCTCCCAGGAGGGGTTGCCTTAGTCTCAGTAGAAATTCAAACAGTCCCAACTGTGGTCGAGACTATTTAGAGGATCCAAAAAGTACATAGAAGGCTTTATGGGACTAACTTTACTTTATGACCTTACTTGGAGAGATGTAATGTATGTCTTGGGACAGACACTGACTCTTAATTCAAAAACTCGAGTTTTGGGGGAAGCCACTACTTTTGGAGATGAATGGCTTGAAGGCAAGGGGAAAGAGGGAACATGAAATAGCCCTCCTTCCTACTGGGAGCCAAGCAGTTCTGATAACAGAGCCAGATTGCTGGATGTATTCTTGAAGGACTCAAGTGAGCACAAGGACTTTATACTATGCTAAGACTGACATAGAACAGGGAGAGAAGAAAACTCCTGATAATTCCTAGATAGACTACAGAGGGCTCTCTGCAAGTTTGCTGATGTTGATCTTGAAATTACAGAGGGAAAAATGATCTTAAAAGGTAGTTTTCTCACTCAATCGACTCCAGATACCTGCTGTAAGTTACAAAAACAGGCGTTTGGACCAAATCAATCTTTAGAAAAACTGTTGCAGCTGTCTCAGACAGTATATTATGGTGGAGAATATGAGGAGGAAAATGAGACAAAAAAGAACCAGGCAAAAGACTAAAGCCCCAGCATGGCTGTTAGATCCACTCTGAAACAGCCTGAGGAAAAATGCCCAGAGGGACCCGGGTGAAAAGGGATGGACTTGTCATTACTGTGGAAATGAGGGGCATCTCAAGTGGGATTGGCCTGAGGCATCTAAGCTGCCCCCGGCTCCATGTCCAGTCTGCAAAAGACCATACTGGAGAAGAGACTGCCTTCCGAGGTGTAGGCCCCATGGGTTGGACTCTCAAGACAATTGGGACTGAAGGTGCCCAGGGTTCCCCACACAAGCTCCCATCCTAATTACACCTGAGGAACCCTGGGTATTAATAACTGTGGGGGGCCAATCAGTCAATTTCTTTTGGACACTGGGGCAATTTTCTGTGTGCTCACTGAAGCCTCTGGTCCTCTTTCCTCCTAATCCACTACCGTAATGGGACTATCTGGATAAGCCAAACATTATCTCAGGTGTCCTTTAAACTACAACTAGAACTCTGTGCTATTTTCTCGAGTTTCTAATTGTGCCAGAATTTCCTTCACCCCTTCTGGGGAGGGATATAATGAACAAGGTCCAGGCCTCTGTCTTCATGAATATGGAGCCTGCTCTTCCTCTCCCATTAATTGAACAGAATATAAACCCTAAAGTGTGGGCTGATGGAAAAACTGAGGGTTGAACACAAAATGCTGTTCCTGTTGTTATCAACCTCAAAGACCCTCACCTATTTTCACATCAAAAGCAGTACCCACTAAAGCCCGAGGTTAAGGAAGAGTTAAAACACATCATTGAAGATTTAAAGGAACAGGGGCTATTAATTCCCTGTAATAGTCCATGCAACACTCCTTTTTTGGGTGTAAAAATGTCAAATGATAAATGGAGACTAATTCAAGATATACAAATAGTAAGTGCCTAATCTTTATACTTTATTGCCTGAAATTCCTAAATGAGCCAAACATGACTTTAAGATAATTGAGAGGATTTTTGGCATTACAGGCTACTGCCACATTTGGATTCCTGGTTATGGAGAACTTGCCTGGCCTTTATATAAACTTATAACTGAGACTCAGCAGGTCTAAACCGACAAGCTGGTTAGGCCCTCAGAGACTCAATAGGCTTTTAAGGCTCTTAAAACTGTTCTCTTGCACGCTCCTGCTTTGAGCTTGCCCACAAGATCAGAATTGAGTTTGTTTCTTAGTAAAAAAAAAAAAAAAAACAACTTATGGCCACATTCCTTAAGGGTAATTGCTGCTATTGACCTGCTAATGTCTATAGGTCATAAGTTGACTAATGGACAAAATCTTACTGTACTGACTTCTCACGATGTAAGTGAGATCTTAAACTCTAAAGTTCAGAGCAACAGTGGCTCCAACTTTATGAATAGAATATCACTTACACAGTTCCTGGAGACATCAATATTCAGAAAAAGCTGAAAAGGCTAATGACATTAGTAAGAGGCATCTGTGTAAGCAAACTCAGGAAACACAAGACTGTTGGTTTAAAGTTCTACCTGTAGCTTTAATGAGGGCTGGAACTGCCCCTAAAAAGGAAGGTCTGTCCCCCCTTGAATGTATCTATGGAAGACCCTTCTTACACACAGATATTGTTATAGACTCTGAAGCCTTAAAATTAACCATGTGACTCAGCTTTCAGCTTTTCAATTGCCTTATCAATTGAAGGCTTCCCATGGTGGGTTTCTCCACTTCAAGGAAAGGACTTTCTTCACCTCTTCACCACAACAATCGTATGTGATGCCTCTTTGGGATCTGATGACCACTAGCAATCCTAAGATGGATTGATGTAACTATGGACATAATGTACTTTTAATTTTGATTATGTTTTAACTTGGTTTAATGACTATTTTGCCTCACATCTGTAACTCCAAAATGGGGTTTGTTTCTAACCGTTGGAAAGCCTTTAGGTTACAAATGGTTGTCCTGAGAGAGTCAATTCCCACACACAAAACAAAATAGAAAAAGAAGAACAAAGCCCAAAGTTAGCAGAAGGAAGGAAATAATAAAGATCAGAGACTAAATAAAACAATAGAGACTAAAACGACAATAGAAAAGATTCAGTTCAGTTCAGTTCAGTCACTCAGTCATGTCTGACAACCATTTGTAACCTAGGAGTGCCACAGCCTCCTCCAACTATTACTTGGGGCCCTTGGATCAGAGACCTTCAATATGAGGGTTAGGAGAATATGTTGCCTCAACAATTTAGGGACGATGCCTCTCAACAGCAGCAAGTAGTTACGGAATGAAAACGGTGTCCTTTTCTGTTGGCAACATAATTGTCTTAAAAGAAAAGGGGGGAATAAGAGAGTACATTCCCAGGCAGGTTGATAAGAAGTCCGGTGTCCCTGAGGAGGAGAAAGGGATCTGGAGCTCATGAAGTGGAGATAGGGGTCTGGAATTCTCAAGGAGGAGGAAAAGACAAACATCTTTTTTTCCCCTCTACATTCTTTAGTCTTAGTCACATAAAACTTTTTTTTCCTCTAAGCCTGGTACTGATGATTACACAACAAACAACTCAGTTTAAACTCTGTACTAAAGATTATATAACAACAATACATCCTGCTTGAGGACAATTTCTCTTTCCTGAAAACCTTCTGGCTAATTCTGTTATCTTAAAATGTTAATTATGGGAGTGGATCTAGTAAGATCTTTACAACATTGAGACATTCTTTTGATTTATCATAATGACTAATTAAAAAAGTATGTAACTCCCTTGCTTAGACTGATGTCCCTGTCCCTCTTCTGATGTCTATGTCAGAAGCTTTCTCTGTCCCTTTTCTTAATTTAATAAAACTGCTGCACGCGCACGCGCGCGAGCGCACACACACACACACACAAAACAAACTAGAAAAAGAACAAACAAAGCCCAAAGTTAGCAGAAGGAAGGAAATAATAAATATCACAGATTAAATAAACAATAGAGACTAAAATGGCAATAGAAAAGATTCAGTTCAGTTCAGTTCAGTCGCTCAGTCATGTCCAACACTTTGCAACCCCATGGACTGCAGCACGCCACGCATCTCTGTCCATTACCGACTCCCGGAGTTTACCCAAACTCATGTCCATTGAGTCAGTGATGCCATCCAACCATCTCATTCCCTGTGGTCCCCTTCTCTTCTTGCCCTCAATCTTTCCCAGCATCAGGGTCTTTTCAAATGAGTCAGCTCTTCACATCTGGTGGCCAAAGTATTGGAGTTTCAGCTTCAACATCAGTCCTATCAATGAACACTCAGGACTGATCTCCTTTAGGACGGACTGGTTGGATCTCCTTGCAGCCAAGGGACTCTCAAGAGTCTTCTCCAACACCACAGTTCAAAAGCATCAATTTTTCAGTGATCAGCTTTCCTTATAGTCTAACTCTCACATCCATACATGACCACTGGAAAAAAACATAGCCTTGACTCGACAGACCTTTGTTGCCAAAGTAACGTCTTTACTTTTTAATATGCTTTCTAGGTTGGTCATAACTTTCCTTCCAAGGAGTAAGCGTCTTTTAATTTCAGGGCTGCAGTCACCATCTGCTGTGATTTTGGAGCCCCCAAAATAAAGTCACCCACTTTAGAAAGATTGATGAGTCTGACTAGAGTTTATCCAATGTGATTATCTTTTCAAAGAACCAGCTTTTAGGTTCACTAGAAAAGATTAGTGAACCTAAAAGCTGGTTCTTTGAAAAGATAATCACATTGGATAAACTCTAGCCAGACTCATCAGAAAAAAAGAACGCTCAAATAAATAAAATCAGAAATAGAAGAGGAAAATATATCACAGAAATTCAAAGAATCATGAGAGACTACAATGAATAATTATATACCTACAAATTGAACACCTAGTGAAAATGGATAAATTCATATAAACACACATACCAAGATTGAATCAGGAAGAAATAGATAATCTGAAGAGTGAACACTAGCAATGAAATAGAACCAGGAATCAAAACTCACCAAAACCAAAAATCTAGGACCAGATGGCCTCACGAGTGAATTCTACCAAATATTTTAAAAAGACCTAATGCCTAACCTTTCCAAACATGTCCAAAGGAACACTTTCAAAATTATTCTATGATGCCAATATTATGCTTAAACCTAAATTAGAAAAGGAAAAAAAAAAAAACACTAAAAAGAAGAGAATAATTAAGGTCAATACTTTTGATGAAGCTAGATGCAAAAATCCTCAACATAATATTCAGTTCAGGTCAGTCACTCAGTCACATCCAACTCTTTGTGGACTGAAGCATGCCAGGATTCCCTGTCCATCACCAACTCCTGGATCTTGTCATGTCCACTGAGTTGATGATGCCATCCAACTATCTCATCCTCTGTCATTCCCTTCTCCTCCTGCCTTCAATCTTTCCCAGCTTCAGGATCTTTTCTAATGAGTCAATTCTTTGCATCAGGTGGCAAAAGTATTGGAGCCTCAGCTTCAGCATCATTCCTTCTAATGAATTTTCAGGACTGATTTCCTTTAGGATGGACTGGTTGGATCTCCATGCAGTCCAAGGGACTCTCAAGAGTCATCTCCAACAGCACAGTTCAAAAGCATCAGTTCTTTGGTGGTCAGCTTTCTTTGTCAACTCTCACATCCATACATGACTACTGGAAAAACCATAGCTTTGACTGGATGGACCTTTGTCAGCAAATAATGTCTCTGCTTTTTAATATGCTGTCTAGGTTGGTCACAGTTTTTCTCCCAAGGAGCAAGTGTCTTTTAATTTCATGGCTGCAGTCACCATCTTCAGTGATTTTAGAACCCAAGAAAATAAAGTCTGTCACTGTTTCCATTGCTTCCCCATATATTTGCCATGAAGTGATGGGACCAGATGCCATTATCTTTGTTTTTTGAATGTTAAGTTTTTAAGTTGCATTTTCATTCTTCTCTTTCACTTTCATCAAGAGGCTCCTTAGTTCTTCTTTGCTTTCTGCCATCAGTGTCGTGTCATCTGCATATCTGAGATTATTGCTATTTCTCCAGGCAATCTTGATTCCAGCTTGTGCTTCATCCAGACCAGAAAGCCCCATGATATACTCTGCATATAAGTTAAATAAGTAGGGTGACGTACAGCCTTGATGTACTCCTTTCCCAATTTGGAACCAGTCTGTTGTTCCGTGTCCAGTTCTAACTGTTGCTTCTTGACCTGCCTACAGGTTTCTCAGGAGGCAGGTCAGGTGGTCTGGTATTCCTATTACTTGAAGAATTTTCCAGTTTGTTGTGATCCACACAGTCAAAGGCTTTGGTGTAGTCAATGAAGCAGAAGTAGATGTTTTTCTGGAACTCCCTTGCTTTTTTGATGATCCAACAGATGTTAGCAATTTGATCTCTGGTTCCTCTGCCTTTCCTAAATCCAGCTTGAGCATCTGGAGTTTCTCAGTTCACATACTGTTGAAGACTAGCTTGGAGAATTTTGAGCATTACTTTGTAGTGTGTGAGATGAGTGCAAATGTGTGGTAGTTTAAACATTCTTTGGTATTGCCTTTCTTTTGGATTGGAATGAAACTGACCTTTTCCAGTCCTGTGACCACTGCTGAGTTTTCCAAATTTGCTAGCCTATTGAGTGCAGCACTTTCACGGCATCATCTTTTAGGATTTGAAATTGCTCAACTGGAATTCCATCACTTCCACTCGTTTTGTTTGTAGTGATTCTTCCTAAGGCTCACTTGACTTCACATTTTAGGATGTCTGGCTCTATGTGAGTTATCACACTTTCATCATTATTTGGGTCATTAAGACCCCCCCCCCTTTTTTTAATAGTTCTTCTGTTTATTGTTGCCACCTCTTCTTAATATGTTCTGTTTCTGTTGCGTCCATACTATTTCTCTCCTTTATGGTGCCCATCTTTGCATGAAATTGAAATCAGCAATACATTAACATGTTATAATCTATGAATAAGCCAAATTTATTTTGGGGATGCAAAGATGGTTTAGTGTCTGCAAATCAATCTATGTGATACATCACATTAAAAATGAAGAATAAGTCATATGATTTTTAAAGTTTTGCAAAGAAACTTTTTGACTGAATTCAACATCCATTTATGATAAAAACTCTGGAGTGAATAGAGAGGGAACATACCTGAATGTAATAAAGCCCCCATAGGAGAAGCTCCCATCATTCTCAATGGTGAAAACCTGAAAGTATTTCCTCTCAAATCAGGAATAGCACAAGGATGCCCACTCTACCCACATTTATTCAGCATAGTACTGGAAGTTCCAGCCACAGCAAGCAAAGAAAAAGAAGCATGGTACTGGCACAAAAGCAGACATAGATCAATGGAACTGAAGAGACAGCTTAGATATGAACCCACACCTAGTAGGTAATTAATATACAACAAAAGAAGCTAGAATACAAAATGTAGAAAAGACACCCTCTTCAATCAATGGTACTGGGAAAACTGGACAGTTACATATGAAAGAATCAAACTGGATGCCTTTATCATGCCACATATAAAAATAAATTCAAAATGGATAAGGATTTAAATGTAAGAACCAGAACTATAAAAATTCTAGAAGTAATCATAGATGTTCGCTCTTTGACATTAGTCTTGTTGATATTTTTTTGGTTATGCATTATTAGGCAAGGGAAACAAAAGCAAAAATAAAGGAATGTGACCTACTTAAATGTAAAAGCTTTTGCACAGTAAAAGTAGCTATCAACAAAACAAAATGCCTGCCTGCTGAATAGAATATATTTGCAAATGATGCAACTGATAAGGAGTTAGTGTTCAAAATACACAAAGAACTCATACACTTCAACAACCCAAAGAAAACCCTAGTTAAAAAATGGACAGAAGGTTCAAATAGGTATTTTTCCAATGAAGACAAACAGTTGGCTAATAGGCACATGGAAAGATGGTCAAAACACTAATTATCAGAAAAATACAAATAAAAACACTAAAAGATTTTACCTCACACCAGTCAGAATGGCTACTATAAGAAAGAGAAGAAATAACAAGTGTTGGGAGGATGTGGAGATAAGGGAACACTAATGCACTGTTGGTAGGAATGTAAATTGAAATGGTCACTATGGCAAACAGTATAGAGGTTCCTCAAAAAGTTAAAAATAGAGGTCCTATAAGATCTGGGACTTAACTGGGTACTTCTCTCTAGAAAACTTCTGGGTATTTATCTGAAGAAGAGAAACTTATTCAAAAAGATATATGCACCCCTATATTCATTGTAGCATTGTTGACAGTAGGTAAGATATCGAAATCACCTAAGTGTCCATTAACAGATGAAAGGATAAAGAAGAAGTGGTATACACACACACACACACACTGAAATATTACTCAGCCATATAAAAGCATGAAATTGTGCCTTTTATACAGCATGGATAGTCCTCACAGATATTATGGTAAGGGAAGAATGTCAGGCAGACAAAGACAAATATCATATGATTTACTTCATATTTAGAATCTAAAAATTAAAACAAACAAAATAAAACAGAAACAAATTCATAGATACAGAGAAGAAACTGGTGGTCCTCAAAGAGGAAGAAGTAGAGGGATGAATGAAACAGGTAAAAGGGATTAAGAAGTATAAACTTCAAATATAAATGTAATAAGTCACAGCGATGTAATATAAAGCATAAGGAATAGAGTCAATAACATTTCAATAACTGTATGATGACAGATGATTCCTAGGTTTATTATGGCAATCAATTTGTAATGCATGTAAATGGTGAATCACCATTTTGTACGCCTGAAACTAATATAATACGTGTCAACAGTTAATATATTTTCATAAAGATAAATGTAGAAAAAGTGTATGATCCCTGCACACTGTTTGGGTGACTCTCTGTAGACACGTGTGTAGTGTAAACTGGGATGAACACTGGAATCTACCTCTGTCACTAGTTTTGTGACTTAGACTGGTTGACTAACCTTTCTGTGTCAGGAGCCGCGTTAGGCATTACTGACAAAATGGAGGCACGGCCCCAACCGCCTCTCCTCATCTCGCAGGCACGGTCCCAGGGTGAAGGAGTTAGGACTTGTGATTCTGACTTGTTCTTTCCTTTCTTTGGTTGAGTTGGCTGGAAAGAATGTTAAGGTGCTCGAGAGAAGCATGAGAAAGCACAAAGCCTTCTGCGGTTGTGCCCAGAAAATAATCTATAAAATAACCATTGACATTTGTTCAAGGATCTTTACAAAGACTGTCCCAGGATGAGCACGTAGGCCTTAGCTTGAGGCCATGGGAAGGATTGTTTTCTGAGACCTGTTTGTGAGGGAAATATTTATGGCAAAAGTAGTTTGCTGAGTTTAGGGCTTAGGGATAATTAAGAATAGCTAGAAGCCTTTTTAGGAGATAGTGATCTTAAGATGCTGGGGCAAACAGGATTTAGAAAGATAAGAAATAAACGGAGGAATATGTCTTGAGTTACAATGTAATCACAAGTAAGTATAGGACACATAAGAGAAAGTAGATAGTAGATAGTAAAGCCTGAGATTCTGAGAGAATCGCTGAAGCAGGAACTCTGTTTGTAGGACAACAATGATTTCTGGAGACAGTAAATCTGGGTGGGGGAAACTGAAAATGTCAAACCTCTGACCTAATGCTTTGGTCAAAGTATAAAAGAGAACCTGAAGCTTGAAATAAACATGTAGTTCCGTACTATGAGTTGGAGACTACATCATCGTCCGCCGACACCGCTCACCCCTTCAGGCTGGTTCCCTGGCTGCTGGAGCTGGACTCCGGCATTTCTGAACCTCAGTACCCTCATTTGGAAAGATGTGGTATGATCCTGAATTTCTTCAGAATTATAGTTAGGAAAATAACTCTAATGATTTTGAAATTAGTTGTTAATTTGTGCATACTCTCATTCAGGCCATTTTATCAGTTCCCTTTCCTTCAAATCCCAAATGGGTTCCAGTGCAAGAACCATATCTTACTTATCTTTGTTTGCTCATTTTATAGCAATATGTCTGCACCATAATATGGGCTTGTAAATGTTTGCTGAATGAATTGACTGTTTCTTTTCTTTTTCAGCTCTACAATGCTTTCCCCTCTTTACTACATTATCTCCCAGGGAGTCATAACACATTATTTAAAAACATGACTGAGCAAAGAAAGTTTATTTTGGAGAAAATAAAGGAACACCAAGAATCCTTGGACCTCAATAACCCTCAAGACTTTATTGATTACTTCCTGATTAAAATGGAAAAGGTAAAATGGGATCCAGATTTGCTGCTTCATCTTTGTAGGTGGAGTGATGTGATGCATGGAATAGCTTTGTTCTTCTCAGTGGAATCAGTTTATTAAAACAAATGCTCCTTCTTAAAGATATATTCATTGCAACCTATTGTTGTGCAAACCATACTGGATGTCTTGAATTATTTCTGCATTGTCACTGAAAATTGCTTGGAAGTGTTTATATTTACCATGTTAAAGCTGGTTCTTTATTTGAGAACAGATTGAAACAGACACACACATTCAAGATAAGTGATAGATGGTATATTCTCTTTCATTAAATAAATTCCATGAATGGGTGATGTAAGAAATGAGAGAAGGCAGAAATGGATGGGAATCTAGAAAGGCTTACTCTTGGAAAGACAGTAGAAAACAGATGAAGTAGGTTTTGAGGATTAGCAGAGATGATAAAACTGGTTCAGGGAAAGATAAGTGCAGTGATGAAGTGGAATTTTTAAAGAGATTGTCTTGATAGTAACTGAGGAACTGTCGTGGGTTTAATGACTGATGAATTTGGGAATAGTGTTTCAGTTTGAGGATAGGTGGTTCTGAAGGCCTGAGTGAGAAATTCAGATATGATGAAATTGACAATAGATGCCTGAACTGATGGTGAGTAGCAGTGATGACTTGATAAGAGTCAGGTTAGATAGAAATTACTGAAGAACTGATATACTCCAGTGGGTGAGAAAGTGAGGAATCAGAAAGGACTTGGAAGTTTAACTCTGGTTATATTTTAATTGAAGAAATTCTAACAACACATCTAACTTTACCTTCATCTGTAACATTCTCTAATGTTTGGCTTAATTTGTCAAATAAGTAAACTTAAACAATTATGTTGTTTTATGGAATTATTGTAAGTTACTTGTAAGTTGCTTTTACTTATCATGTAATCCTAATACATCATTGCCAGGAGAAACACAATAAACAGTCTGAGTTTACCATGGACAACTTGATCACCACTGTATGGGATGTATTTACTGCTGGAATAGAGACAACAAGCATCTCTCTGAAATACGGACTGCTGCTCCTGCTGAAGCACCCAGAGGTCACAGGTAGTATCACAGATTATGGACAGGATCAAATTCTGGTTAGAAATTGGCAGGCACTGATGACTTTTCTACTTTTCATCTGCCTCGAAGATGTCCAAGAAAAACTTCCATCCTTAGTACATCTTCCTATCATTGTATGAATTGCATTTAAATTAGAGTATAGCAAAAAAGGAGAATGAAATAGTTAACCAGTAGCAGAGTTATGGAGGGCAGAGGTCACTGTCCTCCCTACTGTGGTGGAGTATCCTTGATTTGCATCAGGTCAGGTGCAGTAGGGCTTCCATGGTGGCTCAGATGGTGAAGAATCTTCTCTACAATGATATTGCTTGATAAGCCTTCCAAGTCCACATAAATGTACTTTTGTCAAAAGTTAATTCTACTCAGATGCATTTGCAATGGAAAGATTGACTCAACAAAATCACAATCTTTCTTCATCAAAAAACCTCACTCTTTAAATTAAAAGTGAAAGTGAAGTCACTCAGTCGTGTCCAACTCTTTGCGACCCCATGGACTGCAGCCCACCAGGCTCCTCTGTCCATGGGATTTTCCAGGCAAGAGTATTTGAGTGGGGTGCCATTGCCTTCTCTGTGAGGATAGAGACTGTACCTTTTTCCTGTTTCCCTGGTTCGCAATAATAACATCATTCTGGTGGGGAAAGCAGACCAGTTTTGGCAGCCCTGGTGGGAAAGGTGGATCTCGCATTTACCTAGGTTGTGGGCAGGAGGACCCTCTCTGGAGGGAATGCTAAACGGGTATATATGAGTGAGACAGGAGGCTCTGGGTTCACACACCCCCATGACAACAGGGAAGGCTAGGCTGGGTGCCCTGCCCTTGAGTTTCTGAGCTGGGCTGGGTGCCCTGCCCTTGAGTTAAATTAAAAAGTTATACACAAAAAATCTGTTCAAATACACCCTTTTGGTCAAACAAAATTTCCTGAAAAATGTAATTTCTCATCCTCCTTTTTTTCTTATTCAATCCTCATCTAAGAGAATATTTCCTTTACTCTATCATGCTTTGTGCTTTGACCTATTAAGACACTTCTATTTTTATTTTTTTGAGTTTCATTGTCTTACAATGTTGTATTAGTTTCTGCTGTAAAACGAAGTGAACCAGTTATATGTATATATATTTACGAGCTTCCCAGGGGGTGTTAGTGGTAAAGAACTCACCTGCCAACATGTGTGTGATACATAAGAGATGTGGGTTCATTCCCTGGGTTGAGAAGATCCCCTGGAAGAGGGCATGGCAACCCACTCCAGTATTCTTGCCTGGAGAATCTCATGGACAGAGGAGCCTGGTGGGCACAGTTGAAAGGGTCACAAAGAGTCAGACATGACTGAAACAACTTAGCACTATTATAAATCTATATGCATATAGATTTATAATGGTTGTATCTTTTTGTTGGATTGATTCTTTCATCATTATGTAATGTCCTTCTTTTTTCACTTGTTCCATGCAGTCTTTGTTTTAAAGTCTATTTTGTCTAGGAATTGTTTCCTCAACTTTGTTTTTCTTCCATTTGTATTCAATACATTTTTCTAGTGGAGTAGCTGCTGGGTGATGGTGGGTGGGGCTGGGTCATGTGGCAGCTGGTTATGAAAGCCCATGGGGTCCAGTCTAGTGCTGGTCCTCTGGTGGTTAGAGCTGGGTCCAGGGCCTCTTCCTGAGATGGCTGGCAGAGAGTTCTGGGGCTTCCTAGAATTGGGTGTCAGTTTGCTGTTGGGTGAGCCTGAGACCCAAGATGTCTTCTAGTGGTGCTGACCTGCTATTGAGTAGGCTGGATCTTGACATGGTTGGCTGCAGGACTGCTGTGGTCCTGGGGCTGAGGTTGGCCTGCTAGTTGGTGGATCAGGCCCCAGGAGTCTTGAGGATAGTACCTGCCTTCTGGTATATGAGGCCATATCCTGGCTTCTCTGGCTGCAGGGTCTTGGGTATCTTGTTAGGGCGAGCCAGATCCTGTGTTCTCTGGCTGTAAGACCTTAGGGGTCCTGGAATTGGAGTTGGCCTGCCCATTGTCTAAACGGGGGCCCAGGGAGACCAGGGGTTGGTGTCTCCCAATGGTTGAGAGGAGTTGGGTCCAGGGACAGCTGGGGGTCAGGGCTGCTATAGTAACTGGCATGCTGGTGGGTAGGACTATGTCCCAGCCCAGCTAGCTACTTGGCCTCCCACATCCAAGAATGGGTGATAACTGGCTGATGAGAAGGGCCAAGTTCTGGCACTAATAAACCACAGGGAAGATTCTAAAATTGCACTCACTATCATCCGTGTCCATGTGTTGGGATGAGCTCTCCAAAGTAGCTGCTACCAGCATATGTGTTCTGGAGGTGAGCCCCAACTGTCCTGTGCCTCTCTGGGAGCCTGTCCAAGATCAATAAATGGGTCTGACCCAGGGCTCCTTTCAAATTACTGCTCCTGCTTCTGGGTCCCAGAGTGGGTGAGATTTTGTATACACTCTTTAAGAGTGGAGTCTCTACTTCCCACAGCTCACTAGATCATCTGAAATAAGCCCTGTTGGCCTGCAAAGCCAAGTGCTCTGGGGGCTCATCTTCCTGGTGCAGCACTCCTGGGTTAGGGAGCCCAGTGATGGGTTCAGACCCCTCACTTCTCAGGAAGAACCTCTGTAATTGTAATTATCCTGTTCATGGGTCTCTTACCCCGGGGTATGGTCTTAACTGTGCTATGTTTCTGCTTCTCCTATGCATCTCATGATTCCATCCTTAGATCTTTAGTTGTTGAAGAACTTTCTCTTAGACTTCAGGTTGTTCTTATTGATAGTTGCTCTGTAAATCATTGTATTAATCGTTTTGTAATGCTTGTGGGAGGAGGTGATCTCAGAGTCTTTCTACTCTGTCATCATGGATATTCTCCCTTAACTTACTCATTATTCCTATGTGTTGAGTCAACCAAGCATATTGTTCAGTTGGTCCATTTATTAAGTATTTACTGCATGGAGTACTTCTACTCTCTTAGAACCTTTATAAAATAAAACTGACATAAACAAAATGGTTAAACTGCATGATGTGAGCCTTTGAGATCCCACATCCCTGAGTTTATTTTAAAAAATACACAAAGGAGAGAATCAGAATTGAGAAATGAATTTCATGATGTAACTGTGCTTTATATATGTGTGTATTTAAGTCTCTAATGAAATTCCAATTTGCCCATGACATTGATTCTATATCTTTTTTTCCCTTGTAGGGAAACACATGTAATTTTTCCTTCTCTCCATATCCTACCACAATGTAATCATGATTAAGAAGATAAAATATCTTTATCACTTGACATAAATTCTGATTTCTACCTTGCCAGCTAAAGTCCAGGAAGAAATTAACCGTGTGGTTGGCAGAAACCGGAGTCCCTGCATGCAGGACAGGAGCCGCATGCCCTACACAGATGCTGTGATCCACGAGATCCAGAGATACATTGACATTGTCCCCAACAACCTACCCCATGCAGCAGCTCAGGACATTAAATTCAGAGAATATCTCATTCCCAAGGTGAGAGGTATTTCATCTATACTCCTCATTAAGACTCTTAGGTTCAACTATCACAGCAGAAGATGTATAGATTGCCTAATTGTCTATATTATTACACAGTCATATCTCAGGTATTTCACCCGCTGACCACATGCTTCTTTCCTTTTAGTTTGTAGATACATTTTAATAAATATAGTAGTACTTAGACTCCCACAGGATTCTCAGTAAATTGTTAGTCCCATATTCTGCCTGTTCATTAGGCTAATCTTCTGTCCAACCCTTATATTCCAGTGTATATTTTATTACTCTTACCACTTAATCAGTAAGCACCTCCTTATCCGTTTCACTTGTCAAAAGTCTAATGCAACAGTTTTCTTCCTCCCTACCTGCATTTGAGCTACTGATCCCTTCTGGAAGACCGTGCAGCCCATCCGGGTAATATTATAGTCACCAACTCAATCAGTTCAGTTTAGTTCAGTTGCTCAGTCATGTTTGACTCTTTGTGACCTCATGAAGTGCAGCACACCAGGCCTCCCTGTGCATCACCAACTCCCAGAGTCCACTCAAACTCATGTCCATCGAGTCAGTGAAGCTATTCAACCATTTCATCCTCTGTCATCCCCTTCTCCTTCTGTCTTCAATTTTTCCCAGCATCAGGGTCTTTTTGAATGAGTCAGTTCTTCGCATCAAGTGGCCAAAGTATTGGAGTTTCAGCTTCAACACCAGTCCTTCCAATGAGCACCCAGGACTGATCTCCTTTAGGATGGACTGGTTGGATCTCCTTGCAGTCCAAGGGACTCTCAAGAGTGTTCTCCAACAACAGAATTCAAAAGCATAATTTCTTCACTGCTCAGCTTTCTTCACAGTCCAACTCTCACATCCATACATGACCACTGGAAAAATCATAGCCTTGACTAGACAGACCTCATTGGCAAAGTAATGTCTGTGCTTTTTATTATGCTGTTTAGGTTGGTCATAACTTTCCTTCCAAAGAGTAAGCGTCTTTTTATTTCATGGCTGCAGTGACCATCTGCAGTGATTTTGGAGCCCCCAAAATAAGGTCTGCCACTGTTTCCCCACCTATTTGCCATGAAGTGATGGGACTGAGTGCCATGATCTTAGTTTTCTGAATGTTGAGTTTTAAGCCAACTTTTCCACTCTCCTTTTTCACTTTCATCAAGAGGCTCTTTAGTTCTTCTTCACTTTCTGCCATAAGGGTTGGGTCATCTGCATATCTGAGGTTATTGATATTTCTCTCAGCAATCTTGATTCCAGCTTGTGCTTCCTCCCACCCAGCGTTTCTCATGATGTACCCTGCATATAAGATAAATAAGCAGGGTGAAAATATACAGCCTTGACATACTCCTTTTCCTATTTGGAGCAAGTCTGTTGTTCCATGTCCAGTTCTAACTCTTGCTTGCTGACCTGCATACAGGTTTCTCAAGAGGAAGGTCAGGTGGTCTGGTATTCCCATCTCTTTCAGGATTTTCCATGATTTATTGTGATCTGCACAAAGTCTTTGGCATAGTCAGTAAAGCAGAAATAGATGTGTGTTTTTTTTTTTTTTTTTCCTGGAACTCTCTTGCTTTTTTGATGATCCGGCAGATGTTGGCAATTTGATCTCTGGTTCCTCTGCCTTTTCTAAAACCAGCTTGAATATCTGGAAGTTCATGGTTCACGTATTGCTGAAGCCTGGGTTGGAGAGTTTTGAGCATTACTTTACTAGCATGTGAGATGAGTGCAATTGTGCAGTAGTTTGAGCATTCATAATTAAATAATCAGTTCTTCTTTTTTCTTTATTCTCTCCTTCCCTGTTGGCTCCTTTCTATTAGCATTTACACATATCCAATTCTCTTGTGTCTTAAGAAAAATTTTCCCAAAATGTGGTGGGGTGGTCTTAAGATGGCGGAGGAATAGGACGTAGAGACCACTTTCTCCCCCACAAACTCATCAAAGAACATTGAACGCTCAGTAAATTCCACAAAACAACTTCTGAATGCCGGCAGAGGACATCAGGCACCCAGAAAAGCAGCCCATTGTTTTCGAAAGGAGATGTTTTATCAATGGTGCTGTACAGATGGAGAAGTCTTTAGGCTACTGTAAAAATAAGACTGAAAACCAGAAGCAGGAGGCTTAAGTCCAAATCCTGAGAACACCAGAGAACTCCTGACTAAAGGGAGCATCAATCGACAGGAGCTCATCAAACGCCTGCATACCTACACTGAAACCAAGCACCACCAAGGGCCAACAAGTTCCAGAGCAAGACATACCAAGCAAATTCTCCAGCAACACAGGAACACAGCCCTGAGCTTCAGTATACAGGCTGCCCAAAGTCACTCCAAACCCATTGACATCTCATAACTCATTACTGGACACTTCATTGCACTCCAGAGAGAAGAAATCTAGCTCCACCCACCAGAACACTGACACAAGCTTCCCTAACCAGGAAACCTTGACAAGCCACCCATACAACCCCACCCACAGTGAGGAAACTCCATAATAAAGAGTACTCCAAAAAATGCCAGAATACAGAAAGGCCACCCCAAACAGAGCAATATAAACAAGATGAAGAGACAGAGGAATACCCAGCAGGTAAAGGAACAGGATAAATGCCCACTAAACCAAACAAAAGAGGAAGAGATAGGGAATCTATGTGATAAAAAATTCTGAATAATGATAGTGAAAATGATCCAAAATATTGAAATCAAAATGGAATCACAGATAAATAGCCTGAAGAGAAGGATTGAGGAGATGCAAGAAAGGTTTAACAAGGACCAGGGAGAAATAAAAAAGAGTAAATATATAATGAATAATGCAATAAATGAGGTCAAAAACACTCTGGCGGGAACAAATAGTAGAGTAACAGAGGCAGAAGATAGGATTAGTGAGGTAGAAGATAGAATGGTAGAAATAAATGAATCAGAGAGGAAAAAAGAAAAACGAATTGTGAATAACCAACAAATCACAGAAGAAATCAAAAAAGAAATCAAAATATGCATAGAAATGAATGAAAATGAAAACACAACAACCCAAAACCTATGAGACATGTAAAAGCAGTGCTAAGGCGAAAGTTCATAGCAATACCTCTTGAGGCATACCTCAAGAAACAAGAAAAAAGTCAAATAAATAATCTAACTCTACACCTAAAGCAACTAGAAAAGGAAGAAATGAAGAATCCCAGGGTTAGTAGAAGGAAAGAAATCTTAAACATTAGGGAAGAAATAAATGCAAAATAAACAAAGGAGACCATAGCAAAAATCAACAAGCCAAAAGCTGGTTCTTTGAAAGGATAAATGAAATTGACAAACCATTAGCCAGACTCATCAAGAAACAAAGGGAGAAAAATCAAATCAATAAAATTAGAAATGAAAATGGAGAGATCACAACAGACAACACAGAAATACAAAGGATCATAAGAGACTACTATTAGCAATTATATGCCAATAAAATGGACAACGTGGAAGAAATGGACAAATTCTTAGAAAAGTACAACTTTCCAAAACTGAACCAGGAAGAAATAGAAAATCTTAACAGACCCATCACAAGCATGGAAATTGAAACTGTAATCAGAAATCTTCCAGCAAATAAAAGCCCAGGTCCAGACGGCTTCACAGCTGAATTCTACCAAAAGTTTAGAGAAGAGCTAATACCTATCCTACTCAAACTCTTCCAGAAAATTGCAGAGGAAGGTAAACTTCCAAACTCATTCTATGAGGCCACCATAAGCCTAATACCAAAACCTGACAAAGATGCCACACACACAAAAAAAAACTACAGGCCAATATCACTGATGAACATAGATGCAAAAATTCTTAATAAAATTCTAGCAATCAGACTCCAACAACACATTAAAAAGATCATACACCATGACCAAGTGGGCTTTATCCCAGGAATGCAAGGATTCTTCAATATCTGCAAATCAATCAATGTAATACACCACATTAACAAATTGAAAAATAAAAGCCATATGATTATCTCAATAGATGCAGAGAAAGCCTTTGATAAAATTCAACATCCATTTATGATAAAAACCCTCCAGAAAGCAAGAATAGAAGGAACATACCTCAACATAATAAAGGCTATATATGACAAACCCACAGCAAACATTATCCTCAATGGTGAAAAATTGAAAGCATTTCCCCTAAAGTCAGGAACAAGACAAGGGTGCCCACTTTCACCACTACTATTCCACATAGTTTTGGAAGTTTTAGCCATAGCAATCAGAGCGGAAAAACAAATAAAAGGAATCCAAATTGGAAAAGAAGAAGTAAAACTCTGACCGTATGCAGATGACATGATCCTCTACATAGAACCTTAAAGACTCCACCAGAAAATTACCAGAGCTAATCAATGAATATAGTAAAATTTCAGGATATAAAATCAACACACAGAAATCCCTTGCTTTCCTGTACACTAATAAGGAGAAAATAGAAAAAGAAATTAAGGAAACAATTCCATTCACCACTGCAAAGAAAAGAATAAAATACTTAGGAATATATCTACCTAAAAAACAAAAGACCTATATATAGAAAACTATAAAACACTGGTGAAAGAAATCAAAGAGGACACTAATAGATGCAGAAATAAACTTAATTGATCAGAAGTATCAATATAGTGAAAATGAGTATACTACTGAAAGCAATCTACAGATTCAATGCAATCGCTATCAAGCTACCAACGGTATTTTTCACAGAGCTAGAATGAATAATTTCACAACTTGTATGGCAATACAAAAAATCTCAAATAGCCAAAGCAATCTAGCGAAAGAAGAATGGAACTGGAGGAATCAACCCACCTGACTTCAGGCTCTACTATAAAGCCAGTCATCAAGACAGTATGGTACTGGCACAAAGACAGAAATATAGATCAATGGAACAAAATAGAAAGCCCAGAGATAAATCCACACACCTATGGACACCTTATCTTTGACAAAGGAGGCAAGAATATACAATGGATTAAAGACAATCTCTTTAACAAGTGATGGTGGGAAATCTGGTCAACCACTTGTAGAACAATGAAACTAGAACACTTTCTAACACCATACACAAAAATAAACTCAAAATGGATTAAAGATCTAAATGTAGGACCAGAAACTATAAAACTTCTAGAGGAGAACACAGACAAAACACTCTCTTACATAAATCACAGCAGGATCCTTTATGACCCACTTCCCAGATTATTGGAAATGAAAGAAAAATAAACAAATGGGACCTAATTAAAGTTAAAAGCTTCTGCACAACAAAGGAAACTCTAGGCAAGGTGAAAAGACAGCCTTCAGAATGGGAGAAAATAATTGTAAATGAAGCAACTGACAAAGAATTAACCTCAAAAATATACAAGCAACTCCTACAGCTCAATTCCAGAAAAATAAATGACCCAATCAAAAAATGGGCCAAAGGACTAAACAGACATTTCTCCAAAGAAGACATACAGATGGCTAACACATGAAAAGATGCTCAACATCACTCATTATCAGAGAAATGCAAACCAAAACCACAATGAGGTACCATTTCATGCCAGTCAGAATGGCTGCTATCCAAAAGTCTACAAGCAATAAATGCTGGAGAGGGTGTGGAGAAAAGGGAACCCTCTTACACTGTTGGTGGGAATGCAAACTAGTACAGCCTCTATGAGGAACAGTGTGGAGATTCCTTAAAAAACCAGAAATAGAACTTGCATGTGACCCAGCAATCCCACTGCTGGGCATACACACCATGGAAACCAGAATTGAAAGAGACATGTGTACCCCGATGTTCATCGCAGCAGTGTTTATAATAGCCAGGACATGGAAGCAACCTAGATGCCCATCAGCAGATGAATGGATAAGAAAGCCATGGTACATATACACAGTGGAGTATTACTCAGCCATTAAAAAGAATACATTTGAATCAGTTCTAATGAGGTGGATGAAACTGGAGCCTCTTATGCAGAGTAAAGGAAGCCAGAAAGAAAAACATCAATACAGTATACTAATGCATATATATGGAAGGCAATGACACCCACTCCAGTACTCTTGCCTGGAAAATCCCATGCATGGAGGAGCCTGGTGGGCTGCTGTCTATGGGGCCGCACAGAGTCGGACACGACTGAGCGACTTCACTTTCACTTTTCAGTCTCTTGCATTGGAGAATGAAATGGCAACCCACTCCAGCGTTCTTACCTGGAGAATCCCAGGGACAGGGGAGCCTGGCGGGCTGCCATCTATGGAGTCGCACAGAGTCGGACATGACTGAAGTGACTTAGTAGCAGCAGCAGCAAGGATAACCCTGTATGCAAGACAGCAAAAGAGACACAGATGTATAGAACAGTCTTTTGGACTCTGTGGGAGAGGACGAGGGTGGGATTATTTGGGAGAATGGCAATGAAACATGTAGAATGAATCATCATATGTGAACAAATCATCATATGTGAAACAAATCACCAGTCCAGGTTTGATGCATGATACAGGATGCTTGGGGCTGGTGTGCTGGGATGACCCAGAGGGATGGTATGGTGAGGGAGGTGGGAGGGGGGTTCATGATGGGGAACACGTGTATACCCATGGCAGATTCGTGTTGATGTATGGCAAAACCAATGGAATATTGTAAAGTAAAAAAAAAAAATTTTTTTTCCCCCAAACCCTGAATCCTTCTGTTCAATATAAGTGGTGATTCTGGTCTTCTTACTGATCTTAAAGCAAAAGTTTTCACCTTTTCACTGTTGAGTATCATATTGATTGTTGGGCTGTCATATATAGCTTGTTTTAGGTTGAGGTACCTTCCCTCTATACCACTTTGTTGAGAGTTTTTATGATAAATGAAAGTTGAATTTCATCAAATGCTTTTTTTTTTTTTTCTGAATCAACTGAGAGGATTCTTTGTTTTTTATTCCCCATTTTGTTAATGAGTTCTAACACACCAGTTGATTTACACATGTTGAATCATCCTTGCATCCCTGGGATAAATCCATCTTGCTCATAAATCCACCTGTTACTGTATTCTTCAATTCAGTTTGCTAATATTTTGTTTAGGATTTTTGAATCTATGTTTATCAAGGATTGTTGTTGTTTTTCAGTCCCTAAGTCGTGTCTGACTCTTTTCATCCCCATGGACTGTATTATGCCAGGCTTCCTTGACTTTCACCATCTCCCAGAATTTGCTCAAATTCATGTCCATTATGTTGGTGATACTGTCTCACCATCTCATCCTTTGCCGCCCTCTTCTCCGCTTGTCTTCAACTGATGTCCAAGCATCAGTTTCTTTTCCAATGAGTTGGTTCTTCGAATCACGTGGCCAAAATATTGGAGCTTCAGCTTCAACATCAGTCCTTCCAATGAATATTCAGGGCTGACTTCCTTTAGGATTGACTTGTTTGATGTTGCAGTCCAAGGGACTCTTCAAGAGTCTTCTCCAGCAGCACAATTCGGAAGCACCAATTTTTTGGCACTCAGCCTTCTTTATGGTCCAACTCTCACATCCATACATAATTAACTGGAAAAACCATAGCTTTGACTGTATGGACCTTTGTTGGCAGCATGATGTCTCTGCTGTCTAGGTTTATATGCTGTCTAATATGCTGCCTAGGTTTATCATAGCTTTTCTTCCAAGGAGCAAGCGTTTTTTAATTTCATGGCTGTGGTCACTGTCTGCAGTGAGTTACTTTGGAGCCCAAGAAAACAAAATCTGTCACTGTTTCCACTTTTCCCCCTTCTTTTAGCCATGCAGTGATGGGACCAGATATCAAGGATATTGGCCTATAATTTTCATTTCATGTAATATTCTTTTTGGTTATAATAGAAGGGTAATGTTGGCTTTTCAAAGTTAGTTTGCAAGTGGCCTTTCCTCTTGTATTTTTTGGAAGAGTTTGAGAATTGGTATTTATTTCTCTTTATATATTTGTTAGAGTTAATCAGTGAAACTGTCTTGTCCTGCACTTTGTGTTTTGGGATTGCCAGTTCAATCTCCTTACTCGTGATTCATGTATTCAGATTTCTAATTCTTCATGATTCTTTCTTGATAGGTTGTAGGTTTCTAAGAATCTATTTTTTCTAAATTCTCCAATTTGTTCTGGTATGGTTCATTATATTAACAGTTTGTTATGATTGTATGTATTTGTCCGGTATCAGTTGTAATGTTTCCTGTTTTATTTCTGCTTATTTTAGTCTTATTTCTTCTTGGTAAGTCTAGCTAAAGGTTTGTCAGTTTTGTTTATGGCTTTAAAAAGCTAACTCTTAGTCTCATTGTTTTTTTTTTTTTTTTCTTTTTTCTTATTGGTCTCTGTTTCTTTTATTTACTTTACGATCTCTATTTCCTTCCTTCTGCTGACTTTGAGCTTTGTTTTTTCTTCTTTCTCTAGTTCTTTGAGATGTCAAGTTAGGTTGCTTGTTTGATATCATTCTCATTTTTTGATGTAGGCATTTATCACTGAACTTTTCTCTTAGAACTGCTTTTCCTGATCTCACAAGTTTTGGTATGCCATCATGTTTACTTTTTTGTGTGTCTCAAGGTACTTTTTGGTTCTCTTTTGATTTATTCTTTGATCCTTTGATTGTTCAGTAGCATATTGTTTAATATCCACATCTCTGTGAATTTTCCACTTTTCTTATAATTGATTTCTCAATTTATAATATTTCCTTTGGAAATATACTTGATATGATGTGATTTCAGTCTTCTAAAACTTCTAAATACTTGTTTTGTGCCTTAACATATGATCTATTCTGGGTAATGTTTCATGTGTGCTTGAGGACACTGTGTTCTATTGCTTTTGGATGGATTGTCCTTATAGGTCTAGTAAGTGCATTCTACTTTTTAAATTGGAATGTTTAGTTTATTGCAATTTAATATAATTACTGATATGATGGGTCTATATTTGCAGATTCATCATTTGTGTCCTGCTTACCCATCAGGTTCATAACTCTACTCTTCCTCCTTTACTGTTTTCTCTTGGGAATAACTGTACTTTTAAATAATTGCTTTTTTTTTTTTTGTCCCTCTTTTTTATATCTCTCTACTTCTCATTTCCTGCCTTCCTCTAGATTAGTAGTTTTTTTTTCAGGATTGTAAATATCTATTGTCATTGAACTATTTTTTAAATGATTTGTCTTGAGATTACAATATGTATTCTTAAATTTTTACAGTCTTCTTAAAATTAAACTATTAAATTAAAGAATACAAGAACACTGCAATCATATATGACTATTCAACTTGCTCCTCTTCCTTTATACCAAAGTTATCACATGTATAATATCTATGTATATTATAAAGCTACCATTAGTGTTATAATTATTGCTTTTAACAGGGTTGGCAAACATCTCTTTAAGAGGCCAAGCAGTGATACAGATTTTGTGGACCATGTGGTCTTAACCTGCCATTGTAGAAAAAGGTAACCATAGATAATGCTTTAAGAAATATGCAGGGAAATATTCCAATAAAACTTTGTTTACAACAGGTGGGTATCTGGATATAGATTACTGTGTTAACTGGCTATACGTTTTTTCCCTTTAGCACTTTAAATATTTCATTTTACTATTTTCTGGTTTCCATTTTTATTGATGAGTAGTCAGCCGTCATTTGAATTCTTGTTCTTGTGTAGGTAATGGGCCATTTTTCTTCGACTGCCTTCAAGTTTTCTGTGTGTATCTGACTAAATTTTAACTGCAATATATTTATGTTTAAGTCTGATTTTGTTTTATTTATTCTATTTGTCTACATTGTAGATGTCTACATTTTCTTCATTATTTTCTCTAATATATTTTACCCGTCCTCTCTTACTTATTTTCTTTTTCTTTTTTGGTACTCCAATCACCTTTTGTGTTGTTGAAAAGGTTCCTTAGGTTCTGGTTGCTTATTTGTTTTCAATTTTTTCCTTTTCTCCAGACTGAAAAAAGTTTTATTGATTTTTCTTCTATTTCACCAATTTTTTCTTTCAAACTATTGCAAAGCCTATTTAATAATTAATCTAATCTACCATAAATTTAGGTTTTGGATTTTCCATTTGGCTTCTCTTTACAATTTATATTTTGATAATTCATTCATTAACATTTTACTTCATGTTGAGACATTTTTTCATTTCCTTGACTATAATAGTTATGATTATAAATTCAAAATTTGATTGTGATTCAAAATTCTTATCTGTTTATTTCATTATCACTATTGTTATTTTAGTGTTACTGTTGTTCTTCTCTTTCTCTTGTGTATAGGTAACATTTTCTTGGTGTGTGTGTGTGTGTGTGTATGTATGTGTGTCTAATTATTTTGGATTTTGTCCTACATATTTTTAATGATATATCATAGGGACTTTTGGTTCATTTATGTCCTTTGAGGAACATCCAGCTTTGTTCATTTTCTTGTTTTAGCAGGTCATTGTTGTTCTCAACTCAAAATTCTGAGTTTTAAATTTAGTTTTTTTTTTAACTTTAGGGTAGTTATCTGGAATTTATTCTGCATATAATTCAAGGATTATAGGATTGTCAGTTTTTTGGGATATTTCATATACGGAATTTAAGGGTCCTGTGCTCTGGCTCTTTCTTTTATGGTATTACCCCCCACACCCGCTTTTTTCATTTCTGTGCAGTAGGTACAGCTGAATGTTGTCCTTGATTCTTTAAAGCAGTGAGATGTGGCTTATGGCCATGTTTTAGTCACTCAATATTTTGTTGTCTGAGACCTCTCCTCATGATAACATCATTAAAATGGAAAACTCACCCAGTATCTTTTTCTCTCCTCAAGTGTTTTCTACACTTGAGTGTCCATGGTTTTGGCTACCTTGCAGAATGTGTGTGTTTGTTTGTATTTCACAGTTTATACTTACTGTCTGTTGGGAAGTTCTTCCAATAGGGGCTTCTCAGCCGTTACTCTATTTTTATGTCTCTAAATTCACTAATCTTTTCTTTTGCAGTCTCTAATGTTTTAATTCAATCCAGTAAAAGTTTCATTTCTAGAATTTCTATTTTTATCGTTTTAAATCTCTGTTGAGATCTCCCATTTATTCTTTTTTTGTTATTAATTATTCCTTTAAGAACTTGGATATACTTATGATGGATGGTTTGTAGTTCTTGTGTAGTTCTTAGATAATTCTAATATCTAGGATAATATGGGTTCTACTTCTATTGGCTCTTTTCCCTTCAAACTTGGGTCACATTTACTTCATTTCACATTTACTTTTAATTTTCTGTTGTATAGTGAACGTTTTGAGTGATGTCTTATGGGGAGTCTGGATTACCCTTTCTTTAAGGGCACTGAATTTTATTTTGATAAGCAGCTAAATCACTGACATACGTCCTTTAGTCTCTTAAGCTTATTATAATTGTTTGTCATTGTGATTTAATTTCAATTTTTGATTTAATCTTAGGGCATGACCCTTAGTCCAGGGTGGGTTCATTAATCCAACAACTTAGAATTTGGGGGATCATTCATGACAGAAAATCTGAGTTGCACTGGGTTTGAACCTCAACTTCTCTATCACTGTACAGCATCTGGTATCCACCTTCAGTTCTCACCTCCCCAAGAGTCATACTCTAATTGGGGTCCTGAAGCTGCCCAACCCACAGACATGAGTGTACAGAGAATAGTCTTGTATACTTTTGAGATCTTCCCTGTTTATAGATTCTTCCTGACTTGTGTCCTTCCTCATGAGTTGTAGGCATCAAGTTTTGATCTCTGTCTCCTTAGCTCAGAAAGGGTCCCACTTTGCTTGGCTGCCACCTCCCTGCACACTAGGAGGAAAGCGTTCTCAGAAGTATATTAGGAGTGAATATAGGGTCTACCCTAGAGAAGGCAATGGCAACCCACTCCAGTACTCTTGCCTGGAAAATCCCATGGGTGGAGGAGCCTGGTAGGCTGCAGTCCATGGGGTCGCTAAGAGTCGGACACGACTGAGCGACTTCATTTTCACTTTCATACATTGGAGAAGGAAATGGCAACCCACTCTAGTGTTCTTGCCTGGAGAATCCCAGGGACGGGGGAGCCTGGTGGGCTGCCGTCTATGGGGTCGCACAGAGTCGGACTCGACTGAAGCGACTTAGCAGCAGCAGCAGCAGCATAGGGTCTACCTAATTCCTCTTTATTAAAGTATCACAATCCTGGATTGCTTCTTGTTCAATGCTGGAAAACTGTTACTTCGTGTTTTTTCCCCTGAGGATTTCAGAAAGTATTATTTAATTTGGCTGCACTGGGTCTTCATTGCTGCTTGTGGTTTCTCTAGTTGTGATGAGCAGAGGCTAGTCTCTAGTGCAGTGCCTGGGCTTCTCATTGCAGTGGCGTGTCTTCTTGCATCATGCAGGCTGTAGAGCATGCGGGCTCAGTAGTTGCAGTGCATGGACTTTGTTGCCCCGAGGCATGTGGGATGTTCCCGGACCAGGGATCAAACCCATGTCCTGTGGCAGGCAGATTCTTCACCACTGGATCACCAGGGAAGTCCTTCTGTCTGTTTTTATATATTTCAGGTTTGTGAGGGTAACTCAAAAACAGTTACTCTGTTATATCTTGAAGTAGATGGTCCCATCTTCCTCAGTTGGGAAGATCCCCTGGAGAAGGAAATGGCAACCCGCTCCAGTATTCTTGCCTGGGAAATCTCACAGACAGAGTGGCCTGGCAGGCTATAGTCCTTGGGGTCGTAAAGAGTCAGACACAACTCAGACACTAAATAGCAACAGATGGTCCCATCATCCAGGATAAATTTTTTTGTCACTAATTAACTTTATATGAAAGCCTTTGTACTGTGGCCATACTATCTTCCTGTACTTCATGCTCAGGGTATATCTCTAAGCCCATCCAGGTCAGAAAATGAATCACAGGAGTTGCTGTGTCATAAGGAAGAGGTTCAGGAAAGACTGAAACTTCAGTTTCCCCTTTATTCCAGTCAGTTCAATTACTCATTCATGACCAACTCTTTGCAACCCCATGGACTGAAGCATGCCAGCCTCCCTGTCCATCACCATCCCCTGGAGCTTTCTTAAACTCCTGTATATCGAGTTGGTGATGCCATCCAATCATCTCACCCTCTGTCATCCACTTCTCCTCCTGCCTTCAATCTTTCCCAGCATCAGGGTCTTTTTGAATGGGTCAGTTCTTTGCATCAGGTGGCCAAAGTATTGGAGCTTCAACATCAGTCCTTCCAATGAACTTTCAGGACTGGTTTCCTTCAGGATTGACTGGTTTGATCTCCTTGCAGTCTAAGGGACTCTCAAGAGTCTTCTCCAATACCACAGTTCAAAAGCATCAATTCTTCAGTGCTCAACATTCTTTATGTTCCAACTCTATATTTAACTATTGGAAAAACCATAGCTTTAACTAGATACACCTTTGTCAGCAAAGTAATGTCTCTGCTTTTTAATATGTTGTCTAGGTTGATCATAGCTTTTCTTCGAAGGACTAAGCGTCTTTTAATTTCATGGCTGTGGTCACCATCTGCAGTGATTTTGGAGCCCAAGAAAATAAAGTCTGTCACTGTTTCCATTGTTTCCCCATCTATTTGCCATGAAGTGATGGAACTGGATGCCCTGACCCTAGTTTTTTGAATGTTGAGTTTTAAGTCAGTTTTTTCACCTTTCACTTTCATCAAGAGGCTCTTTAGTTCCTCTTCACTTTCTGCCATAAGGGTGTTGTTATCTTCATATCTGAGGTTATTTTTATTTCTCCTGGCAATCTTGATTCTTTTATTTATTTGCCCATATGGAAATGATGGTCTGTCTTTCAATCTATGATGTTTTGGAGTGAGAAGTATATCATGTATTTGGAAAGGCCATACAGTACACCAGAAGGCATTCAGATGAATCTGAATTTGAATTTTGTCTCTGTAGTATTATGATCCCAAAATATTGTGAATAAAATCATTGTTATCATAACAGCAGCAAAATTTCTACTTATTGAGCATTTTAGCTTGTGGCAATAATCTCTGTTTAAAAAGTATTTCTTATATTATCTCATTATATAATAAAATAATGCAAATTTATTGCTTATGTTTTTTGTTGTTGTTGTTGTCAGTTTAGTTTTTTTTGGCTTGCTGAGCCACTTGTGGGATCTCAGTTCCCTAACCAGGGATTAAACCTAAGCTACAGATTGAAGCTTAGCCACCAGGCAACTCCCTGTTTATATTTTACTTGTGATGAAAATGAGGCATGCAAATGTTAAAAACAAAACAAAACAAAAAACTTTCCTATAGTCACAGAGATTAATTTAGCAGAGAAAAATTCAACTCATTCTAAAAACTAAACTCTAAATCATTATGTTATTTGGTATCTCTGAGTTTAGGAAAACCTTACAAGAAACCAGAAATGCCATCCTACTTCCAGAAGAATATTCAACAAATACATTGAAAAAACATGGCAGGAGGAGGGTATGCTTACTAGTTACTCATCTTAGTAGGAGAAGAAAATAGTTTTTAAAAATATGGCCACTCATGTAGTTTTGAAGAAGATGTCATATTTGATTCCAAAGAGAAAGAGCTAGATTTTCAGTGACATCAGCACGTTTAACGTTTTTTGTCAAGAAAAACGCAGCTCCTTTAATTTACTGGAAAGCAAGTGCAGTAGGTAGACTACAAGCTGAAGACTATTGTCTTGGAGTCAGGTTTTAACAGTGCCCTGAACTGGCGTTGTAGGATTTAAGATCTGTTAGGCTTGGTCACTGGGCTTCCCTGGTGGCTCAGACAGTAAAGAATCTGCCTGCAATGAGGGAGACCTAGGTTTGACCCCTGGGTTGGAAAGGTCCCCTGGAGGAGGGCATGGCACTCCAGTATTCTTGCCTGGAGAATCCCCATGGACAGAGGAGCCTGGTGGGCTACAGTCCATGGGGTTGCAAAGAGTCGGACATGACTTGAGTGTCTAAGCACAGCACAGGCTTGGTCATTAACTTGTTCTCTGACATGGAAAGAATAAATTTTTTTTTTTTGTATGTGTGCTTCAGTCATCTCATCTACAAAAGGAAAGGATTAGACAAGGTATTTTTTTTTTCAAGCTCCATGACCATTTTTATAATCCAGTTAATCTGTTTCTCTTTATCTCAGGGCACAACCATATTAACATCTCTGACTTCTGTCCTGCACGATGGCAAGGAGTTTCCCAACCCAGAGCAGTTTGATCCTGGTCACTTCCTGGATAAAAGTGGTAACTTTAAGAAGAGTGACTACTTCATGGTTTTTTCAGCAGGCAAGCATGCTTCATTTTTGTCTACATCAGTGGTGAAATGAGAGAAGGAAGGGCTTTGCATGGAGGCTAGTCTGGGCTGGACAAATTGTCATTTGCATGAGGCCAGAGGCACCACTCCCAAAGTGCAGATAATTTCTCATTGGATTGGAGGCTGTATTTCCTGACTTCTGCTCTCTTACCCACTGCTGAGTCTCCTAAGAGCTCCTCCTAGATATTAGGCTTCTAGACACTGCGGCTTTTCTCCCCTGCCCTGAGAAGTCAATTCACTCAATGAAGTCAATTCACTCAATGTAGTCTGCATACCTTATATGTAGTAGACTCATGCTCACTCAGGTCCAGAGATACAAATGTGAGTAACAGATGCATCCTTCCTCTAAGAAAGAGAAATGCAGGTTAAAGGCAAGGATACTCCAGAGAGAAAATACTCTTCAGAGTGTTTCCACTCTTTCAGTGGGCATCCAGAGAGAGAAGCTCCTGAATCTTGCATTTTGAGGGACACAGCAGAGGGCAGAGTAGTTGGAAGATAAAGGAAGTTTTCTTGCAGGAAGAAACATTTTATACTTAGTATCTTCCTTTAATTTGTCAGGGTCCTTGAAAGAAAGAGGTAGGATACTTTAGACAGTTTAATGAAGAGACTGTTTTCAGAGGTGTGGACACGATTAAGGGACGTGGCAAGGAGTGGTCAAGTACTCAGGGATGAGCATCAGCAGGACGATGTTACCATCCTATGTTGAAGAGTCAGGAGAAGGAGGGTGTTGCTGAAACTCAAGCAGACTTTTAGCAAAGAGAATGGCTGCCTCAGCAGGAGATGGGTCTGTAGGTTGGAGAATACAGCCACTGCTGAAACTGTGGCCTGACAGGCTGGGACTGAGGGAGGGCATACTCTAACCTTCTCAATGTTTAATCCTCTGAGTTTACTCACAGTAAAGAAGGTAACTAACTATTGGGGTTGTGCGTTCCAAAGAAATCAACTTCCTAAACACAGAGTAGGTGCAAAAGAAAAACAAACAGAATGGATCTGGGAAGATGGAGAAACACCCCCAGACTATGAACAGTGCCCAGAGGTGATCGCATGGAGAGACAATGCTAATCTTATATTCTTCCTGAATTTTGGGTCCATAATGAGCCTGCTCAAGATTTCTGTTCAGTTTACAGAGTTTGTGGGATTGCTTTTGTCCTGACACTGTGCTACCATTATAAGATCTAAGGCTTTACCTTCTGAGCTTATATTCCAGTGTGTGGGACAGAGGAATAATTATAATTTCATGTGAAATATTCTGTATTAGAAGCACTAATAAGTCTTGTGGAATACCAGTGAAGGAGTAAATTATATCTGCCTGAATAGATCAAAGAAGTTTGTATAGAAAAAATGACACCTGCCGTGGATCTATAAAGATGTAGAGAATCTCAGCTGGCAGAGCTGAGGGGACAAGTATTTCATTTGGAGGAATGACTGGAAATTCCTAACACTTGAAATAGCTTATGTGTCCAGGATTGGTGAACATGTAGTAATACTCATGTCTAGTTTGTGACATTTCTTTTTATAGCTGATAGTGGTAAACTCTTAAAATAGTGTTAAAACAGGGACATGGCAAGGTCAAGATTATTTTTAGAAATCAGATGAGGAGAAATAAACCTGTTGTTGAGACTTGGGTTGGAGGTAGATGGAGAACATTTAGTGTGTCTCATGCTGATTGGGACGAGCAAGTGTGTGTATATAGGTCTGTTTGTGTGTATATGTTTGTGTATATCTGTGTGTGTGTGTGTGTGAGTATAGAAAAATGTCACTGGCCACCCTCAGTAAAGCAATTCCCACATGGGTGTACAAAAGGGATTAAAAAATATATTAAATAGAATGTACACAGAAATATGTTCTGAGGGAATGAAGCAGACCAGATTTTGGTGTAAATAGGACAAGCCATTGGTTATTTCATCTTTCCTTAGTTTACCTATTTATTTACTTTATTATTTCATTTCATATTTATCTACATCTCCCTGTGCACTAGATCAAATAAGAATTATATGGATATTTCATTTATGTCTCATTTCTAGGAAAAAGAGTTTGTATTGGAGAAGGCCTGGCCCGCATGGAACTGTTTTTACTCCTGGTCAGCATTTTACAGAAATTTACCTTGAAACCTCTGGTTGATCCGAAGAACATTGATACTACACCACTTCTGAAAGGAGTGGGATCTATACCACACTTCTACGAGGTCTGTTTCATTCCAGTCTGAAGAAAGGGCTGCTGCCGGATCGCAGATGAGCCTCTCCAGCTCTGTCCACACAAGCTGGTGCCCTGTGCCCCTGCTGTTAGCTATGGTCCACCTCTCCCTTAGAGTCAGGAGTGACTTTCCTGAGCCCTGTCTCTCCTGATTTTCTTTAAGATTCAGTTCAAGTTTTGCTTCATGAACTACAGCTCACTGTTTTGTCTTCAATAAAATGTTTTTTGTAATTCTATCCTGAGATCTTAAGCTGTATCTCATCTACAGTGGAAAGGTACCTTATAAATGTTATATTTTGATTTAAAAAAAAATTAAAGTAGAAAATTATCACATGTGCTAAAAAATATATATGTATAATGTACTCATCTCTTACTGTTATTATCTCTTCGGGGGAGTAATCTCTTGACAGTTTGGCATGTATAATTTCTGTTTTTTTCAATGTTCATTAAAGTGTAATTATATGTGTGATGTATATGTTTTTATATATGTATATATACATACACACATGCAGGAAGAAAGCAGAGGAAGATTGCTCCAGCTACAGGGAATAACATGAGACCAAAATTACATTTGCTGGTTATTTTCAAGGCTGTCCTTTCTCTTTTCCCCTAGTTATTCAACACAGACCCACACATAGACTCAATTACAGATATAGACATATTAAAGCAAAAAAGAAGGAAAATAATATGTATTTATGGTTATATTTGAAAACACAGAAAAATATGCATGTGTGTTGCTGTGGATATGTGTGTATGTATTTATTATTTACAATATATCTCTGACTTCTTGGTGACATTATATTATAGAAACAGGTACTTTCACAATCTATATAAATAAGTGTATCTCATAATACCATATTTCATGCCTATAATAATCTTAAAAATTATCTTAGTGTTCAAGGATATTTAGATTATTTTGAACTTTTGTTAATATAGAAATGCTCCTACCTGCATACATCTTTTATTATTCCTATACTATCTCTCTGGGGTAGTTTGCTAGAAGTGAAGTGTCTGCCCATATATGTGCATTTTTGTTTTCCATCAATACTGAAGAATAATGCCCTAAAAAGTATGTATCTCTTTACTTTTCTGTCATGACTGGAATAGAAAGACTATTTGACCGAACCCTTTTATATGCTGAGAACTGAATTCTTTGGTAGATTTAGTAACTTCAGTTACCTTTCATGGATTTTTCAAGTAGGAAATTTTATCATCTACAAATAATATATAATTGCAATGACCAGAAACTTCTTGATATAACATCTATATTTATTTCTGTATTTTCTTCCTCTGTCTGGCTCATCACAGATATACACACACAAACACATGCCTATGTACATATATATTTGTCAGCAGGGAGGAGTGTTCAAAGTTGTGAGGACTTCTGGGAACAAGAAAGCAGAGGGTTTAGGAAATCCATATCAGGAAGCCTGTTATTTGATGTGATTTTATCTTTGAAGTGATTGTTGATTTGAAATCAGGAGCTGAGAGTCTGAAGGGGTGACTACAAAATGTTGTGTAGGAGCTTTAGAAACAAAACAAAACAAAAAAATTGAAATGTTCTGAGGGCTCAGAGGAAAAAAAAAATGGAGTCTAAAGCTTGCCAAGTAAGAAGGATCAAGTGAATGTTCCAACTTCAGCTGAAGCCTGAAGATTACAAAGATCTGTAAACAAGCCTTAAGAATAAACCTGAGGTTGAAGAGTAATCATAAGACTAGAGTTCATCTTTAAGTAATTTTAAACATTGCTTAAATTACATTGATTCACCCCTAAACATTTTCTGCTTGCTGGAACATATTTTCTGCTGGAGAAAACTAATGTCACCCCAAGCCCCAGGTTATCATTGCATTATTTGATGTACAATGTGTAGCATAGACACAAACCTAGCGGAGGGAACAAGTGACCTTCTCCGTAAATGTAAAAGTTTGATAATGGTTAACATTTTTTAATGATAAACATTCTCTGTAAATTGAGAAAAATTCTGAAAAAAAGATGTCTCCAAAATCCTAGAAACTATTTTCATTAATGGTGAAATATTGAACCCATTCCCCATGATTTTGAAAAAGTAAGAGTATCCACTTTTCATTACTTCCTTTCAAAATTAGACTGAAGGATGTCAGCAAATGTGGTATGGAGTAACGACTTCTAATAATTCTCTCTGATATAAAACAATGAAAGCACAAGTAAAACTTATCAGGTCTGCTTTTTCAGATCTTTGACCATTAGCCAAGATGTGCATCAATCTGCAGAGTGTTTCTTCAAGAAAATGGATAAACCTCAGTAATAACAGTGAGGTTTATCATGTTTTGCCTTATTCCCTTCTATCTTCCCAGCTTTGAGGTAGCCTTGAAAAGCTACAGGGTATAATCATGGTGAAAAGCATCAACAATATATCAGCCTCAAGTAGGAGGCAGTGAGTGGAGCTGGAACTCCTTCAAAACCCTGTTCCCAGAGAATCATTATTATTTAACCTGCCTGTGGTCACTGTGGAAGACTACATTCAGGATTGATCTCAGAAGTTTCCCAGTATGAACAGCCTTTCCACAGACACATTTGTTGAAAACAATCAGGGGCAATTTTTGAATATTGTAGATGCCTGAAGCTATAGAAATCAATACGCTAACCAAAAAGCTTAAAAGGAAAAGTTGAGGAAAGAGATATTCATGGAAGGCTTTGGAAACCTGATGAATTCTCAAGACACTGCGTGCATGTGTGTGTGTGTGTGTGTGTGTATGTGTGTGTGCTAAGTCACTTCAGTTGTGTCTGACTCTGTGCAACCCTAAGGACTATAATCAGCCAGGCTCCTCTGTCTATGGGCTTCTCCAGGCAAGAATACTGGACTGGATTGCCATGCTCTCCTCCAGGGGATCGTTCTGATCGAGGGATTGAACCCTCATCTCTTATGTCTCCTGCACTGTCAGGCAGGTTCTTTACCTCTAGAAACACCTGGGATGCCCTCCTGAGACATTAGAAATCTACAAATGTTCTGAAAAGACTGGAGAAGATCCTAAACTCTCACCTCTGGCAAGCCTGGAGGTTCTGTGCAAGGAGGAAGTGAAGGATACAGCAGAACTATAAAGTGTCTGGATGCATGTTGAAGGCATGCTCCAACATATATATAAAGTGTCTTGTAAATAGTAGGTGCTGTTTTGGTTCCTAAAACTACTAAGGAAATATCTGTCCAATTATTAGATGAGGACTAAGCTAATTGAGTGGTCTTTAGTGGATATATATGACAAAGAATAGAAACTTTATGTGAGTTCCAAGGAGCTGCTAAACAAAAATAAACAAAGGAAATTGTTAAGCATGTCCTCCTTAGATCTTGAGAGTGTTACACCTGAGGATGTAATCGAAGTACACTGCTGATGGGAAAGTAGAGTGGCCTGAGAACTGGCTACAAGGTTAATAAAAAAAATGAATTGAAAAGAATGAATTGTACTGCTTTGTACTAAGATCAAATAATTAAATGACATTGATAAAAGAATCATTTTAAATAAGCTAACTACTCCCCGCAAATATCTAGGGCTGAATCTAATGAGTAATGTGAAACACGTCAATACTTCAAATTTCACAACGTTGCTGGGAGAAATTATACCCAAATATAGAGTTATACCATGTTCATAAATTTAGAAAAATCAATATTGTTTAAGTGTCAATTCTGTCAATGTAAAGATTCAGTGAATTCTCAGTAAATATCAGATCTTCTGAATTGATCAATTGATCTAAAATTTGTGTGGAAATACAAAGAAGCCAATATAATCAAGAAGAAAGAAGAATAAAGGTAGAAGACTTACACCAGATATGAGGACTTAGTTTAAAGCTATAATAATTAGGACAATATGGTATTGGCACAAGAATAACAAGTTGAAATACACTAGAATAGAAAAAACTTTAGAAACAGACTCACACCTATATGGCCATGTGATAGTGCTATTTAATTAGCATGGAAAGAATAATCTTCATGCTAGATAAAATGGATATTGGGAAAAAATCAACTTCTTTTTATGAGTTGCTTACAAACACTTATTTGAGACGGACCATGGACATAAGTATGAAAAATAGAACTAAAAATCCTCTGCTGTGAAACATAAGAGAAAATCATTATGACTTTGCACTTGAAAAAGTTTTAACAAAATTAGAACAAGAAGGCACTAATTACAAGAGATCAACAAATTGGTCTTTATTTAAATTAATTTTAAAACTCTTCTTCTTCAGAAGATATCATTTAATATCATCAAAAAGCTAGCCAGAGTCTGGGAGAAATATTTACACTGAATAAATCCAATGAAGGACTCACATCGAGATTACATCAGTAAAATGAAAGACTTCCACTCAGATATTTTTTTTAGATGGGCAAATGTTTGAACAAATTCTTCACAGAAAGGAATATCCATATGGTCAATAAATATGAAGAAAGGTACTCAATATTTTTAGTTATGTGGGAAATAAAAATTAAAATCACAATGGATTACTAGTATGTACCCACCAGAATTTTTAAAAAGTCCTGAAAATTCCAAGTATCATGAGGAAGTGGTACTACTAGACCTACCATACATTTGGTGGGAGGACAAACTGTTTCAAAACCTTGAAATGTTGAACCATATGTTGTAAAGTTAGACATCTGCCTGGTCCTGGAGCCCGAGGACTGTTAGCTGTATATCCTTGAAAAATGTCAGCCTGTATCTAAGATCACACATGGAAAAAAGTGTTCACAATAGCTTTCTTTATAGTAGCTCCAAACTGGAATCAACTCAATGTCTATTAGCTTAACAGTGGGTAAATATATCACATCACATTCATGGAGTAGGATACTGCCATCAATAGAAAAAGACACTCCTCTGCAACTTGTGGAAACATGGAAGAATTTCTAAGATGAAGTTAAACGAAAGAGTCCAGACACCAAAAAGTACATTCTGTATGATTCTGTTTCTGTTCTTTTCTAGCATAGGCAGAACTAAACTTCATTGAGAGAAGTCAGAATAATGATTTGTTGTCTCGGGTAGAGAGACTGGAAAAGGAAGTGAGAGAGCCTCCTGTGGTATAGGAACATGTTCTAGATTTTGATGTAGATGGTGCTTAGGAAGGTATACACATATGTAAAAATTCACCAAAGTGTACACTTAAGGTTAATACACTCTACTGCATGTATTTTATATTAATATTTTATCAAGGGAAAAAATTAAAAAATTGACATAAAAAACGATGCACACAAAAGGATGAGGATAAAAAGTAGATAATAGAAAGAAAAACCTGTTAAATCTATGCATTGGAATTATCTGAAAATAGCAAGTATGATGAAAAATTATGGAAATGAAAAGAGAAAGAATGCCATGCCAGAATAAAAAGCAGAAAAGAACATATTTAAGGTGCAATGTAATGGTTTTATATGAATACATTGTGAATGATTACCACAATTATTCCATAATTATCATTGACATTAAAACAGGTATGAGGAGATGCCTATCTGTGGTTTTTTATTGCATTTCCCTGGTGACTAGAGATGTTGAGCATCTTTTAACAAACCTGTTAGCCATTTGGAAACTTTTTTTGGAAAAATGTCAGATCATCTGCCCATTAAAAAAAAATCTTTTTATTTTGTATTGGGTTATAGCTGATTAACAATGTTTGATAGTTTCAGGTGAACAGTGAAGGGACTCAGCCATACATATACGTGTATCCATTCCTGCCTAAATACTCCTCCCATCCAGGCTGCCACAAAACATTGATCATTGTTCCATATGTTATACCGTAGGTCCTTGTTGGTTATCTATCTTAAATATAGCAGTGTGTACATGTCCATCCCAAACTCTCTATCCCTTTCCCCCAGCAACCATAAATTCCTACTCTGTGAGTCTCTGTTTTGTAAGTAATTTCATTCATATAATTTCTTTTTAGATTCCACATATAAGAACATCTGCCCATTTTAAAAACTGAATATTTTGAAAATTGAGTTGTATGAGTTCTTTTTCTTTCTTTCTCTATTCTTTATGGATATATGAAAAAGTTTTCATTTATTTACACATTTAAGCATAGTTGGTTTATAATATATTTTTCAAATGAACAGCATAATGATTTAGTATTCGGTAGAGTATACTCCCTTAAAAGTTGTAACAGGGTAGTGGCTATAATTCCCTGTGCTTTACAATATATTTTTGTTGCTTATCTATTTTATAGATAGTAGTTGTAACTCTTAATCTCATGCCCTGAATTGACCTTTCCCCTTGTCTCTTTCCTTTGGTAACCACTCGCAGGGAGCCTGGTGGGCTGCCGTCTATGGGGTAGCACAGAGTCGTACAGGACTGAAGCGACTTAGCAGCAGCAGCAGCTTGGTATATTGGAGAAGGCAATGGCACCCCACTCCAGCACTCTTGCCTGGAAAATCCCATGGATGGAGGAGCCTGGTGGGCCGCAGTCCATGGGGTCCCTAAGAGTCAGACAAGACTCAGCGACTTCACTTTCACTTTTCACTTTCATGCATTGGAGAAGGAAATGGCAACCCACTCCAGTGTTCTTGCCTGGAGAATCCCAGGGATGGGGGACCCTCATGGGCTGCCTTCTCCATAGAAGGGGTCGCACAGAGTCGGACACGATTGAAGCGACTTAGCAGCAGCAGCAGCAGCAGCTTGGTATATCTCATTAGGGCCGCCCCTCCTGACCTTGAACGTGGTGTAGCTCCTCTTGGCCCTTCTGCGCCTGTGCAGCCACCCCTCCCTGGATGTGGGGTTGCTCCTCTCAGCCGCCGCGCCTGACCTCGGGTGTGGGGTAGCTCCTCTCAGCCACCGCCCCTGAACTCGGGCGTGTGGTAGCTCGTCTTGGCTGCTGCCCCTGACCTTGGGTGTCGGGTATCTCCTCTAGGCCACTCCTGTGCCATCGCAGCCTGGCACTCTTGGTCGCCTCCCCTGACCTTGGGCGAGGGGTAGCTCCTTTAGGCCCCACTTTTTGTGGTCCATCGCAGCTGGTGGGAGCAACAGCTGCGCTTTGTTGGAGCACCTGTGAAGAGATACTCCACATCCAAGGTAAGAGAAACCCAAGTAAGATGGTAGGTGTTGTGAGAGGACATCAGAGGGCAGACACAATGAAACCATAATCACTGAAAACTAGACAATCTGATCACATGGACCACATCCTTGTCTAACTCAATGAAACAGCCATGCCATGTGGGGCCAGTCAGGACTGGCGGGTCATGGTGGAGAGGTCTGACAGAATGTGGTCTACTGGAGAAGGGAATGGCAAATCACTTCAGTATTCTTGCCTTGAGAACCCCATGAACAGTATGAAAAGACAAAATGATAGGATACAAAATGCAAGAGAAACTCCCCCGGTCAGTAGGTACCCAATATGCTACTGGAGATCAGTGGAGAAATAACTCCAGAAAGAATGAAGGGATGAAGCCAAAGCAAAAACAATACCCAATTATGGATGTGACTGGTAATAGAATCAAGGTCCAACGCTGTAAAGAGCAATATTGCATAGGAACCTGGAATGTCAGGTCCATGAATCAAGGCAAATTGGAAGTGGTCAAACTGGAGATGGCAAGAGTGAACGTCGACATTCTAGGCATCAGCAAACTAAAATGGACTGGAATGGGTGAATCTAACTCAGATGACCATTATATGTACTACCGTGGCAGGAATCGCTTAGAAGAAACGGAGTAGCCATCATGGTCAACAAAAGAGTTTGAAATGCAGTATTGGATGCAATCTCAAAAATGACAGAATGATCTCTGTTTGTTTCCAAGGCAAATCATTCAATATCACAGTAATCTGAACCTATGCTCCAACCAGTAACACTGAAGAAGCTGAAGTTGAATGGTTCTATGAAGACCTACAAGACCTTTTAGAACTAACACCCCAAAAAGATGTTCTTTTCATCATAGGGGACTGGAATGCAAAAGTAGGAAGTCAAGAAACACCTGGAGTAACAGGCAAATTTGGCCTTGGAGTATGGAATGAAGCAGGGCAAAGGCTAATAGAGTTTTGCCAAGAGAATGCACTGGTCATAACAAACACCCTCTTCCAACAACACAAGCGAAGACTCTACACATGGACATAACCAGATGGTCAACACCAAAACCAGATTGATTATATTCTTTGCAGCAAAAGATGGAGAAGCTCTATACAGTCAGCAAAAACAAGACCGGGAGCTGACTGTGGCTCAGATCATGAACTCCTTATTGCCAAATTCAGACTGAAATTAAAGAAAGTAGGGAAAGCCAATAGACCATTCAGGTATGACCTAAATCAAATCCCTTATGATTATACAGTGGAAGTAAGAAATAGATTTAAGGGACTAGATCTGATAGACAGAGTGCCTAATGAACTATGGAATGAGGTTTGTGATATCGTATAGGAGACAGGGATCAAGACCATCCCCATGGAAAAGAAATGCAAAAAAGCAAAATGGCTGTCTGAGGAGGCCTTACAAATAACTGTGAAAAGAAGAGAAGCGAAAAGCAAAGGAGAAAAGGAAAGATATAAACATCTGAATGCAGGGTTCCAAAGAATAGCAAGAAGAGATAAGAAAGCCTTCTTCAGCGATCAATGCAAAGAAATAGAGGATAACAACAGAATGGGAAAGACTAGAGATCTCTTCAAGAAAATTAGAGATACCAAGGGAACAGTTTGTGCAAAGATGGGCTCGATAAAGGACAGAAATGGTATGGACCTAACAGAAGCAGAAGATATCAAGAAGAGGTGGCAAGAATACACAGAAGAACTGTACAAAAAAAATCTTCACGACCCAGATAATCATGATGGTGTGATCACTCACCTAGAGCCAGACATCCTGGAATGTGAAGTCAAGTGGGCCTTAGAAAGCATCACTACGAACAAAGCTAATGGAGGTGATGGAATTCCAATTGAGTTATTTCAAATCCTGAAAGATGATGCTGTGAAAGTGCTGCACTCAATATGCCAGCAAATTTGGAAAACTCAGCAGTGGCCTCAGGACTGGAAAAGGTCAGTTTTCATTCCACTCCCAAAGAAAGGCAATGCCAAAGAATGCTCAAACTATCGCACAATTGCACCATTCTCACACGCTAGTAAAGTAATGCTCAAAATTCTCCAAGCCAGGCTTCAGCAATATGTGAACCGTGAACTTCCTGATATTCAAGCTGATTTTAGAAAAGGCAGAGGAACCAGAGATCAAATTGCCAATATCTGCTGGATCATTGAAAAAGCAAGAGAGTTCCAGAAAAATATCTACTTCTGCTTTATTGACTATGCCAAAGCCTTGGACTATGTGGATCACAATAAACTGTGGAAAATTCTGAAAGGGATGGGAATACCAGACCACCTGATCTGCCTCTTGAGAAATTTGTACGCAGGTCAGGAAGCAACAGTTCGAACTGGACATGGAACAACAGACTGGTTCCAAATAGGAAAAGGAGTTCATCAAGGCTGTATATTGTCACCCTGCTTATTTAACTTATATGCAGAGGACATCATAAGAAACGCTGGACTGGAAGAAACACGAGCTGGAATCAAGATTGCCAGGAGAAATATAAATAACCTCAGATATGCAGATGACACCACACCTATGGCAGAAAGTGAAGAGGAACTCAAAAGCCTCTTGATGAAAGTGAAAGTGGAGAGTGAAAAATTGGCTTAAAGCTCAACATTCAGAAAATGAAGATCATGGCATCCTGTCCCATCACTTCATGGGAAATAGATGGGGAAACAGTGGAAACAGTGTCAGACTTTATTTTTTGGGGCTTCAAAATCACTGCAGATGTTGACTGCAGCCATGAAATTAGAAGACGGTTACTCCTTGGAAGGAAAGTTATGACCAACCTAGATAGCATATTGAAAAGCGGAGACATTACTTTGCCAACAAAGGTCCGTCTAGTCAAGGCTATGGTTTTTCCTGTGGTCATGTATGGATGTGCGAGTTGGACTGTGAAGAAGGCTGAGCGCTGAAGAATTGATGCTTTTGAGCTGTGGTGTTGGAGAAGACTCTTGAGAGTGCCTTGGACTGCAAGGAGATCCAACCAGTCCATTCTGAAGGAATCAGCCCTGGGATTTCTTTGGAAGGAATGATGCTAAAACTGAAACTCCAATACTTTGGCCACTTCATGCGAAGAGTTGACTCATTGGAAAGGACTCTGATGCTGGGAGGTATTGGGGGCAAGAGGAGAAGGGGACAACAGAGGATGAGATGGCTGGATGGCATCACCGACTCGATAGACATGAGTTTAAGTGAACTCCGGGAGTTGATGATGGACAGGGAGGCTTGGCGTGCTGCGATTTTTGGGGTCACAGAGTCGAACATGACTGAGCAACTGAACTGAACTGAACTGAGCCTGGTATATATATCTGTAGGTATCTTTCTGTTGTACATATACATTTGTATTATTTTTTAGTTTACACATATAATAGTATCATATAGTATTTGTCTTTGTCTGACTTAATGTCCATCCATGGTTTTGTATTTAGGAGAATTTCATTCTTTTTATGACTGGGCAGTATTCCATTATATGCATATAGTACATCTTCTTTGTTCATTCATATGTTGACTGACACTTACCTTGCTTTCATATCTTCACTGTTGTAAATAGTGCTGTTAGGAACATTGGGGTGCAAGTATCTTTGCAAATTAAGATTTTCATTTTTTCTGGATATATACCCAAGATATGCCCAACAGCCTCATATATGTAGATGATACCACTTTAATGGCAGAAGGTGAAAAGAAAGTAAAGAGCCTCTTGATAGAGGTGAAAGAGGAGAGTGAAAAAGCTGGCCCCAAACTCAACATTCAAAAAACTAAGATCATGGCATTGGGTCCCATCACTTCAAGGCAAATAGGTGGGGGAAAATTAGAAACAGTGACTAATTTTACTTTCCTGGGCTCCAAAATCACTGCAGATGGTGAGTGCAATCATGAAATTAAGACATTTGCTCCTTAGAAGAAAAGCTATGACAAACCTAGACAGCATACTAAAAAGCAGAGATATTATTTTGCCAACAAAGGTCCATATAGTCAAAGCTATGATTTTTTTAGTAGTCATGTATGTATTCACGTGAGAGTTGGACCATAAAGAAGGCTGAGAAGCAAAGAATTGATGCTTTGGAATTGTGGTGCTGGAGGGCTATTGAGAGTCCCTTGGATTGCAAGGAGATCAAACCCGTCAATCCTTAAGGAAATCAACCGTGAATATTCATTGGAAGGACTGATGCTGAACCTGAAGTTTCAACACTTTGGCCGCCTGATGCGAAGAGCAGACTCCTTGAAAAAGATCCTAATGCTGGGAAAGTTCAGTTCAGTCGCTCTGTCGTGTCCGACTCTTTGCGACCCTGTGAATCGCAGCACCCCAGGCCTCCCTGCCCATCACCAGCTCCCGGAGTCCACCCAAACCCATGTCCATTGAGTCCATGATGCCATCCAATCATCTCATCCTCTGTCATCCCTTCTCCTCCTGCCCTCAATCTTTCCCAGCATCAGGGTCTTTTCAAATGAGTCAGCTGTTCGCATCAAGTGGCTAAAGTGTTGGAGTTTCAGCTTCAACATCAGATCTTCCAATGAACATCCAGAACTGATCTCCTTTAGGATGGACTCGTGTATCTCCTTGCAGTCCAAAGGACTCTCAAGAGTCTTCTTCAACACCACAGTTCAAAAGCATCAATTCTTCGGCACTCAGCTTTCTTTATAGTCCCACTCTCACTTCCATACATGACCACTGGAAAAACCATAGCCTTGACTAGACGGACCTTTGTTGGCAAAGTAATGTCTCTGCTTTTTAATATGCTGTCTAGGTAGGTCATAACTTTCCTTCCAAGGAGTAAGTGTCTTTTAATTTCATGGCTGCAGTCACCATCTGCTGTGATTTTAGAGCCACCAAAAATAAAGTCAGCCACTGTTTCCACTGTTTCCCCACCTATTTGCCATGAAGTGGTGGGACTGGATGCCATGATCTTAGTTTTCTGAATGTTGAGCTTTAAACCAACTTTTTCTCTCTCCCCTTTCAGTTTCATCAAGAAGCTCTTTAGTTCTTCACTTTCTGCCATAGGGTGGGGTCATCGCATATCTGAGGTTATTGATATTTCTTCCAGCAATCTTGACTCCAGCTTGGGCTTCCTCCAGCCCAGGGTTTCTCATGATGTTCTCTGCATATAAGTTAAATAAGCAGGGTGACAATATACAGCCTCGACGTACTCCTTTTCTTATTTGGAGCCAGTCCATTGTTCCATGTCCAGTTCTAACCATTGATTCCTGACCTGCATATAGGTTTCTCAAGAGGCAAGTCAGGTGGTCTGGTATTCCCATCTCTTTCAGAATTTTCCACTGGGAATGAATGCTGGGAAAGATTGAAGGCAAAAGGAGAAGGGGGCAACAGAGGATGAGATGGTTGGATGACATCATTGACTCAATGGGCATGAGTTTGAGCAGACTCTAGGAGATAGTGAGGGACTGGGAAGCCTGATGTGCTGCAGTTCATGGGGTTGCAAAGATTCAGACATGACTTAGTGACTGAACAACACAATACCCAAGAGTGGAATTGCTCTTTCTATTTTAGCTTTGTGTGGAACTTCCATACTATTGATATTTTTCTTAGTGGTTGCACCAATTTACATGCCTACCTCTTCACATCTGCTCCAACATTTGTTATTTGTGGTCTTTTTGACGATAGCCATCTGAAAGGTGTGAGATATCTCATTGTTTTGATTTTCATTTCTTTATTAATCAAGAATGTTGAGCATCTTTTCACGATCTTGTTAGCCTTTAGCGTGTCTTTATTTTTAATTTATTTTAATTGGAGGCTAATTATTTTAAAATATTGTAATGGGTTTTGCCATACATTGACATGAATCAGCCGTGGGTGTACATGTGTTCCCCATCCTGAAGCCCCCTCCCACCTCCCTCCCCATCCTATCCCTCTGGGTCATCCCAGTGCACCAGACATGAGCACTCTGTCTCATGCATCAAACCTGGACTGGTGATCTGTTTCACATATGATAATATACGTGTTTCTATGCTATTCTCTGAGATCACCCCACCCTTGTCTTCTCTCACAGAGTCCAAAAGACTGTTCTATACATCTGTGTCTCTTTTACTGTCTTGCGCACGGGGTTGTTGGTACCATCTTTCTAAATTCTATATATATGCATCAGTATACTCTATTGGTGTTTTTCTTTCTGACTTACTTCACTCTGTATAATAGGCTCCAGTTTCATCCACCTCATTAGAACTGATTCAAATGTGTTCTTTTTAATGGCTGAGTAATATTCCACTGAAATTAAAAGACACTTACTCCTTGGAAGGAAAGTTGTGACCAACCTAGATAGCATATTCAAAAGCAGAGACATTACTTTGCCAACAAAGGTCCGTCTAGTCAAGGCTATGGTTTTTCCTGTGGTCATGTATGGATGTGAAAGTTGGACTGTGAAGAAGGCTGAGTGCCAAAGAATTGATGCTTTTGAGCTGTGATGTTGGAGAAGACTCTTGAGAATCCCTTGGACTGCACGGAGATCCAACCAGTCCATTCTGAAGGAATCAGCCCTGGGATTTCTTTGGAAGGAATGGCCACCTCATGTGAAGAGTTGACTCATTGGAAAAGACTCTGATGCTGGGAGGGATTGGGGGCAGGAAGAGAAGGGGACGACAGAGGATGAGATGGCTGGATGGCATCACTGACTCAATGGACGTGAGTCTGAGTGAACTCCGGGAGTTGGTGATGGACAGGGAGGCCTGGCGTGCTGCGATTCATGGGGTCTCAAAGATTCGGACACGACTGAGCGACTGAACTGAACTGAACTGAACTGAATATTCCATTGTGTATATGTACCACAGCTTTCTTATCCATTCGTCTGCTGATGGGCATCTAGGTTGCTTCCATGTCCTGGCTATTATAAACTGTGCTTCGATGAACATTGGGGTACACGTGTCTCTTTCAATTCGGGTTTCCTCAGTGTGTATGCCCAGCAGTGGGGTTGCTGGGTCATAAGGCAGTTCTATTTCCAGTCTTTTAAGGAATCTCCACACTGTTCTCCATAGTGGCTGTACTAGTTTGCATTCCCACCAACAGTGTAAGAGGGTTCCCTTTTCCCTGCACCCGCACCAGCATTTGTTGTTTGTACATTTTTCTACAGCAGCCATTGTGACCAGCATGAGCTGGTACCTCACTGTGGTTTTGATTTGAATTTCTCTGATAATGAGTGATGTTGAACATCTTTTCATGTGTTTGTTAGCCATCTGTATGTCTTCTTTGGATAAATGTCTGTTTAGTTCTTTGGCCCATTTTTTGATTGGGTCGTTTATTTTTCTGGAATTGAGCTTCAGGTGTTGCTTGTGTTTGGAAACTTCTCTCTTTTTTAAGACTCCTTTCCCGGGATGGAATCTGTCCCTCCCTCTTTTGTCTCTCTTTTTGTCTTTTATATTTTTTCCTAGCTCCTTTTGAAGACAAATGGGCTGCTTTTCTGGGTGCCTGATGTCCTCTGCCGGCATTCAGATGTTGTTTTGTGGAATTTACTCAGCGTTCAAATGTTGTTTTGATGAATTTGTGGGGGAGAAAGTGGTGTCCCCGTCCTATTCCTCCACCATCTTAGGACCCCTCTCCCCAGATTTTTTTTACTTGAAGTATAATTGCTTTACAGAATTTGTTGTTTTTGTCAAACCAATATGAATCAGCCGTAGGTATACATACATCCCCTCCCTGTTGAGCCTCACCCCTTTCTCCCTCCCCATCCCACAGCTCTAGGTTGATATAGAGCCCCTGTTTGAGTTTCCTGAGACATACAGCAAATTCCCATTGGCTATCTATTTTACATATGGTAATGTAAGTTTCCATGTTACTCCATACATCTCACTCTCTCCTTCCCTCTCTCCATGTCCATAAGTCTATTTTCTATGTCTGTTTCTTATTGCTGCCCTGCAAATAAATTCTTCAATATCATTTTTCTATATTCTGTATATATGCATTAGTATACAATATTTATCTTTTTCTTTCTGACTTACTTCACTGTGTATAATAGGCCTAGGTTCATCTACCTCATCAGAACTGACTCAAATGCATTTCTTTTTTTATGACTGAGCAATATTCCATTGTGTGTGTGTACCACAACTTCTTCATCCATTCATGTATCGATGGACATCGAGGTTGCTTCCACGTGCTAGCTATTGTAAACAGTGCTGCAATGAACAATGGGACATATGTATCTTTTTCAATTTTGGTTTCCTCAGTGTATATGCCTAGGAGTGGGATTGCTGCATCATATGGTGCTTTGATTCCTAGTTTTTTAAAGGAATCTCCATAACGTCTTCCATAGTGGCTGTATCAATTTACACTCCCACCAACAGTGCAAGAGTATTCCTGTCACGCATATCCACCAGTAATCAGCGTGGCAAGACAGAGCCGCCTTAGAAGAGGCATATTCCCTTTTCTCCACATCCTCTCCAGCATTTATTATTTGTAGACTTTCTGATGATGGCCATTCTGACTGGTGTGAGGTGATATCTCATTGTAGTTTTGATTTGCATTTCTCTAATAATGAGAGATGTTGAGCATCTTTTCATGTGTTTGTTAGCCATCTGTATGTCTTCTTTGGAGAAATGTTTGTTTAGGTATTTTTCCCACTTTTTGATTGGGTTGTTTTTCTGGCATTGAGTTGTATGAGTTGCTTGTATATTTTGGAAATTAATCCTTTGTCAGTTGTTTCATTTGCTATTATTTTCTCCCATTCTGAGGGTTGTCTTTTCACCTTGCTTATAGTTCCCTTTCCTGTACAAAAGCTTTTAAGTTTAATCAGGTCCCACTTGTTTACTATTGTGTTTATTTTTATTGGAAAATTCTTTATCTTGCCTTCCCTTCTGGAGGATAACCATACTGGGTAAAACATTCTTTATTGGAAGTTTTTTTTTTTTTTTGGTTGTTGTTCTTAGAACTTTGAATATATACCATCCCATTATCTCCTTGTCTGCAAGGTCTCTGTTGAGAAATATTCTAATAGCCTTAAGGTTTAATCCCTTTTATAAGAGAAATATATTTTCTTTTGTTGCTTTTAAAACTCTCTCATTTTTGATTTTAAATAGTTTCATTACACATATTTTGGAGAAGATTGTTTTGGATTGAAGTTTTGGGCAATCTATTTGCTTCATGAACTTGAATAGCCAACTGTCTCTCCAAGTTTGGGAAGCTGTTAGCTATTATTTCTTTAAGTAAGCCCTTCACTCCTTTTGCCTACCTTTCTCCTTCTGGGACTCCAATGGTGAATACATTATTTCTCTCGAAGATGTCCAATATGTTCCATAACATTTCTTCATTCCTTCTCTGCTGCTGCTGCATTGTTGTATTAATTTACTCCTCTGAAAATATAATTTCAATCTTCTGTCTTTAGGCTCACAGCTTCTTTTCTTTGCTTTCTCCACTCTGCTGTTGAAACCGTCTATTGTTCAGTCATTGTACTCATAAGCAATATTTGGTTCTTTTTATATTTTCTCTTTGTTGAACTTCCCATTTAGTTCTTTGATTGTCTCCAGTTACTGTTAAATTGTTTATCAGTATTCTCTTGTAGCTCTCAGAGCACCTTTAGAACAATTGTTTATAACGCTTTGTTGGACAATTCCTAGATCTCCATTCCTTTACGTCCAGCTATTGGAGATTTACTGTAGTCCTCTGATGGAGTCATTTCCCCCTGATTCTTCAGTGATTCCCGGAACCTTCCTCATAGGTCTACAGATTTGAAAAAGCATCCACCTCTTCCAGGCTTTATGGACTGTCTTTAGTAAGAGATTTTCACCTGTGAGTGGGAGTGTGCTGACATATGCTGTTACTCTAGGTCAAGTGCTGCAAGGTATGAGTTGTGGGAGCATGTGGAAGCACTGAGTCTGAGGAAAGGGGCATGATGTTTCTTCATCTCAGGCCACTGGTACCACAACACTGACAAACTATGTGGACCTTGATGAACACTGCTGGGGTTGCACAGTGGCTGTAAGGATAATAGGCATCTTCAGTGGTGTCTAAAGGCCCAGTGGCTAGGGAACAGGACAGGCATTGGTGGTGGCCAGAGAAAGTGGTGGACACAAACTCAGCAGCATGAGTCAGCTACAGGTCTTATGTTGGGGCAGAAGCCAGGTGCAGACATATATATAATGTGTAGGAAGCAAGAATCAGGCCAAGTAAGGGCTCACTGGCAGTTGCAGGGGTCATGGCTGTTGGCATTTTCTCCCACAGCTGCAAACTCTCCCTCTAGACATGTGCACTGCAGTGGAGGCCACACACAGGGCTCAGGCTGGGTGTGTGCGGGTGCTCAGCTGGAGCAGTTAGTCTAAGTGTATGACCAGCAGTGGGTATCAGCCAGAGGAGTCTATGCTTGCATCTTGCACTCACACAGCCTCAGAAAAAGAGCTGGCTTTGGGTGTGGGTCTTGGACTCTGGCTGGGGTCTAGGGACAGAGTAGGGGAGGGGTGGGGAGATTCCTGTAGCCACATCAGCAAATGTGAATACTTGTGGTGCAAAATCTGGTGTCATCTGCAGGAAATGCCAGGTGGCTTGCAAGATCTTTGTTTAATCAGTGGTAGAATCTGCTGAGTTTGTCTCTTAAGTAGGTCCCTGTGAACTGCAACAACTTCTACTCTGTGGCTGCTATTAGTAGTCCCTGCTTTTCTTCTTGTTCCTCAGAACTCTATACATTTGAGCTTTGTGAGTCTGGGTAGGGTGAAATCAAAGCAGGACATTTGTACAATGACCCCAAAGGCTGGAGAAGCCTGTTGCTCAGACTTCTCTCCCTCTCCTGGTGAGGTGAACTCTTTCTACCTGGGAGATTCCCTCACCACACTGAACCTTGCTTACTTAGGGGATGGTGTGATTTTTTTTAGCCTCAACTAATGCCTATTCTCTCAGAGAAGGCAATGGCAACCCACTCCAGTACTATTGCCTGGAAAATCCCATGGACGGAGGAGCCTGGTAGGCTGCAGTCCATGGGGTCCCTGGAGTCAGACACGACTGAGCAACTTCTTTCACTTTTGACTTTCATGCATTGGAGAAGGAAATGGCAACCCACTCCAGTGTTCTTTCCTGGAGAATCCCAGGGACGGGGGAGCCTGGTGGGCTGCCATCTATGGGGTTGCACAGAGTCAGACACGACTGAAGCGACTTAGTAGCAGCAGCAGCAGCAGCAGCAGCAATGCCTATTCTCTACCTACTCACAAATTAGAGTTCTGGTCAGGGGCCTAGAAAGTAGATTCTGTACTCAAATATTCTGACATATTCTTTATTTATAATTTTGGGGATCACTGAGAGCAAAGGGCAAGAGAGTATGTCTTCTATTAACATCCAAGTTTCTTTTTGAGCTCTGATTGAGGACTTTAGGTAGAAGGCTGTTGTACCCTAAACTTTGATGTCCCTCTTATCTGGGGTAACACAGGTTACCACAAACTTTTGTAACCTTTCAGCTTTCTCATGTTAATTTACTAGAGAGTTAAAATTTAACAGCATGTGTTTACTATGTTCAATATTTACAATTTCTTTAGATTCACATGATTAAAAAACTCATATTTGAGGAAGCAAAACTTTTCAACTGGAAGTTCTGATATTAACCCATTGTGTGATTATGTGTGGAAGTCTTTGCCTCTCTGAGCCGTTATCACATTGCTCTTAAAATACAGATATAAGGCATTTTATTAGAATATTCCTAAGATCTGTCCCAGCTCAACAATTTCTATGTTTTCTTCCTTCTATGAAGAGTAAAATGGTTAGGCATATAAGACCCCAGAATTTTTGCAGAGAAAAAGGGAAGTCACAAGTTTTTCAGATAAAGAGATTGCTCTGAAGAAACAGATAGAATATTATCGTTCAAAAATCTACTCTTCTATGTAGCTTCTGCTGATTTTCTACATAAATGATCATATACTCTGCAAATAAAGACTTTTTTTTGTTTCCCAAAATTATTCCTGCTATTCAGTCACTGAATAAGTCGTGTCCACTCTTTGCAACCCCATGGACTGTAGCACGTCAGGCTTCCCTGTCTTTCATTGTCTCCCAGAGTTAGCTCAAATTCATGTGCATTGAGCACATTGTGCTGCTATCAAACCATCTCATCCTCTGCTGCCCTCTTCTCCTTTGGCCTTCCATCTTTCCCAGCATCAGGGTCTTTTTCAAGGAGTTCACTGTTTACTCAGGTGGCCAAATTATTGGAACTTTGGCTTCAGCATTAGTCTTTCCAGTGAATATTCGGGGTTGATTTCCTTCAGGATTGACTGGCTTGATCTCCTTGCTCTCCAAGGAAATCTCAAGAGTCTTCTCCAGCATCACAGTTTGGAAGCATTAATTCTTTGGTGCTCAGCCTTCTTTATTGTCTAACTCTCACATCTATACATGACTACTGGAAGAACTACAGCTTGGACTATATGGATCTTTGTCAGCAAAGTGATGTCTCTGCTTTTTAATAAACTGTTGAGGCTTGTCATAGCTTTTCTTCCAAGGTGCAAGCATTTATTTTATTATTATTATTATTTTTGTAGTTTCATGGCTGCAGTTACCATGTGCACTGATTTTGGAACCCAAGAAAACAAAATCTGTCACTGTTTCCACTTTTTCCTCTTCTCTGCCATGAAGCGACAGGACAATACGCCATGATCTCAAATTTTTGAAAGTTGAGTTTTAAGCCAAAATTTCCCACTCTCTTTTTTCACTTTCATCAAGAGGCTCTTGAATTCCTCTTCACTTTCTGCCGTAAGGGCGGTGTCATTGGCTTATCTGAGGTTGTTGCTATTTCTCCTGGCAATCTTGATTCTAACTTGTGATTCATCCGGCCTGGTATTTTGCATGATGTACCCAGCATAGAAGTTAAATAAACAGGGTGACAATACACAACCTTTTTGTACTCCTTTCCCAAGTTTGAACTAGTAAGTTGTTTAACTGTTGCTTCTTGACTGTATATAGGTTTCTCAGGACATAGGTAATGTGGTCTGGGATTCCCATCTCCTTAAGCATTCCACAGTCTGTTGTGATCCACACAGTCAAAGGCTTTAGGGTAGTCAATGAAGCAGAAGTAGATATTTTTCTGGAATTTCCTTGCTTTCACCATGATCCAAAAATTGTTGACAATTTAACCTCTGGTTCCTCTGCATTTTCTAAACCCAACTTTTACATCTGAAAGTTCTCAGTTCACATACTGCTGAAGCCAGGTTTGAAGGATTTTGGGCATAACCTTACTAGCATGAGAAATGAGTGCAATTGTTCAGTAGTTTGAACATTCTTTGACACTCTTCTTCTTTGAGATTGGAATAAAAACTGACCTTTTCCAGTCCTGTGGCCACTGGTGAGTTTTCCAAATTTTCTGACATATTGGGTGCTACACTATAACAGCTTCATCTTTTAGGATTTGAAATAGTTCAGCAGGAATTTCATCACCTCCACTAACTTTGTTTGTACTAATGTTTCCTAAGGCCAACTTGACTTCACATTCCAGGATGTTTGCCTCTAGATTGGTGACCACATCATCATGGTTATCTAGGTCATTAACCTTTTCTTGTGTAGTTCTTCTGTGTATTCTTGCCACTTCTTAATCTCTTCTTCCTCTGTTAGGTCTTTACAGTTTCTGTTCTTTATTGTGCCTATCCTTGCACTAAATGTTCCTTTGATATCTCCAATTTTCTTGAAGAGATCTCAAGTCTTTCCCATTCTATTGTTTTCATTTACTTCCCTTCATTATTCATTGAAGAAAGCTTTCTTATCTCTCCTTGCTATTCTCTGAAACACTGCATTCATTTGGGTATATATTTCCCTTTCGCCCTTGCTTTTTCACTTCTCTTCTGTCCTCAGCTACTTGTAAGTCTTCCTCAGATAACCACTTTGCCTTCTTGTTTTCCATTTCCTTGGGATGGTTTTGGTCACTGCCCCTTGTACAATGTTACAAACCTCTGTCCATTCCTCAGGCACTCTGTCTACCAGATCTAACCCCTTGAATCTATTTGTCTCCTCCTCTGTATAGTTATTTTGGAGAAGGAAATGGCAACCCACTCCAGTGTTCTTGCCTGGAGAATCCCAGGGACGGGTGAGCCTGGTGGGCTGCTGTCTATGGGGTCGCACAGAGTTGGTCACGACTGAAGCGACTTAGCAGCAGCAGCAGCAGCAGCAGCTGTATAGTTATAAGGGATTTGATTTAGGTCACACCTGAATGTCCTACTGATTTTCCCTACTGTCTCCAATTTAAGCATGAATTTTTGCAATAAGCAGCAATTTTGCAATAAGGATGATCTGAGCCACAATCAGCTCCAGGTCTTTATTGACTGCATAGAGCTTCTCCATCTTGAGCTGCAAAGAATATAATCAATCTTATTTCAGTATTGACCATTTGGTATTGTCCATATGTAGACATCCCTTGTGTTGTTGGAAAGGGGTTTTTGCTATGACCAATCTGTTCTCTTGTCAAAACTCTGTTAGCCTTTGCCCTGTTTCATTTTGTATTTTAAGGCCAAACTTGCCTGATACTCCAGGTATCTCTTGACCTCCTACTTTTCCATTCCAATCCCCTATCATGAAAAGGACATCTTCTTTTGGTGTTTGTTCTATCTTATAAGTCTTCATAGAACTGGTCAACTTCAGCCTCATTGGCATCAGTGGTTTGGGCATAGATTTGGATTACTGTGATGTTGAATGGTTTGCCTTGGAAACGAATGTAGATAATTTTATCATTTAAGATTGCATCCATGTACTACATTTCAGACTCTTTTATTGATTGTGAGGGCTACTACATTTCTTCTAAGGGATTCTTAGAGCAATTGCCCACAATAGTGGATATAATGGTCATCTGAATCCCACAAGAATAACAACAAAAACAACTCTTCTTCCAGTCAAGAATTTCCTCAGGCAGTGCACAGTAGGTATGGGGTTTCACACCTAATAAGTGCTTTTCTTTGAAATCAAATTCTTTGAATCTGTGATTCTGGCTTCCTGAGGTTCTAAAGATTTCAAAGGGACAAACTTTTCTGAACTCTTATTTTTATTTATTCATGATGAAATTACTGACTCAGTAACTTTTTAATCCTAAATGGATTTTCATGCCAAAATGAGGCTGCAAGATACATAACATTTACTCAGCAAATGTAGAATGTATTTGACTTGAAACACTTTCCAATGCAGAGTTCACAAGTTACAAAACCAGAGTTGAAGTCTTGTACTATGCCTTCAGTCAGTTCAGTTCAGTTCAGTCACTCAATCGTGTCTGATCCTTTGTGACCCCGTGAATCACAGCACGCCAGGCCTCCCTGTCCATCACCAGCTCCCGGAGTTCATTCAGACTCATGTCCATCGAGTCATTGATGCCATCCAGCCATCTCATCCTTTGTCGTCCCCTTCTCCTCCTGCTCCTAGTCCCTCCCAGCATCAGAGTCTTTTCCAATGAGTCAACTCTTTGCATGAGGTGGCCAAAGTACTGGAGTTTCAGTTTTAGGCATCATTCCTTCCAAAGAAATCCCAGGGCTGATCTCCTTCACAATGGACTGGTTGGATCTCCTTGCAGTCCAAGGGACTCTCAAGAGCCTTCTCCAACTATGCCTTAAAAATAGTAATTTAAATGCATCCCTTCAGTTCTGGTTCTCATTCTCCTCATCTGTAAAATGGATTGAAAGATATCTATTTTATGAGTTGATTATGAGAGTCAAATAATAAGGCAGCCACAAAAGTGCTTTGTAAACTTTCTGCAAATAAAAATAATTATTTTTTAGTTAAGGGAAGCCACTTATTTTCTTTTAAAAAAAGCACTTTAGAATCCTAGGCACATTTTTTAAAAATCTAATAGTGGCTTTAAAGAAGACTGCTTTTAAATTTGGTTCTTTTGATTTTTTAAAATATAAATTTATTTATTTTAATTGGAGGCTAATTACTTTACAATATTGTATTGGTTTTGCCATACATCAACATGAATCCGCCACTGGTGTACACGTGTTCCCCATTCTGAACACCCCTCCCACCTCCGTCCCTGTACCATCCCTCTGGGTCATCCCAGTGCACCAGCGCCAAGCATTCTGTATCATGCATCGAACCTGGACTGGGGATTCATTTCATATATGACATTATACATGTTTCAATGCCATTCTCCCAAATCATCCCACCCTCTCTCTCTCCCACAGAGTCCAAAAGACTGTTCTATACATCTGTGTCTCTTTTGCTGTCTCGCATACAGGGTTATCATTACCATCTTTCTAAATTCCATATATATGCGTTAGTATACTATATTGATGTTTTTCTTTATTACATTTAGATGCTAATTTAAACGTGTTGTGTTCTTATCCATGGAATATGGATATGGTGGTTTTTACAGACTGGGTGTATGTGGTTAGTTCCCCAGCCTCCACCCTGAGCCGTGCTCCTCTGCTGCTGCAGAAGCTTTGGAGGGAAGCTCTCGTCTCTGAGAACCTTCTTGCTGACTTCCATGTTGAAAACTAAGTAAAACTGGCTGTTTTGATTGAGTTTTATACATGCACAGCTCTTAAGAGGGGGACTTCTCTCCAGCCCACTCTTGTTGTGGAACACTAGTTTCTTTTTTAAAGTTATACTTGGCATATGTGGTGTGGCAGATGTCTTAGGTTCACATTCCATCTCTACCCTTTATTAACTGGGCAGGGAGGTATCAGGTAATTCAGCTGAAACATTTCTGTTCAAAGCATCTTATGAAGATCAAGTGAGCTAACTGGGTGGGAAATATCTGGCACAGAAGAGCCAGTAAAATAATTCCTCAATCAATCTTATCTTGTTGGTTATATGCTAGTTGTATTTTATTATTAAATTTGGCTTCTTAAATATTAGAAAGTATTTATTAACTACATTGAGCTTCCCAGGTAGTGCTAATGGTAAGGAACCCACCTGCCAATGCAGGAGATATAAGAGAGGTGGTTTCAATCCCTGGGTTGGGCAGATTTCCTGGAGGAGGGCATGGCAACCCACTCCAGTATTCTTGCTTGGAGAATCCCATGGACAGAGGAGCCTGGCCGGCTATAGTCCATGGGATCACAAAGAGTCAGACACGACTGAAGTGACTTAGCATGCATGTATTACCTAAACCAATTAATTAAATGTTATTCAAAATAAGTATCCAGATATACCTGAAATAAATGTTACTGATGTACTTGCTAGCAATGAAGGACATTCTAGAACTATTTTCCATACAACTTTTTGGTAATTTTCATCATTGTTATTGTTTGCACTTGATTTTTGTACACAGAATTCACTTTTAGTCTTCATATTAATTCGATCCATACTGGTCTTGGGCAGTATATTCAGGAGGTGCTTCTGATAAAAACCCAACAGTCTTTGCAGGAAATGAGAAGTCACAGTGCCTCACTTGATGATTTTTACCTCATGCTTAACAGACTTCATTCTTTCATATTGTCCTTAGCTGGACTGATCAAGCTTTTTTCATTTCATTTTGCTTTTCTTCTATTAAAAGGAAAGATATTTCATTTTAGGTGTATTTTAAACTTTCAGGCAAAATTTTGGTATTGTAATTGCTTGTATCTGTCTATATAATTAAAAATTAGAATTACTATTGATAGCCTTACTAGAATAATACAGACCAGTGTCTAAATGCTGACAACTTCCTACCCTCTATATCAGCTTGCATATTTTGTTAGAAACATCTAGAATTTTAGCCCTATTTTCCTTATGAAAAATAACTTGATAATTTCTTTAAGCTTTGCTACCACATTCTCAGTCATTATTTAGACTCAAAAGTTTTGCTTGCCTTTTGTACATCATTAATTTTGTGTCCCACTTTCTCCCCTTTTGGGGATACATTTTTATTTTATTTTATTTTTTTGGAGTTTTTCCTCAGGTAATTATTTCAGAAATGATTTCAAGATTATAAAAAAGTCTGAATGTTCGCATGTCCAAAAATGTCTATATGTTTCTTACTGATTTTATTTTGGGCTCTACCACACAGTACAAAGGACCTTAGTGCCCTGACCAGGGATTGAACCTGCGCTCCCTGCAGTGGAAGCATGGAGTCTTAACCAGTAGTCCACCAGGGAAGGCCCCCAAATGTCTATACTTTGACCTTATGGTTGAATTGAGTTTATCAGGTGTAGAATAACAATTTTGAAAGTCATTTCCTATTGAGCTTTTGAAGATTTTACTTGACTGTTTTTAATCATTTATAAGCATTGTGTAAGGAAAGATTTATTCTAAATTGAGTCTCATTCTTTGTAACTTCCTTTTTCTCTTTAAAACTTTTCAGGGTTTTATTTACCCTTGTTATTCCCATGTTTCACAAGATTTTAGGAGTGTGGATTTTTTCTCTGTAATCCTGTTTAGAATTTGGTGGATTCTTTGGATTTTTCATCATTGTAGGAAAAATATATTCAATTTCCTTTGTTTATTATTATTTGCTTATTTTTCTCTCTCCTTAAAACTCCTGTGATAAAGTCACTAGGATTTCTATTAATAGAACTATTTCCCATACTACTTAATTTGTTTAATGTTCTCATCATTACTATTTTGTATTCTATCCTTGTGGAAACCCATGTTACTGCTAAATCTTACTATTGTTTAAAATAAGTGAAAATGGAACTAAATCTATTTTATTACTCAGCATATCCATTTATTGAAAAATATTTTTTGCCACCACATACTTAATTACCAAGAACTTCTCAGTTTTCTAATAACTTTTTCTTTTTCATGGCTAAATTTAGCTGATGATTTTAACTTTTCTGTTTTCACTAAGTTAAGTCCTTCAAGGATTAGTTTTCTGACTTTTAAGTTTGATACTTATTATGCAATTGGAGGTCCTCAAATATCTTTTGAGTCTTGAAATTTTGTTCATGTCTATGAGTTTCTAGACACTTTCAAATATTTATAGTATTGAATGCTGGAGTGTATTTTTTCACCTAGGTGTGAACATACAAGGTTTGCTCTGGCTCTGTGAACCTTATCGGAAATGGGTATGCAGAGAAGCCAGGTGGGTGATATGCAGCCAAGGGACCTTCCACTAACATCTTTGAGTGATTTCTTTCCTTGACTTGTTATTCCTGTTTTCTGTCTAGTGTGTGCTGACCAGCATCTCCTCTGGAAGTAAGTGGTGTCAGAACTCCTGGCACAAAAAAATAAAAAAGAACTCTGTGAGACTAGTGGGATTCTCTTTTCTAAGATAAGACCAGCTCCGTATTCCTTTCTTTATTTGTCCTGCCTCCTTCTGTCTTCACCTGGCGTTATCATGGATTTTATGAGAAAAAGCTCTAAGAGAGTGCTTCTTTTTCTGCTCATATGATGAGCAGAGACGCTTTCATCAATTGCTGTGGTTGTGAATTCCAGTCCTTTGAAACTCTGGATACCTTCAATTTTATTACTAAAATATGGCCATCTCTGAGAAAGTGAATTGTTTTTTAGTTGAGATTTCCATTGAAACTTACATCCTTGAAGGACTTAACTTAGTGAAAACAGAAAAGTTAAAACCATCAGCTAAATTTAGCCATGAAAAAGAAAAAGTTATTAGAAAACTGAGAAGTTCTTGGTAATTCAGTATATGGTGACAAAAAATATTTTTTAACAAATGGATATGCTGAGTAATAAAATAGATTTAGTTCCATTTTCACTTATTTTAAACAGCAGTAAGATTTAGCAATAACATGGGTTTCCACAAGGATAGAGTACAAAATAGTAATGATGAGAACGTTAAACAAATTTAGTAGTTTATCAATACTAATTTAACCTTTCATTTAAATATATGTTGACAAGCCAAAGTGCACTGATGATAAAGTCTTATTTATTTAAAAGTTCAAGACTTATTGCATGTTTGGTGATAAGCTTGCACTTTGTTTGTTTTTTTCTTTGCACTTAGTTTTTATAAAGTGTTTGGATTCTAAGCTTTCAGTTGCCCTCACGCAAAGCACACCAATGGATCTCTTTGTAGTTCTAGTGATCTGTCTTTCTATTTTGATTTTCCTTTTTCTATGGAATCAGAGGCATGCCAAAGGGAAGCTGCCACCTGGGCCCACTCCTCTCCCAATTGTTGGAAATATTCTGCAGATAAATATTAAGAATATCAGCAAATCCATAAGCAAGGCAAGTATGATTACTTTTCTTCCAGTTGTTTGTAATGAGTAAATAAGATAGCCCTATGTCTTGTCCCAGACTCGTGTTTGTTAAAAGTGGTTTTAAAGGGGAGTTCCCATTGGACACCTGGACGTGGTTTTATTTATATATTTATTCATTGTTATTTATTTTTATTCATTTATTTAAAAATATTTATTTTTGGCTGTGCTGGGTCATTGGGCTGTGCTGGGACGTGGTTTTATTTATATATTTATTCATTGTTATTTATTTTTATTCATTTATTTAAAAATATTTATTTTTGGCTGTGCTGGGTCTTCACATGCACAGGCTTTCTTTAGCTGCGGAAAGCAGAAAATGCACTATAGGTGTAGTGTGTGGAATTCTCCTGCCATGACTTCTCTGAGAAGTCTCTGTGGCTCTTGGGTTCAGTAGTTGCCCCTCACAGTCTCCAGAGTGTCGGCTCAGTAGCTGTGGCACTCAGGCTTTTTCCTTGCAGCGTGTGGGGTCTTCCCAGACCAGGGATCAAACCAGTGTCCCTTGCATTGTGAGGCAGATTACTGCTGGATTACCAGCGGAGCCCTATTAATTTATTTTCAATTGATCTAGAGTTGATTTACAATATTATGTTAGTTTCAAGTGAGAATATATAAAATTTTGTAGATTATGTTCCTTTGAAATTTATTATAAAATACAGGCTGTATTCCCTGTGCTGAACAATTTATCCTTGTAGTTTATTTGTTTTATACATCGTAGTCTATAGTTTTTAATCTCTTACCCCTCTTTTCCCCCTCTATTCTTCTTGTTTCCCACTGGTAACCACTAGTTTGTTCTCTATGTATATGAGTCTGTTTGTATTCTGTTCAATTCATCAATTTTATTTTTTTTAATATTCCACATATAAATGATAACATAGAGTATTTTTCTTTCTCAGTCTGACTTACTTCACTAAGTGTAATGCCCTCCAGATTAGTCTACGTTATTGCAATTGCAAAATTTCATTCTTTTTTGTGGTAAAGATGGTAAAGAATCTGCCCAAAATGTGGGAGACCTGGGTTTGATTCCTGGGTTCAGAAAGATTCCCTGGAGAAGAGAATGGCTACCCACTTCAGTATTTTTGCCTGGAGAATTCCATGGACAGAGGAGCCTGGTGGGCTACAGTCTGAAAGTGAAGTTGCTCAGTCATGCCCGACTTTTTGCGACCCCATGGACAGTAGCCTGCACCAAGCTCCTCAGTCCATGGGATTTTCCAGGCAAGAGTACTGGACTGGCTTGCCATTTCCTTCTCCAGGGAATCTTCCTGACCCAGGGATCGGACCCAGGTCTCCCGCATTGTACACAGACACTTTACCATCTGAGCCACCAGGGAAGTCCTGGGCTACAGTCTAGGGGGTCGCAAAGAATTGGATACAGCCTAGTGACTAACACTTTCACTTCACTAGGAGGCAGATCCAAAAATATATGCTATGATACACGTCAAAGAGTATACTGCCTATGTTTTCTTCTAGAGTTTTATGGTTTCTGGTCTTACATTTAAGTCCTCAACACTTTTTGAGTTAAGATTTGTATATAGTATGAGAAAATGTTTTGTTTCTGTGTTGTTTGTCACTGAGTCATGTCTGACTTTTTGCGACCCATGGACTGCAGCATCCCAGGCTACTTTGTCCTGCACTATCTCTTGGAGTTTGCTCAAACTCATGTCCGTTGAGTCAGTGATGTTATCTAACCGTCTCACCCTCTGCCACCCTCTTCTCCTTTGTCTTCAGTCATTCCCAGTATGAAGGTCTTTTCCAATGAGTTGGCTCTTTCTGTCAGGTTGCCAAAGTATTGGAGCTTCAGCTTGATCAACAGTCCTTCCAATGAATATTCAGGACTGATTTCCTTTAGGATGGACCAGTTGGATTTCCTTGCAGTCCCAGGGACTCTCAAGAGCCTTCTCCAACACCACAATTCAAAAGCATCAGTTCTTCAGTGCTCATCCTTCTTTATGGTTCACCTCTCACATCCGTACATGACTACTAGAAAAACCATAGCTTTGACTATATCGACCTTTGTCAGCAAAGTGATGTCTCTGCTTTTTGATATGCTGTCTAGATTTGTCATAGCTTTTCTTCCAAGGAGGAAAGATTTTTTAATTTCATGGCTGTAGTTACTGTCCACAGTAATTTTGGAACCCAAGAAAATAAAATATGTCACTGCTTCTACTTTTTCCCTTCTATTTGCCATGAAATAATGGGACCGGATGCCATGATCTGAGTTTTTTGAATGCTGATTTAAGTCAGCTTTCCCACTCTCCTCTCTCACCCTCCTCAAGAGGTTCTTTAGTTCCTCTTTGCTTTCTGCCATTAGATTGGTATCATCTGCATATCTGAGGTTGTCAATATTTCTGCTGGTAATCTTGATGCCAGCTTTTGATTCATCCAGCCCAGCATTTCATACGATGTACTCTGCATATAAGTTAAGATATACTCTGCATATAAGCAGGGTGACAATATACAGCCTTGTTGTACTCCTTTCACAATTTTGAACCAGTCAATTGTTCTATGTCCAGTTCTAACTGTTGCTTCTTTACCCGCATACAGGTTTCACAGGGACAGGTAAGGTGGTCTGGTACTCCCACCTCTTTAATAATTTTTCACAGATTTTGTGATCCATACTGTAAAAGGATTTAGTGTAGTCAATGAAGCAGAAGTAGATTTTTTCTGGAATTTCCTTGTTTTCTCTTAGAAGAGGATGAGATGATTGGATGGCATCACTGACTCAATGGACAAGAGTTTGAGTATACTTTAGGAGTTGGTGATGGACAGGGAGGCCTGGTGTACTGCAGTCTATGAGGTTGCAAAGAGTCAGACATGACTGAGCAACTGACCTGAACTGATCTTGTTTCTCTATGATCTAATGAATGTTGGCAATTAGATCTCTGGTTCTTCTGCCTTTTCTAAACCCAGCTTTTTCATCTGGAAGGTCTTGATTCATGTACTGCTGAAGCCTATCTTAAGATTTTGAGCATAACCTTACTAGCATGTGAAATATTTTAATTTAATTCTTTATGTGTAGCTGTCTAGTTTTCCTCATACCACTTATTGAAGAACTTGCCTTTTCCCTACTGTATATTTTTGTGTCCCTTTTCACGGATTTGTTGTTCATGTAAGTGTGGATTATTTTCTGGGCTATATGCTCTGCTCCATAGACCTGTGTCCATTTTTGTGCCAGTACAATTCTGTTTTGGTTACTGTAACTTTGTACTGTAGTCTGACATCAGGGAGTATGATACTTTCAGTTCTGTTCTTTCTTTGGATATCTTTGTCTACTTGAGTTACTTTGTGTTTCCATACAAACTTTAGAATTACTTGTTTTAGCATTTTGAATATTACACTGGTATTTTGATAGGATTTGCTTTGAATCTGTTGATTTCCTTGGGTAATATGTAATATGTTCGTTTTAACAATATTAACTTTCCCTGTCCATGAGCATGTTATGTTTTTCCATCTATTTGTATTGTCTTTTTTTTTTTAAAATCAGCATCTTATAGTTTTCTGAGTACATGTCTTTTACTTCCTTGGTTAATTAGATTTATTGCTTGGAATTTTATTCTCTTCTATGTGGTGATAAGTGGGATTGTTTTAATAATTTCTCTTTCTGATAGTTTGTTCTTATTGTTTAGAAATGGAATAGATTTCTGTATGTTAATTTTTTTTATCCTACAACTTTTCCAAATTCACTGATGAGCTCTAGGAGCTTTTTGTTGGGATTTTTAGAATTTTGGACAGCAAGGAGATGCAACCAGTCCATCCTAAAAGAAATCAGTCCTGAGTATTTATTGGAAGGACTGATGCTGAAGCTGAAACTCCAATATTTTGGCCACCTGATGTGAAGAACTGACTCATTGGAAAAGACCCTGATGCTGGGAAAGATTGAAGGTGGGAGGAGAAGGGGACAACAGAGGATGAGATGGTCAGATGGCATCATTGACTCAATGGATATGAGTTTAAGTAAACTCCAGGAGTTGGTGATCGACAGAGAGGCCTGGCCTGCTGCGGTCCATGGGATCACAAAGAGTTGGACACGACTGAGTGACTGAACTAAACTTAGAATTTTATAAGCATAGTATTGTATCTTCTACAAATAAGGACAGTTTTTCTTCATTCTTTTCAATTCCTTTTATTTCTCTTTTTTTGATTGCTATGGCTTTGATTTCCAATATGATATTTTGAGTAAAAGTGGCAAGAGTGGGCATCCTTATCTTTTTCTTGATTTAAGAGAAAATGCTTTCAGTTTTTCACTGTCAAGTATGATAATGTTAGCTGTGGACTTATTATATATGTGATTTTTAAATTATGTTGAAGTATGTTGCCTCTATACCTACTTTGTGGAGAATTTTTAATCTTAAATGGATATTGGATTTTATAAAAAAAAACTTTCCTACATCTATTGAACAATCATATGATTTTATTTTTCCATTTGTTAATGTAGGGTATAACATTGATTAATTTGAGAATATTGAACCATACTTGCATCCCTGGGATTAATCTCACTTGTCCATGATGTATGACACCCAGACATGATTTTAGATGGTATACAGCTAAAGGTTGCCAGAAGGGAGTGAGATCAATGAGATCATTGTTGAAATTGTCAAAAGTAGGAATTCTCTGTCCATGTTGTGACCTATGTGTCCTTTATAGCACTTATTTTTGGTGAATTCTAATGGCAAAGAAATTGCTTTAATTTTTTAAAACTGCATAGTTACAGAGTGATAACCCCAAAATTTTCCTGAAAGAATAATACATTGATTTGAAATCAAGGAAATAACCAAGTTTCAAGAAATTTCATAGTTTCTGTTGTGTTTGCTCAATTAATGAATTACTATTCTATAGGTTGGAGAAGGCATTGGCACCCCACTCCAGTACTCTTGCCTGGAAAATCCCATGGATGGAGGAGCCTGGTAGGCTGCAGTCCATGGGGTCTCTAAGAGTCGCATATGACTGAGTGACTTCACTTTCACTTTTCACTTTCATGCATTGGAAAAGGAAATGGCAACCCACCCCAATGTTCTTGCCTGGAGAATCCCAGGGACAAGGGAGCCTAGTGGGCTGCCGTCTATGGGGTTGCACAGAGTCGGACACGACTGAAATGACTTAGCATTAGCATTCTATAGGTCTTTAAATCTTGAAGGAATTATCGGAAATCTGACTTCTCTGGGAAAGGTAGTCATGAGAGCACTGCCCCTGGAAGCTCCTCCTTCTGTGTATCAGACTCTGGTTTTGAAGTGACTATGTCAGCACCCCAGCTCATACACTTGTTAACTCACAGGCTTGGTCAAATTATAAAATCTCTCTGAGCTTTAATTTCTATTTCTTTAAAAGGTGAATAATAATTATTATGCACAAATATTAATACCTGAGCTTAACAAGTTGTTGAATGCCTACTTTCAGTCCCAGGTGTGTCAGATGCTGGGAATTTTCAAAGTGAAAGAAAGTGAAAAATTTAGTCACTCAGTCATGTCTGACTCTTTGTGACCCCATGGACTGTAGCCCGCCAGCCAGGCTCTTCTGTCCATGGAATTCTCCAAGCAAGAATACTGGAGTGGGTAGCTCTTCCATTCTCCAGGGGATCTTCCCAACCCAGGGACTGAACCGAGGTCTCCCACATTGCAAGCAGGTTCTTTAATTATCTGAGCAGTGAATTAAAAAAAAAAAAAAAAAAAAGGTCAGCAGTATGGAATTTACAGTCTAGATGGTAAGCGTGTATTTATGAAACAGTTATCCAAATAAGTGCATGATTACAAACCATATAATAGGAACACAGTGATGTAGTTTAAAAAGGTGATGTAGTTTAAAGGATTACAGGTAGGAGGCACAGTTAGTAAGGGTTCTCTGTGGAAGTGAAATTGGAGATGAGATCTGAAAAATAATTAAACATTAACTGGATAAAATACAGGTATATGTTTGTTCCATTTTTTTTTCAGCCTGGAGCAGACTTAGTTATTGAAATGTCTGAAAGAGGACCAATTGTTTGTCACCCAGAGAGTAGGTAAAAGCATGGTGTGAGATGAGATTAGGCAGGTAAGCAGAGAGCAGAGTATGTAGATCTTACAGGGATTTTAAGAATATTGGTCTTTACCATAAAAACAATATGATATTCTTTAACATTGGCTTTGTGAAATGGCTTGCTGTATGGAGAATGGATTATAAGGTGGCAAAAGGACTCAAACATTGGACAAGTTGAAAGAGTGAAAGTCTGTACACTAAATAAGCTGTCATGATAGAAAGACCGCAATAATGCAGTGACTTAAGGAAGACAGTTTATTTCTGCCTTCCACATAGCAGGCGTAGAGTTAAGTGCTGCTGAGCTGCCTCTCCTCCATGAGTTCTTTCAGAGAACCAGATCTTCTCAGTCTTGTAGTTTACCATCGCATGCTCTAAGGCTTTTGTTCTCATTTGCAGCCACAGAGGGGTCATCTCCATGCTGTCATTTCAACCTATGGATAGGAGGAGAAATGAAAGATGTGTTGTCATCCATTTATGCCAGTGTAGAATTTGTGCACATCCCTTTTGCTTATCTCAGTTCATGAAAACTTACTTGCATCATCTCACTGGGAAGATGGAAAATGTCTATGGCTAGGTCCTTATGTATTTTGAATGCTTAGAGGTCTCTGGTGCTAAAGATGTGAAGAATGGATGATGAGGGGATGATTATCAGTCTGCATGTGTGAGAGATGGAGCACCTTCCCTTAAACAGAGGAAACATATCATTTATTGCCACTATAGGAAGGAAGGAGCAATTACAGGTTTGGCAGAAAAAAGTTTAATAGAATAATACTAATAAAATTCATACTATGGCCTTTGTCACATTGTAGGAGCTGAATAAAGAATAACTATTGATGTTGATGATAATAATAACAGTATTCCTAATACTATAATGATAATTATCATTGTAGTAAAGTGATATCATATTAAATTACTGGTTCTAGAAATTGAAACCTTTTATAATGGGTGAATCTTAAGATTAAAAATATTTCCCACATTATCTACATTTTCCTATATTATCTACATTTTCAGTTTTGAAATGCTCACTGTTCTTGCATCTCCTGTTCCTTTTCCAGCTAGCAGAAGATTATGGTCCTGTGTTCACTCTGTATTTTGGCATGAAGCCCACTGTGGTGTTGCATGGATATGAAGCAGTGAAGCAAGTCCTGATTGATCAGAGTGAGGAATTTTCTGGCAGAGGTAGTTTACCAGTGGCAGACAACATCAACCAGGGATTAGGTATGTTTCTATTTGAGGAGTGTGTGGGAATTGTAAGTTGGAAAGATTCAAATAGGCTAAGGAATTGAGAAATTATAGGTAATACAGGGGTTTATGAAAGCATCATAAATAAACAGTTTTCTATGGATCATTAATCCATATTTAAAATTATGAAGATGACACAGTCTGAATGAAACATTAAGTGCAGTGAAAGCAAATCTTCTAACAACTAATGTTCTATTAATAAATTATGACCAGGTAAGAAAATGAGAAGAGACAGAGAGAAAAATAAGGGAGGAAAATGACAACAAATTATCCTAATTATTGAATATTTTGCTTTCTGGCCTGAGTCATGGTTGCTAAGAGACTAGTTTTGGAAGCTTGCATGATATATACATGGAACCAACAAAGGTTTGAAGTATGTACATTGCATTCAATTTTCTATTCTTCTTAGAAAAAAAAGCAAAAGAAACTTTTTTATCCAATAGAATATAATACAAAGCATAAAGCACAAATATGCTCTGAAAAGAGGGTCATGGGGAAACAATAATGATGAAAGGCCTGATAGGAATTCCTGAGGCTGTCACTCCTATATTTAATCCCTGCTTAGGTATCCTTGTCATTTCCTGGTTTAAAGACTCTCAGCTAAAATTCATGGCAATGGATTATTCTTCTCTGTTTTTGGTTTTCGTCCTGATAGGAATTGTTTTCAGCAATGGAGAAATATGGAAGCAAACTCGGCGTTTCTCCCTCATGGTTTTGAGGAATATGGGGATGGGGAAGAGGACAATTGAACACAGAATTCAAGAGGAAGCCTTATGTTTGGTGGAAGCATTAAAAAAAACCAATGGTGGGTATTTCTTTATGTAATTAGCAGTAACTGCTTGGGCAGACTAAATGCTATTACAAGTAGACTACAGAGAGATAATGGCTCAAATCCAACAGAAGTTGACTTCCTGCTCACATGACAGTGGTAGGAGGGGAAGTTGCTGGCATAATGGCCTTTTCAAGCACCTGGTTTCCAGGGCCTTTGATGCCTTCAGCACATGGTTGCCTTCCTGTGGCTCCCAGAGTTCATCTCCTTGAATGGTAGTGAGGGTGAAGGAAAGAATAAAAAAAAGTGTGATACTCTTCTTAATAGGTCAGGTATGGCAGGCACACAAAAGTTCTTTCATATTCCACGGGCTGTAAACTCAGTCACAAGAGTTGGGAAATGTGCTTATCTATAAGAGGAGCTGGGAAATGTGCTTATACATGTGCACAGGAAAAAGAAACAAGTGTTAATTTTGGCAATCTTCTAGTAACTTGGTGAAAATAATTTGAAAGACTAAGTTCTCAGGTAGCTTCTTGAGAAGTATTGCAAATTTTTTTGCAACACATGTATGTCACGTCATTATGCAGTACACCTTAAACTTGTACATTCTTGTCTATCTGTGATATCTCAACAAAACTGAGATAAAATTAGTGGTTCAGGTATAGATTTTGCACCAAGTACTTCTCTGCGCATAAGGTTGTATTATAGCTCCCCTTGAGTGTGAAGGGAGGGAGCTGCAGCAGCACACATCTGCTCGGTGTACATGTGTGTGGATGCCCATGCAGGACCGAAGAGGGGGTAGGAGAGAAAGGCGTGAATAGGAGACTTGACAGGGAAGGAGCAAGATCAGAATCATAAGACATATGTGGTTTTTAACCTCAATATTTCATTTTTAAAGAACATTATTAACTTACTAATGCTATATTCTAACTTGTAACTCGGTATTGTGGTTTTTTACCACTGATATATAGTCATCTATATAGGTTTCTCTCCCTCATTTTTTGGTGCTACTGATATAAACAATGCAATAATTACAGATATATGCATGATTCTGGTTTCTTCTTTGAGTAAGTTTCTCAAATAGCGTGTCAATGAACATCATTTGGACTTTTGGTGCATATTACCTAGGAATGGGTGGGAGATTTGGCAGAAGCAGTGATAAGAACACAAGGTTCATCTGAATAGATTCTTCTCTATCCTTATGTTAAAATTTAACATATTAAATATGTTTGCATGTTCTTTTATCAAGAACATTATTAATAGTATAGTAGCTTATTATTTTGCAGGTACCATAGTTTATTTGACCAAGCTTTATTTATTTGTCCAGATAAACTGTTTTCAATACTTTGTTGATAATAATATAAAAAACATATTAATCATTGAATATTTCTGATTACTTTCTAGAATAAAATTTCTGAAATGGAATTAGTAAATCAATAAATAATGAAATTTGATACACATTATTTGTAAGTGGTTTTGTCCACCTGATTTGTATTTCAAGCAGAAATTATTGTTAGCTGTTTCCGTTTTCCCATAATTAGTATGGCCTTCTCTCAGCTTCCTTACTGATGACCACCCAGACGCTGCTTGATTCCACCTAACTATGGAGACCTCATACTCATGGGGTAGCCCAGTTTGACTACAGAGTTCCAAAGAATAGCAAGGATGGATAAGAAAGTGTTCCTTAGTGAATAATGCAAAGAAATAGAGGAAAAAAATAGAGTGGGAAAGACTAGGGATCTCTTCAAGAAAATTAGAGATACCAAGGGAACATTTCATGCAAAGATGTGCACAATAAAACAGAAATGGTATAGACCTAACAGAAGCAGAAGATATTAAGAAGAGGTGGCAAGAATACACAGAAGAACTACACAAAAAAGATCTTCATGACCCAGATAATCAGAATGGTGTGATCACTCACCTAGAGCCAGACATCCTGGAATGTGAAGTCAAGTGGGCCTTAGGAAGCCTCACTACGACCAAAGCTAGTGGAGGTGATGGAATTCCAGTTGAGCTTTTTCAAATACTGAAAGATGATGCTGTGAAAGTGCTGCACTCAATATGTCAGCAAATTTGGAAAACTCAGCAGTGGCCACAGGACTGGAAAATTTTCATTCCAATCCCAAAGAAAGACAATGCCAAAGAATGCTCAAACTACCGCACAATTCCACTCATCTCACACAATAGTAAAGTAATGCTCAAAATTCTCCAAGACAGGCTTCAGCCATACGTGAACCGTGAACTTCTAGATGTTCAAGCTGGTTTTAGAAAAGGCAGAGGAACCAGAGATCTAATGGCAAAATCTGCTGGATCATGGAAAAAGCAAGACAGTTCCAGAAAAACATATATTTTTGCTTTATTGACTATGCCAAAGCCTTTGACTGTGTGGATCACAGTAAACTGTGGAAAATTCTTCAAGAGATGGGAATACCAGACCACCTGACCTGCCTCTTGAGTAACCTGTATGCAGGTCAGGAGGCAACAGTTAGAACTGGACATGGAACAACAGACTGGTTCCAAATAGGGAAAGGAGTACATCAAAGCTGTATATTGTCACCCTGCTTATTTAACTTACATGCAGGGTACATCATGAGAAACGCTGGGCTGGAGGAAGCACAAACTGGAATCAAGATTACCAGGAGAAATATCAATAACCTCAGATATGCAGATGACACCACCCTTATGGCAGAAAGTGAAGAGAACTAAAGAGCCTCTTGATGAAAGTGAAAGAGGAGAGTGAAAAAGTTGGCTTAAAGCTCAATGTTCAGAAAACTAAGATCATGGCATCCAGTCCCACCACTTAATGGCAAATAGATGGGGAAACAGTGGAAACTGTGGCAGGCTTTATTTTTCTGGACTCCAAAATCACTGCAGATGGTGATTACAGCCATGAAATTAAAAGACGCTTACTCCTTGGAAGGAAAGTTATGACCAATCTAGACAGCATATTAAAAAGCAGAGACATTACTTTGCTAACAAAGGTCCATCTAGTTAAGGCTAAGGTTTTTCCAGTAGTCTTGTATGGATGTGAGAATTGGACTATAAAGAATGCTGAGTGCTGAAGAACTGATGCTGTTGAGCTGTGGTGTTGGAGAAGACTCTTGAGAGTCCCTTGGAATGCAAGGAGATCCAACCAGTCCATCCTAAAGGAGATAAGTTCTGGCTGTTCATTGGAAGGACTGATGTTGAAGCTGAAACTCCAACACTTTGGCCACCTGATGCGAAGAGCTGACTCATTTGAAAAGACCCTGATGCTGGGAAAGATTGAGGGCAGGAGGAGAAGGGGATGACAGAGGATGAGATGGTTGGATGGCATCACCATCTCGATGGACATGGGTTTGGGTAGACTCCAGGAGTTGATGATGGACAGGGAGGCCTGGTGTGCTGCGGTTCATGGGATTGCAAAGAGTTGGCCACGACTGAGCGACTGAACTGCACTGAACACGTGCTGGCAAAGTAATGCTCAAAATTCCCCAAGCCAGGCTTCAACAGCATGTGAACTGTGAATTTCCAGATGTTCAATCTGGATCTAGAGAAGGCAGAGGAAATTGCCAGAAATCAAATTGCCAAAATCCGTTGGATCATCAAAAAACTGACAGAGTTCTAGAAAAATATCTACTTCTGCTTTACTGACTACGCCAAAGCCTTTGACTGTGTTCATCACAACAAATTGGAAAATTCTGAAAGAGATGGGAATACCAGACAACCTGACCTGCCTCCTGAGAAATCTGTAGGCAGGTTAGGAAGCAGCAGTTAGAACCAGACATGGAACAACAGACTGGTTCCAAATTAGGAAAGGAGTACATTGAGGCTGTGTATTGTCACCCTGCTTATTTAACTTATATGCAGAGTATATCATATGAAATGCTGGGCTGGATGAAGCACAAGCTGGAATCATGATTGCCAGGAAAATATCAATAACCTCAAATACACAGATGCTGCTGCTGCTAAGTCACTTCAATCGTGTCCAACTCTGTGCGACCCCATAGATGGCAACCCACCAGGCTCCCCTATCTCTGGGGTTCTCCAGGCAAGAACACTGGAGTGGGCTGCCATTTCCTTCTCCAATGCATGAAAGTGAAAAGGGAAAGTGAAGTCACTCAGTTGTGTCTTACTCTTCACAACCCCATGGATTGTAGCCCACCAGGCTCCTCTATCCATGGGATTCTCCAGGCAAGAGTACTGGAGTGGGTTGCCATTTCCTTCTCCACAAATACACAGATGATACCACCCTTATAGCAGAAAGTGAAGAAGAACTAAAGAGCCTATTGATGAAAGTGAAAGAGGAGAGTGAAAAAGTTATGAAAATGTTGGCTTAAAACTGAACATTCAGAAAGCTAATATCATGGTATCCAGTCCCATCCCTTCATGGCAAATAGATGGGCAAACAATGGAAACAGTGAGAGACTTTACTTTTTTGGGCTCCAAAATCACTACAGATGGTGACTGCAGCCATGAAATTAAGAGGCACTTGCTCCTTGGAAGAAAAGCTATGACCAACCTATTATTTAATATGACCAGCATATTAAAAAGTAGAGACATGACTTTGCCAACAAAGGTCCATCTAGTCAAACCTGTGGTTTTTCCAGCAGTCATGTATGGATGTGAGAGTTGGATTATAAAGAAAGCTGAGCACTGAAGAATTTATGCTTTTGAACTGTGGTATTGGAGAACACTCTCGAGATTCCCTTGTACTGCAAAGAGATCCAACTAGTCAATTCCAAGGAAATCAGTCCTGAATATTCATTGAAGAGATTGATGTTGAAGCTGAAACTCCATTACTTTGGCTACCTGATGGGAAGAGCTGACTCATTGGAAAAGACCCTGATGCTGGGAAGGATTGAAGGCAGGAGTAGAAGGGGATGACAGGATGAGATGATTGGATGGCATCACCAACTCGATGGACATGAGTTTGAGCAAGCTCCGCAAATTGGCGATGGACAGCAAAGCCCCGTGTGCTGCTGTACATGGGGTTGCAGAGAGTCAGATATGAATGATTGACTGAACTGAACTGAACTGAGTTTGTCACTGGTTAACTGACTGTTGGAAGCTTATTTCACATGTTGGGCAGAACCTTTTTCCTTGTAACTTCTACTTTTTAATCCCTGCTAGACTTTTTCCTTTTGGAGTATAGTGTTGTGGTAGTAACCAGGCTGGAGAAGGCAATGGCACCCCACTCCAGTACTCTTGCCTGGAAAATCCCATGGATGGAGGACCCTGGAAGGCTGCAGTCCATGGGGTTGCTGAGGTCGGACACGACTGAGCAACTTCACTTTCACTTTTCACTTTAATGCATTGGGGAAGGAAATGGCAACCCACTCCAGTGTTCTTGCCTGGAGAATCCCAGGGACGGGGGAGCCTGGTGGGCTGCCATCTATGGGGTCGCACAGAGTTGGACACAACTGAAGCAACTTAGCAGCAGTAGCAGCAGCAGTAACCAGGCAGAAGCAGGATGGACCTCCCATAGAAAATTTAGTTTAGCTGTTAAGATTGGTAGTGATACACACATCTCAATAGGATATGAAAAGGTCTATTACACACATAATGAGGCTTTCTGTGGAAGGCAGGTGGCTAGAAACCAGATCCAAAAATGGCTTGAGAGAGCAGAGGAAGGATGCAGGCTTGAGATTTTTATGGGCTTTTGGGGATAGATTGCAGATGAAGGTTCTCAGTGAAAAAGCAGACCCTGTGTGCTTTAAATTTTGTTCTTCTTGCAAAGTATCACTTGAGCTTTCTTTAAAGTCACCTAGTCCAGATGTCAGTAGAAGAAGAAAAGACGAGGTTTACAAATTTTCATCAAACAGGAATAAAGCTAGTCATATTCTTTATTTTGGTTGGGAGGCCTGTTTCTAATACTATAACATATTTTCAAAATATCTGAATGTAACTCTAATTTCTGTCACTGTTCTTTTCTTCTATAGAAAAAGCACACTCCAATTTTTTTCTTTAAAAAATTATTTGTTTTTAATTGAAGGATAATTGTTTTACAATATTGTGTTGGTTTCTGCCATACATCAACATGAATCAGTCATAGGTATACATATGTCCTTTCCCTCTTGCACCTCCCTTCTACCTCCCACGCCTTTCTACCCCTCTAGGTTGTCACCCTGGTTTGAGGTCCCTGATTCATACAGCAAATTCCCTTTGGTATCTATTTTACATATGTTAGTGTATATGTTTCCATGCTATTCTCTCCATTCATCCCACTTTCTCCTTCCTCCCACCCACCTGTGTCCATAAGTCTGTTCTCTATGTCTGCATCTCCATTTCTACCCTGCAAGTAGTTTCATCAGTACTGTCTTTCTAGATACCATATATATGAGTTAATATACAACAGTTACTTTTCTCTTTCTGACTTATTTCACTCTGTAATAGGCTCTAGGTTTGTCCACCTCATCAGAACTGACTCAAATGCATTCCTTTTTATGCCTGAGTAATATTCATTGTATATATGTACCACAGCTTCTTTATCCATTCATCTATTGATGGACATCTAGGTTGCTTTCATGTCCTAGTTATTGCAAATATTACTTTAGTGAACATTGGGGTACATGTGTCTTTTTCAATTTTGGTTTCCTCAGGGTAATGCCTAGTAGTGGGACTGATGGGTCCTATGGCATTTTATTCCTAGTTTTTAAAGGAATCTCCATACTGTCTTCCATAGAGGCTGCATCAGTTTACATTCCTACCAACTGTACAGGAGGGTTCCCTTTTCTCCACATCCTCTCCAGTATTCATTGTTTGTGGATTTTTTGATGATGACCATTCTGACCAGTCCAATTTTTTCAACTGCATTGTTGAAATATTATTTCAAGTCTCCCCAGTTTCTTGATTTTCTCATGACATTGCTGTTTCCTGTAGGCATGATGAAGAAGTATCGACAGTGAGGGCTAAATCTGGCAACATTAAAGACATTTTAAAATAACCTTTTTCTTGTGAGTTACCTTTTAGATGTTATTTGGATAATGACATAAATAGGAGAACACTTGGAGGGAAAATAAATACATCACACTGGATTAGATAATTTTGCTTGGGAAAACACAATAAATTTTATTTTAGGCATGTTGAATAGTGATGATTGCATGCCCAGGTTGTTTCTATAATTAAAAAAAAAATCTTGGAAGTCAACCCTTCTTACTTACTTTAAACAGTAAATGTAAGATTTGTATACTAGAATATTTTCTAACATTTATATTGACTTTTTAGGATCTCCTTGTGATCCTACTTTACTTCTGAGCTGTGCTCCCTGCAATGTGATCTGCTCCATTATTTTCCGGAATCGTTTTGAGTACAGTGATGAGAGATTGCTAACCTTGATAAAATATTTTAATGAAAATTCAAGGCTTGTAAGCACCCCCTGGGTAGAGGTAAGGTCAAGATTCTCTTTAAATGGTAAACAAATGTCTAGCTAATTGATTGTTCATCCTTCCACATCCCTTTGTGTTCTATCAAAATGGATAATGTTAATCAAACTATCACCTGTAACTGATTAGTGAGTTATCAATTCAATTTAGCTAATGAATTGAGTTTTAAAATGTGAAATATTGTAATAAAAAGAAAAATATAATATTTAGTGTATCCATTATAGCAAAATATTTTTTTCAGAAACCTTTTTAACCCTCTGATTTATATAGCTATAGATAAAGAGAGTGGTATATAAAATACATTTTTTATGATAGTACATGTCAGGAAAAATTAATAACGTATGTGGTACATCCTTTATAACTAAGATTCTATGTGAAATGTAAGGTTATGATGTTTTCCATTTGGGAAGGACCATAGAGGACAAATATTCTATTCCTCATTTTTTGGAACATGAAAATTCACCCAGAGATATTAAACATATTTTCCAAAGTAGCCTAACCAAGAAAAAGAATGAGCTAGACTTAGAAGCTAGATTTCTCAATTCTCTAGCTAGTTTGATACAAGCTACCAGCCTTAATAAATTTCTTCAGTGTCTAGCAAAGGTATTAAGTCATGAAGGTACTATTTAAAAAGGATCCAATAACCTTTAGGATTAGAAATATCCAGGTGAATAAGGGCAACGCGTATATTTCTCAGGGCTTTCCAGGTGGTGCTATTTGTAAAAAAGGCATCTGCCAATGTAGGAGGTGTAAGAGATGCAGGTTCCATTCCCTGAGTGAGGAAGATCTCCTGGAAGAGGGCATGGCAACCCACTCTAGTATTCTTGCCTGGGAAATCACATGGAGAGAGGAGCCTGGCAGGCTACAGTCCATACGGTCACAAAAAGTTGAACATGACTGAAGAGATTTAACACGTATATTTCTCAAGGTATAAAATGCCTAAATAAAAATAAGCTACATAATTTAGGCATTAACTTAATAGTTCTGGTGAGTTTATTCATTACCAAAAAAGGGTGTGAATATTATAGACATAAAGGGAATTGTTGATCATAATATAATAATGAATGGTATGGGACTTTAACATACCATTTATACCAATGAACAAATCATGCAGATCTGAACTTAATAAGGAAAAATTGGTGTTAAGCAACACATTAGATCAGATTTATATAGAACATTCCATCCAAATGCAGTCAAATACACATTCTCTTCAAGTGTACATGAAACATTCTCCAGGATAGATTGTGTTATGTCACAAAACAAATTAATTATGTCAATAAATTCAAAAAATTGAAATAATATCAAGCATCTCTTCTAACCACAACTGTGTGAAACTAGAAATCAATCACAAGAAAAAAATAACTGGAAAAATACAAACATGAGGGGATTGGATAATAGGTCAATAAAGAAATCAAAGAGGAAATGAAAATATTTTGAGATAATTGAAAATGGAAATAGAACATTTTAAAATCCTTGTGACAAACAAAAATAGTTCTGTGAGGGAATTTTGTAGCAAACAGGCCTACCACCCCAGGAAACTAAAAAAAAAAATAAAAACTCAAACAAACAAACAAACAAACAAAACAAAACCACCAATCTGACCTTACACATAAAATAACAAGAAAAAGAAGAACAAACAATGCTCAAAGTTAGTAGGAGGAAGGAAATAATAAAGGTCAGAGATTAAATAAATGAAACATTAACTGCAGACAATAGAAAAGATCAATGAAACTAAAAGCTGGTTCTTGAAGAGATAAACAAAAATTGATAAACCTTAGCCAGACTCATCAAGATAAAAAGAGAGATGATCCAAATAGATAAAATCAGAAATGAAAGAGAAAAGCATTACAACTGATATCACAACACTTCAAAGGATCATGATCACCACTATAAACAATTACATACCAGTGAACTGGATACCTAGAAAAAAAGTGTACATTCACGGAAACACATAACATATCAAGACTAAATCAGGAAGAAACAGAAAATCTAATCAGACTTATCATTAGTAATCAAATTGAATTAATCATCAAAACACCTCCATCATTGAAAATATAGGACCAGATAGCCTCACAGGTGAATTATATTAAAAATTTAGAGATGAGTTAATACATATCTTTCTCAAACTTTGGCAAAAAATTGAAGAGAAAGGAACACTTCCTCAAAAATTCTCAATAAAATATTTGAAAACAGAATTCACCAATACATTAAAAGGGCCATAAGCCAAATGATTGTGAAATGAAAGTCGCTGAATTGCGTCTGACTCTTTGCAACCCCCATGGACTATACAGTCCATGGAATTTTCCGGGCTAGAATACCAGAGTGGGTAGCCATTCCCTTCTCCAGAGGATCTTCCAAACCCAGGGATCAAACCCACGTCTCCTGCACTGCAGGCGGATTCTTTACCAGCTGAGCCACAAGGGAAGCCCAAGAATACTGGAGTGGGTAGGCTATCCCTTCTCCAACGGATCTTCCTGACCCAGGAATTGAACAAGGGTCTCCTACGTTGCAGGCGGATTCTTTACCAGCTGAGCTATCAGGAAAGCCCAAACCATGATTAAGTTAAATTTATCCCAGTGATGCAAGAGTGGTTCCATATCTGCAAATCATTCAATCTGATACATTAAATTAACAAAATGAAGAAAAAAATTTATGATCACAAATTATGTTAAAAAAGACTTTAAAAAATTGAACATCCATTTATGACAAAAGCTCTTCATGAGTGAGTATTGAAGGAATACACCACAAAATGTAATAAAGGCCATAATGACAAGCCCATAGCTAACATCATACTCAACAGTGAAAATCTGAAAACATTTTTTAAGATTAGCAAAAAGACAAGGATGCCAGGGGAACAAAATGGTTACCTATTAAATGGGAAAAGACATTTCCAAACAATATATATCTGACAAGGGGTTAATATAAAAAATTCACACAGAACACATGCAATTCAAAATAAAAAGCAAAAAAGCAAACTCAAAATAAATAAAAGTGTCTAAAGGACTTGAATAAGCATTTTTCCAAAGAGGATATATAGATGTCCAATAAGCATATGGAAATATATTCAGCATCACAAGTCATCAGGGAAATGCAGATTAAAACCACAGTGAGATATCACCTCATACCAGTCAGAATGGCTCTTGTCAAAAAGAAATAACAAGTGTTGGGGGGAATGTGGAGAAAAAGGAACCCTCATGAACTGTTGGTGGGAATGTAAATTGGTGTAGGCACTATGGAAAACAATATGGGAGCTCATCAAAAAATTGAAAATAGAACTTATGTACAATTCAGCAATTCCAGTCCTGGGTATTTATCCAAAGAAAATAAAAACACTAATTTGAAAATGTATATGTACCCCTATGTTCACTGTACCTTTGTTTACAATAGTCAAGATATAGAAGCAACCTTAGTATCTATCAAAGAATGAATAGATAAGGAAAATATGGTTTGTATATATACAATGGAAATTTATTCAGCCATATAACATTGAATAGTGCTGTTTATGACAGTATGGATGGGCCTAGAAGATATTATGCTAAAGGGAAAATGTCAGGCAGAGAAAGACAAATACCATATGATTTACTTCATACTTGGAATTTAAAAATGAAAACAAACAAAACAAAATAGTGACTCATAGACCCAGAGAATAAACTAGTGGTCACTTGAGGGCAGGGAATGTGGGCATGAATGAAATAGATGAAGGAGATTAAGAAGTCTGAACTTCTGGTTATAAAATAAAGTCACAGGGATATAATATACAGCACAAGGAATAGTCAATAACATTTCAATAGCTGTATGGTGACAGAGGGTCCCTAAAGTAACCATGGTAAAAAATTTGTAATGCATATAAATGTCACAACACAATTTTGTACACCTGAAACTAATAAATATTGCACATCAGCTATACTTTCATAAAAACTATAACAAAAAGGGTGTGATCCCTGCACATTTTTTAGGTGACTCTCTGTAGACATGCGTGTAGGGTACACTGGAGTGAACACTGGGTTCTACCTCTATCACTAGTTTTGTGTTTTAAACTGGTTGATGAACCTTTCTGGATCTCAGTACCCTCATTTGGAAAGATGGTAGTATGATCCTGAATTTCTTTAGAGGGTTATGGTTAGAAATGAATTTGAATGGTTTTGAAATTAGTTGGTAACCTGTGCATGCTGTTACTCCAGCTAATTTATCAGTTCCCTCTCAATCTCAAATGTATTCTAGTGCAAGATGCATGTTTTATTCATCTTAATCTACTCATTTTATAGCAATGTGTTTGATCCATAATATGGGCCTGTAAACGTTTGCTGAATGAATTAATGAATGATTCTTTCATCTTTCAGCTCTACAATACTTTCCCCTCTTTACTACGTTATTTCCCAGGAAGTCATAATACAATATTTAAAAACATGACTGAGCAAAGAAAGTTTATTTTGGAGGAAGTAAAGAAACACCAAGAATCCCTGGACCTCAATAACCCTCAAGATTTTATTGATTACTTTCTGATTAAAATGGAAAAGGTAAAATGGAACCCAGATTTGCTACTTTATCTTTGTGGGTGCAGTGATGTGACACATGGAATAGCTTTGTTCTTCTCAGTGAAATTGGTTTATTAGAACAAATGCTCCTTCTTAAATATGTGTTCACTGCTTGCACACACAAGACTGAATATTGCTTGTACAAACCATAGTGGATGTCTTGAGATATTTATAAATTGTCACTGAAAATTATTCGGAAGTTTTAATATTTACCATGTTAAAGCTGGTTCTTTATTTGGGGACAGGTTGGAGCACTCACACACAGACAAATAGGCACATTCAAGATTATTGATAAGACAGCATATTCTTTTTTCATCATATAAATTCCATGAATGAATGATGTAACAAATGAGAGAAAGTAGGAATTGGTGGGAATCAAGAAAGGCTCACTGTTGGAAAGATAGTAGGAAACAGCTGAGGTAAGTTTTGAGAAAACTCTGGCTTAGATTAACAGAGATGACAAAATTGGTTCAGGGAATGATAAGTACAGAGATGAAATGTGTGGAATTTTTAGAGATTATCTTGATTATAACTGAGAAACTGTCATGGGTGTAATGACTGATGATTTTGGGAATAGTGTTGCAGTTTGAGGGTAGGTGATTCTGAATACTTGAGTGAGAACTTCAGATATGATGAAATAAACAATAGATGCTTGAATTGACAGTGAGTAGCAGTGATGACTTGATAAGAGAGAAGTTAGAAATTACTGAAGCACTGATTTGCTCTAGTGAGTATCAAAATTGAAGAATCAGAAAGGACTTGGAAGTTTAACTCTATGTTTTAACGGAAGTAATTCTAACAACTCATCTAACTTTACCTTCATCTATAACACTCTGTAATGTTTGGCTTAATTTGTCAGATAATTAAATTTTTAAAAAATTATGATGTTAAAAAAAATTATGATGTTATATGAAATTATTTTATGTTATTTATAAGGTTCTTTTATTTATCAAGTACTCCTAATACATCATTGCTAGGAAAAACACAATAAACATTCTGAATTTACCATGGACAACTTGATCACCACCATATGGGACGTGTTTAGTGCTGGAACAGAGACAACAAGCCTCACTCTGAGATATGGACTCCTGCTCCTGCTGAAGCACCCAGAGGTCACAGGTAGGATCACAGATGATGAACAGGATGAAATTCTGGGTAGAAATTGGCAGGCAACATTGATGACTATTCCATTCTTCATCTGCCTAGATATTGTACAAGAAGAAAAATTCATTATTAGTAGATCTTCCTATAATTGGATGAATTAAATTCAAATTAAAACTCATAATAAAATATTTAATCAGCAGCAGAGGTTTCAAGGGCTGAGGTCACTGTTGTTTTCTGTGGTGGAGTATCATTGATCTGCATCATGTCAAATGTAGTAAAGAGAGTTATCCTAGGATCTGGAAAGCATTAGCCTTCCTCTCTCTCTAAAAGGGCATTGCTTGATAAAGCCTTCTAAGTCCAGATAGATATATTTTTGTCAAAAGATAATTCTACTCAAATGCATTTGTAGTGAAAGGATTGATTCAGCAAAATCACAATCTTTTGTCAAAAAGATTCACTCTACAAAAATTATATACAAATTAAAAATTCTTTTCAATTATATCCTTTTTGGCAAACAAATTTTCCAATGGAACAATGATTAAGAAGATAAGAAAATGTCTTTTTATCTTATACCTAAATACTGATTCCTATCTTGCCAGCTAAAGTTCAGGAAGAAATTGATCGTGTGGTTGGCAGAAACCGAAGCCCCTGCATGCAGGACAAGAGCTGCATGCCCTACACAGATGCTGTGCTGCATGAGATCCAGAGATACATTGACCTTGTCCCCAGCAGTATGCCCCATGCAGCAACTCAGGATGTTAAGTTCAGAGAATACCTCATTCCCAAGGTAAGAGGTATTTCATCTATACTCAAGACTCTTGAAAGTGAAAGTCGCTCAGTCATGTCCGACTCTTTGTGATCCCATGGACTACACAGTCCATGGAATTCTCCAGGCCATTATACTGAAGTGGGTAGACTTTCCCTTCTCCAGGGGATCTTCCCAACCCAAGGATTGAACCCAGGTCTCCCGCATTGTAGACAGATTCTTTACCGTCTGAACCACGGGGAAGCCAGTAGACAGTTAGGCACTGTATAATTCTACTGCTGTAATGGTTGATAACCTGACTCTTAAAGTGGCTCAGCTAGTAAAGAATCTTCCTGCAATGCAGAAGACCTGGATTCTATCCCTGGGTTGGGAAGATCTCCTGGAGGAGGCATGGCAACCCACTCCAATATTCTAGCCTGGAAAATCCCTATGGACAGAGGAGCTGGGTGGGCTACAGTCCATGGGATCACAAAGAGTTGGACACGGCTGGGTGACTAAGCATGCACACAACTGTTTACAGGTACTACACAGTCATGTCATACATATTTTACCCTCTGACCACATGCTCCTTTCCTGTTTTGTTTATTAATACAATTTAATAAATATAATAGTACTTAGGCTTCCACAGGGTTCTCAGTACACTGATAACTCCACACTCTGCCTGTTCATTAGCCTACTCTTCTGTCTACTTATTTTCCAGTGTATGTTTTACTATTATGAGCACTTAACCAGTATCCTCTATTCTCATATGTCTCACACCATGCTGCCCCCACCTGAGTATCTATCAGATAGTTAGTCACCTCCCTAACTATCTGTTTCACGTACTTATCCAAAATCCAATGCAACAATCTTCTGCCTTTCTGCTTGTGCTTGAGCTAATGACTCCTTCTGAAAAAGACCATGCAGCCCAGCAGGTTTTATTATTATCACCAACCTTAAATGAATCCTCAATCTTATCCAACATTCTTGCTTGGTAACCCAACTCAATTTTCTCCAACAAGCACGACATGGGCTTTCAGCCCTGAATTCTTCCCTTCCAGTTCTCTGCTGAGGACTTCTCCCCAAGTGAGTTAGTCTTCCACAAAGAAACTAAGAGCCATTGTAGGAAACTCCCTCAATGCCCATCCTCAAGGTTTTACAAATGTAGCTACATCCAAATCCTTTGTTTTCTCTTTCGTTTTGTTGTAGAAGAAGGGCTCTCTTTTTATCAAAAGTAAATCTTTCTGCCTTTCTCATGGATCCCTTTCCTGTCAGTTTTTCAGGAACCATTTCTTCTTTTTTCTTTATCTGTATTCTCTCTCTGCTTGCTGGCTCCTTTCCATTAGCATTTAAACATACTTAATCCTTTTGCATTTTAAGAAAAATTTTCCCAAATCCTGATCCCTTCTGTTCAGTAAAAGTGGTGACAGTGGTTATCCTTGTCTTATTCCTGATATTAGAGGAAAAGCTTTCCCCTTTTCACTGTTGAATATGATATTGGCTGTGGGGTTGTTATATATAGTCGGTGTTAGGTTGAGGTATGTTCCCTCCATACCTACTTTGTTCAGTTTTATTTTTTTAAATCATGAATTAATGTTGACATTCATAGATACTTTTTCTGACTCTCTTGAGATGGTCATATGATTTTTATCCCTCATTTTCTTACTGAGTTGTATCACATTGATTGATTTACACATATTGAACCATCCTTGAATCATTGAAATGAATCCAGCTTGTTCATAGTCTATGGCCCTTTTTACTGTATTTAGTTTGCTAATATTTTGTTGAGGATTTTTGCATCTATGTTTATCAAGTGTATTGGCCTTTAATTTTCATTTTTTTTGTAATGTTCTTCTCTGGTTGTGATAGCAGAGTAATGTTGACCTTGCAAAATAAATTTGGAAGTGTTCCTTCCTTTTGTATTTTTTGGAAGAGTTTGTATTCATTTATCTTTAAATGTTGTATTTGGTAGAATTCATTATCAAAACTATCTGTGTGCTGTGCTTTGTTGCTCAGTCATGTCTGACTCTGTGACCCCATGGACTGTATCCAACTGGGCTTCTCTGTCCATGGGGATTCTCCAGGCATGAATACTGGAGTGTGTTGCCATGCCCTCCTCCAGGGGATCTCCCCAACCCAGAGATAGAACCCAGGTCTCCCCCACTGCAGGTCAATTCTTTACTATCTGAGCCACCAGGAAAACCCAAAACTATCTTTGTTTTTTTTTGATTGTTTATTGGGATATGACCACCAATTCAATCTCCTTACTAGTTATTGCTGTGTTCAAATTTTCTGTTTGTTCATGATTTTGTCTTTATAGGTTGCATGTTTTTTAAGAATTTATCTATTTTTTCCAGGTTGTCCAATTTGTTCATGTATTGTTGTTCATTATCATCTGTCATCATCCTCTGTATTTCTGTGGTATCAATTTTAATGTTTCCTCTTTTATTTCTGATTTGTTTATTTGAGTTGTACCTCTTTTCTTCTTGGTGAATCTAAAGGTTTGCCACTTTGTTTATCATTAAAAAAAAATACAGGTCTTATTCATATTGTCTTATTTGTCTCTCTCTATTTTTTCCGCTCTTTGTTATTTCTTTTCTACCACATTTTAACTTTGCTTTTTATTCTTTTTCTAGTTCTTTGAGGTATCAAGTTAGGTTTTTTGTTTGGGATCTTTCTTATTTCTCGATGTAGGCATTTATCACTATGAACTTTAAAAAAGATTTATTTATTTTAAATTGGATGCTAATTACTTTACAATATTGTAGTGTTTTTGCCATACATTGACATGAATCAGCCATGGGTGTACATGTGTTCCCCATCCTGAACCCCCTTCCCACCTCGCTCCCCATCCCATCTCTCAGGGTTGTCCCAGTGCACCAGCCCTGAGCACCCTGCCTCATGCATCCAGCCTGGACTAGCGATCTATTTCACATATGATAATATACATGTTTCAATGCTATTCTTTCAAATCACCTCACCCTTGACTTCTCCCACAGAGTCCAACAGTCTATTCTTTACATCTGTGTCTTTTTGCTGTCTTGCATTTAGGGTCATCATTGCCACCTTTCTAAATTGCATATATATGGATTAATATACTGTATTGGTGTTTTTCTTTTTGACTTACTTCACTCTGTATAATAGGCTCTAATTTCATCCACCTCATTAGAACTGATTCAAATGTATTCTTTTTAATGGCTGAGTAATATTCCATTGTGGATATGTACTACAGCTTTCTTATCCATTCATCTGCCGAGGGACATCTAGGTTGCTTCCATGCCCTGGCTATTATAAACAGTGCTGGCATGAACATTATGGTACACGTGTCTCTTTCAATTCTGGTTTCCTTGGTGTGTATGCCCAGCAGTGGGATTGCTGGGTCATATGACAGTTCTATTTCCCGTTTTTAAAGGAATCTCCACACTGTTCTCCATAGTGGCTGTACTAGTTTGCATTCCCACCAACAGTGTAAGAGGGTTCCCTTTTCTCCACACCCTCTCCAGCATTTATTTTGGATAGCAGCCATTATGATAGGCATGAGATGGTACCTCATTGTGGTTTTGATTTGCATTTCTCTGATAATGAGTGATGTTGAGCACCTGTTCATGTGTTTGTTAGCCATCTGTATGTGTTCTTTGGAGAAATGTCTGTTTAGTCCTTTGGCCCATTTTTTGATTGGGTCACTTATTTTTCTGTAATTGAGCTGCATGACCTGCTTGCATATTTTTGAGATTAATTCTTTGTCTGTTGCTTCATTTGCTATTATTTTCTCCCATTCTGAAGGCTGTATTTTCACCTTGCTTATAGTTTCCTTTGTTGTGCAAAAGCATTTAAGTTTAATTAGGTCCCATTTGTTTATTTTTGCTTTTATTTCCATTACTCTGGAAAGTGGGTCATAGAGGATCCTGCTGTGATTTATGTTGGAGAGTGTTTTGCCTATGTTTTCCTCTAGGAGTTTTACAGTTTCTGGTCTTACGTTTAGATCTTTAATCCATTTTGAGTTTATTTTTGTGTATGGTGTTAGAAAGTGTTCTAGTTTCATTCTTTTACAAGTGGTTGACCAGTTTTCCCAGCACCACTTGTTAAGGAGACAATGTTTTCTCCATTGTATATTCTTTCCTCCTTTGTCAAAGATAAGGTGTCCATAGGTGCATGGATTTATCTCTGGGCTTTCTATTTTATTCCATTGATCTATATTTCTGTCTTTGTGCCAGTACCATACTGTCTTGATGACTGTAGCTTTGTAGGATAGCCTGAAGTCAGGCAGGTTGATTCCTCCAGTTCCATTCTTCTTTTTCAAGATTGCTTTGGCTATACGAATTTTTTTGTAGTTTCATACAAATTGTAAAATTATTCATTCTAGCTCTGTGAAAAATACCGTTGCTTGCTTGATAGGAATTGCATTGAATCTATAGATTGCTTTGGGTAGTATACTCATTTTCACTATATTGATTCTTCTGATCCATGAACATGGTATATTTTTCCATCTATTTGTGTCCTCTTTGATTTCCTTCACCAGTGTTTTATAGTTTTCTCTATATAGGTCTTTTGTTTCTTTAGGTAGATTTATTCCTAAGTATATTATTCTTTTCGTTGCAATGGTGAATGGAATTGTTTCTTAATTTCTCTTTGAGTTTTCTCATTGTCAGTGTGTAGGAATGCAAGAGATTTCTGTGTGTTAATTTTATATCCTGCCAGTTTACTATATTCATTGATTAGCTCTAGTAATTTTCTGGTAGAGTCTTTGGGGTTTTCTATGTAAAGGATCATGTCATCTGCAAACAGTGAGAGTTTTACTTCTTCTTTTTAAATCTGGATTCTTTTTATTTCTTTTTCTGCTCTGATTGCTGTGGCCAAAACTTTCAAAACTATGTTGAATAGTTAGTGGTGGTAATAGTGGTAAGTACTGAATAAGTGGTAAGTGGTGAATAGTAGCAGTAAGATTGGGTACCCTTGTCTTGTTCCTGAGTTTAGGGCAAGTGGTTTAAACTTTTAACCATTGGGGATAATGTTTTCTGTGGGTTTGTAATATATAGCTTTTATTATGTTGAGGTATGTTCCTTCTATTTCTGCTTTCTGGAGGGCTTTTTTTTTTTTTTTATCATAAATGGATGTTGCATTTTGTCAAAGGCTTTCTCTGCATCTATTGAGATAATCATATGGTTTTTATCTTTCAATTTGTTAATGTGGTGTATTACACTGATTGATTGTGGATATTAAAGAATCCTTGCATCCCTGGGATAAAGCCCACTTGGTCATGATGTATGATCTTTTTAATATGTTGTTGGATTCTGTTTGCTAGAATTTTGTTAAGGATTTTTGCATCTCTTTTGATCAGTGATATTGGCCTGTAGTTTTCTTTTTTTGTGGCATCTTTGTCAGGTTTTGGTATTAGGGTGGTGGTGGCCTCATAGAATGAGTTTCGAAGTTTACCTTCTTCTGCAATTTTCTGGAAGAGTTTTAGTAGAATAAGTGTTAGTCCTCTCTTAATTTTTGGTAGAATTCAGCTGTGAAGCCATCTGGACCTGGGCTTTTGTTTGCTGGAAGATTTCTGTTTATACTTTCTATTTCCATGCTTGTGATGGGTCTGTTAAGATTTTCCATTTTTTCCTGGTTCAGTTTTGGAAAGTTATACTTTCCTAATAATTTGTCCATTTCTTCCAAGTTGTCCGTTTTATTGGCATATAGTTGCTGATAGTAGTCTCTTATGATCCTTTGTATTTCTGTGTTGTCTGTTGTGATCTCTCCATTTTCATTTCTAATTTTATTGATTTGATTTTTCTCCCTTTGTTTCCTCATGAGTCTGGCTAATGGTTTGTCAATTTTATTTATCCTCTCAAAGAACCAGCTTTTAGCTTTGTTGATTTTTGCTATGGTCTCTATTGTTTCTTTTGCATTTATTTCTACTTTAATTTTTATGATTTCTTTCCTTCAAGTAACCCTGGGTTTCTTCATTTCTTCCTTTTCTAGTTGGTTTAGGTGTAGAATTAGGTTATTTATTTGACTTTTTTCTTATTTCTTGAGGTAAGCCTGTATTCTTATGAACCTTCCCCTTAGCACTGCTTTTACAGTGTCCCATAGGTTTTGGGTTGTTGTGTTTTCATTTTCATTCACTTCTATGCATATTTTGATTTCTTTTTTGATTTCTTCTGTGATTTGTTGGTTATTCCGAAGCGTGTTATTCAGCCTCCATATGTTGGAACTTTTAATAGTTTTTTCTCTGTTCAGTTCAGTTCAGTTGCTCAGTCGTGTCCGACTCTGCGACCCCATGAATCACAGCATGCCAGGCCTCCCTGTCCATTACCAACTCCCGGAGTTCACTCAAACTCATCTCCATCGAGTTGGTGATGCCATCCAGCCATCTCATTCTCTGTTGTCCCCTTCTCCTCCTGCCCCCAATCCCTCCCAGCAGCAGAGTCTTTTCCAATGAGTCAACTCTTTTCATGAGGTGGCCAAAGTATCGGAGTTTCAGCTTCAGCATCAGTCCTTCCAATGAACACCCAGGACTGATTTCCTTTAGAATGAACTGGTTGGATCTCCATGACATCCAAGGGACTCTCAAGAGTCTTCTCCAACACCACAGTTCAAAAGCATCAATTCTTCGGTGCTCAGCTTTCTTCACAGTCTAACTCTCACATCCATACATGACCACTGGAAAAACCATAGCCTTGACTAGACGGACCTTTCTTGGCAAAGTAATTTCTATGCTTTTTAATATACTATTTAGGTTGGTCATAACTTTCCTGCCAAGAAGTAAGCGTCTTTTAATTTCATGGCTGCATTCACCATCTCCAGTGATTTTGGAGCCCAGAAAAATAAAGTCTGACACTGTTTCCACTGTTTCCCCATCTATTTCCCATGAAGTGATGGGGCCAGATGCCATGATGTTAGTTTTCTGAATGTAGTTGACATCTAATCTTAATGCATTGTGATCAAAAAAGATGCTTGGAATGATTTCAAGTTTTTTGAATTTACCAAAGCTAGATTTATGGCCCAGGACGTGATCTATCCTGGAGAAGGCTCCATGTGCACTTGAGAAAAAGGTGGAATTCATTGTTGTGGGGTGAAATGTCCTATAGATATCAAATAGCTCTTACTGGTCCATTGTATCATTTAAAGTTTCTGTTTCCTTGCTAATTTTCTGTCTAGTTGATCTATGCATAGGTGTGAGTGGGGTATTAAAGTCTCCTGCTACTATTTTGTTATTGTTAATTTCCCCTCTACTTGTTAGCATTTGCCTTACATATTGCGGTGCTCCTATGTTGGGTGCATATATATTTATAATTGTTATATCTTCTTCTTGGATTGATCCCTTGATCATTATGTAGTGTCCTTCTTTGTCTCTTTTCACAGCCTTTATTTCAAAGTCTATTTTATCTGATGTGAGTATTGCTACTCCTGCTTTCTTTGGGTCTCCAGTTGCATGAAGTATCTTTTTCAAGTCCTTCACTTTCAGTCTGTAGGTGTCCCTTGTTTTGAGGTGGGTCTCTTGTAGACAGCATATATAGCGATCTTGTTTTTGTATGCATTCAGCCAGTCTTTGTCTTTTGGTTGGTACATTCAATTCATTTACATTTAAGGTAATTATTGATAAGTATGATCCCATTGCCATTTATATTGTTGTTTGGGGTTTGAGTTTGTACACCTTTTCTCTGTTTCCTGTCTAGAGAAGATCCTTTAGCATTTGTTGAAGAGCTGGTTTGGTGGTGCTAAATTCTCTCAGCTTTTGCTTGTCTGTAAAGCTTTTGATTTCTCCTTCATATTTGAAGGAGAGCCATGCTGGGTATGGTAATCTGGGTTGTAGGTTTTTCTCTTTCATCAGTTTAAATATGTCCTGCCATTCCCTTCTGGCCTGAAGAGTTTCTATTGAAAGATCAGCTGTTATCCTTATGGGAGCCCCCTTGTGTGTTGTTTGTGTTTTTTTCCCTTGCTGCTTTTAATATTTGATCTTTGTTTGATTTTTTAAAATTTGATTAATATGTGTCTTGGGGCGTTTTGCCTTGGGTTATCCTGTTGAGACTCTCTGGGTTTCTTGGACTTGGGTGTCAACTTCCTTCCCCATTTTAGGGAAGTTTTCAATTATCATGTCCTCAAGTATTTTCTCATGGCCTTTCTTTTGTCTTGTTCTTCTGGGACTCATGATTTGAATGTTGGGACATTTGACATTGTCCCAGAGATCTCTGAGGTTGTCCTCTTTTCTTTTAATTTTTTTTTTTTTTTCCTCTCAGCTTCATTTATTTCCACCGTTCCATCTTCCATGTCACTTATCCTATTTTCTGACTCCCTTATTCTACTGTTGGTTCCCTCCAGAGTGTTTTGATCTCAGTTATTCCATTATTCATTATCGATTGACTCTTTTTTATTTCTTCAAGGTGCTTGTTAAACATTTCTTGCATCTTCTCAACCATTGTCTCCAGGCGATTTATCTGTAACTCCATTTTGTTTTCAAGATTTTGGATCACTATTACTATCATTTTTCTGAAGTCTCCTAGATAGGTAGAATCCCTATCGCCTCCTTTTTTGTTTGGTTTGGTGGGCATTTATAATGTTCTTTTCATTCAGTTCAGTCACTCAGTCGTGTCCGACTCTTTGAGACCCCATGAATTGCAGCACTCCTGGCCTCCCTGTACATCATCACCTCCCAGAGTCCACCCAAACCCATGTCCATTGTGTCAGTAATGCCATCCAACCATCTCATCCTCTGTCATCCCCTTCTTCTCCTGCCCTCAATCTTTCCCAGTATCAGAGTCTTTTCCAATGAGTCAGGTCTCCGCATCAAGTGGCCAAAGTATTGGAGTTTCAGCTTCAACATCAGTCCCTCCAATGAACACCCAGGACTAATGTCCTTTAGGATGGACTTTTTGGATCTCTTTGCAGTCCAAGGGACTCTTAAGAGTCTTCTCCAACACCATAGTTCAAAATCATCAATTCGTCAGTGCTCAGCTTTCTTTATATTCCAACTCTCACATCCATACATGACTACTGGAAAAACCATAGCCTTGACTAGGTGGACCTTTGTTGACAAAGTAATGTCTCTGCTTTTTAATATGCTGTCTAGGTTGGTCATAACTTTCCTTCCAAGCAGCAAGCGTCTTTTAATTTCATGGCTGCAATCACCATCTGCAGTGATTTTGGAGCCCAGAAAATAGAGTCAGCCACTGTTTCCCCATCTATTTGACATGAAGTGATGGGACCAGATGCCATGATCTTCGTTTTCTGAATGTTGAGCTTTTTTTTTTTTTTTTAATTTTATTTTATTTTTAAACTTTACATAATTGTATTAGTTTTGCCAAATATCAAAATGAATCCGCCACAGGTATACATGTGTTCCCCATCCTGAACCCTCCTCCCTCCTCCCTCCCCATACCATCCCTCTGGGTCGTCCCAGTGCACTGGCCCCAAGCATCCAGTATCGTGCATCGAACCTGGACTGGTAACTCGTTTCTTACATGATATTTTACATGTTTCAATGTCATTCTCCCAAATCTTCCCACCGTCTCCCTCTCCCACAGAGTCCGTAAGATTGTTCTATACATCAGTGTCTCTTTTGCTGTCTCGTACACCGGGTTATTGTTAACATCTTTCTAAATTCCATATATATGTGTTAGTATACTGTATTTATGTTTTTCTTCTGGCTTACTTCACTCAGTATAATAGGCTCCAGTTTCATCCACCTCATTAGAACTGATTCAAATGTATTCTTTTTAATGGCTGAGTAATACTCCATTGTGTATATGTACCACAGCTTTCTTATCCATTCATCTGCTGATGGACATCTAGGTTGCTTCCATGTCCTGGCTATTATAAACAGTGCTGCGATGAACATTGGGGTACACGTGTCTCTTTCCCTTCTGGTTTCCTCAGTGTGTATGCCCAGCAGTGGGATTGCTGGATCATAAGGCAGTTCTATTTCCAGTTTTTAAAGGAATCTCCACACTGTTCTCCATAGTGGCTGTACTAGTTTGCATTCCCACCAACAGTATAAGAAGGTTCCCTTTTCTCCACACCCTCTCCAGCATTTATTATTTGTATACTTTTGGATCGCAGCCATTCTGACTGGTGTGAAATGGTACCTCAGAGTGCTTTTGATTTGCATTTCTCTGATAATGAGTGATGTTGAGCATCTTTTCATGTGTTTGTTAGCCATCTGTATGTCTTCTTTGGAGAAATGTCTATTTAGTTCTTTGGCCCATTTTTTGATTGGGTCGTTTATTTTTCTGGAGTTGAGCTGTAGGAGTTGCTTGTATATTTTTGAGATTAGTTGTTTGTCCGTTGCTTCATTTGCTATTATTTTCTCCCATTCTGAAGGCTGTCTTTTCACCTTGTTAATAGTTTCCTTTGATGTGCAGAAGCTTTTAAGGTTAATTAGGTCCCATTTGTTTATTTTTGCTTTTATTTCCAATATTCTGGGAGGTGGGTCATAGAGGATCCTGCTGTGATGTATGTCAGAGAGTGTTTTGCCTATGTTCTCCTCTAGGAGTTTTATAGTTTCTGGTCTTATGTTTAGATCTTTAATCCATTTTGAGTTTATTTTTGTGTATGGTGTTAGAAAGTGTTCTAGTTTCATTCTTTTACAAGTGGTTGACCAGATTTCCCAGCACCACTTGTTAAATAGATTGTCTTTAATCCATTGTATATTCTTGCCTCCTTTGTCAAAGATAAGGTGTCCATATGTGCATGGATTTATCTCTGGGCTTTCTATTTTATTCCATTGATCTATATTTCTGTCTTTGTGCCAGTACCATACTGTCTTGATGACTGTGGCTTTGTAGTAGAGCCTGAAGTCAGGTAGGTTGATTCCTCCAGTTCCATTCTTCTTTCTCAAGATTGTTTTGGCTATTCGAGGTTTTTTGTATTTCCATACAAATTGTGAAATTATTTGTTCTAGCTCTGTGAAGAATACTGTTGGTAGCTTGATAGGGATTGCGTTGAATCTATAAATTGCTTTGGGTAGTATACTCATTTTCACTATATTGATTCTTCCAATCCATGAACATGGTATATTTCTCCATCTATTAGTGTCCTCTTTGATTTCTTTCACCAGTGTTTTATAGTTTTCTATATATAGGTCTTTAGTTTCTTTAGGTAGATATATTCCTAAGTATTTTATTCTTTCCGTTGCAATGGTGAATGGAATTGTTTCCTTAATTTCTCTTTCTGTTTTCTCATTATTAGTGTATAGGAATGCAAGGGATTTCTGTGTGTTGATTTTATATCCTGCAACTTTACTATAGTCATTGATTATTTCTAGTAATTTTCTGGTGGAATCTTTAGGGTTTTCTATGTAGAGGATCATGTCATCTGCAAATAGTGAGAGTTTTACTTCTTCTTTTCCAATTTGGATTCCTTTTATTTCTTTTTCTGCTCTGATTGCTGTGGCCAAAACTTCCAAAACTATGTTGAATAGTAATGGTGAAAGTGGGCACCCTTGTCTTGTTCCTGACTTTAGAGGAAATGCTTTCAATTTTTCACCATTGAGGATAATGTTTGCTGTGGGTTTGTCATATATAGCTTTTATTATGTTGAGATATGTTCCTTCTATTCCTGCTTTCTGGAGAGTTTTTATCATAAATGGATGTTGAATTTTGTCAAAGGCTTTCTCTGCATCTATTGAGATAATCATATGGTTTTTAGTTTTCAATTTGTTAATGTGGTGTATTACATTGATTGATTTGCAGATATTGAAGAATCCTTGCATCCCTGGGATAAAGCCCACTTGATCATGGTGTATGATCTTTTTAATGTGTTGTTGGATTCTGATTGCTAGAATTTTGTTAAGGATTTTTGCATCTATTTTCATCAGGGATATTGCCCTGTAGTTTTCTTTTTTTGTGGGATCTTTGTCAGGTTTTGGTATTAGGGTGATGGTGGCCTCATAGAATGAGTTTGGAAGTTTACCTTCCTCTGCAATTTTTTGGAAGAGTTTGAGCAGGATAGGTGTTAGCTCTTCTCTAAATTTTTGGTAGAATTCAGCTGTGAAGCCGTCTGGACCGGGGCTTTTGTTTGCTGGAAGATTTTTGATTACAGTTTCAATTTCCGTGCTTGTGATGGGCCTGTTAAGATTTTCTATTTCTTCCTGGTCGAGTTTTGGAAAGTTGTACTTTTCTAAGAATTTGTCCATTTCTTCCACGTTGTCCATTTTATTGGCATATAATTATTGATAGTAGTCTCTTATGATCCTTTGTATTTCTGTATTGTCTGTTGTGATCTCTCCATTTTCGTTTCTAATTTTGTTGATTTGATTTTTCTCCCTTTGTTTCTTGATGAGTCTGGCCAATGGTTTGTCAATTTTATTTATCCTTTCAAAGAACCAGCTTTTGGTTTTGTTGATTTTTGCTATGGTCTCTTTTGTTTCTTTTGCATTTATTTCTGCTCTAATTTTTAAGATTTCTTTCCTTCTACTAACCCTGGGGTTCTTCATTTCTTCCTTTTCTAGTTGCTTTAGGTGTAGAGTTAGGTTATTTATTTGACTTTTTTCTTGTTTCTTGAGGTGTGCCTGTATTGCTATGAACTTCCCCCTTAGGACTGCTTTTACCGTGTCCCACAGGTTTTGGGTTGTTGTGTTTTCATTTTCATTCATTTCTATGCAAATTTTGATTTCTTTTTTGATTTCTTCTGTGATTTGTTGGTTATTCAGCAGCGTGTTGTTCAGCCTCCATATGTTGGAATTTTTAATAGTTTTTCTCCTGTAATTGAGATCTAATCTTACTGCATTATGGTCAGAAAAAATGCTTGGAATGATTTCTATTTTTTTGAATTTACCAAGGCTAGCTTTATGGCCCAGGATGTGATCTATCCTGGAGAAGGTTCCATGTGCGCTTGAGAAAAAGGTGAAATTCATTGTTTTGGGATGAAATGTCCTATAGATATCAATTAGGTCTAACTGGTCTATTGTATCGTTTAAAGTTTGTGTTTCCTTGTTAATTTTCTGTTTAGTTGACCTATCCATAGGTGTAAGTGGGGTATTAAAGTCTCCCACTATTATTGTGTTATTGTTAATTTCTCCTTTCATACTTGTTAGCATTTGTCTTACGTACTGTGGTGCTCCCGTGTTGGGTGCATATATATTTATAATTGTTTTATCTTCTTCTTGGATTGATCCTTTGATCATTATGTAGTGACCTTCTTTGTCTCTTTTCACAGCCTTTGTTTTAAAGTCTATTTTATCTGATATGAGTATTGCTACTCCTGCTTTCTTTTGGTCCCTATTTGCATGGAAAATCTTTTTCCAGCCCTTCACTTTCAGTCTGTATGTGTCCCCTGTTTTGAGGTGGGTCTCTTGTAGACAACATATGTAGGGGTCTTGTTTTTGTATCCATTCAGCCAGTCTTTGTCTTTTGGTTGGGGCATTCAACCCATTTACGCTTAAGGTAATTACTGATAAGTATGATCCCGTTGCCAGTTACTTTATTGTTTTGGGTTCGAGTTTATACACCGTTTTTGTGTTTCCTGTCTAGAGAATATCCTTTAGTATTTGTTGGAGAGCTGGTTTGGTGGTGCAGAATTCTCTCAGCTTTTGCTTGTCTGAAAAGCTTTTGATTTCTCCTTCATACTTGAATGAGATCCTTGCTGGGTACAATAATCTGGGCTGTAGGTTATTTTCTTTCATCATTTTAAGTATGTCTTGCCATTCCCTCCTGGCTTGAAGAGTTTCTATTGAAAGATCAGCTGTTATCCTTATGGGAATTCCCTTGTGTGTTATTTGTTGTTTTTCCCTTGCTGCTTTTAATATTTGTTCTTTGTGTTTGATCTTTGTTATTTTGATTAATATGTGTCTTGGGGTGTTTCTCCTTGGGTTTATCCTGTTTGGGACTCTCTGGGTTTCTTGGACTTGGGTGATTATTTCCTTCCCCATTTTAGGGAAGTTTTCCACTATTATCTCCTCATGGTCTTTCTTTTTGTCTTCTTCTTCTGGAACCCCTATGATTCGAATGTTGTAGCGTTTAATATTGTCCTGGAGGTCTCTGAGATTGTCCTCATTTCTTTTAATTCGTTTTTCTTTTATTCTCTCTGATTCATTTATTTCTACCATTCTATCTTCTAATTCACTAATCCTATCGTCTGCCTCTGTTATTCTACTATTTGTTGCCTCCAGAGTGTTTTTAATTTCATTTATTGCATTATTCATTATATATTGACTCTTTTTTATTTCTTCTAGGTCCTTGTTAAACCTTTCTTGCATCCTCTCAATCCTTGCCTCCAGGCTATTTATCTGTGATTCCATTTTAGTTTCAAGATTTTGGATCAATTTCACTATCATTATTCGGAATTCTTTATCAGGTAGATTCCCTATCTCTTCCTCTTTTGTTTTGTTTGGTGGGCATTTATCCTGTTCCTTTATCTGTTGAGTATTCCTCTGTCTCTTCATCTTGTTTAAATTGCTGAGTTTGGGGTGTCCTTTCTGTATTCTGGCAGTTTGTGGAGTTCTCTTTATTGTGGCGTTTCCTCACTGTGTGTGTGTTTGTACAGGTGGCTTGTCAAGGTTTCCTGGTTAGGGAAGCTTGTGTCGGTGTTCTGGTGGGTGGAGCTGTATTTCTTCTCTCTCCTTTCGAAGAGTTCGGTTGCTTTTCTGGGTGCCTGATGTCCTCTGCCGGCATTCAGAAGTTGTTTTGTGGAATTTACTCGACGTTTAAATGCTCTTTTGATGAATTTGTGGGGGAGAAAGTGTTCTCCCCGTCCTACTCCTCCGCCATCTTCGAATGTTGAGCTTTAAGCCAACTTTTTCACTCTCCTTTTTCACTTTCATCAAGAGGCTCTTTAGTTCTTCACTTTCTGCCGTAAGGGTGGTGTCATCTGCATATATGAGGTTATTGATATTTCTCCTGGCAATCTTGATTCCAGCTTGTGATTCCTTCAGCCCAGCATTTCTCATGATTACTCTGCATATAAGTTAAATAAGCAGAGTGACAATATACAGCCTTGATGTACTCCTTTTCCTATTTGGAACCAGTCTGTTGTTCCATGTCCAGTTCTAACTGTTGCTTCCTGACGTGTACACAGGTTTCTCAAGAGGCAGTTCAGGTGGTCTGGTATTCCCATCTCTTTCAGAATTTTCCACAGTTTATTGTGATCCACACAGTCAAAGGCTTTGGCGTAGTCAATAAAGCAGAAATAGATGTTTTTCTGGAACTCTCTTGGTTTTTCAAAGATCCAGTGAATGTTGGCAATTTGATCTCTGGTTCCTCTGCCTTTTCTAAAACCAGCTTGAACATCTGGAAGTTCATGGTTCACATATTGCTGAAGCTTGGCTTGCAGAATTTTGAGCATTACTTTACTAGTGTGTGCTGCTGCTGCTGCTAAGTCACTTTAGTCATGTCCGACTCTGTGTGACCCCAGAGACGGCAGCTCTACAGGCTCCCCTGTCCCTGGGATTCTCCAGGCAAGAACACTGGAGTGGGTTGCCATTTCCTTCTCCAATGCATGAAAGTGAAAAGGGAAAGTGAAGTTGCTCAGTCGTGTCCGACTCTTAGCGACCCCATGGACTGCAGCCTACCAGGCTCCTCCGTCCATGGGATTTTCTAGGCAAGAGTATTGGAGTGGGGTGCCATTGCCTTCTCCAACTAGTGTGTGAGATGAGTGCAATTGTGCATTAGTTTGAGCATTCTTTGGAATTACCTTTCTTTGGGGTTGGAATGAAAACCGACTTTTTCCAGTCCTCTGGCCACTGCTGATTTTTCCAAGTTTGCTGACATGAAAAGTGCAGCACTTTCACAGCATCATCTTTTAAAATTTGAAAGAGCTCAACCCGAATTCCATAGCCTCCATTAGGTTTGTTCATAGTGATGCTTCCTACGGCCGACCTGAGTTCACATTCGAGGATGTCCAGCCCTAGGTGAGTGTGAGTGATCACACCATGGTGATTATCTTGGTCGTGAAGATCTTTTTTGTACAGTTCTTCTGTGTATTCTTGCCACCTTTTCTTAATATCTTCTGCTTCTGTTAGGTCCATACCATTTCTGTCCTTGATTGAGCTCATCTTTGCATGAAATATTCCCTTGGTATCTCTAATTTTCTTGAAGAGATCTCTAGTCTTTCCCATTCTATTGCCTTCCTCTATATTTTTGCATTGATCACTGAGGAAGGCTTTCTTATCTCTCCTTGCTATTCTTTGGAACTCTGCATTCAAATGGGTATGTCTTTCCTGTTCTCCTTTGCTTTTTGCTCCTCTTCTTTTCACAGCTATTTGTAAGGCCTCTTCAGACAGCCATTTTGCTGTTTTGTATTTCTTTCTCTTGGGAATGGTCTTGATCCCCATCTCCTGTTCAATGTCACAAATCTTTGTCCATAGTTCATCAGGCACTCTGTCTATCACATCTAGTCCCTTAAATCTATTTCTCACTTCCACTGTATAGTCATAAGGGATTTGATATAGGTCATACCTGAATGGTCTAGTGGTTTTCCCCACTTTCTTCAATTTAAGTCTGAATTTGCCAGTAAGGAGTTCATGATCTGAGCCACAGTCAGCCCCTGGTCTTGTTTTTTCTGACTGTATAGAGATTCTCTGTCTTTGGCTGCAAAGGAGATAATCAATCTGATTTCAGTGTTGACCATCTGGTGATATCTATGTATAGAGTCTTCTCCTGTGTTTTTGGAAGAGGGTGTTTGCTATCACCACCGCTTTCTCTTGGCAGAGCTCTGTTAGCCTTTGTCCTGCTTCATTCTGTACTCCAAGGCAAAATTTGCCTGTTACTCCAGGAGTTTCTTGACTTCCTACTTTTGCATTCCTGTCCCTTATAATGAAAAGGACATCTTTTTGGGGTGTTAGTTCTAGCAGATCTTGTAGGTCTTCATAGAACCATTCAACTTCAGCTTCTTCAGCATTACTTGTCAGGGCATAGACTTGGATTACTGTGATATTGAACGGTTTGCCTTGGAAATGAACAGAGATCATGCTGTCGTTTTTGAGATTCCATCCAAGTACTGCATTTTGGACTCTTTTGTTGACCATGATGGCTACTCCATTTATTCTAAGGGATTCTTGCCCACAGTAGTAGATATAATGGTCATCTGAGTCAAATTCACCCATTCCAGTCCATCTTAGTTTGCTGATTCCTAGAATTTCGATGTTCACTCTTGCCGTCTCCTGTTTGACCACTTCCAATTTGCCCTGATTCGTGGACCTAGCATTCCAGGTTCCTATGCAATATTGCTCTTTACAGCGTTGAATCTTGCTTCTATTACCAGTCCCATCCACAACTGGGTATTGTTTTTCCTTTGGCTCCATCCCTTCATTCTTTCTGGAGTTATTTCTCCATTGATCTCCAGTAGCTTTCTCATGTTCCTTTACCTGCTAAATAGTTCTCTGCCTTTTCATTTTGTTTAGATTGCTGTGTTTGGGGTGGCCTTTCTGTATTCTTGCCATTTGTGGCTCCTCTTTATTGTAGAGGTTCCTCCCTGAGGATGGGGTTGGACGAGTGGCTTGTCAAGGTTTCCTGTTTAGGGAAGCTTGCGTCTGGTGTTCTGGTGGGTGGAGCTGAATTTCTTCTCTCTGGAGTGCAGTGATGTGTTCTGTAGTGAGTTTTGAGATGTGTGTGGGTTTGGTGTGGCTTTGGACAGCCTGTATATTACAGCTCAGGTCTATGTTCCTGCTTTGTTGAAGAATTAGCTTGGTGTGTCTTGCTCTGAAAATTGTTGGCTCTTGGGCAGAGCTTGGTTTCAGTGTAGGTATAGAGGCTTTTGGCTGAGCTCTTATCAATTAATGTTCCCTGGAGTCAGGAGTTCTCTGGTGTTCTCAGGTTTTGGATTTAAGCCTCCTGCCTCTGGTTTTCAGTCTTATCTTGAAGTAGTCTCAAGACTTCTCCATCCATACAGCACCAATGATAAAACATCTAGGTTAATGGTAAAAGGTTCTCCACAGTGAGGGACACCCAGAAAGGTTCGCTGATTTACATGGAGCAGAGAAGAGGGAGGAGGGAGATAAAGGTGACTAGGAGGAGAAGAGGGGGAATCAAAAGGGGAGAGAGCAATCTAGCCAGTAATCAAATTCCTATGTGCTCTCCACAGCCTGGAACACCCAGAGAGGTTCACGGAGTTACATGGAGAAGAGAAGAGAAGAGGGAGGAAGGAGATAGAGTTGCTAGAAGGAGAAGGGTGGTGGGGGGGTGGTCAAAAGGATAGAGGCAAATTTAGCCAGTTATCAGTTTCCTAAGTGTTCACCACATCCTGGAATACCCAAAGAGATTAACAGAGTTTGGTAGAGAAGAGATGGGGGAGGGAGGAGATAGAGGTGACCTAGGGGAGAAAAAGGAGAGTCAAAAGGGGGAGAGGGCAATCAAGCCAGTAATCACACTCCTAGGTAAAAATGGGTACTGAAGATTGGATTCTTAAAGGTACAAAATTAATAACAAATACCAAAAAGCAAAGATTAAAAATCTAGAGTAGAGTTTAGACTCTCAAAAATACAATATTAAAAAAACAAAAACACACAACCACAAAAATTATAAAAATATATATGAAATTTACTTTAAAAATAGGGTCTTTCTTTTGCAAGGCAGGTTATAAAAATGAAAATTAAAGCAGTAATAAAGGACTTAAAAATTAAAAAATTTAAAAATATTAATAGTAAAAATATATCTAGGAATTTCTCTGGAGCTGTTGTGGGCAGTGTGGAGTCAGTTCAGTTTCAGATACTTCCTTGTTACAGCTTATACTTCTCAAGGTCTGTAGGCCCCTTCCAAAGTAGTTGGTGCCAACTACAGGATTTTAAATGACTGTTGCACCTGTCACTTCCAAAGACGTTCCCTCTGTTTATTTTGGCTTCTTCTGTTTGCAAGTCTCTTCAGTGTCTAATTTCTGCCCTGACACAAGGGGGCGAAGGTGGTCACGTATTTAGGCTCACTTGTTCAGTCGTGCTGTGGGGAGGGAGGAAAACTGCAAACAAATATGCCTGGCGTGTGTGGCGAGTGCTCACAGTGTCTATGACACACTGGGTTTGCCCCTGCTCAGGTTGTGTGTGTTTTCCCAGTCTACACTGCTCAGGCTCCAGGTTGCTCTACAGGGGAATTATCTAAAGCAGGCCCTGCGTTGCGTGCACCTCCCAGGTCTAAGCCACTCAGGTTCAGCTTCTCGGGTATTCCATAAAGATGCAGACTCGATTGGGCCTGTGTTTTGTGTCCTTCCCAGGTCCAAGTGGTTCAGGTGACCAGGTGCTTGGCAAGTGCACTCTCCTCAGGTGGAGTGGTGCATTGTATCACCTTCCTGGTCCCAGCTGCTCGGTTTCCTGGGTGCGCAGTGGGAGTGCCATCTCAGGTGTGCCTAGTGTCTCCTCTGGGGAGCTGATCTCTGGTTGCGACCCTCCTGATGGATGTCAACTATCCAGGATCCCAGGTAGACTTGGTTAGCAACCGGGAGCCTGCTCGCAGTTTTGTCGCAGATGCCATCTCTGGAACCAAGACTGCCCCTTTCCAGCTCTGGTTGTCGCCCACCTGCCTCTCTGTCTCCGGCAGGGGATGGGCCAGCCTACAGCTGGCTAGCTCTCCTCTGGTATTTGCTCAGTCCTTTGTTCTGTGAGCGGGCTGGCAGTGCCTTAGTTTAGAGCTTTTTTCAGGAAAGTTCTCTCTCTCTCTCTCTTTTTTTTCTCTCTCTGGCTATCCCACTGTTTGGATTGCTATCTCATTTAGCTCCCTCAGATTGTCCTCAGGGCATTCAGACCTGGTCCCTACCCTAAGCAATGCCGCCTGCACCTCCCTGTTCATCCCCTGCTTGCTGCTGGTGGACGCTAGCATCTGGGCTACTTCTCCACTGTGAGTTGCTGTCAGGTGTGTAATCTGTGGGTTTTATTTATTCATTTATTTATTTATTTTTCCTCCCAGTTATGTTGCCCTCTGAGATTCCAAAACTCCCCACAGACCCGCCGGTGAGAGGGTTTCCTGGTGTTTGGAAACTTCTCCTCTTTTATGCCTCCCTCTCCGGGATGGGTCTCCATCCCTAACTCTTTTGTCTCTCTTTTAATCTTTTATATTTTGTCCTACCTCCTTTAAAAGATAATGGGCTGCCTTTCTGGGTGCCTGGTGTCCTCTGCGAGTGTTCAGAAGTTGTTTTGTGGAACTTGCTCAGCATTCAAATAATCTTTTGATGAATTTGTGGGGGAGAAAGTGGTCTCCTGGTCCTATTCCTCTGCCATCTTAGGACTGCCCCTCACTATGAACTTTTATCTTAAAACTGTTTTTTCCTGAATCTCATGAGTTTTAATATGCTGTGCTTGCATTTTTGTTTGTCTCAACGTACTTTTTGATTCTCTTCTTTGAATCATCAATTGTTCAATAGCACATTGTTTAATCTCCATATCTTTGTGCATTTTCCAGTTTTCTTCTTGTAATTGATTTCTTGATTTGTACCATTTTGGTTGGAAAAGATAGTTGATATGATTTTAATCTTCTTAATTTATTAATACCTTTTTTGTACTCTATCATATGATCTATTCTGGAGAATCTTTCATCTGTGCTTAGAAGAACATATTCTGTTGCTTTTGGATGGAGTCTTCCTTATATGTCTGTTAAGTGCATTCTGACTTTTAAGTGGGAATGCCTAGCTCATTAAAAAATATTTTTAAATTTATTTTTTAATGTAAATTTATTTATTTTAATTGGAGGCTAATTACTTTACAATATTGTATTGGTTTTGCCATACATCAACATGAATCCACCACGGGTGTACACAAATTTAATATAGTTATCAATAGGTGTTTTATTTCTATAAATCTATCATTTTTGTTCCACTTGTTCACTCAATTTATATTCCACTCTTCCTCCTTCATTGTTTTATTATTCTTGGAATAATTATATATTAAAATAATTATTTTTGTTTGTCCTTCTCCTTTCAGTTCAGTTCAGTCGCTCAGTCGTGTCCGACTCTTTGCGACCCCAGGAATTGCAGCACGCCAGGCCTCCCTGTCCATCACCAACTCCCGGAGTTCACCCAAACTCATATCCATTGAGTCGGTGATGCCATCCAGCCATCTCATCCTCTGTTGTCCCCTTCTTTATATTCCTTTATTTCTCCTTTTCTTCCTTCTTCTGGAATAGTTTAAGTTTTTGTGCTACTGTAAATTTCTATTGGCATCAAACTATTTTTTTCTTTTTTAGTGTTTTTTCTTGAGATTACAGTGCATTTGCATGTGTTAAGTCGCTTCTGTGGCCCTATGGACTGTAGCCTGCCAGGCTTCTCTGTCCATGGAATTCTCCAGGCAAGAATACCAGAGTGGATTGCCCTCCTCCATTGCAATCCATGCCCTCCTCCAGGAGATCTTCCTGACCCAGTGATTGAACCCACGTCTTCTGTGTCTTTTGCATTGGCAGGCAGGTTCTTTACCACTAGCACCACCTGAGAAGCCCCTGAGGTTACAATTTGCATCCTTATATATTTACAGTCTTAAAATTAATACTATTAAATTTTGTTTAAAATACAAGGACACTGAAATTGTGTATGGCTATTTAACTTGTTCCACTTCCTTTATGTTAAAGTTATCACATGTATATTTTGTATATTATGAACATATCATTAATATTATAAATTTTGCTTTAAAGCAAGGTTGGCAAAACTTTTGTAAAGGGCATGGAAAAGCTAAACAAATTACCTATGGTCATAAACCTTAATTTAAGAGAGAAATACTTGATTGATGATAAAAACTAAACTGCAAATCATTATGTACTATATCTCTGAGTTTATGAAAACCTTACTAGAACCCAGAAATTCCTTCTTGTTTCCACAAGTGCATGCAACAATTACATTGAAAAAACATAGCAGCAAGAGGGATACATATCAGTTTCTCATCTTAGAGGGAAACTGAATAGTTTTCAAGAATATGGCCAGTCCAGGTTCGATGCACGATACTGGATGCTTGGGGCTGGTGCACTGGGACGACCCAGAGGGAGGGTATGGGGAGGGAGGAGGGAGAAGGGCTCAGGATGGGGAACACAGGTATACCTGTGGCGGATTCATTTTGATATTTGGCAAAACTAATACAATATTGTAAAGTTTAAAAATAAAATAAAATTAAAAAAAAATGAGTAAGATAAAAGTAAAATTCTTAGCTTCACTTATGCAGCTTACTGTTATTGAGTAAGCTATAGTGAAACATTTCCAATCACCCCATTAAAAAAAAAAAAAAAAAAGAATATGGCCAATCAGGTCATGTTTGGAGAGGACCCTATATTAAGTTCCAAAGAGAATGAGCTGAATTTTTAGTGACATCAGCACTTTTAATCAACACTCCAATTTATTTGTCAAGAACAAAGCACCTGCCTTAATTTTCTGAAGAGCAAGTGCTGTTAGTAGGCTACAAGCTGAAGATGATTAGCCTTGGAGTCACTTAACTGGCACTGTTGATTTATATGATTGAATCAACTGGCACTGTTGATTTATATGATTGAATCATAAATCATTTATATGATTTATATGGCATCATATGACTTAAGACCTGTTAGGCTTGGTCATTAATTTGTTCTTTGACATGGAGAGAATAAAATATGTTTGTGCCTCAGCCACCTCACTTATAAAATAAAAGGATTAGATAAGGCATTTTTTTCAAACTCCATGACTTTCTTTATAATCTAGTTATTGTGTTTTTCCTTATCTCAGGGCACAGTCATATTAACATCTCTGACTTCTGTTCTGCATGATGATAACGAGTTTTCCAACCCAGGGCAGTTTGATCCTGGTCACTTCCTGGATGAAAGTGGCAACTTTAAGAAGACTGACCACTTCATGGCTTTTTCAGCAGGCAAGCATGCTTCATTTTTGTCTGTACATTAGAGGTCAAATGAGAGGAGGAAGAGCTTTGTATGGAGGCAACTCTGAGCTGGACAAATTGTCATTTTCATGAGTCCAGAGGCACCACTCCCAAGGTGCAGATAATTTCTGATTGGATTGGAGGCTGCACTCACTGAGTTCTGCCCTCTCACCCACCTCTGACAATCTTAAGGGCTCCTTGTAGAAGTCTAGTTCCACTGAGACTTTTCTCCCCCGTCCAGAGATGCCATTCACTCAATAAATGTCTCTGAGGACCTTATATGTAGTAGACCCATGCTCACTCAGATCCAGGGATAGAAATGTGAATAAGGGACAGCTCTCCTTTAAGAAAGAGGAATGTGAGTTAACAGATGATGATACTCCAGAGAGACAAGTGCTATTCAAAAGGCTTCTGTGGAAACCCAGAGAGAGGAGCTCCTGAATCTTACATTTTGGGAGCAGGGCAGAGGACAGAGTAGTTGGAACAAAAGAGAAATTTTCTTGCAGGAAGAAATATTTTAGTATCTTCCTTTAATTTGGGGAGGTCCTTGAAAGAAAGAGGCAGGGTACTCAAAAAGTTTCATTAAAGGCAGTTTAATGAAGAGACTCTTTTCAGAGGTGTGGACATGATTAACTGAAGTATCAAGGAATGGTCAAGTACTCAGGGATGAGCATCAACAGGACAATGTCATCATCCTATGTCAGAAGGACTGGGAGAAGGAGGGTGTTGCTGGAACCCAAGCAGATCTTTAGCAAAGAGAGAATGGATGCCTCAGCAGGAGATGGGTCTATAGGCTGGAGAATACAGCCACTGCTGAAATTGTGGCCTGACAGGCCGGGACTGAGGGAGGGCATACTCTAACCTTCTCAATGTCTAATCCTGAGTTTATTCACGGTGAAGAAGGGAACTAACTAGTGGGGTTATGCAGTCCATAGAAATCAACTTCCTAAATACACAGTAGGTGTAAAAGAAAAACAAACACAGTATGGATCTGGAAAAATGGAGAAATGGAGAGTGTTCAGCACAGTCCAAAGGATAAGGGTAGAAAGTAGAGGGTGAAGGGCCTTTCCTACAGAAGGAACTGAAATAGGGATAGAAATAGGAGGTTCACTCCTCATTGAACATCCAGGAAAATAGGTTTGAAGGAATGCTTGATGCTTGGTCCCAAGATTATGAACAATGCCCAGAATTTGATCTCAAAATGAGATCCTGCTAATCTTTTCCTTATCTACTTCCTGAATTTTGGGTCCATTGTTTCATAACAAACTGGCTTAAGATTTCTGCCCAGTTTGTGGGGTTTGCAGGATTGCTTTGTCTTGGCACTGTAGTATCATTATAAGACCTAAGGCTTTACTTTCTTGTTGCTGTTCAGTTGCTAAGTCATGTTCGACTCTTTGCAACCCCATGGATGGCAGCACACCAGGCCCTCTGTCCTCCACTGTCTCCCGGAGTTTGCTCAAATTCATGTCCATTGAGTTGGTGATACTATCTAACCATCTCATCCTCTGTCACATCCCTTCTCCTTTTGCCTTTACTTTATGAGCTTATATTCCAGGGTGTGGGACACAGGATAATTATAATTTCATGTGAAACATTTTGTATTAGAAGTATTTATGAGTCTTGTGGAAAACCAGCAAAAGAATGAATTATATCCCCCTGGATAGATCAAAGAACTCTGTATAGAGCAGGTGACACCTGTGGTGGATCTAGAAGGATGTAGATAATCTCAGCAGGAAGAGCTGAGGGAAACAATATTTCAGTTGGAGGAATGACTGGATACTCATAACACTTGAAATAGCTAGTGTGTCTGGGGGTTAGAGAATGGTTAATAATATTTGTGTCAAGTTTGTGACATTTCTTTTTATACTTGGCAATGGTAAACTGTCGAATTGGAAGTAGATGGAAAAATATAGTGTGGAGCTCATGTTATTTGGGATGGGTGAGTGTGTATGTAGAAAGATATTACTGGCAAGCCTCAGTAAAGCAATATTGACATGGGTGTACAGAACAGACTCCGTTTAATAGAGAATGTACACTGAAATCTGTTCTGAGGAAATGAAGCAAACCGGATTTTGGTGTAAATAGAAGAAGCCATAGGTTAATTTGTCTTTTATTAATTTGTTTGTTTATGTATTTACTCATTCCATATTTATTTATGCTCCCCTTTGTGATATGTTAGAAATAGAATTGAACAACTATTTAATTTATGTGTCATTTTTAGGAAAAAGAGTTTGTGTTGGAGAAGGCCTGGCCCGCATGGAGCTGTTTTTACTCCTGGTCAGCATTTTACAGCATTTTACCTTGAAATCTGTGGTTGATCCAAAGCACATTGATACTGCACCAAGTTTCAAAGGGTTAATCTCTATTCCACCCTTCTGTGAGATGTGTTTCATTCCAGTCTGAAGAAAGGGCTGACTGCCAGGTTGCAGAGTGAGCCTCTCCAGCTCCATCTACACAAGCTGATGCTCTCTGTCCTGGCTGTTACCCATTGTCCAACTCTCCCTTACCTTTAGGAGTGACATTCTTGAGCCCTGCCTGTTCTAATTTTCTTTAAGATTCAGTTCAAGTTTTTTTTGCATGAAATAAAACAGTTTTGTCCCCAATAATTTTTTTTTAAATTACAGTCCTGAGATCTTAAGCTACATCCCATTTATTGTGTATACCAAATGGAGGGCACCTTATAAATGTCATATTTTATTAAAAATTAAAATTGGCAATTATCCCATGTGATAAAATTTTTAAAAATGTATTCATCTCTTACTCCTATTTAGCTCTCTGGGGGAATGATCTCTTGATAGTTTGGATGTACAATTTTGCCTTTTCCCAATGTTTATTAAAAATATAATTATGTGTTTGATGGGTATGTTTGTGTATATATGTATATACATGCAAAAGAAATCAGGTGAAGATGACTCCAGCTAGAGGGAATAGTATGAGATAAAACTTGAATTTATTAGTCTTTCCAGAGATGTTCTTCCTCTTTCCCCTAGTGATTAAACACACACACACACACACACACACACACAGACATACAGACATATAAAGGCAAAGAAGAGGGGAAGGTAATTAATATACATGTGGGTTATATTTGAACATACACAGAGAAATCTATGTGTGTGTTTAGTGTTCATGTGTGTATGTATTGCTTATAGCTATGGTTTTTTGGTGACATTATATAATAGCATAAAGTTGATATTTTCACAAGCAGTGTAAGTTAATGTATCTCATAATACTCTGTTAATAGATATGATAATTTTTTAAAATTATCTTCCTATTCAAGGATATTTATATTATTTTTGAAAGCTTGTTAATATAAAAATGCTACTATTAATACATGCACACATCTTCTATTATTCCTTTACTGTCTCTTCAGGATAGTTTCTTAGAAGTGGTGTGGCTGCACATATATATGCACTTTAATTTTTCATAGATACAGAAGCATAATGCCCTAAAAATTACACATCTGCTTCAGTTCAGTTCAGTTCAGTCGCTCAGTCGTGTCTGACTCTTTGTGACCCCATGAATCACAGCACGCCAGGCCTCCCTGTCCATCACCAACTCCTGGAATTCACTCAAAATCATGTCCATCGAGTCAGTGATGCCATCCAGCCATCTCATCCTCTGTTGTCCTCTTCTCCTCCTGCCCCCAATCCCTCCCAGCATCAGTCTTTTCCAATGAGTTAAGGAACTCATTGGAAGTTAAGGAACATGATAAAAAGCTGACCAAACCAAACAAAAGAGGAAGAGATAGAGAGTCTAACTGAAGAGAATTCAGAATAATGATAGTAAAAATAATCCAAAATCCTGAAAACAAAATGGAGTTACAGATAAATAGTCCTGAGGCAAGAATTGAGAAGAGGGAAGAAAAGTTTAACAAGGACCTAGAAGAAATAAAAAAGTCAATCAATAATGAATAATGCAATAAACTGAGATCAAAAGCACTCCGGAGGGAACCAACAGTAGAATAACTGAGGCAGAAGATAGGATAAGTGAGGTGGAATATAGAATGGTAGAAATAAATGAAGCAGAGAGGAAAGAAGAAAACAGAATTTTAAAAAGTGAGGACAACCTCAGAGACCTCTGGGACAATGTTAAACACCACAACATTTGAATCATAGAAGTCCCCAAAGAACAAGACAAAAAGAAAGGCTATGAGAAAGTACTTGAGGAGATTATAGTTGAAAACTTCCCTAAAATGGGGAAGGAAATAGCCACCCAAGTCCAAGAAACCCAAAGAATCCCAAATAGGATAAACCAAGGTGAAACAACCCAAGACACATATTAATCAAATTAACAAAGATCAAACACAAAGAACAAATACTAAACACAGCAAGGTAAAAACAACAAATAAAACACAAGGGGATTCCCATAAGGATAATAGTAGATCTTTCAATAGAAACTCTTCAGGCCAGAAGGGAATGGCAGGACATACTGAAAGTGACATACTGAAAGAGAAAAATCTACAATTCAGATTATTGTACCCAGCTAGGATCTCATTCAAATATGAAGGACAAATCAAAAGCTTTATAGACAAGCAAAAGCTGAGAGAATTCAGTACCACCAAACGAGCTCTTCAACAAATACTAAAGGATCTTCTCTAGACAGGAAACACAGAAAAGGTTTATAAACTTGAACCCAAAATAACAAAGCAAATGGCAACGGGATCACACTTATCAATAATTACCTTAAATGTAAATGGGTTGAATGCTCCAACCAAAAGACAAAGACTGGCTGAAGGGATACAAGACCTCTATATATGCTGTCTACAAGAGACCCACCTCAAACCTAGGGGCACATACAGATCAAAAGTGAAGGGCTGGAAAAAGATATTTCACACAAATGGAGACCCAAAGAAAGCAGGAGTAGCATTACTCATATCAGATGAAATAGACTTTGAAATAAAGGCCATGAAAAGAGACAAAGAAGGACCTACATAATGATCAAAAGATCAATCCAAGAAGAAGATATAACAATTATAAATATATATGCACCCAACATAGGAGCACTGCAATATGTGAGACAAATGTTAACAAGTATGAAAGGGGAAATTAACAGTAACACAATAATAGTGGGAGACTTTAATACCCCACTCACTCCTGTGGATATATCAACTAAACAGAAAATTAGCAAGGAAACACAAACTTTAAATGATACAATGGACCAGTTAGACCTAATTGATATCTATAGGACATTTCACTCTAAAACAATGTATTTCACCTTTTTCTCAAGGGCACACAGAACCTTCTCCAGGACAGATAACATCCTGGGCTATAAATCTAGCCTTGGTAATTTACAAAATTTGAAATCATCTCAAGCATCTTTTCTGATCACAGTACGGTGAAATTAGATGTCAACTACAGGAAAAAAAATATTAAAAATACAAACATATAAAGGCTAAATAACACACTTCTGAATAACCAACAAACCAGAGAAAACACAAAACCCCAAAGCCTATGGGATTCAGTAAAAGCAGTGCTAAGGGGAAGGTTCATAGCAATACAAGCCTACATCAAGAAGCAGGAGAGAAATCAAATAAATAACCTAACACTACACCTAAAGCAACTAGAAAAAGAAGAAATGAAGCACCCCAGGGTTAGTAGAAGGAAAGAAATAATAAAATTTACAGCAGAACTAAATGCAACATAAACAAAGAGACCATAGCCAAAATCAACAAAGCTAAAAGCTGGTTCTTTTAGAAGATAAATAAAATTGACAAACCATTAGCCAGCTCATCAAGAAACAAAGGGAGAAGAATCAAATCAACAAAATTACAAATGAAAATGGAGAAATCACAACAGGTAACACAGAAATACAAAGGATCATAAGAGACCACTATCAGCAACTATATGCCAATAAAATGGACAACTTGGAAGAAATGGACAAATTCTTAGAAATGTACAACTTTGCAAAACTGAACCAGGAAGAAATGGAAAATCTTAACAGACCCATCACAAGCATGGAAATAGAAACTGTAATCAGAAATCTTCCAGCAAACAAAAGCCCAGGACCAGATGGCTTCACAGTGGAATTCTATCAAAAATTTACAGAAAAGCTAACACCTATCCTACCCAAACCCTTCCAGAAAATAGCAGAAGAAGGTAAACTTCCAAACTCATTCTATGAGGCCACCATCACCCTAAAACAAAAACCAGACAAAGATGCCACAAAAAATAAAACTACAGGCCAATATCACTGATGAATATAGATGCAAAAATCCTTAACAAAATCCTAGCAAACAGAATCCAACAACATATTAAAAAAATCATACATCATGACCAAGCGGGCTTTATCCCAGGGATGCAAGGATTCCTCAATATTCGCAAATCAATCATTGTGATACACCACATTAACAAATTGAAAGATAAAAACCATATAATTATCTCAATAGATGCAGAGAAAACCTTTGACAAAATGCAACACCCTCCAGAAAGCAGGCAAAGAAGCAACATATCTCAACCTGATAAAAGCCATACATGATAAACTCACAGCAAATATTTTCCTCAATGGTGAAACATTGAAAGCATTTCCCCTAAAGTCAGGAACTAGAGAAGGATGCCCACTCTCACCACTACTATTCAGCATAGTTTTGGGAGTTACAGCCACAGCAATCAGAGCAGAAAAAGAAATAAAAGGAATGCAGACTGGAAAAAGAAGAAGTAAAACTCTCACTGTTTGCAGATGACATGATCCTCTACATAGAAAACTCCAAAGACTCTACCAAAAAATAACTAGAGCTAATTAATGAATATAGAAAAGTTGCAGAAGATATAAATTAACACACAGAAATCCCTTACATTCCTATATACTAACAATGAGAAAGCAGAAAGAGAAATTGAGGAAACAATTTCTTTCACCAATGCAACAAAGAGAATAAAATACTTAGGAATAAATCTACCTAAAGAAACAAAAGACTTATATACTGAAAACTATAAAACACTGATGAAAGATATCAAAGATGACACAAATGATGGAGAAATATGCCATGTTCATGGAGCAGGAGAATCAATATAGTGAACATGACTATACTACCAAAAGCAATCTATAGATTCAATGCAATCTTTATCTAGCTACCAACGGTATTTTTTCAGATAATTAGAACAAATAATTTCAAGTTTGTATGGAAATACAAAAATCCTCGAATAGCCAAAGCAATCTTGAGAAAGAAGAATGCAACTGGAGGAATCAACCTGCCTGACTTCAGGCTCTACTACAAACCACAGTCATCAAGACAGTATGGTACTGCACAAAGACAGAAATGTAGATCAATGGAACAAAATAGAAAGCCCAGAGATAAATCCACATACCTATGGACACCTTATCTTTGACAAAGGAGGCAGGAATATACAATACAGAAAAGACAATGTCTTTAACAAGTGGTGCTGGGAAAACTGGTCAACCACTTGTAAAAGAATGAAACTAGAACACTTTCTAACACCATATACAAAAATAAACTCAAAATGGATTAAAGATCTAAATGTAAGACCAGAAACTAGAAAACTTCTAGAGGAAAACATAGGCAAAACACTCTCTGATGTGAATCATAGCAGGATCCTCTATGACCCACCTCCCAGAGTAATGGAAATAAAAGCAAAAATAAACCAATGGAACCTAATTAAAATTAAAAGCTTTTGCACAACGAAGGAAGCTATAAGCAAGGTGAAAAGAGAGCCTTCATAATGGGAGAAAATAATAACAAAAGAAGCAACTGACAAAGAATTTTTCTCAAAAATATACAAGCAGCTCCTGCAGCTCAATTCCAGAAAAATAAACTACCCAATCAAAAAATGGGCCAAAGAACTAAACAGACATTTCTCTAAAGAAGACATACAGATGGCTAACCAACACATGAAAAGATGCTCATCATCACTCATTAACAGAGAAATGCAAATCAAAACCACAATGAGGTACCATTTCACGCTGGTCAGAATGGCTGTTATCCAAAAGTCTACAAACAATAAATGCTGGAGAGGGTGTGGAGGAAATGGAACCCACTTACACTGTTGGTGGGAATGCAAACTAGTACAGCCACTATGGAGAACAGTGTGGAGAGTACTTAAAACCTGGAAATAGGACTACTGTATGACCCAGCAATTTCACTCCCAGGCATACACCTGAGGAAAACAGAATTGAAAGAGACACTTGTACCCCAATGTTCATCGCAGCACTGTTTATAATAGCCAGGACATGGAAGCAACCTAGATGTCCATTGGCAGACTAATGAATAAGAAAGCAGTGGTACATATACACAATGGAGTATTACTCAGCTATTAAAAAGAATGCAGTTGAATCAGTTCTAATGAGGTGGATGAAACTGGAGCCTATTATACAGAGTTAAGTAAGTCAGAAAGAAAAACACTAATATAGTATATTAATGCATATATATGGAATTTAGAAAGATTGTAACAATGACCTATATACAAGACAGTGAAAGAGATTCAGATATAAAGAACAGATTTTGGACTCTGTGGGAGAAGGCAAGGGTGGGATGATTTGAGAGAATAGCATTGAAACATGTATATTATCATATGTGAAATAGATTGCCAGTCCAGGTTTGATGCATGAGGCAGGGTGCTCAGGAATGGTGCACTGGGATGACCCTGAGGGATGGGATGGGGAGGGAGGTAGGAGGAAGGGTCAGAATGGGGAACACATGTACACCCATGGCTGATTCATGTGAATGTATGGCAAAAACCACCACAATATTGTAAAGTAATTAGCCTCCAATTAAAAATTTTTAAAAAAAGAAAAAATAGAGTAGCTCTCATAGAGTCAATGAAACAGTCTGAAACTCAGTTGTTGTTGCTAAATCACTTCAGTCGTGTCCGACTCTGTGTGACCCCATAGACGGCAGCCACCAGGCTCCCCCGTCCCTGGGATTCTCCAGGCAAGAACACTGAAGTGGGTTGCCATTTCCTTTTCCAATACATGAAAGTGAAAAGTGAAAGGGAAGTCGCTCAGGCGTGTCCGACTCTTCGCGACCCCATGGACTGCAGCCTACCAGGCTCCTCCGTCCATGGGATTTTCCAGGCAAGAATACTGGAGTAGGGTGCCGTCACCTTCTCTGCTGAAACTCAGTACTTGGGTGCAATATCAAAAACAACAAGACGATTTTGGTTCATTTCCAAGGCAAACCATTCAATATCACATAATCCAAACCTATGCCCCAACCACATTTGAATGAAAATCTTAAATCTTAACTGGTTGTCTTCAGATGGTGGTATAGATCATTGGTGATGCTATTGGTGGTGCTGTTTGTTAGGTTTTGTACTGAAAAACACACACTGTTTTGCTATCTCTTACAGCAGAATTCTTAAACTTTTTAGTTTTCTCTTCTTCTTGAACCTAAGCAGACTTGTTGCTGGAAATCTCTTTTTTGCTTTCCAGAAAAAGGCAGAGGCTTGTGTACAGACTCCCTGCTGAAGTCATAAGGAGAGTCAGCAGGACTGTGTCCTCCATAATGTCCTCTGAAAATTCCTATCTACTGCATTCACTTTCTCCTCTCTGGCCCAGTGATGGTAGTCCTGCTATAGTACTCTGGTTGCTTCTAGAAAGAAATGAGTTTCTCCAGCTGCAACCCACACAACTAAGGTGACCAGGCACTCACTCACTGCTTTCCATCTCCTCCACAGGAGAGGATGCTGCCAGCACACAGCTCAGTCCCAGGTGAGGGGAGGGGTCTACTGTGGAATTCTTCTCTCTCCACTGCATCTAAATTCATATCCTTCTTGCTCTGAAGTTATTTTTGAAGAAATTCTAGGTTCACACAAAACTGGGCAACATGTATTCATCCAACCAACAATTTATCCATGCCCACTTCCCTGTCCCCTCTGAAAACCACTAGTTTGTTTAATATGTCTGTGAGTCTGTTTCAGCTTTGCATACACATTCATTTGCTAAATATCACATTTCTCCCATCCATCCACTGATGGACACTGAGGATTTTCCACATTCGTCTACAGTGAATAATGCCAACTTGAACATGGGTGTGTAATATCTCCTTAGCATCACGATTTCATTTCGTTTATTAAATAGTCCAAAATGGGATTGCTGGGTCGTGTGGTAATTTCATTTTTAGTTTTTTGATTTACCTGTCTTCTGTTTTCCATAGAAGCTGCACCATTTTGTCTTTTCACCAACTGTATATATGGATTTCAATTTCTTCATATCCTTGCCAACACTTTTTTCTTTCTTATAATATTCAGCCTAACAGATGTAAGGAGCTATCTCATTGTGGTTTTGATTTGCATTCTCTGAAGATTACTGATGTTGAGCCCTCTTTCATACACCTGCTTGCCATTCTTGTTTTTCTTTAGAGGTATAGCTCTTCTAGTCCTTTGCCCATATTTAAAATAGGTTAATAGATTTTCTACCTTTTACTATTGAGTTTTAAGAGTTCCTATATGTTTTTGAGATTAACCCCTTATCAGATAGGACTTTCAGATATTTTTCTCCTGTTCTGTAAATTGTCTTCTAACATTTTCGACTGTTTTTGTTTTCTGTGTAGATTTTTGTTTTTATTGTCCCACTTGTCTAAGATCACTTTTGTTGCCTGTGCTTTTAGTGTCATAAGCATGAAATCATTGTCAGAATCAATGTCATGGAGATCACACCCTGTGTTATCTTCTAAAAGTTTTATAGTTTCAGGTCTTATATTTAGTCTTTTTAGTTGACTTTTTGGTCTGGTATAAAATAAGGGTCCACTTTTATTTATTTTTTTTTGCACATGAGTATCTATTTAGTGCTGCACTCAATATGTCAGCAAATTTGGAAAACTCAGCAGTGGCCACAGGACTGGAAAAGGTCAGTTTTCATTCCAATCCCAAAGAAAGGCAATGCCAAAGAATGCTCAAACTACCGCACAATTGCACTCATCTCACACGCTAGTAAAGTAATGCTCAAAATTCTCCAAGCCAGGCTTCAGCAATATGTGAACCATGAACTTCCTGATGTTCAAGCTGGTTTTAGAAAAGGCAGAGGAACCAGAGATCAAATTGCCAACATCCGCTGGATCATGGAAAAAGCGAGAGAGTTCCAGAAAAACATCTATTTCTGCTTTATTGACTATGCCAAAGCCTTTGTGTGGATCACAATAAACTGTGGAAAATTCTGAAAGAGATGGGAATACCAGACCACCTGACCTGCCTCTTGAGAAATTTGTATGCAGGTCAGGAAGCAACAGTTAGAACTGGACATGGAACAACAGACTGGTTCCAAATAGGAAAAGGAGTTCATCAAGGCTGTATATTGTCACCCTGTTTATTTAACTTATATGCAGAATACATCATAAGAAACGCTGGACTGGAAGAAACACAAGCTGGACTCAAGATTGCCGGGAGAAATATCAATAACCTCAGATATGCAGATGACACCACCCTTATGGCAGAAAGTGAGGAGGAGCTAAAAAGCCTCTTGATGAAAGTGAAAGTGGAGAGTGAAAAAGTTGGCTTAAAGCTCAACATTCAGAAAATGAAGATCATGGCATCCGGTCCCATCACTTCATGGGAAATAGATGGGGAAACAGTGGAAACAGTGTCAGACTTTATTTTTCTGGGCTCCAAAATCACTGCAGATGGTGACTGCAGCCATGAAATTAAAAGACGCTTACTCCTTGGAAGGAAAGTTATGACTAACCTAGATAGCATATTCAAAAGCAGAGACATTACTTGGCCAGCAAAGGTCTGTCTAGTCAAGGCTATGGTTTTTCCTGTGGTCATGTATGGATGTGAGAGTTGGACTGTGAAGAAAGCTGAGTGCTGAAGAATTGATGCTTTTAAACTGTGGTGTTGGAGAAGACTCTTGAGAGTCCCTTGGACTGCAAGGAGATCCAACCAGTCCATTCTGAAGGAGATCAGCCCTGGGATTTCTTTGCAAGGAATGATGCTAAAGTTGAAACTCCAGTACTTTGGCCACCTCATGCGAAGAGTTGACTCATTGGAAAAGACTCTGATGCTGGGAGGGATTGGGGGCAAGAGGAGAAGGGGACGACAGAGGATGAGATGGCTGGATGGCATCACTGACTCGATGGATGTGAGTCTGAGTGAACTCCGGGATTTGGTGATGGACAGGGAGACCTGGAGTGCTGCGATTCATGGGGTTGCAAAGAGTCGGACACGACTGAGCGACTGATCTGATCTGATCTGATGTATTTTTCCCGCATTATTTGTAAAAGAGACTGTTCTTTGCCCACTCAGTAGTGTTGGCATACTAGATGATGATCACATGACTCTGCAAACTTGGATTCATTTCTGGGCTCTCTATACTGTTATATTGCTCTGTGTCTATTTTTATGTTAGTACAATACTGTTTAATTACCTTTTAAATATATTCAAAATCAGGAATTGTGATGCCTCCAGCTTTGTCCTTCTTTTTCAAATTGCATTGGCTATTTGGAGTCTTGTGGTTCCACATGAATTTTAATGTTATTTCTATTTTTGTATAAAATGTCATTAGGATTTTGATGCATACTGCATGGAATATTAGATGGCTTTGGGTAGTATGGACACTTTAACAATATTAATTCTTCCAACCTATAAACATGGAATATCTTTCCATTTCTTTGTGTCTTTTGAAAGTTCTTTCAGCAATGTTTTGCATGGCTCGGTGTACAGGCTTTTGTTTTCTTGGTTATTAATTTTTTGATATTTTCCTTGCTACTACAGATGTTATTGTATTTCTAATTAACACATAGGTTATTAGTAGTATATAGAGAAGCAACTGATTTTTGCATATTGATTACCTTATGTTCTGCAAATTAACTGAATTATTCCATTTATTAGTTCATACAGGATTTTATTATGGAATCTTTATGATTTTCTTCATAAAAGGTCATGTCATCTGTGAACAGATAAAATATTAGTTCTTCCTTCTGATTTGAATGCTTTTTATTTTTTTTTCTAATTTCTCTAACTATGATTTCTAATATGATGTCAGGTATCAGTGGTGAGAGTGGATTTCCTTCCTTGCTCCAGAGCTTAGGGAAAGAGCTTTCAGTTTTTTGAAATCTATGATTCTAAGTACTGGTTTTCATATGGACTTATTATTCCTAGTCTGTTGAGTTTTTTTGTAATGAAAGCTTGTTGAATGCTGTCAAATGCTTTTATTACATGCATTCAGAAAATCATGTGATTTTTATTCCTTGTTGTGGTAATGTTGTATATCATACTGTTTGAATTTTGTATGTTGAAGCTGTCCTTCATGACAGGGATAAATCTTGAATAGCTATAATGTATAGTCCTTCTAATTTGCTGTTGAATTTGTGAGACTCTGTCCTTGTCTTTCCTTTTGGCTTTGATGTAGCAGAATTCATACTCACTAAGGGTACAGAAATCTTTCCACTGGTTTCCAAATGGTTATTTTACAAAGAGAATTTATTCATGTTGTTTTGAATCAATGTGCCTACAGGGGAAAGTGTAGTTTAGCACTTCCTACAATGTCACGTTACAGATGTTTTTCATTGTGTACATTTGGTCAGACTGTGTACTTAAGAAATTGACCCGTTTCAATTAAGTCATCAAATTGGTGGACATAGAGTCATTCAGAATACTCTTTCATTATCCTTTTAATGTCCATGGCATCAAAGAGATGACTCCCAATTTCAATGATAGCTTGTGTAATTTCTGTCTTATAGCTTCTTTGAGGGTTCAGTTCAGTTCAGTTTAGTCACTCAATCGGGTCCAACTCTTTGCGATCCCATGGACTGCAGCACTCCAGGCTTCCTGTCCATCACCAACTCTCAGAACCTACTCAAACTCATGTTCAATGCATTTTTGAGGGTAGCCTAACTATAGATTTATCAATTCTATTCAAATTTTCGAAGAACTAGCATTGGTTTCATTGATTCTATTTCGTGATTTCCTTTATACAATCTTATTGATTTCTATTCTGATTTTCAACTGTAGTTTTCCTGGCTTACTTTGGGTTTGAGCATCCCTTGTGGCAAGGCAGTAAAGAATCTGCCTGCCAATGCAGGATACCCAGGTTCAATCCCTGGGTGGGGAAGAACCCCTGGAGAAGGAAACGGCAACCCACTCCAGTATTCTTGGCCAAGATATTATATCCCATGGACAGAGAGACACATGTGCCACAGTCCATGGAGTTGCAAAGAGTTGGACATTACTGGGCAACTAAACAAAAATCAACAGTGATCTCCATAATCCCTACAGGATGAAGATGCTCCTGAAAACAATTTCTTTCACTTTCAAGTCCAACCCTCAAGTAACTCATGGTAACATGCACCTAAGGGAGTTTTTCTACTCTCATTCCCTCTGTCTTTCTCTGTGCATATGAGGACCATGTGACATCCTTGTCTTTTTTTTCTTTCCTCCCTTACCTGAAATATGCACAAAAAGAAGGAAAGTTTGGTACTGGCTTATCAAGTTATGTGTTTTATTAGGAACAGGAATAGCAGAAATAGCTCTGTGTTGTACAGAGAGTAATCATCTTGTTTTATTTTTATGGAGTATATAGTCCTATGCATGTAGATACTCAACATCAGATAATTATGTGCATTATCTGGCAGCCAATATAGATGTTACAGAGTATGAAGAACAGCAGATACATTTCTGCAGTGAAATTGCACAATGAATGAAGAAAGGCCAAAGCAGGCACTCTCCAGAAAGATGAGGGCAAGCAGGTGAATGATACCGCAGATGAGAGGAAGTTGAAGACAACATCACTGAAGAAGCCAGATGATCTAACATTCCTCACATAGGAATGAAACAGAGTAGGTAAAAAGGTGGCACAGAAGCTAACCCATTGACAACTGGGATGATGTCGAGGTCCTTTGGGTCAACCATAGATTTCAAGGTAAATTTTTGTAAAATTGTGGTCAGGAATAAAAACAGCTCCATGCGGGCCAGGCCCTTTCCCAAACAAACACGTTTTCCTGAAAATAACAAACACAGAGAGTACATATTCCTTGAACTCTGTCTTTCTGGCTGTCAGAAAGAGATTATGTTGTAGCCATTTGATGAATGTTTGAATGGATGGATGGAAAGCAGGATGACTAGGGAGACTGATGGACAAAGGACACATATGCTATCCACCTGACATCTTACCATAGCAAATATTATTCTTTCAACAAATATTTACTGACTATTCCAAACACTTCATTAAATTATTCACATATTATAACCGTAATTTCATATTTTCAAGTTTCCGTCTATCTTTTTCTAGAAAGTCACATATACTGGCTGTATTTTCTGATCCCAATCTAGTAGTTCCACATGTTTCTTTCCACTCTTCACAGTGTCTGTTCTCTGCTCTAAGTATACCTACTCTTCATCAACCTCCAACACACCTTGAGATTTTACAACACACGTTTTTTTTGGCTAAGATTTGGTTCTCTTACATTTTCAGTTTCCAGCTCAAGTTTTATTTCTAAATTTGAAATAACTGGGTCACCTCTCCAAAGCTCCAGTAATCTAGCCCAACAATGATGATGTCTTATGAGGAGGGAAAGTGCATGGGCATTGGGATTGCTGTCCCTCATCATGGAGAAAGCATTTCTACCAGCCCCATAGGATTACTATGTAACTCCCAACTGATCCTTAGAAGGTATCTTGTCCTCTAAAATATTGAGGGGGAAAAATTATTACCTGTAGAGAAAGCCATGAAATAGTCACTTTTTCTAAAGTTGCCACTCTGATCCAGGAAGTGGCCAGGATCAAATACCTCAGGGTCAGGGAATTCTTTGTCATCATGTAGCAAAGAAGTCAGTGATGTTAATATATCTGTGCCCTGGAAAGAATAGATGAAGATAAACTAAACTATGGAGAAGCTAGAAGAAATGTTGCAAATCGTTTAGTCCATTCTAAGGATCAATAATGAGGAATCTTCAGTCCAAAGAAGGGCAGTGGTATTTTGAGGCAGACAGAACAAGTAATTAACAAGGATAAGTTTAAGACTAGTGGCATTGATGCTGCTAAAGTGAACTTCAACAGCATCTGAAAACCTCGGTATCTGGGTCCTAAGGTGTCAGACCTCATGAATCCAATTTGTTAATCACCATATTTGGATACAAGTGTCTGTTCCCACCAGGTGCTTTATTTTGTCATTTCAATTCTCACTCATCTCGTATTTGGATTATGGTTTAAAATGGAAGTCCCTATTGAGCTAAAAAGGTCTGGAGTTACCTGTTCATCGTGTTTTTATAAATGGATATATGCTCTTCTGTGATAATAAGAATAAGTTTGGTAACAAATATTAGTGTTTACCATTGCCATGCAGACAGTCTGTATTTATTTAAAAATATATGGTAGGGGTTCCCTGGTAGCTCAGTGGTAAAGAATCCACTTGCCAATGCAGGAGACACAAATTCAGTCCCTGGTCCAAGAAGATCCCACATGCTGTGGAACAGCTAAGCCAAGGCACCAAACTACTGAACCTGTGCTCTACAACTTGGGAACCACAACTAGTAAGCCAAATCACCACAACTAGTAAAGCCTTTGTGCCCTAGAGCACATGCTCCACAACAAGAGAAGTCATGCAAAGTGGGAAGCCCGTGCACTGCAATGAAATTAACCCCCACTCACCACAACTAGAGAAAAGCCTGCACATAGCAACAAAGACCCAGCACAGCCAAAAATAAATGAATAAATAAATAAAATTATTTAAGAAAACAAACATACAGTAGACATCATCACAGATTAATCTTAGATTTGAAACACAGGAAGAATGATAAAACTAGAAAAATCATTTCATACCAATTCATGTTAGTATCATCAATTTAAACAAGTTTTGCTAACAAAGCTAAAACTGTTGGGTAAATGATTAAGAAACACTATACTCTCAATCACCCTGCTTATTTAACTTACATGCAGAGTACATCATGAGAAACGCTGGGCTGGAAGAAGCACCAGTTAGAATCAAGATTGCCGGGAGAAATATCAATAACCTCAGATATGCAGATGACACCACCCTTATGGCAGAAAGTGAAGAGGAACTAAAAAGCCTCTTGATGAAAGTGAAAGTGGAGAGTGAAAAAGTTGGTTTAAAGCTCAACATTCAGAAAACGAAGATCATGACATCTGGTCCCATCACTTCATGGCAAATAGATGGGGCAACAGTGTCAGACTTTATTTTTCTGGGCTCCAAAATCACTGCAGATGGTGATTGCAGCCATGAAATTAAAAGGCGCTTACTCCTTAGGGAAAGTTATGACCAACCTAGATAGCATATTCAAAAGCAGAGACATTACTTTGCCAACAAAGGTTCGTCTAGTCAAGGCTATGGTTTTTCCAGTAGTCATATATGGATGTGAGAGTTGGACTGTGAAGGAAGCTGAGCACCAAAGAATTGATGCTTTTGAACTGTGGTGTTGGAGAAGACTCTTGAGAGTCCCTTGGACTGCAAGAGATCCAACCAGTCTATTCTAAAGGAGATCAGTCCTGGGTGTTCTTTGGAAGGAATGATGCTAAAGCTGAAACTCCAGTACTTCGGTCACCTCATGTGAAGAGTTGACTCATTGGAAAAGACTCTGATGCTGGGAGGAATTGGGGGCAGGAAAAGGGGACGACAGAGGATGAGATGGCTGGATGGCATCACCAACTATATGGACATGGATTTGGGTAGACTCTGGGTGTTGGTGATGGATAGGGAGGCCTGGCACGCTGTGATTCATGGGGTTGCAAAGAGTTGGACACGACTGAGCGACTGAACTGAACTGATACTCTCAAAGCCCTAATATACCATGCAACAGATGTTGGTGTATTAAGTGTAAAAAAAAAAGGACCTCTGCTCTGGAGCAGTCTGGCAAATACCACTTTATCATGTGAATGGCACTGCATAACCAATAATAATGGAATAAGTGACAGTATGGACCCTCACCTCATTTATGAAGAAAAAAGAAAAACACTAGAAAGGTTATTCTAAGAAAATTGGGATATTTTAAGTATAGCCGGTGCATTAGATAATACCATTGCTTCAGTGATAAGCCATGCTATTATTCCTCTGTGTACATAATCACTGTTATTGAGGTATTCATACTGAAGTAAGGAGGTTTTGATGGATAGCTGGATATAGATATGTAAGTGGTTATTAGTGGAAGAAGTTTTCACATATTGCAATATAGTGAAATCATTCTGGCTTATCAATGATTTAACCTGAATTCTGCATTAACTAAAACAACCTGGTATGGTCTACCAAATATATATTGTCCATGCTTCTGCTCAGTAATGTCTGACTCCTTTTGTCCCCATGGGCTGTAGCCTGCCAGGCTCCTCTGGCCATGGGATTTTCCAGGCAAGAATACTGGAGTGGGTTGCCATTTCCTTCTCCAGGGGAGCTTTCTGACCCAGAGATTGAACTGGTGTCTCCTGCATCTCCTGTACTGGTAAGAGGATTACTTTACCAGTAGGCCACCAGACAAACTTCCCTAATTTGGTTAAAAAAAAAAAAAAACAACAAAACAACAAAATATACATAAAACATCATTCCCAATAGTAAGATGTTAACCTCAACTCTCCTTCAGTTCAGAAAATTAAAAAAAAGGATGATACAAAGATATCAACCCAGATAGGCAGGATAATGTATATAGAAATTGCAATTAATTAGAGAGAAATTTTCAGAAATGATTTTAAATTTAGCAAGTTTGCCATATACAGGCCATCAAAATGATAAAATCAATTATATTTTGATATTACATGCAAAAAATAGAAAAGGCATTTAAAAATTTCATAACTACAATAACCACCTTGGCAAAATTGTCCCTAAAATATTCAAGCCAATGCCTGGAATAAATTATTAAAAAACATTACAGAAAGCCCTTTAAAACAGGCAGACTATATCATATTAATATCATGATATTCAGTCTTTCTAAATTGATCTAAAATGTCACCATTCTGTGGTGAAAAATTGAAAGCATTTCCCCTAAAGTCAGGAACAAGACAAGAGTGCCCAATCTCACCATTACTATTTAACATAGTTTTGGAAGTTTTGGCCACAGCAATTAGAGCAGAAACAGAAATAAAAGGAATCCAAACTGGAGAAGAAGAAGTAAAACACTCACTGTTTGCAGATGACATGATCCTCTACATAGAAAACCTTAAAGACTCCACCAGAAAATTACTAGAACTAATCAATGAATATAGTAAAGTTGCAGGATATAAAATCAACACACAGAAATCCCTTGCATTCCTATACACTAATAATGAGAAAATAGAGAAATTAAGGAAACAATTCCATTCACCATTGCAACAAAAAGAATAAAATACTTAGGAATATATCTACCTAAAGAAACTGAAGACCTATATAGAGAAAACTATAAAACACTGGTGAAAGAAATCAAAGAAGACACTAACAGAGGAGAAATATACCATGTTCATGGATCAGAAGAATCAATATAGTGAAAATGAGTATACTACCCAAAGCAGTCTATAGATTCAACGCAATCCCTATCAAGCTACCAATGGTATTTTTCAGAGGGCTAGAACAAATAATTTCACAATTTGTATGGAAATACAAAAAACTTCAGATAGTCAAAGCAATCTTGAGAAAGATGAATGGAACTGGAGGAATCAAACTGCCCGGCTTCAGGCTCTACTACAAAGCCACAGTCATCAAGACAATATGGTACTGGCACAAAGACAGAAATATAGATCAATGGAACAAAATAGAAGGTCCAGAGATAAATCCACACACCTATGGACACCTTATCTTTGACAAAGGAGGCAAGAATATACAATGGATAAAAGACAATCTCTTTAACAAGTGGTGCTGAGAAAACTGGTCAACCACTTGTAAAAGGATGGAATTAGAACACTTTCTAACACCATACACAAAAATAAACTCAAAATGGATTAAAGATCTAAACGTAAGACCAGAAACTATAAAACTCCTGGAGGAGAACATAGGCAAACACTCTCTGACATATATCACAGAAGGATCCTCTATGACCCACCTCCCAGAATATTGGAAATAAAAGCAAAAATAAACAAATGGGACCCAATTAAAGTTAAAAGCTTCTGCACAACAAAGGAAACTATAAGCAAGGTGAAAAGACAGCCTTCAGAATGGGAGAAAATAATAGCAAACGAAGCAACTGACAAACAACTAATCTCAAAACTATACAAGCAACTCCTGCAGCTCAATTCCAGAAAATACACGACCCAATCAAAAAATGGGCCAAAGAACTTAACAGACATTTCTCCAAAGAAGACATACAAATGGCTAACAAACACATGAAAAGATGCTCAACATCACTCATTATCAGAGAAATGCAAATCAAAACCACAATGAGGTACCATTTCACGCCCATCAGAATGGCTGGTATCCAAAAGTCTACAAGCAATAAATGCTGGAGAAGGTGTGGAGAAAAGGGAACCCTCTTACACTGTCTGTGGGAATGCAAACTAGTACAGCCACTATGGAGAACAGTGTGGAGAGTACTTAAAACCTGGAAATAGAACTGCCACATGACCCAGCAATCCCACTACTGGGCATACACACCGAGGAAACCAGAATTGAAAGAGACACGTGTACCCCAATGTTCATCGCAGCATTGTTTATAATAGCCAGGACATGGAAGCAACCTAGAGGTCCATCAGCAAACAAATGGATAAGAAAGCAGTGGTACATATACACAATGGAGTATTACTCAGCCATTAAAAGAACACATTTGAATCAGTTCTAATGAGGTGGATGAAACTGGAGCCTATTATACAGAGTTAAGTAAGCCAGAATGAAAAACACCAATACAGTATACTAACACATATATATGGAATTTAGAAAGATGGTAACAATAATCCTGTATGTGAGACAGTAAAAGAGACACAGATGTATAGAACAGTCTTTTGGACTCTGTGGGAGAGGGAGAGGGAGAGGGTGGGTTGATTTGGGAGAATGACATTGAAACATGTATAATATCATATGTGAAATGAATCACCAGTCCAGGTTTGATGCAGGATACAGGATGGTTGCGGCTGGTGCACTGGGATGACCCAGAGGGATGGTACGGGAAGGGAGGTGGGAGGGGGGTTCAGGATGGGGAACACGTGCACACCCGTGGTGGATTCATGTTGATATTTGGCAAAACCAATACAATATTGTAAAGTAATTAGCCTCCAATTAAAATAAATAAATTGATATTAAAAAAAAACAGTTAGTGAAGGTTTACTTAATATGCCAAGCCCTGGTGAGCAACTGTGGTATAAATATTAATATAATATGGTCTCTGTATTGAAAGAAATTTTCACTTCACAAATATATAATTTTCTATGTTGACAGATGTATTTGAGGGAGAAAATTATGACCATGGATCAATATGATAATTCTTTCCTATATCTGTGGCTCAGATGATAAGGAGTCTGCTTACAGTGCAGGAGACCTGGTTTCGATCTCTGGATTGGGAAGATGCCCTGGAGGAGTGCACGGCAATCCACTCCAGTATTCTTGCCTGGATTATCCCATGGACAGAGAAGCCTGGTGAGCTACAGTCCATGGGGTCACATAAAGTTGGGCATGACTGAGCGACTCACACACACACACATGCACATGTTGACAGATGTATCTGAGGGAGAAAATTATGACCATGGATCAAATATGATAATTTTTTCCTATACTCATATATCATGTTTATAGCATAAATGCATTTTTATATCTGTTCTCTCATTTTTTTTTAACCTCAATTCTTCCTCACTATCATGATATATGGGATGACATGAAATACTATGATTCACATTTGTAGGTGACAAGAGAATTTAATCAACATGATAAAGAGCACAGAGCTGGTCTTTAATGTTTCTACTTCTGGCTCATAGACTAAAACATAAAATCAGTATTTTAGGACTGAAACTATTCTAAAAACACATGAAACACAACCAATATTTTATGGATAAAGTAACTGAGCACCAGAGCAATTAAGTGATTTCTGAGAGGGTAGAACATAGCTCAGCACAGGGTACACCTGTGATGTTTATTTATGTTTCTTACACCGAAAAAAAATCTATTATTTTGACATTCCCAAAGCAATTACCTTGTAGGTTAAGATGCCAAATGAAGCATCAAACTCTCCCTTCTATCCTAGTTGTCCCCTGGCAGCACTCTCCCCCTTGAAGGAGATATTCTCCTCATTAAATGTAGATATTTCTGACAACTCATGTGCTTAAGTAGCAATTGCTCACGCGCGCGTGTGTGTGTGCTAAATCACTTCAGTCATGTCCGACACTTTGCAACCCCATGGACTGTAGCCTGCCAGGCTCCTCCGACCATGGGATTCTCCAGGCAAGAATACTAGAGCAGGTTGCCATTCCCTTCTTCCTGACCCGGGGATCGAACCAGCATCTCACACATCTCCTGCATTGCAGAAGGATTCTTTACCACTGAGCCACCAGGGAAGCCCTAAGTAGCAACTAAGTGGTGCGAAATTAAAATATCTCCTGCCATATAAATAAACAAGAAATGTCATAGCCATTAGCAATTCCTGGCCTCCAAATGTGAATGAGAGCTCTTAAACTGAGATCCGACAGATGCTGCCAGCCCTCGAAGTGACTGCTGAGGAACTGGGGGAATGCAAGAAGAAGCTTAAGGAGACTGCCATTCCTCCAAGTGAACAAGGAAACCAGATCTGGCCCAATAGAGCTGAGGTGCATATGAAAGGAATGAATTCAGTGAGCCAAGAGGCTTGCATCTTCTCATACACAAGTTAAATTCCTTAACTTGGTATCTGATCTTTGATGTTCAAACTGCTTGTTGCAAACTTGTATATAGCCTGACTCTCCTCCTGCTTCCTTGAATAAGTTTTCTCAGGGCTACTGAGATGTGGTCACCCGCATTCAGAGTCCTAACCATTCCCACCAAATAAAATAACTCTCTACTTTCAGGCTGTGACTATATTTTTTAGTCAATAGTGGGGATTGATTGACAAGACTTGTGAGTAATGGGAGACTTTCCAGAAGAATCTGGAAGTCTTTCTACTGCTGTGGGCATCCCTCTGGAGAAGTCACAAAAGTAGTTTCTGGAAATTGGTGGGGAAAACCACTGAACAGTGTCAATAGGACTGAACTGTAGTTCTATATTCTGGGCATGCATTTTCTTGTCTATCATTAAAGGGCTCAACCATCAGCCCCAGATGAACACTCCATGATACTAAGCTCTGGGCAGGACTGTGCTGTTTACACTTTCACCTCACAGCTTGGAGTAGAGAGGGAGATCTGGATCTCATGGAGAAAAGAGCAGAAAAAATTCCTCAAGAAGAAAGGAACTTGGCCTCACCTGAACCCATGGAGAGCTCAGAATCCTGAGGTTTTCATTCAGTTTTTTCCATTAGATTTAGAAAAGTCTGATCTTTATAATCAAACCAGTTCTGGAAAATAATGGAGCAGATCACACTGCAGGGAGCACAGCACAGGATGAAAGTGGGATCTCAGGATGAAGCTAAAAAATCAGAAACAATTTTAAGACATCATTGAAATATACAGATGAAACACTGGGTGTTTGACATAACAGGTAAAAGTAGTTTTAGAAACTTTAAACAATGTCTTATCTATAAAGTCCCTTAACAACATATATTCAACAAACATAAAATCAACCCTTCACTTTTATCTTAACCAAACATAGATTTCAGTGTAGGTAATTCAATCATGGGTTGTTCTTTTATTATTCAATTCATTTCTGTTGCCTTTTCTTGTACCCTTTTCACTCAAGATGCCTGTTAATTTGAAGAGAAAATGGTGAAAATACTTAAAGAGGTCATTTAAAAATACCATTTAATAACTAAAATTATGAGTGGTGCATATCATCTCTATGCAAATCCTATAATTAAGCACTGACATACAACGAAGGAGAATAGTTAGAGACTTCAAAATATTTTTGTTTAATGAGCAGCTGAAAGAATCATATGTAGAATCAGCAGAGGTGAAGCTAATGTTGGGGCCAGTGTGAGGAAAGCAGGAGAGACTCCATCTTGAAGCCTGTCATCCATCTTAAAGACTGGATGTGAACTGGGCCTGAACCCTGCCCAAGAGTGTAGAAACTGTTGCTAGTGAAAACCAGGTCTCCTGGAGACTTTCCTTCCTACAGATGACAAGCAGGGATTATAGTTGAGGTCAGGCTGCCCTGGTTAGATTAACCATGGAGACATCCCCCCTTGATGTATAATCATCATCCCCTGCCCCTCTTAACTGTAATTGTTTGTTCTCCTAGCACGTACTTGTTGTAAAACTCAATCATATACAAAAAGAGGTTCCAACATGTAACCAGTCACATAGTGGGGGGTATTAAACTGGACCTCTCAGAAACATCAGAGTCCTTGTTGGGAACTGATTCCCCTTGGATCCGCTGGCATAATAAACTATACTCCACTGTCTTGAGTGTCATCCTAGGTGTGTTTTGCAACTCCAGATTCCACAACATTTCTGGTGCGTTGGCTAGGAAGCCCTCAGAGAGACAGGGCGCCTGAGCCTCTGCCTCCAGCTTGCTGGGAAGAGAGCCTCCAGGAGGGGAAGGCACCTCCCTCTCCAGGTCTGCTCTTGTTTTAGCAACTTGTCAAATTTTTGAATGAAATCTGAAATGAAACAGTTTCATTATCACTTATCTTCAACCAAAAATCATAGCAAATGGCCATGAAAAGATGTACGATTTGCCTTCTTTCAAGCAGCAACAGTCCTGAATTTTGCCATCTCACCACTTTTTTTTAAATTAATTTTTATTGAAGTATAGTTGCTTTATAATGCTGTGTTAGTTTCTGCTGTACAGAAAAGTAAATTAGTTATACATAAACATATTTCCACTTTATTATTTTTGATATCACTTTATAATGATGTAAGGATTTTTGTTCACGACAAATGTATTACTCTGTTCTAGTTCTGACAATGACAGGCCAAAAAAACAAAAGCAATGGAAAGATCAAAATCAGAAATTTGATGTATGATGCAGGGAACCTAAAGCAGGTGCTCTGTGACAACCTAGAGGAGTGGGATGGGAAGGGAAGTGGAAGGGACTGTCAGGAGGGAGGGCACATATGTATAACTATGGCTGATTCATGCTGATGTATGGCAAAATCCATTACAATTTTGTAAAGTAATTATCCTCCAATTAAAAATAAAATAAAATTTTAAAAAATCCACAAGGAGTGTTTGCTGTAATATGTTCTATTTTAATACTTTGCCTCCAGGAAGATATTTTATTTAAAAGTAAGGATTAATTTCCTTATTCTTTGCAAGACAAGGAAGAAAATAAAACATACTTATATTGCTTAAGGATTTGCTGATGTCCTTAACATCTAACTGTAGGATATTTCCAAGAATTGGGAGAGGCACTTCCCTTTCCCAGAGCTCTGTTTCCAGAGTGAGAGGAGAAGGAGACAAGAGAGACAGAACACCATGACCAGAGCCAGATCCATTGGCGCCTTCTCCTATAAAGTCATCTTGAGCTAGCAGTCCAAGCTTTTATAACATTTCCTGCTAATCTACTTACTCTTTCATTTGGGCTTCCCAAGTGGCTCAGTGGTAAAGAATATGCCTGCCAATGCATGAGACATAAGAGACGCAGGTTCTGTCCCTCGGTTGGGAAGATTCCCTGGAGGAGGGCATGACAACCCACTCCAGCATTCTTGCCTGGAGAATCCCGTGGACAGAAGAGCCTGGCAGGCTACAGTCCATCGGATTGCTAAGAGCCCAACACGACTAAAATGACTTAGCACTCTTTCATTTGCAAACTAACCAATCGCCTAAGTTCAGTTCAGTCGCTCAGTCATGTCCGACTCTTTGCGACCCCATGGACTGGAACACGTCATCCTCACTGTCCATCACCAACTCCTGGAGTTTACTCAAACTCATATCCATTGGGTCTGTGATGCCATCCAACAATCTCATCCTGTGTCATCCCCTTCTCCTCCCTCCTTCAATCTTTCACAGCAACAGGGTCTTTGCAAATGAGTCAGTTCTTCGCATCATGTGGCCAAAGTATTGGAGTTTCAGCTTCAGAATCAGTCCTTCCAATGAATGCTCAGGACTGATTTCCTTTAGAATGGACTGGTTGGATCTCCTTGCTGTCCAGGAGACTTTCAAGAGTTTTCTCCAACACCACAGTTCAAAAGCATCAATTCTTCAGTGCTCAGTTTTCTTTATAGTCCAACTCTCACATCCATACTGGACTACTGGAAAAATCATAGCTTTGATTAGATGGACCTTTGTTGGTAAAGTAAAGCCTCTTCTTTTTAATATGCTGTCTACGTTGGTCATAAAAGAGCAAGTGTCTTTTAATTTCATGGCTGCAATCACCATCTGCAGTGATTTGGGAGCCCCCAAAATAAAGTCTTTCACTGTTTCCACTGTTTCCTCATCTATTTGCCATGAAGTGATGGGACCAGATGCCATAATCTTATTTATCTGAAGGTTGAGTTTTACGCCAACTTTTCACTCTCCTCTTTCACTTTCATCAAGAGGCTCTTTATTTCTTCTTCACTTTCTGCCATAAGGCTGGTGTCAATTGCATATCTGAGGTTATTGATATTTCTCCCAGCAATCTTGATTCCAGCTTGTGCTTCTTCCAGTCCAGCATTTCTCATGATGTACTCTGCAAATAAGTTAAATAAGCAGGGTGACGATATACAGCCTCGATGTGCTTCTTTCCCGATTTGGAACCAGTCTGCTGTTCCATGTCCAGTTTTAACTGTTTCTTCTTGAGCTGCATACAATCAGCCTGATCAATCAACTAGAAGCACTTTAATCTCTCTTCTGAGTGGACTTTGGCCCATTGATAAAGATAGAAGTTAACAGCTGTTTGCTCTTGCTTTTCTTTTTCCCAATGCCTCACCCTCGACACATATTGGCTATGTCCCAGGTAGTGGTAATTTTTTTTAAAAGAAAACCCCAGAGGTAGTTACAGCATATAGCCGGGAGTGAGAATTACTGATGTAACTTATTTGATTAAAAAAACTGCATGATATTCTGCCTTTTCAGACTGATGATCAGTTAGGAAATTAGACTTTGAAAGAGATGAGTTTATCTTAAATCTTATATGTAAAAATTTATCCTATAAAGATTTATCAAATACCAGAATACATTGTCCTGGAAATTAAACACACTGTACTAACATTACAGTCACCAAAACAAACTTGCAAATATAACTCACATATGAATGACCAAACAAGTAGTGACTTCTCTCAAAGTCACTGCAGTGTTCACAAAACAAGATTTCCCATTAAATGGAAGCCCAAGGATAACAGGGTCATAGAAATTCAAGGAATGAAAATCAGATAATGGTTGTCCCTTTCCATCACTAAAGAGAAGAAACTAGCTCAAGGACCTGAGAAAGAGCCCATTTCAGAGAATTTAGGAGGGAGGACTTCCTCCCAGTCACCTTCAGGTACAGTCGCCTCTGTTGCTTTTTTTCCCAATTGTATTCAGAAATAATGGAATGATGTATGCACAGCAAGGAAAGGAGATTCTAAACAGAACAATAGGTGTGGATTCAGTGAAGGATGGGAAGCAGGGACTTCATTAAACTGACCCACAACCCAGCATTAAGACCTGAATAGGAGATGCCATTCAATGACCACGAGATTCTAAATAACAGGGAATAATATACATCTGACCTGTCTCTTGAGAAACCTATATGCAGATCAGGAAGCAACAGTTAGAACTGGACAGGGAACAACAGACTGGTACCAAATAGGAAAGGAGTACGTCAAGGTTGTATATTGTCACCCTGCTTATTTAATTTATATGCAGAGTACATCATGAGAAACGCTGGGCCAGATAAAGCACAAGCTGGAATCGAGATTGCTGGGAGAAATATCAATAACCTCAGATATGCAGACGACACCATCCTTATGGCAGAAAGTGAAGAGGAACTGAAAAGCCTCTTGATGAAAGTGAAAGTGGAGAGTGAAAAAGTTGGCTTAAAGCTCAACATTCAGAAAACGAAGATCATGGCATCCGGTCCCATCACTTCATGGGAAATAGATGGGGAAACAGTAGAAACAGTGTCAGACTTTATTTTTGGGGGCTCTGAAATCATAGCAGATGGTGATTGCAGCCATGAAATTAAAAGAAACTTACTCCTTGGAAGGAAAGTTATGACCAACCTAGATAGCATATTCAAAAGCAGAGACATCAGTGTCTCTTTTGCTGTCTCGTACACCAGGTTATTGTTACCATCTTTCTAAATTCCATATATATGCGTTAGTATACTGTATTTATGTTTTTCCTTCTGGCTTACTTCACTCTGTATAATAGGCTCCAGTTTCATCCACCTCATTAGAACTGATTCAAATGTATTCTTTTTAATGGCTGAGTAATACTCCATTGTGTATATGTACCACAGCTTTCTTATCCATTCATCTGCTGATGGACATCTAGGTTGCTTCCATGTCCTGGCTATTATAAACAGTGCTGCGATGAACATTAGGGTACACGTGTCTCTTTCCCTTCTGGTTTCCTCAGTGTGTATGCCCAGCAGTGGGATTGCTGGATCATAAGGCAGTTCTATTTCAAGTTTTTTAAGGAATCTCCACACTGTTCTCCATGGACTCTGTGGGAGAGGGAGAGGGTAGGAAGTTTTGGGAGAGTGACATTGAAACATGTAGAATATCATGTAAGAAACGAGTTGCCAGTCCAGGTTCGATGCGCGATACTGGATGCTTGGGGCCGGTGCACTGGGATGACCCAGAGGGATGGTGTGGGGAGGGAGAAGGGAGGAGGGTTCAGGATGGGGAACACATGTATGCCTGTGGCGGATTCATTTTGAGATTTGGCAAAACTAATACAATTATGTAAAGTTTAAAAATAAAATAAAATAAAATACTAAAAAAAAAAAAAAAAACTAACCAAAAAAAAAGGAGGAAAAAAAAAAAAAAACCACACAAAAGCAGAGACATTACTTTGCCAACAAAGGTCCATCTAGTCAAGGCTATGATTTTTCCAGTGGTCATGTATAGATGTGAGAGTTGGATGATGAAGAAAGCTGAGTGCTGAAGAATTGATGCTTTTGAACTGTGGTGTTGGAGAAGACTCTTGAGAGTCCCTTGGACTGCAAGGAGATCCAACCAGTCCATCCTAAAGGAGATCAGTCCTATGTGTTCACTGGAAGGATTGATGTTGAAGCTGAAACTCCAATACTTTGGCCACCTGATGTGAAGAGTTGACTCATTGGAAAAGACCCTAATGCTGGGAAGGATGGGGGGCAGGAGGAGAAGGGGACAACGGAGGATGAAATGGCTGGATAGCACCACCAACTTGATAAACATGGGTTTGGGTAGACTCCAGGAGTTGGTGATGGACAGGGAGGCCTGGTGTGCTGCGATTCATGGGGTCACAAATAGTCAGACACAACTGAGCGACTGAAGTGAACTGATATACATTACTAGATCAATAATGACCATGCTTGAATGAGGCATGTTCTGTAAGGAAATTATCATATTGATTTTTGTTCTAAGTTGGCTAATGCAGTTACTTCTAAGCTCTTTTCATAAGGAAAAATTAAGATTTGTTGAGACTCCAGCTACAAAATGTCTTACCCTCACATTTGCAGGAATACTGACAATTAGAAAATTTTCATACCTATCATATCCCTTCAGATTCTCTAGATTAACTTTGCCTAGCATAAAATCATTCCTATTCTAAGGATGAAGAAGCTGGGTCTTAGAAATTTAATACTTTGGCCAAGGACATGGCGTCTGCAGCCAGTAGAGCTGGGGGTGAATTCTTCTGAGGCTTGTATGCTTCCCTCCAAGTAAACCCTGCTGCTGGGAAAGATTGAAGGCAGGAGGAGAAGGGGGCGACAGAGGATGAGATGGTTGGATGCCATCATTGGCTCAATGATATGAGTTTGAGTAAACTCCTGGAGATAATGAAGGACAGGAAAGACTGTAGTCCATGGGGTCACAAAGAGTCGGGCACAACTTAGCAACTGAACAACAACAAAGCAAGCATTCAGTTAAGCAAGGTCACCAACATGCACTGAGTGTGTTCTGTAATTCAGTATTCCATGATTTGCCCTAATCAGTGATGTTTAAAATAAACACTGAGTTAATAATTACAGCATCAGTTGATTAAAATAAGAAACAGAAATGTTGGTTTTAGAACCTTTGGGACTTGAATAAGCCCAGGTAGCAATGAATTTTTTACCCAGGACAAAGAGCTGTGATTTGCTACCTGAATCACATAGTGTACACTCTGAAAGAGCCGAAGTACTTTATTTTGGATTTAAAAAAAAAGAAAAAAAAGCTGAGTTGCTCTCTTTACAGTAATCATTTTATTACTCTGCCCTGATCCTACCTCCATCTGGGAAGGTTTCTGTTGATCCTTTGTCTTTCTGTAGAATGAAAGAATCATAGATATTTCAGAGGCAGGAGGGTCTCAGAAAACCACTAGTCTCATTCCTACTTTGTTTTTAGGAATTTCTGACTTAGTGAGGTGGATTGGCACCAACATATCAGTACAAGTCCCTATCTTAGGGTCTAGGTTTCCCAACACCCAGTTCAAGAATTTCTCCCATCAAAGAAATTTCCTATGGGTGTCCAGGACCTTCCTTCCCTTGTAGTTCAGTCAGTAAAGAATCTGTCTGCAATGCAGGAGACCTGGGTTTGATTCCTGGGTTGGGAAAGATCCCCTGTGAAGGAAATGGCAATCCACTCCAGTATTCTTGCCTGGAAAATTCCATGGACAGAGGAACCCAGTGGGTTACAGTCCATGGAGTTGCAAGAGTTGGGCACGACTTAGCAACTAAACCACCAAGGGTGTCCAGGAGGACATCAACCTGAAGTCCTCCACAGTCAAAGCTTGGGCAGAATTGTAAGTTGAAAGTTTCTTTTTAAATAACCATTTTCATTGAAGCATAATATACCTAGAGAAGGTTGCCTATGTCTTAAATGTACAGCTTGGTGAATTATCATGTGAACATACACTGTGCAGCCAACATACAGGTCAAGAAAAAGAATTAGACAGGACCCAGAAGTGCCCTTATATCCCCTCTACTCACTACTTACCCTGACCTGAAATGCATTGATTCATGCCATAGGTTAGCTTTGCCTGTTTGCAATCTTTAAATAAGTGGAATCATAAATTTTCTTTTTTGTATCCATCTTTTTTCACTTGATAATTCATTTGTGAGTTCAGGCAAATTCTTTACCATCTGAGCTCCCAGGGAAACCCAAGTTTATTTCTTGTTGTTACAAATAATAGTGGTAAGATTTTGCTTTGTGATTAGTGCTTTGTTTTATATGAATAACTATTCTGCAGTTTATTTTTTGCATTGTATTGTTATGGATATTAGATGCTTCTAGATTGGTATTACTTTGAATGGTGTCATTATGAAAATTCTTTTTTAAGATCTAATAACTTTAACATCTCTTTCTACACTACGTTCTGTTTTAAATTCATTTTTATTGGAGTATAGTTGCTTTACAATGTTGTGTTAGTCTCTACTATACAGCAAAATGAATCAGCCCTAGTTATACATACATCCACTTCCTTTTGCATTTCCTTCCCATTTAGGTCACCACAGAGCATTAATTAGAGTTCACTGTTCTATACAGGAGGTTCTCTATGCTATCTTTTTTTTAAGGTTTATTTATTTTTATTTTGGTTATGCTGGATCTTCACTGCTGTGCAAGGCCTTTCTCTAGTCGCAGTGAGTGGGGACTAGTCTCCAGTTGTGGTGCTCAAGGCTTCTCAATGTGGTGCATGGGCTTTAAGGCATGTGGGCTTCAGTAGTTGTGGTACACAGGCTTAGTTGCTTCTCAGCATGTGGGATCTTCCTGGAGTAGGGTTTGACCCATGTCCTCTGCCTTGGCAGGCAGATTCTCAACCACCAGACCACCAGAGAAGACCAATTATCTATTTTTTACACAGTATCAACAGTGTATATGTGTCCATCCCAATTTACCAGTCTTCCTAACCCCTACACCCTTATCCCCCTTGGTATTCATATATTTGTTCTCTACATCTGTGCCTCTATTTCTGCTTTGCAAATAGGATCATCTATACCATTTTTCTAGATTCCACATATATGTGTTAATATATGATATTTGTTTTCCTCTTTCTGACTTACCTCACTCTGTATGACATACTCTAGGTCCATCCACAACTCTACTAATTATCCAACTCTGTTCCTTTGTATGCCTGAGTAATATTTCATTGTATATATGCACCACATCTGCGTTATCCATTCCTCTGTTGATGGACTTTTAGGTTGCTTCTGTGTTCTGACTGTTGTAAATAGTGCTGCTATGAACATTGGAGCACATGTATGTTTTTTAATTATGATATTCTCTGGGTAATATGCTCAGAAGTGGGATTGCTGGATCATAGGGAAGTTCTATTTTTAGTTTTTAAAAGAACTCCATTCTGTTTTCCATAGTGGTTGTATCAAATTACTCTCCCACCAACAATTTTAAGTATGGCTTTTTGATATTCCAATGTACTGCATTTCTGTTCAGTACATACTGACAAGTAGAACTGTTGGATAGGCATGTGTTCACTTTAAGTACATGCATGTGTGTGCTCAGTTGCTGAGTTATGTCCAATTCTTTGTGATGCTATGGACCCACCACGCTCCTCTGCCCATGGGATTTTCCATAGTCAAGAATACTTGAGTGGATTGCCATTAATAAACACTGCCAAATAATTGGCCAAATGATTGAACCAATTTATGGTTTACTTTAAGAGTGCCAGTTCCTTCACTTTCTTGCCAACACTTAGTATAATCTTTTTCCATTTTAATCATTCTGATGGGTATATAATAATACTTCATTGAAGTTTCAATTTGAATTTCTGTGAAGATTGATTAACAATGTGGAGCACTTTTTCAGATGTCCACTAGCAGTATCAATCATTTGTGAAAGGCTTGTATATTTGGAAAGGAACCCATAGTTGGCTCTCTCTATATAAACATACAGATATCTACATAATTATATCGTGCAAGTGTATAGGAAATTTGGTAGTATGTATTTTGAATAGGTTGAGAGTAAAATGGTGACCCAGTGTTCTAAAGATCTGAATACTTAGTATGCATTGTCTTAAAACTAGATGATTTTCCTGCATGACCAGAATACAAACTTAAATACAAACAGGAAATTAATATTGATGCATTTGGACCATCTAATTCTTATCTCTGTTTTTTACCAATACATCCCAAATATATTCCTTATGTCCAGTTTCTTAGAATCACATCCTGCAATTAGTTATCATGTCTCCTTAGTCACATTCAGTCTGGAAGACTTCCTCAGTCTTTCCTTGACTTCCAGGACCTTGTCACTCTTGAAGAGTATAGTCTGGGATATTTGTAAAATGTCCCTCAGTTTGAGTTTGTCTGATGTTTCCTCATGATTAGATTCAAGTTGTGTATCTTTGACAGGAACATTACAAAATGTTTTTTCTGTTTACTGCATCCTGTGAGGTGACAGTTTCAATCTGTTCATTATGGATGCTATTTGCTTTGATTACTTGGTTAGGTTAGTATTTGTCAGCCTCTTCTCATCAAAGTGGATGGGCTATGACTTTTCAAACAAAGTAGCTCCCCCCACCTGCTCCATGTGGGTGCCCTTCTTACCTCTCTTGGCTATGATACTAGTAGGAGTGCTTTCTTCACCCTACTTCATGCTAAGTCCCCTCCCCAGGTTGTCTCATACTTTGCCTCTGCACCTTCATCCCCACCCCAAACCAAGATAGCTCAATAAACAAATATTTTTTAAAATTAATCAAGCTTCAACAATAAAATTACAAAGTAATTTTTAAAATATGCATACCATGGGACTCCCCTCATGATCCAGTGGCTAAGACTTCATGCACCCGATGCAGGGGGTCCAGGTTTGATCCCTGGTCAGGGAACTAGATTCCGCAGGCCTCAACTAAGGATCTCACATTCACATGCCACAATTAATTAACCTCCAATTAAAATAATTTTTTTTTTTTTAAAAAAAAGACTCTGTTGAGGTCCTTTAATGGACCAGAACCTGGTGGTCCAGAGTCGACTGATAAAAAAGTAAAGAAGAGAGAAAGAGGCTGATATTCCTTGGTTTATGCAGAAAGCCAATAAAGCCCCTGACACAGGGCTTGCTCTGTTCATGGAGGCCTCAGGCGCCCTCTCAATGGGGTGAAGGTGCAGAGCGCGTTCTCGAGAGGGTCTTAGAAGCCTGGACAGGAAAGTGAACTCAGAGACCCTCTGTGCTTCAGGGGACCAGCCTGAAAAATAGAGAGAGGGAGAGAGAGAGAAAGCAAGACACAGGGACCAAAGCTCTGATGGAGCAAAGGTGTTTTAATCAACATGGTATGGGCATATATACTGTAGTTATTCTCAGCAAAGACAAAGATTAAAATTCCAGACTTACAAAACATAGGCAATCCATATTAAAGAGAGAGAGAGTTGTAAATAATCACTTTTACCGTATGGTTCACAAGAAGGAAGAGGGTACTTATCACCATATCCCCGTGTCTTTCACTCTCTCTCTCTCTCTCTCTCAGGCTATTTCTTTGGAGCACAGAGGCTCTCTGAGTTCACTTTCCTGCCCGGGCTTCTAAGACCCTCTCAAAAAGGTGCTCTGCACCTTCACCCCATCGAGAGGGTGCCTGAGGCCTCCGTGAACAGAGCAAGCCCCGTGCCAGGGGCTTTATTGGCTTTTTGTGTAAACCAAGGAATATCAGCCTCTTTCTCTCTCCTTTACTTTCTTATTGGTCGACTCTGGACCACCGTGTTCTGATCCATTAAAGGACCTCAACAAGACCCGACACAGCCAAATAAATTTTTTTTAAGTGCATATCTTGTAATGATAATTCACAAAGAAAGAAAAATGAAAGTGCAAGGAGTAGATGAAAGAAGTGATATGGCATAATTATTCATCAGGGATTCACATTTCATGAAAAACGCTAAATTTCAAAAACAGTGATAATTGACAAAGATGTGGGAAACCCAGTACTGCCAGATTCTAAGAAAAATGTAAAAGTACACCCGCTTTGGAAAAAGACAGGTACACATAAGATCTATATGATGTCTGGGGACCATGGGTTGAAGTGACAGCTAGAAAGACAGAACTGCCTATCTCCCAGGCTAGTGGCATCCACTGGCCTGACCTATTCTGGACCCCACAGAAGGGCAAGTTAAGAAGTTTAGGGAGAAGCACACGCTCTTTAATTTTCAGTTTTCACATTTGGACATGAGACTCTCAGCTTCCCATGAAGAGAGCACCCACTCTGGGGGTGTGTGAGTCTGGTTTACATTATCCCCCAAACCTCCCATGAGTGTATGCTTTTCCAGCAGGATTTTAAGCTGTACTTAGGGGAAACTTCTGCAGAGTTCAGAGTTCACTGTGCAACCTCAGCATCAACCAATGATGGCTTTATCCCTGGCTCACTCGTTTCCTTCCTTATTGATTCATCCCACAACCATTGTTAATGCAAGTTTGTGTGCCTGATGCACTGTGAGGCCAAACAAACAGAAAGACTGGAATTTGGAGCAGAGAAATATTTATTGCAACTTGAGGTGGTTCATATCCTAAAAAGCCTTGAGCTCCCTAAACGGTTTTGGCAAAGCCTTTTTTTAAAGGACAGGTGCAGTGGGGCTGGGGGCAGGATGCCATCTGCAGGGTATGTGATCAGTCTTGTGAACAGTTCTCTGACTGGCTGATGATGAGGTAGCAGAGTGGTGTCACAGGGGTTAATATTATCAGTCCTTAGGCTCCAGCAGGCCTGGGGCTATGTATGTGCTTATGGTCATCAATCGGTTCCCCTAATTGTTGGTAAGGGGGATTCACATCTGAAAAAAAAACTCAGGAAATGTGCATCAAATACTAGTATCTAGATAATTCAGAGAGGAGCTAAAGCAGAGGATACAGGGGAAGGCTCCAGAGGGTCCTGCTCAGTTATATCATAAACAGGCACATCCCAGACAGAAGGTCTGCACTTCCCTCCTTCTTCAAAGAAACCCTCCAGTAGAATCCATGAGAATCACAATCTGTCCTTTTACTCTTTATACTTAAAATGGTAAAACATTTTAAATACAAATAAGGCATCAAGACTAGCCCAACCCTATGTACTGAAACTATTACAAACTTAAAAAAGCCTCAGAGTCTCTAAGATGAGCTCCAGTTCCTGTGTTGAGAGTCCAGTCACACCTCTGAAGGAAGCTGGCTCAAGGTCAAATTCCAGGCAGCTCCTCTGCTGGATGTGGGAGTGGGTACAGTAGGTAACATGAAATCAAGGGACAGAGTAAAAGTTAATGATGGGGCAAAAACATCTAGTAGGATGTTGAAGCATTATTGACTCAGTAGTGTCCAGCTCTGTGACCCCATGAACTGTAGCCTGCCAGGTTCCTCTGTCCATGGGATACTCCAGGCAAGAATACTGGACTGGGTTGCCATGCCCCCCTCCAGGGGATCTTCCTGATCCAGGGTTTGAACCCAGGTCTTGTGAATTACAGACAGATTCTTTACCACCTGAGCCACCTGGGAAGCCCAGAGGACTTTGGAGGTAGGTTGCAAGTCAAGTGCTCATTTAACCATTCAAATCAAAGTGAATGCATCCTACACCAACGTGGCTGAGGAAGAGAAATAAAAACCCACCTGACATGTCATCATAAAATTTTCCAGACCAAATAAGGCTCCTCTGAAAGAGTATATCAACATGTTGGGGAAAAAGGAAATTAAATAACTAACGTTGTCAGCATAAAAAAAGGGAGCGCCTGGAGGTATTACCTGATGAGGCAGATTGTGGCTAGGAGCAAGAAGTGGGATTTTTCCTTAAGACCTACAGAAAGTGACTTTAAAAACCTCAAAGAAATACCTCAAAGAATCATTTCTTTACAAAGGCAGATTCTGCTCACTGGAACTAAAATCTTGTGTTCTTTGGTTGAGATCTTGGGAGGTTGGACAAAATCTCTTCATCTGTGGAGAGGAGATTACAGACTTTACACAAAGATCTACCCACCTGTGATTAAAGTCCAGCTTCCAGGCATGGAACCTTAGATAGCTGGTGATTCCCTTGGAGCATGTTTCCCTTCCTGATCCTTGTCCAAGGGTGCTGCCTCCTCTGAGACAGGAGGGCCCCACATTCCTTGCCTGGATCTTCCCCTTAAGGGAAGGCTGTTCTGCTTTCCTCCTAACCTGAAATTTCCCTTGAGTCTGAAAGAGCTGGTGTTAAAATTAAAAAAAGAAAGACTCTCTTTTCCTCACAACCCAACTTCAAGTCCCCACTTTGTGGTGGTGGTAGTTTAGTTGCTTAGTTGTGTCCAACTCTTGAGACCCCATGGACTGTAGCCTGCCAGGCTCCTCTGTCCATGGAATTTTCCAGGCAAGAGTCCCCACTTTAGTTAGAATCAATTTTTGGAAAGCTCTGGATCCCACTGCAGGTCCTGAGAATGAAAAAAACCTTGTGAAGAACCTCACCTCTAAGTGTGGCCCCAGAGGACTCTCCCCTTCATTGTCTGTAGACATGGTGTGATCAGGCATTGAAAGCAGTTAAAACCAGCTGCCCAGCCTTATTCCCAAAGACTCATTCTAGGGCTGGAGCTTGGAATTGGAGAAGAAGTGGGTTATCCTTTCATTTAAGTCCACTGATGTGGTGGAGAAGTTAATCCTTCTGATACCTGGTGGAGTGGCTTGATCAAACCAACTTTGCCACGGATAACAGTGTTTCAACCTAGAGAAATTGTTCACAAGAAAACAGCTCACAGAAGTCACTGCAAAGTCACTTAAATTGGCATGTCCGAGAGAGGATAGAGTGATGGGGTAACACAAGAGGTGGATTCTCTGATGGTAAAGTTTTCCACCCAGGATCAGCTCCCTGAGTGATTTCACTTGTGTTTGCTTCATACCTTGTCAATATTACAGTTTTCTGAACAGTTTTTATTACACAAAATGGTTTACTCATTTATGTTGTTCTTTGGAGAAGGAAATGGCAACCCACTCCAGTGTTCTTGCCTGGAAAATCCCATGGATGCAGGAGCCTGGTAGGCTGCCATCTATGGGGTCACACAGAGTCGGACACGACTGAAGCGACTTCACTTTCACTTGCATTATTTAGATAAGTAGCATTAAAAAAATTTTTTTAACATTTTTGTCTGTGCAGGGATTTTTTCATTTTGGTTCACAGGCCTCTCTTATTGTGGTGTGTGAGCTTAGTTGCCCCGTAGCATGTAAGATCTTAGTTTCCCCTTCAGGGATCAAACCTGCATCAACTGAATTGACAGGTAGATTCTTAACCACTGGACCACCAGAGATGTCCCAATTAGCAGCAAATTTTAATTCAAGAAATCAGTCTACCTTTTCCTAAAAAATACGATATTTTCTGTGAGAGATCAGCCACCAGAATCATTTGAAATGTCCAAACACTCTTCCCTTTTTTAATGTTTTCTAGTGTGAGGAGCTCCAGAGTGCCCCCAGACTTCTCCTCAGATGCATGAGTCCTCCTCAAAGGGCCTGGAAGATCCACGAGACCCTTCACCCAGCCCTCAGCCCAAGAATCCAAGGCCAAGCCCAGGGCAGTGAGGAAAACACTGCTCTGTCACTTGTCCTGAGCCCACTCATTGGGAGCAGTCACTTCGAGCCTGGATCACTCTGTTCCCCTTACACTGGGAGCCCCTGCACAGAGGATGCATGACTTAGAGCTGGCTTGAGGAAGGAGTCCCTGAATCCTCCACCTGCACTCAATAAATGAGATAAAGAACCCATCAGAAAGCATTGTGTGCAAAAACTCTCTACAAACAATTAAATTCACTCAGTACTGTCTGAATCTTTGTGATGCCATGAACCACAGCACACAAGGCCTCCCTGTCCATCACCAACTGCCAGAGTCTATCCAAACTCATGTCCATCAAGTCGGTGATGCCATCCAACCATTTCATCCTCTGTCGTCCCCTTCTCCTCCCCCCTTCAATCTTTTCCACCATCAGGGTCTTTTCAAATGACTCTGTTCTTTGCATCAAGTGGCCAAAGTATTGGAGTTTCACCTTCAGTATCAGTCTTTCAAAAGAAAATTCAGGACTGACTTCCTTTAGGATAGAGTGGTTGGATCTCCTTGCAGTCCAAAGGACTCACAAGAATCTTCTCCAACACCACAGTTCAAAAGCATCAATTCATCGGTGCTCAGCTTTCTTCACAGTCCAACTCTGACATCCATACATGACCACTGGAAAAACCATAGCCTTGACTAGACAGACCTTTGTTGGCAAAGTAATGTCTCTGCTGTGTAATATGCCATCTATGTTAAACAGGTTGGTCATAACTTTCCTTCCAAGGAGTAAGTGTCTTTTAATTTCATGGCTGCAATCACCATCTGCAGTGATTTTGGAGTCCCAAAAAATAAAGTCAGCCATTGTTTCCCCATCTATTTGCCATGAAGTGATAGGGCCAGATGCCATGATCTTAGTTATCTGAAGGTTGAGTTTTACACTAACTTTTTCACTCTCCTCTTTCACTTTCATCAAGAGGCTCTTTAGTTCTTCTTCACTTTCTGCCATAAGGGTGGTGTCATCTGCATATCTGAGGTTATCGATATTTCTCCCGGCAATCTTGATTCCAGCTTGTACTTCCTCCAGCCCAGCGTTTCTCATGATGTACTCTGCATAGAAGTTAAAAAAGCAGGGTGACAATATACAACCTTGATGTACTCCTTTTCCTATTTGGAACCAGTCTGTTGTTCCATGTCCAGTTCTAACTGTTGCTTCCTGATCTGCATATAGGTTTCTCAAGAGGCAGGTCAAGTAGTCCCATCTCTTTCAGAATTTTCCACAGTTCATTGTGATCTACACAGTCAAAGGCTTTGACATAGTCAATAAAGCAGAAATAGATGTTTCTCTGGAACTCTCTTGCTTTTTCAATGATCCAGTGAATGTTGGCAATTTGATCTCTGGTTCCTCTGCCTTTTCTAAAACCAGCTTGAATATCTGGAAGTTCATGGTTCACGTATTGCTGAGGTCTGTCTTGGAGAATTTTGAGCATTACTTTACTAGTGAGTGAGATGAGTGCAATTGTGAGGAAGTTTGAGCATTCTTTGGCATTGCCTTTCTTTGGAATTGGAATGAAAACTGACCTTTTCCAGTTTTTTTTTAACTTCAATTTTTAATTTAATTTGATTTTTTAAATTTAAAAAATTAATTTTTTATTTAATTTAGTTTTTAATTGCTACAAACAATTAACAAGCCAAATACAAATAATGAATCATCATTGCATCCCTGGAATAAATCCCACTTAATCATGGCGTATGATCCTTTCAGTGCATTTTTAAATTTGGCCAGAGTTAGGTGCCCTTCTCATGTCAGGTAAGGAAAGTCTTAATTAGTTTTACATTCTAAGGAGTTCTCAGACACACAGTGATGTGTCTCAGCAAAGAATTTCATCAACTCATACTCTAATTTTCTCAATTTGGAAGAACTGGATCACCTTTCAAAGCCTCAGTGATTTGGCCTAATGATGTATCATGAAGTGGGGGGACTACATTGGCTTAGGGACTGGTGCTTCTGATCACGGACAAACAGCCATCCTACCAGCACCAGAGTGAGCACCATATAAGTTCTATCTGATCTCAAAAAGGTGTCTTGTTCCATGAAATACTGAAGGAAATACATTTTTTTCTGCAAATTGCTCTTTTCCAAGTTGCCACTCTCCTCCAGGAAGTGGCCAGGGTCAAACTTCCTCTGGGTTGGGGAATTCTTTGTCATTATCCAGCACAGAGGTCAGAAATGTAAATATGGTTGTGTCCTGAAATGTGTTATGAAGTCATGGAGCTGGAAGAAATGTTGCAATTCAGCCCATAGATGGGGAAGCCTAGGTCCAAACAAGAGCAGAGGCATTTCAAATCAGATAGACAAAGCAATAGGCATGGATAAGTTTAATGCCATAAGTTTAATGGCAGCAATCTTGTTAAAGTAGCCTCCCATAGCATTTGAAGTACCGAGGACAAGGGTGGTTGGCTACCAGACCTGAATCTGTCCTGCTTTCAGAGAGTCTGGACACTGGTCTGTACCCATCTGCTGCTCTATTTCATTACTTTAGTTTTCATTCACCTCACATGTGGCCTAAAATGAAAATCTCTGCACTTGAAATGTCCAAAGTATCTATTTCCAGGGCCTTTGTAAACATACAAATACATCTGACCTAAAGAAAAAGGAACTCTTCTGAGATAATGAGAAAGAGTTCAATAACAACTAAGGTGTGTTTATCACTGCAGTGTAATTTGTTTCCCTTAATTAAAAAATATGGGGTAAATCATCACTATGGATTGATCCTAGCTTAAAAACACAGAAGAGAGGATAAAGTAGAAAAAAAATTGATCATTTGGCAACAGTTCAGATTAGGACCATCAACAAGTGCAAAAGCTCTTGGGTGAATGCTTTGACTGTAGAATATCTGCAAGGTCTTAAAGTATGATGCCATAAATTTTTATTAATTATGTATTAAATGATGAAACCTCTGCAATGGGGACATCTGGGAATACCTCCTTGTTTAGTGAGGAGTTTGACATAACCAATAATGGGATGCATGATATTATGTGCCTCTATCTTCTCAATGAGATTCAGTGGGACATACATATAGCATCTATGTAGTTCTCTTGCCAAAATAACAGCTGGAATCTAATCCTTAGAAAACAATCAAACATTTCACAGACTACTAGCTTGGAGCCCAAAAAGATAAATGTAACAAATGGGAATAAAGAAACAAAGTGAATTTATTCTTGATTACAGGCTACCAAAGGGAAAAGATAACCAAATTATATGCCATTTTCTTCACTGAATTGCAAAGGGAAAAAAAGCTATGATGGATATTCTAGGAAAGTTAGAAAACTTACATATAGATTATATATTAGATGCTATTGTATCAATAATAAATCCTGAGCACAAAATGTTTGACTGTTATGAATGAGAAGATCTTTGTACTTGAAACATGAATAGTGGTATATTAAGGGATACACGTCTCCAAGTATAAAAGACTAAATCTCATTTGTAATTGAGATTATAGTGATTTCAGTGAGATTCTGACACAGGACAAGATTATGTATGTTTTTAATTTGCTATGCATATACAGTCTCCTTAAAGGTAAATTTCTGAAATAAAATTGTCCATAAAATGTAAAATTACAGACACTGCAAGTTATTTTATATTGAAAAAAGTGGAAGTGTCCAACTCTTTGTGACCCCAGGGAGTGTAGCCCATAAGGCTCCTCTGCACATGGGATTCTCCAGGCAAGAATACTGGAGTGGGTTGCCATGCCCTCCTCCAGGGGATCTCCCTGATCCAGGGATAGAACTTGGATCTCCCACATTAACAAGCAGATTCTCTACTGTCTAAGCCACCAGGGAAGTCCTATTTTTTTTTTTTAATTGTCATAGTTAACTCGAACTTCCATGGTGGCTCAGACAGTAAAGAATCTGCCTGCAATAGAGGAGACATGGGATAGATCCCTGGGTTGAGAAGATCCCCCAGAGGAGGGCATGGCAACCTACTCCAGTATTCTTGCCTGGAGAATGAACATGGACAGAAGAGCATGGTGGGCTATAGTCACAAATGAGCAACTATCACTTTCACTTTTTTCATAGTTAACTTAAATACTATATTAATTTCAGGTGTACAACATGGAGATTAGATATTTTTACAGTTTATATTCCATAAAGAAGCACAAGCTGGAATCAAGATTGCCAGGAGAAATATCAATAACCTCAGATATGCAGATGACACCACCCTTATGGCAGAAAGTGAAGAGGAACTAAAAAGCCTCTTGATGAAAGTGAAGGAGGAGAGTGAAAAAGTTGGCTTAAAGCTCAACATTCAGAAAGTGAAGATCATGGCATCTGGCCCCATCACTTCATGGGAAATAGATGGGGAAACAGTGGAAACAGTGTCAGACTTCATATTTTTGGGCTCCAAAATCACTGCAGATGGTGACTGCAGCCATGAAATTAAAGGACGCTTACTCCTTGGAAGGAAAGTTATGACCAACCTAGATAGCATATTAAAAAGCACTGGCATGACCCGGAGGGATGGTACAGAGAGGGAGGTGGGAGGGGGGTTCAGGATGGGGAACACATGTACACCTGTGGCGAATTCATGTTGATGTGTGGCAGAACCAATACAATATTGTAAAGTAATTAGCCTCCAATTAAAATAAATAAATTTGAATTAAAAAAATAAATAAAAAGCAGAGACATTACTTTGCCAACAAAGGTCTGTCTAGTCAAGGCTATGGTTTTTCCAGTGGTCAGGTATGGATGCGAGAGTTGGACTGTGAAGAAAGCTGAGTGCCGAAGAATGGATGCTTTTGAACTGTGGTGTTGGAGAAGACTCTTGAGAGTCCCTTGGACTGCAAGGAGATCCAACCAGTCCATCCTAAAGGAGATCAGTCCTGAGTGTTCATTGGAAGGACTGATGCTGAAGCTGAAACTCCAATATTTGGCAACCTCATGCATAGAGTTGACTCATTTGAAAAGACCCTGATGCTGGGAGGAATTGGGGGCAGGAGGAGAAGGAGACGACAGAGGGTGAGATGGCTGGATGGCATCACCAACTTGATGCACATGAGCTTGGGTGAAATCCAGGAGTTGGTGATGGACAGGGAGGCCTGGCGTGTTGTGATTCATGGGGTCGCAAAGAGTCAGACATGACTGAGCGACTGAACTGAACTGAAAGTGGTCACAATATACTGGCTATATTCCATGTGCTGTACATTATATCCTTGTATCTTATTAACTTTAATATTATACTTAGTAGTTTGTACTTCTTGGAGTAGGAAATGGCAACCCACTCCAGTGTTCTTGCCTGGAGAATCCCAGGGACGGGGGAGCCTGGTTGGCTGCCGTCTATGGGGTCGCACAGAGTCGGACACGACTGAAGTGACACAGCAGCAGCAGCAGCAGTTTGTACTTCTTAATGCCCTTTCTTTGTCTTACCCTTTACCTCTACCTCTCTTGGCACTGGTAACCACTAGCCTATTTTTTGTGTTGTGAGTCTCTTTCTGTTTTGTTGTATTAGTTCATTTGTTTTATTTATGAGTCCACATCAAAGACTCTTGAGAGTCCCTTGGACTGCAAGGAGATCCAACCAGTCCATCCTAAAGGAGATCAGTCCTGGGTGTTCATTGGAAAGACTGATGTTGAAGCTGAATCTCCAATACTTTGGCCACCTGGTGTGAAGAGCTGACTCATTTGAAAAGACCCTGATGCTGGGAAAGATTGAGGGCAGGAGGAGAAAGGAACAACAGAGGATGAGATTGTTGGATGACATCACCGACTCAATGGACATGGGTTTGGGTGGACTCCAGGAGTTGGGATGGACAGGGAGGCCTGGAGTGCTGCGGTTCATGGGGTCACAAAGAGTCAGACATGACTGAGTGACTGAACTGAACTGAGTAAGTGAAAGTGTCCAGTATTTGTCTTTCTCTATCAAACTTATCTAATTAAGCATAATACCCTTCAGGATTATCCACGTTCTGAAAGTGATAAATTTTCATTCTTTTTTATGGCTGAGTAAAATTCCACTGTGTAAATGATGTTAGCTGTTGGTTTGTCATAAATAGCCTTTCAGACAGCCAGTTCAGTTGCTCAGTCGTGTCCGCCTCTTTGCGACTCCATGAATTGCAACACGCCAGGCCTCCCTGTCCATCACCAGCTCCCGGAGTTCACTCAAACTCATGTCCATCGAGTCAGTGATTTCATCCAGCCATCTCATCCTCTGTCGTCCCCTTTTCCTTCTGCCCCCAATCCCTCCCAGCATCAGAGTCGTTTCCAATGAGTCAACTCTTCTCATGAGGTGGCCAAAGTACTGGAGTTTCAGCTTTAGCATCATTCCTTCCAAAGAAATCCCAGGGCTGATCTCCTTTAGAACAAACTGGCTGGATCTCCTTGCAGTCCAGGGGAATCTCAGGAGTCCTCTCCAACACCACAGTTCAAAAGCATCACTTCTTCGGTGCTCAGCTTTCTTCACAGTCCAACTCACACATCCATACATGACCACAGGAAAAACCATAGCCTTGACCAGACAGACCTTTGTTGGCAAAATAATTTCTCTGCTTTTGAATATGCTATCTAGGTTGGTCATAACTTTTCTTCCAAGAAGTAAGCGTCTTTTAATTTCCTGGCTGCAGTCACCATCTGCAGTGATTTTGGAGCCCCCCCCCAAAATAAATTCTGACACTGTTTCCCCATCTATTTCCCATGAAGTGATGGTACCAGATGCCATGATCTCTGTTTTCTGAATGTTGAGCTTTAAGCCAACTTTTTCACTCTCCTCTTTCACTTTCATCAAGAGGCTTTTGAGTTCCTCTTCACTTTCTGCCATAAGGGTGGTGTCATCTGCATATCTGAGGTTATTGATATTTCTCCCGGCAATCTAGATTCCAGCTTGTGCTTCTTCCAGCCCAGCATTTCTCATGATGTACTCTGCATAGAAGTTAAATAAGCAGGGTGACAGTATACAGCCTTGATGTACTCCTTTTCCTATTTGGAACCTTTACTATCTTGAAATATGTTCCCTTTATACCAAGTCTGTAAAGAGTGTTTTTTTTTTTTTTTTTTTTTTTTATCATGAATAGATATTGAATTTTGTCAAATGCTTTCTCTGCATCGGGGAAGATGATTACGTGATTTCAACCCTTTGTTTTGTTAATGTGGTATATCACTTTGATTGATTTGTAGGTGTTGAATCATCCTTGCATCCCTAAAATTAACCCCACTAGATCATGGTATATGATCATTTTTATGTATTGTTGAATTTAGCTAATATTTCGTTCAGGACTTCTTTGTTTATCAGGGATATTGATCTGTAGTTTTCTTTTTTAGTTTCTTGGTTTGGCATCAAAGTAGTGATGGTCTCACAGAATTAGTTTGGAGGTGTTCCCTCCTCTTCAGAGTTTTGGAATAGTTTGAGAAGGATAGGTATTAACTATTTTTTTCTGGCTGTGATGTGCAGCTTGTGGGTTCTTAGTTCCCCTGACCAGGAATTGAATCTGATCATCAGCTGTGAAAGCACAAAGTCCTAATCACTGAATCACCAGGGAATTCTCAACTATTTTTTAAATGTTTGGTAAAATTCTCCTGTGAAGCCATCCAGTCCTGAATGGTTGTTTGTAGGCAGATTTTTTTTTATTACTACTTATTCAGTTTCAATACTAGTATTACTGCAAGGAGATCCAACCAGTCCATTCTGAAGGAGATCAGCCCTGGGATTTCTTTGGAGGGAATGATGCTGAAGCTGAAACTCCAGTACTTTGGCCACCTCATGCAAAGAGTTGACTCATTGGAAAAGACTCTGATGCTGGGAGGGATTGTGGGCAGGAGGAGAAGGGGACAACAGAGGATGAGATGGCTGGATGGCATCACTGACTTGATGGATGTAAGTCTGAGTGAACTCCAGGAGTTGGTGATGGACAGGGAGACCTGGCGTGCTGCGATTCATGGGGTCACGAAGAGTCGGACACGACTGAGCGACTGAACTGAACTGAACTGAACTGAATTTATCTGTTCTGATTATCTATTTCTTCTTGATTTAGTCCTGGAAGATTGTATGTTTCTAGGAATGTATCTATTTCTTCTAGGTTGTCCAGTTCATTCGCAAATAACTGTTGGTAGTATTCTCTGATGATTCTTTGTATTTCTGTGATATTGGTTGTAACTTCTCAATGATTTCTAATTTTATATGCTCCACTCTTAATTTCCATAAAGACTCTGGCTAAAATTTTATCAATTTTCTTTTCCTTATCAAAAAACCCAATTCTTGGTTTTGTTGGTCTTTTCTATCATTCTTTTTTTTAAAAACTTAAATTTATTTATTTTAGAGGCTAATTACTTTACAATATTGTATTGGTTCTGCTTTTAGTCTCTGTTTTACTTATTTCCACTGTGATTTTTATTAATTCCATCTTTATGCAGACTATGGGCTTTGTTTGGTTTTTATAATTCCTTTATATGGCACCATTGTTCAATATTCCATGATTCACACTAATTCCATGATTCACACTAATCAGTGACTTTCAAAATAAATATTAATACAGTTAATAATTACAGTGTCAGCTTATTAAACTGGAGTCAGAAAAGTTTGGTTCTATAACCTTTAGAATTTAAATGAACCCATGTCTCGGGGAACATTTTAACCAGGACAAACCAAAGTACTACTTCCTGTCTAACTCACATGGTTCTAACTCTAATAGAACCAGATCAGCTTCTTTTGAATAAAAAAGCTATCACTCTCTTGAAGTAACCATTTTATTCCATGAATAAGGGGTGTCCTGCTTGGTACCTCCTTCCTTCTATGTGCACTTCCTCTTCCAGATGTGGGAAGTTTTCTGCCATTGTTAATTTCAATTAGCTTTCTGGTCCTTTCTCTTTCTCTCCGCTCTGTCTATGACTCCTATACTGCATGTATTGATCTACTTGATAGTGTTCTATAAGTTCCTTAAATTTCTTTTCTTTTTTCTCTCAACTGAATAATTTCCAATGACTTATCTTCAAGTTTTCTGATCTTTTGTTCTGCTTGATCTAGTCTATTGTTACATTCTCTAATGATTTTTTTAAATACAAAAAGTAATCTTCAGCTCTGACTTCTGTTTTACGCCTTTGAATTTTCTGCCCTGTTGTTGAAATTCCTACTTCATTTCTTTACTGTTCTCCAGACCACAGTGAACAACTTTATGACTTATTTTGAATGATGTTTTAGGTCAATCATACATCTCTTTTTTCTAAATTTTCCTTGACTCTCTGCATTGCAGTTTGCACATTAGACAATAGCCAGTTTCAGTCTTCACTGACTAGTCACATGGAGGAGAAAAACTTCACCAATCAGCTCAGCCAGAGATTCTGGAGGTCTCTCAAACCTGTGTGCTAGCCCAGCCTGCTTCTTATGTCCTAGAAACTCCTAGGTATCTACAGCTTGCTGAGTCCTTTCAGTGCTCCAAGACAGGTAACACAGAGGTCAGTTCCTCATGAAACTCCCCACAGCTGTGAGAGGTTGGAATGTCAGATGTGCATGCCAACTCCTTTGCTCCTCAAGGAGAAGCTGAGAGCTGGGAGGGGGATACCTGCCCAATTATAGGGCACATTGTTGGGCTTGGTAGTTGTGATGAGAGAGGATCTGCTTCTCTTTCTGGCTTTGATGTGGCTAGGTTCACATTCACTAAGGGTACAGAAGTCTTTCAACTAGTTTCAACTAGTTGGTGTTACTCTTCCAGATGTGAATTTTGACAGATTGTGTGTGAAATTAACCTATGTCATTGAACTTCTCAAACTGGTGGGCATACAGCTTCATAATAATCCCTTATGATCCTTTTAGTGCTCTGGGACTTAAAGTTATGGTCCCTCTTTTAGCAATGATATTAATAATGTGTCTTCTCTCGGAGTGGGGAATAGGTTACATATGGGTTTATCAATTCTATTCAACTTTTCAGAGAATTAACTTTGGTCTCATTGATTTTTATCCTGATTCCTTGTTTGCAATTTCACTGATTTCTGCTCTAATTTTCATTTGTAGTTTTCTGTGGCTTACTTTGGATTTAATTCCTTAGTATCACTGATCTCAATATTTTCCTACTGAGGCACTCCTGGACACAATCTCTTTCAGTTGCAAATCCAAACCTCAAGTAACTCTAGGTGACATGCAGCTAAGAGAACTTTCCTGCTTAATCTCTGTAGTCCTCTGTGCTGATCACTATGAGACCAACATGACTTCTTTGAATTACTTTCCTTCCTTTCTCACGTGTATTAGGCACACCATAAGGAAACTCTGAGAACTGGCTCATCAAATTATGCTTTTAATTAGGAACATGCATAGAATAATAACTCTCCATTGCCATACACTAATCATCTTGTTCTATTTTGTATTGACTGCATAGTGCTACTCGGTAATAGATAAAGCATTAGCATATGTGACGGCCAATACAAATGTTATATAGATAAAGCATTAGCATATGTGACGGCCAATACAAATGTTATATAGATAAAGCATTAGCATATGTGACGGCCAATACAAATGTTACAGGACATGGAGAATAGCGGATACATTTCTGCAGTGAAACTGCACCATAACAAGAAGAGAGATTGAGAAGGCATTCCTAGGCAGAAGAATGAAGAGGAAAGGAGGTGACCAATGCCTCAGATGAGAAGGAGTTGAAGACAACATCATAGGAGACAAGTCCTTACAGAGGAATGAAGCAGAGCTTGTAAGGAGGTGGCACAGAAGCGAACCCATTGGCAATTGGGGTGGTGTCGATGTCCTTTGGGTCAACCACAGATTTCAAAGTAAATTTTTGTAAAATCGCTGTCAGGAATAAAAACACCTCCATGCGGGCCAGGCTCTCTCCTGCACAAATCCGTTTTCCTGAAAATAACAAACACAGAGAGTACATACTCCTTGAACACTGTGTTTCTGGTTGTTAGAAAGAGTTGGCATGCACATCTGGTATTACAACCTCTCACAGCTGTGGGGGAGTTTCATGAGGAACTGGCCAATGTGTTACTTATCAGTGGTTAGAAAGTAACAATTGATGAATGGTTGAATGGATAAATGTAAGCCACAACAGTTAGATAGGCAGACATAGAATGGATACACATGCTGTCCACATAATTTCATATCTTAATGGCTACCCTGGCATTGGAGAAGGAAATGGCAACCCACTCCAGTGTTCTTGCCTGGAGAATCCCGGGGACAGGGGAGCCTGGTGGGCTGCCATCTATGGGGTCGCACAGAGTCGGACTCGACTGATGTGACTTAGCAGAGCAGAATGGCTACCCTTATTTACACAAATTTTTAATGAGCTTTGGCACTATGCCAAGTACTTCATTAACAATTCTCATGCAATTTGATATTTCATGTTTTCATCAACCTTTTTCTTCTCCTGGAAACACACAGTATAGTTGTAGTTTATGTTCTTAGTCTGATGTCCCTATCATCTTTATTTCTACTCCTCACAGCCTCTGTTCTCTGCTCTAACTACATCTTCATCATTCTTCAACACATCTTGAAGTTTCAAGTTTTACAACACATGGTTCCTTATGGATAAGGTGCACTTCTCTTATATTTTCAGCACCTAGCTCAAATTTTATTTCTGAATTTGAAAGAATTGGGTCATCTTTTCAAAGCTTTGGTAACTTAGAGCAATAAAGAGCATATATTATGAGAAGGGAAAGTGTGTGGGCATTGCAATTCCTACACCTGAGTATAGGAAAAGAGCAGTCCAACCAGCCCCTGAGTGGGAATTTTATAAGAAGTTCCAACTGATCCCCCCCACCCCCGCCCCCAAAGCATCTTGTCCTTTGAAGTAACGAAGGAAAAAATTTTGTTACCTGCTGAGAAAGGCATGAAGTGGTCACTCTTTTTAAAGTTACCACTGTCATCCAGGAAGTGGCCAGGGTCAAACATTTCTGGGTTAGGAAATACTTTGTCATCATACAGCACAGAAGTCAGTGATACTAATACACCTGTGCCCTGGGAAGAAAAGATGAAGATAAACTGAATTATAAAGAAGTCATGGAACTGGAAGAAATGTTATAAATTATTCATTCCAATATTATGACCTACAGGTGAGGAATTCTAGGTCCAAAGAAAGACAATGGCATTTTGAGCCAGACAAAGAAGTAATAAATAAGGAATAAGCTTAAGGCAAGTGACAGTGGTATTTGAAGTGGTGAGTTCATGGATCCTAGTGTGTTAGACCTTCTGAATCCATTCTGCTTATCATACTGGTGTCTGTCCCCATCAGCTGCCTTATTTCACTACTTTAGTTTTCACTCATCTAATATGTGGATTATGGTTTAAAACGGGGAGACTCTTAGAGTTTGGGATGTCTGGATTATAAGTTCATAAGGCTTTTATAAACAGATTTCTCATCTAATTAATAATAAATTCTGTGATAATAACAATAAGTATAATAACAACTGCTAGTATTTATCATTGCCATGCAGATTGTTTGTATTAAAGTATATGGCAGGGTTCATTAGAGATGGATGCTAGCTTAAAAACATATAGAAAGGGCGGGGGGGCGGTCCTAAGATGGCAGAGGAATAGGACGGGGAGACCACTTTCTCCCCCACAAATTCATCGAAAGAACACTTGAGCCCTGAGCAGATTCCACAGAACAACTTCTGAATGCTGGCAGAGGATATCAGGCACCCAGAAAAGCAGCCCATTGTCTTTGAAAGGAGGTAGGACAAAATATAAAAGGTAAAAAGAGAGACAAAAGATGTAGGGACTGAGATCCATCCTGGGAAGGGAGTCTTAAAAAAAGAGAAGTTTCCAAACACCAGGAAACACTCTCTCCAGGCGGGTCTGTGGCGAGCCTTGGAATCTCAGAGGGCAAAATAATCAGGAGGAAAAATAAATAAATAATTAAAACTCACAGATTACCTGCATAACAGCAACTTCCAGCTGTGCAACAGCCCAGAGGCTCGCATCCCCCACTAGCAAGCGGGGGAGGAACAGGGAGGAGCAGGCTGCACTGCTTAAGATAAGGACCTGGCCTGAATCCCCTGAGGGCAATCTGAGGAAACTAGCTTGAGATAGCAACCCAGACTGTGGAATAGCTATCCTGTGATCCTGGGAAAAGCCCTAACCACCGCCAGGCATGCTTACAGAACAAAGGACTGAGCAGAGCTAGCTGGTTGTGGACCCAGTCTATCCCCTGTCAGAGACAGGCAGGTGAGGGCAGCCAGAGCTGGAAGGGGGCAATTGTGGCCCCAAGGAGGCATCCTACACCAAACTGCAAGCAGACTTCCTTGATAACCAAGACTTTCTGGGATTCTGGACGGTCGACATCCACTGGCAGGGTGGCAGCCAGAGATCAGCTTCCCAGAAGAGACACACAGCACACCTGAGAAAGTGCGCCTGTTGTACACCCAGAAAACCAAGTGGCTGGGACGGGGGAGGAGATAAGTCGCAACCTTCAACTGAGGGTGACTACGCGTGTCAAGGACCTGGCCACCTGAGTTGCTCGGACCTGGGATGGGTGCAAAATGCAGGCCCAACAAAGTCCGCCTTTGTGGAGTACCCAAGAACATGAACCTGAGCGGCTTAGACGTGGGACGTGCATGCAAACCAGGGCCCACATCAGACAGTTCCCAGCAGAGCAACATGGAGTCTGAGCAGTGTAGACTGGGAAAGCACACACGCTGTGATTCACTGTGGCTGAATCACTGTGAACACACACCAGTGATATTTGTTTGCAGTGTTCCTCCCTCCCCAAAGCACGACTGAACAAGTGAGCCTAAAAAAAAGTGACCACCACCGCGCCCCTTGTGTCAGGGCAGAAATTAGACACTGAAGAGATCAGTAAACAGAGGAAGCTAAAATAAACAGAGGGAACTGCTTTGGTTCAGGTGCAATAGATTAAAACTGTAGTTAGCACCGATTACATAGGAAGGGGCCTATAGACTGCAAGAAGTACAAGCCAGACCGAGGAACTATCTGAAAATGAACTAACCCCACACTGTCCGCAATGGCTCCAGAGAAATTCTTAGATATATTTTTACTAGTATTATTTTTTTAATTAAAAATTTTTTATTTTATTTTATTTTTTTGGTTATTTTTAAGTCCCCATTACTCCTTTAATTTTCATTTTTATAACCTACTATTACCTTGCAAAAATAAAAAAGAAAGACTCTATTTTTAAAGCAAACTTCATATATATATATTTTATAATTTCTGTGACTTTGTGTTTTTTTGTTTGTTTTTTGTTTTTGGGGGGTTTTTGTTTTTGTTTTTTAATATTGTATTTTTGAGAATCTAACCTTTATTCAAGATTTTTAATCTTTGCTTATTGATATTTGTTATCAACTTTGTACCTTTAAGAACCCAATCTACAGGACCCATTTTTACTTGGGAGTGAGATCACTGGCCTGATTGCTCTCTCCCCCTTTTTACTCTCCTTTTTCTCCAACAGGTCGCCTCTATTTCACCCCTTCCCCTTTTCTTCTCTACCCAAATCAGTGAATCTCTTTGTGTGTTCTGGGCTGTGGAGAACACTCAGGGAACTGATTACTGGCTGGATCTGTTGCTCTCCTTTTGATTCCCCCTTTTATCCTCCTAGTCACCTCTGTCTCCTTCCTCCCTCTTCTCTTCTATGTGCAACTCCATGAACATCTCTGGGGGATCCAGACTGTGGAGAGCACATAGGGAAGTGATTACTGGCTAGCTTGCTCTCTTCCCTTTTGATTCCCCCTCTTCTCCTCCTGGTCACGTCTATCTCCCTCCTCCCTCTTCTCTTGTCCACGTAACTCTGTGTACCTCTCCAGGTGCCCATCACTGTGGAGAAACTTTTCATCATTTACATCAATGGTTTATCACTGGTGCTGTATAGAAGGTGAAGTCTTGAGGCTACTGTAAGAATAAGACTGAAAACCAGAGGCAGGAGGCTTAAGGCCAAATCCTGAGAACACCAGAGAACTCCTGAACCCAGGGAACATTAATCGATAGGAGCTCATCAAATGCTTCCATACCTACACTGAAACCAAGCACCACCCAAGGGCCAACAAGCTCCAGAGCAAGACATAACACTCAAATTCTCCAGAAACATAGGAACATAACTCTGAGCCGCAATATACAGGCTGACCAAAGTCACACCAAGCCCATTGACATCTCAAAATTTTACTGAACACTTCATTGCACTCCAGAAAGAAAAAATCCAGCTCCACCCACCAGTACACTGACACAAGCTTCCTTAACCAGAAACCTTGACAAGCCACCCATCCAACCCCACCAACAGTGAGGAACTTCCACAATAAACAGGAACCACCAAACGGCAGAATACAGAAACACCACCCCCAAATGCAGCAATATAAACAAGATGAAAAGGCAGAAAAATACCCAGCAGGTAAAGGAACAGGATAAATGCCCAGCAAACCAAACAAAAGAGAAAGAGATAGGGAATCTACCTGATAAAGAATTCCAAATAATGATAGTGAAAATGATCCAAAATCTTGAAAAAAAATTGGAGATATAGATAAATAGACTGGAGACAAGGATCAAGAAGATGCAAGAAAGGTTTAACAAGGACCTAGAAGAAATAAAAAAGAGTTAATATATACTGAATAATGCAATAAATGAGATAAAAAACACTCTGGAGGGAAACAAAAGTAGAATAAGGGAGGCAGAAGATAGGATAAGTGAGGTAGTAGATAGAATGGTAGAAATAAATGAAACATAGAGGAAAAAAGAATTAAAAGAAATGAGGACAATCTCAGAGACCTCTGGGACAATGTTAAACACCCCAACATTCAAATCATAGGAGTCCCAGAAGAAGAAGACAAAAAGAAAGACCATGAGAAAATACTTGAAAAGATAATAGTTGAAAACTTTCCAAAAATAGGGGAAGGAAATAATCACCCAAGTCCAGGAAACCCAGAGATTGAAAACTTCCCAAAAATGGGGGAAGGAAATAATCACCCAAGTCCAGGAAACCCAGAGATTCCCAAACAGGATAAACCCAAGATGAAACAACCCAAGACACATATTAATCAAATTAACAAAGATAAAACACGAAGAACAAATATTAAAAGCAGCAAGGGAAAAAAACAAATAACACACAAGAGGATTCCCATAAGGATAACAGCTGATCTTTCAATAAAAACACTTCAGGCCAGAAGGGAATGGCAGGGCATACTTAAAGTGATGAAAGAAAATAACCTACAGCCCAGATTTCTGTACCCAGCAAGGATCTCATTCAAATATGAAGCAGAAATCAAAAGCTTTACAGACAAGCAAAAGCTGAGAGAATTCAGCACCACCAAACCAGCTCTCCAACAAATGCTAAAGGATCTTCTCTAGACAGGAAACACAGACAGGGTGTATAAACTCGAACCCAAAACAATAAAGTAAATGGCAATGGGATCATACTTATCAAGAATTACCTTAAATGTAAGTGGGTTGAATGCCCCAACCAAAAGACAAAGACTGGCTGAATGGATACAAAAACAGGACCCCTATATATGTTGTCTACAAGAGACAAACCTAGAAACAAGGGACACATACAGACTGAAAGTGAAGGGCTGGAAAAAGATATTCCACACAAATAGAGAACAAAGGAAAGCAGGAGTAGCAATACTCATATCAGATAAAATAGACTAAAACAAAGGATGTGAAAAGAGACAAAGAAGGACACTACATAATGATCAAAGAAGATATAGCCATGATAAATATATATGCACCCAACATAGGAGCACCACAATATGTAAGACAAATGCTAACAAGTATGAAAGGGAGAATTAACAATAATACAATAACAGTGGGAGACTTTAATACCCCACTCACACCTATGGATAGATCAACTAAACAAAATTAACAAGGAAACACAAACTTTAAATGACAAAATAGACCAGTTAGACCTAATTGATATGTATAGGACATTTTACCCCAAAACAATGAATTTCACCTTTTTCTCAAGCACACACGGAAGCTTCTCCAGGATAGATCACATCCTGGGCCATAAATCTAGCCTTGGTAAATTCAAAAAAATTGAAATCATTCCAAGCACCTTTTCTGGCCACAATGCAGTAAGATTAGATCTTAATTACAGGAGAAAAACTATTAAAAATCAAAACATACGGAGGCTGAAAAACATGCTGCTGAATAACCAAAAAAATCACAGAATAAATTAAAAAAGAAATCAAAATATGCATAGAAATGAATGAAAATGAAAACACAACAACTCCAAACGTATGGGACAGTGTAAAAGCAGTGCTAAGGGGAAGGTTCATAGCAATACAGGCATACCTCAAGAAACAAGAAAAAAGTCAAATAAATAACCTAACTCTACACCTAAAGCAACTTGAAAATGAAGAAATTATGAACCCCAGCGTTAGTAGAAGGAAAGAAATCTTAAAAATTAGGGGAGAAATAAATGCAAAAGAAACAAAAGAGACTATAGCTAAAATCAACAAAACCAAAAGATGGTTCTTTGAGAAGATAAATAAAATTGACAAACCATTAACCAGACTCATCAAGAAAGGGAGAAAAATCATCATCAAAGGGAGAAAAATCAAATCAACAAAATTAGAAATGAAAATGGAAAGATCATAACAGACAACACAGAAATACAAACGATCATAAGAGACTATTATCATCTCACAAGCTAGTAAAGTAATGCTCAAAATTCTCCAAGCCAGGCTTCAGCAATATGTGAACCGTGAACTTCCTGATGTTCAAGCTGGATTTGGAAAAGGCAGAGGAACCAGAGATCAAATTGCCAACATCCGCTGGATCATCGAAAAAGCAAGAGAGTTCCAGAAAAACATCAATTTCTGCTTTATTGACTATGTCAAAGCCTTTGACTCTGTGGATCACAATAAACGGTGGAAAATTCTGAAAGAGATGGGAATACCAGACCACCTGATCTGCCTCTTGAGAAATTTGTATGCAGGTCAGGAAGCAACAGTTAGGACTGGACATGGAACAACAGACTGGTTCCAAATAGGAAAAGGAGTTCATCAAGGCTGTATATTGTCACCCTGCTTATTTAACGTCTATGCAGAGTACATCAAGAGAAACACTGGACTGGAAGAAACACAAGCTGGACTCAATATTGCCGGGAGAAATATCAATAACCTCAGATATGCAGATGACACCACCCTTATGGCAGAAAGTGAATAAGAACTAAAAAGCCTCTTGATGAAAGTGAAAGTGGAGAGTGAAAAAGTTGGCTTAAAGCTCGACATTCAGAAAACAAAGATCACGGCATCCGGTCCCACCACTTCATGGGAAATAGATGGGGAAACAGTGGAAACAGTGTCAGACTTTATTTTGGGGGGCTCCAAAATCACTACAGATGGTGACTGCAGCCATGAAATTAAAAGGCACTTACTCCTTGGAAGGAAAGTTATGACCAACCTAGATAGCATATTCAAAAGCAGAGACATTACTTTGCCAACAAAGGTTCATCTAGTCAAGGCTATGGTTTTTCCAGTGGTCATGTATGGATGTGAGAGTTGGACTTTGAAGAAGGCTGAGCATCAAAGAATTGATGCTTTTGGACTGTGGTGTTGGAGAAGACTCTTGAGAGTCCCTTGGACTGCAAGGAGATCCAACCAGTCCATTCTGAAGAAGATCAGCCCTGGGATTTCTTTGGAAGGAATGATGCTAAAGCTGAAACTCCAATACTTTGGCCACCTCATGCGAAGAGTTGACTCATTGGAAAAGACTCTGATGCTGGGACGGACTGGGGGCAGGAGGAGAAGGGGACGACAGAGAATGAGATGGCTGGATGGCATCACTGACTCGATGGACGTGAGTCTGAGTGAACTCTGGGAGTTGGTGATGGACAGGGAGGCCTGACGTGCTGCGATTCATGGGGTTGCAAAGAGTCGGACACGACTGAGCGACTGATCTGATCTGATATGTAAATAAAGTGGACAACTTGGAAAATATGGACAAATTCTTAGAGAATTACAACTTTCCAAAATTAAACCAGGAAGAAATAGAAAATCTTAACAGACCCATCACAAGCACGGAAATTGAAACTGTAATCAGAAATCTTCCAACAAACAAAAGCCCAGAACAGACGGCTTCACAGCTGAATTCTACCAAAAATTTAGAGAAGAACTAACACCTATCCTACTCAAACTCTTCCAGAAAATTCCAGAAGTTGTGTCTGACTCTTTGCGGCCCCGTGGACTATAGTCTACCAGGCTCCACCCTCCATGGGATTCTCCAGGCAAGAGTACTGGAGTGGGTTGCCATTTCCTTCTCCACCAGAAAATCGCAGAGGAAGGTAAGCTTCCAAACTCATTCTATGAGGCCACCATCACCCTAATACCAAAACCTGACAAAGATGTCACAAAAAAAAGAAAACTACAGGCCAATATCACTGACGAACATAGAAGCAAAAATCCTTAACAAAATTCTAGCAAACAGAATCCAATAACACATTAAAAAGATCATACATCATGACCAAGTGGGCTTTATCACAGGGATGCAAGGATTATACAATATCTGCAAATAAATCAATGTAATACACCACATTAACAAATTGAAAGATAAAAACCATATGATTATCTCAATAGATGCAGAGAAAACCTTTGACAAAATTCAACATCCGTTTACGACAAAAACCCTGCAGAAATCAGGTATAGAAGGAACATACCTCAACATAATAAAAGCTATATATGACAAACCCACAGCAAACATTATCCTCAATGGTGAAAAATTTGAAAGCATTTCCCTTAAAGTCAGGAACAAGACGAGGGTGCCCACTGTCACCACGACTATTCAACATAGTTTTGGAAGTTCTGACCACAGCCATCAGAGCAGAAAATGAAAAGGAATCCAGATTGGAAAAGAAGAAGTAAAACTCTGACTGTATATAGATGACATGATCCTCTACATAGAAAACCCTAAAGACTCCACCAAAAAATTACTAGAGCTAATCAATGAATATAGTAAAGTTGCAGGATATAAAATTAACACACAGCCATCCCTTGCATTCATATACACTAACAACGAGAAAACAGAAAGAGAAATTAGGTTTAATTAGGTCCCATTAGTTTATTTTTGCTTTTATTTCCAATATTCTGGGAGGTGGGTCATAGAGGATCCTGCTGTGATGTATGTCGGAGAGTGTTTTGCCTATGTTCTCCTCTAGGAGTTTTATAGTTTCTGGTCTTACAGTTAGATCTTTAATCCATTTTGAGTTTATTTTTGTGTAAGGTATTAGAAAGTGTTCTAGTTTCATTCTTTTACAAGTGGTTGACCAGTTTTCCCAGCACCACTTGTTAAAGAGATTGTCTTTAATCCATTGTATATTCTTGCCTCCTTTGTCAAAGATAAGGTGTCCATAGGTGCGTGGATTTATCTCTGGGCTTTCTATTTTGTTCCATTGATCAATATTTCTGTCCTAATTAAACTTAAAAGCTTCTGCACAACAAAGGAAACTATTAGCAAGGTGAAAAGGCAGCCTTCAGAATGGGAGAAAATAATAGCAAATGAAGCAACGGACAAACAACTAATCTCAAAAATATACAAGCAACTCCTACAGCTCAACTCCAGAAAAATAAATGACCCAATCAAAAAATGGGCCAAAGAATTAAATAGACATTTCTCCAAAGAAGACATACAGATGGCTAACAAACACATGAAAAGATGCTCAACATCACTCATTATCAGAGAAATGCAAATCAAAACCACTATGAGGTACCATTTCACGCCAGTCAGAATGGCTGCGATCCAAAAGTCTACAAGCAATAAATGCTGGAGAGGGTGTGGAGAAAAGGGAACCCTCTTACACTGTTGGTGGGAATGCAAACTAGTACAGCCACTATGGAGAACAGTGTGGAGATTCCTTAAAAAAACTGGAAATAGAACTGCCTTATGATCCAGCAATCCCACTGCTGGGCATACACACTGAGGAAACCAGAAGGGAAAGAGACACGTGTACCCCAATGTTCATCACAGCACTGTTTATAATAGCCAGGACATGGAAGCAACCTAGATGCCCATCAGCAGATGAATGGATAAGAAAGCTGTGGTACATATACACAATGGAGTATTACTCAGCCATTAAAAAGAATACATTTGAATCAGTTCTAATGAGATGGATGAAACTGGAACCTATTATACAGAGTGAAGTAAGCCAGAAAGAAAAACACCAATACAGTATACTAACGCATATATATGGAATTTAGAAAGATGGTAACAATAACCCTGTGTACGAGACTGCAAAAGAGACACCGATGTATAGATCAGTCTTATGGACTCTGTGGGAGAGGGAGAGGGTGGGGAGATTTGGGAGAATAGCATTGAAACATGTATAATATCATGTATGAAACGAGTCGCCGGTCCAGGTTCGATGCACGGTACTGGATGCTTGGGGCTGGTGCACTGGGACGACCCAGAGGGAGGGTAGGGGAGGGAGGAGGGAGGAGGGGTCAGGATGGGGAACGCGGGTATACCTGTGGCAGATTCATTTCGATATTTGGCAAAACTAATACAATATTGTAAAGTTTAAAAATAAAATAAAATTAAAAAAAAAAAGAAAAGAAAGAGAAATTAAGGAAACAATTCCATTCACCTTTGCAACGAAAAGAATAAAATACTTAGAAATATATTGACCTAGAGAAACAAAAGAACTATATATAGAAAACTATAAAACACTGGTGAAGGAAATCAAAGAGAACACAAATAAATGGAAAAATATACTGTGTTCATGGATTGGAAGTATCAATATAGTGAAAATGAGTACATTACCCAAAGCAATCTATAGATTCAGTGCAATCCCTATCAAGCTACCAATGGTATTTTTCAGAGGGCTAGAACAAATAATTTCACAATTTGTATGCAAATACAAAAAACCTCGAATAGCCAAAGCAATCTTGAGAAAGAAGAATGGAACTGGAGGAATCAACCTACCTGACTTCAGGCTCTACTACAAAGCCACAGTCATCAAGACAGTATGGTACTGGCACAAAGACAGAAATATAGATCAATGGAACAAAATAGAAAGCCCAGAGATAAATCCACACACCTGTGGACACCTTATCTTTGGCAAAGGAGCCAAGAATATACAATGGAGAAAAGACAGTCTCTTTAACAAGTGGTGCTGGGAAAACTGGTCAACCACTTGTAAAAGAATGAAACTAGAACACTTTCTAACACCATACACTAAAATAAACTCAAAATGGATTAAAGAGCTAAACATAAGACCAGAAACTGTTAAACTCCTAGAAGAAAACATAGGCAAAACACTCTCCGATATAAACCACAGCAGGATCCTCTATGACTCACCTCCTAGAATATTGGAAATAAAAGCAAAAATAAACAAATGGGACCTAATTAAAATTAAAAGCTTCTGCACAACAAAGGAAACTATAAGCAAGGTGAAAAGACAGCCTTCAGAATGGGAGAAAATAATAGCAAATGAAGCAACTGACAAAGAATTAATCTCAGAAATATACAAGCAACTCCTGCAGCTCAATTCCAGAAAAATAAACAACCCAATCAAAAAATGGGCCAAAGAACTAAACACATTTCTCCAAAGAAGACATACAGATGGCTAACAAACACATGAAAAGATGCTCAACATCACTCATTATCAGAGAAATGCAAATCGAAACCACAATGAGGTACCATTTCATGCCTGTCAGAATGGCTGCTATCCAAAAGTCTACAAGCAATAAATGCTGGAGAAGGTGTGGAGAAAAGGGAACCCTCTTATACTGTTGGTGGGAATACAAACTAGTACAGCCTCTATGGAGAACAGTGTGGATATTCCTTAAAAAACTGTAAATAGAGCTGTCTTATGACCCAGCAATCCCACTGCTGGGCATACACACTGAGGAAACCAGAGTCAAAAGAGACACATGTACCCCAATGTCCATCGCAGGACTGTTTATAATAGCCAGGACATGGAAGCAAGCTAGATATCCATCAACAGATGAATGGATAAGAAAGCTGTGGTATATACACACAATGGAATATCACTCAGCCATTAAAAAGAATACATTTGAATCAGTTCTAATGAGGTGGATGAAACTGGAGTCTATTGTACAGAGTGAAGTAAGCCAGAAAGAAAAACACCAATATAGTATACTAATGCATAATGTGGAATTTAGAAAGAAGGTAACAATAACCCTGTATGTGAGATAGCAAAAGAGACACAGATGTATTGAACAGTCTTTTGGACTCTGTGGGAGAGGGTGAGGGCAGGATGATATGGGAGAATGGCAATGAAACATGTAAAATATCATATGTGAAATGAATCGTCAGTCCAGGTTTGATGAATGCATGATACAAGGTGTTTGGGGCTGGTGCACTGGGATGACCCAGAGGGATGGGATGGGGAAGGAGGTGGGAGGGGGGGTTCAGGATGGGAAACACATGTACACTCATGGCAGATCCAAGTCAATGTATGGCAAAACCAATACAATATTGTAAAGTTAAATCAATAAATTAATTAATTAAAAAATAAAATTAAAAAAGAAACATACAGAAAGGATGAAAAAATAGAAAAATCATTTTATAACAATTCAGCTTAGGGTCACCGACTTAAGCAACATTTACCTATTAATGCTAAAAATGTAGGGTGAATGATAAGCATGAAATTTACCAAGTTCTAGTACTATGCCATAGATTTTTATTAATTAAGTGTAAAAAAAAGCCAGAATATAGGCCATGGAAAAACCTGACAGATACTATTTTATTATGTGAACAACAGTGCATAACTGATAACGAGATAAATGACATAATGTGGCCTCCCACCTTCCCAACGAATTTCAGTGGGAAACACAAAGCACCTATGTAGTTCTCTTGCCGAATCATAACTGGAATCTAATTTCTAGAGAACCAGCTTGAAGAATATTTTACATGAGTATTGGCCTGGACACTTCACAAAGTGAAATGTACTAAAAGAAAACAAAGAGGGCAAAGAGAACTCATAATGGAAGACTAAAAAGTGAAGATAGCCAGATTTCATGCTTGTTCTTTGGCTGGATATTGAATTAAAAAGGGAAAAAAAGACCATAAAGGATATTCCAGTAAAAGTGGGAAAATTTGAAATACAGGCTGGGGGGACCTCCCTGGTGGTCCAATGGTTAAGACTCATGCTTCCACCGCCTTAACATCTAAAGTTATTAATAATTTTAGTTTATATCAATGCCCACATTTTATTTAAAAGGGAGGTGTTATATCATTCCAAATATCCACTAGGAGAAGGATGAACTTTTTGTGGAAGAATATAAACATCGTCTGAAACTCAGCATTTTCTCATTTATAACAATTGATACTCGACAAAAAGTTATTAGGCACTTCAAAGGCACAGCTAGGTGACCACAAGTAGAAGAGGGGAAAACTTATAAAATATGTCCACCATAGGGAACATTTCTCATCTCACTTTATAAGGACAACATTATCTCAATATCAGAAATCTGACAAGAAAATTTTGAGGAAGAAATATAGACCAAAATTCTTTACTCTAAACAGCAAAGTTCTGAACAAAATGTAGCAAACCAAATTCAGCTGTGTGTATATTTATAGTATGTATATTTAGTGGGAAATTGGGGCCATACAATCATAGCAATAGTTGTAGAAATCAATATGAAAAAATTATATAGCAATTATAACCTATAAATCATAAAAAATAAAGAGGGTAAATTTTCCTAATCTAAGTTTTAAAATCTACCAAAATGTACATAAAACATGCTCAGTAGTGAGAGGTTAACCTCCACTCTCCCATAGATCAGAAATGAAACAAAGATGAAACACGGATATTAACCCAGATTACAGGGCAATGTATATAGAAATTGCAATTAATTTAGAGAAAGATTATTAGTAATGATTTTAAAATTATCAAGTTTCTTACCATTAAAATCATCAAATGATAAAAGCTGATTATATTCCCATATTCCAGATAAAAGAAATAGAAAAGACTAAAAAGTTTATAAAAGCAAGAATGATATTAAGCACCTAGGGGGGAAACAAAACAACAAAAGATTTGCAAGCCAATCAGTACACTGAAAAAATTTGAGAGAACTATAAACCCCCCAAAACTGGAAGTATATACCATATTTATTAACACAAAGATAAAATGAGTCATGATGTTAAACCTTTCTAAATAGATCAAATATAACACTGATAAAAATCCCAGCAGGGAGCTTTGATAAATTGACAAACCAGTACTAACATTGTTTGGAAAAGTAAACAGCTAAGATCAGGAAAACAATATTAACAAAGCAGAACAAATTTGGAAGACTTACACTGCTACCTGTCAAAATCTGTTATAAACTTTCTAGACTAACCTGGAAACAATACACAAACCATTGAATTGCTACACATATGATTTTTGTGCTTCTCTCATCTGTGTTCATTAAGGATTGCACCCATACTGAGAAAGTCATTTCCTAGGCAGGTTGATAAGGAGTCTAGGGGTCCCCAAGGAGAGAGGGGTCTGGAATTCTCAAGGAGGAAGAAAGGACAAACTTTTTTTTCCTTCTCTACATTCCTTAGGATTATATAACAATAATGTGTCCTGCCTGAGGACAATCTCTGGATTAAACCTTCTGGCTAATTCTGTTATCTTAAAATGTAAATTATGGGAGTAGACCTGGTCTTTACAAGGATTATATAACAATAATGTGTCCTGCCTGAGCACAGTCTCTGGATTAAACCTTCTGGCTAATTCTGTTATCTTAAAATGTAAATTATGGGAGTAGGTCTGGTGAGGTCTTTACAACCTCCAGACATTCTTTGGATTCATTGGCAAGTATATAACTTCATTGCTAACACTAGCAAGTGGGTACTCTTTCTGCCCCCTTCTGATGCCTATGTCAGAAGCTTTCTCTATCTCCTTTATACTTTAATAAAACTTTATTACACAAAAGCTCTGAGCGATCAAGCCTCGTCTCTGGCCCCAGATTGAGTTCTCCTCTGGGGGCCAAGAATCCCGGTGTCTTCGTGTGATTCAACAACAACCTTTCAATACCATGAAATGGGAATGTCAAGACCACTGAAGTCACTGTAAGAGAAACCAATCTAACCTTGGGGATGATATAGTTTCTGAGTTCAATGTCATGGGTCACCATATGGGGCAGACTGGAAGGGACCAGGTCAATGTATCTCTGGATCTCGTGGACCACAGCATCCGTGTAGGGCATGTGGCTTCTGTCCTGCATGCAGGGGCTCCGGTGTCTTCCAATCACATGGTCAATCTCTTCCTGGACCTTAGCTGATAAGAGATAGTATGACTAATGCAAAAAAGAAAAATGCATATCACATTTGCATACCAATTCAGGGATCAGTTCAGTTCGGTCGCTCAGTCATGTCCGACTCTTTGCGACCCCATGGACCTCAGTACACTAGACTTCCCTGTCCATTACCAACTCCCGGAGCTTGTTCAAACTCATGTCCATTGAGTTGGTGATGCCATCCAACCATCTCACCCTTTGTCATCTCCGTCTCCTCCCGCCTTCAAACTTTCCCAGCATCAGGGTCTTTTCCTTTTGTTTTGTTTTGTTTTTTTTTTTCCAGGTGCTGATTTTATTTTTATTTTTTAACTTGACAATATTGTATTGTTTTTGCCATATATCAACATGAATCCGCCACAGGTATACATGTGTTCCCCATCCTGAACCCTCCCCACTCCTCCCTCCCCGTACCATCCCTCAAGGTCTTTTCCAATGAGTCAACTCTTTGCATGAGGTGGCCAAAGTATTGGAGTTTCTGCTTCAGCATCAGTCCTTCCAATGAATATTTAGGACTGAGTTCAGGGATACACGAGGCATTATGAAGGTATTCCAACATCATTATAAACATCAGTTAGGACTCCCCTGGTGGTCCAGTGGAAAAGAATCTGCCTGCCAATGCAGGGAGCACATGTTTAATCTCTGGTCTGGGAAGATTCCATATACTGTGGGGCAACTGAGCCCGTGCCTTGCAATTACTGAGCCTATGTGTTGTAACTACTGAAGCCTGTGTGCCCTAGAGCCTGTGCTCCACAAGAGAAGCCACTACAATGATAAGCCTGAATGCAGCAAATAGAAAGTAGCCCACAGTTGCTAAAACTAGAGAAAGTCCACATGCAACAACAAAGACCCAGCAGAGCCAAAACTAAATGAATAAATAAACAAAAATTAAAAAAAAAAAAAATCAGTTAAATGCCCAGAACTACACCCAGACATAGAGAGAAAATGACTGTAATATAGATGTGTGCACGTTTCCTACAAACTAGGCTTAAGATACATCTATACATATCTCTATATTAACATATATGATAAAACAAATGATGAACTGTTTCAAAATATAAACCAAACATAACCTCAAGACATTATAGTCCTTGCTGAAAGAAAAATAGGAATCAGATGTTAATTTTTAACAAAATAATATAGAGGTAGAAATGTTAAATTATACATTTTGTGTATTTGTACAATTTGCAATGATACTCTTTTCATCTTCCAATTTCCATAAGCCACCACACTGAGTATTCTAGCAGTTTCTTCTGAAATTGATGCTATATTTCTAAATAATAATTCACTGTTTCTATTTTTAACATACCTATTTCTAGACAATATTGTCCTGTGGGAGATGAGAATTTATTAGTATAGCTCCATCTCCACTTCATACAGAACACACATAATTCCTGTTACTCCATTTCCCCCAATATATTTAGATCACAACTTTTGGCTGTTAGAATTTCATTTTATCATCATTCTGACTACATAAACAAAGTTTCCTGATCAGAAAACTATGATTATGTTTCATTTTTTATATTTTCTTGGACTTAAATATGTCTATTTCATCTTATAAATTTCTGCATCTTGATCTACAATTATTTCCAAATACTGAGATAAATATTCCAAACTCCAAATAATAATTTTCCTTTTATAAGGAAATCTCAGATCATCAATTACTTCTCTATTGTTTGGTCTCTCCCTTCATAGCTGCTTTATCTATCTAATCCATTTTGAAGCAGATATTTTCTATGCCTGATACCTAGCAATAGCCCTGACACTTTCATTCTCCTTCATGAGTTCTCAAGATTTCTGGAGCCATGATTTCCTATGACATGACTTCAGGCATTTGGATGAGAAAAGGGAAAGAGTAGGTAAAAATTTTGTCAAACACACTGGTCTGAAAACACCCTTTATAAAATCAATACCCAGTTTGATAGTTGCTCTTGAATTCTGATGCTGTTGTGAACTCTAATCCTTTATCTATGACCTGCTACATTTCTCTGAAAGTTTTTGCAATTTTCTCTTTTATCCTGGTGTTCTGAAATTTCATGACCCTCTGTCTTGAGGTGAATGTTTTTATTTCATTCACTCTGCTAGACATATCAAGAGAATTATCTATCTACATGGCAATAGTTAGAGGTCTTTTCTCCAGAGTGTTCATGCTCTGGAGTTTTTCTCTTGCTGCTGAATTTCAGGAAGCAGGGTGCAGAACGGAGCTGAGTCTGAATTCAAGATGTGGATTCTTCCCTAAACTTTCTTCCATGCCACACTATTTCCTCCTGTCTCTGCCCAGTGTCCTGGGTGTAGGGCCTCTTAGATACCACTTCTGTAGAGAGTAAACCTCTCTCATTCTATTGGGGGAACACAGTGATCTGATAAAGTGAAAGTGTTAGTGTCTCAGTTATGTCCAACTCTGTGATCCCATGGACTGGAGCCTTCCAGGTTCCTCTGTCCATGGAATTTTCCAGGGAAGAATACTGGAGTGGATTACCTTTCCCTTCTCCAGGGGATCTTTCCGACCCAGGGATTGAACCTGGGTCTCCTGCATTGCAGTCAGATTCTTTACCTTCTGAGCCACTAAGGAGTTGTCAAAGAGCTGTGGCTAGATGAGCTACTTTTATCAGCCTTTGTCTCCCCCTATTCTGTTTGACACCTGCTACTTCTAAATGCTGAAACTTACAGGATGGTAGGGATATAAATAACTTTTCCTAATTATGTATCTTCCTTTTCTGATATTTAGGACACAACTTAATTTTCTCTGTGCTGTGCTTAGTCACACAACTGTGTCCGACTCTCTGTGACCCCATGGACTGTAGCCCGCCGGGCTCCTCTGTCAATGGGGTTTCCAGGCAAGAACACTATAGTGGGTTGCCATGCCTTCCTCCAGGGGATCTTCCCAACCCAGGGATCAAACTCAGGCCTCCCGCATTGGAGATGGATTCTTTATCACCTGAGCTACCAGGGAAGTCCAAGGATACTGGACTAGGCAGACTATCCCTTCTCCAGGGGAACCTTCCTGACTTGGAAATCAAACCGGGGTCTCCTGCATTGCAGGTGGGTTCTTTACCAACTGAGCTACCAGGGCAGTATCTTCCTTTTCCGATATTTAGGACACAACTTCATCTTCTCTACTGACTTCATTATCACCCCTCAATATGTCCTCTGTGTTTTAGAAATTTGTTAAAGATCTATCTGTTGCTGTTTCCTGGCCTCTTCTTGTCCAACTTTAGAAGACTAATTCTCATTTGTAATAGTTCATAGTCATTGTAGAGACATCCTGACACATGACAGGACATTGTTTCTAAATTGCTATGAACAATCATAGCTCTTTAAACGTAAATGTCTTATACAATGTTCTTCGTAAAAGATAAAATTATAGACTGCCAAAGTTCTTATTTTGGCAAGCACTGTTTCTCTATAACCAGACTTCTGGACTAATAAAATACCTGTACAGGCACCTTAAACCTGAATAGTACAATTTCTTGTGAATCTAAATTTTTAGATCACTTCCAAGAAAGTAGATGTTATATCTGGCTACCTCACTAAATTTCTAGGATTTCCATTTAGGCTTCAGTAAGGAGAGTATCCTGGAGAAGGCAATGGCACCCCACTCCACTACTCTTGCCTGGAAAATCCCATGGACGGAGGAGCCTGGAAGGCTGCAGTCCATGGAGTCTCGAAGAGTCGGACACGACTGAGCGACTTCACTTTCACTTTTCACTTTCATGCATTGGAGAAGGAAATGGCAACCCACTCCAGTGTTCTTGCCTGGAGAATCCCAGGGACAGTGGAGCCTGGTGGGCTGCTGTCTATGGGGTTGCACAGAGTTGGATACAACTGAAGCGACTTAGCAGCAGCAAGGAGAGTATCCAGAGAAGGAAATGGCAACCCACTCCAGTATTCTTGCCTGGAGAATCCCAGGGACAGAGGAGCCTGGTGGACTGCCACATGGGGTCACACAGAGTTGGACACGACTGAAGCGACTTAGCAGCAGCAGCAAAGAGAGCTTCCATTTTCCCTGCCCTGGCTTTAGAACATTGCATTTTCAGAATGAGGTGGTAACAAATTGGCCTTTCCATAATAAAGACATTATGCAGCCCCAGGCCAATTCATGCTGGGAGTGCCAGCTACACATGACCTCCCATGAAATCCAGATGCTGCTTTATTGCTTTTGTTATTTTCCACAGTGTTTCACTCCTGTCTGTCATCCTCCTGTATTATGTAAAGATGTCCCAATACCATCCCTTCGTTAAATCTGAAAACATTAAGCTGCTCAAACAGAGATTTACATAATTCTCGAAGAGCAAGAAGATGGAAAACACTTCGAGTCTTTTTTCAATATCTCTTCTGCAGTCACCCTGCTCACCATGTACCATACCTGTGACCTCTGGGTGCTTCAGCAGCAGGAGGAGCCCATATCTCAGAGTGGTGCTCATTGTCTCTGTCCCAGCTCCAAACAAATCAAATACAGTGGTTGTCAAGTTTTCCAAAGTAAACTCCAATTGTTGATTTTGTTTTTCCTAGGAATGATTTGATAAAATTGTTTGACAAGCTAGTTTATCAGAATTGCCCTTAATCCAAAATAGCTCATGGTGTTTTAGAGTTAAGGCAACATACGAATTACTTGGCAATTACAGGAAAAAAAAAACCATTGTATAGAAAAACAAAATACTATAGATCAGTTGACTTAAATGTTATTTTCTCCTGCCTTATTCCTCATTTGCCTAAAAGTTCCATTCATCAGCCTCTTCTGCATTTAGGTAGTGGTTCAGATAGTAAAGAATCTTCCTGCAATGCAGGAAACTCAAGTTTGATTCCTGGGTAGGGAAGATCCCCTGGAGAAGGCAATAGCTTCTCCATCCCCCAGATATTGGAATGGCTACCCACTCCAGTATTCTTGCTTGGAGTATTCCATGGGCAGAGAGAAGCCTGGTGGGCTACAGTCCGTGATGTTGCAAAGAGGCAGACACAGCCGAGTGACTAATACATTCACTTTCAGGCTATGCAGCTTAATTTTTTGCCAGCAAGATATAAATAGAAACCTACTGGTACACTTCCTCTTTCTTACTCAAAACAAGTATTTGATAGATTGAAAGTGATTTCCGTAGAAATGGAAATCAAAAGAAAGCTGGAGTAGCAATACTCATATTGGACAAAATAGACTTTAAAATAAAGACTGGGGTTTTGCTGGTGGTCCAGTGACTAAGATTCTGCACTCCCAATGCAGGGGGCCCAGGTTTGATCCCTAGTTGGGGAACTAAATCTCACATGCTGCAACTAAGTGTTCACATACCACAATTAGAAGATCCTGCATGCCACAACTAAGACCTGGCACAGATAAATAAATAAAGATAAACAAATAAATTAAATAAAGACTGTTACAAGAGACAAGGAAGGACAGTACATAATGATCAAGGATCAATCCAAGGGGGAGGAGCCAAGATGGCGGAGGAGTAGGACGGGGAGAACACTTTCTCCCCCACAAATTCATCAAAAGAGCATTTAAACGTCGAGTAAATTCCACAAAACAACTTCTGAATGTCGGCAGAGGACATCAGGCACCCAGAAAAGCAACCCAACTCTTCGAAAGGAGGTAGGAAAAAATATTATAAACAAAAAAAAAGAGACAAAAGAGGGAGGGACGGAGTTCCGTCCCGGGAAGGGAATCTTAAAAAGAGAGAAGTTTCCAAACATCAGGAAACCTTCTCACTGCCGAATCTGCGCCGAACTTTGGAAGCACAGAGGGCAATATAACAGGGAGAAAAAATAAATAAACAATTTAAAACTCGCAGATTGCGAGCCCTACGGTAACTCCCCCAGCAGAGAAGCAGCGCAGACGCCTGCATCCGCCATTGGCAAGCCGGGGCTGGGCAGGGAGGCGCGGCGCGGGCTGCATCGCTGAGAGTAAGAATCTGGCCTGAATACCCTGAGCGCTATCTGAGCGAAATAATTTGGGCTAGCAAACCAGACTGTGGGATACCTACCACGCGAAAAGCCAGCCCTAACCTAAGACCGCCAGGCCCGCGCACGGAACAAAGGACTGAACAGAGATAGCCGGCTGCAGACCTTGCCCCTCTGGCGACAGGCAGCCAGAGCTGGAAGGGGGCAATCGCAGCCCCAGAGAGACATTATCTATTAAACTGTAAGCAGGCTTCTTTGCTAACTAAAACTTCTTGGGGGTCTGGACGGTCAACATCTGCCTGAGAAGGTGCGCCGGTTTTACATCCAGATATCCGAGTGGCGGGGAGGCGATAAGTCGCAGCATTGGCGCTCGCCTGGGAAGAGCAAATTGGCGCTCGGACCTGGGAAGAGCACAAAACGCAGGCCCAACTGAGTCTGCGCCTCTGAGGACTACCCGAGTGCCTGAACCTGAGCGGCTTGGACCTGGGAGGTGCATGCAGCCCAGGGCCAGCCTCGGATTGTTCCCGGCGGAACAACCTAGAGTCCGAGCAGTGTGGACAGGGAGGCTACACGCGCCGTGAGCGGGGGCAGACCCAGGGTGGCTGAGGCACTGCGAGCCCACGCCAGTGTTATTTGTTTGCAGCATCCCTCCCTCCCTCCCCACAGCGCGACTGAACAAGTAAGCCTAAAAAAAAAAAAAAAAAGTGTCCTCCACTGTGCCCTTTGAGTCAGGGCGGAAACCAGATACTGAAGAGACTAGCAAACAGAAGAAGATATAACAGAGGGAAACGCCTTGGAAGCTACAGGCAATAGATCAAAACCCTGTGGTTACTACGGACTACATAGGAAGGGGCCTATAGATCTTGAGAAATATAAATCTGACCAAGGAACTAGCCAAAAATGAACTGAACCCACAACACCCACAAAAAAAAAAAAACCAAAAAAGCCCTAGATATATTTTTATTATTTTTACGATCATTCTTTCTTTTTTTTTTTTTTAATAAAAAAAAAAAAAATTTTAAGTCCTCTATTGTTCCTTTAATTTTCACTTTTATAACCTATTACTTTGCAAAAAAAAAAAAAAAAAAAAAAACCCTATTTTTTTTCCTTCTTCAGCAAACTTCATATATATATATTTTATAATTTTTTGACCTTTTTTTTTTTGTTGTTTGTTTTTTTCTTCTTTTCTTTAACACTGTATTTTTGAAATTCCAAACTCTACTCTAGATTTTTAATTTTCGCTTTTTGGTATATGTTATCAATTTTGTACCTATAGTTTTTTTTATATAATTTCTGTGACTTTTTTTTTTTTTCTTCTTCTCTGTTTCTTTCTCTTCTTCTTTTATATAACATTGTATATCTGAAATTCCAAACTTTACTCTAGATTTTTAATTTATGCTTTTTGGTAATTGATATCAATTTTGTACCTGTATTTTCTTTATAATTTTTGTGACATTGTTCGTATTTGTTTGTTTGTTTTCTCTCTTTATTTTTCTTCTTCTTCTTCTTTTTTTTTTTTTAACATTGTATTTTTGAAATTCCAAACTCTACTCTAGATTTTTAATTTTTGCTTTCTGGTATTAGTTATCAATTTTGTACCTGTACTTTCTTTATAATTTTTGCGACCTTGTTTGTTTTTGTTTGTTCGTTTTTTCTTTCTTTTCCTTCTTCTTTTCTTTAACATCGTATTTTTGAAATTCCAAACTCTACTCTAGATTTTTAATTTTCGCTTTCTGGTATTAGTTATCAATTTTGTACCTGTACTTTCTTTATAATTTTCACGACCTTGTTTGTTTTTGTTTGTTCGTTCTTTCTCTCTTTCTTTTCCTTCTTCTTTTCTTTAACATCGTATTTTTGAAATTCCAAACTCTACTCTAGATTTTTAATTTTTGCTTTTATGTATTTGTTACCAATTTTGTACCTTTAAGGACCCAATCTTCAGGACCCATTTTTCACTAGGGAGTGAGATTACTGGCTTGACTGCTCTCTCTCCCTTTGGACCCTCCTTTTTCTCCACCAGGTCGCCTGTGTCTCCTCCCTAACCCCTCTCTACTCTACCCAACTCTGTGAATTTCTGTGTGTTCCAGACGGTGGAGAACACTTAGGGAACTGATTACTGGCTGGATCTGTCTCCCTCCTTTTCATTCCCCCCTTTTATCCTTCTGGCCACCTCTGTTACCTTCCTCCTTCTTCTCTTCTCTGTATAACCCCGTGAACATCTCTGAGTGGTCCAGTTGTGGAGTGCACATAAGGAAGTGACTACTGGCTAGCCCAATCTCTCCACTATTGATTCACCTCATCTCATTTGGGTCACCTCTAACTCCCTCCTCCCTCTTCTCTTCTCCATGTAACCCTGTGAACCTCTCTGAGTGACCCTCACTGTAGAGAAACTTATCATCTTTAATGTAGATGTTTTATCAGTGGTGCTGTATAGAAGGAGAAGTTTTGAAACTACTGTAAAAATAAGACCGATAATCGGGAGCAGGAGACTTAAGTCGAAACCCTGACTCCAGGGAACTCCTGACTCCAAGGAACATTCATTGACAGGAGCTCATCAATTGCCTCCATACCGACACTGAAACCAAGCACCACACAAGGGCCAATAAGTTCCAGGGCAAGACATACCAAGCAAATTCTCCAGCAACAAAGGAACACAGCCCTGAGCTTCAAGATACAGGCTGCCGAAAGTCACCCCAAAACTATAGACATCTCATAACTCATTACTGGACATTTCATTGCACTCCAGAGAGAAGAAATACAGCTCCACCCACCAGAACACCGACACAAGCTTCCCTAACCAGGAAACCTTGACAAGCCACCTGTACAAACCCACACACAGTGAGGAAACGCCATAATAAAGAGAACTCCACAAACTGCCAGAATACAGAAAGGACACCCCAAACTCAGCAATTTAAACAAGATGAAGAGACAGAGGAATACTCAGCAGATAAAGGAACAGGATAAATGCCCACCAAACCAAACAAAAGAGGAAGAGATAGGGAATCTACCTGATAAAGAATTCCGAATAATGATAGTGAAATTGATCCAAAATCTTGAAACTAAAATGGAATCACAGATAAATAGCCTGGAGACAAGGATTGAGAAGATGCAAGAAAGGTTTAACAAGGACCTAGAAGAAATAAAAAAGAGTCAATATATAATGAATAATGCAATAAGTGAAATTAAAAACACTCTGGAGGCAACAAATAGTAGAATAACAGAGGCAGAAGACAGGATTAGTGAATTAGAAGATAGAATGGTAGAAATAAATGAATCAGAGAGGATAAAAGAAAAACGAATTAAAAGAAATGAGGACAATCTCAGAGACCTCCAGGACAATATTAAACGCTACAACATTCGAATCATAGGGGTTCCAGAAGAAGAAGACAAAAAGAAAGACCATGAGAAAATACTTGAGGAGATAATAGTGGAAAACTTCCCTAAAATGGGGAAGGAAATAATCACCCAAGTCCAAGAAACCCAGAGAGTACCAAACAGGATAAACCCAAGGAGAAACACCCCAAGACACATATTAATCAAATTAACAAAGATCAAACACAAAGAACAAATATTAAAAGCAGCAAGGGAAAAACAACAAATAACACACAAGGGAATTCCCATAAGGATAACAGCTGATCTTTCAATAGAAACTCTTCAAGCCAGGAGGGAATGGCAAGACATACTTAAAATGATGAAAGAAAATAACCTACAGCCCAGATTATTGTACCCAGCAAGGATCTCATTCAAGTATGAAGGAGAAATCAAAAGCTTTTCAGACAAGCAAAGGCTGAGAGAATTCTGCACCACCAAACCAGCTCTCCAACAAATACTAAAGGATATTCTCTAGACAGGAAACACAAAAACGGTGTATAAACTCGAACCCAAAACAATAAAGTAAATGGCAACGGGAACATACTTATCAGTAATTACCTTAAATGTAAATGGGTTGAATGCCCCAACCAAAAGACAAAGACTGGCTGAATGGATACAAAAACAAGACCCCTACATATGTTGTCTACAAGAGACCCACCTCAAAACAGGGGACACATACAGACTAAAAGTGAAGGGCTGGAAAAAGATTTTCCATGCAAATAGGGACCAAAAGAAAGCAGGAGTAGCAATACTCATATCAGATAAAATAGACTTTAAAACAAAGGCTGTGAAAAGAGACAAAGAAGGTCACTACATAATGATCAAAGGATCAATCCAAGAAGAAGATATAACAATTATAAATATATATGCACCCAACACGGGAGCACCACAGTACGTAAGACAAATGCTAACAAGTATGAAAGGAGAAATTAACAATAACACAATAATAGTGGGAGACTTTAATACCCCACTTACACCTATGGATAGATCAACTAAACAGAAAATTAACAAGGAAACACAAACTTTAAACGATACAATAGACCAGTTAGACCTAATTGATATCTATAGGTCATTTCATCCCAAAACAATGAATTTCACCTTTTTCTCAAGCGCACATGGAACCTTCTCCAGGATAGATCACATCCTGGGCCATAAAGCTAGCCTTGGTAAATTCAAAAAAATAGAAATCATTCCAAGCATTTTTTCTGACCACAATGCAGTAAGATTAGATCTCAATTACAGGAGAAAAACTATTAAAAATGCCAACATATGGAGGCTGAACAACACGCTGCTGAATAACCAACAAATCACAGAAGAAATCAAAAAAGAAATCAAAATTTGCATAGAAACGAATGAAAATGAAAACACAACAACCCAAAACCTGTGGGACACGGTAAAAGCAGTCCTAAGGGGAAAGTTCATAGCAATACAGGCACACCTCAAGAAACAAGAAAAAAGTCAAATAAATAACCTAACTCTACACCTAAAGCAACTAGAAAAGGAAGAAATGAAGAACCCCAGGGTTAGTAGAAGGAAAGAAATCTTAAAAATTAGAGCAGAAATAAATGCAAAAGAAACAAAAGAGACCATAGCAAAAATCAACAAAACCAAAAGCTGGTTCTTTGAAAGGATAAATAAAATTGACAAACCATTAGCCAGACTCATCAAGAAACAAAGGGAGAAAAATCAAATCAACAAAATTAGAAACGAAAATGGAGAGATCACAACAGACAACACAGAAATACAAAGGATCATAAGAGACTACTATCAACAATTATATGCCAATAAAATGGACAACGTGGAAGAAATGGACAAATTCTTAGAAAAGTACAACTTTCCAAAACTGGACCAGGAAGAAATAGAAAATCTTAACAGACCCATCACAAGCATGGAAATTGAAACTGTAATCAAAAATCTTCCAGCAAACAAAAGCCCCGGTCCAGACGGCTTCACAGCTGAATTCTACCAAAAATTTAGAGAAGAGCTAACACCTATCCTGCTCAAACTCTTCCAGAAAATTGCAGAGGAAGGTAAACTTCCAAACTCATTCTATGAGGCCACCATCACCCTAATACCAAAACCTGACAAAGATCCCACAAAAAAAGAAAACTACAGGCCAATATCACTGATGAACATAGATGCAAAAATCCTTAACAAAATTCTAGCAATCAGAATCCAACAACACATTAAAAAGATCATACACCATGATCAAGTGGGCTTTATCCCAGGGATGCAAGGATTCTTCAATATCCGCAAATCAATCAATGTAATACACCACATTAACAAATTGAAAAATAAAAACCATATGATTATCTCAATAGATGCAGAGAAAGCCTTTGACAAAATTCAACATCCATTTATGATAAAAACTCTCCAGAAAGCAGGAATAGAAGGAACATACCTCAACATAATAAAAGCTATATATGACAAACCCACAGCAAACATTATCCTCAATGGTGAAAAGTTGAAAGCATTTCCTCTAAAGTCAGGAACAAGACAAGGGTGCCCACTTTCACCATTACTATTCAACATAGTTTTGGAAGTTTTGGCCACAGCAATCAGAGCAGAAAAAGAAATAAAAGGAATCCAAATTGGAAAAGAAGAAGTAAAACTCTCACTATTTGCAGATGACATGATCCTCTACATAGAAAACCCTAAAGAGTCCACCAGAAAATTACTAGAAATAATCAATGACTACAGTAAAGTTGCAGGATATAAAATCAACATACAGAAATCCCTTGCATTCCTATACACTAATAATGAGAAAACAGAAAGAGAAATTAAGGAAACAATTCCATTCACCATTGCAACGGAAAGAATAAAATACTTAGGAATATATCTACCTAAAGAAACTAAAGACCTATATATAGAAAACTATAAAACACTGGTGAAAGAAATCAAAGAGGACACTAATAGATGGAGAAATATACCATGTTCATGGATTGGAAGAATCAATATAGTGAAAATGAGTATACTACCCAAAGCAATTTATAGATTCAACGCAATCCCTATCAAGCTACCAACAGTATTCTTCACAGAGCTAGAACAAATAATTTCACAATTTGTATGGAAATACAAAAAACCTCGAATAGCCAAAGCGATCTTGAGAAAGAAGAATGGAACTGGAGGAGTCAACCTACCTGACTTCAGGCTCTACTACAAAGCCACAGTTATCAAGACAGTATGGTACTGGCACAAAGACAGAAATATTGATCAATGGAATAAAATAGAAAGCCCAGAGATAAATCCACGCACATATGGACACCTTATCTTCGACAAAGGAGGCAAGAATATACAATGGATTAAAGACAATCTCTTTAACAAGTGGTGCTGGGAAATCTGGTCAACCACTTGTAAAAGAATGAAACTGGACCACTTTCTAACACCATACACAAAAATAAACTCAAAATGGATTAAAGATCTAAACGTAAGACCAGAAACTATAAAACTCCTAGAGGAGAACATAGGCAAAACACTCTCCGACATACATCACAGCAGGATCCTCTATGACCCACCTCCCAGAATATTGGAAATAAAAGCAAAAATAAACAAATGGGACCTAATTAACCTTAAAAGCTTCTGCACATCAAAGGAAACTATTAGCAAGGTGAAAAGACAGCCTTCAGAATGGGAGAAAATAATAGCAAATGAAGCAACCGACAAACAACTAATCTCAAAAATATACAAGCAACTCCTACAGCTCAACTCCAGAAAAATAAACGACCCAATCAAAAAATGGGCCAAAGAACTAAATAGACATTTTTCCAAAAAAGACATACAGATGGCTAACAAACACATGAAAAGATGCTCAACATCACTCATTATCAGAGAAATGCAAATCAAAACCACTATGAGGTACCATTTCACACCAGTCAGAATGGCTGCGATCCAAAAGTCTACAAATAATAAATGCTGGAGAGGGTGTGGAGAAAAGGGAACCCTCTTACACTGTTGGTGGGAATGCAAACTAGTACAGCCACTATGGAGAACAGTGTGGAGATTCCTTAAAAAACTGGAAATAGAACTGCCTTATGATCCAGCAATCCCACTGCTGGGCATACACACTGAGGAAACCAGAAGGGAAAGAGACACGTGTACCCCAATGTTCATCGCAGCACTGTTTATAATAGCCAAGACATGGAAGCAACCTAGATGTCCATCAGCGGATGAATGGATAGGAAAGCTGTGGTACATATACACAATGGAGTATTACTCAGCCATTAAAAAGAATACATTTGAATCAGTTCTAATGAGGTGGATGAAACTGGAGCCTATTGTACAGAGTGAAGTAAGCCAGAAGGAAAAACATAAATACAGTATACTAACGCATATATATGGAATTTAGAAAGATGGTAACAATAACCTGGTGTACGAGACAGCTAAAGAGACACTGATGTATAGAACAGTCTTATGGACTCTGTGGGAGAGGGAGAGGGTGGGAAGATTTGGGAGAATGGCAATGAAACATATAAAATATCATGTAGGAAACGAGTTGCCAGTCCAGGTTCGATGCATGATGCTGGATGCTTGGGGCTGGTGCACTGGGACGGCCCGGAGGGATGGTATGGGGAGGGAGGAGGGAGGAGGGTTCGGGATGGGGAGCGCATGTATACCTGTGGAGGATTCATTTTGATATTTGGCAAAACTAATACAATTATGTAAAGTTTAAAAATAAAATAAAATTGGAAGAAAAAAAAAAAAAAAAAAAAGGATCAATCCAAGAAGATGTAACAATTATGAATACATATGCACCCAACATAGGAGCACCTCAGTGTATCAGGCAAATGCTAACAGCCATTAAAGGGGAAATCTATAGTAACAAAATAATAGTGGGCAAATTAAACTTATAGCACTGGACAGATCATCCAGACAGAAAATTAAGAAGGAAACACAAGCCTTAAATAACCCATTAGACTAGATACATTTACTGTCCTAGATATTAATTGGGAAGTCCATTCTAAGGCACCAGAATACACTTTTTTGTCAAGCACACATGGAACATTCTCCAGGATCTCATCTTGGGTCACAAATCAAAACTCAGTAAATTTTAGAAAATTGAAATCATATCAAGAAACTTTTCCAACCACAAGGCTATGAGATTAGATATCAATTACAGAAACAAAATGTATAAAACACAAACACATGGAGGCTGAACAATATGTTATTAAATAACCAATGGATTGAACATGACTGAGCACACACCCACCACATTGCAACCAACGGTATTATACATGATACTATACACAGAAAATCCTAAAGATGCTACCAAAAAACTACTAGAGCTCATTGATGAATTTGGGAAAGTTGCAGGATACAAAATTAATACATAGAAAAGAAATCTCTTTCATTCCTATACACTAACAATGAAAGATCAGAACGAGAAATCAAAGAAACAGACTCATTTGCCATCACACCAAAAAGAACAAAGTAGCTAGGCATAAACCTACCTAAAGAGGTAAAAGATATGTACTCAGAAAACTATAAGATCCCAACAAAAAAATCAAAGATGACATAAACAGATGGAGAGATATATCATGTTTGTGGATCAGAAGAATCAATATTGTGAAAATGACTGTACTACCCAAGGCAATCTACAAATTCAATGTTCAGTTCAGTTCAGTCACGCAGTCATGTCTGACTCTTTGCGACCCCATGAATTGCAGCACGCCAGGCCTCCCTGTCCATCACCAACTCCCGGAGTTCACTCAAACTCATGCCCATCTAGTCGGTGATGCCATCCAGCCATCTCATCCTCTGTCGTCCCCTTCTCCTCCTGGCCCCAATCCCTCCCAGCATCAGAGTCTTTTCCAATGAGTCAACTCTTCGCATGAGGTAGCCAAACTATTGGAGTTTCAGCTTTAGCATCAGTCCTTCCAAAGAACACCCAGGACTGATCTCCTTTAGAATGGACTGGTTGGATCTCCTTGCAGATTCAATGTAATCCCTATCAAATTACCAAGGGCATTTTAAAACAAACAAACATAAAAAGCACTTGACAAGTAAAAGAAAGCAGGCTGTTCTAAGTACTGAGTAGAAGGGACTGTTAACATGCAAAAACATTGTCCTTAGGCCAGTATTAATTTCACGATGCATTTGTAACCTCCAGTGGTCCAGTGCCATGTCTAATATTAAGTAATAAACACCCTCAAGGGAGACCAAACACTCTGAATGAGTATACTTTTTAGAAAAAGAGTCATCGCCTTTGACTTTACACAAGCTATAAGCTTGTCAATTCAAAACTATTCTGAAGTCAGTAAGAAATGCAGTGAACTCATAAAACAGTACTAGTATTTTGATTTCTTGAACTGGATTTGAAGATAAAGCCGTTACGTGTACATAGCCTATCATTATTAGGCTATAGAAAATACTGCTGAAAGGAATTATATAAAACAATGTTGAAAGATTAAAGAAAGCCTTATAAATAAAGGGCTTCCCAGGTGGTGCTAGTGGTAAAGAACCCACTGGCCAGTGCAGGTAGATGGAAGAGACACAGGTTTGATCCCTGAGTTGGGAAGATCTCTTGGAGGAGGGTGTGGAAACCCACTCCAGTATTCTTGCCTGGAGTATCCCATGGACGAGGGAGCCTGGCAGGCTGCAGTCCACAGATAGTACTGAAGTAAGTTAGCATGTATACAAATAAAAACCTTCCTTGATATAGATCAAAAGCACTCAGTATTATTATGATAGCATTACTGAATTAATGTCACAAAGAAGGCAGATAAGAAGTTTCAAAAATCCATCCCTCCACTGAAACAACAACTGGCCATGCACAAAGTGTCTGAGCAACTACTTTGGGACTCTGGAAACTAGTTAGACACTTGCAGCTGATGTGCTTAAGTGCAGTGTCTGATAAATGTGACATCTCCCATGCTGACTAACATTCCTCATAACCCAGTTCCAAGGCAGACAGTTATAGAAAGTGTGGGCTGTATTTGTGGTGCAGCCAGTGGATCTCAGAACAGGAAACTGGACCACATTCTTCTACATTGGGATTGTGTGTTTGGATCACCAAGAGGCTGGCACAGAAAGCAGCCATTGTTTCAATATCCATGGCTTTCATTGAAAACACAAAGAGAATGCTTTCTTTTCCCATTTATATTTATGCAATGGCACCCCACTCCAGTACTCTTGCCTGGAAAATCCCATGGATGGAGGAGCCTGGAAGGCTGCAGTCCATGGGGTCGCTGAGGGTCGGACACGACTGAGCGACTTCACTTTCACTTTCATGCATTGGAAAAGGAAATGGCAACCCACTCCAGTGTTCTTGCCTGGAGAATCCCAGGGATGGGGGAGCCTGGTGGGCTGCCGTCTATGGGGTCGCACAGAGTCGGACACGACTGAAGTGACTTAGCATAGCACAGGTATTTAAGAGAATCTCTGTAAGGTCACTATCTGACTATGGAGATAACAGAACAGAGAGTCAATTGACCACACAAGATAAGAAAATAGTCTTGGCAAAAATAATCTGGAAAAGTTACTACACAAAGGAATTAATACAGTCTTCATCAAATAAAAATAACAATTGTTAGAAGAGTGTAAAATATTATTTCCAGAGTTACCACATTATATTATATAAAACATGTAAGTATGGTCCATTAACAGCTGAAAAAAGATTGACACAAACCACTGTTGAGGAAACCCAGACACTGGACTTACTGGATTAAAAACTATAAGATACATGTCTTAGGTATGTGCAAAGAGAAGAAGGAAACCATGTTTGAAGAACTAAGAATATAAAAAAAGTATAAGAATAATTAGGGAATATCAATAATGAGAACAGCATTGTAATAAAGAACCAATAGAAATTCAGGAGCTAAAAATACAATACTAAAAATTTTTAAACTTACCAGAAAGTTTCTGGTATTGTACTTTTTACAATAAAAAGTAGTATACTGAAGTAAATCATTCACTACATCTAATCATTATAAACTATGTAGATAAATATCCTATTTATAATAGAATATAATATAACCATAAAAAGGAAGGAAATACTGCCATTTATGATTGCATGGATGGGACTTGAAGGCATTATGCTAAATGGAATAAATCAGGAAGAGAAAATAAAATATCATATTATCTCACCTATATATGGACTATGGGCTTTCCCAGTGGTGCAGTGGTAAAGAATCTGCCTACCAAAGCAGGAGACACAAGAGACCTGGGTTCGATCCCTGGGTCAGGAAGATCCTCTGGAGTAGGAAATGGCAACTTATTCAGTATTCTTGCCTGGAGAATCCCATGGACAGAGGAGCTTTGTGGGCTACAGTCCATGGGGTCGCAGAGTCAGATACAACTGAGCGACTGAGCACACACACATATGTGGACTATAAAATAAAAATCTGAACTCATAAGTGCAGAGAACACATTGATGGCTGTCAGAGACAAAAAGGGGTCAGAATGAATGAATGTGGTCAAAAAGTACAAACTTCCAGTTGTAAAATATAAATAAGTCCTGGGGATGTACTATACAGCATGATAACTGTAGTTAATACCTTATTGTAAATGTACAAGTCACTAGGAGGGTAAATCTTAAAACTTCTTATCACAAGAAAAAAATGCAATTATATCTGAGATGGATGTTAATTAGACTTATCGTGGTGATCATTTTGCAATACATGCATATATTGAATCTTTGTGTTGTACATCTAAAGCTAATATGTTATATGTTTATTATATGAATTCTAAATTTCTAATTTTTATTAGAAATAAAAATCTACATTGTCTACAAGTCACTTAAGACCCCAATACACAAATATGTTGAATGTGAAAGAAGAAAAAAGATATTGCAAGATTGAGTAGACAAATAAAGTCTTAAGAAGGCCTGTCCTCAAGAGAAGCTAGTTAACCAGAGCCTCACCTGCTGAGGTTTTATCAGATACTAACTGACCTGAGGGTAGAGAAATATCCCATCCAATTAGCTCTAGCTGTGGGAGAAGTGAAATTCCCAGCTCTGGCCCACTCTCACTTTCCCGCCCCATCTAAGGAGGGAGAAAAACACTGAGGAACACACATGAAGTTAACAGTCTAGAGGCATAGGCTCACTAAAATTTTGCGACCCCTAGCAAAATCACTTTCTTGGTATAAACTGACAAGTTTATTCTAATATCCACATGGAAATTTAAGAGACCACAAAAGCCAAAACAATCTTTAGAAAGAACAACAAAGTTAAAGGACGTCTCAATTTCAAAACTAACTACAAATCTAGTAATTAAGACCACCGGATGATGTGACACTGACATAAAGACAGAGATTATCAAAATAGAGTTGAGATTACATAAATAACCCTCCACATTTTGAGTCAACTGATTTCTGACAGGGATGACTCATGTGGAAAAAACAGTCTTTTCCACAAATGGTGCTCACAGACACCAGCTTCCAACTCCATATCTATGTCAATCCGTTTTACTTTACACTCAATTAAGGTTTCTCTCTTCCATCCACCTACTCTTTCCCATCACACTTCTCTGCACTGCTGAATACAGCATATACCCATCTGAAATTCCCTCCCCTGTCTTTCAATGCGAATATATTATTATATTCACAACCGCTGGACATACAGGAAGGCCAGCTGCCTCAAGCCATTCTTTTCCAGTCCATCACACAGTGTGTGCAATTACCATGACCGTCTTCATATTACAGCATGATATTTTGTATTTTCTCAAAATAATAGGACACAACTTAGCAAATAAACAACAACTTGTTTGTAATTGTTTACATTTCACCTGAGGTGTTATTCTGTCTCTCTTTGGGTAGATTCTTATTACACAAAGAGCGGGATCAATTTTTCTACTTATCATGCACACAATATGTATTTAAACTGCTTGACAGCATTGCCTCCCTGACCATTAAAATAACTCTGGTAAATACAGAACTAGTCAATGAACCACAGAATGCACAATCGATCAGATAACTGAACTGTCATTAACATTTTACCTGCTCCATTCTGATTAGGAAACAATCAATATAGTCCCGAGGGTTGTTAATATCCAGGGATGCTTTGTGTTCCATTGCTTTCTCCAACACAAAACTTTTTAAATTAGCAACATTTTTAAGTACTTTGTTATGACTTCCTGGTAAATAATCAAAGAGTGCGGGGAAATTATTGCAAACCTAGGAGAGAAACAACTGTTTATTAATGAAGATCACTTTAATAATACTTCTATACCATATGCCAAAACCTTGTCAGAAATGGTATTATAAGTATTAATATAATATGGTCTCTGTATTGAGGGAAATTCTTATCTTACAGGTACATAATTTGCTATACTGATAGATATATATGAGGGAGAACATTCTGACCAGGTATCAAATATGATAATCATTTCCTATAATCATATATTATATGTATAGTATAAAAGCACTGTTATAAAAGTTATCTCATTTTCTTATATCAACTCTTCCCTTCTATCATGAAATATGGGATGGCATGAAATACTATGACTCATATTTTGTAGATGACAAACAACAGAGGTTAAGAGAGTTTGGACAATCTGATATACAGCTCAGGGCTGGTCTCTGATGTTTCTACTGCTCTCTCATAGACTCAAACATAAGATCATATTTCAGGACTGAAATAATACTAAAAACCATGAAACTTAACTCAATGCGATAAAGTCACTGGTCCCCAGAGCAATTAAGTGACCTCTGCAAGGTCACATCATTGTCTTTTAGGTAGAGGGCAGAACATGTCAGCTCAGCAAAGGTGATGAGATTGTTGTTGGTTTGGTATAGGAACCACAAACCAACAACACCTGTGATGTTGGTTTGTGGTTCCTACACCAAACAACCCCAATCACCTTTGTCATCCCCAAAGCAATTACCTTGTCAGTTAAGATGCCAGCTGAAGCACCAAACACTCCTATCCTAGTCAGTGTCCCCTGGCAGTACTCTCCCCCTTGAAGGAGACATTCTTTTTCTTTCCAAACACAGATATTTCTGCCAACTTAATGTGCTGAAGAAGTCCTTAAGTGGTGACTGGGTGAAAAGGCTTGTGGGCAATGGAAGCTTTTCCAGAAGGACATGGAAGTCCTTCTACTGCTGTAGGCATGTTTTGGGGAAGCTACCAAAATAGTTTATGGAAAGTGGCTTTGGAAATTGGTGGGAAAACCACTGAACAGTGTCAATAGGACTGAATTACAGTTCTGTATTCTGGGCACGAATTTTCCTGTCTATCATTAAAGGGCTCCACCATCATCCCCAGATGAGCCTTCCATGATGCTAAGCTCTGGGCAGGACTGTGCTTTTCACACATTCACCTCACATCTTGGTGTATCTGGACCTCATGGAGTAAAGAGCAGAAATGATTCCCAGAGAAGAAAGGACCTGGGCCTCACCTGAACCCATGGAGAGCTCAGAATCCTGAGGATTTCGTTCAATCTTTCCATTAGATCTAGAAAAACTGGATCTTTATAATCAAAACGGTTCTGGAAAATAATGGAGCAGATCACATTGCAGGGAGCACAGCCCAGGATGAAAGTGGGGTCACAGGGCAACCCTAAAGAATAACAAACAATTTAAACACGTCATTAAAACATATAGGAGACATTTGTATTTAAGATAACAGGTAAAGGTAATTTTAGAAACTCTAAAGCAATATTTTCGGCTTCCTTGTGGCTCAGCTGGTAAAGAATCTGCCTGCAGTGCGGGAGACCTGGGTTCAATCCCTGGGTTGGGAAGATCCCTTGGAGAAGGAAAAGGCTACCCACTCCAGTATTCTGGCCTGGAGAATTCCATAGATAGTCCATGGGGTTGCAAAGAGTCGGACACAACTGAGTGACTATCATTTTCACAAAGCAATATTTTACCAGCTAATTGCATTAATAGAAAGTATTCCACATGCATAAAATCAACATATCACTTTTACCTTAACCTGAGTAGGTAATTTCACCCTAGCTATGTAAATAATGGTTTTTGAAAAGAAAAAAGTCAATTAAAATCCACTGCTTTAATGTGTACTCTTTTCACGCAAAGGGCCGGTTAAGTTGAATGGGGGAAAAAAAGAAAACAGTTTAAAAGACTATTTTTATATCATTTTATAACCTATATTTATCAGTGCTGAATATTATCTGTTTGCAAAGCCTGTAGAAAATAAAGCACTGATAAAGAAAAAAGAGAATAGTTGAGAACCTCAAAATGCTTTACATAATGTATAGTTGAAAGAATCATCTCTAGAATCAACATGGAAGTTAAACAGAGATTGTAGGTGAATTCATGTATTTAAAGGAACAGATTTTAAAAAGCAGCAAGTATCCATGCTATATGAGAAAAAACTAATACAAATGAACAATGTTGGCCACCACAACATTCTAAAGCAAAAACCCTCCAATAAAAAACAAATAAAATAAATGAGAACAAGAAAAATAACTTTTTATAAAATGGGTTTCTTGTCTAAAATATGAATTGTTGTTATTGTTCAGTCACTAAGTCATGTCTGTCTCTTTGTGACCTCACAAATTGCAGCACACCAGGCTTCTTTGTCCATCATTATCTCCCTGGATTTGCTCAAGCTCATGTCCATTGGGTCAGTGATATCATCTAATCATCTCATCCTCTGCAACACCTTGCCCTCAATTTCCCCCAGCATCAGGGTCTTTTCCAATGAGTCAACTCTTTGCATTGGTTTGGCCAAAGTATTGAAGCTTCAGCTTCAGCATCAGTCCTTCCAAAGCATATCCAGTGTTGATGATACCACTTTAATGACTGAAAGTGAAGAACTAAAGAGCTTCTTGATGAAGGTGAAAGAGGAGAGTGAAAAAACCTGGCTTAAAACTCAACATTCAAAAAACTAAGATCATGGCATCTGATCCTATCTCTTCATGGCAAATAGACTGGCACAAACTGCAGCTACAAAATTTAAATATGCTAGATCCTTGGCAGAATAGCTATGCCAAAGCCAGACAGTGTTTTAAAAAGCAGACATCACTTTGCCCACAAAAGTCCATATAGTCAAAGCTATGGTTTTTAAAGTAGTCATGTATAGATGTGAGAGTTGGACAATTCTTTATTGCCTTCTTTAGGCTGAGAGCTGAAGAACTGATGCTTTGAACTGTGGTGCTGGAGGAGACTCTTGAGAATCCCCTGGAGAGCAAGGAGATGAAACCAGTCAAACCATACCAGGTGATCTGGTATTCCCATCTCCTTAAGAATATTCCACAGTTTGTTGTGATCCATGCAGTCAATAGAGAAAAGGAAAGTTTAACCCACCAGAATAAAAGTTCCAAAGAATAGCAAGGAGAAATAAGAAAGCCTTCCTAAGTGATCAATGCTAAGAAATAGAGGAAAACAATAGAATGGGAAAGACTAAAGATCTCTTCAAGAAAATTAGAGATACCAAGGGAACATTTCATGCAAAGATGGTAACAATAAAGGACAGAAATGGCATGGACCTAACAGAGCCAGAAGATATTATGAGACGTGGCAAGAATACACAGAAAAACTATACAAAAAAGATCTTAATGACCCAGATAACTATGATGGTGTGATCACTCACTTATAGCCAGACATCCTAGAGTGTGAATTCAAGTGGGCCTTAGGAAATATTATGTGAAAAAGATACTGGAGGTGATGGAATTCCAGCTGAGCTATTTCAAATCCTAAAAAATGATGCTGTTAAAGTGCTGCACTCAATATAATAGCAAATTTGGAAAACTCAGCAGTGGCCACAGGACTGGAAAAGGTCAGTTTTCATTCCAATCCAAAAGAAAGACAATGTCAAAGAATGTTCAAACTACTGCACAGTTTCACTCATTTCACATGCTAGCAAAATAATACTCAAAATTCTCCAAGTGAGGCTTCAACAGTATGTGAACCAAGAACTTCCAGATATTCAAGGTGGATTTAGAAAAGGCAGAGGAACAAAATGTCAAATTGCCAACATCCGTTGGATCTTAGAAAAAGCAAGAGAATTCCAGAAAAACATCTACTTCTGCTTCATTGACTACACTAAAAGCCTTTGACTGTGTGGATCACAACAAACTGGAAAATTCTTGAAGAGATGGGAATACCAGACCACCTCACCTGCTTCCTAAGAAACCTGTATGCAGGTCAAGAAGCAACAGTTAGAACTGGACATAGAACAATAGACTTTTCAAAATTGGGAAAGAAGTATGACAGGGTTGTCTATTGTCACCCTGCTTATTTAACTTCTATGCGGAGTACATCATGGGAAATGCTGCGCTGGATGAAGCACAAGCTGGAATCAAGATTGCTGGGAGAAACATCAATAACCTCAGATATGCAGATGACACAACCCTTATGGCAGAAAGTGAAGAAGAACTAAAGAGTCTCCTGATGAAGGTGAAAGAGCAGAGTGAAAAAGTTGGCTTAAAACTCAACATTAAAAAAACAAAGATCATAACATCTAGTCCCATCACTTCATGGCAAATAAATGGGGAAAAGTGGAAACAGTGACAAACTTTACTTTGGGGGGCTCCAAAATCACTGTAGATGGTGCCTGAAGCCATGAAATTAAAAGACGCTTGCTCCCTGGAAGAAAAGCTATGAGAAACCTAGACAGCATAGTAAAAAACAGAGACATTACTTTGCAACAAAATTCCATCTTGTCTAAGCTATGGTTTTTCCAGTAGTAATGTATGGATGTGAGAGTTGGACCATAAAGAAGTCTGCGTGTGGAAGAGCTGATGCTTTTGAACTGTGGTGTTGAAGAAGATTGTGCTGGAGTCCCTTAGACTACAATGGAACCAAATAAGTCAATCTAAAGGAAATCAACCCTCAATATTCTTTGGAAGGACTGATGCTGAAGCTGAAGCTCCAATGCTTTGGCCACCTGATGCCAAGAGCTGACCCATTTGAAAAGATGCTGATGCTTGGAAAGATTGAAGGCAGGAGGAGAAGGGCACAGCAGAGGACGGGATGGTTGGATGGCATCAGTGACTCAACGGACATAAGTTTGAGCAAGCTCCAGGAGATGGTGAAGGACAAGGAAGCCTGGCATCCTGTGGTCCATGGAGTCACAAAGAGTTGGACACAACCAAGGGACTGAACAACAACAATACACAGTTAAAAGCATTAGCAGAGTCAATGAAGCAGAAGCAGATGAATGTTTTAGAATTCCCTTGCCTTTTCTATCATCCAAAAAATCCTTTAAGCTAGGCTTCAGCAGTATATGAACTGAGAACTTCCAGATGAACAAGCTAGATGCAGAAAAGGCAGAGGAACCAGAGATCAAATTGCCAACATATGCTGGATCATAGAAAAATATGAATAAAATTTAAAATTTCTATTTCAAACATAAATCCAAGGTAAATGAAGCAGAAAAGGTAAATTGATGATTTTTTAAAAATTATCTCCTTAGGAATTAAATGTTAATCATTTCCTTTCAGATCAAAAATTAATTATTTGGGCAGAGTTGCCCTATGTGAACATCTGGGATATTGTTCTGTGTAGCTAGCAACAGAATAATATATTTCAATCAGTTTTAAATGCATCATTTAAATAAAAATTATCATATTTCCAATAAAGAAATCACATTAGAGGAAAAGTTTTCTTTTTTGGTAGGACATCTATAAAACAAAATTGCTGCAATGAAATAATCAATGAAAATTCATTATGTGGAATGATAAAATGTTCATATCTATAGATTAATAATTACTTGAATAAAAAATATACTGACAATAAAATAAATATATATATATATATATATATATATATACTGACAGAGTGACATCAGGAAGATGGTGTCCTTGCCCTTTTTCTCCCATAGAAACACTGATTTAGAAATGATAAATGCAATAAAAATTTTAATGAGGTTTTCAGAATCCAGTTAAGTGTTGCAGTAAGATAGATGAGTACACAGCTAAGAACAGACATATTAAAACTTATAAAAGTGCAATTTCATTTTTCCTGTATTAGCAACTCCCCCAACCTGGCACAACTCAATGCTGGAAGAGCATGGCCAAGGTGGTGACTACTCCATTGCAGGAAAGAGAAGGATGAAGCATGCATCCAATGAACTGACTTTTCAGGGGCCTCTTAGGAAATGGTTTCTGTCTTAACTAACTTGGGGTGCTCTCAGAACTATGATCGTATGGATGTCTGGGACCACTGAGAATAAAGGAAAGTGAGGATTGTGGTTTGCTATATATGGCCAGCATGGCTTGGTACAATCTAGAGAAAGTGAACTACTTCAGGCTTTTTCTTGAAGGGGATGGGAGAGGAGTAGAGCTTACATCTGGTACTCTGGCTCTTTGCAGGGCTACCCAAGGGAATGGTATCTGTCTCATCTGATTCAGGGTATTAAGCGGGAACTTGCTGCAGACAGACAACAAAGGGAACAAAAGATTACCTGAAATGAATTTGGCAAGCTTCACTAATTGTGAAATTCTACACTCAAGGCCTTTTTTCATACTGTTCATGAGGTTCTCACGGTAAGAATACTGAAGTGGTTTGCCATTCCCTTCTCCAGTGGACCACATTCTGTCAGATCTCTCCACCATGACCCTCCCGTCTTGGGTTGCCCCAGGGGCATGGCTTAGTTTCATTGAGTTAAACAAGGCTGTGGTCCTAGTGTGATTAGACTGACTAGTTTTCTGTGAGTATGGTTTCAGTGTGTCTGCCCTCTGATGCCCCCTTGCAACACCTACCATCTTACTTGTGACATTGTACAGGAGACAGGGATCAAGACCATCCCCATGGAAAGGAAATGCAAAAGAGCAATATGGCTGTCTGGGGAGGCCTTACAAATAGCTGTGAAAAGAAGAGAAGTGAAAAGCAAAGAAGAAAAGGAAAGATATAAGCATCTGAATGCAGAGTTCCAAAGAATAGCAGGAAGAGATAAGAAAGCCTTCCTCAGCGATCAATGCAAAGAAATAGAGGAAAACAACAGAATGGGAAAGACAAGAGATCTCTTCAAGAAAATTAGAGATACCAAGGAAACATTTCACGCAAAGATGGGCTTGATAAAGGACAGTAGTATGGACCTAAAAGAAGGAGAAGATATTAAGAAGAGGTGGCAAGAATACACAGAAGAACTGTACAAAAAAGATCTTCATGACCAAGATAATCATGATGGTGTGATCACTCATCTAGAGCCAGACATCCTGGAATGTGAAGTCAAGTGGGCCTTAGAAAGCATCACTACGAACAAAGCTAGTGGAGGTGATGGAGTTCCAGTGGAGATATTTCAAATCCTGAAAGATGACACTGTGAAAGTGCTGCACTCAATATGCCAGCAAATTTGGAAAGCTCAGCAGTGGCCACAGCACTGGAAAAGGTCAGTTTTCATTCCAATCCCAAAGAAAGGCAATGCCAAAGAATGCTCAAACTACCGCACAATTGCATTCTTTTCACACGCTAGTAAAGTAATGCTCAAAATTCTCCAAGCCAGGCTTCAGCAATACGTGAACCATGAACTTCCTGATGTTCAAGCTGGTTTTAGAAAAGGCAGAGGAACCAGAGATCAAATTACCAACATCTGCTGGATCATGGAAAAAGCAAGAGAGTTCCAGAAAAACATCAATTTCTGCTTTATTGACTATGCCAAAGCCTTTGACTGTGTGGATCACAATAAACTGTGGAAAATTCTGAAAGAGATGGGAATACCAAACCACCTGACCTGCTTCTTGAGAAATTTGTATGCAGGTCAGGAAGCAACAGTTAGAACTGGATATGGAACAACAGACTGGTTCCAAATAGGAAAAGGAGTATATCAAGGCTGTATATTGTCACCCTGCTTATTTAACTTCTATGCAGAGTACATCATGAGAAATGCTGGACTGGAAGAAGCACAAGTTGGATCAACATTGTCGGGAGAAATATCAATAACCTCAGATATGCAGATGACACCACCCTTATGGCAGAAGAAGAACTAAAAGGCTTCTTGATGAAAGTGAAAGTGGAGAGTGAAAAAGTTGGCTTAAAGCTCAACATTCAGAAAATGAAGATCATGGCATCCGGTCCCACCACTTCATGGGAAATATATGGGGAAACAGTGGAAACAGTGTCAGACTTTATTTTTTTGAGCTCCAAAATCACTACAGATGGTGACTGCAGCCATGATATTAAAAGACACTTACTCCTTGGAAGGAAAGTTATGACCAACCTAGATAGCATATTCAAAAGCAGAGACATTACTTTGCCAACAAAGGTCCATCTAGTCAAGGTTATGGTTTTTCCTGTGGTCATGTATGGATGTGAGAGTTGGACTGTGAAAAAGGCTGAGCACCGAAGAATTGATTCTTTTGAACTGTGGTGTTGGAGAAGACTCTTGAGAGTCCCTTGGACTGCAAGGAGATCCAACCAGTCCATTCTGAAGGAGATCAGTCCTGGGATTTCTTTGGAGGGAATGATGCTGAAGCTGAAACTCCAGTACTTTGGCCACCTCATGCGAAGAGTTGACTCATTGGAAAAGACTCTGATGCTGGGAGGGATTGAGGGCAGGAAAGAAGGGGATGACAGAGGATGAGATGGCTGGATGGCATCACTGACTCAATGGACATGAGTCTGAGTGAACTCCGGGAGTTGGTGATGGACAGTGAGGCCTGGCGTGCTGTGATTCATGGGGTCGCAAAGAGTCAGACACGGCTGAGTGACTGAACTGGACTGAACTGAACACTCGAGGCCAGAGAAATTGCATCTTCATTTTCAAAAGAAAAAGATTTCAGAGGCCCCCAGAATCCCTAGCCAAGATACCTGGTGAGAGTTTTGCCTTATATAAAGACTGGGCCACAATAATGTGAAGCAATTATCCTCCAATTTAAAATAAATTAATTAAATTTAAATAATTTAAAACGAAGGCAGAATCAGCTGTGAACTACCCATTAAAAAAAAAAAGAAAGACTGGGAGGGTTGGCAATTTTTTTTTTTCAAAATCCTGGATTTCAACATGAAGTCACAAAAACAAAAAGAAGCAGGAAACATGGCCCAAAGGTAGAAAATAAATCTCTGGAAACTGATCCTAAAGAAATGGAGATATTACTTATATGAACAAAGAATTTTTAAAAATGTGATAAAGATGCTTCATCAGTTCAAGAGGATGATTCATGAACAAAATGAAACTGTCAACAAAGAGACAAAACACAAAAAAGAATCATACAAGGACTTCCCTGGTAGTCCAATGGTTAAGAATCCGCCTTCACATGCAGGAGACATGGGTTCCATTCCCAGTTGGGAAACCAAGATCCCACATGCCTCAGAGTAACTGCTGCTGCTGCTAAGTCACTTCAGTCGTGTCCAACTCTATGCCACCCCATAGATGGCAGCCCCCCAGGCTTCCCCATTCCTGGGATTCTCCAGGCAAGAACACTGGAGTGGGTTGCCATTTCCTTTTCCAATGCATGAAAGTGAAGTCGCTTAGTCATGTCCGACTCTGGCGACCCCATGGACTGCAGCCTACAAGGCTCCTCCGTCCATGGGATTTTCCAGGCGAGAGTACTGGAGTGGGGTGCCATTGCCTTCTCTGCAGAGTGACTAAGCCCATGCTAATAATCAGAAGATCAAAAGGGAAAACTATGAAAAAGAATGAAGAAATCCTAAGGAACTTACAGAACACCAATAATTACATCAATATGCATATTGTGGGGAAGAGAGATAGAAAGGGACAAAAAGCTTATTTGAAGAAATAGTGGCAAAAACTTGCCATATCAGGGGGAACACTGACACTCAGATTCTAGAAGGCCAACACACTCTAACTAGGATGAACAAAATAATCCACATTGAAATACATTATAATCAAATTGTCAAAAGTCAAAGATAAAGAGACGAGTGTGATAACAGCAAGGAAATAGTGATTTGTCTCTTACAACAGAAGCATCATACAACTAACAACAGGCTTCTAAGCAGAGGTGTTGTGGGCCAGAAATGAGTGGGATGATAAAGCAAAAAGAAGAAAAAAATGTCAACCAAGAAAACTCTTAACATATCTGGCAAAACAATTCTCCAAAAAAGGACAAAAAAAAGCTGAAGGTGTTCATCACCACTAGACATGTCTTACAAGAAAGGCTAAAACGTGTCATTAAAGTTGAAACAATAGGGCACTGAACAGAAACACAAAGGCACAAAGGTATAAAGCTTGCTGATATAGGTAAATATATAGACGAATCCAGAATACCACATAATGTAGAGGTGGTGCATAAACCACCACTACCTCTAGTATAGAAATTCAAAGATAAACTGACAAAACTTTACCTAGATTACCTAAAAAAAGAGAGGGGAGGTGGGGCAGGGACTTCTCTGGCAGTCCAGTGGTTGAGACTGCATTTCCAATACAGGGGGCATGTGTTTGATCCCTGGTCAGGGAACAAAGATCCCACATGCCATGCAGCCAAAACACAACAAATAAATAAATGGATGAAAAGGTGTACAAGAAAATCTCAATCAAAATAACAAATGCTATCTAAAATTTTTTAATTAAAAAAGAGAAAATTCAAATGAAAAACAATCAGAAGTGAAGATGAGACATTACAATTGATACCACAAAAATACAAAAAATGTTGAAGCAAGTACTATGACATCAACAAATTGTATAGCATAGAAGAAATGGATAGACAAGCTGTTAGGACTGAATCATGAAGAAACAGAAAATCTCACAAACCAAAAATAATAAGGTTGTCAAATCAGTAATCAAAACCCAACAACAAAAAAAGCCTAGAACCAGATGATTTCACTGGTGAATTCCACAAACATTTAAGTATTAGAAACATTGCCAATCGTTCTCAAACTCTTTTGAACATACGCAAATTTATCAATGCAATATATCACATTATTAAAATGAAAAGCAAAAATCAACACAATAGATGTAGAAAAAGCATTTGACAAAATTAGAAATTCTTTCTTGATAAAAACACTTCTATATTACTCAACATAATAAAGTGATATATGACAAACCTACAGTTAACATCATACTCAAAGGTGACAGTCTGAAAGCTTTTCCTCTAGGATCAGGAAAAATATAAGATTGCCCCCTCTTAACACTCCTATTCAACATAGTACTGGGGGTCCAGGCCAGAGCTATCTCTCCGTAAAAAGAAATAAAATGTGTCCAAAGGAAAAGGAAGAAGTAAAAACTGTCTGCTTGCACATCTTACAATCTTATGTATGTAAAGCCCTAAAGTTCTACTAAAAGCTTAGAACTAATCAGTGAATTCAGTAAAGTTGCAGGATATGAAGTCAACAGAAAAAATGAGACATTACAACTGAAAGTGATCTATGACAACCCCCCAGCTAACATTGTACTCAAAGGTGACAGATCAAAAGCTTTTCCTATAGGATCAGGAACAATAAGAATGCCACTCTTACCACTCCTATTCAATATAGTACTGGAATCCTAGCCCCAGCAGTCTCTCAGTGGCAACCCACTCCAGTATTCTTGCTTGGAAAATTCCATGGAAGAAAAGACTGATCGGCTACAGACCCTAGGGTTGTAGAGTTAGACATGACTGAGCATGCATACACACACAAAGGAAAAGAAAGAAGCACAAAAGTCTTCCTGCACATGCTATGATCTTATATATGGAAAACCCTGAAGACCCTACTAAAAACTGTTAGAACTAATCAGTGAATTCAGTAAAGTTGCAGGATATGAAGTCAACATAAAAAATGATTTGCACTTTTGTACATTAAAAACAGTCTGAAAAAGAAATAAAGAAAACAATCCCATTTTTCTCACAATAAAATGATTAAATGCTTAGGAATAAATTTAACCAATGAAGTAAAAGTGTTATACTGATCTCTCAAAGACACTGATGAAAATAATTAAATAAGGCATGAATAGCTATTTAGTGTCCATGAATCAGAAGTATTAATACTATTATTATGTCCATAATATCCAAAGCAGTCTGTAGATTCATTGTAATTCTACCAAATTCTATCAAATTCTAATGGCATTTCTTACAGAAATACAAAAAAATCATTCTAAAAATCCACATGTATTTTTAGAAAAAAAAATCCAAATATTAGAAATTTTAGGAAAAAAATTAGAAATTTTAGAAAAAAAAATCCAAATATTAGAAAAGACCCCAAATACCCAAAGAAGTCCCAAGAAGAATGAAAAATGCTTGAACACATTAAAATTTCTGATTTCAAACCATATTACAAAGCTAAGATATCAAGAGAATATTGTACTGGCATAAAAACAAACACATAAACCAATGCAACAGAATTCAGAGCCCAGCAATAAACCCGTACGTATATTATCAACTAATATTTGACAAGGAAGCCAAGAATACTCAATGGAGAAGGATAGTCTCTTCAATAAATAGTGTTAGGAAAACTACAAATTCACATGCAAAAGAATGAAACAGGACCCCATCTTTACCAATCATAAAAGTTAACTTTAAGTGGATTAGAGACTTCAATGGAAGACCTGAAAGCATAAAACCTCTAGAATTTAAAAAAAAACAAAAAACAAAAAAAACCTCTAGAATTAAACTTAGAGAAAACACTCCTTGAGAACGGTTTTGGCAATGTGATTTTTTAAATGTGACACCAAAAGGACAAGCAATAAAATCAAAAGTAAACTAATGGGACTACATCAAAGTAAAAAGCTTTTCTGCACAGCAAAATAAGTAAGAAAGGAAACCTACAAAATGTGAGAAAATTTTTGCAAACCATATTTCTTTTTTTTTTTTTTTTAATTATCAAACTTTAATTGATAGACTAATCTTACAGGATAAACAATAATAAGACAGCTAGTCAAGGTTACACTTTAAAAAAAAAATTTTCCAGCAGCGCAAATCTAATAGACTAAATACATTCATCTCCTCCCAAACAGGCATTTGATTAAAAACAAAAACCAGAACAGAGCGTACACCACAAGGAGAACATGGTACTTACGTACATTGTCAAATAAATCAGCAGAACTCTTTAGGAAAGAAAAAGAGATTCTTAGAAATTCATAAAGCAGTAGAACCACCCAGCCTGGCAGGTCAACTGACCAGATGTGACACACACTGGAGGGCTCCTGACCACCTGCGACTTCAGAAAGGCCACCAGGCCCCGCGAAGAAGGGAACAGGTGCCAGTCCTAACTGGAGATGACTTGATCACAAAGCCTGAAGACAAAAGGACTATCCTTCCCAAGACAACAGGCCAGGAGAGAAAGAAGCGCCCTCAGAGGACAGGGTGGAAAGCAAGCCGCCCTTGGCACACAGGGTCCTGCCTCTGGCAAAGAGGGCGGGGCCAAGTGTGAGTGCCCGGGACCGTTCCTCCAGGCACCTGGTGGAAGGGAGAGGAAGAAGCAAGGCAGCCCCTTCCAGCTGAGATCCGGCAACTGAGTGGCGAAGGGCGTCTCCCTGGCCCTCGTCATGGAAAGCAGGAGCCTACAGAGGCCTCACCTGGCCCACCATGTCTGTGATACAGCAAAGTGCACCCTTAGCTCAGCTTGACTTTCTTTTTAAAAAGAGCTGACGCTACTTGCAAAAGGCCCATCATCGATTAAAACAATACCAAATAGTTGAATACTGAATACCAAAGAGTCGGAGCAAGTCTCGAGACCATCTCTCTCAGTTTTCTGAAAAGGCTGACTGAAACAGAGCTGAGAGCAGGGATACCTCGTCACTAGTCTGCCAAGTGGCGGAGGGGAGGGAAGGAAAGGCTTGTTGTCCTGCGAAAGGGCTGCCAGCTCCACGAGAGAAGGCAGCCTCACCCCCTTGTCCACCCTCAGAGTCCCGCGAGGGGTCCTGCCCCCTCCCCAGCGAGGACTCCACGTGGAAAGAAGCCTGAAGGAGAATGAACACTGTGATGCTACCGAAGGGGAAGGAGTGTCTGAATTTGCTAACACAGATTTAGTCAGTACATCCTGGACCATAAGAAGATGACGACGAGCCCGCTCACGGGCCAAGTGACAGACTAGTGAGCGCTGCTGGGACCCAGGCGCGGCTTCTCTGCTCGCCGGGGCTTCCTGCAAGGGCTCCACATGGATGGGGCGGCCAGAGCCCAAGATCGGGCCAGCACTGTTCGTGGGCTCTGGAAAGCAACGCTCGAACAGGTCCGTACGAAAAGATGTCATTTACAGTATTTATATAGAAGATCTCCAAGTAAGGAAAAAAGCACCATTTTTACTTCAAATAAAAAGGCTCACACAGGCTTTGGTCCTGTTTTGAGACGACACCGGCCTGAGCGAGAAGCGGTTTGGCCCTTGGGGAGCAGGGAGTCGGTACGCACGCTGTCACTGGGAGGAAGGGGCATCAGGTGGCAGGGATGGGCGGGGGGCAGCCGCCCGAGCAGGGCGAAGGGGGAACCTGGTGGGAAGGGCCTTGGGGAGCAGCCCCACAAAACGGGGACAGGATGCCTGCTTCAAGAGCGGGCGTGTGGCACTGTCTGGACAAGCCTCTGGGACAGGCAGGCTGGCCAACAGAAAGAGCAGCATTCAAACCGCGCCGCCACTCTGCGAGCACGCGAGGCCTGTCAACTGCAGAGCAAGGCTTCCACGAGCAGCAAAGACATGCTCTTTCCTCCAAGGACTGTGGACTGACAAGGACAGAAGAGCTACAGGTACTGCGCCTTTTGCAAGGGGTGGAAAACAGGCCATCTCCTGGATGCTACACTTCCCAGACGAACTTGTACCCCCCAGAAAAGCAAGAGGAGTTTCCTGCCTAGATCCGTAACCTGGCATGGACAACACCATGAAAAGCAAGAGTTGGTCTGGATGGGCTGGATTCTTGAACTACGGACCACAGCTTTCTTATCCATTCATCTGCTGATGGACATCTAGGTTGTTTCCATGTCCTGGCTATTATAAACAGTGCTGCGATGAACATTGGGGTACACGTGTGTCTTTCAATTCTGGTTTCCTCAGTGTGTATGCCCAGCAGTGGGATTGCTGGATCATAAGGCAGTTCTATTTCCAGTTTTTTAAGGAATCTCCACACTGTTCTCCATAGTGGCTGTACTAATTTGCATTCCCACCAACAGTGTAAGAGGGTTCCCTTTTCTCCACACCCTCTCCAGCATTTATTATTTGTAGACTTTTGGATCGCAGCCATTCTGACTGGTGTGAAATGGTATCTCATAGTGGTTTTGATTTGCATTTCTCTGATAATGAGTGATGTTGAGCATCTTTTCATGTGTTTGTTAGCCATCTGTATGTCTTCTTTGGAGAAATGTCTATTTAGATCCTTGGCCCACTTTTTGATTGGGTCATTTATTTTTCTAGAGTTGAGCTGTAGGAGTTGCTTGTATATTTTTGAGATTAGTTGTTTGTCGGTTGCTTCATTTGCTATTATTTTCTCCCATTCTGAAGGCTGTCTTTTCACCTTGCTAATAGTTTCCTTTGATGTGCAGAAGCTTTTAAGTTTAATTAGGTCCCATTTGTTTATTTTTGCTTTTATTTCCAATATTCTGGGAGGTGGGTCATAGAGGATCCTGCTGTGATGTATGTCAGAGAGTGTTTTGCCTATGTTCTCCTCTAGGAGTTTTATAGTTTCTGGTCTTACGTTGAGATCTTTAATCCATTTTGAGTTTATTTTTGTATATGGTGTTAGAAAGTGTTCTAGTTTCATTCTTTTACAAGTGGTTGACCAGATTTCCCAGCACCACTTGTTAAAGAGATTGTCTTTTATCCATTGTATATTCTTGCCTCCTTTGTCAAAGATAAGGTGTCCATATGTGCATGGATTTATCTCTGGGCTTTCTATTTTGTTCCATTGATCTATATTTCTGTCTTTGTGCCAGTACCATACTGTCTTGATAACTGTGGCTTTGTAGTAGAGCCTGAAGTCAGGTAGGTTGATTCCTCCAGTTCCATTTTTCTTTCTCAAGATCGCTTTGGCTATTCGAGGTTTTTTGTATTTCCATACAAATTGTGAAATTATTTGTTCTAGCTCTGTGAAGAATACTGTTGGTAGCTTGATAGGGTTTGCATTGAATCTATAAATTGCTTTGTGTAGTATACTCATTTTCACTATATTGATTCTTCCAATCCATGAACATGGTATATTTCTCCATCTATTAGTGTCCTCTTTGATTTCTTTCACCAGTGTTTTATAGTTTTCTATATATAGGTCTTTAGTTTCTTTAGGTAGATATATTCCTAAGTATTTTATTCTTTTCGTTGCAATGGTGAATGGAATTGTTTCCTTAATTTCTCTTTCTGTTTTCTCATTATTAGTGTATAGGAATGCAAGGGATTTCTGTGTGTTGATTTTATATCCTGCAACTTTACTATAATCATTGATTAGTTCTAGTAATTTTCTGGTGGAGTCTTTAGGGTTTTCTATGTAGAGGATCATGTCATCTGCAAATAGTGAGAGTTTTACTTCTTCTTTTCCCATTTGGATTCCTTTTATTTCTTTTTCTGCTCTGATTGCTGTGGCCAAAACTTCCAAAACTATGTTGAATAGTAATGGTGAAAGTGGGCACCCTTGTCTTGTTCCTGACTTTAGAGGAAATGCTTTCAATTTTTCACCATTGAGGATAATGTTTGCTGTAGGTTTGTCGTATATAGCTTTTATTATGTTGAGGTATGTTCCTTCTATTCCTGCTTTCTGGAGAGTTTTTATCATAAATGGGTGTTGAATTTTGTCAAAGGCTTTCTCTGCATCTATTGAGATAATCATATGGTTTTTGTTTTTCAATTTGTTAATGTGGTGTATTACATTGATTGATTTGCAGATATTGAAGAATCCTTGCATCCCTGGGATAAAGCCCACTTGGTCATGGTGTATGATCTTTTTAATGTGTTGTTGGATTCTGATTGCTAGAATTTTGTTTAGGATTTTTGCATCTATGTTCATCAGTGATATTGGCCTGTAGTTTTCTTTTTTTGTGGCATCTTTGTCAGGTTTTGGTATTAGGGTGATGGTGGCCTCATAGAATGAGTTTGGAAGTTTACCTTCCTCTGCAATTTTCTGGAAGAGTTTGAGCAGGATAGGTGTTAGCTCTTCTCTAAATTTTTGGTAGAATTCAGCTGTGAAGCCGTCTGGACCGGGGCTTTTGTTTGCTGGAAGATTTTTTATTACAGTTTCAATTTCTGTGCTTGTGATGGGTCTGTTAAGGTTTTCTATTTCTTCCTGGTCGAGTTTTGGAAAGTTGTACTTTTCTAAGAATTTGTCCATTTCTTCCTCGTTGTCCATTTTATTGGCATATAATTGTTGATAATAGTCTCTTATGATCCTTTGTATTTCTGTATTGTCTGTTGTGATCTCTCCATTTTCGTTTCTAATTTTATTGATTTGATTTTTCTCCCTTTGTTTCTTGATGAGTCTGGCTAATGGTTTATCAATTTTATTTATCCTTTCAAAGAACCAGCTTTTGGCTTTGTTGATTTTTGCTATGGTCTCTTTTGTTTCTTTTGCATTTATTTCTGCTCTAATTTTTAAGATTTCTTTCCTTCTACTAACCCTGGGGTTCTTCATTTCTTCCTTTTCTAGTTGCTTTAGGTGTAGAGTTAGGTTATTTATTTGACTTTTTTCTTGTTTCTTGAGGTGTGCCTGTATTGCTATGAACTTTCCCCTTAGGACTGCTTTTACTGTGTCCCACAGGTTTTGGGTTGTTGTGTTTTCATTTTCATTCGTTTCTATGCAAATTTTGATTTCTTTTTTGATTTCTTCTGTGATTTGTTGGTTATTCAGCAGGGTGTTGTTCATCCTCCATATGTTGGAATTTTTAATAGTTTTTCTCCTGTAATTGAGATCTAATCTTACTGCATTGTGGTCAGAAAAGATGCTTGGAATGATTTCTATTTTTTTGAATTTACCAAGGCTAGCTTTATGGCCCAGGATGTGATCTATCCTGGAGAAGGTTCCATGTGCGCTTGAGAAAAAGGTGAAATTCATTGTTTTGGGATGAAATGTCCTATAGATATCAATTAGGTCTAACTGGTCTATTGTATCGTTTAAAGTTTGTGTTTCCTTGTTAATTTTCTGTTTAGTTGATCTATCCATAGGTGTGAGTGGGGTATTAAAGTCTCCCACTATTATTGTGTTATTGTTAATTTCTCCTTTCATACTTGTTAGCATTTGTCTTACATACTGCGGTGCTCCTGTGTTGGATGCATATATATTTATAATTGTTATATCTTCTTCTTGGATTGATCCTTTGATCATTATGTAGTGACCTTCTTTGTCTCTTTTCACAGCCTTTGTTTTAAAGTCTATTTTATCTGATATGAGTATTGCTACTCCTGCTTTCTTTTGGTCCCTATTTGCATGGAAAATCTTTTTCCAGCCCTTCACTTTCAGTCTGTATGTGTCCCCTGTTTTGAGGTGGGTCTCCTGTAGACAACATATGTAGGGGTCTTGTTTTTGTATCCATTCAGCCAGTCTTTGTCTTTTGGTTGGGGCATTCAACCCATTTACGTTTAAGGTAATTACTGATAAGTATGATCCCGTTGCCATTTACTTTATTGTTTGGGGTTCGAATTTATACACCATTTTTGTGTTTCCTGTCTAGAGAATATCCTTTAGTATTTGTTGGAGAGCTGGTTTAGTGGTGCAGAATTCTCTCAGCTTTTGCTTGTCTGAGAAGCTTTTGATTTCTCCTTCATACTTGAATGAAATCCTTGCTGGGTACAATAATCTGGGCTGTAGGTTATTTTCTTTCATCATTTTAAGTATGTCTTGCCATTCCCTCCTGGCTTGAAGAGTTTCTATTGAAAGATCAGCTGTTATCCTTATGGGAATTCCCTTGTGTGTTATTTGTTGTTTTTCCCTTGCTGCTTTTAATATTTGTTCTTTGTGTTTGATCTTTGTTAATTTGATTAATATGTGTCTTGGGGTGTTTCTCCTTGGGTTTATCCTGTTTGGGATTCTCTGGGTTTCTTGGACTTGGGTGATTATTTCCTTCCCCAGTTTAGGGAAGTTTTCAACTATTATCTCCTCAAGTATTTTCTCATGGTCTTTCTTTTTGTCTTCTTCTTCTGGAACCCCTATGATTCGAATGTTGTAGCGTTTAATATTGTCCTGGAGGTCTCTGAGATTGTCCTCATTTCTTTTAATTCGTTTTTCTTTTATTCTCTCTGATTCATTTATTTCTACCATTCTATCTTCTAATTCACTAATCCTATCTTCTGCCTCTGTTATTCTACTATTTGTTGCCTCCAGAGTGTTTTTAATTTCATTTATTGCATTATTCATTATATATTGACTCTTTTTTATTTCTTCTAGGTCCTTGTTAAACCTTTCTTGCATCTTCTCAATCCTTGTCTCCAAGCTATTTATCTGTGATTCCATTTTAATTTCAAGATTTTGGATCAATTTCACTATCATTATTTGGAATTCTTTATCAGATAGATTCCCTATCTCTTCCTCTTTTGTTTGGTTTGGTGGGCATTTATCCTGTTCCTTTATCTGCTGGCTATTCCTCTGTCTCTTCATCTTGTTTAAATTGCTGAGTTTGGGGTGTCCTTTCTGTATTCTGGCAGTTTGTGGAGTTCTCTTTATTGTGGCTTTTCCTCGCTGTGTGTGGGTTTGTACAGGTGGCTTGTCAAGGTTTCCTGGTTAGGGAAGCTTGTGTCGGTGTTCTGATGGGTGGAGCTGTATTTCTTCTCTTTGTGCAGTTGCGCTGTGGGGAGGGAGGGAGGGATGCTGCAAACAAATAACACTGGCATGCTCTTGCAGTGCCTCAGCCACACTGGGTCTGCCCCTGCTCACGGCGCGTGTAGCCTCCCTGCCCACACTGCTCGGGCTCTAGGTTGTTCCGCCGGGAACAATCCGAGGCTGGCCCTGGGTTGCATATACCTCCCAGGTCCAAGCCGCTCAGGTTCAGGCACTCGGGTAGTCCTCAGAGGCGCAGACTCAGTTGGGCCTGAGTTTTGTGCTCTTCCCAGGTCCAAGCAGCTCAAGTGATGAGGTGTTTGGCGAGCGCCAATGCTGCGACTTATCGCCTCCCCGCCACTCGGTTATCTGGGTGTAAAACCGGCGCACCTTCTCAGGCAGATGTTAACCGTCCAGACCCCCAAAAAGTTTTAGTTAGCAAAGAAGCCTGCTTACAGTTTTATAGATGATGTCTCTCTGGGGCTGCGATTGCCCCCTTCTGGCTCTGGCTGCCTGTCACCGGAGGGGGAAGGTCTGCAGCCAGCTATCTCTGTTCAATTCTTTGTTCCGTGCGCGGGCCTGGCGGTGTCTTAGGTTGGGGCTGGCTTTTCGCGTGGTAGATATCCCACAGTCTGGTTTGCTAGCCCAAATTATTTTGCTCAGATAGTGCTCAGGGTATTCAGGCCAGATTCTTACTCTAAGCGATGCAGCCCGCGCTGCGCCTCCCTGCCCAGCCCCCGGTTGTTAATGGCGCGTGCAGGTGTCTGCGCTGCTTCTCCGCTGGGGGAGTTACCATAGGACTCTCAATCTTCGAGTTTTAATTGTTTATTTATTTTTTCTTCCTGTTATGTTGCCCTCTGTGCTTCCAAAGCTTGGCACAGATTCGGCAGTGAGAAGGTTTCCTGGTGTTTGGAAACCTCTCTCTTTTTAAGACTCCCTTCCCGGGACGGAACTCCGTCCCTCCCTCTTTTGTCTCTTTTTTTGTCTTTTATATTTTTTCCTACCTCCTTTCAAAGAGTTGGATTGCTTTTCTGGGTGCCTGATGTCCTCTGCCGGCATTCAGAAGTTGTTTTGTGGAATTTACTAGACGTTTAAATGCTCTTTTGATGAATTTGTGGGGGAGAAAGTGTTCTCCCCGTCCTACTCCTCCGCCATCTTCGCAAACCATATTTCTTATAAGGGGTTAGTATCCAAAATATGTAGAGAACTCATACAACGCAATAAAAAGAAAAGCAACCTGGTTAAAAGTGGGCAGAGGAACTGAACAGACATCTGTCAAAAGACATGTAAATGGCCAACAAGTGCATAAATGCTCTCAACATTACCATTTGTCCGGAAAATGGAGATTAAAACCACAAAACACACGTTAGAATGGCTGCCATCAAAAGTCAAGAAATAACAAGAGTTGACTGGGATGTGGAGAAAAGGGAACACTTAAACACTATTGGCAATGGCACCCCACTCCAGTACTCTTGCCTGGAAAAGCCCATGGACAGAGGAGCCTGGTACACTGCAGTCCATGGAGTCGCTAAGAGTCAGACACGACTGAGTGACTTCACTTTCACTTTTCACTTTCATGCATTGGAGAAGGAAATGGCAACCCACTCCAGTGTTCTTGCCTGGAGAATCCCAGGGACGGGGGAGCCTGGTGGGCTGCCGTCTATGGGGTCGCACAGAGTTGGACACGACTGAAGTGACTTAGCAGCAAACACTATTGGAGTGAATGTAAACTTCTATAGTCACTATGTAAAACAGTGTGGAGGTTCTTCTATATATTAAAAATAGAACCACCATATGATCCAGCACTGCTCCTTCTGAATGAAATGAAAGCAGAATATCATAGAGGTTTCTATACCTCATGTTTATTGCAGCATTATTTACAGTATCTAAGATATGGAGACAAACTGAGTCTCCATCAACTGTTGAATGGATAAAGTAAAAATAAATATACACACAAAGAGTTGACCCTTGAACAACATGGGGATGGAGCACTGACCCGCATCCCACGTGGCCACAATTCAAAGTCCATGCACAATTTTACAGTTGGCCTTCCATATCTGCAGTTGCATGTTCCAGGATCCAACCAAGCATGAATCATGTGGTACTGTAGCAAGTACTTACTGGTAAATAAACACATATCAGTAGACCAATGAGTTCAAACCCATGTTGTTCAAGTGTCTACTGTATATACATCACTTTAAATGCAGCACTTGAGTGATATATACATACACACACACAATGGAATACTATTCATCCATGAGAAGAAGTAAATCCTTGTATTTGCTACCACTGAATGGATAGTGAGCATATTATGCTGAGTGAAATAAGACAGACAAGACAAATGCTATATGAAATCACTTATATGTGGAATGTAAAAAAAAGAAAAACTAACTCATAGAAACAGAGTAGAAGGATGGTTTCTATGGGGCAGGAGGTTGGGGAAATAAGGAGATGTTGCTCAAAGAGTACAGATTTCCAGTTAGAAAATGAATCAGTTCTGGGGAATCTAATGCACAACAATATTAATAGGATTAACATAGCCATATTCAGTTCAGTTCAGTTCAGTTCAGTCACTCAGTCGTGTCCGACTCTTTGCGACCCCATGAATCGCAGCATGCCAGGCCTCCCTGTCCATCACCAACTCCCGGAGTTCACTCAAACTTACGTCCATTGAGTCGGTGATGCCACCCAGCCATCTCATCCTCTGTCATCCCCTTTTCCTCCTGCCCCCAATCCCTCCCAGCATCAGAGTCTTTTCCAATGAGTCAACTCTTCGCATGAGGTGGCCAAAGTACTGGAGTTTCAGCTTTAGCATCATTCCTTCCAAAGAACACCCAGGGCTGACCTCCTTTAGAATGGACTGGTTGGATCTCCTTGCAGTCCAAGGGACTCTCAAGAGTCTTATCCAATACCACAGTTCAAAAGCATCAATTCTATATATCTAAAAATTGCTGAGAAATTAGATTTTACATGTTTTCTCAAGAAAGGTAATTATGGGACTTTGATGGAGGTGCTAGACAATGCTATGGTAGTAATCTATTTCAATATATGAGTATATAAAATCAACATATTGTATGCTTTAAACTTACACAGTATCAATTACATCTCAATGAACCTGGGGGAAAATATTGAGTGTAGACCACATCCATTCAGGAAGTTGATTTTTTAAAAATCTGGATATGTAGGTGTAGTTACAGCTACCAAGTAGGGAAAATGTATGGTTCAGTAGAAAACTATGCACTATCTATATAGCTCACTGTTTTGTAATTCTATGGGAGATATTTTGCAACTTTTTCAATTTTCAACAATAGTGACACAAAATAATTCTTGTCTCTAGACATACAAACTCTGTTCTATAGAGATTCATTTGACTTTCCTAGCTAGTTTTGTCTTCATTTGCACATCCATATCAACATTTTTTCACTCTAAATTTGTACTTTTCCACCCTTGTCCTATAACCTGGTTGGAACACTCTGTTACTACTTGTTGTAACTTATTTCCTCATTAATGAGTTATACAATATTTTTAACTTGTGTTCATTTAAAAAAATAAAGAAGATTGGTCAATAGGTATGTAAGACGATGCTGACATCACTAATCATTAAGTTTTGTGCTGGCCTCAGCTTATCAATAACCAATGGTGTGGTTGGACCAGCCCTTGTGCTCATATTTTGACTGTGGAGGCTCCTCAAAAAACAGAAATATTCAATACAATTACTATACTACCCAGAAGTCCCACTTATGAGTTTTTATTAAAAAGAACTGAACTTATTTGGGATCTCAAATAGATATAGCCATGGAGTGAAAGAACCTAAATATCCCTCAATAATTAGCAAAAAAGAAAATATGTAAATACACACACTGGAGTACTATTCAGTCATAAACGTGAAAGAAATCTTGTCACATACTACAATATGGATGACACATGAGCATATTTTGCTAAATAGAAAAGTCAGTCGTGAAAGGATCAATGTTGCATGATTCCACTTAGATGAAGTAGCCAAAGAAGTCAAACTAACAGAAATAGAAAGTAGATTGCTGGTTAGCAGGGCCTTGGGGAAAGGAAATGGAGAGTTCAATGGGTAGAGAGTATCAGTCATGAAGGATGAAAGTTCTAGAGACCTACTGTGTGATCACAGTTAATAATACTGTCCTGCACACAATAATATGTTAATAGGATAGATCTCATGTTATATGTTGTTTGCTATAAAAATTTTTTTAAGCATTGCAAAGAAATAGTAGGGCATGGAACAAAAGGAAAATGTATACTTAGTGGTTCCTATGCCAAGCTCCTTTATATTCCAGGCTTGTAAGGTTAAAATAAAGTTTATTTTACTTTACAGGTAGAGGGTAATTTTGAAAACTTTGGGAAATTTCTTCATCTATATGTGATTCACATGAAATCTGATTTTCAGTCTTTAATTCTGAAGAAAAAAATTAAAACAGTGTAATTTGTAATACAAGCTGAAAAATCAGTCATTATGACAAACACTTTGTGCCTGGTAGTGGGAAGTAAATATTTACCACAAATTTGTTATCAAAATCCAATAATGATGGAGCAAAGTTTGGTAAACCAAAAACAGAGTCAAATTCTAGTTCGAGAAAACAGGGTAGAAAGGTGTTAATTAGGTTGAAATCTAGTTAAATAAAACATTTCATATTAATCACTTGGTTTGGTGTATTGTGCTGATGTGTAGCATATATTTTTTCAAAATATAAATATAGTGAGTATTGGGTAGCAAGAAATCATTGATGCTGATATCTTTAAATAGTGCTGCCTTTACAGAGAGGGCTTCCCAAGTGGAGCTAGTGATAAAGAGCCTGCCTGCCAATGCACGAGACTTAAGAGGGAGACACAGGTTCAATCCCTGGGTTGGGAAGATACCCTGGAGGAGGGGACAGCAACACACTCCAGTATTCTTGCAAGGAGAATCCTACGGATAGAAGAGCCTAGTGGGCTACAGTCCATAAGGTCACAAAGTGTCCGACATGACCAAAGGGACTTAGCATGGACTCATGCCTTTACAGAGAACTCATGATTGAGGAGAACTGCACTGAGATAGATATTCCTAATGGACTGAAATCATAGATGACAGAACTATTGACCAGAACTTCAGGCCTGGGTCCTGGAATAACTCTCAGATGTGTCTGTGAGACTGAATATAAGAATATAGTTCAATTAAGTAAACACATATGACACTTGTTTCATGCTCCATAAGGGCAGGAGGAGGTCATTCCCACCCTGTCCACTTAACAAGTATTCCCTGGTGAAATGCTCTAAAACAGACAACCACATTTGTGATATAGGAAAACCACTGCTCTCTCTTTCATGAAATGATTCAAAACTATTCTTAGTGATTTCTGATATTAAAACAGGGCTCAGGAGACACTATGAATAAATGACCTTTTGTAACCACACAGCATGTGTAATCATAGAAGTCCACACAGCAAGCATAGATACACAAAAGCCCGCTTGGTTCTCTGCTTCAAACTCTCTCTCCTCCACATGAGGGCTGACAGTCATGACCCATAGGAAACATGTGGCCCATCCTGAAATGCTTCCAAGGGGCATCATTGGAGAGAGAGAAGACTATTAAAGATAGAGCTATAAGAGCATAGAATTGCTCACCATTGGTTTTTCTCAACTCCTCCACCAGGCAGCAGGCTTCCTCTTGAACTCGGTCCTCAATGCTCCTCTTCCCCATCCCGAAATTTCTCAGGGTCATGAGGGAGAAGCGCCGTATCTCCTTCCATGTCTTCCCATTGCTGAAAAGGATTCCTACCAGGAGGAGAAACAGAAACTAGGAGGCAGGTCCTAGGGAAGGAGAAGTAAGCTGGCACTTGGCAGGCCCCCATATGGACCAAGCTCTGCTGGAGAGCTCTTCAAATTCCTGTTTCCATTCTGCCCACTCCCATTGCCAATGCTTAACACATACCATTTACTATACTAGCTCTTTCAGCCAATGGAAACATTCCTCTTCCAGAAAACTCCTCTCCCAGATCAATCAGGGCTTCTTTCACTGCTTCATATCCATGCAAGACCACGATGGGCTTCATGCCAAAATACACAGTGAACACAGGGCCATAGACTTTTGAAAGCTGTGAAAGGAGGTACACATAATAACAAAAGAAGTCAACATTTGAAACTATATTGTGCCTGAGGCATAATGTATTATCATCCTACTATTATGCTTTCATTCTGCCACATACAGCCTAAATATTTCTGAATTATTAAATTCTGCATTAGCGTAAGTATGATGGCAATTGTTACTGTTTCCATTTCCATCTGTTATGCTAGGCAATGGCCCAAGTAACTGGTACCCAGATTACAATGAATTCTCATATCAGCACCTTCAGAAGGTGTATTTGCCTGGCTTATAAATAAGGAGTATATCATGAGAAATGCCAGGCTTGATGAAGCATGAGCTGGAATCAAGATTTTGAGGAGAAATATCAATAACCTTAGATATACAGATGACACCACCTTTATGGCAGAAAGCAAAGAGGAACTAAAGAGCCTCTTGATGAAAGTGAAAGAGGAGAGTGAAAAAATTGGCTTAAAGCTCAACATTCAGAAAACTAAGATCATGGCATTCGGTTCCATCACTTCATGGCAAATAGATGGGGAAACAATGGAAACAGTGACAGATTTTATTTTCCTGGGCTCCAAAATCACTGCAGATAGTGACTGCAGCCATGAAGTTAAAAGGAGCTTGCTCCTTGGAAGAAAAGCTATGACCAACCTAGACAGCACATTAAAAAGCAGAGACATTACTCTGATGACATAAGTCTGTCTAGTCAAAGCTACATTTTTTTCAGTAGTTATGTATGGATATGAGAGTTGGACCATAAAGAAGGCTGAGTGCTGAAGAATTGATGCTTTGAATTGTAGTGTTGGAGAAGACCCTTCAGAGTTCATTGGGTTGCAAGGTGATCAAACCAGTCAATCCTAAATGAAATCAACCCTGAATATTCATTAGAAGGATTGATGCTGAAGCTGAAGCTCCAATGCTTTGGCCATCTGATGCGAAGAGGTGACTCATTTGAAAAGATCCTGATGCTGGAAAAGATTGAAGCCAGGGGGAGAAGGGAATGACTGAGGACAAGATGGTTGGATGGCAGCACTGTCTCAATGGACATGAGTTTGAGCAATCTCCGGCAGATGGTGATGGACAGGGAAGCTTGGCATGCTACAGTCCACAGGGTCGCAAAGAGTCAGACATGACTGAGCAACTGAACAACAAAAACAATAAATAAGGAAACAGGTTGTGGAATTCCATTTCCTTTCCAGTGTCCCATGGCTACTACATAGAAGATTTGAATTTGAAACTCTTATTCACTGTCTGATCCTTAAGGAGCAAGGCATCAATCCCTGAGGCCCACCTTTAAACCATCACCTAGCTGACTGCTTCAGAACCACGTGCAGTGTTCTTCCAATGGGAATTCATATTCGCTAGCCCTGATTAATACTAGAATTCCATATTTTAAAAAATGAATTCAGATAACTCTAATGCCCAGCTTAGTTTGAGATCCAGTGGTGTCACTAACACAGAAAGGGAGGAAGCATCATAGAGGCAGTGTCAGGACATGCGTATCTCATGGAGGAACAGCATCTTCCATCCTGCAGTATTTACCCGGTACAGATAGGACCTTCTTGCAGAATCCAAATGAGTGCTTCTGGGACCCTGACTGGTGACTTCTTTCTCTCATTCACTCATGCTTGTGCTGAATGCAGAGCTATTTCCTTAATACCAAGCACAATGCACTTCTTCAGAAAAGTTCTATTTTCATAGCCAACTGAACAATACATACAGCTTATATAGTAAAAGACTTCTGCAAGGAAATCTCTAATCACAAAAAGCTTATCATTTACTTTCAGTCCCAAATCATAGAAAATGGCTGTGAAATGAAAAAGGGAAGTAACACTTGCAGCTTTTGCCACTTCATTATTTTGATTCTATTACATGTGCAAAGACAAATATTTCTCTGCTCACAAAACACATTACTTCTTTTCTCTACTTATGACAATGACAGGCCAGAAAAGGCAACAGAAATACCAGAATTTACAGGGGATAATTTGCTGATCTGTTTTAACAGTGTGCCCAGGACTTCCCTGGTGGTCCAGTGGTTAAGATTTCACCTGCTGATGAAAGTTCAATCCCTGGTGCAGAAAGATTCCTTATGTCCAAGGGCAACTAAGCCTGTATTCCACAACTCCTGAGTCCATGTGCCCTAGGACCAATGCTCCACCACAATGAGCAGCCTGTGTGCTGCGACTAGAGAGTAGCTCCAATCTGCCACAACTAGAGAAAGCTTGTGCACAGCAAGGAAGACCCAATGCACTAAAAAATAAATAAATACAAATTTAAAAGTAAAAGAAAAAAAAAAAAAAAACAATGTGCCCAGAGAAATATATATTATTTTTAAAACTAGGCTTAATTTACTTACCCTTTTCAAGCCACTGGAGGAGCATAAAGTCTACTTACATTGGTTAAAGATTTGCTGATGTTTTTAACATCTAACTGTAGGATGTTTCCAAGAATCGGCAGAGGAGTGGGGCCCGGCGGGAGCTTCCCTTTCCCAGAGCTCTGTTTCCAAAGTGAGAGGAGAAGCAGACAGGAGAGACAGAGCACCAGGACCACAGCCAGATCCATTGACGCCTTCTCTTCTTACTCAGACGACTGTGAGCCTGAAATCTAAGTCCCTGCTATTCAACCTGGGTCTCTCTGAGGACTAAAGATATCAATCAATCACATCCACTTTATACTCTATTCTGAGTGGACTTTGCCACTGATAAAGATAAAATTAAAGTGTCCTTTAGTCTTGTTTTTCCTCTGTCCAGGAATGACTTTGGAGACTTTCATTTACTTGTACTGGGCTGGGATCCACATTTGATAATTAAAAAAAATGTCCACTGTGCAGTCAGGATTGAGAACCACTGAAATAAATAATTTGATACCAAAAAACAGCTCAAAACTCTGGATTCAAGTCAACGATCAGTTGCAAATTTATGACTTTGAAGACAATCAGTATATTCTATACCATTTTTATTTACTTATTACCAAATTAAACAAGTTTATTGGAGTATACTTGATTTACAAAAGTTAGTTTCAAGTATGCAGCAAAGTGAATAGGTTGTACATATACATATATCCACTTTTTTTATCCTTTAGATTATTTTCCCATATAGACAATTATAGAATATTGAGTAGACCCCCTGTGCTATATAGTAAGTTCTAGTTAGTTATCTATTTTTTTATTTTTAAATATTTTTAATCCTTTAAATTATGAAAGTATGATATCACATTTACAGGCGACTTGGAAAATATAGAACAAATTTGCGTATAGTTCCACTGTGTATTGCAATTATTTTTTTAAGTAGATAAATTAAGGTTTTTAGTTGGAGATTTTTAGTTGGAGATCAAATTCTCAAAAATTAATAAATGAATAGAAAGAAAAGTAGAAGTATACAGTAGATCTAAAAAGCACTATGAATCAATTCAACATAGTTAGATTTATACAATTTTCACACAATAGCAGGATAAAAATTCTATTCAAGTTCCCATATACTATAAACCAGGAGACAGTGGAACATATCCAGGGACATAAAACAAGGTGCAAAAATTTCATGATCTAAAGATATTGACATCATACAGAGTGTGTTCTCTTACCACTGTGGATTATGTCAGAAATCAATATCAAAAGATATTTTAAAATAGCTCACATATTTTCAAGTGCAATGTGACATTTATCAAGACAGATCTTTGACTTAGCCATTGAAAACCTTAAAAAGGTTAAAAGAAAAAGCACAGAGGGTGATTGAAGAGAAGAAAGCATCTAAATGAGAAATTAATATCAAGGATACTCTAAAAACTCTAAGTATCTGGAAATTAAATATCCACTTTTACATGATGGGTATATCTAAGAAGCAATAACAAGGAAAATTAAAAAATATTTGTAATGAAATAAAAATGAAAAGAGCATTTATCAGAATTTGCTGCATGCAGCTGAAGCAGCTCAAGGCAACTAAATACAATGTGGAATCTTGAATAAGGTATGAAAACAAACAATGGACACTAGCATAAAATTTTGTGAAATTTGAACAAAATCTGTGCTTTAGTTAATACTGTGCTGTGCTGTACTGTGCTGTGCTGAGTTTTGCTGAGTTGCTCAGTCATGTCCAAGTTGCTTTGTGATCCCATGGACTGTAGCCTACCAGGCTCCTCTCTGTCCATGGGGATTCTCTAGGTAAGAATACTGGAGTGTGTTGCCATGTCCTTCTCCAGGGGATCTTCACAATCCAGTTGTCAAACCCAGGTCTCCCACATTGCTGGCAGATTCTCTACTGTCTGAGCCACCAGGGAAGCCCAAGAATACTAGAGTGGGTAGCCTATCTCCAGGGGATCTACCCAACTCAGGAATGAACTGGGGTCTCCTGCATTGCAGGCAGAATCTTTGCCAGCTGAGCTACCAGGGAAGCCCAGTTAATACTGTACCACATGTTAATTTCCTGGTTTTTTTTTGTGTGTTTGTTTGTTTTTTTTACAACACAGTATCTCTTAACTATTTTTAATAATTGGATTAGAAGTTTCAAGCCTCATTTGAAATTTTTAAAAAATCACTAAGATAATAAGCTTTCTAGAGTTTATTCTAGCATTCTATTCATACATAGTAAATTTATTCATACATAGTAAATACTATTCTATTCATACATAGTAAAACAAGTGGAACCAAAATGTCATATATTTTTTAGCTAAGCAAAAATTCATAAGTTTTCTAAAATATATATATTGTATTATACATATATAAATGAAACCTTTTCTGATAAAGGTTTGAGAAAGAACAACAACAAAAATGGACAGAGAAATTGGAAAACATAAACTAAATGAAATGGGAACACTGAATATGAAAGAGAAAAAGTGAAATAAACTAGATAAAAATAAAAAATTATCACATAATCCAGTTACTTTTAAATATGGCTGCTCACTAGAATCACATCTGGAACTTTGGAGAAAATAACAATACCTAAGCATTTACATTTTTCAAAAAATTCGAAGATAATTCTAATGTGCATCTGGACTTGAAAAAGTGATTATGGGTTTTTCTATTAAGTGGTAGTTTTAGTAATATAGAATTCTATTATTTTCTGTTGACCAATCATGACACAATGGTATTAAATGAACAGTAGTCACCTAATCACAATAACGAGAGATGTTTATCAGTTTTCACAATTAATAGCCAGACAAAAAGTACATAATTGCAGTTGCAAGCCATAATGGAAACATGATTAACCTAAAAATAAAAAATAATTACATTTTGAGGGCTTAAGTAGAGTGATGTGGTAAGTGGAAATGCATACATGCATATATTTCATCTTTCATCCACCCAGACTGTCTTTAGGCTGGTGCATTTAATCCATTTACATGTAAGATTATTATCAATATATATGCTCCTATTACCATTTTCTTAATTGTTTTGAGTTTATTTTTTGTAGGTTCATCTCTTCCTTCTCTTGTGTTTCCTATCTAGAGAAGTTCCTTTTTCATTTGTTGTAAAGCTGGTTTGGTGGTGCTGAATTCTCTTAACTTTTGCCTTTGTAAAGCTTTTGATTTCACCTTTAAATCTGAATGACAGACTTGATGGGTAGAATATTCTTGGTTATATCTTCTTCCTTCTCATCACTTCGAATATATTGTGCCATTCCCTCTGGCTTGTAGAGATTCTGTTGAGAAATCAGCTGATAAACTTACAGGAGTTCCCTTGTATGCTATTTGTCATTTTTTCCCCTTGTTTTTTAAATATTTTATCTTAGTCTTTAATTTTTGTCAGTTTGATTACTATGTGTCTTGGTGTGTTCATCCTTGGGTTTATCCTGCCTGGGACTCGCTGTGCTTCCTAGACTTGGCTGAGTATTTCTTTTCCTATGCTAGGGAAGTTTTCAGCTATTATCTTTTTGAATGCTTGCTCAGATCTGTTCTCTCTCTCTTCTCTTTCTTGTTCATTGTTGAATCACTCAGTCATGTCCGACTCTTTGCAACCCCATGGACTGCAGCACTCCAGGCTTTCCTGTCCTTCACTATCTCCTGGAGTTTGCTCAAGCTCATGCCCATTGAGTTGATGATGCCATCCAACCATCTCACCTCCTCTCTCCCCCATCTTCTCCTGCCCTCAATCTTTCTGAGCATCAGGATCTTTTCCAATGAGTCAGCATCAGGTTGTCAAAGTATTGGAGATTCACCTTCATAATCAGTCCTTCCAATGAAGGACTCAGCTTCATCAGGAGACTCTTTAGTTTCTCTTTATTTCTCTCATTAAGGTGGTATCATCTGCATATCTGAGGTTATTGGTATTTCTCCCTGCAATCTCGATTCCAGCTTGTGATTCATCCAGCCCAACATTTTGAATGGCGCACTTTACATATAAGTTAAATAAGCAGGATGACAATATACAGCCTTGTCATATTCCTTTCCCAATTTTGAACCAGTCTGTTGTTCCATGTACAATTCTAACTGTTGGTTATCGACCTGCATAGAGGTTTCTCAGGAGGCAGGTAAGCTGCTCTGGTATTCCCATCTCTTTAAGAATTTTCCACAGTTAGTTGTGATACATGTGGTCAAAGGCTTTAGTGTAGTCAATGAAGCAGAAGTAGATGGTTTTCTGAAATTCCCTCGCTTTTTCTATGATCCAATGGGTATTGGCAATTTGATCTCTGGTTCCTCTGCCTTTTCTAAATCCAGTGTATACGTCTGGAAGTTGTCTGTTCACATACTGTTGAAGCTTAGCTTGGAAAATTTTGAGTATTACTTGGCTAGCATGTGAAATGAGTGCAATTGTGCAGTAGTATGAATATTCTTTGGCATTGCCTTTCTTTGGGATTGGAATGAAAACTGACCTTTTTCAGCCCTGTGACCACTGCTGCTAAGTCGCTTCAGTTGTGTCCGACTCTGTGCGACCCCAGAGATGGCAGCCCACCAGGCTCCCCCATCCCTGACCACTGCAGAACTTTCCAAATTTGCTGGCCTAGTGAGTGCAGCACTTTTACGAGCTTCATCATTTGGGATTTGAAATAGCTCAACTGGAATTTCATCACCTCCACTAGCTTTGTTCATAGTAATCCTTCCCAAGGCCCACTTAACTTCTCACTCCAGGATGTCTGGCTCTAAGTGAGTGAGCACACCATCGTTGTTGTCTGGGTCATTAAAACATTTATTGTATACTTCTTCTATGTATTCTTGCCACTTCTTAATATCTTCTGCTTATGTTAGATCCATATCATTTCTATCCTTTATTGTGCCCATCTTTGCATGAAATGTTCCCCTGGTATCTCTAATTTTCTTGAAGAGATCTCTAGTCTTTCCCATCCTATTGTTTTCCTCTATTTCTTTGCTTTATTCATTTAGGAAGGCTTTCTTATTTCTCCTTGCTATTATTTGAAACTCTTCACTCAGATGGTTATATCTTTCCTTTCTCCTCTGCCTTTCACTTCTCTTCTTTTCTCACCGATTGGTAAGGCCTCTTCAGACAACCATTTTGCCTTGTTGCATTTTTTTCCCCTTGGGAATGGTTTTGTTCACTGCCTCCTGTACAGTGTTGCGAACCTATGTCCATAGTTTTTCAGACACTCTATCAGATCTAATCCCTTTAATATATTTGTCACTTCTGTTGTATAATTGTAAGAGATTTGATTTAGATCATATGTGAATGATCTGGTGGTTTTTATCTACTTTCTTCAATGTAAGTCTGAAGTTTGCAATAAGGAGTTCATGATCTGAGACACAGTCAGCTCCCAGTCTTGATTTTTTCTGACTGTATACAGTTTTTCCATCTTTGGTTGTGAAGAATATCATCAATCTGATTTTGGTATTGACCATCTGGTGATATCCATGTATAGAGTTTTGTTGGAAGAGAGTGTTTGCTATGACCAGTGTGTTATCTTGGCAAAACTCTGTTAACTTTTGCCTTGCTTCATTTTGTACTCCAAGACCAAACTTGCTTGTTATTCCATGTATCTCTTGACTTCCTACTTTTGCATTCCAATTCCCTATGATGTAAAGGACATAATTTTTTGGTGTTAGTTTTGGAAGGTCTTGTAGGTCTTCACAGAACCATTCAACTTCATCTTCTTCAGCATTAGTGGTTGGGGCATAGACTTGGATTACTGAGATATTGAATTGTTTGCCTTGGAAATGAACTGAGATCATTCTGTTGTTTTTGAGATTGCACCCAACTACTGCATTTCAGACTCTTTTTTTTGACTAAGGGTTACTCCTTTACTTTTAAGGGATTTTTGCTTGCAGTAGTAGATATAATGGTCATCTGAATTAAATTTGCCCATTCTTGTCCATGTTAGTTCACTGATTCCTAAAATGTCGATGTTCAGTCTTGCCATCTCTTGCTTGACCACTTCCAACTTACCTTGATTCATGGTCCTAACATTCCAGGTTCCTATGCAATACTGTTCTTTGCAGCATTGGACTTTGCTTTCACCACCAGTCACATCCACAACTGGGTGTCATTTCTCTCTCTCTCTCTTTTTTTAAAATTTTATTTTATTTTTAAACTTTACATAATTGTATTAGTTTTGCCAAATATCAAAATGAATCCGCCACAGGTATACATGTGTTCCCCATCCTGAACCCTCCTCCCTCCTCCCTCCCCATACCATCCCTCTGGGTCGTCCCAGTGCACTAGCCCCAAGCATCCAGTATCGTGCATCGAACCTGGACTGGCAACTCGTTTCTTACATTATATTTTACATGTTTCAATGTCATTCTCCCAAATCTTCCCACCCTCTCCCTCTCCCACAGAGTCCATAAGACTGTTCTATACATCAGTGTCTCTTTTGCTGTCTCGTACAGGGTTATTGTTACCATCTTTCTAAATTCCATATATATGCGTTAGTATACTGTATTTATGTTTTTCCTTCTGGCTTACTTCACTCTGTATAATAGGCTCCAGTTTCATCCACCTCATTAGAACTGATTCAAATGTATTCTTTTTAATGGCTGAGTAATACTCCATTGTGTATATGTACCATAGCTTTCTTATCCATTCATCTGCTGATGGACATCTGCTTTGGCTCAGCCTCTTCATTCCTACTGGAGCTATTTCTCCCCTCTTCTCCAGTAGTATATTGGTCACCTACCAACCTGGGTTTTCATATTTCCATGTCATATCTTTTTTCCTTTTCCTTTTCATTCCTGTTCATGTGGTTCTCAAGACAAGAATGCTGAGGTGGTTTGCCATTCCCTTCTTCAGCGGACCATGTTTTGTCAGAATTCTCCACCATGACCCCATCCATCTTGGGTCACCATACATGTTTCATTAAGTTCCACAAAGCTGTGATCCATGTGATCATTTTGGTTAGTTTTCTGTGATTGTGGTTTTCATTCTGTCTGCCCACTGACGGATGAGGATAAGAGGTTTGTGCAAGCTTTCTGGTGGGAGGGGCTGGCTGTGGGGAAAGCTAGGTCTGCTTTGATGGGCAGGGTCATGCTGAGTAAATCTTTAATCCAATTTCTGCTAATCAATGGGGCTGTGTTTGGCCTAGGCCAAACTATGGTAGGGGAAATGGTGACCTCCCCCAAAAGGACTTATGAAAGTATGTCCTCGGGCTTCTGCTATCAGTGCCCCTGACCCCATGCTGGCCATTGTCAACCTACAGCTCCGCTGGAGACTCCTGGACACTCACAGGCAAGTCTGACTTAGTCTCTTGTGCTGTCACTGCTCATTTCTCCTGGGTTCTAGTGTGCACAAGGTTTCGTTTATGCCCTGCAAGACTCTCTGTTTCCCCAGTCCTGTGGAAATTCCATAATCAAGTCCCACTAGTTTCAAAGTCAGGTTTCCTGGGGATTGTAAGTCCCTTTGCTGGATCCCCAGGCTGTGAAGTCTGTTGCGAGCCTAGAAATTTTGTAACACTGTAAGAACTTCTTTGGTATAATTGTTTTCCAGTTTGTGGATCACCCACCTGACAGCTCTATATTATTAATGGTGACCTCCTCCAAGAGGACTTATGCCGCATGTCACACCTTCCAGGACTGCTGCTACCCTGTCCCTGCAGTGGGCCACTGCTGATCCATGCCTCTGCAGGAGACCCTCAAACACTCAAAGGCAGGTCTGGCTCAGTTTCTTGTTGGAGTCACTGCTCCTTTTGCTGGGTCCCGATGTGCACAAGGTTTTGTATGTGCCCTCCAAGGATCTCTGGTGGGTATGAGGCTTGATTTTATATATGATCACACCCCTCTTACCATCTTGTTTCAACTTCTCCTTTGTCCTTGGACATAGGGTATTTTTTTTTTTTTTTTTTTTGGTAGGTTCCAGCATTCTCCTGTAGATGGTTGTTCTTAACAGCCATTTGTGATTTTGGTGTTCTCACAGGAGAAGATGAGTGCACATCCTTCTACTCTCCCTTCTTGAACCTGTCTTCCTGTCTTCTCCTTCTGGAACTCTTATAATGCAACTGTTTGTGTTTTTAATGTCTCAAAAGACTCCTAGGCTATCTTCATTTTTTTTTTTTTTCATTCTTTTTTTATATTCTGTTCTACAGCAATGTTTCTACCTTTCTTACCTGTTCTTATCTGGTCACTTATCTGTTCTTCTGCTTCAGTTATTCTGCTCTTAATTCCTTCCAGTGCATTGTTCATCTCTCTTTACTTGTTTTTTAGTTCTTCTAGGTCTTTGGTAAACATTTCTTGCATCTTCTCCATTCCTTTTCAAAGATCCTGGATCATCTGCACTATTATATCAAGTCTTAGCGTTTACAGGCTCTATGATAGGGTTTTCATTCTGTCTTCCCTCTGATGGAGAAGGATAAGAGGCTTATGGAAGCTTCCTGACGGGAAAGACTGACTGAAGGGGAAACTGGGTCTTGTTCTAATGGGCAGGGCCATGCTCTGCTAAGTTGCTTCAGTCGTGTCCGACTCTGTGCGACCCCATAGACGGCAGCCCACTAGGCTCCCCCACCCCTGGGATTCTCCAGGCAAGAACGGAGTGGGCTGCCATTCCCTTCTCCAATGCATGAAAGTGAAAAGTGAAAGTTAAGTCGCTCAGTCGTGTCCGACCCTCAGCGACCCCATGGGCTGCAGCCTACCAGGCTCCTCCGTCCATGGAATTTTCCAGGCAAGAGTACTGGAGTGGGGTGTCATTGCCTTCTCCAGTTCTCAGTAAATCTTTAATCCAATTTTCTGTTGATGGGCGGGGCTGTGTTCCCTCCCTGTTATTTGACCTGAGGCCAAACTACGGTGGAGGTAATTAAGATAATGGTGACCTCCTTCAAAAGGTCCCATGCACCCACTGCTGCACTCAGTGCCCCCAACTCTGCAGCAGGCTGCTGCTGACCCAAATCTCTGCCAGAGACTCTTGGATGCTCATAGGCAAGTCTGGGTCAGTCTCTTGTGGAGTTACTGCTCCCTTCTCCTGGGTCCTGGTGCACACAAGATTTTGTTTGTGCCTTCCAAGAGTCAGTTTCCCCAGGCCTATGAAAGTTCTGGTGGCTCTATGGTGGGGTTAATGGTGACCTCCTCCAGGAGAGCTTATGCCATACCCAGGTCTACTGTACCCAGAGCTCCTGCCCCTGCAGCAGTCCTCTGGTGACCTGTATCTCCGCAGGAGATACTCAAAACACAGTTCTTCTCAGTCTCTGGGGGTTTTTGGCTTCTGGTGCACCCAGTGTTTGTTTGGGCACTCTGAGCCTCTCTGGAAGGTATGAGGTTTGATTCTAAATTGATTTTGCCCCTCCAACGGTCTTCCTGGGCTTTTCCTTTGCCCTTGCCCTTGGACATGGGGCCTCTCCTCAAAGTTGCTTCAGTACCATGCAGGCGCTGGAGAAGACTCTAAACATGGACATCACCAGATGGTCAATACTGAATCAGACTGATTACATTCTTTGCAGGCAAAGATGGAAAAGCTCTATACAGTCAGCAAAAACAAGACTGGGATATGACTGTGGCTCAGATCATGAACTCCTTATTGCCAAATTCAGAGTTATATTGAAGAAAGTAGGGAAAACCACTAGACCATTCATGTATGACCTAAATCAAATCCCTTATGATTATACAATGAAAGTGACAAATAGATTCAAGGAACTAAATCTGATAGAGTGCCTGATAAACTATGGATGGAGGTTCATGACACTGTACAGGAGGCAGTGATCAAGACCATTCCCAAGAAAATGAAATGCAAAAAGGCAAAATGGTTGTCTGACCAGGCCTTACAAATAGCTGTGAAAAGAAGAGAAGCAAAAGGCAAAGAATAAAATGAAAGATACACCCTTTTGAATGCAGAGTTCCAAAGAATAGTAAGGAGAGGCAAGAAAGCCTTCCTCAGTGATCAAAGCAATAAAACAAAGAAAAACGATAGGCTAGGAAAGACCAAAGATCTCTTCAAGAAAATTAGAGATACCAGGGGAACACTTCATGCAAAGATAGGCACAATAAAGTACAGAAATGGTATAGACCCAAAGAAGCAGAATATATTAAGAAGAGGTGGCAAGAATGCACATAAGAAGTATATAAAACAGCTCTTCATGACCCAGATAACCATGATGGTGTGATCACTCATCTAGACCCAGACATCCTGGAATGCAAAGTCAAGTGGGCCTTAGAAAGAAAGCATCACAATGACAAAACTAGTGGAGGTGATGGAATCCCTGTTGAGCTATTTCAAATCCTAAAAGATGATACTGTGATAGTGCTGCACTCAATATGCCAGTAAATTTGGAAAACTCAGCAATGGCCACAGGACTGAAAAAGGTCAGGTTTTATTCCAATACCAAAGAAAGGCAATGCCAACGAATGCTCCAACTACCACACAATTGCACCCATTTCACATGCTAGCAAAGTAATGCTCAAAATTCTCCAAACCAGGTTTCAAAGGCACGTGAACTGTGAACTTCTAGCTGTTCAAGCTGGATTCAGAAAAGGCAGAGGAACCAGAGATCAAACTACCAAAATCCATTGGATCATTGAAAAAGCAACGGAGTTCCAGAAAAACATCTATTTCTGCTTTATTGACTATGCCAAAGCCTTTGACCGTATGGATCACAATAAACTGTGGAAAATTCTGAAAGAGACGGGAATATCAGACCACCTTACCTGCCTCCTGAGAAATCTGTATGCATGTCAAGATGCAACAGTTAGAACTGCACATGGAGCAACAGACTGGTTCCTAATCAGGAAAGGAGTACGTCAAGGCTGTATATTGTCACCCTGCTTATTTAACCTACATGCAGAGTACATCATGAGAAATGCCAGACTCGATAAACCACAAGCTGGAATCAAGATTTCCGGGAGAAATATCAACAACCTCAGACATGCGGATGACACCACCCTTATGGCAGAAAGTGAAGAAAAACTAAAGAGCCTTTCAGTGAAAGTGAAAGAGGAGAGTGAAAAAGTTGTCTTAAAACTCAACATTCAGAAAACTAAGATCATGGCATCTGGTCCCATCACTTCATGGCAAATAGATAGGGAAACAATGGAAACAGTGACAAAATTTATTTTGGGGGAGCTCCAAAATCACTGCAGATGGTGACTACAGCTGTGAAATTCAAAGATGCTTGCTCCATGGAAGAAAAATTATGACCAATCTAGACAGCATGTTAAAAAGCAGAGACATTACCTTGCCAACAAAGGTTGATCTAGTCAAAGCTATGGTTTTTCCAGTAGTCATGTATGGATGTAGAGCTGGACTATAAAGAAAGCTGAGCACAGAAGAATTGATGCTGTTGAACTGTGGTGTTGGAGAAGACTCTTGGGAGTCACTTGGACAGCAAGGAGATCTAACAAGTCCATCCTAAAGGAAATCAGTCCTGAACATTCATTGGAAGGACTGATGCTGAAGCTGAAACTCCAATACTTTTGCCACTTCATGTGAAGAAATGACTCATTTGAAAAAATCCTGATGCTGGGAAAGGTTGAAGGCAGGAACAGAAGGGGATGACAGAGGATTAGATGGTTTAATGGCAACACTAACTCAATGGACATGAGTTTGAGTAAACTCTGGGTGTTGGTAATGGACAGGGAGCCCAGGTGCTTGCAGTCCATGGGGTCACAAAGAGTCGGACATGACTGAGCAACTGAACTGAACCGAATGATAGGGTTAATAGCAATTTCTCAAGAGGTCACTTGCCAAGAGGCTCCTCCCAGGACTGCTACTACCATTGCCCCTGGACTGTGTGGATCACAATAAACTGTGGAAAATTCTGAAAGAGATGGGAATACCAGACCACCTGATCTGCCTCTTGAGAAATTTGTATGCAGGTCAGGAAGCAACAGTTAGAACTGGACATGGAGCAACAGGAAAACTCCAAATAGGAAAAGGAGTATGTCAAGGCTGTATATTGTCACCCTGCTTATTTAACTTATATGCAGAGTACATCATGAGACATGCTGGACTGGAAGAAACACAAGCTGGAATCAAGATTGTCGGGAGAAATATCAATAACCTCAGATATGCAGATGACACCACCCTTATGGCAGAAAGTGAAGAGGAACTCAAAAGCCTCTTGATGAAAGTGAAAGAGGAGAGTGAAAAAGTTGGCTTAAAACTCAACATTCAGAAAACGAAGATCATGGCATCTGGTCCCATCACTTCATGGGAAATAGATGGGGAAACAGTGTCAGACTTTATTTTTCTGGGCTCCAAAATCACTGCAGATGGTGACTGCAGCCATGAAATTAAAAGACGCTTACTCTTTGGAAGGAAAGTTATGACCAACCTAGATAGCATATTCAAAAGCAGAGACATTACTTTGCCAACAAAGGTTCGTCTAGCCAAGGCTATGGTTTTTCCAGTGGTCATGTATGGATGTGAGAGTTGGACTGTGAAGAAGGCTGAGCACCAAAGAATTGATGCTTTTGAACTGTGGTGTTGGAGAAGACTCTTGAGAGTCCCTTGGACTGCAAGGAGATCCAACCAGTCCATTCTGAAGATCAGCCCTGGGATTTCTTTGGAGGGAATGATGCTAAAGCTGAAACTCCAGTACTTTGGCCACCTCATGCGAAGAGTTGACTCATTGGAAAAGACTCTGATGCTGGCAGGGATTGGCGCAAGAGGAGAAGCGGACGACAGAGGATGAGATGGCTGGATGGCATCACTGACTCAATGGACGTGAGTCTGAGTGAACTCTGGGAGTTGGTGATGGACAGGGAGGCCTGGCGTGCTGTGATTCATGGGGTCGCAAAGAGTCGGACATGACTGAGCGACTGATCTGATCTGATCTATGTTGCTGCAAGTAGAATTATTTTGTTCTTTCTATGGCTGAGTAATAGTCTATTGTATATATGTATCGCATCCTTTTTATCCATTCCTCTGTTGATGGACATTTAGGTAGATTTCATGTCCTGGCAACTGTAAATAGTGCTGCAGTGAACATTGGGGTGCATGTTATTTTTTGAATTATTTTCTATGAGTATATGCCCAGGAGTGGGATTACTTGATCATATGATAGCTCTATTTTTAGATTTTTAAGAAACCTCCATACTGTACTTCATAGTGGCTGTACCAATTTATATTCCCATCAACAGTATAAGAGAGTTCTCTTTTCTTTCCATCCTCTCCAGCATTTAGTGTTTGTAGATTTTGATAATGGCCCTTCTTACCAGTGTGAAGTGACAATTTATGATAGTTTTGATTTGCATTTCTCTAATAACTAGTGATGTTGAGTATCTTCGTGTGTTCTTTGACCTTCTGTATGTCTTCTTTGGAGAAATGTCCATTTAGATCTTTTGCCCATTTTTGGATTTTTTTTTTTTTTATATTGAGCTGCATGAGCTTTTTGTATATTTTGGAGATTAATCACTTGTCAGTTGCTTTCTTTGCGAATATTTTCTCCTATTTTGTGAGTTGTCTTTGTTTTGTTTATGGTTAGCTTTGCTGTGCAAAAGATCCCAATGCCTCTGATCTCACCAGTAAGTAATCATTCCAAGTCTCAACCAATTTTTTTCTTAACAAAAGCACCTTATTTTCTGTGAGCTTCAATTGTAATTTTTAAGTTTTTTTTAAGCTTTTTTTTTTTTTTTTGCCAAGTTGTGAGGTGTGCAGGACCTTAGATCCTTGACCAGGAATGGAACCTGTGCCCCCTGCAGTGGAAGTATGGAGACCTAACAAATGGATCTCCAGGGAATTCCCACCAATCATAATTCTGACAAACAATTTATGTAGCTCTGCAGTTTTTTGCCTTTATAAGCTTCTCCCATTTGGTAATCTTGTGGGACTCAATTCAAGTGCTTCTTGAAACTGTGTCTCCTGGGCTGCAGTCCTAATAAAACTCAATTAGACACATCTTTATTTCAACCAGGTTTCTGTTCTTGTAATTCTTGGTTAACACTAACATAATTCAAGCATCTTAAATGACCAAACACAAATTGATTAACTAACTAAATTACATGAAATCTTCCCCTTTCCTCTAAAAATAATAAAATAAAATAAACAGAAATTATTTTTTCATACTTTTCAAATGAGTGAAATGAAGCCTCTGGGAGAGCAGGAGAGCTTTCCAGGGTCACACAGCTATATTTAATAAAACTAGGATTGAAACTGAGATCTTCTGGTGCCCATTTCTAGCACTCAGTTATTACCAAAGAAGAAAAACTTTAGTAAAAAATCAAACTAAACTGCTGCCAACACAATCAATTAGTTCAGTTTAGTTGCTCAGTCATGTCTGACTCTTTACAACCAAATAGCCTGCAGCACACTAGGCTTCTCTGTTCATCACCAACTCCTGGAGCTTACTCAAACTCATGTCCATCAAGTTGGTGATGCCATCCAGCCATCTGATTGCCATCCCCTTCCCCTTCCGCCTACAATCTTTTCCAGCATCAGGCTCTTTTCCAATGAGTCAGTTCCTCGCATCAGGTAGCCAAAGTATTGGAGCTTCAGATTCAGTATCAGTCCTTCCAGTGAATATTCAGGACTGATTGCCTTTAAGAGTGACTGGTTTGATCACCTTGCAGCCCAAAGGACTCTGAAGTATCTTCTCTAACACCACAGTTTAAAAGCATCAACTTTTCAAAGCTCAGTTTCTTTATGGTCCATCTCTCACATCCATTCATGACCACTGAAAAAATCATAGCCTTGATTAGACAGACTTTTGTTGGCAAAGTAATGCCTCTACTTTTTAATATGCTGTCTAGGTTGGTCATAACTTTTCATCCAAGGAGAAAGTGCCTTTGAATTTCATGGCTGCAGTCACCATCAGTGGTGATTTTGGAGTCCCCCCCCCCCCAAAAAAAAATAAAGTTTGTCACTGTTTCCATTGTTTCCCCATCTATTTGACATGAAGTGATGGGACCAGATGCCATGATCTTAGTTTTTTGAATGGTGAGCTTTCAGCCAGGTTTTTACTCTCTTTCACTTTCAAGAGGCTCTTTAGTTTCTCTTCACTTTCTGCCATAAGGGTGGTGTCATTTGCTTTTCTGAGGTTATTGATATTTCTCCCAGCAATCTTGACTTCAGCTTGTGCTTCATCCAGTCCAGCATTTGGCATGACGTACTCTGCATATAAGTTAAATAAGCAGGGTGACAATATACAGTCTTGACATACTCCTTTCCATTTTGAACCAGTTCATTGTTTCATGTCTAGTTCTAACTGTTCCTTCTTGACCTGCATACAGATTTCTTAAGATTGGTCAGATAGTCTGGTATTCCCATCTCTCAAATAATTTTCCACAGTTTATTGTGATCCACACAGTCAAAGGCTTTGGCACAGTCAATAAAGCAGAAGTAGATTACTTTCTGGAACTCTCTTGCTTCTTTTATGTACCAATGTATGTTGGCAATTTGATCTCTGGTTCCCCTGCCTTTTCTAAATCCAGCTTGAACAGCTGGAAGTTCTTGGTTCATGTACTGTTGAAGCCTGGCTTGGAGAATTTTGAGCATTACCTTGCTAGCGTGTGAGACAAGTGCAATTGTGCAGTAGTTTGAGTATTCTTTGGCATTGCCTTTCTTTGGGATTGGATGAAAACTGACCTTTTCCAGTCCTGTGGTCACTGTGGAGTTTTCCAAATTTGTATATTGAATGCAGTGCTTTAACAGTGTCATCTTTTAAGATTTTAAATAGCTCAACTGGGATTCCATCACCTCTACTAGCTTTGTTTGTAGTGATGCTTCCTAAGGCCCACTTGACTTCACATTCAAGGATGTCTGGCTTTAGGTGACTGATCACACCATCATGGTTATCTGGGTCATGAAGATCTTTTTTGTATAGTTCTTCTGTGTATTCTTGCCACCTCTTCTTAATATCTTCTGCTTCTGTTGTGTCCATACCATTTCTGTCCTTTATTGTGCCCATCTTCACATGAAATATTACCTTGGTATCACTAATTTTCTCGAGGAGATCTCTAGTCTTCCCCATTCTATTGCTTTCTTCTATTTCTTTACATTTATCACTGAGGAAGCCTTTCTTGTCTCTCCTTACTATTCTTTGGAACTCTGCATTCAGATGAGTATATCTTTTCTTTCCTCCCTTGCCTTTCACTTCTCTTCTTTTCTCAGCTCTTTGTAAGGCCTCCTCAGACAACCATTTTGCTTCTTAGAATTTCTTTTTCTTGAGGATGGTCTTGATCACAGCTTCCTGTACATTGTCATAAACCTCCATACATAGTTCTTCAGGCACTCTGAAGATCTAATCTCTTGAATCTATTTGTCACTTCCACCGTATAATCGTAAGAGATTTGATTTAGTTCATACCTAAATGGTCTAGTGGTTTACCCTACTTTTTTCACTTTAAGTCTGAATTTTGTGACTAGGAGTTCATGATCTGAGCCACAGTCAGCACCTGGTCTTGTTTTTGCTGACTGTATAGAGTTTCTCATTTTCAGCTGCAAAGAATATAATCAGTCTAATTTTGGTATTGATGATCTGGTGATATCCATGTGAAGAGTCGTCTCTTGTGTTGTTGGAAGAGGGTTTGGTATGACCAGTGCATCCTGTTGGCAAAACTCTATTAGGCTTTGTCCTGCTTCATTTTGTACTACCTTGCCAAACTTGCTTGTTATTTTAGATATCTCTTGACTTTGTACTTTTGCATTCCAGTCCCCTATGATGAAAGGACATGACTTTTTGGTGTTAGTTCTAGAAGGTCTTTTGCTGCTGCTGCTGCTGCTAAGTCACTTCAGTCATGTTCGACTCTGTGCGCCCCCATAAACGGCAGCCCACCAGGCTCCCATCCCTGGGATTCTCCAGGCAAGAATACTGGAGTGGGTTGCCATTTCCTTCTCCAATGCATGAAAGTGAAAAGTGAAAGTGAAGTCCCTCAGTCGTGTCCTACTCTTAGCGACCCCATGGACTGCAGCCTACCAGGCTCCTCCGTCCATGGGATTTTCCAGGCAAGAGTACTGGAGTGGGGTGCCATTGCCTTCTCCGAGAAGGTCTTTTAGGTCATCATAAAACCATTCAACTTCAGCTTCTTCAGAATTAGTGATGGGGCATAGACTTGGATTATGGTAATATTGAATGGGTTTCCTTGGAAATGAACAGAGATCATTCTCTCATTTCTGAGATTGCACCCAGATAATCACGATGATGTGATCACTCACCTGGAGCCAGACATCCTAGAATGTGAAGTCAAGTGGGCCTTAGAAAGCATCACTACAAACAAAGCTAGTGGAGGTGATGAAATCCCAGTTGAGCTATTTCAAATCCTAAAAGATGATGCTGTGAAAGTACTGCACTCAATATGTCAGCAAATTTGGAGAACTCAGCAGTGGTCACAGGACTGGAAAAGGTCAGTTTTACTTCCAATCCCAAAGAAAGGCAGTGCCAAAGAATGTTCAAACTACCGCACATTTGCACTCATCTCACATGTTAGTAAAGTAATGTTCAAAATTCTCCAAGCCAGGCAGGCTTCAGCAATACGTGAATCCTGAACTTCCTGATGTTCAAGCTGGTTTTAGAAAAGGCAGAGGAATGAGAGATCAAATTGCCAACATCTGCTGGATCATCGAAAAAGCAAGAGAGTTCCAGAAAAACATCTATTTCTGCTTTATTGACTATGCCAAAGCCTTTGACTGTGTGGATCACAGTAAACTGTGGAAACTTCAGAAACAGATGGGAATACCAGACAGCCTGACCTGCCTCTTGAGAAACCTATATGCAGGTCAGGAAGCAACAGTTAGAACTGGACATAGAACAACAGACTGGTTCCAAATAAGAAAAGGAGTACGTCAAGGCTGTATATTGTCACCCTGCTTATTTAATTTATATTCAGAGTACATCAGAAACTCTGGGCTGGAGGAAGCACAAGCTGGAATCACGATTGCCGGGAGAAATATCAATAACCTCAGATATGCAGATGACACCACCCTATGGCAGAAAGTGAAGAAGAATTAAAGAGCCTCTTGATGAAAGTGAAAGAGGAAAGTGAAAAAGCTTGGTTAAAGCTCAACATTCAGAAAACTAAGATCATGGCATCCGGTCCCATCATTTCATTGCAAATAGATGGGGAAACGATGGAAACAGTGGCAGACTTTATTTTCTTGGGCTCCAAAATTATTGCAGATGTTGATGAAGTCCTGAAATTAAAAGACGCTTCCTCCTTGGAAGGAAAGTTATGACCAATCTGAGAGCATATTAAAAAGCAAAGACAGTGCTTTGTCAACAAAGGTCTGTCTAGCCAAGGCTATGGTTTTTCCAGCATTCATGTATGGATGTGAGAGTTGGACTATAAAGAAAACTGAGTGCAGAAGAATTGATGCTTTTGAAATGTGGTGTTGGAGGAGACTCTTGAGAGTTCCTTGGACTGAAAGGAAAACCAACCAGTCCATCCTAAATATCAGTCCCGGGTGTTCATTGGAAGGACTGATGTTGAATCTGAAACTCCAATACTTTGGCCACCTGATGCGAAGAGCTCACTCATTTGAAAAGATCCTGATGATGGGAAATATTGAGGGAGGGAGAAGGGTTGACAGAGGATGAAATGGTTGGATGGCATCACCAACTCAATGGACATGGGTTTGGGAAAACTCCAAGACTTGGTGATAGACAGGGAGGCCTGACATGCTGCAATTCATGGGGTCACAAAGAATCGAACACGACTGAGCAACTGAACTGAACTGAACTGTATTTCAGACTCTTTTGTTGTCTATGAGGTCTACTCCATTTTGTCTAAGGGATTCTTGCTGACAGTAGTAGATATAATGGCAATCTGAATTAAATTCACCCATTCCAGGCCATTTTAGTTCACTGATTTCTAAAATATCGATGTTCACCCTTGCCATTTCCTATTTGACCACTTCCAATTTACCTTGATTCATGGTTCTAACAATCCCAGTTCCTATGCATAAATTATTGTTCTTTATAGCATCAAACTTTACTTTCATCACCAGTCACATCCACAACTGGGAATTGTTTTTGCTTTGGCTTCATCCCTTCATTCTTTCAGGAGTTATTTCTCCACAATTCTCAGTAGCATTTTGGGCACCTGCCAACCTGGGCCATTCATAATAATAAACAAGCAATAAGCAGTCTATGATAAAGAATTAAAGTGAAAGTGAAAGTCATTCAATCATGTCCAACTCTTTGTGACCCCATGGACTATACAGTCCTTGGAATTCTCTAGGCCAGAATACTGGAGTGGGTAGCCTTTCCTTTCTCCAGGGGATCTTCCCAACCCAGAGATCGAAGCCAGGTCTCCCACATTGCAGGCAGATTCTTTAACAGCTGAGCCACAAGGGAAGCCCATAATACAGAATAGAAGAGTATTATCTGTGTCAAACTGAGAACTATAGCCCAGGAGACAGTCTCTCAGTAGCCTTGAGAAACTGCTCCAGACAAGGATGGTTTCATCACAGTTTTCTATCTCATCAGAGGAAAGGTCATACATCAAACATGACAGGGGTACATACCTTCAAGGTTTGAAAAGAGACAGATTAGCATTTACACAACGAGGTAGTGTGACCTCGGCATCTGAGAAGGAAACCTTATCTTCAATGGACTACTAGTATGAGTACCATAGGAAGGGAGGCATTTTACCCCTATTTTCAAAGTGAACATTCTTTACTTCTGAATTTTATCTTCTTTTCATTAATGGTTAAAGTAGATGTACAACATATGATAAAGCCATAAGACAGGCTCTTCTAGTTATCCTAAAGTTCAGGTTAAATCATGTATAAGCAGAATGACTTCCCTGCATCTCAATTCATGATAATTTCTTCAATCATCTCCAAACATGTTACTCTGAATGTACACCCCACTGACTGTTCACAAAAACTAGACTGCATATTAAATAGATGCCTCTTGACTCCAAGGATTAAAGGGTCATAGATTCTCAAGAGAGAAAATAAAAGATAGGAATTCTCCCCTCTCCATCACTGCAGAGGTGAAACTTGCTCAGGTACTAAGGAAAGAGCCAATCTCAAGATTTTAGTGGGGACAGTTTGAAAAACTATGGCTCAAGCCTCCTAGCAGCCTTCAGACACACAATTGCTTCTGTTCTTTTGAAGTCTGTCTTTGTCAGAAATAATAGAATGAAGTATGCACAGTGTTAACAAAAATCTAGAAAATGAAGACCTGATTGAAATTAAAAAGTGTTTATTGGAGGTTTGTTAGTACTGTACCCTAGGAGACAAAGACACAAGAAACACTTGAATTGTGCTTCCCTGGACTACAAAATAGGGGAAACTTATAAGTGTGAAGATTGCAAAGTTACAGTTAGTAACATGAGTTGTTTATCAAGATGTATAATTGACGGTGGAAAGAAGTAAGTGTTCTTACTGAAAAAGTATTGGTTGGTGTCTCAAATGGTTGCACAGTTAAAAGGGGAGACCTTGAGAATACGAAGATGCAGCTGGTATGTGTTGTTCTGAATAGGGCTAGTCCTGTCCTTGGGTTTGGATCAGGTCAAAGAAATGCCAAGTTCTCAGTGATACAAAGACATACCCAAGACCACATCCCCAAAAGCCCACTGACTCCATTTTTGTATGTCTGAACTGTAATTATTCCTTTATAATATCAATTTGTCATCAAGAGCAAGGAAGGGAGATTTTACATAGAACAACAGGTGTGGATTCAGTGGAGGATGGGAGACAAGGATTTCATTAAACTGATGCTCAGCACAGAACTACCAGACATGCAGACCTGAACAGGAGAGGATAGTTAGTGGTCATGAAGATCTAAATATCACTGGGATGGTAAACATCACTAGATCACTAATGCTGGTACTTTACAAACATATATTCTACAAAGATATCTTCATATTAGTTTAAGGTGATAAGTGTATTTATTTCTAAGGACTTTTAGTAAGGAAAAAAATAAGTTTCTGTCAAGACCTAATTACAAAATGTTTTGTTCCTAATGTTTGCATGGATTCATGTTTTATTCCTCATGTAACTGAGAATTGGCATACCCGTGATAACTCTTTGGATTCTTTCAGTTACCTCTTCCTGAGACACTCACGCTTCTCTCTAAGCAAACATTCAATTCTCCAGGTGCTGATTATGTACTATGACTCAATATTTTGTCATTTATTCGAGTAATGATTTTCCAAATATATCAATTTGGTTAATAATTACAGCATCAGTTGAATAAAATGAGGGTCAGAGAAGTTTAGCTTTGTATATGAACTTTAAACTTTACTGACTCCAAGACTCTGTGTAATATTTATTTAGGACAAAGAGAATCAGTAATTTTCTGCCTAACTCACACAGCTTTATACTGTAAAAGAGGTACACCAGTTTATTTTGGATCAAACAAATTTGGTCACTTTCTCTAGAGCAATTATTTTATTCTTTGGGGAAATATTGTCCTTGTTCTGTCCCACTTCCCCTCTGTTGAAGCCCATTTCCTTTTACAGAATTAAAGAGTCAAATGTAACTTAGAAATACAAGGAATCTCTGAGATCAATTAGTCTAATCTTTATCTCTCCTAAAGAGCAATTGGTGAGATAAAGTGTCATCACTGTGTTAGTACAAGACCTTGTCTTACAAACTCTAGTTTCCCAACTTTCAGTTCATCGGCACTGCACATCAAATAGCATTTCCATTGCTTTTCAAATGATCAGGAGGTCATCAACATCAAGCCCTCCATTGTCACAGACTAATGAAAACCAGTTCGACTAGTTTGACTAGAGTTGTGGATTAGGGATTTTTTTTTATTAATACAATTTTTTAGAACAGTTTAGGTTCACAACAAAACTAACCAGAATGTACATAGTTCTCACACCACACTTCCCCCACCCAATACAGTCTCTGCTACCACCAACAACCCTCACCAGGGTTGTATATTTGTCACTATTGGTGAAACAACATTGATACATTATAAACCAAAAGTCCATAAATAACATTAGGGCTCACTCATAATTTTGAGACTTCTATGGATTTTGACCACTGCGTAATGACATGTATTCACCACTAAAATAATACAGAATAGTTTCACTGCTTTAAAAACTGTCTGTACTTCATCTATTCATCCATCCATCTACCCAAGACCCTGATAACCACTGATTTTTTAATTTTCTCCAAAGTTTTCCCTTTTCTAAAACATTATAGAGTTGGACAATAATGGCATGAAGTCTTTACATACATTTCTTTCACATAGTAACATTCAGCATGTCTTTTCCTGGCTCGATACTACATTTCTTTCTATGAGTGAACAGTATTCCATTGCACTGATGTATCACAGTTTGTTTATACATTCACCAATTGAAGTATTTCTTGGGTGTTTCCAAGTTTTGATATAAACATGAATAAGGTAACTATAACTACTTGGTTAATGAGTAAACATAAATATCATTTTGCTCATACACATACATTTATGAACAAAGCAACTATAAATGTTCATGTGCAAGTAAGCAAGGGAATTCCAGAAAAACATCTATTTCTATAAAGCCTTTGACTGTGTGGATCACAACAAATTGGAAAATTCTTAAAGAAATGGGAATACCAGAGCAGCTTACCTATCTCCAAAGGAACCTGTATGCAAGTCAAGAAACAACAGTTAGAGCTAGACTTGAAACAACTGATTGGTTCAAAACTGGGAAGGGAGTATGACAAGGCTGTAGATTGTTACCCTACTTATTTAACTTATATGCAGAATACATCATGGGAAATGCTGGGCTGGATCAATCACAATCTGGAATCAAGATTGCCTGGAGAAAAATCAACAACCTCAGATATGCAGATGTTGCTACCCTAATGGCAGAAAGTGAAGGAGAACTAAAGGGCCTCTTGATGAAGGTGAAAGAGGAGAGTGAAAAAGTTGGCTTAAAACTCAACATTCAAAAAATGAAGATCATGGCATCAGCGGATGCCATGCCAAATGGAAACTGACAGACTTTGTTTTCTTGGTCTCCAAAATCACTGAAGATGGTGACTGCAGCCATGAAAGTCAAAGATGCTTGCTCCTTGGAAGAAAAGCTGTAACAAACCTAGATAGCATATTAAAAAGCAAAGACATCACTTTGCTGACACAGGTTCATCTAGTCAAAGCTATGGTTTTTCCAGTAGTCATGTATGGATGTGAGAGGTGAATCATAAAGAAAGCTGAGGGCCAAAGAATTGATGCTTTTGAACTGTAGTGCTGTAGAAAACTCTTGAGAGTCCCTTGGACTGCAAGGAGATCAAACCAGTCAATCCTAAAGGAAATCAACCCTGAATGCTCATTGGAAGGACTGATGCTGAAGCTGAAGCTTCAGTACTTTGGCCACCTGATGTGAAGAGCCAACTCACTGCAAAAGACCATGATGCTTGGAAAGACTGAGGGCAGGAGAAGGGTGAAACAGAGGATGCGATGGTTGGATCGCATCATTGACTCAGTGGACATGAGTTTGAGCAAACTCTGGGAGATAGTGAAGGACAGGAAAGCCTGGCATGTCCCAGAACAACCACAAATCACATGTGCATTAGGCAAACATTCTATCCCAGTCTGTTGCTTATTATTCCCTTGGCTGTGTGTTTCACAAAGCAGAAGTTTTTAACTTTAATGAAATCCAAGTTATCAATTCTTTAATGGATGATGATTTTAATGATGTATTTAAAAGGTAATCATCAAACTCAAAGTAATCAGATTTTCTCCTTATGGTGTCTTTTAAAAGTTTTGCATTCTGCATTGAGTTCTATGATCCATTGTTGAGTTAATTTTTGTAAAGTATATAACATCTGTGTGTAGACCTTTTTTTTTTTTTTGCGTATAAGTGTCCTGCTGTTTATCAAGTCAAGGAAGTTCCCTCCTTATTCCTGCTTTCCAGAGAATTTTTATCCTGAATGACTTTTATTTTGCCAAATTGTTTTCTACATCTATTAGTATCATCATGTTGATTTCTCTTCTTTAACCTGTTGCTATTGAACCTTAATTGATCCAAATGATGGATCAATCTTGCATACATAAAGTAAATCCCACTTGGTCATAGGCTATAAATCTTTTTATATATTCCTGAATTCTATTTGCTGTTTTCCTAAAAGCTATACTGAATTCTTTAGTGACTAGATCATAATAGTCCATGGATTTGTGCTTAATTCTTAGCTGCTGAGTCAAGTCCAACCCCACGGACAGCAGCCCACCAGACTCCCCCGTCCCTGGGATTGTCCAGGCAAGAACACTGGAGTGGGTTACCATTTCGTTCTCCAATGAATGAAAGTGAAAAGTGAAAGTGAAGTCACTCAGTCGTGTCTGACTCTTAGCGACCCCATGGACTGCAGCCCACCAGGCTCCTCCATCCATGGGATTTTCCAGGCAAGAGTACTGGAATGGGTTGCCAGTGCCTTCTCCGTAGTTGTTAGAGAATCACTGATTTCTTTTGGCAATGGCTTGTTGCCTTAATTTTTCATGTTCTTATAGTTTTGTTTTGTTGCTTTCATATTTGAAGTAGCAGACACCTTCTTAAATCTTAATTGGTTGCCTACAGATGGTGGTATTATTTATTGGTGTTTCTCTATCTGAGGTGTCCTAGGTTTTGTACTGAAAACTCACATTCTTTCTTTGTTCTCTCTTATGGCAGAATTCTTAATCTTCTATTTTCTCTTGTTCTTAAAACTAATCAGACTGCTGGTGGAAACCTCCTTTCTGTTTTCCAGAAGATAGGACTAAGGCTTCATTTTATAGTTCCTCACTTCTCCAACACACCCTGGTCTGATTTTCAGAGAGTACTCTGATTGCTAGTTCTGCCCACACCACTAGAATAGACAACAGACATTAGTATCCAACTATAATGTGTAAGTACTGGATTTAGCACTCCAGGCAGTGGTAGTGCCTGCAGACCTTGTGGGGAAACCCTCAATGCGAGGCATTGCCAGAGGCTTGTGGGCAGACTCCCTGCTGAAGGACTCTGTCCCTTATAACATCCTCTGAAATTTTTATCTGCTTTTCTGCCCCTGGTCATGGGAGTCCTGCTGTAGTACTCTGGTTGCTGCTGGAAAGAAATGAGTTTCTCCAGTTGCATCCCACATAACTAAGGTGGCCAGGCACTCACTCACTGCTTTCCACCTTCTCCACGGGAGAGGACGTTGCCACCACACAGCTCAATCTCTGGCAGAGGGGCAAAGGGAGGGGTCTTTGATGGAGTTCTTCTCTCTTCACTATATCTAAATTCAAATCCTTCTTGCTCTGATGCTATGCTGGAATTGTCCCTCAGACACACTAGACTTCTAGAAATTCCCTCTCATCTGTGGATATCTGCCAAAGTCAGCACTCTCCATGTTTTTACCCTGATGGCAGCAAGAGGTAATGGGGCAGTTTCACTGACTTCTTTGCATTGTCAGCCATTACTGAGGTCTGTCTATTTTGGGGGGCACACGTGGCTCCACAGTTCCCACTGATGCACATTATTCATGGATAGCTCTTTAAATGATTGTTGTTAAAGTGAGGAGAGAAAGGAGGAACATTTTAAGTCAACATGATGATGACATCTCTCATCCTCTGTCTTTTCTGATTACTTATACTTGCTTTTGGAGAAGGCAATGGCACCCCACTCCAGTACTCTTGTCTGGAAAATCCCATGGGCGGAGGAGCCTGGTAGGCTGCAGTCCATGGGGTCGATAAGAGTCGGACACGACTGAGCCACTTCACTTTCACTTTTCACTTTCATACATTGGAGAAGGAAATGGCAACCCACTCCAGTGTTCTTGCCTGGAGAATCCCAGGGATGGGGAGGACTAGTGGGCTGCCGTCTATGGGGTCGCACAGAGCTGGACACGACTAAAGTGACTTAGCAGTAGCAGCATCAGATCAGATCAGTCGCTCAGTCGTGTCTGACTCTTTGCGACCCCATAAATCGCAGCATGCCAGGCCTCCCTGTCCATCACCAACTCCCGGAGTTCACTCAGACTCATGTCCATTGAGTCAGTGATGCCATCCAGCCATCTCATCCTCTGTCATCCCCTTCTCCTCCTGCCCCCAATACCTCCCAACATCAGAGTCTTTTCCAATGAGTCAACTCTTCGCATGGGGTGGCCAAAGTACTGGAGTTTCAGCTTTAGCATCATTATTTGCAAAGAAACCCCAGGGCTGATCTTCTTCAGAATGGACTGGTTGTATCTCCTTGCAGTCCAAGGGACTCTCAAGAGTCTTCTCCAATGCCACAGTTCAAAAGCATCAATTCTTCGGCGCTCAGCCTTCTTCACAGTCCAACTCTCACATTCATACATGACCACAGGAAAAACCATAGCCTTGACTAGACAAACCTTTGTTGGCAAAGTAATGTCTCTGCTTTGGAATATGCTATCTAGGTTGGTCATAACTTTCCTTCCAAGGGGTAAGCGTCTTTTAATTTCATGGCTGCAGTCACCATCTGTAGTGATTCTGGAGCCCAGAAAAATAAAGTCTGACACTGTTTCCACTGTTTCCCCATCTATTTCCCATGAAGTGGTGGGACCGGATGCCATGATCTTCGTTTTCTGAATGTTGAGCTTTAAGCCAACTTTTTCACTCTCCACTTTCACTTTCATCAAGAGGCTTTTGAGTTCCTCTTCACTTTCTGCCATAAGGGTGGTGTCATCTGCATATCTGAGGTTATTGATATTTCCCCCGGTAATCTTGATTCCAGCTTGTGCTTCTTCCAGCCCAGCGTTTCTCATGATGTACTCTGCATATAAGTTAAATAAGCAGGGTGACAATATACAGCCTTGACGAACTCCTTTTCCGATTTGGAACCAGTCTATTGTTCCATGTCCAGTTCTAACTGTTGCTTCCTGACCTGCATAAAAATTTCTCAAGAGACAGATCAGGTGGTCTGGTATTCCCATCTCTTTCAGAATTTTCCACAGTTTACTGTGATCCACACAGTCAAAGGCTTTTGCATAGTCAATAAAGCAGAAATAGATGTTTTTCTGGAACTCTCTTGCTTTTTCGATGATCCAGCGGATGTTGGCAATTTGATCTCTGGTTCCTCTGCCTTTTCTAAAACCAGCTTGAACATCAGGAAGTTCACGGTTCACATGAAGCCTGGCTGAAGCCTGGCTTGGAGAATTTTGAGCATTACTTTACTAGCCTGTGAGATGAGTGCAATTGTGCAGTAGTTTGAGCATTCTTTGGCATTGCCTTTCTTTGAGATTGGAATGAAAACTGACCTTTTCCAGCCCTGTGACCACTGCTGAGTTTTCCAAATGTGCTGGCATATTGAGTGCAGCACTTTCACAGCATCATCTTTCAGGATTTGGAATAGCTCAACTGGAATTCCATCACCTCCACTAGCTTTGTTCGTAGTGATGCTTTCTAAGGCCCACTTGACTTCACATTCCAGGATGTCTGGCTCTAGGTCAGTGCTCACACCATCATGATTATCTGGGTCGTGAAGATCTTTTTTGTACAGTTCTTCTGTGTATTCTTGCCATCTCTTCTTAATATCTTCTGCTTCTGTTGGATCCATACCATTTCTGTCCTTTATCAAGCTCATCTTTGCATGAAATGTTCCTTTGGTATCTCTGATTTTCTTGAAGAGATCCCTAGTCTTTCCCATTCTGTTGTTTTCCTCTATTTCTTTGCATTGATCACTGAAGAAGGCTTTCTTATCTCTTCTTGCTATTCTTTGGAACTCTGCATTCAGATGTTTATATCTTCCCTTTTCTCCTTTGCTTTTCGCTTCTCTTCTTTTCACAGCTATTTGTAAGGCCTCCCCAGACAGCCATTTTGCTTTTTTGCATTTCTTTTCTATGGGAATGACCTTGATCCCTGTCTCCTGTACAATATCACGAACTTCATTCCATAGTAGCAGCATACCTGCTTTGTTACTTCTTTTCTGATTGTTTCCCTAGGGCTCCCCTAGTGGTCCAGTGGTAAAGAACCCATGTGCTAATGCAGGAGACTTAAGGGATGTGGGTTTGATCCCTGGATCAGGAAGATCCCCTGGAGGAGGGCATGGCAACCCACTCCAATAGTCTTGCCCAGAGAATCTCATGGACAGAGGAGCCAGGCAGGCTACAGGCCATGTCCAAGTCCACTTTAAAATAATTTAATAATGTTTTATAGCAGGTACAAACACCTTGTAACAGAATATGTCTAAGACTTCTCTCCCCTTACTTGTATCATTTTTTTCATTTATCTCACTTTTCCTAAGATAATTTCACAAAATACATTATTGCTATATTTTCAAATAGACTATTCTATTAAATCAATTAAAAATAACAAAAAAGTTGTTATGTTACCTTCCATTATATCATGAGAAAACATACAAGAATAAACTCAAAATGGATTAAAGATATAAATATGACCATAAAACTCCTAAAATGAGGGGATTGGGAGGGTCCTAAGATGGCAGAGGAATAGGACAGGGAGACCACTTTCTCCTCCACAAATTCATCAAAAGAGCATCTGAATGCTGAGCAAATTCCACAAAACAACTTCTGAACGCTGGCAGAGGACACCAGGCATCCAGAAAGGCAGCCCATTCTCTTTGAAAGAAGGTAGGACGAAATATAAAAGACAAAAAGATAGACAAAAGAATTAGGGACAGAGACCCATCCTGGGGAGGGAGTCGTGAAGGAGGAGAAGTTTGCAAACACCAGGAAACCCTCTCACCAGCGGGTCTGTGGGGAGTTTTGAAATCTTAGAGGGCAACATAACCAGGAGGAAAAAAAAAAAAAAAAAAAAAAAAACCCCACAGAATACATGCCTAACCACAACTCCCAGCAGAAAAGTAGCCCAGACACTCACATCCACCACCAGCAAGCGAGGCTGAACAGGAAGGCGAGGGTTGCATGCTTAGGGTAAAACTGGGCCTGAATGCCCTGAGGACAATCTGAGGGAGCTAACGTGAGATAGCAACCCAAACTCACGGATAGCCAGAGAGAGGGAAAAAGACAGAGAGAGAACTTACCACGAAAAGCTCTAACCTAAGGCACACACAGCCTGGCCTGCTCACAGAACAAAGGACTTGAGTGAATACCAAAGGAGAGCTAGTGGGCTATGGATCAGCCCATCCCCCCACCAGCAACAGCCAGAGCCAGCCAGAGCCAGAAGGCGAGGGGCAATCTCAGCCCCAGAGACACCCAACTGTGAGCCACCAAACTGTGAGCAGGCTCCCAGTCGCTAACCAAGTCTTACTGGGATCCTGGACGGTTGACACCTGCCAGGAGGGTCGCACCCTGAGATCAGCTCACCAGAGGAGACACACAGGACACCTGGGACGGTGCCCTTGCGGTGCACCCAGGATACCAAGTGGCCGGGACTAGGGAGGTGATTAAGATGCACAGCCCACTTGGGACAGTGTGTTTGCCAAGCAAAGGTCACCTGAGCGGCTCGGATCTGGGAAGGGCACAAAACGCAGGCCCAACCAAGTCTGTGTCCTGTGGAGTACCCAAGAACCTGGACCTGAGCAGCTTAGACCAGGGAAGTGCATGAATCCCAGGGCCTGCTTTGGATAGTTCCCCTGCAGAGCAACCTGGAGCCTGAGCAGTGTAGACCAAGAAAGCACACACCCCGAGAGCTGGGCAAACCTAGTGTGGTTCATACACTGCAAGCACTGCCCACACATGCCAGTGATATTTGTTTGCAGTGTTCCTCCCTCCCCACATCACAACTGAACAAGTGAGGCTAAATAAGTGACCTCTGCGCCCCCTTGTGTCAGAGCGGAAATTGTGCACTGTAGAGACCGGCAAACAGAGAAAGCCAAAATAAAGAGGGAACCGCTCTGGAAGTGACAGGTGCAACAGATTAAAGCAGTGTAGTCAGCATTGACTAAGCATTGGAAGCGGGAGAAGGCGATGGCACCCCACTCCAGTACTCTTGCCTGGAAAATTCCATGGACGGAGGAGCCTGGTGGGCTGCAGTCCATGGGGTTGCTAGGAGTCGGACACAACTCAGCGACTTCACTTTCACTTTTCACTTTCATACATTGGAGAAGGAAATGGCAACCCACTCCAGTGTTCTTGCCTGGAGAATCCCAGGAGCAGCAGAGTCTGTGGGCTGCCATCTATGGGGTCGCACAGAGTTGGACATGACTGAAGCAACTTAGCAGCAGCAGCAAGCATTGGAAGGGGCCTATAGACCTTGAGAAGAAATATAAGCTGGAACAAGGAGCCATCTGAAACTGAACTGACCTCATACTGCCCTCAACAGCCCCAGAGAAATTCACAGGTATGTTTTGTTATCATTTTTTAATTTTTTTATTTTTAGGTTCTTTTTTGTTCCTTTAATTTTCATCTTTATAACTTACTATTACCTTGCAAAAAAAAAAAAAAAAGACCCTATTTTTAAAGCAAGTTTCACATTTATATATAATAATTTTTGTGATTGATTTTGTTTTGTATTTTTAATATTGTACTTTTGAGAGTCTAACCTCTACTACAGATTTTTAATCTTTGCTTTTGGGTATTTGTTATCAATTTTGTACCTTTAAAAATCTAATCTTCAGTACCCATTTTTACTTAAGGGTGTGATTACTGGCTTGATTGCCCTCTCCCCTTTTGACTCTACTTTTTCTCCCAGGTCACCTCTATCTCCTTCCTCCCACTTCTCTTCTCTACTTAACTCTGTGAATCTCTCTGGGTGTTTGGGGCTGTGGAGAATACTTAGGGAACTGATTACTGGCTAGATTGGTCTCTCCCCTTTTGACTACCAGTCTTCTCCTTCTGGTCACCACTATCTACCTCCTCGCTTTTCTAGTCTCTATGTAACTCTGTGAACCTCTGTGAGTGTTCCAGACTGTGGAGAGCACATAGGGAATTGATTACTGGCTAGATTGCTCCCTAGCAATCTAGAAGAGAAGACTCCCCCTCTTCTCCTTCTGGTCACGTCTATCTCCCTCCTCCCTCTTTTCTTCTCCATGTAACTCTGTGAAATTTTCTGGGTGTCCCTCACTATAGAGAATCTTTTCATCATTAACCGAGATGTTTTATAATCTGTGCTATATGGATGGAGAAGTCTTGAGGTTACTGTAAGAATAAGACTGAAAGCTAGAGGCAGGAGGCTTAAACACAAAACTTGGGAACACCAGAAAACTCCTGACTCCAGGGAACATTAATCGATAGGAGCCCTTCCAAAAGGCTCCATGCTGCTGCTGCTGCTGCTAAGTCGATTCAGTCGTGTCTGACTCTGTGCGACCCCATAGACGGCAGCCCACCAGGCCCCGCCGTCCCTGGGATTCTCCAGGCAAGAACACTGGAGTGGGTTGCCATTTCCTTCTCCAATGCATGGAAGTGAAAAGTGAAAGTGAAGTCGCTCAGTCATCTCCGACTCTTAGCGACCCCATGGACTGCAGCCCACCAGGCTCCTCTGTCCATGGGATTTTCCAGGCAAGAGTACTGGAGTGGGGTGACACCACCTTCTCCAAAAGGCTCCATACCTACAATGAAATCAAGCTCCACCCAAGAGCCAACAAGTTCTAGAGCAAGACATACCAAACTAATTCCCCAGCAATGCAGGAACATAACCCAGAGCATTAAAATACAGGTGGCCAAAAGTCACACCAAACCCATAGACACCTCAGAACTCACTACTGGGCACTTCATTGCACTCCAGAGAGAAGAGATCCAGCTCTGCCCACCATAACACTGATGCAAACTTCCCTAACCAGGAAACCCTGAAAAGCCACTCGTCCAACCATGTCCACAGGGAGCAACTTCCACAATAAAGAGCAACCACAAACTTCCAGCATACAGAAAGGCCACCCCAAACACAGCAATCTAAACAAGATGAAAAGGCAGAGAAATATTCAGCAGGTAAAGGAACATGATAAATGCCCACTAAGCCAAACAAAAGAGGAGGAGATAGGGAGTCTACCTGGAAAAGAATTCAGAATAATGATAGTAAAAATGATCCAAAATCTTGAAAACAAAATGGAGTTACAAGTAAATAGTCTGGAGACAAGGATTGAGAAGATGCAAGAAATATTTAGCAAGGAACTAGAAGACATAAAAAAGAGTCAATCAATAATGAATAATGCAATAACTGAGATCAAAAGCACTCTGGAGAGAACCAACAGTAGAATAACTGAGGCAGAAGATAGGATAAGTGAGGCGGAAGATAGAATGGTGGAAATAAATGAAACAGAGAGGAAAAAAGAAAAAAGAATTAAAAGAGATGAAGACAAACTTAGAGACCTCTGAGACAATGTCAAACACCCAAACATTCGAATCAGGAGTCCCAGAAGAAGAAGACAAAAAGAAAGGCCATGAAAAAATACTTGAGGAGATAATAGTTGAAAACTTCCCTAAAATGGGAAAGGAAATGGCCACACAACACCAAGAAACCCAGAGAGTCCCAAACAGGATAAATCAAAGGTGAAACAACCCAAGACACATATTAATCAAATTAACAAAGATCAAACATGGAGATCAAATATTAAAAGCAACAAGGGAAAAGCAACAAATAACACACAAGGGCATTCCCATAAGGATAACAGCTGATCTTTCAATAGAAACTCTTCAGACCAGGAGGGAATAGCAGATGTACTTAAAGTGATGAAAGAGAAAAACCTACAGCCCAGATTACTGTACCCAGCAAGGATCTCATTCAAATATGAAGGAGAAATCAAAAGCATTACAGACAAGCAAAAGCTGAGAGAATTCAGCACCACCAAACCAGCTCTTCAACAAATGCTAAAGGATCTTCTCTAGACAGGAAACAGAGAAAAGGTGTATAAACTCGAACCCCAAACAACAAAGTGAGGGCAATGGGATCATCAGTTCAGTTAAGTCGCTCAGTCGTGTCGGACTCTTTGCGACCCCATGAATCACAGCACGCCAGGCCTCCCTGTCCATCACCAACTCCCGGAGTTCACTCAGACTCACGTCCATCCATTCAGTGATGCTATCCAGCCATCTCATCCTCTGTCATCCCCTTCTCCTCCTGCCCCCAATACCTCCCAACATCAGAGTCTTTTCCAATGAGTCAACTCTTCGCATGGGGTGGCCAAAGTACTGGAGTTTCAGCTTTAGCATCATTATTTGCAAAGAAACCCCAGGGCTGATCTTCTTCAGAATAGACTGGTTGTACCTCCTTGCAGTCCAAGGGACTCTCAAGAGTCTTCTCCAACACCACAGTTAAAAAGCATCAATTCTTTGGGGCCTAGCTTTCTTCACAGTCCAACTCTCACATCCATACATGATCACAGGAAAAACCATAGCCTTCACTAGACTGACCTTTCTTAGCAAAGTAACGTTTCTCCTTTTCAATATGCTGTCTAGGTTGGTCATAACCTTCCTTCCAAGGAGTAAGCGTCTTTTAATTTCATGGCTGCAGTCACCATCTGCAGTGATTTTGGAGCCCCCAAAAATAAAGTCTGACACTGTTACCCCATTCATTTCCCATGAAGTTATGGGACCAGATGCCATGATCTTCATTTTCTGAATGTTGAGCTTTAAGACATTTTCACTCTCCTCTTTCACTTTCATCAAGAGGCTTTTGAGTTCCTCTTCACTTTCTGCCATAAGGGTGGTGTCATCTGCATATCTGAGGTTATTGATATTTCTCCCGGCAATCTTGAGTCCAGCTTGTGCTTCTTCCAGCCCAGCATTTCTCATGATGTACTCTGCATATAAGTTAAATAAGCAGGGTGACAATATACAGCCTTGATGTACTCCTTTTCCTATTTGGAACCAGTCTGTTGTTCCATGTCCAGTTCTAACTGTTGCTTCCTGACCTGCATATAGGTTTCTCAAGAACCAGGTCACGTGGTCTGGTATTCCCATCTCTTTCAGAATTTTCCACAGTTTCTTGTGATCCACACAGTCAAAGGCGTTTGCATAGCCAATAAAGCAGAAATAGATGTTTTTTCTGGAACTCTCTTGCTTTTTCGATGATCCAGCAAATGTTGGCAATTTGATCTCTGGTTCCTCTGCCTTTTCTAAAACTAGCTTGAACATCAGGAAGTTCACGGTTCACATATTGCTGAAGCCTGGCTTGGAGAATTTTGAGCATTACTTTACTAGCCTGTGAGATGAGGGCAGTTGTGTGATAGTTTGAGCATTCTTTGGCATTGCCTTTCTTTGGGATTGGAATGCAAACTGACCTTTTCCAGTCCTGTGGCCACTGCTGAGTTTTCCAAATGTGCTGGCATATTGAGTGCAGCACTTTCACAGCATCATCTCTCAGGATTTGAAATAGCTCCACTGGAATTCCATCACCTCCACTAGCTTTGTTCATACTGACACTTTCTAAGGCCCACTTAAGTTCACACTCCAGGGTGTCTGGCTCTAGGTGAGTGATCACACCATCGTGATTATCTTGGTCATGAAGATCTATTTTGTACAGTTCTTCTGTGTATTCTTGCCACCTCTTCTTAATATCTTCTGCTTCCATTAGGTCCATAGCATTTCTGTCCTTTATCAAGCCCATCTTTGCATGAAATGTTCCCTTGGTATCTCTAATTTTCTTGAAGAGATCTCTAGTCTTTCCCCTTCTGTTGTTTTCCTCTATGTCTCTGCACTGATCGCCAAGGAAGGCTTTCTTATGTCTCCTTGCTATTCTTTGGAACTCTGCATTCAAATGGGAATATCTTTCCATTTCTCCTTTGCTTTTCACTTCTCTTCTTTTCACAGCTATTTGTAATGCCTCCTCAGACAGCCATTTTGCTTTTTTGCATTTATTTTCCATTGGGGTGGTCTTGATCCCTGTCTCCTGTACAGTGTCATGAACCTCCATCCATAGTTCATCAGGCACTCTGTCTATCAGATCTAGTCCCTTAAATGTATTTCTCACTTCCACTGTATAATCATAAGGGATTTGATTTAGGTCATACCTGAATGGTCTAGTGGTTTTCCCTACTTTCTTCAATTTAAGTCTGAATTTGGCAATAAGGAGTTCATGATCTGAGCCACAGTCAGCTCCCAGTCTTGTTTTTGCTGACTGTATAGAGCTTCTTCATCTTTGGCTGCAAAGAATATAATCATTCTGATATCAGTGTTGACCATCTGGTGATGTCCTTGTGTAGAGTCTTCTCTTGTGTTGTTAGAAGAGGGTGTTTGCTATGACCAGTGGGATCATACTTATCAATAATTACCTTAAATGTAAATGGGTTGAATGTCTCAACCAAAAGACAAAGACTGGCTGATTGGGTACAAAAACAAGACCCCTATATATGCTGTATACAAGAGACCCACTTCAAAACAAGGGATACATACTGACTGAAAGTGAAGAGCTGGAAAAAGATATTTCATGCAAATGGAGACCGAAATAAAGCAGGAGTAGCAATAGTCATATCAGATAAAATAGACTTTAAAACAAAGGCTATGAAAAGAGACAAAGAAGGTCACTACATAATGATCAAAGTATCAATCCAAGAAGAAGATATAACAATTATAAATATATATGCACCCAACATAGGAGCACCACAATATGTAAGCAAATGGTAACAGGTACGAAAGGGGAAATTAACAGTAACACAATAATAGTGGGAGACTTTACTACTCCACTCACACCTATGGATAGATCAACTAAACAGAAAATTAGCAAGGAAACACAAACTTTAAATGATACAATGGACCAGTTAGAACTAACTGATATGTATAGGACATTTCACCCTAAAACAATGAATTTCACCATTTTCTCAAATGCACATGGAACCGTCTCCAGGATAGATCACATCCTGAGCCATAAAATTAGCCTTGGTAAATTAAAAAAAAAAAAAAAATCAAATCATTCCAAGCATCTTTTCTGATTACAATGCGGTAAGATAAGATGTCAACTACAGGAAAAGAAACTATTAAAAATACAAACATATGGAGGCTTAACAATGCACTTCTGGATAACCAACAAATCACAGAAGAAATCAAAATATACATAGAAATGAATGAAAATGAAAACACAGCAACCCCAAACCTAAGGGATTCAGTAAAAACAGTGCTAAGGGGATCAGATCAGATCAGATCAGTCACTCAGTCGTGTCTGACTCTTGCGACCCCGTGAATCGCAGCACGCCAAGCCTCCCTATCCACCACCAACTCTCGGAGTTCACTCAGACGCACGTCCATCGAGTCAGTGATGCCATCCAGCCATCTCATCCTCTGTCGTCCCCTTCTCGTCCTGTCCCCAATACCTCCCAGCGTCAGGGTCTTTTCCAATGAGTCAACTCTTCGCATGAGGTGGCCAAAGTACTGGAGTTTCAGCTTTAGCATCATTCCTTGCAAAGAAACCCCAGGGCTGATCTCCTTCAGAATGGACTGGTTGGATCTCCTTGCAGTCCAAGGGACTCTCAAGAATCTTCTCCAACACCACAGTTCAAAAGCATCAGTTCTTCGGTTCTCAGCCTTCTTCACAGTCCAACTCTCACATTCATACATGACCATAGGAAAAACCATAGCCTTGACTAGACGAACCTTTGTTGGCAAAGTAATGTCTCTGCTTTTCAATATGCTATCTAGGTTGGTCATAACTTACCTTCCAAGGAGTAAGCGTCTTTTAATTTTATGGCTGCAGTCACCATCTGTAGTGATTCTGGAGCCCAGAAAAATAAAATCTGACACTGTTTCCACTGTTTCCCCATCTATTTCCCATGAAGTGGTGGGACTGGATGCCATGACCTTAGTTTTCTGAATGTTGAGCTTTAAGCCAACTTTTTCACTCTCCACTTTCACTTTCATCAAGAGGCTTTTGAGTTCCTCTTCACTTTCTGCCATAAGGGTGGTGTCATCTGCATATCTGAGGTTATTGATATTTCCCCCGGCAATCTTGAGTCCAGCTTGTGCTTCTTCCAGCCCAGCGTTTCTCATGATGCACTCTGCATATAAGTTAAATAAGCAAGGTGACAATATACAGCCTTGACATACTCCTTTTCCGATTTGGAACCAGTCTATTGTTCCATGTCCAGTTCTAACTGTAGCTTCCTGACCTGCATAAAAATTTCTCAAGAGGCAGGTCAGGTGGTCTGGTATTCCCATCTCTTTCAGAATTTTCCACAGTTTACTGTGATCCACACAGTCAAAGGCTTTTGCATAGTCAATAAAGCAGAAATAGATGTTTTTCTGGAACTCTCTTGCTTTTTTGATGATCCAGCGGATGTTGGCAATTTGATCTCTGGTTCCTCTGCCTTTTCTAAAACTAGCTTGAACATCTGGAAGTTCACGGTTCACATATTGCTGAAGCCTGGCTTGGAGAATTTTGAGCATTACTTTACTAGCCTGTGAGATGAGGGCAGTTGTGTGATAGTTTGAACATTCCTTAGCATTGCCTTTCTTTGGGATTGGAATGAAAACTGACCTTTTCCAGTCCTGTGACCACTGCTGAGTTTTCCAAATGTGCTGGCATATTGAGTGCAGCACTTTCACAGCATCATCTTTCAGGATTTGGAATAGCTCAACTGGAATTCCATCACCTCCACTAGCTTTGTTTGTAGTGATGCTTTCTAAGGCCCACTTGACTTCACATTCCAGGATGTCTGGCTCTAGATGAGTGATCACACCATCGTGATTATCTGGGTCGTGAAGATCTTTTTTGTACAGTTCTTCTGTGTATTCTTGCCATCTCTTCTTAATATCTTCTGCTTCTGTTAGGTCCATACTATTTCTGTCCTATATCGAAGGTTCACTCAATACACGCTTACCTCAAGAAACAATAAAAAAGTCAAATAAATAACCTAATTCTACAACTAAAGCAACTAGAAAAGGAAGAAATGAAGAACTCCAAGGTTAGCAGAAGGAAATAAATCATAAAAATTAGGACAGAAATAAATGCAAAAGAAAAAATGAGACCATAGCAAAAATCAACAAAGCTAAAAGGTGGTTCTTTGAAAAGATAAATAAAATTGACAATCCATTAGCCAGACTCATCAAGAAAAAAAGGGAGAAGAATCAAATCAACAAAATTAGAAATGAAAACGGAGAAATCGCAACAGACAACACAGAAATACAAAGGATCATAAAACACTACTATCAGCAACCATATGCCAATAAAATGGACAACTTGGAAGAAATGGACAAAATCTTAGAAAAGTATAACTTTACGAAACTGAACCAGGAAGAAATAGAAAATCTTAACAGATCCATCACAAGCATGGAAATTGAAATTGTAATCAACAGTCTTCCAGCAAACAAAAGCCCAGGACCAGATGGCTTCACAGAAGAATTCTACCAAAAATTTAGAGAAGAGCTGACACCAATCCTACTCAAACACTTCCAGAAAATTGCAGAAGAAGGTAAACTTCCAAACTCATTCTATGAGGCCACCATCACCCTAATACCAAAACCTGACAAAGATGCCACAAAAAAAGAAAACTACAGGCCAATATCACTGATGAACTCAGGTGGGAAAATCCTTAGCAAAATTCTAGCAAACAAAATTGAACAACATATTGAAAAGATCATACATCATGACCAAGTGAGCTTTATCCCGTGAATACAAGGATTCTTCAATATCCACAAATCAATCAATGTGATACACCACATTAAAATTTGAAAGATAAAAACCATATGATTATATCAATAGATGCAGAGAAAGCCTTTGACAAAATTCAACATCCATTTATGATAGAAACTCTCCAGAAAGCAGGAAGAGAAGGAACATACCTCAACATAATAAAAGCTATATATGACAAACCCACAGCAAACATTATCCTCAATGGTGAAAAATTGAAAGCACTTCGAAGCCCTAAAGTCAGGAAAAGGACAAGGGTTCCCACTCTCAACACTACTCTTCAACATAGTTTTGGCCACAGGAATCAGAGCAGAAAAAGAAATAAAAGGAATCTAGATTGGAAAAGAAGAAGTAAAATGCTCACTGTTTGCAGATGACATGATCCTCTACATAGAAAACCCTAAATATGCCACCAAAAAATTACTAGAGCTAATCAATGAAGATAGTAAAATTGCAGGATATAAACTTAACACACAGAAATCCCTTGCATTCCTATACACCAAAAATGAGAAAACAGAAAGAGAACTTAAGGAAACAATTCCATTCACCATTGCAATGAAAAGAATAAAATACTTAGGAATATATCTACCTAAAGAAACTAAAGACCTATATATACAAAACTATAAAGCACTAATGAAAGAAATCAAAGATGACGCAAATAGATGGAGAAATATACTGTGTTCATGGAGTGGAAGAATCAATATAATGAAAATGAGTATGCTACCCCAAGCAATCTATACATTTGATGCAATCCCTATCAAGCTACCAAAGGTATTTTTCAGAGAACTAGAACAAATAATTTCACAATTTGTATGGAAATACAAAAAAACCTCGAATAGCCAAAGCAATCTTAAGAAAGAAGAATGGAACTGGAGGAATCAACCTGCCTGACTTCAGACTATACTACAAAGCTACAGTCATCAAGACAGCATGGTACTGGCACAAAGACAGAAATATAGATCAATGGAACAAAATAAAATAATAAGAGATAAATCCATGCACCTATGGACACCTTATCTTTGACAAAGGAGGCAAGAATATATAATGGAGAAAAGAAAATCTCTTTAACAAGTGGTGCTGGGAAAACTGATCAACCACTTATAAAAGAATGCAACTAGAACACTTTTTAACACCACACACAAAAATAAACTCAAAATGGATTAAAGATCTAAATGTAAAACCAGAAACTATAAAACACCTAGAGGAAAACATAGGCAAAACACTCTCTGACATAAATCACAAGCAGGATCCTCTATGACCCACTTCCCAGAATATTGGAAATAAAAGCAAAAATAAACAAATGGGACCTAATTAAACTTAAAAGCTTTTGCACAACGAAGGAAAGTATAAGCAAAGTGAAAAGACAGCCTTCAGAATGGGAGAAAATAATAGCAAACAAAGCAAATGACAAGGGATTAATCTCAAAAATATACAAGGAAGTCCTGCAGCTGAATTCCAGAAAAATAAATGACCCAATCAAAAAATAGGCCAAAGAACTAAACAAACATTTCTCCAAAGAAGACATACAGATGGCTAACAAACACATGAAAAGATGCTCAACATCACTCATTATCAGAGAAATGCAAATCAAAACCACAATGAGGTACCATCTCACGCTGGTCATAATGGCTGCTATCAAAAAGCCTACAAACAGTAAATGCTGGAGAGGATGTGGAGAAAATGGAACCTTCTTACACTGTTGGTGGGAATGCAAACTAGTACAGCCACTATGGAGAACAGTGTGGAGATTCCACAAAAAAACTGGAAATAGAACTGCTATATGACCCAGAAATCCCACTGCTGGGCATACACACTGAGGAAACCAGAATTGAAAGAGACACGTGTACCCCAATGTTCATCACAGCACTGTTTATAATAGCCAGGACATGGAAGCAGCCTAGATGTCCATTGGCAAGTGAATGGATAACAAAGCTGTGGTACATATACACAATGGAATATTACTCAGCTATTAAAAGAAGGCATTTGAATCAGGTCTAATGAGGTGGATGAAACTGAAACCTATTATACAGAGGGAAGTAAGTCAGAAAGAAAAACATCAATATAGTATATTAATGCACATATATGGAATTTAGAACAATGCTAACAATGACCCTATATGCGAGACAGCATGAGAGACACAGTGTAAAGAAGAGTCTTTTGGACTCTGTGGGAGAAGGCGAGGGTGGGATGATTTGAGAGAATAGGATTTAAATATGTATATTATCATATGTGAAACAGATTGCTAGCCCAGGTTCAAGGCATGAGACTGGGTGCTCAGGGCTGGTGCACTGGGATGACCCTGAGGGATGGGATGAGGAGAGAGGAGGGAGGAGAGTTCAAGATGGGGAACACATGTATACCCATGACTGATTCATGTCAATGTATGGCAAAAACCACTACAATATTGTAAAGTAATTAGCCTCCAATTAAAATAAGTACATTAATTAAAAAAAAAAAAAAAACTGAAGCAACTCAACATGCATACACAGGATTTATTTATATTTTATAATAGGAAATTTGTACCTTTTGACCAGGTTCATTCATTTTGACCACTTGCAGTGTCTGGGAGTCATCAATGTTTTCTCTGCATTTATTTATGAGTTTCAGGATTTTATTTTATAGTTCATGTATGGGTAAGATCATATGGTATTTCATTTTCTCTTCCTGATTTACTCTACGAAGCATAATGCCTTCAAGGCACATCTGTGTTATCATAAACGGCAGAATTTCCTTCCTTTTTATGACTATATAATATTCCATTATAAATGGGTTATTTATACACATAGTTTAAAATGGCAGTTTAAAATGGTTAGATGTAGTGTATGATTTACTTCAGTGTACTACTTTTTATTGTAAAAAGTACAATACCAGAAATTTTCTGGAAATTTTTTTAAAATATCAAGTATTGTACTTTCTAGTTCCTGAATTTCTATTTGGTTCTTTATTATAATGCTCCTCTGATTATTGATATTCCCAATTGTTCTTATACTTCTCTGATATTCTTTAGTTCTTTATATGGTTTCATTCATCTCTCTTAGCATATCTAAAACATGTATCTTATAGGTTTTATCTAGTAAGTTCAGTGTCTGGGCTTCCTCAGCAGTGGCTTGTGTCATTTTTTTTTTTTTTTTCAGCTGTCAATGGACCATACTTAAGTGTTTTATATATTGTCATGTGGTAACTCTGGAAATAAGATTTTATACTCTTCTAACAATTGCTATTTTTATTTGATGAAGACTGTATGTCCAAGGTCAGGGCAGCGGCCAAGAGGAGCAACCCCACGTCCAAGGAGCCGGCTGCTGTGCGGGCACAGGAGGGCTGAGAGGAGCTACTCCACATTCCAGGTCAGGAGGGGTGACCTCGTCCAAGGTAAGGAGCAGTGGCTGCGCTTTGCTGGAGCAGCCGTGAAGAGATGCCCAACGTCCAAGGTAAGAGAAACCCAATTAAGATGGTAGGTGTTGAGAGAGGGCATCAAAGGGCAGACACACTGAAACCATAAACACAGAAAACTAGCCAATCTGATCACACGGACCACAGCCTTGTCTAACTCAATGAAACTAAGCCATGCCGTGTGGGGCCACCCAAGACAGGAGGGTCATGGTGGAGATGTCTGACAGAATGTGGTCCACTGGAGAAGGGAATGGCAAACCACTTCAGTATTCTTGCCTTGAGAACCCCATGAACTGTATGAAAAGGCAAAATGATAGGATACTGAAAGAGGAACTCCCCAGGTCAGTAGGTGCCCAATATAGGAGATTAGTGGAGAAATAACTCCAGAAAGGATGAAGGGATGGAGCCAAAGCAAAAACAAAACCCAGTTGTGGATGTGACTGGTAATAGAAGCAAGGTCCGATGCTGTAAAGAGCAATATTGCATAGGAACCTGGAATGTCAGGTCCATGAATCAAGGCAAATTGGAGGTGGTCAAAGAGGAGATGGCAAGAGTGAACATTGACATTCTAGGAATCAGCGAGCTAAAATGGACTGGAGTGGGTGAATTTAACTCAGATGACCATTATATCTACTATTGTGGGCAGGAATCCCTTAGGCGAAATGAAGTAGCCATCATATGACCCAGAGGGATGGTACGGGGAGGGAGGGGGAGGGGGTATCTGGATGGGGAGCACGGGTACACCCGTGGTGGATTCATGTTGATGTATGGCAAAAACCAATACAATATTGTACAGTAATTAGCCTCCAATTAAAATAAATAAATTTAAATTAAAAAAAAAAAAGAGTCTGAAATGCAGTACTTGGATGCAATCTCAAAAATGACAGAATGATCTCTGTTCATTTCCAAGGCAAACCTTTCAATATCACGGTGATCCAAGCCTATGCCCCAACCAGTAACACTGAAGAAGCTGAAGTTGAATGGTTCTATGAAGACCTACAAGACCTTTTAGAACTAACACCCAAAAAAGATGTCCTTTTCATTATAGGGGACTGGAATGCAAAGTAGGAAGTCAAGAAACACCTGGAGTAACAGGCAAATTTGGCCTTGGAATATGGAATGAAGCCTTAAAAAAAAAAAAAAAAAGGCTTTTTAAGGCTTTTTCTGCTTTAAAAAAAAAAAAAAAGGATGCATAAAATATATACCATTTTTTCTATCATAAAATTCTTTAATAACAATTCCATTAATTTGGACCCTGTATCCCTGATTCAGCTGCCTTCTGACTACTGTTAACTCCTTGACTGATGCATTTTAATATATGCATATGAGTCAAGAAACACCTGAAGTAACAGGCAAATTTGGCTTTGGAAAACGGAATGAAGCAGGGTAAAGACTAATACAGTTTTGCCAAGAGAACGCACTGGTCATAGTAAACACCCTCTTCCAACAACACAAGAGAAGACTCTACACAAGGACATCACCAGATGGTCAACACCGATATCAGAATGATTATATTCTTTGCAGCCAAAGATGGAGAAGCTCTATACAGTCAGCAAAAACAAGACTGGGAGCTGACTGTGGCTCAGATCATGAACTCCTTATTGCCAAATTCAGACTTAAATTGAAGAAAGTAGGGAAAACCACTAGACCATTCAGGTATGACCTAAATCAAATCCCTTATGATTATACAGTGGAAGTGAGAAATACATTTAAGGGACTAGATCTGATAGACAGACTGCTTGATGAACTATGGATGGAGGTTCATGACATTGTACAGGAGACAGGGATCAAGACCACCCCCACGGAAAATAAATGCAAAAAAGCAAAATGGCTGTCTGAGGAGGCATTACAAATAGCTGTGAAAAGAAGAGAAGTGAAAAGCAAAGGAGAAATGGAAAGATATTCCCATTTGAATGCAGAGTTCCAAAGAATAGCAAGGAGACATAAGAAAGCCTTCCTTGGCGATCAGTGCAGAGACATAGAGGAAAACAACAGAAGGGGAAAGACTAGAGATCTCTTCAAGAAAATTAGAGATACCAAGGGAACATTTCATGCAAAGATGGGCTTGATAAAGGACAGAAATGCTATGGACCTAATGGAAGCAGAAGATATTAAGAAGAGGTGGCAAGAATACACAGAAGAACTGTACAAAATAGATCTTCATGACCAAGATAATCACGATGGTGTGATCACTCACCTAGAGCCAGACACCCTGGAGTGTGAACTTAAGTGGGCCTTAGAAAGTGTCAGTATGAACAAAGCTAGTGGAGGTGATGGAATTCCAGTGGAGCTATTTCAAATCCTGAGAGATGATGCTGTGAAAGTGCTGCACTCAATATGCCAGCACATTTGGAAGACTCAGCAGTGGCCACAGGACTGGAAAAGGTCAGTTTGCATTCCAATCCCAAAGAATGCTCAAACTATCGCACAATTGCACTCATCTCACAGGCTAGTAAAGTAATGCTCAAAATTCTCCAAGCCAGGCTTCAGCAATATGTGAACCGTGAACTTCCTGATGTTCAAGCTAGTTTTAGAAAAGGCAGAGGAACCAGAGATCAAATTGCCAACATCTGCTGGATCATCAAAAAAGCAAGAGAGTTCCAGAAAAACATCTATTTCTGCTTTATTGACTATGCCAAAGCCTTTGACTGTGTGGATCACAACAAATTGAGGAATATTCTTAAAGAGATGGGAATATAGAAACTAGGATCACAAGAAACTGGAAAATTCTAAAAGAGATGGCAATACCAGAGCACCTGACCTGGTTCTTGAGAAACCTATATGCAGGTTAGGAAGCAACAGTTAGAACTGGACATGTTTATGATTGTGTTTCTGGGAACAAGTGGCATGTGACTCCAAGTCTCAGTGAGGAAAGTTTACATGTCATTCAATCTGTTCTCCTGCTACCAAACTTGAAATTACATGTGACAGGGCTTTGTCACTTGCCCTCATATTTTGCCGTGTCTTTCAGAGAGAGAGAGACCCCCATAGATCCCTGAGAGATAAAAAAGACACTTGATGCTTCCTCTCTTTCACTCTTTTCTTCATCTGACACCGAATCCCTTTTTCTTGATTTCCTATGGCTAGTAACAGGGAACAGCAGGGTAATGCACTTCACAGGCAAAAGCTCTGATTCTCCCAGACTGGTATCGTCTCTCCTCACCCCCAAAGACTTCTTGCTGACTCTGTGTTCTAAGTGGTCAAAGCAAACCAAGAAATAATATGAATCAAAGGAAGAGAAACCAGCTCTAAAGAAGGTGAACACAGGAGCAGTGCAGGGGAAAGGCTAGATGGGTAGGAAAGTGGAGATTTTCTCTCTTATTCTGGGAATATGGATGTGATTAGTGTTGAAAACTGAGAGATCCCTGTGACAGGGATTTGAGATTCCTATTTCTTTTTTGCCTGTCTCTGGCCCCAACACTTTATCATTGTGAGGCCTTGTCAGAGCTCTGTCCCTTGTATCATTTACAATCTAATCTGTCAACTGTGGGCTTCCCTGATGGCTCAGTGGCAAAAGAACTTGCCAGCCAATGCAGGAGATGTGGGTTCAATCCCTGGGTCAGGAAGATCCCCTGGAGAAGGAAATGGCAATCCACTCCAGTATTCTTGCCTGGGAAATCCCATTAACAGAGGAGCCTGGCATGCTACAGTCCACCGGGTTGTAAAGAGTTGGACACAACTTAGTGACTAAACAATAACTGTCAGCTGAGGGGTCTTGAAGAATCAAATAGCTAATGTCATTCTCCAACTTTGAGCCAATAAAACTGAGTCCCCCAAACCAAAAGGTCTCACTGCTGCTGTTAAGTCACTTCAGTCGTGTCCGACTCTGTGCGACCCCATACACGGCAGCCCACCAGGCTCCCCCATCCCTGGGATTCTCCAGGCAAGAACACTGGAGTGGGCTGCCATTTCCCTCTCCAATGCATGAAAGTGAAAAGTGAAAGTGAAGTCACTCAGTTGTGTCCGACTCCTAGTGACCCCATGGACTGCAGCCCACCAGACTCCTCCATCCATGGGATTCTCCAGGCAAGAGTACTGGTAAACTTTATTCATGCACATAAAAATTGTTCTCCTAGTCCCTTCTGAAAGGAAGTACAGCAGATGTAGTTCAGGAAAGATTAACCATAACTTTAATAATATGAACTGGACACATGATATTATCATTCAAAGCCTTAATATAATGAAACACCCTAATTGAGACTTCCCTTGGTATTTACTATGGGCCTGTATTGATCTATTGCTATGAGATTAGAAAGAATAAAAAACAACAACAACAACAACAACAAAAGAACTGGACATGGAACAACAGACTGGTTCCAAACAGGAAAAGGAGTACGTCAAGGCTGTATATTGTCACCCTGCTTATTTAACTTATATGTAGAGTACATCATGAGAAATGCTGGGCTGGAGGAAGCACAAGCTGGACTCAAGACTGCCAGGAGAAATATCAATAACCTCAGATATGCAGATGACACCACCCTTATGGCAGAAAGTGAAGAGGAACTAAAAAGCTTCTTGATGAAAGTGCAAGAGGAGAGTGAAAAAGTTGGCTTAAAGCTCAACATTCAGAAAATGAAAATCATGGCATCTGGTCCCATCACTTCATGGGAAACGAACAGGGTAACAGTGTCAGACTTTATTTTTCTGGGCTCCAAAATCACTGCAGATGGTGACTGCAGCCATGAAATTAAAAGACGCTTAATCCTTGGAAGGAAGGTTATGACCAACCTAGATAGCATATTGAAAAGCAGAGACATTACTTTGCCAACAAAGGTCCGTCTAGTCAAAGCTATGGTTTTTCCAGTGGTCATGTATGGATGTGAGAGTTGGACTGTGAAGAAAGCTGAGCACCGAAGAATTGATGCTTTTGAACTGTGGTGTTGGAGAAGACTCTTGAGAGTCCCTTGGACTGCAAGGAGATCCAACCAGTCCATCCTAAAGGAGACCAGTCCTGGGTATTCTTCGGAAGGGCTGATGCTGAGGCTGAAACTCCAGTACTTTGGCCACTTCATGCGAAGAGTTGACTCATTGGAAAAGACCCTGATGCTGGAGGGATTGGGAGCGGGAGGGGAAGGGACGACAGAGGATGAGATGGCTGGATGGCATCACCGACTCGATTCACATGAGTTTGGGTGAACTCTGGGAGTTGGTGATGGACTTGGAGGCATGGTGTAACATGATTCATGTAACATGATTCATGAACATGATTCATGAATCATGTAACATGATTCATAGGGTTGCAAAAAGTCAGACATGGCTGAGCGACTGAACTGAACTGAACTGAACTGTATTCATTCATGTAGTAACTTTTCCAGATTAATTTTGCCAAGACTACTTTCTTATCCTGTGTAGTCACTTGCCTCTCTGTTATCTCCATAGTTAGATAGTGAACTTACAGAGATTCTCTTAAATACCTGAACCTAAGTATAAATAGGAAAAGAAGGGATTCTCTCAATATTTTCAGTGTTCTCTGCGCCAGCCTGTCTGAGATCCAACCACACAATCCCAATGTAGAAGAATATGGTCCAGTTTCCTACTCTGAGATCCATTGGCTGCACCACAAACATAGTCCACACTTCCTACAACTCTCGGCCTTGGAACTGGGTTGTGAAGAATGTTAGGCAGCATGTGAAATGTCATATATCAGACATTTTTATTTAAGTACATTGGTTGCATTAGACTAGTGTCTAACTAGTTTCCAGAGTACTAACATCGTTTCTCACTCTGTCCTTAGACAATAGCTGTTTCAGTAGAGGAAGTTTCTGAAACAACTTCTCTGCCTTCTTTGTTACATTAATCCAGTGATGCTATCATAACAATACTGACTTTTGATCTATGTCAAGAAAGGTTTTTTTAATTTATATGTTTTCTTTTATTTCTTTCAATACTGTTTTAACAATTCCTTTCAGCAGTGTTTTGTGTAATCTAATAAAGATAGGCTGTGTACACATAACCACTTTATCTCTAAATCCAACTCAAGAAATAGAAATACTAATATTGTTTTATGAGTGCACTGCTTTTCTTTAGATTTGTACTGCTTTTCTTTAGATTAATTTTGAATTGACAAGCTCATATCTTGTGTGAAGCCAAGGGCAATGATACTTTTTCTAACAAGTACACACATTCAGATTGTTTAGTCTGCCTTGAATGCATTTATTACTTAATATTAGACATGGCATTGGACCCCTGGAGATTGCAAATGCATCCTAAAATTAATACTGGCCTAGGGATGGTTTTGCAAAAATATACTTTTTTGCATGTTAACAATCCCTTCAATTTAGTATTTGAAACTGTCTCGTTGTTGTCTATTCTATGTACCATCATCTATCTCCTCAGTCCTAAACCAATATTCCTTGTACTTCAAGTGCTTTTTCTCTCCCAGTTTCCAAGTGACAAGAGCTCTATTCCATTAGTCTGTCAGTCTTGGCATTTGCTTTACCCCCTGTCTGTCCTTTTGCCTTAAGGACAGTGAATGTCCCAAATTTTCGTCTTCATGAACGTAGTGGCAATTCAGATTGTATGTTTCAATTCATTCTAGATTTGTTTCCTAGATCAAACTGTTCATTGCATTGCATGAGGAATACAATTGTGATGGCCCTGTATGGTCTTTGTGAATCCATTCACTCACTGTCATTCATTTTAAGTTGTGCTACAATATTAGCCTTTGCAAAATTTCAATTTCATAGTGAATACATAGACAATTTGAGGTTTATATACATTTTTAACAAAGAAAAGAATTATGAAATGTTAATTCAGGCTTATAACATCCTTTATAATATGGCCCTAAGTTAGCTATTTCTAATAATTAAGATTGTGTTCATCTAAAAATAAGAGAAAAGTTGTTAACAGTGGCTTTAACAAATAGTGGGTTTAATTGCCTCATATACAGAGTCTTGTCATGTGTCAATATAGGGATACTATAGTAGCCCCGAAACATATGAGTTTTAAATGCCTTCCATTTTTCTTTACCCATTCTTAATATATAGGCCCCATTTGATGGTAACATCCTCTTGTCCCAAGATCATGTGTACCTTATCAACTTTTCAAATACTTGTTTTTTTTTAAATTTTATTGAAGTATAATTGATTTACAATGTTATGCTAGTTTCAGGTGAACAGCAAGGTGAATCAGTTGTGAATATACATATATCCACTCTTTTTAAGATTATTTCCCCATATAGGCCATTATAGACTATTGAATAGATTTCCCTGTATTATACAGTAGTCCTTATTAATTATCTGTTTTATATATAGTAGTGTGTATGTGTCTGTCCCAATCTCATGATTTATCCCTAGCCCCCACCTCCAGCCCCATCCCCTGGTAACTATAAGTTTATATTTTACATCCATGACTCTATTTCTGTTTTGTAGATAAGTTCATTTGCACCCTTTTTAAAATTCCAAATAAAAGCAATATCATATATTATTTGTCTTTCTCTGACCTACTTCACTCAGTATGGTGATCTCTAGGTCCATCCATGTTGTGCACATGGCATTATTTCACTCTTTTTAATGGCTGAATATTATTCCATTGTCTATATTTACCACATCTTATTTATCCCTTCCTCTGTTGATTTAGGTTACTTCCTGTCCTGGCTGTTCTAAATAATGCTGCAATGAACATTGGGGTACATGTATCTTTTTGAATTGTGGTTTGGTATTCTCCAGGTATATGCCCACGAGTGCGATTGCTGGGTCATATGGTAGTTCTATTTTTAGTTTTCTGAGGAACTTTCATACTGTTCTCCATAGCGAATATACCAATTTACATTCTTACCAACAGTGTAAGAAGGTTCCCTTTTCTCCACACTTTCTCCAGCCTTTATTGATGGTAGGTTTTTTTTGATGATGGCCATTCTGACTGGTGTGAGATGATACTCCATTGTAGTTCTGATTTACATTTCTCTAATAGTTTGTGATGTTGAGCATCTTTTCTTGTACCTCTTGGCCATCTGTATATCTTCTTTGGAGAAATGTCTCTTCATATCTTGTGTCCATTTTTTAAATTTGTTTTTTGATACTCAGTTGCATGAGCTCCTTGTGTATTTTAGAAATTAATACTTTGACAGTTGCTTCATTTGCAAATACATTCTGCCATTCTGAGGGTTACCTTTCCATCTTGTTTATGGTTTCCTTTGCTGTGCAAAAACTTTTAAGTTTAATTCAGTTCCATTTATTTTTTTTTTTTTGTTTGTTTGTTTTTATTTCCATTACTCTAGGAGGTGAATCAAAAAAGATCTTGCTGTGATTTACATCAATGTTCTACCTATGTTTTCCTCTAAGAGTTCCATAGTATCCGGCCTTATGCTGAGATGGTAAAAAATCTGCCTGCAATGCGGGAGACCTGAGTTCAGGCTCTGGATAGGGAAGATCCCCTGGAGAAGGGCATGGCAACCCACGTCAGTATTCTTGCCTGCAGAATTCCATGGGCAGAGGAACCTGGTAGGCTACAGTCAATGGGATGACAAAGAGTCAAACATGACAGAGTGACTTACACAAACAATCCATTCTGAGTTTATTTTTGTGTATAGTGTTAGGGAGTGTTCTAATTTTATTAGTTTACATATAGCTGTTCAATTTCTCCAGCACCACTTATTGAAGAAGCTGTCTTTTCTCCATTGTGCATTCTTGCCTTCTCTGTCATAGATTTGGTAACCATAGGTCCGTGGGGTTATTTTTGTACTTTCTACCCTATTTCATTGATATATATTTCTGTTTTTGTACCAGCACCATACTGTCTTGATTACTGTAACTTTGTAGTATAGCCTGAAGTCAGCGTGCTTGACTCTTCCAGCTCTGTTGTTCTTTTTCAAGGTTGCATTGGCTGTTTGGGGTCTTTTGTGTTTCCATACAAATTGTAAAATTTTGTTCTAATTCTGTGAAAAATGCCTTGTTGACTTGGTAGGGGTTGCATTGAATTGTAGATTGCTTTGGGCAGTAAAGTAATTTTCATAATATTGATTCTTCTAATCCATGATCATGGTGTATCTTTCCATCTGTTTGTGTCATCTTTGATTTATTTCATCAGTATCTTATAGTTTTCAGAGTACAGGTCTTTTGCCTCCTCCTGCTGCTGCTGCTGCTATGTCGCTTCAATCGTGTCCAACTCTGTGTGACCCCATAGACGGCAGCCCACCAGGCTCCCCTGTCCCTGGGATTCTCCAGGCAAGACACTGGAGTGGGTTGCCATTTCCTTCTTCAATGCATGAAAGTGAAAAGTGAAACTGAAGTTGCTCAGTCGTATCCGACTCCTAGTGACCCCATGGACTGCAGCCTACCAGGCTTCTCTGTCCATGGGATTTTTCCAGGCAAGAGTACTGGAGTGGGGTGCCATTGCCTTCTCTGCTTTTGCTTCCTAGGGTACGTTTATTCCGAGGTACTTTATTCTTTTTGATGTGATGGTAAACGAGATTTGATCCTTGATTTCTCTTTCTGATCTTTTGTTGTTAGTGTATAAGAATTCAGAATATTTCTGCATATTAGTTTTGTATCCTCCAACTGTACCACATTCATTGATGAGCTTTAGTAGTTTTCTGGTAGCATCTTTAGGATTTTCTATGTATAGTATCATGTCATCTGCAAACAATGACAGTTTTACTTCTTTTCCAGTTTGAATTCCTTTTATTTCTTTGTCTTCTCTGATTGCCCTAGCTAGAACTTCAAAAACTATGTTGAATAGTAGTGCCAAGAGTGGACATCCTTATCTTGTTCCTGGTCTTAGAGAAAATGCTTTCCATTTTTCACCATTGAGAATGATATTTGCTGTGTATTTGTCATATATAGCCTTTATTATGTTGAGGTAGGTTCCCTCTATGCTCACTTTTTGGAGAGTTTTTAATCATCAATGGGTGTGGAATTTTTTTAAAAGCTTTTTCTGTATCTATTGAGATGATCATATGGTTTTTATTCTTCAGTTTTTTAATATGATACATCATATTGATTGATTTGTGTATACTGAAGAATCCTTGCATCCCTGGGATAAATCCCATTTGATCATGCACGGTATGTGATCCTCTTGATGAGTTGGTTTCAGTTTGATGGTAAAAAATTGAGAATTTTTGCGTCTATGTTCATCAGTGATATTGGCCTATAATTTTTTTTGTATGATATCTTCCTGTTGTTTGGTGTCAGGACAATGGTGGCCTCAGAGAATGAACTTGAGAGTGTTCCTTCCTCTGCAATTTTTGGGAAGAATTTCAGAAGGGTAGATGTTAACTCTTCTCTGAATGTTTGATAGAATTCAGCTGTGAAGCCATCTGGTGCTGGACTTTTGTTTGTTAGAAGATTCTTAGCCACAGTTTAGTTTCAGTACTTGTGTTGATTTGTTCATATTTTCTATTTCTTCCTGGTTCAGTCTTGGAAGGTTGTACTTTTCTAACCATTTGTCCATTTCTATGTTGTCCATTTCATTGACATACAATTTCTGATAGTAGTCATTCTGATCCTTTTGGTGTTTCTATGGTGTCCCATGTAACTTATCTTTTTATTTATAATTTTATTGATTTGAGTTTTTTTGTGTTTTTTTCCTTGGTAAGTCTGTCTAAAGGTTTATCAATTTTGTTTATCTTCTCAAAGAATCAGCTTTGGTTTAATTGGCCTTTGTTATTCTTTTATTTATCTCTGTTTCATTTAATTCTGCTCTAATCTTTATGATTTTTTCCTTCTACTAATTTTGGTTTCTGTTTGTTCTTCTTTCTTTAGTTACTTTAGGTGTAAAGATAGGTTGTTTATTTGTGATTTTTCATGTTTGTTGAGGTAAGACTGTATTGCTATAAAATTCCCTCTTAGAACTGCTTTGTTGCATTCCATAGATTTTGGATTGTCGTTTTTTGAGGTAATTTGTCTCTAGGCATTTTTTATTTCCTCTTTCATTTCTTCCGTGATGAATTGGTTATTTAGTATTATATTGTTTAGCCTCCATGTGTTTGTGTTTTTTCCAGTTTTTCCAGTGCTAGATTTCTGATTTCATAGCCTTGTCGTCAGAAAAGATGTTTGATATGATTTCAGTTTTCTTAGATTTACTGAGTTTTGATTTGTGATCTATCCTGTAGAATGTTCCACGTGCCTTTAGAAGAAAGTGTATATTGTTGCCTTTGGATGGATTGTTCTATAAATATCAATTAAGTCTATCTGGTCTACTGGGTCATTTAAAGCTTGTGTTTCCTTCTTAAATTTCTGTCTGGATAATCTGTCCATTGCTGTAAGTGGAGTGTTAAAGTCTCCCAATACTATTGTGTTACTGTCAAATTCCCCTTTTATGGCTATTCAGTTCAGTTCAGTTGCTCAGTCGTGTCCGATTCTTTGCGACCCCATGAATCGCAGCACACCAGGCCTCCCTGTCTATTACCAACTGCCACAGTCTACCCAAACCCATGTCCATCCATTCAGTGATGCCATCCAGCCATCTCATCCTCTGTCATTCCCTTCTTCTCCTGTCCCCAATCCCTCCCAGCATCAGAGTCTTTTCCAATGAGTCAACTCTTCGCATGAGGTGGCCAAAGTATTGGAGTTTCAGCTTTAGCATCAGTCCTTCCAATGAACACCCAGGACTGATCTCCTGCAGAATGGACTGGTTGGATCTCCTTGCAGTCCAAGGGACTCTCAAGAGTCTTCTCCAACACCACAGTTCAAAGCAATTCTTCAGTGCTCAGCTTTCTTCACAGTCCAACTCACACATCCATACATGACTACTGGAAAAACCATGGCCTTGACCAGACGGACCTTTGTGGGCAAAGTAATGTCTCTGGTTTTCAATATGCTGTCTAGTTTGGTCATAACTTTCCTTCCAAGAAGTAAGCGTCTTTTAATTTCATGGCTGCAATCACCATCTGCAGTGATTTTGGAGCCCAAAAAAATAAAGTCTGACACTGTTTCCACTGTTTCTCCATCTATTTGATATGAAGTGATGGGACCAGATGCCATGATCTTCATTTTCTGAATGTTGAGCTTTAAGCCAACTTTTTCACTCTCCTCTTTCACTTTCATCAAGAGGCTTTTTAGTTCCTCTTCACTTTCTGCCATAAGGGTGGTGTCATCTGCTTATCTGAGGTTATTGATATTTCTCCCGACAATCTTGATTCCAGCGTGTGCTTCTTCCAGTCCAACAGAAATAAATGTTTTTCTGGAACTCTCTTGCTTTTTCCATGATCCAGCGGGTGTTGGCAATTTGATCTCTGGTTCCTCTGCCTTTTCTAAAACCAGCGTGAACATCTGGAAGTTCATAGCTCACGTATTGCTGAAGCCTGGCTTGGAGAATTTTGAGCAATACTTTACTAGCATATGAGATGAGTGCAATTATGCGGTAGTTTGAGCATGCTTTGGGATTGGAATGAAACTGACCTTTTCCAGTCCTGTGGCCACTGCTAAGTTTTCCAAATTTGCTGGCATATTGAGTGCAGCATTTTCTTTATATATGATGCTGGCTTCTGCTGGCTTAAGAAGCCTATGTTGGCTTCATATATGATTACAATTGCTAGATCTTCTTCTTGGTTTGATCCCATGGTCATTGTGTAATATCCTTCCTTGTCTCTTGTAACAGTCTTAGTTTTATTATTTTTTGTTTGTTTGTTTGACTGCCCCAGGTCTTAGTTTTGGCATGAGAAGTCTATTTGGTCTAAATGAGTATTGCTACTCCAGTTTTCTTTTGATTTCCATTTGTATGGAGTATCTTTTTCCATCCCTTCCCTCTCATTCTGTCAAATACTTGTTTTAAGTAAGAAGAAGAGGATGTGTACCATTAGCCTTCTACTTATATCTTATTGGCAAAAACGAAGCTGCATAGCCTACCTAAATGCAAAAGAGGTTGTTGAGTGTAACTTTTTAAGCAAGTGAGGAATAAGATAGAGAAAATGATGTCTGAGTCAACAGATCTACAGTAGTTTTGTTTTACTGTACAGTAGTTTTTATCTTGGGCTTTCCTAGTGGCCGAGTGGTAAAGAATCTGTCTGCCAATGCAGGAGACACGGGTTCGATCCTGGGTTGGGAAGATCCCCTGGAGAAGGAATTGGTAGTACTGCTCCAGTATTCATGCCTGGGATATCCCATGGATAGAGGAGTCTGGTGAGCTATAGTTCATGGGGTCGCAAAGAATCAAACATGACTTAGTGACTAAAAAGCAACAATTTTTTTTCTATAAATGCACCTTTGTTTATATGTTGCTTTAACTTTAAAGGGCTTCCCTTGTGGCTCAGCTGGTAAGGAATCCACCTGCAATGCGGGAGACCTGGGTTCTATCCCTCGGTTGGGAAGATCCCCTGGAGAAAGGGAAGGCTACCCACTTCAGTATTCTGGCCTGGAGAATTCCATGGGCTGTATATATATTCCATGGGGTAGCAAGGAGTCGAACTCAACTAAGTGACTTTCACTTTCACTTTCTTTAACTTTAAAACACTATGAGCTATTTTGGATTAACTGCAATTCTGGTAAATCAGGTTGTCAAACAGTGTTATCAAATCATTCCTAGGAAAAACACAATCAAGAATTGGAATTTACTGTTGAAAACTTGATGATCACTGTATCTGATTTGTTTGGAGCTGGGACAGAGATGACAAGCACCACTCTGAGATATGGGCTCCTCCTGCTGCTGAAGCACCCAGAGGTCACAGGTATGATACATGGTGGGCATAGTGTCTTCAGTAGAGATGATAGAAACATGCTTTAATGTATTGCACTTTGTTTCTCTCAGAGAATTATTTAAATCTCTGTTTGAGCAGCTTAATTTTTTCAGATTTAATGAACAGATGGTAATGGGGGCATCTTTATATAATACAGGAGGATGACAGAGAGGAGTGAAGACACTGTGAATAATAGGAACATCAACACAGCAGCGTCTGGATTTCACGAGGTCATGTGTAACAGCCACGGCCAGCATGAATCATCTTGGAGCTGCATACTGGTTTTATTATGGAAAGACACTCTGATGTCCCCTCATTGTAAAAATGCAGTGTTCGAAAGCCCAGATGGGCAGAATTCCCACGCCGATCTAGTGCTTCCATCTAGTGCTTATGACTATGCCTCCCAATGCAGGGGTATGGAATCAATCCCTGTTCATGGAACCGACGTCCCACATGCTGCAGGGTGTGCCCAAAAATTAAAAAAAAAAAAGAGAGCCAGGGATGGGAAAACGGTAACTCTCCTTATTGAAGCATAACTGGAAATTGTAAAAATTTAGTGAGGTTGCCTGATATAATTTCCACAGTCTAGGAAGTTCTCTAACAAGTTAGATTCACAAGAAATTGGCTTAAGATATGTATATAAAGAAATTGTATTACTCCATAAGTTTTTTTCCAGAAAAATGGTTATTGCCAAAATACACATTTGAGGGGTTGGCAATTTCATCTTTCATAAAGAACTTTTTGTTAGAAATTAACTTTTAAAGGCTTGTGGTTATGCATAGCTGCTTAGAAATACATTTCATCTTGTTTAGTGTCAGAATACCACTAAAATGATTATAACCAATAACATATGAGAATTAGCCTTTTAAAGTTGGAGAAGAGGATGTCAGGAAGCAGCTAACAAATATTCAACAAATTTCTGAAACACAGAGAGCATATTGAGAGGTGATAATGAAGTCAGTAGAGAGGATGAAGTTAATAGCCTAAATGTCAGAGTAGGAGGCTGTATAATGAGGAGAAGTCATTTACATTCTTAGAATCCTGTAAGGTTCTATATTTGGAAGTACTTCATTTCAAAAATGATAGAGGGAGACATAGTCTGATAAAGGTAGCTCTCCCAGCCACGACTTTTTGATAACTCCTTTCATCAGTTAACTTTATTTCTCTAATAGGATGAGAGAGGTTTGCTGTATAGAGAAAGGGAATCTAAGAAGCACTCAGGACACTGGCAGAGACAGGAGAAAAGACTGAGGTCACAGCATAGAGGAAAGGTTAGGGAAGAATCCTCTTCTTAAATTCAGAGATTCTTAGTTCCTTTCTCCATCCTGCTTCCTGAAATTCAGCAGCCAGAGGAAAACTCCAGAGAGTGAGGACTCTGGAGAAAAGTCTTCCAAGTTTTGCCATGTAGACAGAAAATTCTCTCAACATGTCTAACAGAGTGAATGAAATAAAAACATCCACCCCAATTCACTGGATTGTGAGATATCAGAACACCAGGATAAAAGAGAAAATCACAAAAACTTTCAAAGAGATGTAGCAAATCATAGATAAAGATCAGAGTTCACAACAGCATCATATTTAAGAACAACTATCAAACTGGGTATTTATTTTTTAAAAGATATTTTTAGACCTGTATGTTTGACAAAACTTTTACACACTTTTCCTTTTCTCATCCAAATGCCTGAAATCATGTCAGAGGAAGTCATGGGCTCCATGAATTTGGAAACCTCGTGAAAGAGAACGAAAGTGTCAGTACTGTTGCTAGAGAGCAGGCCTGGAAAATATCTTCTTCTAAATGGATTAGATGGATAAAGCAGGGATGAGGGGATACACCAAAACAAAAGAGAGGTGATGAAGTATATTTGTGGCTTATAAATAATAGGGTACTTATTATTCGGAGTTTGAAACATCTTTGGAAATAATCCTAAATCAAACTACAGAGTATTATTCAAAATACAGATATTATGGATTGGTTAGGTCCAAGAAAGTACCAAATATGAAGCACAATCATAATTGTTTTACTGGGGGCATTGTTTATTTAGCCAGAATAATGTTAAAACGAATATTCTAGCAGTCAAAATTTGTGGTGTAAATATATTGGGGACTTGGATTAAAGGGATTTGTTTGTGTATATTTTGTATGAGGTGTGGATGGAGATATAAATTCTCTACTCTCATACCAATAAATCAGATAGTTTATAAAAATTGGTAAATAATAAATAGAGACAGAGAATCATTATTTAGAAACAGGACATGAATTTCTAAAAGAAACTGCTAAAATGCTGAAAGTGGTGGCATTTGGCGATTGGAGGATGAAGTGAGTATCATTGCAAACTGCACACACACAATACACAACACAAAACAGATGTATTATAATTTAACTTTTTAATCCATATTATTTTAATATAAAATTAATATTTAATTCTTGTTTTTTTCTTCAAGGACTATAATTTCTTGACTTTATGTTGTTTATATTTGAAACATTTCATCATTTCTCTTTGTTTTATCACATATGCTAATATAGAGGTATGTATAGATGCGTCTTAAGCCTTGTTTGTAAGAGACTTATATGTGTATTATGGCTGTTATCTCTCTATATTTAGGTGCATTTCTGGACATATAGTTTATGTGTCTATGATGTTGGGACACCTTCATAATGCCTCACATATCTGAATTGGTATGGAAATGTGGTGTGCATTTTCCTCTTTCTCCATCATTCTTATTTACCTCTTATCAGCTAAGTTCCAGGAAGAGATTGATCATATGATTGGCAGAGACCAGAGCCCCTGCATGCAGGACAGAAGCCACATGCCCTATGTGGATGCTGTGGTCCACGAGATCCAGAGATATATTGACTTGATATCCCCACCAACCTGCCCCTTGCAGTGACCCATGACGTTAAATTCAGAAACTACCTCATCCCCAAGGTAAGATTGCTTTCTCTTATAGTAACCTCACTGGTCTTGAAGTTCTTATTTACAAAAATATGGGTACAAACATCGATGAACACAAAGTGAGAGAATTAAAAATAATCACGTGTGTGGTGGCTTGATGGGTTGTGTGTTGTTTCCAGTTTAGTCTGTAAAGCTTTATAACAGATTTTGACAGGTAGTAACGCAAGACTTCCACATTTTTTTCTGTTTCTTTTATATTGTTTGGTTAACCATTGCTGTCCACATTGAATGTTAGTATCAATTTGTCAAAACACTCTGCTGGACTTTTTAACCAGGTGCCATTTTAGATCAGTTTGGAAAGATTTAATATCATTAAGGGATTCCCTGGTGGCTCAGCCAGTAAAGAATCTGCCCACAATGTGGGAGACCTAGATTCAATCCATGAGACAGGAAAAAGGAATGACAACCCACTCCAGTATTCTTGCCTGGAGAATCCCATGGACAGAGGAGCCTGGCAGTCTACAGTCCATGAGGCCACAAAGAATTGGACACAACTGAGTGACTCACACACACACACACACACACACACACAACATCGTGACACACTGAATCTTGCAATTAATGAATGTGATATAGTCTCCCTATTTTAAAGGGCTTTATTTAACTTTATTCAATAATTTTTTCAGACATTGTTTTGCATGTTTTTTTGTTTGTTTTTAGTTTTCCAAAGGTGGTTATTGTTGTTGTTATAATTTTTTAATGACTTTTCCATTTTTTATCTGGAATATGGAAATACAATTGATTTTATCATTTTGATATGCTTATATCTAGCAACCTTGCTAATTTTAATATCATTTTGAAAAATCTGTCTCTGGCTAATTGTGATTACTATATATATTATCCTGCTGTCTGGATTAATATCTTTTTTTTCATCTTTATTTCATTTCTGATCTGAAGGAGAGAGAAGGTTAACATCTCACTATTGGGAATGACTATGAGGGCTACTCCAATTCTTCTAAGGGATTCTTGTCTGCAGTAGCAGATATAATGGTCATCTGAATTAAATTCACCCATTAGGTCCATTTTAGTTCACTGATTCCTAAAATGTCGACGAGGGCCTGACCTGCGTGGAGCTCTTTTTATTCTTGACCACAATTTTACAAAAATTTACCTTGAAATCTGTGGTTGATCCAAAGGACATTGACACCACCCCAATTGTCAATAGGTTATTTTCTGTGCCACCTCCTTACTAGCTGTTTCATTCCTGTGTGAAGAATGTTAGATCATCTGGCTTCTTCAGTGATGCTGTCTTCAACTCCCTCTCATCTGCGGCATCGTTCATCTGCTTCCCATCATCTTTTCTGAGAGTGCCTGCTCTAACCTCTCCTCATTGATTGTGCAGTTTCACTGCAGAAATATACCTTCTCTTCTTCTTATTCTGTAACATCTGTATTGGCCACTATGTTTGTAAATAAAATATTGAATTGTTCTATGTGCATAGTACTATGTGAAAATGTTAATCACTGAGTAGCGTCTGACTCTTTGCCATCCATTAGGCTCCTCTGTCCATGGAATTCTCCAGACAGTATACTGGAGTGGGTAGTCAGTCCCTTCTCCAGGGGATTTCCATACAAAATTAAAAAAGAAGATTTGTGTGTATCAATACAGAGTTATTTCTCCTATGTATATTCCTTAAAAAACTAAAAAATAATAGAGATACCATGGGAACATTTCTTGCAAAGATAGGCACAATAAAGGACAGAAATGGTATGGACCTAACAGAAGCAGAAGAAATGAAGAAGAGGTGGCAAGCATACACAGAAAACTATACAAAAAAGATCTTCATGACCCAGTAATCATGATGGTGATAATTCACCTAGAGCCAGACATCCTGGAATGTGAAGTCAAGTAGGCCTTAGGAAGCACCACTATGACAAAGCTACTGGATGTGATGGAATCCCAGTTGAGCTATTTCAAATCCCAAAAGATGATGCTGTGAAAGTGCTGCACCCAATATGCCAGTAAATTTGGAAAAGTCAGCAGTGGCCACAGGACTGGAAAAGGTCAGTTTTCATTCCAATCCCAAAGAAAGGCAATGCCAAAGAATATTCAAACTACCACACAAATGCACTTATGTCCCACGCTAGGAAAGTAATTGGAGAAGGCAATGGCAACCCATCCCAGTACTCTCACCTGGAAAATCCCATGGACAGAGGAGCCTGGTAGGCTGCAGTCCATGAGGTCACTAAAAGTCGAACACGACTGAGAGACTTCACTTTTATTTTTCACTTTCATGCATTGGAGAAGGAAATGACAACCTGCTCCAGTGTCCTTGCCTGGAGAATCCCAGGGACGGGGGAGCATGGTGGGCTGCTGTCTACAGGGTTGCACAGAGTCGGACACGACTGAAGTGACTTAGCAGGAAAGTGATGCTCAAAATTCTCCAAGCCAGGCTTCAACAGTACGTGAGCTGTGAACTTCCAGACGTTCAAGCTGGATTTAAAAAGGCAGAGGAACTAGAGATCAAATTGCCAACATCTGTTGGATCATTAAAAAAGCAAGAGAATTCCAGAAAATCATCTATGTCTGCTTTATTGACTATAGCAAAGCTTTTGACTGTGTGGATCACAACAAACTGTGGAAAATTCTGAAAGAGATGGGAATACCAGACCACCTGACCTGCCTCCTGACAAATCTGTATGCAGGTCAGGAAGCAACGGTTAGAACTGGACATGGAACAATAGACTGGCTCCAAATCAGGAAAAGAGTACATCAAGGCTGTGAATTGTGGCCCTGCTTATTTAACTTGTATACAGAGTACATCATGAGAAATGCTGGACTGGATCAAGCACAAGCTGAAATAAAGATGCTGGGAGAAATATCAATAACCTCAGATATGCAAATGACACCGCCCTTATGGCAGAAAGTGAAGAAGAACTAAAGAGCCTCTTGATGAAGGTGAAAGAGGAGAGTGAAAAAGTTGGCTTAAAGCTCAGCATTCAGAAAACTAAGATCATGGCATCTGGTCCCATCACTTCATGGCAAATAGATGGGAAACAGTGGAAACAGTGGCTGACTTTATTTTGGGGGGCTCCAAAATCACTGCATATTGTTACTGTGAAATTAAAAGACGCTTACTCCTTGGAAGGAAAGTTATGACCAACCTAGACAGCATATTCAAAAGCAGAGACATTACTTTGCCAACAAAGGTTCATGTAGTAAAGGCTCTGGTTTTTCCAGTATTCATGTACGGATGTGAGAATTGGACTGTGAAGAAAGCTGAGTGCCAAAGAATTGATGCTTTTGAACTGTGCTGTTGGAGAAGACTCTTGAGAGTCCCTTGGACTGCAGGGAGATCCAACCAGTCTATTCTAAAGGAGATCAGTCCTGGGTGTTCTTTGGAAGGACTGATGCTAAAGCTGAAACTCCAATACTTTGGCCACCTCCTGCGAAGAGTTGACTCATTGGAAAAGACTCTGATGCTGGGAGGGATTGGGGGCAGGAGAAAGGAAAGACAGAGGATGAGATGGCTGGATGGCATCACCGACTCAACGGATGTGAGTTTGAGAGAACTCCGGGAGTTGGTGATAGACAGGGAGGCCTGGCGTGCTGCAATTTATGGGGTCGCAAAGAGTCGGACATGACTGAGCGGCTGAACTGAACTGAACTGATATTTAGAGAGTTTTTCTTGTGATATATTTAACACTAGGATATGTTATCCTTGAAAATGAAAGGTTTTAAAATATTTTACTGTACATCTGTGGCGGATTCATGTTGATGTATGCCAAAACAAATACAATATTGTAAAGTAATTAGCCTCCAATTAAAATAAATACATTTATATTAAAAAATTAAAAAATAAAAAGCAGAGACGTTACCAACAAAAAAATAAATAAATAAAATATTTTACTGTACCATGCTAGAGTTACAGATACAGCTACATAAAATAGCTAATGATGATATGTTTCAGTTCAGTCAGTTCAGTAGCTCAGTCACGTCCAACTCTTTGTGACCGCATGGACTGCAGCACCCCAGGCTTCCCTGTCCATCACCAACCCCCAGAGCCTACTCAAACTCATGTCCATCACTTCAGTGATGCCATCCAACCATCTCATCCTCTGTTGTCCCCTTCTCCTCCCACCTTCAATCTTTCCCAGCATCAGGGTCTTCCCAAATGAGTCAGTTCTTTGCATCAGGTGGCCAAAGTATTGGAGTTTCAGCTTCAGCATCAGTCCTTCTAATGATTATTCAGGACTGATTTCCTTTAGGATGGACTGGTTGGATCTCCTTGCTGTCCAAAAGACTCTCAAGAGTTTTCTCCAACACCACAGTTCAAAAGCATCAATTATTTGGCTCTCAGCCTTGTATATAGTCCAACTCTCACATTCATACATGACTACTGAAAAACCATAGCTTTGACTAGACAGATCTTTGTTGGTAAAGTATGTCTCTGCTTTTGAATATGCTGTCTAGGTTGGTCATAACTTTCCTTCCAAGGAGCAAGCATCTTTTAATTTCATGGCTGCAATCACCATCTTCAGTGATTTTGGAGCCCAAAAAAATAAAGTCTCTCACTGTTTCCATTGTTTCCCCATCTATTTGACATGAAGTGATGGGATCGGATGCCATGATCTTAGTTTTCTGCATGTTGAGTTTTAAGGCAACTTTTTCACTCTCACTTTTCACTTTCATCAAGAGGCTCTTTAGTTCTTCGCTTTCTGCCATTAGGGTGGTGTCATCTGTGAATCTGAGATTATTGATATTTCTCCCAGAAATCTTGATTACAGCTTGTGCTTCATCCAGCCCAGCATTTCTCATGATGTACTCTGCATGTAAGTTAAATAAGCAGGGTGACAATATACAGCCTTGAAGTACTCCTTTCCTGATTTGGAACCAGTCTGTTTTTCCATGTTCAGTTCTAACTGTTGCTTCTTGACTTACAGACAGATTTGTCAGGAGGCAGGTCAGGTGGTCTGGTATTCCCATCTCTTTTTTGAATAAGATGTTTAAGATCATTCAAATATCAAGATGGAGTAATTTTGGTTCAGGCACCCAAAATAGAATTGAGTAGTCATTGTTGGATGTGGACATGTTTCTGCATCACTGAGAATTTCAATGTTCTGTACTGTATCAAATTCAAGGATACCACAGGTCATTTTTTAAACAATATATGCTAGCAGCAGCTAGCTGGAATCTTGAAGTTTCAAAGATACCAATGTCTGCCCCTCCTGACCTCACAAGTAAGAAAGAGATCATTTCAAATCTCAACCACATTTTTTTCTTAACAAAAGCACCTTCTTGTCAATTCCAATATTAATTCTTTTGTGTTGTTTTGGCTGTGTCACATGGCATGCAGAATCTTAGATCCTCAATCAGGGATGGAACCCATACCCATGTAGTGGAAGCATGGAGACCTAATTACTGGACTGAGAGGGAATTCCTACCAAGTGTAATTCTTTTTTTTTACTTTGATGGTAATTCTTGACAAACAATTTATGTAACCTTGTGTTTTTATCTTTATAAGCTTCCCTTGTTTTGCAGTCAAGCAGAACACAATTCAAGTGCTTCTTGGAGCTCTGTCTCCTGGGCTGCAGTCATAATAAAACTCAACTAAAACCTCTTTATTTCAATTGGGTCTCTGTTCCTGTAATTCTTGGTTGAACACTAACATAATTCAAGCATTTGAATGATCAAAAACAAAGTAAGTAATTAGCTAATTAAATTTATATGCCTTTTACCATGAAATATTTCTTCTCCCTCCCCAACCAAAAAAAAAAAAACAAAAAATACACTGGAAAACAAAGCTTATCATTTTGTATTTTTCAAATGGGGGAAAGGGAGCTTTGGGGAAAGCAGGATAACTTCACAGGGTCACAGATGATAATTAAAACTAAGATAGAAACTGAGATCTTCTGATGTCCATTTATTGCACTCACTCACTACTAGAGAAGAAAAACTTTAGCAAAACCAAACTAAACTGCCAACACAAATAATCAATAAGCAGTCTATAATAAGGAATAGAAGTGAGTTTTATCTGAGCCAAACTGAGAACTGTAGCCCAGGAGAGAGTCTCTTAATAGCCTTGAGAAACTTCTCCAGAGAAGCATGGTTTTCATCAGTTTTATATCTCCTCAGAGCAAAGGTCATACATCAAACATGACAAGGTTTCAAAAGAGACAGATCAGCATGTACACAATGAAGTAGTGCGACCTTGACATCTGAGAAGGAAATCTTATCGTCAGTGGACTACTATTATGAGTACCATAGCAAGGGAGGCATTTTATCCCTATTTTCAAAGTGGACATTCTTACTTCTGGATAATTTATCTTTTAATGCTTAAAGTAGATGTACATGTATGATACCTGGAGGAGGAAATGGCAACCCACTCCAGCATTCTTGCCTGGAAAGAGGACCCTGGCAGCCTACCTCCACGGGATCTCAAAGAGTCAGACATGACTGAGCAACTGAGCATGCACGCATAATGTTTAATAACTTAAGGCCATAAGACAGGCTGTTTTAGTTATCATAAAGGCCAGGTTAAATCATGTGTAAGCTGAATGACTTCCTCCCATCTTAAGAAATGAAAATTTCTTCATTTCCCAACATATTACTCTGAATGTACATCTGACTGGCTATTCACAAAATAATGGGCTTCATATTAAATAGATGTCCCCTGACTCCAAGGATTAAAGCATCATAGATTCTCAAGAGGGAAAATAAAAGATAGGGATTCTCCCCTCTCCAGCACTGCAGAGGTGAAATTTGCTCAGGTAACTGAGGGAAGAGCCAATCTCAAGATTTTAGTGGGGAAGGCTTGAGAAACTATGGCTCAAGCCTCCTAGTTGCCTCCAGAAACAACCACTTCTGTTGTGTTTTGGAGTTTGTAAGAAATAATGAAATAAAGAATGCACAGTGCTAGCCAAAACTTTAGAAAACCAAGACCTGATTGAAATAAAAAGATGTTTACTGGAGGTTTGTTAGTACTATAGCCAGGAAGACACAGAATTGTGTCTTGAATTGTGCTTTCCTGAACTACAAAAGCACCAGTTAGAACTGGACATGGAACAACAGACTGGTTCCAAACAGGAAAAGGAGTACGTCAAGGCTGTATATTGTCACCCTGCTTATTTAACTTATATGCAGAGTACATCATAAGAAACGCTGGCCTGGAAGAAATACAAGCTGGAATCAATTGCCGGGAGAAATATCAATAACCTCAGATATGCAGATGACACCACCCTTATGGCAGAAAGTGAAGAGGAACTAAAAAGCCTCTTGATGAAAGTGAAAGAGGAGAGTCAAAAAGTTGGCTTAAAGCTCAACATTCAGAAAACGAAGATCATGGCATCTGGTCCCATCACTTCATGGGAAATAGATGGGGAAACAGTGGAAACAGTGTCAGACTTTATTTTTTTGGGCTCCAGAATCACTGCAGATAGTGACTGCAGCCATGAAATTAAAAGACGCTTACTCCTTGGAAGGAAAGTTATGACCAACCTAGATAGCATATTGAAAAGCAGAGACATTACTTTGCCAACAAAGGTCCGTCTGGTCAAGGCTATGGTTTTTCCTGGGGTCATGTTTGGATGTGAGAGTTGGACTGTGAAGAAGGCTGAGCGCCGAAGAATTGATGCTTTTGAACTGTGATGTTGGAGAAGACTCTTGAGAGTCCCTTGGACTGCAAGGAGATCCAACCAGTCCATTCTGAAGGAGATCAGCCCTGAGATTTCTTTGGAAGGAATGATGCTAAAGCTGAAACTCCAGTACTTTGGCCACCTCATGCGAAGAGTTGACTCATTGGAAAAGACTCTGATGCTGGGAGGCATTGGGGGCAGGAGGAGAAGGGGACGACAGAGGATGAGATGGCTGGATGGCATCACTGACTCAATGGACGTGAGTGTGAGTGAACTCCGGGAGTTGGGGATGGACAGGGAGGCCTGGTGTGCTGCGATTCATGGGGTCGCAAAGAGTCGGACATGAGTGAGCAACTGAACTGAACTGAACTACAAAATGGGGGAAACTTTTCAGATGTGGCTTTGTATCCTTAATAATACTTCACTTTCTCCATTATTTGGATTTTAGCCATTTTATACTTGGGTAGTGGTGTCTATTTGTTAATTTTGTTTGCAAGTTCCTAATGATATATGATGTTAAGCATTTTTCAGATGCTTTATTGTGATCTGTGTATCTTCTTTCATGATGTGTTTGTTCAGTTTTTTTGCCCATTAAAAAATTTTTTTTTTAATTGGAGGAAAATTGCTTTACAAAGTTGTGGTGGTTTCTGTCATACAGAAATGCAAATCAGCTGTAATTATAGGCTCCCTCTTGAACCTTCCTCCCCTCCCCTATCCCACCCTCTAGATCATCAAAGAGCGCCAGGCTGGGCTCCCTGTGCTATACAGCAACTTCTCACCAGCCATCTATTTCACACATGGTAGTTTATATATGTCTTTTCTACTTTCTCCATTCCTCTCACTCTCTCCTTCCCCCACTGTGTCCAGAAGTCTGTTCCTGATGTCTGCATCTCCATTCCTTCCCTGCAAATAGGTTCATCAATACCATTTTTCTAGATTCCATATATAGGTGTTAATATATATTTGTTTTTCTCTCTCTGACTTAATTCACTCTGTATAACAGGCTCTAGATTCATCCACCTCATAGAACTGACTCAAAGGCATTTTTTTTTATGGCTGAGTAATAGTCCATTGTATATATGTACCACATCTTTATCCTTTCTTCTGTCAATGGACATCTAGGTTGCTTCCATGTCCTAGGTATTGTAAATAGTGCTGCTATGAACATTGGGACACATGTGTATTTTTTAATTATAGTTATCTCAGGGTATATGCCCAGTACTGCAATTGCTGGGTTATATGGTAGTTTTAGGGGCTTCTCATGTGGTGCTAGTGGTAAAGAACCTCTCTACCAATGGAGGAGATTTAAAAGTGTAGGTTCAATCCCAGGATAGAGAAAATCCCCTGGAAGAAGGCATGGCAACCCACTCTAGTATTCTTGCCTGGAGAATTCCCAGGAACAGAGGAGTCTGGCAGGCTATAGTCCATAGTGTTTCAAAGAGTTGGACATGACTGAAGTGACTTAGCACATGCACACATGGTAGCTTTATTCCTAGCTTTTTAAGGAATCTCCATACTGTTCTCCAGTGTGGTGTATCCATTTACATCCCCACCAACAGTGCAAGGGGGTTCCCTTTTCTGATTGTTTACCTAGAGTTTTCAATATACGTTTACAGCTAATCCAAGTCTATTAAAAAAAAATCCAATTCTGTTTCATATGAAGTACAAGTACCTTGTAAAAGTGTATCTAAAGTGTCTCTCCCCTGACTAATATCACTGTTGTCATTTATCCCACTTATCCATAAGATATACTCACAAAATACATTATTGCTACATTTTCAAATAGACTTTTCTGTTAAATCAACTAAGAACAACAAAAATGAAATTGTTATGTTACCTTCCATTATTTTTTTCTGAGACAATATACAAAAGTAAACTCAAAATGGATTAAAGATATAAATGTAAGAATGCAACCATTAAACTCCTAAAAGAAAACATAGTCAGAACACTCTGACATAAATCATAGAAGTATTTTTTTGGATCTATCTTATAAGGAAAGGAAACAACAGGGTAAATAAACAAATAGGACCTAACTACACTTAAAAGCTATCACAAAGAAAAGGAAATCATCAACAAAATGAAAAGAAAACTTCTCAAATAGAAGAAAGTATGTACAAATTGCTTGATCTATTAGGGGTTAACATGCAAAACGTATAAACAGCTCATACAACTCAATATCAAAAAAATCCAAGCAAACATTTAAAAATGGGCAGAAAAAAAAATGGGAAGAAACCTGAATAGATATTTCTCCAGAGAAGATACACAGGAGACCAAGTGGGACAAAAAAAATACTCAATACTGGCAATTATAAGAGAGTGTAAATAAAAATCACAATGAGATACCACTTTACACCTACCAGAATGGCTATCATCAAAAAGAGTACAAGTAACAAACATTGGTAAGGATGTGAGAAAGGGAAGCCCTAATACATTGTTGGTGGGGTTGTAAACTGGTACAACCACTAATGAAAACAGTATGCAACTTTTCCAAAATATAAAAACAGGACTACCATATGATCCAGCAACTCTAAGGTTGGTTATATATCTAAAGATCACAAATGCATTATTTTGAAAAGATACATGCATCCCATGGTCATAGCAGCATCATTTACAGTAGCCAAGATATGGAAACAGCCTAAGTGAATATCAACAGATAAACGGATAAAACAAAATAGTTGGTATACACATATGCTTTGAAATATTACTTGGCCATAAAAAAGAATGAACTTTTTCCATTTGCAACAACATTAGTGAACTTAGAGAGCATTATGCTTAGTGAATAAAGTCTGAAAGAGAAAGGCAAATACTTTATGTCAACACACATGTGAAATCTGAAAAAATAAGATGAATGTATGTAACAAAACAGACTCACAGATGTAGAGAACAAACCAGTAGTCACCAGTGGGGAGAAACAAATAGAGAGGGGCATAATAGGGGATGGGATTAAGAAACAAACTTTTATGTAGAAAATAAATAAGCAACATGGATATGTTATACAACATGGGAAAATGAAGTCATCATTTTGTAATAACTTTAAAGAAAGTATACATAAAATATTGAATATGTTGTATTTCTGAAACTAATATAATATTATAAAACAACTGTATTACAATAAAAGAAGAAAAAGAAAAATACATGGTTTCCCTCTCCATCACTGAAGAGTTAAAATTTCATCAGTGTAACTGATAAATACACAATCTGAAAGTATCAGTGTAACTGAAAAATAATTTATTGGGAAAGTTTGAGATACCATGTCTTTCCCCACCTCTCAGTAACTTTGAGACATAGCTTCTTCTGTTGCTTTTTTAGTCTGTCATTGTCAGAAGTAATGGACTTAAGGATGCACACCAGGGAAGGGAAATTATAGAAAGAACAACAATTGAAGATTTAGTACAGGAGAGAAGGCTGGGACTTCATTAAATGCACCCACAGCAGAGAAGCACCACAACACACACAGCTAAACACAGAGGACATGTACTGGTCATGAGAGATTGACAATTCACACAATTTCCATGCCATCAAATCTCTTCAGATTTTCTCAAATAACTTTGCCTAATGTAAACTGCTCTCACCTTAAGGATGAAGAAACAGGTTCTCTGAGAGTCAGTACTTAAGGCAAGGACATACAGACCAAAGGTATTAGGGCTCACATTGGAACCCACATACTTAGGCTTGGACTTTTCCTTCCAGCGAAACATTCAGTGCAACTAGGTACAAGAGTATCTACTGTACTGTTAGGGTTCATAATGCACCCTAGTCAGTGACTTTCAAAGTAAATATTAATGTAGTTAATAATTATAGAACCTGTTTATTTAATTGGGGGTCAGAAAAGTTTGGTTTTGTAATCTTTTGAGCTGAGTGAACCTAGGTCTACGTGACCACTTTAATCAGGACAAACCTAAGAACTGATTTGTTGCCTAACTCACATGGATCTAACTCTGATAGAAGTAAATCAGTTTATTTTGAATAAAATAAGCTCAGTAATTCTCCTTTAGCAACTATTTTATTCTTTGAGAAAGGAGTGTCTTGCTCTGTACTTCCTTCTTCTTGCTAGGGTTTATGAATGGCAATTCTTCTTATGGTATGAAGGAATGACAAATAATTGGAGCTCTGAGATCAACTCACCTGATCTTAATTTTTTCAAGTGAACAATCACTGCAGATGGTGACTGCAACCATGAAATTAAACTGTCATCAATTCATCAACACCAGAACTTATCTGAGAATTCAGCATTTTTCGCTCTCAGTTTAGTCATATCGCACATCACCTGAAATTCCAATTGATGTCCAAATGATCAGGAGGGCATCAGCATTAAGCCCTCCACAACCATAGATGAATGCACCTTGCCTTGACGAGAGTTGTGAAGTAGAGTTGGAGTTTTTCTTTTAAATTACTAGAAGCTATTTTTAGAAAAGTTTTAGGTTCTCACCCAAACTAGGTGAAATGTATACAACTCCCAAATGTCCATTACCATACCCAAAAACTTCTATCAGCAGCCTTCACCAGTGTGGTACATTTGTTTCACTCAATGAATTGACACAGTATTATCAAGCAAAGTCCTTGGTTTCTAAAAGTTTCATCTTCTGTGTTGTGTTCTATTTTTTTTTTTTACAAAACCATAATAATTTGAATAGACCATTGTGGTATCAAACAGAATAGTTCCATTACCCTAAAAATCTGTGATTCACTTATTCATTCTTCCTTCCTACCAAACTCCTGGAAACCACTGATTTTTTTCACTGTCTCCATAATTTTGCCTTTTCAGAATGTTGTATGGTTGAAATCATAGTATGTTGTCTTCAGATGGTTTCTCTCACTAAAGTAATTTTCATAAGGTTTATCCATGAGTTTTCATGGTTTGTCAGCTCATTTCTAACAACAAAATAATGTTCAGTTGTATGGATGTGCTGCAGTTTATGCATTCACCTACTGAAGGATTCTTGGTAGCTTCCAGGTTTTCCAACTATGAATAAAGTAACTATGAAAATTCATGTGAGGGTTTTCATGTGGACAGAAGTTTTCAACTCATTGGGTTAATACCAAGGAGTGTGATTGCTGGATCATTTCAAAATCACATATTTTGTTTTGTAAAAACTATCAACTGACTTCCAAAGTGGCTGTACCATGCAAAATTGTACACAATAATAATAATCCTTGTTGCTTACACATCATCACCAATATTTGGTTTTGTCAACGATTTGGATTTTACTAATTGTTATTTGGGTATAATGGTATCTCATTGCTGTTACTGTTTGCAAGTTCCTAGTGATATATCATGTTGAGCATTTCCACGTGCTTATTTGCCATGCATATATCTACCTTGGTGAGGTATCCATTCAGGTCACTTGCTCTTTTTTTTTTTCCTGGCTGCACTGTGCTGTGCAATGAAACTTACCCAACCACGGATCAGACTCCTACCCTCTGAGGTGGAAACTCAGGGTCTTAACCAGCGGACCACCTGGGAAGTCATTTACCCATTTTCAAAATGGCTTGTTAGATTTCTAATTGTTGAGTTTCAGAGTTCTTAGTACACTTGAATTGGCTTCCCAGGTCGTGCTAATGGTAAAGAACCTGCCTAACAATGCAGGAGTCCTAAAAGGTATAGGCTCAATCTCTGGGTTGGGAAGATTCCCCTGGAGGAGGGCAGGGCAACCCACTCCAGATTCTGGCCTGAGAAATCCCATGGACAGGGGAGCCTGGTGGGCGACAAGCTATGGGATCACAGAAGAGTTGGACATGACTGAGCAATTAAACAAAAACCATCACTGATCTCAATATTTCCTACAGAATGAAACTGCTCCTGAAAACAATTTCTCCACCTTCAAATCCAAACCTCAGGTAACTCATTTTAACATGCAGCCCAGGGAGCTTTTCTACTCCCATTCCCTCTGTCCTTCTCTGTGCATATGAGAACCATGTGACATCTTTGCCTTTTTTCTTTCCTCCCTTATATGCAATATGTACAAAAGAAGGGAAGCTTGAAAACTGGCTTATCAAATTATGTGTTTTATTAGGAATATGCATATCAGAAATAGCTCTGTATTGTACACAGTGATCATCCTGTTCTATATTGTGTGGAGCGCATAGTACTATGCACACAGAACTACTCAATATTATGTAATTATTTGCATATCTGGAGGCCAATATAGATGTTACAGAGTATGAAGAACAGCAGATACATTTCTGTAGTGAAATTACACAATAAATGAAGAGAGGTCAGAGCAGGCACTCTCAGAAAAGATGATGGGAAGCAGGTGAACAATGCCGCAGATGAGAGGGAGTTGAAGACAACGTCACTGAAGAAACTAGAGGATCTAACATTCCTCACACAGGAATGAAACAGAGCTGGTAAAAAGGTGGCACAGAAAGTAACCCATTGACAACTGGGGTGGTGTCGAGGTCCTTTGGGTCAACCACAGATTTCAAGGTAAAGTTTTGTAAAATTGTGGTCAGGAATAAAAACAGCTCCATGCGGGCCAGGCCCTCTCCCACACAAATCCGTTTCCCTGGAAACAACAAACACAGAGGGTACATACTCCTTGAACTCTGTCTTTCTGGCTGTCAGAAAAGAGACTATGTAGTAGCCATTTGATGAATGTTTGAATGGATGGATGGAATGGCTGGATAGACAGATGGGAAAAGGGTGAACACATATGCTATCCACCTAACATCTTATCATAATAAATATCATTCCTTCAAGAAATATTTACTGACTATTCCAAACACTTCATTAAATTATTCATGCATTATAACTGCAATTTCATATTTTCAAATTTCTACCCATCTTTTTCTAGAAAGCCACGTATACTGGCTGTATTTTCTGATCCTAGTCTAGTAGTCCCACATGTTTCTTTTCATTCTTCACAGCCTCTGTTCTCTGCTCTAAGTATACCTACTCTTCATCAAACTCCAACACACCTTTAAGTTTCAAGTTTTATAACACACTTTTTTTTTTTTTGGCTAAGATGTAGTTCTCTGATATTTTCAGTTCCCAGCTCAAGTTTTATTTCTAAATGGAAAGAACTGGGTCACCTCTCCAAAGTTTCAGTAATCTAGCCCAATAATGAGGATGTTTCATGGGGACGGAAAGAGCATAGTTATTGGGCTGCTACCCCTCATCATGGACAAAGAGCATTTCTACCAGCCCCAGGGTAGGTACTTTGTAACTCCCAACTGATCCTTAGAAGGTATCCTGTCCTCTAAAGTACTGAATGGAGAAAAAAAAATATTACCTGTTGAGAAAGCCATGAAATGGTCACTCTTCCTAAAGTTGCCACTCTCATCCAGAAAGTGGCCAGGGTCAAACACCTCTGGGTTGGGAAATTCTTTGTCATCATATAGCACAGAAGTCAGTGATGTTAATATACCTGTGCCCTGGAAAGAACAGATGAAGATAAACTGAACTATGAAAAAGTCACAGAGCTGGAAGAACTGCCTCAAATCATTTAGTCCAATCTTGTGATCAATAATGAAGAATCCTCAGACCAAAGAAGGGCAGTGACATTTTGAGGAAGAAAGAACAAGTTATAAAGAAGAATACATTTAAGACTAGTGGCAATGATGCTGCTAAGTGAACAGCCTCTGAAATACTAGGTACATGGATTCTGGGGTGCCAGACCTTATGAACCATTCTGTTATCACATTTGGACAGTGGTATCTGACCACACCAGCTGCTTTACTTTATTTATTTTTTGAAATTTAATTAATTTATTTTACTTTACAATATTGTATTGGTTTTCCCATACATTGCCATACATTTTTGCCATACATTGACTTGAATCTGCCATGAGTGTACATGTGTTCCCCATCCTGAACCCCCTTCCCACCTGCCTCCCAATACCATCCCTCTGGGTCACCCCAGTGCACCAGCCCCGAGAATCCTGTATCATGCATCAAACCTGGACTGGCGATTCGTTTCACATATGATATTTTACATGTTTCGATACCATTCTCCCGTATCATCCCACCCTCACCCTCTCCCACAGAGTCCAAAAGACTATTCAATACATCTGTGTCTCTTTTGCTGTCTCACATACAGGGTTATCATTACCTTCTTTCTAAATTCCATATATATGCGTTAGTATACTGTATTGGTGTTTTTCTTTCTGGCTTACTTCACTCTGTATAATAGGCTCCAGTTTCATCCACCTCATTAGAACTGATTCAAATGTACTCTTTTTAATGGTTGATTAATATTCCATTGTGTATATGTACCACAGCTTTCTTTTATTATTATTATTTTATTTTTACTTTACAATATTGTATTGGTTTTGCCATACATCAACATGCATCTGCCACAGGTATACACATGTTCCCCATCCTGAACCCCCTTCCCACCTGCTTCCCAATACCATCCCTCTGGGTCACCCCAGTGCACCAGCCCCAAGCTTCCTGTATCCTGCATCGAACCTGGACTGGCGATTAGTTTCTTATATGATATTATACATGTTTTAATGCCATTCTCCCAAATCATCCCCCCCTCCCTCTCCCACAGAGTCCAAAAGACTGTTCTATACATCTGTGTGTCTTTTGCTGTCTCACATACAGGGTTGTCATTACCATCTTTCTAAATTCCATATATATGTGTTAGTATACTGTATTGGTGTTTTTCTTTCTGGCGTACTTCACTCTGTATAATAGGCTCCAGTTTCATTCACCTCATTAGAACCGATTCAAATGTATTCTTTTTAATGGTTGATTAATATTCCATTGTGTATATGTACCACAGCTTTCTTATCCATTCATCTGCTGATGGACATCTAGGTTGCTTCCAAGTGCTGGCTATTATAAACAGTGCTGAGATGAACATTGGGGCACAAGTGTCTCTTTCAATTTCTAACACCATACACAAAAATAAACTCAAAATGGATTAAAGATCTAAATGTAAGACCAGAAACTATTAAACTCCTAGAGGAAAACATATAGCAAAACACTCTCTGACATAAAACACAGTAGGATTCTCTATGACACATCTCCCAGAATACTGGAAATAAAAGCAAAAATATACAAATGGGACTGAATTAAAATTAAAAGTTTCTGCACAACAAAAGAAACTATAAGTAAGGTGAAAAGACAGCCTTCAGAATGGGAGAAAATAATAGCAAATGAAGCAACTGACAAAGAATTAACCTCAAAAATATACAAGAAACTCCTGAAGCTCAATTCCAGAAAAATTAATGACCCAATCAAACAGTGGGCCAAAGAACTAAACAGACATTTCTCCAAAGAAGACATACAGATGGCTAACAAATACATGAAAAGGTGCTCAACATCACTCATTATCAGAGAAATGCAAATCAAAACCACAATGAGGTACCATTTCATGCCAGTCAGAATGGCTGCTATCCAAAAGTCTACAAGCAATAAATGCTGGAGAGGGTGTGGAGAAAAGGGAACCCTCTTACACTGTTGGTGGGAATGCAAACTAGTACAGCCACTATGGAGAACAGTGTGGAGATTCCTTAAAGAACTGGAAATAGAACTGCCATATGACCCAGCAATCCCACTGCTGGGCATACACACTGAGGAAACCAGAAGGGAAAGAGACACGTGTACCCCAATGTTCATCGCAGCACTGTCTATAATAGCCAGCACTTGGAAGCAACCTAGGTGTCCATCAGCAGACGAATGGATAAGAAAGCTGTGGTACATATACACAATGGAGTATTGTTCAGCCATTAAAAAGAATACATTTGAATCAGTTCTAATGAGGTGAATGAAACTGGAGCCTATTACACAGAGTGAAGTAAGCCAGAAAGAAAAACACCAATACAGTATACTAACACATATATATGGAATTTAGAAAGATTGTAATGATAACCCTGTATGCAAGACAGCAAAAGAGACACTGATGTATAGAACAGTCTTTTGGACTCTGTGGGAGAGGGCAAGGGTGGGATGATATGGAAGAATGGCATTGAAACATGTATTATATCATATGTGAAACGAATTGCCAGTCCAGGTTCGATGCATGATACAGGATGCTTGGGGCTGGTGCACTGGGATGACCCAGAGGGATGGTATGGGAGGGAGGTGGGAGGGGAGGTCAGGATGGGGAACACGTGCACACCTGTGGTGGATTCATGCTGATGTATGGCAAAACCAATACAATATTGTAAAGTAATAAGCCTCCAATTAAAATAAATAAATTTATATTAAAAAAAGAAAATTAGGACATTTTAAGTATAACTTGTACATTAAATAATATTATTGTTTCAGGGATAACTCCTGTGCACAAATGGTATTATTCCTCTGCGTCCAATAATCACTGTTATTGAGGTATGCATACTGAAGTAGGGAGCTTTTGATGGATAGTTGGATATGGATAGATAAGCATTTATTAATGGAAGAAATTTTCACATATTGCCATATAGTGAAGTCATTCTGTTTTATAAATAATTTAACTTGAATTCTGTATTAAGTAAAAGATCCTGTTATGGTCTATTGAATATGTTGTCCATGCTCCTGCTCAGTCATGTCCGACTCTTTTTGACCCCATGGACTGTAGCCCACCAGCCTCCACTGTCCATGGGATTTTTCAGGCAAGAATACTGGAATGGGTTGCCATTTCCTTCTCCAAGAGATCTTCCTGAGTCAGGGATTGAAATGGTATCTCCTGCATCTCCTGTATTGGCAGGTGAATTCTTTTATCACTGAGCCCAGGGAAACTTCCCTAATCTGATTTTAAAAAAATCTAACAAAATATACATAAAACATTATTCCTAATAGTGAGATGTTAACTTCCACTTTCTTTCATATCAGAGATGATACAAGGATGACATGAAGAAATTAACCCAGATAGCAGGATAATGTATATGGAAATTGCTATTAACTAGAGACATTTTCAAAATTACATTAAATTTAGCAAGGTTGTTACATATAAGGTCATCAAAATGATAAAATCAATTATATTTTGATCTTCCACATAAAACGGAAAATGCATTTTAAAATGCTTATAACAACAACAATAACCACCTTGGCAAGACAAAAAAATATGTAAACCACTGCCTGAAAAAATTATTGAAAAAATTAAAGAAAGCCCTTTAAAATAGAAAGACTATATCATATCCAATAAATGAAAAATTCAATGTGTCATGATATTAAGTCTTTCCAAACTGATCTAGCATGTCACTCTGATAAAAAAAATCCCAGCAGAGTGTTCTGGTAAATCAACAAATTGATACTAATGTTCATTTGGAAATGTGGACAGCTATTGTTAGCCCAACAACATAAAAGAAGCAGAACAAATTTGGAAGTCTTGCACTGCTACCTGTCAAAATCCATTATAAAGCTTTATAGACTAAACTGGAAACAACACACAACCCATCAATCCACAACACACATGGCTATTTTTACTCTCTCACCTTGCGTTCATCAAGGGTTTCACCCATACTGTGTAAATGAGAACTTCAAGACCAATGAGGTCAGTAAAAGAAACCAATCCTACCTTTGGGATGAGGTAGTTTCTGAATTTAATGTCACAGGTCACCGCATGGGGCAGGTTGGTGGGGACCAGGTCAATGTATCTCTGGATCTCGTGGACCACAGCATCTGTGTAGGGCATGTGGCTCTTGTCCTGCATGCAGGGGCTCCGGTGTCTGCCAATGACATGGTCAATCTCTTCCTGGACCTTAGCTGAAAGGAAGGTAAGGAAGACTGATGGAGAAAGAGGAAAATTCACACCACATTCCATACCAATTCAGGGATGCATGAGCACTATGATGGTGTCCCAGTATCATTATACACAAAAACTGTATGACCATAAGTAGAACTAAACATAGAGAGATAATGGGCCATAATACAGACACATAAAAGTCTCTTACAAGCCTGGCTTAAGCATCTATCAGTTCAGTTCAGTTCAGTCGCTCAGCCGTGTCCAGTTCTTTGCGACCCCATGAATTGCAGCACGTCAGGCATTCCTGTCCACCACCAAGCCCCGGAGTTCACTCAAACTCATGTCCATCGAGTTGGTGATGCCATACAGCCATCTCATCCTCTGTCATTCCTTTCTCCTCCTGCCCCCAATCCCTCCCAGCATCAGAGTCTTTTCCAATGAGTCAACTCTTCGCATGAGGTGGCCAAAGTACTGGAGTTTCAGTTTTAGCATCAGTCCTTCCAAAGAACACCCAGGACTGAACTCCTTTAGAATGGACTGGTTGGATCTCCTTGCAGTCCAAGGGACTCTCAAGAGTCTTCTCCAACACCACAGCTCAAAGCATCAATTCTTTGGTGCTCAGCTTTCTTCACAGTCCAACTCTCACATCTATGCATGACCACTTGAAAAACCATAGCCTTGACTAGATGGACTTTGTTGGTGAATTTATGTCTCTGCTTTTGAATATGCTATCTAGGTTGGTCATAACTTTCCTTCCAAGGAGTACGTGTCTTTCAATTTCATGGCTGCAGTCACCATCTGCAGTGATTTTGGAGCCCAAAAGAATGAAGTCTGACACTGTTTCTACTGTTTCCCCATCTATTTGCCGTGAAGTGATGGGCCCGGATGCCATGATCTTAGTTTTCTGAATGTCGAGCTTTAAGCCAACTTTTTCACTCTCCTCTTTCACTTTCATCAAGAGGCTTTTTAGTTCCTCTTCACTTTCTGCCATAAGGGTGGTATCATCTGCATTTCTGAGGTTATTGATATTTATCCCAGCAGTCTTGAGTCCAGCTTGTGCTTCTTCCAGCCCAGCATTTCTCATGATGTACTCTGCATAGAAGTTAAATAAGCAGGGTGACAATATACAGCCTTGACGTACTCCTTTCCCTATTTGGAACCAGTCTGTTGTTCCAAGTCCAGTTCTAACTGTTGCTTCCTGACCTGCATATAGGTTTCTCAAGAGGCAGGTCAGGTGGTCTGGTATTTCCATCTCTTTCAGAATTTTCCACCGTTTCTTGTGATCCACATAGTCAAAGGCTTTGGCATAGTCAATAAAGCAGAAATAGATGTTTTTCTGAAACTCTCTTCCTTTTTTGATGATCCAGTGGATGTTGGCAATTTGATCTCTGGTTCCTCTGCCTTTTCTAAATCCAGCTTGAACATCTGGAAGCTCATGGTTCATGTATTGCTGAAGCCTGGCTTGGAGAATTTTGAGCATTACTTTACTAGCGTGTGAGGTGAGTGCAATTGTGCAGTAGTTTGAGTATTCTTTGGCATTGCCTTTCTTTGGGATTGGAATGAAAACTGACCTTTTCCAGTCCTGTGGCCACTGCTAAGTTTTCCAAATTTGCTGGCACATTGAGTGCAGCACTTTCACAGCATCATCTTTCAGGATTTGAAATAGCTCAACTGAAATTCCATCACCTCCACTAGCTTTGTTCGTAGTGATGCTTTCTAAGGCCCACTTGACTTCACATTCCAGGATGTCAGACTCTAGGTGAGTGATCACACCATCGTGATTATCTTGGTCATGAACATCTTTTTTTGTACAGTTCTTCTGTATATTCTTGTCACCTCTTCTTAATATCTTCTGCTTCTGCTTGGTTCATACCATTTCTGTCCTTTATCGAGCCCATCTTTGCATGAAATGTTCCCTTGGTATCTCTAATTTTCTTGAAGAGATCTCTAGTCTTTCCCATTCTGTTGTTTTCCCTATTTCTTTGCATTGATCGTTGAGGAAGGCTTTCTTATGTCTCCTTGTTATTCTTTGGAACTCTGCATTCAGATGCCTATATCTTTACTTTTCTCCTTTGCTTTTCGCTTCTCTTCTTTTCACAGCTATTTGTAAGGTCTCCTCAGACAGCCATTTTGCTTTTTTGCATTTCTTTTCCATGCGGATGGTCTTGATCCCTGTCTCCTGTACAATGTCACGAGCCTCCATCCATAGTTCATAAGGCACTCTATCTATCAGATCTAGTCTCTTAAATCTATTTTTCACTTCCACTGTATAATCATAAGGGATTTGATTTAGGTCACACTTGAACGGTCTAGTGGTGTTCCCTACTTTCTTCAGTTTAAGTCTGAATTTGGCACATCTTTCTATATTAGCATACATGATAAAGCAAAGAGAAATGATGAAATGTTTCAAATATAAACAGAATATAAAGTCAAGAAATTATAGTCCTTAAAGAAAGAAACAAGAATCAAATATTAACTTTATATTGGAATAACATAGGTTGAAAAGTTAAATTATAAAACATATGTTTTGTGTATTTGTGTATTATGCATGTGCAATTTGCAATGGTACTCAGGTCATTCTCCAGCTGTCAAATGCCACCACTTTCAGCATTCTAGCAGTTTCTTCTGAAATTCATGTCCTTTTTCTTAATAATGACTATTTTTATTTCTCACTCACAGATTGTTAAACAATATCTGACATCTTGGTATGAGAGTTGAGAATTTACATCTCCATCCTTCCTCATACAAAATCACACACACACCACACACACATACACATCCCCTTAATCTATTTCCCCAATATATTTACACCACAATTTTTGATGGAGAATATTCATTGTACCATCATTCTACAATGCTCTCTGGTAAGACAATTATGATCATGCTTCATATTTGTTACTTTCTTAGACTTAACCACATGTCTTTATTTCAATTCATAAAGTTCTCTACCCTGATTCAATTATTTCCAAATGCTTAGGTAGATGTTCAAATTATTCAGAAGCCACAAGTAGTCTATCACCTCTGTTTTGTTCTTAGTATCTCCTCAAATACCTGCTTTATTCATATAACCCATTTAGAAATGGGTATTTTCCAGGCCTGCTGTCTAGCAACAACATTGACACTTTCACTCTCCTTCATGAGATTTCCAAATCCCTGGAGCCCATGACCTTCCTCTGACATTACTTAAGGCATGTGGATGAGAAAGGGGAAAGAGTGGGTAAAAATTTTGTTAAACATACAAGTCTGAAAATACCCTTTTAAAAATTAATACCCAGTTTGATAGTTGCCCTTGAATTATGGTGTTGTTGTGAACTCTTTTATCTATGACCTGCTACATCTCTCTGAATGTTTTTGTGATTTTTCTCTTTTATCCAGGTATTCTGAAATTTTATGACCCTGTGTCTTGGGGTGGATGTTCTTATTTCATTCACTCTGTGGGACATGTTGAGAGAATTTTCTATCTACATAGCAAAACTTGGAAGTCTTTTCTCCAGAGTGCTCACTCTCTGGAGTTTTCCTCTAACTGCTGAATTTCAGGAAGCAGGATGGGAAAGGAGCTAAGAATCTCTGAATTCAAGAAGTGGATTCTTCCCTAACCTTTCCTCTAAGCTGTGACCTCACTCTTTACCCCTGTCTCTGCCCAGTGTCCTAAGTAGGGCCTCTTAGATTCCCTTTCTCTAGACAGTAAACCTCTTTCATCCTATTGAAGAAACAGAGTTACCTGATGAAAGGAGTTATCAAAGACTTGTGGTTGGGAGAGTTTCCTTTATCAACCTATGTCTTCCTCTATCTTTTTTGAAACTAGGTACTTCCAAACATAACCTTAAGGACTGTAAGAACATAAATGACTTCTTGTTTGATGACACCACTCTAATGGCAGAAAGTGAAGAGGAACTGAAGAGCCTTTTGATGAGAGTGAAAGAGGAGAGTGAAATGCTGGCTTAAAACTCAACATTCAAAAAACTAAGATCATGGCATCTGGTCCCATCACTTTATGGCAGTGATTAGATAGCATTGCTGACTCAATGGACATGAATTTGAGCAAACTCTAGGAGACAGGGAAAGACAGGGGACTCTGGAATGCTGAAGTTCATGGGGTCATAAAGAGTTGAATACGACTTAGCCACTGAACAACAACCACAATATTATACCGTTTCCTCTTCTGACATTTAGGCTATAACTTCATCCTCTCTATTGACTTCATTGTCAACCCTCAATATGCTCTCTGTGTTTCAGAAATTTGTTGAATATTTGTTGGCTGCTTCCTGACTCCGGCTTAGAAAGGCTAATTCTCATAGGTTATAGGTGATAATCATTTCAGTGGTATTCTGACAATAAACAAGAAAATGTGTGCTTCTAAACATAACGATAGCCTTTAAAAGTTAATTTCTAACAAAAAGTTCTTTTTGAAAGATAAAATTCTTGACCCCTTAAAATGTGTATTTTGGCAACAACCATTTTTCTGGAAACAAACTTATGGATTAATACAATTTCTTTACATACATATCTTAAGCTAATTTATTGTCAATCTAACTCTTTAGAGGTCTTCCTAGATTGTTTAAATTGCATCAGGTAGCCTCACCAAATTTCTATGATTTCCAATCTGTTTAATAAGGAGAGCTTCCAGTGTCCCAACCCTGGTTTCTTTCTTTCTTTCTTTGATTTTTGGCCACTCTGTCCATAGCATGTGGGATCTTAGTTTCCTGACCTGGGTTTGAATCAATACTCCCTGCACTGGAGATTCAGTTGTAACCACTAGACCACTGGGGAAGTTCTTGGACCATGGTTCTAGAACACTGTATTTTCAGAATGTGGGGACATCAGAGTGGTCTTTCCATAATTGAAACCAATATGCAGCTCTAGGCCAATTCATGCTGGCTGTGCTTGCTACACGTGACCTCCCATGAAATTCTGATGCTTAATATCTTCACAAATTATATAAAGATGTCACATTACTATCCCTTCATTAAATCGGGGGGGGGGGGGGCGGAATTAAGCTGCTCAGTCTGAGATTTAGGTAATTCTCTGAGAGAAACAAGGTAGAATACATTCAAGTGTCTTTCTATCATCTCTTCTGAGGTCACCCTGCCCACCATATTATCATACCTGTGACCTCTGGGTGTTTCAGCAGGAGGAGGAGCCCATATCTCAGTGTGGTGCTCGTCGTCTCTGTCCCAGCCGCAAACAAATCCAATGCAGTGTGTGCCAAGTTTTCAACTGTATACTCCAGTTCTTGATTGTGCTTTTCCTAGGAATGATTTAATTAAAAAGTTACAAAGCATACAAAAAAGGAGGAAGTATGGACCAGTAATAGCAAAAATAATAAGTTGACACAAATCATTTATGAGGAAATCCAGATATGGACTTACTAAACAAAAACCTTAAGATACATGTCTTTAATATGCTTAAATAGCTAATGAAAATCATCAAGAACTAAATAAAATATTGAAAAGATATTGAAAATAATGAAAAGTGTATGAATAAGTATAGAATAACAAGAAAGGTACTATAAAAACAAAAAAAACCAGAATTTTGGAGCTAGAAATCACACTACCTGAACATTTTTAAATTTACCAGAGAGTTTGAACAGTAGACTATGGGAAATCCGAGAAAGAAACAGCAAATCTGAAGCAGAATAAAAATTTCCAGTGTGATTATCAGAAAGAAAAAGGAATAAAGAAAAATAAATAGAACCTAAGGACCCATGGCACTCAATCAATTGTACTAACTAACATCCACTTTATGAGATCCCAGAAAAGAGTTAGGGAAGGAACAGAAAATAAGTATTTGAATAAGAATGACTGAAAACTTCCAACATTTTGTGAAGTACATGAATCTAGAAATCCAAAAAGCTAAACAAGCTCCAAGAGTAATGAAACCAAATAGACTCACTTTGAGGCATATTTTAATCAGACTGTCAAAAGCCAAAGCAAAAGAGAGAACGTTCAAAACATCAAGAGAATAGTAACTTATCATGTACAAAGGATCATCATTAGGATAACAGCTCATTTTTTCCACAGACACTGTAGAGGCCAAATATCAATGGAAAGATATATTTAAAATCTCAAGTGTAAATATGTCAACCAAGAATTTTGCATTTGGCAAAACCATCCCTCCATAAATTACGAGACATAAGACATCCCCAAATTAAAAGCTAAGGGGTTCCAGTTAACAAAACCAAAGGACAAGATGATAATTCAAAGCCAGATTGACAAAGTTCCTTGTTAAAAATAACTATGTAGGTAAATGGAAAAGCAAAAGCTACTGTATTCTAATTTAAAAGCCTCATTTCATTTCCCATATTATTTAAAAGAAAAAAACACGAAACAATCATTATAAGTGTATGATTCTAGGCACAAAATATAAAGATGTGATTTTGTGACACCAATGAAATAAAGGGGGGATGAAGCTGGATGGGAGCAGAGTTAATGTACATGATTTGAAGCTATTGAGGAATCAGTTCATACTGAATTGTTATGAATTTAGAATGTTAACAGTAATCTCTTTTATAAGTACTAAGAAATTAGTTTTAAAACACAAAAAAAATTTGGATGGAATTTTAAAAAGGTACATTAGGAAAAGATCAAACAAAACTAAGGCTATATTGAAGGAACTAAGAAACAAAAATTATGAAATACATTAGAGCAAAAAATTATAGGGCAGAAATAAATTCTTCAATGTGAATAATTAATCGATTGAAACTCATGGTTTAAGACAGATATTGAAAGAATAAGATTTTAAATTGTTTATCTAAATATTCCACTACATATTCATAATATATCTATACAAATATAGAATATAATTTAGCCATTTAAAAAAAAGGAAATCCTGATATCTGTGACAACATGGATGGGCCTTGAAGTTGTGCTAAGTGAAATAAATGAGACACAGAAAGACAAGTTACCATATGATCAAATTCATATATGAAATATTTTAAAAACTTGATCTTATAAATAGAGAGGATACATTGGTGGCTGCAAGGGTTGGGAGGAGAGATCAAAATGAATGAAGGGAATAAAAGGTGCAAAAAGTCCAGTTATAAAATAAATAAGTCCTGGTGATGTAATAAACAGCATGATGACTATCAGATCAGATCAGATCAGTCGCTCAGTCGTGTCCGACTCTTTGCGACCCCATGAATCGCAGCACACCAGGCCTCCCTGTCCATCACCAACTCCCGAAGTTCACTCAGACTCATGTCCATTGAGTCAGTGATGCCATCCAGCCATCTCATCCTCTGTCGTCCCCTTCTCCTCTTGTCCCCAATCCCTCCCAGCATCAGAGTCTTTTCCAATGAGTCAACTCTTCGCATGAGGTGGCCAAAGTACTGGAGTTTCAGCTTTAGCATCATTCCTTCCAAGGAAATCCCAGGGCTGATCTCCTTCAGAATGGACTGGTTGGATCTCCTTGCAGTCCAAGGGACTCTCAAGAGTCTTCTCCAACACCACAGTTCAAAAGCATCAATTCTTCGGTGCTCAGCCTTCTTCACAGTCCAACTCTCACATCCATACATGACCACTGGAAAAATCATAGCCTTGACTAGATGAACCTTTGTTGGCAAAGTAATGTCTCTGCTTTTGAATATGCTGTCTAGTTTGGTCATAACTTTCCTTCCAAGGAGTAAGTGTCTTTTAATTTCATGGCTGCAGTCACCATCTGCAGTGATTTTGGAGCCCAGAAAAATAAAGTCTGACACTGTTTCCACTGTTTCCCCATCTATTTCCCATGAAGTGATGGGACAGGATGCCATGATCTTCATTTTCTGAATGTTGGGCTTTAAGCCAACTTTTTCACTCTCCACTTGCACTTTCATCAAGAGGCTTTTGAATTCCTCTTCACTTTCTGCCATAAGGGTGGTGTCATCTGTATATCGGAGGTTATTGATATTTCTCCCGGCAATCTTGATTCCAGCTTGTGTTTCTTCCAGTCCAGCGTTTCTCATGATGTACTCTACATAGAAGTTAAATAAGCAGGGTGACAATATACAACCTTGACGTACTCCTTTTCCTATTTGGAACCAGTCTGATGACTATAGTTAATGACATATTCCCTATTTCAATTGCTAAGAGAGCAAATCCTAAGATTCACAAGAAAAAATCCATAACTATGTGTGATAATTAATGTTAATTATATATATTGTAGTAATCATTTTTAATATATGCATATATTGAATCATTATGTGACACTATAATCTAATAACTAATATGTTATATGTCAACTATTCTCAACAAAAAACCTTGTATGTGGTACAAGATATTGTACATTTGAGATGCCAAAACACAAATACATTGAATGAGAAAGAGGAAAGGAGATTTTGCAAATTATGAGTCCATTCTGAAGGAGATCAGCCCTGGGATTTCTTTGGAAGGAATGATGCTAAAGCTGAAACTCCAGTACTTTGGCTACCTCATGTGAAGAGTTGACTCATTGGAAAAGACTCTGATGCTGGGAGGGATTGGGGGCAGGAGGAGAAGGGGATGGCAGAGGATGAGATGGCTGGATGGCATCACTGACTTGATGGACATGAGTCTGAGTGAACTTCAGGTGTTGGTGATGGACAGGGAGGCCTGGCATGCTGTGATTCACGGGGTCGCAAAGAGTCAGACACGACTGAGTGACTGATCTGATCTGATCTGATCTGAAATAAAGCAAGACTGGAAAATTTTTATCAAAAATAGTTTAAAGGGACCAAATAAGAATGGGATGTTTTATACTGGACTAAGAAAGGTGAATTCATCAAGTCATATAATTATAAACACATATTCATCAAGCAACAGAGCCCCCAAAATATATGAAGCAAACATTTATAGAATTGAAAGGATAAATGGAGAGTTCTACAATAACAGTGGGAGGTTTCAAAACTCAGCTTTCAATAATTTATAGCATACCTAGACAAAAGATCAATGAGTAAATATATAAGACTTGAACAACCCTAGAGTCAATTATTCTCACAGATATATAAAGAATACTCCACTCAATAAGAGCAGAATGCACAGTCTTCTCCTGTGTATATAACTTTTTATGTTATATGCACTTATGTTATATGAACTTCTCAAGTGTACATATAACTTTTTCCACAGTAAACTATATGTTAGGTCATAAACAATTCTTGACAAATTGAAAAAGATAAAAATGATACAAACTATCTTCTCTGACCACAATAAAATGAGGCTAGAAATAAAAAACAGAATGAAAATGTATGAATGCATAAACAGAGAAAAATAAATCTGATATCTCCACATGTAAAGACCCTGGAAGTTTCAACTCCATTCCTAATAACAAGTGAAAAGCTGAACAGACTAAAATCAACAATTCTTTTAAGACTCCTAAGAGAGTTGAGCACAAAGGGAAAATCACTGTCCCCTAAATTGGAGAGGTTGGCAGGGCGATACAGGGAGTCAGACTTACCAAAGAAGAGTGCACGAATGGAAATCACAATGAAATTCAGTGGTAGGGTAGGAAAATCTGAATAATATTTGAGAAATTGCTAAAAGCTCAGTGTGGAAAACTCTGAGAGAAGGAAGACTCCACAGGATGACTGAGTCATCCAGGAGCTACCATAATTTTTGAAATTTATTCTAGGAGCTTGACCAAATTCTGACAGTACAACTGGAGAAAAATCCCCTCATGTTTCCAGCAGAGGAAGGGCAAAAGGAAAAAAATAATTAAATGAAGTATAGCTTATTTTTAAAACTGTGCTAGTTTTAGGTATACAGCAGAGGATATACACTTTTTTGGATTCTTTTCTGTTATAGGTTATTACAAGATATTGAATACAGTCCCTTGTGTTTTACAGTAATTATCTATTTTATATATAGTAGTTTTAATAATATTAATAAGATTAATAGTAGTATCTATTAATCCCATACTCCCATTTAATCACCCCCTTCCCTTTATTACCTAACCATAAGTTTGTTTACTCTGTCTGAGTCTGTTTCTGTTTTATAAATAAGTTAACTTATATATATATATATATATATATATATATATATATTTAGATTCCACATATAAGTGATATATAATATTTGTCTTTGTCTTGCTTCACTTAGTATGATAATCTCTAGGCCCATCCATATTGCTCAAATGGCATTATTTAATTCATTTTTAATGGCTGAGTAATATTCCATTGAATATATATATATACCACATCCTCTTTATCCATTCATCTGTTGATGATTACTTAGGTTGCTTTCATGTCTTGGCTACTGTAAATAGTGCTACTATGAACACTGGGGTTCATAACATCAAATTATAGTTTTCTCTGGATGCATACCTAAGAGTGGGATTGCTGATCATATGAGAACTCTATTAATAGTTTTTAAAGGAACCTTCATACTGTTCTCCATAATGGCAGCACCAATTTACATTCACACCAATAGTGTAGGAGGGTTCCCTTTATTTCACATCCTCTCTACCATTTACGGCATGCAAGCCTAGTTACTCATTCGTGTCCAGCTCTTTTTGATTCCATGGACTACAGCCTGACAGACTCTTCTGTCCATGGAATTATCCCAGCACGAATACTGGAGTGGGTTGCCACTTCCTTCTCCAGAAAATCTTCCTGACCTGGGATCAAACCCTAGATCTCCTGTGGCTTCTGCACTGGCAGGCAGATTCTTCACCATTGAGCCATATTTGTAGACTTTCTGATGATGGCCACTCTGACCAGTGTGAAGTGACACCTCATTGTAGTTTTTATTTGTATTTCTCTAGTAATTTGCACTTCCCTTATGGCTCAGATGGTAAAGAATCCACCTGCAGTGTGAGAGACCTGGGTTCAATCCCTGGGTTGGGAAGAGCCCCTGGAGGAGGGCATGACAACGCATTCCAGTATTCTTGCCTGGAAAATTCCATGGATAGAGAAGCCTGGTGGGTTGCCAACTCCAGTCCATGGAGTTGCAAAGAGTCAGACACAACTGAGTGACTGAGCATGCATGCATGCATATATGTAAGCATATAATACCCAAAATATCCATTTTTACTTTATTTTTGTAATACCAAAATATCAAAGCTCAACAACAAAGACAAGGAACCTAATTTTAAAGGGGTAAAGGACTTAAATAACAATATTTCTCCAAAGAAGAAATAAAAATGGGTAATGACACATGAAATATATTCTATATCGTTGTTCGTTGAGGAAATGCAAACTAAAGCCACAAAGAGAGATCACTTCACATTAACCAGACTAGCATTAATAACTACAAGAAACTAGAAAATAAATAATGGTGACTATGTGGGAAAATAAGAATGCTTTACATTGCTGGTAGGAATATAAATGCTTCAGTCACCATGGGAAAGTCTGGCTATTTCTAAAAATGTCAGACTTAAAATTACCATAGGCCTCATAGATTTCACTCCTAGGAATATACTCAACATAAATGAAAATATGTCCATGAGGAAATTTGTACACAAATTTTTGTGGCAACAATGTTCATTAAGACCCAAAGGGAAACACCAACAATGTCCACAAATACATAAATGTATAAAAAGTCATGGTACTTATATTAAAATGGAATATCATGCAGCCATACAAGACAGTAACAAATACTGGTATACACTATAACTTAGATAAGAATCCAAAACATACTAGATGAAGCCAAAAACAAAAGGGGCAATGCTATGAGTTTTTTTATATGCTATATTCATGCATGCATGCTAAGTCATTTCAGTCGTGTCAGACTCTTTGTGACTCCATGGACTGTGGCCTGCTAAGCTCCACTATCCATGGGATTCTCCAGGCAAGAATACTGGAGGGGGTTGCCATGCCCTCCTCCAAAGGATATTTCCAACCCAGGGATTGAACTCATGTCTCTTATGTCTCCTGCATTGTCAGGAGGGTTCTTTACCACTAGCACCACCTGAGTAGTCCCATACTATATTCATAACAAGCAAATCCATAGACATAAAGCAGAAAACAGGATAACACATGATGGGGTGGAGGGAATGGAGAGTGATCATTTAATGGATATGGTATGTTTCTGGAGAGCAATAGGAAAGTTTTGAAGTAAGAGAACTAGTGATTACACAACATTTTGAGTGCAAGTTTATACAACTAAATCATACACTTTAAAATGGTGAATTGCATGTTATATGAATTTCACCTATATTTTAAAATGATGTTGCTCCATAAGTCAATCAACAGATTTCCTGCAATCCCTATAAAAATCACTAATTTCTTTGCCTAAATTGACTAGTTTATCCTATAATTAACCTGAAAATTCAAAGCATTCAGAATAGCCAAAACACTTAGAGTTCTCACATTTCTCAACTTCATAAGTAATTACAAAACTAATAATTAAGATGACCAGATGATATGCTACCAGTATAAGGACTGACATTTAGATTAATGGAATAGATGTCAGGTTACACAAATAATCTAGGGCTTCCCTTGCAACTCAGTCAGTAAAGAATCTGCCTGCAGTGCAGGAGACCAGGGTTCAATCCTTAGTTAGGAAGATCCTCTGGAGAAGGAAATGGCAACCCACTCCAGTATCCTCGCCTGGAAAATCTCATGGACAGAGGAGCCTGGTGGGCTGCAGTCCACGGGGTCGCAAAGAGTCGGGCCCGACTGAGCAGCTAACACTTACTTACTTACTTACTTACACAAATAAAGGGTCAAATTTTGAGTGCACTAATCTTTGACAAGGGTGCCAAGAAGGAAAGTGTGTCTTTTCAACACATGGTATATAATTCATGCCCACAGACATATAATTCCAGCTCCATATCTATACCAATTCATTTTTACTTCACACTCAAAGTGCTCTCTCTCTCTTCCATCCACCTACTCTTTTTCATCACAGGCCTATGTATACTGTATATAATATATACAGTATTCACCATCTAAAATTCCTTCCCCTGTCCTTCAATGCAAATATATTAAGATTTATTTCCAACCACTTGGTATGCAGGAAGCCCAGCTAGATTAAGCCATTCTTTTCCATTCCCTCATACAGTGTGTGCAATGATCATGTTCAACTTCATATTATTCCATGATATTTTGTGTTTTTTGACTTGTTTCTAATTGTTTCCATTTCATCTGAGGTGTCATTCTGTACTTCTGTAGGAAGATTACTAGTAGGTGAAGAGTAGAATCAATATATTCAACTAATTTAACAATTAAACATTGTATCTTCCATAATGCGTACTACAGATTTGGACATACATCATATACTTAAAATGTTTGTCAACATTGCTGGCCAAACCACTGAAACATCGCTGGTAAATTCAACAGCCCTAAAAATGCACAAGCAATCAAATAATTGAGCTGTCATTAACATTTTACCTGTTCCATCTTGGTCAGGAAACAATCAATAAAGTCCCGAGGGTTGTTCATGTCCAGGGATGCTTGGTGTTCCCTTGTTTTCTCCAAAACATAACTTTTCATACAAGCATAATTTTCAAAGAATTTTTTATGTTTCCCTGGGACATAATCAATGAGAGCAGGGAAAGAACTGCAGAGCTAGAAAAAAAAAATGTTCATTAAAAGAAACACTTAATGAAGATTCAAATATTATATGCCAAGTCCTGGTTAGAAAATGTATTTTAATATTAAAATAATATGATCACTATATAGATGGGACTTTTTAACTTCACAAATACATAGTTTTCTATGCTGATAGATGTATTTCGGGAGAAAATTATAACCAGGGATCAATGATGGTATTCATCTCCTATACTCATACATCATGTTTACAGTACAAAGGCATCTTTGTATCAATTCTTTCATTTTCTGCATTAATTCTCCCCACAATTATGTAATAAGAGATAGCACGAAACACAATGGTTCACCTTTTATAGATGACATCAGACTGGGAGTTTAGGTAATCTGATATAGAAAACAAGCTGATCCCTGATATCTCTTTTTCTGTTTAGTGGCATCAACCATAAAATTGGTATTTTAGGACTAAAAGGGTCCTAAAGATACCATGAAACGCAACTCAACATTTTATGGATGAAGTAACTGGAAACCAGAGCAATTAAGTGACCTCTGTACGGTCACACCATTGTCTTTTAGGCAGGGGGCAGAACATTTAGCTCAGCACAGGGTACACCAGTGATGTTGGTTTGTGGTTCCTACACTAAAAAATAATCATTTTGTCATCCTCAAAGCAATTATTTTGTCAGTTAAGATACCAACTGAAGCATCAAACTCTCCTATCATATTCAGTGTCCTGTGGGAGCCCCTTGAAGGAAATACTGTCTTTCTTCCCAAACAGATATTTCTGTCAGCTAACATGCTGAAGAATCCATGAGTAGAGATTGGGTAACAAGACTTGTGGGCAATGAAAGCCTTTCCAGTAGGACCTTGAAGTCCTACTTCTGTGGTCACGCTTTGGGGAAATTACCAAGTAGTTTACAGAAATTGGTCTTTGGATCTTGCTGGAAAAACCACTGAACAGAGCCAATGGGACTGAATTGCAGTTCTGTATTCTGGGCATGTATTTTCCTGTCTATCATTACAGGCTCTGCCATCATCCCCAGATGAGTACGCCATGATGCTAAGCTTTGGGCAGGAGTGTGCTGTTCACATTCACCTCATAGCTTGGTGCCCAGAGAGATCTGGATCTCATGGAGAAAAGAGCCAAAATGATTTCTTGAGAAGAAAGGACTTTGGCCTCACCTGAATCCATGGAGAGCCCAGAATTCTGGCGTTTTCATTCAGTCTTTCCATTAGATCTAGAAAAATCTGATCTTTATAATCAAAACGATTCTGGAAAATAATGGAGCAGATCACATTGCAGGGAGCACAGCCCAGGATGAAAGTAGGATCACAGGGCAACCCTAAAGAATAACAAACAATTTAAACACACCATTAAAACATACACAAGAGACACTTGGTGTTTGAGATAACAGGTAAAGGTAATTTTAGAAACTCTAAAGTGATATCTCATCAACAAATTCCTTTAAGAATAAATATTCAGCATGCATAAAATCAACACATCACTTTACCATAACCTGAGTAGGATATTTCAGCACAACTAGTTAAATAATGGGCTTTTACAAATATTAAATTCACTCCCACCTTTACCTGTACCCTTTTCACTCAAGGTGCCTGTTAATTTGAAGGGAAAATGACAAGAACATTTAAAGAGGCCATTTTGTATGATTTAATAATGAAAGTTATCAATGTTGAATATCATCTGTCTGAAAATTAAACACGACAGAAAGAAAGAAAATAGTTAGGGAACTCAAAATGAATAGCTGAAAAACTCATGTGCAGAATCAGGGAGGAAAAGCTAAAGTGAGAGAGAGAGACTACAGTTGAATTCATGCATTTGAAAAAATAAATGTAATAAAACACAAAGTACCCATGCTATATGAGAAGAAAAACTAAGGTACAAGTGAACAATTAACCAATTATTATAAATTGGATTTTTGTCTAAAGTAATATAAAATGTAAAACCCCCAGATAAGTGAAACAAAAGGGTAATTTGATGAGTGGAATTCCCTTAATTTTGTTTCCATGTTTAAAATTTCTTCTTTTTTAAGAATTAATGTCCCTCATTTACCATGGTCATTAAAATTAATATATTTGGAATAAATACTGTAGAGGATGTGGAGAAAAGGAAACACTCCTATACTGTTGGTGGGAATGTAAATCGATGGAACCACTATAGAGAACTGTATGGAGGTTCCTTAAAAAACTAAAAATAGAGCTACCATATGATTCAGCAATCCCACTCCTGGGCGTATATTCAGAAAAGATAAAAACTCTAATTCAAAAAGATACGTGCATCCTGATTTCATGGCAGCACTATTTATAATAGCCAAGACATGGAAACTGGAGAAGGCGATGGCAACCCACTCCAGTATTAGTGCCTGGAGAATCCCATGCTACCATCCGTGAGGTCACAAAGGGTCGAACACGGCTGAAGTGACTTGGCACAAGACATGAAAACAACCTAAATGTCCATCGACAGATGCATGGATACCGAAGATGTGAAACACACACACACGTAATGAATATTGCTGCTGTTGTTTAGTCTGTAAGTCATGTCTGATTCTTTGTGACCCCAGGACTATAGTCTGCCAGGCCCCTCTGTCCATGGGATTTCCCAGGCAAGAATACTGGAGTGGGTTTCCATTTCCTTCTCCAGGAGATCTTTCCAGTCCAAGGATTGAACCCACATCTCCTGCATTGGCTGGCAGATTCTTAACCACTAATGCCATCAAGGAAGCCCCCCAAAATATTACTCAGTCATTAAAATAAAGAAATAATGCCATTTTCAGCATTATGAAATTATTATATTGGTGAAGTAAGCCAGACAAAGATAATTATCATATGATATTGCTTATGGTATGTGAACTGAGAACTTCTAGATGTACCATCTCGATTTAGAAAAGGCAGAGAAATGAGATATCAAATTTCCAACATCTGTTGTATTATTTGCAACAGACTTTCAGAAAAACATCTACTTCTGCCTCACTGACTACACTAAAGCCTTGACTGTGTGGATCACAACAAACTGTGGAAAATTTTCAAGAGATGGGAATACCAGACCACCTTACCTGCCTCCCAAGAAATCTGCGTGCAGGTCAAGAAGCAACAGTTAGAACCAGACATGGAACAACAGACTGGTTTTAATTGGAAAAGGAGTATGTCAAGGCTGTACATTGTCACTCTGCTTATTTATCTTATATGCAAAGTACATCATGTGAAATGCCAGGCTGGATGAAGCACAAGCTGGAATCAAGATGCCAGGAGAAATATCAATCAATCCAGTTCAGGTCAGTTGCTCAGTCCTGCCCTGATCCTCTGTGACCCCATGGGCTGCAGCATGCCAGGTTTCCCTGTCCATCACCAACTCTGGGAGTTTGCTCAAAGTCACCTCCATCAGGTCAGTGATGCCCTCCCACCATTTCATCCTCTGTTGTCCCCGTCTCTTCCTTTCGTCAATCTTTCCCAGCATCAGGGTCTTTCCAAAGAGTCAGTTCTTCACATCAGATGACTAAAGTATCAGAGCTTTAGCATGAGTGCTTCCAATGAATACTCAGGACTGACTTCCTTTAGCATTGACTGGTTTGATCTTCTTGCTGTCCAAGGGACTCTCAAGAGTCTTCTCCAACACCACAGTTCAAAAGCATCAGTTCTTCGTCACTCAGCTTTCTTTGTGGTACAACTCTCTTACATCACTAGTAGTGATCTTACATCACTACTGGAAAAACCATAGCTGTGACTATCTGGACCTTTGTTGGCAAAATGAGGTCTCTGCTTTTTAATATGCTGTCTAGGTTGGTCATAACTTTTCTTCCAAGGAGCAAGCATCTTTTAATTTCATGGCTGCAGTCACCATCTGCAGTGATTTTGGAGCCCAAGAAAATAAAGCCTGTCATTGTTTCCACTGTTTCCCGATCTATTTGCCATGAAGTGATGGGGTGGGGGGAAATGCCATGGTATTCGTTTTTTTTAATGTTGAGTTTTAAGCCAGCTTTTTCATGCTCCTCTTTCACTTTCATCAAGAGACTCTTAGTTCTTCTTTGCTTTCTGCCATAAGGGTAGTGTCATCTGCATATCTGAGGTTATTGATATGTTTACCGAAAAGGTGACTTCTACCTATTAACTTTAGGCTGCCTAAAGTTATCCTGAGCCAACAGCTTCCTCTAAACATACCCTGTGACACAGCTCTGCCCACAAGAGGGACAAGACCCAGCTGCACCCACCAATGAGCAGGTTTCAGTCCCACCCACCAGGAAGCCTGCACAGCTCCAAGACCAATCTCACCCCCCTAGGGGCAGACATCAGAAACTAGAAGAACTACAATCCTGCAGCCTGTGGAACAGAGACCACAAACACAGAAGTTTAGACAAAACGAGATGGCAGAGAAATATATTGCAGACTGTACATTTGTTACTAAAATCCAAAAAAGATGGGGCAAAATTTGCGAACTGAAAACAGAACCAAATTCTACTTGGAGAAGACAAAATAAACAGGTGTTGCTAAGGTCAAAATTTCGTTAAATAAATATTTTATGACTTGGTTCCAAATACGAAAAGGAGTACATCAAGACTGTATATTGTTACCCTGCTTATTTAATGTATATGCAGAATACATCATGAGAAATGCTGGGCTGGAGGAAGCACAAGCTAGAATCAAGATTGCTGGGAGAAATATCAATAACCTCAGATATGCAGGTGACACCACTCTTATGGCAGAAAATGAAGAACAACTAAAGAGCCTCTTGATGAAAGTGAAAGAGGAGAGTGAAAAAGTTGGCTTAAAGCTCAACATTCAGAAAAATAAGATCACGGCATCTGGTCCCATCACTTCATGGCAAATAGATGGGGAAATAGTGGAAACAGTGGCAGAATTTATTTTCTGGGGCTCCAAAATCACTGCAGATGGTGATTGCAGCCATGAAATTAAAAGACGCTTACTCCTTGGAAGGAAAATTATGACCAACCTAGACAGCATATTCAAAAGCAGAGACATTACTTTGTCAACAAAGGTCCGTCTAGTCAAGGCTATGGTTTTTCCAGTAGTCATGTATGGATGTGAGAGTTGAACTATAAAGAAAGCTGAGTACAGAAGAATTGATGCTTTTGAACTGTGGTGTTGGAGAAGACTCTTGAGAGTCCCTTGGACTGCAAGAAGATCCAACCAGTCCATCCTAAAGGAAATCAGTCCTGGGTGTTCATTGGAAGAACTGATGTTGAAGCTGAAACTCCAATACTTTGGCCACCTGATGCAAAGAGCTGACTCATTTGAAAAGACCCAGATGCTGGGAAAGATTGAGGGCAAGAGGAGAAGGGGATGACAGAGGATAAGATGGTTGGATGTCATCACCAACTCAATGGACTTGGGTTTGGGTGGACTCTGGGAGTTGGTCATGGACAGGAAGGTCTGGTGTGCTGTGGTTCAAGGGGTCGCAAAGAGTCAGACACGAATAAAAGACTGAACTCAACTGAACTGACTTGGTATATATGTGTTTTAACAGAAGTAAGATGTAGCATATATTTATTCAAAATATATAAATTGGTACAATTAGTATTGAATAACAAGAAATAATGAATGCTGATACTTTTTAAAGAGTGCTGTCACTGAGGAAACCAGAATTGAAAGAGACACGTGTACCCCAATGTTCATCGCAGCACTGTTTATAATAGCCAGGACATGGAAGCAACCTAGATGTCCATCAGCAGATGAATGGATAAGAAAGCTGTGGTACATATACACAATGGAGTATTACTCAGCCATTAAAAAGAATACATTTGAATCAGTTCTAATGAGGTGGATGAAACTGGAGCCTATTATACAGAGTGAAGTAAGCCAGAAAGAAAAACACCAATACAGTATACTAATGCATATATATGGAATTTAGAAAGATGGTAACAATAACCCTGTATATGAGACAGCAAAAGAGACACTGATGTATAGAACAGTCTTTTGGACTCTGTGGGAGAAGGAGAGGGTGGGATGATTTGGGAGAATGGCACTGAAATATGTATAATATCATATATGAAACGAGTCGCCAGTCCAGGTTCGATGCACGATACTGGATGCTTGGGGCTGGTGCACTGGGACGACCCAGAGGGATGGTATGGGGAGGGAGGAGGGAGGAGGGTTCAGGATGGGGAACACATGTATACCTGTGGCAGATTCATTTTTATATATGGCAAAACCAATACAATATTGTAAAGTTAAATAAAATAAAATTTTTAAAAAAAGATAGTAATATAAAGAGTGCTGTCTTTACAGAGAAAGCATAATTGATGAGAATTGCACTAAGATATCCCAAGATGATTAAAACCATAGATGGTATTACTATTGGCCAGAATTGTAGGCCTGAGCCTTGGAAGTAACTCTCAAAAGTGTCTGTAAGGCTGAATATATAAATATAGTCCACTTACGTGAACACACATATTACTTGTTTCATGCCACATAATGGTCATTCCCACCCTGTCCAATTAACAAGTATTTCCTGGTAAAATATTCCGGAATAGACAACCACATTACCTCTACCCTTCTCTGTTCTTTAATATTTTTAGGAAATGACTCAAAACTATGTTTTGTGATTTCTGATTTGAAAACAAAGTTCAGGAGATAATTTGATTAAATGATCTTTATACTCACACTGCATGCATAGTCATGGGAGTATACACATAATAAGCACAGATACACAAAACCTCCTTGGCTACCTATGCTTTATAACCCCCTCCCCCCATCTAAGGGCTAACAACCAATACTAGTATGAAAGATGAGGCTGTCCCTGAAATATTTCCAAGGATGTCACTGGAGAGAGAGAAGTCTGTTAAGGTCAGACTTAAGAGAAAATAGAATCACCCACCGTCGGTTTTTCTCAACTCCTCCACCAGGCAGCACGCTTCCTGTTGAACACGGTCCTCCATGCTCCTCTTCCCCATCCCGAAATCCCGCAGGGTCATGAGGGAGAAGCGCCGGGTCTCCTTCCATATCTTCCCATTGCTGAAAATGACTCCTACCAGCAGGGGAAACAGAAACTAGGAGCAAGTTCTAGGGAAGGAGGAGTGAGCTGACACATGGCAGCCTCAGAGAGGGAACACGATCTGCTGAGGAGCCATGGCAGACAGTTGTCAAATTTCCTTTTCCATCCCCCTCACTCCTACCATTTACCAATGCTGAACACCCACACATACACACCTACCATATCCCTTAGAAGCTCTTTGAATCACTGGGCAACTGCCTCTTCCAGAAAACTCCTCTCCCAGGTCGATCAGAGCTTCTTTCACTGCTTCATATCCATGCAAGACCACCAGGGGGTTCATGCCAAAATACAGAGTGAACACAGGGCCGTAGACTTTTGAGAGCTGGGAATGGAGATGCATGTAATAGCAAAAGAAGTCAGTATGAGATACTATGTTGTGCCTGATGCAGAATGTATCATCATCCTGCTATTATGTTTTTATTCTGCCAGAGACAGCCTAATTATGTATTAAATTCAGAATTTAATGCAGAAATATGGTGGTAATTGTTATAGGTTCTACTTATGGATGACTTGAAATGCTGAGTAATGGCCCAAGTAGCTGGTACACAGGTTATAATTAATCCTCAAATCAGCACTTTCAGTGGGTTTATTTGCCCTACTATAAATAAGGAAACCAAGGTTGTGGAATTCTGTTCCATGTCCAGCACCCCAGGGCTAATATTTAGAGGATTCAAATTTGAAGATCATAGTCACCCTCTGATCCTTGAGAAGCAATGTAGCAATCCTTAAGGTCCACCTTTTGGACCAACAGCCAGCTCACTGCTTCAGAATCACCCATGAAGCGGTCATTAGAATTCTGACTCTGTAGCCCTATGATGAATACTAGAAATTTATAACTTAAAAAATAAGTTCATATAACTCTAATGCCCAGCCTAGTTTGAGATCCTCTGGTATCACTAACACAGAAAGAGAGGAAGCATCATAGAGGCAGTGCCAGGACATGCAGCATCTCATGGAAGAACAACACCTTCTGTGCGGCAGCATTCACAGGATACAGATGGCAGTTTCCTGCAGAATCCAAATGAATGCTGCTGCCGCCAGTGGGACCCTAACTGATGACTTCTTTCTTTCATTCCCCCATGATCATCCTAATCCTAAGTTAATTCCTTAACACCAGGCACAATGCCCTTCTTCAGAAAAGTTCTGTTTTCCTGGTCATCTGAACAAAACACACAGCTTATATAGTAAATGATTTCAGGAAAGAAATCACTAATCTCATGCTGAAGCTGAAGCTCCAGGACTTTGTTTGGCTACCTGATGTGAAGAGCCAACTCATTAGAGAAGATTTTGATGCTGGGAAAGATTAAAGGCAGAAGAGGACGACAGAAGATGAGATGACTGGATGGCATCACTGACTCAATGGACTTGAGTTTGAGCAAGCTCTGGAGGGTGGTGAAAGACAGAGAAACCTGGCATCCTGCAGTCCATGGGGTCACAAAGAGTAGGACACAACTGAGCAACTGAACAACAATATAGTGAATGATTTCTGGAAAGAAATCACTAATCACAAAACACTTCACTTACCCTTTACTTTCAGTCCCAAATCGTAGCAAATGGCTGTGAAATAAAGAAAGGAGGCAACACTCCCAGCTTTTAAAACTTAATTATTTTGATTCTACCATACAAAGACCTAAACTCTTCTCTACTCACAAAACACATTACTTTATTCCTCTATTTATGATAATAACAGGCCTGAAAAGGCAAGAAAAATATCAAATTTACAGGGAGTAACTTGCTTCAAACTGACCTGCTTTAAGAGTGTGCTCAAAATAGTATATATTATTTTTTTAATTGGACTTATTTTACTTACCTTTTACAAGACACTGGAGGAACATAAAACCTACTTACATTGCTTACAGATTTGCTGATGTCCTTAACATCTAATTGTAGGATATTTCCAAGAATTGGGAGAGGAGTGGGGCCCGGCGGGAGCTTCCCTTTCCCAGAGCTCTGTTTCCAGAGTGAGATAAGAAGCAGACAGCAGAGACAGAGCACCAGGACCACAGGCAGATCCATTGACGCCTTTTCTTACTCGGATGACTGTGAGCCTGAAATCAAAAGCTTTTGTAACAGTCCCTGCTAATTCAACTTGGGCCTCTCTGAGGAATAAAGATACCATTCAATCACATCCATTTTGTACTCTATTCTGAATGGACTTTGGCCACTGATAAAGATAAAATTAAAGTGTCCTTTAGTCTTGTTTTCCTTCTGTTAAATGACTGTCATTTAATTGCACTGGATTGGGATCAGGTTTGCTAATTAAAAAAAAAAAAAGTATTTCCATTGTGCAGCCAAGAATTAGAACCACTAAAATAAATAATTTGATGCCCCAAACAGCTCAAAACTCTGGATTCTAGTCAATGACAAGTTGCAAATGTATGACTTTGAGGGAAATTAGTGTATTCTATGCCTTTTTTATTAAAAAATATATATAGATATTTATCTTATAATGCAATATAGGATAATTTGTCTTTGAAAATGTATGTGTTTAAAGTTTTTAATGTATTGCACTACCATTACAGTTATAAAAAATAATTAATTATGACATATGTAAGATAGTTTAAAAATCAGAATAGAGTAACTATGGTTCTGGCATCCAAAATGAAGTTCAGTGGTCACTGTGGATGTGGTTTTAGACATAAGTGTTCCTGTATCACTGAGAACTTGAATTCTTTTCTGTGTCAAACTCAAGGACTCCACCAACCATTTTCGAAACAGTATATGCTAGCAGGTGCTTGCTACAACTTTGTATTTTCAAAGTCCTCTCCAGACTGTCCTCCCTCCCAACCCCATCTCTTCCTCCACTGCTTCACAACTCTGTAACCATTTCTAACTCCAACCAATTTTGCTTACAAGCATCCTTACCTCTTGCCATCTACAAGTCTCAGTTCAGTTCAGTTTAGTCGCTCAGTTGTGTCCGATTTTTTGTGACCCCATGAACCACAGCACAAGTCTAGTTCTTGACAAAAACTTCACCTACTCTTGTGGTTTCTTGTCTTTATTAATTTCCCCATGTTGTAGCCTGCTGCTGCTGTGGCTAAGTCGCTTCATTCGTGTCTGACTGTGTGCGACCCCATAGATGGCAGCCCACCAGGTTCCTCCGTCCCTGGGATTTTACAGGCAAGAACACTGGAGTGGGTTGCCATTTCCTTCTCCACTAGAAGAACATAATTTAAGAGCTTCTTGGATCTGTGTCTCCTGGGCTTCAGTCCTATCAAGCTCCAAATAAACACCTCTTGATTTTCACATGATCTTCATTCTTGGAATTCATGCTTAACATTAACATAATTCAAACCTCTTAAATAATCAAAGATTTATTTGATTATTTAACAGTAGTTATCTAAGTAAATTTACATGACTTTTACCTTGAAATCTCACATCTAACTTAGCAAAGAAAAAAAGGAAGGTAGAGATAGTAATTTTATATTTTTCACATGAGGGAAAGGGAGATCTGGGGTAAGAGAACTGTCCAGCATCACAAGGCTCATAATAAATAAAATTAGGATTTAAACTGAGATCTTCTGACTCCTGTTGTGATGCATTCTCATATATACCTCAGCTACCTCAAGAACAATTTTAGAAAAACAAAACCAAATAGCCTAAAATATTACTCTGAATATGCACCCCACTGATTGTTCATTGATTGTTCATAAAATAACAATAACAGGCGTCACAGGATACGCGTGTCCCTGGACTTCGAGGGAAAAAGTCATAGATTCTCAAGACAAGAAATTCTAAAAAGATATTCACCCCTCTCCAACACCAAAGAGGAAAAACTCACTCAGGCAATGGAGGGAACAGCCAGTCTCAAGAATTTAGTGGGGAAGGCTTGAGAAACTATGGCTCAAGCCTCCTACTTGCCTCCAGAAACAATTATTTCTGTTGCCTCTTGGAGTCTGTCTTTGTCAGAAATAATGGAATTAAGAATACACAGAAAATGCAGACTTGACTGATATAAAAAGGTGTTTACTGGGAGTTTGTTAGGACTGCAGCCCAAGAGACAGAGATTCAAGAAACAACTGAATCACACTCTGCTGGACTACAAAAATGTGGAGGCTTATGAGGGCAAAATTCACAAAATTACAAAAAGTGTTTGTCAAGAATCACTGTTGGAGCTGGCAAGTAAGGGTTTCTATTAAGTAATCATTGGTAGAGGTCCAAAATGGTTGCCTAGTTACAATGGGAGACCTTGAGAATATAAGGATGTAGCTGGTAAGTGTTCTCTGAATACGGCTAGTCCTGTCCTTGGGTCTGGTATAGGTCAAAGAAACATCAAGTTCTCAGAGGTGTGGAGACAACCCTAAGACTGGATCCTCAGTGGCTTGCTGACTCCATTTTTGTATGCCTGAACTGTGATTACTCCATTATAATTTCAATTTGTCATCAAGAGCAAGGACGAGAGATTTTACACAGAACAACAGGTGTAGATTTAGTGGAGGATCAGAGGCATGCACTTCATTAAACAGACCCTCAGCCCAGAACCACCAGATCATGCAGATTCAAACAGAAGACAGTTAGTGGTCATGATGATCTAAATATTACTGGAGGGGTAAACATCACTAGATCACTAATAGCAGTGCTTTACAAACACAGATTCTACAAAGATGTCATATTTGTTTAGATTGACTAGTGCAGTTATTTCTAAGATCTTTTTGCAGAGATAAGTAAGTTTTTGTCAAGACTCAATTACAAAATTAAAAAGAATTTTTATTTTATATTGGAGTATAGTTGATTTACAGTGTTGTGTTAAGTTCAGGTGTACAGCAAAGTGATTTAGTTATACATATACCTATTTTTTTTTCACATTATTTTCCCATATGGGTTACTATAGACTACTGAGTAGAGTTCCTTGTCTTATACAGTAGGTCCTTGTTTATTATCTATTTTATATATAGTAGTGTGTGTAGGTTATTCCCACCTTCTAGTTTATCTCTCCCTCCCCCTTTCTCCTTTGGTCATCGCCGTGAAGTCGCTCAGTCATGTCCGACTCTTTGCGAGTCCATGGACTGTCGCCTATCAAGCTCCTCAGGCGACAGTCCATGAAGTTTTTCAGGCAAGAGTACTGGAGTGGGTTGCCATTTCCCTTTCCGGGGGATCTTCCTGACCCAGGGATCAAACCTGGGTCTCCTGCATTGCAGGCAGACGCTTTATCATCTGAGCCACAGGGAAGCCCTTCCCCTTTGGTAACCATTACTTTTTTTTTTTTCCAAAATATGTGAGTCTATTTCTGTTTTGTGAGTTCAATTGTATCACTTTTTAGATTCCACATATAAGTGATATCATATGATATTTGTCTTTGACTTCACCCACTATGATAATCTCTATGTCTATCCATGTTACTAAAAATGACATTATTTCCTTCATTTTTTAGGTTGAGTAGTATTCCATTGTCATACGTACCACATCTTCTTCATCTATTCATCCGTTGATAAACATTTAGGTCTACTCCATATCTTAGCTTTTGTAAATAGTGCTGCAGTGAACACTGGGGTGCATGTATAATCGTGAAGTATGTTTTTCTCCAGATACATGCCCAGGGGTGGGACTGTTGGACCATATGGTAACTATTTTTAGTTTTTTAAGGAACCTCCATACTGTTTTCCACAGTGGCTGTACTGATTTACATTTCTACTAACAGTGCAAGAAGGTTATCTTCTCTCCACACCCTTTCCAGCATTTACTGTTTGTAGACTTTTTGTTGATGGCCATTCACCGTGGTGTGAGGTGATTTCTCATTGGAGTTTTGATGTGCATTTTTCCAATACTTAGTGACTTTGAACATCTTTACATGTGCTTTTTGGCCATCCATACATCTTCTTTGGAGAGATGTCTATTTCTATTTTGTGCCCACTTTTAGCTTGAGTTTTTTTTCTTTTTTTAGTAATGGGCTGCATGAGTTGTTTGTATATGTTGGAGATTAATCTCCTATGAGCTGTATCATTTGCAAATATTTTCTCCCATTCTGTGGGTTGTGTGTTCATTTTGTATATGGTTGCCTTTGCCATGCAAAAACTATTCAGGTCCTATTTATTTTTTAAAATTTTTCATTACTCTAGGAGGTGGATCCAAAAAGTTATTGATTCAATTTATCTCAAAGAGTGTTTTGCCTATGTGTTCCTTTAAGAGTTTTATAGTATCTGGTCCTACACTTAGGTCTTTAATCCATCTGAGTTTATTTTTATATATGGTATTAGAGTATGTTCTAATTTTATTCTTTTACATGTAGCTGTCAGTTTTCCCAGCATCACTTATTGGAATGACTGTCTTTACTCCATTGTATATTCTTGCCCTCTTTGTTGCAGATTAATTGACCAAAGGTGCATGGGTTTATTTTGGGGCTATCTATCTTCTCCCACTCATCCTTTATCCCTCATGTTTACATGGATTCATGTTTTATTCACCATGTTTAACAGGATTTTCACACCCAGGATTTTCTCTCAATTACCTTAACTGAAGGTAAAGCTATTTTCATTTGGGGGATGAAGAAACTGGGCCTTGGAGATTCAGTACTTGTGCCAATGACACAGTACCTGCATGTGGTAGAGCTGAGACTGGAACTCACATCTCTTGAGTCATGTGTGCTTCCCCCTAACCAAACATTCAGTTCACCAGGGTCACCACACTTACTGCGTATGTGGCATGAGTCAATATTTTGTGATTCATCCTACTCAGTGAATTTCCAAATATATTGACTTGGTTAATAATTACTGCACCAGTTGATTAAAATGGGGGTCAGAAAAGTTTAGTTTTGTAACCTGTAAACTTGACTGAGTTTAAGACTCAGAGTAGCTTTTATTTACAACAAAGAGAAGCAGTAATTTGCAGCCTAACTCAGGTAGCTCTAAACTCTAAAATAACTGAATAGTTTATTGTAGATGAAATCTATTCAGTCAGTTTCTTTAGAGCTGCCCTTTTATTCTTTGAGAAATGGGTGTGCCTGCTTTGTTCCACTTCCCTTTCTGTTAAAAGTTCATTGCTTTTTATAGAATAATAGAATCAAAGATAATTTAAAAATTCAAGGAATCTCTGAGATCAATTAGTCCAGTCTTTCTTTTTTCTAAGGCGCAATTAGAAAATTGACTTGGATGGTGTTTCCTCATTACATTAGTTCAAGGCCTTGAGTGACAATCCAAGTTTTCCATCTCCCAGTTCAATACTGTCTGACATCAAATAGCATTCTTCTGGCTGTCCTAATGATCAGGAGGTCATCATTATTAACTCCTTCATTGCCATTGAATAATGCAAACTTCAGTTTGGCTAGAGTTGTGAATTAGTGGGTTTCTTTTTTTAATTAATAGAAATTATTTTATTTTTAATTGAAGCACAATTGGTTTCTAATATTATATTAGTTTCAGGTGTACAACATAGTGCTTCAGTATTTTTACAAATTATACTCCACTGTTACTAAAAGATAATGGCTATAATTGACTGTGCTGTACAATATATCCTTATTGCTAATCTATTTTATACACAGTAGTTTGTATCTCTTAATACCATACCCCCCCCCCCACTTGCCACACACCCTTCCCTTCACCCGTTTAGTAACCACTATGTAGTTTTCTCGGAGAAGGCAATGGCACCCCACTCCAGTACTCTTGCCTGGAAAATCCCATGGGTGGAGGAGCCTGGAAGGCTGCAGTCCATGGGGTCGCTGAGGGTCGGACACGACTGAGCAACTTCACTTTCACTTTTCACTTTCATGCATTGGAGAAGGAAATGACAATCCACTCCAGTGTTCTTGCCTGGAGAATCCCAGGGACGGGGAAGCCTGGTGGGCTGCCGTCTATGGGGTTGCACAGAGTTGGACATGACTGAAGTGACTTAGCAGCAGCACTTAGTTTTCTATATTTGTGAGTCTGTTTTGTGTTTTGCCTGTACATTCATTTAAATTATTTTTTTCAATTCCTGATATAAGTGATCATACAATATTTTTTTATCTGTCTGAAATATTTCACTATGCATAATATTTTCTAGGACTATCCACTTTGTTGCAACTGGTGGAATTTCATTCTTTTTTTAAATATAAATTTATTTATTTTAATTGTAGGTTAATTACTTTACAGTATTGTATTGGTTTTCATTCTTTTTAATGGCTGAGTAATTATTTTATCAAAAATTATATTATATTCCAGTATAAATATACAGACCACATCTTCCTTACCAGAGTCATCTGTTGATGGACACATGAGATGCTTCCTTATCTTGGCAAGTGTAAGTAGTGCTACTATGAACACTGGGGTGCATTTATCATTTTGAATTAGTGTTTTCATTTTCTTTCTGATATATAGTCACGTTGTTGTTCAGTTGCACAGTCATGTCCTACTCTTTGTGATCCCATGGACTGCAGCACGCCAGGTCTCCCTGTCCCTCACCATCTCCTGAGGTTTGCTCAAATTCATGTCCATTGCATCGGTGATGCCATCCAGCCATCTCATCCTCTGATGCGTTCTGCTCCTCTGCCCTCAGTCTTTCCCAGCATCATGGACTTTTCCAATGAGTCAGCTGTTCACATCAGATGACCAAAATACTGGAGCTTCAGCTTCAGCATCAGTCCTTCCAGTGAGTATTCAGGGTTAATTTCCCTTAAGATTGACTGGTTTGATTTCTTTGCTGTCCAAGGGACTTTTGGGAGTCTTCTCCAGCACCACAGTTCAAAGACATATATTCTTTGGCGTTCTCCCTTCTTTACAGTCCAGCTCTCACAACCATACATGACTACTGGGAAGACCACAACCTTGACTATACGGATCTTTGTCAGGAGACTAATGTCTCTGCTATTCTGTATGATACTCTACCACTGTAGTATCATACAGAACAACATTTCCCTAAAAATCCTCTGTGATTCACTTATTAATCCCTCCCTCCACCATGCCCCTGGCAACTGATGATCTTTTTACTGTATTCATAATTTTGCAATGTAGTCTTCAGATTGATTTCTCTCACTTAGTAATTCTCATAAAGTTCTTCCATGTGTTTTCATGGTCTTATAGGTCTTTTCTAAGGGGAAAAAAAGCAATATTCAATTGTTTGGATATACTACAATTTGCTTATCCATTCACCTATTGAAGGACATCTTGGCTTCTTCTGAGTTTTGGCAATTGTGAATAAAGCAATTATAAAGATTCATGTACAGATATTTATTTATTTTAAATTGAAGTACAGTTGATTTACAATATTGTATTAGGTTTCAGGTGTACAGTAAACTGCTTCAGTTATTTTTATATATATATATGGAGAAGGCAATGGCACCCCACTCCAGTACTCTTGCCTGGAAAATCCCATGGACAGAGGAGCCTGGTGGGCTGCAGTCCATGGGGTCGCTAAGAGTCGGACACCACCGAGCAACTTCACTTTCACCTCTCACTTTCATGCATTGGAGAAGGAAATGGCAACCCACTCCAATGTTCTTGCCTGGAGAATCCCAGGGATGGGGGAGCCTGGTACTCGGCCGTCTATGGGGTCGCACAGAGTTGGACATGACTGAAGTGACTTAGCAGCATATATATATATATATATATATATATATATATATCCTTTTTAGATTCTTTTCAGTTATAGGTTATTACAAAATACTGAATATAGGTCCCTGTGCTATATAGTAGATCCTTGTTGATTATCTATTTTTTATACAGTATGATGTATATGTTCATTTCAGACTCCTAGGTTATTCCTCTGTCTCCCTTCCCCTAGGGAAACCATATTTGTTTTCTCTGTCTGTGAGTCTATTTCTGTTTTGTATGTAAGTTCACTTGTATCATTTTTTTTAAGATGTCACACATAACCAATATCATACATTTGTTGTTCTCTGTTTGACTTCATTTTTAGTATGATAATCTCTACATCTGTCCATGTTGCTGCAAATGGCATTATTTCATTCTTTTTCATTGTTGAGTAATATTCCATTGAATATATATATATATATATATATATATATATATATATATTCTTTACATTTAAGGCTATGATCTACTTGAGTTAACTTTTGTGAAGTGTATAAGATCTTGTATGTGTGTGGAAAAGAGAGACAGGATTAGGGGAGAGAATATTCTATAGTGACAGAAACCTTTGCTGAAAAAGCTATCTTCTATATTTTTCCATTGGATTACTTTATTCTTTTGTCAAAGGTCAGTCTTCTATATTTATATCTAGTAAATGGAAACCCACTGCAGTATTCTTGCCTGGAAATTCCCATGAACAGAAGGAAGCCTGGTGGACTACAGTCCATGGAGTCACAGAGTCAGACATGACTGAGTGACCAAAAAACAACAATAATTAGCCTCCCTCTTCTGTTCCACTGATCCATATCTCTATGCTTTCATCAATACCACACTGTATTAAACACTGTAGCTTACAGTAAGTCTTAAGTCAAATAGTATCAGTGCTCTGTCCTTGTTCTTTTTCTTCAATATTGTGTTGGCTATTCTGGGTCTTTAAACTGTTCACACAGATTTTAGAAAAGACTGTTCATATCTTAACAAAAATCTTGCTGAGATTTTGATTAGGATAGCATTTAAGCTTATACTAAATTGCTCAAATGTTCAATCGTGTCTGACTCTTTGCGACCCCATGGACTGCAGCCCACCAGGTTCCTCTGTCCACGAGGTTTTCCAGGCAAGAATACTGGAATGGGTTCCCATTTCCTTCTCCAGGGGATATTTCCCATCCAGGGGTTGAACCTGGGTCTCTTGTATTGTAGGCAGATTCTTTACCAACTGAGTCACCAGAGAAGAACACTGAATTGGAGAGAACTAAATACTACACAATTTTGAGACCTCCTGTTGCTGGATGTGGAATATATTTCCTATTATTTAGAGCCTCTTTGGTTTCTTTAGTCAGAGTATTATAGTTTTATTTGAATAAAACTTGTACAGGTGTTCCCAGATATAGATTTAAGTAGTTCAATTTTTGCTTTAATGTACATAATATTGTGTTTTTAATGTCAAATTCCAATTGTTCGTTGCTAGTATATAGGAAAGAAATTGATGGCCATATGTTAGCACTATGGATTTCCCTTGTGGTTCAGCAGATAAAGAATCTGCCTGCAATGTGGGAGACCTGGGTTCGATCCCTGGGTTGGGAAGATCCACAGGAGAAGGGAAAGTTTGCACACTCCAGTATTCTGGCCTGGAGAATTCCAGTATTCAGGCCTGGAGAGTCAGACATGACTGAACAAATTTCACTTTCACTTTAAAATTATATAGTGAAATCATGCTAAAACTGCTCATTAGTAGTAGTTCCTGGAGGTTAAAAAAATTTTGGGGGGGTGATTTTCTACATAGAAAATTACATTGTCTGAAATAAACACAGTTTTGTTTCTTCCTTCTCAATCTGCATACTCCTCTTATTTCCTATTCCTGTCTTCCTGTATTAACTAGGAATTCCACTACAAGGTCAAACAGGAATGATAACAGGGGATATCTTGCCTTACCCCTCATTTTAGCAGGAAAGCTTCTAGTTTGTCACCAATGACAATGATGTTAGCTGTAACTACTTTGTAGATGTTCTTTCTCAAGTTGAGGAAGTTTCCCCTCCATTCCTAGTTTGCTGAGAGTTTCTATCATGAGTGGGTTTTGGATTTTGTCAAATGATTTTTATACATAAATAAAAATACAATTTTGTGATTTCTAGTCTTTAATTTGTTGATGTGATGGTTTATCCTGATTGGTTTTCAAATACTGAACCAGTGCATGAACCAGTCATGGACACCTTAAATAAATCTTATTGGACATTGCTGGATTTGGGTTGTTAATATTTGGCTGAGGAATTTTGCATCTATGTTCACGAGAAATATTGGTCTGTGCTTTTCCTCTTTTGTAATGTCTTTGTCTGAATTAAGGTAATACTAGCCTCATGAAATACTAGTCTCATCAAATGCTTCAGGAAGAATTTCTCCTACTATATTAACTCTAGGTAACATGCAACCAAGAATTAACTGTGGTTTGCATTTGAAAGGGAGAACAATTGCTTTCACGAGCAGTTTTCCCAGGCAGGAATATTGAGATCAGTAATGTTGAGAAATTAAATTCAAACTAAGCCACAGTAAACTACATGTGAAAATCAGAATAAAAATCAATGAGATTGTGTATAAGAAATCACCAGGGGAAAAAAATCCATGAAACCAAAGGTGGTTCTTTAGAGTAGAATTGATAAACCTATACCCAGGGCTACCCTCACCTGCCAAGTCAAGAAGACACAAATAAAACAAGTTGTAGTTAAAATGGGGGGTCATTTCTTTGATGTCATGGACATTAAAAGCATAATAAAATAGTATTATGAAAAGCTCTATGTCCATGAATTTGATAGCTTAGTTAAAATGGGTCAATTCCTAAGAACACAATCAGCTGAAACTCACACAAGAGGGTAAAACATTAGTAACTTGCCATAATAGGAAGCTCTGAACTTTTCATCCCCCAATGGCCACATTGATTCAGAGCAACATGTGGAGAAATTCTCTTTGTAAAAATAATCCAGAACCTAGTTGAAAGACTTCTGCACCCTTAGTGAATGTGAAGCCAGCCACATCAAACCCAGAAATAATTAACTCTGGGGAACACACCCCCAGGGCTTCCCTGGTGGCTTAGACAATAAAGAATCTGCCCGCAATGCGGGAGATCTGGGTTCGATCCCTGGGTTGGGAAGATCACCTGGAGGAGGGCATGGCAACCCAGCATGATATCTTTGCACTTTTCCCTTTCTTTTCTTACCTACAATATGCACAAATTTGAGAACTGATTTATCAAGCTCTGCTTTTCACTAGGAACATATACAGGAGAAATGGATCTGCAATGGTATACACTAATCACCTTATTTTGTCTGGAATACCTAGTACTATATGGACTTACCGGGTGTTGCTTGTGGTAAAGAACCCACATACCAATGCAAGAGATGTAAGAAATTTGGGTTCAATCCCTGGATCAGGAAGATACCCTGAAGGAGGTCATGGCAACCCATTCCAGTATTCTTGCCTGGATAATCCCACAGACAGAGGAGCCTGGCAGGCTGCAGTCCATAGAGTTGCAAAGAGTTGGACTGAAGCAACTTAGCATGCATGCAGCTAGTATGGAGTATGGAGTGTGCATGTGTGTATTAAGTCACTTCATTCATGTCCGACTCTTTCCAATACTATAGACTGTAGGCTTCGAGGCTCCTATGTCCATGGGATTCTCCAGACAAGAATACTTGAGTGGGTTGCCATTTCCTTCTCCAGGAGATCTTCCCAACCCAAGGATCAAACCAACATCTCTTAAGTCTCCTGCATTGACAGGCATGTTCTTTACCACTAGCACCCCCTGGGAAAGCCCACACATAGAGTACTACACAGTGTTATATAAGTATTTGTATATATGGTCTCCAATACAGATGTTACAGAGTATGAAGAATAGCAGACACATTTCTGCCTGTACAATGAATGAGGAGAGGTCAGAGAAGCTATTCTCAGGAAAGATTGATGAGAAACAGGTGAAGGATGCCCAAGATAAGAGAGAGTTGAAGACAACACCACAGAAGTCAAATGATCTAACACATTCCTCACCCAGGAAAGAAGCAGAGCTGGGAAGCAGGCAGCAGAGAAGCAAACCCACTGGCAATTAGGGGTGGTGTCAATGTCCCTTGGGTCAACTACAGATTTAAAGGTAAACTTTTTCTAAAATTGTGCTCAGGAATAAAAACAGCTCCATGCTAGGTCCTCTCACCCACAAACCTGTTTTCCTGAAAATAACAAACACAGTGAGCACATACTTCTTGAACATTGTGTTGCTGGTTGTCAGAAAGAGACTATGTAGTAACCATTTGATGAATGTTTGAGTGGATGGATGGAAGGCAAGATAGACAGATGGACAAAAAGTGGACACACGTGTTATCCACGTAACATTTTACATTAACAGGCATCCTTCTTTCAACAAATATTTACTGAGTATCAGCACTATACCAAGTATCCATACATTATAGCTGAAATTTAATATTTTTAAGTTTACATCAATTTTTTTCTAGAAACACTCATACCTTGGTTGTATTTTTGTTTTTGGTTTGATGGTCCCAATATATTACTTTTCATTCTTCACAGCCTCTTCTCTGCTGTAAGTATATCTACTCTTCATCAACCTCCAAAACACCTTGAAGTTTCAAGTTTTATAATACATGGTTCTTTTTGGTTAAGATGAACTTCTTGGACATTTTCAGTACCCAGCTCAAATTTTCCTTCTGAATTTTAAATAAATGGGTCACCTCTCCAAAACTCTGGTAACCTAGCCCAAAAATGAGGATGTATTATGAGTAGTGGAAGTGTGTGGCCCTGGGACTGCTGCCCCTTACCATAGACAAAGATAATTTTTACCAGCCCCAGAGCAAGAACTATGTAAGTTCCCACTGATCACCAAAAGGTAATCTTGTCCTCTTAAGTAATGAAGAAAATAAATTTAGGAGACGGTCCTAAGATGGTGGAGGAATAGGACGGGGAGGCCACTTTCTCCCCCACAAATTCATCAAAAGAACATTTGAACGCCAAACAAATTCCACAGAACCACTTCTGGATGCTGGCAGTGGACATCAGGCACCCAGAAAGGCAGCCCATTGCCTTTGAAAGGAAGTAGGACAAAATATAACAGATAAAAAGAGAGACAAAAGAGTTAGGGATGGAGATCCTTCCCGGGAAGAGAGTCTTAAAAAAAAAAAGAGAGGGAAGTTTCCAAACACCAGGAAACACTCTGGTGGGTCTGTGGTGAGCCTTGGAATCTCAGAGGGCAAAATAACTGGGAGGAAAAATAAATAAATAATTAAAACCCACATATAATGTGCCTAACAGCAACTCCCAGTGGTGCAACAGCCCAGAGGCTTGCATCTTCCACTACCAAGTGAGGGAGGGACAGGGAGGAGCGGGCTGCATTGCTTAGGATAAGGACCGGGCCTGAATGCCCTGAGGGCAATCTGAGGGAACTAGCTTGAGATAGCAACCCAGACTGTGGGATAGCTATCCCGTGATCCTGGGGAAAGCCCTAACCACCGCCAGGCATGCTCACAGAACAAGGGACTGAGCAGAGCTAGCTAGCTGTGGAGCCAGCCCATCCCCCACCGAAGACAGGCAGGCGAGGGCAGCCAGAGCCAGAAGGGGACAATCGCAGCCCCAGGGAGGCATCCTATACCAAACTGCAAGCTGACTTCGTTGATAACCAAGACTTCTTGGGATTCTGGACCATTCACATCCGCCAGGAGGGTCGCAGCCAGAGATTAGCTTCCCAGAAGAGACACGTGGCACACCTGGGAAGGTGCACCCATTGTACACCCAGAAAACCGAGGGACTGGGATGGTGGAGGGGATAAGTCACAGCCTTCAACTGAGGGCGACTTCACGCGCCAAGGACCTGGTCACCTGAGCTACTAGGACCTGGGACAGGGACAAAACGCAGGCCCAACCAAGTCTGCGCCTTTGTGGAGTACCCGAGAACCTGAACCTGAATGCCTTAGACCTGGGAAGTGCATGAAAACCAGGGCCCACATCAGACAGTTCCCAGCAGAGCAACCTAGAGTCTGAGCCGTGTACACTAGGAAAGCACACACGCCGTAAGCGGGGGCAAACCCAGTGTGGTTGAATCACTGTAACCACGCACCAATGATATTTGTTTGCAGTGTTCCTCCCTCCCCAAAGCACGATTGAACAAGCGAGCCTAAAAAAAAGTGACCACCACCTTGCCCCTTGTGTCAGGGTGGAAATTAGACACTGAAGAGACCAGCAAACAGAAGAAGCTAAAATAAACAGAGGGAACCGCTTTGGAAGTGACAGGTGTAATAGATTAACACTCTGTAGTTAGCACTGACTTCATAGGAAGGGGCCTATAGACCATGAGAAGTACAAGCCAGAACAAGGAACTATCTGAAAATGAACTGATCCCCCACACTGTCCACAACAGCTCCAGAGAAAGTCTTAGATATATTTTTACTATTATCATTTTTTAATTAAAAAAATTATTTTATTTTATTTCTAAGTCCCTGTGACTCCTTGAATTTTCATTTTTATAACCTACTATTACCTTGCAAAAAAAAGACCCTATTTTTAAAGAAAACTTCATATATATATATTTTATAATTTCTGTGACTTTGTGTTTTTTTTTCCTTTGCTTGTTTTTTGTTTCTTTGAGCTTTTTTGTTTTTGTCTTGTTTTTGTCTTTTTTAATATTGTATTTTTGAGAATCTAACCTCTATTCAAGGTTTTTAATCTTTGCTTTTTGGTATTTGTTAACAACTTTTTACCTTTAAGAACCCAATCTAAAAGATGCATTTTTACTTGCGAACAAAATCAATGGCCTGATTGCTCTCTCCACCTGTTGACTCTCCTTTTTCTCCAACAGGTCACCTCTATCTCACCCCTCCCCTTTTCTTCTCTACCCAACTCGGTGAATCTCTTTGTGTGTTCCGGGCTATGGAGAACATTTAGGGAACTGATTACTGGCTGGATCTGTCTCTCTCCTTTTGATTCCCCCTTTTATCCTCCTGGTCACCTCTGTCTCCTTCCTCCCTCTTCTCTTCTCTGTGCAACTCCATGAACATCTCTGAGGGATGCAGACTGTGGAGAGCACATAGGGAAGTGATTACTGGCTAGCTTGCTCTCTCCTCTTTTGATTTCCCCCCTTCTCCTCCTCTATCTCCCTCCTCCCTCTTCTCTTTTCCATGTAACTCTGTGTACCTCTCCAGGTGTCCCTCACTGTGGAGAAAATTTTCATCATAACCTATATGTTTTATCATCGGTGCTGTACAGAGGGAGAAGTCTTGAGGCTACTGTAAGAATAAGACTGAAAACCAGAGGCAGGAGGCTTAAGTCCAAATCTTGAGAACACCAGAGAACTCCTCACCAAGTGTCTCCATACCTACACTGAAACCAAGCACCACCCAAGGGCCAACAAGTTACAGAGCAAGACATACCACACAAATTCTCCAGCAAAACAGGAACATAGCCCTGAGCTTCAATATACAGACTGCCCAAAGTCACTCCAAACCCACTGACAACTCATAACTCATTATTGGACACTTCATTGCACTCCAGAAAGAAGAAATCCAGCTCCACCCACCAGAACACTGACACAAGCTTCCCTAACCAGGAAACCTTGACAAGCCACCCATACAACCCCACCCACAGTGAGGAAACTCCACAATAAAGATAACTCCACAAACTGCCAGAATACAGAAAGGCCACCCCAAATACAGCAATATAAACAAGATGAAGAGACAGAGGAATACCCAGCAGGTAAAGGAACGGGATAAATGCCCACCAAACCAAACAAAAGAAGAAGAGATAGAGAATCCACCTGATAAAGAACTCTGAATAATGATACTGAAAATGATCCAAAATCTTGAAAACAAAATGGAGTTACAGATAAATAGCCTGGAGATAAGGATTGAGAAGATGCAAGAAAGTTTTAATAAGTACCTAGAAGAAATAAAAAAGAGTCAATATATAATGAACAATGCAATAAATGAGATCAAAAACACTCTGGAGGGAACCAACAGTAGAATAATGGAGGCAGAAGATAGGATAAGTGAGGTAGAAGATAGAATGGTAGAAATAAATGAAACAGAGAGGAAAGAAGAAAAATGAATTAAAAGAAGTGAGGACAATCTCAGAGAGTTCTGGGACAATGATAAATGCCCTAAGATTCGAATCATAGGAGTCCCAGAAGAAGAAGACAAAAAGAAAGACCATGAGAAAATATTTGAGGAGACAATAGTTGAAAACTTCCCTACAAGGGAGAAGGAAATAATCACCCAGGTCCAAGAAACCCAGAGAGTCCCAAACAGGATATACCCAAGGCAAAACACCCCAGATCAGATCAGATCAGCTCAGTCGCTCAGTCATGTCTGACTCTTTGCGACCCCATGAATCGCAGCATGCCAGGCCTCCCTGTCCATCACCAACTCCCGGAGTTCACTCAGACTCACATCCATCGAGTCAGTGATGCCATCCAACCATCTCATCCTCTGTCGTCCCCTTCTCCTCCTGCCCCCTATCCCTCCCAGCATCAGAGTCTTTTCCAATGAGCCAACTCTTCGCATGAGGTGGCCAAAGTACTGGAGTTTCAGCTTTAGCATCATTCCTTCCAAAGAAATCCCAGGGCTTTAAGATCAAACCCAAAGAACAAATATGAAAAGCAGCAAGGGAAAAACAACAAATAACACACAAGGGGATTCCCATAAGGATAACAGCTGATCTTTCAATAGAAACTCTTCAGGCCAGGAGGGAATGGCAGGACATACCTAAAGTGATGAATGAATATTATCTACAGCCCAGATTACTGTACCCAGCAAGGACCTCATTCAAATATGAAGGAGAAATCAAAAGCTTTATAGACAAGCAAAAGCTGAGAGAATTCAGCACCACCAAACCAGCTCTCCAACAAATGCTAAAGGATCTTCTCTAGACAGGAAACTAAAAGAGGATGTATAAATTTGAACACAAAACTATAAAGTAAATGGCAACGGGATCGTACTTATCAATAATTACCTTAAACGTAAATGGGTTGAATGCCCCAACCAAAAGACAAAGACTGGCTGAATGGATATAAAAACAAGACCCCTACATATGTTGTCTACAAGAGACCCACCTCAAAACAAGGGACACACACAGGCTGAAAATTAAGGGCTGGAAAAATATTCCATGCAAATAGAGACCAAAAGAAAGCAGGAATAGCAGTACTCATATCAGATAAAATAGACTTTAAAACAAAGGCTGTGAAAAGAGACAAAGAAGGACACTACATAATGATCAAAGGATCAATCCAAGAAGGTATAACAATTATAAATATATATGCACTCAACATAGGAGCACTGCAATATGTAAGACAAATGCCAACAAGTATGAAAGGGGAAATTAACAATAACACAATAATAGTGGGAGACTTTAATACTCCACTCACACCTATGGATAGATCAACTAAACAGAAAATTAACAAGGAAACACAAACTTTAAATGATACAATAGACCAGTTAGACCTAATTGATATCTATAGGACATTTCACCCCAAAACAATGAATTTCACCTTTTTCTCAAGCACACACAGAACCTTCTCCAGGACAGATCACATTCTGGGCCATAAATCTAGCTGTAGCAAACTCAAAAAAACTGAAATCATTCCAAGCATCTTTTCCAATCACAATGCAGTAACATTAGATGTCAACTACAGGAAAAGAAACTATTAAAAATACAAACATATGGTGGCTAAACAATGCACTTTTGAATAACCAACAAATCACAGAAGAAATCAAAAGAGAAATCAAAATATCATAGAAAAGAATGAAAATGAAAACACAACAACCCATGGGACACTGTAAAAGCAGTGCTAAAGGGAAGGTTCATAGCAATGGAGCCTTACCTCAAGAAACAAGAAAAAAAGTCGAATAAATAACCTACTCTGCACATAAAACAACTAGAAAAAGAGAAATGAAGAACCCTAGGGTTAATAGAAGGAAAGAAATCTTAAAAATTAGGGCAGAAATAAATGCAAAAGAGACCATAGCAAAATCAACAAAGCTAAAAGCTGGCTCTTTGAGAAGATAAATAAAATTGACAAACCACTAGACAGACTTATCAAGAAACAAAGGGAGAAGAATCAAATAAACAAAATTATAAATGAAAATGGAGAAATCACAACAGACAATACAGAAATACAAAGGATCATAAGAGACTACTATCAGCAACTATAAGCCAATAATATGGACAACTTGGAAGAAATGGACAAATTCTTAGAAAAGTACAACTTTCCAAAACTGAGCCAGTAAGAAATAGAAAATCTTAACAGACCCATCACAAGCATGGAAATTGAAACTGTAAATAGAAATCTTCCAGCAAAAAAGCCAGGACCAGATGGCTTCACAGCTGAATTCTGCCAAAAATTTAGAGAAGAGCTAACACCTGTCCTACTAAAATCTTCCAGAAAATTGCAGAGGAAGGTAAACTTCCAAACTCATTCTATGAGGCCACCATCACCCTAATACCAAAACCAGACAAAGATGCCACAAAAAAAGAAAACTACAGGCCAATATCACTGATGAACATAGATGCAAAAATCCTTAACACAATTCTAGCAAACAGAATCTGATAGCACATTAAAAAGATCATAAATCATGACCAAGTGGGCTTTATCCCAGGGATGCAAGGATTCTTCAATATCTGCAAATCAATCAATGGAATACACCACATTAACAAATTGAAAAATAAAACCATATGATTATCTCAATAGATGCACAGAAAGCCTTTGACAAAATTAAACATCCATTTATGATTAAAAGAAAAAAATACCCTCCAGAAAGCAGGAATAGAAGGAACATAACTCAACATAATAAAAGCTATATATAACAAACCCACAGCAAACATTATCCTCAATGGTGAAAAATTGAAAGCATGTCCCCTAAAGTCAGGAACAAGACAAGGGTGCCCACTCTCACCACTACTATTCAACATAGTTTTGGAAGTTTTGGCCACAGCAATCAGGGCAGAAAAATAAATAAAAGGAATCAAGATTGGAAAAGAAGAATAAAACTCTCATTGTTTGCAGATGACATGATCCTCTACATAGAAAACCCTAAAGACTCCACCAAAAAATTACTAGAGCTAATCAATGAAGATAGTAAAGTTGCAGGATATAAAATCAACACACAGAAATCCCTCGCATTCCTATACACTAACAATGAGAAAACAGAAAGAGAACTTAAGCAAACAATTCCATTCACCATTGAAACAAAAGAATAAACTACTTAGGAATATATTTACCTACAGAAAAAAAAAAAAAGACCTATATAGAAAACTATAAAACACTGATAAAAGAAATCAAAGAGGACACAAAGAGATGGAGAAATATACCATGTTCATAGAGCAGAAGAATCAATATACTGAAAATGAGTGTACTACCCAAAGCAATCTACAGGTTCAATGCAATCCCTAGCAAGCTACCAATGGTATTTTTCAGAGTACTAGAAAAAATAATTTCACAATTTTTATGGAAATACAAAAAACCTCGAATAGCCAAAGCAATCTTGAGAAAGAAGAATGGAACTGGAGGAATCAACCTGCCTGATTTCAGGCTCTACTACAAAGCTACAGTCAACAAGACAGTATGGTACTGGTGCAAGGACGGAAATATAGATCAATGGAACAAAATAGAAAGCCCAAGGATAAATCCATGCACCTATGGACACCTTATCTTCAACAAAAGAGCCAAGAATATGCAATGGAGAAAAGACAATCTCTTCAACAAATGATGCTGAAAAAAAAACTGGTCAACCACTTGCAAAGAATGAAACTAGAACACTTTCTAACACCATACACTAAAATAAACTCAAAATGGATTAAAGATCTAAACGTAATACCAGAAACTATTAAACTGCTAGAGGAAAAGATAGGCAAAACACTCTCTGACATAAATCACAGGAGGATCCTCTATGACCCACCTCCCAGAATATTGGAAATAAAAGCAAAAATAAACAAATGGGACCTAGTTAAACTTAAAACCATTTGCATAACAAAGGAAACTATAAGCAAGGTGAAAAGACAGCCTTCAGATGGGAGAAAATAATAGCAAATGAAGCAACTGACAAAGAGTTAACCTCAAAAATATACAAGCAACTCTTGCAGCTCAATTCCAGAAAAATAAAAGACCCAATCAAAAAGTGGGCCAAAGAACTAAACAGACATTTCTCCAAAGAAGACATACAGATGGCTAACAAACACATGAAAAGATGCTCAACATCACTCATTATCAGAGAAATGCAAATCAAAACCACAATGAGGTACCATTTCATGCCCATCAGAATGGCTGCTATCCAAAAGTCTACAAGCAATAAATGCTGGAGAGGGTGTGGAGAAAAGAGAACCCTCTTACACTGTTGGTGGGAATGCAAACTAGTACAGCCACTATGGAGAGCAGTGTGGAGATTCCTTAAAAAATTGGAACGAGAACTGCCATATGACGCAGTAATGTCACTGCTGGGCATACACACTGAGGAAACCAGAATTGAAAGAGACACATGTACCCCAGTATTCATCGCAGCACTGTTAATAATAGCCAGGACATGGAAGCAACCTAGATGTCCATCAGCAGATGAATGGATAAGAAAGCTGTGGTACATGTACACAATGGAATATTGCTGCTGCTAAGTCTGTTCAGTTGTGTCTGACTCTGTGCGACCCCACAGACAGCAGCCCACCAGGCTCCCCCGTCCCTGGGATTCTCCAGGCAAGAACACTGGAGTGGGTTGCCATTTCCTTCTCCAATGCAGGAAAGTGAAAAGCGAAAGTGAAGTCACTCAGTCGTGTCTCGTGTCTGACTCTTAGCAACCCCATGGACTGCAGCCTACCAGGCTTTTCTGTCCATGGGAGTTTCCAGGCAAGAGTACTGGAGTGGGGTGCCATTGCCTTCTCCCAGGGGAATATTACTCAGCCATTAAAAAGAATACATTTGAATCAGTTCTAATGAGGTGGATGAAACTGCAGCCTATTATACAGAGTGAAGTAAGCCAGAAAGAAAAACACCAATACTGTATAATAATGCATATATATGGAATTTAGAATGATGGTAACAATAACCTTGTATGCAAGACAGCAAAAGAGACACAGATATATAGAACAGTCTTTTGGACTCTGTGGAGAGGGCGAGGGTGGGATGATTTGGGAGAATGGCATCAAAACATGTATATTATCATATGTGAAAAGTATCACCAGTCCAGGTTCGATGCATGAGACATGGTGCTCAGGGCTGGTGCACTGGGATGACCCAGAGGGATGGAATGGGGAGGGAGGTGCTAGGGGGGTTCAGGATGGGGAACACATGTACACCCGTGGCAGATTATGTCAATTTATGGCAAAACCACCACAATATTGTAAAGTAATTAGCCACCAGTTAAAATTTAAAAAATCTATATTTAAAAAAAGAAAAATTAACAAAACCTATGAGACATATTAACAGAACAAATTTACAAGACAAATTAACCAAACAAATTAACAAATTAATAGAACAAATTAACAGAACCTAAGAGATGGCGATCAATGCAGAGAAAAAGAGGAAAACAGTAGAATGGTAAAGACTAGAGATATTTTTAAGAAAATTAGAGATACTGAGGGAACATTTCATGCAAAGATGGGCTCAATAAAGGACAGAAATGGTATGGACCTGACAGAATATATTAAGAAGAGGTGGCAAGAATACACAGAAGAACTGTACAAAAAAATCTTCACGACCCAGATAATCATGATGGTGTGATCCCTCACCTAGAGCCAGACATTCTGGAATGTGAAGTCAAGTGGGCCTTAGGAAGCATCACTATGAACAAAGCTAGTGGAGGTAATGGAATCCCAGTTGAACTATATAAAATCCTAAAAGATGACGCTGTGAAAGTGCCACACTCAATATGTCAGCAAGTTTGGAAAACTCAGCAGCGGTGATTGCAGCCATGAAATTAAAAGACGCTTACTCCTTGGAAGGAAAGTTATGACCAACCTAGATAGCATATTCAAAAGCAAAGACATTACTTTGCCAACAAAAGTCTGTCTAGTTAAGGCTAAGGTTTTTCCAGTAGTCATGTATGGATGTGAGAGTTGGACCATAAAGAAAGCTGAGCACTGAAGAATGGATGCTTTTGAACTGTGGTGTTGGAGAAGACTCTTGAGAGTCCCTTGGACTGCAAGGACATCCAACCAGTCCATCCTAAAGGAGATCAGTTCTGGCTGTTCATTGGAAGGACTGATGTTGAAGCTGAAACTCCAATACTTTGGCCACCTGATGCAAAGAGCTGACTCATTTGAAAAGAACCTGATTCTGGGAAAGATTGAGGGCAGGAGGAGAAGGGGATGGCAGAGGATGAGATGGTTAGATCGCATCACCAACTTAATGGACATGAGGTTGGGTAAGCTCTGGGAGTTGGTGATGGACAGGGAGGCCTGTCGTGCTGCAGTCCATGGGGTTGCAAAGAGCTGGACACGACTGAGCAACTGAACTGAACTGAACTGAAGAGACATATGGAATTCAATCAAGTGTACCAACATCTATTTAATGGGAATCTGAGAAAAGACAGAGCAAAGGAATAGAAAATAAATATTTAAAAAAAGAATGGCAACTTCCCTGTTGGTCTAGTGATTAAGACTTCACCTTCCAATGCAGAGAGTGAGGGTTCAATCCCTGGTCAGGGAGCTAAGATCCCACATGCCTCCCGGCCAAAAAACAAAACCAAAAAAACCCACAAAACAGAAGCAATGTTGTAACAAATTAAATATCCTTTAAAAATTATCCACATCAAAAATCTTTATAAAAAAATAAAAGAATGGCTGAAAACTTTCAAAATTTGGTAAAATACATGAATCTATGAATCCAAGAAGTTAAATAAGCTTCAATAATTATAAACCCAAATAGACTCACAGCAAGGCACATTTTAATCAAACTGTCAGAAGCCAAGGCAAAAAATAGAAAGTTTAAAGCATCAACAGAGAAATGTTTCATCATATACAAAGAATCATAATAGGATAACAGTTCATTTTCTATACAAACTATGGAGACCAGAAATCAATGGAAAGATATAGTTTAAATCCTAGATATGAAAATTGATCAACCAAGAAGTCTATACCTGGCACAACTATCCCTCCAGAAAATAGAAGATATAAGACATTCCCAAAATAAAAGCTAAGGGGGTTCCTGACTAATAGATCAACTCTACAAGAAATGCTAATGGTAATCATCTTCCCAGTTAAAAGCAAAATGCACTAGATGATAATTCAAAGCCAAACTAAGTTCCTTGTTAAAAATAACCATGAAGGTAAATATAAAAGTTTATATTATCATATTCTAATATAAAACCTACTTTTAATTTTCTATCTTATTTAAAAGAAAAATGCATAAAAATAATCATTAGAGATACATTATTCTAGGAAAAAATCATATACAGATGCATTCTGTGATACCTATGAAATAAAGTGTAATAAAACTGGATGGGATCAGAATTAAAATATACAGTTAGAAGCTACAGTGAAAACAATTCACACTGGTTTTTTCTAAATTTAAGAAGTTAACAGGACTTCCCTGGTGGTCTAGTGGTTAAAAATTCAGCTGCCAGTGCAAGGGACATGGGTTTGATCCCTGGTCAGGGGAGATTCCACATGCCTCCGAGCAGCTAAGCTCATGTGCCACAACTACTGACTCTGAATGCTGAAACTAATGAATCTCGCACCCCTAGAGCCTGTGCTATGCAGCAAGAGAAACTGCCACAATGAGAAGACACATATCACAACAAAGAGTAGCCCCAACTCACCACAAGTAGAGAAAGTTCACACAAAGCAATGAACACCTAGTGCAACCTAAATAAATAAATTAAAAAAATATTTTAAGAGAGGTTAACAATAATTCCCATTTTAGGTGGTGGTCCTAAGAAGGCGGAGGAATAGGACGGGGAAACCACTTCCCCCCTCCCCACAAATTCATCAAAAGAACATTTAAACACTGAGTAAATTCCACAAAACAACTTCTGAATGCCAGCAGAGGACATCAGGCACCCAGAAAAGCAGCCCATTGTCTTGGAAAGCAGGTAGTGAAAAAATATAAAAGACAAGAGAGACAAAAGAGGTAGGGACGGAGGTCCGTCCCAGGAAGGGAGTCTTTAAAAGAGAAGTTTGCAAACACCAGAAAACACTCTCACTGCTGAGTCTGTGGTGAGCCTTGGAACCACAGAGGGCAACATAACTGGGAGGAAAAATAAATAAATAATTAAACCCCACAGATTATGTGCCCAACGGTAATTCCCCCAGCTGAGAAGCAGCGCAGACGCCTCCACCCGCCACTCCAAGCCAGGGCTGGCCAGGGAGGCGCCGGCTGCATTGTTTAGAGTAAGGACAGGGCCTGAATGCCCCGAGGGCAATCTGAGGGAACTAACTTGGCCTAGCAAACCAGACTGTGGGATAACTACCATGCTAAAAGCCCTAACCTATGACATTGCCAGGCCCATTCACAGAACAAAGGACTGACTAGAGCTACGTGAAAAGCCCTAACCTAAGACACTGTCAGGCTTGCTCACAGAACAAAGGACTGAACAGAGCTAGCTGGCTGCAGACCATCCCCCTCTGGTGACAGGCAGCCAGAGCCAGAAGGGGGCAATCGCGGCCCCAGAGAGGCATTACCTACCAAACTGCAATCAGGCTTCTTTGCTAACTAAGACTTCTTGGGATTCTGGAAGGTCAACATCTGCCTGAGAAGGTGCGCCAGTTGTACACCAGAAAACTGAGCAGCAGGGATGAGGGAGGCGATAAGTCATAGCAACTGTGCTTGCCAAACACCTGATCACCTGAGCTGCTCGGACCTGGGAAGGGCACAAAACGCAGGCCCAACCGAGTCTGCACCTCTGAAGACTACCTGAGTGCCTGAACCTGAGCGGCTTAGACCTGGGAGGTGCATGCAGCCCAGGGCCGGCCTCGGACGGTTCCTGGCAGAGCAACCTAGAGCCTGAGCAGTGTGGGCAGGGAGGGCACATGCACCGTGAGCAGGGGCAGGCCCAGTGTGGCTGAGGCACTGCAAGCACATGCCAGTGTTATTTGTTTGCAGTGTGCCTCCCTCCCCAAAGCACAACTGAACAAGTGAGCCTAAAAAAGTGTCCACCACCGCCCCCATTGTGTCAGGGCAGAAATTAGACACTGAAGAGACCAGAAAACAGAAGACGCTAAAACAGAGGGAACCGCCTTGGAAGTGACAGGTGCAATAGATTAAAACCTGTAGTTAGTACTGACTACATAGAAAGGGGCCTATAGATCTTGAGATATATAAGCCGGACCAAGGAACTATCTGAAGATGAACTGACCCCACACTGCTCACAACAACACCAGAGAAAGTGCTAGACATATTTTTACTATTTTTATGCTCATTCTTTTTTTTTATTTTTTAAGTCCTATATTACTCCTTTAATTTTCATTTTTTATAACCTACTCTTACTTTGCAAAAAATAAAAAAGAGGGACCATATTTTTAAAGCAAACTTCACACACACACACACACACACACACACACACACATATATATTTTACAATTTTTGTGACTTTGTTTTCTATTTTCTTTTCTTTAATATTGTATTTTTGAAAATCCAACTTCTACTCTAGATTTTTTTTCCTTTGCTTTCTGGTATTTGTTATCAATTTTGTACCTTTAAGAACCCAATCTTCAGTACACATTTTTACTTGGGAGCCAGATTACTGGCTTGACTGCTCTCTCCTGCTTTGGGCTCTCCTTTTTCCACCAGGTCACCTCTATCTCCTCCCTCCCCCTTCTCTTCTCTACCCAACTCTGTGAATCTCTTGGTGTGTTCCAGATGGTGGAGAACACTTAGGGAACTGATTACTGGCTGGATCTGTCTCTCTCCTTTTGATTCTCCCCTTTATCCTCCTGGCCACCTCTGTCTCCTTCCTCTCTCTTCTCTTCTCTGTAAACTCTGTGAACATCTCTGAGCAGTCCAGACTGTGGAGTGCACATAAGGAAGTGATTACTGGCTAGCTTGCTCTCTCCGCTTTTGATTCCACCTCATCTCATTCCAGTCACCTCTAACTCCCTCCTCCCTCTTCTCTTCTCCATGTAACTCTGTGAAACTCTCTGGGTGTCCCTCACTGTGGAGAAACTTTTATCTTTAACCCAGATGTTTTATCAATGGTGCTGTATAGATGGAGAAGTCTTGATTCTACTGTAAAAATAAGACTGAAGACCAGAAGCAGGAGGCTTAAGTCCAAATCCTGAGAACACCAGAGAACTCCTGACTCCAGGGAACATGAATCGACAGGAGTTCATCAAATGCCTCCATACCTACACTGAAACCAAGCACCACCCAAGGGCCAACAAGTTCCAGAGCAAGACATACCACACAAATTCTCCAGCAACACATGAACATACCCCTGAGCTTCAATATACAGACTGCCCAAAGTTATGCCAAACCCATTGACAACTCATAACTCATTATTGGACACTTCATTGCACTCCAGAGAGAAGAAATTCAGCTCCATCCACCAGAACACTGACACAAGCTTCCCTAACCAGGAAACCTTGACAAGCCACCCATACAACCTCACCCACAGTGAGGAAACTCCACAATAAAGATAACTCCACAAACTGCCAGAATACAGAAAAGCAACCCCAAATACAGCAATGTAAACAAGATGAAGAGACAGAGGAATACCCAGCAGGTAAAGGAACAGGATAAATGCCCACCAAACCAAACAAAAGAGGAAGAGATAGGGAATCTACCTGATAAAGAATTCTAAATAATGATAGTGAAAATGATCCAAAATCTTGAAATCAAAATGGAATCACAGATAAATACCCTGGAGACAAGGATTGAGAAGATGCAAGAAAAGTTTAACAGGGACCTAGAAGAAATAAAAAAAGAGTCAATATATAATGAATAATGCAATAAATGAGATCAAAAACACTCTGGAGGGAACAAATAGTAGAATAATAGAGGCAGAAGATAGTATTAGTGAAGTAGAAGAAAGAATGGCAGAAATGAATGAATCAGAGAGGAAAAAAGAAAAACAAATTAAAAGAAATGAGGACAATCTCAGAGACCTCTGGGATAATGTTAAACGCCCCAAGATTCGAATCATAGGAGTCCCAGAAAAAGAAGACAAAAAGAAAGACCATGAGAAAATACTTGAGGAGATAATAGTTGAAAAATTCCCTACAATGGAGAAGGAAATAATCACCCAAGTCCAAGAAACCCAGAGAGTCCCAAACAGGATAAACCCAAGGCGAAATACCCCAAGACACATATTAATCAAATTAACAAAGATCAAACACAAAGAACAAATATGAAAAGCAGCAAGGGAAAAACAACAAATAACACACAAGGGGATTCCCATAAGGATAACAGCTGATCTTTCAATAGAAACTCTTCAGGCCAGGAGGGACTGGCAGGACATACTTAAAGTGATGAAAGAAAATAACCTACAGCCCAGATTACTGTACCCAGCAAGGATCTCATTCAAATATGAAGGAGAAATCAAAAGCTTTATAGACAAGCAAAAGCTGAGAGAATTCAGCACCACCAAACCAGCTGTCCAACAAATGCTAAAAGATCTTCTCTAGACAGGAAACCCAAAATGGGTGTATAAACTCTAACCCAAAACAATAAAGTAAATGGCAACGGGATCATACTTATCAATAATTACCTTAAATGACAATGGGTTGAATGCCCCAACTAAAAGACAAAGCCTGGCTGAATGGATACAAAACAAGACCCCTATATATGTTGTCTACAAGAGACCCACCTCAAAACAAGGGACACATACAGACTGAAAGTGAAGAGCTGGAAAAAGATACTCCACACAAATAGAGACCAAAAGAAATCAGGAGTAGCAATACTCATATCAGATAAAATAGACTTTAAAACAAAGGCTATGAAAAGAGACAAAGAAGGTCACTACATAATGATCAAAGGATCAATCCAAGAAGAAGATATAACAATTATAAATATATATGCACCCAACATAGGAGCACCACAATATGTAAGACAAGAGCTAACAAGTATGAAAGGGGAAATTAACAATAACACAATAATAGTGGGAGACTTTAATACCCCACTCACACCTATGGATAGATCAACTAAACAGAAAATTAACAAGGAAACACAAACTTTAAACAATACAATAGACCAGTTAGATCTAATTGATATCTATAGGACATTTCACCCCAAAACAATGAATTTCACCTTTTTCTCAAGCGCACACGGAACCTTCTCCAGGATAGATCACATCCTGGGCCATAAATCTAGCCTTGGTAAATTCAAAAAAATTGAAATCATTCCAAGCATCTTTTCTGACCACAATGCAGTAAGATTAGATCTCAATTACAGGAGAAAATCTATTAACAATTCCAACATATGAAGGCTGAACAACACGCTGCTGAATAACCAACAAATCACAGAAGAAATCAAAAAAGAAATCAAAATATCATAGAAATGAATGAAAATTAAAACACAACAACCCAAAACCTGTGAGACACTGTAAAAGCAGTCCTAAGGGGAAAGTTCATAGCAATACAGGCATACCTCAAGAAACAAGAAAAAAATCAAATAAATAACCTAACTCTACACCTAAAGCAACTAGAAAAGGAAGAAATGAAGAACCCCAGGGTTAGTAGAAGGAAAGAAATCTTAAAAATTAGAGCAGAAATAAATGCAAAAGAAACAAAAGAGACTATAGCAAAAATCGACAAAGCCCAAAGCTGGTTCTTTGAAAGGATAAATAAAATTGACAAACCATTAGCCAGACTCATCAAGAAACACAGGGAGAAAAATCAAATCAATAAAATTAGAAATGAAAATGGAGAGATCACAACAGACAACACAGAAATACAAAGGATCATAAGAGACTACTATCAGCAATTATATGCCAATAAAATGGGCAACGTGGAAGAAATGGACAAATTCTTAGAAAAGTACAACTTTTCAAAACTGGACCAGGAAGAAACAGAAAATCTTAACAGACCCATCACAAGCACAGAAATTGAAACTGTAATCAGAAATCTTCCAGCAAACAAAAGCTGGATGGTCAGGTCCAGACAGCTTCACAGCTGAATTCTGCTAAAAATTTAGAGAAGAGCTAACACCGATCCTAACTCAAACTCTCCCAGAAAATTGCAGAGGAAGGTAAACTTCCAAACTCATTCTATGAGGCCACCATCACCCTAATACCAAAACCTGACAAAGATACCACAAAAAAAGAAAACTACTGTCCAATATCACTGATGAACATAGATTCAAAAGTCCTTAACAAAATTCTAACAAACAGAATCCAACAACAAACTAAAAAGATCATATATCATGACCAAGTGGGCTTTATCCCAGGGATGCAAGGATTCTTGAATATCCGCAAATTAAGCAATGGAATACACCACATTAACAAATTGAAAAATAAAACCATATGATTATCTCAATAGATGCACAGAAAGCCCTTGACAAAATTCAACATCCATTTATGATAAAAACTCTCCAGAAAGCAGGAATAGAAGGAACATACCTCAACATAATAAAAGCTATATGTGACAAACCCACAGCAAACATTATCCTCAATGGTGAAAAATTGAAAGCATTTCCCTTAAAGTCAGGAACAAGACAAGGGTGCCCACTCTCACCACTACTATTCAACATAGTTTTTGGAGTTTTGGCCAGAGTAATCAGAGCAGAAAAAGAAATAAAAGGAATCCAGATTGGAAAAGAAGAAGTAAAACTCTCACTGTTTGCAGATGACATGATCCTCTACATAGAAAACACTAAAGACTCCACCAGAAAATTACTGCTGCTGCTGCTGCTAAGTCGCTTCAGTCGTGTCGGACTCTGTGCGACCCCAGAGATGGCAGCCCACTAGGCTCCCCCATCCTTGGGATTCTCCAAGCAAGAACACTGGAGTGGGTTGCCATTTCCTTCTCCAATGCATGAAAGTGAAAAGTGAAAGTGAAGTCGCTCAGTCGTGTTCGACTCTTCGCAACCCCATAGACTGCAGCCCACCAGGCTCCTCCATCCATGGGATTTTCCAGGCAAGAGTACTGGAGTGGGTTGCCATTGCCTTCTCCAGATAGTAAAGTTGAAGGATATAAAATCAACACATGGAAATCCCTTGCATTCCTATACACTAAAAATGAGAAAATAGAAAGAGAAATTAGGGAAACAACACCATTCACCATTGCAACGAAAAGAATAAAATACTTCGGAATATATCTACCTAGAGAAACAAAAGAACTATATATAGAAAACTATAAAACACTGGTAAAAGAAATCAAAGAAGTCACTAATAGAGGGAGAAATATACCGTGTTCATGGATCAGAAGAATCAGCATACTGAAAATGAGTATACTACCTAAAGCAATCTATAGACTCAATGCAATCCCTATCAAGCTACCAACGGTATTTTTCACAGAGCTAGAACAAATAATTTGACAATTTGTATGAGAATACAAAAAACCTCGAATAGCCAAAGCAATCTTGAGAAAGAAGAATGGAACTGGAGGAATCAACCTACCTGACTTCAGGCTCTACTACAAAGCCACAGTCATCAACACAGTATGGTACTGGCACAAAGACAGAAATATAGATCAATGGAACAAAATAGAAAGCCCAGAGATAAATCCATGCACCTATGGACACCTTATCATTGGCAAAGGAGGGAAGAATATACAATGGAGAAAAGAAAATCTCTTTAACAAGTGGTGCTGGGAAAACTGGTCAACCACTTGTAAAAGAATGAAACTGGAACACTTTCTAACACCATACAAAAAATAAACTCAAAATGGATTAAAGATCTCAACGTAAGACCAGAAACTATAAAACTCCTAGAGGAGAACATAGGCAAAACACTCTCTGACATACATCACAGCAGGATCCTCTATGACCCACCTCCCAGAATATTGGAAATAAAAGCAAAAATAAACAAATGGGACCTAATTAAAATTAAAAGCTTCTGCACAACAAGGGAAACTATAAGCAAGGTGAAAAGAGAGCCTTCAGATGGGAGAAAATAATAGCAAATGAAGCAACTGACAAAGAATTAATCTCAAAAATATACAAGCAACTCCTGAAGCTCAATTCCAGAAAAATAAACGACCCAATCAAAAAATGGGCCAAAGAACTAAATAGACATTTCTCCAAAGAAGACATACAGATAGCTAACAAACACATGAAAGGATGCTCAACATCACTCATTATCAGAGAAATGCAAATCAAAACCACAATGAGGTACCATTTCACACCAGTCAGAATGGCTGCCATCAAAAAGTCTACAAACAATAAATGCTAGAGAGGGTGTGGAGAAAAGGGAGCCCTCTTACACTATTGGTGGGAATGCAAACTAGTACAGCCACTATGGAGAACAGTATGGAGATTCCATAAAAAACTGGAAATAGAACTGCCTTATGACCCAGCTATCCATCCCACTACTGCATATACACACCGAGGAAACCAGAATTGAAAGAGACACGTGTACCCCAGTATTCATCACATCACTGTTTATAATAGCCAGGACATGGAAGCAACCTAGATATCCATCAGCAGATGAATGGATAAGCAGTGGTACATATACACAATGGAGTATTACTCAGCCATTAAAAAGAATACATTTGAATCAGTTCTAATGAGGTGGATGAATGAGGTTTGGAGCCTATTATACAGAGTGAAGTAACCCAGAAAGAAAAACACCAATACTGTATAATAATGCATATATATGGAATTTAGAAAGATGGTAATGATAACCCTGTATGAGAGACAGCAAAAGAGATACAGATGTATAAAACAGTCTTTTGGACTCTGTGGGAGAGGGAGAGGGTGGGATGATTTGGGAGAATGGCATTGAAACATGTATAATATCATATATGAAATGAATCGCCAGTCCAGGTTCAATGCAGGATACAGGAGGTTTGGGGCTGATGCACTGGGATGACCCAGAGGGATGGTACGGGGTTGGGGGGAGGTGGAAGGGGGGTTCAGGATGGGGAACACGTGTACACTCGTGGCGGATTCATGTTGATGTATGGCAAAACCCATACAATATTGTAAAGTGATTAGCCTCCAGTTAAAATAAATAAATATATATTTTAAAATAAATAAATAAACAAAATAAATAAAAAGTACCTCCCCCCCCAAAAAATTGACAGTTACTATGAACTTCTTTGTAATGTATAATTCAACAGGAAGATGTGGAATATTGATATAAGCTTTATTTTTGTAAATAGTGTTTTGTTTTTGTTTTTGTTTTTAACTTTACAATATTGTATTGGTTCTGCCACACTTCAACATGAATCCGCCACAGGTGTACACGTGTTCCCCATTCTGAACCCCCCTCCCAGTGTTTTCACATACAAAGTGCACTGAAGAATCTATCACAAGAATAAAATAGGTTTCTAAGTTGGGTTTTTAAAAAACAATGTCTTCTAAATTGCAATGAAACAGCTTCATTCATATTATCTAATTGCGAAATGTTTTAGCAAATATTTTTAGAGTCATAAAAATGACTATATTTTTTATACAAGTAACCCCAACCCTAAAACTTATTCTAAGAGTGAAATAAAGTGATGTAAGTTTTATGGAAGATGATATTTAATTTATTTAAAAATCACAATATCTAAAATGTTGAATAAGATGTTTATGCAACTCAATCTACTATAAATTAATAACAAGATATGCTATGAATAAAACACTAATTAATAACATAAGGACATACTTGGTGAAGAATTTTTACAGCATGTTAAATGAAAAATTGTAGCAACCCTATTCATTAATAATGTATGAAGATAGTAGAGACTTTTTATTTTCAACATGCATTTTGAAATAATAAAAATTAACATTAAAATAAATTTTGAAACCCACATCATTGTATTATTTATCACCTAAATATTTGTTCAGGAAAAGATGTTTGAAGATAATTTTATTACTTATCCAGTGTAATTAATTTGTACTGGTGGAAACAAGATGCTAACATAACATAGAATCTTGCACTGTAAGTATTTTCCTGCTGTAAAAAATCCACAGGTAGCCAAATCATAGGCCTAGCCCTCCCTATCAGTTTTCCCTTTATACGTTTTTCTTGGAAACAGCTTATTCTGTTCATATTTCTGAGAAAACATCTCACGGACTTCCCTTCCCTGACAGCCATATTCTTCAGACGCTGGAGATGCACAGAAGATTGCTGAGGGCCCTTCACACCATGAACTGAGGGCTCTGAACCATCTTTTGGACCTGGGACCCTGGAAATTTTGCCTCCTGGCTCTTACCATTATTCACTGTTTCTTTCCATTCATTTTGGAAGCAACATTATTCTAGCATTGATCATTCTGAAAATAATATAGAAATTTCTGTGCCTAATTTAAAGCTGATGTAACTATTATATAATAGTTTATATAATAGCATTATACAATAAATATAATATTCAAAATTATATGAGAAATTAGTAATAAGGATGTCACTATATGCTGCTGCTGCTAAGTCATTTCAGTCGTGTCCGACTCTGTGTGACCCCATAGATGGCAGCCCACCAGGCTCCCCCGTCCCTGGGATTCTCCAGGCAAGAACACTGGAGTGGGTTGCCATTTCCTTCTCCAGTGTGTTTTCTAATTATATTTTAATATTAAATTAATAGATTAAAAACCCATTCTAATTACCTTCCAAGTTAAATTCCTTGAATCCACTGCATTTTTATCCAACATTGTTATTTACTCCAACAATAATAGTTTAATTTTTCATCTATTTAAGCATATTCTTTTCCTTTACAGCCTGAGAAATGTGTTCTCTTCAGATTTCAGATATTTTACTCTCCCCTCAGTATTGCTCTGCTGATTTCTCTAAAAGTCTCAACTTATATACTCTTACTATCTTGGGAATTTAGAAAAATAGCCTTTCAATGTTCCTACCTGTGTCATTCCTGGTGGATGCCTGAGCCTTTTTTCCTTCTGTTGTCTTAGTGATTTCGTTCATATTAAGAGAGAGAAAAAGCCACAACAACTAGCACTAAGGCAGTTAGAGACTTCAGCCATTTAAATATTCTTGAACAATTCTGCAGCAGAAATTTAATGCTATTTATGGCATCAAGTTTACATAGAGAAAATTAAATGAGCAAACTTAAAATCAGAAGACTGCTCTGTCAGTTGAGTAAGACACTATTATCCTTCATGTCTTTTCCTGGACCATTGTTTAGTGCTTTTTGTGGGAAATTAACTAGGTTTTTCCAGTGGTCATGTATGAATATGAGAGTTGGACTGTGAAGAAAGCTGAGCGCTGAAGAATTGATGCTTTTGAACTGTGGTGTTGGAGAAGACTCTTGAGAGTCCCTGGGACTGCAATGAGATCCAACCAGTCCATTCTAAAGGAGATCAGTCCTGGGTGTTCATTGGAAGGACTGATGCTGAAGCTGAAACTCCAATATTTTGGCCACCTCATGCGAAGAGTTGACTCATTGGAAAAGACTCTGATGCTGGGAGGGGTTGGGGGCAGGGGGAGAAGGGGACGACAGAGGATGAGATAGCTGGATGGCATCACCGACTCATTGCACATGAGTTGGGTGAACTCCGGGAGTTGGTGATGGACAGGAAGCCTGGCGTGCTGCAGTTCATGGGGTCGCAAGGAGTCGGACACGACTGAGCGACTGAACTGAACTGAACTGAACTACTGTATCAGTATCAGTAGTTCTCTAAATAAATCACCTTCGTTCTACATAGGCAAAAAAAAAAAAACAAAAACAACCCAATAATTTCCATTTTAAAGATTAACTTAAAAATATACAAACATTTGAAAGGGGTAAAAAGGTACACTAGAAAAAATGATCATACAAAAAATAAGGCTATACCAGAAGAACTGAGAAACAAAAAAACATACATAAGAACAAAAACTAACAGCAGGAATAAGTCCTTTAATATTAATTATCACTTTAATTGATTGAAACTCACAATTTTAAACATATATTATAGGAATATATATATATATATATATATATATTTATATTTTGGCCACTTCACTTGTAGGATCTCAGGCACTGAACCCAGGCCATGGCAGTGAATACCAGGAACCTAACCATCAGGCTACCAAGGAATGCCCAAAAGAGTACATTTTTTAATTATGTATATAAATATTCCATTACAGGTTTATAATACACAATCCATACATACATAGAATATAATATGCTATTAAAAAAAAGAAGGAAATCTTGACACTTGTGACAACATGGATGGGCCTTGAAGTTATTGTGCTAAGTGAAATAAATTAGACACAGAAAGACAAATACCATATGATCAATCTTGTATGTGAAATACTTTAAAATCTGATCTCATAAATATAGATTTGTTATTTGGTATTGGTGCCTGCCAGAGATGAGGGGTAGCCAAAAAGAATGAAGGGAATAACAATATATAAACTTCCAGTTATAAAATAAATGTGTTGCAGATACACTATACTACATGATGACTGTAAATAATACTGTATTATATATTTGAAAGTTGCCAGGAAAGTAAATCTTAAGAGTTCCATGACAAGAAAAAATTGAAACTATGTGTTGCAATGGATGTTAACTATATTTATTGTGGTAATCATTTTGCAATATCCCCTTTTACTGAATCATTATGTTGTACACCTGAAATTAAAGTCATGTCAATCACTCTCAATTTAAAATAACTACATTTTGTCAATACAAAACTCACTTTTTGAAACACAAAGACACGAATATGTTGAATGAGAAAGAGGAAAAGAGATTTTGCCATTAACGAATAGCTGAATAAAGCAGGAATGACCATACCAAGGTTAAGAAGTAATGGTTTTTAATAATTAACAATTTAAAAGAAACAATAAGAATGAAATGCTTTGCATGTTAAGTCACTTCGGTCGTGTACAACACTTTGCAACCTATGGATCGTAGCTCACCAGGTTCATGTCCATGGGATTATCTAAGCAAGAATATTAATTAGACTAGGTTGCCATTTCCTCCTCCAGGGAAATGCTCTATATTGGATAAAAAAAGTAAATTCTCAAGAAGCAATATAATTGTACAAATATATATACTTAGCAACAGAGCCCCAAAATATATAAGGCAAATAATGAAAGACCTAAAATGATAAACAGAGAGTTCTACAATAATAGTTGTTGTTCAGTCCCTCAGTTTCAGCATCAGTTCTTCCAATGAATATTCAGGGTTGATTTCCTTCAGGATTGACCACTTTGATGTCTTTGCTGTCCAAAGACTCTCAAGAGTCTTCTCCAGCATCACAGTTTGAAAGCATTAATTCTTGGCACTCAGCCTTCTTGATGGTCCAACTCTCACATCTGTACATGACTACTGGAAAAACCACAGCTTTGACTAGACAGAGCTTTGCAGAGAAGTGATGTCTCTGCTTTTTAATGCGCCATCCAGGTTTGTCATAGCTTTCCTTCCAAGGAGCAAGCATCTTTTCATTTTGTGGCTGCAGTCACTGTCCACAGTGATTTTTGAACCCAGGAAAATAAAATCTGCCACTGTTTTCAATTTTTCCCCATCTATTTGCCATGAAGTGGTGGGACCAGATGCCATGGTCTTAGTTTTTTGAATCTTAAGTTTTAAGCCAGCTTTTTTACTCTCTTTCACCCTCATCAAAAGAAAGACACAAGAAAATGAGCCCCCCATGTCAGTAGGTCTCCAATATCCAACGGGGAAGAGTGGAGAAACAGCTCCAGAAGAAATGAAGAAGCTGGGCCAAAGCAGAAATGACGCCCAGTTATGGATGTGTCTGTTGGTGAAAGTAAAGTGTGATGCTATAAAAAATAATATTGCATAGAAACCTGGAATATTAGGTCCATGAATCAAGGTAAATTGGATGTGGTAAAGCGGGAGAAAGGCAAGAGTGAATATCAACATTTTAGATATCATGAACTAAAATGGACAGGAATGGGTGAATTTAATGCAGACTACCATTATATCTACTACTGTAGGTAAGAATCCCTTAGAAGGAATAGAGTAGCCCTCATAGTCGATGAAACAGTTCAAAACGCAGTACCTGGGTGCAATCTCAAAACAACAGGATGATCTTGGTTCATTTCCGGTGCAAACCATTCAATATCAGGTAATCCAAGCCTATGGCTCAACCACACTTTAAGTGAAAATCTTAAATCTTAACTGGTTGTCTTCAGATGGTGGTATAGATCATTGGTGCTGCTATTGGTGGTGCTGTTTCTTAGGTTTTCCACTGAAAAACACACACTCTTTCTTGCTCTCTCTTACAGCAGAATTCTTAATCTTTTTAGTTTTCTCTTTTTAAAACTAACCAGACTTGCTGCTAGAAACCTCTTTTTTGCTTTCCAGAAAATAGCAGAGGCTTGTGAACAGACTCCCTGCTGGAGTCATAAAGAGTCAGCAGGACTGCATCCCCCCTAACGTCCTCTGAAATTCTTATCTACTGCATTCACTTTCTCCTCTCTGGCCCAGTCATGGGGGTCCTGCTGTAGTACTATGGTTGCTGCTAGAAAGAAATGAGCTTCTCCAGCTGCAACCCACACAACTAAGGTGACCAGGCACTCACTCACTGCTTTCCATCTCCTCCACAGGAGAGGATGCTGCCAGCACACAGCTCAGTCCCTGGTAGTGGGGTGAGGGGAGGGGTCTGTGGAGTTCTTCTCTCTCTACTGCATCTAAATTCATATTCTTCTTGCTCTGATGCTACACTGGAATTGTCCTTCAGACATGCTAGACTTTTAGAAATTCCCTCTCATGTGTGGATATCTGCCAAGGTCAGCACTCTCCATGTTTCTACCCTGATGGCAGGAAGAGGTCATTGGGCAATTTCACCAACCCCTTTGCATCTCCAGCCCTTACTGAGATCTGTCTGTCCATTTTCAGGTGCACAAGTGGCCCCACTGCTCCCACTGAAGCATTTTACTCATAGATAAATCTCTAATTGTTGTCGTTCAGCTGTTCAGTGTTGTCCAACTCTTTTGATCCCATGGACTGCATCATGCCAGTCCACTATCTCTGGAGTTGCTAAAATTCATGACCATTGAGTCAGTGATACTGTCTAAGCATCTCTTCTGCTGCTGCCACCTTCTCATTTTGCACTCAATCTTTCATAGTATTAGGGTATTTTCCAATGAGTCAGCTTTTCACATCAGGTGGCCAAAGTATTGGAGCTTCAGCTTCAGCATCAGTCCTTCCCCTGAATATTCAGGGTAGATTTCCTTTAGGATTGACTACTATGACCTCTTTGCTGTCCAAGGGATTCTCAAGAGTCTTCTCTACCACCACAGTTTGAAAGCATCAAGTTTTCAGTGCTCAGCCTTCTTTATGGCCCAATCTCACATCCATACATACTACTGGAAACATACATACATACATACATACTGGAAAAACCATATTTTTGACTATAGGGACCTTGGGGCTTCTCAGGTGGTGCTAGTGGTAAAGAACCCACCTGCCAATGCAGGAGACATAAAAGATGCAGGTTTGATCTCTGGGTCAGGAAGATCCCCTGGAGGAGGGCATGGCAATCTACTCCAGTATTCTTGCCCGGAGAATCCCATGGACACAGGAGCCTGGCGAGCTAGAGTTCACAGGGTCTCACAGAGTCTGACATGACTGAAGCGACTTAGCACACATACATGCACAAATGGACCTTTGCTGGCAAAGATCTCTCATTGGTTGTTGTTAAAGAGGGAAGAGAAAGGAGGAACGTTTTAAGTCACCAAGCAGCTGACACCTCTCACCTTCTCAATTTTCTTTTTACTTACACCTGTTTTATTACTTCTGTTTGATGGTTTCCCTAGAATTTTCAAAATACAATTAATTCAAGTCCATTTAAAAATAATCCAGTACTATTTCATATGAAGTACAAGTACCTTGTAACAAAGTATATCTAAGTTCTCTCTCCCCTTACTAATAGCATTGTTATAATGTATCTCACTTTCCATAAAATATACTCACAATGTACATTACTGCTATATTTGAAAATTGGGAAAGGAATGTGTCAAGGCTGTGCATTGTCACCCTGCTTATTTAACATCTCTACTGAGGACATCATATGAAATACCAAATTGGATGAAATCACAAGCTGGAATCAAGATTGCTGTAGAAATATCAATAGCCTCAGATACACAGATGATACTGCTCTAATGGCAGAAAGTAAAGAAAAACTAAAGAGTCTCTAGATGACGGTGAAAGAGGAGAGTGAAGAGACTGGCTTAAAACTCAGCATTCAAAAAACTAAGATCATAGCATCCGATCCCATCATTTCATGGCAAATAGAGGGGGGGAAAGTGGAAACAGTGGCACATAATATTTTCTTGGGCTCCAAAGTCAATGTGGATGGTGACTCAAGTCATAAATTTAAAAGATGCTTTCTCCTTGGAAGGAAACCTATGACAAACCTAGACAGCATACTAAAAAAGCAGAGACATCACTTCTTTAAAAAATTCTGTCTAGTCAAAGCTATGGCTTTTCCTGTAGTCATGTATGGATTTGAGAGTTAGACCATAAAGAAGTCTGAGCACCAAAGAATTGATGCTTTCAAACCGTATGCTGGAGAAGAGTCCCTTGGACTGCAAGGAGATCAGACCAGTCAATTCCAAAGAAATCAATCCTGAATATTCATCGGAAGGACTGATGCTCCAATACTTTGGCCACCAGATGGGAAGAGCCAACTCATTGGAAAAAAACCCTGATGCTGGGAAAGCTTGAGGTCAGGGGGAGAAGTGGGCGACAGAGGATGAGGTGCTTGGATGGCATCATTGACTCAATGGACATGAGTTTGTTCAAACTCCAGGAGATAGTGAAGGACAGTAAAGCCTGGCATGCTGCAGTCCATAGGGTCGCAATTAGTTATATGAGACTTAGCAACTGAACAACAACAAACAACTCGTTTGCCTCTCACACTAATAGAAGCACAGCAGTTTATTCTGAATAAAATAAGCTCAGTCATGCTCTTTTGGCAACTGTTTCATTCCTTGAGTAAGGAGTGTCTTGCTCTGTACCTCCATCTTCCTGTTAGGATTTCTGAAAGGCTCTTCTTTATATGGAATGAAAGAATGACAAATAATTGGAAATCTGAGATCAGCTAATCTGATCTTTATTTTTTCAAGTGAACAATGTATGTCTTAGTGAGTTTAATTACCACCAATTCATGAGTACAAGACCTTATCTGAGAATTCAGCATTTTTGACTCTCAGTTTAGTAATATCACACATCTAATGGAATTCCTATTGATGTCCAAATGACCAGGAGGGCATCAGCATTAAAGCCTCCACAACCAAAGAGGAATGCACCTTGTCTTGGCAAGAGTTGTAGAATGGAGCTATTCTAAAACTATTTTTGTATATTTTTCTTTTAAATAATAAGTTATTTTTGAAGAAATTCTAAGTTCACACAAAACTGGGCAACATGTATTCAATTCCCACATATCTCATCCTATACCCACAAAGCCTCTCCTATCAATAACCCTCACCAGTGTGGTGCATTTGTCTCAATGAACCAACTCTGATCCAGCAATATCAACCAAAGTCCAATGGTTTACTAAAGTTTAACCCCTTATGTCATACATTCTATTATGGTTGTTGTTTATTTGCTAAGTCACATCCAAGGCTACAGCCTTGAGACTGTAGGTTGCCAGGCTCTTCTGTTCATGTTATTTTTCACGCAAGAATTCTGGAGTGGGTTGCCATTTCCTTCCCCAGCAGACAGTCCCCACCTGAGGATACAACCTATTTCTCCTGCATTGCGGTCAGCTTTTTACCGCTGAGCCACCAGAAAGCCCACACAATATATTCTTGTTGCTTACATATTTTATTTGTACTAGTTTATATCTCTTAACCCCAACCAACAATTTATCCATGCCCACTTCCCTGTCCCCTTTGAAAACCACTAGTTTGTTTAATATGTCTGTGAGTCTGTTTCAGCTTTGCATACACATTCATTTGTTAAATACCACATTTCTCCCATCCATTCACTGATGGCCATTGAGGATTTTCCACATCTGTCTAGAGTGAATAATGCCAACTTGAACATGGGTGTGTAATATCTCCTGAGCATCATGATTTCACTTCTTTTATTAAATAGTCCAAAATGGGATTGCTAGGTCATGTGGTAATTTCATTTTTAGTTTTTGATTTACCTCTCTTCTGTTTCCCATAGAAGCTGCAACATTTTGTCTTTTCACCAATGGTATACAAGGATTTCAATTTCTTCAAATCCTTGCCAACACTTTTTTTCTTTCTTAAAATATTTAGCCTAACAGATATAAGGAGCTATCTCATTGTGGTTTTGATTTGAATTCTCTGAAGATTACGGATGTTGAGCACTTTTTCACACACCTGCTTGCCATTCTTGTTTTTCTTTAGAGGTATGATGCTAAAGCTGAAACTCCAGTACTTTGGCCGCCTCATGCGAAGAGCTGACTCATTGGAAAAGACTCTGATGCTGGGAGGGATTGGGGGCAGGAGGAGAAGGGGACGACAGAGGATGAAATGGCTGGATGGCATCACTGACTCGATGGACGTGAGTCTGAGTGAACTCCGGGAGTTGGTAATGGACAGGGAGGCCTGGCGTGCTGCAATTCATGGGGTCACAAAGAGTCAGACACGATTGAGCGACTGAGCTGAACTGAACTGATGGCTCTTCTAGCCCTTTGCCCATATTTAAATTGGGGTAATAGGTTTTCTAACTTTTACTATTGAGTTTTAAGAGTTTCTATATATTTTGGGGATTAACCCCTTATCAGATATGACTTGCAGATATTTTTCTCCTGTTCTGTATGTTGTCTTTTAACCTTTTCGACTGTTTTTGCTTTCTGTGTAGATTTTTGTTTTTATTGTCCCACTTGTCTAAAATTACTTTTGCTGCCTGTGTCATAAGCATGAAGTCATTGTCAGAATCAATGTCATGGAGATCATACCCTGTGTTATCTTCTAAAAGTTTTATAGTTTCAGGTCTTATACTTGGTCTTTAATCTATTTTTAGTTGACTTTTCTCTCTGGTGTAAAATAAGGGTCCAATTTAATTCTTTTGCACATGAGTATCTATTTTTCCTCCATTATTCGTAGAAGAGACTGTTTTTCCGCACGGGGTAGTCTTGGCATACTAGACCATGATCACATGACTCTGTAAACTTGGATTCATTTCTGAGCTCTCTATACTATTGTATTGCTCTGTGTCTATTTTTAAGTTAGTACAAAACTGTTTAATCACCTTTTTAATATATTTAAAATCAGAAAGTGTGATGCCTCCAGCTCTGTCCTTCTTTTTCAAGATTGCATTGGCCATTTGGAGCCTTGTGGTTCCACATGAATTTTAGGATTATTTCTATTTTTGTATAAAATGTCATTAGGATTTTGATTCATACTACATGGAATATTAGATGATTTGGGGTAGTATGGACACTTTAACAATATTAACTCTTCCAACCTATGAACATGGAATATCTTTCTATTTCTTTGTGTCTTTTAAAATTTCTTTCAGAAATGTTTTACATGGCTTGGTGTACAGGCTTTCATTTCCTTAGTTAAGTTATTCTTAACTTTTTGATATTTTCCTTGCTACTACAGATGGTATTGTATTTCTAATTAACACATAGTTTATTATTAGTATATAGAAAAGCAACTGATTTTTGCATGTTGACCACCTTATGTTCTGCAAATGTACTCAATTATTTCATTTATTAGTTCTTAACAGGATCTAATCATGGAATCTTTATGGTTTCTTCATAAAAGATCATGTCATCTGTGAACAGATATTAGTTCTTCCTTCTGATTTGAATGCCTTTTACTTCTTTTTCTCATTTCTCTAACCATGATTTCTAATATTATGTCAGGTATCAGTGGTGAGAGTGGACATCCTTCCTTGCTCCAGGGCTTAGAGAAAGAGCTTTCAGCTTTTTGAAATCTATGATTCTTAGTATTGGTTTTCATATGGACTTATTATTCCTAGTCTGTTGAGTGTTTTTGTAATGAAAGCTTGTTGAATGCTGTCAAATGCTTTTACTACATCTGTTGAGAAAATCATGTGGTTTTTATTCTTTGTTGTGGCAATGTTGTAGATCACATTGTTTGAATTTTGTATGTTGAAGCAGTCCTGCATGACAGGGATAAATCCTGAATAGCTATGATGTATAGTCCTTCTAATTTGCTGTTGAATTTGTGAGACTCTGTCCTTGTCTTTCCTGCTGGCTTTGATGTAGCTGAATTCACACTCACTAAGAGTACAGAAATCTTTCTACTAGCTTCCAGATGGTTATTTTACAAAGAGAATTTATTCATGTTGCTTTGAATCAATATGGCCACAGGGTAAAGTGTAGTTTAGCACTTCCTATAATGTCACGTTACAGATGTTATTCCTTGTGTACATTTTGCCAGACTGTGTACTTAAGATATTGACCTGTTTCAATTAAGTCATCGAATTGGTGGACATAGAGCCATTCAGAATACTCTTTCCTTATCTTTTTTATGTCCATGGCATTAAAGAGATGACTCCCCATTTCAATGATAGCTTCTGTAATTTCTGTCTCATAGCTCTTTTGAGGGTCCAGTTCAGTTCAGTTCAGTCGCCCAGTCATGTCTGACTCTTTGCGACCCCAAGAATCCCAGCATGCCAGGCCTCCCTGTCCATCACCAATACCCGAAGTTCACTCAGACTCACATCCATCGAGTCAGTGATGCCATCCAGCCATCTCATCCTCTGTCATCCCCTTCTCCTCCTGCTCCCAATCCCTCCCAGCATCAGAGTCTTTTCCAATGAGTCAACTCTTCGCATGAGGTGGCCAAAGTACTGGAGTTTCAGCTTTTGCAGCATTCCTTCCAAAGAAACCCCTGGGCTGATCTCCTTCAGAATGGACTGGTTGGATCTCCTTGCAGTCCAAGGGACTCTCAAGAGTCTTCTCCAACACCACAGTTCAAAAGCATCAATTCTTCGGTGCTCAGCCTTCTTCACAGTCCAACTCTCACATCCATACATGACCACAGGAAAAACCATAGCCTTGACTAGACGAACATTTGTTGGCAAAGTAATGTCTCTACTTTTGAATATGCTATCTAAGTTGGTCATAACTTTCCTTCCAAGGAGAAAGTGTCTTTTAATTTCATGGCTGCAGTCACCATCTGCAGTGATTTTGGAGCCCCCAAAAATAAAGTCTGACACTGTTTCCACTGTTTCCCCATCTATTTCCCATGAAGTGATGGGACCAGATGCCATGATCTTCGTTTTCTGAATGTTGAGTTTTAAGCCAACTTTTTCACTCTTCTCTTTCACCTTCATCAAGAGGCTTTTTAGTTCCTCTTCACTTTCTGCCATAAGGGTGGTGTCATCTGCATATCTAAGGTTATTGATATTTCTCCTGGCAATCTTGATTCCAGCTTGTGCTTCTTCCAGCCCAGCATTTCTCATGATGTACTCTGCATAGAAGTTAAATAAGCAGGGTGACAGTATACAGCCTTAATGTACTCCTTTTCCTATTTGGAACCAGTCTGTTGTTCCATGTCCAGTTCTAACTGTTGCTTCCTGACCTACATACAGGTTTCTCAAGAGGCAGGTCAGGTGGTCTGGTATTCCCATCTCTTGAAGAATTGTCCACAGTTTATTGTGATCCACACAGTCAAAGGCTTTGGCATAGTTAATAAAGCAGAAATAGATGTTTTTCTGGAACTCTCTTGCTTTTTCCATGATCCAGCGGATGTTGGCAATTTGATCTCTGGTTCCTCTGCCTTTTCTAAAACCAGCTTGAACATCAGGAAGTTCACGGTTCACGTATTGCTGAAGACTGGCTTGGAGAATTTTGAGCATTACTTTACTAGTGTGTGAGATGAGTGCAATTGTGACGTAGTTTGAGCATTCTTTGGCATTGCCTTTCTTTGGGTAGAGGTTTATAAAGGCAAAACTCCCAACATTCCATGAATTGTCAAGAATCATAGTTGGATATGGCAAGTAAGAGTTCCTGTTAGGTAAGCAATGGTTGGGGTCCAAAATTGTCGCACTGTTAAAAGGGGAGACCTTGAGAACATAACACTGCAACTGTCAGGTATTGCTTTAAGTAGAGCTTATCCTGTCCTTGGGTCTCATACAGGTCAAAGAAAAATCAAGTTCTCAGAGGTACAAAGATAAGCTTGAGACTAGATCCTCAATAGCCTCCTGACTTCATTTTTGTATGTCTGAACTGTGATTACTCCATTATAATTTCAGTTTGTCATCAAGAGCAAGGAAGAGAGATTTTACCCAGAACAACAGTGTGGATTCATTGGAGGATCAGAGGCACGGGCTTCATTAAACAGACCCGCAGCACTGAACCACCAGTACACACAGACCCAAACAGGAGATGAGAATTAGGGTCATGAAGATCTAAATATCACTGGAAGGATAAACATCACTAGATCACTAATGGCAGTGTTTTACCATCACATGTTCTACAAAGATATCATATATGTTTACATTGATTAGTGCAGTTATTTCTAAGATCTTTTAGTAGGGAGAAATAAATTTTTGTCAAGAACTAATTACAAAATGTTTTATCCCTCATGTTTGCATAGATTCATGTTTTATTCACCATGTAAGAGAAGATTTTCACACCGATGATATCTCTTTACTCTTTCAATTACCTTTGCCTGACATGGACAGAAAAACCATAGCCTTGACTAGATGGACCTTTGTTGACAAAGTAATGTCTCTGCTTTTTAATATGCTGTCTAAGTTGGTCATAACTTTCCTTCCAAGGATCAAGCATCTTTTAATTTCATGTCTGCAATCACCATCTGCAGTGATTTTGGAGCCCAGAAAAATAAAGTCAGCCACTGTTTCCCCACAAGCAACCATTCAGTTCACCAGGGTCACCACATACTGAGTATGAACCTTGATTCAATATTTTGTGACTCATCCCAGTTACTACATTTCCAAATATATTTGTTTGGTTAATAATTACTAAACTGGTTGACTAAAATGGGTGTCAGAAAAGTTTAGTTTTGTAACCTGTAAATTTGATTGAGTCATAAAATCATCAATTCTGTCTTCTCCAAATATTGGTATTAGTACTTGTACCTTACACCAACCTCATTACACTATCAGCTGACTTTTCAACAGAAATTCTGCAAGCTAGAAGAAAGTGTCATGATACACTCAATTTTTTTTAATGTGATGAAAAGAAAGAAACCACATCCAAGAATACTCTACCAGATTTATAAAGACTCAAAAATTTCACAGATAAGCAAAGGCAAAACAATTTCAGCACCACCAAATCAGCATTACAAGAAATAGTAGAGACTTTTCTAAGGGAAAGGCTACAACTAGAAACAGAAAACTTACAATGGAAAAAGCTCACTGCCAAAGGCAAACATACAGTAAAGTTATTTTTTAAAGTGCTGCATTTACAGAGAAGTCATAATTGAGAACTGCAATAAGATATACCTAAATGATTAAAACCCCTAGATGTCATTACTATTTGCCAGAATTATAGGCCTGGGCCCTGAAGTGACTCTCAGACATGTCTGTGAGGCTGTACATATAAAAACTGTCCAATTAAGTGAAAACAAATATCAATGTTTCATGACCCATAAGGGTCATTCCCACCCTGTTCAGTTGCTATAGAAAAGACATTGTTCTCTAAATCTTTTAGGAAATGACTCAGAACTATCCTTTGTGATTTCTGAATCGAACACAAAGTGCAGGATAGAGTATTAATCTTGTAGTATTATATCCAACACTAAGATACTCTGTCCTTGAAAATGAAAGATTTTAAAATATTTCAATGTACTGTACTCATATTACATTTGCCTATGTATAAAATAGTTAACGGTGATATATTTAAGATCATTTAAAAATCAAAATACAGTAAGTATGGTTCAGGCTGAAGGAGGAAACAGACAGAGCTGGACTCCATCTTAGGCCTGTTCATGCTGATGAAGCTCGGCCACCTCTCCAATGGACTCTGAACTCTGTGCTTAGTGCCTATGGAAACTACAATGGAAGGATAAGACCCCCTCTGGACAGGGGAATCTTGAAGTTCACAACCAGATTACTCATCGCCTAAGAGAAAACATACTCTAATCACCCCTGCCTCCGGACAGGTCATAAATTCTTTCTGTATCTATCAGGATGTAACTTCAGGCTTATTGATCATTAACTGTTTGAACACCTAACACATGGATGATGGGGTTATTGTGATTGTGTTTACCCTTTCTTTGTTTTATGTAAGTCTCAAGGAAATTGGGGTGGTGGGTTCAGACACGTACACATGGGGTATAGAAGATTTTCACAAATGCTGGTCAGGGTCCTTGGCTAAGAGGAGACTCTGCCTTGGGCCCGCCGGTGTAATAAACTGCACTCCACTATCTGCATTGCCCTTCTGAGTGAGTTTGTTTCCCGGAACGTATGGCTATAACATTTGCTGCATTGGCCGGGAACCTCCTCGCTTTGAGGAGACAGGTCTCATTTGAGGCTACCCTGAGGCTTTGTGGCTTGAATCTCCTACAGGGGGGAAGGCGCCTCGCCCCTCTGGAAGAATTCAGCCTTTCAACCCCCAGTTTCTTCACTTTGGCAGGTAGTGAACTGCAGCAAGGGAACTGAGTGCTCAGATGAGGAGGAACCCACCCGGCAGGGTGGAAGAGGGGACCTGATCACCTCCCTGGGAGGGACTAGAAGGGGCACGGACCCACAGGGGCCTGCAGTAGGCAGGCAGCATCGATTGCTTGGTACACAGGTCGACAAGCGTGCTAGGGTTTGGGAAGGAAATTTGTGAAGGTCATTTAGGTGTGTCCACGCCATCTCAGGGAAAGTTATTACCAGCGATCGCCAGGGCATTTTTAGGATAGGAAACTGGTCCTTGTATGCTCATATTCTGCCCTCCCCCAGGAGGTGTCCCATTTGCTGTGAAATTCTTGACCCCCCCCCCCCCAGAATTGTTAGGCTAGAAGAAGGGGATACATAAGTGAGTATGAATTGGCTTTTCCAGAGATGGCCTAGGACATGGGATATTTAACCCATCTGTGTTTTCATCTGCACCTGATCAAGCCCACCAAAGCAGAACGGACTTTAAGGGAGAAACAGTCTTGGACCACTTGGTGTTCTGGTTCGGCTGTGCTGACTGGCAGGTGAAGGCATGCCAATCCCCCTTCTCCCTCTGGGATCTGGCAGGTAAGGCTCTTCTCACCCCAATTAGGAAGGAGGCAGAATGGCAATTTAAGTGTCATTGAGTGGAATTATCAGAAGTACAGAGGGTACTGAGAACTTCGTAGACAGAACGAAAAGGAAAAGTAGAAGAAGATCTGAGAAAGTAAGCAAGATAGGAGGAAGTGAATCTAAGCCAACTGTATTGGAGTGCATGATTAAAAATTTTAAGAAGGGATTAGGAGGAGACTATGGGGTGAAGATGAAGCCTAACCGCCTCCAAATACTCTATGAGGGCAAATGGCCCTCTATGGGAGTAGGATGGCCACCAGAGAACACCATGAACTTAAAAATAGTGGAAGCAGTCTATACAGTAGTCACAGGAGAGCCAGGACACCTGGATCAATATCCATATATAGACTCATGGCTAGGATTAGCTCAAGACCCTCCTACTTGGACAAGGTTCTGTATCCAGAAGAGAAAGGGGAAAATATGACAAAAAATGACTGATGATAAAAAAGGAAATTCTACAGGATTTGGACGGGGACGACCTGACCCCTCCCCCATACTGGATAATGACGCTCCTGCCTCAGTGCTCCACCAGGACCGAGGCCACCTTACTGCCCAATCCAGGGCCAGGTGAAAACCTGCAGCAGCCGCTGCTCCTCCACCAGCTCTCCCTGAGGTCGTAGAGCCACCACCTCGGCAGGCTCCAATCCCGGTGACAGAAGCCTCTGCCCAACACTTCCAGGATCCGGCTCCAGCCAAACCGCCCAAGCTATACCTGCCTCTCCTGGTGAGTACTGACAAGAAGCGGAGGGAGACGTTGGAAGTAAGCAGAGACTGTACTCTGCCAGAGAGCTGGAGGGAACGAAAGAGAACAGACAAGAAATTTACAATGCTAGCTGCTGCTCTGGGAAAGTCTATCTCGGGCCCTCCGGAAAACCTCCTCTGCCCCAGGGACAGGACAGTCCTTCAACCAGTCCCAGTGGAGGCCCCAGGCCCCGTTACAGCCAAACCAGTGTGCCTGGTGCCAAGCTTTTGGCCACTGGAAGAATGAATGCCCTAAGGCAAGGAAGGAAGAGGAAGCTCCCGCAGTTGTGGGGCTTGCTCACTTGGAAATTAAATAGGGCTGCCAGGGCTCAGAGATATAAGGTCCCCAAGAGCCCATGGTAACCTTAAAAGTGGGGGACCAAAACATTGACTTCATGGTGGATACAGAAGCAGAACTGTCGGTAGTAACAAAACCTGTGGCACCACTCTCCAAAAAGACTACCGCTTAACTGGTGTATCAGGAGAAGCGATGATTAAATCGTTTTGCCAGCCCAGAAAATGTCAGATGGGAGGGGCACAAAGTGATTCATGAATTCCTCTACATTCCTGAGTGCCCAGTACCCCTGTTGGGAAGAGACTTGCTCTCCAAACTAGGAGCACAAGTGACTTTCTCCCCTGAGGAGAGGTCCACCTTCCAGATGGACACTATGACTTATTTGCTCTCTCTCTCAATACCACCCCAAGATGAGTGGAGGTTGCATGATCCTCCTAAGGAAGAACCAGGTGGGCTGGAAGAGCATGAGAGCGAGCTAACTCAATTATTCCCTGAGGTCTGGGTGGAAGACAACCCCCCTCTCCCCCCAGGCTGGCTAAACATCAAGCCCCAGTGATAATAGAACTCAAACCAGGCACCATTCCGGTTAGAAAGCACCAGTACCCGCTACCAATAGGGGCCTGGGCCGGCATACTGCCCCACATCAATAGATTAAAACAAGTGGGCATTCTAGTAGAGTGCCAGTCGGCTTGGAATACGCCGATCCTGCCAGTCAAAAAGTAAGGAGGACAGGACTATAGGACTGTACAGGATCTCAGGCTAGTCAACCAGGCTACTGTGACTTTACACCCCACTGTTCCAAACTCCTATACTTTACTTAGCCTCCTCCCGCCGAGGACTAAAGTTTATACTCGCCTAGATCTCAAGGATGCCTTCTTCTGTGTATGTTTCACCCCAGCATCACAGCCCATCTTTGCCTTTAAATGGGAAGATCCAGTCAGGGGCACCAAACAACAGCTCATCTGGACTCCCCCACAAGGGTTTAAGAACTCCCCAGCCATCTTTGGGGAAGCCTTGGTTTCTGACCTCAACTCATTCCATCCGGAAGAGTATGGATGCTGGCTCCTACAATATGGGGATGACCTGCTGCTGGCTGCTGAGGCCAAGAAAAAATGCTGGAAAAGGACAAAAGCACTGCTCCAGCTGCTGATGGAAGCATGTTACCAGGTGTCAAAAAAGAAGGCACAGATCTGCAAGGTAAGGTAAGGTAAGGTATCTGGGGTTTGTTTTAAAGAAGGACACAAGGTTCCAGACCCTAGTTGGGTCCTATATACCAATGGCCCTAGCCTGATAAAACAAGGACAACAGCTGTCAGGTTAGCCAAAGTGGAAGGGGCCATCAAGACTGAAAAGGGATAGTGGGAATTGCCAAGTGGCAAATTATTGGTACCGGAGGAGCTGGCACACAATCTGGTAAGCCAAACACACCAAGCGACCCACCTAGGCATGCTGCCTGCTCACAGGTTAATGCTGCCTCTCGGGTATTCAGACAAAAACCTCTGGGTTTTTGGCTGAAAAGTACGCTGCCCTTTGAACACCTGGGAGTGGACTTCACTGACATGAAACCTCACCGACACTACCATTACCTGCTGGTCATGGTATGTACGTTCTCAGGATGGGTAGAAGCTTTTCCTACCTGGACTAAAAGAGCATCCATCAGAAGTAGCCCGGTGCCTGCTTAGGGAAATAGTTCCCAGATTTGGATTTCCTACTACATTGGATCAGACAATGGCCTGGCTTTTGTTGCTGATTTAGTACAACAAGTAAGCAAAACTTTAAACATCAAATGGAAACTGCACACTGCATATAGGCCCAGAGTTTTGAGGTGGTTGAATGAACCAACCGGACATTAAAGAGACTCTCCAAGTGGATCATAGAGACTGACTGCTCCTGGGTGGACTTGCTTCTGACGGCTCTGCTCAGACTCAGGATGACCCCACAGTCCCAAGGCTATTCTCCATACGAAATTGTATATGGGAGGCCCCCTCCCATAATAAAACAGGTGTCAACAAATTTGCCTCAGGTAAGGAGGGATAGGATTTCACAGCAGATGGAACTGGGTAAGGTAATAGGATCACAAAAAGTCAGACACAACTGAGCGACTGAACTGAACTGAACTGAACTGAAGGTAATAAATCGGGTAACTAAGTTTGTACAAGAAAGGATGCTGTTCCCCCTTGGGGAACAGATTCATGAGTTTACGCTTGGTGACCAAGTATGGGTCAAAGATTGGAAACATGATTTGCTAGCCCCTTGGTGAAAGGCCTTATGTTATTCTAACTACCCCTACTGCAGTTAAAGTTGCAGGTATTGTCTCTTGGATCCATCATACGAGGGTGAAGAGAACATACCACACAGACCCAAAAAACGCTGAGTGGACTGCACAGAGGGACCCTGCTGACCGTCGAAAGACTAAGACCATGTTTAAGAAGAAGGAAAAGAAGATCCTGGACGAGCCCCTTCAGGATGAAGCCGCACCATCTACTCCTGCTGCTTGGCCTCATCAACGTGATTTTGAATTTAACTTCCATTTCAACTCAGGACAATGTTTTCATCTCATGGGCACATTCCTACACAGACTTCCACAACACTTCCAACTGCAGGGGATGTAGGGCTATGCCTCTGTCAGTGATGGATGGACTTCCTTGGTGGGTGTCGCTGCTCTGCCAAGGAGATTTTAAACCACTCTGCTCTTTTCTGGGATGACAAAAAGAGACTTTCCTCTCTCTTGCCAATCATAACCTCTCCTTGCTCTCTTGGTGTAAGACCTACAGTGAATAGACTCAGGTCACGGGGTTACATTTGATATAAATGCCAATGTAACAAAAGCCTAACCTACAACAAGCCCCAGTAAATCTACCTTATTTACATTCTAGGTGGACAAGATCCATGTTTCAATGGTATGAGTATATTGCTGCCTTATTTGTACCCTCTATAGGGACAACAGATATCATGATTAAAGTAGAGGCCTTGAGAAATTTCACAAAACAGGCCCTCCTAGATAGAACAAAAGTCATCCAAGCCTTAAATGAAGAGCAAATCCAAATGAGAAAAGCAGTAATTCATAATAGGATGGCTTTGGACATACTCACAGCTGCTCAAGGAAGGACCTGTGCTATAATTAAGGTTGAATGTTGTGTATACATTCCTGACTTATCTGGCAATGTATCGACTGCTTTAGATGACATGAAAAACCAGGTAAAAGCAACGTCAAATGAAAACATTCCTTTCTGGACTTCGGTCCTATCTTGGGTGAAAGGCAATTGGTGGAAATCTATATTTACCAATGTTATAGTTGCCTCGATAGTTCTGCTTTGTGGACCCTGAATTTTACAATGTATTATGAACTTCATAACCCAAAGGTTGATGTCATTCTCCCAAATTGGCAGTCGGAGAGCCAGAGTGCAATATATCCCTATGAATGATGCTCATAACATGAGTTAAGAACATCAAGACAGGGGAATGAAGGAGGAAACAGACAGAGCTGGACTCCATCTTAGGCCTGTTTGTGCTGATCATGCTCGGCCACCTCTCCAATGGACTCTGAACTCTGTGCTTAGTGCCTATGGAAACTACAATAGAAGGATAAGACCCCCTCTGGACAGGGGAATCTTGAAGATCACATCCAGGTTACTCATCGCCTAAGAGAAAACATACTCTAATCACCCTTGCCTCCAGACAGGTCATAAATTCTTTCTGTATCTATCAGGATGTAACCACAGGCTTATATAATCAATAACTGTTTGAACACCTAACACATGAATGATGGGGTTACTGTGATTGTATTTACCCTTCCTTTGTTCTTTGTAAGTCTCAAGGAAATTGGGATGGTGGGTTCAGACACGTACACATGGGGTATAAAAGATTTTCACAAATGCTGCTCGGGGTCCTTGGCTGAGAGGAGACTCTGCCTTGGGCCCGCTGGTGTAATAAACTGCACTCCACTATCTGCATTGTCCTTCTGAGTGAGTGTGTTTCCCGGAACGGGTGGCTATAACAAGGCCTCCAAAATGAAGCCACACAGTCATTACGGGTGTGTTCAGACATGTTCCTGCATTACTAAGAGCTTGAATTCCCAACTGTGGCAAACCAAGGACTCCACCAACCATTTCAAAACAATATCTGCTAGCAGGTGCTTGCTGCAGTTTTGTATTTTCAAAGTTTCCCACCTGCTTCACAACAATATAACTGTTTTGAACCCATCCGATTCTTGCTTACAAGCATTCTTACATCTTGTCATCTACAGTTCTAATTCCTGTCAAAACATTTATCTATCCCTGTGTTTTTTTGCCTTTATAAATTTCCCCATTTTGTAGTCTGGAAGAACACAATTTAAGTGCTTCTTGGATCTCTGTCTCCTGGGCAACAGTCCTAACAAACCCCAAACAAACACCTCTTGATTTCAACCAGATCTACATTCTTGGAATTCTTGGTTAACACTAACCTAATTCAAACATCTTGAATGACCAAAGACATAAGTATATAATTAAATGTACATGACCTTTACCTTGAAATCCCATGTCTACCCAACCAAAATAAACATTGGAAGATAGAGATTGTAATTTTATATATTTCAAATGAGAGAAAGGAAGATTCTGGGTGAACAGAAATGTCCAATGTCATATAGCTTATAATTAATAAGACTAGGATTCAAACTGAGACCTTCTGATGCCCACTGTGATGCTTTCTCATATATACCACAGCTGCCTCAAGAATAATTTCAGAAAAACAAAACCAAACCCCTAAAATATTACTCTGAATATGCACCCAACTGATGGTTCACAAAGTAACAGGCTTCACAATAAATAGATGTCCCTGGACTCCAAGGGAAAAAAGGTCACAGATTCTCAAGAGATTAAACCAAAATTAGGGATTCTCCCCCTCTCCATCACCAAACAGGTAAAACTTGCTCAAGTAACTGAGGGAAGAGCCAATCTCAAGAATTTAGGTGGAAGGCTTGAGAAATCATGGCTTAAACCTCCCAGTTGCCGTGAGATACAACCTTTCTGTTGCCTTTTGAAGTCTGTCTTTATCAGATATAATGGAATAAGTATGCACAGTGTTAATCAAAGTTTGAGAAAAGACCTGACTGAAGTAAAACGTGTTTCTGAGGGGTTTCTTAGGACTGCAGCATGAGAGACAGATTCAAGAAGCAGTTGAATGGTGCTTCCATCAGACTACAAAATGAGGGAGGCTTATAAGGGCAAAACCTATAAAATTCCATAAGTTGTCTGTTAAGAAGTATAATTGGACCTGGCAAGTAAGGGTTCCCATTAAGTATGGATCAACTGGGGTCCAAAATGGTTGCAGAGTTGAAAGTGGAGACCTTGAGACTGAGTGCAACTGGCACGTGTTGCTCTGAATAGGGCTGATCCTCTCCCTGGGTCTGATGCAGGTAAAAGAAACGTCGAGTTCTAAATGGTGCAGAGACAGTTCTTTGGCCAAATTCTCAATGGCCTCCTGACTCCCATTTTTGTACACCTGAAGTGTGATTCCTGTTGTTGTTCAGTTGCTCAGTCGTGTCCGACTCTTTGTGACCCCATGGACTGCAGCATGCCTGACCCCATGGACTGCAGCACCCCAGGGCTCCCTGTCCCTCACCATCTCCCAAAGTTTTCCCAAGTCCATGTCCATTGCTAGCATAATAGGAAAGCAATTGATTATTGCCTGTTCTCTACCAAATACTGAAACCATGCTAAAATTGCTTCTTAGATGTTTTTTAATTCTTTGAGATTTTATACTTATATAATCACATTATTGTCAAACAAAAATAGTTTTATTTCTTCCTTCCAAATCTGTATAACTGTTATTTCTTTTTCTTTTCTTATTGCATGAAAAGATGAAAAGTTCTAGAGACCAGCTGTATAACAGTATGATTATAGTTAACAACAGTCAGTACTGTAGTATTCACTTAATAACTTGTTAAGATGGCAAATCTCAGGTGTTTTTTACTATAAATTTTTGAAAGGTGTTGGGAAGAAATGGTAGGACATAGATTAAAGAAATATGTAGCTTGCAGCTTCTATTCCAGGCTCCTTTAGACATCCCAGGGCTCTAAGTTTTAAAACAACATTTATTTTAGCTAGACTGGCAGAGGTAACTTGGAAAAGCCATGGGTATTTCTTTATCTATATGTGAGTCACAGGTAAAATCTGATTTGGTGTCTTTTGTTTCACTTAATACAGAATAAAGAATTTTCAAATAGTGGAATTTGTAATATAAGCTTAAAATTAGACTCAATGTGACAAACACTTTACAGGTTACTACATCTGGTTGTGGGAAGTAAATAGTTACCACATATTTGTTACCAAAATTCAGTAAAGATGGGGCAAAGTTTGCAAGTTGAAAAGATAATCAAATTGGATTTAGAGAAGACAGATAAGCAGGTGTTGATAATGTTGAAATCTAGTTAAATAAAACATTTTATAATGGTGTTTTTGGAGAATTATGACATAGCAAATATTTATTCAAAACATACATATCAATACAGTGAGTATTGAAAACAGGAAATGAGAGGGTAACTTCTCTCATAGCTCAGTTGGTAAAGAATCCACCTGCAATGCAGGAGACCCCAGTTCAATTCCTGGGTTGGGAAGATCCTCTGGAGAAGGAACAGGCTACCCACTCCAGTATTCTTAGGCTTCCCTTGTGGCTCAGCTGGTAAAGAATCCACCTGCAATGTGGGAGACCTGGGTTCTATCCCTGGGTTGAGAAAATCCCCTGGAGAGGGGAAAGGCTACCCACTTCAGTATTCTGGGCTGGAGAATGCCATGGACTGCATAGTCCACGGGATAGCCAAGAGTTGGACACAACTGAGTGACTTTCACTTTCACAACAGGTAGGAAGACCAGAGGACCCCAAGCGGCAGGAAGAAATAAACTGCAAGTGGCAAACGTTTTTTCCCTCTCTACACAACATCCAGAAAACTAAGATCATGGCATCTGGTCCCATCACTTCATGGCAAATAGATGTGGAAACAGTGACAGACTTTTTTGGGGGGAGCTCCAAAATCACTGCAGATGGTGATTGCAGCCATGAAATTAAAAGACGCTTGCTCCTTGGAAGAAAAGTTATGACCAACCTAGACAGCATATTAAAAAGCAAAGACATTACTTTGCCAACAAAAGTCCACCTAGTCAAAGTTATGGTTTTTCCAATAGTCATGTATGGATGTGAGAGTTGGACTATAAACAAAGCTGAGCACTGAAGAATTGATGCTTTTGAACTGTGGTATTGGAGAAGACCCTTGAGAGTCCCTTGGACTGCAAGGAGATCCAACCATTCCATTCTAAAGGAAATCAGTCCTGAATGTTCACTGAAAGGACGGATGCTGAAGCTGAAACTCCAATACTTTGGCTGCCTGATGCGAAGAACTGAGTCATTTCAAAAGATCCTGATGCTGGGAAAGATTGAAGGCAGGAAGAGAAGGGGACAATGGAGAATGAGATGGTTGGATGACATCACCAACTCAATGGAGGTGAGTCTGAGTAAACTCCAGGAGTTGGACAGGGAGGCCTGGAGTGCTGCGGTTCATGGGGTCGCAAAGAGTCAGACATGACTGAGCGACTGAATTGACTGACAGACTGACACAAAATTAAAAGAGGCTTCTTTTAATTCTGTGTTGGCACACCTGGTTCTGCCTTGAGCTAACTGGTGCCTTTTTCTTATGGAAATGATCTTCTTAAGCTATGTTAGAGAAACTATGTTTTGGAATCTGCCTTTCTTCAAAATGGTTCTGCCCAAGTCTAAATTTTTTTCTTTTCTCAAACCTTGGGCTGATAATGGCTCAACAAGCTAGTATTCCTAGTCAATTGTTTTATGGCCGAGGGATTACACGCGTCATGCCATCCTATGTCAAAAATGCATACTGTGGAAGAGGGGCCTGGTGAAACTCCCTCAGCCTTGAGATGTCTCTCTTATCTGATAAATAGCTTTCTAACAGGCATAAAGTCAGTTCAGTTCAGTTCAGTTGCTCATTCATGTCCAACTCTTTGCGACCTCATGGACTGTGGCACGCCAGGCCTCCCTGTCCATCACCAACTCCTGCAGTTTACTCAAACTCATGTCCATTGAGTCAGTGATGCCATCCAACCATCTCATCCTCTGTTGTCTCCTTCTCCTCCCACATAAAACACCTTGCTAAAAACTTGCAAGGGGGCACTCTTTCTGTCCCCTTCTGATGTCTATGTCAGAAGCTTTCCCTATCTCTATTATACTTTCCCTATCTCTAGAAGTCTGCTATGCAAAAGCTCCAAGTAGTCAAGCCTTGTCTGACCCCAGGTCAAAATTCTCCTCTGGAGGTCATGAATCCTGGCCTAACACACAGTTTGCAGTAGTAACCTTTCAATAAGAATGCTGATATTTTCTAGAAAGTGTGACCAGAACAATTCTGTCAGAAGTATAGCTTTGGGCCCTGCACATACTCTCAGCCATTTCTGTGAGGCTGAACATATAAATCTAGTTCAATTAAGTGAATGCACATGACATTTGTTTCATGCTCCATAAGGGTATGTGGAGGTCATCCCCACCCTGTCAAGTTAACAAGTATTCCCTGTTGAAAGCCTCTGAAATAGACAACCTATATTTATGCAATGAAAAATATTGTTCTCTGAGTTTTCCAGGAAATGATTTGAAACTATTCTTTGTGATTTGTGACGTGAAAACAAAGTTCAGGAGAAAGTATAATTAAATGACCTTTAAACCCACACTGTGTGCACAATCATGGGTGTACATACGACAATCAGCATGGCTACACAAAAGCTCCCTTGGCTTCCTCTTCTTCACACCCCTCCCTTTCAAAGAAGGGCTGCAATCATGATCCATAGGAAAGATGTGGCCACTCCTGAAATGCTTCCAAGGACGTCACTGGAGAAGAGAGCAGTGTGTTAAGGTCATAGTTACAGAATACAGCATTACCCACCATTGGTTTTTCTCAACTCCTCCACAAGGCAGCACACTTCCTCTTGAACACAGTTCTCAATGTTCCTCTTCCCCATCCCCAAATTCTGCAGGATCATGAGGGAAAAGTACTGGGTCTCTTTCCAATTCTTCCCATTGCTGAAGAGGATTCCTACACCAGGAAAAGAAACAGAAACTAGTAGGGAAAGAGGAGTGAGCTGACAGTTGGCAGCCTTTCTGGTGGATCCAGCTCTGATGGAATGCTCCTCAAATCCCTCTTTTCCATCCTCCCAACCAAAATTAAAAGATGCTTACTCCTTGGAAGGAAAGTTATGACCAACCTAGATAGCATATTCAAAAGCAGAGACATTACTGTGCCAACAAAGATTCATCTAATCAAGGCTATGGTTTTTCCTGTGGTCATGTATGGATGTGAGAGTTGGACTGTGAAGAAGGCTGAGCGCTGAAGAATTGATGCTTTTGAACTGTGGTGTTGGACTCTTGAGAGTCCCTTGGACTGCAAGGAGATCCAACCAGTCCATTCTGAAGGAGATCAGCCCTGGGATTTCTTTGGAAGGAATGATACTAAAGCTGAAACTCCAGTACTTTGGCCACCTCATGCGAAGAGTTCTCATTGGAAAAGACTCTGATGCTGTGTGGGATTGGGGGCAGGAGGAGAAGGGGACGACAGAGGATGAGATGGCTGGATGGCATCACTGACTCGATGGACGTGAGTCTGGGTGAATTCCGGGAGTTGGTGATGGACAGGGAGGCCTGGCGTGCTGTGATTCATGGGGTCACCAAGAGTCGGACACGACTGAGTGACTGAACTGAACTGAACTGAACCCCTATTGCCTGGGGCTTCCCTGATAGCTCAATTGGTAAAGAATCCACCTGCAATGCGGGAGACAAGGGTTCAATCCCTGGGTTGGGAAGATCCACTGGAGAAGTGATAGGTTACCCACTCCAGTGTTCTTGGGCTTCTCTTGTGACTCAGCTGGTAAAGAATCCACCTGCAATGCAGAAGACCTGGGTTCTATCCCTGGGTTGGGAAGATATTCAGATACCCACTCTGATATTCTGGCCTGAAGAATTCCATGAACTCTGCAGTCCATGGGGTCACAAAGAGTTGGACACGACCGAGCGACTTTCAGTTTCACCCCTATTGCCAATCCAGAGCACGCGCACACGCACACCTACCATGTCCTTTTCTAGTTTTCGCATTCACTGGGAAACTGTATCTTCCAGAAAACTCCTCTCCCAGATCAATCAGTGCTTCCTGCAGGGCTTCGTATCCATGCAAAACCACCGTGGGCTTCATGCCAAAATACACAGTGAACACAGGGCCACAGACTTTTGAGAGCTGGGAATGGAGATGCATGTAAGCAAAAGAAGTCTATATGTGATATTATATTGTGCCTGATGCAAAATGTATTATCATCCTACAATTATGCTTTGATTCTGCCACATACAGCATAAAATGTTCCTGAATATAATACATAAATATGATGGCGATTGCTACAGCTTCCACTAATGAATGAACTGCAATGCCAGGCAAAGGCCCAAGTAACTGATACAGAGATTACAATTAATCCTCATATCAGCACCTTCAGCAGGCTTATTTGCCCCACTTATAAATAAGGAAACTGAGGTCAAGGAATAGCAATTAATTTCCAATCCCAATGGCTACTAGACAGAGGATTCATATTTGAAACTCTTCGTGTTCAACTTTTGATTCTTGAGCAATATATCAATCATCAAAGCCCACCTTTAAACCAATAACCAGCTGACTGCTTCAGAGTTACATATAGAATTCTTTCCATGAGAATTCTGATTCCCTAGTCCACAGGGTTGCAAAGAGTTGGACATGCCTGAACTGACCTAGCATGCATGCATGCATGATGAATACTACGATTATATTTTGAAGTATGGTTGATTTATAACACTCTGTTGTAAAACTACAATAACTAGTCTCAAGAGTACTGCAAATTGATTCAATTATATATATATGACATATATTATTTTTTCAAATTCTGTTTCATTATAGGCCATTACAAAATACTGAATATACTATAATTCTGTATTTTAAAAAATAAGTTCAAATAATTCTAATGCCCAGACTAGTTTGAGATACACTTGTATCACTAACACAGAAAGAAAGGAAGCATCATAGAGGCAATGCCAGGACATGCTGCATCCCATAGAAGAACAACATTTTGCATCCTGCACCGTTCACAAAGTACAGATGGCAGTTTCCTCCAGAATCCCAATGAATGCTGCTACTGCCAGTTGGACTCTAACTAATGACTTCTTTCACTGATGCATGCAGAGCTATTTCCTTAATGCCAAGCACAATGTGATTCTTCAGAAAAGTTCTATTTTCATGGCTGTCTGAACAAAACACACAGCTTATATAGTGCACTTCTTTCTCAAGGAAATTTTTTATCACCAACCATTTCATTTACCAATTACCTTCAGCCCCAAATCATAGCAAATTGCTGTGAAACAAAGAAGGGAAGCAACACTCACGCTTTAGACACTTTATTATTTTGATTCTGTCATACAAAAAGCTAAGTGTTCCTCTACTCAAAAAGCACAGTGCTTCTCTATTTATGACAGTGACAGAGTTAAAAAGCAAGAGAAACATCAAAGTTTATAGAAGTAATGTGACTTATGTTAACAGTTTGCCCACAGAAATATTTATTATCTTTTAGTTGAGCTTAATTTACTTACTGTTTCCAAGCTACTGGTGGTAATGGTTTAGTCACTAAGTCATGTCCGACTCTTGGAACCCCATGGACTGTAGCCTGCCAGGCTTCTGTGTCCATGGGATTCTCCAGGCAAGAATACTAAAGTGGGTTGCCATTTCCTTCTCCAAGGAATCTTCCTGACCCAGGGATGGAATCCGCCTCTCCTGCACTGGCAGGTGGATTCTTTACCACTGAGCTCCCACAGAAACCCAGCGTTACAGTTGTTGTTGTTCAGTCGCTAAGTCAAATCTGACTCTTTCAACTCCATGGACCATAGCACGCCAGGACTCCCTGTCCTCCATTATCTCTAGGAGTTTGCTCAAGTTCATGTCCATTAAGTCAGTAATGCTATCTAAACATCTCACCCTCCTCTGCCCTCTTCTTTTGCCTTCAAAATGATGACATATTTAAGGAAATCAAAATGGAGTAACTGTGGGCAGTCATTGTGGATGTGATTTCAGACATGTTCCTGCACCACTGACTACTTCAATTCTGAACTGTGTCAAACTCAAGTACTCCACCAGCCGTTTTCAAAATGACATAGACTAGTAGCTGTTAACTGCAAGTTTGTAGTTTCAAAACTGCCTGCTTCACAGTTATTCAATCATTTCAAACACAACCAATCCTCGCTTAACAAGAATCTTTACATCTTGCCATCTCCAATCCTCATATTTTTTTCTGGCTTAAAATAACACTAATTTATTATATTACAATTCTAGAGGTCACAAGTCTGAAAATTAAGGTGTTGACGGGGCTGCATTCCTCCTGGAGGCTCTCAGGAGAACCCATTTCCTTATCTTTTCCAGTTTCTAGAGGCTATCTGAGTTCCTTAGCTCACGACCACCTCCTCCTTTGTCAAGGTCAGCAGCACAGCATATTCAATGTTCTTTGATCCCCTTGACCTCCTCCTTCAGGGACTCTTGTGATTCCACTGGGTGTGGCAGGTAATCTAAGAGTATTTTTCTAGTCTCAAAATACTTACTCTTTAAAATTCTTAATTTTCTGTACAATTTTTAAAGGTTATTTTCCCTTAACAGTTATTACAAAATATCCAATCCTAATTCTTGAAACAATTTTCCATTTTTGCCTTTATAAACTTTCACATTTTGTAGTCTGGAAGAATAAAGTTTAAGCGTTTTTTGGATCTGTGTGTCCTGGGCAGCAGTCCTAACAAACCCCAAATAAACACTTCGTGATTTCAACCAGATCTCCATTCTGGTAATTCATAGTTAACAATAATAAAATTTAAACCTCTTAAACAACCAAAGACATATAAAGCAACTATATAAGTAAATGTACATGACTTTTACCTTGAAATCTCAAGTCTAAATTTGAATAATTTTTTTAGATTTCACATATAAGTGCTATCGTATAGTATTTTTCTTTCTCTAACTTATTTCAGTAAGCATAATATTCTTTAGGAACATTCACCTTCCTGTAATTGGCAGAATTTCATTCTTTTTATGCCTGAGTAATACTCCATTGTATGTTTATACTGCATCTTCTTTTTCTGTCTGCCTGTTGATGGATCCTGGGTTGCTTCTATGACTTGACTTATAAGCAGCGCTTCTATGAACACTGGGCTGCATGTATCTCTTTGAATTACTGTTTTCATTTTCCTTGGCTATATATCCAGGGGTGGAATTGCTGGATCATATGGTAGTTCTATTATTAGTTTTTAAGCACACTCCTTACTGTTTTCCATGGTGCCTGCACCACTTTATATTCCCACCAACAGTGTACAAGAGTTTTCTTTTCTCTTCACCCTCTCCAACATTTGTTATTTGTGGTCTTTTTGATGATAGCCATTTTGACAGGTGTGAGGTGATTTCTCATTGTCTTTCTGATTTGAATTTTTCTGATGATTAGCAAGTCAGGAAGCAACAGTTAGAACTGGACATGGAACAACAGACTGGTTCCAAATAGGAAAAGGAGTACGTCAAGGCTGTATATTGTCACCCTGCTTATTTAACTTCTATGCAGAGTACATCATGAGAAATGCTGGGCTGGAAGAAGCACAAGCTGGAATCAAGGTTGCCAGGAGAAATATCAATAACCTCAGATATGCAGATGACACCACCCTTACGGCAGAAAGTGAAGAGGAATTAAAAAGCCTCTTGATGAAAGTGAAGGAGGAGAGTGAAAAAGTTGGCTTAAAGCTCAACATTCAGAAAACGAAGATCATGGCATGGGAAATAGGTGGGGAAACAGTGGAAACAGTGGCTGACTATTTTGGGGGGCTCCAAAATAACTGCAGATGGTGATTGCAGCCATGAAATTAAAAGACGCTTGCTCCTTGGAAGGAAAGTTATGACCAACCTAGATAGCATATTCAAAAGCAGAGACATTATTTTGTCAACAAAAGTCCATCTAGTCAAGGCTATGGTTTTTCCAGTAGTCATGTATGGATGTGAGAGTTGGACTGTGAAGAAAGCTGAACACCAAAGAATTGATGCTTTTGAACTGTGGTGTTGGAGAAGACTCTTGAGAGTCCCTTGGACTGCAAGGAGATCCAACCAGTCCATCCTAAAGGAGATCAGTCTTGGGTGTTCATTGGAAGGACTGATGCTGAAGCTGAAACTCCAGTACTTTGGCCACCTCATGCAAAGAGTTGACTCATTGGAATGACCCTGATGCTGGGAGGGATTGGGAGCAGGAGGAGGAGGGGACAACAGAGGATGAGATGGCTGGATGGCATCACTGACTCGATGGACATGAATTTGGGTAAACTCCAGGAGTTGGTGATGGACAGGGAGGCCTGGCGTGCTGTGATTCATGGGGTCGCAAAGAGTCAGACACGACTGAATGACTGCACTGAACTGAACTGAACTGATGATTAGCAATGTTGAACATCTTTTCATGTGCCTGGTAGCCATCAGTATGTCTTTCTTTAAAAAGTCTATTCATATCTTCTACCACTTTTAATAGAATCGTTTGTTTGATATTGAGTTGTATGAGTTGTTTATGTATTTTGGATATTAACCCCTATTGGTCATATTATTTGTAAACATTTTCTCTAATTCTGAAGGTTGTCTTTTTGCTGATGACATCCTTTGTTGTATGAAGTTTTTATGTTTAATTAAGTTCATTTGTTTATTTTTGCTTTTATTTATTTTGCCTTAAGAGACCAATCCAAAAAAAATATTGCTATAATTTATGTCAAAGAGTGTTCTATGTTTTCTTCTTTGAGTTTCATGGTTTCTCGTCTTACATTTAGGTGTCTCACCAATTTTAAAGTTTCTTTTGTGTATGGTGTAAGTAAATGTTCTAATTTCATTATTTTACATGTAGTGCCACGTTTTCCCAGTACCACTTATGGAAGATACTGTCTTTTCACTATTGTATATACTTGCCTCCTTTGTCATAGATTAGTTGACCACATGTGCTTGAGTTTATATCTGAGCTGTCTGTTCTTTTCCATTGCTCTGTCTGTGCTTACGCCATACCATGCTATTTTGATTACTGTAGCCTTGTAGTATAGTTTGAAGTCTGGGAGCTTCATTCTTTTTTCTCAAGAGTGCTTTGGCAATTCATGGTCTTTTGTAGTTCTACATGAAGCTTAAAATTGTTTGTTACAGTGCTGTGGAAAATTTCAAGGGTATTTTGATAAGGATTACATTAAATACATAGATTGCTTTGGGTAGTATAAATATTTTCACAACATTTTTTGCCAGTCCAGTAGCTTCATTGTATAGTTTGAGATCAGAAAGTATAATGCCTCTGGCCTTGTTCTTCTTTCTCAGGATTGCTTTGGCTTTTCAGGGTCTTTTTGGTTACACACAAATTTTAGCATGGCCTCTCTATTTCTACTGTTCATAATACTCCATTATGCTTTCAAAATCCATGGCATCAAAGAGATGGCCCCTCTTTTAATTACAACTTGTGAAACGTGTGTTCTCTCTCATTTTGGAAACAGACTGCCTATAGGTGATTTCTTATACACAATCTCATTGATTTCTGTTCTGATTTTTAATTGTGGTTTTCTGTGTCTGACTTTTAATTGCTCACTATCACTGATCTCAATATTCCCTACAGGATGAAGCTGCTCTTGAAAACAATTTCTCTCATTTTTTAAACCAAATCTCAAATAAGTACATACAAGCATTCAAGGGAGATTTTCTGCTCTCATTCCCTCTGTCCTCTGTGTGTATCACTATAACGACCGGCATGACATCTTTGTCTTTTTTTTTTTTTCCTTCTTACTTGCGATATGCACAAAAGAAGGAAAGACTGAGAAGTGGGTCATCAGATTCTGCTTTTTATTAGAAAAAACATGCACTGGAGAAATAGGTCTCATTGGCACACATTAATCATCATGCATTACTTTGTACTGAGTACATGGTACAAGGCACACACTACTACTTAATATTAGATAGGTATTAGCATATGTGATGGCCAATACAAATGTTACAGGATAGGGAGAATAGCAGATATATTTCCGTAGTGAAATTGCACAGGGAATGAGAAGAGGTCAGAGATGTGTTCTCAGGAAAGATTACCATGACACTGGTGAACAATGCCCCCCATGAAAGGGAGTTAAAGATAACACCACTGAGGAAGCTGTATAATTTAGCATTCTTCACACAGGAATAAAGCAGAGCTGGTAAGGAGGTGGCACATTAGCTATCCCAGTAACAGCTGGGGTGGTGTCGAGGTCCTTTGGGTCAACCACAGATTTCAAGGTAAATGTTTGTAAAATTGTGGTCAGGAATAAAAACAGCTCCATGCGGGCCAGGCCCTCTCCCACACAAACCCGTTTTCCTGAAAATAACAAACACAGAGAGTACATACTCCTTGAACACTGTGTTTCTGGCTGCCAGAAACAGACTATGCAGTAACTTTTTGATGAATGTTTGAATGGATGGATGGAACGCAAATGGTTAGATAGACAGATGGACAAAGGGTAGACACTCATGTTATCCATCTAACATCTAATCTTAACAGGTATTCTCTCAGCAGATATTTACTGAGTTATCAGACCTATATCATATACTTCATTAAGTGTATTGTAACTCCATTTTGACATTTTCAAGGTCCCATCATTTTTTTTTTCTAGAAATACTCATATATTGGTTGTATTTTGTTCCTAGTGATGGTCCAATGTCTTTCTTTCCATTCTTCACAGCCTCTATTCTCTGTTGGAAGTATATCAAATCTACATCGACCTTGAAGTTTTAAAGTTTTATAACACAGAGTTACTTTTGTCTACAATGCACTTCTCTTGTATTTTCAGAATGTAGCTTAAATTTTATTTTTGAATTAGAAAGAACTGGGTCACCTCTCCAAAGCTCCAATAATCTACTCCAAAAATGAGGATGTCTCATAGGGAGGGAAAGTGTGTGGGCATTGGTACTGCTGTCTCTCATCATGGAAAAAGAGCATTTTGACCAGGCACAGAATGGGCACTATGGAAGTTCCAAAGGATGCCCAAAGGCACCTTGTCCACTGAAAGTGAAAGTCACTCAGTAGTATCCGACTCTTTGCAACCCGTGTGCCGTCCATGGAATTCTCTAGGCCAGAATACTGGAGTAGGTAGCCTTTCCCTTCTCCAAGGGACCTTCCCAAACCAGGGATTGAACACTGGTCTCCCTCATTGCAGGTGGATTATTTAACCACTGAGCCACAAGGGAAAATTGTCCACTGAAGCAATGAAAAAAATAAATGTGTGTTACCTGCTGAGAAAGCCATGAAATAGTCGCTCTTCCTAAAGTTGCCATTCTCATCCAGGAAGTGGCCAGGGTCAAATACCTCTGGGTTGGGGAATTCTTTGTCATCATGCAGCACAGAAGTCAGTGATGTTAGTATATCTGTGCCCTGGAAAGAACAGATGAAGATAAATTAAACTATGAAGAAGTCACAGACCTAGAAGAACTGCTGAAAATCATTTAGTCCAATCTTAGGATCAATAGATGATTAATTTTGGTTCAAAAGAAGGTCAGTGGCATTTTGAGTCAGACAGAACAAGTAATAAGGATAAGTTTAAGACTAGTGGTGGTGATGCTGCCAAAATGAACACTGGCAGCATCTGAAATACTCAGTACATGGGTCCTAGAACTTATGAATCCATTCTGCTAATCACCACATTAGGACATGGTATCTGCCCCCACCAGCTGCTTTATCATTTCAATTTTTACTCATCTCCTATGTGGATTATGGTTTAATGTGGAAGTCTCTATTGTGCTTTAAATGTCTCAAATTATCTGTTTGTATGGCTTTTGTAAACAGGCATTTGATCTAATACAAAATAACCTCTTCTATAATAACAATGTAAGTACAGTAACAAATATTATTGTTTATCATTGACATGCAGATTGTATGTCTTTATTTTAAAATATAGGGCAGACTTCATCACAGATTAATCCTAGATTTGAAACACAGAAAGGACTGTAAAATTCACAAAATCATTTCACAGTAATTCAGCTTACGATCATTAGTTTAAGCAAGTTTTATCTATTAACACTAAAACTATTGGGTAAATGATTGACAAGAAAGATACAAATCTATAAAGTACCAAGTAATCTTTTATTAATTAAATGTGAAAAAAAGGACCTGTTTCATGGAGTAATCTGGCAGATACCATTTTATCATGTGAACAATACTGCTGCTGCTGCTGCTAAGTCACTTCAGTCGTGTCTGACTCTGTGTGACCCCATAGACGATAGCCCACCAGGCTCCCCCGTCCCTGGGATTCTCCAGGCAAGAACACTGGAGTGGGTTGCCATTTCCTTCTCCAATGCATGAAAGTGAAAAGTGAAAGTGAAATCGCTCAGTCGTGTCCAACCCTCAGCGACCCCATGGACTGCAGCCTACCAAGCTCCTCTGTCCATGGGATTTTCCAGGCAGAAATACTGGAGTGAGGTGCCATTTTTAGTCCATATCAGACCACAATTACATTGTGGGGGAGGTTATGAACAATACTACATAACCAATAATGGGATAACTCACGTATGTGCCTTCACCTACCCAATGAATTTCAGTGGGAAACACAAAGCACCTATATAGTTGAAATTGTAACTGGAATCTATGTCCAGAAAACAATCACACAAAACCAGCCTGAGGAATATTTCACATGACTACTAAATTGCACTCTTCACAGAGTTAAAATGTACTAAAAGAGAACAAAGAGGGCAAACAAAACTAGTAACAGGAGAGAACAGGGAAAACAAGGAAAAGATATCCAAATTATAATCTTGTTTCCAGCCTGGACACTGATTTTCAAAGAAAAAAAGCCATAAAGTTTATTACAGAAAAACTAGGAAATTTTCAATATAGGCTGTACACTAAATAATATTATTCTATCAATGATAACTCTTGAGTATAATTGCTATTATTGCTCTGTATACAAAAATTGCTATTTTGAGCTATACATACGTAAATAGAGAAGTGTAGAAAAGTAGATGATAGATTGATAAATGAATATTTGTGGAAGAAATTTTTACATATTGAGGTATGGAGAAGTCATTCTAGTTTGTAAACTTGAATTTAACTTAAATGCTAACTAGAACATCCTATTTGTGGCCTATCAAACATACGCACTAATTATTAAGAAAATGTATATTGAACAGAAATAAAGAATGTCCATGTTAAAAATAAAGATTAAATGCCTCCTTTCTTGGACACCAATGTTGAAACTCTTGCAACAAGAAGACTCCTCTCTCAAGTGCCAAGGCCATACCAACTTGCTGTGCATATGTTGATAATCTGTTTTTGAAACCTTGTAAGAATGTATCTCTGGCTTCCTGATTTTCTTTGCTCTGACAAGATATACAATTGTGTGGATAAACCATACCTCTCCAGAGCAGTTCCTCAGAGTTATCTGAGAGGTTGTCTTCCGGGCTATAGTCCTCAGTTTGGCTCAAATAAAACTCTTTTCTATTCCTATTACAGATTTTTTATTGATTATCTCTCAACATTGCAAAAGCAGGTAAATATACAAATTCATGTATAACATACATATGAACATGTTTTTAATGTTCTATGTTTAAAAAATAATTAATGCAAACTTGAGGAATCTTCCATCCCCTAAGTTTATCATATAAAAGGTATACAACTCTTTATTATTCCCTTGTTTGTGTTTATATAAGAAATAAATAACACATCTAAGATAACAAAAAAAGGTGCAAAAGGCAATACTTTCAGCAAATGCTGCTCAAACAAATGCATATTTCATAGAGAAATAAAAGAAGCATAATCATTACTCTTAGTCATAAGTAAAAATTACCCGCATGAAAGTGAAAGTGAAGTCGCTCAGTCGCGTCTGACTCTTTGCGACCCCATGGACTGTAGCCTACCAGGCTCCTCCCTCCATGGAATTCTCCAGGCAAGAGTACTGGAGTGGGTTGCCATTTCCTTCTCCAGGGGATCTTCCCGACCCAGGGATCGAACCTGGGTCTCCTGCATTCCAGGCAGATGCTTTAACCTCTGAGCCACCAGGGAAGCCCTGCATAAACCATCATCTAAATGTAAGCACTAAAATTATGAAGTTTATAAGGGTAAATCTTTCAGACCCTGTGCTGGAAAACGTTCTTTAGATAAACAAACAAACAAAAACAATCCCACACATCAATCTTAGAGCATTGCAAAATGTTCTTTTAGACAGACTTATATACTAACAAATATCAACCTATGTGCAAATATGGCCTTAGTACAAACAATGACCTAAGTATTTTAAATGGAAAATAATCAAGGAAGACACTTTGTGGCACATGGGAATTATATGCAATCTAAATTTCTGCTTCCAAAAAGACAGGGATATAGCCATTCTTGTTTGTTTAATATGTCCTTGACTACTTCCATGCTACAACAGCAGAAGTATACAAAAGGATACAAAAGGCATCAGACACTTCAAAGCTTCAAATTCTGAAATACTTACACTTTGAAGTATTACATAAATACTGTAATACTCCTGTCTTAGAGCATTCTCCAGTTAGCTCAGTGGCTCCAGACTTGATAAAACTAATCACTTACATGATTGGTAAAAAGGTATAACAGAATCAGCCTCCTAATAATCTTATTGAAAAAGACCCTGATGCTGGGAAAGATTGAAGGCAAAAGCAGAAGAGGGCAGCAGAGGATGAGATGGTTAGACAGCATCACTGACGTAATGGACATGAAATTAAGGAAACTGGAAGACAGTGGAGGACTACAGAGCTTGCTGTGCTACAGTCCATGGGGTCACAAAGAGTTGGACGTGACTTAACGACTAAACAAGAATAAAACTCAATATTTATGTTTCTACACTGGGGGGACTATGCAGAAGGGATGGTCATCCCCAGTATTTGGTAATAGACATATGACATTATAATGGTCATTTCCCAATACCGTGGATGTGAGAGATGGGCCACTCCATTCTAGTACAGTGTTTCCCACATACTTAGAAATAAGAGGAGAAACAAGCTTGATCAATTATTACCTTAGACCCCAATGTCACAAAAGAAAAGTCTTCTCTCAGTATGTCCTTTGGTTAAAAAAATAGTAGACTTGAAGTTCTAACCCTTGTATCAAAACTGCAATCACTGAGACAAGTCTCACAATCTAGTAAACTCATCAATTCTGTCTTCTCCAAGGATTGGCACTAGTACTTGTATCTTAAGAATCTCATTGCTTTCTTTCCCCAACAAAATACAAATTTTAGTTATATTATTTTATAATTTTAATAATACTATGACTTGGCTTCAAGTAGATAAGAGAAGTTTTCAGCACACCAACTAGAAAGTCTGAATATATACAGATATTCTGTTAGAGAGCATGAGAAATCTGCTAAGACAAAAATCTGTCTCAATATTCCAAAGTTTGGAGAACCTCAAAGAGGAAAGCTGACACCTAAAGTTAATATTAGTCTCTGTCAATGTTCAAATTTTACTCAAAATACCCAAAATGGGAGAGGTTACATCATTCCATCTGCCAAGGAGGAGAGGGATGGACCCTTTCTGGAAGAAAATAAATAACATCTGAACTCCGCATTTTTTCATTTATAAAAATTGGTATTTAACCAAAAGTAACTAGGCATTTCAAAGACACAACTAAGCGGCCAAAGATAGAAGTGAGGAAAACAATAAATATACACCCAAACTATGAAATATTTCTCACCTAATTTTATCATGCCAGCATGACCTTTAAAACAAAAATCCAATGAAAAAATGTTGAGGAAGAAAAGTTGTAAACCAAAAATCTCTTAAACCATAATCAGTAAAGTCCTGAACAGAATGTAGCAAAAGAAATCCAACTGCATATATATATATTTATAATAGGCATATTCAGTGGGAAAAGTGAGGTCAATGTATACAACCATACCAAGACATCAATTTGAAAAAAATTATATACATGTTCACCACTAAAAATAGCATTAAAAATGAGAACATATTTTTTACTCTGATTCTTTAAAAAGTATGTAGCAAAATGTACATAAAACATCATTCAGTTCAGTCGCTCAGTCGTGTCCAACTCTGCGACCCCATGAATTGAAGCACACCAGGCCTCCCCGTCCATTACCAACTCCTGGAGTTCACTCAAACTCATGTCCATCAAGTCGGTGATGCCATCCAGCTATCTCATCCTCTATCGTCCCCTTCTCCTCCTGTCCCCAGTCCCTCCCAGCATCAGAGTCTTTTCCAATGAGTCAACACTTTGCATGAGGTGGCCAAAGTACTGGAGTTTCAGCTTTAGCATCATTCCTTCCAAAAAAATCCCAGGGCTGATCTCCTTCAGAATGGACTGGTTGGATCTCCTTGCAGTCCAAGGGACTCTCAAGAGTCTTCTCCAACACCACAGTTCAAAAGCATCAATTCTTCGGTGCTCAACTTTCCTCACAGTCCAACTCTCACATCCATACATGACCACTGGAAAAACCATAGCCTTGACTAGACGGACCTTTGTTGGCAAAGTAATGTCTCTGCTTTTGAATATGCTATCTAGGTTGGTCATAACGTTCCTTCCAAGGAGTAAGCATCTGTTCATTTTAGGGCCGCAATCACCATCTGCAGTGATTTTGGAGCCCAAAAAAATAAAGTCTGACACTGTTTCCATTGTTTCCCCATCTATTTGCCATGAAGTGATGGGACCTAATGCCATGATCTTCGTTTTCTGAATGTTGAGCTTTAAGTCAACTTTTTCACACTCCTCTTTCACTTTCATCAAGAGGCTTTTTAGTTCCTCTTCACTTTCTGCCATAAGGGTGGTGTCATCTGCATATCTGAGGTTATTGATATTTCTCCCGGCAATCTTGATTCTAGTTTGTGCTTCTTCCAGCCCAGCATTTCTCATGATGTAATCTGCATATAAGTTAAATAAGCAGGGTGACAATATACAGCCTTGACGTACTCCTCTTCCTATTTGGAACCAGTCCATTGTTCCACGTCCAGTTCTAACTGTTGCTTCCTGACTTGCATATAGGTTTCTCAAGAGGTAGGTCAAGAGGTCTGGTATTCCCATCTCTTGAAGAATTTTCTACAGTTTATTGTGATCCACACAGTCAAAGTCTTTGGCATAGTCAATAAAGCAGAAATAGATGTTTTTCTGGAACTCTCTTCCTTTTTCCATGATCCAGTGGATGTTGGCAATTAATTTGATCTCTGGTTCTTCCGCCTTTTCTAAAACCAGCTTGAACATCTGGGAGCTCACAGTTTACATATTGCTGAAGCCTGGCTTGGAGAATTTTGAGCATTATTTTACTAGCATGGGAGATGAGTGCAATTGTGCGGTAGTTTGAGAATTCTTTGGCATTGCCTTTTTTTGGGATTGGAATGAAAACTGACCTTTTCCAGTCCTATGGCCACTGCTGAGTTTTCCAGATTTGCTGGCATATTGAGTGCAGCACTTTCACAGCAACATCTTCCAGGATTTGAAATAGCTCAACTGGAATTCCATCATCTCCACTAGCTTTGTAGTGATGCTTTCTAAGGCCTACTTGACTTCACATTCCAGGATGTCTGGCTCTAGGTGAATGATCACACCATCATGATTATCTTGGTCGTGAAGATCTTTTTTGTACAGTTCTTCTGTGTATTCTTGCCACCTGTTCTTAATATCTTCTGCTTCTGTTAGGTCCATACCATTTCTGTCCTTTATCGAGCCCATCTTTGCATGAAAATATCATTATCAATAGTGAAATGTTAACCGCCATTCTTCTGAGATCAGAAATAAAAACAAGGCTAAAAGAAAGTTATTAGCCCAGACAGCATGACAATGTATAGAGAAATTGCAATTAATCTAGAGGGAAATTTTAAACACTGATTTTAAATTTGGCAAGATTGCTTCATATAAAGTTATTAAAATGATAAAATCAGTTATATTTTCAATCCAGATAGCAGAATGGAAAAGGCATTTTAAAACATTTAAAACAACAATAAGCACCTAAGGGGGAAAAAGGATTCATTTGGAAATATAAACAGTTAACTTTCATCAAACCAAATAAAAGAAAGAGAAAATTTGGAAGTCTTGCACTGCTAGCTGTCAAAATCTGTTATAAAGCTTACAGACTAAACTTGAAAAAAACACACAATTCATCAAGCCTGCACACAGATGATTACTTATACTTCTTTTGTCTTGCTTTCATAGAGGATGGCACACAAACTGTCTAAAATGGGAACTTCAGTACCACTGAGGTCAGTATAAGAGAAACCAATGTTACCTTGGGGATGAGGTAGTTTCTGAATTTCACGTCACAATTCACAGCATGAGGTACACTCGTAGGAGCCAGGTCAATGTATCTCTGGATCTCATGCAGCACAGCATCCATGTAGGGCATGTGGGTCCTGTCCTGCATGCAGGGGCTCCGGTGTCTGCCAATCACACGGTCAATCTCTTCCTGGATCTTAGCTGATAAGAGATAAGTAAGACTGAAGAAGAAAAAAATGCAAACCACATTTGCAGAACAATTCAGAGATATATGATGCTTCATGAGGTATCCCAACAGCATTATACACTTAAGTTATATGCTCAGAAATGGACCTCGACATGGAGAGAGAATTGCCATAACACAAATACATGTAAGTCTCTGACAAGCTAGACTTAAGATACAGCTAAACAGACTTGTATGTTAGCATACACAGTAATACAAGCAGAAATGATAAAATGTTTGAAAATAAAAACACAACACAAGGTCAAGAAACTAAAGTCGTTGGAGGGAGAAAAACAGGAATCTATTAATTTTATATCAAAATAATATGTGGATTGAAAAGGTAAGTTATATGTGTTTTAGTGTATTTGTGTATTGTATGTGTGCAATATGCAGTGCTACTCTCTTCCTCCAATTGCCAAATGCTGTCACTCTCAACATTCTAGTGGTTTCTTCTGAAATTTTTGCCCTGTTTCTAATCAATGACTCTGTTTCTATTTTTTACGTAGATTTTTAAACAATATCTGATTTCCTGGTATGAGAGTTGAGAATTTACATCTCTATCCCACCTCATACAAAATACACACACAAATCCCCTTACTCCACTTTCAATATATTTACACCATAATTTTTAGCTCTCAAAACATTCATTTTAACATCATTCTGACTAAATAAACATGCTCACTCTTAAGAAAACTATGATTATGCTTCCTTTTGGTACTTTCTTGGAGCTTACTATGTTTCTTTAGTTCAATTCATAAAACTCCATACCCTGATTTAGGAGTCTTTCCAAATACTGAGGTAGATGTTTCAAACTCCTAATAATTTCCCTATTATTCAGAAGTCACAAACAACCCATCACCTTTTGTCTTTTGTTCTTGGCATCTCCTTTCATACTTGCTTTATCCACCTGATCCATTTAGAAGTGGACATTTGCCAAGCCTGCTATCTAGCAACAGCCCTGACACTTTTTCTGCTTCATGAGTTCTCAAGATCCCCAAAGCCCATGACTTCCTCTGACATGACTTCAGGCATTTGAATATGAAAGTTTGATACTTGACTTGAATTCTGATGCCTTACTGAACTCTAATCCTTTATCTATGACATGCTACATCTCTCTGAAAGTTTTTGTGATTTTCTCTTTTATTCTGCTGTTCTGAAATTTCATGACCTGGGTCATGGGGTGGAAATTTTTATTTCATTCACTCTGCTAGACATGTTGAGAGAATTTTCTATCTACATGGTAAAGTTTGGAGGCCTTTTCTCCAGAGTCCTCACTCTCTGGAGTTTTTCTCTGGCATGCTCAAATTCAGAAAGCAGGATGGAGAAAGGAGCTAAGAGTCCCTGAATTCAAGAAGAGAATTTTTCCCTAAACTTTGCTCCAAGTTGTGACCTCACTCTTTGCCCCTGTCTCTGCCCAGTGTCCTGAGTGTAAAGCCTCTTAGTTTCAGTTTCTCTAGGCAATAAGCTTCTCCCATCCTATGGGGGAAAGAATGACCTGATAAAAGGAGCTGTCAAAGGGTCATGCTATTTCAAATCTTGAAAGATGATGCTATGAAAGTGCTGCACTCAATAAGTCAGAAATTTTGGAAAACTCAGCAGTGGTCACAGGGATAGAAAGGGCCAGTTTTCATTCCAATCCCAAAGAAAGGTAAGGCCAAAGAATGCTCAAACTATTGCACAATTGCACTCATTTCATACGCTAGTAAAGTAATATTCAAAATTCTCCAAGCCAGGCTTCAGCAATACGTGAACCATGAAATTCCAGATGTTCAAGCTGGTTTTAGAAAAGGCAGAGGAACCAGAGATCAAATTGCCAACATCCTCTGGATCATTGAAAAAGCAAGAGAGTTTCAGAAAAACATCTATTTCTGCTTTATTGACTATGCCAAAGACTTTGACTGTGTGGATCACAAGAAACTGTGGAAAATTCTGAAAGAGATGGGAATACCAGATCACCTGACCTGCCTCTTGAGATACCTGTATGTAGGTCAGGAAGCAACAGTTAGAACTGGACATGGAACAACAGACGGGTTCCAAATAGGAAAAGGAGTACGTCAAGGCTGTATATTGTCACCCTGCTTATTTAACTTCTATGTAGAGTACATCATGAGAAATGCTGGGCTGGAAGAAGCACAAGCTGGAATCAAGATTGCTGAGAGAAATATCAATAACCTCAGATACGCAGATGACACCACCCTTATGGCAGAAAGTGAAGAGGAACTAAAGAGCCTCTTGATGAAAGTGAAAGAGGAGAGTGAAAAAGTTGGCTTAAAGCTCAACATTCAGAAAACGAAGATCATGGCATCAGGTCCCATCACTTCCTGGAAAATAGATGGGGAAACAGTGGAAACAGTGGCTGACTTTATTTTTCTGGTCTCCAAAGTCACTGCAGATGGTGACTGCAGCCGTGAAATTAAAAGACGCTTACTCCTTGGAAGGAACGTTATGACCAACCTAGACAGCATATTAAAAAGCAGAGACATTACTTTGTCAACAAACATCTGTCTAGTCAAGGCGATGGTTTTTCCAGTGGTCATGTTATGGATGTGAGAGTTGGACTGTGAAGAAAGCTGAGTGCCAAAGAATTGATGCTTTTGAACTGTGGTGTTGGAGAAGAGTGTTGAGAGTCCCTTGGACTGCAAGGAGATCCAACCAGTCCATCCTAAAGGAGATCAGTCCTGGGTGTTCATTGGAAGGACTGATGCTGAAGCTGACACTCCAATACTTTGGCCACTTGATGTGAAGAGCTGACTCATTTGAAAAGACCGTGATGCTGGGAAAGATTGAGGGCAGGAGGAGAAGGGGACAACAGAGGATGAGATGGTTGGATGGCATCACCGACTCAATGGATATGGGTTTGGGTAGACTCTGGGAGTTGGTGATAGACAGGGAGGCCTGGCGTGCTGCAATTCATGGGGTCTCAAAGAGTCGGACATTACTGGGTGACTGAACTGAACTGAACTGAAAGGGTCATGGCTGGATCAGCTACCTTTATCAGCTTATTTCTCCCTCTATCCTCTTTGATTCTTGGTACTTCTAAATACTGAAACTTACAGGATGGTAAGGACACAAATGACTCTCCTCATTATACAACTTTCTCTTCTGACATGTAGGCCATAACTTCATTCTCTGTCTGATTTCACTGTCACCTCTCAATATGCTCTGTGTTTCAAAAATTTGTTGAAGATGTGTTAGCTGCCTCTCCAGTTTTAAAAAGCCAACTCTGGCCTGTTAAGAGGCTATGGTCATTTTACTGAAACCCTAACATGACAGAAGATCATATGTATTTCTAAACTGCTGTTCACAACTGTTAACTCTTTAAAAGTTAATTTCTAACAAAAAGTTATTTGCAAAGGATAAAATTATTGATCCCAACCCCCACCACTACCAAATTCTTATTTTGGTAAGAAATATTTTCCTGGAAATAAACCTCTTGACTAATAAAATTCCTTTATATGCACATCTTAAACCAATTCCCTGTCAATATAACTTTTTAAAGCCCTCATAACACTGAAAATTTCATCAGGCAATCTCACAGAATTTCCAGGATTTCCATTTATGTTTCAATAAGCAGAATTTCCACTTTCTGTGCCCTGGCTTTAGAACACTGCATTTTCAGAATGGGGAAACTCCAGAGTGATCTTTCCATAAGAAAGCCATTATGCAACTGCAGGCCAACTCATGCTGGCTATGCCTGCTACACATGACCTCCCATGAAATCCAGATGCTGCTGTGTTGATTTTCCTACCTTTCACAGTGTCTTCACTCCTGTCATCCTGCTATGTTAAGATGTCCCATTACTTTTCCTTCACTAAATCTGAAAAACATTAAGGTGCTCAAACAGAGATTTAAGGGCTTCCCTGGTGGCTCGGTCCCTAAAGAATCTGCCTGCAATCCAAGAGATTGTCTGCAATGCAGGAGACCTGGGCTCGATCCCTGGGTCAGGAAGATCCCCCAGAGAAGGAAACAGCAAACCACTCCAGTATTCTAGTCTGGGAAATCCCATGGACAGAGGAGCTCAGCAGGCTATAGTCCATGGGGTCTCAAGAGTTGGACACTACTTAGAGACTAAATTACCACCGTAAGAGAAACAAGGTGGAAAGCACTCCTGGTCTCTTTCCAATATCTTTCCTGAAATCACCCTGCCCACCATGTTATCATACCGGTGACTTCGGGGTGCTTCAGCAGGAGGAGGAGTCCGTATCTCAGTGTGGTGCTCGTTGTCTCTGTCCCAGCTCCAAACAAATCAGATACAGTGATTGTCAGGTTTTCAAATGTATATTCTGACTGATGATTGTGTTTTTCCTAGGAATGATTTGATTTTTTAAAAGTTAGAAAGCTTACCAAAAGCAGGTAAACATGGCCCTTTAACAGGTAAAAAACAAATCGACACAAATCATTCCTGATTAACCCCAGATATATTGGATTTACTCGATAAAAACTTTAAAATTCATGTCTGAAACTGGCTCAAAGAGCTGAAGAAAACTACATACAAGAACTAAAGCAAATCAGGAAAATATATAAACAAGTGGGGAATAATGAGAAAAGTATTAGGTATTACTCAGTCATTAAAAAGAATACATTTGAACCAGGTCTAATGAGGTGGATGAAACTGGAGCCTATTATACAGAGTGAAGTAAGCCAGAAAGAAAAACACCAATACAGTAAATGCATATATATGGACTTTAGAAAGATGGTAACAATAATGCTGTATACGAGACAGCAAAAGAGACACTGATGTATAGAACAGTCTTTTGGACTCTGTGGGAGAGGGAGAGGGTGGGATGATTTGAGAGAATGGCATTGAAACATGTATAATATCATATATGAAACAAGTCACCAGTCCAGGTTCGATGTACAATACTGGATGCTCGGGGCTGGTGCACTGGGATGACCCAGGGGGACGGTATGGGTAGGGAGGAGGGAGGAGGGTTCAGGATGGGGAACACATGTATACCTGTGGCGGATTCATTTTGATGTATGGCAAAACCAACACAATATTGTAAAGTTAAAAAAAGAAAAGAAAAGAAAGAACCAAAGAGAAATTTTGGAGCTGAAAAGTACAATACCTGAAATTACAAAAAAAAAAAAAAAATTACCAGAATTTTTCAACAGCAGACTGGAGGAAGGCTTCCCCCTCCCCGCCCCCACCCCCCACAAAAAAAAAAAAAAAAATCCATCAAACATGAAGCCAGGAGAACAGAAATTTCCTGTGAATATCAGGAAGAAAAAGGAAGAAAGAAAAATGAACAGAGCCTGAGATATAACTGGAACTCAAACAAGTATACCAACATCGACTTAATGGGAGCCCCAGAAAAGAAAGAGAGAAGAAATAAAAAATAAATATTTGGGGGGAAAAAATGGCTGAAAACTTACAAAATTTGGTGAAATACACGAATGTGTATGAATTAAAGAAGCTAAACAAACTCCAAGAATATTGAAGCCAAAAAGACCCAGAGCAAGGTGTATTTTAATCAAACTGTCAGAAGCCAAAACTAGAGAATGTTTGAAGCAACAAGGGAGAAGTGACTCATCATGTACAAAGGACCCACAATAGCATAATATGTCATTTTTCTCCAGAAACTGTGGGAACCATAAATCAATGGAAAGATATTAAGTCCTCAGTGTAAAAATGTCAACCAAAAATTCTATATCTGGCACAACTATCTCTCCACAAAATAGGTGATAGAAGACATCTCCAAAATAAAACCTAAGGGTTCCTTTTTAAAAGACTGGCCCTACAAGAAATGCCAAAGGTAATCACCTTTCAGTTTAAAACAAAAATGTATTACATGATAATTCCAACCCAGATTGACAAATAAATATTTTTGTTAAAAATAATAATGTAGGTAAATACTAAAGCTAATATTATTGTATCTAGTATAAAAACTCTTCTTCTCTATATTATTTAACAGAAAATTGAATAAAAATCATTAGAAATACCTGTTCTAGGCACAAAAGATATAAAGATGAAATTTATAACATCAACAAAATAAAGGGAGATGACATTGGTTGGGAGCAGAGTTAACATATGCAATTTGAAGCTACTGTGGAAGCAATTTATACTGGACTGCTATATATTTAGGATGTTAACAGTAATCCCCATTATAAGTACTAAGAAATCAATTAAAAAATAACATAAAAAATTTGAAGAAGGCATTAAAAAAGTGCCTGCAAAATTGATCAAACAAAAAATATGACTATAATGGAAAAATTGAGAAACAGCAATCATAAAATGCATTAGAGCAAAAAGCAGCAGAACAGAAATAAAGCCATTAATATTAAACTAATTCTTCAAAATTAAAGTGATTAGTCACTTTGACTAAAACTCACAATTTAAGACAGATATTTAAAGAACAAAATTTTAAAATATATATATATAAGCTATTATATATCCATACATGTATAGAATATAATTCAGGCATGCAAAAGAAAAGAAAATCTTAACACTTGTGATATCATGAAGGATGGCCCTTAAAGTTATCACAGTAAATGAAACATATCAGATACAGAAAGATAACTACCATATGATCGAACTTACATGTGAAATATTTTAAAAATCTGATCTCATAAATACAGAGAACACACTGGCTGCCAGAGATGGGGAGTGGTCAAGATGAATAAAGGAACTCAAAAGGTACAAAATTCCAGTTATAAAATAAATAAGTCATGGGTAACTACTACACAGCATGATGACTATAGTTAATACTGTATCGTATCTCTGAAAGTTTCTAAGAAAGTAAATCCTAAAAGTTCTCATTACAAGAAAGAAAACCTATAACCATGTGTGAATGGATGGTAACTACATTTATTACACTAATCATCTTGCCTTATATACATATATTGAATCACTATGTTGTATATCTATAATTAATATATTTTATGTTAATTCTTTTCAATTAGAAACTGCATATTGTCTACAAGAAACCCACTTAAGACTGAGAGATACAAATATGTTGAATGAAATAGAGAGAAAAAGATTTTGCAATTAGTGAGTAACCAAATACAGCAGGAATGTTAGAAAAAAAGTTAGATTTTAATCAAAAAGAAATTAAATGGAACAAATGAGAATGGAGTGTTTTTTTTACTGGATCAACAAAGGTGAATTCTTCAAGAAGCTATAACATTATACATCTATATGTGGGCTTCTCCAGTGGCTCAGCAGTAAAGAATCTGCCTCCAGGTTTGATCCCTGGGTTGGGAAGATCCCATGCAGAAGAAAATGGCAACCCACTCCAGTATTCTCACTTGGGACATCTCATGAACAAAGAAGCATAACAGGCTACAGCCCATGGGGTCACAAAAGAGTCAGACAGAACTTAGCTACTAGGCAACAACAATAACAACATCACCTATGTGCACCAAACAACAGAGCCACAAAATATATGAAGGAAACATTGAAATAATTGAAAGGATAAATGAAGAGTTCTATAATAATAGTAGGAGACAGGCTTAGTATTACACTAGACACAGTGAAGAAATAATCTATGAAGTTGAGGATATCACAGTAGAAACCTCTAAAACAAAGAGAAAGAGACTTTAAAAAGAGAGACAGAAAAAGGAAAAAGCAAATCTAAGGACTATGGGACAAGTTCAAAATGTGTAACATACTCATAGTGGGAATGCCAGAAGGAAAAGTAAGAGGAAAAGAAGTAGAAAAAATATTTGAGACAATAATGAATCAGAATTTCCCCTAAATTAGTATCATACACCAAACTACAGATCTAAGAAACTCAAAGAACACTGATTAAAATATTGCCAAAAAACAAAAACAAATCCTACTCTAGGCATACATTTTCAAACTACAAAAAGTCAAAGGTAGATTTAAAATTCTTAAAAAGCCAAAAGTGCCTTGCTTAAAAGGAAAAAGGATGAGAATTATTCTGACTTTACCTCACATACCTTGCAAGTAAGAAGAGAGTGGAGTGAAATATTTAAAGTGTTGAGAAAAAGAAACCACAAACCAAGACTGTGTACCCTGCAAAACTGCTGGGTATAAAAATGAAGAACTGCTCAGACCAAAAAAAAAAAAAAAAAAGAAGTAATCTGTTACCAGTATGACTACCTTGCTAGAAGTGTTAAAAGAAATTCTTTCAAGAGAAGGAAAATCATATCAATCAAAACCACATCTACATAAAGAAATAAAGAGTTACAAAGAAAAGAATGCATAAACATAAAAAAGTTTTCTTTTCCTCATTCATAACTTATTTAACAGCTAAAAGTTCAAAATAACAGCAATGTATTTGATGGAGTAATGCTTATGAATACTTCATATATAAATATATATCTGCTTATATACAGGTGGAATGAATGACAGCATGCTACAAGGGATGGAGGGAAGAATTAGAATTATTTTGTTACTATGAGATAGTTACACTGACTGACATGGTGCAGGAACAACCAGGTGCAGGAGAAACACAGGACATGACCCTGTGTTTGTGTTTGTTTCCTTAATGAACAGCAACGTTGAATGGACCCTGTCTCACTCCATATAAAAAATTTAACTCAAAATAGATGAAAAATTTAAATATGATACACACACATATATATTTAATGCCTAACTCAAAAGACTCACAGAAAGAGAGAGCAGAATAGCAACTATCAGGAGTTGGGGTGGGAGTAGCAGGAGAAATAGGGAGATAATTGGTCAAAGGATAAAAATCTCCAGGTGTATGATGAATACGTTTGGGGGATCTAATGTACATAATGGTGATTATAGCTAATAATACTGTATTATACACGTGAAAGTTACTAACAGAATAATGTGTTGAATGTCCTCACCATAAAAAAAAGGAAATAGTAATTATGTGAGTAGATAGAGGACTTAACCCGATGCTAGTGTGGTAACCCTGGTGGCTCAGATGGTAAAGCGTCTGCCTACAATGCGGGAGACCCAGGTTCAATCCCTGGGCTGGGAAGATCCCCTGGAGAAGGAAATGGCAACCCACTCCAGTGTTCTTGCCTGGAAAAGCCCATGGATGGAGGAATGTGGTGGGCTACAGTCCACGGGTCACAAAGAGTCGGACACAACTGAGCAACTTCACTTAGTGTGGTAATCACTCTATAATATGTACATGTATCAGATTAACACACTGGCCAGCGCTCTCTGACAACCTGGAGGGGTGGGATGGGGTTGGGGGTGGGAGGTGGGAGGTGGGAGGTGGGGGGTGGGAGGTGGGAGGTGGGAGGTGGGAGGGAAGTTCAAGAGGGCGGAGACATATGTATTTCTATGGCTGATTTATGTTTTCTGCCATTATGTATGGCAGAAACTAGCACAATATTGTAAAGCAATTATCCTCCAATTAAAAATAAATTCTAAAAAAACAGAAAAATATTTTACAAGAGTTAAATCTATAAAACACTTAGAAGAAAACATTGTAGTATAGCTTTAGAAACTCAGAAATGACAACTGATCCTTAAATTTGACACCAAACTAACAAATATATACACGTGTGTACATATGTATCTGTCTAATATATATCAAATTTCAATAAAATTAAAATTTTTATGTATCAAAAGCATAATGAAAGATGTGAAATGACAACCAATATGTTGGAAAAACAGCTCAACAACAATGACAAGGAACCCAGTTTTAAAAAGGCAAAGGGCTTAGATGATATTTCTCCAAACAAGAAAATACATTCAACGTCACTGTTCATTAAGGAAACACAAAATATAGTCACAACCAGATGCAATTTCACATTACCTAAGCAAGGTTTAATAGTGTTAAAAATTAGAAAGTAAGTATTGGCAATTATGTGTGAAAACAGGAACTCTATACATTGCTGGTGGGAATATAAATGCTGCAGTCACTGTTGGAAAGTCTGACTATTCCTCAAATGTTAGACATAAAATTATTAATATCATACGTCTACTCAATTCCACTCCAAGGAAAATATCAAACAAAAAGGAAAATGTGCCCATGAAGAAATTCGTACACAAATATTAGTAGCAGTATCTTTCAGAACACCCAAAGAAAAACAACGCAAATGTTGACCATAATGTGGATGCATAAAAAATTATAGTACACACATACAATTGAATATTATTCATCCATAAATGAAAAAAACAAAGTGCTCATACATATCACAACTTAGAAAATACTCCAAAACATTATATTGGGTGAAAGAAGCCAGAAACAAAAGGGGTGACGCTATGAGTTCTTTTATACAATGAATCCATAAAAGGCAAATCATAGAGACATAAAGCAGGTTAAGTTGACACGTGATGGGGTGGAGAGAATGGACAGCAATCATTTAATAGACATCATATGCTTCTGTACAGTGATGAGAAAGTTTTGAAACAGGAACTAGTGATCACACAACACTGTGAATGCACTAAATACAACCAAAATGTACACTATTAATTGCATGGCATGCAGAAGATACTAAGAAAGGGTGGCAAGAACTATACAGAAAAGATCTTAATGACCCAGACAACCATGATGGTGTGATCATTCACCTCAAGCCAGACATCATGGAGTCCAAAGTGAGGCAAGCCTTAGAAAGCACCACTACAAACAAAGCTAGTGGAGGTGGTGGAATTCCAGCTGATCTATTTCATGTTTTAAAAGATGATGCTTTTACAGTGCTGCACTCAATATGCCAGCAAATTTGAGAAACTCAGCAGTGGCCACAGGACTGGAAAAGGTCAGTTTTCATTCCAATCTCAAAGAAAGGCAATGCCAAAGAATGCTCAAACTACCACACATTTGCACTCATCTTACACACTAGCAAAGTAATGCTCAAAATTCTCCAAGCCAGGCTTCAACAGTACCTGAAGCAAGATCTTCCAGATGTTCAAGTGGATTTAGAAAAGGCAGAGGAACTAGAGAACAAATTGCCAAAATCCGCTGGATCACAGAAAAGCAAGAGAGTTCCAGAAAAACATCTACTTCTGCTTTATTGACTACACTAAATCCTTTGACTGTGTGGATCACAGAAAACTGTGGAAAATTCTGAAAGAAACAGGAATGCCAGACCACCTGACCTGCCTCCTGAGAAATCTGTATACAGGTCAAGAAGCAACAGTTAGAACCAGACATGGAACAACAGACTGGTTCCAAATTGGGAAAGGAGTACGTCAATGCTGTATATTGTCACCCTGCTTATTTAACTTATATGCAGAGTACATACATGTAATGCCAGGCTGGATGAAGCACAAGCTGCAATCAAGACTGCCGGCAGAAATACCAATACCTCAGATACACAGATGACACCACCCTTATGGCAGAAAATGAAGAGGAACTAAAGAGCCTCTTGATGAAAGTGAAAGAGGAGAGTGAAAAAGTTGGCTTAAAACTCAACAATCAAAAAACGAAGATCATGGCATCCGGTCCCATCACTTCCTGGCAAATAGATAGGGAAACAATGGAAACAGTGAGAAACTTTATTTTCTTGGGTTCCAAAATCACTGCAGATGGTGACTACAGCCATGAAATTAAAAGATGCTTATTCCTTGGAAGGAAAGTTATGACCAACCTAGACACCATATTAAAAAGCAGAGACATTCCTTTGCCAGCAAAGGTCCATAGTCAAAGCTATGGCTTTTCCAGGAGTCATATATAGATGTGAGAGTTGGACCATAAAGAAAACTGAATGCTAAAGAATTGACGCTTTTGAACGGTGGTGTTGGAGAAGACTCTTGAGAGGCCCTTGGACTGCAAGGAGATCCAACCAGTCAATCCTAAAGGAAATCAGTCCTGAATATTCATTGGAAGGACTGATGCTGAAGCTGAAGCTCCAATACTTGGGCCACCTGATTCGAAGAACTGACTCATTGGAAAAGAGCCTGATGTTGGGAAAAATTGAAGGCAGGAGGAGAAGGGGACGACAGAGGATGAGATGGTTGAATGGCATCACCAACTCAGTGGACATGAATTTGAGTAGGCTCTGGGAGTAGGTGATGGACAGGGATGCCTGGCATGCTACAGTCCATGGGGACACAAAGAATCATACATGCCTAAGCAACTGAACTGAATTGATGTGAATTTCACCTTAATTTTTTAAATAACATTACTCCATGAATTGACAGATTTCACACAATCTCTATAAAAATCACCACTGATTTCTTTGCATAAATTGACAAGTTTATCCTAAATTTAAGTGGCACAGAAAAACAAAAACAATCTTATAAAATGACAAAAAATTAGAGGTCTCACACTACTCAACTTCAAAACTAATTACGAAACTAGTAATTAAGATGTCCAGATGATGTGCCACTGATGTAAAAACTGACATTTAGCTTACTGAAACAGATGCCAGATTGCACAAATGCTCAAATTATGAGTCAGTTGATTTCTGACAAGGTTGCCAAGATAATTCATGTGGGGAAAATGGTCTTTCCAACATGGGGTGCAGGGTTCATGCTCACATCATATAATATAACTCCGTATCTTTGCTAATCCATTTACTTTACACTCAATTAAGGCTTCTTCTGTCCACACACCTACTCTTTGCCATCACATGCCTATGTAAACAGCATCATACATACATCATTCATCCATCTCATATTCCCTCCCTTGTCCTTCGATGCAAATATGTTGATCTATTTGCAACTACCAGCCAAGCAGGAAGCCCAGTTAGACCTAGTCATTCTTTATTCCCTTTACACTGTGTATGCTATGATCATGTTCATCATCATATTATACTATGATATTTTGTTACTTTTAACTCATTGTTATCAGTTTCCAATTCACCTATGACATCATTCTGTTTTTCCTTGGGTAGATTATTAGCACCCAAAGAGCAAAATCAAGGTATTTCACTTATTTAATGACTAAATATTACATCTATCTATGCTAACCATTATGGTTAGCATAGATTCATGCACACAAGTACTTAAAATGCTTGTCAGCATTGCTTGCCAGACCACTGGAACATCCTTGGTAAATACAGAAGATTCAATGATCTATAAAATGCACAAGTAATCAAATAATTGAGCTGTCTTTAGCCTATTACCTGCTCCATCTTGATCAGGAAGCAATCAATAAAGTCTCGAGGATTGTTAATATCCAGGGATGCTTGGTGTTCCCTTGTTTTCTCCAAAACATAATTTTTTACATAAGCAGTATTTGTATAAAGTTTTTTATAACTATAACTCCATGGGAAAAAATCAAGGAGCACAGGGAAAATATTGAGGACCTAGAAGAGAAAACTACAGTTTATTAAATAAATAGTTAAAACTTACATGCCAAGTCCTAGTTGGAAATTGTAGTATAAATATTAAAATAAATATGGTCTGTAAATGTTGAGGAGTATTTTTATTATACAAATACATAATTTTCTATGCTGATAGAAGTATTTCAAGGAGAAAATTCTGGTCAGGGATCAAAAAAATAATCATTTCCTGTATGTACATATCATGTTTCCAGTATGAAAACATCTTCACATCAATTCTCCCTGTTTTTCACATCAGTTCTTCTCTACAACCATGAAATAAGGGTCAGCACAAAGGTCAATGACTCACACTTTGTAGATGACAACAGAGGTTAAGAGAGTTTGCACATCCTGATACAGAGCACAGAGCTGGTCCCTGATGTTTCTACCTCTGTCTCATAGACTCCAACATAAAATAAGTATTTTATTAATAGGACTGAAAGGGTCCTAAGTGAAGAAAGTGAAAGTGAAGTCGCTCAGTCAGGTCTGACTCTTTGCGAGTCATGGACTGTAGCCCACCAGGCTCCTCTGTCCATGGGATTTTCCAGGCAAGAGGACTGGAGTGGGTTGTCATTTCCTTCTCCAGAAAGTGTCCTAAAGACACCACGAAACTCAACATCTTATGGCTAAAGTAACTGAGCACCAGAGCACTTAAGTGACCTCTGTAAGGTCACACCACCGTCTTTTAGGCAGAAGGCAGAACGTGTCAGCTCAGTATAGGGTACACCCGTGATGTTGGTTTGTGGTTGCTACACCAAAAAAAAAAAAAAAAAACTTTTTTTGTCATCCCCAAAGCAATTACCTTGTCAGTTAGGATGCCAACTGAAGCATCAAACAGTCCTAACCCAGTCAGTGTTCCCTGGCAGCACTCTTTCACTCAAAGGAGATTCTCCTCCTTCCTAAATGCAGGTATTTCTGCCAGCTAAGGTGGTGGAGTAGTAAGTAGGTGGAAACTGAATGACAAGACTTGTGAGTAATGAAGCCTTTCCAGAAGGGCCTGGAAGTCCTTCTATTGGTGTGGGCATGCTTTGGGGATGTTACCAAAGTAGTTTATGGAAGCTGGGCTTTGAAAATTGGTATAAAAACCACTGAACAGTGTCAACAGGACTGAATTGTGGGCATGTATTTTCCTGTCTAACATTAAAGGGCTCAGCCAGCAGCCCCAGATGAGCACTCCATGATGCTAAGCTCCGGGCAGGGCTGTGCTCTTCACACTTTCACCTCACAGCTTGGTGTATAGAGAACTGGACCTCATGGAAAAAAGAGAATAAGTGATTCCTCCAGAAGAAAGGCCCTTGGCCTCACCTGAATCCACGGAGAGCCCAAAATCTTGATATTTTCATTTACTGTTTTCATTAGATTTAAAAAAGTCTGATCTTTATAATCAAAACGGTTCTGGAAAATAATGGAGCAGATCACATTGCAGGGAGCACAGCCCAGGATGAAAGTAGGATCACAGGGCAACCCTGAAGAATAACAAACATTTAAACACACCATTAAAACATACACATGAAACACTTTTATCTTTGAAACAACAGGTAGACTGTTAGAAACTTTAAATCAATATTTGTTGTTTCCCTTAACAGCAAAATATTCAAAATGTAAAAATTGACACATAACTTTTACCTTAATCTAAAAGACCATGTTAACCTATTTAAAGAAGGTTTATCTACTTATCTTTAAATTGTATTGATGTATAGTTTATTTACATTGTTAATTTCTACTGTACAGAAAAGTGTTTCAGTTATACATACATACATATATATATATAATTTTTCAAAATTTTTTCCATTATGGTTTATCATAGGATATTTAATATAGTTCCCTGTTCAAGACAGTAGTACCCTGTTGTTTATCCATTACATTTGTAATAGTTTACCTCTTCTAATCCAAACTTCCAAGCCTTCCCTCTCTCACTGCTGGAAACTACAAGTATATTCTTTATGTCTGTGAGTCTGTGTTTTTCACAGATATACTCATTTGTGTCACATTTCAGATTCCACACACAACTGATATCATATGATATTTGTCTTTGTCGTTCTGACTTACTTCATTTAGTATGATAATCTCTAAGTCCATCCATGTTGCTGCAAATGGTATTTAAATAATTTTTTTTTAATCAATCCAGGGACTTCCCTGGCCATCCAGTGGCTAAGACTCCACGCTTCCACTTCAGGGGGTGCAGGTGGGATCCTTTGTCAGGGAACTAAGATCTCACACACCATATGGCACAGCCAAAAAATTTAAAATAAATTCAATTCATATTCACTGCCTTTTCTTATATCTTTTTCACTTAAGGTATCTTAATTTGAAGGGTGAATGATGAAAACACTGAAGAGACCATTTTTTGTATCATTTAATTACTAACATTATCAGTGCTGAGTATCATAAACACTGACATAGGAAAATGAGAACAGTTAGGGACTTTGAAATGTTTTTTATATAATGAATAGTTGAAAGAGTCATGTGTAGAATCAGCAATGAGGAAGCTAAAGAGAGAGAGATTGTAGACTTCGTGTATGTGAAAAAATAAATGTATAAAAGCAGGAAGAATCCATGCTGTATGAGAAGAAAAACTAATATGAGTGAACAATTATTATGAACTGAATTTTTTGCCCAAAGTAAATATAAAATATAATTTTCATATCAAACATAAATCCCAGGTAAGTGAAACCTGGGTTAATTGGTAAATGGAGTTTATGTGTCATTTCAATGTTAAAAAAATGTCCTTGCTTAAGAATTAAATGACCTTCATTTACAATAACCATAAAAATTAATTAATTAAGCAAGGCTGCATTATGTGGACCTCTGGGCTAGTCTTCTGTTTACCCATCAACAGAATATTAAGCTGATAAATTTAAATTTTTCATCATTTACATCAAGTTTATTATATTTCCAATGAAGAAATTATACTAGAGGAAAAGTTTTCTTTTTTGGTAGGAGATCTATAAAATAAAATAGGTGCAATCAAATAATCAAAGAAAATTCTGGGACTTCCCTTGTGGTCCAGTGGTTAAGAATCTGCTTTGTAATGCAAAGAATACAGGTTAGATCCCTGGTTGGGGAGCTAAGATCCCATAGGCCCTGGGGCAGCCCTTGTGCTTCAGTGAAAGATTTCACATGACACAGTGAAGATTCCATGTGCCACAGCTAAGGCCTGAAGCAGTCAAATAAATAAATCAACTTTAAAAAAAATCACAATAGAAAGAGAGATACAATATTCACATATATAGATGTGATTAAAGATTACTTGAATCAAAATACAGTAAGGAGTAACATCAGAATGATGATGTAAGAGGAAGTCCCAGCCTTCCTTCCCCTACAGAAACACCGGTTTAGCAATGATATGTGGATTACAATTTCTTTATGAGACTTCCAGAAACTTTTAAGAAGTCACAATACCATAGGCCACTACGAAGCTGAAAACAGATACAATAAAACTGATAAGAAGTGCAATATCACTTCACCTGCATCAACACCTCCCCCACAAAACCTCAATGCTGAGGCAAAAGAATGCCCCTGCTGCTGCTGCTGCTAAGTCGCCTCAGTCGTGTCCGACTCTGTGTGACCCCAGAGACGGCAGCCCACCAGGCTCCCCTGTCCCTGAGATTCTCCAGGCAAGAACACTGGAGTGGGCTACCATTTCCTTCTCCAGTGCATGAAAGTGAAAAGTGAAAGTGAAGTCACTCAGTCCTGTCTGACTCTTAGCGACCCCATGGACTATAGCCTACCAGGCTCCTCCGTCCACGGGATTCTCCAGGCAAGAGGCCTGGAGTGGGGTGCCATTGCCTTCTCTGAAAAGAATGCCCCAGGTTGTGATTAACCCAGGAAAGAAATGAATGAAGCATGCATTCAATGCTGCAGTGGGCTGCTTGAGGAAGTGGCTTCTGTCCTGCCTCGCTTGGAGTGCTGACAAAACTGGCATAGTCTGGATGTCTGGAATCACTGAGAACAGAGGGTGAGAGAAGTGATTTGCTGTGACCAGCACGGCCTGACACAGTCTAAAGAAGGTGCACAACTTGAGGCTCATCCTGTAAGGTGGGGAGAGGAGTGGAGTTTCACCCAGTGTCCTGGTTTTTTTGGAAGGCAACTCAAAGGACTGGTAACTGTCTAACCTGATTCAGGGCATTGAAGGGGAGCCTACAGATTTTGGATGCCACTGAAAAAGGGAAGGTGGAAGAGCTTGCTTCTGTTGAACTACAGAACTTTCAGTGTGCAAACAAAGAGAGCAAGAGAGGACTAGCTCCTGAGAATGAGCTTGGCAAGCTTTCCTAGTCATGAAATTCTACACACAAGCCCACAGTAGTTGCGGCCACCAAAAGAAACAGGTTTCGGAGGGCCCCAGAATCTCCAGCCAAGATGCTTGCTAAGTGTTTTTGCTCTATATAAAGCTGGTCCATCAAATCTGGAAGAAGTAGCTATTTTTTCAAGTTAATGAATCTAAACATAAAGTCATGAAACACACAAAGAAGCAGGAAAAATGGCTCAAACAATGTACAAAATAAATCCCAGAAACTGATCCTAAAGGAATGGAGTAATATCACTTACTAAACAAAGTTTTTATCAGAAAGTGATGCAGGGACTTTCCTAGTGGCCCAGTAGTTAAGATGGTGTGCTTCCAATGCAAAGTCACTGGTTCGATCCCTGGTCTGGGAGCTAAGATCTCACATGCCTCACAGTGAGGCCAAAAAAAAGTGACATGATGTTCCACAAACTCAAGGAAATGATGCATGAACAAATGAGAATATCAAGAAACAGAATGCATTTCTTAAAAACAGCTGAAATCTGTCAAGTTGAAGAATACAATAAGTCACATAAAATTTTTGCTTAAAGGTGGGTCATTTGCTATTACTCAGAAGAACAAAAGGAAAAAAAAAATTTTAAAGAGTGAAGAAAATACAAGGGACTTACAGGACATCAACAAGGGGATCCATATACACATTATGGGAAAAGAGAGAGAGAAAGCTTATTTGAAGAAATAATGGCAAAAACTTCCTACATCTGAGTGAAAAACTGACACAGATTCTAGAAGGCCAGTACACTCTAACTAGGATGAACAAAAGAAACTCACACTGAGATACATTATACTCAAACTGTCAAAATCAGAGACAAGGAGAGAATTTTGACAGCAGCAAGACAAGTGATATGTCAGATCCAGTAGAACTGTCATAATACTAACAACTGATTTCTAAGCAAAAACATTGCAGGCCAGAAAACAATGGGATGATATACTCAAAACGTGAAAAGAAAAAAGCTATCAACCAAGAATACCCTATCTGACAAGACAATTTTTCAAAAATAAAAGACAAATATTCACTTTCTCAAATAAACAAAAGCTGAGGGAGTTAATCCACACTAGACATGATTTGGGGTTTCCCTGGTGTTTTAGGGGTAAAGAACCCTCCTGCCAATGCATGAGATGCAGGTTCAATCCCTGGGTTGGGAAGATCCCCTGGAGAAGGAAATGGCGACCCACTCCAGTATTCTTGCCTGGGAAATCCCATGGACAGAGGAGCCTGGTGGGCTACAGTCCATGGGGTCTCAAAAGAGCTGGACATGACTTAGCAACTAAATAACAACAACAACAAAGACATGTCTTAGAAGAAATGCTAAAAAGGGTTCATAAAGTTAAAACAACAGAACACTGAGCAGCAACAGAAAATCACATGAAAGTATTAAGTTAATTATCATGTTTTGTGCTAGTCTCAGCCTATCAATAACCAAAGCTATAGAAGAACTAGACCTTGTGATGCTTTTTATGACTGCAAGAAGTCCTTCAGCAAAAGTCATCAGGAAACTTTGAAACATAGAACTTTATCACCAAGACCTGGATATTGCCAACACACCTGGGGAACACACTGTGAGGTTGTGAGTGGAGAGTGACAGAGAGGGACAACTCACACAGGGGCCCAGAGTTCTGCTCTCACTGCGGTAAAGTTCAGGGCACAGGGTTTCAAGGGCTCATTATGGGTGAATTTAGAACATAGAAAGTGGAAATACAAAGCACTGGAAGAGAAAAAACAAGTAGCCAAAACGCTTGTAATTGAAATCATCCAAGAACAAAGGAGGCTCAGTGGGAAGAGCTCTTTAGTCTCCTGGCTAGCTTGTGTTTATTTCAGATAACCACCTTTGAAACGGATGCTGTTTGGAAGTAGATGCCTTGGCAATCACAGCCAACATCAGGAATTTGCATTACAAAAAAGAAAAAAAACCCAGAACTGTCTGAATTTAAACTACGCATTAGAAAATGAAAATCAAAAGCAAGAGGTAGCACCTCACACCTGTTAGTATGGCCATTATCAGAAAAGAAAGAAAGAAAGGGAGGAAGAAGGGAGGGAAGGAGAGAGAGAAGAAGAAAATAACAAGTGTTGATGAGGGAGTTGAGAAATTGAACCCTTATGTATACTTGATAGAATGTCAGACGATTTACTATGAAAAGCAGTATGGCCATTCCTCAAACAATAAAAAGACATTTACCATATTACCCAGCAATCCCACTTTTGAGTTTTCATGCAAAATAGCTGAATCAGGATCTCAAAGAGATGGCTGCACTCCCCTGAAACATTCTAAAGGTCCATCAACAATTACAGATAAAGTACTGTGGGAGGAGACTAGCAAAGATGGCAGAGCAGGAAGATCCTGAGCTCATCTCCTCTCGTGGGCATCCCCAAACTATAACAATATACAGAAGAAAGGTTTTTTCTGGTTTCATCGATGAAAAAAAACCAGAAGCCACCAGAAAAGATCTTCAACAAATAAAGATATAAAGAAGAAATCACAAGGAGATGAGAAGGAGCGGTGAAGTACCACACCCCGACATAAGCAAAGCACAAAGGCAAGAAAAATTACAATTGCAGAGACTGCCTCAAGAAGTGAGTTTTCTGAGCCCCACACTGGACTCCCCAGCCTGATGGTCCTGCAACAGGAAGATGAATCCCCAGAATGTTTGGCTTTGAAGGCCAGCGGGGCTTACTTTCAGCTGTCCCAGGGGGCTGAGGAAATAGAAACTCCACTCATGAAGAGGACATACAAAATTTCACAGGCTTTGTACCCAGCATAGAAGCATTCATTTGAAAGAAGCCTGGGTCAGACCCACCTGCTGATCTCGAAGAGCCTCCCAGAGAGGTCGGAGGCACCTGGGGCTCACCCTGGGGCCATAAATACTGGCAGGAGCCATTTTGGGGAGCTTGCTCTGCCCCCTGGACACTGGTGCTGGCAAGTGCCATTTTGGAATCTTCCCTCTAGCTTAGTATCATGACCCAGCCCCCTCCTACCTCCCAAGAGCCTGTAGGCACCAGGACTTGCCCAAGGCCAAGCAGCTAACTGAATGGAGACATAGCCCTACCCACCAGCAGAGAGGCTGCCTTAAGATTCTCTGACCTTACAACCACCCCTGTACACAGCCCTGTCCACCAGAGGACCAGGACTCAGCTCCAAACAGCACTGCACAGGCACTAGACCCAGGAATTCCAGGGCCCTACAATCAGAAAGCAAAGGACTCAGCTCAAACACCACTGGTCAGGCACCACTGCCAGAATCCCCAGCCCTACGAACCAGCAAGCCTGCTCTCGTCAGACAAGCCTCACCGTTAGCATGTGGATAAGAACCCCAGGACAATGACAACCCCACAGCATGCAGACCCAGTCCACATACCAGTAGGTAAATGGTGGCTTAACTGGTAAAGAACCCGCCAATGCAGGTGATGCAAGAGACACAGGTTTGATCCTTGGGTCAGGAAGATTCCCTGCAGAAGGAAATGGCAACCCACTTCAGTATTCTTGCCTAGAAAATTCCATGGATGGAGGAGCCTGGTGGGCTACAGTCTATGGGGTTGGACACGACTGACTGCACATACATACAATAGCACCAGCTAGGCCCTGGCTCTGCCAACCAGTAGGCCTGCCCTAGCCTTGTGACCAGCCCTTTGCAACATGAGTGGACACCGGTCACAGGACTACCACAGGCCTACAGTCTGTGGACCAGCCCAGTTATCATCAGGCCAGCGCCAACCTGCTGGACTTCAGACCTGCCTAGGCTCAGCACCAGCCTCACCCACTGGTGGACAGACACCAGCCCCAGAGCACTGCAGATTATGGACCCAACCCACCCAATTCTAAAAGGCCAGCGCCTTTCCTGTTGCCCCATCCTCAACAACCAGCAGGCCAACACAAGCTTCTGAATATCCCAGAACCCACAACCTGCTGTGTCAGGAACCAGTCTCACCAACCAGCAGTCCCATACCAACTCTGGAATCCTTGGGCCCCTTAGGCAGATTCCAGGATCTGGCTCTGCTCCCCTGGGCCAGCATGTGATCCAGCACCTGGCTTTACCTTCCAGTGGTCAGGCACCAATCCTTGGATCTCGTGAACCCTGACTCACCCACTAGTGAACCAGCACTACCTCTGGAATGCCCCAGGGTTCCACAATCAGCCACTTCTTGGGACAGCACGACCAAGCAGCAACTGGCAACCTCTGTACAAGGCAGGAACAGTCAGCCAATCTGACCAAGGTCAACCAAGACTATCAGGTTGCCTACAGTAGTCAGCCCACAATAGAAAGACAAACACAGTCCACATGGGGGAAATCCTGATCAATACAGCTCTAATGATGAGTGGGCAGTGTGTTGTTGGGATACATTGGACATCTCCTAAAAAACATTATTTCTCCAAGGTCAGGAATTATAACCAACCTACCAGATATACAGAAATAAAAATAGCAAGTTAGGGAGAAAAAATGGGGCAACAGAAGAACGTGTTTCAAAATGAAGTAGAGATATATAATTTACTCAAGAAAGAGTTCAGGGTAATGATCAATAAGATGATCAGGGGTTCTCTGATGATCCAGTGGTTAAGAAACTGTGTTTCCACTGTAGAAGGTATAGGTTTCATCCCTGGTCAGGGAACTAAGATCCCATATGCCACATGACTCAAATGGAAAAAAAAAAAAAGATGATCAAAGAACTTTGGAGAAGAATGGATACACTAAGCAAGAAGTTAGTAGTTTTTAAGAAATAATTGAAAAATATAAAGAACAACCAAACAGAGATGAAGAATATAATAACTGACATGAAAAATACACTAGAAGGAATCAAGAACAGACTAAATGAAATGGAGGAATGGATCACTGAGATGAAAGACAGTGAAGCAGAAATCACTGACAAGGAAGAGAAAAAATAATGAAAAGAAATGAGGGCTGTTTAGGAGACTCTGACACCAGCAATCATACACTCACATTATAGAGGTTCCAGGAGAAGAAGAGAAAGATAAAGGGTCAGAGAACACATCTGAAGACAAAATAGCTAAAAACTTCCCTAACCTGGGATCAGTAACAGACAACCAAGTCCAGGAAACACAGAGTCCTGAACAGGTTTACCCAAAAAGCAATAAATCAATATGCATTGTAATTAAAATGTCAAACAATTAAAGAGAGATTAAAAGCTGCAAGGGAAAATTAACAAGTTAAACATAAGGAAACTCCCATTACACAATCAGCTGACTTTTCAACAGAAATTCTGCAGGCCAGAAGAAAGTGGTCTGACATACTTAAAAAAAATTTTTTAAGTGATTGAAAGAAAAAATCGACAAACAAGAATGCTCTACTCACAAGTTTCTCAATCAGATTCTCAATCAAATTTTACAGACAAGCAAAAGCTAAAAGACTTCAGCATCACCAAATCAACTTTACAGGAAATAGTATAAGAGACTTCTCTAAGAGAAAAGAAAAAGCCACAACTAGAAATGGGAAAATTACAATGGAGAAAGCTCAAATACACAGTAAAGGCAAATACACAGTAAATGTTTTTTTTTTTTTAATGCTACATTTAAATGAAGTTATAATTGAGAACTGCATTAAGACATACCTAAACGATCATGGAAAAAGCAAGAGAGTTCCAGAAAAACATCTATTTCTGCTTTATTGACTATGCCAAAGCCTTTGACTGTGTGGATCACAATAAACTGTGGAAAATTCTGAAAGAGATGGGAATACCAGACCACCTGACTTGCCTTTTGAGAAATCTGTATGCAGGTCAGGAAGCAACAGTTAGAACTGGACATGGAACAACAGACTGGTTCCAAACAGGAAAAGGAGTACGTCAAGGCTGTATATTATCACCCTGCTTATTTAACTCATATGCAGAGTACATCATGAGAAATGCTGGACTGGAAGAAACACAAGCTGGAATCAAGATTGCCGGGAGAAATATCAATAACCTCAGATATGTAGATGACACCACCCTTATGGCAGAAAGTGAAGAGGAACTCAAAAGCCTCTTGATGAAAGTGAAAGTGGAGAGTGAAAAAGTTGGCTTAAAGCTCAACATTCAGAAAATGAAGATCATGGCATCTGGTCCCATCACTTCATGGGAAATAGATGGGAAAACAGTGGAAACAGTGTCAGACTTTATTTTTGGGGGCTCCAAAATCACTGCAGATGGTGACTGCAGCCATGAAATTAAAAGATGCCTACTCCTTGGAAGGTAAGTTATGACCAACCTAGATAGCATATTCAAAAGCAGAGACATTACTTTGCCAACAAAGGTTCGTCTAGTCAAGGCTATGGTTTTTCCTGTGGTCATGTATGGATGTGAGAGTTGGACTGTGAAGAAGGCTGAGCGCCAAAGAATTGATGCTTTTGAACTGTGGTGTTGGAGAAGACTCTTGAGAGTCCCGTGGACTGCAAGGAGATCCAACCAGTCCATTCTGAAGGAGATCAGCCCTGGGATTTCTTTGGAAGGAATGCTGCAAAAGCTGAAACTCCAGTACTTTGGCCACCTCATGCAAAGTGTTGACTCATTGGAAAAGACTCTGATGCTGGGAGGGATTGGGGGCAGGAGGAGAAGGGGACGACAGAGGATGAGATGGCTGGATGGCCTCACTGACTCGATGGACGTGAGTCTGAGTGAACTCCAGGAATTGGTGATGGACAGGGAGGCCTGGCGTGCTGTGATTCATGAGGTCGCAAAGAGTTGGACACGACTGAGCAATTGAACTGAACTGAACTGAAACGATTAAAATCCCTAAATGTCATTACTATTTGCCAGAATTGTAGCCTTGGGCCCTGAAGTGACTCTCAGACATGTCTGTGAGGCTGTACGTATAAAAATTGTTCAATTAAATGAACATAAATGTCACTGTTTCATGAGTGTCATTCTCATCATAAGTGTGACACCCCCATAAGTGTCATTCTCACCCTGTCCAATTAACAAGTATTCCCTGGTAAAAAGCTCTGGAATAGAAAACCCACTTTAATGCTACAGGAAAGACATTGTTCTCTTTTTCAGGAAAAGACTCAAAACTATCCTTTGTGATTTCTGAATTGAACACAAAGTGCAGGATAGAGTATTATTAAAACACATATATACCTACATGGTGTGTACCATCATGAGACAATCGTAGATACACAAAAGCTCCCCTGGCTGTCTGTGGTTCACACCCTCCTCCCCTTCATCTAAAGACTGGCAACCACCACCCATAGGAAAGATGTGGCTGCCTGGAAATGTTGCCAAGAGCATCACCGGAGAGAGAGAGAAGACTGCTAAGGTCAGAGTTACACAGCACAGGATCACCCACCGTTGGTTTTTCGCAGCTCCTCCACCAGGCAGCGCGCTTCCTCTTGAACGCGGTCCTCGATGCTCCTCTTGCCCATCCCGAAATTACGCAGCGTCATGAGGGAGAAGCGCCGGGTCTCCTTCCACGTTTTCCCGTTGCTGAATACGATTCCTGATGGGAGGAGAAACAGAATAGGAGGGAGGTCCTAGGGAAGGAGGCGTGAACTGACACTTGGGAGACTGAGACGAACAAGCTCTGCTGGGGGGCTCCTGAAATTCCTGTTTTTCACCCTGACCACCCCTACCCATTATCAAAGCTGAACATGTGCAAATACACACCTACCGTGTCCCTTAACATTTCTTTCAATCACTGGGAAACTGCCTCTTCTAGAAAACTCCTCTCCCAAATCAATCAGAGCTTCCTTCACTGCTTCATATCCATGCAAAACTACTGTGGGCTTCATTCCAAAATACACAGTGAACACAGGGCCGTAGACTTTTGAGAGCTGGGAATGGAAATGCATGTAATAGCAAAAGAAGTCAATATTTGATATATATTGTGCCTGATACAGACTGTGTTATCATCCTACTATTATGTTTTTATTCTGCCACATAGCTTAAAATATTTCTCAATTCAATTCATAAGTATGATGGTGATTGTTACAGTTTCCACTTATGGATGACCTGAGATCCTGGATAATGGTCCAAATAACTGGTACACGGATTATAATTAATCCTCAAATCAGCACTTTCAGCAGGTTTATTTGCCCCACTATAAATAAGGAAACTAAAGTAGGGGAATTCTGGTGTATTTCCAGCATCCCAGGGCTAATATATAAAGAATTCCAGTTTGAAGATCTTCATAATCACCCTCTGATCCATGAGAGGAATGTAGCAGTCCTCAAGGCCCAGCTTTAAACCATCAGCCAGCTGACTGTTTCAGAATCACTCACACAGCAGCGCTTAGAATTCTGATTGTATAGCCCTATGATGAATACTAGAAATTTATCATTTCAAAAAATAAATTCCCAGCCTCGTTTGAGATCCACTGGTATGACTAATACAGAAAGAGAGGAAACATTGTAGAGGCAGTGCTTGGAGAGACTGCATCTCATGGAAGAACAGCATCTGACACCCTGCAGCATTCACAGGGTACAGACGGCAGCTTCCTGCAGAATCCTGAGTGATGACTTCTTTCTTTCAATCACTCATGCTTGTCTTGATCCCAAGTCAATTCCTCTACATCAGGCACAATCTCCTTTTGCAAAAAAGTTATATTTTCCTGACTCTGAACAAAACAAGCGGCTTACGTAGTATATGACTTCTGGAAGAAAATCTTGAATCACAAAATGCCAAAAATCAGCCCCAAATCATAGCAAATGGCTGTGAAACAAAGGAGGGAGGCAACACTCCCAGCTTTTAATACTTTATTATTTTCATTTTACCATACAAAGAGCTAAGTGTTTCTCTACTCGAAAAACACATTCCTTTTTCCTCTATTTAGGCAAGAAAAGTGTCAAAATTTACAGGAAGTAATTTGCTTCACATTTACATATTTTGACAGTGTGCCCATAGAAACTTATGTATTAGCGTCATAATTAGGCTTAACTTACTTACCATTTGCAAGACCCTGGAGAAACATAAAATCTACTTACACTGGTTAAAGATTTGCTGATATTCTTAACATCTAACTGAAAGATATTTCCAAGAATTGGGAGAGGAGTGGGGCCTGGCGGGAGCTTCCCTTTCCCAGAGCTCTGTTTCCAGAGTGAGAGGAGAAGCAGACAGGAGAGACAGAGCACGAGGACCACAGCCAGATCCATTGACGCCTTCTCTTCTTACTCAGATGACTGTGAGCCTGAAATCTAAAGCTTTTATAACAGTCCCTGCTAATTCAACTTGGGCCTCTCTGATATAAAAAGACCAATTACATCCACTTTGCACTCTATTCTGAGTAGACTTTGCCCCAATGATAAAAATAAATTGTGCTTTAATTTTGTTTTCTCTGTGTCCAATGATCACTCTGGAAATTCCAGTCTAGCTGGTTTAGCTGTACTGGGATTGGGCCCTTGTGTGCATGCCAAGTCGGTTCACTCATATCTGACTTTTTGTGACCTATGGACTGTAACTCATCAGGCTCCTCTGTTCAGGGACTTCTCCAGGAAAGAATACTGGAGTGGGTTGCCAGGCCCTCCTCCAGGGGATCTTCCTAACCCAGGGATCAAATCCATGTCTCTTATGTCTCCTGCATGGGCAGAACAGTTCTTTACCACTAGCACCACTTGGGATGCCCTGGGATTGGGTCCAGGTGTGGCTAATTAAAAAAAAAAAAGGCTCCTGCCAGGGTCTAGCCCCAGCAGGATCCAGGGGTACCCTCAGGATGACAGCCTAGGCAAAAGGATAGTAAAGCAAAGAGCAGAGCTTGATCTTCCTTGATTAACACAGAAAGCCAATAAAGCTCCTGTGTTCCAAGGAGTCATCCTGAAAGAAGAACAGAGAGAGAAAAGGAGGGAAAAGGAAAAAAAGAACGACACGGGGAGATCAAGCTTCGGTGAGCGAGGCCCATAACTTTATTTTCAAAAGGAACTTTTATACCTTAACTTGTACATAGAGGGAAATGAAAGATGCAAAGTCATACAGAGTCAGCCCAAACATTACATCTGTTTTGTCTTTATCAAAACCAGGATTTTTTCTGCATACCTTTCCCATAAACAATGTTGTGTACATTATCTTCTGGCCTTGGAGGCCTGTGGACATTTTATGACCCTTTTTTGATAAAGGCTGCTCAACCAGAAAACTTATTTTCCCTTGAAGTGTTTTTTCTTTGTATTTCTAATCTATGTCAGCCTCAGAAAGTGCTAAACAGAGTTACATTCTCACGGAGCAAAGGTGCAGTGGGTCACAACAAAGAAAGAACCAATTAGCTCTCAGGTCTGATGTGGTTAATTCCAAGGCTGCTACTTGTTCTTCTTACATTCCAACTATGTTAACCAATGCAATCCCAAGTGCACAACGGATAAGGGATATGGGAACTTGGCAGCAAGCATTGGCCCAATAATGAAGCCCTTTACCAGTACTATCTATTCTAATGATTTTTAATCCCTTAAAGGACTCTATGCTCATTAGGACTTTTAGAATGTTTTGGCTTCCCATGCCTTTCAAGGTTGGAGAGTTGTGAACAATCATGTGTGTTAATTAAAAGAGAATGGATAAACCTGTCAGGCAAGCTAGAATGCCAGCAGAGGGATTAAAATAGAAATATTCCTTTCATGCCCAGGAGACTTATTAACTAAAGCCCTAAGTTGACTTTTTCCAGAGAAAGGTGGTCGGGGATAGTCCCCTGTTAATGTCAGAAGAGTTGGTGAAAGGCACAAAATAGTAAGACAGACAGATTCTGGTTTTGGGGTAGATGCTCGAGCAGATTCAGGGGATCCCTCAAGCAATGATCCTCCTTGCTTGTCATGGCTCTTCCACATGACCTTGTCATGGGTGGGATCTCCCATGGTGGTTCCTGGCAGGCTCCTAACTGTGGATTCAAATCAATGACCAGTTGGAGATATCTCACACTGAGGACAATCAGTTTATCTTCAGTTCAGTTCATTCAGTTGCTCAGTCGTGTCTGACTCTGCGACCCCATGGACTGCAGCACTCCAGGCTTCCCTGTCCATCCAGCTCCTGGACCTTGCTCACACTCAAGTCCATAAAGTCAGTGATGCCACCCAACCATCTCATCATCTATCCTCCCCTTCTCCTCTTGCCTTCAGTCTTTCCCAGCATCAGGGTCTTTTCCAATGAGTCAGTTCTTCACTTGACTCCATCAAGTGGCCAAAGTACTGGAGTTTCAGCTTCAGCATCAGTCCTGCCAATGAATATTCAGGACTGATTTCCTTTAGGATTGACTGGGTTGATCTCCTTGTAGTCCACGGAACTCTCAAGAGTCTTCTCCAGTACCACAGTTCAAAAGCATCAATTCTTTGGCACTCAGCTTTCTTTATAGTCTAACTCTCACATCCATACATGACTACTGGAAAAACCATAGCTTTGACTAGATGGACCTTTGTTGGCAAAGTAATGTCTCTTCTTATGCCTTTTTAATTTTATTTTTTAATGTTTATCTTGTAATACTATATCCAACACCGAAATACTCTATCCTTGAATTTGAAAGATTTTTAAATATTTTAATGTACTTACTGATATTACATTTGCCTATGGAGAAGGTAGTGGCACCCCACTCCAGTACTCTTGCCTGGAAAATCCCATGGACGGAGGAGCCTGGTGGGCTGCAGTCCATGGGGTCGCTAAGAGTCGGACACGACTGAGCAGCTTCACTTTCACTTTTTGCTTTCATGCATTGGAGGAGGAAATGGCAACCCACTCCAGTGTTCTTGCCTGGAGAATCCCAGGGACAGGGGAGCCTGATGGGCTGCCGTCTATGGGGCTGCACAGAGTCGGACACGACTAAAGTGACTTAGCAGCATACATAAAATAGATAATGACACCATATTTAAGATCATTTAAAATCAAAATGCAGTAACTGTGGTTCAGGCATTAGGGGTGTGTTTAGATAAGTTCCTGCATTACTGAGAACTTGAACTGCCAACTGTGTCAAACTCAAGGACTCCACCAACCATTTCAAAACAGCATCTGCTACCAGGTGCTTGCTACAATTTTGTATTTTCATAGTTCCCCACCCCCTTCACAACAATGCAACCATTTTGAACCCCCCCCCCAAAAAAAAATTCTTGCTGACAAGTATCTTTACATCTTGTCATCTACAATTCTAATTCTTTTTAAAATTTATTCTTAATTGAAAGATAACTGCTTTTCAATATTGTGTTGGTTACTGCCATACATCAACATGCATCAGCCATAAGTATACAAACAATTCTAATTCTTCACAAGAAATTTATGTACCTTTGCAGTTGTTTTGCATTTATAAATTTCCCCGTGTTGTAGTCGGGTAGAACACAATCTAAATGCTTCTTGGATCTGTGTCTCCTGAGCTGCAGTCATAACAAACCCCAAACAAATACCTCTTGGATTTCAACCAGATCGCCATTCTTGGAATTTGTCATTAATACTAATATAATTCAAACATCTCAAAAGACCAAAGATACATCAACTAATTATATAAATAAAAGTACATGACTTTCACCTTGAAATCTCAAGTCTACTCCACCAAAAGTTAAACATTGGAAGGTAGAGATGATAATTTTATAATTTTCAGTGTGGGAAAGGAAGATTCTGGGTGATTAGAAACAGCCAGTGTCATAAAGGTCATATTCAGTTCAGTTCAGTTCAGTTCAGTTGCTCAGTCATGTCTGACTCTTTATGAACCCATGAATCACAGCACGCCAGGCCTCTCTGTCCATCACCAACTCCCAGACTTCACCCAAACCCACATCCATCAAGTCAGTGATGCCATCCAGCCATCTTATCCTCTGTTGTCCCCTTCTCCTCCTGCCCCCAATCCCTCCCAGGATCAGAGTCTTTTCCAATGAGTCAACTCTTCGCATGAGGTGGCCAAAGTACTGGAGTTTCAGCTTTAGCAGCATTCCTTCCAAAGAAATCCCAGGGCTGATCTCCTTCAGAATGGACTGGTTGGATCTCCTTGCAGTCCAAGGGACTCTCAAGAGTCTTCTCCATCACCACAGTTCCAAAGCATCAATTCTTTCGCGCTCAGCTTTCTTCACAGTCCAACTCTCACATCCATACATGACTACTGGAAAAAGTATAGCCTTGACTAGATGGACCTTTGTTGGCAAAGTAACATCTCTGCTTTTGAATATGCTATCTAGGTTGGTCATAACTTTCCTTCCAAGGAGTTGGTGCAAACATAATTGTGGTTTTGGACCATGAATTTTAAATCCTTATAACTAACCTCAAACACATCTTTATTTAGAAAACATTATGATCAACATATTTTTTGCCAATGAGAAATAAGTTTGTTTATTCCTGTAGCATAAAAATCCATGCTTTGAGGTTCATCGAACTCTTGGAAAGCATTTTCTGCATCCTGCTGTCTATGGAAGCGTTTTCCTTGAAAAAAGCTGTCCAGACATTTGAAGAAGCAATAGTCAGTTGGCAACAGGTCAGGTGAACATGGAGGATGAGGTAAAACTTCACAGCCCAATTTGTTTAACTTTTGAAGTGTTCATTGTGCAACATGTGGTCAGGCATTGTCATTGAGAACTGGGCCCTTTCTGTCGACCAGTGCTGGCCGAGGGAGTTGCAGTTTTGAGTGCATTGCATTGATTTGCTTAGCATACTTCTCAGATGTAACGGTTTTGCTGGGATTCAGAAAGCTGTAGTGCATCAGCAGTGACCATGACCTTTTTTTGTTGTAAGTTTGGCTTTAGGAAGTGTTTTGGAGCTTCTACATGGTCCAGCTACTGAGCTGGTCATTGCCAATTCCCATATAAAATCCACTTCTCATTGCATGTCACAATCTGATCAAGGAATGTTTCACTGCTGTTGTGTAGTTCTGATGGCTAAAATGGTAAATAATTCACCCGCAGTGCAGGAGAGCCAGGTTCGATCCCTGGGTCAGGAAGAACCCCTAGAAAAGGAAATGGCAACCCACTCCAGTATTCTTGCCTAGAGAATTCCATGGACATGTGAGTCTGGTGGGATACATACAGTCCATGGGGTTGCAAAGAGTTGGTCATGACTGAGTGAATACAAATAGAATGGAACAGAACAGAATAAGAGAAGATGACACTTCAAAACAACATTTTTTTTTTTCCGGTTAGCTCATGAGGCACCCAATTATAGAGCTTTTTCACCTTTCCAATTTGCTTCAAATGCCAAATGACCGTAGTATGGTCAATGTTGGGTTCTTCAGCAACCTCTCGTGTAGTTTTAGGAGGATCAGCTTTGATCATCCTCTCAGTTGGTCATTGTCAACTTCTGATGGCTGGCCACTGTGCTCTTCATCTTTAAGGCTCTTGTCTCCTTTGCAAAACTTCTCAAACCACGACTGCATTCTATGTTCATTCGCAGTTCCTAGGCCAAATGCGTTGTTGATGTTACGAGTCATCTCTGCTGCTTTGCCACCTATTTTGAACTCAAATGAGAAAATCATTTGAATTCGCTTTTTCTCTAACATCATTTCCCTAGTCTAAAATAAAAATAAAATAAACACAAGTGATGAGTCATTGGCAAAAAACACAAAGCAAGAAATGTGCATTAAAATGATGTATAACATAACAGGGGCTTCCCTGGTGGCTCAGATGTAAAGAATCTGCCTGCAATGCAGGAGACCCAGGTTTGATTCCCCACATTTAAGAATTTATTCCAGTATCAGATGACAAAGTTACTTTTGCACCAACCTAATAATTAATAAGACTAGGATTTAAACTGAGATCTTCTGATGCCCACTGTGATGCTCTCTCATATATACCACAGCTGCCTCAAGAATAATTTCAGAAAAACAAAATCAAACCTCCCAAATGTTACGCTGAATATACACCTGATTTTTCACAAAATAACAGGCTTCACAATAAACAGATGTCCCTGAACTCCAAGGGCAAAGAGTCACAAATTCTCAAGAGAATAAATCAAAAATAGGGATTCTCCCCTGTCCCTCACCAAAGAGGTAAAACTTACTCAGGCAACTGAGGGAAGAACCAATCTCTAAGAATTTAGTGGGGAAGGCTTGAGAAATTATGGCTCAAGCCTCCCAGTTGCCTCGAGATACAACTGCTTCTGTTGCCTTATGAAGTCTGTTTTTATCAGAATAAGAAAAAAAATAAAATGGAGTATGCACAGTGTTAACCAAAATTTTAGAAAAGACCTGAGTGAAATAAAATGATGTTTATTGGGGGTTTGGTAAGACTGTGGCATGAGACAGACTCAAGAAGCAGTTGAATGGTGCCCCACTGAACTACAAAATGGGTGAGGCTTATAAGGGCAAAACCTTCAAAATTACATGAAGTGAAGTGAAGTGAAGTCGATTAGTCGTGTCTGACTCTTGGAGACCCCATGGACTGTAGCCTACCAGGCTCCTCTGTCCATGGGATTTTCCAGGCAATAGTACTGGAGTGGATTGCCATTTTCTTCTCCAGGGGATCTTCCCGACCCAGGGATCGAACCTGGGTCTCCCGCATTGTAAGCAGACGCTTTACCATCTGAGCCACCAGGGAAGTCAAAATTATGTAAGTGTTTTTAAAAGTATAATTGGATCTGGCAAGTAAGGGTTCCAATTAAGTATGGATAAACTGGGCTCCAAAATGGCTGCACAGTTGAAAGGGGAGACCTTGAGACTACAAGAGTGCAGCTGCCAAGTGTTGCTCTGAATAGGGCTAGACCTGTCCTTGGATCTAGGACAGGTCAAAGAAATGTCAGGTTCTCAGTGGTGTAAAGACACGTCCGAGAGCAGATTCTCAATGGCTGCCTGACTCCATTTTTATATATCTGAACTCTGATTACTCCATTATAATTTCAATCTGTCATCAAGAGCAGGGAAGGGAGATGGTACACAGAACAACAGGTATGGATTTGGTGGGGAATGGGAGGCAGAGACTTCATTAAACAGACCCACAGTACCAGTACCTGTAGACCCGAACAGGAGATGACAGTTAGTGGTCATGAAGATCTAAATATCACTGGAAAGGTTAACTAGAACCAGAACACTAATGACTGCTGCTGCTGCTGCTAAGTCGCTTCAGTCGCGTCCAACTCTGCCCGACCCCATAGACGGCAGCCCACCAGGCTCCCCCGTCCCTGGGATTCTCCAGGCAAGAACACTGGAGGGGGTTGCCATTTCCTTGTCCAGTGCATGAAAGTGAAAAGTGAAAGTGAAGTCATTCAGTCGTGTCCGACTCAGCGACCCCATGGACTGCAGCCCACCAGGCTCCTCTGTCCATGGGATTTTCCGGGCAAGAGTACTGGAGTGGGTCACCATTGCCTTCTCCAGAACACTAATGACAACACTTCACAAATAGGAGTTCTACAACATATGATATTTGTTGAAAACTGATTAGTGAAGTTATTCCTAAACTCTTTTAGTAAGAAAAAAAATGTTTGTCAAGACCTGATTACAAAATACTTTATTCCTCAGGTTTACATGAGTTCATGTAACAGAGAATTTAACACCATTTTATCTCATGATTCTCTCAATTACCTTTTCCAAAGATAAAACAGCACCTGCAGGTTGTAGAGATAAGCCTGGAATTCACATCTCCTGAGTCAGGCATGCCTCCTTGTAAGCAAACACTCAGTTCACCAGGGTCACCACACTTACTGCATATGTACCATGATTCAGTATTCTGTGACACATCCTAGTCAATGACTTTCCAGATATATCAAGTGAGTTAATGATTACTGCACCAGTTCATTAAAGTCAGGGTCATACAAGTTTAATTTTGTAACCTTCATACTCGAGCAAGTCATTGGATGATTGGATGGCATCACTGACTCAATGCACCTAAGTTTGAGCAAACTCCTGGAGATGGAGGACAGGAAAGCCTGGCATGCTGCAGTCCATGGCATCAGAAAGAGTCAGACACAACTTAGCAACTGTACAACAAGACTCAATGTAACCTTTATTTCCTACAAAAAGAACCAGTAATTTGTTACCTACCTCACACAGCCCTATGCTCTAAAAGACAAGCCAGCTTATATCGGATGAAATAAGTTCAATCACTTGTTTTAGAGCAGCTGTGTTTATTTTTTGAGAAATGAGTGTGTGACTGAAGTTCACAGAGTCACAGAGTGAGACACAACTTAGCAACTGAACAACAAAGTGCCTGCTCTGCTCCACTTGCCTTCTGATGAAGCTCATTGCTTTTCATAGAATGAAAGAGTCAACTATAATTTAAATACTGAAGGGATTTCTGAGATCAGTTAGTCTAATTTACTTTTCTGATGAGCAATTGATTACAGTGAGACAAAGTGTCCTCGTTGCATCAGTACAAGGCCTTGCATTAGAATCCCATTCTTGCAGCTCCCCATTGAGTGACATCTCACATTAAGCAACATTCCTGCTGCTGTCCAAATGATTAGCATTAAGATCTTCATTGTCATACAGCAATACAAACCTGATTTCAGCTATAATTGTGGATGCACATCTTTCTTTTTAATTAATAGAATTTATATTATGGTAATTATAAATAAAATTATAAATAAAACAATTATTCATGAATTCAAAGAGACAAGTGTACCCCAGTGTTCATCGCAGCACTGTTTATAATAGCCAGGACATGGAAGCAACCTAGATGTCCATCAGCAGATGAATGGATAAGAAAGCTGTGGTACATATACACAATGGAGTATTACTCAGCCATTAAAAAGAGTACATTTGAATCAGTTCTAATGAGGTGGATGAAACTGGAGCCTATTATACAGAGTGAGGTAAACCAGAAAGAAAAACACCAATACAGTATACTAATGCATATATATGGAATTTAGAAAGATGGTAACAATAACCCTGTATACAGGACAGCAAAAGAAACACTGATGTATAGAACAGTCTTTTGGACTCTGTGGGAGAGGGAGAGGGAGAGGGTGGGATGATTTGGGAGAATGGCATTGAAACATGTACAATACCATATATGAAATGAGTCGCCAGTCCAGGTTTGATGCACGATACTGGATGCTTGGGGCTGGTGCACTGGGATGACCCAGAGGGATGGTATGGGGAGGGAGGAGGGAGGAGGGTTCAGGATGGGGAACACGTGTATACCTGTGGCAGATTCGTTGATATATGGCAAAACCAATACAATATTGTAAAGTAAAAATATAAAATAATAAAAAAAAATTCATGTGCAGGTTTTTATGTGAACATAAGTTTTCAACTCATTGGTATACCAAGGAATGTGATTGCTGAATCATATGGTAAACATGTTTAGTTTTCTAAGAAATCTGTCAACTGTCTTCCAAGTGGCTGTACCATTTTGCATTCCCACCAACAATGACTGAGAGTCCCTGTTGTTCCACATCCTTGCCAATATTTGGTTTTGTCAATGGTCTGGACTTTGGCCATTCTGTAGTGGTATCTAATTGCTGTTTTCCTCTACAAGTATCTAATGATATATGATGTTGAGCATTTTTCACATGCTTATTTGCCATGTCTATATATTCTTGCCATTTTTAGGGTGGTCCTATTATTTTTATTTTGTTGAATTATAGTTGATAAACAATGTTGTGTTAGTTTCTGATGTACAACAAAATGATTCAGAGAGAGACATATATCTTTTTCATACACTTTTCCATTATGGTTATAGGGTATTGAAAATAATTCCCTGTGCTATACAGTAGGACCTTGTTATTTATCTGTTTTATATAGATATATTAGTTTGGAGCTGCTAATCTCAAACTACTGATTTATCCCTCCACCACACCCTTTCCCATTTGGTTTGTTTTCTATGAGTCTGTTTCTGATTTGCCGATTTTAAAATCAGGTTTTTATATTTCTGATTGTTGAGTTTTAAGAGTTCTTTGTGCATTTTGGATTATGATCCTTCATCAGATACATCTTTTGAAAATAATTTTCCCACTCAATGGTTTCTATTGATGGAACATTCAGTAGAGCAGAAGTGGCTAATTTTAATGCAATTCAAATTATTCTTTTCTTTCCATGGATTCTACCTGTAGTGATACACATAAAAATCATTGTCAAAATCAAGAACATCTAGTATTTTTTCTTATATTATCTTCTGTAAGTTTTATAGTTTTGCATTTTACACATAGGTCTACGATTCATTTGAATTAACATTTGTGAAGGTTATAAGATAACTTGTGTGTGTGCACATGTGTGAGTGAAAGAGAGATTAGTAATTGCAGAAGCATTTGTTGAAAAGACTAGGCTTCTCCATTGAATTGCTTTGCTCCTTTGTCAACGATCAATTGACTATATCTGTCTACCTATTAATATTCCTGGACTCTTTTTTCCATTAAATCATTTGTCTCTGTTTTCATCAATACCACTCTGTCTTGATCATGGTAGCTTTGCAATGAGTCTTGAAATCAGAGAGAGTCAGTGCTCTGATTTGTTCTCCTATTTCAATATCATGTTGACTATTCTGGGTTTTTAACCTCTTCATATACACTTAAGAATCTTACTGTCAATATCTAAAAAAAATCATGCTGAGATTTTGATTGGGATTACATTGAATCTATAGACTAAACTGGGGAGAACTGAAATCTAAACACTATTGAAACTTCCTGTTGATAGATGTGGAATGTATTTCCATTAAAAAAAATCTTTTTAGTTTTTTTCATCAGAGTTTTAGAGTTTTCCTCAAATAGAACTTATGCAAATTTTGTCAGATTTCTAAGTACGTAAGTTTTGTTTTAATGTAGATAATATTGAGTTTTTAATATCAAATTCCAATTGTTCATCGCTAATATTGTTGTTGTTCAGTCACTAAGTCATGTCTGACTCCGCAACCCGATGAACTGCCACATGCCAGGCCTCCATGTCCCTCACTATGTCCCAGAGTTTGCCCAACTTCATGTCCATTGCTAGTATATAGGAAAGCAACTGACTATTGCTTGTTCCCTGTCGTACATGCTGCTGCTGCTAAGTCACTTCAGTCGTGTCCGACTCTGTGTGACCCCATAGACTGCAGCCCACCAGGCTCCCCCGTCCCTAGGATTCTCCAGGCAGGAACACTGGAGTGGGTTGCCATTTCCTTCTCCAATGCATGAAAGTGAAAACTGAAAGTGAAGTCGCTCAGTCATGCCCGACTCTTAGCGACCCCATGGACTTCAGCCTACCAGGCTCCTCTGTCCATGGGATTTTCCAGGCAAGAGTACTGGAGTGGGGTGCCACATGGGAACATGCTAAAATTGCTTCTTAGTTGTTTTTTCATTCTTTGGGATTTTCTACATAGATAACCACCCTATTGTCAAACAAAGATAGTTTCATTTCTTCCTTCCCAATCTGTGTAACTGTTATTTCTTCTTTCTTTTCTTATTGCATTTAGCTAGGTCTTCCAGTTCAATACTAAATGGGAATAATTAGAGGGGTCATCATGCCTCATACCTATCTTAGCAGGAAAGCTTCCAGTCTCTGACCATTAACAATGATGTTAGTTGTGAATTTCTGTAAATTTTCTTTATCAAGTTGAGGAAACTGCTCCTCCATTCTTGGTCTGCTTAGAGTTTTAAATCACAAGTGGGTTTTAGATGTTCTCAGATGATTTTTATACATCTATCAATATAGAATCATTGGACTTCTCTTTAAACTGTTGATGTGATGGGGTATATTGATTTTCATATCAGTTCAGTTCAGTCGCTCAGTCGTGTCTGACTCTTTGCGACCCCATGAATTGCAGCATGCCAGGCCTTCCTGTCCATCACCAACTCCCGGAGTTCACTCAGACTCATATCCATCGAGTCAGTGATGCTATCCAGCCATCTCATCCTTTGTCGTTCCCTTCTCCTCCTGCTCCCAATCCCTCCCAGCATCAGAGTCTTTTCCAATGAGCCAACTCTTCGCATGAGGTGGCCAAAGTACTGGAGTTTCAGCTTTAGCAGCATTCCTTCCAAAGAAATCCCAGGGCTGATCTCCTTCAGAATGGACTGGTTGGATCCCCTTGCAACCCAAGGAACTCTCAAGAGTCTTCTCCAACACCACAGTTCAAAAGCATCAATTCTTTGGCTCTCAGCTTTCTTCACAGTCCAACTCTCACATCCAAACATGACCACTGGAAAAACCATAGCTTTGACTAGACGGACCTTTGTTGGCAAAGTAACATCTCTGCTTTTCAATATGCTATCTAGGTTGGTCATAACTTTCCTTCCAAGGAGTAAGCATCTTTTAATTTCATGGCTGCAGTCACCATCTGCAGTGATTTTGGAGCCCCAAAAAATAAAGTCTGACACTGTTTCCACTGTTTCCCCATCTATTTCCCATGAAGTGATGGAACCGGATGCCATGATCTTCATTTTCTGAATGTTGAGTTTTAAGCCAACTTTTTCACTCTCCTCTTTCACCTTCATCAAGAGGCTTTTGAGTTCCTCTTCACTTTCTGCCATAAGGGTGGTGTCATCTGCATATCTGAGGTTATTGATATTTCTCCCGGCAATCTTGATTCCAGCTTGTGCTTCTTCCAGTCCAGCGTTTCTCATGATGTGCTCTGCATAGAAGTTAAATAAGCAGGGTGACAATATACAGCCTTGACGTACTCCTTTTCCTATTTGGAACCAGTCTGTTGTTCTATGTCCAGTTCTAATTGTTGCTTCCTGACGTGTATACAAATTTCTCAAGAGGTAGGTCAGGTGGTCTGGTATTTCCATCTCTTGAAGAATTTCCCACAGTTTCTTGTGATCCACACAGTCAAAGGCTTTGGCATAGTCAATAAAGCAGAAGTAGATGTTTTTCTCGAACTCTCTTGCTTTTTCAATGATCCAGCGGATGTTGGCAATTTGATCTCTGGTTCCTCTGCCTTTTCTAAAACCAGCTTGAACATCTGGAAGTTCACGGTTCACATATTGCTGAAGCCTGGCTTGGAGAATTTTGAGCAGTACTTTACTAGCGTGTGAGATGAGTGCAATTGTGCAGTAGTTTGAGCATTCTTTAGCATTGCCTTTCTTTGGGATTGGAATGAAAACTGACCTTTTCCAGTCCTGTGGCCACTGCTGAGTTTTCCAAATTTGCTGGCATATTGAGTGCAGCACTTTCACAGCATCATCTTTCAGGATTCTTTCAGGATTTGAAATAGCTCAACTGGAATTCCATCACCTCCACTAGCTTTGTTCGTAGTGATGCTTTCTAAGGCCCACTTGACTTCACATTCCAGGATGTCTGGCTCTAGGTCAGTGATCACACCGTCATGATTATCTTGTCCTGAAGATCTTTTTTGTACAGTTCTTCTGTGTATTCTTGCCACCTCGTCTTAATATCTTCTGCTTCTGTTAGGTCCATACCATTTCTGTCCTTTATCGAGCCCATCTTTGCATGAAATGTTCCCTTGGTATCTCTAAAATTCTTGAAGAGATCTCTAGTCTTTCCCATTCTGTTGTTTTCCTCTATTTCTTTACATTGATTGCTGAGGAAGGCTTTCTTATCTCTTCTTGCTATTCTTTGGAACTCTGCATTCAGATGTTTATATCTTTCCTTTTCTCCTTTGCTTTTGGCTTCTCTTCTTTTCACAGCTATTTGTAAGGCCTCCCCAGACAGCCATTTTGCTTTTTTTTGCATTTCTTTTCCGTGGGGATGGTCTTGATCCCTGTCTCCTGTACATTAATTGATTTCATATCTTCCATACCTTGAATATATCTTACTTGGACCCAGAATACAATTCCTTTTCTACACTGTTGGATTTGATTTGCTAATATTATGCTGAGACTTCTTACATCTAAGTTTATGAGGAATATTGGTCTGTACTTTTCCTCTTCTGTAATGTCTTTGTCTGATTTTGGAATTAGAGTAATGCTAACCTCATAAAATGATTTAGTAAGAATTTCCTTTACTACTATATTCTGGAAGATATTATAGACAATTGGCATAAAATCTTCCTTGAATATTTCAGAGAATTCACCTGTAAACCAAAGTCTTGGATTTTCTCATCTGAAATATAATAATTATTGATTCCATTCATTTAATAGATAAATACCTATTTGGACTACATTTCTTCTTGCGTGCACTTTTTAAATTGTTTTATTGCGGTAAGAACACTTAACATGAGATATAACCTTATAGCTCATTTTTAAAGGTACAGTGCAGTACTGGTAACTAGAGACACACTTCTGTTCAGTAGATATCTAAAACATACTCATCCTGCATTGTGTGCATGCGTGCTCAGTCACGTCCAACTCTTTGAGACTCCATGGACTATAGCCTGCCAGCCTTCTCTGTCCATAGAATTTTCCAGGCAAGGGTACTGGAGAAGGTTACCATTTCCTTCTCCAGGGGATCTTCCCAACCCAGGATCAAACCCATCTCTTGCATTGACGGGCAATTCTTTACCAGCTCAGCCAGCAAGGAAGCCCTTACCTTGTGTTACTGAAATCTTATATCTGTTGACTAACAACTGCCCCTTTGACTTGCTCTCTAGGATTTAGCAAACATCATTCAGTTCTTTGACTCTACGACTTTCATTATTTTAGATACTTCATATAAGTGGAATCATGCAGTGATTGTACTCCAAACTTGTCTAAGTTCATTCAGCCTAATTGATCAAAGTTCATTCAAGTTATCAAGTACTGCAGCATATTCTATTTCTTAAGGTTGAATAATATTCCATTGTATGTATATTCCATTGTTTCCATTCATCCATTGATTGACATTTAGGATTCTTCATATATTGACTGCTATGAATAATGCCAAAACTAACATAGAAATGTAGTGTGTCTTCAATATCCTAATTTCAATTCTTTAGGTAAATAGCAATGTCAGAAGTGACATTGCTGGTTATACGGTAATTCTATTTTTAATTTCTGGTCAACCGCTATTCCATTTTCCATAGAAGCTGCATCATTTTGCATTTCTAGTACACAAGGGTTTCAATTTCTTCACACTCCTGCCAACACCCCCTTTCTTTATTTTTTATAATATCCAGCCCAACATGTGTAAGGATATATCTCACTGTGGTTTTGACTTACCTTGCCCTGATGTGTAGTGATGTTGAGCACCTTTTTATATACTTGTTGGCCAATGTTATGTTTATTTAAGAGAGATGGATCTTCTAGCTCTTTGCCCATTTTGAAATTGGGTTCTTGGATTTTTACTATTGAGTTGTAAGAGTTCCTACATGTTTTGGATATTAACCTCTCATCAGATATGACTTACAGATATTTTCTCCATTCTATATATTGCCTTTTCACCTTATTGATTATTCCCTTTGATTTGTAGCTTTTCATTTTTATATAGTTCCACTAGTCTAATTTTTCTTTTTCTGCCTGTGTTTTTAGTGCCTTATCCATGAAATTGTTGCCAAAACCCAGATCATGAAGCTTACACCCTATGTTTTTTTCTGAAAGTTTTATAGGTTCAGGTCTTACATTTAATCTTTAACCCATTCTTAGTTGATTTTTATATCTAGTGTAACATAAGGGTCCAATTTCATTCTTTTCAACAGACATATCTATTTCCCCAGCATTATTTGTAGAAAAGACTGCTCTTTTGTGTAGTCTTGGCATACTAATTAAGCTTCAAGTGACTCTATTAGCTCAGATTTATTTCTGGACTTTATACAGTGTCATTGCACTGTTTATGTCTATCTTTACATCAGTGCAATACTGATTAATTGCTATAGCTCCATAATATAATATATTAGTATTTTGAAATTAAGAAGTGTGATGCTTCCAGCTCTGTTTTTTTTTAATAAATTTATTGCATTATAGTTGATTTATACTGTTGTGTTTAATTTTTGCTGCAACAGCAAAGTGACTCAGTTATATATATACATATATTAATACATATTCTTTTCTATTATGGTTTATTACAGGATATTGAATATAGTCCCCTGTGCTATACAGTAGGAACCTACTGTTTATCCATCCTAAATATAATAGTTTGCACCTGCTAATCCCAAACTCCCAATCCTTCCCTCCCCTACCCACCCTCTCCCTTGCCAACCTTAAGTCTGTTCTCTGTATCTGTGGGTTTATTTCATAGATATCTTCATTTGTGTTTTATTTTAGATTCCACAGGTAAGTGACATTGTATGGTATTTGTCTTTCTCTTTCTGACTTCACTTAGTATGATAATCTCTAGTTGCAATCCATATTGCTGGAAATTGCATTTCATTTGGTTCCTTTTTATGGATGAGCAGTATTCCATTGCATATATGTACCTCATCTTCTTGATCCATTCCTCTGTTGATGGACATTTTTGTTGTTTCCATGTCTTAGCTATTGTGACTAGTGCTGCTATGAACATAGGGGTGCATGTTTCTTTTTAGATTAGAGCTTTGTCTGGATATATGTCCATAAGTGGAATTGCTGGATCACATGGTTATTCTATTTTTAGTTTTTTGAGAAACTTTCATACTATTCTCCATAGTGACTGCACCAATTTACATTTTCATCACCAGTGTAAGATGGTTTCCTTTTCTCTGCAACCCTCTCCAGCATTTATTATTTGTAGACTTCCTAATGCTAGCTATTCTGACCTGTGTGAGATGCTACCTATTCAATTTGCATTACTAAAATAATTAGCAACATGGAACACGTTTCATTTGTCTAGAAGACATTTGTATGTCTTCTTTGGAAAAATGTCTATTTAGGTCATTAGATCATTTGTCCATTTTTCAATTGGGTCATTTGTTTTTTATTGCTGAGTTGTATGAGCTTGTATATTTTCAAAAGTAAGCTCTTGTCAGTCGCATTGTTTGCAAATATTTTCTCCCAATCTATAGTCTGCCTCTCTGCTGTGTTTATGATTTTCTTTGCTGTGCATTAGCTTGTAAGTTTGATTAGGTCCCATTGTTGTTCTTTTTCAAGACTGCATTGCTACTTGAAGTGCTGTGGTTTCATATGAATCTTAGGATTATTTCTGTTTCTATAAAAATTATTGTTAGGGTTTTGATAGATACTGAATTAAAAACATAGTTGGCTTTGGTACTATGGACATTTTAACAACATTAATTCTTCCAATCTATGAACACAGATGTACTTTCATTTGCTCATCTTTTTAAATTTCTTTCAGCAATTTTTATATTTTTAGTGTATAAGTTTTCATTTCCTTAGTTGAGTTATTCATAAAGATTTTTTTATGCTGCTATAAATGATACTACTTTTTAATTTACAGTTTGTTATTAATGGGTAGAAATGGAAATGATTTCTGCATTGAAATTGAATTCATTTATTAGATCTAACAGGGCTTTTTGTATGAAATCTTTATGATTTTTTCATATAGTATCATGTGATCTTGAATAAATATCATTTTATTTCTTCCATCTGATGTGAATGACTTTTATTTTTTCTTGCCTAATTTCTCTGCTGCTGCCGTTGCTGCTACTAAGTTGCTTCAGTCAGGTCCAACTCTGTGTGACCCCATAGACGGCAGCCCACCAGGCTCCCCCGTCCCTGGGATTCTCCAGGCAAGAACACTGGAGTGGCCTGCCACTTCCTTCTCCAATGCATGAAAGTGAAAAGTGAAAGTGAAGTTGCTCAGTCATGTCTGACTCTTCACAACCCCATGGACTGTAGCCTACCAGGCTCCTCTGTCCATGGGATTTTCCAGGCAAGAGTACTGGAGTGGGATGCCATCGCCTTCTCCGGCCTAATTTCTCTCAGTTCAGTCACTCAGTCGTGTCCGACTCTTTGCGACCCCATGAATCGCAGCACGCCAGGCCTCCCTGTCCATCACCAACTCCCGGAGTTCACCCAAACCCATCGAGTCAGTGATGCCATCCAGCCATCTCATCCTCTGTCGTCCCCTTCTCCTCCTGCCCCCAATCCCTCCCAGCATCAGAGTCTTTTCCAATGAGTCAACTCTTCGCATGAGGTGGCCAGAGTACTGGAGTTTCAGCTTTAGCATCATTCCTTCCAAAGAAATCCCAGGGCTGATCTCCTTCAGAATGGACTGGTTGGATCTCCTTGCAGTCCAAGGGACTCTCAAGAGTCTTCTCCAACACCACAGATCAAAAGCATCAATTCTTTGGTGCTCAGCCTTCTTCACAGTCCAACTCTCACATCCATACATGACTACTGGAAAAACCATAGCCTTGACTAGATAGATCTTTGTTGGCAAAGTAATGTCTCTGCTTGTTAATATGCTATCTAGGTTGGTCTTAACTTTCCTTCCAAGGAGTAAGCGTCTTTTAATTTCATGGCTGCAATCACCATCTGCAGTGATTTTGGAGCCCCCAAAAATAAAAGTCTGACACTGTTTCTCCATCTATTTCCCATGAAGTGATGGGACCAGATGCCATGATTTTAGTTTTCTGAGTGTTAAGCTTTAAGCCAACTTTTTCACTCTCCTCTTTCACTTTCATCAAGAGGCTTTTTAGTTCCTCTTCACTTTCTGCCATAGGAGTGGTGTCATCTGCATATCTGAGGTTATTGATATTTCTCTCGGCAATCTTGATTCCAGCTTGTGCTTCTTCCAGTCCAGCGTTTCTCATGATGTACTCTGCATATGAGTTAAATAAGCAGGGTGACAATATACAGCCTTGACGTACTCCTTTCCCTATTTGGAACCAGTCTGTTGTTCCATGTTCAGTTCTAACTGTTGCTTCCTGACCTGCATATAGGTTTCTCAAGGGGCAGATAAGGTGGTCTGGTGTTCCCATCTCTTGAAGAATTTTCCACAGTTTCTTGTGATCCACACAGTCAAAGGCTTTGGCATAGTCAATAAAGCAGAAATAGATGTTTTTCTGGAACTCTCTTGCTTTTTCGATGATCCAGTGGATTCGGCAATTTGATCTCTGGTTCCTCTGTCTTTGCTAAAACCAGCTTGAACATCTGGAAATTCACAGTTCACGTATTGCTGAAGCCTGGCTTGGAGAATTTTGAGCATTAGTTTATTAGCATGTGAGATGTGTGCAACTGTGTGGTAGTTTGAGTATTCTTTGGCATTGCCTTTCTTTGGGATTGGAATGAAAACTGACCTTTTCCAGTCCTGTGGAAGCCAGATGTAAAGGCTTATAATTAGGAGAGACATCATGAGCTTTTCGCACCTTTTCTTCCATTTCGTACATGCACTAGCACAAAAGAGAAAGAGTCTGAGAAGTGACTCATCAAATTATGCCTTTTATTTCGAACATGCATAGGAGAAGGCTCTCCACTGGTATGCATTAACCATCTTGTTATATTTTGTACTGATTACATAATAATACTCAATATTAGACAAGTATTAGCATATGTGATGGCCAATACAAATGTTACAGAATATGGAGAATAGAAGATACATTTCTGCAGTGAAACAGCACAATGAGATGAGAGGTCAGAGAAGGAATTTTCAGGAAAACTGAAGGGAAAGAGGTGAGTGATGCCCTGATGAGAGGCAGTTGAAGCCAGATGATCTAACATTCCTCACACAGGATTGAAGCAAAGCTCGTAAGAAGGCAGCATAGAAACTAACCCACTGGCAACTGGGGTGGTGTCAATGTCCTTTGGGTCAACCACAGATTTCAAGGCAAATTTTTGTAAAATTGTGGTCAGGAATAAAAACAGTTCTATGCGTGCCAGGCCCTCTCCCACACAAATCCGTTTCCCTGCAAACAAGAAACACAGAGAGTACATATACTCCTTGTTTATGTACAGAACATTGTGTTTCTGGCTGTCAGAAAGAGACTATGCATTTGATGAATGTTTCAATGAATAGAAGGAAAGCAGAATGGCTGGATAGACAGATGGACAAAGGGTAGGCACACATGCTATCCACTTAAATCTTATCTTAACAGGTATCCTTCTCTCAACAAACATTTACTGAGCATCAGCACTATACCACATACTTCATTAAGTATTCTTATACTATAGCTGCAATTTGATATTTTCAAGTTCAATCTTTTTCTAGAAACACACATATATTCATTCTATTTTCTGTTCCTAATCTGATGGTCCAACATGTTTCTTTCCATTCTCCACAGCCTCTGTTCTCTGCTCTAAGTATATTTACTCTTCATCAACCTTGAAGTTCCAAAGATTTATTACAGAGTTTCTTTCGTCTAAGATGCACTTTTCTTACATTTTCAGAATGTAGCTAAACTTTATTTCTGAATTTGAAAGAACTGGGTCACCTCTCCAAGCTTCAGTAATCTAGCCCAACAATGATGATGTATTGAGGGGAGGGAAAGTATATAGGCACTGTGATTGCCGCCCCTCATCATAGACAAAAAAGCATTTTTACCATCCCTAGCACGGGGATGAAAGTTCCAGCTGATGCCCAAAAGGTATCCTGCTCTCGGAAGTGATGAAGAAAATAAACTTGTGCTACCTACTGATAAAGCCATGAAGTACTCACTGTTCTTAAAGTTGCTCCTCTCATCCAGGAAGTGGCCAGGGTCAACCACCTCTGAGTTGGGGAATTCCTTGTCATCATGTAGCACAGAAGTCAGCAATGTTAATACATCTGTGCCCTGGAAAGAACAGATAAAGATAAACTGAACTACACAGAAGTACTGGAGCCAGACAAATGCTGCAAACCATTTAGTCCAATTTTATGATTTATAGATGAAGAATCTAAGGCTAAAGAAGGGCTGTGGCATTTTGAGCAAGACAGCAGCAGACAGAGCAAGTAATAAACAAAAATAAATTAAAGATGAGTGGCAGTAATGTTGCAAGTAAATCTCAGAAGCATTTGAAACAGTGAGTACATGGGTCCCAGGGTGAATCCATTCTGCTTATCACCACATTTGGACACTGGTGTCCATCCGTCATAGCTGCTTTGTCACTTCAATTTCCACTCTTCTCATATGTGGACAATGGTTTGAAATGGAAATCACTATTGGAACTTGAAGTGTTTGGAGTTATCTGTCCATAGTACTTTTGTAAACAGATATCTGATCTAGTCAAAAATAACCTCTTCTATGATAATAATCGAAGAAGGCAATGGCACCCCACTCCAGTACTCTTGCCTGGAAAATCCCATGGACAGAGGAGCCTGGTAGGCTACAGTCCATGGGTTCGTGAAGAGTCAGACATGACTGAATGACTTCACTTTCACTTTTCACTTTCATGCATTGGAAAAGGAAATGGCAACCCACCCCAGCGTTCTTGTCTTGAGAATCCCAGGGACGGGGGAGCCTGGTGGGCTGCTGTCTATGGGGTCACACAGAGTCAGACACGACTGAAGTGACTTAGCAGCAGCAGCAGCAGCAGGATAATAATAAGTACTAGAGCAATTATTAGTGTTAATCATTTTCATGCAGATTGTCTTATTTGAAAATATAGGGTAGATTTCATTACAGATTAATCTCAGCATAGAAACAGAAACAAAGATAAAATTAGAAAAATCATTTTATAACAATTCAGCATAGGATCATTAATTCAAGCAATTGTCATCCATAAATGCTAAAACTGTAGAGTGAATGGTTAAGAAGTTCGATATTTACAAAGCTCTGAAGTACTACACCATAGATTTTTATTAATTAAATGTAAAAAAAAAAAAAAAAGAAACTCTCCCATAGAGAAATCTGGCAGATACTACTTTATTATATGAAGAACACCCCATACCAATAATGGGATGACATTATGTGTCCCCACCTCCCAGATGAATTTCAGTGGAACACAAATGCACCTACATAGCTGTCTAACCAAATAGTAACTGAAATCTAATCTCTAGAAAACAATTGCCTGCAGAATATTTTATAAGACTACTAAATTGAATTCCTCACAAAGTTAAATGTTAAAAGAAATACAAAGTAAAGGGAACTGATAACAGGAAACTAAAGAGAAAAGGTAACAAAATTATATGCTTATCCCTAGGCTACTTATTAAATTGCAAAGAAAAAAGAAAGCTATAAAGTATATTCTAGGCAAATTGGGAATTTTTAAGTATAAGCTGTACATAATATGAGTGTACTCTTGGTAACCCTTGAGTGTAAATATTATTATTCTCTTTATAAAAATCATTGTTAATGAGACATACTCACTAAAGTAGTGAGGTGTTGATGGACAGGTGGGTAGATAGATAAACTGATATTAATGGAAGAAATTTTTACATACTGAGGAATGGGGAAGTCATTCTTGCTTATACTTCATTTAACTTGAATTTTACATTAAGTAAAGCAGCCTCTTTGTGGCCTATCAGACATACATTACCCATCTGTTTAATCATTTTTTAAAAGGGTTGACTGACTAGAAATAAAAAATGTTAAAAATACAGATTAAATGTTCTTAGGACAGCAAAGCTGAAAAGACTCCCTTCCCAGGTCTCAAGGCCATACTGACTTTGTAAACATGCTGATCTTTGGAGAAAAAAAAAAAAAAAAAAAGAAACCTTGAAGGAATGTTTCCCTGATTTGCTTGATGTACTTTGTTCTGACAAAGTATAAAACTTTGCTGAAAACCATGCTTCTCCACAGCAGCTCTTCAGAGTGATCTGAGAGGCTGTCTCACAGGCTTAGTCCTAAATCTGGCTCAAATAAAACTCTTTTATTCCTAATATGGCTCAAGGTTTCATTGAGTCAGACAAGGTTGTGATCCATGTGGTCAGTATGGTTAGTTTTCTGTGATTGTGGTTTCATTCTGTCTGATGGATGAGGATAAGAGGCTTGTGGAAGTTTCCTAATGGAAAGGATGGCTTTGTAAAACTGGGTCTTGCTCTGGTGGGCAAGTAAATCTCAGTAAATACTCAGTAAATCTTTAATCCTATTTTCTGCTCATGGGTAGGGCTGTGTTCCCTCCCTATAGTTTGGCCTTCAAAAAGACTTATTTATGCCAACATATTGCAGCTCCCAGGACTGTGGTAGTCAGTGGCCCTGACCCCACGGCAGGCCCCTGTCAACCCAAGCCTCCACCAGAGACTCCAGGACAATCACAGGCAAGTCTGGCTCAGTCTCTTGTGGGGTCATTGCTCCTTTCTCCCAGGTCCTGGTGCAAAGAAGGTTTTGTTGTTTCCCTGGGGGTTCTCAGTCCTTCTGCCAGATGCCCAGGTTAGGAAATCTGTTGTGGGCCCTGGAACCTTTGCAACAGTGTAAGAACTTCTTTGCTATAATTGTTCTGCAGTTTGTGTGTCGTCTGCTCAGTGGCTCTATGGTCGGCCAGTGGCGACCTCTTCCAAGAGGACTAACGCCACATGCCGTGCCTCCCAGGTCTGCTGCCGCCAGAGCCCTTGTCCCCACAGCAGGTTACTGCTGATCCACGCCTCTGGAGGAGACACTCAAGCACTCAAAGGCAGGTGTGGCTCAGTCTCCTGTGGGGGGTCACTGCTCCTTGCCTTCAATCCTGCGTGCACAGGGTTTTGTTTGTGCCCTCTGAGCTTCTCTGATGTGTCTAAGATTTAATTTTAAATGCAGTTGATCCCCTCCTATCATCTTGTTGAGGCTTCTCCTTTACCCGTGGATGTGGGGTATCTTTTTTTGGTGGAATCCAACATTCTCATGTTGATGGTTGTTGTCCACAGGACTGGAAAAAGTCAGTTTTCATTCCAGTCCCAAAGAAGGGCAATGCCAAAGAATGCTCAAACTATGGCACAATTGCACTCATTTCACACGCTAGGAAAGTAATGCTCAAAATTCTCAAAGCCAGGCTTCAACAGTACATGAACCAAGAACTTCCAGATACTCAAGTTGGATTTAGAAAAGGCAGAGGAACCAGAGATCAAATTGCCAACATCCATTGGATCATAGAAAAAGCAAGAGAATTCCAGAAAAACATCTACTTCTGCTTCATTGACTACCCTAAAAGCCTTTGACTGTGTGGATCACAACAAACCATGGAAATTTCTTAAAGAAATGGGAATATCAGGCCACCTTACTAGAATCCTGAGAACTCTGTATACAGGTCAAGAAGCAACATTTAAAACTGGACATGGAACAATGGACTGGTTCTAAATTGGGAAAGGAGTATGTCAAGGCTGTATATTTATATTGTCACCCTACTTATTTGCAGAGTACATCATGTGAAATGGTGGACTGGATGGAAGCACAAGCTGGAATCAAGATTGCTGGTAGAAATATCAATAACCTCAGATATGCATATGACACCACCCTTATGGCAGAAAGCAAAGAGGAACTAAAGAGCCTCTTGATGAAAGTGAAAGAGGAGAGTGAAGAAGCTGGTTTAAAACTCAACATTCAAAACATGGAGATCACGAATGGCATCTTGTCCTGTTACTTCATGGCAAACAGATGGGGAAACAATGGAAACAGTGAGAAACTTTATTTTCTTGGGCTCCAAAATCACTGCAGATATTGACTGCAGCCACAAAATTAAAAGACCCTTGCTTCTTGGAAGAAAAGCTATGTCCAACCTAGACAGCATATTAAAAAGCAGAGACATTACTTTGCCAACAAAAATCCATCTAGTTAAAGCTATGGTTTTTCCAATAGTCATATATGGATGTGAGAGCAGGACCTAAAAGAAGGCTGAACACCAAAGAATTGATGCTTTTGAACTGTGGTGTTGGAGAAGACTCTTGAGGGTCCCTTGGGATGCAAGGGGATCAAACCAGTCAATCCTAAAGGAAATCAATTCTGAACATTCATTAGAAGGAGTAATGCTGAAGCTGAAGCCCCAATACTTTGGCCACCTGTTGCAAAGAGCCAACTCACTGGAAAAGACCTTGTGCTGGGAAAGATTGAGGGCAGGAGGAGAAGGGGACAACAGAGGATGAGATGGTTGGATGGCATCACCAACTCAACGAACATGAGTTTGAGCAAACTCTGAGAGATGATGAGGGACAGGGAGGCCCAGTGTGCTACAGTCCCTGGGGTGGCAAAGAGTCAGACACGACTTAGTGACTGAACTGAACTGAACTGAAACTGACTTTAAAAATCTAACAAAATGTATATAAAACATCATGCTTAATATTTTATGTTAATCTTCACCCTGCAAGAGACCAGAAATGATGAAGGATGAAACAAAGATATTTACCCAAATAGTATGACAATGTATATAGAAACTGCAATTAATTATTAGTAATTTTTTTAATTTAGCAATGCTGCTTTATATAAGGTTATCCAAATGATAAAATTAATTATACTTCTGTATTCCAGATAATAAAATGACAGTCATTATTTAAAACTTATAACAGTATTAAGCATCTTGCAAAAATGTTTTGCGAGCCAATTTACTGAAAAAGACATTATTGAGAAAATTAAAGAAAGCTCCCCAAACCAAGGACTATATACCATGCCCATTAATTGAAAGACTCGATGTGTCATGATGTTAAGTCTTTTCAAATTGATCTAATGTCACCCAGATAAAAATCCCAGCAGAGTGTTTTGGTAAATTGACTGACACTCATACAAACAAATATCAAATAAAAACTGATAACATTTGGAAAAATAAATATCTAAGATCAGACAAACAATACAAAAGAGGCAGAACAAACTTGGAACACTTGCACTGTCAGCTACCAAAGCCTGTTATAAAGCTTTACAGACTAAACTAGAAACAGCACACCTTCCATCAAGCCACCACACACAGGATTGTTGTGTGCATCGAGAACCGCACTCATACTGTGTAAATGGGAACTTCAAGACTACTGAGGTCAGTATAAGAGGACCCAATCTTATCAGGTGGCACTAATGTAAAGAACTCGGCTGCAAATGCAGGAGACATAGGAGATGCGGGTTCGATCCCTGGGTCAGGAAGATCCCCTGGAGAAGGGAATGGCAACCCATTCCAGCATTCTTGCCTGGAGAATCGCATGGAGAGAGGAGCCTGGCAAGCTACAGTCCAGTGGAGTCACACAGAGTCAGACATGACTGAAGCAACCTAGCACTCAAGCAATCCTACCTTGGGGATGAGGTAATTTCTGAATTTAATGTCACAGGTCACCACACGGGGCAGACTGGTGGGGACCAGATCAATGTATCTCTGGATTGCATGGACCACAACATCCATGTGGGGCATGTGGCTCCTGTCCTCCATGCAGGGGCTCCGGTGTCTGCCAAGCTCATGGTCAATCTCTTCCTGGGCCTTAGCTGGTAACAGATAAGTAAGAAGGATGGAGAAATAAAAGTGCACACCACATTTGCATACAAATTGAAGGACACGTGAGGCATTATGAAGGTGCTCCAACAACATCATAAACATCAGTTATAGTTCAGAAATTCACCTAAACATAAAGAGATAACTGATATAATATAGATACATTTAACTCTCCTGTGAACTAGGCTTAGTTCAGTTCAGTTCAGTTCAGTCGCTCAGTCGTGTCCGACTCTTTGCGACTCCATGAATCGCAGCATGCCAGGCCTCCCTGTCGATCACCAACTCCCGGAGTTCACTCAGACTCACGTCCATCGAGTCAGTGATACCATCCAGCCATCTCATCCTCTGTCATCCCCTTCTCCTCCTGCCCCCAATCCCTCCCAGCATCAGAGTCTTTTCCAATGAGTCAACTCTTCGCATGAGGTGGCCAAAGTACTGGAGTTTCAGCTTTTGCAGCATTCCTTCCAAAGAAATCCCAGGGCTGATCTCCTTCACAATGGACTGGTTGGATCTCCTTGCAGTCCAAGGGACTCTCAAGAGTCTTCTCCAACACCACAGTTCAAAAGAATCAATTCTTCGGCGCTCAGCCTTCTTCACAGTCCAACTCTCACATCCATACATGACCATAGGAAAAACCATAGCCTTGACTAGACAAACCTTTGTTGGCAAAGTAATGTCTCTGCTTTTGAATATGCTATCTAGGTTGGTCTTAACTTTCCTTCCAAGGAGTAAGTGTCTTTTAATTTCATGGCTTCAGTCACCATCTGCAGTGATTTTGGAGCCCAAAAAAGTAAGTCTGACAGTGTTTCCACTGTTTCCCCAACTATTTCCCATGAAGTGATGGGACCGGATGCCATGATCTTCGTTTTCTGAATGTTGAGCTTCAAGCCAACTTTTTCACTCTCCACCTTCACTTTCCTCAAGAGGCTTTTTAGTTCCTCTTCACTTTCTGCCATAAGGGTGGTGTCATCTGCATATCTGAGGTTATTGATATTTCTCCCAGCATCTTGATTCCAGCTTGTGCTTCTTCCAGCCCAGTGTTTCTCATGATGTAATGTGCATATAAGTTAAATAAGCAGGGTGACAATATACAGCCTTGACGTACTCCTTTTCCTATTTGGAACTAGGCTTAAGATATATCTATATATACTTCTTTATTAGTATACATAATAAGACAAACAGAAACTCCCTGCATTTGGGGAACTACAATAGAGAAAGGAACTGAAAGTCTCTGAATTCAAGAAGTGGATTCTTCCCTAACCTTGCCTCTCAGCTGTGCATCTCACTCTTTTCCTCTTTTTCTGCCCAGTGTCCCTGAGTGTAGAGCCTGTTGGTTTCAGTTTCTCTGAAGAATAAGCCTCTCTCATCCCACTGGAGAAAACGTTACATGATAAAAGGATTTGTCAAGGGGACGAGGCAGAGACTGCTACTTTTTTCAATCTCTTTTTCCTTCTACCCTCTTTGACATTTGGTACTTCTAAATACTCAACTTTATGGGGTTATAGGGATACATATTAACTTTGATTAGGTACCTTTTCCTTTCTACATTTAGGATGCAACTTCATCTTCCCTAAAGAGTTCATTATTACTCCTCAGTATGTTCTCTGTGCTTCAGAAATGTGCTGAAGATTTGGTATTTCCTGACCTCCTCTTGTTCAACTTTAAAACTCTTAGTCTTGTTTGTAATAAGTTTTTAATGGGATGGTGAAACAGGACAAGATAATGTCTTTTCTAACCCACCATGCACAATCATAAACTCTTACAAGGTAAATTTTTTAAAAAAGTACTTTGTAAAATATAAAATTGTTGACCCTCAAAATTCTTATTTTGTCAAGCATCATTTTTATAGAAACAGACTTCTGGACTAAAAACAAACAAACAAACAAAAAAAAAAACAACCTTTATAGGCATCTTATGCCTAAAAGGTACAATTTCTTGTGACTCTAAATGCTTAGAGCACTTCCCAGAATGTGGGCCTCCCTGGTGTCTCAGATGGTAATGAATTTGCCTGCAATGCAGGAGACCCAGGTTCAATTCCTGGGTCAGGAAGATCCCTTGGAGAATGGAATGGCAACCCACTCCAGAATTCTGGCCTGGAGAATTCCATGGATAGAAGAGCCTAGAAGGCTAGAGTACATAGGGTCACAAAGTATCATACCGGGGTCCAGCCCCGGTTGGATCCAGGGATTCCCTCAGGATGACGGCTTCAGCAATTTAAAGGGATAGCGTCAGTGGAGAGAATCAGAGGCCTAATTATAATTGGTTTACGTGGGAAATCAATATACCCCCACGCTCCAATTACTTTGGCCTGAAGAAAGAGTAGAGACAAAAGAAAAGAAAAGGAGACGAGAAAGAATGACACGGGGAGACCAAGCTTTGGTGAGCAAGGCCCGTAGCTTTATTTTTAGCAGGACTTTTATACCTCAAGTTGTACATAGAAGATAATGGGGGATGCAAAGTCATGTAAGGTCAGCAGACCTTAATCATTATCGCAAATACAAAGGCTTTGGGTGATTTACATCATCTTCTGGTCAGGAAACCTGCTAACATTTTTCTTCTGATAAGAATTAGTCAACCAGAAAAACTTATTTTCTCCAGAGGTGATTTTTCTTAGAGTTTAGTACCACTCCCCGAAAGCACTAAACAGAGTTGCATTCCTATAGGGCAAGAGTGTTGTGGGGGTAATTAAGGAAAGAATTTATTAGCTTAGGGGTCCAAGGTTATTATTAACATTAAAGCTTCTACTTATATTTCTTATATATCAACTATATTAATCAATACACTCCCAGGAACACAGTGGATAAGAAATATGGAAACTTGGCAGCGGGCATTAACTCAACAAAGAAACCTTCTATCAGTTCTATTTTAACAATTTTCTAACTCCCCGAGAGGCTCTGCATTGTTAGAATAACTAAGTCTCCTTGTGCTTCATATGGCTGGGAGGCCGTAAATAATCACATGCACAGCTGTAGGAGTCCGGAAACCTGTTAGGCAGGTTAGAAAGCTTTCTGAGGGAAACACAATTGGAACATACCTTATTATACCCTGGAGACTTATTAACTAGAGCTCTAAGTTGCTGTTCTTACAGATAAGAGTGGTTGGGGATAGCCCCTTGTGACTGTCAGAGGAGTTGGTGAAAGTCATGAAGCAGTAAAACAGACAGGCTCAGGTTTTTGGGGTAGACCCTCAGGCAGGCCCAGAGGGGCACCCCTAGAGTTCTGGCTCGCCTTGCCCACCAGATCTCTCCCACATGTCCTTGTCATGGGGGTGGGGACTCCCGTGCCGGCTCCCGGCAGTATCAGATACAACTAAGTGACTTTCACTCACTCATCACTCCCAGAATGTGGATGCTATCTCAAGCTACCCCATTAAGTTTTAGAATTTCCACTCAGACTTCAATAAGGAGAAGTTCCATTTTCCCTACTCTGGCTTTAGAACACAGCATTTTCAGAATGAGCAGACGTGTAAGTGGCCCTTCCATAATAAAACCAATATGCAGTCCCAGGGCATGAAATGAAATGACCTCTCATGAAATCCAGATGCTGCTGTATTGATTTTGCTGCTGTCCATCGTGTCTTCAACCTCTCAGGTTATGCAAAGATGTTCTCTTATTATTTAATGAAGGATCCCTTCATTAAATCTGAAAACATTAAGCTGCTCAAACAGAGATTTAAGTAATTCTCTAAGAGTAACAAGACGGAAAGCACTCCCAGTTTCTTTCCAGTAACTCTTCTGAAATCACCCTGACCACCATGTTATCATACCTATGACCTCTGGGTGCTTCAGCAGGAGGAGAAGCCCATATCCCAGGGTAGTGCTTGTTGTCTCTGTCCCAGCTCCAAACAAATCAAATATAGTAGCTGTCAAGCTTCCAAATGTAAAGTCCAATTGTTCATTGTGCTTTTCCTAGGAATGATTTGATACAATTATTTGACAGGTTAACTTTTCAGAATTACAGGTAATCCAAAATAACTCACATTATTTTAAAGTTAAGCCTATTTTATATATGTGTGTGTGTGTGTGCGCGCACTAAGTCGCTTCAGTCGTGTCTGACTCTTTGTGACCCTAGGGACTGTAGCCCGCCATGTAGCCTGTCCATGGGATTTTCCAGGCGAGAATACTGGAGTGGATTGCTGTGACCTGCTTCAGGGGATCTTCCCAACCCAGGGATCGAACCTACGTTTCTTATATCTCCTGTATTGGCAGACGGGTTCTTTACCACTAGTGCCACCCGGGAAGCCACACACACACACACACACACACACTGCAAGGTGCAATTTTAGAAAAAAAACTATTGTAGAATATAGCAAGAGATTATAGATCAGCTGACTCAAACATCAGTTTCTCATAACTTATTCCTCACTTGCCTAAAAGTCCCATTCATCAGCCTCTTTTGCATTTAGGTGAGCCAAGCAGGGGGCTTCCCTGGTGGCTCAGTGGTAAGGAATCCACTTGCCAATGTAGGAGACATGAGTTCGACCCCTGGGTTGGGACGATCCCCTGGAGTAGGAAATGGCAACCCACTCCAGGATTCTTGCCTGGGAAATTTCATGGACAGAGGAGCCTGGCGGACTACAGCCCATGAGGTCACAAAAGAGTCAGACACAACTTAGCGACTAAACAACAACAAGCAACACAGTTTTCGCCAGTGAGATACAAGCAGAAGGCTGTTGGAATTGTTTCCTCTATGCCCTCCTTCCTACCCAAAACAAATATTTGAAGGAGTTATTAGAATACACCAACATCATTTTGGGACAAGAAGTTTTAATAATGAGTGAGCCTGGCAGGCTACATTCCAAAGGGTCGCAAGGAGTCAAACACGACTGAGGCAACTTAGCTTACATGCCCATGAGCTCTATATACTCAGCATAAGTAAATAAAAATGGGAGGTATCTGAATCCCTGATATTTCAGGACTACTGTACTATTCCTCCACTGACAGAAGATTCTTTGTACATGAGATAAATATAGCCACTATTCGTTAAAGCGTTCATTAACAGGTTTTCTCTTATTTATAGATGAACAAAATCTTAATTAGTAGAAATAGATAAATTAGGGCCATAACATGAAAGATGTTATAAGCCTGAATCAAGATTTCATTATTCTCTTCTTTGTTAAAAATGTACATGAACTCAATACTGTCTGTATATTCACGATGAAGCTGAAATTGTACAAAAGCTAATACTGCAGCACAACCTAAAATGAACTATATGTAAATTATAATAAAGAGGATGGATTCACAAAGACAGTACAGGACCATCATGGTTGTATTCCACATGCAATGCAATTAGCAGCTTGACCTAAGAAACAAATGTAGGAATAAAAAGAATATACAGCTTGAAGCTACACTACAATCATAAAAACAGAAAGTTGAGGCTTTCTCTGCCCAAGGGGAAAAAAGGATGGGAAGGAGTAATGCAATGTCAAAGCTGACAAACTAAGTGAATGTCTCTCACAAATAAGGAGACAGACAGCAATAGAAAAGGACAAGTAATGCTGTTTTAGGATTGATGCGATGATGTGACACAGAATACATAACAAGCAGGCAGTTTTAAATACTGAGTAGAAGGGATCGTTAACATGCAAAAAAAAAAAGCATATTTTGTAAACATGTCCCTAGACTAGCATTAATTTTATGATGCATTTATAATCTCCAGGGCCCCAGTGCCATGTCTATTATTATGTAAGAAACACAATTAAGACAGACTAAACTCACTGAATGTGTGCTCTTGTTAATTTTCCTCAGTAACAGTGTCATCACACAAGCTTTTGGCTTCTCAGTTCAAAATTACTCAAGTCAGTAAGAAAAGCAGTGCTCTCATAAAACAATATTAGTGTTTCCATTTCTTGAATTTGATTTTCAGATACAGTGGTTATGTGTACACAGCCTATCATTATTACACAAAACAATTCAAGAAAACCTAAATAAACAAATAACTTACCTTGTCATAGATCTGGACACTCAGTATTGTAGGGATGGCATTGCTAGAGTAATGTCACACAAAAGGCAGAGAGGAAGTTCTAGGAATCAGTCCATCCACTGAAACAGCTACTGGCCACGCACAAAGGGTCTGAGCAATTATTTTTGTACCCTGGAAATTAAACACTTGCAGCATCCAGGGGTATGCTTAGATAAATGTGTCTGGTACATAAATCGAATCAATGTTTTCTTAGGTCAGTCTCCCAGGCAATACAAATAAAAACAAAAATAAACAAACAGGACCTCGTCAAACTAGTAAGCTTTTGCACAACAAAGGAAACCATAAACAAAACGAAAAGACAACCTACAGAATGGGAGAAAAGTATTTGCAAATGATGTGATCAACCAGTGCTTAATTTTCAAAATATACAGCTCATACAACTCAACAACACAAATGTAAACAACCCAATTGAAAAACAGGCAGAAGACCTAACCAGACATTTCTCCAAAGAATACATACAGATGGTCAAACCAATGATCTAAATTCTGTATCCTTCAAAATTTCCTTAAAAAGTGAAGGAGAAATGAAGACTTTCTGAGCAAACGAGCAAACAAAATTGAGGGAATCTGTTGCCAGTTGAACTGGCTTGCAAAGAATGTTTTAAAAATCTTTAGAGAGAAGGAAAATCATATAGGTCAGAAACACGTCTACATAAAGAAAGGGTTATAAAGAAAGAATGAGTGACAGTAAAATAAAAAGTTTTGCTTATTTACTTTATTGCTCTAACAGATAAAAATTTGCAGAAAATAGTAACAGTATATTTGATTATGTAATGGTTATGGACATATATATAAATATATATAGACTTATATATGGACTTCCCTGGTGGCTCAGACGGTAAAGTGTCTGTCAACAATGCGGGAGACCTGGGTTTGATCCCTGGGTCGGGAAGATTCCCTGGAGAAGGAAATGGCACCCCACTCCAGTACTCTTGCTGAGAAAATCCGATGGACAGAGGAGCCTGGTGCAGGCTACTGTCCATGGGGTCACAAAGAGTCGGACATGACTGAGTGACTTCACTTACCCTTACCTTATGCTTATAGATAAGTGGAATGAACCACAGCAATGATATAAAGGATGGAAAGGAAGAAGTAAAATTATTTTTTATTATAAGAGACATTAACTTATAATGGAGACATTAACTTATAAGACATTATAAGAGACATTAACTTATAAGGCATTAACTTATAAAGTGGAATGGTGTTATTTGCAAGTGCATCAAAGCATTTAAATATGTGAGGCAAAACTGACAGAACTTCAAGAAATAGAAACAAAATGAATAAACTACTTCAGTTCAGATCAGTTCAGTTCAGTCACTCAGTTGTGTCTGATTCTTTGTGACCCCATGAACTGCAGCATGCCAGGCCTCCCTGCCCATCACCAACTGCCAGAGTTTACCCAAACTCATGTCCATTGAGTCTGTGATGCCATCTAACCATCTCATCCTCTGCCGTCCCCTTCTCCTCCTGCCCTCAATCTTTCCCAACATTAGGGTCTTTTCAAAAGAGTCAGCTCTTTGCATCAGGTGGCCAAAGTATTGGAGTTTGAGCTTCAACATCAGTCCTTCCAATGAACACCCAGGATTGATTTCCTTTAGGATGGACTGGTTGGATCTCCTAATACTTAAAATAAATTTAATCAAGGAAGCAAAAGATCTGTACACTGGAAACTATAAAAAAGAAAATGAAGAGGATCAATTAATGAAAGATATCCCATGTATATGAAAAGAAGAATTAATATTGTTAAAATGTCTATATTACCAAAAGCAATCTACAGATTCAATGAAATACGTATCAAAATAGAATTTTTCACAGAAATAGAAAAAAATTAAAATTCATATGCAAGGATTCCTCTGGTGGTCCAGTAGTTAAGAATCTGCCTACCAATGCAGCGGACATGAGTTCAGTCTCCAGTCCAGGAACATCCCACGTGCCATGAGGCAACTAAGCCCATGCACCACAACCACTGAGCCCAGGCACCCTAGAGCCTATGCGCTGCAACAAAAGAAGCCACCACAGTGAGAAGTCCATGCACCACAACTAGAGAATAGCTCCTACTTGCCAAAGCTAGAGAAAGCCTGCAGAGGAATGAAGACCCAGCGCAGTCAAAAGTCAATAATTTAAACAAATATTTTAATTCATATGGAACAACCAAGGACCCTGCATAGCCACTGCCATACTAAAAAAGAACAAGGGTGGAGGAATTGCACTTTCTGATTTCAAACTATATTACAAAGCTATAATAATCAAAACAGTATAAAAACAGCTACACAGACCAATGTAAAAGAATAAAGAACCCAGAAATTAATGGACAAATTTATGATCAACTTATCTCAAGATACATAATGTGGAGAGCACAATTTCTCAAAAATAGAGTGTTGGGAAAATTAGATCACCACCTGCAAAAAAAAAAGAATTTGAATCATTATTTTACAACATACAAAACATCACCTCAAAATGGACTGAAGACATAAACAAGACCTAAGCCATGAAACACCTAGAAGAAAGCAAAAAGGGAAAGCTTCTTTATATTGGTCTGGGCAATGATTTGTTCAATATGATACCAACAGCATAGGAAAAACAAGCAAAATTACAATATTTTTTCCTACCAGTAATCCTAGCCACAAGTACCCAGGAAGTGCAGAGTTCATCTTATGGCCCAGTCTGGCAGAGAAGCAAGTTCAAAATCCCACTCAGGCCCAGTCTGGAAGAGAAGCAAGTTCAAAATCCCATTCAACTCCTAAGCATAGCCTCCAGCATACGTGTATCAAAACAGCATATTGTACACATTAAATGGGCTTCTCCAGTGGCTCAGTGGTAAAGAATCTGCCTGCAATGCAGGAGACACAGGTTCGATCCCTGGGTCTGGAAGATCCCCTTGAGGAGGGCATGGCAACCCACTCCAGTATTCTTGCCTGGAGAATCCCATGGAGAGAGAAGCCTGGTGGGCTACAGTCCATAGGGTCCCAAAGAGCTGTACACAACTAAAGCAATTGAGCATGCATGCACACACACATTAAATACATAAAAAATTTCCAAGTTTTACTGAGGTATAACTGACAGGTAAAAATTTTTTAATTGAAATAGAAGAACTATCCAGACCAACTGGGCTTCTCTGATATACTCAGCTGGTAAAGAATCTGCCTGCAATGAGGGAGACCTAAGTTCAAACCTTAGGTTGGGAAGATCCCCGGAAAAGGAAACAGCTACCCACTCCAGTATTCTGGCCAGTATTCACATTAATTAGGCTAGCTTTAATAATTACAAAAAATTATAAAATACATATTGGCCACTATGTGGGTCAACAGGACCCCTGTACATTGCTCGTGGGAACATGACTACTGTAGTCACTGTGGAAAAGGCTGCCATACTGGGGGCCAGACCCAGCAGGATCCAGGGGTTTCGAAGGGGAGATGGCTTCAGCAATCAGGATACGATAGAGTTAAAGACATAAAGAGTGATCAAATAAGGATAGCTCAGTGAGAAAATTCAGTGGAGAAAAGAGGCTGAATAACTTGGTTTACATGGAAAGCTAATAAAATTCCAAAATAAGGAATTTGCATCACCTACGTAGGCCACAGGCATCCTCCCATTCTTCTGAAGCAGAGGAGACACTAAGGCCTCCCTGGACAGATCTTAGAAGCCCAGGCATAATTAGTAGGCTTGACGAGCCTCCACGCTCCAGATGGGAATTCAGCCAGAAGGTGAGAGAAAGAATGACATGGGGAGACCAAGTTTTGGTGAACAAGGCCCGCACTTTATTTTCCAAAGTAGTTTTTATGCCTTAAGTTGTGCATAGAGAATAATGGAGGAAGGGGTAGAGTCAGCAGTAAGCCAGGCTTTCTTCCTGCAAACTTATCATATGCAAAAGTTTAGGTGAATTACATCATCTTCTGGTCAAGAGGCCTGTTAACATTTTATGATCCTTTCTTCAGAAAACTTATTTTTCTCTAAAGGTGATTATTCTAAAGTCAGGCCCCACCCTCCGAAAGCATTAGATAAAGTTGCATTCCTATAGGGCAAAGGTGTGGTGGGCTATAATAAAAAAAGAATTAACTCAAGGGTCCAAGGTTACAAACATTAAAGCTACTACTTACATTCCTATACATCAATTATATTAATCAATACACTCTCAGGGACACAGTAGGTAAGGGATATGGAAACTTAGGAGCAAACATTGGCCCAACAAGTGAAAAACCCTTCACCAATACAATTTCTAATCAATCTTTTAACTGCTCAAAGGAATCTGTATTTATACAGTTTAGAAGATCTCATGCCTCTCACAGTTGGGAGACTCTGAACAATCACATGTGGCTGTAAGAACCTGTTCAGGCAGGCTAGAGGACTTCCAAAGGAGCTTGTAGGTTGAAACACTCTTGTCACACCCAGGAACTTTATTAACTGGAGCTATAAGTTAACTCTTTTTCAGACAGAGGTGGTGGGGGACAGCCCCCCATAAAGTCAGAGGTGTAGGTGAGAGCATAAAGCAGTAAAGTAGTCAGACTCTGGTTTTGGGGGTAGATGCTCGAGAATTTCCAGGGGGACTCCTGAGGCTCGATCCCGCCTTTGCGTATGCCGAGCCTCCTTCCTCATGACCTTTGCCACGGGTGGAGTTCCTCATGCTGGCTCCTGGCATCGCCAGTTCCTCAAAATTAGACATAAAATTGCCACATAGCTCATCAATTCTACTCCTATAAATACACCCCACAAAAATGGAAAAATGTCCATCAAAAACTTGTACACAAATGTTTACAGTAACACTATTCATAAAACTCAAAGACAGAAACAAAACAGATGTCCATCAATAGATGAATGGATTAAAAAATTATAATATGTGCAAAAATTCAATACTACTCATCCATAAAAGAAAATAACAAAGTACTGATACATGCAACTTAGATGAACCTCCTAAATACTATACTAGGTGAAAGAGCTAGAAACAAAAGGGACAATGCTGTGAGACCTTTCATATGATATATACATAATAGGCAAATTCATAGAGATATAAAGCAGATAACAGGTTAACACAAGATGTGTTAGTGATCATTTACTGGTAGCATATGTTCCTGCAGAATGATGGAAAAGTTTTGAAATTAGAGACAGCAAGTAATCACACAATACTGTGAGTGCAATAAATACCACTAAATTGTACACTTTAAATGGATAACTGTATGGTATGTGAATTTCATCTTATTTTTTAAAATGACATTACGCCACAAACTGATCTACAGATTTCCTACAATCCCTACCAAAATCACTACTGTCTTCCTGGCAAAAATTGATGAGTTTATCCTATAATTAGTCTGAAAATTCAGGGCACTCAGAATAGCCAAAATATTCTTAAAAATTAACAACAAAGTTAGAGGACTCACACTTCTCAATTTCAAAGCTAACTATAATACAATGCTAGTAATTAAGAAGAACAGATAATATGTTATGGCATAATATTTTCATATAGACGATTGGAAAAGATTTGAGATTACACAAATAAACCCTTCCACTGATTTTTGACAAGGGTGCCATGATGGTTCGTGTGAGGAAAACAGTCTTTTCAACTAATGGTGCAGGGTTCAGAGTCTCGGATACCAGCCTCGAACTCCATATCTATGACAATTCATTTTACTTTACATTCAATTAAGGCTTCTCTCTTTCATTCACCTACTCTTTCCCATCATACACCTTTGCACCTCTATATACACTATTCATCCATCTGAAATTCCTTTCCTTCTCCTTCATGCAAACATATTACATTTATTTTCAACCACCTGACATGCAGATTAAGTCCAGTCCAGTCCAGCTAGATTAAGCCATTCTCTTCCATTCCCTCAAACAGTGTGTGCAGAGATCATGCCCATCTTCATATTATACTACGATATTTGTATTTTATACCTTGTTTGTAATTATTTATTTTTCACCTGAAGAGTCATTCTGACTCTTCTTGGGTATACTCAGTTCAGCTCAGTTCAGTCACTCAGTCGTGTCCTACTCTTTGAGACCCCATGAATCACAGCATGCCAGGCCTCCCTGTCCATCACCAACTCCCAGAGTTCACTCAAACTCACATCCATCAAGTTGGTGATGCCATCCAGCCATCTCATCCTCTGTCGTCCCCTTCTCCTCCTGCCCCCAATCCCTCCCAGCATCACGGTCTTTTCCAATGAGTCAACTCTGTCAACTCTTCACATGAGGCGGCCAAAGTATTGGAGTTGCAGCTTTAGCATCAGTCCTTCTGATGAACACCCAGGACTGATCCCCTTTAGGACTGGTTGGACCTCCTTGCAGTCCAAGGGACTCTCAAGAGTCTTCTCGAACACCACAGTTCAAAAGCATCAATTCTTCAGCGCTCAGCTTTCTTCACAGTCCAACTAGTACCCAAAAAGCAAGATCAATTTTTCCATTTATTTAAAAGTTAAATACTGTATCTTTCATAATGTTTAGTGCATACAATACACGCACACAATAGACACTTAAAATGCTTATTGGCATTACTTACTTGGTCACTGAAACTTTCCTAGTAAATTCAAAACTATTCAATGAATTGCAAAATGCGCAAGCAATCAAAGAACTGAGCTGTCATTAACATTTTACCTGCTCCATTTTGATCAGAAAACAATCAATAACGTCTCGAGGATTGTTAATGTCCAGGGATGCTTGGTGTTTCCTTATTTGCTCCAAAAAATAATTTTGTGAATAAGCAGCATTTTTAAGTACTCTGTTATGACTCCCAGGGAAACAATCTAGGAGAGCAGGGCAAGTATTGCAGATCTAGAAGACAAAGCAGTAGTTTCTTAAATAAAAAACACTTAGTGAAGACTTATTTAATATGCCAAGCCCTGGTTAACAACTGTGGTATAAATATTAATATAATATGGTCTCTGTATTGAGAGAAATTTTCACTTCACAAATACATAATTCTCTATGTTGACAGATGTATTTGAAGGAGAAAATTATGACCCTGGATCAAATATGATAATTTTTTCCTATATTCATATATCATGTTTATATGAGTATAGGCTTCCCTTGTGGCTCAGATGGTAAGGAGTCTGCTTGCAATGCAGGAGACCTGGATTCGATCTCTGAGTCGGGAAGATCCCCTGGAGGAGGGCATGGCAATCCACTCCAGTATTCTTGCTTGAAGAATCCCATGGACAGAGAAGCCTGGCGGGCTACAGTCCATGGGGTCACATAGAGTCGGGCATGACTGAGTGACTAACACATACACACATATGTTGACAGATGCATTTGAGGGAGAAAATTATGACCATGGATCAAATATGGTAATTTTTTCCTATATACATATATCATGTTTATTGCATAAATGCATTTTTATCTCAATTCTCTCATATTTTACCTCAATTCTTCCTTACCATCATGATATATAGGATGACATGAAATACTATGATTTACATTTGTAGATGATAAGAGAATTTAAACAACCTGGAAAGAACATAGAGCTGGTCTTTGATGTTTCTACTTCTGCCTCGTATACTCAAACATAAAATCAATATTTTAGGGCTGAAAGGATCCTAAAGAACCAGGAAACACAACAATATTTTATGGATAAAGTAACTGGGCACCAGAGGAATTAAGTGATTTCTGTGATGTCTCTTAGGCAGAGGGTAGAACATAGCTTAGCACAGGGTACGCCTGTAATGTTTGTTTATGTTTCTTATACACACAAAAACAATCATTTTGTCATTCCCAAAGCAATTACCTTGTAGGTTAAGATGCCAAATGAAGCATCAAGATCTCCCTCCTATCCTAGTTGTCCTGTGCTAGCACTCTCCCCTTTGAAGGAGATATTCTCCTCCTTACTAAATGCAGATATTTCTGTCAACTCATGTGCTTAAGTAGCAACTGTGTGTGTGTGTGCTAAGTTACTTCAGTTGTGTTTGACACTTTGTGACCCCATGAACTGTAGCCTGACAGTCTCCTCTGTCCATGGGATTCTCCAGGCGAGAATACTGGAGTGGGTTGCCATTCCCACCTTCCTGACCCAGGGATGGAACCTGCATCTCTCACATCTCCTGCACTGCAGATGGATTCTTTACCCATGAGCCACTGGGAAAGCCCTAAATAGCAACTAAGTGGTATGAAATTAAAGTATCTCCTTCCATATCAATAAACAAGAAACGTCATAGCCATTAGTGATTTCTGGCCTCCAAATGTAAATGAGGGCTCCCAAAACTGAGATCTGACAGATGCTGCCACCCCCCCAAGATGACTGCTGAGGAGCTGGGGGAAGGCAAGAAGAAATTCAAAGAGGCTGCCACTCCTCCAGGTGAAAAAGGAAACCGGATTTGGCCCCAGAGAGCTGACGTGCATATGAAAGGAATGAATTCAGTGATCCGAGAGGCTTGCATCTTCTCATACACAGAATGCTAAATTCCTTAACTTGATATCTGATCTTTGATGTTCAGACTGCTTGCTCCCTTTGTTGCAAACATATATATAGTCTGACTCCCCCTCCTGCCTCCTTGGAGCAATTTTCTCAGATGTGGTCACCCGCACTCAGAGTCCTAACCATGCCCACCAAATAAAATAACTCTCTACTTTCAAGATGTAACTATATTTTTTTAGTCAACAGTGGAGATTGAATGACAAGACTTGTGAGTAATGGGAGCCTTTCCAGAAGGACCTAGAAGTCCTTCAATTGCTGCAGGCATCCCTTTGGAGAAGTTACCAAAGTAGTTTCTGGAAGTTGGTGTGAAAAACCACTGAACAGTGTCAACAGGACTGAACTGCAGTTCTGTTTTCTGGGCAAGCATTTTCTTGTCTATCATCAAAGGGCTCAACCATCAGCCCCAGATGAGCACTCCATGATGCTAAGCTCTAGGCAGGACTGCACTCTTCACAATTTCACCTCACAGTTTGGTGTATAGAGATCTGGACCTCATGGAGAAAACAGCAGAAATGATTGTTAGGGGAAGCACATTGATTGAAACAGCCCACCCTGGCCAGGCACCATAGTAACCATTTGCATGAGCTGTTTTATGACACGAGGTTCCTGGTAAGGAACAGGGAACTAATAAGCCTCCACCAACCAGAAGAGTTCTGGAAAGGTCAAAAGGAGACACCACCTGTGTTGGGGATTTTCTCCCCGGGACTTGGAAGCGACGAACCTGAAAGAAGGACACTCAGACAGTCTCTTGCAAGGACTGACAAGTTTATTTCTGTAGTCAAGCCTTTTTATAGAAGCAGGAACAAAGAGCTTAGAGTATACAGCCAGCAGAACGCGTACGGGGTTAACACCTAATCAGTAAAAATATTTCAAGGACAGTGTGCTCTAAGTGACCCATGTGCTTATCCCATAACCCGTTTCTCAAGCAACATCCTTAATGTTTATTATTAAATCTTGGCGCCAGGCATAACCAAAGACGGGAGATGTTTTTCTGCCCGAGCATATCAAGCCGGGGTATTTCTGGCCCTTCGCCATTTTCCCAAGGACTTCCTCCAACCGGCTATTTTGTACTGGGCTTCCCAACAACCTGTCCGACCACCTCCCAGAATCCTTCTCTCTGACATCCATCTTGGCTGAACAAGGCATACACCACCAGGAGGGACTCTGAGTCAGAATGATTGGCTAAGGACAACCTGGAAACTAATCCCATCACTGTAAAACCCAAGACTGCAAGCCATTTTGTTAGGGGAAGCACACTGAAACTGCCCACCCTGGCCAGGCACCATAGTAACTATTTGCATGAGTTGTTTTATGACAGGAGATCTTGATAAGGAATACGGAACTAATAAGTATGGGAAAGGTTGAAAGGAGACACTGCATGTCTGTCCACTTCCCAGAATCCCTCTCACTAGCATCCATCTTGGCTGAGCAATGCGTGCGCCACCAGGAAAGACTCTGAATTAGAATGATTGGCCAAAGACCACCCAGAAACTAATCCCATCACCATAAAACCCAAGACTTCCAGCCACGAGGCAGAGCTGTTCTCCTGGGTTCCCTTACCCTACTGCTCTCCACCCGGGTGCCCTTTCCCAATAAAATCTCTTGCTTTGTCAGCACATGTGTCTCCTCGGACAATTCATTTCTGAGTGTTAGACAAGAGCCCAGTTTTGGGTCCTGGAAGGGGTCCCCCTTCCTACAACAATTTGACAGAGCAGTTCTGGGTTCCCTTACACTACTGCTCTCCACCCGGGTGCCCTTTCCCAATAAAATCTCTTGCTTTGTCAGCACATGTGTCTCCTCAGACAACTCATTTCCGAGCGTTAGACAAGAGCCTAGTTTCAGGCCGTGGAAGGGGTCCTCCTTCCTACAACAATTCCTCAAGAAGAAAGGACCTTGGCCTCACCTGAACTTATGGAGAGCTCAGAATCCTAAAGTTTTCATTCAACTTTTCCATTAGACTTAGAAAAGTCTGATCTTTATAATCAAAACGGTTCTGGAAAATAATGGAGCAGATCACATTGCAGGGAGCACAGCACAGGATGAAAGTGGGATTGCAGGGTGAGGCTAAAAAATCAGAAACAATTTTAAGACACCATTGAAGTATACAGATGAAACATTTGGTGTTTGTGATAACATGTGAAAGTTGTTTTAGAAACTTTAAACAATATCATATCTATGAATACCCTTAACAAATATTCCACAAGCATAAAATCAATACTTCACTTTTAACTTAAAATGAGTAGATTTCAGCACAGGTAATTAAATAATGGGTTTTTTATTTAAAAAACATTTTTCACATGTTTTTTATTATTCAATTCACTTCCGCTGCCTTTTCTTGTACCCTTTTCACCCAAGATGACTGTTAATTTGAAGAGAAAATGGCGAAAATTAAAGAGGTCATTTAAAAATACCAAAATACCAAAAAAAAATTAAAAATTTTAGTAACTAAAATTATGAGTGCTGACTATCATCTGTCTGGAAAGCCTGTAGGAAATTAAGCACTGATATACAAAGGAGAATAATTAGGGACCTCAAAATATTTTTTGCTTAATGAACAGCTGAAAGAATCACATGTAGAATCAGAAGAGGAGAAGCTAACATGAGAGAGCTGTGGTTCATGAGGTTCAAGCCTCTGGGCTCATTGAATTCATTCCTTTCATATGCACCTTTAGCTATCTGGAGCCAAATCCTGTTTCTTGATTGTTTACATCCTTAATTCCTGGTTTACAGTCAGAGGTGGCAGATGTGGCAAATGGCTGCTTCCTGCATCCACCGCCCCCGCCCCCACCACCACCACCACCACGCTCCCAGCTCCTCAGCAATCACCGTGGGGGGTGGTGGCATCTGTTGGATCACAGGCATTGTGGTCCCTTTTGAGAGCCCTCACTTTTGGAGGCCCAAAATCGCTGAAGGCTGTGACATTTCTTGCCCTCCAATATGGCAAGAAATATTTCATTTCACAGTTTTAATAAATTCTCATTTTTTCCCCATCATTTAAATCAAGTTAATCATATTTCCAATGAAGGGCTCACTGTTTTTTTTTTTTTTTATCTGAAGTATAGCTGAGTTACAATATATTAGTTTAAGGTGTACAACTGAAAATGCGATTCAATACTCTTTATTGGTGAACTTAATATATATGAGTGGGAATTTAAAGCACAGGAAGAGAAAAGGAAAAAATGTAGCTCAAAAAGTCAGTCACTGAAATCAAGCAAGATCTCTAAAACAAAGGAGACTCAGTTGGGGGAGGCAACCAGCTCTTTATCTAGTCCTGTGGCTGTTTATCTGAGACAGTCAGGTTTGGATGCCCCTTTGAAATGGATGCCTCAGCCATCAAGGATCAAATCTGACACTTGCATTACAAAATAGTGGGAAAATTGTCAAGATTTATATATACTCCAAACCCACTCCAGTGTTCTTGCCTGGAGAATCCCAGGGACGGGGGAGCCTGGTGGGCTGCCGTCTATGGGGTCGCACAGAGTCGGACACGACTGAAGCGACTTAGCAGCAGCATATATACTCCAAATTAGAAAATGCAAATCAGAAGCAAGAAATATCACCTACTCCATCTGTTAGAATAGGGGAAGTCGCTCAGTCGTATCCGACTCTTTGTGACCCCATGGACTGCAGCCCACCAGGTTCCTCCGTCCATGGGATTTTCCAGGCAAGAGTATTGGAGTGTGGTGCCAATAGGCACTATCCAAAAAAAAAAAAAAAGAAGGATGAAGGGATAGAAGGAAGGAGAGGGAGGGAGTGGAGAAGAAAATAACAACTGTTGGTGAGGGTGGGGAGGTAGAATACTACTACCAGAAGCTCCTATGCAAAACACTAGGATGGTTTCCCAAATAATTAAAACTAGAATTACCATATTACCCAGCAATCCCCTTTCTGAGTTTCTATTCAAAAGAACTGATGCAAACTTTCAAAGTGATATTTGTATTTCCATAACCTTAAAAGTTGAGGTAAAACAATCTAAATAGCCCCCAATGATTAATGAATAAAAAAAACATATAAATATAAATACTGGAATAGTATTCAGCCATAAAAATGAAACAAATCTTCCCACATGATACAACATAGATGAACCTTGAGCCAACTGTACTTAGTGAAAAAAGCCAATCACAGTAGGACAAAGGATTCATGATTCCCCTTAGATGAAGTATCTAAATGAGTCAAACTTACAAAAACAAAAAGTATCCATTTGGCCAAAAACTTCCTTTGTTGAAGTAAAAAGAAAAGACATCTTTCATTTTCACCAAGGACTTTATTGAACAACATATTCACCGTTTGTTCCCCTACCTTCTGCAATTTTTCACGCAACTTCATACTTCCATCTTCCTAAAACTTTTTGGTTTTGAGCAAAGAAATGTTCCAGGTGTCTTTTACAGTCTTCCAGGGAACTGAAAATTTTTGCATTAAGAGAATTTTGTATATGTACCACAGCTTTCTTAGCCATTCATCTGCTGATGGACATCTAGGTTGCTTCCATGTCTTGGCTATTATAAACAGTGCTGCGATGAACATTGGGGTACACGTGTCTCTTTCCCTTCTGGTTTCCTCAGTGTGTATGCCCAGCAGTGGGGTTGCTGGATCATAAGGCAGTTCTATTTCCAGTTTTTTAAGGAATCTCCACACTGTTCTCCATAGTGGCTGTACTAGTTTGCATTCCCACCAACAGTGTAAGAGGGTTCCCTTTTCTCCACACCCTCTCCAGCATTTATTATTTGTAGACTTTTGGATCGCAGCCATTCTGACTGGTGTGAAATGGTACCTCATAGTGGTTTTGATTTGCATTTCTCTGATAATGAGTGATGTTGAGCATCTTTTCATGTGTTTGTTAGCCATCTGTATGTCTTTTTTGGAGAAATGTCTATTTAGTTCTTTGGCCCATTTTTTTGATTGGGTCGTTTATTTTTCTGGAGTTGAGCTGTAGGAGTTGCTTGTATATTTTTGAGATTAGTTGTTTGTCCGTTGCTTCATTTGCTATTATTTTCTCCCATTCTGAAGGCTGTCTTTTCACCTTGCTAATAGTTTCCTTTGATGTGCAGAAGCTTTTAACAATGGAGTATTACTCAGCCATTAAAAAGAATACATTTGAATCAGTTCTAATTAGGTGGATGAAACTGGAGCCTATTACACAGAGTGAAGTAAGCCAGAAGGAAAAACATAAATACAGTATACTAACGCATATATATGGAATTTAGAAAGATGGTAACAATAACCCGGTGTACGAGACAGCAAAAGAGACACTGATGTATAGAACAGTCTTATGGACTCTGTGGGAGAGGGAGAGGGTGGGAAGATTTGGGAGAATGGCAATGAAACATGTAAAATATCATGTAGGAAACGAGTTGCCAGTCCAGGTTCGATGCATGATGCTGGATGCTTGGGGCTGGTGCACTGGGACGGCCCAGAGGGATGGTATGGGGAGGGAGGAGGGAGGAGGGTTCGGGATGGGGAGCACATGTATACCTGTGGCGGATTCATTTTGATATTTGGCAAAACTAATACAATTATGTAAAGTTTAAAAATAAAATAAAATTAGAGAAAAAAAAAAAAGAGAATTTTGTAAAAACCAAAATAAATTGATATCCAAAGGTGCAATGTCCAGTGAGTATGGCAGCTGAATCAGAACTTCCCAGCCGAATTTTAAAAGTTTCTTCCTGGTCATCAAAGAAACATGTGGTTTTGCATTATCCACATGGAGATTTATGCATTTTCAGTTGAGTAATTCCAGACATTGTTCACCAAGTGCTAACTGGAAGCAGTACTTGTGGGAATTAATAGTTTGGTTTTCCAGAAGGAGCTCATAATAGAGTTTCATCATAAACATAACATTACCTTCTTTGCATGAAGACCGGCCTTTGGTGTGGTTGATGGTGATTCATTTTGCTTGCTTCATAATCTCTTCCATTCCACATTATTTTTCAGTGTCCACTTTTCATCACTGATCATAATTTGTTTTAAAAATGAATGTTTTTATTACGTTTAAGTAGAGAGTTGCATGTGGAAATACGGTCAAGGTTTTTTTCCCATACCTTATGTGGAACCAAATCATCTATGTGATTAACATAACCAAACTGGTGCAAATGATTTTCAATGCTTAACTTGGATATTTTTAGTATGTTGTCTGTCTTCCACCTGGATTGTTCTCAATAATTGATCACTATCAACTTCAGTTGATCTACCTTATCAGGAATTATCATCCAGCAAGAAATCTCCAACATGAAAATTTGCAAACCATTTTTCACATGTTCGATCCATTATAGCACCTTCTCCAAACATTACACAAACCCTTTTTGTGCTTCAGTTACGTTTTTACCTTTCTTGAAATAATAAAGCATCACATGGCAAAAAAGTTGCATTTTCTTCCATCTTCAATATTCAAATAGCTACACAAAAATTCACTTTCTGCCATTAGCATGGTATCATCTGCATATATGAGGTTGTTATTTCTCCTGGCAATCTTGATTCCAGATTGTGATTCATCCAGCCTGGAATTCACACCAGGGAATCCCGAACTCTGCATAGAAGTTAAATAAGCAGGGTGACAATATACAGCTTTGTTGTACTCCTTTCCCAATTTTTAACAGTATGTGTTCCATTTCCGCTTCTAATCATTGCTTCTTGACCTGTATACAGGTCTCTGAGGAGATGAGTAAGGTGGTCTGGTATTACCATTTCTTTAAGAACTTTCCATAGTTTGTTGTGATCCACACAGTCAAAGGCTTTAGTGTAGTCAATAAAGAAGAAGTAGATGTTTTTCTGGAACTCCCTTCCTTCTCCATGATCCAAAAAATGTTGGCAATCTGATCTGTTTCAGATTGCCTTCCTCTACCTCTTCAAAACCCAACTTGTACATCTGGAAGTTCTCAGCTCACATACTGCTGAAGCCCAGCTTGAAGAATTTTGTGCATCACCTTGGTAGCATATGAAATTGTATGGAAGTCTGAACATTCTCTGGTATTGCCTTTCTTTGGGATTGGAATGAAAACTGACCTTTTCCAATCCTGTGCCCACTGCTGAGATTTCCAAATTTACTGATATACTGAGTGCAGCACTTTAACAGCAATCATCTTTAGGATTTTAAATAGCTTAGCTGGAATTCCCTTACCTCCATTAACTTTGTAGTAATGCTTCCTAAGGCCCACTTGACTTCACACTCCAGGATGTCTGGCTCTAGTTAGTGACCACACCATTGTGGTTATTCAGGTCATTAAGACCTTTTTTGTACAGTTCTTCTGTGTATTCTTGCTACCTCTTCTTAATCTCTTCTGCTTCTGTTAGGTCCTTACCATTTCTGTCCTTTATTGTACCCATCTTTGCATGAAATGTTCCCTTGTCATTCCAGTTTTCTTGAGGAGATCTATTATTTTCCTCTCTTTCTTTGCATTGTTCATTCAAGAAAGCCTTTTTATTTCCCCTTGCTATTCTCTGGAACTCTGCATTTAGTTGGGTATATCTTTCCCTTTCTCCCTTGCCTTTCACTTCTTTTCTTTCCTCAGCTATTTTTAAAGCCTCCTCAAACAACCACTTTGCCTTCTTGCATTTCTTTTCCTTTGGTATGATTTTGGTCACTGTCTCTTGTACAAGGTTACAAACTTCCATCCATAGTTATAATGTGCACTTAATTTGTTAAGATCATAGATCTCATGTTATATCATTTTTTTACTACAAATTTTTGTAAAATGTTGGAACAAATGGTTAAGGTATGGAATTATGCCAGGCTTCATTAAGGAGCTTCTACACCAGGTTCCTTTTAAATTATAGAGATCTAAGTTTAAAACAACTTTTATTTTGGCTAGATAGATAAAGGGTAATTTTGAAAGCCTTGGGCATTTCTTTGTCAATATGTGATTCACAGTAAATCCAATTCAAGTCTTTCATTTAATATAGAATAAAGAATTTTAAAACAGAATAATTTGAAATATGAGCTGAAAATCAGAGTCCTTGTGATAACCATTGTACAAGTCATTACACCTAGTAGTGGGAAGTAAATAATTACTATACATTTGTTACCAAAATCCAGTAAAGAGGGGGCAATGTTTAGAAAACTGAAAGCAAAGCCAAATTTCATTCAGAGAACACCAGGTAGCAGTTACTGATAATCCTAAAGTCGAGTTAAACCAAACATTTTCCAACTTGGTATTTGTGTATTTTGCAGAATTATGATGCAGCAAGTATTTATTCAAAATTTATAAATAACTGTATATATAAATCAGTATACTAAGTATTAAGTAACAAGAAATAATGAAAGCTGATATTTTTAAATGGTACCATCTGCACAGAGAAATCAAAATTGATAAGAACTGTACTAAGATATGCCTAAGAAAATAAAACCATAGACAGTATTACTCTTGGTCAGAACTACAGGCCTGGGCTCTCAGATGCATCTGTGATGCTTAATATATAAATATAGTTCAATTATATAATATACAAGTCACACGTTTCATGCTACATAAGAGCATGATGAGGTCATTCCAACCCTGTCCACTTAACAAATATTCCCTGCTGAAAGGCTCTGATATAGACAACCACATTTATGCTATGGTAAAACAATGTTATCTAATGCTTTCAGGAAGTAATTCAAAACCATTCCTTGTGAATTCTGACTTGAAAAGAAGTTCAGGATTACAATTAAATAACCAATATCCACACTGCACGCACAGTTATGGGAGTACACATATGACAAGCACAGATACACAAAACCTCCCTTGGCTTTCTCTTCTTCACACTTCCCCCCTCCACAGAAGGGCTGACAACCACAACCCATGTGAAAGATGTGGCCTCTCCTGAAATGTTTCCAAGGATGTCAACAGAGAAGATAGCAGTCTGTTAAGGTCAGACTTACAGAGCACAGAATCACCCACCGTTGGTTTTTCGCAGCTCCTCCACCAGGCAGCGCGCTTCCTCTTGAACGCGGTCCTCGACGCTCTACTCCCCCATCCTGAAATTCCGCAGCGTCACGAGGGAGAAGCGCCTGGTCTCCTTCCATCTCTTCCCGCTGCTGAAGAGGATTCCTGCCGGGAGGAGAAACAGAAACTAGGAGGGAGGCCCTAGGCAAGGAGGAGTGAGTTACAGTTGGCAGCCTTTCAGGTAAACCAACATCTACTGCCAGGTTCTTCAAATTCCTCTAATCTACCCTCTCCACCCCCAATGCCAATGCTGAACACACACACAAGTACAGCTACCATGGCCTTTACTAATTCTTTCAGGCAATGGGAGACTGCCTCTTCCAGAGAACTCTTCTCCCAAATCAGAGTTTCCTTCACTGCTTCATATCCATACAACACCACGGTGGGCTTCATGCCAAAATACACAGTGAACACAGGGCCACAGACTTCTGAGAGCTGGGAAAGGAGGTGCATGTAATAGCAAAATAGGTCACAACTTGATAAAATATAATACCTGACTCAGAATATATTATCATCACACTTTTACATTTCTATTCTTCCACAAACAGCCTAACATATTTCTGAATACATAAGTATTATAGTAATTGTTACAGTTTCCACTTAGATGGGACTCAAGTAACTGGTACACAGATTGTAATTAATCCACATATCAACACCATCAGCAGGTTTATTTGCCCCAACTTATAAATAAGGAAACTGAGGTTGAGGATTTCAATTCATTTCCAGAGTTCCATGGATATATATAGAAGATTCAAAATTGAAACCCTTCTTATCAATCTCTGATTCTTGAGCAATGTATCAACCCTCCAGGCCCACCTTTAAACCAACAGCCACCTGCCTGCTTCAGAAACACCACAGGGCAGTCATTAGAATTCTGAATCTGTAGCCCAAAGATGAATATTAGAAATCTGTATTTTAAAAAATAAGTGCAGATAACTCTAATGCCCAGCACAGTTTGAGATCCACTGGTATTAGTAAAACAGAAACAACAGAAGCATCATAGAGGCAGTGCCAGGACATGCAGCATCTCATGGAAGAACAACTTCTTCCAGACTGCAGCATTCACAGGGTACAGACACCAGCTTCCTCAAGAATGTAAATCAATGCTCTTGCCACCAACTGGGCCCTGACCGACAACTTTTTCTTTCATTCACTCATGCTGGCTCTGATTCCAAGCTAATTTCTTAACCTCAAGCACAATGCCCTTTTTCAGAAAAGTCCTATTTTTCTGGCCATCTGAAGGAAACACATAGCTTATATAGTATATGACTTCTGGAAGAAAATCTTAAATCACAAAACACTTCACTTACCATTTACCTTCTGTCCCAAATCATAGCAAATGGCTATGAAACAAAGAAGGGAAGCAATACTCCCAGCTTTTGACACTTTTATTTCAACCATACAAAGAGCTAAACATTTCTCTACTCACAAACTCTACTTTGTCCCTCTATTTATGACAATGACATACCTGAAAAGGCAAGAAAAGTAACAGTATTTACAGGGACTAATTTGCTACACAAGGACCTATTTTGACAATGTGCCCCCAGAAATATGTATTAGTATCATATGTGTGTGTTAGTCAGCTCAGTTCAGTCGCTCATTCATGTCCAACTCTTTGCGACCCCAAGGACTGCAGCACGCCAGGCTTCCCTGTCCATCAGCAACTCCCAGAGCTTGCTCAAACTCATATCCATCAAGTTGGTGATGCCATCCAACCCATTTCATCCTCTGTTATCCCCTTCTCCTTCTGCTTTCAATCTTTCCCAGCATCAGGGTCTTTTCCAGTGAGTCAGTTCTTCACATCAGGTGGCCAAAGTATTGGAGTTTCAGCTTCCAATGAATATTCAGGACTGATTTCCTTTAGGATTGACTGGCGTATCAGTCAGTCATGACCAACCCTTTGCGACCCCATGGACTATAGCCTGCCAAGCTCCTCAGTCCATGGAATTCTCCTGACAAGAATACTGGAATGGGTAGCCATTCCCTTCTTCAGGGGATCTTCCTGACCCAGGGATGGGATCGAACCCTGGTGTCCCACATTGTAAGCAGATTCTTTACTCTCTGAGCCACCGTGCGTGCATGCTAAGTTGCTTCAGTCGTGTCCAACTCTTTGTAACCCTATGGACTGTAGCCTCCTCTGTCCATGGGATCCTCCAGGCAAGAACACTGGGGTGGGTTGCGGTGCCTTCCTCCAGGGGATCTTCCCAACCAGGGATCAAACCTGAGTCTCTTAAGTCTCCTGAATTGACAGGCGGGTTCTTTACCACTAGCACCACCTGGGAAACCCCAGGGCAGCCCATTAGTGTCATAACTGGGCTTAATTTACTTACTGTTTGCTAGCCACTGGAGGAGCATAAAACCTACTTACATCGCTTAAGGATTTGCTGATGTCATTAACATCTAACTGTAGGGTATTTCCAAGAATTGGGAGAGGAGTAGGTCCGGGCAGGAGCTTCCCTTTCCCAGAGCTCTGTTTCCAGAGGGACAGGAGAAGCAGACAGGAGAAATAGAGCACCAGGACCACAGCCAGATCCATCGACACCTTCTCTTCTCATTCTGAAGATTGTGAGCCTGAAATGTAAAGCTTTTATAACAGTCTCTGCTAATTCAATTTGCACCTGTAAAGAGATCAATCAATTATACCCACTTTGTACTCTATATTCTGTGGGATTTAGCCACTCTGACAAAAACAAAAACAAACTGTTCTTTGGACTTGTTTTCTCTGTGTCCAATGATGACTCTAGAGATTCTGGTTTATTTGTACTGGGTTGGGGTCCAGGTATTGCTAATTAAAAAATTAAGTGGTTCTAACACACAACCAGGATTGAGAATTATTGACATAAATAGTTTGATGCCAAAAAAGGCTCAATACTCTGGACTGGAGTCAACGACCAGTTGGGAATTTATGATTTTGAGGAATATCAGTGTATTCTATGTTTTTTATATTTTAAAGAGTATCTTGTAATGTTATATCTAACACTATCTAATATACACATGTATCTAAAAATCTAATTTGTCCTTGAATATGCAAGATTTTAAAATATTTTAATGTACTATACTAACATTACAGCTGCCTATACATAAAACAGCTAATGATGACATAGTTAAGATAATTTAAAAATCAAAATGAAGTTAACTATAGTCCTGGCCACCAGAATGGAAATGGGTCGCCATAGTGGATATGGTTTCAGACATATTTCTGCATATCTGAGAATCTGAATTTTCAGAACTGTATCAAACTCAAGGATACCACTAGCCATTTTCAAAACAATATATGGGCAGTGTCTGCTTAATGGGCAGTATTTCTTTCTGGAGTGATAAAAATATCTTGGAATTAGATAATGCACAATGTTGTGAATACACTAACACTGTCTAAATGGTGTTCTAAATGGGTAAAGTGTCACCTTTTAAAAAAAGAAAATAGTATATGCTAGCTGCCGCCTTGGAGAAGGCAATGGCACCCCAGTCCAGTACTCTTGCCTGGAAAATCCCATGGACGGAGGAGCCTGGAAGGCTACAGTCCATGGGGTCGCTGAGGGTCAGACGCAACTGAGTGACTTCAATTTCACTTTTCACTTTCATGCATTGGAGAAAGAAATGGCAACCCACTCCAGCGTTCTTGCCTGGAGAATCCCAGGGACGGGGGAGCCTGGTGGGCTGCGGTCTATGGGGTCGCACAGAGTTGGACACAACTGAAGCGACTTAGCAGCAGCAGCAGCAGCTGCCGCCTTGTAGTTTCAAGTACCCACACACTCTATTCTGTAATCATTTTGAACCTCAACCTACCCTTGCTTAACCATTAATCCATGCAGCTCCAATCCCAGTTCTTGACAAATAATTTATGTAACCTTGTGTTTTTTACATTGTTAAGTGTCCCCTACCTCGTAGTCCAGTACGTAGTCCAGTAGAACACAATTCAAGATCTTCTTCAATTTGTGTATCCTAGGCTACAGTCCTAATAAACCTCAATTAAACACGTGTTTATTTCAACCAGGTCTCCATTCTTGGAATTTCTGGTTAACATTAACATAATTCAAACAATTTGAATGGCCAAACAGAAATAAAGTAATTAGCTAAGCAAATTTACATGCCTTTTACCTTGATATTTTCCCCTGCCCACAAAAAAAAAAAAGAAAGAAAGAAAAGAAATATACTGGAAATAGGGTTTATTATTTTGTATTTTTTCAAATGGGGGAAAGAGAGATTCTGGGAGAACAAGAAGCCTGTCCTGTGTCACGATGCTCATAATTAATAAAACTAAGATTTAATTTAAGTTCTTCTGATGTCCATCAGTTATAATGCACTCACACCATAGTTGCCTCAAGAACAAATTTAGCAGGACAGCTAAAACCCTGTGGATACAAATAGTCAATAAGCAGTTTATAGTAAGGAACAGAAGAGAGTTTTATTCAAGCAAACTTGAGGTCTATACCACAGAGACAGCCTCTTAATAGCTCTGAAAAATAGCTCTAGAGAAGCATGGTTTTCAGTACAGTTTTACAACTTATCAAAAAAAAAAAAAAATACACATCAAACATGACATGGGAACATTCCTTCAAAGTTTCAAAAGAGACAGATCAGCACTTGCTCAGAGAGTTAGTATGACTTTGGCATCTGGGAAGAGAGCCTTAACTTTGATGACATTTGAAGGGAGGCATTGTATCCCTATCTTCAAAGTGGACATTCTTTACATCTGGATAATGCACTCTTTGAGAGTTAAAGCAGATATACAAGATATGAAAACAGACCATAAGACAGGCTGTTCTAGTTATCATAAAGTTCATGTCAAATCATGTATAAGCCAGAATGACTTCCCATACCTGAATACGTGAAAGTTTCTTCCACTATCCCCATATACATTACTCTGAATATATACCCCACTGACCACAAAATAACAGGCTTCACATTAAACAGATGTCTCCTACTTGAGTCCAAGGAAAAAAGAGTCACAGATTCTCAAAACAAGAAATCAAAAATAGGTATTCTCCCCTTTCCATCATTGCAGAGGTAAAACTTACTCAAGTAACTGAGGGAAGAGCCAATCTCAAGAATTTAGCAGGGAAAGCTTGAGAAACTATGACTCCAGCCTCCCAGCTGCTTCCAGACACAATTGCTTCTGTTGCCTTTTGAAGTCTGTCTTTGTCAGAAGCAACAGAATGAAGTTTGCACAGTACTAACCAAAATTTTAGAAAAGACCTGATTGAAATAAAAAGGTGTCCACTGAGGGTTTGTTAGGACTGTAGCCCAGAAGACACAGGCTCAAGAAGCACTTGAATTGAGTTGCACTGGACTACAAAACGGTGGAGACTTATAAAGGGGAAGATTGCAAGAGTACGGTTAGACACGAGAGTTACTTATCAAGAATCATAATTGGATATGGCAATGGGTAAAAGTTTCTGCTACATAAACATTGGTTGGGCTCAGAAACAGTTGCACAATTACAAGGGAAGACCTTTAGAACATAAGGGTGCAGCTGGCAGGTGTTGCTATGAACAGGGCTGATCCTGTCCTTGGGTCTGGTACAGGTCAAAGGGATTTCAAGTTCTCAGAGGTGCAGAGACATGTTGGAGACCAGATCCGCAATTGCCTCCTGTTTTTGTATGCCTGAATTGTGATTGTGTTCAGTCACTAAGTCATGTCCAACTCTTTTGTGACCCCATGGACTGCAGCCCACCAGGCTCCTCTGTCCATGGGATTTCCTAGGCAAAAATATTGGAATGGGTTGCCATTTCCTCCTCCAGGGGGGTCTTCCTGACCCAGGGATTGAACCTGTGTCTCCTGCATTTCCTGCATTGGCAGGTGGATTCTTTACCACTAAGTCACCTGGGAATCCTGTGATTACTCCATTATAATTTCAATTTGTCATCAACAGCAAGGAAGGGAGATTTTACACAGAACAACACATATGGATTCAGTGGAGGATGGGAGGCAAGGACTTCATTAAACAGACCTACAGCGTGGAACCACTATAACATGCACACCAGAACAGGAGATGACAGTCGTCATGAAGATCTAAATACCACTGGAAAGGTAAACATCACTAGATCACAATGACGATGCTTTACAAACGTGTTCTACAACATACCATATTTGTTCAAAATTGATTAGTGAAGTTATCCCTAAACTCTTTTAGTAAGGCAAAACAAGTTTTTATTAAAAGCTAATACCTGGGAATTCCCTGGTAGCTCAGTCGATAAAGAATCTGCCTGCAGTGCAGGAAACCCAGGTTGGATCCCTGGGTCAGTAAGATCCCCTAGAGAAGGAAATGGCAACTCACTCCAGTAGTCTTGCCTGGGAAATCCCATGAACAGAGAAGCCTGGTGGGCTACAGTCCACGGGGTCTCAAAAGTCAAACATGACTTAGCGACTAAACCACCAAGAGCTAATTACAAAATGTTTTATTCCTCATGTTTACATGGATTCATATCTTATTTACATTAAACAGAGAATTTTCACACCATAATATCTCTTATGATTATCTCAATTACCTTTCCCAAAGGTAAAATTATTTCCAATTCATGGATGGGCCTTGGAGATTCAGTTCCTATGCTAAGGACACGGCACCCACAGGTGGTCGAGTTGAGACTGGAACCCACATCTCCAAGCAAACATTCAGTTCACCAGGGTCACCACACTTGCTGCATATGTACCATGATTCAATATTCTGTGACTCATCCTAGTCAATGAATTTTCAAATATGTCAATTGAGTTAATGCATACTGCACCAGCTGATTAAAGTGGGGGTCAGGAAAGTTTATTTTTGTAACCTATAAACTTGAATGAGTATGAGACATGGTGTACCTTTCAACCAGAAAAGAAGGAGAAGTAGTAACTTGTGCCTAACTTACAGAGGTCTAAACTCTACCTAATTTTGGATGAAATAAATTCAGTCAGTTTCTTTAGAGCAATTTTATTCCTTGAGAAATCAGTGTGCTTGCTCTGCTTAACATTCCTCTGTTAAAGCCATTTCTTTTTATAGAGTAAAAGAGTCAAAGATAATTTAAAGGCTGAAAGTACTCTGAGATCAGTTAATCTAGCCTTTATTTTAATGAGCAATTAATGACAGTGGATAAAGTGTCCTCACCACATTCTTACAAGGCCTTCGGTTAGAATCTGTTTTTCAACTCCCAGTTCAATAACATCTTACATCAAATAGCATTCCTGTTGTCCAAATGATTAAGAGAGCATAAATATTAAGTCCTCTACTGTCACAGAGTTATGCAAACTTCAGGTTGGCTGGAGTTGTGGGTTAGGGGTTTTCTTTTTAAAGAATAGAATTTTAACAGCAGTTTTAGGTTCACAGTAAAACTAAGCAGAAAAGTATACAGTGGTCACACATACTCACACACACACAACCTGTCCCACCACCAGCAACCCACACCAGTGTGGTACACTTATTACTATTAATGATATAACACCAACACATGATAAATCAAAGTTCACAGATTATATTAGGGTTCACTCTTAATTTTGCACATTCTATGGATTTTGACAAATGTAGCATGAGCATGTATCCACCATTAAAGTATTACACAAAATGATTTCACCTGAAAGTTCTCTGTGCTCCATCTATCTGTCCCTCCTTCCCAAGCCCCTGGAAACCACTGATCTTGTATTGTCTCCATAATTTTCTAGAATGTTACAGAGTTAGAATTACACAATACGTAGTTGGAGAAGTGCCGGGGACCAGCCCCGGCTGATCCAGGGTATTCGAAGCGGGGACGGCGTCGGCGACCTATTTATTTATTTAAATATTTTATCAAAGATATAAAGAGTAATAGGATGAGGATAGCTCAGTAGGAAAATTCAGTGGAGAAAAGAGGCTGAGTAGCTTGGTTTACGCGGGAGACCAATAAAACTTCAAGACAAGAAGTTTGCACCACTTACGTAGGCCGCAGGCGTCCTTCCGTTCTCCCGAAGGAGAGGAGACACTGAGGCCTCCCCGGTCGGATCTTAGAAGCCCAGGCATAATTAGTAAGCATGGTGGGTTCCGCGCTCCAGATGGAGACCCAACCAGAGTGAGAGAGAGAGCGACATGGGGAGACCAGTATTTCGAGAAACTGATCCCAATTCTTTATTTTCCAGAGTCTGTTTTTATACACTGAGATGTTATACAAAAGTCACGTGGGGACAGCAGTCCTGACTTTTATTAAAGTCAGGTGCTTCACACAAATGTATACAGAGGTCTTAGGGGTGTTACATCATCTTCTGGCCAGGGGGGCCTGCTGACAATTTACGACCCTCTCCTTGTGACAGCGGTCAGTCAATCAGGACACTTATTTCTCCAGGGCTGATTATTCTCAAAACAGACGCCACCCAAATAAAGTTACATTCCTACAGGGTGAGGGTGTAGTGGGTTTTAGTTAAGGAAAGAATTTACTTAGCCTAAGGTCTAACGTGATTAATATCAAAGGTTAATTCTATATATTCATTAATGTGTGTAAGGGCAGGGGATATGGAGACTTAGCAACAAACATTGGCTCAACAAATGAAAAACCCTTCACCAATACAATTTCTAATCAGCCCGTTATACTTATACTAATAGTTTTCTAACTTCTCTAAAGAACCCGTTTTTAGAGGGTTTAAAGCATCTTGTGCCTCTCACGGTTGGGAGGCTGTGAGCGATCACATGTGGCCGGACAAGCCTGTCAGGCAGGCCAGAGAACCTTCAGAGGAGTTTGTAGGTTAAAACACTCTTATCACGCCCAGGAATTATTATAAACTGGAGCTCTAAGTTAACTCCTTCTCCAAAAGAGGTGGTGGGGGACAGCCCCCCGTAAAGTCAGAGGTGTAGGTGAGCACAAAGTAGTAAAGTAGGCAGGCTCTGGTTATGGGGGTAGACGCTCGAGGATTTCCAGGGGGACTCCTGAGGCTCGATCCCGCCTTTGCGTATGTCGAGCCTCCTTCCTCATGACCTTTGCCATGGGCGGAGTACCTCACTCTGGCCCCCAACATCTCTCCCTTTTTTATTTCTTAAAACAGCCAGATGCAGCTCAGTCGCGAGCCTCCGAATGCTCTGCCGAAGAATCCTGACAATACAAGGAAGAGTGATTATGAGAAGTAGAATTAGAGACTAGGGATATTAGACAGAATATTTTTTCCAGAAATAAAGTTAGAGAAGGTGTTAAAAAAGTCTTTAGCTGCTCCAGTGGCGGTAAAATCCAGCCAAGATTGTTCCAAGGTCTGTATTTGATTATGAAGTTTCCCTAAGTCCAGGCCAATATCAGAACTGTTCCAAACACCTGAGATATGATTTTTAATCTTTTCCCATTCATAATCTGTCTCGTTTACTTTCAAAGATGTCAGGCATATCCACCTGTAATCAGTGTGGCATGTCAAAGCCATCTTCACCTTTAAAGCCTGTAACTCAATCCCAATATGCATAATTGCTTCTTCTAAGGCGTCTACTCTCATCTCTAATTTCCTATCTATAGCTTCCTGAGTTGCTAGAGTTAAAGAAACAATTTTAGACATGGTATCAACATATTGGGCAGTATGCACTTGTTGAGTCAACGATATTGCTGCCGCAGTAACAGAACTAATTGTTGCTATCAAAGCTGATATTCCTAGGATAAGCAAGACCACAAACCGTCGCGATCGCATTAAATCCTGCAGTTGTTGTAACACAGTAAGACCATAGCTATCATATAGGCACCATAAGATAGGGTGGGCGTTGTAACACCACAAAGGAGCAAACATTACATTGAGGGTTTAAATAAGATGAAAGCATACATTGTTCACAAGTCACTACGTTAGGTCCACCTGAATAATTCATGCCTACATTAAGTTTGTTGGAGTCATTAGTAAAAAGGAAAACATAAGGCAAGGGTGGATAAGCTAAAACAGAATAAGTAGAATTATTTTCTGGTTGGAGTTCACGCTGCAGCTGCCCTGTCAGTCTCGCCGGGATCTCGATGTTTATCTTGTCTCCCCTGCCGGCGGGCTCCTCTTTTGTGATTGAAGCAATGGGGGAACTGGATGTCTGGGGGTCTGCAACATGGCGAATCAACCTGTCCTGGATCTAAATTGGAGAATTTGCATCCTGTGGAAAAATACAAGCACATCCTCGACCGCTAGTTAATAATGGGTCAGGACCCTTTCATTGTCCTGAGAGGAGGTCCTTCCATTTAACTAATGGTTTTACATTTAATTGCTCCAGGCATCAATGACGAAGCATTGCAGTAGTTCCGGCCGAATCGGCATTTAAAATATTTATTACAAAAAGAGCATGTTGCAAGATTTGATGGGGAGAGCTATACTTAAACTCCCCTTCTTTTAATTTTTGAATTTGAAGCTTTAATGTTTGATGTGCTCTTTCCACAATGGCTTGTCCCTGGGGATTATAAGGGATGCCTGTATTGTGTTTAATTTGAAACTGTAAACAAAATTCCTGAAAAGACTTAGAAGTGTAAGCAGGAGCATTGTCAGTTTTCAGAGCTTTTGGTAGGCCCAAATATGAAAAACAAGTAAAGAGATGTCGTATAACATCTTTAACTGCCTCTCCGGTACGAGACGTTGCAATAAGGACATGAGAAAAGATATCTATAGTTACATGAACAAAGAAAAGTTTTCCAAATGAAGAGACATGAGTTACATCCATTTACCAGAGTATGTTAGGTTTGAGACCACGAGGGTTAACTCCCGTAGGTAGACTATTATAAACAGTGGGGCAGTGTAAGCAAGAGCGCACAATCTCCCTAGCAGTTTCTCTGGGAATTTGGAATTGATATCTTAAGGCAGTAGCATATTGATGATGAAGTGAGTGAGAGGCTCTGGCTTCCTCAATCACCGTAGCCACTGCGTTTCTGGTTAACAAGTCAGCCAAGTCATTAAAGGCATTTAAAGGGCCAGGCAATCTGGAATGAGCCCGAATGTGTCCAATGAAAAATATTTTATTTCTTTTCCAAATTTGTTGCTGTAATTTAGTTAACAAATGAAATATGGTAGTTTTATTTTTAGACAAAAACCACAGTTTCAATGTGTGGAAACAACCTGACAATATACTGAGAATCAGAATAAAGGTTAAATTCTTCATCTGCAAACATAGCAAAAGCCTCTATGACTGCTGTTATTTCAGCTCTTTGAGCTGAAGTTTCCCGTGTTTCTAAAACCTTTTGGTGATTTTTAGTGACTACGGAGGCTTTACCGTTTGCTGACCCATCAGTAAAAACTATCTGAGCATTTGGAATAGGAGATTGTCAAACATTAGAAGAGCACCAAGTTGTTCTTTATTATATGGAATTACAATTTCTGATGGCTCTTTAACCAAATAATTCAATGCTCCACTTTTTTCCTTTTAATATCAACGTAGCTATCAATCCTGGATAAGAAGCCGCTACCTTTTTAGCTTGGGCGGGGAGATGGACCCATTCTAGGGGGCCGTTTTGCCATAAAACCAATTTTTTGTCTGGCTACCCCAATTACACCTATGGGGGTTTTATGGTAAAAGAATTGTCAAGCAGTTGTCAATTTAATTTTTTAAATTTTTAAAATTTACATTTTAACAACATAAATTTAGAGATATGTTAATTTAGGTCTAATGTTTAGTTTAGGTCTCTGTATAAATTTAAATAATAAATGTATAACCTCCTTATCTCATTTTGGTATACAGATATATCTAAATGCAAAATGTATTTATATATGTATTTATACATTTCAACAAGTATAAACTTATTGACATAATATACTTGAATTAATCTTTATAATTAATGTTAATTAATATATATTACAGCAATACAACACGTACACAGCTAATACCAGCCAACACAAACCAATGTACTGCAATAATACATGTCACACACATATAATTATACAGTATATAGAACATATATCATCACAGCACATCAATCCATACCAATTAATATCAGCCACACACATTATACTACTGCAATATATATTTGATTATACAGTATATGTATAATATGCATATATACTATACATATTAATTATATACAAATTAATTAAGTATAGATCTATAAATAGAATTAGGTATACCTCTATTATATTTTATTTATACCCATACCTAATTAGGCGAACTGCAATTAGGCAAATATATTTATATTATGTATTTATAATAATATATATAGTATTATTAATTGTACCGCCTGTTGATCACTAAGAAATTGAGAAAACCCTTCTCTGAGTATCTCCTATTTGAGATAGCACGTCCCTCCCCCATAGGGTAAAGGGGAGCGTAGGAACTACGTACGTAGGGTTGGAAAGTTCCACAGGTATCCTCAAACTGCCAATCTAACATTTTTGAACTTTTAACTACTGTGGGGGCTTGAGGGCAAATGAAACAAAATTTGACCCCTGAAATCTATCAGGGCAACTTGCCAATCATCACTATTTTGTAAAAGACTTGCAGTTGATCCTTATTGAATGGAATTACTATATTTGCTACTTCTTTTCTAAAAAGTTCCACATTTCTTTTTTCCTCCTTTTATAATTAATTGTGCCACCAAGCTGGGATAAGATAAAACTACTTTTCTTGGGGTCACTGGTAGATGGAACCAATGGGCCTTTTTGTCACAAGCATCCTGTAGGTGTATGTTTTATGGCAAGAATAATTTAATCTCATCTTTTGGTAATATTAATCCTAATTAACTGACCATTTAAAGTCTCATACACTTCAACAAGAGCTAACTCTGTCTCATTAGTCAACTTTCTCTTAGAACTGGAATTAGGATCAATTTTTAAGCAATCAAATAAAGGCTTTAAATCTGCAGTAGTCAGTTTTAAATGAGGGCATATCCAATTAATGTCCCCTAATAATTTTTGGAAATCATTTAAAGGTAGTAAACAATCTCTCCACAGCTTCAAAGGGGCATTATCAGTTTTTAAAACTTTTGGCACACCTAAATATGAGAAGCAAGTAAAGAGGTGTTGCACAACATGTTTATAAGCTTCTCCAGTTAGTTTTGTAAACCAAATCTGGTCTATAGCTTTTTAGATGACAAGTAACCATCTAATCTTTACTTGAATACGTCCAACAACAGGAAACTCACTACTCTTCAAGGTTTTAAACTCTCCCTCACCTTTTTTTTTTTTTCTACAGCATTCTCACCCCGCATATCACTTTCTCTAATCTCACCAACTCATTTTTAGTAGTATGTGTGGGCCAGGGACTGGGCCAGTCTTTTCCAGCAATGTTAAGAGACGTCTGTTCCTGTGTCTAATAGCCCTGACAGTTTATTTTCTTGAATTAAAAGATCTTTTAAAGGCCTTGGAGCTGTAATTTCCTGCACCCAAAAGGCTAGATCACTAAATCCAAATGTTCTGTGGCTCCTAGCCTGAGAAGTCAAGGTTTTTTCTTGTCTGATAATAAGGTAAAAAGCAAAAGCTGTGTTACTCTTTGACCTTTATTAATTTGCACAGTTTTAGTAGGCGGTGAGGTCAAAACTTTAATTTCTCAATATAATCAGAATCTACTACACCATGCACCACCGAAATTTTTCTTTTTCTTTTTATTTATTTATTTATTCTTTTTCTTTCTTTCTTTCTTTTTTTTTTTTTTAGAAAGCGAGCTACGCCCTAGCACAAGTCCTACAATGCCCTCAGGTAGGGGGCCAGCCACTCCCGTTGGAATTGGAGTAACCTCGTCAAGGGTTAATATTGTTGCTAAATCCCCTTACCGTTTGGTTTTTCTCTTAGCCTGGGTGAGACCCCCCTGAGGGGGTTTTCTCCAAGGAGCACCTCTGCATATTGTGCATGCAGTCTGTTTTAAAAGCTCCACTGTTTAAAAAACTTTTTATCTTTTTCAGGCTTAGGCAACACTTTGAGAGGCTTTGGGGGCAAAGTGGGGAACTCTTGGGCCCTGGAAGGCGCAAACGGAGGCGGCGGCTATCGCCCCAAATCAGAAAGTGGTGGATAAGTTTTTTTAAAAGTTTGCGCAGAGGGGGAGGTAGCTCGCCAGGGCATCTGGCCACAGTGTCCTGTAAGTCCTCTCCTCTCTCCTCTGCTGATTTTTTCTTCCTTCTTCTCTTTAAATCTTTCTCAAGTTTTCTTTCCCTCACTCTATCTTTTTTCCTTCCTCTTCTCTTCTCTTTTACTTTCTATCATTTCCTTCTTGTTTCCCTCTTTCATTCTCCCTTCTTCCTTCTTACTACCTTCTCTTTCTTTCGTTTCTTTTCCTTTATCCTCTTTCTCTCTAACTTTTTCTTTCCTCCTCCCTCTCTTTCTCTCTGTATCTCTTTTTCTAACTTCCTTTTTTCCTTTTTCTATCTTGCTGCATTCCCTGATTCCTTCCTCCTCCGTTCCTCTCTCCTTTTCACTCTTTAGTTCTTTTTCTATCTTTAGATCTTTCTCTATATTCTTTCCTTTTTTCTTTTTCACTTTTTTCTTTTTTCTTTTTATTTTTCTCTCTCCTTTTTTTTTTTTTTTTTTGCTTGGGTGAAGCCCCCCTGAGGGGGTTTTTCTGCAAGGAGTAGGCTCTGTATATTGTGTATTTTTTAAAAGCTCCTTTCTTTAAAAATAAAACTTTTTAATCTTTTTCAACCTTAGGCAATGCTCTGGGAGGCTTTGGATGTAAACTGGGGAATTTTTAGGCCCTGGGAGGTGCAAGCGGAGGTGGAGTAGTCGCCTTAAATCAGAAATTGTTGGATAAATTTTTAAAGGTTTGTGTAGAGGGAGAGGGGGCTCGCCAGGGCGCCCGGCCGCAGCGTCCTGTAAGCCCTCTCACTCCTCGGGAGGTAGAGCACAGTGTCCCTCCTCTTCCTTGTCAATGGCAGAAAATATAATCTGCGGAGAAGGTGGAGACCCACTACCATCCACCACTATAGCCTCTCCCATAGGTCACCCCACAGCCTCATGATGAGGATCCAGAACATTTTTAATCATATTTATAGGATAAGTGTTTAGTTGTTTTTTCCACCTTCACCCAAGTATCTAAATTAACAGTAGCTTCTTTAACAGTTTCAGATTACTTGTATAAAGAGTTGCCATTCTTAGTTTCAGTGTTATCCATGTCAGAAAGTTAAATATAATAGAAGATAAAGCTTTTAGCTTTCAAAAGATCAGGCTTTTCTTTGGCCTTTTAACTTCAGAAACCATTTTTTCTAACTCTAACTCTTTAACACTTTCAACACTTCCCACTCCTACTCGCCCTGTCTATCCTACAGGGGGGTCCGCGGCACCCTGAGTGGGGTCCTATCCGTCCCGAACATTGGAAGAACAATAGGGCTGATGGCCCAGATTGTTCCGGGGGGAGGAACAGTAGGCTGATGGCTCAAACTGTTCCGAGGGAGGAGCAGTAGGGCTGGTGACCCAAACTGCTCCGTGGGGGAACAAGAGGGCTGCTGACCCAGTTGTTCCGAGAACGGGGAGCAATAGAGCTGATGGCTCTGATTGCTTTGGGGAGCTTACCTTCGAAAGTCCCTGTCTCGGGCGCCACCTGCCGGGGACCAGCCCCGGCTGATCCAGGGTATTCGAAGCGGGGACGGCGTCGGCGACCTATTTATTTATTTAAATATTTTATCAAAGATATAAAGAGTAATAGGATGAGGATAGCTCAGTAGGAAAATTCAGTGGAGAAAAGAGGCTGAGTAGCTTGGTTTACGCGGGAGACCAATAAAACTTCAAGACAAGAAGTTTGCACCACTTACGTAGGCCGCAGGCGTCCTTCCGTTCTCCCGAAGGAGAGGAGACACTGAGGCCTCCCCGGTCGGATCTTAGAAGCCCAGGCATAATTAGTAAGCATGGTGGGTTCCGCGCTCCAGATGGAGACCCAACCAGAGTGAGAGAGAGAGCGACATGGGGAGACCAGTATTTCGAGAAACTGATCCCAATTCTTTATTTTCCAGAGTCTGTTTTTATACACTGAGATGTTATACAAAAGTCACGTGGGGACAGCAGTCCTGACTTTTATTAAAGTCAGGTGCTTCACACAAATGTATACAGAGGTCTTAGGGGTGTTACATCATCTTCTGGCCAGGGGGGCCTGCTGACAATTTACGACCCTCTCCTTGTGACAGCGGTCAGTCAATCAGGACACTTATTTCTCCAGGGCTGATTATTCTCAAAACAGACGCCACCCAAATAAAGTTACATTCCTACAGGGTGAGGGTGTAGTGGGTTTTAGTTAAGGAAAGAATTTACTTAGCCTAAGGTCTAACGTGATTAATATCAAAGGTTAATTCTATATATTCATTAATGTGTGTAAGGGCAGGGGATATGGAGACTTAGCAACAAACATTGGCTCAACAAATGAAAAACCCTTCACCAATACAATTTCTAATCAGCCCGTTATACTTATACTAATAGTTTTCTAACTTCTCTAAAGAACCCGTTTTTAGAGGGTTTAAAGCATCTTGTGCCTCTCACGGTTGGGAGGCTGTGAGCGATCACATGTGGCCGGACAAGCCTGTCAGGCAGGCCAGAGAACCTTCAGAGGAGTTTGTAGGTTAAAACACTCTTATCACGCCCAGGAATTATTATAAACTGGAGCTCTAAGTTAACTCCTTCTCCAAAAGAGGTGGTGGGGGACAGCCCCCCGTAAAGTCAGAGGTGTAGGTGAGCACAAAGTAGTAAAGTAGGCAGGCTCTGGTTATGGGGGTAGACGCTCGAGGATTTCCAGGGGGACTCCTGAGGCTCGATCCCGCCTTTGCGTATGTCGAGCCTCCTTCCTCATGACCTTTGCCATGGGCGGAGTACCTCACTCTGGCCCCCAACAGAGAAGGAAATGGCAACCCACTCCAGTGTTCTTGCCTGGAGAATCCCAGGGACGGGGAAGCTTGGTGGACTGCCGTCTATGGGGTCGCACAGAGTCGGACACAACTGAAGCGACGTAGCAGCAGCAGCATTCAAATTGGTTTCTTTCACTTAGTAATGTGCTTAGGATTCTTTTCATGGCTTGCCACCTTTTTTTTTAACAATGAATAATATTCCATTCAATTGATATATCATTCTTTATACTTCAACAACTGAAGGACATCTCAACTGCTCCCAAGTTTTGACATAAATTTATGAATAAAATAACTATAAAATTAATTTTATGAATAAACATGTTTTTATGAAAAAAGTAACTAAAAACATTAATGTGCGGGGTTTTGTGCAGATGTAAGTTCTCAACTCATTTGAGTAAATTCCAAGGAGTATGACTGCTGGATCATATGGTAAGTATATGTTTCATTTTTTAAGGAACTGCTAACTCTTCCAAAGTGGTTATGGCCACCACTGATGTTACGTATAAAACAATGTGATGGAAAGTAGAAAAAAATAGAATCTGGTGACACCTTCTAGGGATTTTGTTCTTGCTCAGAGAGAAAAGAATAACACTTAGAGTACATGATTAGAAATAGAGAAACATAGGTTAATATTTGACTATAAGTTTGAAACACAAAGTAATGTGAACATTTCATATCTTCTTTTAGTGTTCACAGTAACATCAACCAGAGGAATGAATTCCAACCCTTATTATTCAGTCCTCCCAAATGCTGATTTTCTCACTATTTCCCTGCAGGCTGGACCTGCTCTTGGACACAATTTCTCTCATTTCCAAACCCAATCTTCAAGTAAGCCCAGGTGATACTCAGCAAAGAGTTTTCCTGCCCTCTTCCCCTTTGTTCCTCTCTGTGTTTATCATTATGAGCACAAGCACGGCCTCTTCAGACTCTTACTTTCATTCATTCCTTACCTGCATTACGTACAAAAGAAGGAAAGTCTGAGACTGGCTCAGCAAATACTGCTGCTTTTTATTTAGAACACCTGGAGAGCAAATGGCTGTGTGTTGGCTTATACCAACAATTCCACTCTGTTTTACAGTGATAACATGGTACTAAGAAGTATTAGCATATGTGGTAGTCAATATAAGTGTTACAGAACATGAGGACAGCAAATACATTTGTGCAGTAAAACTCAGGAGACTTTCCTTTCATGAAAGTTGGATATTCACTGGATACTGAGAAAATTGTGGCAGTATGAGATGGGCGGTCAGAAAGAGTATCCCTGGTAGTAAGAAGGAGGTGAGTGATGGCCCAGATGAGAGTTAATTACAGACAACAGAACAGCAGCAGCCGATGGACTGCCCTTCATCACAGAGGAGTGAAGCAGAGCTGGTATGGGGGCGGCACATGGCCAAACCCACTAGAAACTGGGGTGGTGTCGAGGTCCTTTGGGTCAACCACAGATTTCAGGGTAAATTTCTGTAAAATGATGGTCAAAAATAAAAACAGCTCCATGCGGGCCAGGCCTTCTCCCACACAACTTCGTTTTCCTGAAAATACACACAGAGGTGATTTGTTCCTTGAGCATTACATTTTGAATTGTCACAAAATATATGAATGATTGAACAGATAGAGGCCTGGAAAGATGTTTAGAGACAGATAAACAGAAAGAGAGACACAGTCGCTATTCAGCTAATATCTTCATGAGAATTTTTCATTCAGTAAATATTGATTGAATGTCAACTTTGTGTCAAGCACTTCATCGTGTATTCCCACATTTTAACTGCTCTTTTCCACTTCCAGTTTCTATCGGAAGCCCTGAGAGGAGGGAACTTGTATATATGTGCTTCCTTTCTACTTCTGGCACAAAATTCAGCTAAAGATGTTTTTCCTCCATGTGCTTTCAAAAGTACATGTCTAAATGTGTCAGTCTCCCACTTGATAACATTAAATGTCTCTCCCATCTGTTACGAGGTCCAAATGAGTTGAGCTGGCCCTTCATATTTTGTTCCCAGTATGATGTTCGATATCATTCTTTCCATTCTTCACACTCTCTACTCTCAGCTCTAGCCATATCCGCTCTTCATCAACCTCCAATACACCATGAAACCTCTAGTTTTGTCTCATGATGCTTCATTCGGTCAAGATGCATTTCTTTGACACTTCCTTCAGGACCTACGTCCCATGTCATTTCCTCTTTATGGTCTTTGCAATATTCACAGACAGTAGAATCTTGCCCTCTCTGAGTTTCCTCAATATCACATTCATTGTTTCAGTTGAAGCATGAATCACCTTGATCATAATTCTGGTTCTTCTGCTATGCTAAAATGTGTGATTTTGAAGGGAAGGCTCAGTCCTTAACATCTTGGTATATACAGAGCAAGACACAAAGCAGGCATCAAAAGCTGCCAAATACAAGGAGGTGAGGCTGTGGCCAGAGACTCAGCGCACACTGTAGTTGTGGATACCCAGTTTCAAGATCTGTGATCAGCAGTGGAAGATGACCACAGTGCTCTGGAACCACTGCAGGGTATCCTGCCACATTTCCAAGAACTCGCTGACACTGCAGTTAGTCGGCAGGTTCTGACTTTCTCAATCTAAAAGAATGTCCTGCTCCTGTAAAATTGCCCTGCCTTCTCTTCTCACTTTGTTCCTGTGAGGCAGTTCAAATTCGCTTTTTTCTGTAAGAATGTTCCTTACTCCATTTTATGCCTCACTATGGTGTATGAGTGACCAGAAAACAGGGTTTCTCCTTCTGGTCTCATGAACAGCCTGTGCTTTCCTCTCTCACAACACTATTCAATGTTCTCTTTAGTAATTTGCTTCCCTAACTAGATTGTGAGCCCACTTTGGTGCCCATTCTGTACTTTTAACCCCAGAACTCAGCCTAGGGAGTGAAGGATATCACATGGAAAATACTCAAACTTATGGAATCATGGCAGGCAAGGAAAGTCTAAAAGTTTCACCTGCTAAGAGGAGCTCACAGGTAACTCAGTGCTACCTAAGATTATTACTGAATTATGCTAGAGGCATAATTCAATTAACTTGTTTTCTAGCTTTCTGACTTTGGAAGAACTGGGTCACCTCCCTGAAGTTCCAATATTGGGGATGTGTGGTGAGGGGAGGAAACACAAGGGCATTAAAAGTGGTGCTTGTGATCATGGACAAAAAGCATTTCTACCAGCCCCAGAGAGGGCATCATTAAGTTCCAACCAACTCCAGAAAGGTACCTTGTTCCCTAAGTACTTAAGGAAATTAACTTTTATTACCTGCTGAGAAAGCCATGAAGTAGTCACTCTTCTTAAAGTTGCCACTCTCATCCAGAAAGTGAGCAGGGTCAAATACCTTTGGGTTGGGGAATTCTTTCTCATCATGTAGCACAGAACTCAGTGATGTTACTACAGTCGTGCCCTGGAATGAAAGATGAAGATCAACTGAGTTATGAGACAGCAAAAGAGACACTGATGTATAGAACAGTCTTATGGACTCTGTTGGAGAGGGAGAGGGTGGGAAGATTTGGGAGAATGGCATTGAAACATGTATAATATCATGTATGAAACAAGTTGCCAGTCCAGTTTGATGCACGATACTGGATGCTTGGGTCTGGTGCACTGGGACGACCCAGAGGGATGGTATGGGGAGGGAGGAGGGAGGAGGGTTCAGGATGGGGAACACATGTATACCTGTGGCGGATTCATTTTGATATTCGGCAAAAGTAATACAATATTGTAAAGTTTAAAAATAAAATAAAATTAAAAAAAAAAAGAAATCATGGAGCAAAAGAAATGTTGCAAATCATTTAGTCCAGTCTTTGATCTATAGATGAGGAGCCCCAGGGCCAAAGAAGGGCAGTGGCAATTCCAGAGAGACAGACCAAGCAATAAACACGGATGGGTTTAAGATCAATGGCAGTGATGTTACTAAAGTAGCCTCCAATAGCATCTGAAGTACTGAGTACTTGGTTACTTGGTTTCTGAATCCCTTTTGCTTATCACAGTATTTAGACACTGCTGTTTGTTTTGCTCAATTTCATCATTTCGTTTTCATACATCTCATATGTGGATTATGTTTTAAAATGGAAGCCTCTGATCACTCTTGAAAAGTCAGATGTATTTAGAACCTGTTTATAGGGCTTTTCAAAAATAGAGGTCTGATACAATTAAAAATGACATCTGGCCAATCTATACAGATGGAAACAGGTTAGTGGTTGTCAGAGGCTGGAGGGAGGGAGGAATGGGCAATCACTGCTTAATGGATGGGTTGGGTTTCTTTTTGGAGTGATGAAAATGTTCTGAACTAGATAGCAGCTATGGTTGCACATTGTGGATGTACTAAATTTCACTGAATTGCTCACTTTAAAGTAGTTAAAATGGTAATTTTTACATTATAACATTTTCAGTTGAGTTCAGTCGCTCAGTCGTGTCTGACCCTTTGCGACCCCATGAACCGAAGCACGCCAGGCCTCCCTGTCCATCACCAACTCCCAGAGTCCACCCAAACCCATGTCCATTGAGTCGGTGATGCCACCCAACCATCTCATCCTCTGTCGTCCCCTTCTTCTCCTGCCCTCAATCTTTCCCAGCATCAGGGTCTTGTCCAATGAGTCAGCTCTTCGCATCAGGTGGCCAAAGTATTGGAGTTTCAGCTTCAACATCAGTCCTTCCAATGAACACCCAGGACTGATTTCCTTTAGGATGGACTGGCTGGATCTCCTTGCAGTCCAAGGGACTCTCAAGAGTCTTCCCCAACACCACAGTTCAAAATCATCAGTTCTTTAGCACTCAGCTTTCTTTATAGTCCAACTCTCACATCCATACATGACCACTGGAAAAACCATAGCCTTGACTAGACAGACCTTTGTTGGCAAAGTAATGTCTCTGCTTTTTAATATGCTGTATAGGTTGGTCATAACTTCCCTTCCAAGGATTTTACCACAATAAAAAAGAAAATCTTCCCAAGAGGAAAAAATGATTTCGTAGACAAGTACACTAACAACTACTGAGCATTTATCTTTGGGATGAAATCTGTTTCTCTTAATTTTAAAATGTGGAGAAACACATTAGGGATAAATTCTAGATTTAAAAAAAAACAGATGATAAAATTAGAAAAATTCTCATTTTTCAACAAAGCAGATAAAGATTATCAATTAATACTGAAACTGTTGGATGAATGTTTTAGGAAATAGTATACACTAAGTCTTAAAGTACATGCCATAGATTTTTAATTAATTGCCTATGAAAACAGACACTCATCAATAGAGAGATATGGAAGACTCCTCCTTAATACGTGATCATTTTAGCATTACCGATAATGGGATAAACTGACAATACATGTCTTCAGCCAAAATCCAATGCAGTGGGACATACACAACATCTCCTATGTAATTTTCTTGCCAAATACACAGAATTGGTATCTAATCTCAAGAAAACAATTACCAAAGCCAGACTGCCAAAGGTTTAACATGACAATTGTCTTAGACTCTTCAAAGTTGTCAATGTATTGAAATAAACATAGGAACAGGAACTGTTCTTGATAACAGAGGAGTAAAGGGACAGACAAATTAAATACTTGTTCCTTGACTGGACACTAGATGCCCCTTCAAGAGGAACTATACAAGATATATTAGGATAACTGAGAAAATGTAATTATAGTATATATACTAGATAAAATTATTATATAGATGATAATTCCTTTAGTGTGAATGCTTTTACTGTTATGCAGATAAAGTACTTGTTTAGAAGATATGCATATTGAAGTATTATTTAGGTTTAAGTGTGATAGATGCTAAATATGTAGTTAAAATGTAAATATATACACATTTTCATATATATTTCACATATTATATACATATATATATCCACTGTGTGTTTAAATCCTATTTAAATTTAAGATTTTTTTTAATTTAAAGTTAGGAGTAATTCTACCCCTTAAGTTTATTGCATTTAAGGTTTATAATTTTATTTTTTAAATTATTGCCTTGTATAATCTCAAAACAAATACCACAAGGAAATGTTACCTTAAGTTTTAAAAGCAGGTATATTTTCAGCAAATGGTATTGGGACAAGTAGATATTCATAAAGAAAAAAGTGTGATCATTATTTCACACCATAAGTAAAAATAAACTTTAAATGGATCATAGACTTAAATATAAAAGCTAAAAGTATAAAACCTGAAAAAGAAAAGATGAGCATAAATATTTGATAACATGCTGGAAAATAAGTATGACACAAAAACACGGGTCATAAGGGAAATAACTGATAAATTGGACACCATCAAAATTTTAAACTTCCACTTTTTTCTAAAAAAAATTCTGCTCTTCAAAAACATTGTTAGAAACCAAAAAAAGAAAGAAAAAGACACATACTGGGAGTAAAATATTTGCAGCACTTAGACATGATAAAGGGATTGCATGCAAAATATATAAAGAACTGCGATAAGTAATAAGGCAAACAAGACTGCCAGGAGATCCAACCAGTCCATCCTAAAGGAAATCAGTCCTGAAATTCATTGGAAAGACTAATGCTGAAGCTGAAACTCCAATACTTTGGCCACCTGATGTGAAGAGCTGGCGTTGGGAAAGACCCTGATGCTGGGAAAGACTGAAGGCGGGAGGAGAAGGGGATGACAGAGGATGAGATGGTTGGATGGCATCACCAACTCAATGGACATGGGTATGGGTGGACTCCCAGAGTTTCCAATGGACAGGGAAGCCTGGCGTGCTGCAGTCCATGGGGTCACACAGAGTTGGACACGACTCAGCCACTGAACTGAAGGCAACTGCTGCTAAGTCACTCCAGTCGTGTCCGACTCTGTGTGACCCCACCAGGCTCCACCGTCCCTGGGATTCTCCAGGCAAGAACACTGGAGTGGGTTGCCATTTCCTTCTCCAATGCATGAAAGTGAAAAGTGAAAGTGAAGTCACTCAATCGTGTCTGACCCTCAGCGACCCCATGTTACTGCATCCCTCCAGGCTCCTCCGTCCATGGGATTTTCCAGGCAAGAGTACTGGAGTCGACAAACAATCCAATAAAAAATAGAACTATAACTTGAGCAAACACTATCAATCAACATATATGAATGGCCAATCAACATATGAAAAAAAAAATATCACTATTGGCCAAAAAAACAAAAGTAAAACAAAATGTTATATCACTGTATTACAGTGTCTAAAATTTAGAGGGCGCATCAGCAAGTGTTAGGGCACGGAAGTCAGGGGCCACGCAGACCGTGCACCAAGGTCCCTTCCTTTTAGTGCCAGCGGCCGGTACTTGCCCGCGACCCAGCCACTTAGCCACGCACCACGCAAGCCATAAACAACAACAACAAAACAGTGTGGGAATGAGCCTTTGCTTAGTCTCCGACCTCATCCCTCCTCATCCCAAGTGCAGCCTTTCCGTGCCCAGGCCCTGAGCCCTGCGGGATGCACAACTGCACCACTGGCTAGGGTTCTGTGAGCGCCGCCAGCCTGTTGCACCAGGCTAGGGGACGAGAAAATCGAGTTCTCCACCTGGTCCAGGCAGCGCCACCCCACGTGCCTTGAGCCCTCGGAGAGGAGACTCTTGCCACAGGTTGGACCATGTCGCACAGCACCGCGCGGCCAACAACCCCAAGGAGCTCCCTGTGCAGGAAAGAAGTGCGTTGGAGAGCGCACCGTGTCAGCCGTGAGGGGGCTTCCACCCCTCGCCTGTCACTCTCCTCGCGGGGACTACAGGTACCAACAAGAGGAAGGCCGTGCGGCTCCATGGTGCGGCGCCGAGGTCCCGACCTTTAACCTCTGCCTCCGCCCCACCTTCCTGGTGGGGTCAGCCCTCTTTTGACGCAAGCCTACAAGGCCTTCTACGGAAAAGTGGGACCACTTTAGCATGCCAGACAATCAATTCCACCAAAGTTTCTAACGATGCTTTAAATGTTTTTTTTGTTTGTTTGTTTAAAAATACTTACAGATCTGAACTCTCCCTTTCGCCCCTTTCCATTCTCAGGACAAGGGAAACGTAAAGAGGCACTGAGATAATTGTTCAAAGCCCCCAAGGGCTGGCTTGGCCGGCCATGTTAGTGGACATATATACAGGTGTATATGTGGGGAGAGACATGTACTTGGTTTCATATTTTTCTAATTTTTTTTCCCTACTAATCGATGGCGATCTTGCCAAAATTCTCTTTCCCACCGCCACCCAAGAACAGCCCCTCAAAACCATTTTCAAAACATATTGCTTTGTTTGGGGTAGAAAGCAGGTGATCTGGCTGGAGGAATACTAATAAATACCACAAACAAAACAAACAGTCAGAAGCCATTAATACAAGATAATGAATTAATTAAAAAAAAAATTTAAGAACACTAACAAAGGCAAGTGGTGAAGGGTACCCCCAGCAACTGGAACTCTCATATATTGCTACTTGGAATGTAAAATGTCACAGCCATATTAGAAAACCGTTTGATGGGTTTTTAAAAATGAAGTTAAACATTTAAACAACACTCTCACCCTTCGGTATTACCTAAAAGAAATGAAAACTTAGGTCCACACAAAAACCTGTATGCAAATGTTAATAGTACCTTTATTCAAATGGCCCCAAATTGGAAACAACCCACATATTCATCAATCGGTTAATGCATAGACAATTTGTGGTACTCCATATGATGGATTACTCATCAATAGAAAAGGAATAAACTAATATATGCAATAAAAGATGAATCTTAAACATTCTGCCACATAAAAAAGATAAAGGCATATATTGATTATAAGTTATTTCACTTACATCACATTCCATTATATTACACTCTTGAAAAGGCAAAACTGTAGGACTAAAAACAGATTAGTCAAGGAGGAGCTAAGATGGTGGAGGAGTAGGACAGGGAGAACACTTTCTCCCCCACAAATTCATCAAAAGAACATTTAAACGCCGAGTAAATTCCACAAAACAACTTGTGAATGCCGGCAGAGGACATCAGGCACCCAGAAAAGCAATCCAAGTCTTCGGAAAGGAGGTAGGAAAAAATATAAAAGACAAAAAAAGAAACAAAAGAGGGAGGGACGGAGTTCCATCCCGGGAAGGGAGTCTTAAAAAGAGAGAAGTTTCCAAACACCAGGAAACCTTCTCACTGCCGAATCTGTGCCGAGCTTTGGAAGCACAGAGGGCAAAATAACAGGGAGGAAAAATAAACAAACAATTAAAACCCACAGATTGCGAGCCCTACGGTAACTCCCCCAGCGGAGAAGCAGCGCAGATGCCTGCACACGCCACTAGCAAGCGGGGGCTGGGCAGGGAGGCGTGGCATGGGCTGCATCGCTGAGAGTAAGAATCTGGCCTGAATACCCAGAGCGCTATCTGAGCGAAATAATTTGGGCTAGCAAACCAGACTGTGGGATATCTACCACGCGAAAAGCCAGCCCTAACCTAAGACACCGCCAGGCCCGTGCACGGAACAAAGGACTGAACAGAGATAGCTGGCTGCAGACCATCCCCCTCTGGTGACAGGCAGCCAGAGCCGGAAGGGGGCAATTGCAGCCGCAGAGAGACATTATCTATAAAACTGTAAGCAGGCTTCTTTGCTAACTAAAACTTCTTGGGAGTCTGGACGGTCAACATCCGCCTGAGAAGGTGCACCAGTTGTACACCTAGATAACTGAGCGGTGGGGAGGTGATAAGTCGCAGCAATCACGCTTGCCAAACACCTCATCACCTGAGCTGCTCGGACCTGGGAAGGGCACAAAACGCAGGCCCAACCGAGTCTGCACCTCTGAGGACTACCCGAGTGCCTGAACCTGAGCGGCTTGGACCTGGGAGGTGCAAGCAGCCCAGGGCCGGCCACAGATGGTTCCCGGAGGAGCAACCTAGAGCCTGAGCAGTGTGGGCAGGGAGGCTAGATGCGCCGTGAGTTGGGGCAGACCCAGTGTGGCTGAGGCACTGCGAGCACACGCCAGTGTTATTTGTTTGCAGCGTCCCTCCCTCCCTCCCCACAGCGCGACTGAACAAGTGAGCCTAAAAAAAAAAAAAAATAGTGTCCACCACCATCCCCTTTGTGTCAGGGCAGAAACCAGACACTGAAGAGACCAGCAAACAGAAGAAGCTATAACAGAGGGAACCGCCTTGGAAGCTACAGGCAATAGATTAAAACCCTGTGGTTAGTACTGTCTACATAGGAAGGGGCCTATAGATCTTGAGAAATATAAGTCAGACCAAGGAACTAGCCAAAAATGAACTGACCCCACAATACCCAAACAAAACCAGAGAAAGTCCTAGATATATTTTTACTATTTTTATGATCATTCTTTCTTTTTTTTTAATTTTTAAAAAAATTTTAAGTTCTCTATTATTCCTTTAATTTTCACTTTTATAACCTACTATTACTTTGCAAAAAAAAAACAAAAAACCCTATTTTTTTAAACAAAATTCATATATATAGTTTTTATAATTTTTGTGACCTTTTTTTTTCCTTCTTCTTTTCTTTAACATTGTATTTTTGAAATTCCAAACTCTACTCTAGATTTTTAATTTTAGCTTTTTGGTATTTGTTATCAATTTTGTACCTATATTTTCTTTATAATTTTTGCGACTTTATTTGTTTTTGTTTGTTTGTTTTTCTCTCTCTTTCTTTTTCTTCTTCCTTTTTTAACATTGTATTTTTGAAATTCCAAACTCTACTCTAGATTTTTAACTTTTGCTTTTTGGTATTTGTTATCAATTTTGTACCTATATTTTCTTTATAATTTTTGCGACTTTGTTTTTGTTTGTTTTTTTTCCTCTCTTTCTTTTCATTCTTCTTTTCTTTAACATTGTATTTTTGAAATTCCAAACTCTACTCTAGATTTTTAATTTTTGCTTTTATGTATTTGTTACCAATTTTGTACCTTTAAGAACCCAATCTTCAGTACCCATTTTTCACTAGGGAGCGAGATTACTGGCTTGACTGCTCTCTCTCCCTTTGGATTCTCCTTTTTCTCCACCAGGTCGCCTGTGTCTCCTCCCTAACCCCTCTCTACTCTACCCAACTCTGTGAATTTCTGTGTGTTCCAGACGGTGGAGAACACTTAGGGAACTGATTACTGGCTGGATCTGTCTCTGTCCTTTTCATTCCCCCCTTTTATCCTCCTCTGTCTTCTTCATCCTTCTTCTCTTCTCTGTATAACTCCGTGAACATCTCTGAGTGGTCCAGTTGTGGAGTGCACATAAGGAAGCGATTACTGGCTAGCCCACTCTCTCCTCTATTGATTCCACCTCATCTCATTCAGGTCGCCTCTAACTCCCTCCTCCCTCTTCTCTTCTCCATGTAACGCTGTGAACCTCTCTGGGTGACCCTCATGGTGGAGAAACTTTTCATCTTTAACGTAGATGTTTTATCAGTGGTACTGTATAGAAGGAGAAGTTTTGAAACTACTGTAAAAATAAGACTGATAACTGGAAGCAGGAGGCTTAAGTCCAAACCCTGACTCCAGGGAACATTAATTGACAGGAGCTCATCAAACGCCTCCATACCTACACTGAAACCAAGCACCACACAAGGGCCAACAAGTTCCAGGGCAAGACATACCAAGAAAATTCTCCAGCAACAAAGGAACACAGCCCTGAGCTCCAAGATACAGGCTTCCCAAAGTCACCCCAAAACCATAGACAAATCATAACTCATTACTGGACACTTCATTGCACTCCACAGAGAAGAAATCCAGCTCCACCCACCAGAACACCGACACAAGCTTCCCTAACCAAGAAACCTTGACAAGCCACCTATACAAACCCACACACAGCGAGGAAATGCCACAATAAAGGGAACTCCACCAACTGCCAAAATACAGAAAGGACACCCCAAACTCAGCAATTTAAACAAGATGAAGAGACAGAGGAATACCCAGCAGGTAAAGGAACAGGATAAATGCCCACCAAACCAAACAAAAGAGGAAGAGATAGGGAATCTACCTGATAAAGAATTCCGAATAATGATAGTGAAATTGATCCAAAATCTTGAAATCAAAGTGGAATCACAGATAAATAGCCTGGAGACAAGGACTGAGAAGATGCAAGAAAGGTTTAACAAGAACCTAGAAGAAATAAAAAAAGAGTCACTATATAATGAATAATGCAATAAATGAAACCCAAAACACTCTGGAGGCAAAAAATAGTAGAATAACAGAGGCAGAGGATAGGATTAGTGAATTAGAAGATAGAATGGTAGAAATAAATGAATCAAAGAGGAAAAAAGAAAAACGAATTAAAAGAAATGAGGACAATCTCAGAGACCTCCAGGACAATATTAACGCTACAACATTCGAATCATAGGGGTCCCAGAAGAAGAAGACAAAAAGAAAAACCATGAGAAAATACTTGAGGAGATAATAGTTGAAAACTTCCCTAAAATGGGGAAGGAAATAATCACTCAAGTCCAGGAAACCCAGAGAGTCCCAAACAGGATAAACCCAAGGCGAAACACCCCAAGACACATATTAATCAAATTAATAAAGATCAAACACAGAGAACAAATATTAAAAGCAGCAAGGGAAGAACAACAAATGACACACAAGGCAATTCCCATAAGGATAACAGCTGATCTTTCAATAGAAACTCTTCAAGCCAGGAGGGAATGGCAAGACATACTTAAAATGATGAAAGAAAATAACCTACAGCCCAGATTATTGTACCCAGCAAGGATCTCATTCAAATATGAAGGAGAAATCAAAAGCTTTACAGACAAGCAAAAGCTGAGAGAATTCAGCACCATAAAACCAGCTCTCCAACAAATATTAAAGGATATTCTCTAGACAGGAAACACAAAAACGGTGTATAAATTCAAACCCAAAACAATAAAGTAAATGGCAACGGGATCATACTTATCAATAATTACCTTAAACGTAAATGGGTTGAATGCCCCAACCAAAAGACAAAGACTGGCTGAATGGATACAAAAACAAGACCCCTATATATGCTGTCTACAAGAGACCCACCTCAAAACAGGGGACACATACAAACTGAAAGTGAAGGGCTGGAAAAAGATTTTCCATGCAAATAGGGACCAAAAGACAGCAGGAGTAGCAATACTCATATCAGATAAAATAGACTTTAAAACAAAGGCTGTGAAAAGAGACAAAGACAGTCACTACATAATGATCAAAGGATCAATCCAAGAAGAAGATATAACAATTATAAATATATATGCACCCAACATGGGAGCACCACAATATGTAAGACAAATGCTAACAAGTATGAAAGGGGAAATTAACAATAACACAATAATAGTGGGAGACTTTAATACCCCACTCACACCTATGGATAGATCAACTAAACAGAAAATTAACAAGGAAACACAAACTTTAAATGATACAATAGACCAGTTAGGCCTAATTGATATCTATAGGACATTTCATCCCAAAACAATGAATTTCACCTTTTTCTCAAGTGCACATGGAACCTTCTCCAGGATAGATCACATCCTAGGCCATAAATCTAGCCTTGGTAAATTCAAAAAAATTGAAATCATTCCAAGCATCTTTTCTGACCACAATGCAGTAAGATTAGATCTCAATTACAGGAGAAAAACTATTAAAAATTCCAACATATGGAGGCTGAACAACACGCTGCTGAATAACCAACAAATCACAGAAGAAATCAAAAAAGAAATCAAAATTTGCATAGAAATGAATGAAAATGAAAACACAACAACCCAAAACCTGTGGAACACTGTAAAAGCAGTGCTAAGGGGAAAGTTCATAGCATACAGGCATACCTCAAGAAACAAGAAAAAAGTCAAATAAATAACCTAACTCTACACCTAAAGCAACTAGAAAAGGAAGAAATGAAGAATCCCAGGGTTAGTAGAAGGAAAGAAATCTTAAAAATTAGGGCAGAAATAAATGCAAAAGAAACAAAAGAGACCATAGCAAAAATCAACAAAGCCAAAAGCTGGTTCTTTGAAAGGATAAATAAAATTGACAAATCATTAGCCAGACTCATCAAGAAACAAAGGGAGAAAAGTCAAATCAATAGAATTAGAAATGAAAATTGAGAGATAACAACAGACAACACAGAAATACAAAGGATCATAAGAGACTACTATCAACAATTATATGCCAATAAAATGGGCAACATGGGAGAAATGGACAAATTCTTAGAAAAGTAAAACTTTCCAAAACTGGACCAGGAAGAAATAGAAAATCTTAACAGACCCATCACAAGCATGGAAATTGAAACTGTAATCAGAAATCTTCCAGCAAACAAAAGCCCCGGTCCAGACGGCTTCACAGCTGAATTCTACCAAAAATTTAGAGAAGAGCTAACACCTATCCTACTCAAACTCTTCCAGAAAATTGCAGAGGAAGGTAAACTTCCAAACTCACTCTATGAGGCGACCATCACCCTAATACCAAAACCTGACAAAGATGCCACAAAAAAAGAAAACTACAGGCCAATATCACTGATGAACATAGATGCAAAAATCCTTAACAAAATTCTAGCAATCAGAATCCAACAACACATTAAAAAGATCATACACCATGACCAAGTGGGCTTTATCCCAGGGATGCAAGGATTCTTCAATATCCGCAAATCAATCAATGTAATACACCACACTAACAAATTGAAAAATAAAAGCCATATGATTATCTCAATAGATGCAGAGAAAGCCTTTGACAAAGTTCAACATCCATTTATGATAAAAACTCTCCAGAAAGCAGGAATAGAAGGAACATACCTCAACATAATAAAAGCTACATATGACAAACCCACAGCAAACATTATCCTCAGTGGTGAAAAATTGAAAGCATTTCCTCTAAAGTCAGGAACAAGACAAGGGTGCCCACTTTCACCATTACTACTCAACATAGTTTTGGAAGGTTTGGCCACAGCAATCAGAGCAGAAAAAGAAATAAAAGGAATACAGATTGGAAAAGAAGAAGTAAAACTCTCACTGTTTGCAGATGACATGATCCTCTACATAGAAAACCCTAAAGACTCCACCAGAAAATTACTAGAACTAATCAATGATTATAGTAAAGTTGCAGGATATAAAATCAACACACAGAAACCCCTTGCATTCCTATACACTAATAATGAGAAAACAGAAAGAGAAATTAAGGAAACAATTCCATTCACCGTTGCAACGGAAAGAATAAAATACTTAGGAATATATCTACCTAAAGAAACTAAAGACCTATATATAGAAAACTATAAAACACTGGTGAAAGAAATCAAAGAGGACACTAATAGATGGAGAAATATACCATGTTCATGGATTGGAAGAATCAATATAGTGAAAATGAGTATACTACCCAAAGCAATTTATAGATTCAATGCAATCCCTATCAAGCTACCAATGGCATTCTTCACAGAGCTAGAACAAATAATTTCACAATTTGTATGGAAATACAAAAAACCTCGAATAGCCAAAGCAATCTTGAGAAAGAAGAATGGAACTGGAGGAATCAACCTACCTGACTTCAGGCTCTACTACAAAGCCACAGTCTTCAAGACAGTATGGTACTGGCACAAAGACAGAAATATAGATCAATGGAAAATAGAAAGCCCAGAGATAAATCCACGCACATATGGACACCTTATCTTTGACAAAGGAGGCAAGAATATACAATGCATTAAAGACAATCTCTTTAACAAGTGGTGCTGGGAAAACTGGTCAACCACTTGTAAAAGAATGAAACTAGAGCACTTTCTAACACCATACACAAAAATAAACTCAAAATGGATTAAAGATCTAAACGTAAGACCAGAAACTATATAACTCCTAGAGGAGAACATAGGCAAAACACTCTCCGACACAAATCACAGCAGGATCCTCTATGACCCACCTCCCAGAATATTGGAAATAAAAGCAAAAATAAATGGGACCTAATTAAATTTAAAAGCTTCTGCACAACAAAGGAAGCTATTAGCAAGGTGAAAAGACAGCCTTCAGAATGGAAGAAAATAATAGCAAATGAAGCAACTGACAAAGAATTAATCTCAAAAATATACAAGCAGTTCCTGTGGCTCAATTCCAGAAAAATAAATGACCCAATCAAAAAAATGGGCCAAAGAACTAAATAGACATTTCTCCAAAGAAGACATACACATGGCTAACAAATACATGAAAAGATGCTCAACATCACTCATTATCAGAGAAATGCAAATCAAAACCACTATGAGGTACCATTTCACGCCAGTCAGAATGGCTGTGATCCAAAAGTCTACAAGCAGTAAATGCTGGAGAGGGTGTGGAGAAAAGGGAACCCTCTTCACTGTTGGTGGGAATGCAAACTAGTACAGCCACTATGGAGAACAGTGTGGAGATTTCTTTAAAAACTGGAAATAGAACTGCTTTATGATCCAGCAATCCCACTCCTGGGCATACACACTGAGGAAACCAGAATTGAAAGAGACACGTGTACCCCAATGTTCATCGCAGCACTGTTTATAATAGCCAGGACATGGAAGCAACCTAGATGTCCATCAGCAGATGAATGGATAAGAAAGCAGTGGTACATATACACAATGGAGTATTACTCAGCCATTAAAAAGAATACATTTGAATCAGTTCTAATGAGGTAGATGAAACTGGAGCCTATTATACAGAGTGAAGTAAGCCAGAAAGAAAAACACCAATACAGTATACTAATGCATATATATGGAATTTAGAAAGATGGTAACAATAACCCTGTATACGAGACAGCAAAAGAGACACTGATGTATAGAACAGTCTTTTGGACTCTGTGGGAGAGGGAGAGGGTGGGATGATTTGGGAGAATGGCATTGAAATACATATAATATCATATATGAAACAAGTCACCAGTCCAGGTTCGATGCATGATACTGGATGCTTGGGGCTGGTAAACTGGAATGACCCAGAGGGATGGTATGGGTAGGGAGGAGGGAGGAGGGTTCAGGATGGGGAACACGTGTGTACCTGTGGCAGATTCATTTCGATACTTGGCAAAACCAATACAATATTGTAAAGTTTAAAAATAAAATAAAAACAGATTAGTAGTTATCAGGGGCTAAAATTGGGGGAAATGGATTGGTTGCAAAAGGAGAATAAGGGAAATTTTCAAGATGATGAAAATGTGTTATATCTTACTTGTGGTGGTAGTGACATAACTTCACATATTGGTCAAAACTCTTTAGACTCTGTACTTAAAAGGGTAATTTTTCTTTTACATAACTTATACCTCAAGTGAAAAATAGAAGAAGATATTGTCACAAAAAGCACATGGTAAAAAGTGAGTCTTCTTCCTATCTAGCTGCACCAACTCATTTAGACTTTTCAAAAATAATCATTCCCACCAACTAGTTTTATGTGCTTTCACAGATATTATGCATATCAGCAGATAATCCTATATACATTTATGCTACTTAGCATTTTCTTCTCTTTTTACCCAATGACAAACATCCACTAGATTTTGATTTTTTTCTATAATGAAATAATTTAGATATTGCCCTATGTCAACATATATGCTTCTACTGCTGCTAAGTCTCTTCAGTCATGTCAGACTCTCTGTGACCCTATGGACAGTAGCCCACCAGGCTTTTCTGGCCATGTGATTCTCCAGGAAAGAATACTGGAGTGGATTGCCACGCTCTCCTCCTCCAGACACAGGATCAAACCTGTGTCTCTGATGACTCCTGTACTGGCAGGAGTACTGTACTTTAGCACTAGCTCCACCTGGAAGCCCGTCAACACATACACATCTGCCTTATTCATACTACACAATATAAATGTGCCATTACACTTACAATGAACATTTAGTAGCTAAAAATACTTTTTTTATTACAAGTAATGATGCAAGGATGCATTTTGATATTCCTTCACAAGCATTTGTAGTAGATACCAAGAATTATAACTCTTTCATTATAAGATATATTTTATTTTTTAATAATTATGGCCAAAATGTCCTTCAAAAAAAGAAAAAAAAAGATATACTTATTTACAGTCTTATCAGTGGCACCTGAAAGTACTTGTTTACGTATATCCTCACTAGTAAAAGATTTTTTTCAGCCTTTAACTTCATCATTCTGATAGACGAAAATGTCTCATAGTTTTAGCTCATATTTTAAAATATATGTTACATGGTTTAATTCTGGCAACATTTTGAAGTCAACACAATTAGTATTATCAACAGTATACAAATGTCTTCAGTAGGACATGAATAATCACACTAAGTGACATAAATAGGAATAAAAATAGATTCACTTCAGTTCCAGTAACGTTTTGACCACCAAATCAAATTGCACTAAATGTATATTTGTGTTTTTTTTTTAATTTTATTTTATTTTTAAACTTTACAATATTGTATTAGTTTTGCCCAACATCGAAATGAATCCGCCACAGGTATTTGTTTTTAATTTTTCAGGTTTTTAGTGTTGCAGAATTAAGGATGAGGGAGTTCTAAACCCATGTGAGAGGGAAAAAAAAAAAAACTTAGAGCAGCTCTAACATGGTAGACTTGCGTGATCTATGGCTACTTATATTTAAAGCAAGTCAAAAGTAAATAAAATTTAAAATTCAGTTCCTCAGTTGCATTAATCACCTTTCAGGCATTCACTGGGCACATGTGGCTAGTGGTTGTCATAAGGGGCACACAGATATTCAGAATCCCATCTTTCCCAGAAGATAGCAGTAATAATTTCAACCTTAAGAAACTCACAACCCTTTTCTCCTCAAAGTAGAATTTTTAGTTATTTTATTTTTATATATAATAGTAACATATGCAGTCTTCAAAATAGAATAGCTTGTAGGATGCCAACTAGAAAGTCTGAATAAAAACAGAAACCATGTGTTAGCAAGCACTGGAAAACTGCTGACTAAAATTGGTCCCCAGATTCCAGATGGAAGAAACTGGGAAGGCAAACTGGCATCTGCAGTCAATTTTTGACTGTGTACATATACAACTCTGAAATAGGGGTGTTTTATAATTCTGTCTAGTGGAGGAAAGATGAACACTTTCTGGGAGAAGACAGACATCACCTAAGACTGCGTTTTTTTCTTATATAATATCTGAGATTAAGCCATACTTATTAGGCACAGAAAAGGCAGTACTAACTGAACACCCAAAAGAAATATTTATATACATAATAAAAACATACCCACAGTATGGAAAATTTCCCACCTATTTTATGAAGCCAGCATTACCTTGATATCAGAAGTCTGACAAAAATTTTTGAGAAAGGATAATTGTAGACCAGCCTCTTACAAATTAAAATACAAATGTCCTCAATAAAATGTAGCAAACCAAATTCAGCTTTTTATATATGACAGAGACAGAGAGAGAAGGAACAAAATATATACCATATAAACAAATGCAGAGAATCCATTTGATCAAATTATACACACATTTGTGGAAAAAATTAGATTGTGAACAGCAAGGGAGAGGGGAAAATAGGGAGTTCCTAATCAATGGGCGTAAAATGTTTGCCAAGGGTTTGGGGGAGAGAGGGATGAATAGACAGAGCACAGAGGATTTTTAGAGCCATGAAACTACTCTATATAATACTACAATGATGGACACATATCATTAGACTCTTGCTCGAACTCACAGAATGTACAACAACAAGAGTGAACCCTAATGCAAATGATGAACTTTGGAGGCTAATGATGGTCAGTATAGGCTCATCAATTGTAAAAAAGGGTACCAGTGTGGTAGAGGATATTGATAATAGGTGAGGCAGGAAGTATATGGGAAATCACTGTATCTTCAGCTTAAAATTGCTGTGAACCTAAAACTGCTATAAAAAATAAAGTTTACCCCCCAAATCATACAAAAATAGGATTAGGAAGTATTTCCCTAATCTGCTTTTTTTTAATATTTATGAAAATGTACATAAAATATCATTCTCAATGATGAGATATATAACCCTCACCTTTTCCAGGATATCATAAATGAAACAACAGCCACTATCCCCACCTTGTTCAATATTATCCTTGAAATCCTGCTAGTGTGATAATGCAATAAAGTAAATCAAAGTCATGAGAATTGGAAAATAAAGAAAAAAACAAATATTAAACCAGATGGCAGAATTGTGGTGCATATAGATATTACAAATAAATCTACAAACAAATTATTAACAATGATATATGAATTTGGAAAGGTTGCTAGATATAAGGTCATCAAGGTAATAAAATCAATTATATTTCTATATACCAAAAAAATGGAAAAAGCAATTTTAAAATTATAAAATGTATAATAAGATCAAGAATATTTCTTATCTGAGAAAAACATAACAGATGTGCAAGTCACTGTACAAACAAAACAGTATCAAAAAAATTAAAGAAAGTCCAAATTAACTGTATCTGTGAATTGAAAGCATCAGCATGTCAAGATGTCAATTTCCAAATTGATTTGATACTACTATGAAAAAAATCACATCTGAATGTTTTGGGTAATTGACAAATTAATACTAAAATTTACCTGGAAATATAAACAGCTAAGAGTAGCCAAAACAATATTAAAGAAGCAGAACAATTTGGGAGACTTAGCCAGATATTGAGAGCCATCATAAAGATTTATAGCCACAAATTGGAAACAGCAGAAAACCCATCAAGCTGCCACATGTATGATTTTTCCAATTCTCTCATCTTGAGGACTGAAGTCATACAGTGAATATGGGAACTTCAAGAGTGTTGAGGTCACTGTAAGAGAAACAAATTTACCTTGGGGATAAGGTAGTTTCTGAATTTAATGTCACGGGTCACCGCATGGGGCAGATTGGTGGGGACGAGGTCAATATATCTCTGGATCTCGTGCACCACAGCATCCATGTAGGGCATGTGGCTTCTGTCCTGCATGCAGGGGCTCCGATGTCTGCCAATCACACGGTCAATCTCTTCCTGGACTTTAGCTGATAAGACACAAGTAAGACTACCGGGAAAAAGAGGAAAACACATGCCACATTGTCATACCAAATCAGGGTGACATAAAACTCTGTAAAGGTATTCCAACATCGTTATAAACATCAATTATATGTCCAGAAATACACCTAGACTTAGAGAGTTTTCATAATACAAGTACAAATTACACTCATACAAGCTAGGCTTTGGGATAAATCTGTGCTGCTGCTGCTGCTAAGTCACTTCAGTCGTGTCCAACTCTGTGTGACCCCGTGGACGGCAGCCTACCAGGCTCCCCCGTCCCTGGGATTCTCCAGGCAAGAACACTGGAGTGGGTTGCCATTTCCTTCTCCAATGCATGAAAGTGAAAAGTGAAAGTGAAGTTGCTCAGTCATGTCTGACTCTTAGCGACCCCATGGACTGTAGCCTACCAGGCTCCTCCATCCATGGGATTTTCCAGGCAAGAGTACTGGAGTGGGGTGCCTTTGCCTTCTCCAGGGATAAATCTGTGCACACCTATATATTAGCATGAAAAGTGAAAAAAGTGTTAGTCGCTCAGTCATGTCTGACTCTTCCTGACCCTATGGACTAGTAGCCCACCAGGCTCCTCTGTCCATAGATTCTCCAGGCAAGAATACTGGAGTGGATTGCCATGCCCTCCTCCAGGGGAATCTTCCCGACTCTTGCCTCCTGCATCGCAGGCAGATTCTTTACCATCTGAGCCACCAGGGAAGCCTATATATTAGCATGCATGCGTGCTAAGTCGTTTCAGTCATGTCCAACTCTTTGCAACCCTATGAACTGTAGTTTGCCAGGTTCCTCTGTTCATGGAATTCTCCTGGCAAGGATACTGGGGTGGGTTGCAATGCCCTCCTCCAGGGGCTCTTCTGGACACAGGGATCGAACCCGCCTGTCTTACATCTTCTGCATTGGCAGGCAGGTTCTTTATCACTAGTGCCACCTGGGAAGCACATATATTAGCATGATGAAACACTTTAAACACAAACGGTATATTATTAACTCAAGAGATGTCTGTCATCACATGTAGGAGACAGGAAGAATAAAACAAAAGCAGGCCCCAGCAAGGGCCGCAAAAGAAGTTTATTGATAAACTGGATGCTATAAGGCATGAGACTCTTGGAACAAGTCCAGAGGGAACAGTTCATAATCATGAAAACAAGATATGATCCTGGGGTCGGAAAACCAACCACAGACTGTTTCTCGACTGGCCTCTCAGAGAGTCACATGTTTTATATATCTGGTGAAAAATCTGTAGATAAGAATATTAGTCTTAGTTACTGATTTGTTATTGATTACTGTTTCTTAATTACTAAATGGTTAATGATCATTTTGTTCTTTGGCCCTGAAGGCCACACAAGTTATAGTTTAACTCCCCGCATATTCTTTCCTTCACGGCTGAGGGTATAATAAAGCCGGCTTGGATTCAGGCGCGGCACCTTCGCCTTGGAGTGGTGTCGGCTCCCTGATCCTCGCTTTTCTATGAATTCTTGTGTCTCGTTTCTCATTCTCTCACCGTATCACGCTTTCGGAAACCCTGCTTGTTGAGCTGGTCTCGACAATCACAGAAAGAAAAACAGGTATCAAGTATTATTTTCATATCAAAATAATCTACGATGTTTTAAAAATCAAATTCTATAACTGATGTATGTATGGTTTGCAATTGTATATGTATTGTGTGTGTGTTTATTTGCAACGTGAAATGCTATCTTATTTAATGTTTAAAAAGGGAAAAAATTCTTTTAGGTACAGTTCAGTTCAATTCAGTCGCTCAGTCATGTCCAACTCTTTGCGACCCCATGAACTGCAGCACGCCAGGCCTCCCTGTCCATCACCAACTCCCGGAGTCCACCCAAACCCATGCCCATTGAGTCAGTGATGCCATCCAGCCATCTCATCCTCTGTCATCCCCTTCTCCACCTACCCCCAATCTTTCCCAGCATCAGGGTCTTTTCCAATGAGTCAGCTCTTTGCATCAGGTGGCCTTTTAGGTACATATTCTGTCTAAATAGCATATATCTTTTTCTAAATCTAACCTTTTAAAGTACTTCTCAGACCAAAAATTTTCTCAGGCTTTCTCACCAGATTTCTAGAATTTCTGCTATACTTCAACAATATAGCTCCCATCTTCCCTACCCTAGCATTATAATGCTGCATATTTAGAACAGGGAAAGATTTAGGTAAAAATACATCTACCATTCAAAGTGGCCACTTCTTAAGAAAACTAATAGTCCATTGTAGGCCAATTTATGCTGGTTGTGCCTGCTGCAAATCCCTTCCCATGAAGTCCAGATACTTAACCAGAATTTTTTATTGATGAAATCCATAGCTTTATTGCCTTTGATACTGCTCATACTGTCTTCACTTTTCTCAGCAATCCTCCCTACTATACAAATTTGTCTTACTTTCACCTTTTTTTTTTTTTTTTAATATTTGAGCAGCTTATAGTGGGTGGCAAAGAAATTTCAAAACTAAAGCTTCTCTAAGAGAAATTATAAGACAGAAGACCCAATATCTTCCCCGAAACTCACCCTGCCCACCATGTTATACCTGTGACCTCTGGGTGTTTCAGCAGCATGAGGAGCCCATATCTCAGCGTGGTGCTCGTTGTCTCTGTCCCAGCTCCAAACAAATCAGACACAGATGCTATCAAGTTTTCAAAAGTAAACTCCATCTCTTGATTGTGTTTTTCCTATAAGTTATTTGATGTAATTATCTGGTAGTTTGCCAGTATAAATAATTAAAATCAATCCAAAATAACACACTGTTACAAAGCTAAACAAACCTAGACACTCGAGTGCAGTACTACAACAAGTACTACACCAAGCCTCTTTTGCAGGCACACTGGTGAAGCAACCTACTTCTTACCAAAGAGCTTGCTGATGCCAGTTTCTCTCTTTCTTTCTTCATAGTCAAAACACAGATACAGACGTAGAAGTGGTGCAGTCATCATTTTGAAACATGAGTATCTGAACATAAAGATGAAACCTACATACTTAAATATGCTGAAGAAAAATGGAAGGCACTTGAGTTCAATGTACACGTCATGGCTAGCCCTGGACTTCCCAACATAAGAGTCTCTGTGAATCCATTCTTTTTCTTTGTAATATATTCTAGGATGTGCTGCTATGTCAGCTTTTGCACATTTTCAACTTCTTCATGTGTCTTTAGGCAGAGTCCAGATAAAATGGTTTAAAAGGAAAAGAGAATTGCAAACTCTTGATTCTGGTTTATAACATTTTTCAAGATATGGCTCTAATTTGCTCATTTCTATCAATTAAGGTTGTGTTTGCCTACCAATAAAAAAAAAAGTTAACAGTGGTTTAAAGAAATAGTGAGTTTATTTATCCCACATACAAAGACAAAATGGGGCCGGCCACTACTGTATTCCAAGATGTGAGGCAATAGGCAGCTTGGGCGAGGAAATGAGTGCAGATGCTCAGAATAAGGAATTGACTGAATAAAGCTCTCACAAATTGGAAGTTGGGAGAGTAAAAGCCCTTCACAAGGACAACTAAGGTGGGTTTAGAGGAGGGATATATGTGACATAAAATTGATAATAAGAATGGGACAATCTGAAATACTGACTACAGAGGTCATGAGCATACCAAAAATAATCATTTCTTCATACCCAGTCCTCTAGACTAGCATTAATTTAATAAGGCTCTTATAATCCCCAGGTGACCTGTGGCATACCCAATATTATACAATCCAACACCATTAAGATAGACTTAACCCTATCACAGTTGTACCTGATAGACAAAAGTAGTTATCCCCATTGGTAACATCAACTTCATACAGTTTCTAAGTTTGTCAACTCAAAATTACTCTGAGACCAAGAAGGAGAGTAGAGTTCTTATAAACCGTTATTGCTATTTCTATCTGTTCATGTGAATTTGAAGAATCAATGGTTATGTACACATAGCCTATCAAAACTAAACTAGCCTATACAAAACCTTGCTGAAGGAAATTAAAGAAGACCTAAATAAATGGAAATACATCCCATGTTCATCTATTGAAAGACTTAAAAGTTAAGATGGCATTACTCCCTAACTGATCTACAGATGCAACATGATCCATGTGAAAATGGATCAGATTCTACTAGGATGGTTAGAATCAAAAAGACACATAATTCGAAGCACTGTCAAATATGTGAATACATTGTAAGCTTCATACACTGCTGGTGAGTATATAAAATGGTGCAGCCAATTTTACGTGTAAGTTTTCTTCTAGATTTATAGCTTCAGTTCTTACATTAAGACTTTGATCTGCCACACTTCCTTCAAAGGTTAAATATAAAGTTATCATCTGTCTGTGCTGGGCTCAGTTGTGTTCGACTCTTTGTGACTCCATGGACTACAGCCTACCAGGCTCCTCTGTCCTTGGAACTTCCCAAGCAAGAATACAGGAGTGGATTGTCATTTCCTATTCCAGGGATCTTCCTGACCCAGGGATTGAACTCCCATCTCCTATGTCACTCGCACTGGCAGGCAGATTCTTTGCCACTGTGTGACCTGGGAAGCCCACCAACAATTCTATCACTAGGTATATACCCAAGAGAAATTAAAACATATGTGTATACAAAACCTGTGGGGCTTCCCAGGTGGTGCTAGTAGTAAAGAGTCCGCCTGCCATTACAGCAGGGGTAAAAGGTATGGGCTCAGTTCCTGGCTTGGGAAGATCCCCTGGAGCAGGCCATGGCAACCAACTCCAGTATTCTTGCCTGGAGAATCCCATGGACAGAGGAGCTGACAGGCTACAGTCCATAGGGTCGCAAAGAGTTGGACATGACTGAAGCAACTTAACAAATGCACACATACATAAAACTTGTACATAAATGTCCACAAACTCATAAAAACCAAAATAGAAGGAACCAAAATGTCCATCAACCAACAAACAGATATACAAAATGTGGTATATCCACACTGAAATGCCATTTAATCATTTAAAGGAATGAAGTACTGATGTATGCTACATTATCAATGAACCCTGAAAGCATTAAGTGAAAGAAGCTAGACACAAAAGACACATATTGTATAATTCCATTAACATGAAATGTCCAGAATAGCAAACTTATAAAGATGGAAGATAGGTTAGTGAAGCCTAGAACTGGGGAGACTGGGGAGGAATGAGGGTGACTCCAAAAGCATATAAGATTTCTTTTCAAGGTCATAAAAATATTCAGAAATTGGTTGTGGTGGTAGTTGTTCAACTCTGTGAAAATATTGAATTGTATACTGAATGTGTGAGGGATATGGTATATAAATTATACTGAATAAAGATAAAATATATATATATATATAAATATATACTATAAAAAAATAAATATGATAGTGAACTCCAGAGAAACAATAAGGGTTTTAAACATAGCACTGATGAAACAGCCACTGTTAAATGGAATACCAGACATCGTAGAGCCTCCTTAACCCAGGATTAGTGGAGAGACTTCATAGCACAATGAGAATCCCTCAAATTATGTGCAAAATATCAGGAACTCATATAGGTGCATCTTTCTAGGACAGTTTCCTTACTCTTAATCAGATTCTCAAATCAACTGGGCCCCAGAAGGACAAAAATCATTGCCCAAGCACCAGAGAAAGCAGAGAGCAGATTTGCTTCTTCCTTGCTCCTGTTTCTTTAAGCCACTCCATGTGCTTCCCTTCATTCTGTTCAAAACACATGATTTGAGCAGTCCAGTGCAAATCCATGAACAATTCTTCAAATGTCATCTTCATCAGCATCTTTGGCTCCTTGCCATTTTAGCCTACTAACTGTTTTCTCATTTCTGCCCAGTGCTACAAAGTGGTTGAATAAAATAATCATGGCCTCAGATGAAGAAATTTCTTTCTCTAGAATTAGTTTCTACAGTGCTTTTTGCAGCTTTTACTGGATCCGGCCTTTCCCCAGTTCAAGAACGGCTTTGCACCTACACAAAATTTTTTATGGCACCTATATTGCTTTTGCCATAATTTTCAACTTGACCCTACCACTAATCACATTCACTATTAAAATTTACTATCTGAATTTTTCCCTCCTTAGTTGAACTTTTCAGATAACAAATTTGATCTTTTTACTGAGACTTCCCAGACACTCCCTATAATTTGGCTCTCATCCTCTCTTCTAACTAAAACTAATATTTATGGATCTTTGATAATATGACAAGATGGACAGATTGATTTTATTTCAGAATCCTCTGCATTTCCATGTTCCAGACTTTCATCAAGCCAAAGTCCAAAGAAATTAAAAATCTCATAGCTGGCCCTTGAGCTCCATTCTCATTGTACCGGTCATTCTACAAAACTCCCAGGATAATCTTCCCCAGTAATTATTTGCATTCTACTCTTGTTCTGGTTCATACATCTACCAGATAAAAATCAAAATTTCTAATGCCAACTTTTATGTTAACTTGAAGGACACCAACTTCCAACTCTATATCTTTCCAGAATCATTTTTGGTTACACTCAGTTAAGGCTTCTCTCTTCTACCCACCTAGTCTCTACCACAAACACCTCTGAACCTCTCATGACATCATTCTACCAATCTGAAATTCCCTCCCCGATGACTTATTGCAAATATTTGAAGATATACGTCAAGCTTCAGGACATACAGGAAACCCAAGCAGGCTAAATCCTTCCTTCTCACTCTCCCACATGCTATGTGAAATGATCACACCCACTTTCCCATTATGGCTCAGTATTTTGTATTTCTCACTTGTCTGCACTTCCATTTCACCTGAGATGTGTGTTCTCTTTCTTCTCATCTAGCCTATTAGTACCCAACAGACAAGGTCCATGTATCCCAGTTATTTAACTATTCGATTTTAAATCTCCCATGATGCTCAATCCAGATCCATGCACAAATAGTACCCAAAGTGCTAATCAAGCATTTCTCCTCTAACCATTAAACATCCCTAATAAGTACAGAACAAGTTAATGAACAAAAAAATTCAGGCAAATAGATAACCAATCTGTCATCAACATTTTACCTGTTCCATTTTGATCAGGAAACAATCGATGAAGTCCCGAGGATTGTTAATGTCCAGAGTTGCTTGATGTTCTTTTACTTTCTCCAAAACATAGCTTCTTATATAAGCAAAATTTTTAAATAGTTTGTTATGACTCCCTGGGAAATAGTCGATGAGAATAGGGAAAGTGTTGCAGACCTTAAAGATTAAAAATATGTATTTATTAAATTAAAAATATATGTTGAAGACATATATACCATATGCCTAGCCCTGGTTAAAAACTGAAGTGAATAAAAATGGTCTATATCTTCAGGGGGAGCTTTTTATATTATACATATAAAATAATTCTTTATGCTGATAGAGGTATTTAAGGGAGAAAACTCTGACCAGGTGATAAAAGTTGACAGTAATTTCCTATATTCATACAACAACCTTATGTTATTAAAGCATTTTTATGTCAATTCTCTCTTTTTCTAAATTAATTCTTCTTTACAACCTTGAAATACAGAGTAAGATGAATTACTATGATGCACATATTATATATGAGGACAGAGATTAAGGAAGTTTGGAAGTTTTATCATCCCAAGCCCAATCACCTGGTCAGCTAGGATACCAACTAAAGCATCAAACACCCCTGCCCTGGCCAGTGTTCCCGGTGGCATCTCTGTTCACAAACTTTCTTCCTCTCTGAAAGAGATATTCTCTTTCTTCCTAAAGTAGGATATTTCTGCTAAGTAATATGATGAGGAAATCACCAAGTGCGATTGGAGGACAAGCCTGTGCACAATGGAAACCTTCCAGGAAGGGCCTGGACGTTCATTGAGTGCTGTGGGCATGCTTCTGGGCAGTCACCAAAGTAGTTTATGGAAACTGGGTTTTGGTGGGGTAGTGGAAAAAACCACTGGCCAGGGAGTCAAGAGTCTTGAATTCCAGCTTTATATTCAGGCTTTTCTTTTCTCTGTAAAATAAAAGCACAGCCACCTTTCCCAGATGTTTACTTTATGACACTAAGGCAGGATTGTTACTTTCAAACATTCACTTAGAATAACATCAGCAAAAATGATGCAGTAGACAACTCAGAAGGCCTTAAAAAGCGTCAGAAAATTAAGCAAAAACTATCAGAATCAACTTGTCAGAACTCTAGAGCACCAAGGTTTACAGCAATCACATAAATGTTGAATCAAGGATAAGATAACTTAAAAACAGCAGAAAAGATCTGTTATTGCTTTTTCTCCTTGTCCCACCTCCTTCCTTGGCAGTGGCCTTAACAAGGGCAGCTTGTGGTATGGGAGCCTGCTTCCTCATTCTGGTGGTACCGGGGCAGACCTCACTAACAAGGAACTGTGTATCTGTGTTCTAACCTGTCTGGGGCCACCTGAGGTATTGACACAGAAACTTGTTTTTGTTTCATCTGACTTGGAACTTAGGGTGGAAACACAGTACGGATGTCTCAAAGACCTGGCAAGATTAATGAAAAACCCACAGTTGCCTGGAGCAAAGGATTACAGTTAAGGCACACAACAGAGCCCCAAACTCCAGAAAGAACAGCTGGGGAGGGAGTGCCTTTAAGAAATTAGCACATTCAAAAGCACCCATGTATACTGAGGAATTCAGAAAGCTATACACATGCCCAGGGCAGGACACCTGCTAAGAAAAGACCTAAGAAGAGACTAAGCTATCACCTCTGGCTGATCTCTAGGCTGAGTGCAAGTAACAAGCGAAGACCAAGACAGAGTTGAAAATAACCTGGCTAAAGGATTCCCAGGCTGCTCAGTGGTAAGAGAACCCACCTGCCAATGCAAAAGTTCAGTCCCTGGGTAAGGAAGATCCCCTGGAGATGGAAATGGCAACCCACCACAGTATCCTTGGGATACTGGGAAATCCCTGGGAAAAGCCAGGATACTGGGAAAAGCCTGGGAAATCCCATGGACAAAGGAGCCTCGCAGGTACAGTCCATAGGATCACAAAGAGTCGGACATGACTAGCAACTAAGCACACAAGGACAAATCTAGGAGTCATTTCCTTCCCTTTATTTCCTCCCTTTCTCCCTTTCTTCTTTCCTCCCTTCCTCTCTATCTCCATCTCTTTGTCTCACTTTTCTTCTCTTAGGATCCTCACATTCAATGGCATTGCTATCCACAGACTCACAGATATGAAAACAAGCTATAGAGGGAGAGGAGAGGATAGAGGGGCAACACAAGGGTAGTGAGGGAAAAAAAGGGTTTTATAGGATTATATGAAATCTTGTGTGTGAAACTTCTGAAAACTGTAAAGCACTATAGATTTTAAAGAATATTTTATTCAATTTTTTAAAAAGAAAAAAGCAAAAAAAAAAAAAACAAAAATCAAAAAACTCTATTCAAATACTAGTTGAACATAATAAGCTAAAGGAACAGAAATTTCAGCAACCACACTAGACAAAAAAAAGAGATTGTGCCAAAACAGTTTAGAAAAGTCACTAAATAAATGAATAGCTACAGCTTGCAAAAGTCAATGGAGAAGGCAATGGCACCCCACTCCAGTACTTTTGCCTAGAAAATCCCATGGACAGAGGAACCTGGTAGGGTGCAGTCCATGGGGTCGCTAGGAGTCGGACACGACTGAGCAACTTCACTTTCACTTTTCACTTTCATGCATTGGAGAAGGAAATGGCAACCCACTCCAGTGTTTTTGCCTGGAGAATCCCAGGGCAGAGCCTGGTGGGCTGCCGTCTATGGGGTCACACAGAGTCGGACATGACTGAAGCGACACAGCAGCAGCAGCAGCAAAAGTCAAACAAACAGAAACTATATCAAACTAAAAAAAACAAAACAAAGAGGGGAAAATCTGATTCCCAGTTGCCACACTGGTGGATGAAACTGGAGCCTATTATACAGAGTGAAGCAAGCCAGAAAGAAAAACACCAATACAGTATACTAACACATATATATGGAATTTAGAAAGATGGTAATGACAACCCTGTATGCAAGACAGCAAAAGAGACACAGATGTATAGAACAGTCCTTTGGACTCTGTAGGAGAGGGAGGGGGGGATGATTTAGGAGAATGGCATTAAAACATGTATAATATCACATAAGAAATGAATCGCCAGTCCAGGTTCTATGCAGTATACAGGAAGCTTGGGGCTGGTGCACTGGGATGACCCAGAGGGATGGTATGGGGAGGGAGGTAGGAGGGGGGTTCAGGATGGGAAACACGTGTACACCCGTGGTGGATGCATGTTGATGTATGGCAAAACCAATACAATATTGTAAAGTAAAAAATAATAATAATAATAAATAAAATAAATAAATTTAAAAAATGTTCAGTTTTCAAACATTCTCTTCACAGCTTGGTCCATACTGAATTATGAACTTGTCAGAGAAAAGAACACAGATGACTTCTCAGGAAAAAAGGAGCATGCCCTCACCTGCATCCATGGGGAGCTCGCAACCTGGAGATTTTCATTAAATTTGTCTAGCAAGTTAAGAAAATTCTGATCTGTATAATCAAACCGATTTTGGAAAATAATGGAGCAGATCACATTGCAGGGAGCGCAGCCCAGGATGAAAGTGGGATCACAGGGTGACCCTAAAGAATGGAAAAGATTTATAAAACACTGTTAAAATATAAATATACAACTTTGCTGTGGATAACAGATAATTATAGAATATATAAATCAACATTTACATAGAAATTCCCTTATCAGCAAAAATTTAAGTATGCTTAAAATACATCATTATTGCCTTTAATATGAGTTGACCATACCATCCTTTGTTTGTTTAACAGACCTTTTTTTTTTTTAACGTTTTAGCTGGGCTGCACAGTTTGAGGGATCTTAGCTCACCAACCACAAACTGAACATGGACCCATGGCAGAGAGAGCCCAGAATCCTAACCATTCAGCCATCCTAGTTTGTTTAATAACTTGTTCCCAAAATCTCCATTTCCTTCACTGCCTTGAGCCAAATTGTTGGTTATTTTGAAGAATGGAAAAAAATGTTAAAGGTCCGGTTAAAAACAACAATTCAAGTTATCTATCAGTACAGAATCACATCTATCTGGTAAGCTAAACAATTAAGCACTGATGTAAGAAAGAAAAAATATTTAGGAACCTGGGAACCTTTTATATATAATAAATAGTTGAAGGAATGACTGGTAGGATCAAGAAAGGAAGAGATTTAAGAGAGAAAGATTATGGAAAAATTCAGGTGTTTGATGGAAAAATGAGTAAAAGTCATCCACATTGTATGAGAAGAAAAAGTAACACAAATAAACTGCAAACTCTAAGATTTGTTTGCCTAAAATAAAAGTAAGAATTCTCCACTTCAAACTTCAATCACAAAGCAAACAAGAAAGGTTAAAATGAAATGTCCATGTGTGTGACGACTAAAATCTGATTTTTAATCTTTCCTATCAGGTCACTGGAGAGGAAGACTTACAAAGCAGATAGTTTGGAATCCAGACCGAAAATAAGATTCATTGTGACAAGCGCTTCATAAATCAGTACAGCTAGCAGTAGGGGTGAAAAATTACCCTAAGAGTTTTAATCCCAAACCCAATTGTTTTAAAATGTACTTGGGGTTTTATTTTTATTCACATGATGAGGTCAACAGATCAGGAGATGATAGCCATAGAGAAGATAGTTTATTCCCAAGAGGAGGGGGTACATCACCCAGGACCACGTGGGGAAGCACCAAGATTGGTCAGGAGACAGCATGGAGCAGAGCTTTCACAGGGGTTTCATGGAAGAAATGAGCAAGGTGGGGTCAGTATGCTAACTAACCTTAGGATTGGATAGTTTGGATAATTTCAGAGGGCTCTAGGCAGTAGGGAGAAGGCAATGGCAACCCACTCCAGTACTCTTGCCTGGAGAATCCCATGGACGGAGGAGCCTAGTAGGTTACAGTCTTCGGGGTCTTGAAGAGGCGGACACGACTGAGCAGCTTCACTTTCACTTTTCACTTTCACGCATTGGAGGAGGAAATGGCAACCCACTCCAGTGTTCTTGCCTGGAGAATCCCAGGGACGGTGGAGCCTGGTGGGCTGCCGTCTATGGGGTAGCACAGAGTCAGACACGACTGGAGTGACTTAGCAGCAGTAGCAGCAGCTAGGCAGTAGGGATGGTCCCTGGTTGTCCCATAATGCCTTGGGTTAATTTAGGGCAGGGAGAATATTGGCTTGGTGTGTGAGGGTTTCATAAAGTAGGTATCCAGAGGGTATGGGCTCTGGATGGTTGGCTTAAAAATCAAAGGCGCGCTCATAGAAAAGATGTGATGCTCTATCTCAGGATTAACTAACCCTGGGAGAGGCAGTTGCTCCCCAGGTCTGCAAGGCCTTCCAAGATGTCAAAGTATCATAAAATATGGAAAATACAAAACATGGGAAAAGGAAAGTGAAAGTCTCTCAGTCATGTCTGACTTTTTGCAACCCCATGGACTATACAGTCTATGGAATTCTCTAGGCCAGAATACTGGAGTGGGTAGCCTTTCCCTTCTCCAGGGGATCGTCCCAACCCAGGGACTGAACCCAGGTCTCCAACACTGCAGGCAGATTCTTTACCAGTAAGGGAGGGGAGATAAATGTAAAGAGAAAGTTGAAGTTGGAAGCAACTAATTAGGAAGGCAGGCTGAAATCCAAATAAATCATTTTATAACCTCGTATTTGTGTAAACTTTAGGATTATTCTATAGCATCTATTTCTTAGAATTCATAAAACAATACTGTAACTTAGAAGCAACATTAAATAACTCAAGCTGATAATTTTAAAACAGTTGTTTACAAGGAAATCACAATAGATGAGGCCTGCACTGAAGGATACCTAAGTAATTAGAACCATAGAAAAGTATCATTACTGGCTAGAACTGTAGGCAATGAGTGTCTGAAGAAACCCTCAGACATCTGAGTAAGGTTGACCATACAAATACAGGCCAATTAAGTGAAAGCACATGCCCTCCAGAGGGGCATGATGAATTCATTCCCACCGTGTCCACTTGACAAGTATTCCCTGATGAAATGTTCTGGAATAGATAACCCAAACTGACACTATGGGGAGGGAAATTGCTCTCTAATGCACACACACACAAAAATGAGACTCAAAACCTCCTACCTTCATGTCCTAATGATGTGAAAACAAAAATTTCAAATCAGAATAGGATTAAATGACCTTTAATCCACACTATATGCCCCATCCTGGGTGTACACACACAACAAGCATAGATACACAAAAGCCCTTTTGGCTCTCTCCTCTCTCTCTCTTCTCCATGGGAAGGCTGAAAACCAGGAACCGTATGAAAGATGTGGCCGCCCCTGAAATGTTTCCAAGGGCGTCCCTGGAGAAATGAGCGGTCTGCTGAGGTCAGAATTACAGAGCATAGAATCACCCACCGTTGGTTTTTCTCAACTCCTCCACCAGGCAGTGCGCTTCTTCTTGAACGCGGTCCTCGATGCTCCTCTTCCCCATCCCAAAATTCCGCAGGGTCATGAGGGAGAAGCGTCGGATCTCCTTCCATCTCTTCCCGTTGCTGAAAATGATTCCTGCCAGGAGGGGAAACAGAGACTAGGAGGAAGGCCCTAGAGAAGGAGGAGTGAGCTGACACTTGGCAGCCTCAGAGATGGACCAAGCTCTGCTGAGGAGGCTTTTCAAATTCCTCTTTTCCATTCTCCCCACCCCCATTACCAATGTTGGACACGTGCATATGCACACTTACCATATCCTTTATTAACTCTTTGAGACATTGGGATATTGCCTCTTCCAGAAAATTCTTCTCCCTGATCAATTAGGGCTTCTTTCACTGCTTCATACCCATGCAACACAACAGTGGGCCTCAAGCCAAAATACACTGTGAACACAGGGCCATATGTGTTTGAGAGCTGGGAAATGGAAAGAAAATGCAAATATTAGCAAAAGAAGTCACAATTTGGTCTATTTTGCTCATGATTAAGACTGTTATTATCATAATATTGTTGATAATTTATTCTCCCACACATAACTACAAACATTTCTGGATCTTATATATCAATATCAGTTCAGTCACTATCATGTCCAACTCCTTGCGACCCCATGGACTGCAGCACACCAGGCCTCCCTGTCCATCACCAACTCCCGGAGTTTACTTAAATTCCTGTCCATTGAGTCGGTGATGCCATCCAACCATCTCATCCTCTGTTGTCCCCTTCACCTCTCTACTTCAATCTTTTCCCATCAGGGTCTTTTCCAGTGAATCAGTTCTTCACATCAGGTGGCCAAAGTACTGGAGTTTCAGCTTCAGCATCAGTCCTTCCAACAAATATTCGGGGCTGATTTCCTTTAGGATGGACTGGTTGGATCTCCTTGCAGTCCAAAGGACTCTCAAGAGGCTTCTCCAACACCACAGTTCAAAAGCATCAGTTCTTTAGTGCTCAGCTTTCTTTATAGTCCAACTCTCACATCCATACATGATCACTGTAAAAACCATAGCTTTGACTAGACAGACCTTTGCTGGCAAAGTAATGTCTCTGCTTTTGAATATGCTATCTAAGTTGGTCATGACTTTTCTTCCAAGGAGCAAGCATCATTTAATTTCATGGCTGCAGCCACCATCTTCAGTGATTTTGGAGCCCCCAAAAATAAAATCTGTCACTGTTTCCACTGTTTCCCCATCTATTTGCCATGAAGTGATGGGACCAGTTGCCATGATCTTAGTTTTCTGAATGTTGAGTTTTAAGCCAACTTTTTCACTCTCCTCTTTCACTTTCATCAAGAGGCTTTTTAGTTCTTCTTTGCTTTTTGCAATAAGGGTGGTGTCATCTGCATATCTGAGGTTATCTGTATTTCTCCCAGCAATGTTGATTCCAGCTTGTGCTTCATCCAGTCCAGTGTTTCTCATGACGTATTCTGCATATAAGTTAAATAAGCAGGGTGACAATATACAGCTTTGAGGTACTCTTTTACTCTGGTTCCATTTGGAACCAGTCTGTTGTTCCATGTCCAGTTCTAATTGTTGCTTCTTGGTCTGAGTATAGACTTCTCAAGAGGCAGGTCAGGTGGTCTGGTATTCCCATCTCATTCAGAATTTTCCACAGTTTATTGTGATCCACACAGTCAAAGGCTTTGGCATAGTCAATAAAGCAGAAGTAGATGTTTTTCTGGAACTCTCTTGCTTTTTCAGTGATCCAATGGATGTTGGCAATTTGATCTCTGGTTCCTCCGCCTTTTCTAAATCCATCTTGAACATCTGGAAGTTCATAGTTCACGTACGGCTTGAAGCCTGGCTTGGAGAATTTTGAGCATTACTTTACTAGCGAGTGAGATGAGTGCAGCTGTGCAGTAGTTTGAGCATTCTTTGGCATTGCCTTTCTTTGGGATTTATAAGTATGATAATTCAACATCCATTCATGAGGGAAAAAAAAGCAGTCTCACTAAAGTGGGTATAGAGGGAACATATCTCAGCATAATAAAGCAGAAGACCTAAATAGACCTTTCTCTGAAGAAGCACCTGCAGATGGCCAACATGCAATGAAAAGATTCTTTAAATCACTAACAATCAAAAAAAAAATCACTAACAATTAGAGAAGGGAAAATTGAAACCACAATGAGGTACCATTGTGGTTATCATCGAAATGTCTACAAGTGCTAAATGCTGAAGAGGGTGTGGAGGAAAGGGAAGCCTCTTACACTGTTGGTGGGAGTGTACATTGGTGCAGCACTAAGGAGAACAGTGTGGAAATTCCTTTAAAAACTAAAAATAAAACTACCATATAATCCAGCAATTTCACTCTTGGGTATATACCAAGAAAAAAAAAATGGGACTCTAATTCAAAAAGATAACGCATCCCAATGTTCACAGCAGCACTACTTACAATAGCCAAGACATAGAAGCAACCCAAGTGCGCTTAACAGATAAATGGCTTAAGTATATGTGGTATATACATACAATGGAATATTGCTAAGCCATAAAAAAAAAAAAAATAAAATGTTGCAGCAACACAGATGGGCCTAGAGAATAAGCTTAGTGAACTAAGTCAGAAATAGATGGGGAAACAGTGGAAACAGTGTCAGACTTTATTTTGGGGGGGGCTCCAAAATCACTGCAGATGGTGACTGCAGCCATGAAATTAAAAGATGCTTACTCCTTGGAAGAAAAGTTATGACCAACCTAGACAGCATATTGAAAAGCAGAGACATTACTTTGCCAACAAAGGTCTGTCTAGTCAAGGCTATGATTTTTCCAGTGGTCATGTGTGGATGTGAGAGTTGGACTGTGAAGAAGGCTGAGCACCGAAGAATTAATGCTTTTGAACTGTGGTGTTGGAGAAGACTCTTGAGAGTCCCTTGGACTGCAAGGAAATCCAACCAGTCCATTCTGAAGGAGATCAGCCCTGGGATTTCTTTGGAAGGAATGATGCTAAAGCTGAAACTCCAGTACTTTGGCCACCTCATGTGAAGAGTTGACTCATTGGAAAAGACTCTGATGCTGGGAGGGATTGGGGGCAGGAGGAGAAGAGGGACAGAGGATGAGATGGCTGGATGGCATCACTGACTCGATGGACGTGAATCTGAGTGAACTCTGGAAGTTGGTGATGGACAGGGAGGCCTGACATGCTGCAATACATGGGGTCGCAAAGAGTCGGACACGACTGAGCGACTGAACTGAACTGAACTAAGTCAGAAAAAGAAAGATACTACATGATATCGCTTATATAGAGAATCTTTAAAAAATACAAATGAATCTATATACAAATTGTAAACAGACTCACAGACACAGAAAACAAATTTGTGGGTAACCAAAGTGGATGAGGGACAAATTAGGGGTAAGAGATTAACAGATACAAACTACTATACATGAGACAGAAAAGCAACAAGGCTTACCATACAGCACAGGGAATTACATTCAGTAACTTGTAACAGTGGAGAAGGCAATGGCACCCCACTCCAGTACTCTTGGCTAGCAAATGGATGGAGAAAATGAAAATGCTCCTCCTGCCATGGACAGAGGAGCCTGGTAGGCTGCAGTCCGTGGGGTCGCTAAGAGTCAGACACAACCAAGCAACTTCACTTTCACTTTTCACTTTCATGAATTGGAGAAGGAAATGGCAACCCACTCCAGTGTTCTTGCCTGGAGAATCCCAGGGACGGGGGAGCCTGGTGGGCTGCAGTCTGTGGGGTCGCACAGAGTCGGACAGGACTGAAGCGACTTAGCAGCAGCAGCAGCAGCAACTTGTAACAGGACACCATGAAGATGGCGGTGCCCATCACCAATTGGGCCACAAAGCGATTGCACTGGGGGGAGGTGCCAGTGGGAGCCTGGGACACCTGAGCGGTGGTACCACTGAGCACGAGGTGCTGGAAGTGGATCAAGTGCAAAGCAATGTGCTCGTCCTGAGTCTGGAATCCCAGCCCGGGCGGCTGATCACCAGCAGCTCCTCACTAATAGACCACCAGCAGCTCTGAGGTGGCGGACAACTCGACCTGACACCAGAAGCATCACCTGGTAGACTTCCTAGCGGCAGTGGGCAGCCAGTTCTAGGAACAAGCGTCCTAGATACATGCTGTGTACTTGGTTACTTCAGTTGTGTCTGACTCTTTGCGACCCTATGGCCTGCAGCCCACCAGGCTCCTCTGTCCAGGGGATCATCCCAGCAAGAATACTAGAGTGGATTGCCATGCCCTCCTCCAGGAGATCTTCCCCACGCAGGGATCGAACTGGCATCTCCTGCATGTCCTTGATTGCAGGTGGATTCTTTACCACTGAGTCACTGGGCAAGCCCCTGCATGCTGTAAAGCAAACGCCTACCAAAGAGTCCCCGAGGGCAGCGGATGGTAAGGGAAGGGGGAGTCAGTTTACATCACAGACAAGTAACAAATCCTCAGATTGTTTTAGTTGTTGGACACCATATTAAGAATGGCCTTTCTTACTCAAAATAGGAAAAAGGGATTTCTACATTATAAAATGGCTTCAGCCATTAAGAAAACTCCCTTCAGTGGTTCAAACATATCCTTCATTCATTCTCAAGACAGACGAACTTACATTCTTCCGTTATGTAAATCAAACCACAGAGAAGGGAGTATACTCTAGGGCTCACAGGTGAGTAATTTCATTATTTATATAAGTTGGTTCTGTTTGTGTAATAGTGGGATATTTTATTTCCTGATCCTTAAACGTTAAGGGCTACCACAGAGAAGTATGATTTCCAGGGCTAATCTCTTTTAATAATTACTTTACATTAAAGCCTAAATGCTATTTTTCCTATCCTGTCCTTCTTTCTGTTTTTGAAGACAAGAACAGTGAAAAAGAGACAGTATAAGAAACTATGGGTACTTTTATATCAGGTGTATATCTCACTGGATTTTTTTGTTGTTTAGGAAGCTAATATAGTTCTCCTTAAAACAGGAGAAATGTTAAAGGAAGCCATAGTTGGCATTAGAAATTATGGTAGAAATATTAATAGTTTCTTTTCAAAGAAGAGAACAGAAGTCAGTACTTGACTTTCCAGAAAGTTTCTTATTCAGTTTTCAAGTCCCTTTCCTGGGTTCCATAGAATTAAATGTACTCCTAACTTTTTTTTTTTTTTTTTTTTTGCTTAGTAAAAAAGGTAGCAATGCTTTATAAATTTATAAACATTTAGTTTTAAGTTTCAAATTCTGTCCCCAGGCAGATTGCAATTTGAGATGAACTGGAAAGGAGCCAACAAGATAGAATACAGGACAATTATATGCGTATATTGAAAGATAAAAAGGGATAAAAAATTTTAGGTCAGATTTAAAGGGTTTGGAATCAAGACTTTAGTTAAATTAAGCTCTACATTCACTAGACAAGTTGATCCTCCGGAAATGTTTCTAAAATCTGAAAAATCAAGGTAAGCACCCCTTTTCCCCCTGAGGATCTAGTGAAGCGTAAACACAAAATGGTTTACAATCAGATTTGTTCTAGAAAATCTTACAGTCACCAAAGCATGGCTTTAGAGTTCAAATTCTAGGTGTTTTACTACCTGGGAATTACTTGGAACAAGTCACTTCATATGCAGAAATGGAGATGTAATAGTTCAGTTCAGTTCAGTTCAGTCGCTCAGTCGTGTCCATCTCTTTGTGACCCCATGAATCGCAGCACGCCAGGCCTCCCTCTCCATCACCAACACCCAGAGTTCACTCAGACTCACATCCATTGAGTTAGTGATGCCATCCAGCCATCTCATCCTCTGTCACCCCCTTCTTCTCCTGCCCCCAATCCCTCCCAGCATCAGAGTCTTTTCCAATGAGTCAACTCTTCACATGAGGTGGCCAACCTACTGCAGTTTCAGCTTTAGCATTAGTCCTTCCAAAGAAATCCCAGGGCTGATCTCCTTTAGAATGGACTGGTTGGATCTCCTTGCAGTCCAAAGGACTCTCAAGAGTCTTCTCCAACACCACAGTTGAAAAGCATCAATTCTTCGGCGCTCAGCTTTCTTCACAGTCCAACTCTCACATCCATACATGACCACTGGAAAAACCATAGCCTTGACTAGATGGACCTTTGTTGGCAAAGTGATGTCTCTGCTTTTGAATATGCTATCTAGGTTGGTCATAACTTTCCTTCCAAGGAGTAAGTGTCTTTTAATTTCATGGCTGCAGTCACCATCTGCAGTGATTTGGGAGCCCAGAAAAATAAAGTCTGACACTCTTTCCACTGTTTCCCCATCTATTTCCCATGAAGTGATGGGACCGGATGCCATGATCTTTGTTTTCTGAATGTTGAGCTTTAAGCCAACTTTTTCACTCTCCACTTTCACCTTTATCAAGAGGCTTTTTAGTTCCTCTTCACTTTCTGCCATAAGGGTGGTGTCATCTGCATATCTGAGGTTATTGATATTTCTCTGGCAATCTTGATTCCAGCTTGTATTTCTTCCAGTCCAGCATTTCTCATGATGTACTCTGCATAGAAGTTAAATAAGCAGGGTGACAATATACAGCCTTGATGTACTCCTTTTCCTATTTGGAACCAGTCTGTTGTTCCATGTCCAGTTCTAACTGTTGCTTCCTGACCTGCATACAGATTTCTCAAGAGGCAGGTCAGGTGGTCTGGTATTCCCATCTCTTTCAGAATTTCCCACAGTTTACTGTGATCCACACAGTCAAAGGCTTTGGCATAGTCAATAAAGCAGAAATAGGTGTTTTTCTGGAACCCTCTTGCTTTTTCCATGATCCAGTGGATGTTGGCAATTTGATCTCTGGATCTCTTTGAACTATAGTTTTTCTGGGTGTTTTGTCCAGGAGTGATTTGCTGGATCATGTGGTGATTCTATTTTTAGTTTCCTGAGAACCCTCCATACTGTTTTCCATAGTGGCTGCACTAGTTTCCATTCCTACCAACAGTGTAGGAATGTTTTCTTTTCTGTACATCCTCTCCAACATTTGTTATTTGTAGACTTTTCATTATTTAGGCCATTTGGACCAGTGTGAGGTGATATCTCACTGTAGTTTTGATTTGCATTTCCCTAATAGTGATGTTGAGCATCTTTTCAGGGGTCTATGGCCATCTGTATGTTTTCTTTAGAGAAATTTTTACTAAAGAGAAGACCCAAATTTCAACATGGCTTAGTTGCCCTGTAGTGCCTAAGACATTTATTGGTAACCCCTGTGCCTACCTCAGAACCAATATACAACTGACTGCTTCTAGATCACTTGTAAAGCTCATCCCATGGGAATTCTGACTCAGCAGTAATAAATACTAGAAATCTACATTTTTAAAAACCACCCTTAGTGATTCAAATGCCCAGCCCAATTTAAGATCCGCTGCTATTACTGACAGGAAGCAAGCAAGCATCACAGAGACAGTGCCAGGACACGCAGCAGCTCATGAAAGAACAATTACTTTCATCTAGCATCGTGTCTTGAAGAAAGCAGCTTTGTGCAGAATCCAAAAGGATTTTGTTACCACCCCAGCTGGCTCTGAATAATGACTTTTTCCTTTCATTCACTCATATTTGTCCTGATCCCAAGCTATTTCCTTAACATCAGGCATAGTTCACTTCTTCACAGAAGTTAAATTTTCATGGTTATTCTGAACAAAACGTGCAGTTTATATAATTGATGACTTCTTGATCACATCGCTAATCACAAAACACTTCCCTTATCATTTATCTTCAGCCAAAAATCATAGCAAATGTGGTGAAACAAAGAAGAGAAGCAATACTCCAATCTTTTGCCACGTTATCATTTTGATTCAGTTATACAGAGACCTAAATGTTTCTCTACTCAAGAAATGCTTTCCACTCTTCTTGACAGTGACAGACAAAAAGTAATATTCCACTGGAGTATTTGCTTTAAAATGACATATTTTAGTAATTTTAAGATATTGTAATGTATTTTAATATATATTTTTTAAAGCAGATGTTCACTTACTTACCCTTTGCAAGCCACTGGAGGAACATAAAACCTACTTACATTGCTTAAGGATTTGCCAATGTTCTTAACATCTAACTGTAGGATATTTCCAAGAATCGGGAGAGGAGTGGGGCCCGGCGGTAGCTTCCCTTTCCCAGAGCTCTGTTTCCAGAGTGAGAGGAGAAGCAGACAGGAGAGACAGAGCACCAGGACCACAGCCAGATCCATTGGCGCCTTCTCTTCTTACTCAGAAGACTGTGAGCCTGAAACCTAAAGCTTTTATAACAGTCCCTGCTAATTCAACCTGTGCCTCTAACTCAGAAAGTGAACAGTCAGCTAGGTCTACTTTAATCTCTCTTTTGAAGGGACTTTAGCCCTGTGATAAAGATTAAAATATGGTGCTGTTTGTTTTGCTCTTTCCATTTTTTTTTTTAATGACCCATCTGAGCATTCCAGTTTAACAAGTCGGGGGTGGAACAACCTGGTGAGTTTTCTCCAGGAGGTTGATGACTAGTGAACTAATAAATGATTTAATCAAAAAGTTGCTCAACATTCTGGATTCTCTGATTAGTAACCAATTGAGAATTTAGGACTTTGAGGGCAAATGTTGTATATTACAAAATGCTTATCCTTTAATGCTTTATCAGATACTAATATATTTGTCCTTGAAAATGAAAGCCTTTTGAAATATTTTACTGTACCGTACTAACATTATAGCTTCTTAAACATAAACCAGGTAATATAACTCATATACCTTGAAGGTCTAAACATGTATCAAGTTCTTAGCTAAAAGTAAATTTACATATTTTACCATTAAATTGGAGAAGGCAATGGCAACCCACTCCAGTACTCTTGCCTGGAGAATCCCAGGGACGGTGGAGCCTGGTGGGCTACCGTCTATGGGGTCGCACAGAGTCAGACACGACTGAAGCGACTTAGCAGCAGCAGCAGCAGCAGCAACCATTAAATTATCCTCCCCCTCCCCTCAAAAATATCACTAGAAGAAAAAATTTTTAATTTTTCTTTTTCAAATGGGGAAAGGGAAATTATTCATAGAGAACACGAGATGTGTCCAGTGTCCCACAGCTAATAAATGACAAAGCCGTTATTTGAACCAGTTTTAATCTTTTAATCTTTATTTTCTTGGGCTCCAAAATAACTGCAGATGGTGACTGAGGCCATGAAATTAAAAGACAGTTACTCTTTGGAAGAAAAGCTATGACCAACCTAGACAGCATATTAAAAAGCAGAGACCTCATTTTGCCAACAAAGGTCCGTCTAGTCAAGGCTATGGTTTTTCCAATAGTCATGTATGGATGTGAGAGTTGGAGTATAAAGAAAGCTGAGTGCCGAAGAATGGATGCTTTTGAACTGTGATGTTGGAGAAGACTCTTGAGAGTTCCTTGTACTGCAAGGAGATCCAACCAGTCCATCCTAAAGGAAATCAGTCCTGGGTGTTCACTGGAAGGACTGATGTTGAAGCTGAAACTCCAATACTTTGGCCACCTCATGCGAAGCGTTGACTCATTGGAAAGGACCCTGATGTTGGGAGAGATTGAGGGCAGGAGGAGAAGAGGATGACAGAGGATGAGATGGTTGGATGGCATCATCGACTCAATGGACATGGGTTTAGGTGGACTCCGGGTGTTGGTGATGGACAGGGAGGCCTGGCGTGCTGTGGTTCATGGGGTAGCAAAGAGTCGGAGACGACTGAGCGACTGAACTGAACTGAACTGAACTGGTATTTGAACTAATAGTCCTCTAATGCCCATTGTGGTACACCGTGGTTTATACCACAGCTGCCTCAAGAACAATTTTAGGAAAATGAAACACCAAAGCCCATAAACATTAGTTTCTCTGAATGCATACCCCAGTGGGTGTTCACAGAATAACAAGCTCACACTAAATAGATGCTCCTCATTTGATGCAAAGATCAAAGGATCATGGTGTCTCAAGAGAAGACATAAAAGATAGGAATTTGTCCCTCTCCATCACTACCAAGGTGAAACTTGCTCAGGTACTAAGGAAAGGCAGTCTCAGAAAACTGAGGGGTCAAGCCTTGAGAAAACTTGACCTCCCCCACCTCTCAGTCACCTCCAGGTACAGGGGCTTTGGTTGCTTTCTTCATTCTGTCATTGTCAGACGTGATGGAATGAAGTACACACCGCAAGAAAGGGAGACTTTAGATAGAACAAAAGGTGTGGATTCAGTGGAAGATGGAAGACAAAGACTTCATTGAACAGCTCATAGCCCAGAACCATCTCAAATAACATTTAGTGGTCGTGAAGCTACATGTGACTGGAATCCTGTGCATTACTACATCACTAACAGTAATGGTTGTACAAAGACATTCATAAGATCATCATATTTGTTTTTTTATTGAAGTATAGTTGATGTACTATATAGTGATGTGCAGCTTTTCAAGGCTATACTTCATTTATAGTTATAAAAATTGGCTATATCCCCTGGGTTGTACAACACGTCCTTGTAGCTTATTTGATACATCGTAGTTTGTGCCTCTTAACCCCACACCCTCGTATTACCGCTCCCTCCCTTCCCTCTCCTCACTGGTAACCACTCGTCTGTTCTATCTGTGAGTCTGTTTCTTTTGTTATGTCCACTAGTATAGGAGCCTGTACTTTCCAATAGGATTTTAAGCTGTTTTTGAGGGAAGCTTCGACAAGAGTCCATGGAGTTCATTGGGCATCCTCAGAGAAAAGGACAATAGTCACTCTGTGGCACCCCACTCCAACACTCTTGCCTGGAAAATCCCATGGACGGAGGAGCCTGGTAGGTTGCAGTCCATGGAGTCGCTAAGAGTCGGACACTACTGAGCGACTTCCATTTCACTTTTCACTTTCATGCATTGGAGAAGGAAATGGCAACCCACTCCAGTGTTCTTGCCTGGAGAATCCCAGGGATGGGGGAGCCTGGTGGGCTGCGTCTATGAGGTCACACAGAGTCGGACATGACTGAATCGACTTAGCAGCAGCAGCAGCAGCAAGCAGCTCTTATATTTTTGTATCAAGTGTTCTGATTTTCAGAGCTAAAACCCATTATGCTAAAACTTCTTTACTGCTGTGTTTTCTTTGTATTTCCTTTTCAGTTTCTAACTTTTTTAAGCTACATTATTGTTTGTTTCCTTGCGACATGCTTGTACTAAGTTTTAAGTAATAAATGGCATGGCTTTTCTTTTTTTTTGTTTATTCTGTTTTGCTTTTATTTTGGTTATGCTGGGTCTTTGTTGTGGCAGGTTAGCTTCTCTGCTTGTGGTGCTCAGGTCTCCTGCATTGCAGGCAGATTCTTTACCATCTGAGCCACCAGGGAAGCCCTTTAGTTAGTTGGCTGTGCTGGGTCCTCCTTGTGGCAGGCTGGCTTCTCTACTTGTGGTGCGCAGGCTTAGTTTCCTGGCAGCCTGTGGAATCTTAGTTCCCCAACCACAAATGGAACCTGTGCCCCCTGCATTGGAAGGCAAATTCTTAACCACCAGGGGAGCCCTTGAATTTTCTTCACTGAATAATCTCTATTCTACATATCGTTAGTGTATCTGTTGTTAGTGTTTTTAAAGTAGTATGCAATATTGTTTATTTTAAAGATTCAAAAATATTATTTAGGAGAGTTCTGAAATTTCCAAGCAGTTGTTTTCTCTGCTTTACACTTTGTTTTTAATTATCCTGAAGTGGAATTACAGGAAATGATCTTCATTATGCTCTTTAACTTTTTTCAAGTTGAGGATCTTTTATAGTCCAACATGGTGAATTTTTATTAATGTTATATGTCTTTAGTCATGTCTGACTCTTTGCAGCCCCATGGACGGTAGCCCACCAGACTCCTCCGTGCATGGGATTCTCCAGGCAAGAATACTGGAGTGTGGTGTCATTTCTCACTCCAGAGGATCTTCCCGACCCTTGATCAAACCCTTGCATCTTCTGCTTTGGCAGGTGGATACTTTACCACTAGTGCCACCTCAGATGCCCCTGTGTTATATGGTCATCTGTCATTAGCATTTGTTCGAGATTTTTAATTACATCACTCTCCATTCTATGTCGACCAGTTTTAACTGCCTGAGGAGTCAGCAGAACATGATGTGTGAATCTCCAGAGTTGGCATAGCATAACTTTCTCCTCCCTCCATTCATTCAAATGCTTATTCATGTATTTCTCTCACAAACATGCCCAGAGCTCTGGGCTCTTCATCCTGGTCAGGCCCTGCCCTGGGCACTGAACACAGGGGCAAGTGAACACAATTGTTAAAGGAAGGGTGTGACCCCACACTGGCAATGGGAGGAGGATCTTCCCAGGCTGAGAGTACAGTACGCCCCGAGGGTTGGATGGACCTGCTGGGGCTGCAGAGGGAACAGTTTAAGTCAAGGAAAGGAAACACCAGAGGTGGGGTGGAAGGCGTGTGCATTTTTTTTATTGCTGTGATGCTGCTCATCAGCCCTCTGCAGGCATGGTTCAAGCCAGTTACCCGTCTCAGGAGTGACACTGGACAGAAACCAGCTCAGTTATCCCCACAGTGTGCAGTGGTCCAGCAGGCCATGGGAGCAGCTGTAGGGGTCTCTGCTTCAGGAGCCAGTATGGAGGAACCACATCCTGGCAAGGGGGTGTAACTGTAGCAATTGTAGCAAATGCTAAACAGTTTTCTGGCAGAACCCATGGACAGTGAGACACACAGTCTCACTGTCCCTGGATGTCACTGGGAGATGGTGGAGTGCATTATGACAGTTCAGGTGTTCACAGCTCACTTCATTTTAGGCAGAATTTTCCAGGTAGTTGAAGAATGACTTTCTCTACAGAGACAAGGAATCTGCCAGTAGCCCTTCAGTATGAGCGGTTGTAGCAAAATATTTGATGTTTCCTTCTGTGAGGGAAGAGGATGCAAATGCAGAAATACCTTGGAACCTGGATACCTTTAACTCTACGATAAGGAACATCATATGCATTGTAGTAAAATACAGGGATAGGGGGGAAATCCTCAATTTTCAGACCGAGAATGGTTGATTCTGTTCCTGCAACAACAACAAAAGATCCAGCCTCTGGGAGATGGAACAAATAACATCATACGAAGTGGAAGAGGCTAAACCACAATTAAAAGTACTGTTGGCGACTGGGTCAGGGTCACCACTGTGAGCTCTTGGGCCTGAGTGTAGAGTCCAGGCATGTCCCTGCAGGATGCTGACTCAGGATCAAAGCCCTGACCACTTCCCTGGAGGAAGTGGACGTAGGTAATAACCTGGAGTCAGAGGATGGAGAGGATGTTGCCCACCTGGAAGAATCCAGGTTGACACAGCAGGATGCTCCAAAGTCACATGTATATTCAGACATTCAAAATAGCAGGAATAATTCATCCTACACCCACACAGCCGAAAAAGAAAAGAAAATGCCCACCTGACAGATCATCACGAAGCTGTCCAGACTGAAATACTCTCAATCAAATGGGCTGATCAACATCCAAAGGAGGGAGGAAATGAAGTGACTGAGTCTTGTCAACAGAAACAAGAAGAGCATCTCAGACTGACCTGCTGTAGAAGATGGTCCTTAGTGGCAATGAGTGGGAAGTTTTGAAGGAGATGACCTGGTAAAGGGTGAGAATCGTGAGCTAAGGGCCTACAGAAGGGCTTCCCTGGTGGCTCAGTGGTAAAGAATCCACCTGCCAATGCAGGAGACACTAGTTTGATCCCTGATCCAGGAAGATCCCACGTGCAGAGGAGCAACTAAGCCTGTGCACCGCAATTGAGCCTGTTCTCTAGAGCCCGGGAGCAACAATTACTGAGGCCGCATGCCCTAGAGCCTGTGCTCCACAACAAGAAAAGCCCCTACAACGAGAAGCCTGAGCACTGCGACTAGAGAGTGGCCCCTGCTCGCCACAACTAAAGAAAAGCCCGTTCAGCAACAAAGACCCAGCACAGCCAAAAATAAATAATTTTTTTTTAAGACCTACAGAAAACAAAGGTCTCAAAAAAAAAAAAAAAAAAAGCTGTCAGGAACCATTTCTTCTTCACACAGAACTCTGTCTGTGGAACCAAAACCTCATGATAGTTTGAGAGGGAACTGAATGAAACGTCATCATCTACAGAGAAGAGATTAAAGACCTGAGACAAAGAAAATCCCTGTGGTGAAACATGAACTTCTAGAAGTGGTTCCTCAGACATCTGTTGAGCCCTAAGGAGATTTGGAAAGGACTACTTGCTCCCCAACCCCCGTGCAAGGGTGCTGCCTCCTTCTCCTCAGACCCCCGCCTCGCCATGTACCAGGCTGAGCTCTCCCTGCAGCTCCGTTTCCAACCCATGTTTCCTGGGAGTCTAGCAGGGAGCTCCTGGCAAGAGGATGTTCATGTCCAGTCCAGGAAGCCTGCATATATCCCTGTGAATCGAACCCCGTCAAGGGGGCTTTGTCCACCTTTTTGTCCATCGAGTCCTGGCGTTTTTCCCTGGACAACTCCATTCTGAAATTTGAAGTGTTTTACCTGTGGCTTCCATCACGACACTTGTCGTAAAAATCCTAATGTACCAGTAAGACGTCTATGTCGCTGAGTTTCCTATCTTCCTCAAACTATTGTGGAACTATGTGTGTATTTATTTTTAAAATACATAACTCATTTTTGGCAAGTGGTTTTGCTTTCTTTCATCTTGATATTAATGTTTCAGGATTGATTCAATATAAAATATTATTGCATTATACATTACATTACTTCATACATCTAGAGACAACAAGCAGTAGATATTTCTTTGTTTAAACACTACAGTTTAATCCACAAAGACATTTGAAATTTTAAAATAATGCTCTTCTCTGTTAATGTTTCTATCCACCAGTGTTACAAGAAAGAGCTAAAAATTACTTTGTGGTCTCAGTGGATTACTGTTGAATCTTTAAATGGCTAGTGTGTGGTGATCAGGTAGGGAGGGCAACAGGGCTCCCTGTGGAGTGGGAGTCCAACAGGGCAGGACCCATCTGTGTCCAGTGCCCTCTGGCTGTGTGGCACTCTGGAAGATGCTGCACTGATTATAGATGTTCAGTGAAGAGGGAGGTAGCCTCAGGTGATCACTCCTGGCCTTTGCCCTAATCCTGGTGAGTCTTGGTGGCCACTGGGACCCTCAGGCTCTTCAGGGGAAAGATGGACTTATCCCAGTATAACTCCCTCTTCAAAACAGTGTCTTTAGACTTTGCTTACAGCTTTCTAGATGACACTAGTGGTAAAGAACCTGCCTGCTCATGCAGGAGACAAGAGGCATGGGTTTGATCCCTGGGTTGGGAAGATCCCCTGGAGGAGCGCATGGCAACCCACTCCAGTATTCCAGCCTAGAGAATCCCATGGATAGAGGAGCTTGGCAGGCTACAGTCTATAGGGTCGCACAGAGTCAAACACAACTAAAGCGACTTACTGCATGTGCACACACACACACACATATACTCTCTCTGACACACACGCGCACACACACAGTCTCACACCCACACACACACACACTCTCTCACAACAATGTCCTGATGTCCTCAGTGGGATATTGCCCCAAAGCTGGTCTAGGGGGCCTTGGTGTTGGTGGACAAGGTGTGGAGGCAGCTCTGCCCAGCAGTGGGGCTGACACAGGCTCAGCTGTATCCCCAGGGCTGGCATGTGGAAGGGTGTGGAAGCAGAGAGCACAACCGCAGGCCCAAGTGTTTAGGCAGAGTGCCTTGAGTCTCATGCTCAGGCTAGTCCCGCCCTACAAACAACAGAGCAGGCTGTACTGATCCTCATCTGGTCCAGATCTGCAGACACTCAGGGCAGAGCGGCTGTCGGTGTCTTCAGGGGAGCTGTGTCACAGATCCTTGGTGTCGGCCAGGTCGTGGGGCTGGAGAATCGCACACTATCCGACCCCCACCGAGTCTCAAGCTCCCATCGGTACCTGAGTCCAACACTGGAAACTGCCTACGTGATGCTGGGCAGCTTCCGACATGAGCAGAGCCTTTGACTAGGGATCAGCCTGCTGCCCAAACTTGTTCCCATGAGTAATGGGAACAGCGGCGGTGCTGTTGAGCAAGAGGGGCCCTTTTATGTCCTTTCAGTGATGCGATGGGAGAACTGCTCTCTTTTGCAAAGGTGGACCAGCTAATCTATCTCACCTTCATGTGGATAACAATGATTCAGGCTGGGCAGTTTTTTCATAAGAAAACAATTTCAGAATGCATTTAGAGAGACACCCAGGTCAAAGAGATCCTAGAAGGGAGTGTTGAGAAGATGAAACTCTTCATCTGAGGACAGGCCCCAGTATGCCCGGAGTATCAAACTTCACACAAATGACACGGGACCCAACAGAAAAATCAAAAAAGTCACGTTGGTCAGAGAAATTGGTTTGATAATCAAAACTAACCCCATGAAGTTAGTTTTGAGTTCAGATGGCTTCTTCATGAATTCTATCAAGTTGAAGGAAGAAAATTTCCTGATGTCTTATGGAAACCTATCATTATCCTGGCACCAAAGCCAGCAGACATCACTCAGAAACATAATCACACACCAGTCACTGTCATGTCTTAAAATATATTGATTCAGCAACAAGCATAATGACCAAGTGGCGTTTATCAACAGGAATGCAAGTTCACCTTAAAAAATACAAAATTTAAGTTCACTTTTGTTAACTAAATAAAAAAGACAAAACAAAAAATTCATCTCAATAGGTGTGGGGAAATTTGGAAGAAAATAATTTCCCATTCATTATGGAAAAACCCTGAGGAAAAACTGGAATAGAGGGAAAGTTCCTCTGTTGATAAAGTACCTCAATAGAGTCTGAGTTAGCACTATCTCTGTGGGTGAAACATGAAAACGTTTCACCACTCTATGAACAACAAAGCAAGCTCTCATTGCTTCTATTCAACATTAAGTAGTGGTCTTAGTGAGTGAGATATGGAAGGGGAAAAAAATAGAGAAAACAGACAAGAATACTGAAAATGAAGAGATAAAAATTTCCATGTTCACCAAAGGGATGAATTTATATGTAGAAAATCTGAATTTTTTTGTAAAAACTACTTATGTTAAAATACATCTGGGATTTGTTTTAATCAGGTGTGGTAATACACACAGACAGGCTTCCTTTCTTCGTGAAGGAAGAAATTGTTGCTCATAGCTGAAACAAGGCAAAGCATGGGCAGAAGCCTTTATTCTGGTTTTCGTGGGAAGAAATGTGTGAGGCAGAATAGGTAGGATTAGGAAGTTTAAGATTAACTGTTTGAATAGTTTCAGCAGGCTCCAGGGTATAGGTATAATGCCCCTGGTCACCTGGTACCTGACCCTGAGATAATCAGGGCATAGGGACATTGCCCCTGGTCACCTGGTACCTGACCCTGAGATAAATCAGGGCAGAAGAACACTGCCTCCTGGTGAGTAAGAGCCTGATGCAGGGCAGGCAGAGCTCAGGTATCATTCTTCTCCATAGCAGAAATTATGGGAACTGCTGCTGTGAAACTGGAAGATTATGTTATTTCATGTATACAAATTGCAGGGAAGGGAAAAATTGTAGTTACAGAAATCAGAAAAGTATTTTCTTAGGACAATTATGGACCTTGATTGACTGGATCGGACATAATGGGACTTACGGGGTAATGATAATGTTCTGTATTTTGATCAGATGGCTAATACATAGGTGTTAGCACTGATCAAAACTCAGCACATTGTACAGTTTTAATATATGTACAATTCCCTGTTGCTAACTTTTACCTCAGTAAAAAAAAGAAATTATGTTTCTATATTTTTAAGCATAATTGACATACAACATATTAGTTTCCTGTGTACAATATAACAACTTGATATTTGTATATATTGCAGAATGCTCACCACAATAAGTCTAGCTGACATCCATCTTTATACATAGTTACAGAATTTCCTTCCTCATGATGAAAACTTTTAAGACTTACTCTCAGTACTACTGAGTATAGTCAACGTGCTGTACAATAACTACATCTCCATGATATTTCTTTTTTAACTTGAAGTTTATACCATTTGACTCCTCACATTTTGCTCTCTCTAAACCCCCACCTCTGATAACCACCAGTCTGTTCTCTATATCTAGGATCTTAGTTTTGTGGGGGTTGTTGGGTTATTTTTTAATTCCACTTGTAAATGACATTATATAGAATTTGTCTTTCTCTGACTTATTTCGCTTAGCATCATACCCTCAAGTTTCACCCATGTTGCTGCTAATGCCAAGATTTCAATCTTTATTATGGCCAAATAGTAATCCATTGCATGCATAGACTACATTTTCTTTATCCAATCATCCTTCAATGGACACTCAGGTTTTTCCTGTATCTTGGCCATTATAATTTATGCTGCAGCAAACATAGTCATGCATCTATTTTTGCAAGTTAGTGAATTCATTTTCTGAAGATAAATACCCAGAAGTATAATTGCTGGATTGTGAGGTAGTTCTGTTTTTAAATTTTTGAGGAGCCTCCAAACTGTTTTCCTTAATGGCTGCACCAATTTACATCCCCACCAGGGATGCACCAGGGTTCCCTTCTCTCCACGTCCTCATCAGTGCCTGTTGCTGTTGACTTTCTGATCGTAGCCATTCTAACAGGCGTGTGAAGTGATACCTCACGGTTTTGATCTGTAGTTCCCTGATGATTAGTGATATAGAACATCTTTCCATGTGTCTGTTGGTCATCTGTATGTATTCTTCGGCAAAATGTTTCTTCAGATCCTCTGCCCACTTTTAATTGCACTGTTTGGGTTTTTGCTATCAAGTTGTATGATAGCAACATATATATTTGCTATTTGTATATTAAATTAAATATTAATATATATAATATTTATATAATATAAATTAATATTTGTATATTTTTAATATTAACCACTAGAAAAGGCAGAGGAACCAGAGATCAAATTGCCAACATCTGCTGGATCATCGAAAAAGCAAGAAAGTTCCAGAAAAACATCTATTTCTGCTTTATTGACTATGCCAAAGCCTTTGACTGTGTGGATCACAAGAAACTGTGGAAAATTCTGAAAGAGATGGGAATACCAGACCACCTGACTTGCCTCTTGAGAAAACTGTATGCAGGTCAGGAAGCAACAGTTAGAACTGGACATGGAACAACAGACTGGTTCCAAATAGGAAAAGGAGTTCGTCAAGGCTGTATATTGTCACCCTGTTTATTTAACTTATATGCAGAGTACATCATGAGAAACGCTGGACTGGAAGAAGCACATGCTGGAATCAAGATTGCCAGGAGAAATATCAATAACCTCAGATATGCAGATGACACCACCCTTATGGCAGAAAGTGAAGAGGAATTAAAAAGCCTCTTGATGAAAATGAAAGAGGAGAGTGAAAAAGTTGACTTAAAGCTCAACATTCAGAAAACGAAGATCATGGCATCTGGTCCCATCACTTCATGGGAAATAGATGGGGAAACAGTGGAAACAGTGTCAGACTTTATTTTGGGGGGCTCCAAAATCACTGCAGATGGTGACTGCAGCCATGAAATTAAAAGATGCTTACTCCTTGGAAGGAAAGTTATGACCAACCTAGACAGCATATTCAAAAGCAGAGACATTACTTTGCCAACAAAGGTCCATCTAGTCAAGGCTTTGGTTTTTCCAGTGGTCATGTATGGATGTGAGAGTTGGACTGTGAAGAAAGCTGAGTGCCGAAGAATTGATGTTTTCGAAGTGTGGTGTTGGAGAAGACTCTTGAGAGTCCCTTGGACTGCAAGGAGATCCAACCAGTCCATTCTAAAGGAGATCGGTCCTGGGTGTTCGTTAGAAGGAAAGATGCTGAAGCTGAAACTCCAGTACTTTGGCCACCTCATATGAAGAGTTGATTCATTGGAAAAAACTCTGATGCTGGGAGGGATTGAGGGCAGGAGGAGAAGGGGACAACAGAGGATGAGATGGCTGGATGGCATCACCAACTCGATGGACATGAGTTTGAGTGAACTCCAGGAGTTGGTGATGGACAGGGAGGCCTGGCGTGCTGGGATTCATGGGGTCACAAAGAGTCGGACATGACTGAGCGACTGAACTGAACTGAACTGAATATTAACCACTTACCAGATATATAATTTGCAGATATTTTCTCCCGCTTAGTAGGCTGCCTTTTTTTTTGTTGAGTCTGGCTTCTGCCCTCATCTTTGGGAAAATTGCTTTCCTCTGCAGATTTAACAAAATTAATTGAGTAAATTAACACACGCACATGCGCGTGTGCATGCACACAGACACACACACACACACACACACACACACGGTGCTAGATAATGGATTGCTGTTTAATTAAGTCCTGTCTGACTCTTTTGCAGCCCTAAGGACTAAGGACTGTAACCCACCAGCCTCCTCTCTGTCCATGGGATTTTCCAGGCAAGAATACTGGAGTGGATTGCCATTTCCTTCTCTAGGGGATCTTCCCAACCTAAAGATCAAACCCACATGTCTGGCATCTTTTGCATTGGTAGGTGGATTCTTTAACACTGCACCATTGGAAAAGACCAGGTAAATGGGTAAAAACAAGCAAATCATTCCTAGACAATATTTATCAAAAGTCTAGAAAATGTTCACACTTTTAGACTTATAGAAATGTATCCTAAGAAGCAAATCAGAGATTTACAAACACCTATACAGGAAACATCCTTATATATCCAACATTTATCCAATAAGAAACAATTTCTTTAGAATAATAATGATCCATGTATACTGTAAAATAATTTATTATGTACTCAATAATATTCTTGGGAAATATTTACAAATATAAATTACTCTTACCGGAAAAAGCAATTTACTAGGTTTTACATACAAATTGTCCTGAGGCATAAATATTGTGCTTCTATGTTTTCCAAATTCTCTGAAATTGTTATTTTATAAAAAGAAAAAGAGTAGATTTTGCTTTAAAATATGATGAAATAACTAGGAAATTTCCATTGCTGTTACAGATACAGGGGTTACTGAATTGTTGCTCTTTCCATTTTTCAACCGGCAAAATAAAATAAATAAAATTGAAATCTACTTTACCCAGTAAAGTAGAAAAACTTAAGTATTTAGAACCGGGAAGGTCAGTTTTAATCTGGGAAATCGTGCCACCTTGTGGTCTTTTTGTATACTGCAGTGTATAACCATTTTTAATATTAATACAAATTTCAGGGTTAAATTCTGAGATTGTCCTCCAGCTTGCATTTTGAGGGGTTCTCTTTCTATTTCTTTACTTGCAGAAAAGAGTTTGTTTAGGAAATAAGATGGTTATAAAATAAAAAGCAAGTTTGTATTAACTCAGCACTACTATCAATAACAGGAAATCCTTGAGTTAGCTGATTCTTAATTGAAGTTCCTTGTCAATTGAAACATGATAACACTAAGTCTGTGGCGGAATGTTTATATTCTTTGGAGAGAAGGGAGTCACTAAGAAAAAAATTTCCCCTTCATTGTCAAGTGAAAAACCAAAGGGCTGAGGGAAACTTTAGAAGCCACACTGACCAGCGGGGCTATTCAGGGGCCCTTGTCCATCAGGGAAGTCTTGTCCAAGCCCAGCCTAGGCCGAATGAGATCCTTCCAGGCACAGTAATCCCAGGCAGGGTTATAGACTGGGAGGGGACAGTGGGTCCAGAGTCACCTGAGCTGGAGGTCTGAACACAGAGTTAACAGGTTATGCAAGTTTCAAGGCAGTTTATTTTTATTTTTTATTGCAAAATAATTGCTTTATAGTGTTGTGTTAATTTCTGCTGTACAACAATATGAATTGCCATGTATACGTGTATCCCCTCCCTCTAAAGCCTCCCTCCCTTTCAACCTCCCTCCCCCAACCCCACCCCTTTAGGTCATCACAGGGCACTGAACTTAGCTCCCTGTGCTGTACAGCAGCTACGGCTAGCTATCTGTTTTAACAGTGGTAGTGTATATATGTCAGTGCTCTTCTCCCAATTCCTCCCACCCTCTCCTTCTCCCTCTATGGGCAATCTATTTTAAAGCAAGAAGAGCTAAAGACAGATTTACAGAGAACAAAGTAGGAAAAAATCCAGGAAGTAGTTGATAACCGTAGACATCTGGCAGAAGATGGCACTAACCTATATTATCTTTCCCTAAAATACATAAGAATAAAAGCAGCTGTTAGAGAATAGTTCTGCTGTTATTTGATAAGCTTTCATTTATTTTATTTTATTTTATTTATTTATTTTTTGGGGATAAGCTTTCATTTTTAAAGGAAAAAAGGTATACTGGATTGGCAGGGAGTTATTCCTAACAGATGGCCTTGAACAATTTATACTGAAAGGTTTCGTGTAGGTAAAGTTCTTGAAACAGTGCATGGTACACAGCAGCACTATAGACACATAGTAGCTAGGATTATTATTGCATTGCAGGTGGATGCTTTACCATCTGAGCCACCAGGGAAGCCCAGCATTATCATTAGATGTCACTATAGCACTTTTTTTTTTTTTGGTCTACAAGCTGGCTTGTGGCAAAAAATTTTTCTGAAGTAGGATAGCAGTTGGCTGATTAAAACAAACAAACATCACCCTTCGGATGACCATAACAGCATGTGACTCATATCTCCCTCACAAAGGGTATACGTATTTCAGAGGTGGTTACAAACTCACTGTGGGCAAGTAGATCCCCGCTACGCATGTGCTCCGTTTTGCTTCCTGCGGTCAGTGCAGCCAGGATTCCATGAAAGAAAGTCCGCTTTTTCCTCCTCTGACAATCAGAACCATAGGTACCCATCCCGGGAGGCACAGATCCCTCTGCAGAGGCAGACGTGACAAGGGGAGGCACAGTGATGGAGAGATGCCTAAAGTCCTGTGTCTCTTGTCCCTTCCCAGCAGTCCTCAGTCTGGCTTCACTCCTTTTCCTACTCAGTCGCTCAGTCGGGAACCGTCTTGGCTGCAAAATGTTCAGTATGTATAAAAGTCATGTTGAAAAAAACATACAGAGAACTTTCATTTTAAAGAAAACATGCAAACATGTATATGTTCACAAAGAAAAACGTGGAAATGAATTGTCTCCCCCAATTTTTAACCGGGTGGTGAAATTATAAGTGATTTTTCTTTTCTTTCTTTTTTAAAAGGATCTGATATTTTGACACTGTCAACACAGAGCATGTATTAGTTTAGAAAGAAGCAAGAGAAAAGTTATTTGGAAAGAATGGTTTGAGTTTTTAAAGACTCAAGAGTTTCTGCACATGTACTTACCAGTCTTAAATATTTTATTATTTGTCATCAGATATCATCTTTATCAAGATTAAATATTGTAGTCATAATGCAAAGCAGAAAGCCCAGCTATGTGTTGAAAGGGCACGTATAAAGATATGGCTGGCATAAATCAGAGTGGGTCTAAGAAAAGGTTGATTTTCAGGTTCTTGAAATGCCTATCCTTTCGAAAAGGGTCCCTTTACTATCTTGCTCATCTGGGGCCCCTGGGGCCCTTCTGATGTAGAGCTGAGTGTAGTCAGTTTTGATAAACACCGGCGCCTGAGCAACCATACACTATCAAGACACCGGATAATTCCATTCCCCTGAAATTTTCCCTCACCTCCTTTCCAGGTAATGCCTATCCTTGGAAGAAACCACTGCTCTGGTTTCTAGCTCTCTCTATTAGTTTTAGCTCTTCTAGAACTTCATAGAAGTAGACATTTTTGAATGATGAAATTGACTTTTTGCAAACAATAAACTTTAAAAGATTTTAAGATTAGCTTTACAGACAATTGAAAACCCTTCATTTTCAGAAATCTACCTAGTTTACTGTGAGATTAGTTTCATAATTCAAATATCATATACGTTTAAATACAATATGATATTATACCTCTTTAGATCAGATCAGTCGCTCAGTCGTGTCCAACTCTTTGCGACCCCATGAATCGCAGCACACCAGGCCTCCCTATCCATCACCAACTCCAGGAGTTCACTCAGACTCACGTCCATCGAGTCAGTGATGCCATCCAGCCATCTTATCCTCTGTCGTCCCCTTCTCCTCTTGCCCCCAAACCCTCCCAGCATCAGAGTCTTTTCCAATGAGTCAACTCTTCGCATGAGGTGGCCAAAGTACTGGAGTTTCAGCTTTTGCAGCATTCCTTCCAAAGAAATCCCAGGGCTGATCTCCTTCAGAATGGACTGGTTGGATCTCCTTGTAGTCCAAGGGACTCTCAAGAGTCTTCTCCAACACCACAGTTCAAAAGCATCAATTCTTCGGCGCTCAGCCTTCTTCACAGTCCAACTCTCACATCCATACATGACCACTGGAAAAACCATAGCCTTGACTAGACGGACCTTTGTTGGCAAAGTAATGTCTCTGCTTTTCAATATGCTATCTAGGTTGGTCATAACTTTCCTTCCAAGGAGTAAGCGTCTTCTAATTTCATGGCTGCAGTCACCATCTGTAGTGATTTTGGAGCCCAGAAAAATAAAGTCTGACACTGTTTCCACTGTTTCCCCATCTATTTCCCATAAAGTGGTGGGACCAGATGCCATGATCTTCGTTTTCTGAATGTTGAGCTAAACTCTTTCAGTTTCATCAAGAGGCTTTTTAGTTCCTCTTCACTTTCTGCCATAAGGGTGGTGTCATCTGCATATCTGAGGTTACTGATATTTCTCCTGGCAATCTTGATTCCAGCTTGTGTTTCTTCCAGTCCAGCGTTTCTCATGATGTACTCTGCATATAAGTTAAATAAACAGGGTGACAATATACAGCCTTGACAAACTCCTTTTCCTATTTGGAACCAGTCTGTTGTTCCATGTCCAGTTCTAACTGTTGCTTCCTGACCTGCATACAAATTTCTCAAGAGGCAAGTCAGGTGGTCTGGTATTCCCATCCCTTTCAGAATTTTCCACAGTTTATTGTGACCCACACAGTCAAAGGCTTTGGCATAGTCAATAAAGCAGAAATAGGTGTTTTTCTGGAACTCTCTTGCTTTTTCCATGATCCAGCAGATGTTGGCAATTTCATCTCTGGTTCCTCTGCCTTTTCTAAAACCAACTTGAACATCAGGAAGTTCACGGTTCACATATTGCTGAAGAATTGCTTGGAGAATTTTGAGCATGACTTTACTAGTGTGTGCGGGCGCGCTAAAGCGCAGGCGGCTGCGACGGGCACGCTAAAGCGCCCGGCCGAGTGGAGCCACCCCATGTCCACGGTCAGGGGCAGAAGCCGGGAGGACCCCATGCCCGAAGGGCGGTGGCCAAGAGGAGTTACCCCACTTCCGAGGTCAGGGGCAGCAGCTGAGAGTACCAGACTGCAACGGTGCAGGAACGGCTGAGAGGAGCTACCCCGCATCCGAGGCCGGGGGTTGGGGGGTGGCGGCCGAGGGGAGATACCCAGCGTCCGAGGTCAGGGGCGGCGACGAGAGGAGTTACCCCGCGTCCGAAGTCAGGGGCGGCGGCCGGGAGGAGATGCCCTACGCCCCCACACCCGAGGCGGGGGGCGGCAGCAGGGAGGAGCAACCCCTCGCCCGAGGCCAGGGGCGGTGGCCAGGAGGGCCAACTCCATGTCCAAGGAGCCGTGGCTGTGCCGGCACAGGAGGGCCTAGAGGAGCTATCCCACGTTGAAGGTCAGGAAGGGCAGCGGTGAGGAGATACCCCTCGTCCAAGGTAAGGAGCAATGGCTGCACTTTGCGGGAGCAGCCGTGAAGAGATACCCCGACGCCCAAGGTAAGAGAAACCCAAGTGAGATGGTAGGTGTTGCAAGAGGGCATCAGAGGGCAAACACACTGAAACCGTACTCACAGAAAACTAGTCAATCTAATCACACTAGGACCACAGCCTTGTCTAACTCAATGAAACTAAGCCATGCCTGTGGGGCAACCCAAGACGGGCGGGTCATGGTGGAGAGATCTGACAGAATGTGGTCCACTGGAGAACGGAATGCAAACCACTTCAGTATTCTTGCCTTGAGAACCCCATGAACAGTATGAAAAGGCAAAATGATAGGATACTGAAAGAGAAACTCCCCAGGTCAGTAGGTGCCCAATATGCTGCTGGAGATCAGTGGAGAAATAACTCCAGAAAGAATGAAGGGATGGAGCCAAAGCAAAAAGAATACCCAGCTGTGGATGTGACTGGTGATAGAAGCAAGGTCCGATGCTGTAAAGAGCAATATTGCATAGGAACCTGGAATGTCAGGTCCATGAATCAAGGCAAATTGGAAGTGGTCAAACAAGAGATGGCAAGAGTGAATGTCGACATTCTAGGAATCAGCGAACTGAAATGGACTAGAATGGGTGAATTTAACTCAGAAGACCATTATATCTACTACTGTGGGCAGGAATCCCTCAGAAGAAATGGAGTGGCCATCATGGTCAACAAAAGAGTCCGAAATGCAGCACTTGGATGCAATCTCAAAAACGACAGAATGATCTCTGTTCATTTTCAAGGCAAACCATTCAATATCACAGTAATCCAAGTCTATGCCCCAACCAGTAACGCTGAAGAAGCTGAAGTTGAATGGTTCTATGAAGACCTCCAAGACCTTTTAGAACTAACACCCAAAAGAGATGTCCTTTTCATTATAGGGGACTGGAATGCAAAAGTAGGAAGTCAAGAAACACCTGGAGTAACAGGCAAATTTGGCCTTGGAATACGGAATGAAGCATGGCAAAGACTAATAGAGTTTTGCCAAGAAAATGCACTGGTCATAACAAACACCCTCTTCCAACAACACAAGAGAAGACTCTATACATGGACATCACCAGATGGTCAACGCCGAAATCAGATTGATTATATTCTTTGCAGCCAAAGATGGAGAAGCTCTATACAGTCAGCAAAAAAAGACCAGGAGCTGACTGTGGCTCAGACCATGAACTCCTTATTGCCAAATTCAGACTTAAATTGAAGAAAGTAGGGAAAACCACTAGACCATTCAGGTATGACCTAAATCAAATCCCTTATGATTATACAGTGGAAGTGAGAAATAGATTTAAGGGCCTAGATCTGATAGATAAAGTGCCTGATGAACTATGGAATGAGGTTCATGACATTGTACAGGAGACAGGGATCAAGACCATCCCCATGGAAAAGAAATGCAAAAAAGCAACATGGCTGTCTGGGGAGGCCTTACAAATAGCTGGTGAAAAGAAGAGAAGCAAAAAGCAAAAGAGAAAAGGAAAGATATAAACATCTGAATGCAGAGTTCCAAAGAATAGTAAGAAGAGATAAGAAAGCCTTCTTCAGAGATCAACGCAAAGAAACAGAGGAAAACAACAGAATGGGAAAGACTAGGGATCTCTTCAAGAAAATCAGCGATACCAAAGGAACATTTCATGCAAAGATGGGCTCGATAAAGGACAGAAATGGTATGGACCTAACAGAAGCAGAAGATATTAAGAAGAGGTGGCAAGAATACACAGAAGAACTGTACAAAAAAGATCTTCACAACCCAGATAATCACGATGGTATGATCACTGACCTAGAGCCAGACATCCTGGAATGTGAAGTCAAGTGGGCCTTAGAAAGCATCACTACAAACAAAGCTAATGGAGGTGATGGAATTCCAGTTGAGCTATTTCAAATCCTGAAAGATGATGCTGTGAAAGTGCTACACTCAATATGCCAGCAAATTTGGAAAACTCAGCAGTGGCCACAGGACTGGAAAAGGTCCGTTTTCCTTCCAATCCCAAAGAAAGGCAATGCCAAAAAATGCTCAAACTACCGCACAATTATACCTCTTTAGGAGAAATAAATTGTCACTGAGAAGTCTGAGTGTGACTTGCGTCTGTTTCTCTTTAAGGAAACATTTCAAATAAGATCTATTTTAAATTAATATTACTGGAAATCGAGCATTTTCTTTGTAAGAATAAAAAATAATAATAAATAGAACATACAAGAATGTCTTACAGGATTTAAGGGATTTTCTTAGGTCCAAAAACCCTCTCTGAAGGTTTACTTAAACTTCCTTCCATTTGTTCATTCTTCTGTTTATTCAGTAAATATTTATTGGACAATTACTGCATATACCAAGGTCTGAACTAGGAATTAAGGAAATTTTTCAGGGAAAAAAAAAAAAAAGGCCATCAGGACATTATTCTCTAGTCAAGAATAAAATGCATATTCTCAGAGAGTTGTCAGAGACTGAATAATGAGTGTCCTAAAGAAGGTAGAAGGATCTGTAGAAATCTGAAAGGGATAAAAATACCCTGTTGTGAGAATCAAGAAAAATTAATGGAAAAGTTGATATTTGAACTAAGCTTTGAAGACTGGGCAGAGCCAACTACATATCACAAGGCTTCCAAAAACAATTTCAACCATCTCCAACTGGTCTTACATTTGACAGTAAGAAATAATTCTCAGTGGTAATTTTCTTAAATGCCTCAGCTGTTTCTGTTCCCACTCCTTTGCATGTAACCCTACAGTGCCCGCCCCCGCACCCCCCTGCCCCCGCCCACCATGATACTGGGCTTCCCCAGTGGTTTTCTTTGGCTGATGGGAAATTAGGTGTGATGCAAGTAGAATGGGGTTAGTTAGGCAGAATTTATAGGGCACAGTCAACCTCCTCATTAAAGGATGGAGCAGCGAAGCCAAACTTGAAAGCATTTACGATGTAGTCGACCTCACATCAGCTCCAGGACAAAGCTGAGAGTAGACCTCTCAAAAATTAACCACTTAGTAGGCCACAAAGAATATGCTAATCGACCACGAAAAGCAAATCTGTTATTCAGGCAACATCCACTGATCACAATGCAATGAAGTCAGAATTCATTTTTTTAAGTCTAACCAAAAAAATTTTTAAATCCACCCACCAGTTGACAGTACTGTTCAAAGTATCTTAAAACACGTTCTAAATAATTATATGTGTGAAAAGATTCTAAAACTAAAATCCCAACTATTTGCAAATGAATCACAATAAATGCCCAATATTTATCAGTATATAAATTGTTTATTTTTGCATGTAATCACTGGATTATAAGCAAGAAAAGAAATAAACTCACTAACCAACTTCAGGGCTTCCCTGGTAGCTCAGATGGTAAAGAATCTGCCTGCATTGTAGGAGACCAGGTTCAATCCCTGGTTGGGAAGATCCCTTGGAGACAGGAATGGCAACCCACTCCAGTATTCTTGCCTGGAGAATTCCATGAACAGAGGAGCCTGGCAGGTATAGTCCATGGGGTTGCAAAGAGTTGGACATGACTAAGTGACTGACAACCAATTTCAACAATCAGAAAATAAGAATGTCAAGATAAACCCAAAGAAATATGGTAGACAGAGCTGATGTGAATACCTATCCATCAACTGTAATATAAACACATATACATGCTGCATAAAATATTACAAAAATACTTTTATACAAACTCGAAGGAAAGATAGACAAATATGCAGGTTCCAGAATCCAAAAGATAAAGAGTGGAATATAGAATTGGCCCATAAGCCCAAGGACAGGACAGAATTACAGCCTCAAAATGGGGCATTAAGTTTTGAAACAACTACATAAAACCTAGGTGTCTACAGGACTGCTTCATTCTATTAATAAAGGATTAAAAGAGCTCCATTCACTAATGTAGAGAAGTGAAGAAGTTCACTGTCAGCCCAGGGCCTTGGGCAGGGAGAAAAAGGTCACCTGGGAGAAATCAGGGCCACAGATCTACATCATACAAGGGGTGAAGGCTATGTTTTCTTTTCCTTGTTGGTTATTTATTTAAATATAGCAGTGTGTACAGCTATTTTTAAATTTTTTATTGACATATAGTTGATTTACGGTGTTAATTTCTGAAATACAGCAAAGTGATTCAGTTATATATGTGTGTGTGTGTGTACATATATATATATATATATATATACACATATATACATACTGTTCTTTTTATATACTTTTCCATTATGGTTTAATCATAGGATACCGAATATAGTTCTCTGTGCTATACACTAGGACTCTGCTGCTTTATCCATTCCATGTATATTCACTTACATCTGCCAACCCCAACCTCCCAGTCTGTCCCTCTTCCAATCCCTTCCTCCTTGGCAACCACAAGTCTGTCCCCTGTGTCCTTGAGTCTGTTTCATAGATAGATTCATTTGTCTTTTTTTTTCCAGCTGCACCACATGGTTTGCAGGGTCTTTGTTCCCCAACCAGGGATTGAACCCATGTCCCCTGCATGGGAGTGCAGAGTTCTCACCATTGGACTGCCAGCAAATTCCCTGTGTCATATTTTAGATTCTACATATAAGTGATATTACATGATATTTGTTTCTCTTTCTGATTTATTTCACTTAATATGATAATCAAGTGAAATTAAGTAATTATCATAGGTCCATCCATGTTGCTACAAATGGCATTATTTTGTTCTTTTTATGGCTGAGTAGTAGTCCATTGCAGAGAAGGCAACGGCAACCCACTCCAGTACTCTTGCCTGGAAAATCCCATGAACAGAGGAACCTGGTGGGCTGCAGTCTATGGGGTCGCATAGAGTCAGACTCGACTGAGCGACTTCACTTTCACTTTTCACTTTCATGCATTGGAGAAGCAAATGGCAACCCACTCCAGTGTTCTTGCCTGGAGAATCCCAGGGACAGTGGAGCCTGGTGGGCTGCCGTCTATGGGGTCACACAGAGTCGGACACGACTGAAGCGCCTTAGCCAGCAGCAGCAGTAGTCCATTGTATGTATGCACCATATCTTCTTTATCCATTCATCTATTGATGGGCTTTTAGGTTGTTTCCATGTCTTGGCTATTGTGAATAGTGCTGCTATGAATGCAGAGGTGTATATATCTTTTGTGGGGAGGAGAGTTTTATCTGGGTATATGATGTCCAGGGTTACTGGATCATATGGTAATTCTATTTTTAGTTTTCTGAGGAACCTCCATACTGTTTTCCAAAGTGGCTGCCCCAACTTACATTCCTACCAGTAGTTTAAGAGGGTTCCCTTTTCTCCATATCCTCTCCAGCATTAGTTATTTGTAGAATTTTTGATGATGGTCATTCTAATTGGTGTGAGGTGGTACCTCATTGTACTTTTGATTTGCATTTCTCCAATAATTGGCATTTCTGTCCTTTATCGAGCCCATCTTTGCATGAAATGTTCCCTTGGTATCTTTAATTTTCTTGAAGAGATCTCTAGTCTTTCCCATTCTGTTGTTTTCCTCGATTTCTTTGCATTGATTGCTAAGGAAGGCTTTCTTATCTCTTCTTGCTATTCTTTAGAACTCTGCATTCAGATGTTTATATCCTTCCTTTTCTCTTTTGTTTTTCGCTTCTCTTCTTTTCACCGCTATTTGTAAGGCCTCCCCAGACAGCCATTTTTCTTCTTTACATTTCTTTTCCATGGGAATGGTCTTGATCCCTGTCTCCTGGACAATGTCACTAACCTCAGTCCACAGTTCATCAGGCACTCTATCTATCAGATCTAGTCCCTTAAATCTATTTCTCACTTCCACTGTATAATCATAAGGGATTTGATTTAGGTCATACCTGAATGGTCTAGTGGTTTTCCCTACTTTCTTCAATTTAAGTCTGAATTTGGCAATAAGGAGTTCATGATCTGAGCCACAATCAGTTCCTGGTCTTGTTTTTGCTGACTGTATAGAGCTTCTCCATCTTTGGCTGCAAAAAATATAATCAATCTGATTTCGGTGTTGACCATCTGGTGATGTCCATGTATAGAGTCTTCTCTTGTGTTGTTGGAAGAGGGTGTTTGTTATGATCAGTGTGTTCTCCTGGCAAAACTGTATTAGTCTTTGCCCTGCTTCATTCCGTATTCCAAGGCCAAATTTGCCTGTTACTCCAGGTGTTTCTTGACTTCCTACTTTTGCATTCCAGTCCCCTGTAATGAAAAGGACATCTCTTTTGGGTGTTAGTTCTAAAAGGTCTTGGAGGTCTTCATAGAACCATTCAACTTCAGCTTCTTCAGTGTTACTGGTTGGAGCATAGACTTGGATTACTGTGATATTAAATGGTTTGCCTTGGAAACGAACAGAGATCATTCTGTCATTTTTGAGATTGTATCCAAGTACTGCATTTCAGACTCTTTTGTTGATCAGTGTCAGACTTTATTTTGGGGGGCTCCAAAATCACTGCAGATGGTGATTGTAGCCATGAAATTAAAAGACACTTACTCCTTGAAAGGAAAGTTATGACCAACCTAGATAGCATATTCAAAAGCAGATACATTACTTTGCCAACAAAGATCCGTCTAGTCAAGGCTATGGTTTTTCCAGTGGTCATGTGTGGATGTGAGAGTTGGACTGTGAAGAAAGCTGAGTGTCAAAGAATTGATGCTTTTAAACTGTGGTGTTGGAGAAGACTCTTGAGAGTCCCTTGGACTACAAGGAGATCCAACCAGTCCATTCTAAAGGAGATTGGTCCTGGGTGTTCTTTGGAAGGAATGACACGAAAGCTGAAACTCCAGTACTTTGGCCACCTCCTGTGAAGAGTTGATTTATTGGAAAAGACTCTGATGCTGGGAGGGATTGTGGGCAGGAGGAGAAGGGGATGACAGAGGATGAGATGGCTGGATGGCATCACTGACTCGATGGACGTGAGTTTGAGTGAACTCCGGGAGTTGGTGATGGACAGGGAGGCCTGGTGTGCTGCGATTCATGGGGTCGCAAAGAGTGGGACACGACTGAGCGACTGAACTGAACTGAACTGAATAATTTGCATCTTTTCATTTGAAAGGCTATGTTTTTGTACCACGTGTTTTGGGAAGACTCCCCTGGCTTCCGTGATTCACTAGAAAGAATAGAAAGGATTCAGCATATCCAAGAGCTAAGATTTGTTATACTGAAAAGATACTCTGCATTGAGAAATTAAAAATTGATGGGATTTCTCCTTTTGAGCAAGATATAATAAGTTGCAGCAGCCCAGTGTTCCTGCTGCAATAACTAGAAAAAGCCAGATAAAGAACCTGTCGATTGTTTTTTGTTTGTTTTTTTTAAGACACCAGCAAACAGCGGGTAATGAGAACTACATGAATTTTAACTCCAGAGAAGTCCTTTGGAGGTTAATTGAACAGAATTGGCCACTGCTGTTTTAATTTCTGCAATATAGCAAAGTGATTCAGACTGGGAACATTTGCTAATTTGGGGTTCGGACTGAAGATCAAGCTTGGCCCACACAGAGAGACCTTACAAGGGGAAAGAAGAAACCAGGAAGGCTTTCAGGAGTTGCTAAGATGGGCATGACAGATTGGAAGCTTGACAAACCCCAAAGATGCAAATGCAAAGGTTAGAGGGGAGGCTAGTGGCCTGTAAAAGGTGGACTGAAATTTCCAAGTCTCATTTGTGTTTAGAAAACAAGGTCCCTCTGAAACAGGAGGTCTCCAGCAAACACACACTGTTGTTGTTGCTGTTGTTCGGTCGCTAAGTCACGTCCCATGCTTTGTGCCCCTGTGGACTGCAGCGTGCCAGGCTTCTCTGTCCTTCACTATTTCTTGGAGTTTGCTTAAACTCGTGTCCATTGAGACAATGATGTCCTTCAACCATCGCATCCTCTGTTGCCGTCTTCTCCTGCTCTCAATCTTTCCTAGCACAGTCTTTTCCAATGAGTTGGCTCTTCACATCAGGTGGCCAAAGTACTGGAGCTTCAGCATCCATCCTTTCAATGAATATTTAGGGTTGACTTCCTTTATGATAGACTGCTTTGATCTCTTTGCTGTCCAAGGGACTCTCAAGAGTCTTATCCAGCATCACAATTTGAAAGCATCAATTCTTCAGTGCTCAGTCTTCTTTATGGTCCAACTCTCACATCTGTACACGACTACTGGAAAAACCAGAGTTTTGACTGTGTGGACCTTTGTCAGGAAAGTGATGTCTCTGCTTTTTAATGTGCTGTCTAGGTCTGTCATAGCTTTTCTTCCAAGGAGCAAGTGTCTCAATTTCATGGCTTCAGTCACTATCCACAGTGATTATGGGGCCAAAGAAAATAAAATCTGTCACGGTTTCCACTTTTTCCCCATCTATTTCTATCACAATAAATTTCCCTCAAAATTAAGGTTGAACTCTGCAATACATACATATTTTGACATAGTATGCTTTTAAAATTATGTTACATTTATTCATTTTTAATAATTTGCATACTAGCTAAGCATGTTTTTTTTTTTATTTCATTAAATCTTTTGTTATTTGCTTCTAATTTTATTTCATTATGGCCAGAAAACAGTCTTTATGCAACTGATCCTTTGTAATTTATCAAGGCTTTCCTTTTGGCCTTTTACATGGTCAGTGTCCTATACAGACTTGCAGAGAAAATGTTTCCTCTCCTAAATAGATTTAGACAGGTTGCCTTATCCAGGGTGTACTTGGACAGAGCAGTGACTGAAATCTGGGTCTTCTCATTTCAAATCTGTTATTTTCTGATATACTAAACCCAAAAGACTGTAGAGAAAATGAGTTGCAGAGAAGTCATTGCAAGAAAATGACTTGCAGAGATACCCAAAAGACTTGCAGATAAGACTTACACCCTTATCCAGAGTGTACTTGGACAGAGCAGTGACTGAAATCCAGGTCTTCTCATTTCAAATCTGTTATTTTCTGATATACTAAACCCAAGAGACTGTTTTATCGCCCCTGCCTCCAAATTTCCATATCAATTGTCAAAAGCCTTTAACAAGATCTACTCATTGTGGACTAAGAGAATTCCTCTCCTAAAAATTTTCTGTGGCTTCTGCAGTTCAGAAATGCAGAAGATGCTTCAGAATTGCAGCTACATAATCATAGTAGAAATGAAAGGAGTGTAACTTGGGCAGAAGGAGAATCATTTTCTCCTTCAGAGAAACAATCAGTGTCTCCAAGGAATGGAGATTTTGTTTTAGTATTTTGCAAGACGAAATCAGATCAGATAAGATCAGTCGCTCAGTCTTGTCCAATTCTTTGCGACCCCATGAATCCCAGCACGCCAGGCCTCCCTGTCCATCACCAACTCCCGGAGTTCACTCAGACTCAACGTCCATCGAGTCAGTGATGCCATCCAGCCATCTCATCCTCTGTCGTCCCATTCTCCTCCTGCCCCCAATCCCTCCCAGCATCAGAGTCTTTTCCAATGAGTCAACTCTTCGCATGAGGTGGCCAAAGTACTGGAGTTTCAGCTTTAGCATCATTCCTTCCAAAGAAATCCCAGGGCTGATCTCCTTCACAATGGACTGGTTGGATCTCCTTGCAGTCCAAGGGACTCTCAAGAGTCTTCTCCAACACCACAGTTCAAAAGCATCAATTCTTCGGCGCTCAGCCTTCTTCACAGTCCAACTCTCACATCCATACATGACCACAGGAAAAACCATAGCCTTGACTAGACGAACCTTTGTTGGCAAAGTAATGTCTCTGCTTTTGAATATGCTGTCTAGGTTGGTCATAACTTTCCTTCCAAGGAGTAAGCGTCTTTTAATTTCGTGGCTGCAGTCACCATCTGCAGTGATTTTGGAGCCCCCCAAAATAAAGTCTGACACTGTTTCCACTGTTTCCCCATCTGTTTCCCATAAAGTGGTGGGACCGGATGCCATGATCTTCGTTTTCTGAATGCTGAGCTTTAAGCCAACTTTTTCACTCTCCACTTTCACTTTCATCAAGAGGCTTTTGGGTTCCTCTTCACTTTCTGCCACAACGGTGGTGTCATCTGCATATCTGAGGTTATTGATATTTCTCCCAGCAATCTTGATTCCAGCTTGTGTTTCTTCCAGTCCAGCGTTTCTCATGATGTACTCTGCATATAAGTTAAATAAACAGGGTGACAATATACAGCCTTGATGAATTCCTTTTGCTATTTGGAACCAGTCTGTTGTTCCATGTCCAGTTCTAACTGTTGCTTCCTGACCTGCATGTAGCTTTCTCAAGAGGCAGATCAGGTGGTCTGGTATTCCCATCTCTTTCAGAATTTCCCACAGTTTACTGTGATCCACACAGTCAAAGGCTTTGGCATAGTCAATAAAGCAGAAATAGGTGTTTTTTTGGAACTCTCTTGCTTTTTCCATGATCCAGCGGATGTTGGCAATTTGATCTCTGGTTCCTCTGCCTTTTCTAAAACAAGCTTGAACATCAGGAAGTTCACGGTTCACATGTTGCTGAAGCCTGGCTTGGAGAATTTTGAGCATTACTTTACTAGCATGTGAGATGAGTGCAATTGTGTGGTAGTTTGAGCATTCTTTGGCATTGCCTTTCTTTGGGATTGGAATGAAAACGGACCTTTTCCAGTCCTGTGGCCACTGCTGAGTTTTCCAAATTTGCTGGCATATTGAGTGTAGCACTTTCACAGCATCATCTTTCAGGATTTGGAATAGCTCAACTGGAATTCCATCACCTCCACTAGCTTTGTTCATAGTGATGCTTTCTAAGGCCCACTTGACTTCACATTCCAGGATGTCTGGCTCTAGGTCAGTGATCACACCATCGTGATTATCTGGGTCGTAAAGATCTTTTTTGTACAGTTCTTCTGTGTATTCTTGCCACCTCTTCTTAATATCTTCTGCTTCTGTTAGGTCCATACCATTTCTGTCTTTATCGAGCTCATCTTTGCATGAAATGTTCTTTTGGTATCTCTGATTTTCTTGAAGAGATCCCTAGTCTTTCCCATTCTGTTGTTTTCCTCTATTTCTTCACATTGATCGCTGAAGAAGGCTTTCTTATCTCTTCTTGCTATTCTTTGGAACTCTGCATTCAGATGTTTATATCTTTCCTTTTCTCCTTTGCTTTTCCCTTCTCTTCTTCTCACAGCTATTTGTAAGGCCTCCCCAGACAGCCATTTTGCTTTTTTACATTTCTTTTCTAGTACAACTGAAAAATTCTGACTATGGTTTGGATTTTGATTCTTCCACTTAAGCACCATGTCATTGGAAAAGCCCCTGATGCTGAGAAAGATTGAGGGCAGGAGGAGTAGGGGACGACAGAAGATGAGATGGTTGGCATCATCAACTCAATGGACATGAGTTTGGGTGGACTCCGGGAGCTGGTGATGGACAGGGAGGCCTAGCATGCTGCGGTTCATGGGGTTGCAAAGAATCGGACGTGACTGAGTGACTGAACTGAACTGAAGTTTGGTATCATTACTGAAATTGTTGTTAATAAAAATAAAATGTAGTACTGATGGTGATAATGGAACCTGTCATTTATCGAACATTAACTAACAGACACTGCATGAAATGCATTATGTACACAGTATCCTTTGCCCATAACATTTTCTTTATCCATTCATCTGTTGATGGACATTTAGGACTTGGCTATAGTAAATAGTCCTGAACAGAGAGTGCATGTATTTTTTCAAGTTATAGTTTTTTTCTGGAGATGTGCCCAGGAGTGGGATGGCAGGATCATAGGGTAGCTCTATTTTTAATGTTTTGGGGAACCTCCCTACTATCCTCTATTCTGTACCAATTGACATTCCCACCAACAGTCTGTAGGAGGGTTCCTTTATATCCACACTCTCTTCGGCATTTATTATTTGTAGACATTTGATGATTCTGACTGAAGGTGATATCTCATTGCAGTTTTGATTTGCATTTCTTTAATTGATGATGTTTAGTATTTTTTCATGTGCCTTTTGGCCATCTATATGTCTTCTTTGGAGAAATGGTCTATTTAGATCTTCTGCCCACTTTTTTGATTGGGTTGTCACGTTTTTGATAAATCAACTGTACCTCAATAATTTTTTTTAATGGCCTACATTTTGAACTACTGAACTAGGGTGATCCTCAGTGAGGTATAGCTTCCCTTGTGGCTCAGCTGGTAAAGAATCTGCCTGCATTGCGGGAGATCTGTGTTCAATCCCTGGGTTGGGAAGATCCTCTGGAGAAGGGAAAGCCTACCCACTCCAGTATTCTGGTTTGGAGAATCATGGACTGTATAGTCCATGGGGTCACAAAGAGTCAGACACGACTGAGCGATTTTCACTTCACTTCAGTGAGGTACTAAAGAGCCATGTCAGGGACTCTCCTGGTGGTCCAGTGGATAAGATTCCATGCTTATACTGCAGTGGGCATGGGTTCCATTCCTGGTCTGGGAACCAAGATCCCAGATGCTACCCAGCATGATCAAAAAAAAAAAGAGCCATGTCAGAAATGTGGATTCTCCATTAGGCTGTTGTACAGGGTTAGGTCAGTCACCTTGTATCTTTTTGCATAGCAAAACTTGTATAACTTGAAGGATCTTCACCACTGTTCCCTCGTATTTAAATAGACGTGATTCTCGGTTGGGATTTTTTTTCTTCAGCACATTGAAATTTTTAGTCTTACTGTTAAAATAACACATCTGCTGTCTACCTGATCTTTGTATCTTTGTGGGTGATCTGGTTTTGGAAGAGTCTCTTTGCCTTTGATATTAATGAATCTGAGTAGTTTTTCTTATCTGTTTGGTGTGTTACTGTACTTAGTCTTCAGTCATGTCCAACTCTTTGCAACCCCCATGGACTATATAGCCCACCAGGCTCCTTGTCCATGGGGATTCTCCAGGCAAGAATACTGGAGTGGGCTGCCATGCCCTCCTCCAGGGAATCTTCCTAACCCAGAGATTGAACCCAGGTCTTCCCGCATTGCAGGCAGATTCTTTACCAGCCGAGCTTCCAGGGAAGCCCTCTATTCTGTTTAGCACTAAATAAGCCAATTCAATAAGAGGTTTTTCATTAATACAAATGTCTTTCTTTATTCAGTGTGTTTGGTGGATTCTTCTAACTTTATTCCTGCTGCATGTTTCCAATACACTCTCTTACACAATCAAGAAAACAGATTAAGTAACCAATCTTGAGATGATGAGAGGCTTAAGATTGGCAAGAGTGTGGCTCTTCGGGGGCTGAAAAACAAGGGCGATTATGAACATTCTTAAGTGAAATGTAAGCCTGACAGCTGAATGCCAAGGAGCCAACCACTCACACATCTGAGTGAGGAATGTGACTGAGCAAGTCCAAACAGTAACAAGTCGATTAACTGTTAATTTTGATTCCCTCTGTCACTGCTGGTACCTGTCTTCAGGTCCACTCAGAACTTGAGCTTCCATTCTGTCCCATAAGATTAAACCTGTCATGTACCAAATAGTACCATATTCTAGTATCTCTCATCATGCACCCTAGTACCGTATAAAGATAATTCGTTGGAAGATGGAGGGAAAAAAAACTAGGAACATAGCACATAGAACCTTGGTGATGAGATAAACAGGGTAAAGTGAAAAAGACTCCTGGACCCCACACTCCCAAATGAGTCTGTGCCTGGTTCCCCAGTACAGGTAGTCATGTCAGCAATCTCATTTTAATGAAAATTAAGATGATATTCATCTCATATCTTTCAGATATCCAGAGAAATACTTAGTATTGGTAGTGACAGCAGCAACTAAAATCCTTACTCAAAAATGCAGTAGCAAATAGTTACAGAGTAAGAAAGAAAGACAAGAAACCTGTGTAATTGCTCTTCTCACCAAAGGTTTTCATGGGTACTGAGAAATGTTAACATTTCCCAAACCTGATTAATTTGCATAGCTGTCATAGATTTTGCTGTGAAGAACTAGTCTATGGTGATGAAAATTAGAAGAGTGGTTACCTTGGGGTAGGGGAGGCCAGACAGCCTTCTGAAAAGAAACACCCCATCTTAATCTGGATGGTACCTACACAGTGGATACACCAAACTGAGCACAAGATTTCTTTATTGAGATATTATATCGCAATAAAAAGTAAAAATGAAACTTGGTATGCCTCTGTAATAACTATTTTATATTTAAGTAACTTTAGAACTAAGAAATGAAATCTTCATCTGAGCATGTTAATTGTGTAGGTGTGGATGCTGAGTACTGAAAACAAAGAAGCAGGCATACATGAGTTATTTTGTAAACATCCTGAAATACTGCAGAGAAGAGTAACAGCTGACATGATCCCCCCCCACCCCCAAAGACCTTCAGATGGTGATTTTTAAGCAAACATTGCAATGACAGAAGAATCTAAAATAGCTGACACAGTTCAGTTCAGTCACTCAGTCGTGTCCGACTCTTTGCAACCCCATGAATCGCAGCATGCCAGGCCTCCCTGTCCATCACCAACTCCCGGAGTTCACTCAGACTCACGTCCATCGAGTCAGTGATGCCATCCAGCCATCTCATCCTCTGTCGTCCCCTTCTCCTCCTGCCCCCAATCCCTCCCAGCATCAGGGTCTTTTCCAATAAGTCAGCTCTTCGCATGAGATGGCCAAAGTACTGGAGTTTCAGCTTTAGCATTAGTCCTTCCAATGAACACCCAGGACTGATCTCACAGGAAGAGATTTAAAAAAAAAAAAAAAAAGACCCAGAGATATGTCTTGGGGGCAGATCTGTAGATTGACCTTACTGAAGGAGATAGATTCAAAGGGAGCTCAGGAAAAATTATGGACAAATTATTTGGTCTCTACGGCTGCATCTCCCCACTGTAACCTGTGGACATAGCTCAGGAATTATTTGAGTTTTGTAATGTGTATTCATTTCAATAAGATCTAAACAAAGTGTCTAACAAGCACATTCCAGATCATATCAATGACCAACTACCATACCATCAAGTACAGGTACCTATAAGCATTAACACTTTTAAATTATATTGGTACCAAGTAACACCTAGACAGCCAGCATTTCTCTTGCATCTGGCTGTCATTTGCTTGGCATTGTTGTCAAACTCATGTCTCAGGTGTGTACCACAGGACTAATTACGTGTGGTATTTTAAACTTGGTTTGCCACTTCTAAAGTCAAAAATAAAATTCTGAGAAAAAGTAAAAATTTGTTTTTATAATTCACTTTAAAAATTTATCTTTTAATCAAATCCGTTTAGGATTAAAACCATTATCTAAATTAGGGATGTAAAATGTATGTAATAGACAAGTTTCCCTAGATTTTAAGTTACCTCTTCTCTGAATGTAGCAGTTATAAACCAGTGATAACAGTGATTCCAAAGAAATAAACACCAAAAAGATATCTTCAACTTTACTCAGAAGTAGGATTCCTTGGGCTTGATTTTTATAACCACAATTGATGGTAAAGTATTAATACATAGTATGTTATTTGTGAAGATGTACTAATACAGCAAATAGAATCATAAAAACTTAAGTAGCATTAAGTTAAAAAGCTCAAAACCAAAACTAAGTTTTGAAAGAGTATAGAATTTAAAGCTAGAAGCACTTATTTCATGTTTTGAATACAAATATTATTGCATTTCAGGCTTTTCATAATATATTACTTCAAAGTTCTAAGACTAAACAACTCAAATTGCTAAGACACTACTGAAAATTTCCATCAAACGTGTTTGCCTGGAAATGTTCAAGTACCACTTTCACTATACCTCCCAATACATTCAGCATCTGCCTCATAATACAGAATGACTCACTGAAAATAAAGCTAATGAACTATTTTTCATGGCAGTTTGACCACATGATGGAAGACAAGTCCTGGTTTGAGAATACCTTTTCCTACAGATGAAGCAGGGAACATGTTTCAATATCATGGAATGAATACATCTGTTCCCCTTGCCCCATAAACTAAAATCTGGAAACTAAAGTAACAGTAAAATGATTAAAGTCATTAAAATCTCAAAATAGAGAACACAAGAGACAATACAGGGTTTCAGAAGCTGAAAAATAACAACATGAATGGCAATATTTTTAAGAGGCTGGATAACAAGTTCATGAAGTTCAGATTGGGAGTTTATCAGGCAACCAAGTAAAAATGTGAAGTAGGCAGTTGGAAGCAAGTTCAGAAGATTCTGGCTGGAGATATAAATCGGAGTCACCACTACAAAGTTGGTTAACACATGTGCTGTGCTTAGTCACTCAGTCGTGTTCAACTCTATGACCTCATGGACTGTAGTCCACCAGGCTCCTTATATAGTGATGCTCTAGGCAAGAATACTGGAGTGGGTTGCCATGCCCTCCTCCAGGGGATATTCTCAACCCAGGGATTGAAACCAGGTCTCCCACATTGCAGGCCCACCAGGGAAACCCATTTAATACATAGTTGGTATTTAAAGCAACAAGCCATCAAGGGAGTCCCAAGTTCTCTTGGGAGATTCTAATGAGTCAAATAAATAGCAAAGGAAACTGAGAAAGAGCCAGAGAAGTAGGAAGAACCAAATTTGTCTGCTAAAAACTTGGGAACTACAGAAACTGGTTAGTGGAAATTAAACATCTATATGACATGCTTCTGAAAGATCAAGTAAATCTTTGAGGTCAGACTCAAAATGACTCAGAGGTCACTGGAGACTTAAAAAATCTGAACAGAATGGATTCAGGAAAAAAAATGGAAGTGAAACAAGTCAACAGTGAATGTAGACTTTTCAAGGAGTTTGCTGTAAAACAAGAAATGGGGCATTTCTGTTGGCTCTAGCTAAGACAGACTACATCCATACAGGAAAGGATACATGGGCGCAGGTGCTGGTAGGTTTCAGATGCAATGGTGGCAACATTTAGAAGTTCTTTTCTGATTATTTTCTGTGAGGATAAGGGAGCAAGACCAGAGGGAGGAAGTAGCAGAAATATGAGGACAGAGATAAACTCAAATGAAATAATCATTTGAGATGAATGTTGGAGAATGGAGTATGATGATAGTTCGTCAGAGACTGGTAAACATTTCCACTTTGAAGAAAATCCACTCTGTTGTCTGTTCTTTAGAACAGACTTTGGCTGAATATTCTCTCAAAATCGTTTTTCTTCTGAGTCCTACCTAGCTTCCATTGCCCTAAAGCAAAGAGAATCTGATCTCCATTGGAATATACATGGCACTAAGAGTAACCACCTTCACAGAAATGTGTGCTTCAGGCAGCATTCAGTATCTCTCGTCCTCAGTTTCGCATACATACAGGGACTAAATGATTCCCACCTTGGCCTCTATGCTCCTCTGTTACGGATCCTGTGTTACTTATATTCCTAAGTCTTATTTTAACCCCTCCCTGCTATAATTTCCAGGGTCTCTTCTCTCTTTTTCTGTTCCTGTTTTGCATGGTACCCTGCCACGTCCAATTTCTAGAACCAATTTCTTCTGTCAAGAACCTGTAATTTCTTCCAAAGCCTTCTCTGCACTGACCCAGTGTCCAGTTGAAATCTTTATATATATGACATACGTGTAAAGTACTGATAAATCGAAATAGCAGTCAAGACTTTTGGTGTTATTTCACCTGAGCCATTATTTATCTGAAAAAATAATCTGATGAGATCTTATAACAAATATTTATTTGGCAAACCATTTTATAGAAATAGACCCTAAAACTCAAACCGTTCCTTATTTAAACAATGGACAGAATCATCCCAGTCTTTCCCCCATCCAAAGTCTACTCCATAACTGAAGTACCAAAAACCCATGAACTGTGCTGCTAAAAAGGAGGGTGGGGGAAAAACATTAAACTTCCACAGGAAGACTGTATAAATCTGGCAGTGGTTAAGTACACATCATCCTGTACCCGAAAGTACTACTGAACCTGAAAAATTAACTGAAAACCTAAATTTACTCTTAATATATGTATTTGCTCTTAATAAGGTTCAAAAATTATGCAATGGTACAGTTATATTATGTAAACTGATATAATCAAAGTAGAGTGAAAAATGTGGATTTTAACACCAATACAGATCACTAGATGTGAACAAGAACTTTTTGAAGACATTCTTTTAGCTCCAATTTAAAACAAACATTCAGAACTAGAATCTTCAGAATTTTCTAGTATCTTGAAAATCCCCATCTTCTCTTTAACTGGTCCTGAGGCATTCATTTGATCTAAGAGAAAAATAAATAAACAGGTATTAAAAAAAAGTGTAAGAACTTAAAAAGAAATCTCCTTTTATTAAAACGAGAACTGGCCTCCAGGGAACAAACTGAAACACCAGTTTGCTCATCAAAATCACTTCTGCTGAATTTAAGATACACCTAGCAATAAACACCAATGTGAATTATATTCTGAGAGAGAGAGATATATATATACATGTATTTTTTTTTTAAGCCCAATTATGGTTAGTTTAAAAGTAGGAATGCAAAATACCATGAAAATGTATCTTTATACTCCCATAGCTAATTTGAAATCTTTTATATTTTTGTCAACATGATAGCTATTGAAATGAAATTACTTCTGGTTTAATCTGCATTCTCGGATTTCTAAGGAGACTGAAGCATCTTTTTTTTTTTTTATTTTATTTTTAAACTTTACAATATTGTATTCGTTTTGCCAAATATCGAAATGAATCCGCCACAGGTATACCCGCGTTTCCCATCCTGAACCCTCCACCCTCCTCCCTCCCCTCCCCTCCCTCTGGGTCGTCCCAGTGCACCAGCCCCAAGCATCCAGTACCGTGCATCGAACGTGGACTGGCGACTCATTTCATACATGATATTATACATGTTTCAATGCTATTTTCCCAAATCTCCCCACTCTCTCCCTCTCCCACCGAGTCCATAAGACTGATCTATACATTGGTGTCTCTTTTTGCTGTCTCGTACACAGGGTTATTGTTTCCATCTTTCTAAATTCCATATATATGCGTTAGTATACTGTATTGCTGTTTTTCTTTCTGGCTTACTTCACTCTGTATAATAGGTTCCAGTTTCATCCATCTCATTAGAACTGATTCAAATGTATTCTTTTTAATGGCTGAGTAATACTCCACTGTGTATATGTACCACTGCTTTCTTATCCATTCATCTGCTGATGGGCATCTAGGTTGCTTCCATGTCCTGGCTATTATAAACAGTGCTGCGATGAACATTGGGGTACATGTGTCTCTTTCCCTTCTGGTTTCCTCAGTGTGTATGCCCAGCAGTGGGACTGCTGGATCATAAGGCAGTTCTATTTCCAGTTTTTTAAGGAATCTCCACACTGTTCTCCATAGTGGCTGTACTAGTTTGCATTCCCACCAACAGTGCAAGAGAGTTCCCTTCTCTCCACACCCTCTCCAGCATTTATTCCTTGTAGACTTATGGATTGCAGCCATTCTGACTGGCGTGAAATGGTAGCTCACAGTGCTTTTGATTTGAATTTCTCTGATAATGAGTGATGTTGAGCATCTTTTCATGTGTTTGTTAGCCATCTGTATGTCTTCTTTGGAGAAATGTCTACTTAGTTCTTTGGCCCATTTTTTGATTGAAGCATCTTTCTATGTTCAGTGGTTGTTTCTTTCATTCCTGGTAATTGTTTGCTCTTAAGTTGTTCAGTTTTCTTGATATTTATTTATGTATGGTAATCATTTCCTGTTTGCTTTGTACTGCAGATATTTGTGGTTTGTCATTTACCTGTTTATGGTATTGTTTTTACAGAAGCCTTTAATAAAATCTATTAATCTGTTCATTTAGTTTGAGAGTTCTATATCCTATTTAAGAATTCTTTTCCTATCCTAAAACCCTACAGATATTTCCCTATTTTTTAAGTTAAATGTTTTGCTTTTAAAGTTTTGATGACTTAATTTATCTAGAATTTATTCTTGAATATGATGAGATTTACCATTGTTGATACTGTGCTTTGCAGATATTACATTTTTTACAAATTGAAGGTTTGCTGCAACCCTATGTTGAGCAAGCGTATCAGAACCATTTTTTGCTCACTTCATGTCTGTCTTAATTTTGGTTAATTCTCACAATGTTTTAAACCCTCCACCAAAAAGATTATGACTTGCTGAAGGCTCAGATAATGGTTAGCATTTTTTTTTAGACACTGTTATTTCACACAGACTACTTTATAGTGTAGACATAACCTTCATAAGCACTGAAAAAAATTGTTTTAAATGTGTGATCTGCTTATTTCAGTGCTCTGGAAACCAGCCTGCAGTATCTGCAAGGAATAACAGGAATTTCCCCTCTCTGGTTTGAAATGACATTTATCATTTATTGATTTTTCCATGGAAGTTTGGATGACTTTCTGGATTTGCCACATCAGCAGTAAATTTATCTTATATGTTAATTCAACAGTCTTAATTATTATAATTTTTAAATTGAATCTTAGTACCTGATATCAAGTATTCTGTTGTTCTTCAAAATTGTCTTGGCTCTTGGTCCTTTACCATTCCATATTAATTTTAAAAACAGCCTGTCAAAGCTCTTAAAAAAGCCATAATATTATGGATTTTAACTAGAAGATTAATGTAAGGAATACAAGTTAATCGTATCCATAAATACAGTTAAATCTGTCATGTATTCAGTCCTTCTCTTATTGTCCTTGGATGTTTCATAGCTTCTCTATAAAGGTCTTAAAGAAATTATTATATTTAATTCTAGGTATGTTAGTTTAGTAGCTGTTGTAAACATCTATTTTCTAAATAATTACTGCTAATACATATACTATTAATTTATAGCCAACTTTTTGAATTCTAACTTTTAGATTCCCTCAGATTTTCTATGGAGATAATTATACCACCTGCAAAAGCAGTATAATGAAACTAATTATTCCTATTTTTATTATCTTATAGCATTAGTTAAGACTTTCCTGTACACTGCATTATGTTTTATAATGTACAGTGGGAGTGACAGCTGTTACACTCAACTGTTCTTGATTTTCATAGTAATTTACTAAATGAATGCATTTTTTCAGATTAAGAACATTTTCTTTATCATATTTAAGAATTATGAGGTTGATTATGATGGTACGTCAAGTGGGTTTTCAGAATCTAGTTCTTTTTTATTCAGTTAATGTCAATTAATAGTTTCAGATGTTACCCTGTCCTTGTATGCCGTCTATGCTGCTGCTGTTTATTTGAGAATATATTTAAGATTTGGCCATAATGGTTTATCTTTATCTCATTTTTCCTGTACTATATGAAAATTAAAATTCACATAAACATGCAAAGAACTCAGAACAGCTAAAACCAACTTGAAAAAGAGGAACAAAACTGGAGGATTCACTCTTCACAATTTCAAAACTCACCATGAAACAAAAATCAAGACTGTGGTACTGGCACAGGATTAACAAACAGATGAATAGGAGTAGGAGAGAACTGAGAGTATAGAAAAAACCCTTCACATTTATGATCAACAGATTTCCAACCAAGGTGCCAAAGCAATTCAAAAGGGAAAGAATAATCTTCAATAAATTGTGCAGAGACAGTTTTTTTGGACAACGTGCAAAAAAATGAATTAAGACCCTTACCTTATACCCTACATAAAAATTAACTCAAATATGAGACTATAAAACATCAGACTTCCCTAGTGGTCCAGTGATTAAGGCTCCACACAACAGTGCAAGGGGTATGGTTTAGTCCCCGGTCAGGAAACCAGATCCCACATGCCATGTGGTGTGGCCAAAAAATTTTTTTTAGTTAAAAAGAAGGAAAAAAAAAAATCACAACTTTACTAGGCAAAGATTAGATACAACACCAAAATTGTGAGTAATAACAATCAAAAGATAAATGTAACTTCATCAAAATTTTTCCTTCTGCTCTTTAAGAGACACAAAGGAAGTACAAAGATAAACTACAGACTGGGAAAAAATATGTGCAAAGCACGTATCTGATAAAGGATTTGCGTCCAGAATATATAAAGAATTCTCTCAATTCAGTAAGATGACAAATTTTAGAAGAGCTATTTGAAACTAAGTTGAAGATATCATGACGCTATACCCCGTGGTGTGCTGGTGTTTAACAGACTCCCTATTCCCCAAAAAGGGCTGTAGTTTACCTTTTCCTGTTTCTATGCCTGCCATCACCAATAGCAAGCTACTAATGTAACACTGCTAAACACAATTAGGAAAAGATACCATTATTTATTTCCACTCTGGAGATATAATATACATAAATAATCAAAAACATAGATACCCATGGTACAGAATGAGTAGGAAAGGATGAGTTTTAAATATTTATTTGTATTCAAAATAACTTATGATCACCATTTGTAGGCATCGACTCATTATTCTTACAATTTATACATAAAAGAAGCAATTTATCTTGCAGCCCTGTGGACTGCAGCCAGCCAGGCTCCCCCATAGGATTTTCCAGGTAAGATTACTAGAGTGGGTTGCCATTTCCTTCTCCAGGAGATCTTCCTGACCCAGGGATCAAACCCGGGTCTCCTGTACTACAGGCAGATTCTTTACCAACTGACTTACCAGGGAAGCCCTATCTTGCTTTATGTAGATTGTATCTCAGAGTAACCAAATAATTTATATGGGAAAGTTATAATAGACTAATTCCAGCTAATAAAGCAATGACAGAATAAGAAAATCAGCATTTTGTAATGCTCAAAAAAATGGTTCTAAACCATAATAAATAAATGCTAAAAAGTCAGGTTAAATAGAAGAACAGAACACTAAATGAGAATCAGTCTGAATCAGCTGATTAATCTTAATCTTAGCTAACTAAAAATAAGAAACCCAGACATGAAGCATCTCTTTACATGATTTAAAATGAGAACAAAGCACTGGTATTCCTAAAATACAGAACTTGGATCTTATTAAGCCAGTAGAGTTATTTTCACAGCTATTTGCCACTTCACAGAAAATAAGTAGATTGAGGAACAAGTCAAAGAACAATGATAGGAAGAAGTTGGTCAATTCTGGAATGCAGGTCGTTTCACTGAAATAACCCAGTTTCTCCAACAAATCGACAGCATGGAATAACAAAAGTGAGGAGGAAAGTGATAGAGAAGAAAAAAGATAGCAAGAACAATGGAATTTGGATCCTGATTCAAACTGTAAAAAGACTGGGACAAGTGGAAAAATTTGGATATGAACTGGGTATTAGCTGCTATTAAAGTTTTAGGGCCAATTCTCTCAAGTGTAATAATGACATAGTGACGATATTTAAAAACATGTTCTTCTCAATAAAAGATGCCTAAAAGTGGCTATGGCATAAATTTAACATTCTGATTGAAGAAAATGGCAATGAAACAAAATTGGCTAAATGTTGTAAACTATTAGGGCAGAATGCGTTATACACAGGGGTATATTGTACTTCTCTCTACTTACGTATATGTTTCAAAGTTTCCATAGAAATAGTAAGTAAAACCATAAGAGATACTTACCAAGAAGATCACTTCGATCTAACAGCAACTCCAGATCTTTATCACTAATGACTTTCTCTCTTGATCCTTTTACTTCCCTATAGGAAAACAAAATATTCAGGTCTATAGGATAAACCAAAACTATGAATTATATTTTTCTAAAGTAAAAACAACCTCACCTTTCATAATCTCTTGATTTTAATAATTCCATTAATTCCTTAGGGTCTAAAAAGTTCTTAGATTGATTTAATCCAGATTGACCACCTTTGAAATGATCTGGAAAAAATTTACAAAAAATTAAAAACACTCAAAATTGCTTTTAAAACCAAAATATAACACATCACAAACCAATCAGAATACCCTACATTAAATAAAAAGGACAGACAAACCCAGTGTTGGTAAAAAAAGAAAAGCAATTGCAGTTCTCATACTTTGCAGGTGGGAGTAAAACGGTATGTCCACTTGGGAAAAGTCTGGTAGTTTTCTATAGGTAAACATATACCCACCCGAAGACAAAGCACAAATAAATACGTATGTTCATTAATAGTTGTAATAAAAGGACCTTATTCGTAAGAACCAAAATCTGTAAACCAAACATCAATCAACAAAAGAATGGATTAATTATTTTGCAGTTAAAAAAAAATCACAATCTTCTAACACAACAACAGAGATGAATCTCAAAATACATCATATATAAGTAGCTTAGGCAAAAGAAGAATATGTACAAATGAATCCAGTGTGAAGTTAAAGGAAAAACTAACCCATGTGACAAAAACTGGAATAGTGACTGCCTTCTAGTAAGGAGCAAGAGTCTGGGAAATACTGGAAAGGGAAACTTTCTTGGAAAACAGAAATGTTACCTTGATATGGATGACAATTATTTGAGTATAACTTGTTGGAGGCATCAAGCCATACACTTAGCTTGGGATTTTACTGTATGTGTATTACACCTCAATAAAATATTGCCAGCATTTAAAAAATTATTTTCACCTTGTTCTCAGAAATTAATCTCTAAAATTACTAAAACTTGGGAAAATAAAACTATAAACTGTACCTAATTTAAAATCCCCTGGTAGCTTAGCTGGTAAAGAATCCACCTGCAATGCAGGAGACCCCGGTTTGATTTCTGGGTTGGGAAGTTCCCCTCGAGAAGGGATAGGCTACCCACTCCAGTATTCTTGGGCTTCCCTGGTGGCTCAGTTGGTAAAGAATTCACCTGTAATGAGGGAGACCTGGGTTCGATCCCTTGGTTGGGAAGGTCCCCTGGAGGAGGGCGTGGGAACCCATCCAGTATTCTTGCCTGGAGAATCCCCATGAACAGAGGAACCTAGCCTGTACAGTTCATGGGGTCACAAAAAATCGGACAAAACTGAGCAACTAAAGCACACAGCACACACCATTTAAACCAAATTCAATAAACAAAATACAATTTATTTCATCATTCAAATCCCTAAAAGCAGCATAGGTGAAAAAACTTTAATCTGCACAAAATCTTACTTGGATCAAGCACCTTCTTCCTTCAACAGAAATTCTAACTACAATCTGAATGCTCCATCAAGTCAAATTAAAGATGTCTAAAACCTAACCCATTATTTCTCTCAAAATCAAATACAATGGAGAAAGTTTTTGTTAGTAGAAAAGCAGCATAAATTGTTAGTGATTTTCAACATTATTATGATTTCTCTATGCTTCAAAATGTACATAAGATGATTTTCAATTTTTTGTAAGGCAGCCACCAAGTAAGTCATTTGCCCAAAGAGAATTTTATTTCCAAGGACTCTCAGGGAACAGAACATAAAATGCCAATGCCTCACCCACACCACTTTCCCTATTTCTCAGAATCTTTTCTAGATAAAAAATTGCTGTGTTTTTAATATTCTATTATTAAAACTATGAAAAGGGTATACTGGAATCAAATATTTTTTAAATAGTGGGGGCTCGGCAAAGTAAGGAATTTTATTGTAGCACTACTTCAATATACCTTTAATCTTCTTTTTTTAAATTGGAGTATAGACTCAGAGGTTAAAGCATCTGCCTCCAATGCGGGAGACCCGGGTTCAATCCCTGGGTCGGGAAGATCCCCTGGAGAAGGAAATGGTAACCCACTCCAGTATTCTTGCCTGGAGAATCCCATGGATGGAGAAGCCTGGTGGGCTACAGTCCCCGGGGTCGCAAAGAGTCAGACATGACTGAGCGATTTCAATTATCAATTATTAAAGTTACTTTACAATGTTGTGTTAGTTTTTGCTGTACAGCAAGGTCAATCAGCTGTATGTATACATATATCCCCCCTTTTTTGGATTTCCTTCCCATTTAGGGCACCACATAGCACTAAGTAGAGTTCCCAGAGTTAGACAGTCAGTTCTCATTAGTTACCTATATACATAATAGTGTATATATGTCAGTCCTAATCTCTTAATCCATCCCATCCTGTAAGATAGTTACAGAAAAACCAGAATGAACTCTTTGGCCAACACAATACCATATGATCCAGCAATTCTATTCCTGGGTATGTATCTGAAGAAAACAAAAATACTAATTTGAAAAGATGCATGCATCCCAATGTTCATAGGAACATTATTTATGATAGCCAAGTATGGAAGTAACTGAAGTGTTCAACTGATGAATGGATAAGGAAGGGTACAAAATGGAGTATCAGTTATCATTAAAAAAAAAAGAAATTCTGCCATTTGAAGCATGGATGAACCTAGAGGGTATAATGATTAGTGAAAAAGGACAGAAAGACAAATACTGTATGCTAAAACTTACATGTGGAATCCAAAAAATCAAACAAGAAAACAGACTCACAGATATAGAGAACCAGTGGTTAGTGGGGACAAGGGAAGGGGCAGTAAAGTCACTATTTTTCAGTAACTTTAAGTGGAGTAAAATATATAAAAATTGTGAATTACTATGCTATATACCTGAAACATAATATTAGAAATCAACTATACTTCAATAAAACTTTTTATGAAAAAAGAGAATAATCAATAACATCATGTCAAAGCGCCATGACAGACTTCAGACTTTAAGATACTTTAAAAGTACATATAGCTTCAAATTCCCCACTGCCTATTTAAATCCTACACTGATTTCTTTTATAAAGAAAGTTAACAACAACAACAAAACTCACAACACACAATAGACAACTGAAGCAAAAAAGTACTACAAAATATTATTTACTTTTGTGGATGATCAACTTTTCCAGTTTTCTTTTAGCAGCTGCTCTTTCCACAATTTTCTGATCAATAGTATTTGCTGTAACAAGACGATATACAACAACTGGCCTTGTCTGACCAATTCTATGACATCTATCCTGGGCCTGAAGATCAGACTGGGGGTTCTTAAAAGTTAAAAAGAAAAACATTTAACAGTTTAAGGTTAAAATTAGTTAAACTCATACTATGTGGGTAGAGTCAATAGGATGATCCAACCAGAATCTTTTAAACAGTGCCTTAACTCAACTTAGGCTTCTAAGCGTTACTTCAGTAATAAAATACGTTTAAGTCTTTACACACAGAACACTTCACAAAGCAATGATTCTCATCTTATAGTGGATATGTTTTCAAAACAGGTAAATGAAATTGCAAAATATACAATGAAAGATTAGAATGGAAATACAATCTACTGCTACATTTCCAACTTACCCAATCACTATCATAAATGATAACAGTATCTGCTGCAGTCAAATTAATGCCCAGGCCACCAGCTCGGGTACTCACTAAAAAGATAAACACATCTGGATCTGTGTTGAAGCTGTGTATCTAAAAGCAAAAGGGATGTAAACATAAGGAATTAAGAAAGAAACTGTTCCTTCCTGGAATGTGGATAAAACTATTAAGTAGCTACCTTATCACCATCTGTTTATCAGCAAAGGAGGGGGAAGGCAGTGGTGTGCCATGGGATATAATAAGCCAGCATTCTTCAAGCTGGGTATAGTTCTCAAGCATCTACAGGACTTCTGATGTGGGATAAATAAATACTGACAGCCCCTGAAGCGACTTAGCAGTAGCAGCAGAAGCCATAAAGTTGAAAAGACCAATTTGGTGGAAAAGAGATAAAACTATCAGATTCATCTCCCATGAAACGAAATAATCATGCCTATCGCCCAGGTTGTGGCAATAAGCCAGAGGTCCTAAGATGTAAGTCTTTTTATTTTTATTTTTTGGTTGTGCCACAGGGCATGTGGGATCCCAGTTGCTCAGCCAAAGACCCAACCTTGTGCCCTCTGCAGTAGAAGCACAGTCTTAACCACTGCACCACCAGGAAGTCCCTAGGTCTATTGACCAGTACTTCAGAAATCAAGAAAGAAGTTACAAAGAATTAAGTATGTATGACATAAGCAGTCTTACATTTTTTTCTCTCTCTGAATATGACATGGATCCATCAAGCCTACTAAAGTTGAAATTTCTAAAGTGACAGTAATCCATCAAAATGTCCAACATTCTTGTCATTTGTGAAAAAAGCAGCACCTGAAATTTAAATATACCTTAGTATCTATACTTACTAACAAAAAATAATTATATAGCCAAAAACCCAATCAAAAGTACCACACCTTGTGACCTCTGGTTTTTAGTTCTGGCAGCATTCGATCCAAAATTAAGAATTTCCCAGAATTTGTTACCAGCTCTTCATCAACCTTGAGCAAAGAAAGGAAAAAAAAAACAGAAAAAATAGTCACAACAAGTAATAATCTGTTTTTGTCAAAATAAAAACCATGTTTACAGGTTTAAGTTTTCAAAGACAAATAAGTCCCACCTTTTAAACCAACTTTGTTATTTGATTTTTATCAGGAGATAGTTCTCAAGGAAAGATATACTCTAGAATTTAAAATCAACAATCTCACAAAATACAAACTATAGTTTAAAATCTATCCTCCCCACCCCTCACCCCAAAAGTCTGTATAATAAAACATTAAATTCAACTTAATGTTGAGGTTTATTCTTTATAACTGAGTACACTTTCAACCAAATGTGTATGAAAGTCACTGCCAAAATTCTTAGTAGAAATGAAAGAAAGTGTAAGAGCTTGTAAGTAACCTAAGTACCAAAGATGAAATTAATCTTCTGATGAAACGCCAATACCCTCCAGAGATTATCTTCTTCCTTGTTCAATGAAAAGCTTTAAAGCAGTCGTTCTTAATTGGGGCAAATTTGCCCTCCACCCCAGGGTATACTGGGCAGTGCCTGAAATATACTTGAGGTTGACACAGCCGGGAGAGGGGAATTACTGTGGCATCTGGTGGCTAAAGGCTATGGATGCTGGACAACAAGACAGTATCTCCCTAACAAAGAATTATCTGGCCCCAAATATCAATATGCCAAGGATGAGGAACTTACTCTAAAATAGGGTTATTTAGAGTCACTGAGAACAGATGTCACTTAATATATGTTGTCTTCCCATCAACCACCCAAGAGACCAATTTCATTCATTTGATCTGGGAGTCTGCAACTCAACATCAACCTTTTGTTCTGTTTTGTGGCTACTTGTTGAAATTTAAGCAATGAGCCGTCAGACTGACTGACAAGCTGAATGCTAACTAAAGGAATACTGAAAAGGTGACAATAACCTCTAAAACAGACAGTAAGTAAAACATGGAGTAGAAGCCAACTGGTTACTAAAAAGACTTATATTTCTAATGTCACTCTAAATTTAGGGGGATTCTTAGCTATTTATATAAAACATATAAATAAAATATTAGCTTACATATAGAAAACAACCTTTATCTGGAGGTAGAAGACTATCATCTCTACTTACTAAAAGGATTACAATCTTCATGACAAACAGCAAAGTATTTACTGCAAATAATAACAAAATGACACTTTTACACGACGTAAAAAGTCAGAAATCAAAATAGTATATTATTAAATAGTATTTACCTTAAACTCTTGTGTAACTGGATCTATAGGGTACTCAATCAAATATGGATGGTTACAGCATTTTCGAAGTAGCATCATTATATTCTGCAACTTCAGATTAACTTCAGATTCTATAGGGACACTTGTTTCCACAATAGTTCTGCCCAAAATGTATAATCCATGAATACAAGAAATTAAAAACAAAATACAGTTTAAAGAATACTTTTAAAAAATCTATTTTTAAACTCACACCTTTCTCGGTCTACCTCTGGCTGTATTTGGCTGATCAGTTTTTCTAATTCATTAGGGAAATCATCTATTTTGCTGTAATCTACTGACTTTCTAGTTCGGCGTTTTGGTCGTCCAGTGGGACTCAGCTCAACTGTTTCTTTCTGTAATAGAATAAATTAAAGAAATAAGTTTAAAAAGCATACCCTTAAATTCTATATGTACATATATACAAAGTAGGGCATAATATTTTTATGCATGAAGTGCTTTAAGATATTAAAAAAAAACTTCCGTCTTTCATCACTGAGTTTCATAATTTTCAAAGGTGCAAAACCAAAGATCCATAAACTATAGCCAAATGTAAATGTCTTCCTGTGAGATTTCATTATTTTAACACTGATGCCCATATCTACTTTCAGAGTTAATGCATTCATATCACAATGGAAAAAAATGATAGATAAAACTTCTGAATTTATATAAAGGAATGTAATAGGTTTGGGCTGAAATAAAACCCTGTGTATCATTACAGAGGGTACTTCTTTGGATTGGTATAATACAGCAATGAAATTCCTCCCAATAGACAACTAGTTTAATTTTCTAACAGCTAAAAAGCCAGAAATTCCTTCAATTAAAATAAAAATGGTCTAATGACTGTACAAAACAAAGATGCATAACCCTAAGTGCTTTAAAAAGAAAGACATAGGTCCATGGCAAACAGCCAAAAATCTGGACATCTTAAAAATTTAAGGGTCTCCTGATCTCCAGTTGTAAGATAATCACATTCCAATTCAATTTCTTATAATATGATGGCTGACTAAAAGAGATGTTTCTTTCAGATAGAGGATTTTATTAAAGTTTTTGGCTACCACCAATCTCCTGTAAAGGGATTATATATTTGAGGTGACTGGTCTAGTTGGCAAGCCTTAGTATACTGTGTGCTTGTTCAAATTTATTTTCAAGTTCATCCCCACACAGTATTTCAGATGACTATAGAGCAGTTATTGCAGAAACCATCACCTGAACTTTAGACAGTTTTTGCTATTGGCCTGATGCCTTAAACTCCAATTAGAAATTCACCCTCAACAAGTCATGAAAACAGGTAATGAGCCTTATTGTAAAAAGTCATGAAAACAGGCGATGAGCCTTATATTAAGACTGAAATGAACCATGAAAATTTTCTATGCCAACTGTCATTTACAGGTTATTTCAAGTCCACACTCTACCTCACTGGATCCAAACATGTTTGCAATTGTACGGTTCACAATGGCTGTGTAAAAGATCTCTTGTTTCTTTGAAAGTGGTGCATAAACAACTACTTCTCGTTTAGGAGGAACTTCAAGGGCAACATCAGATTTTAGTCTTCTCAGTAAGAAAGGTGTTAAAATCTAAAATTTAAACATGAATAAATTTATGTAAATATTAAACATTTCTGTATTTTCAAGGAATACTCTCCCAAATACCATTTTATCCCTTCTTCCTTTCTTCCTATATGAAACTATCACATCTCAAAAAGTGATATATAATATCTCCGAGAAATTTTCTGGACCAGACCACCACATGATAAACTCACAGTGTTTATCTGTTATAGTTCACAACTTATTATTTTACAAAAATTTTAGTATAACTTGAATATTTTAAAAAGCAAAAATAAGATGGTATCTATACTTCTTAGGGATAAAGTTATAGGCCATATTTTTTTAAAGTGAGGTTTTGAATGAGTAAAAAACCAAAAACAACTGACCCAGAAAAGTAGACATGAAAAGTTTCCTTCTGTAAGTTTTAAAACTTCAGACTTAAAATTATTCTTTCATCAGCTGTGATGACAAGAGATTTCCACATTTTAAAAACAAAAGAGAAGCAATAATTACACCATTATTAAACTGTTTAGGTGTTTAAAAGAAAAACTTTATATATTCTTTACAGCCTTATCTTAAAATTTACATATAGAAAGTTCATTTTTAGGGCTCTGTACTTAAGTACTTCACAGGTATAGAGCCAAGCACAGCGAGGCTTTAATTTAGCCAGAGACAGAACATTACCAGTAGGTTAAGAAAAAAGTATCTGTAGGCAGCAGTTCAGAAACAAATACACCTACATGCAATTATCAGAAAAAAAATTCATGATTTGGGATATTATTTTTAGTTTTGATTTCTGTACTGTCTTACTTCAAAGTCATAAAACTTTTTCAGAAAGATTTTGAATAAAATTGTCAAAGCACAATTGAGAAGAAATGCAGGCCCACATAAGAAACTACGAGACTTTTGAAAGACTGTGTTTGTTTAAAGACAGATAGGATAGATAGAATCTGTATGAAATGGCAGAATGGATCACACAGTTTGTAAGTAAATTATGTAACTATTATTGGTAAACACTGCATAAAAATCACTTATTTTTATTTTGGGCTGACAAACATGTATATAACCATCAGGGATAAAATGAGTATACGTGGAAACAACAACAGTTTGAAAATGCCCTTTAGTGCTGCTGTCACACCATGAGACCTCAGGGACAGGGGAAAGGACAGGAGGGGAAGTTAAAGTGGGGTGCAGGATGCCCATTTTTCAAAATCTACAACAGGTTGTATATGTAATTTCTAAGGTATCTCTTTTATTCTGTGAGTCTATAGTAAGCAGAATAAGAAAATCAAAAAACCTGATGCAGCATATGTAATACATTCTGTTCTCTCTCTTTAGCAATAATATCTTCAGCAGTTTCAGAAAGACTAGTGATATCAAACCAAGATTCAAAGCTGTAAAAGAAAAAATTATAAGTTAACCTATCAATATAAATCAATTATATTAATACATTTTTACATTTTAAACTTTATATTAATCTGTATATTATGAAGCAGCATTTTCCCAAAGGGAACATTTTTTCTGATTTATAAATATATTATCTTACAATAGTATTTACACCAAATAAATATTAAGGTACATTTTTCTCCCTCTTTCTTTAAAGGCAGACTTCATTTGGATATGTCTGGAGTCCTAGAAGCTTGCCTACCCCATGTTCTCCTACAAATGGACCTTGAGACAGGTCCACCTCTACTGGGAAACGTCCTCTTCCACCAAATATGCAGCTCCAGGAAGAACGCACATATCTCATGGGAGGAAAGGGACACTGGCCTCGATTGTCAAATCCACCCTAGCTATCAGGGGGATGACAGACGTCACAGCCATATCACCCTCACATCCTAAGATACACATTTTATGAAACATTTTAATAAAGTTATAGAAATAAAAACTGTCTCTGAAAATCAAGGGCATATGACTCTCTTTTGGTAAAAATGTGACCCACTACAATGTTTTAGGATTCAACATATATGAATGCCGATAATGATTTCTATTAATATCCTTAAGTTCTTCATAATGTAAAACAAAACAAAACCCTATTAACATGAACTATTAAATATAAGTATGTTTGCACTAATATTGTCAGTAAATACAATTAGGGAAAATGCTAATAACAGTAGTTAGACCAGATATTCCCAAAATTTCATCACCTGAGGCACATTTTATGAATACAGATTCCCAGCTCCTACCTCAGTGTTCTAACTAAGCAGAAATACACAGGACCTGGAAATCTCTTTCAATAAATGTTCCCTAAGACACCTTGGCCTTGGGCTAACATCCTGTTACCCAAGGAGGAACACGTTCTCAAAAATATTAAGTTACTTTCCCATATAAAATTAACATTCTTACTTCATTGATGCCAAAGTATAAATCAGTTATTTTGCCTATTTTTAATGTCTGATAAGACTATTTACTTTTTGATCCTGAGCATACTGATTTTCTGAAAACTATGTTTATACTTTGTTCTTTTATGCTATATGCTTCAAATACAGCTTCTAGAATAAAAAACATGAGGGCGAAACTGAGAGACCTTGGTTATATTTTCGAGTCTGGCATTAACTAGTTATATTTTTAATAATTTGACACTTGGGTTTTCTTATCTGTGAGGGGATGTATTCAACCTCTCTATCCCTTGTTTGTAAGAACATAATGAGAAAAATCCATATGAAAGTGAAAGTTAAGACAATAAGGAACATTATAAAAATATTTTAAGGCAGAGAATTCCCAGGAAGTCCAGTGGTTAAGATATTGGGAGCGTTCACTGCCACGGATGCAGGTTCAATCCCTGGTTGGGGTGTTAGAATCCCACAAATCATGAGCCATAGTCAAAAAAATAAAAAAAAATAAAAACTAAGCAGTATAAAAGTTTTCCTTTAATCAATACAATAAAAACTTTAAAATTAACTGTTTCATTTATCTCTTCTCATAATTTGTGTCAAAAGTAGGACTTACTAGGGGAGGGGGATTTGGAGGAAGATGGTTAAAAAGTACAAACTTCCAGTTATAAAATAAACACTAGGGATATGATATACAACATGACAACCATAGCTAATAAGGTTTTATGACACACATAAAGTCGTTAAGAGAATAGATCTTACGAGTTCTCATCACAAGGAGGAAAACTTTTTCTTTTTATTCTATCTATTTGAGATGATGGATTTTAATTAAACCTATTGTGGTAATCACTTCACAATATATGTAAATCAAACCATCATACTGTACATCTTAAATTTATACAGTAATGTATATCAATTATTTTTCAATAAAACTAGAAAAAAATAGAGAATATATATACTACAAAGAACTAGCCAAAAGCTATTATTAAAGTCCAGCTACCTAGAAGAAAGAAATTAATCTATGAACACAGATTTTGAGACTTTTAGAAAAACACAGGCAATAATTAAATAACTGGCTTACCTACCTTTTCAAGTCATCAAATACATCTGGCAGCAAAAAGTTTAGCAATGACCAAAGCTCTGACAAATTGTTCTGCAAAGGAGTACCAGTCAAAAGAAGTTTGTTATCCGCATTGAATCGTTTTAACTCCCTAATTAGGCGGCACTTCATGTTCTTAATTCTGTGTCCTTCATCTACTATTAAGTATTTCCAATAGCAATTCTAGAAAAGGAATTCAGGGGAAACATTTTATACGATGGTCTCACAATTTCTCCTAAAAGCAATTGTAAAAACAAAACCACTTTATTAGGAATGAATGTCCAATTTTATTGAATGGTATTTCTGTATCTATTGAGATAATCATGTTTTCCTCTGATCTACTAAGAGAGTAAGTTAGATTTTCTGAAACTATACTTGTATTCCTAAAACAGTCCTCACTTGGTCTTGAACTAATAAAGTCCACCTGCTGTTATGTATTTAAGAATTTTCCATTCACATTCTTTAGGCAAAGTAGTCTGTAGTTTTCCTTTCTAATGCTTTGTCAAGTTTTAATTAGTGTTATCCTGGAGTCCTAAAAAAGGAACTGAAAGACTTTGTTAGTTCTATATGCTCTGAAACATTAAATGGCAGTAGAATTTTCATCATAGCGAAAAAAAAAAATTAAAAAAAAAAAAGGAAAAGAGATAAAAATTATTTAAATGGTGTTGTGGCTACCAAGATTTAAGTGCCAAAGGCTTTAATTTTCCTGTTACAGACTACAATCTTCATCTCAATCTTTTGGTTAATATAAACCTCTAGGTTCTAAAGGAATATACCCAATGTAATCTATTCCATTAGAAAAAAAAAAATTGAACCAATGCTACTGGAAGGTGATAATAAATTTTCAGAAATGTGATTTATGGATTACAAAGACTCCAATAAGACCATTCGTACCTGTAATGTAGTTCGGTCTCTCATGGCTATCTCAAATGAAGTGATCACCACAGGATGAATCTGTAGTGTCCCTTTCCGTTCGTGAATATGCTTTACCAATATCCGACGCTCTTGCTGGGTCCCGTGATATAACATAGTAGGAATCTAAAATATTTTATTAGATTGATTGGTAACAAACTTTAGAACAAAATATAAATAACAACAATTTGGAAAATATGAAGTTAAACATTTCTGAGAGAAAAAACATAATTTAACTTTAGTTCTATCTTTCTATAATAAAATAGTCAACCAATTTTAATTGCTGGGCTACAGTGGGAGGATAAAAAGGGCCACAAAAACAAATCAAGTGTAAAGTGAAAGAAATGGCAAAGTTATTTCTGGAATGTGTACTTCTCCTAAGGCAAAGATGTGGCTAAAACACATATGGAAGGAAAACATTATATTAAGGATGAATAGAATTAAAAAATAAATTCTACCAAGGTCTGTCTCAGGTGGGTCAAAGTATTCAATGCACTACAAATCACCCAGGGATATGTCAGGCAAGATTTCTGAGATTACTAATACGTATTCTATATAAACTTACAGAAGGTATTGCTGATATTGAAAGATAGGTTAAATAAGATGTAGACACAGAAATCAACATAATTATAATGAGATCTATAACTTAATTCAGGCAACAAAATAATAAAATATTTGTAATGATAATATATTTAACAAAAGGAAGCATGTCTTACTTCTGGTGTAAATCTTTTGAATTCAGCCATCCAGTTAGGAAGTGTAGACAAAGGGCCACAGACGAGAAAAGGTCCAGGTACACCTCTCTGAATCATCAATGCAATTGTAGCAATGCACTGAACTGTCTTCCCCAATCCCATTTCATCTGCTAAAATACCGTTAATTCCATTTTCCCAAAGCATCTGGACAAAAATAACATACACTCTATTTGAATGCTGATATAAACATCTATTGAATCAGCAGTTTATTTCTTCCTTTAATCCAAAGAGGATAATTATGATGAGACTGACATATTCACACTTTAAGTTATAAAAACACTGTGTGAACTTGGTTTCCAAAGCCATAAAAATGTTGGTAGCCTTGAATAAGATAAATTTTCACTTTCAAAAACTTACTCTGGGTAAATAAATTAGAAAATAAGTATTTACACAGCAATACATGTCTTATATATAATAGTGAAACACAGGAGGAACAGCTCAAGTTGTGTTATATCATATTAATAGGTTATTAAATAGTGAAACAATATCTTGAATCAAAATTGAGGCTGTATTACCCTAAGCCATTCCATGCCTTCCACTTGGTACCACCGCATCACTCCTCCCGTGAAGTGTTTTGGTTGCTGAAAGGGTACTGGCTGTCCGTTACATTTCCGAACAGGGTCAAAAAAGAATTTCGTATTTTGCCTAACCGTTTGAGATAATCTATCTTTAATTTTACTATTTGAATCTTTATTTTTCTGAAGATCTTCTACACACATATTAGAAGAGGAGCTCTCATCCTGTAAAGAAAAAAGTTCAGATAAAAGTTTAATACATAATTATGCTGCTACCTTCCATTAATCAGAAAATGTAACTACTAATCAAAATTGCAGTAACATAATGAACTGTGCTGTTGGAGAAGACTCTTGAGAGTCCCCTGGACTGCAAGGAGATCCAACCAGTCCATCCTAAAGGAGATCAGTCCTGGGTGTTCCCTGGAAGGACTGATGCTGAAGCTGAAACTCCAATACTTCGGCCACCTCATGAAAAGAGTTGACTCATTGGAAAAGACTGATGCTGGGAAGGATTGGGGGCAGGAGAAGGGGACGACACAGGATGAGATGGCTGGATGGCATCACTGACTCGATGGACATGAGTGTGGGTGAACTCCGGGAGTTGGTGATGGACAGGGAGGCCTGGCGTGCTGTGATTCATGGGGTCGCAAAGAGTCGGACGTGACTGAGCAACTGAACTGAACTGAATCACTGTGAAGATCATTTCACATGTTGAATAAAAATCTATAGTTAGTTCCGTTCAAGAATATAAAATTTTTTTACTTTCTGTAAGTAATTACCTTCACTGCAGGGAAAGGGACAAGGTAAATATAGTTTAAAACTGTATCAAACTTAAAGAGTGTCAATTTATCTGTGACACAGCACCAATTTATGACCAAAGGTAGACTTCATTGGTTAGCTATGACCAAATTCCATTTTAAGAATATGAAAACAAGGATTAAGTCAATTCAAATGAAGTCCTATAAATGATGCCAACAACTGAATATTCAACTGGAAATATAGGGAGCTTGAGTTTCACCACTCCATACATAAAATCTATGATGAAATGATATACCTAAACATCAAACCAAGAACCATAAAGCTTTCAGAAGAAAACAGAGAATAACCTTGTGAAAATTTATCACAAGGTTTGTGTTTGGTTCTTGGTTTGATGTTTAGGTATATCATTTCATCACAGATTTTATGTATGGAGTGGTGAAACTTGTGATAAATTTTCACAAGGTTATCACAAACCTTGATAACCTTGTGATAGACAAATACTTCTTATACAAGACAAAAAGAGTACTAACCATCAAAAGGAAAAAAGTAATGATTTGGACTATTACAAAATTTAAAATTTTCTGCTTATTAAAAGATATCACTAAAAAAAGATATCATTAAGAAATTGAGTAAGCAAGCCAGGAACAGAAAGAAAATACAGTATATGTATCTGACAACAATCAGAACTCATGTATCAACAAAAATACAAATAACCCAATAACTGGGCAAAAGATATAAACAGAAACTTTACAAAAGAAAACACATTAACAGCCATTACAAACACAAAAATTAACTCTACATTAGTAATTAAGAAAATACAATATAAAACTACATGAAATTCATTTCACGGCTAAGGTTAAAAAGACTAATGACATGAAATGCTGGCAATGATATGAATTCAAACTCCTATACAGTACTAATGGAGAGTCAGGAAGCAACAGTTAGAACTGGACATGGAACAACAGACTGCTTCCAAATAGGAAAAGGAGTATGTCAAGGCTGTATATTGTCGCCCTGATTATTTAACTTATATGCAAAGTACATCATGAGAAACACTGGGCTGGAGGAAGCACAAGCTGGAATCAAGACTGCTGGGAGAAATATCAATAACCTCAGATATGTAGATGACACTACCCTTATGGCAGAAAGTGAAGAACTAAAGAGCCTTTTGATGAAAATGAAAGAGGAGAGTGAAAAAGTTGGCTTAAAGCTCAACATTCAGAAAACTAAGATCATGATATCTGGTTCCATCACTTCATGGCAAATAGATGGGGAAACAGTGGCTGACTTTTTTGGGGGGCTCCAAAATCACTGTAGATGGCGACTGCAGCCATGAAATTAAGACGCTTACTCCTTGGAAGGAAACTTATGACCAACCTAGACAGCATATTAAAAAGCAGAGACATTACTTTGCCAGCAAAGGTTCGTCTAGTCAAAGCTATGGTTTTTCCAGTAGTCATGTATGGATGTGAGAGTTGGACTGTGAAGAAAGCTGAGCGCCAAAGAATTGATGCTTTTGAACTGTGGTGTTGGAGAAGACTCTTGAGAGTCCCTTGGACTACAAGGAGATCCAACCAGTCCATTCTAAAGGAGATCAGTCCTGAATATTTATTCGAAGGACTGATGTTGAAGCTGAAACTCCAATACTTTGGCCACCTGATGTGAAGAGCTGACTCATTTGAAAAGACCCTGATGCTGGGAAAGATTGAGGGCAGGAGGAGAACGGGATGACAGAGGACAAGATGGTTGGATGGCATCACCAACTCAATGGACATGGGTTTGGGTGAACTCCAGGAGTTGGTGATGGGACAGGGAGGCCCGGTATGCTGCAATTTATGTGGTCGCAAAGAGTCGGACAGGACTGAGCAACTGAACTGAACTGAGTGAGAATAAAACGGTGGGTTCACTTTCAGAAAAGAGCTCTACCTTCTTATAAAGTTGAACTTCATTTACCATAATGATCCAACAATTCCATTCCTACTGCTACTGCTGCTGCTAAGTTGCTTCAGTTGTGTCCGACTCTGTGCAACCCCATAGACAGCAGCCCACCAGGCTCCCGAATCCCATCAAAAAAATATGAAAACATGTCCACACAAAGATCTTTACAGAAGTTATCACAGCCGCCTCATCCAGAATAGTTACAAAATGGAAACAATCTAAAAGCTCATGAAGAGAATAGATAAAGACATTATAATACTTGACAGACTACTACTCAGCAATAAAAAACCTACTAGTAACAAAACAACATCAATGATTATCAGCCACAGTGAATGAAAAGCAACAGAAAATAGGGGTGGGCAAATGACTGGCAAGGATACCAGAGATCCTTCTACCATAATGAAAAGGTGCTAAAATTTTGATTTGGATGATAGTTACACAGATATACACTTAACAAAACTTATCAGAATGAACACAAGATCAGTATGTTATTTATTATACATTACAAAGTGTGGGCAATTCCAGAGTAAATTGTGATAGAAGATTAGATTGTACTTTATCTTTTAAAATACATCTAAGACTTATAAAAAAAATGCTTAATTTTATTTACATTTAACATAATTGGTTGCAACTGCATCATAAACCAAACCTCATACTGAAGAAAGAAAAAAAAACTGTAAGTATAGAGCCTTGGATAGTAAATTCCAAGGTCATAAGGCATCTCTCTACATAAAATGAGGGTTTGGGGGTGGGGATAGAAATAAGCCTTCTCAAACAAAACCAAAGAAAATCTTGGAAGGCCAGAAACAAGACTGAAGTATCCCCAGGGACTTCCACAAGCTGTGGAATATATAAATGTGGAATGTATTTATGCATACAGTTACAGTTACCTGCATCTTTGCCACACTCTCAAAGACTCAAAAATTAATATTTACACATTAAAGAACATATAATAGACTAAAGTGGATAGATAAGAAAGAAGCATGCTATAGGATAACTAGTGAGAAAAAAATGTACACTGGTGATTAAGAGAAAAAAAAACACTAATGATCAGGGACACAAATATGACTCCTAAATTTCTCTTTTATAAATATATCTCTCTTATAAATCTCTTACCTCATTCTCCTTTTTATTTTTCTTGGCCACAGACAAAATTTCCTAAAACAATGAGAAAACAAACAAAATAACAATGATTATATCCACTGGATCATAGAAAAAGCAAGAGAGTTCCAGAAAAACATCTATTTCTGCTTTATTGACTATGCCAAAGCCTTTGACTGTGTGGATCACAATAAACTGTGGAAAATTCTGAAAGAGTTGGGAATACCAGACCACCTGATCTGCCTCTTGAGAAATGTGTATCCAGGTCAGGAAGCAACAGTTAGAACTGGACATGGAACAACAAACTGGTTCCAAATAGGAAAAGGAGTTTGTCAAGGCTGTATATTGTCATCCTGTTTATTTAACTTATATGCAGAGTACATCATGAGAAACGCTGGACTGGAAGAAACACAAGCTGGAATCAAGATTGCCGGGAGAAATATCAATAACCTCAGATATGCAGGTGACACCACCCTTAGGGCAGAAAGTGAAGAGGAACTCAAAAGCCTCTTGATGAAAATGAAAGTGGAGAGTGAAAAAGTTGGCTTAAAGTGCAACATTCAGAAAATGAAGATCATGGCATCTGGTCCCACCACTTCATGGGAAATAGATGGGGAAACAGTGGAAACAGTGTCAGACTTTATTTTTCTGGGCTCCAAAATCACTGCAGATGGTGACTGCAGCCATGAAATTAAAAGACACTTACTCCTTGGAAGGAAAGTTATGACCAACCTAGATAGCATATTCAAAAGCAGAGACATTACTTTGCCAACAAAGTTTCGTCTAGTCAAGGCTATGGTTTTTCCTGTGGTCATGTATGGATGTGAGAGTGAAGAAGGCTGAGCGCCGAAGAATTGATGCTTTTGAACTGTGGTGTTGGAGAAGACTCTTGAGAGTCCCTTGGACTGCAAGGAGATCCAACCAGTCCATTCTGAAGGAGATCAGCCCTGGGATTTCTTTGGAAGGAATGATGCTAAAGCTGAAACTCCAGTACTTTGGCCTCCTCATGCGAAGAGTTGACTCATTGGAAAAGACTCTGATGCTGGGAGGGATTGGGGGCAGGAGGAGAAGGTGACAACAGAGGATGAGATGGCTGGATGGCATCACTGACTCGATGGACATGAGTCTGAGTGAACTCCAGGAATTGGTGAGGGACAGCCTGGCACGCTGCGATTCATGGGGTCGCAAAGAGTTGGACACGACTCAGCAACTGATCTGATCTGATCTGATGGTCCATTCATTTATTTCTTCAACATTTACTCTTGTTCTGATTTTATGCCAGGAAATGGGGATAAGGCTCATACAGAGGAATCAAACATGAGACAAAAGTAGGCCCATGGCATAAAATCCTGAATTCGTGAGCAGCACTTAAAAACTGGAATATTTACTCCCAAATTTTCAACTTTGTTTTTTTTCTTAGTTGAAGTTTTTCTTAAGTCCAAATCCACACAGTCCTCTAGTAAAAAGGCAAACTATAACCCATGGACCAACTCTAGCCAGCAACCTGTTTTTATAAATGTCTAAAGTTTAATTAGAAAAAAAGTCAGGCTCATTGGTTTACAATTTGTCTGTGACTATTTTCTGGATACAACGGCAAAGTTCAGGGTGAGTTACCCACAAAACTATTCAAAGTCATAAAATGTTTATTATCTAGCCTTTGACAGAAAAAGTTTTCAAAACTCTGCTCTAGAGTCAAGCTATGGTTACCACCATTATTCAAGGAGTCACTTCCAAATGTATTAAAATCCTAACTCCAGGCCACTTTAGACCTCTCTCTGGATTAGAGACCTGAATATGCAATCCTGATCAAGAGGCAAAGACAAATACATTAAAAATAAAGAATAAAAGTGTTCTGATTTTGAAGTACCTACTAGATGCTAAGGGTATAGAGACAATGAACCTAGTGACTTAGGAAAACAATATATCAAATTTTCTGAAAAAGTTGTTATCAGGGCATAATAATTAAAGACAGAATTAAATTCTAGGATAGCATGTGCAGAGGCTAAAGTGGATAAAACAGAATGATACATTCAAGAAATTTTAAGCATATCTCAAATTTGAGATACACAAGAGAATAAAAGGACAGGTGTGGCTGATAGCACATATATACATACATGTGTATGTTTCATGTGTATGTAAAGTATCATATAAATATAGATATTCATATTTTAAGGCTAAAGAGATTTTATATAGAGAACAGATAGAAGAGTTGTCTTTTAAAATGGCTAGCTGAGATGAACCTTTTTGGATAACAATTTGTGAATGAATCAAAACAATAGCAACTATGAAGTATTCTTGTTAGAAATTAAACTTCCTAAACTCCTGATGCCGCTTACCTCTACAGCTTCATCCTATACCACTCTTCTGTTCATAAACTAGAGCCAAATATAATTTCTTTTTAAATTTTTTGAACTTTCCAGGAACTCTCCTGCCTCTGGACATTTGTTAAAGATTATCATCTCTTCCTATAACACATCCCCAGTATCTTCCCTATATCTTATTATTCCTATTAACCTGCCCCCACCACCTTTACATGACTTAATTTTTATCCCTCAAGTCTCAACTTCCTAGATGAAACCTTTATGAAACTCAGGCTTGAGTTAAGCACCCCTCTATACGCTCAATAGCATTTTCCAATTATCCAATTATATTTAACTACTTCCTTCCAAATATTTCTCACTGGATAAATGCTAAGGCAAACAGAGTGATTACATTACTGAGTCTAAGTTCATACTGCTTGCTGCACAACAGGCGAATAATTGAGAGAAGAGCTGTTGGGGCAAGGAATAACAACTTTATTCATAAAACCAAGAAACCAGGATGATGGTGGGCTCCTGCCCCAAAAGAACCATCTTGCCTGAGTTAGAATTCAGGCTCCTTTTATACTAAAAGAGGAGGGAGTAAAGTCAAACATTTCCTGGTTCACATCAATGTTGTCATTTAGTAACTAAGTTGTGTCTGACTCTTTGGCAACCCCGTCGACTGTAGCCCTCCAGGCTCCTCTGTCCGTGGGATTTTTCCTGGCAAGAATACTGGAATGGGTTGCCATTTCCTTTTCCAGGGGGATCTTCCCGACCCAGAGGTCAAACCTGCATCGTCTGCACTGGCAGGCGGATTCCTCACCGCTGAGTCACAAGGGAAGCCCACTTCACATCAAGGGATGTGTTAATCTCATTAATAGTGTTTTCACTATTATTAAGTGTTTTTCACTGCAGTCTTAGTATGTTCCACAACAAATCAAGTGGGTCCTGAGTATTATTTTTAAATGGGGAAAGAAGGGAAAACAAAGAGTATACCTGAGAGTAAAGACAAGTATTATGGGGCTTCCCTGTGGCTCAGTGGTGAAGAATCTGCCTACCAATGCAGGAGACACAGGTTCAGTCCCTGGTCCAGGAAGACGCCACATGCGGCTGAGCAATTGCCACAACTACTGAGCCTGTGCTCTAGAGCCTGGGAACTGCAACTACTGAAGCCCACACACCTTAGAGCCGGTGTCCCACAAGACAAGCCACTGCGTGAGAAGCCCACACACAGAAACTAGAGAAAGGCCTGCACAACAGTAAACACCCAACACAGCCAAAATAAATAAATAAACTTTTTTAAAAAGGTAAGTATTATGTTAAACTTTATACTTTATGAAGATGTGAAGTTATACTTTCAGATAAAAGAAAAGTAGAGCAGATCATAAAGTTAGAATTTTTGTTAATATTAAGAATGTGATATATTATGCTTAAGGGATATTTAGGGTTTGTTGTAATTAAAGATATTCTTTAATTTTTATTTAATGAGGTACTAAGTGAGAAGGTGAAAACAAAAATGGCTTTAAAAATTAGTTTATGGTTTTAGCTCCCTAACAATCTTTCTTAAGATACAGTTTTGAGGTTGTAAGAAGTTATAATTTCTCACTAGGCCAAGCTCATGCTCCTTTAACAGACAGGAAGATGGTACTATCTTCTTTCCTAAAACACTTAACTGGCTGAAAAGACAGGTAAATATCAGTTATCAGTATACCTTCAAGTAATAGTTATCAATATCACATAGGTTATACACAACATAAAACCTTATTTGTCCTTCCCCCTTTATTTTTACCTCTTTTGACATGACCTCTGAAATATTGTATGATTCATCTTCTCTTCCTCTCTTCTTTTTTATGACTAAAAAAACAACACCATTTTAGTTTTTATAGTAATTTAAGCAGAAAATATAAACACATATTCTTAAAAACTATAACAAAGAAATTTACCTGCATTCTCCTCACTTGCATCAATGGAATTTTTATCCTACAAAACAAGGATTTAGACTATTATTTTCCCAAAACTTCTATGGTATTACAAGTTTTAAGGCACCGATTAAGTAAACTTTCCTTGCAGTTGAACCAAATCCAGAACTCTTCACTGTCATGCTTACTAAAAGGTAACCTTTTTCTTTATTTCTCTACTACAACTTGTTTGTAACTCTCTACTTTTTCCCAAAGCTCTACTTCCCTCCATTTTCTTCCATGTAAGACAAATTTCAAAATTAAACAGAGGCATTTTTATTTTGTAATTACCATGTACATCTCTTCTTTGTGTTTATGCTAAAGATACTCAATGGGTATGGTATGGAAGAAGTACTCATTTCAGTATAATTTGTAAGTTAAATACAACTGAAAAAAGATTATCAAAGAGAAAAACCAATGGAAAAGAGATAAAAGAAATGAAGAGACATTCAAAAAGTGTCTCAAAATGAGAGCTGGAAAAGAATAGGTAGACAACATGCATGAAAAATAAAAATAACAAAGAAGGTAAATATAAAAATGAAGTAAAAGATTTAAAGGATTAAAAAGGAAAATACCAAGAGAATAATGAAATGGAATAGACAGAATATGATGGCTGACACCTTTAGAATAAAAGGAAAAAACCCCAAAACCTGGTATAAAAAGTTAGCTTGGTGAAAGTAAAGACTGTTTTAAAGCAACAGGTTGAAGAATACAGTGTAAATGGTTGGTTAAGCCAGTAAAATTATAAGTATATTCTTCAAAAACCCAAAATAAGTCCCTGGAATTAGCAACTGAGTCAAGTATCAGTTTTCCACAATTGCTTTTGTTGTACAGTTACCTGCTATGTACTTTAACATCACCACTAACTACACTAACAATCAAGTAACTGGATTTAGATACCCTCCTTATTTTTCCTATTAGCATTTTGATATTAGCATTTGATATTTCCTATTAGCATTTTCCTAACAAAGGCAGTTTGGGGTAGAAATTAAGTGTGGAGTCTGAAATTAATCCTAGGATCAAATCCTAGGTTACTATTTATTAGCTATGTGATCTTCAAACTTAGTCAATTCTCATTCACAATAGCTGAGTTCTATAAAGTCACCATGAATACTGAATTAGTGAATACCGAATCAGTGCATCTAGAAGAAACACAGGTTTAGGTTCCTGCAAGCACATCTTCATTAACTGATCAATACATAACCCTGTTCATGTATATAAACATACAGTACTATTTAAAGACAGCTCATTTAAAACATATGCTGATTAACACTGAACTCAAAGCCAAGAGCAATTTAACTCACACATGAAGGAAGCTTATCTAACAGATATATTTTCTCCATAAGGCACATCACAGTCCTCTTACATAAGAAACACTAGGCAGCACTTCAGCACAATGTAACTGACAGTCTTTTAAATCACCAAAACCACAAAAATACAAAAATCATGACATTACAGACACAAGAAGGACACTTGTTTACACTGTGACAGCTTAAATAAGGCAGATAGCTTTGACCTCAGCTGGGAATGTTACTTATAGAGAGACTCAAATTTTTTGCCATTCCGCACATGCACATGTCTGTGAATGGCCACAAAAACATGGGTACTGATGTTGGGGTAACAAATTATAGCAAGTACGCTAACTGGAAAATATGGAATCTATGAATAATGAGGCATCAGCTTCTTTATACATAAAATGTGGGTAATAGGATCTCTACCCAAAAGAGCTACTTTGAGAATTAAGACATGTAAAGTTTAGAACAACACCTGGCACATAGTAAGTACTCAACAGTGGTTACCCATATTATTTCTCTTTTCACTAGCACAAGTGTTGTTTGTACAATTCCTATCAATATGGCATAAAAAACCTCAGGTTAAAAAAAATTAAAACATATTCCTCCAAAAGATCACATCTAAAATTCAGGCTATCCCTAAATGGATGCTCTATCTGAAATGCTATCTACTCCAGTTTTGGTTCCACTGCTACAGCTATGTACAAGATACAAATTTAAATTACTGGTATGGTTCCAAGTTGACATAATGAGGTTAGAGGCATGAAGAAGAGCAATCATTACAGGCTCCAAAAGAGCTAGCCACTTATAAAATGCCTTGAGGTATAAAATATTTGTAGATTTTTCCTGAGATTATAAAGTGACATTTTGCTACTATGAAATACAGTCCACAGGATAAGAAATTAAAGGTCACAGTTTATCTCTCCTTCCATATCTAAGATACTGAGAAACAGATTTTACATGTTTCTATGCAACCAACAAAGAAGGGCTATCAGATAAAGAAGGTTAAAGTTAAAAAGTTGATCAAGAGTCAAAATACAAGAGGATGTCTTCAATATCTAAGGTAACGTATATAAAATATTCTAGCTTACTATTTATTACCTTCGTAACTTTCAAGGATTCCTTTTTTCTCTCCAGTTTCTCTTTCTTCTTCTGCTCCTACAAGATAATTTTTTCTTAGTGTCAAAAGTGGAAAATGCAAAGTATGAAACACATATCTCAAATAACTTAAGCTCACAATGAAGAAACTGTATACAAAAATTAAAAAAACAAAAACTTGAGCTTTAAGCTTTTTACGAATAGGAAACAGATTTCCTGCCTTAAGCAACTAAAATCCAGATAAAACATACCAATGGTTTTCAGCAACTTTTCATCATGCAGCAAAGGACAGTGAACACTGACAAAAGGGAAACAAACTAGGTGAATCTTCAGACTACTAAGCTTACTGCCTGGAGGCAATGTCCAAGTGCAAACAATGGAGGGGGAACCCAAGTAGAGCTCAGAAGTCTGCGTTGAGAAGACAGAGTGCAAAACTCAGAGGAGCTGGCAAACCAGGGTCAAAGTACCAGAGGGGAGAAAGCAACATACAAAAGAAGCTCTGAAGATCTGCAGTGGCACGCTCAGGCTGAGTACTGATCAGTGTGTGAGTAGAGAAATTGAGGGCCAGAAAAAGAGCAACTAGAAAGCAGGCAGAAGGATCTCTGTGCTCACAAGGGATCAGGAACAGTTCATATTCATATCAGCCAAACGTGAAAGGCCTCTTAACACAGAGAGCATCAAGAAAAACTTTCAGAAGACGGACCAAGTTATTCTTATACTAGAAGCTGTTCCAAAGCCCCCTAACAAAGTTTTAAAAGCAGGACATAAAATGATTCAAATTATTTCCAAGAGGTGGTTAAGGGTATTTGCCTTAGGAGTCATTAAGCTTGGTATTTGTTTTTCTGTTTCCTTTTATCATAGTTTTGAAAAGGGCTCCAACAAAGAAAAAAGAAAATTTAGCAAATGTAGGAAAATCTTCATTGATAATCATCAACTGTGAATGATGGGGACAAAAGGATTTATTGTAGTGTTAACATTAGCCCAAGTTTTTAAATCTTTATATATTATAGTAGACTTAGAAATAAATTATACAGTGTCTTAGATGATAAATGCAATGGGAAGAACAAAACAAGGTAAATGAGATGAGGGAAGAGGTGTCAGGTAACTTTATTTAAGGTTGTCAGGGCAGGTCTCATTGGAAAATATTTAAGCCAAAGCTTGAAGATGATAATGAAGTAAGCCAGGCAGGAATCTACTGAGAGGAGGGTTCCAAGCAGGAAACACACCTGGAACAAGGTCTGCAAGGTAATGGGGTTGAGAGAGGCAACCAGACTGCTTATGGTCTTCTGGCCATCATAAAGACTTAGGCTTTCTTAGAAACAGTGAAAGCTAGAAAGCAGTGAAATATAATTAAAATACTGCATGGGGGGGTGGGGGAAGCACTAAAGAAAAACTCATTCTTCATCCTGTAGAGAATCTTTTAAAACTGAAGGTAAATGAAGACTTTTTCAAACATAAAAGCTAAAAGAACCTGTCACCAACAGAAAATGCAGACAAACCTATAATTACAGAAAACAAATCAGAAGACAGGAAATGAGGAAAGACAGGAAGTGAGGGATGGCAGAGAATTAAAAAGGGGGCAGAATTCAGCCATAAAAAAAGAATCTAATCCTGCTATTTTTTCCCCATGGAAAAGAAATGCAAAAAACCAAAATGGCTGTCTGGGGAGGCCTTACAAATAGCTGTGAAAAGAAGAGAAGCAAAAAGCAAAGGAGAAAAGGAAAGATATAAGCATCTGAATGCAGAGTTCCAAAGAATAGCAAGAAGAGATAAGAAAGCCTTCCTCAGCGATCAATGCAAAGAAATAGAGGAAAACAACAGAATGGGAAAGACTAGAGATCTCTTCAAGAAAATTAAGAGATACTAAGGGAACATTTCATGCAAAGATGGGCTCAATAAAGGACAGAAACGATATGGACCTAACAGAAGCAGAAGATATTAAGAAGAGGTGGCAAGAATACACAGAAGAACTGTACAAAAAAGATCTTCATGACCCAGATAATCACGATGGCATGAGCACTCACCTAGAGCCAGACATCCTGGAATGTGAAGTCAAGCGGGCCTTAGAAAGCATCATTACAAACAAAGCTAGTGGAGGTGATGGCATTCCAGTTGAGCTATTTCAAATCCTGAAAGATGATGCTGTGAAAGTGCTGCACTCAATCTGCCAGCAAATTTGGAAAACTCAGCAGTGGCCACAGGACTGGAAAAGGTCAGTTTTCATTCCAATCCCAAAGAAAAGCAATGCCAAAGAATGCTCAGACTACCGCACAATTGTACTCATCTCACACGCGAATGAAGTAATGCTCAAAATTCTCCAAGCCAGGCTTCAGCAATACAAACCGAGACTTCCAGATGTTCAAGCTGGTTTTAGGAAAGGCAGAGGAACCAGAGATCAAATTGCCAACATCCACTGGATCATCAAAAAAGCAAGAGAGTTCCAGAAAAACATCTACTTCTGCTACATTAGCTACACCAAAGCCTTTGACTGTGTGGATCACAACAAAATGTGGAAAATTCTGAAAGAGATGGGAATACCAGACCACCTGACCTGCCTCTTGAGAAACCTATATGCAGGTCAGGAAGCAAGTTAGAACTGGACTTGGAACAACAGACTAGTTCCAAATAGGAAAAGGAGTACGTCAAGGCTGTATATTGTCACCCTGCTTATTTAACTTCTATGCAGAGTACATCATGAGAAACGCTGGACTGGAGGAAGCACAAGCTGGAATCAAGATTGCCGGGAGAAATATCAATAACCTCAGATATGCAGATGACACCACCCTTATGGCAGAAAGTGAAGAGGAACTAAAACGCCTCTTGATGAAAGTGAAAGAGTGAAAAAGTTGGCTTAAAGCTCAACATTCAGAAAATGAAGATCATGGCATCCAGTCCCACCACTTCATGGGAAATAGATGGGGAAACGGTGGAAACAGTGTCAGACTTTATTTTTTGGGGGGGGCTCCAAAATCACTGCAGATGGTGACTGCAGCCATGAAATTAAAAGACGCTTACTCCTTGGAAGAAAAGTTATGACCAACCTAGATAGCATATTCAAAAGCAGAGACATTACTTTGCCAACAAAGGTCCATCTAGTCAAGGCTATGGTTTTTCCTGTGGTCATGTATTGATGCGAGAGTTGGACTGTGAAGAAACCTGAGTGCCGAAGAATTGATGCTTTTGAACTGTGGTGTTGGAGAAGACTCTTGAGAGTCCCCTGGACTGCAAGGAGATCCAACCAGTCCATTCTAAAGGAGATCTGTCCTGGGTGTTCTTTGGAAGGACTGATGCGAAAGCTGAAACTCCAGTACTTTGGCCACCTCATGCGAAGAGTTGACTCATTAGAAAAGATTCTGATACTGGGAGGGATTGGGGGCAGGAGGAAAAGGGGATGACAGAGGATGAGATGGCTGGATGGCATCACTGACTCGATGGACTTGAGTTTGAGTGAACTCCAGGAGATGGTGATGGACAGGGAGGCCTGGCATAATGTGATTCACAGAGGCGCAAAGAGTCGGACACGACTGAGCGACTCAACTGAACTGAACTGAATCTTGCTATTTGTGACAATATGGATGGATCTGAGGGCCTTATACTATGTAAAATTAAAGAGAAAGATAAATATTATATAATCTCACATGTGGAATCTTTAAAAAAGAAACAAAAAGCTCAGATACAGTGAACAGATTAGTGTTGGAGGGTCGGGTGGGTCAAAAGGTAGAAATTTCCAGTTATAAAATACACACGTCATGGGGATGTACTACACAGCATGATGACCACAGTGAATAATGTGTGTGCCGCATGCTCGGTTGTGTCCTACTCTCTGCTACTCCATGGAATACAGCCCACCAGACAGACTCCTCTGTTCATGGAATTTTCCAGGCAAGAATACTGGAGTGGGTTGGCATTTCCTACCAGGGGATCTTCCCAACCCAGACGTAAACCTGCATCTCCTGCGTCTCTGCATTGGCAGGCAGATTCTTTACCAGTGTGCCACCATACTTACTGCATATTTGCAAGTTGCTAAGAGAGTCAATCTTAAAAGTGTGCATCGTAAGGAAAAAAAAAATTTTGAACCCTAGTGACACCTATGTCACCCTATGGTGACATTAACTAGACTTACTGTGGGGATCATTTTGAAATATACAGCAATACTGAATCATTACACTGTACACCTGAAATTAAAATAATGCTCTATGTAAATTATATCTCATTAAAAAGGAGACAGAAAGAATTTTGGGGAATTAATGGTTACGTTCATTATCACGGTTGTGGTGGCTTCGTGGGTATACATTTTAAATACGTACAGTTTTGTGTGTATCAATTACATTTCAATAACACATTAAAAAAAAAAGGACTGAGCAAAATAAAATACAAAATTTTTAGCATCCAAAAAAAATCAGTGGAGAGAATAAAAATCAGTCAAAAGGCAAATTTAAAAAATGTTAGTTTATTCATACAATGGAATGCTTCTTAGGAATAAAAATGATCTATTAAATAAATACATATAAGCGAATCTTAAAAGTATGCTGAGCTAAAGAAGCGAGACACCAAAAGAATGTTTTTCCTATGATTCCATTTGTATAATATTCTAGAAAAATCAATACCAATTTATAACTACAGCAAACAGAAATCAGTGGTTGTCTAGGGCCAGAAGGAGAGATCACTGACAGAAGAGAACTTTTGTGGGTAATGGAAATGTTCTTTATCTTGACTGTACTGAGGATTACACAGGTCAAAACTTACCTAACTCTAAATTTTAAAATGTGTGCATTATATTTTATATAATTTATATCTCAATAAAGCTTTTTTTTTTTTTTAAGCTGTTAACTATAATCAATCACGCGTACATACCTCTAACTGCTGCTGTTCCATTTTAGTCAATAAAAATTTGGAGTAAATATTGCTTTTTTCAAGCAAATGTTGAAGTCTACGATATCGAATGTCCACGGACTCTCTATCCCAAGACATGCGAGCCTACCCAAAGAAAAAGTTTCCATAATTATTAAGTTTGCTGACATACATTGATCTTTCTGCATAATGCATAACAAAGATGACTAAACAACTGCACTTCAGGTTTAATATATTTCCTATAATTAATAAAAATACTTTTCTAATATTACATTCACTTACTAAAAATGTATATCTTCAAACAAAAAACTAGAATCGCTAAAAAAAAAATGATTCTGGGGTTCAATAGGCAATCTGGTAAAATATATTAATAGCTTGGCTACCAAAATATTGAAATTTCAGATACTGAAAACATGGTTATTGGCATTTACGAAACTGAAGGCCCATTTTCAAAATGTCTGAAATTACAATTAGAAAGTAAATATTTAATTCAAGTTGAAATTAAGTTTTTAAAAAACTAAATGATTTCAGAAAAAGAAAAATTTTATATACCAGTTTTATTTGAAAGAGCACTGGAAGTAAAAGATAACCTCATTAGCTAGAGACTAGAACATCTAGTTTTAGAATTTAAATACGATATTGTAACACTTCAACAAGTTAAATCTACTGCTAATTTCTTATAAGCTGCTTTTCTCCTCAGTATTTTGTTACCCAAGATTTGCCCTTACCTTTTAGGTTCCTTTTATTCTCAATCTCTTAGCTTTATCTTTGACCCCTGTACAACTTCTGTTTACAAAACTCTGCTTTTCATATTACTGTCACACACTATCTATTTGTTCATTTATAAAAGTATGCAACATTCTAGTGGCTGAGGAGGATCTCTCAAGTCGCAATAGAAGTAAACAGAAGGCACAAGAGAGAAAACAAAAGCAACAAATAAATAGCATAGTTCAATGATCCACAAACTTTTTTTGGCAAAAGGGCAAATATTTAAATATTTAAGCACAATATGGTTTGTACTGTGAATACTTAAATCTGCCTTTGAACAGTTACAGACAATAAATATATAAACCAAAGTTGTGTTCCAATAAAACCTTATTTACATTAACAGGAAGAGGCCAAATCCAGTTTATAAGTGGCCAACTAAATACCGTAATCTGAACTCAAAAGAAAAGCATTAAGTGGGCTGAAAGAGTTGAATATGTACAAATCTTACTAACCAGCAATCCCACTCCTACGTGTGTGTGTGAAATAAATTTAATTCAGTGGTTAAGGCTTGACCTTATAAACCAGACACCATTATACACTGGCTTGTATTTCTCAGATGTTACATCATCTAACTTTTCTTTCAAAACAAATTATTTATTTTCTATTACAAAAGTAGTGACAATAAGACATCAAAGAATAAACCTAATGAAAGTAATATATGTGGATTACAAGAAAATTAAAATTCTTTTAAAATCATCCATAAACTTCTCTGTGCAAATAATCTGTTAGTATCTCATAAACTATTTGCAGTTATTTTAGGATGGCTTTTCTTTTACTATTACCAATATACTACTATGATTCCAACAGTCAGTCACTGAATGCAATGGATATTATAAATGAAATGAAATTACTTGATTTTTATAAAAATAACTATATTTAACTTTGTATATTTTAGTTAAAATCCTTTGTGCTTATCTGCTGCTTTAAGTCTTGTTCAGAAAAAATTAGCATACATTTTAAAAGTAATTAAACCTTTAACATGCCATCATGGAACAATAATTTATAATATACTTAGACTATGCCAATGGTTAACCTTTAAACCCAGTCTTCCATATTTCAAAATAATTTTGTAGTAAATCTTCTCATCTATCATTCCTCTTTCTTAATTTGTTATTTGTTATACTAAAGTAAATCATAACTTCATCTGTGGAAAGTACTGAGTGCCTGGTGGTAAGTTTCTCTTGATGGGTAATAAGAGTATGCCAATGGATACCATGAGCATAAATTCTTCACTGTCTGTCCCATCACCTCTCCCAAGCCCAGAATTTTTTTTTTTCTTTTTCTTTTTGCAGAGGGGGTTCTATTTCAGTCTACACAATATGAGCTGTTTTCCTTTTACCTTTCCAAGAACCCTCACAACTCTTACCTTTCCCTTCCCCCCACTACAGGGACATTAAGGCTACTCTAAAGACTTCTAGACTAACAATGACTTCTTTCAAAAGGAAATGCAGGTGAAGAGTCAAAGAAAATAACTGTAGCAAATGAATATCAAAATCATTCTCCAGGCTCTTCACAAACCTTCCAATCTCCTAAACCAAAGCAAATGCTTCTCATTAAGAACTTAAGCTAGTTCTTCCTCTCTTAAGTACTTCTAAATATATGCCCATAAATACTGTATTCTCCTAAAAGGAATCATTACTTTTGTATGCTGAATTTTTTTTAACTCCAAAGACCTATAAGAGACATACTGGAATTTTCTCGATAGTCACTGAGGTAAGAATAATTTATGTCAAGGACAAAAAGTAAAAAATTCTTTCAATACCTGTTAATAAAAAGACATTGATAACAATGAACCACAGTCTTTCACCCTTGTACCAACGGGACTGAAAAGAGCTTTATTCATGGACAATCTGAAAAATGAATTTAAAAATTGCTATTTTAAGTTCTATGATGCATAACTTCTAAAGAAAAGCTAGCTGTACCATACCTATCCCTCAAGTGTTAACAATTCCAAAAACATCTTAAAATGACAAAGTGTTCAAAAGCTTAAAAATTTCACTAAAAGGAGAAATTAACTCCCAGTTTAATCAGCAAATGTTTACGGTTCTATAAATTTTGACAAATCTTTTTAAAACTGTTTTTTACTTTTTAAAAATTTTTGGCTGCACTGCAGGGCCTGTAGAAATTTAGTTCCCAGTTTGGGATTGAGCCCACACCCCCTACATTGAAAGTGGACCACCAGGTAATCGTTAAATCACTGGACCACCAGGTAAGTCCCTATTAAAGCATTTTTGAAATGTATCTTTATTATACCTACCTTTCTTCGAATAGCATTTCCTTATCCAACAATCTTCATGGGTTATAAAACTGAACTACACTACTCAAAATTAAGGGTTTATCGTTCTTGCCATCTCTGAAGTTGATTCTACTCTGGACTGTGCTCCAGGATTCATCCTTTACAATTCACCTTGTTACAATAGCCACAAAGTATATTCTATCTATATAGTCATATATGTTTTGTAATATATTATAAAATATTCTTTTACTTTAGTTATAAATTCAACAGACATTTATTATCCTATTATCTGCCAAGTGCACAGTGTACAAAAAAAAAACAATGTGATGTGCCCTCAAGAAACAAAGTGAGAAAGTAAGTAATGATAATACTGTGTAACAGAGTACTATGGGAATTCACAGAATGAGTAAAAGTGGTTTACGGTTGACCTCCCAATTCTATTAAAATTTATAAACTTATTACCTTAACCAATTATGGTTAACTACAGATGATCAGTAACAACGGAACTAGAATTTACTGGAGTGAAAGTATTGCAACATGGTTAAAAAGTGTGAATCTGAAACCACAGGGCCTACATTACCATCTCTGCTCTGCCATTTACTAGCTGTGGGACCCCAGGCAACCTCTAGGTGCCTCAGTTTCCTCATCTGTAACACAGAATGAAAACAGAACCTACCTTATAGAATATTTTAATAAAATAATTTATACTAATAATTAAACTATTAGGTTTAATAGTAATAATGAGTTAATAGTAGTATCTACATGATAGAATAGTTGAGAATTCAATGAGTCAAATACATGTACAGCATTTAGAACAGTGACTGACAGTAAATGATCATGAGGTGTTAACAAGGCTAACAAAAGAATCATTACTGATATAAAATAGGAGGGAACCAACTAATGTATTACTTGCCTTTGGAGTACACTACTCCCCAATTTAAGTAGTTTTATAATTACAGGATGTGAATTCAGTATTAATGTCCTTAGTGAGGTATGTTAAAAAAAACTCTGGAAGCAGTCAAATTTGAGTTCACTAGTGTGTGACACGACCCCCAGTTGCCTCAGCCTCATCATATTTAACTGGAGATATCAAAAGTATTGATATAATCGTAATACTGGGAGGGCTAAATAAATTATTACAAGAAATCACTCAGTAGGGAGCACATTAAGAGCTGGCAGGTAAGCAACGGGGTGGGACAGTATTGGAGTTAAATATATTTAAAAACTGAAGCTTTTCAAGAGGTTAAAAACTGCTTTTAGTAGTCTTCAAAATAAGAAAAGCTCAAGGGCAATGTCAATGAAAATGTACAATGGAAAAGAAAGCAGAAGCAAGTTGATTACTTAGGTGGAAAAAGAACACTGAAAAAATTCATTACCGACTTTGGAAGAATTATTATTATGGCTGAACAAGTAATTTGAAATGCTAACTTAAGAGAGATGAGGACACTTTCCAGACCAAGACTATAACTGATAGAAGCATGATTCCAAGCTCGTGCAAAGCTTTCCCAAAAGTAGCATCGATAAAAGCAGCACGTTTAAAAGTTGATTAAAAAAAAAAGACTAGTAAACTGAAGCACACAAACCACACCCCCGAGGACGCATCAGGTTACTACTTAACGACGATGAACTTGATGCCTAAATTACCTTTTCTAGCATCTTCCGCTCTCTCTCTAGCCCAGCAGCCTCAAGCTGTTCTTCCTCCTCTAGCATGGCTGGGGTAATCACGGCAGTCTCCGGCTGTTCAACCACATCTGGAGATAGGGGCCCTGGAAGGGGAGGCGGGGGGTGGGGAGGGGGGTGGGGGGACAGGGCTTTTAAATTGCAGTTTTAAAAAAGGACAAATTACTCCACGTCCTTATTAAACAACCCTTGTCGCCTTCCCAGATGCATTTGACGCAAAAGTTGAAGACCCAGGGGGGACGCCAGCATTACCTCTCAGAGACCTCCTAGGTCTTCACTATGTCAACTAGTAGTAGCCCGGACCCCAGTTTACAACTGGGGATGTGCAGGAAAACGCAGGTCTCCTGTGTAAAATCTCCTGCACTATGCAAACACACGCAATTTCAGGTGTCCCCTACCCACTCTCCACAGAAAGGGGAAACCTCCTTTCCTCCTCAAGCTCTGCCCGGGGTCAGCTCTCCCCGCAAAAGTTCGGCTGCAGTCTCCATGCCGCTCCCCCACCCCCGCCCCGGACGCCGCAGCCCGCGTTGGGAGGCAAGTTCTCCTCACTCACCGCCGCTGTTCGCGGGGCGTTGCGCCGGCATGGCTGGACACACACTCCGGAACCGGGTGCCCTCCTCACAGTGCCTGCAATGCCGCACGCTAAATCCTCACTCGCCGCTCCCCTGTCCTAGTCTCCCGGCCAAGCGCCCAGCCAGAGAAAAACGCGCGCTTCTCCTTCGCGGGAAAACGCCGTCATCTCGCGATGCTTCGTGTTCCCCACCCCGCCCCCGAGTCCCAGAGGCGCGAGATTTGGCGGAGTTTGGTTTTCGTCAGAATCAACTTGGGCGACGGTAAGCGTTTTATGGGGACCTCGGGCTTGAGGTAGATGGATTCTGCTGCAGAAGTTAGCCTTTAGCTTTGTGATGCTGGGCGAGTTTGTCTAGCGAACGGCCCTGTTTCCTTACGTAACTGACGATAATGCCTCACTATGCAGGCTTAAGCAACACTGAACAGTTTGAAAGGCACCTTCACACACTGGCTGATGTGATTTAAACCCCGCCCGCGGATGATCCTTTAGGTAGAAAGAGGTACCGAGTATCCAGGTGAAGATGTGAGAAATACATATTGCCAACTTTGGCCACCATCCGCAGTTAACATTTTGAATGAAAATTCCCCGAAGTGACCCAGAAGAGGGCTCTTTTGTGGCTGGAATAGGAGAGATAGTATGATGATAGAGTTCTTTTTAGAACGTTGTTTCAGGATAAGGGGGATAATGCAGTGATAAACCTAGCGGAGTGGCCAGTAGAAAAGACATAAGGTTCAGGAATTCAGTAGAGGTTCAGTAATTAGAGAAAGTGCCTGAAGGGAGGAGCTGGGCTCTTCTGGCCCCTGGTTTTTACTTCAGTCTTCAGTCCCACACTTTCTTGCCTGCAGTCCCTTTTAACAAGTTCTTGTGCCACCCCCGCCCCAGCCTCAGAATTTACGGTATACCTGCCTTGTAACCATCTGTTTCCTCCATTTCTGACTCCCATGCTATGCTGCTGCTGCTGCGCCGCTTCAGTCGTGTCCGACTCTTTGCGACCCCATAGACTTCAGACTCCCAACTCCTTTACTAATTGTAATTGTACAAAACTTAAGGGTCTACAATGCACTATAACCATCTTCAGCAACCTTTGTTAACACTGAGATTAGCAGAGAAGATTGTTTTTATTCCTACATTATAGGTGGGAAAACATGCTGCCAGAGGATAAATTAACTTAGCCACAAGCTTACAGTCATTTTGTGATAAAATAGTAGCCAAACCCAAGTCTTTTGAAAGCCAATTCAGATTGCATTAAGATAAATAATAACCTCCATTAATAATTACTCTTAAATCCTACCTTTTCTAATCAAGGACAATAGCTATCAGTCAGTCTCACATTACTAAGATTTTCAACCTAAAATCAATTCCAAAATTTCTTTTCCTAATTTTTCAAACACTACTTTTTACAGGGTTTTCCCCTAATGTGCTGAGTCTTTTCTTGTTCTCTCTTTAGAACTCAATTGTGGCCAACCTACCCAAAACTTTACTTCATCTGTTGCTCTTCCCTACTTTGTTCCTTGTAGTCTGCTCTGCAAGCTTCAGTGATCAGCTCAAGGCCAATAACTTCCCTTCTAATTCCCCAGAGATCAAATGGGGCCGATTTATCCAAACACAAATAGGATGGAATTCAAACAATTTCATCTGATTTTCAAAAGACAGAAATTTCATCTAATATCTGGTCCCACACCTGACACTGTTTGCACTGGTATATCTCCTGACACGTTTGTCACTGTGCTGCGAACTTCCAGATGTACAAGCTGGGATTAGAAAAGATAGAGGAACCAGAGATCAAATTGCCAACATTCAGTGGATCATAGAGAAAGCAAGGGGATTCCAAAAAAACTTATGCTTCATTGACTATGCTAAAGCCTTTGACTGTGGATCACAAAAAACTGTGGAAAATTCTTAAAGAGATGGAAATACCAGACCACCTTACCTGTCTCCTAAGAAACTTATATGCAGGTCAAGAAGCAACAGTTAGAACCTTACATGGAACAATGAACTGATTCAAAATTGGGAAAGGAGTACAACAAGGCTGTATATTGGCACACTGCTTATTTAACTTCTATGCAGAGTATATCATGCGAAATGCCCAGCTGGATGAATCACAAGCTGGAATCAAGATTGTCGGGAGAAATATCAACAACCTCAGGTGGTACCACTCTAATGGCAGAAAGTGAAGAAGAACCGAAGAGCCTCTTGATGAGAGTGAAAGAGGAGAGTGAAAAATCGGGCTTAAAACTCAGCATTCAAAAAACTAAGATCATAGCATTTAGTCCCATCATTTCATAGGAAATAGATGGGGAAAAAGTGGAAGCAGCAACAGATTTTTTTTGGGCTCCAGAATCACTGCAGACAGTGAGTGCAGCCATGAAATTGTGTGGGTTTTCTATTTTATATATAGAAGGCAATGGCACCCCACTCCAGTATTCTTGCCTGGAAAATCCCATGGGCGGAGGAGCCTGGTGGGCTGCAGTCCCTGGAGTCGCTAAGAGTCAGACATGACTGAGCGACTTCACTTTCACTTTTCACTTTCATGCATTGGAGAAGGAAATGGCAACCCACTCCAGTGTTCTTGCCTGGAGAATCCCAGGGACGGGGCAGCCTAGTGCGCTGCCGTCTATGGGGTCGCATAGAGTCGGGCACAACTGAAGCGACTTAGCAGCAGCAGCAGTGTTTATCTGTTAAACTCTTCTTCCCCCTTTGGTAACCTTAAGTTTGCTTTCTATGTCTGATTCTATTTTTTTTGTAAGTTCATTTGCATCATTTTTTAGATTCCACATATAAGTGGTATCATGTATTTGTCTTCTGACCTACTTCACTTAGTACGATAATCTCTAGGTCCATCCATCTTGGTGCTGTCAACAACAAATTGGCACTTTCCATGGGTGCTTGCCATCTACCTCTACAAAGGATGAAATCATGTGCTGCTGTAGCTGCTGACTTTCAACACCCATTGAAGGAGCTCAGAGTGGAGAACAGAAATGCACTCTGTACTCAGGGAAAAATTGGCAGGACAGGTCTTCAGATAGATATTCTAAGAGCTGAGTTTACGAGCCCAATTCTCATATCTAGAAAAACATTAAAATCCTTCATGGTGATGACTGTTCCTTTTGACTAGGAAAGGCTTCATGAGATTGTAGAAACCTTCTGGAAAAATATGTGCTTGATTGCATATATTCTTTTCACCAAAAACCATATGTATACTGACCTTTCTCCCCTGCCTCTTTGAAGCAGTTTCTCAGAACTATCTGCTAAGGTGCTGTCTCGCAGGCTGCAGTCCTCATTTTGCCCCAAATAGAACTTAACTCACAGTTCTCAAGTGGTGCATTTTTTAAGTCAACACTACTAATGGCATTCATTCTTTGTCATAGCTGATGTGTTTGTGTGTATGCATGCACGCATAACACATTCTCTATCCATTCATCTGTCGACGGACACTTAGATTGCTTCCATGTCTAGCCTAGTGTAAACAGTGTTGCTATGAACACTGGGGTGCATATATCTTTTCAAATTTGAGTTTTCATCATTTCAGAATATATGCCCAGGAGTAGGGTTGCTGGATCACATGGTATCTTTATTCCTAGTTTTTCAAGGGATTTCTCTACTGTTCTCTGTAATGGCTATACCAGTTTACATTCTCACCAACAGTGTAAGAGGGTACCCTTTACCCATATCCTCTCCAGATTTATTATTTGTAGACTTTTTGATAATGGCCATTCATACCTCATTGCAGTTTTGGTTTGTATTTCTAGCAAACAGTTTTTTTAAAGGGCAAGGTTTTCTTCTCTCTCTGAAGGGGCTAATTTCCCTGAAATTAAAAAAAGAAAGTTTTTAATCGTTTAAAAACATGATATAATTTTCATCTTTGCATGTTGTGATAGCTTCCCTGATAGCTCAGTTGGTAAAGAATCCACCTGTAACGCAGGAGACCCCGGTTCGTTTCCTCGGTTGGGAAGATCCACAGGAGAACGGATAGGCTGCCCCCTCCTGTATTCTTGGGCATCCCTGGTGGCTCAGCTGGTAAAGAATCTGCCTGCAATGCGAGAGACCTGGGTTCGATCCCTGGGTTGGGGAGATCCCCTGGGGAAGGGAAAGGTACCCACTCCAGTATTCTGGCCTGGAGAATTCCATGGACTCTATAGTCCTTGGGGTCACAAAGAGTGGTACATGACTGGGTGACTTTCACATGTTGTCAAACAGTGAAGTCCAAATAAATGGTTTTAGCACTGTGCGTGCATGCATGTTCAGTTGGTTGTGTCCGACTTTGCTACCCTATGCACTGCAGCCTGCCAGGCTTCTCCAAGCAGGAATATTGAAGTGGGTTGCCATGCCCTCCTCCAGGGAATCTTCCTGACCCAGGGATCAAACCATGTCTCCTGCGGCCCCTGCACTGCAGGTGAATTCTTTACAGCTGAGCCACCAGCACTGTAGGAAAGCAAAATTTGTCACCCCAAAATGTGTCTTTTTGGTGTGAAGGTTAAATTAGGCTAATTATTTTTAAGAAACAGAAGACTCAGTAAGTTTTTCTTGTTACTGCCCCCTTATCTGCCAAAAAAGAATTTTGATAGAGGGTCTATTCTGTAATAGAACTAAGAATATAGACTAGGTGAGGTGGGGAAAACTCTGCAGGGCCGAGAGAGATCAGAGTCCACTCACTGTTCTGCAAGGCCCAGCAAACATCTGTTTACCAAACATTTGCTTTTCATCTCCATGTCAATTGCTTCCCCTTTGAAGTCTCAAACCATACTCCTAACATCTTTGGTTTTCAGCTGAAGATAGTACTTAAGGTGAGGGTTTCAGTCATCTTGGTGAGTTAGTTTTCCTGGGTGGTGTCAGAGGGGAAGAAATTTTCCTCAATCCTTAGTTGTTCAACAGAAAGCAAGAATATATATATAATTGAATTGAATCATATTGTTGTACACCAGAAACTAACATAACACTGTATATCAACTATACCTCAATTAAAGTATGCATATATACATATATATATACACACACACACACACACTCTGCTTATATATATATATGTGTGTGTGTGTGTGTGTATACTCAAATCAATAACATTATATGAAGGTCATCACTGCAAAAGAAATCAGCAAAAACTATGTGTTCTGATTTTAGAAAGCTATGCTAGTTACTGGAGTCTTCCAGTAGCATTTAAACAATACAATGCAGACCAGGGCTAAAAGGACAATGAGAGAAATATTGATTAGACAGACAAAACATCATATTCAATTTCACATTATCTTGAGGTTTTTAGGAAAGTTATTTTTTTAGTTTTATTTTTAATTGGAAGATGATTACTTTACAATATTGTGATGGGTTCTGCCATCATCAACATAAATCAGCCACAGGTATACATATGTCCCGTCCCTTTTAAACCTCCCTTCCACATCTCTCCCAGGCAAGTTATTTTTTAATTGAAAATATACTTTACCCAAAAAACTGCCATACACTGACCATGTGAATAACGAGTAACTCTATAATGCCTGTATAAGAGGTTTAAGGAAGATACAACTTTCTCACTACCAGTACTGGCAATCTCAAAAGCCAAAAGGCCCAGTCATCCTCAGGAAGAGAAATCTGGAAGAAGAGTTTATTCCCTTTTTATCTCCACATGTAGTTAAATATCCCCCAAATAATGAAGACTCATTTCAAGTAATTACTCTGCTTATAAGTTTTATTTACACAGTAATTGTTAATAGTGGATTTTAGTAAATTCCTTGTATTTACATTTTATATACACATTTATACTTGAAAGGTAAAGAAACTGTACAATAATAAAAATGAGAAAAAGAAATACAGTAACGTAGGCCCAACTTAGGAAACAAATACACAAAAGTAAGATTAAATTTTGGCAGGTAGTACAACCTCAATGAGATTACTGCCAGGGGTTTCGTTCCCTCTATCAGGGCCACCAATACCAAGGAAGTAGTTACCAGAGTTAACATGTCATTCTAAAACCTATTAAGACCCTGAGTACTCCCTCAATATTTTATTACACTACTAGTTTCCACTAAGAAAGCTCCTATGACAGGAGTTAACTTCTGAGGGCTCCATTAGTGGTCCCTAGGCTAGAATGACCCATGGGGTAAAAATACATGGGTACCATCTGGTCCCATATTCCTAAAGAGGCAGTCACTACACTAACAAAGTTCTCAGACTTGTTAGTTTGAAGACTATATACCACTAACAGAAATAGTGTGCTTAAGTGTTGTTTCAAACCAAAGTGCAACATAAAAGCACACTATAAGTGTATTAACCAAATACCATGTTATATAGATATCAATAATAATAAAGTGATTTATTTTAAGCTCAAGAATCAAACATCATAATAAATTTAATGTCAGGTTACCAATAATTAATCATTCCTTTATCCACTATATCATCAAAATTAAACTCATTAGAAAAAAATTAAATTTTTCTTTTACTCTCATTTCCATTGATTAGAAAATTATACACAGGGTTTTACAAGTCACGGACTTGGCTACATGTTGTTTCAAAATTCAAACTGGAATTAACAAATTTTGTTTCTACAGACAGCGAAAAAATTTTAACTAACAAACTTAAAGTCTTGCCAAGTAGCATGCTATTTAAGAACTCTCAGAATTCATTACTTTTTACTCTTACCAGTGAAAAACCTCATTTATATTTATGGACTTACTCCCTCCAAAAAGTCTTCAGTCCATTAAAGTGCAAAGAAATTTTCTTCTACCAGTTAGCTTTCTTAAATTACTAGATGAACAATTTCTTAGACTAGAAACAGAAAAGCTAAATTCCTCTGAGTGACAGAAATTCCTTGAAAAAAAGAAACAATTTCCTTTCAAAAACAGACAGACATGATACTGTGGAAAACACTTACATAAGTGCTAAACAATCTCCTACCAATATTTCCAGTTCCCAAATAACCCAAATTTGCCCCAACGTGGGAATGAATATAAACAACATCAGTGACATAAACACTTTACAATCAAAGTTGCTTATTATTGGTCTATAATATCTTCAAATGTTTGGAACTGGAGATAATATCTGTACTAAGGCGTTTATTTCAAATAGTATTTTAGAAGTTAAAGTAGTATTTAAATAGCCTGTTCTGACCTCCAAAGTGCCTTTATGCTAATAGTTAAAGAAAAGATGTAAAAATTTTGAACTATATCCAAAGCTATTAAAAAATGTATTGCATTAAACTATTCACTCCATATTACGGAGTATGAACTAGCCATTTAAATTTTCTCCTTTGTAAAATGGCTCTCCCTATAAAATACTTTTTAAATTAATACTGTCAATGGGTTACTCATTTACTTCAGCCCCATGGAATTCAAAATCAGTAGTTTTCCATGTCTTGATTCTTTTAGCTTTCTTCAGCATTTTCTACAATGCTTTTTACATAGGAAATGAAAACTTTTATCAAACAACATTTATTATATTGCAATTATTTTGTTAATTTTGAAGGTTAGCTTTTCAGAGCTGGACTATTATTCTTGTCTCCTTCTTTAATATCCTTCATCACAGATGAAAAGACCTGGAAATTATATAAAGTAAATATTAATGCTAAAAACAACAACCATGCAGATTAAAGAGATTTTAAAATCTATAATTTATTAACATGAAAAAGCTTTAGCATACATAACTTTGCTCTCTGAAAGAGTCATTCTCAAATCCTCTTGTTTGTTTCAACCCAATTTTATGATAGACAGTTAGATTCCAGTTTTCATCACTTTCCAATATTATAAAATTACTATTAGGTAACAAAACATTTCCTGGACCAATATTCATTTTTTTTTTTTTTTTGCATTTTCCCAATATTTATTTTTTTAATTTATTTATTTTAATTGGAGGCTAATTACTTTATAATATAGTGGTTTTTGCCTTACATTGACTGGACCAATATTCTTATATTTTCATTTTCATAAGCAATAAAACTGTGAACTTATGCCTACTGTCCATCATTCATGAAGCAAGTGTTAACACTATTTTTTATGTCATATAACTTTAGACTGTCAATATATTTGCTTCCCTAACAAGATTAAGCATCTAAAAAGTCAGAATCATACATTACATTCTTTTTATTGCAAACCCTTAGTACACATTCAGGTATTTAATACAATTGTTGTCTATTTGAACTACCAAGGTGCTTATATAATTACCCTGGCAAATACATGACTATTGTAGGCTGCACTTCACTAAACTCAAAATATTACTGGACTTACATAAAAAATAAAGCCATAGGTCTGGAGAGGTGAAAGAGAAGCAATATTTTTTTCAAAGTCAAAAATTATTTTTAAAGCTTTTTTTTAAACTTAAGCACTACCATTTGACAAATAGTTAACTTTTTTTTTTTAATTAAAAACAAACTTTTAGTACATCTGTTAGAAGTAGGAAAATGTCACTCTACCTGAGTCCATTTTTTGGTACTATTCTGCATCTGAATGGCTGCAATACAGCTGAACAGTTTTTCTGATGTGATATCTTCTGGCAATTTAGTTAGAAACTGTGCTATGTGAATAAAGTCCATCTGTAGAAGAATATCTTCATATAATCGGAGGATTCCTAATCCAGTCCTAAATAAAAATTCCTCCCCATCTCTGCAAAATACATCCCATACTCGACAGGCCAGATCAAGTGGTAGTGATTTGCTATAGAGTGTGAAGATCCTAAAATTAGGGGGGAAAAAGTCATTAAAATTTTTCATTCATTTATTCAGTCACTCATTAAGCATCTCTATATAAAAAGAAGTGCTTAAATTAGGGCTGAAAAGGCAAATAAGATATGGCTCCTTCCCTCAACTTGAGTAGTGGAAAATTAAGTAATAAATAACAGAAGTATGTGAATTTACAATCTTATGCAGCGATACAGCCTAATACAAACTACAGTGGCAGAATAACCTCATGGTTAAGGGTATGGACACTGAAACCAGTGTACCTGAGTTTGAATCTTAGATTTGCAGTTTATTGATTATGTACCCTGAGTAAGATACTTAACCTTGCTGTGCCTCAGTCTGCTCATTAGTAAACAAAGATAATAAAATTACCTAAATGTAAAGTGTTTAGAATAGTGAATGGCACATAAGAAATGCTCAGTAAAAGTTACTTATTACCGTATGAGGTCAAGTACCTTATATTAGCCTAAATACAAAACCATAAAGCCTGACTTCTCTCCTTTTCTTCCTCTTCACAAATACCTACTGTTTTTCCGTTCACCAAACTTTACTTACTACTTCTTTGGGAGCATGTGTACCTTCCAATAGAATCACCAAAGGTTTTTCCCATCCTTTCTGATAATGTTTGATCATGTCTTTATTCAGTAGTACTTTGGAGTAGCACTGTAGTTGAGGAAGTAGGGGGCGAAAATGCTAGAGAACTTCTCTTGATGTTACCTTGGCAAAGAAGGTACACATTTTTTACACAAACTTTATCTGAGATACTGCTGATGAAACATAAGCAAGGCAACTAACTAAAGGCTCTTCCGCCAAAAAATGAAATAAATCCTCATTAGCACTGCCACTTACTTATTCCTCTTTTTTCTTGCACCATTGGTTCTGGGCTTTGTATGTTACAAGCTCAATGGAATGAAACAAAAATTCATGACTACTTCTTAAATTATAAACACATATTTAATTGCATAACAGAAAGCAGAGGGAATTCCCTCACAGTCCAGTGGTTAGAAGTCTGGTTTCCACTGCAGAGGGCTTGGGTTCTATCCCTAGTCAGAGAACTAATATTCTAAAAGCTGTAAGGCCCGGCCAAAAAAAAAAAAAAAACCTCCAGAAAACCTAAAGCATACTATTGGTAGTACAGAGAATACTAACTCACTGTTCAAAATGTGAAAGGGTATTAGAAGTGCCAAAGCAGTTTCTAGTATACAGTACTCACTCAGTATTAATTTCATCCTGCTCCCTTTATCAGTTGTGATCCTGTTTTGGCTCATGTTCACAGTTCTTAAGATGGACAACTGAGCAGTTTTACCACCTTCTTTACAGATTTAGTATTTGATCTTGGTCCTTCAGGTCCCGTAATAGAAAACCCTTCTCCCCATGATCTTAGGTCCTACCCAAAGGAACTCTAATGTTCCTAATGGGAACAGGAGAATACGTTGAAAAATAACTTAGTCTTTTTTTTAAAGTCTAAGTAGAAAAAACCTCAAACAACCATAAAGATAGCTGATCAATGCCATTATCTATATTAAATCTTATCACTTATATGAAACCCACTGATTTTTAATGATTAGGATTTAAGATTTAAATATTTCATATGTACTCTTAACAATCTATCTTAAGATCGACTGCTCTATCTCTTGGGCAAAATTCACCCCCGTCTAAATAATCTACTGCTACTGTTCAGCAGAGTCCTACGCAAACCTTCCAAGTTAGAATACAAGAGCTAGAATTGTAAAGTTAAAAAAAGGCATTAGCACTTAAATAAGGCATCAATACTTGGTCAGAAAACTGGATAAGGCCTTGGAAAAAACAAAGCTCTCAGTAAAGAAAACCTATCATAACTATCATAAACCCTTGTATGTTAAGAATATTAAAGGAATAGCAAACTAATTCTTTCTCAGAGCTTAGTATGTACCTGGCATTGAGTGAGATAATCCATGTAAAACACTCTCAAAACAACTCAGGATAGAGATATTATTATTCCCATTTTATAGTTTGGAAATTGAAATACAAAAAACAGGGATTCTGATTTCAAACCAGAGTTCACATTCTTAATCAAATGCCTCCCAACAAAAATGTGAGGGTTTCTTTATACATAAGAGAAGAGTTTTTCTTATATGTATGATCCTGTGCATCAGATTTACTTTAGGCAAAAAGTTTTACTCTGTTTCCTTTTAATTACTATATTCTATAACTTACCAGTCTATCAAGTATATGTCTGGTGTAAGACTATAAGATTTGAAATGAAGAAATAGTTTGGAGAGATTTTCTTCAAAAAATACTTCAAACGTTGCAAAATATTTCAACATCTAAAGATAGAAATTTCAACAAAATTATTTAAGAGTATACTCGAGAAATTGAGAAATTAAATCCTTACTCATAAGTTAATAGAAAATCTTGCTTAGCACCTCTTTCTGAGTGTTTTCATCAAGCATTCATAAAACTGTAATTCAATGAAAGGCTTATTTTAGATCACCTTGGTCTTCTGATTACTGTATTTTACTCTGTAAGGGCAATCAGACTATAGAAACTGACAAAGAAAAACAATTCATTCTAAATGTTCATACCATGCTGTGATCCACACGAAAAAAGGCTAACTGGCATGGCTTATTCAGGAGATTTGCAAATGCAATGAAGGCATCTGCTTCTTCCAAGTTGAGAATGAGAACTGCTGCTATGAAGGACATCCCTTGGACCTTCAAAGGGAAGAGAAATTAATGCAGGAGACGCAAGACACACAGGTTCAATCTCTGAATCAGGAAGATCCCCTGGAGTAGGAAATGGCAACTCACTCCAGAATGCCTGCCTGAAAAATTCCAGGGACAGAGGAGCCTGGCGGGCTACAGACCATGGGGTCACAAAGAGTCAGACACGACTGAGCAACTGAGCACATACAGTTTTAAAATAAAAGTTTTATTTTAAAATATCAATATTTAATAAGTGCTAAAAATTAAATCCTTTATGATGAAACTTATAATGAAAAAATTTAAATGAATGTCAACTTAAAAAAATATGAAGGGGTTATGTAATGTTTTTATGATTCTATTATAGAACACATGACCAAAAGAGATTCTCTGTTTAAATTTTACTTTCTTCATAAGATCAGATCAGATCAGATCAGTCGCTCAGTCGTGTCCCACTCTTTGCGACCCCATGAATCGCAGCACACCAGGCCTCCTTGTCCATCACCAACTCCTGGAGTTCACTCAGACTCATGTCCATCGAGTCAGTGATGCCATCCAGCCATCTCATCCTCTGTCGTCCCCTTCTCCTCTTGCCCCAATCCCTCCCAGCATCAGAGTCCTTTCCAAGAGTCAACTCTTCGCATGAGGTGGCCAAAGTACTGGAGTTTCAGCTTTAGCATCATTCCTTCCAAAGAAATCCCAGGGCCGATCTCCTTCAGAATGGACTGGTTGGATCTCCTTGCAGTCCAAGGGACTCTCAAGAGTCTTCTCCAACACCACAGTTCAAAAGCATCAGTTCTTCGGCGCTCAGCCTTCTTCACAGTCCAACTTTCACATCTGTACATGACCACAGGAAAAACCATAGCCTTGACTAGACGGACCTTTGTTGGCAAAGTAATGTCTCTGCTTTTGAATATGCTATCTAGGTTGGTCATAACTTTCCTTCCAAGGAGTAAGCGTCTTTTAATTTCATGGCTGCAATCACCATCTGCAGTGATTTGGGAGCCCAGAAAAATAAAGTCTGACACTGTTTCCACTGTTTCCCCATCTATTTCCCATGAAGTGATGGGACCAGATGCCATGATCTTCGTTTTCTGAATGTTGAGCTTTAAGCCAACTTTTTCACTCTCCACTTTCACCTTCATCAGGAGGCTTTTTAGTTCCTCTTCACTTTCTGCCATAAGGGTGGTGTCATCTGCATATCTGAGGTTTCTTCATAAGGACAGCTTTAATACTACAACCTACCCCATGCCCAAACTTTACTTTCTCCCCAAGCCATGTCATGCTTTTTCTATAATACTTATCACCTTTTAATATAACATGTGATTTACTTATTTGTTGTTGTTTATTGTCTGTCTCCATCTAAATTATAAGAGACAAAAAGGAATCTTTCTTTTGTTCACAGAGCTGAATAAAATACCTAGAACAAAGCCTGGCATATAGCCATAAGCACACAGTACATATTTGTTGAGTGAATGGATGAATAAACAAATGTACAAATGAACATGCAACAAAATAGGGTAAGTTGTATCAGACAGCCACCCTATTGTGAAATCTCTAAAATGTTTCTATTTTAATACAAAGGCAAGAAAATGAAGGTTTTATGATTTCCAGTAAAACATGACAAGTTGAACACACATTTTTCTTTGTCCCCTTCCCTTCCAAATCCAACTAAGATAACAGTAAATAAAATGATAAGTATTAACCTAGAAGAACAAAAAAGAAAATGGAAAATAATATAGACAGTAGATAAAAGATGTCAATAGCACTTTGGAAATTTTAACTATACAGGGAATATTGAGACTAAAATATGTGCCGAGGAGAAAGCCAGTCAGCAGCAAGCCAATTCAGCCACAAATTCTGGAAGGCTCAAGAACTAAAGTTATCAGGCACCTCTAAAATTGAGAGGAAGGACTAAAACTTGGATTGGTTAAAAATGTGTAAAAGGAGCAAATCCTCTCCTCTACTCTGTATGTACAGGTACCTACCTACCTTTCCTCAACCCAGATGAACATAAGAGGTTTACCTCTAAAGAGACAGTCAGGAAAAGGAGAGTCAGGGAAAAGGGGAGAAGGCAACACAGGATGGATAATAAATAAAAGTTTACAAATTGAATGGTCAAATCCCCAGCTGCTCTCCAAGAAAGCAGGTAATCAGTTTCACAAGCCTCTGGCAGGAAAGGGAAAATTCCTCTCAGAATAAGCTGACAGGACCAAGAAAAAAACCATACAGATACAGACATGTGAGAGCTAATACAACATAAGCTACTATGAGATAAGACAGAGAGACTGTTTATATTCAAAAGACAGATTGAAACACATACTTACATAACCAACATCCGGTCGGTAACATGTATATGCCCCTAATATGCTATGTAAGACATCATGATATGGGCCACCCTTAGAGAAGAGAAAAATGAAATGTCAAACTATACAAATAATTGTTTCTAAGTTAATTCTCAAAAAACATGTTAATTAACTTTGTATTTCCTAAATGACTAGTTTTAGTCAGTATACTTAATCACTCTGCAAAGATATGTTCTAAAGTATGGGTAAAAATATTTAATTGTGGAAAACCAAAATAGTCAAATATACTTACTTGATGGATGGATACAAACTATAGAGTTGTATGCAATTTTAAAGACATCTAAAGTTAGCACAATAAATTTATAATGAACACAGATTCTTTCATTTGATATAATACAATTTCAGCAAAAGAAAACCATGAAGACGCAAAATTAAGTTTATTAATAATTACAAATTTTAATCTTAATGGTAAAACGTTCAATCTCACTTTGTCGACATAGAGAAGAATTCCCTGAATAAAGACTTGTCATATATACATATAAAATGTAATCGTTACTCTCCTCATAAAATGTAAGCAATTTCATAATAATCTCTGCACAAAAAACAAACCTTCCTATTTCAATAATTCTGAAAAAAAAATTAAGTTTTGGAGCAAACTTCCTTATAGTTTACCAATTTACTAGGCAAAAATGTTAAAATTCAGATATTTTACAGAATAGAAACTAGACAAAGAAATTCACTTCAGGGAAAACTCATCAAGTACCTTTGTGTGCTATTCTAACTGCAATGCATTCAGTCAGTGGAATAAAATAACAGAAATGCCTTTACTATTTTCCTACTAGTTTTGCCTTTTTTATATAAAGGCATCCAATTTTTATAGTTATGCTTTTAAAAAATAATAGCTATGCATCTAGAGAATTTGTTCCTTTGGATTAAAAAAAAATAGTTGCTACAAGCTAGTTGAGATACCCTTACCTTCTGAAAGATGTAGAGAGATGGAAATGTACGGGATATGTCCAACTTAATTAATTCTAGACTGGCCTCTCGATCAGCAACAGATACACCTGCATTTGCCAGGTAGATAAAACTGAAATGATTACTCATTATACCAAGATCAGTCTTGTAAACACAGAATGATCACACACACCATGTATGTTACTTAAGGAAAGTTAAAAGCTGAATAATCAATAACTTTAAAGAAACATCACAGCTTTTCCTGGAACTTATAGCCTTAAACCTGTATGCAGGTCAGGAAGCAACAGTTAGAACTGGACATGGAACAACAGACTGGTTCCAAATAGGTAAAGGAGTACGTCAAGGCTGTATATTGTCACCCTACTTATTTAATATGCAGAGTACATCATGAGAAACACTGGGCTGGAAGAAACACAAGCTGGAATCAAGATTGCCGGGAGAAATATCAATAATCTCAGATATGCAGATGACACCACCCTTATGGCAGAAAGTGAAGAGGAAATATAAAGCCTCTTGATGAAAGTGAAAGAGGAGAGTGAAAAAGTTGGCTAAAAGCTCAACATTCAGAAAACGAAGATCATGGCATCCAGTCCCACCACTACATGGGAAATAGATGGGGAAACAGTGGCTGACTTTATTTTTCTGGGCTCCAAAATCACTACAGATGGTGACTGCAGCCATGAAATTAAAAGACGCTTACTCCTTGGAAGGAAAGTTATGACCAACCTAGACAGCATATTAAAAAGCACAGACATAACTTTGTCAACAAAGGTCCGTCTAGTCAAGGCTATGGTTTTTCCAGTGGTCATGTATGGATGTGCGAGTTGGACTGTGAAGAAAGCTGAGCACCGAAGAATCGATGCTGTTGAACTGTGGTGTTGGAGAAGACTCTTGAGAGTCCCTTGGACTGCAAGGAGATCCAACCAGTCCATCCTAAAGGAGATCAGTCCTGGGTGTTCATTGGAAGGACTGATGTTCAAGCTGAAACTCCAATACTTTGGCTACCTGATGTGAAGAGCTGACTCATTTGAAAAGACCCTGATGCTGGGAAAGATTGAAGGCAGGAGAAGGGGACGAGAGAGGATGAGATGGTTGGATGGCATCACCGACTCAATGGACAAGGATTTGGGTGGACTCTGGGAAAGGTGATGGACAGAGAGGCCTGGTGTGCTGCGGTTCATGGGGTCACAAAGAGTCGGACACGACTGAGCGACTGAACTGAACTGAATATGAAGAAAGAATCTATACATTTATCACAAAGTTTTATGGTAAAAGATTTCTGTTTCTAGGTTTTATAAAAGGGAGGGGAAAGACTACTACTCCTGCAATAACTACTAGGAAAAAACAGATTTCAAATACCATATGTTTTAAAAAGGCATAAGAGGAAATTCCCTGGTGATCCAGTGGTTAGGATTCTGCACTCTCATTGATGAGGACCTGGGTTCTGTCCCTGGTCAAGGAACTAAAATCCCACAAGCCATGTGGTGTGGCCAGAAAAGAAAGGGAAAAAAAAAAGGCATAAGAGAATTGTGAGCACCGAGAGTTGTAAAGGTTTTAAATCTCAGAAAGAGAAGAGTCTTGCCTTGCCTTTCCCAGGTAAGTGGATACCAGTGGCTACTTTTATTCCTAGGGGCATCCGCCAAGTGTGGGAACGGGCTCAGGACTGAGCCTGCCAGAGATGAAGGTACTCTGCTTGAGGAAAGAATGCAGAAGAGCTTTTCATGGCCCAATAAGACTGATTTGGAGAAGCCTGAATGTATATCTGGTTTTCCTCTGTGGGACTTTTGCAGGGTTCAGTGTAGTGCAGAAGGCCAGGCTGGAAAGACATAATGAAATCATCCATAGGCACATGGCCCTTGGGAGAATGTCTGATTAAAGCAGGGAGCCTGTGGTTCTTTCCTTCAGCAAATTTGAAACCCAGGATGAACTAAGTCTATCTAAAGCTGCAATCCTGCCAAACCTAGCTCAGTTAGTGACTAAATTGAAATGATAATCCAACAGCATAAGAGAGAAGAGCATGCTTCCTCTTTAGGGGAGGTCACAAGCGAGCTGTAAACATCATCAATCTTTTAAGTAAGAGGTGGCCTAAAAATACTGCACCCCATTACTTTTACTGTTGTGATTAAAAACTGGACTCTGGAGTCCAACAACCTGGGTTTACATCACAGCTTAACTGTTCCCAAGTTAACTATTCTGAGCCTCAGTTTCCTCTTATATCATTCAGTATAATAACATCTATTTAAAGGGTTATTAACATTAAAGGAGATAATGTATGTAAAGAATTATTGCAGTTCCTGGCATATTGTAAAAAATCACACTCATCTCAGCACCTGGATTTTGAGAAATTTCTATTAACAACAAAAATAGCCCACCTTCTACATCATTCTCTGAACTTGTTTCACTGAAACTTTTCCACCGTTCCTTTGCTCTTGAGAGGAAGATTTCATAAAGTTCTGGGGAAAAACAAGAATAAAAATTCATAAATAATAAGAAAGAAATTTATCCACATATATCTATTTTTACTCAAAAATAAAGATAAAATATCATCAGATTTCTCTTATGTGGCAGGTATCAAAAATGTGGTAAATTGAAGTACTTGATTCTATCAAAACTATTCATTACACAACCAGAAAGATAAAATACTGCAGAGTGCTCAGCCAAATAGCTACCATATAGAATGAATGTTAAGAGGCTGGAAAAGATGCTTCTGCTAAAGGAATATCACTGTGGAATAGCAGAAATATGATTTTCTGAGTCAGTCAGACCTAGATTCAAATTCCAGCTCTGCCACATACTACCTGTGAGACTTCAAGAAAGGTACTTGATCACTCTGGAACTAGGCTGTCTTCATCAGTAAACTGGAGAAAAGTAACACCTACTCAAGGGGTTGTGTGTGTGTGTGCTCCAATGCTTCAGTTGTGTCTGACTCTTTGTGACCCCATGGACCACAGCCAGCCAGGCTCCTCTGTCCGTGGGATTTTCCTGGCAAGAATACTACAGTGGGTTGCCATGCTCTCCTCCAGGGGATCTTCCCCACCCAGGGATCAAATCCACATCTCCTGAGTCTCCTGCATTGCAGGTAGATTCTTTACCTGCTGAGCCATCCAGAAAACCCATGATTAAGTAAGGCAATTTACATTAAGCTCCTGACACCATATAGATCCTCAATAAATACAAATGCTGGTTCTTGCTTTCCTTCTCTTAAAATTGTTTTCTCTATTATGAAATTGCTATGATACCATATCTCTATTATGATATTATGATAAGGCTAACAAGCTATTCAAAGCTACCAAACTTCACAGATTTCGCCAGGCCTACATACAAAAATCTCAACCCCTATGTTTTTACTTCAACTGCCCAATCACTTTTTGAGACTATTACTCTGTGCTTTCATATACAGGATCTCATTAAAGTTTCAAGAACAAAAGAAATTGAAAAATTTTCAACTCTCAAATTCTAATTGTTTCTACTTTCTAACTAACCACTACAAATGTTAAAATTTACATAAAAATAGTAAATTTCAATGACAAAACAGCAGAAAGTATTTCTTGCCCAAATATCAAAATTTATATAATACTGCCCCAAATACCAAGAACATATTTTGCATCAATTAATCTTTTTTTTTTAATGTATTTACTACTCATGGTTTGGAAAGAAGAAATTAAAAAAAATTTTTTTTAATATCAATGTATTTATTTTAATTGGAGGCTAATTACTTTACACTATTGTATTGGTCTTGCCATACATCAACATGAATCTGCCACAGGTGTTCATGAAATCCCTATCCTGAACCCCCCCTCCTACATCCCTCCCCATTCCATCCCTCTGGGTCAGGAGGATGAGCATGAGCATGATGCCCTGAGCATCCTGTATCATGCATCGAACCTGGACTGGCAATTTTTTTCACATATGATAATATACATGTTTCAATGCTATTCTCCCAAATCATCCCACCCTCACCCTCTCCCATAGAGTCCAAAAGACTGTTCTATACATCTTTGTCTCTTTTGCTGTCTCACATACAGGGTTATCATTACCATCTTTCTAAATTCCATATATATGCATTAGTATGCTGTATTGGTGTTTTTCTTTCTGGCTTACTTCACTCTGTATAATAGGCTCCAGTTTCATCCACCTCATTAGAACTGATTCAAATGTAGTCTTTTTAATGGCTGAGTAATACTCCGTTGTGTATATGTACCACAGCTTTCTATCCATTCATCTGCTGATGGACCCTGGCTATTATAAACAGTGCTGTGATGAACACTGGGGTACGCGTGTCTCTTTCAATTCTGGTTTCCTCGGTGTGTATGCCCAGCAGTGGGATTGCTGGGTCGCATGGCAGTTCTATTTCCAGTTTTTTAAGGAATCTCCACACTGTTCTCCATAGTGGCTGTACTAGTTTGCATTCCCACCAACAGTGTAAGAGGGTTCCCTTTTCTCCACACCCTGTCTAGCATTTATTGGACTTTTGGATAGCAGCCATTCTGACTGGCGTGAAATGATACCTTATTGTGGTTTTGATTTGCATTTCTCTGATAATGAGTGATGTTGAGCATCTTTTCATGTGTTAGCCATCTGTATGTCTTCTTTGGAGAAATGTCTGTTTAGTTCTTTGGCCTACTTTTTGATTCGGTCATTTATTTTTCTGGAACTGAGCTGCAGGAGTTACTTGTATATTTTTGAGATTAATTCTTTGTCAGTTGCTTCATTTGCAATTATTTTCTCCCATTCTGAAGGCTGTCTTTTCACCTTGCTTATAGTTTCCTTTGTTGTGCAGAAGCTTTTAATTAGGTCCCATTTGCTTATTTTTGCTTTTACTTGTAATATTCTGGGAGGTGGGTCATAGAGGACCCTGCTGTGATTTGTGTCGGAGAGTGTTTTGCCTATCTTCTCCTCTAGGAGTTTTATAGTTTGTGGTCTTACCTTTAGATCTTTAATCCATTTTGAGTTTATTTTTGTGTATGGTGTTAGAAAGTGTTCTAGTTTCATTCTTTTACAAGTTGTTGACCAGTTTTCCCAGCACCACTTGTTAAAGTGATTGTCTTTTCTCCATTGTATATTCTTGCCTCCTTTGTCAAAGATAAAGTGTCCATAGGTGCATGGATTTATCTCTGGGCTTTCTATTTTGTTCCATTCATCTATATTTCTGTCTTTGTGCCAGTACCATACTATCTTGATGACCGTGGCTTTATAGTAGAGCCTGAAGTCAGACAGGATGATTCCTCCAGTTCCATTCTTCTTTCTCAAGATTGCTTTGGCTATTCGAGGTTTTTTGTATTTCCATACAAATTGTGAAATTTTTGTTCTAGCTCTGTGAAAAATACTGTCAGTAGCTTGATAGGGATTGCATTGATCTACAGATTGCTTTGGGTAGTATACTCATTTTCACTATATTGATTCTTCTGATCCATGAACACAGTATATTTCTCCATCTATTATAGTGTCCTCTTTGGTTTCTTTCACCAGTGTTTTATAGTTTTCTATATATAGGTCTTTTGTTTCTTTAGGTAGATATATTCCTAAGTATTTTATTCTTTTTGTTGCAATGGTGAATGGAATTATTTCCTTAATTTCTCTATTTTCTCATTATTAGTGTATAGGAATCCAAGGGATTTCTGTGTGTTGATTTTATATCCTGACACTTTACTATATTTATTGATTAGCTCTAGTAATTTTCTGGTAGAGTCTTTAGGGTTTTCTATGTAGAGGATCATGTCATCTGCAAACAGTCAGAGTTTTACTTCTTTTCCAATCTACTGCTACTGCTAAGTCACTTCAGTCGTGTCCGACTCTGTGTGACCCCACAGACGGTAGCCCACCAGGCTCCCCTGTCCCTGGGATTCTCCAGGCAAGACCACTGGAGTGGGTTGCCATTTCCTTCTCCAATGCATGAAAGTGAAAAGGGAAAGTTAAGTCGCTCAGTCGTGTCCGACCCTCAGCGACCCCATGGACTGCAGCCTTCCAGGCTCCTCCAGCCATGGGATTTGCCAGGCAAGAGTACTGGAGTGGGGTGCCATTGCCTTCTCTGCTGTTCCAATCTGGATTCCTTTTATTTCTTTTTCTGCTCTGACTGCTGTGGCCAAAACTTCCAAAACTATGTTGAATAGTAGTGGTGAGAGTGGGCACCCTTGTCTGGTTCCTGGCTTTAGGGGAAATGCTTTCAATTTTTCATCATTGAGGATAATGTTTGCTGTGGGTTTGTCATATATAGCTTTTATTATGTTGAGGTATATTCCTTCTATTCCTGCTTTCTGGAGGGTTTTTTTTTTTTTTTTATCATAAATGGATGTTGAATTTTGTCAAAGGCTTTCTGTGCATCTATTGAGATAATCATATGGTTCTTATTTTTCAATTTGTTAATGTGGTGTATTACATTGATTGATTTGCAGACATTGAAGAATCCTTGCATCCCTGGGATAAAGCCCACTTGATCATGATGTATGATCTTTTAAATGTGTTGTTGGATTCTGTTTGCTAGAATTTTGTTAAGGATTTTTGCATCTATGTTCATCAGTGACATTGGCCTGTAGTTTTCTTTTTTTGTGGCATCTTTGTCAGGTTTTGGTATTAGGGTGATGGTGGCCTCATAGAATAAGTTTGGAAGTTTACCTTCCTCTGCAGTTTTCTGGAAGAGTTTGAGTAGGATAGGTGTTAGCTCTTTTCTAAATTTTTGATAGAATTTAGCTGTGAAGCCGTCTGGTCCTGGGCTTTTGTTTGCTGGAAGATTTCTGATTACAGTTTCAATTTCCATGGTTGTAATGGGTCTGTTAAGATTTTCTATTTCTTCCTGGTTCAGTTTTGGAAAGTTGGTCTTTTCTAAGAATTTGTCCATTTCTTCCAAGTTGTCCATTTTATTTGCATATAATTGCTGATAGTAGTCTCTTATGATCCTTTGTATTTCTGTGTTGTCTGTTGTGATCTCTCCATTTTCATTTCTAGTTTTATTGATTTTTCTCCCTTTGTTTCTTGATGAGTCTGGCTAATGGTTTTTCAATGTTATTTATCATTTATTTTATTTATCGTTCATTTTATTTATCATTTTCCCAGTAGTCATGTATGGATGTGAGAGTTAGACTAGAAAGAAAACTGAGTGCTGAAGAATTGATGCTTTTGAACTGTGGTGTTGGAGAAGACTCTTGAGAGTCCATTGGAGTGCAAGGAGATCCAACCAGTCCTTCCTAAAGAAAATCAGTCCTAATTATTCATTGGAAGGACTGATGCTGAAGTTGAAACTCCAATACTTTGGCCACCTGATGGGAAGAATTGACTCATTTGTAAAGACCCTGATCCTGGGAAAGATTGAAGGCGGGAGGAGAAGGGGACAACAGAGGATAAGATGGTTGGACAGCATCACCAACTCAATGGACATGAGTTTGAGTATCCAGAAGTTGGTGATGGACAGGGAAGCCTGATGTGCTGCAGTCCATGGGGTTGCAAAGGGTCAGACACAACAGATCAACTGAACTGAACCTCATTCACTCCTGAATACATAACTGTTTAATTGAAAGAAGCTAAAATTAACTTGAAAATGAATGACCCAGTTACTTTATAAGCCTTATAAATTTTGAGCTTAAAAAAAAAAAACTTTTTGATTAAAGTATTGCAAAAGATTAATACCAACTTAATCAATATTTTAATGTCTAAGTAATATATACTTAATACTGTAAAGGTAAAGTTCTCAACAAAACTTCAAATAAAACATAGCTACCAATACTTCATCATCTTACCTGTATGCAAACTGATTCTTAAGACCTTAAACCAATACAGTCCTTTTCTAAGCTTAATTTAATTCTTAATACTTCCCTTAAATTCTATTTTTTAACTGGAAAAAAGTCATTAAAATGACATGTTCATTATTTGTGAAAATCAATTTTATAAACCATATATGATCATGTTACTCAGTTGCCATCACTTTTTTTTGCTATGTCTCCTTAGCCAGATTTATTTTAACACAATGGACTACATTTCTACAGTTATGATTCACTACTTGCCATATTTTAAGAAATCAAATATTTTAAGAAATCAAATAAACACAATTCAATTATGTATGGGTTTTTCAATACTTCCATAAAGGCAGAAGGGAGAAGCATATAAATTAATTTATTAAAGACAGTCTTTGAAAAGCATATTTTACAATACATTATCTCATGAATTCATCAATTTCTCACCACGAGAAATTACGAAAAGCCTAACTGTTTAATTCCAGAGTTTGCATATTTGCACAACTAATCACAGTGCTTTTATTGTACAAAATATGTGTATTTTTTTGTAATCCTATTTACCAATCTAGGCTGTTATAGAAGGATTTTATCCCATGCTATCATAAAGATGTTCTTCAGTGTTTTTGGGAAAAAAAAAAAATTTTTTTTTTTTGCATCACTTTTAAGACCAAAGATAGGCATTTAGGTCTTTGTTATAAATTCTGAAAAACTCCTGGAGAAGACTCTTGAAGGTCTTGGACTGCAAGGAGATTAAACCAATCAATTCTACAGAAAACCAACCCTGAATATTCATTGGAAGGACTGATGCTGAAGTTGAAGCTCCAATACTTTGGCCACCTGATGTGAAGAGCCGACTCATTGGAAAAGACCCTGATGCTGGGAAAGATCAAAGGCAAAAGGAGAAGAGGGTGGCAGAGGATGAGATGGTTAGATAGTATACTGACTCAGTGGACATGAATTTGAGCAAACTCCAGGATAGTGGAGGACAGAGGAGCCTGGTGTGCTATAGTCCATGAGGTCGCAAAGAATCGGACACGACTTCGCAACTAAACGACTATATAATACTGACTGCTGTAATGAATATCCTTGTAGAAAAGCTTTTGTAAATCTGTTTATTTACTTCAAGTGTTAGAACTAGAATAAATAGGCTAGAGGTTACATTTTTTGAAGCTTTTGGTAAATATTTCTAAATTATTTTCAGTCATACTCTGTGTGGGTAATATTCACTCATTTTACTCACTTTTGAGGAGAAAAAAAAACCGCGCCTTGATATTGTTTTGACACAAATCTCTCTGATTTAGCAATCACTAGAAAGATAGTTAAATAAATTATAGTACAGCCAAAACGTGGAATACAGTGCAGCTATAGTAAGTATAAATACACCTGTATGCACTGACATGGAGGAACGTTCAGATGGTTTGTGGAAAAAAAATAAAAGGAAGAAAAAAAGAAAGCTTAAAAAGTATCATAAGTAGATGTACCCTTTTTTATGTGCATAGAAAAAAGATCTGGAAGAACATATACCAAATTGTTAACTAATACATAGTAGGATTAAGAGAAGATGTTTGGGTGAAAGAGGGGGACAGACATGCAGTTTGTACTTTACTATTGAATTTTTTTCAATAATACGTAAATAAAAAATTTTAAGTAACAGTGTATTATTTACATTATTATAATCCCTAAAAGTCTTTTTGTGGTGCCTCTGTCTGGCATTATCATTATCATTCAGACCATTTTTAATAATATCAATTATTTTACTCTATGTGATACTATCCTTATTTTATCTAATTTTTTTAATTCATCAAAACCACACTACGTTTTATTCCTATCTACATTTTACTCCTATGCTTCAGGGTTTTAAGAAACTTAAAAAAATAAAAACAATGAGAATCTTACTACTGTTTTTTTTAAGTTTTTAAATAAAAACATTCAAAATGACTGGTTTGGGTAGAGAGACAGGAAAATAAATTTTTATCCTTCCCATAATATTTATGTTTTTTTGAATAAAGAGGAAACTTGCCCACAACTAGACTATTTTATTTTTCCTGGATGTGAGAGTTGGACTGTGAAGAGAGCTGAGCGTCGAAGAATTGATGCTTTTGAACTGTGGTGTTGGAGAAGACCCTTGAGAGTCCCTTGGACTGCAAGGAGATCCAACCAGTCCATTCTAAAGGAGATGGGTCCTGGGTGTTCTTTGGAAGGAATGATGCTGATGCTGAAACTCCAGTGCTTTGGCCACCTCATGCGAAGAGCTGACTCACTGGAAAAGACTCTGATGCTGGAAGGGATTGGGGGCAGGAGGAGAAGGGGATGACAGAGGATGAGATGGCTGAATGGCATCACCGACTCGATGGACGTGAGTTTGAGTGAACTCCGGGAGTTGGTGATGGACAGGGAGACCTGGCATGCTGCAGTTCATGGGGTCGCAAAGAGTCGGACACGACTGAGCTGAACTGAATTGATGCTTATTCATCTACTGCTACCTAGACCCAGAAGTTTTTGAAGTTATTATCCACAGTTTAAGATATTTCAATGCCAAGATTATTATTGATGGTTGTAAACTAAAGGAAAACACAAATTTTATATACATAATATGAAATACAGTAACATTAAATTGTACCAGGTTTTAGAGGGTGTGGGGAATGAAGTATGCTCTTAAAATGTAGTGCCTTTTTAAATGACCAATCTATTAATCTGTTTTGTAACTCTGAAGATGGCTATTATCATGTGTGGGAGTAACTCAATCAATATAGAATACAAACCAGGAGTGATATTTAGTTCATTTCCTACAGCTAGACTCCAAACTTTCCCACGAACACTAGGGGGCAATCCCTGCCACCACAATTCTCGAACTCTTCTCGTACTACGCCTAGAATTGAAGGGGGAGAAAAAAGGAGAAAGTTACTTTTTATACCAAAAATACTAGTTCCATGATGGTTTACCTAGTCTGTGGCCAAACGGCTGAATAATTTTAGAACATAGAGACTTAAGTATGTGATGCATTCTTTCCTTGGGTTCATGCATGTAGGCAAAAAATGCCTAAAAAATATACAGCAATTTAAAGGGAATTGTCTTCCATAATTGCCACTTACACTAAGGGTACAATGAGAGAATAAGAAATATAGGAAAATTATGAAAAAACATAATAAAAAGAATATAAAAATGCATTGTCAATTCAGTACCAAAAACAAAATCACAAAGTATTTACTATGGGTAAAGCCTTAGTCTTTGGGAGGCAGCATAGTCTACTGAAAGAAGTGTGGGCTTTAAAATCAGATAGACTTGAGTTCAAATCTGGTTAACCATTCATTAAATGTACAACCTTGGGCAAATCACTTAACCTCTCTGACTTTGAGAATCCCTATAAGATAAAAGGGAATAAAGGTTGTGAGAATCAAATGTGATTACTTGTGTAAAGAGCCTAATATCTGTCACATTATGCCAATATTCAATACATTCCCAAAGCACATCCTATACTTGGCATTGCAAAAGTCATCTCCCACCAGTCTAGAGGAAAAATAATGAATGTATAAAAATATTATCAAAAAATAAAAGGCAAAGTAACGCAAGAAGTGTATTAGTCTCAAAGTATAATGGGACATTACAGAAGGGAAAGATCATATATAACATACTATCTTGATTATGAGAAGCATATCAAAATCGCTTTAATATTTACCATTTAATAAATGCATATTACAATGAATGTATATGTTTAATATTTTCTTTGCCAAAAATCCTGCTATTACATCAATAGTACATCTGGCAATATAGATAGTATGTTAGAATTAAGAAAATATGGTAACAGGAAATTAGAAATTTCATGGATCAACAAGTATTCAGATGAGACTCAAATGATAGATAAAATTCTGATATGCATAAAGGGTGGTCAGTAAGGGAAGCAGGCATTAGAGATTAAGGGATTTACAAAAGCAAAGAACAGAGGTAAGCATGAAAATTTTCAAACACTGGTTAACAGTATAATTTAGCCAAAACATAAGATAAATGCTAGAAGTTATATAAATATAAAATTGGAAACATGAGATCTTTGGAGACAGACTGAAATTCAGGAAAAGTCTGCTTACTTACATTACTTCCCAATTGGGTAGTATTTCATTGATCCAAATTACCATTGCACTTGCAATGCTTTCTTCCTGTTTAAACCGTTCTTTCATTATTTTTTTCCTTTTATGTGCTTCTTTAATTTCTGTTTTAAACAAGTAAAAATTATTTCAATATAAAACAGCCAGATCAAAATGCCCTTCTCTTTCTACCCAAGTCTACAAAAGAGACTTTCTCATAAAGAATATTCTGGTAAAAGGAAGGAAGAATGGAAATGAAGAAGGGAAGAAGGGGAAGAAAGGAAAAAGGAGAAAGAGGAAAGGAGAGAAAGAGGGAAAAAGAGGAAAAAATGAACTTGATTAACATAAAAGTAGCTTCTTCTGTTCTACAAAAATGGATGGAACAAAGCTCAGAGATTACTATATCACAGTCTACTTATACTTAATGAAGTAAAATTTCTCATGAATTAATTATGTAAAAATAAACAACTGTGAGCAACTAACCAATACCATTTTTTCATACAATGGGTTTATGAATTTCTTGACATAAAACCACATGACAGGGACTTCCCTGGTGGTCCAGAGGTTAAGACTCTGAGCTTCACTATGCACAAGGTATGGGTTTGATTCCCAGTCGGGGAACTGAGATCTCACATGCCATGTGGCACAGAAAACAAAAACAAAAACCCACATGACATTGAAAAATGATATTGCCATGGCACTATTACAGTGACCCTTTCTTTTACTATGATGTTTCAGTTTACTAATTACCTGGAAATTTTAAAATCCTCCTAACACACACACATACAACTAACACCATTCTGACGATCAGGAGTCACAATTTTGGAATAAGAGATGCCCCCCAAATAGAGAAGTACATACACAGAGAATGAATGAATTTTAGAACCAGTGGGACTTCAGAGATTACCTGGCTAAACTGTTTTCTAATTGTGTTTCACATGTGACTCACAAACCATCTTAAGGGGGCAAGTAAATAACTCCATATTCTTTTATTTACGTATTCAGATTTTAAGTGTTGACTGAAGGGCTTGAAAAGCCCAGATGCAGTCAACTGCCCCCTCCTCCACCCTTCATCCCCAACACACACAAACATTTCACAGATGAGGAAAATTAAGATTTATTTAGAGTATCACATCCAGGAAGCATAAAATAAGATTAAAGCTTTGACCTTCTTACTTCCCAATTCAATGTTACTTTTATCATATACTGTTAGGTTCATCTAATTTATCAATAATCATCTTAAATATTAATCAAATAGTAATGTCAATGTTAAGAGTCAATTAAAATTTGTTGGGTATGCTCGAAATATTTCAAATTGTATAGTAAAATAAACTTAACCAATGTTTACATAATTATGCCTTCTAAAAAGATTGTGCCAGAAAGCAGAAGTATATATTATAATAACATTTGATTCACTTAAGTCAAAGGAAAAAATATCAGTTGTTAATAAAGCTTATGCTAAAAAATATAGATAACTGTGTAATATTTTCTAAAAATGTACCCTGAACTAACAATACTTAAGTAAGTATTGCTAAGTCATCCTTATGTTTTATTTTTGGTTGGAAGAGAGACTGAATAAATGTGTGAATTTATACACATAAGAATCTACACTTCTGTGCCTGTCAAAATGACACAACTGGGAATTGAGAGAAACTTCATAAGTCATGAAATCAATTTTTACTTCCAAATCATATTCCCATAACCTATAGAAAGTTACTGCAAAATGTCAAAATTCTTAAATTATAAAATATCAAAAGCCTAGTGAAAAAACAAATGAATCTCCTGAATGGATTCATGCATAACATCTTCATTTATAAATTAAAGTACTAGGAGTCCTACGTTTATGTTGCAATTACTAGGTCTCTCATAGATAGTCTGCGGCCTTTCTCCTCATACTAGTTTTGTAAAAGTATTTAAAAACTAAGATTCTTGTACGACATTTTATTTCTCTTTAAGAACAAATTTAGTCAGCATCATCTTAAAGACAGACTTGGTCAATTTCACCATTTGCCATCCTGTTGAAATGAATTTAGTAGGAAATGAGTTTCCTACTAACATCAATAAATAAAATATATCACCTGGAGTTAAATTTTATACCTCGTTTTTTAGCTTCAGCCACCATCTCATCATATTCTTGTCGGTGACGTAAAGCCTCTTCCACAGATTTGGCAGGAAGATTTCTGAGGAAAAAACAAAATTTAAGTCAATTTTTTAAAGACTAACTTAAGTTTACTGACCTCCTTTCTTTTTATAGCCAGATACAAAAGAATTTCTAACTTAATTTTCACATTTCATACAATAAGAAAGTATAAGGTTGAAAAGAACTCTGCATTTTAGAAAAGAATCAGAATCCAGGTTGCTAGTATTTGTTATATATATCAAATATCATATATATTTGTTTATATGTCATATAAACATGTTTGATTTTAGCCAATAATTCTAGCTTATTTGTTAAACTCACTATATAGTTTATTTTTTAGTCAACTTTTTTGAGGTGTAATTTCACACAACAAAATGGAATACATATTTTAAGAGTACTGTTTGATGAGTTTTGACAAATGTATATATCTATGCAAAAAACGCATCAATCAAGATACAGAATGTTTCCATCAATCCACAGTTAGTTTTTTACCCCTTTACTCTTAATACTTACCAAACTCCTACCTTATGCAATCACATATCTGATTCTATCACTATAGAGTAATTAGTCTCTAATAAGAATTTTGTATAGATTCTTTTGTGCCTGGCTTCTTTTGCTCAGCATATTTTTGATATTCATCCACTTTGTCCTGTGTATTAGTAATGATTTCTTTTAATTGGTGAGTAATGTTCCATTTACCCATGTGGATGGACATTTAGACTGCTTGCAGTTAGGGGCTGCTATGAATAAAAGCTACTATAAATATTCAAGTGTGGCTATCTACATTCATTTCTCTTGGTAAATAAGTAGGAGGATTTATACGCTTTCTGCTTTATTAGAGATTTAACATAACATTCTAAATAAAATTTTGATAATCAGTTACTTATTTGCATATATTATATTTTGGTTTACAAAATCAGTGGCTTCACAGAGGCATGATTTAGATATATAACTATGCAAAATGAAATACACTTGAATATTACCACATATCCAAATATGTCATAATAATGTCCAGTTTTTAGAACCAGTTTTTTAAATGATTTTCAACAGGCTAGGTGGGAAAGGTATGTGACAAACTTTCAAATTATATATTCTACTTCTTGCCATCTCAGATTAAGATTCCTTAGGTATGTTGTAGCAGGAAGGAATAAAGGTTAAGATTTCTGCTTCAGGCCATAATGGAATTAAGAGGGATCAGGTTTATCTTCTTGCCTTAATTAATTACAAAAATAAATAAAATACATTAAACTACAGTTTAAGATGCTGGACCATAGGCAGCACAAGACCATGCTCCTTATGAAAAAAGAAACAAGGTAACCCTGCAGATGCCTGACCTTACTCCCTGGATTTCCAGGTCTCAGTGCTGAGAGGAAGTGCCAAAACAGGGCCCACCAGTCTTGCTGAGTGAGAAAACAAGAGTTTGAGATAGAATTTGAGTAACTGTGGACCAGAGAGAAGGCAGCTGCAGAGGCTTTGGCTGAACAATGAACTATGTATGTGTGTGATTAAACTACAGTGGCCAGAGAAAGAAACACCAGAAAGAAATAGGTAGAACATTCTCAAAATCACACTGGACTGGGCCATCAAAGTAGACAGATCTCCTAATAGGGTATTCAATAGAATCCTTAGGGCACTGCCTCAGTAGTAAGGATAAATTATAAATTAGCCCTACACTAAAGGCTGTTCTGGAAGCACTCTAATGATGATTAGATCAAAAGGATCAAAGCCATTCCATACCACCAAAACATATTTATTTAAGGGAATACAAAGAAGTCCAATACCCAACCATGTAAAAACACAGTATCTCGTATCCAATAAAAATTATCAGGGATGTAAAGAATCAGGAAAATAAAAGCCATAATGAGAAGAAAAATCACTCAGCAGAAATAGTGCAAAAATGTCAGATAACAAGATTAGAACTCAAGGATGATAAACCTGTTATAAATATACTCAAGAAGAAGAAAGGAACATGATAAGAGAAATCCAAGATCCAAATCCAATGTCTACAGATGAAAATTTCTAGAATGATAAATTCAAAAGACAGGACTGACAGCAAATTATATACTACAGAAGAAAAAGTAAGTGAACTTTAAGATACAACAATATAAAACTGTACAGAGAGAGAAGAAACCCCACCCCCTCAAAAAAAAAATATATAAATGAGCTATGGGACATGGAAAAATATCAAGTAACATGTTTAATGTACATCTCAGAAGAAAGGAGGGAGGGTAGAACAAAAAGCTGTTGAAGAAATAAAGACTAAAATTTTACCAAAATCAATAGAAAACTATAAATGCAGAGATACATTAAGGTCAATGAACCCCAAACAGATAGAACATGAAGAAAACCACACCATAGCATACTATAATCCAATTCATGAAAATCACATAGAACAAAGATTTTTTTAAAAGCATTCAGAAGTAAAAGAATTCACTGAAGGCTGAAAAAGTCAACAGACTTGAAAGAAAGGAAAAAGCTTGATCCTTAAAGGATGAGGCAGGTGAGAAGTAGATATAGGATAACTGCATTCCAAATGAGGGTAATAATGAGAAGACATGGCTTAAAAGAAAAGTTTAATTATAAAAGAGTAAGGTGTAAAGAAATATTTATCCCAAACACTGTTTAGAACAAAACTTTTTGCATTGTATTTTTATAAACTTCTCCTGGAAGGAAGTTACCATTCTTGGTTAAAAGCGTAATCTATTTTGGATGAATTTTTAAAAGTTTAAGAAAGGTCTGGGAATTTGTCTATTACCTACCCAGATGGTAGCTCAGAGGTTAAAGTGTCTGCCTGGAATGCAGGAGACCCAGGTTCGATCTCTAGGTTGGGAAGATCCCCTGAAGAAGGAAATGTCACCCCACTCCAGTACTCTTGCCTGGAGAATCCCATGGAGGGAGGAGCCTGGTAGGCTACAGTCCATGGGGTCACAAAGAGTCAGACACGACTGAGCAACTTCACTTTCACTTTACCCAGATGTCAGTCAGTCAAAAGTCTAAAGATCTTTAGTCAGTATTCTTTACCTAGCCAGTTCATTCACCTGGCAGCAAGACTGAAATATTAATAAAACTTTGACATGTTCTCATAACTAAAAACTTTTTTTAATACTAATGAACAATGAATATAGACATATTTACCAAATCCTAAAAAAAAGAGTACTGGGATCACAATTCTTTAGTATAAAGAAATGTAACAAGAATAAAAAAATAATCTACTTATGTTCAGCTTTTCTCTCATAATATCTAAAAACATGTTCAACCTCTACCTGTTTGGCTCCAGATTTTTTTATTATACTCATCAAGATAATGGGTGGGAAAAGCTGCAGACTAGGAACATGACTTTACATAAAGTTAGGGGTTTTTATACTGGAAGGAAAGAGAAATCTAGAAGAAGAAGAAAAAGTTTAGGTCCAGAGAGCCCAAGAAGGAAAAAAAGGAGTTAAGGACCAGGTAGTCTTGGTTTAGGGAAGGTGTCCTTTGTCTTATAACAAATCAGATACTTTATTTTGAAGAACAGCAGCTTTGTGGAAGGCTAAGATGGGAAGGGCAAAAATGGAAATGGAAGAGTTCAAGATTTTTTCCTGGGTATTAAGGAGAGAGAGAGAGATATATATATATATATACACACATATATATATATATATGTGTGTGTGTGTGTGTGTGTGTGTTTTTCCTTTTTTTTTGGTTGCACCATAGATCATGTGGGATATTAGCTTCTCAAACAGGGATCAAACCCATACCCTCTGCAGTGGAAGGGCAGTCGTAACTACTAGACCACTAAAGAAGTCTCAAAAATATAACAGTAAACCAATTGGTTGATAGTACTTGCATGGCAAAAAAGACAAATATATCTTAAGTGCATATTAAATGTAAAGAAATGAAAACTAACTGCTCTATCATGTGAAGGTAAGACAGAGGAGGGTGGGAGGGGGTGGGCAAAATAATGAAGGGGATTAAGAAGCACAAATCTCTGGAGAAGGAAATGGCAGCCCACTCCAATATTCTTGCCTGGAAAAGTCCATGGACAGAGAAGCCTGGAGGGCTGTAGTCCATGGGGTTACATGACTCAGCACACATGCATGAGGGTGGAGGGAGATGGGTTGGTAGCAATAAACTGGTAGACCTTTAAAAAAATAAAAACAAATAGAAGTACAAATCTCTAATTATATAATAAATAATTCACAGGGATATAAGATATAACATAAGAAATACGTCAATAATACTGCAATAACTTTGTATCAGGATGGATGGATGGTTATTGTTATCCAGATCATTTCATAACATATACAAAAGTGTCAAATCATTATGCAGTATACCTGAAATATAACACTGTACATCAACTATATTTCAATTAAAAAAAGATAAGGCAGAGGAAGGCTGACACAGTAACAGATATATTATGTTATATATATATTGTATGTTTCATACACTGGCTCATAGAGACTTAAAGAAAATATGCATAAATCTTGGAGATCAACAATTCTTCCTTATTTATGTTAGGATTCATCACTGGGATTAAAAAGAACTTTCTAAAACCAATTTCTTTAATTTCTTGATATCTTTTAAGTGAAATACTAATAAGAAAAATTAAATTTAGGTTTAAAATACAGTGTGCCTGATGAGAAATACTTACGATGGTCGATCCTCAAGAATCAGAGCAGTGGTAGAAAGTGGCTCAAATTCAAAATTCTTTCGTCTTGAAGACTGAGGTGGTGGTTTACAGGCTCTCCCCGTCCGTGCTTCATATTCCTAGAGTAGATAAAAATACACTTATGCAGTGACTTTTCCAATTAAATCTGTGTCATTTAAGATATTACGCTATAATAAGGAATACATACAATTCATACATTAATTTGGTAAAAATATCAGATAGACAAAAAGTCACTTTTTTGCCCTGAAGCAATCTAAACTATTAATGTATGTAATATATAAAGTATGAAAGAATGTTAAAAGAGAGGAAGGTACAAATGTACTAGATTAATTAGGTAAGGTTTAGGAAGATGTTCTTGTTTGCATTCTATGATATCAGTTTCCAGTTTCCAAGTCTATGATATCACGTCCATTATTCAAAGTCCCGCTTTGAATAATCTACATCAAATAAGCCTACTTTCTAAACTTTCAGCCAGATCAATGATAAAAACATTGACACAAGAAACAGATAATCCTGTTTTAATGCTCTGAAGATCTCTCTCAACTGTGACATTGAACCTCTAATCATACTGGTTTTGGATTTCAACCTACTCTGACTCTAATTACTATAAATCTACCTATTTATTTTAAACTGAAACAACAATTCACCAACATATCTTATCGAAAAAAAGGCCAAAGACTCAGATATTTCACTAAAATTTAAAAAACTGTTACTATGGTATTTTCTCATTCAACTGAATTGATAATTCTCTTAAAAGAAATGAAGTTGGTTTAACATGATATGTTTTTGTTGGACATATTTAAATTTCTACATTTGAGCATTTTTTCATAAATGTTCACAAGCTTCTGCTAGAAAGTTGCAGATCAATAACAAGATTGTGACTTATAATTTCCAGAACCCACATTATTCCCTTTCTAAAACAAAAAGAAATCAAGCTAGTATTTGATCATCTCCAGATAACAAATATATTTTCCACATTATTCTCAATGATTACTCATGAGTACACCTTCAAGTTCACTGGCAGATAAAGACATTAACTCAAATGAAGAAAATTAAATGCACTTAAAGTGATCAAGCGTTTCTCTTATTAACTAGCTGTTTTCCTACCATGGCATATAATTCTTTTAAATTACTATTTTTTCTAACTCAAAGACTGATTCTCACTACTGAATCTGATGGTTGCAAAATACAAATGATGGTTCCATCCCTCTTAAAAATCTGATAATCTTGTTGAAGCTTCATCTTATTTGATATTACTTTAAAAAACAATTTATGATGTCAATCATTTTCTATAAACTTCAAGCTTTACTTTTGGTTTCTGGCCACTGTTTACAATGGTTTGTACTATTCTTTTTTTTAACATTTTTTTTAATGTGCACCATTTTATTGAATTCATTACAATATTGTTTCTGTTTTATGTTTGGGGTTTTTGGCCACCAGGCACGTGGTATCTTAACTCCCAGACCAGGGATTGAACCTGCACCCCCTGACTTGTAAGGTGAAGTCTTGGCCACTGGACTGCCAGGGAAGTCCCTATACTATTCTTTTATAACTGTCTTTAATTCTACATCTCCTCTTCCTTCTACTAAATCTAAGCTGTTAGTCTGACAGTTCCTTTGCATGACTGCATTGGATTTTTAGAGACTTCTTTCTCAAATTATTTGGAACATTTATATGTTCATTTTTACTAACTCCCATCTCAAAGAACTGTACAGCCTTTCAGTGTCAAAAACAGCAGAGTCACTCATTTCTTTTTTGTTTTCAAATTTTTCCAGTATCTAGTATATACATGTTATTATGATCAAAATTTCTTTTCTTCATTATAAACTCAAGTGTAATCCCCTTTTCTGCTAATGTTTTTCTTATTAAAAACCATAGATGCTAAATACATATGAGGTTTGTTATCACTTACATGGCACTTTGTTTTCCTACAATGTGACCTGGACTCACTGCCAGACAGAATGCAATGAATACTACCCAATAAAGCATGTTCCATGCAAACAAATGCCAGTACACAGAGAGCAAAATAAAACTCCTAAGTCAACACACTAAAAATAACAACTAGCATTTACTGATGCTGACAACGTACCACACAGTGTTTTAAACACTTAACACATTTAATTCTTGAAACAATGTTGTGAGGCACCTAACTCACAGTAGAGGAAACTGAGGCACAAAGATGATATTAGCAGATAGTCAATTAGCTATCTATAATAATTTAAAATGATGAGATAGATAAAATCTTTCAGTGAGAGGCTAATAGGGAACTTTAAAATGGGACGTTCAAGCTAACAATACTCAATCACCAACCCATCTACACATTATTTTAAAAGACCATCAGGTAGTATGGGTTTCCTGATGCAATGTGAAGTACATATCATCATTCTTGATGTATTTTTGCCAAAAGAAAAATCAAACAAATATGATTAAGTCCTTAGAACTGTACTCTCCAATATGGTAGTCAAAAGACATGATAACCAAATAAGTCCTATTATGGTCAAATATACATAGAAAAACATCAAGGAATTTGAACAATTAGGTTTCCCTCTGGAGGGCTGGACTAGACGGTCACTTGTCTTACTTTACTCAGTGTTGTCTGACTTTTCTTACAAGAAATAAAGTAGCTTATTTATAAGATAAAAGTGAAAGTGAAGTCACTCAGTCGTGTCCGACTCTTTGCGACCCCATGGACTGTAGCCTACCAGGCTTCTCAGTCCATGGGATTTTCCAGGCAACCCATGGAGTGGGTTGCCATTTCTTTCTCCAGGGGATCTTCCCAACCCAGGGATCAAACCCGGGTCTCCCACATTATAGGCAGACGCTTTACCCTCTGAGCCACCAGGGAAGCCCATTTATAAGAGAGCCCATTTTATATAAAGTTACTGTGGATCACTGACAAAGATTTTACTTAAGAGCTGGGATCAGAACCAAGGCAAAAATGATAAGCATTAATTAGACAGAAAGACTTGGAAAGAACAGGTGAGGGGGAATAAGCAAAAGTGTGGATTAGGGAAATATTAATCCCAATGAATATGAAAAAGGATGGGAAATAAAGTATAGACTAAATTATAGGGCAAAAATACTTGGAATTCATGCTGAGCAAAATGAACAGCCACTAAAGAATGAACAAAAAGTGAAATCTTTTATTAAAAATTAACTAAGTACACATTTAATATAAAAGGCAACACAAAAGCAAGTTCACCAATATCATTTATGTATTCACCTTACAAATGAGCTTTATACAGAATTGTCACTCAAATATTTTTCACATGAGAAGAAGAAGGAATTTATATTCAAGTATTTCCTATCACAGATGTTTAGCATAAAAAATGCTTTAAATTTCTAGAGGGTGATTTTTTTTTTACAGCTTAAAACATGGTATCAATCCACCCTCATCTGAAAATAGGATAGATTTATACATCTTTAATGACTCAAATATTTGCCAAATAAAGATGCTAGTCTAACATGATTAACAGTACAAACTGTATCAGAAATAGTAAAATATCAAATATCAGTACTTTCAAAATTAATCACAAAGTGATATCAAATACATTTAGGCAAATGTATCAGACCACAGGACTAATATTCTGTATATTTAGGTCTCTGTAATAACTGTAACTTTGGTTTCTGTTTGACCAAGAGGCTCATAGCACCAGTCAGAGACTTCCCTTCTCCACCACTCTCTTAGCTATGCCCTCCTCCACGTGTGGGCTTCATCTTGAGGCTGGCTTTTTGATCAGAGAAATGACTGTAGCAATGCCAACTGTCACATCCTTAGAGCACAACTTTCAAAGATCCTCTAGCTGTTCTTCTAATAATAACTTTCACAAAAGAAAAACAAAGTACCCTTCCTGGAAGGTCCCAGTAAACACTTCATTCAATACGCAATCACAATGACCTGAGAAATAAGCTTTATCAATGAGTTAATCAGGGCCTATCGCTGTAGCGAGGAAAATCACATAATTCTTAAATCACTCAATTCGAGGACAACAGAGAGAGATAATAGTGTTCAAGTTATTGATATGTAGTTGATATCTCCAAGACATCATTTAAAAATACAGCTGAATAGTCCATCATGGGGAGATTCCTGAAGCCATTTTCACTTTAAATCCATGTGTGTCATGTCATAAAAATCCCCTGTATATTCCTTCCATAGAAGTTTAATAATGAACCAAATTGATAATTTCATAAGTCATAAAGAAATCTTACAATATTAAAAAACGACAGGAAATATCATAGTTTAAGGATATCAGTATATAATGCTAGCTATAGAACACTCACTGTCTGAAAATACCACATCAATCTGCCTCATTTCCTAACAACAAAGGTTAATTTTTTTTTTCTGCCACACTATGCAATTCGCAGGATCTTAGTTCCCCAGGGATCAAGAATTGAACCAGCACCCCGAGCAGTGAAAACAGAGTCCTAACCACCAGACTGCCAGGGAATTCCCAAGGTCAGTTTTAACTGACTTATTTTGAGTTGTTGAAGCTACCTACCAAATGTTAAGATAAGAAGCATCGAGTTTTTCTCTTAACTTAGGGAATATATTTCTATGAAGTACTGCAACGAACCTTGTTTATTTTGTCAATTTAACTTATTTTTTATCTTTCACTCAACTATTGTTCTATGAAAGCTACTTAACTGGATAACTAGAATAGAAGATGAAAACACTGCTAGAGGCAGGCTGGCAATATCTGTAGGATAATTTATTCTAGCTATTGGTGGCTCAGACGGTAAAGCATCTGTCTGCAGTGTGGGAGACCTGGGTTCTATCCCTGGGTTGGGAATCCCCTGGAGAAGGAAATGGCAGCTGACTCCAGTACTCTTGCCTGGAAAATCCATGGACGGAGGAACCTGGTAGGCTACAGTCCATGGGGTCGCAAAGAGTCGGACAATGACTGACAGACTTCATTCACTTCTATTATAAGAAAATTTGAGGCAAATAGGCAATTAATTCTAAGTCTGGTCAAAAGATGGTAAGCAACTGATAACATCTCCATGAGCACAGAGTAGAAAAAATTACTTACTATTCCAAGGCAAAGAAATACTAGATTCACATAAATGAAAAAGATGTTTTTCCTCAAAATAATCTCTTAGAAAAGAGAAAGCATGTTTGCTTAACATCTCTCATATTATGGGTGTTTTCTCTATTAGTTTGAATGGCCAGGCACTATTTGGAGGAGGTGTGTCATCCTGAAATTATCTCAGTCAATACTGAATCTAGTTTGGAAGGTAATTTATTTTATTTATTTTTTGCTGTGGCATGTGGAACTTCTCTGACCAGGGATCAAACCCATGCCCACTATAGGAGAAGTGTGGGGTCTTAACCACTGGACAACAGGAAAATCTTAGAAGGTGATTTTTTGTTCAATTTTTTTGTTGTGGCTTTGTTTAAGTGGAATAGGAAAGGAAGAAAATGGACATGAAGTAATGAAGGATTCCCAATTCCTGAAGGTATAACCATTCAATTGCAAACACTCATGAAGAGTCTTTAAAATATTACTGTACAGAGACTAGGTCTCTTTATAGTAGATCATAATTTTATACTTATAGAACAAATAAAAGAAAAAATATAATGCATCTGGAAGTTTGTGGCTTGAGACAAAATTTCTAGTAACAAGATAGTACACTTAAAAGGCACTGTACCTGCTACAAACTTGGACAAAAGTGAAGATGCTCTGTTCTGTGGCTAAAGACCACAAAAATGCTCAGTGATGCTGAATATATTGACATCGAAGATGTATGCAAACAGATCTGAATAAAGAGGTACTATTTCTTATATGCAATTTGTATATGCAAATTGAATATGTAATTAGAAACAAGTATTTGATTTTCATCTATTATACATTTCTAAAAGTTATATATACATGTTGGACAAAAAAAATCCTTCAGAAAGATATGTAGATTCCCACTTGATGGGCAACGAAGGGGTAATTCATACTGTCTCTCTGTAAACAACCTCTGTTTCCAAACAAGGTGAGCCTATTGATCATCCTATTATTAAGCATGCGGACAGTTCTGATAAACCCAGAAATCCCACTGCTGGGCATACACACCGAGGAAACCAGAATTGAAAGAGACACATGTACCCCAGTGTTCATCGCAGCACTGTTTACAATAGCCAGGACATGGAAGCAACCTAGATGTCCATCAACAGACAACTTGATAAGAAGCTGTGGTACATATACTCAATGGAATATTACTCAGCTATTAAAAAGAATGCATTTGAATCAGTTCTAATGAGGTGGATGAAATTGGAGCCTATTATACAGAGTGAAGTAAGCCAGAAGGAAAAACACCAATACAGTATATTAACACATATATATGGAATTTAGAAAGATGGTAACAATGACCCTATATGCGAGACAGCAAAAGAGACAAAGATGTAAAGAACAGAATTTTGGACTCTGTGGGAGAAGGCGAGGGTGGGATGATTTGGGAGAATAGCAGTGAAACATGTATATTATCATATATGAAACAGATCGCCAGTCCAGGTTCAATGCATGAGACAGGGTGCTCAGGGCTGGTGTACTGGGATGACCCTGAGGGATGGGATGGGGAGGGAGGTGGGAGAGGGGTTCAGGATGTGGAACACATGTATACCCATGGCTGATTCATGTCAATGTATGGCAAAAACCACTACAATACTATAATTAGCCTCCAATTAAAATAAATTAAAAAATAAAATAAAATGTTAATATCTACAAAAAGAAACTATGCATGGGGGCAGTTCTGAACATCCAGTGCACACGGGAGAACTGGAAGAACGTCCCAACTGTTAGTTGGAATGGTCAGGGGCGGTAGCTGGCAGAATTTGTGGGCCAGATCATCAGAAGAGGAGGCATTCTGATGAGAAACAGCTCTAGGAATCTGCATAGAAGTCCTCTGGAGGTATTATATAGCTGAATACCAAATGGATGTGTGTAGGGCAAAACATTATAAGACTGGGCAAAAAAAAAAAAAAAACAACTTCTGGGGAAAGAATAATTACTATGGAGTGGTAAGTAAAACAGTTCCCACAGCTCACCCATGGCTGAGAAGTATTCACATTCCTACCAACCAGATAGGAAAGTCATCACTGAATACACAGAATATTCAGAAGAGACCTGACTATTCAGACTCATCTGAAACTATGCAAGTCAGAAGACAATGGAAAAATCTTTAAATTGCTGAAAGAAAAAAAAATAATTAAAAAACAGGGAACAAACTTGTTGACTTAGGATTCTACAAACACACATTTGAAAAATAAAAGCACAATAAGAATGTTTTCAGACAAACAAAACCTGAAAGAATCTGTTGTCAGTAGACCTGCTCTATATTCTAAAGGAGATCTTTCAGGCAGAGAGAAAGAATATATCACATGAAAACACAAAGTTAAAATAAAAGCACCAAACATAGTAAATATGGAAAGACATTTCAGAAAAGACACAACTAAGAGACAAAAATATAAAAGTAATTTTTAAAAGGATAGCTGACTAAATGCAAAAATAATATCAGTGTATTGAGGGGGTTTACAGCATAAAATCAGAAGGGACAGAATGGCAGTATACTGTTGTAAAATTATTACATTGTACTCAAAGTGGTATAATGTTATTTGGAGATAGATTGTGATACAGATATATATCATAACAGTGTCCCAGAGATGGTTTCATGAGGTCTCAAAGTCAAAACTATAGTCCTAATAATGCTAATAGTTTGTCTTTGTCAGTAGGTTGACAATTTTGCTAAAAGCAAAACGAGGAATAAAACTGTTAATCCCCTAGCACAATCAAAGCAATAACATGAAAAATGAAAGTGAAAGTCACTCAGTTGTGTCTGACTCTTTGCAACCCCATGGACTACACAATCCATGAAACTCTACAGGCCAGAATACTGGAGTAGGCAGCCTTTCCCTTCTCCAGGGTATCTTCCCAATCCAGGGATCAAACCCAGGTCTCCCGCATTGCACATGGATTCTTTACCAGCTGAGCCACCAGGGAAGCCCAAGAATGCTGGAGTGGGTAGCCTATCCCTTCTCCAGTGGATCTTCCCAACCCAGGAATTGAACCTGGGTCTCCTGCATTGAAGGAGATTCTTTACTATCTAAGCCAGAAAACATAACCCCAGTCCAGTCATGAGGAAATTATCAGACAAACCCAAATTGAGGATGTGATATAATAAGAAATATTTATTTGTTTCTGCCCCATTTCCTGCAACACAGCTCTTGAAACCTTTGAAATTTCTGACATGATGTGTCTTTTTGTATGCTAATGAGATGACTGGTAGTTGAAGGTTCCTAGATATTCTCAGAATGGAGGCTTGTCGCCAGGGGTACCAACTATATACTTTCAGGATCGGAACTTTCAGCTCTACCCCTTGACCTCTGGAGAGGGAAGAGGTGCTGAAGGCTGAATTAACCACTGATAAGCAATCCCCACTCCAGTACTCTTGCCTGGAAAATCCCATGGACAGAGGAGCCTGGTAGGCTGCAGTACATGGGGTCACTAAGAGTCAGACACGACTGAGTGACTTCACTTTCACGTTTCATTTTCATGCATTGGAGAAGGAAATGGCAACCCACTCCAGTGTTTTTGCCTAGAGAATCCCAGGGATGGGGGAGCCTGGTTGGCTGCCATCTATGGGGTCGCACAGAGTCGGACACAACTGAAGCGACTTAGCAGCAGCAGCAGCAAGCAATAATTTAATCAATTGTGCCTATTTATTATAGTAAGGCCTCCATAAAAAATTCTACCTGAAGTAGTTCAGAGTACTTTTGGGTTGGTGAGCACTCTATGGGGCTAAAAGGGTAATGAACCCACAGTGTGCTTGGAAGCTCTATGTTCCTTCCCTCATACCTTGCCCTATGTATCTCTTCCATCTGGCTGTTTATGTATAAACTGGTAATCTAATAAATCAACAGTTTCCTGAGTTCTGTGAGTGGTTCCAGCAAAATTATCAAACCCAAGAAGGGTGTCACAGGCATCTCCAATTTATGGCTGTTGATCAGAAGCACAAGAAGCATGGGACTTCCCTGGCTTCCAATACAGGGGGTGCAGGTCTGATCCCTGGTCAGGGAACTAAGATCCCACATGCTGCACAGCATGGCCAAAAAAAAAAAAAAAAGAAGTACTAGAAGCCTGACTTGTATTAAGCATCTGAAATCAGAGGCAGTCTTGTAAGACTGAGGTCTTAACCTGGGGGATCTGACAGTAACTCCAGATAAACAGTGTAAGAATTGAATGGAATTGTAGGACACCCAACTGGGGTTTGAAGAATTGGTCAATGTGAAAAAAAAGAAAAAAAACCCTACACAGCCTACACACTTGGTATCAGAAGTACTGAGGGCAAGAAAAAAGTAATAGTTTTTCTTTTAAGGACCATTTTGGGAAATATCTGACCAATATTCCTCCTTTGATTCCTTGTGCGTATCAAAAAGAATGCATGCATGCATTCAGTCACTTCAGTCGTGTCCAACTGTGTGTGACCCCATAGACAGCAGCCCACCAGGCTCCTCTGTCCCTGGGATTCTCCAGGCAAGAATACTGGAGTGGGTTGCCATTTCCTTCTCCAATGCATGCATGCATGCTAAGTCGCTCCAGTCATGTCCAACTCTTTGCTACTCCATGGACAGCAGCCCACCAGGCCCCTCTGTCCACGGAATTCTCCAGGCAAGAGTACTGGAGCAGGTTGCCATTTTCTTCTCCATCAAAAAGAATACACACAACTATATGAAAATGTTCTTTCCTTTACTATCTAGACATTAGTATAAGGCCATATTTTCTTCACATACTTAAACTAAAACAATAGACAAGCAGAAACTGAATGCAGGAGTAGAAATGATAATCCAATCTTCTTTTATAATATTAAGCCAGACATTAAGAGATGTGCAAAAGTGTAAAACAATGCTAGTCTTCCGATCAGTTGGTTTTTTAAAAGTTTTTAAAATACATATTATTTGTGTTAACATGTAATGACTTTATTATTGCTATTTTTAAGTGAATTAATAAATATTTCCACCTGTCAGTGTTAATTCTGCGTATAGCAGTAATTCATAGACAATTCCCATGAACAAAAACTCTTTGGAAAAAACAAAAACAAAAAACTCTTTGAGATCCTTAATAGCCAGAATCCAAAGCAGTTGTAAATATAAACATTTGAAAACTGCTGGCCAAGAGCAACAACTGAAAAACTAAAACAAACATATATCTAATAAGTTAACAGTGGAGATAAAATGGAGTATTAAAAATACTGATTTAATCCAAAAGAGGGCAGGAAATGAGATAAAAATTAACAAAGACCAGATGGGACAATCTGAAAAGAAGTTGCAAGATGGTAAATTTAAATTCAGTCATACCAATAACTGACAGTAAATGACACTCCATTTAAAAAGAAGAGGGTATTCAGACTGCCTGCTACTGCTGCTAAGTCACTTCAGTCGTGTCTGACTCTGTGCGACCCCATAAACGGCAGCCAACCAGGCTCCCCCGTCCCTGGGATTCTCCAGGCAAGAACACTGGAGTGGGTTGCCATTTCCTTCTCCAATGCATGAAAGTGAAAAGTGAAAGTGAAGTTGCTCAGTCGTGTCCGACTCTTAGTGACCCCATGGACTGCAGCCTACCGGGCTCCTCTGTCCATGGGATTTTCCAGGCAAGAGTACTGGAGTGGGGATTGCTTATCAATGGTTAATTCAGCCTTCAGCACCTCTTCCCTCTCCAGAGGTCAAGGGGTAGAGCTGAAAGTTCCGATCCTGAAAGTACATAGTTGGTACCCCTGGCGACAAGCCTCCATTCTGAGAATATCTAGGAACCTTCAACTACCAGTCATCTCATTAGCATGGGATTTTCCAGGCAAGAGTACTGGAGTGGGGTGCCATTGCCTTCTCCGATTCAGAATGCCTACAAAGACCCAAATATATGCTATATACAAAAAAAAAACACTTTAAATATGAAGATGGAAAAAAAGCAAATGAACAGAACAATTAACATGTAAACACAAATTGAAAGCAAGCTGTAGTGGATAAATTAGACAAAAACTTCATAATAAGAACCATTACCGGGGCAAAAAAGACATTACATTAATGGTAAAGAGGTCAATTCACCAAAAAGATATAAAAACAAAGCTTCAAAACACAAACAGAAGAAAAAAGAGCATAAGGAGAGAAATAGTCAAGTAGATTATGGTGGATATTTCATTATTCCTCTCTCACTAATTCACAGAACAAAAAATCAGGAAAATTATACAACACTTAAATACTATCATCTATGACCCAACTGACATTTATAAAACACTGACCTAACATCAGCAGAATACATACATTCTTTTCCAGTGCCCAAGGAATATTCTCTAAAACATGCTATATCTGGGACATAAAACAACTTTCAAATATTGAAAAAGACTGAAATTGCATAATGTATATTGCATGAGCATAATGGAGTAAAATTAGAAGTTATTTACAAAAACCTATCTGGGAAAATTCTAAAATATTTGAAAGTTAAAACACCACACTTCTAAATAATCATGAACAAAACATTTTCAATTGAGTGAAAATGAAAATTCTGATACTTGTTAAACACAGTAAAAGCACAGTTAGGCGAAAATGTACAGCTTAATACATATATTAAAAAGATAAAAGGTCTAAAATCAATGATCCACTTTAAAAAATTAGAAAAATCCAAAGCAAGAGGAAAGCAATAATAAAGAGTAAAAATAAGTGAGACAGAAATAGAGAGAGAGGTAAACATCAATGAAACAAAAGGGGTATATTTTTAAAAGGTCAATAAAACTGATAAACTTCTGGTAATATTGATCAATAAAAAAAGAAGACACAAATTACTAATTTCAGGAATGTGTGAGAGATCATCTCTACGTTTATGACATAACAATTAGATATTAAAAGGATAAGAGAATATTATTAACAATTTTATTCCAATAAATCCTACAGCAGAGATGAAACATAAAAATCTCTTGAAAGATACAAGTTAACCAAAACTGACTCAAGAAAAAAATAGAAAACAACATACCTCCTATCAATTAAAATTTAACTTTATAATTAAAAAGCTATTCAACAATACAGTAAGTCCCCTACACATGAACAACTTCTATTCTGAGTGTGTTCATAAGTCCAACTTGTAAGTCCAACAAAGTTAGCCTAGGTACCCAACTAACACAAATGGCTATATCTTACTGTACTGTAATAGGTTTATAATACTTTTCACACAAATAATACATAAAAAAACAAACAAATATAAAAAACCACAACATTTTTAACCCTACAGTACAGTACCTTGAAAAGCACAGTATTACAGTAGAGTAGTTGGCATACAGGGGCTGGCACTGAGTGAGTAGGCAAGAAGACTGAGGACAAACTGCAATTTCACTCATGCCTGATGCTAACAGAACACACTTTCACATTTTTGAAAGTGTGCAACTTAAAGGTTCACATGTAATGTACTTACTGTAACAACAACAAAAATCCCAGTATACTTCGTTTATGTCAGTAATTCTCAATTGGGGTTGACTTTGGCCCTAGGGTATGGTTGACAACATTAAGAGACATTTTTGGTTGCCACAACTGTGAAGGGATGCTACTGGCATCTCCTGGGCAGAGGCCAAAGACGCTGCTAATTCTTCACTGCAAAGGAGCGGTCCCCAAGAACAAAAATGACAAGGCCTAAAATGTCAATGGTGCTAAAGTTGAGAGACCTTGCCTTAGATAATCTTACTGCCAAGTTCCACCAAACATTTAAGGAAGAAAAAATATTAATTCTACACAAATTCTTTTAGAATAGAGACAGGGAAGAAACAGCTCTCAATTCATTCAATGATTCCAGCATTATCCCAATACCAAAATCAGACAAAAATAGTAAAAGAAAATTATAGACCAATATCTCAAATTAAAATAGAAGCAAAAATTCTTAACAAAATATTAATATTTCAACATTTTCTGCTCCAGCATGTAAGAAGCTTAAAAGTTGCCTACCCATTCTAGTAAGTTAAAAGCTGAACAAATAAAAAAAATCAACAACTCTTCTTAAATTCCTCAGAGAAATGAGGTCAAAAGGCAAACTGCTGCCACAAATTAGAGAAATAGGTAGATAGATGTCGAGGATCACAATTTACCAGGGTAGAAACTCCTGAAGAAACCTCTGTGGGAACCAAGCCAGGGTAGGAAAACCTGAACTGTAACTGACAAATTGCTAGAGGCTCAATGCAGACATGTCTGAAAGCTAAGACTCCGAGAGATCCCAGCCCCACATACTTCAGCAAGTTTTACCTCCAGGAACTCTATCAGGTCCTTACAGTGATCGTCAGAGAAAAACACCCTTGTGCTTGCAGCAGTAGGAGGGGAAAGGAACTATTTTGAAATATATTAGAGGAATCTGTTCTTAACAAAGCTTGCTCTCAGGAAAAACTATTTCACCAGAGCCTAACTTACTGCAGTCTTATCAGAGCCTAACCTATCTGGGGAAAGGAACATGTCCAGCTCCAGCCCACCTCTCCCACCTAAGGTGGTAGAGGGACTGAGAAGTGCCTGTGCACTGGTGAAGTGCAGTCTGAAGGCACAGGATCACCAGAAGACTGAGAACTAATCACAGGAGTATGTAACCCTTTCCCTCTTCCCACACCTAACCACTACATTAATCGGGTCTATTTACTAAAGTTCCTTTTACTCAGCCCACCATATCCACTCTTCAACAAAAAATTATAAGTCATACTAAAAAGCAAAAAACACAGTTCAAGGAGATTGAACACATCAGAACCATAGTCTATATGGTAATAATGTTGGACTTATAAACAAGGAATTTTTGAATACTATTAGTGTGCTAAGAGCTTTAATGGGAAAGGTAGACAACATGCAACAATTGATGAATAATGGAAGCAGAGAAATGGAAATTCTAAGAAAGAATGAAAAGGAAATGCTAGTGATTAAAAAAAAAAAAACTAACTAAAAGAGAAACACCTCTGATGGAGTAGAGGCAAACAGTTGAGGAAAGAAACCTTGAACTAGAGGATCCCTCATTCAGTTCAGTTCAGTCGCTCAGTCGTGTCCGACTCGCAACCCCATGAATCTCAGCACGCCAGGCCTCCCGGTCCATCACCAACTCCCGGAGTTCACTGAGACTCACGTCCATTGAGTCAGTGATGCCATCCAGCCATCTCATCCTCTGTCATCCCCTTCTCCTCCTGCCCCCAATCCCTCCCAGCATCAGTCTTTCCCAATGAGTCAGCTCTTCACATGAGGTGGCCAAAGTACTGGAGTTTCAGCTTTAGCATCATTTCTTCCAAAGAAATCCCAGGGCTGATCTCCTTCAGAATGGACCGGTTGGAACTCCTTGCAGTCCAAGGGACTCTCAAGAGTCTTCTCCAATACCACAGCTCAAAAGCATCAATTCTTTGGCACTCAGCCTTCTTCCCAGTCCAACTCTCACATCCATACATGACCACAGGAAAAACCATAGCCTTGACTAGATGGACCTTTGTTGGCAAAGTAATGTCTCTGCTTTTCAATATGCTATCTAGGTTGGTCATAACTTACCTTCCAAGGAGTAAAAGCCTTTTAATTTCATGGCTGCAGTCACCATCTGCAGTGATTTTGGAGCCCAGAAAAATAAAGTCTGACACTGTTTCCACTGTTTCCCCATCTATTTCCCATGAAGTGATGGGAATGGATGCCATGATCTTTGTTTTCTGAATGTTGAGCTTTAAGCTAACTTTTTTTTAAAATTTTATTTTATTTTTAAACTTTACAATATTGTATTGGTTTTGCCAAACATCGAAATGAATCCACCACAGGTATACATGTGTTCCCCATCCTGAACCCTCCTCCCTCCTCCCTCCCCATACCATCCCTCTGGGTCGTCCCAGTGCACCAGCCCCAAGCATCCAGTATCGTGCATCGAACCTGGACTGGCGACTCGTTTCATATATGATATTTATACATATTTCAATGCCATTCTCCCAAATCATCCCACCCTCTCCCTCTCCCACAGAGTCCAAAAGACTGTTCTATACATCAGTGTCTCTTTTGCTGTCTCGTATACAGGGTTATTGTTACCATCTTTCTAAATTCCATATATATTAGTATACTGTATTGGTGTTTTTCTTTCTGGCTTACTTCACTCTGTATAATAGGCTCCAGTTTCATCCACATCATTAGAACTGATTCAAATGTATTCTTTTTAATGGCTGAGTAATACTCCATTGTGTATATGTACCACAGCTTTCTTATTCATTCATCTGCTGATGGACATCTAGGTTGCTTCCATGTCCTGGCTATTATAAACAGTGCTGCGATGAACATTGGGGTACACGTGTCTCTTTCAATTCTTTAAGCCAACTTTTTCACTCTCCACTTTCACTTTCATCAAGAGGTTTTTTAGTTCCTCTTCACTTTCTGCCATAAGGGTGGTGTCATCTGCATATCTGAGGTTATTGATATTTCTCCCAGCAATCTTGATTCCAGCTTGTGCTTCCTCCAGTCCAGCGTTTCTCATGATGTACTCTGCATATAAGTTAAATAAGCAGGGTGACAATATACAGCCTTGACATACTCCTTTTCTTATTTGGAACCAGTCTGTTGTTCCATGTCCAGTTCTAACTGTTGCTTCCTGACCTGCATATAGCTTTCTCAAGAGGCAGATCAGGTGGTCTGGTATTCCCATCTCTTTCAGAATTTTCCACAGTTTATTGTGATCCCTCATTGGATCCTTTTATTGGATCCCTCATTGGAAACCTCCAAAACTGAAAAAGAGAACAAAGACTGAGAAACAGAGAACAGAATATCCAAGTACTGTGGGACAACTACACAAGATGTAATATACGTGTAATGGGACTACCAAAAGAAGAGAGAGAAAATGGAACAGAAGCAATATTTGAAGGAACGATAACCAGGAATTTCTATAAATTAATGTCTACACCAAACTACAGATCAGAAAGCTCAGAACACAAAGTCGTATAGATGCCCAAATAACTACACCTAGGCAAATCATATTTAAATTGCAGAAAGTGTGTTAGTGTGACAATCGCTCAGTCGTGTCTGACTCTACGCGACCCCAGGGACTCCTCTGTCCATTGGATTTCCCAGGCAAGAATACTGGAGTGGGTGGCCAACTGCAGAAAATCAAAGATTTTAAAAAATCTTGAAAGAAGCCAGAGGTGAAAAAACCTCTCTACACAAAAGCAAAGATAACAATTTACAGAGAAGCTCTGCACCCTATGAAATTAGCCTTCAAAAACAAAGAAGAAAAAGACTCTTCCAAGCTAACAAAAATTGAGAGAATTTGTTGCCAATAGATATCTGTCTTGCAAGAAATGTTGAGAGAAGCTCTTCAGAGAGAGGGAAAGGGACACCTCAGAAATTTTTGTCTACATAAAAAAAACAGTATCAGAAAGAAATACATGAAAGTAAAATAAAAATTCTCTTTTTACTAGCCTTAACTGGTCCAACAGATAACAGCTTGTTCCAAATAATGATACATTCAGTTACATATGGTTGTGTGTATGTGTATGTGAGCATGCTCATGTGTAAATGAAATGAATGACAGCAAACATACAAATGATGGAAGGAAGCAATTAGGAATATTTTGATGTTATGAAGCACTTGCAGCACTGTGAAGTGGTAAACATTATTTTTAAATGGGTTTATATTAGATGTAAATGCATATTGCAAGCTCTAGGATAAAGGGGGGAAGGAAGGGAGAGAGGAAGAGAGAAAGCAGATACAAACTACAAATATCATAAATGAAAGAGGGGTATCACTACAGATTTGATGTATGTTAAAGAAAGCTGAGCGCCGAAGAATTGATGCTTTTGAACTGTGGTGTTGGAGAAGACTCTTGAGAGTCCCTTGGACTGCAAGGAGATCCAATCAGTCCATTCTGAAGGAGATCAGCCCTGGGTGTTCACTGGAAGGACTGATGCTAAAGCTGAAACTCCAATACTTTGGCCACCTCATGCGAAGAGTTGACTCATTGGAAAAGACTCTGATGCTGGGAGGGATTAGGGGCAGGAGGAGAAGGGGATGACAGAGGATGAGATGGCTGGATGGCATCACCAACTCGATGGACATGAGTTTGAGTGAACTCCTGGAGCTGTTGATGGACAGGGAGGCCTGGAGTGCTGAGATTCATTGGGTCGCAAAGAGTCTGACACGACTGAGTGACTGAACTGAACTGAAAGAAATATTAACAATTATATGCCCATAAATTTGATAACTTAGATGAAATGGATAAATTTCTTAAAGACATAATCTGTTAAAACTCACAGAAGAAAGGGATGATCTGAACAGTCCTGCTATCTATTTAAAAAATTCAATCAACAATTATACCCTCAAAAAAGCTGGGAAAAATGAAAAGAAAAGTAAGGGAGAAAGGGAAGGAGTGAAGGAGGGAAAGAAGGAAGGACAAAGAGAACTGCATTGATAATCACTTTCCAAAAGAGACAGCTCCTGGCTCAGATGAGTTCATGGGCAGATTTTAAGAAACATTTAAGGAACAAATTATATCAATTCCCTATGATCTCTTCCTCGGAGAAGGCAATGGCAACCCACTCCAGTACTCTTACTGGAAAACCCCATGGACAGAGGAGCCTGGTAGGCTGAAGTCCATGAGGTCACTTAGACTTAAGACACGACTGAGCGGCTTCACTTTCACTTTTCACATTCATGCATTGGAGAAGGAAATGGCAACCCACTCCAGTGTTCTTGCCTGGAGAATCCCAGGAACAGGGGAGCCTGGTGGGCTGCTGTCTATGGGGTAGCACAGAGTCGAACACGACTGAAGCGACTTAGCAAGCAATGATCTCTTCCAGAATATAAAAGCAAAGAGAATACTTCCTAATTTAATCAATGAGGCCAGCATTACCCTAATATTAAAACAGGCAAAGACATTAAAAGAAAACCCTGATCAATACATCTCAGAAACACAGATGCAAACATCCTCAATGAAATATTAGTAAATTGAATCAAATAATGTATAAAAAGGATTATATGCCAAGATCAAGTGGGAAAATTCAAGTCATTCATAACAAAAATTCTCATTAAAGTAGGAATAAAAGGGTCATTCCTTTCTTGATAAAGAACATCTACAAAACAACCCAAAGCTGATACTATATCTAATGGTGAGAAACTTTAAGTTTTCCCACTAAGAACAAGGCAAGGGATGTCCCCTCCCACCACTGCTTGTCAACATTGTGAAAAGTCTTAGCTAATGCAACAAGACAAGGAAATACAAGGTATACTGATTAGAAAAGAAACAATAAAACTGCTTTTGCTTGCAGATGCCATGATCTAGTCTATATACAAAATCTGAAAGAACAGTTAAAAAAAAAAAAAGTTTATATGTAGGCAAAAGACCCAGAATACCAAACTCAATATCGAAGAAGAAGAAAGTTGGAGGACAAACATTACCTGACTTCAGGACTTAATATAAAACTACAGTAATCAATACAATGCAGCAATGACAAAGGACTAGACAATGGAACAGAACAGACAGTCGAAAACAATTCCACATAAACACAATCAACTAATAATTCATGAAAAAAATTGAGAAGCAGGACTTGATAAAAATTAAAAACCTCTGCTCTGTGAAAGACACTGTCAAGAGAATGAGAAGACATAGACTGGGAGGAAATACTTGTAAAAGATACATCAGATGAAGGACTGCTATACAAAATACATACAGAACTCTTAAAATTCTACTGAGTTCTGTTTTTATTATTATAAGAAAATGAGCAATCCAATCAAAAATGATCAGAAAAGACACCTCACTAAATAAGATATGCAGATAACAAGTAATATATTCTAATTTATATGTCAATTGCTAATTAAAATAACAATCAGATACCACTACACACCTATTAGAATGGTCAAAATTCAAAACACTGATACCACCAAATACTGGTGAGGATGTGGAAAGAAAGAAATGCTCATTCACTGCTTGGTAGGAATGCAAAATGGTACAGTTACTTTGGAAGACAGTTTGGCTGTTTCTTATAAAACTAAAATACCATATGATTCAGCAACCAGGCTCCTTGGTATTCACCCAAAAGAAATGAAAACTTACACCCACAAAAATACTTAACACATAGATGTTTATAGCAGCTTTATTCACTATTGCTAAAACTTGGAAGCAAACAAGATGTACTTCAAATTGCTTTCTACATATAATATTTCAAATATTACATCCAGCACCCAAGCAAAGGTAACAAAGCACACACAGAAATAAAATAGCATCCACTAACAAAAACTAGCAGAGTCAATATTCAATATAAGCAGACCTATAGAATTTCCAGACATTGAAATTATCAGACACAGGCTATGAAAAACTATACTTACTATGTTTAAGGAGATAAAGGCCAAGCTTGAAATTTCAGCAGGGAACTGTAAACTGCAAAAAGTGATATAGCAGATTTGAAAAAGAAACAACTAGAAACACAAGAATTGAAAAACACAAAATTGACATTAAGAACTCAAAGTATGGGGTTGAGGAAACTGTATTTTTAACTCATTCCCTAGGTAATCCACTGTGTTTGAGAACAGAATCATAGACTACTACAACAAATCTCAAAGTCCTTTGCAATCTCACTCTTTTCTAGTTTCTATAAAGCCTCCAGAATATTTCTAATATATGAATTTGATGTCTCAGCACTGAAAGTATTTTGGTTAAGTCCAGCTTTCTAACCTGTGGCTAATGACCTTCACCTCTTCCCTGCTCAGTCGCTCAGCGGTGTCCAACTCTTTGCAACCACATGGACTGTAGCCCACCAGGCTTCTCTTTCCATAGGATTTTCCAGGCAAGAATACTGGAGTGGGTTGCCATTTCCTTCTCCAGGGGATCCTCCTCACCCAAGGATTGAACCTGGGGCTCTTGCATTGAAGGTAGATTCTTTCTGAGCTAATACTGAGTGCATTCCTGCTTGCTCATTCAATTTTCTCTATCTGGAACAGCTTTCCCCATCTTGTCTACCTAGTGAACTCCTACGAGTATATTTCAGAACACAAACTGCATGTAATCCTGAGTAGAATTAATCACTCTTTCATCTCTACTCCCGTACTTTGTTCACAACTACAGCATTCACTATACTATATGATAACCATATATGAATCTTTTCCCTCCTTCCCACAGTTATACTAGAATAACAGAAAAGCTAGGACTCATATTAATCTATTTCTCAAGAACCTAAACCATGCCTATTTTATCGTACAGTCAATGTCTGTTGAATAAATTACACATTCATTAAAATGAAAGCCAGACAAACTTAGAGAAGAATCTAGGATCAATTAAAGAATTTTGTCCTTCAAATTCTACAAGAGAAAAGATTTAGAGCTTGCTAATATGAAGTAACACAATAAGCTGGTCACAGAATGGTATCCTACAATATTTTGATGTGTTAGGCTCTATATCTAAAGGACTCACCAGAAAAAGAATGTACTAGGAGAGGGATATGAGAAAAGATAAGTCTATGGGTTCAAAGGGAGGGTGGCAGGAGTCTTTGACCAACTTCTTGAACTAAAATACGGGGTCTGGGGAAAAGGAAGAATGAAATAGGAGCTTCTCCTTTAAAGACAATGTGAAAGCCAAAATAAGCTTGATGCATATACACTGACTTGACTTTTGAGTTTCAGCGTACAGTGAGAACACTACTCCTAAAGGGGTTAGTGTTAAATCTGTGTCAGTAAGCAAACCCTCATGTTTCTATATTATGGTAGCCATTTATAGACAGTCAGAATAATGTTTCAGAAATGGAAGAAACTCCCCATGTGGACATCTCTATCACCTTAAGAACATGTCTACCCAAGATAAAGACAATTTTATACAATTTGATCCAAAAGCCAGGGAAATCATCATGCTTGTAGTAGAGGGGATAGCCAATTAGGATACCTTTAGTGATTGATTCTAGGATCTGTGAATTAGAAGAAATAAAATGCATCCTATAATTCAAGTTTAACTGAAACCGAGGGCAAAGCATTTCATCATCCTCTGGCATACAGCAGTGTCTTAATAAACTTCATTTTGGTAAAGCTATTAACACAATTTTGTTTAGTGTAATCTGAAGCCTAACATAATTATAAGTCTGACATCATGACAGAAGGAATATAACTTCTACTTTGATGCTCGAATTATATGTTTGGAATCAAATAACAAGAGTATTTTCAAATTGCAACTCTTTTCCAAGTCTCTGTCTTTAACAATTAAAAAAAAAAAAAATTCCCCCAAATTCTGCCCTGTTCAACTTATGAGAACTTATTATTATTATTCTTTCCATTTCTTTAACTAATTTAACCTTCTTTCTTAAGGTTCATACTTCTCCCCTCTCCCAGGAGCACAGGCCCAGAGCTGGTACAAAGTCCTCTCTCAATCTTCAGGCCACAGAAATCAACATTTATGAAATCAAACTTATTCATACATAGGAAAGACACAGCAATTTATCATTAACTATAAATAAGGAACACATGTGTGGCTAGAAAGGTAATTATTCACTTCCTTTACAAGGTGACAATACATTAGGTAAACAAAGATGAAGGAACATGCAAGTGTGTAACAGTTTTAAGGACTTATCAAAAACAAATTCTGAACACAGTTCAGACCCTAAACAATTTAACAACAATGAAGTGGTTCATTTACTGCAGTGCTCACTCAAACTTTATACTGAAGGTATCTATATTTAAGCATAACTAAAATCAACAAATTTTTCAAGTATCCTAACTACATAAACCAATAATGTTAGTAACCAGAAAACTATGCTCTACCCTTACAAAGTGTAACATAATTAGTGCTCATAAAGTATGTGTATTCTAGTCCTTTCCACAATGCTACTTACTATTCCTCAAGTCAAAGGCTTAATTGAGGAGAATGACCTTTTCTCCTTTATTTTTTCTTCTATTTTTTGGTCACACTGCACAGCATGTGGGATCTTAGTTCCCCGACCAGGGGACAAACAGGCGTTCCTTGCAATGGAAGTGAGGCATCTTAACCACTGGACTGCCAGGTAAGTCCATGACCTATTCTATTTTAGACAATTTGAAATGCTCAGATTAAGAAACTTGAGTCTTAAAACTTTTTTCCTTGCCTGTCAAAAGATAGCTGAAAGTGATTCAAACACTCAACTAAAATACCACTCAGAAAAAGACGAGTGATGAAAAACATGAAACATCATCTAAGTACTATAATCTCACCTATTCATAATGAAAAAGATGCCAATAGTGCCAAGCAAAAAATTACTTTCTACTGAAAGACTGAGTTTGACATAGACTATGTTCGATCTAGTATGCAATCATGTTACAGTTACACATAACATGGCGCATTTGAAATAATTCTCACTTGCAGTTTGGGGGTCATAAGACAAACTCTGTAGCTGTATTCCAACTTCAGCCTATTAATTTAGAAAAACCAAAAACTTAGGTCAATTGAACTACAATATAACTGAAATACTATTTATAATTAATAGATGCGATTTTTAACATGGCTCACCAACTGGTTCAGATGGCCACAAGCAGGAATTTCATACCTGCAAGAGAACACATGTGATAATCCTCATAAAATAATATTATGAATATTCATATGATTTGGGGACTGATTGTCAAGTTAAATGCCAAACTTGAGTCAGTCTGATTTTGCTATTATCCTAAAATTATTTTTATACTTCTTTACTATTAACATGTAAAGTACTAAATTGATCAAACTTTTAATAACTTTTTAAAAATAGTTAACCTATAAGTATCTTTCACTTTTGAACTTCATGTATCTCTGAAAAACTATAGATACAAAACACTTAAAAGAAGGCAAAAAGTTTTATATACAGTAACATTTTGTTCTTAGGGGAAAAAATAACATAGAATGTAAAAGTATATACACATGAAAATAACTGTGTTTTCTACACAAAAATTGAATTTTAAAAGGCCTAAAACTGTGAAGGGAAATGTAAAATGAGATATACCTTCCTATAATGTTTTATATTTTATAGAGAATATAATCATGTGCTATTTGTGCAATTAACAATTAATAGAGAAAAAGGTTGCAATTCAAAGTAGTTTAGTTAAATTTATAATCTTATAAGTGTCTTTCCATTAGAAAAAAATTCTAGTCCCCAAACATATACTCATCCTTAAGAATATGGCAACTCCTTTCTGGATATCTGCTTAATGAAATAATTATCCTATAAAATACTACTACCACTCTAATATTCTAACAAATTTTACAGTTTTGCCCTTCTTGAAGCAAGTGATGCATCTTAAGAAAGATCAAAGGAATCTATTTTTTCCTTAGTACTTCTAGCACTGCCTCACTTTTTCAGACAGTTTTACAGTGGAATACTAGCTACCTTCATTTTCTATAGCCGTAACAGCTTAAAACCTTATCCTAAAACATGACAGACGTGTCTGAACACTCTTCATGGTTTTACTCTTACATTATTTTAAATTCTGATTCTAAACACAAAACACATTTTACATGTGAACATAGTCAAAGATCTCAAATGTAGTTTTATACTGATAATGTTTTACAGAGTTTAGAAATTAGGACTGTAAAACAAACTGTTTTCAAGTGGAAACAGAAAGTTGTAGCTTTTCCATTACTAATAAAAGAAAATCATGCCCACGTTTAAAATGACAATTGCAGGAAAGAGAATAGCAAAATGAGACAAATAGGGGGTGGGGTATAGGACAAAAACTGTAGTAAAAGAGAAAGCAGAAACATTCCATCACATGGTGAAACAGACACATTTTTGAGGGTGGAAAACAGTCAGAGGAACAATGACTTTGCTATCCATCACGGCTCCCAGAAAACAAACAGAAGCATGAAAAAGGCACCAAAATACACACTAGTCCCTACACACACCAGAACACTCAAAAATTAAAAGCAGCAGCTGAGAGAAATCAACATGTAACCAATAATCAACATGTAACCATGTAATCAATAAACAGCCAGAAAGGGACTGTAGAAGATAGAAACTGCATTTCAATCCCACTCTTTCTTCCCATTTGAAAATAAGACTTGTTCTTTTCCTGACCACTCATCAGATTTTCAAACAACATATATATAAAAAGGAAAGAAAATGTGAGGCCTTGGCACTCCAAAATGAAAACAGCAGATTAAAGGCAATGGCACATCCATAAACAGATAATTATCCACTAGTAATTAGAGACCTACCATAAGAAAATATCACAGAATGTTAGTTTACATAAAGATATTAAAGTACTATATGCACATGCATATTTCAGGTAAACTACCATAAAGTCAAGAATACAAACCTTCAATAGCAAGACCACTGTTTTTGCCTCTAGAGGGCGAACTTGGTCTTCTGAAAAACTCTAGACAAGAGAGGTTACTTTTAGACTTTACAAAAAAAAAACCGAGTTAAAATTTAAGACGTCCAGATAGCAAAGATTCCCAAACTTTATTGGATTAACAGCAACCTTAGTGCCTCAGTAATTATTATTGGCACCCCCTAAACCAACAGAAATACCCAGTTATTCTGTTTAATGAGCAGTATGTCCCAGTACTTAGTAGCCATTTGAAAAAATACACATAAATTAAAAGAAAGCTTTACTGCATTCTTAAATAACCACAATTAATTACTAATTGGGGCATGTGTGCCTTTTGTGCAGCGTACAATTTCACAAATCTTGAAATAAGACTGGACACCATCACCTTCATTTCCTGTTCCACACTGATTTTTGCACAATATCTGATTTTTACCACAGCAAACTCAGAAAAACCAGATTCACAAAGACACAATGTCACAGAAAGTAATGTATTTCCATTTTATGTTAAAACTGTGTACTACCTCAAGCTCTCAGGCAGCACCATATCCAACAAACGGTGGAAGAGTATTACTGAGTTTGCCATAGTTCCCATCAGCATTAGCCACTGCAGCACATGGGGGACCCTCGGCACACAGCTTTGGAATCATAGCACTTTAGTGTTAAGTCTGAGCAGCATATAAACTAGTCAATATTTTAATTACTTGAAAATGAAATTAACTATAACAAATGCTATTAAAGATATAAAAATTATGTTCTTATTTACTTGGGAAACCAGTTTTTCCTTTCAGCAATAAAAAGAACACTATTAAATCCTTATAGGAAAATATTTTCCCAATTTAAATGACGATTATTGTTTTCATGGTGATTATTTTTATAAATGCTGGATGTGCTAAATTTGATAAACTATAATTGGAAGGAGATAAATAAGACATTTATCATTCTATCTCCTTCTGAGGAGTAACTTCTCTGAACTTAAAAATGCCACAAACTGATAAAGGAGTCTCACTGTTGTCCAGTCTCACGGATCTCCTATTACTGAGAAGCACAAGCTAAGAAGTCAAATAACACATGAAATTCTTAAGAACTCAAGAATATGGATATTAAGAGAGGTAACAGAAGAACTGGCTCCTAAATTACTGGAAATAGAATATATACCCACCCATCTCACAAAGTCCTTGGTAGAAAATCAGAAAATGACCAAGGAAATTTTCAACCTCAAAATATATCAGTTCACAACTACCCATCATACATAAAAGCTGTGCCACTGCAAATGCTACCATGTTCAATTAGAAGTCACAGTATGTGGTGAGAATGGTTTACTGAGAAAATTTTAAAAAAGAAAGAAAAAAGAAGACACTATCCAAGGAATAACTAGGAAAGAAAATCAGTGTTCTGCTACTATCAATAATTGTCACAACCATAAAATATAATTGAAAATATACGTCATGCTTTAAAAAAAAAACTTAAGATTACTACAAATATCTATAGTCACAAAATTTTGTATGTTAAAAAAAATCAATGAAAGTAGAATATGGTTATCTAGAAGAGAATCTTTGGAAAGCAAGACAAACCGCATGGCTATATTAGTACTTACCTGCTGAATGATTTTGGAAGTTTTCTGAAGATTCTCTCTGGGAGGGACTTTACCAAATAATTTCCAGCCAGGAGCACTATGTACAACTGATTTGAGTTCTTTTGTCCTTTTTGGGAAAAGGTTTCTGAAACACAGAAAAGTTACATGAATTGTGCTTCTGGTAACCAGGGAACTACTTGAAAAATGGTAGATGTAAATAAAATGTAAACATTTGCTTTGAACTAGCTACAAAGTGTACTAGAATTGACTATACATGTATTATACTTGACAGTAAAAGCCAAAAATCTGAGAACAAAAAAGTTAAAGAGAACTTGTATAAAATAGGTAAAGGATTAAGCCATACAATTTTTGTGGGAAAATACTACTTAATTATTCTCTGTAACAATTTGTTAGTGTTTGAAATAAAAGAGTATCTATTGAGCCTATTCCTATAATATATGTATATGCAAACTGTTTTTCCTAGGCAAGTATGCACAAGAAAAGCTTACTGTGAAAGGGCCAACATGTAACCTAGTAAGAAAGTTATTTCTCATTGACAGTCTAAACAAAAATCTGCATAAGGAACAAGGATTTTACTTATAATCACCATGCCCTTACCAACCAAATTAAGTATATATTGTACATGTAAACAGGAGTGATATTCAAAATATGTATACATCAATATGGCATGCCAGGGTACCACAGACTAATCAGAAAGGTACAATGAATCCAACTGAATATAAACACTTCATATAAGCTGTGATATAAATATTCACTAAGAAAATTTAAAATTTTTACATACAAACAGTCACAAAGTATTTGAAATCTCAAATAACTTGGTTTATCTATACTCAAAATACATACATACATCTGTTCTTAAAAGTACATTATTGTGATAAGAATGGGATAAATTTTTAATGCATAATGTTAAGGCTATTCTTCGAGTTTAGAAAGATATCAACGGACTCCTACAAAATATGGGTTAATCAATAATAAAGAAATACTTTCATTTTCCTGATTGTACAGTGGAAGTGAATTGATAACTTTTGATGACAATTTAGACTAATTCCTACTTAGGATACTCTAAAAGTTTCATCTGAGACCATATATAGTTTACTCAGTTTCCTATTTCATAAAATATCTACGTTTTCAATAATGATTACATGAAGGACTGGTATATTTACAATACAGTTTCATGCCTCAAAGGATGGCCTATTAATTTAAATACTATTTTATACCTTGTGTGCTGCTCATCAATTTATTGCCTCATAGCTCCATTATGAACCCTGCAGTATACGCTCTGTGACAACATGGAATTCCTTTGAGGATTTCTCCTTTTAAAATAAACATGAAGCTGTTACACTTTCTCAGTAGAGAGCACTGAAGGGACACAGCAGGAGAAAGGGGCTCTGGTCTCCTGTGGTTTCCAGCTGAAGCAGAGTGGGTCAGTGGTTTGGTGTGAGGATATCCAGTAGAATTCTGCTCAGTCATGTGCCCAAGTCCCTCAGCAAACTTGCAGCCTCAGCAACTCAACTGGCAGATGGCTTTCCTGTAGTCCTCTTAACATGTAAACTGGCACCCCAAAGGCTTCCTGCCAGCACTGATGCACTAATTCTCTCTGTAAGCCCCACACAGCTCACTTGTACTCCCCAGAAAGTTCTCATCAAGCTATGCTTCCCCCACAAGCCTCCATGTGGCCTGCCTACACACCTTCCAACCAAGGTTTCCCATCCAACCATGTTAAACACAGGGGAAGGACCTTTGACACCAAGGTTTATACAAAGAATTCTTGCATGAGACATCAAAAGCATGATCTATAAAAGAAACACTGATGAACCAAGCTTAAATTGAAACACTTGCACTTCAAAAGACATCACCGATGCAAAATGAAGTAGAAGGATCTAGAAATCAGTGTCTCCACCAAAGTAAAATTTGAGCCAGAAAGAGCAATTGGAATCAATCATTTTAGAATTTCAGAACCTTATCAGAAATTTATAACCACCAAGGGAGTGCATGAAAGGAGAGGCTGCTGATCTTCCTTAAGTGAAGAGCATGGGTGAACCAACTACCATCAACTGTTCCTCAGCCCTTCCCTCCTGCAGCAGTGGAGACAGCAGCTTGCTGGCTCCAGGAGGAATAGTTTCTAGAACAGGCAGCAGCAGCAGCTTCCATTGGTGGTATCTATTAGAACATTAAAAAAGGGTACATTTTTTGACCCAGATATTTAAGGAAATCTTAGTCAGGCCACCAGCTAACTGCAGGAAATAACAGAACAGAAACTTGTGACCACACACAAAAAGGATTACACACTTTGCAAAAACAGTTTGGAAATAACACAAACAGATGGCTCTAGCCTTCAATGAACAAAAATCTGCAGTCACTGAGAACTGAGAAAACAGATTTATGCGGTTTCAACATAATAATGCTCAGAATGTCCAGGTCTCAACAAGAAAAGAATTATAATACATATAAAGACACAGCAAAGTATAGACCAGTCACAGGAGAAAGAATTTGGCAAAAACTATTCCTAAGGAAGTTGAGACAATGAGATTACTAGTCAAACATGTTACATTAACTGTCATAAATATACCCAATGAGCTAACCAAAACTATGAACAAAGAATTAAAGGAAATCAAGCAAGGAACAAAGTGAGAATATCATTAGAGACATTATATATAGGAACCAAACAAATTCTGGAACTGAAAAGTAGAATAAAATTTAAAATTCACTAAAATAGTTCAACATCAGATTACAGCAAGCAGAAGAAAATATCAGCATGTAACATGACAATAAGACAGTTGAACTTATTCAGTCTCAAGAGCACAAAGAAAAAAGAATGAATAAAAATGAGCAGAGCCTGAGAAATTTGTACAACCCTATGGCATATACTAGCATATATACTATAAAAGTTCCAGAATCAGAAGAGGAAAAAAAAAGGGAGGTGGCAGAAACAATTTTGAAGAATGGCTAAAAATTTTTCAAATATGATGGAAGACACAAACCTACACATCCAAGAAGCTCAACAAACTCCAAGCAAAATAAATTCAAGGAGATATACACAAAGATACATTATAGTCAAACTGTCAAAAGACAAAGAGAGAATTTTGCAAACATCAAGAGAGAAGCAACTATCACAAACAATCTATCTTCATAAGATTAACACCTGATTTCTCATATGACATCTTGTAGGCCATAAAGTGTCAGGCTGACATAATTTAAAGTTCTAGGGGAAAAAAAAAAACTATCAACTGAGAATTCTATATGCAGCAAAAATCTATCCTTCAACAATATAGGAAAAATGAAGATATTTCTAGATAAACAAGTTAAGCGTGCTCATTCCTAACAGATATGCCCTACAAGAAATGTCAAGAATTCTTCAGAATGAAGTGAAAAGTAGCTTAAAACCATGAGAAAACACTGGTAAAATTATTTACACAGGTAAATGTCAAACCCAGTATTATTGTACTTTTCTGTTTATAACTCCACATTTTTTCCTATGTGATTTAAAAGGTAAATGCATAAAATAATATTTACAAATTTATGTTATTGGGCATACAACATACAAACATGTAATCTCTGACAATAACAATATAAATGAGGAGGTACAGAAATGTATATAGTTAGCACAGTATTAGTACACTAATGAAACTGGTTTATATGCTAATGAAATTAATTCGGTATAATTCAAACCAAGTTGCTTTAAGTTTATGATGTCAATTGTAATCCCCAAAGTTACCACTAGAAAATAACTTTAAAATATACATAAGAGAATCAAAATGGTACACTAAAAATTCAACTAAATACAAAAAGTAGTAAGGAGGAACTGAGGAACAAAAAATATATATAAGACATACAGAAAATAAACAGCTAAATGACAGAAATCCTTACTCATCAACAACGAATTTAAATATAAGTTGATTAAACTTTTATTAAAAGGAGAGTGACTGGCAGACTGGATTAAAAATACTATGTATGTTGTCTACCTGGGTGGCACAGTGGTGAAGAACCCGCCTGCCAATGCGGGAGATGGAAGAGACAGGGTTTGATCCCTGGGTTGGGAAGATCCACAGAAGGAGGGCACGGCGACCCACTCCAGTATTCTTATCTGGAGTATCCCATGGACAGAGAAGCCTGGTAGGCTACAGTTCATTCGGTCACAAAAAGTCAGACACAACTGAAGTGACTTAGCAGCAGGCACATGTTGTCTATAAAATATTCACTTTAGATAAAAAGATACAAAGAGGTTAAAAGTAAAAAGATGGAAAATTATATTGAAAGCAAATAGTAACCAAAAGAGAATGCCAGTGATTATATTATTGTCACATAAAATAGATGTTAAGTCAAAAAGGTTACAAGAAGCAAAAGAGAACATTATGTGTTGGGGCAAAGTTTAATCCAGCAAGAAGATATAACTACTATAAACATTTTTGTTGTTGTTAAGTAGCTAAGTTGTGCCCAACCCTTTGGCGACCCCACAGACTATATAACGCACCAGGCTCCTCTGTCCATGAGATTTCCCAGGCAAGAATATTGAATGGGTTGCCATTTCCTTCTCCAGGGGATCTTCCCAACACTGGGATCAAACCTCCATCTCTTGCATTAGCAGGTGAATTCTTTTACCACTGAGTCACCAGGGAAGCCCAATTATAAACATACATACACCTAACAACGGAAGAAAAATACATGAAGAAAAACTGACAATACTGAAGGAATAGGCAGTTCTACAATAACTGGAGACTTCAGTACCATAGTTTTAATAAAAAAAAAAAAAACAATCAGGTCAGAAAGGAAATCGAAGACTTAAACATTAAGTAAGTTAGACCTAATAGGCATATGCAGAGCATCCCACTCAACAACAGTAAGATACACATTCTTAAGGATACATGGAATATTTTCCAGAATGAACAATATGTTAATGCATAAATGCTTTAATAAGTTTTAAAAGATTAGAAACACACAAAGTATCTTTTCCAACCAGAATAAAATGAAATTATAAATCAGTAACAGGAAGAGGAACTTCTCTAGTGGTACAGTGGTTAAGAATCCATCTTGCAATGCAAGGGACACAGGTTCAATCCCTGGTTGGGAAACTAAGATCCCACATGCCATGGAGCAACTGAGCCTGAGCACCACATAACTGAGCCCTCGTGCTCTGGAGCCACTGTGCCACAACTAGAGAGTCTGTGTGCCCCAATGAAAGATCTCACATGGCACAATGGAGATCCTGTGTGCCGCAGCTGAGACCCAATGCCCACCAAATAAATAAATAAATAAATGTGTCAAAGATATATATATATATATATAAATATAAAGAAGAAAACTGGAAAATTCACAAATACATGGAAACTAAACAACACAGTCTTAATAACCAATAAGTGAATAACCAACTTAATAACCAATAAGTGAATAAATTAGTCAAGAAATTATAAATTAGAAAACACTTAAGATGAACTGAAACAGAAATAGAGCATATCAAAACTTATGGTATACAACAAAGGCAATGCTAAGAGGAAAGTTTATAGCTGTAAACACCTATACTTAAAAAGAACCATACCTCATATCAATAATATAACTGCACACCTGAAAAAAAAAAAAAACTAGAAAAAGAAGAGCAAACTAAACCCAAAGCTAGCAGAAGGAAGAAAATAGTAAGGATTAGAGTGGATAAAATGAAAAAGAGAATTGAAAAACAATAGAAAAAAATTTTAAGCAAATTTTGTGGAAAGATCAACAAAGTTGACAATTTCCTAGCTAGACTAAGAAAAAAGGAGAAGAGTAAAATTACGAAAAGCAGAAATGAAAGGGGGATATTACTACCAATAAGGGGGATATATGAATACTACGAACAACTGTTCACAAACAAATCAAATAAATGAAATGGAAAAATTCCTAGAAATACACACACTACCAAAACTGACTCAAGAAACAGAAAATCTGTTGAGGCAATTGACTCAATAGTCAAAAACCTAACAAAGAAGAGCTGAAGAACAGATGGCTTCACTGGTGAAAAATCTAACAAATATTTAAAGAAGAATACCAATCTTTCTCAAATTCTTCTAAAACAGTGAAGAGGCCCAGAGTTACTCAGTTTTCCTAGGTCTTTCCCATGTATACATATTATTAAATTTTTGCTTGATTTTCTGGAATCTAAAGCTAGAATAATATTTTATATTGGACGGGCAAAAACTAAGAAATATGATAATATCAAATGTAGAGGGAAAGGAACACTGAGGAATTTATGTTGGTGTAATCACTTGTTCCAGTTGCATACACTATACTACTGTTGAGCATTATACTTCTAGCTACATACTCCAGAGAACGTTACGGACATATGCACTAGAAGACATATAAAGAACATTCAAGGCAACATGTTCAAGAGAGCAAAAATCTTTTAACAATTCAAAGATCCACTGATAGAAGAATAGAAAACTTAAGTTATGCTAATTAGTAAATGCAATATTATTCCACTGTGAGAATGAACCAAACATACATTCATCAACATGGATGAATCTTAAAAATAACGAGTTTAAAAAGAAAGGCAAGGGGTGGGGCAAGATGTAGAGTTCACATAGTGTATCATTTTTATAAAGCTCAAAAACAATAAAAATAATAAAAAATTGGGCAAAAATAATTCCATAAAACATCAAGGAAATTCAGGATAGTTGCTACCTCTTAGGGGTGAGGAGGATAAAAAGACACTCATAAGGTAGTATATTTTCAATAGTAGTGTTGGTAATGTTCTGTTTCTGAGATTGGACAAAGGGTTTACCAATGTATACCAGGCATCATAATTCACATATCTGTTACATATGTATTTCTTTTGTATGGCTCAAAAAAAAAAAAAAAACACTAGTTTTTATTAAGCTATATAAAACTAATGTACCAACTGGAACTCCCTTGTAACTAGAGAGCACTAACTAAACCAATTAAAAGATTTCATATTCTTAATGTATCACTAAGGAGCTATAAAGTTAGCCTTTGCCTATAGTTTTAGGCATCCACTTTTGTCACAAGCTTAGACAAACTTCTTTGGGCCAAAGTTGATAAACATTTCGGACTGTAAGCATTCTGTAAGAGTCAATTTACATTCATATATAAATTTGTCTTCATCATACTGAGTTAGTTATTTAGTCAGAAGCCTTCACACTAACAATTAGCTCTTGCAGGTGCGGGGAGGGTGGAATCTACAATGAACAAGCGGTTTTGTTTGTTTTTCACAGCTATTGATACCATCAACTCCAATCACTGACAAGAACGAAATCTTTAATTACAACTTTAACAGTTTCAGATCTAAAAATCTATAAATTGCTTTTCTCCTCACAACAATGCACGAACAAGGCAGTGCCTGTAAAGTGAAAAACATAGCTTTTCATTCTCTAGAATTGCAGGGTTACATATATAATTAATTAAAGCACCATAAAGTAAAAGAACATAAGCATTATTTTTTCAAACTCAGTGAAGCACAGCTTCAAAGAATGTCACCTAGCTGAGAATGCAGACAGAGCAAAAGAATGAGAGGACCACAAATGTAAGATGTGATTATACCAGAGGACAGTGATAATGACAGATCAGAAAACTCATGTGCAGAGTTTTACAAGGAGTTTTTGGGAGTGCTTGTCTCTATAACCTTTAGCTACAATTAGATACTGTAATTACAACCAAACACATTCTCATGTGAAAAGCTAGAGGCTATACATATCGACACTGTCCATTAGATCTCTGTAAGTTACAGAACAGAACCCTTTACAAATCACAGACAAAATGTCAAATATACACAAAGTTTTGAATAAATATTGTTAGAAATTATTCTGAATCATTAAAAAATGTTATGCATGTGTATATATATATATATATGTTTATGTGCAAAATTAATTTACAAGAATATTTTGAACTTCCAAAATTAAAGTCAAGGAATAATAATTTTTTAAATCAAACAACAGTTGGTCTTTCAATGGATGCAATTTCTGAAGAATCTTGCTATGACTGGCAGGTATACAAAGGGGAAAAAAAGCAAACAACAAATAGATAACTCCAACAATAAAAAGTCTGCTTATAATATGTATTATAGTACAATATTATAATAAGACCAGAATGAAGCTTAAATTTTCATTAAATCATAAAAACAAACCAAAACCAAGTATCTTATATTCACATATCCAGTAAAATTTGGCTACTCTAAGAGATTGTCATAAAATAAATATGAACCCACAGGTATCCAACTGCAAAGAAAGGACATCAGATAATGTTTCACAATAATTTCTTATGCCACTAATAACTTTTGGATTGGGTTTTCAGGTTATCCCTTGCCATGAAAAAACTATAACATAGCTAAATGGCATACATCTTCAATGAAATATAATTTTAAAATATTGTTACAAATATATAGAATGATATTAAAATGACATTACAGACTAAATGGGCTTCTACTTGCTAGCCTAGGAAGAAAAATACCAGTTTATCAAATCTTAAGGGGACAATACAATGAAAAGTTACAAAAATAGACAAAAACGTCCCATACTCTGTTGTTCTTCTCATGCGCATTCCTGTGCCACCCACCTGCCCCAATCCACCATCAGGAGACTGAGAAAGTGGAGGTCTCAATGCAAATAAACATGTGGGCAAAAGTTCCTCCTCACCAGTTTTGCAAACTAAAGACAAACTGTCTTTGTCTGTCTCTTCCCCTCGCCTTTTTCCCCCCTCCCAAGACATTCAAAGTTCTTAACTTTAAAGCAACAGTAAAGGTTTCTTAGCAGAACAAAACTGCTAAATGTGTTCAAGAACCCACACTTAAAAGGGGACAATTCTTTCACGCTGAATTGGAGGTAAAGCCTGACTGTATGAATGAGATTTACACATCAGTGTTGGAGGACAGAAGTCATTCATTTTGACTGCTTCCTGTTTCAGGAGAGTGGCAGGGCAGAGGGACATTCCTAGCATCTCTTTTCTCCCTTATGCATCTCCAACTGAGGAGATAAAATTTTGCTGACAGACATTGTTACCAAATGGCAGAAAAGATACTGTTTGCTCTATTTTTCTAATATGCAGGCTGTTTTCTCTGCACCCCTCTACCCCCATCTCTACAGGAAAGGCCTGGTGTGCTAGCCTTTCACAGTCACTGAACTGACTCAGTTCAGCTCCTTGTTCAGTCGTGTGTGACTCTTTGAGACCCCATGAATTGCAGCACGCCAGGCCTCCCAGTTCATCACCAACTCCTGGAGTTCACCTAAACTCATGTCCATCGAGTCGGTGACGCCATCCAGCCATCTCATCCTCCTGTCCTCTTGTCATCTCATGTCCTCCAGCCATCTCATCCTCTTGTCCCCTTCTCCTCCTGCCCCCAATCCCTCCCAGCATAAGGGTCTTTTCCAATGAGTCAACACTTCACACGAGGTGGCCAAAGTATTGGAGTTTCAGCTTTAGTGTCAGTCCCTACAATGAACACCCAGGACTGATCTCTTTCAGAATGGACTGGTTGGATCTCCTTGCAGTCCAAGGGACTCTCAAGAGTCTTCTCCAACAGTCAGTTCAGTCGTTCAGTCGTGTCCAACTCTTTGCAACCCCATGAATCTCAGAACACCAGGCCTCCCTGTCCATCACCAACTCCCGGAGTTCACCCAAACTCATGTCCATCGAGTCAGTGATGCCATCCAGCCATCTCATTCTCTGTCGTCCCCTTCTCCTCCTGCCCCCAATCCCTCCCAGCATCACAGTCTTTTCCAATGAGTCAGTTCTTCTCATGAGGTGGCCAAAGTACTGAAGTTTCAGCTTCAGCATCATTCCTTCCAAAGAAATCCCAGGGCTGATCTCCTTCACAATGGACTGGTTGGATCTCCTTGCAGTCCAAGGGACTCTCAAGAGTCTTCTCCAACACCACAGTTCAAAAGCATCAATTCTTTGGCGCTCAGCCTTCTTCACAGTCCAACTCTCACATCCATACATGACCACAGGAAAAACCATAGCCTTGACTAGATGGACTTTTGTTGACAAAGTAATGTCTCTGCTTTTCAATATGCTATCTAGGTTGGTCATAACTTTCCTTCCAAGGAGTAAGTGTCTTTTAATTTCATGGCTGCAGTCACCATCTGCAGTGATTTTGGAGCCCAAAAAATAAAGTCTGACACTGTTTCCACTGTTTCCCCATCTATTTCCCATGAAGTGATGTGACCAGATGCCATGATCTTCGTTCTCTGAATGTTGAGCTTTAAGCCTATTTTTTCACTCTCCTCTTTCACTTTCATCAAGAGGCTTTATATTTCCTCTTCACTTTCTGCCCTAAGGGTGGTATCATCTGCATATCTGAGGTTATTGATATTTCTCCTGGCAATCCTGATTCCAGCTTGTGCTTCTTCCAGCCCAGCATTTCTCATGATGTACTCTGCATATACGTTAAATAAGCAGGGTGACAATATACAGCCTTGACGTACTCCTTTTCCTATTTGGAATCAGTCTGTTGTTCCATGCCCAGTTCTAACTGTTGCTCCCTGACCTGCATATAGGTTTCTCAAGAGGCAGGTCAGGTGGTCTGGTATTCCCATCTCTTTCAGAATTTTCTACAGTTTATTGTGATCCACACAGTCAAAGGCTTTGGCATAGTCAGTAAAGCAGAAATGGTTTTTTTTTTCTGAAACTCTCTTGCTTTTTCGATGATCCAGCGGATGTTGGCAATTTGATCTCTGGTTCCTCTGCCTTTATTAAAACCAGCTTGAACATCTGGAAGTTCACAGTTCATGTATTGCTGAAGCCTGGCTTGGAGAATTTTGAGCATTACTTTACTAGCATGGGAGATGAGTGCAATTGTGCGACAGTTTCAGCATTCTTTGGCATTGCCTTTCTTTGGGATTGGAATGAAAACTGACCTTTTCCAGTCCTGTGGCCACTGCTGAGTTTTCCAAATTTGCTGGCATATTGAGTGCAGCATTCTCACAGCATCATCTTTCAGGATTTGAAATAGCTCAACTGGAATTCCATCACCTCCACTAGCTTTGTTCGTAGTGATGCTTTCTAAGGCCCACTTGACTTCACATTCCAGGATGTCTGGCTCTAGGTCAGTGATCACACCATCGTGATTATCTGGGTCGTAAAGATCCTTTTTCTACAGTTCTTCTGTGTATTCTTGCCACCTCTTCTTAATATCTTCTGCTTCTGTTTGGTCCATACCATTTCTGTCCTTTATCGAGCCCATCTTTGCATGAAATGTTCCCTTGGTATCTCTAATTTTCTTGAAGAGATCTCTAGTCTTTCCCATTCTGTTGTTTTCCTCTATTTCTTTGCATTGATCTCTGAGGAAGGCTTTCTTATCTCTCCTTGCTATTCTTTGGAACTCTGCATTCAGATGCTTATATCTTTCCTTTGCTCCTTTGCTTTTCAGTTCCCTTCTTTCACAGCTATTTGTAACGCCTCCTCAGACAGCCATTTTGCTTTTTTGCATTTCTTTTTCTTGGGGATGGTCTTGATCCCTGTCTCCTGTAGTATGTCAGGAACCTCCGTCCATAGTTCATCAGGCCCTCTATCAGATCTAGTCCCTTAAATCTATTTCTCACTTCCACTGTATAATCATAAGGGATTTGATTTAGGTCATACCTGAATGGTCTAGTGGTTTTCCCTACTTTCTTCAATTTAAGTCTTAATTTGGCAATAAGGAGTTCATGATCTGAGCCACAGTCAGCTCCTGGTCTTGTTTTTGCTGACTGTATAGAGCGTCTCTGTCTTTGGCTAGCTGGATACATTTAGAGTTAGGAGGTACAAAGGCGTATCTTTCAACTCAGATTTTGTGAGTATTAAAGCTGATGTTTTGAGGTCCTATTTGTGTCCATGTCTTTCTCTCTTCTAGTAACAAACCCATATGGGCTGATAAAGAGCTGTTCTCCCTCAACTCCAACTGTCAAGTCTACAGGTTGGGTATCTTATTGCCTCAGATACACTGGAAACATTAAAACGATGTTTTCTAGTTTGGGCTTTTTCATGTTTGCTTTTCATTCTATGACACATTTTGTCAGTGTGTACAGCGAACAAGGAGTGGCAGTAGTAATTCATCTTTCCATTAAAATCACTCTCCACTCCAATCAACACTATGTTCACACACACAACAACCTACACACCAGAGACACAAACACACCGTCTTCTATTCTCTGCACCACTCACGTCCACTCTTCATAACAAAAAGAAACTGAGAAAATCTGGAGCAACAGTTAAGAAACAGCACTAACTCAAGAAATACCAGATCAATGTTTCTATATTGCCGAAAATGTAAAGAAAAAGAAAAGAGACACACCACCACCAACAACAAAATAACAGATGTGGGGATAAGAAGAGGAAGAAAATAAAAAAAGGCCAAGTTTTTCCTTTAAGTGGTTTTTATAATAAAGGTTGATGAATGGCTTTTACTTGTTAATACCTGTTAATACCTGCTTCACATATCTGTTTCATTTTTCTAAGATTTCGTCACTTCTTTTACCACCATAAAAGAGTTAAAGATGATATAAAAGAGATCACTTGCCTACTACTCCTTATTAAAGGATATATATAGCTAACCAAAAAGGGCCACAGCTTGTTCACACCATGTAAGTTCTCTGCTCATGATTTCTAAAGTAGAATCTCCAGTACCTGGGTCTTTAAGAATTGGCAAACCCACTTATATATCTGAGCAAAAACCATATAAATTCCATATTTTCTCAGACTATGGCGTCCGACAGTTACAGGAAAACTGTGACTACATAATCCTGAACCTTCTTACCACCAACAATATCATCAGCTCTAGTAAAACAACACTGTTTTTGCCTAATATTTACATACATATGACTTTTTAAAACTTTTTAGATTCATTAAATAAATTCTAATCATCATTTAAATGTAGTTGTACATTAAAAGGGGGCTAGAATACTTTTCAAAACAGGAAAAAATTCAACTTTAATCAAGAGAGAAAAATCAGCTTAAAAAACTGGAAATCATGACCTGATCTTCAAATTCTGTCTCAGCAGAAGTTGGACTTCTGACCACACAGCAACTTCCTGGACTTTGTACTTAAGTTTCCCTAAAGTATAATAGAAGGCCAAAAAGAAAACATTATCTAGTGAACATGGAATGCTACAGTTTGACTACATAATTAATTCAAAGAATTATAAGTACTGTCTCTTTAAAACACAGTTCTTTGGCTACCCTTGAGTATTTTGGATTAAAGATCTGGCATGAAGATTACTTACATTCTTTCCAAACCTCAATCATTTTTCACTTGAAAAACACTTTCAGCTGACTAGATGCAAAAAAAAGTTTGCTGTTTTTTTTTTTTTTTTGCAAAATAACTTAGGCTTTTTTGAATTCCAAGAATTTTCTTTTAGGCCCGTTTCTGGATCTTGTCTTTGTCATTATTACAAATCCTAAAAATCAAAAAATAATAGAGAATTTTACTTAATACCCACTGTTTAACTAATCTAAATACTGCCACAGATCAGGACTATCAGAAAAGTACAAGTTTAAAAATAAAATTTAAAAAAAATAAATAACAACAAAAAAAAGAAAAGTACAGAATTAAGCATCATTTATTCTTTGTAAAAAAACAGAAACAGAATTTCAATGCTGAAAGTAAAGGTTGTAATTCTTTTTTTACAGTATTTCAGAGCTGTTAGGGACCTCAGCCAGAAACCAGATTAAAGGTTCTTAATCAAGAATCAGTGCACCTACATGAACAGACTAGAGGAGGTCCATGAGCCTCCTCAAGCTCTATGTACAATTTAAAGTAAATGATGTATTCACAAACATTCTTCTTGGGCAGCTATCTATAGCTTTCATCAAATGTTCCAAGTATTCAATGTGTCACCCGACCACCCCCAAGAAAGGTTCACGAGCCACTTCCCAAGGTCACATAAATAGTAAATGTTGGAGCCAGATCTCTCACGCAATTCCTCTTTTTTCTAATCACACTCATCTTGTTCACATCCTCCATAGAACAATCACAACATAACAGCTTCCAACTATGCCTGTTCCCTTTCATCCTACACATTGCCAAAATGCTTCCTGATATTCATTTAAACAATACAAACACATACATTATTTTCTTCTTTCTCCTGTTTTCATGTCAGCAAGTCATCTTATGGTATGTGTTATTTCTTTTAGTAAATAAGTTTCAGGCAATATCTTACTGACAGAGATCTTTTTATTCTTCTACTTCCCTGAGAGCTCAGTTGGTAAACAATCCTCCTGCAATGCAGGAGACCTCACTTAGATTCCTTGGTTGGGAAGATTCCCTGGAAAAAGAATAGGCTACCCACCCTAGTAATCTTGGGCTTCCCTTCTGACTCAGCTGGTAAAGAATCCACCTGCAATGCGGAGACCTGGGTTTGATCCCTGGGTTGGGAAGATCCCCTGGAGACGGGAAAGGCTACCCACTCCAGTATTCTGGCCTGGAGGATTCCATGGACTGTATAGCCCATGGGGTCGCAAAGAGTAGAACACGGCTGACCAACTTTCACTTTGCAGGGAGAAAACACAATTGAATACAACTAAGGAAGGGAAAAATAATTATAAAAATATCCTTGCTTTTGTGCTACATACTACACATCATGTATCAAAGTTTCATGAAGAGAAATTGTTGCGTTAAGCCCAGTGTAGTACCTAAGACATTCAGAGAAAAGATAGAAACCACTAGAAGAAAAGAGGAAGGATACAGGAAAGAACTTTTAGGAGAAGAACATGAGCAGTAACAAGGAACAACATAAGTAAAATATGAGCAAAAACATTTCAGTCATCAGGAGGTAAGATATCTTTTAACCTCTAAGAGAAATTTGGGGGGACTTCCCTGGTGGTCCAGTGGTTAGGATTCTACACTCTCACTGTCAGGGTCCCAGATTCAATCTCTGCTGGAAGAATAAGATCCCACAAGTCACACAGCTTAGCCAAAGGGAAAAAAGAGAAAGTTGGGAGAGAAAGGCAAGATAAAGACTGAATAAAACTAACCACATGTGAATACTTATCCATTAATGTCTCTTACATAAATAAAACTATGCTAGTGTTGTTTACCATAAAAGTAAAATATCTTTTCATGTACTAATATTTAATCTTCATGATCAGTACACAGTTATGGTGATTATAGCACAACTGTGAACTGAGTAAATATCACTGAGCTGGGTACACTTTGAATGGATGAGCTGTATGGCATGTGAATTATATCTCAATAAAACTATTATATTAAAAAATATATCAAAAGTGACAACAGGTAAAAAGACAATAAGACCAAGTGGGATGTATTCCAAGAATGCAACACTCATTCAGTAGTCAATAGTCAATCAATGTAATTCACCATCTTAACAATCAATGGCATCCCACTCCAGTGTTCTTGCCTGGAAAATCCCATGGACAGAGGAGCCCGGTAGGCTGCAGTCCATGGGGCCGCTAAGAGTCGGACAGGACTGAGCGACTTTACTTTCACTTTTCACTTTCATGCATTGGAGAAGGAAATGGCAACCCACTCCAGTGTTCTTGCCTGGAGAATCCCAGGGATGGGGCAGCCTGGTGGGCTGCCGTCTATGGGGTCACACAGAGTCGGACACAACTGAGGTGACTTAGCAGCAGCACCGACAATCTAAAGAAGAAAAAACATGATCCATATCAATTTATGCATTTGAAAATATCCTGAATCTAGTCTTGATTTTAAAAAATAAACAGAAAACTATGAATAAAATAGAAGTTACCTAGCATGGTTAAAAGCATCTGTAAAAATAACGTACAGCTAACATCACACTCCTCATCATGGATCACAGGCTTGTCTTAGAGAAGGGGCTTTATAACTCAGTGAAGCTGTAAGCCATATCATGCAGGGCTACCCAAAATTGACAGGTCACAGAGGAGAGTTCTGACAAAATGTGGTCCATTGGAGAAGGATATGGCAAACCACTCCAGTATTCTTGCTCTAAGAACCCTATGAGCCGTATGAAAAGGCAAAAATATATGACACCAGAAGATGAGCCCCCAGGTTGGAAGGTGTCCAATATGATACTGGGGAAGAGCACAGGGCAATTACTAACAGCTCCAGAAAGAATGAAACTGCTGAGCCAAACGACGCTCAGCTGTGGATGTGTCTGGTGATGAAAGTAAAGTTCGATGATGTAAAGAACTATACTGCATAGGAACCTGGAATGTTAGGTCCATGAATCAAGATAAATAAGACATGGTCAATCCGGAGATAGCAAGAATAAACATCTACATCTTGGGAATCAGTGAATTATAATGAACAGGAATGGGCAAATTTAATTCAGATGACCATTATATCTACTGCTGTGGCAAGAATCCCTTAGAAGAAATGGTGTAGCCCTCATAGTTAACGAAACAGTCCAAAATGCAGTACTTGGGTACAATCTCAAAAATGACAAAATGATCTCAAGTTCATTTCCAAGGTAAACCATTCAACATCACAATAATCCAGGTCTATGTCCTAATTTCTGATGCCGAAGAAACTGAAGTTGACCAGTTCTATGAAGACCTACAAGACTTTCTAGAACTAACACCAAAAAAAGACATACTTTTCATCACTGCTGCTGCTGCTGCTGCTGAGTCGCTTCAGTCATGTCCGACTCTGTGCGACCCCAGAGATGGCAGCCCACCAGGCTCCCCTGTCCCTGGGATTCTCCAGGCAAGAACACTGGAGTGGGTTGCCATTTCCTTCTCCAATGCATGAATGTGAAAAGTGAAAGTTAAGTCGCTCAGTCATGTCCAACTCCTAGCGACCCCATGGACTGCAGCCTACCAGGCTCCTCCGTCCATGGGATTTGCCAGGCAAGAGTACTGGAGTGGGTACTTTTCATCACAGGGACTGAAATGCAAAAGTAGGAAGTCAAGAGATTCCTAGAGTAACAGACAAGTTTGGCCTTGGAGTACAAAATAAAGCAGGGCACAGGCTAACAGAGTTTTGTCAAGAAAACACATTGGTCCAAGGAAACATCCTTTCCCTACAACACAAGAGATGACTCTACAGATGGTTGGGCATCACCAAATGGTCAATACCGAAATCAGATTGATTATATTCTTTGCAGCCAAAGATGGAGAAGCTCTATATAGTCAGCAAAAACAAGACCTGGAGCTGACTGTGGCTCAGATCATCAGCTCCTTATAGCAAAATTCAGGCTTAAATTGAAAAAAGTAGGGAACACCACTAGGTGATTTGGGTATGACCTAAATCAAATTCCTTATGATTACACAGTGGAGGTAATAAATAGATTTAAGGGATGAGATCTGGTAGACAGTGTGTGAAGAACTGTGGGTAGAGGTTCCCAACACTGTACAGGAGGCAGTGACCAAAACTATCTCAAAAAAAAAAAAAAAAAAGGAAATACAAGATGGTAAACCTCCTGGTTTACCTCCTCCTGGTCTGAGGAGGCTTTATAAATAGCTGAGGAAAGAAGAGAAGTGAAAGACAAGGAAGAAAGGGAAAGATACACCCAACTAAATGTAGAGTTCCAGAGAATAGCCAGGAGAGATAAGAAGGCCTTCTTCAATGAACAATGCAAAGATGTAGAGGAAAACAACAGAATGGGAAAGACTAGGGATCTTTTCAAGAAAACTGGAGATAGCACGGGAACATTTCATGCAAGAACAGGCACAATAAAGGACAGAAACAGTAAGGACCTAACAGAGGCAGAAGAAATCAAGGAGAAGTCGAAAAAGGTCTTAATGATCGGGGTAACCAGAATGGTGTGGTCACTCACCTAGAGCCAGACATCCTAGAGTGTGAAGTCAATACTTTGGAAGCATTGCTACGAACAAAGCTAGTGGAGCTGATGCAATTCCAGGTGAACTATTTAGAATCCTAAAAGATGATGCTGTTAAAAGTGTTTCACTCAATACGTCAGCAAATTTGGAAAATTCAGCAGTGGCCACAAATTGGAAAAGGTCAGTTTTCATTCCAATTCCAAAGAAGGGCAATGCCAAAGAATGTTCAAACCACCACAGAATTGCACTCATTTCACATGCTAGTAAAGTTATTCTCAAAATCCTTCAAGCTAGGCTTTAGCAGTATCCGAACTGAGAACTTTCTGATGTACAAGCTGGATTTAGAAAAGGCAGAGGAACCAGAGATGAAATTGCCAACATTCACTGGATCACAGAAAGCAAGGGAATTCCAGAAAAACATCTACTTCTGCTTCACTGACTACAAGAAAACCTTGACTATGGATCACAACAAACTGGAAAATTTTTGAAGAGATGGGAATAACAAATCACCCTACGTGTCTTCTGAGAAACCTGTATGCGGGTCAAGAAGCAACAGTTAGAACCAGACACAGAACAACTGACAGGTTTGAAATTGGGAAAGGTGTACGAAAAGGCTGTATATTGTCACCCTGCTTATTTAACTTCTACCCAGAGTACATCATGCAAAATGCCAGGCTGGATGAATCACCAGCTGGAATCAAGACTGCCAGGAAAAATATCAACAACCTCATACATGCAGATGATACCACTCTAATGACAGAAAGTGAAGAGGAACTAAAGAGCCTCTTGAGGGTGAAGCAGGAGAGTGGAGAGCCTGAAACTCTGGCATCTGGCATCTGGTCCCATCACTTCATGGCAAATAGATGGGGAAAAAGTCGAATCAGTGACAGATTTTATTTTCTTGGGCTCCAAAATCACTGCAGATGGTGACTGCAGCCATGAGATTAAAAGACGCTTGCTTCTTATAAGGAAAACTATGACAAACCTATACAATATATTAAAAAGCAAAGACATCACTTTGTTGACAAAGGTCTGTATAGTCAAAGCAATGATTTTCACATAGTCATGTACAGATGTGAGAGTTGGACAATAAAAAAAGGCTGAGTGCCCAAGAATTGATGCTTTCCAACTGTGGTGCTAGAGAAGACTTTTGAGAGTTCCTTGGACTGCAAAGAGATGAAACCATCAATCCTAATGGAAATCAACCCTCAATACTCATTGGAAGGATTGACACTGACAGAAGATCCAATACTTTGGGCACCGGATGGCAAGAGCCAACTCGGAAAAGACCCTGATGCTAGGAAAGACTGAAGGCAAAAGGAAAAGAGGATGGCAGAGGATGAGATGGGTAGCATCACCAACTCAGTGGGCACATGCTGTGCCTGTGCTCAGTCTCTTCAGTCATGCCCGACTCTTTGCACCCTATGCACTGCAGCTTGCCAGGCTCCTCTGTCCATGAGATTCTCCAGGGAAGAATACTAGAGTGGGTTGCCATGCCCTCCTCCAAGGAATCTTGCCAACTCAGGGGTTGAACTCACAACTCCAGCATGTCCTGTGTTGCAGACAGATGAATTTGAGCAAACTCAGGGAGAAAGTGAAGGACAGGGAAACCTAGCATACTGCAGTCCATGGGCTGCAGAGTCAGACATGACACAGCAACTGAACAACAACATCATCCTTCAATGTAAAAGACCAAATGTTTTGGAGATTGGTAACAAGGTAAGGTTATCTACTCCCATGACTCCCCTCAAAAAAAATGTAAAATCCTCGCCAGGACACTAAGGCAAGAAAAATAAGTGTCCCAGAAAAGCTTCTAGAGCTAATAAGTTTACCAGGATTATAGGATAGAAAGCAAACAAAAATTAATCATATTTCTATATAGTACAGCAGTGAATATTTAGGAACTGAAATGTTAAAAATACATAATCTATAATAGTTCAAGTCCATGAGGTTGTAAAGAGTCGGACACGACTGAGCGACTGAACTGAACTGATCATAGCTCAAAAATAAATATTTGACATAAATATAAGAAAAGATAGTGGAGGTGATGGAATTCCAGCTGAGCTATTTCAAGTCCTAAAAGATGATGTTGGAGTGCTTCACTCAATATGCCAGCAAATTTGGGAAACTTAGCAGTGGCCACAGGGCTAGAAAAGGTCAGTTTTCATTACAATCCCAAAGAAAGGCAATGCCAAAGCATATTCAAACTACTACACAATTGCACTCATCTCACACGCTAGCAAAGTAATGCTCAAAATTCTCCAAGCCAGGCTTCAACAGTACGTGAACCAAGGACTTCCATATGTTCAAGCTGGATTTAGAAAAGGCAGAGGAACCAGAGATCAAATTGTCAACATCGGTTAGATCATCGAAAAAGCAAGATAGTTCCAGAAAAACATCTACTTCTGCTTTATTGACTACACGAAAGTCTTTGACTATGTGATCACAAAAAAACTGTTGAAAATTCTTAAAGAGATAGGAATACCAGACCACCTGACCTGCCTCTTGAGAAATCTGTATCCAGGTCAAGAAGCAGCAGTTAGAACTGGACATGGAACAACAGGCTGGTTCCAAATTGGGAAAGGAGTATGCCAAGGCTGTATATTGTCACCCTGCTTATTTAACTGATATGCAGAGTACATCATGCAAAATGCCAGGTTAGATGAAGCACAAGCTGGAATTAAGACTGCCAGGAAACATATCAATAACCTCAGATTTGCAATTGACTCCACTCTTACGGCAGAAAGTGAAGAGGAACTGAAAAGGCTCTTGATGAAAGTGAAAGAGGAGAGTGACAAAGCTAGTTTAAAACTCAACACTGAAAATACTAAGATCATGGCATCTGGTCCCATCACTTCATGGCAAATAGATGGGGAAAAATGGAAACAGTGAGAGACTTTATTTTGGGGGGCTCCAAAATCACTGCAGATGGTGACTGCAGCCATGAAATTAAAAGATGCTTGCTTCTTGGAAGAAAAGTTATGACCAACCTAGACAGCATATTAAAAAGCAGAGACATTACTTTATCAACAAAGGTCCATCTAGTCAAAGCTATGGCTTTTCCCGTAGTCATGTGTGGATGTGAGAGTTTAACCTTAAAGAAAGCTGAGCACTGAAGAAGTGATGCTTTTGAACTGTGGTGTTGGAGAAGACTCTTGAGAGTCCCTTGGACTGCAAGAAGATCAAACCAGTCAATCCTAAAGGAAATCAGTCCTGAATATTCATTGGAAGGACTGATGCTGAAGCTCCAATACTTTGGCCACCTGATATGAAGAACTGACTCATTAGAAAAGACCCTGATGCTGGGAAACATTGAAGGCAGGAGGAAAAGGAAACAACAGAGGAAGAGATGGTTGGACAGCATCAGCGACTTGTTGGACATGAGTTTGAGTAAGCTCCGGGAGTTGGTGATGGACAGGAAAGCATGGCATGCTGTAGTACCATGGGGTCACAAAGGGTCGGACATGACTGAGTGACTGAACTGAAGAAAACATAAGCAGAATGTGTATGCTGAAAGCTACAAAACTCTGATAAAAGAAGTTCATGAGACCAAAATTATAAACAAAGAAATATACTGTGTTCCAGGAATGGAAAACTCAACATACTAAAGACGTTAATTCTCCCCACGTTAATTAACAAAGATTATCCGTAAATATAGATAAACTGATTCTAAAATTGACATGGAAAGGAAGCAGAATAGCCAAAATGATTTTGAAAATTTAATTAGTTGTCACTTTCTTCATTAGAATGTGAGCTTTATGGATGTTGCCACCTCATTAGACTGTGAGTTCCATGTTGACCATTGTACCCTAGTGCTGTGCTTGCACACATAAATCAGTCTGCTAATTGAGGGCTGCAGAGAAAAAAATAACTGCTATCCTCAAATTAGCTGTCTTATCCATTCGTGGTTGCTACAACAACAACAACAACAAAAACAAAGACTTGGTGGTTTGTAAACAAAAGATGCTTCTTCCCTCCAGTTATGGAGGCTGGGGAAATTTAAGATCAAGGCACTGGCAGATTCAGTGTCTGATGAGAGTTGGCTTCCTGGTTCATAGACCGTAGTCTTTTCACTGTGTCCTCACAAGGCAGAAGGCACAGGAGAGCTCGCCAGGCCTCTTTCATAAGGGCACTAATCCCATTCATGAGGGCTCCACACCCATGATCTAACCATGAGCCAAAGGCCCCACCAGCAAACAGTATCACAATGGGGATTAGGTTTCAACATACAAATTTTAAAGGGGACACATTCAGTCTATAACAGTAGTCTAATGGAGGAGTGCAGTCTGAGGAGCTATTATTTCTATGAAACTTTCTCCCCATGAGCCATTTCTTCTATAAATCACTCCCTCCTGATTTTACTTTCTATCTTATATAATAATCTGAATGCTACTTTTAAACTCTAAATGCACTGAGAAGTAGACTTGTGCTATTTCCACAATAACCTGCACATAAGGTATTTAAACACTCAGGAAATTTTCATTTTTGAAACTAACACAGAATAAAAATTGACTGCCTTTCTTTTGGCATACAGTTCTACAGGTTTTACCACATGTAAAGATTCGTTCACCACATGGCTTAGTGGTAAAGAATCCACCTGCCAGTGCAGGAGATGCAGGTTTGATTCCTGGCTGGGGAAGATCCCCTGAAGAAAACAGCAATGAGTGGGTTGTCTGGGAAATCCCATGGACAGAGGAGTCTGGTGGATTATAGTTCATGAGGTCACAAAGAGTCAGTCAAAACTGCTCAGTAGCGACTGAGCACACACACACATAGATTTGTGTAACTACTACCTCAGGAGAGGTGATAAACATTTGTATCATCCCCCAAAATTCAATCATGTTACCTCTTTGTAGTTACCCCTCCCAATCCCTGTAAAGCACTGAAATGAGCACAAAGATGGACTTAAAAGCCAGATTCAGTGCTAGAGGAATAATATTGCTTCCCTCATCTCACGCTCCCTGGTACTATCAACGTCATAAGCATTTCAATTTATGTTTGCAATGTGATCATCACTGGCTTTACCAGAAAGGCTTTATTCTAGCTCCTTCTTTCCTGCTATAGAGTCTGTACTCAAATATGTTTACTGAATTAACACGGGAGGATTCAGACAAACAGAAATTAAAGGGAGAGAATAACATATTAATTCATTGTGGCTAGAATAAACTTAAAAGTACAAGCAGAAAAGAATAGAGAATTTCATTTATTGCCCCAAATCCTCAACCGTCTCTAATATCTATGGAAAAGTTATAATTTTTTTTAACCGAGCATTAAAGACTCTTTACAATTTGGACTCAAATTATTTTTCCAATATTATTTCCTACTACCCTTTTTACAACTAGGAGAAATACATGTGACTTTAGAATACCTGCAACCTACTCCCACTTCTTTGACAGTATCTTTGTCCCAACTCTGCCTGAAGCAGTAGCCCAAAATGGCTATATTTGTGTTTCATGGTCTTGCCCCTCAGTCAGCACTGATTAAGTTGGACTGCTGATAAAACATGGATAAATTCATATGCAGGCTGAGACAATCAGATTTCCAGGATTTTTAAATAAAAGACATAGAGATTGAGTCAAATGACAATAAATGCTTGAACTGATAAATCAGGTACAGTTGAAACAGCTTCTGCAGGTAAAAAGCATGCACTGAACCAAGAGGCAGAAAAGAGATGAGAAAAGCCAAGCATCCAGTGGAAAACAGAAAAACTACTATTCCAGGTACTCTATAGCCCAGCTATATTTTATTTTCTATCTTCAGAATATGTACAAGTTTCCTATTACAAGCCTACAATAAACTCTCCTGCATTTAAGTAGCTTAAGTTGGCTTATATTCCTTCAAACTAAATAACTCTAACTGTACTCTTTTTCACATATGCTCCAATTTCTTGCCTCTGTACTCTGGATAGCTACATAAATATCTTACCTTTTACAGTACAAACTAAGTTGGTTGCACATACTTAGAACTGTAATATATCAAATTTAAAACATTTCTACTTTTGCGGATCAAATGAAACTCTCAAGAAAGTATAAAGGCAAACCATATAACAGGAGAAAATATGTAATTTGTTTTGCTAATTAGAAAAGTGAAAGAAAATATTTACCTCACAAGTAGAAAAGTATAAAGGATACTTCAAAACTGGCAACAGCATAAAAGCAGTACTTATAAAGTTCAGTATTTCTTTTACAGATGATGTATTATGGGTTTTACCAAACACCCTATTAACAGGAGTTGTAGGCTTCACCAAAATTAAACTGATATAGCTCTAACCACCCAAATATGACCAAATTCAAGGGTGGCAGACCCCCAAGTCACTGAATTTATTTGATCCTTCAGAAAAGTACCAGAGGGGAAGAAGAGTACCAGAGGTGAAATCATTTTGCTTGTTTATATAAATCTCAACCCTTTACATATTATTATGTGTCTCACTATTTGCCTGGGGATGAATCTATTATATCTAGAATATTAGAGTAATTACTATAGTTAATATATAACTGAACTTGCTTAGCTGGCTTCCTAATGTATTTCAACTATGACTCTCCTCCACGTTCAATTCTTCAGTCTTATCTTACATGGGCCCAACTGATTTCTCTCCTATAGAAACATCTCCCAAAGGAATCAAACATACTTTGAGAAATGATACTATTACTCCCAGAGTGACTATTCCAAAGGTTCCAATCATTGAACTATTAAGCTCTGGTACTTTTTAAAAAGTTCTTAATCCAATAAATCTTTGTGTTCATATATACATGGCTCTATGTCTCTTTACAAAGACAAAAAAGACATGTTTCATATCTGCAGGGAGTTTTCATTTTAGTGGAAGAGAAACATACAGCTACAAGTAATGATGAAAGTCTCAATACTTTGTCTTTACATCATTCAATCCTCAAAAACAGGTGATGGGTACATGTCCACCATCCACGTTTATGAAGCAATATATAGACCTTGTGCATTGGGTATACAGACACGATTTTACTACTTTATTCTCACAGGATTTCCTCTGAAATTGTTTTGTTTCCCACAACAATTAAAAACTACTAGGTATAAAATAAATAAGATACAAGGATGTCATAGATAGTACAGGGAATATAGCTAATACTTTACAATAATTTTATTTTTTTAATTTATTTTTAATTACTTTTTATTTGGCTACACCAGGTCTTAGTTGTGGCACGCAGAATCTAGTTTCCTGACCAGAGATCGAATCTGGGCCCACTGCACTGGGAGCATGGAGTCTAAGCCACTGGACGACCAGGGACATCCCTGTAATAACTTTAAATGGAGTATAACCTATAAAATATCAGATCACTAGATTAAATACCCGTAATTAGTATACTATTGTAAATCAACTGTAGTTGAATTTAGAGGGGGAAAAATTGGCCTAATAACTATCCTGGCTCTTTGCCCCTCCTCATCAAATTCCTTATAAAACATGGTAGACATAATTTTTCACATGACTCTCCAATTTCATATCATCCCACTTCCCTCAAAACAAAAATCAGTTTCATCCACCTCATTAGACTCTGTGGGAGAGGGAGAGGGTGGGATGATTTGGGAGAATGGCACTGAAACATGTATAATATCATATATGAAACAAGTCGCCAGTCCAGGTTCGATGCACGATACTGGATGCTTGGGGCTGGTGCACTGGGACGACCCAGAGGGATGGTACGGGGAGGGAGGGAAGAGCAGGGTTCAGGGTGGGGAGCACGTGTATACCTGTGGCGGATTCATGTTGATGTATGGCAGAACCAATGCAATATTGTACAGTTAAAATTTAAAAAAATGTTAATTAAAAAAAAAGAAAATGCAAATACAATGAGATATCACTTCAAACATGTCAAGATGGCTGTGACCAAAAGGACAAGTGACAACTGTTAGGGAGGGTGTGGAAAAAGGGAACCTCTGTAAACAACTGGTGGGAATATACACTGGTGCAGCCACTATGTTTTCCAGTATGCCAATTCAAAAACTTAATAGGACTTCTGAGTATACATCCAAAGGAAATAAAATCAGTATCTCAGAAAGACAAAAACAAAAACAAAAATCAAAGTTTAGGCCTTCATTAAAGCTTCACAAAATGGCTACTGTGTAGGCACATGTGTATGTTAGTTGCTCAGTTGTGTCCCAACTCTTTGCAACCCCAGGCTGCCAGGCTCCTCTGTCTATGGGATTCTCCAGGCAACAATACTGGAGTGGACTGCCATTTCTTTCTCCAGGGCATGTTCTGGACCCAGGGATGAAACTTGGGCCTCCCGCATTGCAGGCAGATTCTTTACCATCTGAGCCACCAGGGAAGCCCAAGGTAAGCATATATCACTAAATTTGTTAGTTAACTCTTCTGATAGAAGAGGTGGGCTTCCCTGGTGGCCCAGAGGTTAAAGCATCTGCCTCCTATGCAGGAGACCTGGGTTCGATCCCTGGGTCGGGAAGATCCCCTGGAGAAGGAAATGGTAACCCACTCCAGTATTCTTGCCTGGAGAAGTATTCATGGACGGAGAAGCCTGGTAAGCTACAGTCCATGGGGTCACAAAGAGTTGGACACAACTGAGTGACTTCACCTTCACCTTCTTCTGATAGAGACTGAATTTACATCAATGACTGGGATATCACACTTTAATAAAGAGACTGACAAGTACAGATAAACTACCACAAATGTATCCAAGCCCCAGTTTCTCAAGTCCCAAATCATCTGCTATACTGCTACCAGAGTCACTGTTCTAAAACACAATCTTAAGCATGTTGCCCTTGTTTTGAAAACCCATCAAAGGTCTGGTATGCTACCACCCCTCATGGAATCAATTAAAACTGTGTAGTTCTGTCACACAAACTCATTGATAATTTAGCCCCAACCTTTCCGTCTCCATTTTTGACACTTTACCTCACTTGCCCTAAGGTGTTGTTCTATTGTTGCTATTGTTTAGTTGCTAAGTCACTTCTGACTCTTTTTTGACCACATAGAGTGTAGCCTGCCAGGCTCCTCTGTCCATGGGATTTCCCAGGCAAGAATACTGGAGTAGGTTGCCATTTCCTTCTCCAAGGGATCATCACAACCCAGGGATTGAACCTGCATCTCCTGCACTGGCAGGCGGACTTTTTATTAACACTGAGCCACCAAAGAAGCCCTGCGTGCTAAGGTGAGGTCATACTAATAAGTCTCTACAGTTTCAAAAGTGCCGTGCTATTCCATGTATAATTCTGCATATGCTGCTGTATGCCTGTCCTGGCTTCAGCCTCATTCCAATCCAAACCCTCCTCATTAGTCAAAACAAAACAAAACAGAAAAATTATGCATTCATGTTTCATCTACTGTGAAAAGTTCCCTAATGTCTCATGACCAAAGTTAATCACTCCTTCTCAGTGCCACTGACGCACCCTTGTATTTTCTTTTATAACACTAATCAGGTTTGTATTGTAAGTACTGATTTATATGATTCTCCCATCTTAAGTTTGTTAATAGAATATTTTTTCTCTTATTTCCTTAGTGCCTCATATATATAGTAGGGCTCAACAGCATTTGCTGAATGAATAAATGGTAAGAAAATCTCAAGCTAGTTCATAAGAATTGTATATGCTTAGCTAGAAGAGTCAAAAACAGATTCAATAGCAATCTTTAAATTTCTGAACAGCAGTTATGTAAAAGAACTCACTTGTTCTTTGTGGCTCTAAAGGGCAAATGAGGACCAGGAACATTACAAAGAGATACACTGTGCTTTGACATAAAGAACCTTCTAACAATTAATACCCTCAATGGGCTGCATTGAGGAAACAGAGTTGCTTGTTAGTGAAAGAATTCATGCAGGGGCCAAACCACATCTATCAGGTGCCCACACTCTCTCACAAGAGAGAGGCGGACACTTAGCTCTGGGGGTTGTTTAGTTGACACTTGGCTCATCTGACCTAGAAGCACTTTCTGAATTGAACTCGTCTTCCATCAGCATAATTGAAGTATCTCTCCTGACCAAGGCAATTGTCTTTTATTCCACTTGATGTTATGACATTTCCATCAAAATCAAAAGATTTTGGTGGTCTCACACAACAGCAAAACAATCTTATCTCTTCATTACAACATGTAGCTAACTATTATTTTAATCAAGAACATTTTATAGTGGTTAGCTACTATTTTTTTTTCTTCACGCAGTATAATTTTCACTTATGTTAATAGTAGAAACTATTGTGAAAGGTAATCACTGTCCTAGTATGGTATTCTTGTGCTTTTGGAAGTATATCACAAAGATGAACATCACTCTCTGGTTATACGTTCAATTACTGTGCTGGTTACCCCATATCATTTTTATCAAAAGCTACATTTTTTAATCTTTAGATAACAAATTTTGTGTACTCAACACCCAATTATGAATTACAACGAATCTTTTGTTTTCCAAACAACACCCAAGCTCTTTAACTCTTGGTGTACTGATAAAGTTAAAAAGTCAATTCAACACGGGTGAGGTAAGGAGTGCAAAGGGCTATGTAATCAAAAAAGCAACTCAAATTTTATCACTCTTCACAACACAGAAGCTACGTAGTCAATTAAGACCTTTAATGATTTAAAACTTCAATAACTTAATTCAAAACTTAAATTTATACACAATATAGCTTCCTGATAATGAATAACTTTCTTATGGGTGACAGATTTAAATTGTTTGCTACTTTTACCATGGTCCTTGTAGGAGAAACTTACAAAATTCTGAAAGAGATGGGAATACCAGACCACCTGACCTGCCTCTTGAGAAACCTGTATGCAGGTCAGGAAGCAACAGTTAGAACTGGACATGGAACAACAGGCTGGTTCCAAATAGGAAAAGGAGTACATCAAGGCTGTATATTGTCACCCTGCTTGTTTAACTTATATGCAGAGTACATCATGAGAAATGCTGGAGCTCAAGTAAGAATACATTGTGTAAAACTGTATATTGCATTTATCTTATACTTTGATATATGTAATTTTTAATATATGAATCTGTCATACTAACAACCTAAACTTTTAAAGTCTAAATTAAACCTTATATATAGGTTTTCGAAAAGGCAGAGGAACCAGAGATCAAATTGCCAACATCTGTTGGATCGTTGAAAAAGCAAGAAAGTTTCAGAAAAACATCTATTTCTGCTTTATTGACTATACCAAAGCCTTTGACTGTGTGCATCACAATAAACTGTGGAAAATTCTGAAAGAGATGGGAATACCAGACCACCTGACCTGCCTCTTGAGAAACCTGTATGCAGGTCAGGAAGCAACAGTTAGAACTGGACATGGAACAACAGGCTGGTTCCAAATAGGAAAAGGAGTACATCAAGGCTGTATATTGTCACCCTGCTTGTTTAACTTATATGCAGAGTACATCATGAGAAATGCTGAGCTGGAGGAAGCACAAGCTGGAATCAAGATTGCTGGAAGAAATATCAATAACCTCAGATATGCAGATGATACCACCCTTATGGCAGAAAGTGAAGAAGAACTAAAGAGCCTCTTAATGAAAGTGAAAGTGGAGAGTGAAAAAGTTGGCTTAAAGCTCAACATTCAGAAAACTAAGATCATGGCATCTGGTCCCATCACTTCATGGCAAATAGAAGGGGAAACAGTGGAAACAGTGTCAGACTTTATTTTGGGGGGCTCCAAAATCACTGCAGATGGTGACTGCAGCCATGAAATTAAAAGATACTTGCTCCTTGGAAGAAAAGTTATGACCAACCTAAACAGCATATTAAAAATCAGAGACATTACTTTACCAACAAAGGTCTGCCTAGTCAAGGCTATGCTTTTTCCAGTAGTCATGTATGGATGTGAGAGTTGGACTAGAAAGAAAGCTGAACGCCCAAGAATTAGTGCTTTTGAACTGTGGGTTTGGAGAAGACTCTTGAGAGTCCCTTGGACTACAAGGAGATCCAACCAGTCCATCCTAAATGAAATCATTCCTGAATATTCATTGGAAAGACTGATGATGAAGCTGAAACTCCAATACTTTGGCCACCTCATGCGAAGAGCTGACTAGTTTGAAAAGACCCTGATGCTGGGAAAGATGGAAGGCGGGAGGAGAAGGGGATGACAGAGGATGAGAAGATTGGATGGCATCACTGACTCAATGGATATGAGTTTGAGTAAACTCCGAGAGTTGGTGATGGACTGGGAGGTCTGGCGTGCTGCAGTCCATGGGGTTGCAAAGAGTCGGACACGACTGAGCGACTGAACTGAACTGATACCATCTGTCATTAAAAAAATATTTCTTTTGCAAGACATAACCTGTTAAGAAGCTATGAAGGTTCTTAGTTGTTCAGTTGTGTCTGACTGTGACCCTATGGATTGTAACCCACCAGGCTCCTCTGTTGATGGAATTTTAGGCAAGAACACTGGAGTGAACTGATTTCTTCTGGTGGCCAGTGCAGGGTCTGAACCTGCATCTCCTGTGGCTCCTGCGTTGCCAGGTGGATTCTTTACCACTGAGCGACCTGGGAAGCCCCAGGATGGGGATATTAGGGAAGTTAAGAGGAAGAGGCACAACAACTACCTTTAAGAAGTTGCCAGAAGCATCTGGGGCATTGATGTAAGCAGAACAGAAAAATAAATATGTAAATAACCTGTGGTAATACTCTGAAGCCCACAGACCAAAGTACAGAGCTAACTTCCAGCTAACACTTATTCTCTCCAGCAATTTTTTCTGCACAAACCTCTTCAAATTCATTCTCTAACAGTTTCTCTTGTCTCTAGTGAAACTCCCACACCTTCCCAATTTTGTCTCCTTTCTTACTACCTGGACTGGAATGTGTAAAAACAAAGTATTTATCTTTAGTGTATTTTGTTCTCCCTGTGCTGTGTTTAGAAAGGAGGCAAATGAGCATTTTATGTTTTTCTAACAACAACAACAAAAATCAATACAGTGTTGTGGTCTTTGAAGAACTTTTTCCTTGGACAGCAAAAGAAAAGCAGTTTGCCTACTTGACTAGAAAATGACTACAAACAGTCTAGATGAAAACCACATTTGGAAATTCTAAATAATGTAGTTGTATATTACAGTATTGGGGAAAATATGAGAACACAGCATAGAATTTGATTTCAAAACTATCATGTTCATTTCCAAACTTAAAATGTTTTCATCTGTGTGAGGTTAGAGAGAGACAGAAGGAAGTATTTTTTTAACCAAGAAACCCAAAATCAAATTTAAATTAAAAAGAAACTGAAAAGCAAATTCAAGGGTAAATTAAAAATTAAACACATTACCAAGTTAACTCTTAAACTAGCCCTAAGTAGGAATGTAACTTGTGGCTTGATTTCCTAGGTAAACTTCTCTTAATCGCAGGAAAGAGCCTGCTGAAAAGCCAGACAGTCACATGGGTTTCCCTCTCTTTCTTGTTTTGGCTACAGAAATAAGAAGTGCAAGAAAGGCTGAAGCAGCAAATTCTGGAGGGGAATAAGCCACATGCAACATGCAGAATTTTTTCTTAAAGGCATGGAAAAGAATTACAACTACTCAGCAGAAGGAAGGGAAATTAATGCCCTTTTTGATAAACTATAAATAAGAAGTAAAGTTCTGACTCCATGTTAAAGAGACCTGAGTAAAGTTTTTTGAGTTCAAGTGTTTCACAGAACATGTAAGTACGACTATCTAAAACCACATAAAGTGAAAGTAAAAGAACTTTCCCACTAATAAAAAGGAAAACAGGATTTTAATTATGCAGAGATAGCTTCTTAATCTAGTGAAAGTTAGTAAAATACTTCTATATTTGTACTTATATCTCTTCTCTCCTATATCTCTATTTATACTCATCAATTACATAATACCTCAATATGACCCAATTTTAAGTAAAGCAATCTAAGCTTTAAATGTATGTTGTACCTTCTTTTAGTTACTACCTAGAGAGCTCTGCCTATCAATAATTTCAGCTGACACCTGAACAACTCGGGGACTAGGGGGACCTAACATAGTCAAAAATCCCAGTATAATCTTACAGTCCGCCCTTCTTATCTGCAGTTCAGTTCAGTTCAGTTGCTCAGTCATGTCCGACTCTTTGCAACCCCACGGACTGCAGCACACCAGGCTTCCCTATCACCAACTCCTGAAGCTTACTTAAACTCACATCCATCAAGTTGGTGATGCCATCCAACCATCTCATCCTCTGTCATCCCTTTCTCCTCTGCACCCAGGAATTCAATCAACAAAGGATGGTGTAGGACTGTAGTTATTTATTATTGAAAAAAATCCACATGTAAGTGGACCTGGGCAGTTCAAACTCCTGTTTGAAAACAGTCAACTGTATTTCACGAATTATAGTGTGGTAACCACTTTCATCAGAATCACTTGAGAAATTCTGTTAAACATTTGGATTCCTACTGGACCCCACCCAAGATCTACAGAATCAAAAAAAGTGCTCAAGAAATCTGCATTCTTCACATCCCTCCCCATCTCCCACCACAGGTAATTTTAAACACTGCTGCTGCTGCTACTGCTAAGTCACTTCAGTTGTGTCCGACTCTTTGTGACCCTATAGACAACAGCCCACCAGACTTCTCTGTCCATGGGATTCTCCAGGCAAGAATACTGGAGTGAACTGCCACGCCTCCTCTAGGGAGGAGGTCTTCCTGACCGAGGGATCGAACCTGGGTATCTGATGTCTCCTGCACTGGCAGGCAGGTTCTTTATCACTAGAGCTGCCTGGAAAGCCCAGTTTTCAACACTAGTGTTCAATAACTACTGTAGTAGGGTCTAAGCAACAAGCAGTCAGAACTCCCTGGGGACAACTTTTAATGTAGCCAATAGGGTTCCTAGGAAGAGAAATAAGTTTGGCTTTCCCTTTCTGAATAATACATTTAGAGATGGGTAACAAATGTATCACTTCAAAATCTTCCAATGTTTCCACATTTCCCCATAGCTTTCCCACCACAACATACTAAGTATAAAATATATGAGCAAGCCAGGTTAAAAGGCTCATGAATTTAAACTTAAAAAGTGTCTTTCCCTATTTATGCTGCTGCTAAGTCACTTCAGTCCTGTCCGACTCTGTGTGACCCCATAGACGTCAGCCCACCAGGCTCTCACGCCCCTGGGATTCTCCAGGCAAGAACACTGGAGTGGGTTGCCATTTCCTTCTCCAATGCATGAAAGTGAAAAGTGAAAGTTAAGTCGCTCAGTCAGGTCCGACTCTTAGCGACTCCATGGACTGCAGCCTACCAGGCTCCTCCGTCCATGGCATTCTCCAGGCGAGAGTACTGGAATGGGGTGCCATTGCCTTCTCCGTTCTATATAAGGTCCTTAAAATAACAAAAGATACAAATATTTTAATCTTTATCAACATTCTCTCCTTTCAGTTCCTTCTCAGACTTGCTTTTTAGGCAAAGCTTCAAGACTTCTAAAAATCCTGTATCATTACACCAGAGTCCATTTTAACACCCATCCAATCCCAAATACAAACTGTTTTAAAATCTACTACACATGGAGATTCCTTAAAAAACTGGAAATAGAACTGCCATATGACCCAGCAATCCCACTGCTGGGCATACACACGGAGGAAACCAGAATTGAAAGAGACACATGTACCCCAATGTTCATCGCAGCACTGTTTATAATAGCCAGGACGTGGAAGCAACCTAGATGTCCACCAGCAGACGAATGGATAAGAAAGCTGTGGTACATATACACAATGGTAATATTATTCAGCCATTAAAAAGAATACATTTGAATCAGTTCTAATGAGGTGGATGAAACTGGAGCCTATTATACAGAGTGAAGTAAGCCAGAAAGAAAAACACCAGTACAGTATACTAATGCATGTATATGGAATTTAGAAAGATGGTAACGATAACCCCATATGTGAGACAGAAAAAAAGAGACACAGATATATAGAACAGTCTTTTGGACTCTGTGGGAGAAGGCGAGGGTGGGATGATCTGAGAGAATAGCATTGAAACATGTATATCATCATATATGAAACAGATCACCAGTCCAGGTTCGATGCATGAGACAGGGTGCTCAGGGCTGGTGCACTGGAATGACCCAGAGGGATGGGATGGGGAAGGAGGTGGGAGGGGGGTTCAGGATGGGGAACACATGTAAACCCATGGCTGATTCATATCAATGTATGGCAAAAACCACTATAATATTATAAATTATTAGCCTCCAACTAAAATAAATAAGTTAAAAAAATAAAATCTACTACACAAATTGTGCAATGCTTCTTTAGTGAGTACACAAAAAATTCATCTCGGGCTCTCCCTTTTTTTAAACCAGTAATTTCAGTGAGGGAGTTGGGAAAGGGATTGTGGCAGTCTCCTGTAGTCTGAATAATAAGATGTGGGTCGTCACTATACACCACATAATAAATACAAGGCATTTGCCGTATTATCTCATTTAATGCTCATGACAATCCCATGAGATAGCTATCGTTATGACCCATATTTTACAGACGAGTTGTCTAAGGTCCAGAGAGGTCAAGTTACCTATCTGTAAGTACACAGCTAGTAAGCTAATTTTCATTCCAATCCCAAAGAAGGCCAATGCCAAAGATGTTCAAACTATCATACAACTGAGCTCACTTCACATGCTAGCAGGGTTATGCTCAAAGGTCTTCAAGCTAAATGTAACAACTCTGTTTAGAAGAGGCAGGAACCAGAAATCAAACTGCCAACATGGAGAAAGCAAGGGAATTCAGAAAAATATTTAGTTCTGTTTCATTGACTACAAGAAAACCTTTGCCTGTGTGGATCACAACAAACTGTGGAAAATTCTTAGAGTTGAGAATACCAGATCACCTTACCTGTCTCCTGAGAAACTGGTATGTGGGTCAAGAAGAAACAGTTAGAACCAGATGCAGAACAACTGACTGGTTCAAAATTGAGAAAGGAGTATGACAAGGCTGTATATTTTTACCCAGCGTATTTAACATACACGCAGAGTACATCATACCAAATGCCGGACTGAATGAATCACCAGCTGGAATCACGATTGCCAGGAGAAATATCAACAACCTCATATATGCAGATGATACCACTCTAATGGCAGAAAGTGAAGAGGAAATAGCCTCTTGATAAGGGTGAAACAGGATAGTGAAAAAGCTGGCTTGAAACTCAACATTAAAAAAACTAAGATCATGTATACCTGTGGTGGATTCATTTTGATATATGGCAAAATCAATACAATATTGTAAAGTTAAAAAATAAAATAAAATATAAAAAAGATAATATACAAAGCTATTAAGGGAAAAAAAATAAATATTTTTGAAAACAAAAAAAAAAAAAAAACAAAACAAAACTAAGATCATGGCATCTGGTCCCATCACTTCATGGCAAACATTTGGGGAAAAAGTTGAATCAGTGACAGATTTTATTTTCTTGGGCTCCAAAAATCACTGCAGATGGTGACTACAGCCATGAAATTAAAAGACACTTGCTTCTTATAAGGAAAACTATGATAAACCTATACAGTATAGTAAAAAGCAAAGACATCACTTTGCTGACAAAGGTCTGTATAGTCAAAGCAATGGTGTTTCCAGTAGTCATGTACAGATGTGAGAGTTGGACCATAAAGAAGGCTGAGTGCCCAAGAATTGATACTTTTGAACTGCTAGAGAAGATTCCCGAGAGTTCCTTGGACTGCAAGGAGATCAAACCAGTCAACCCTAAAGGAAATCAACTGTAAATACTCATTGGAAGGACTGATGCTGAAGCTGAAGCTCTAATAGTTTGGCCACCTGATGGGAAGAGCCAACTCGTTGGAAAAGACCCTAATGCTAGGAAAGATTGAAGGCAAAAGGAGAAGGGGGAGGCAGAGGATGAGATGGTTAGACAGCACCACTGACTCAATGGGCATGTGCTGTGCCTATGCTCAGTCACTTCAGTCATGTCAGACTCTTTGCGACCCCATGGACTGTAGCCTGCCAGGCTCCTCTGTCCATGGGATGCTCCAGTCAAGAACACTGGAGTAGGTTGTCATGAGACTGTTAGATAGCATCATCGAATCAATGGACATGAATTTGAACAAACTCTGGGAGATGGTGGAGGACAAATGAGTCTGGTGTGCTGCAGTGCATGGGGTCACAAAGAGTCGGACACAACGTAGTGACTATAAAACAACAACAAGCTAATTGAAACCCAAGCAGTCTAACTCCACAATCAACATCTTTAAGCAGTACACTATAACCATCCAGGGCTTCCCTTGTGGCTCAGCTGGTAAAGAAACCATCTGCCATGAGGGAGACCTGAGTTCAGTCTCTGGGTTGGGAAGATCCCTTGGAGAAGGGAAAGGCTACCCACTCCAGTATTCTGGCCTGGAGAATTCCACGGACTGTATAGTCCATGGGGTCACAAAGAGTCAGACACGACTGAGCAACTTTCACTTCACTTTACTTCACTTCTATATCCATCCTATAGCTTAAAGATTCCACCTGCCAAGGGCAAGTCCCCTGAATCCATCCACCTAAGGGCTATGGATTATGAAGCATCTAATTTTTTTAATGTGCTTTTAGGTTAATTTGCAGTATAACAAGGCTAGGGACTATTGTACTAAGCTATCAGTTCCCCAAAGTGGCACACTGGCAAACTTTGAGAAAAAAATCATGGTCTGGAAGTTAAAGTATCAAACTCCAATTCACTGATTAACTAGAATGTACTTATTATCTTACTCTCTCACTTTCCTACTCTAAAGAAATCATAAAGAAAAAAAAAATCTAGAATTGCTAAAGAAAAAAAAAAAGAGCTGCTGGTCTGTTTATGAGATGCTTATGAGACACTAAACAAAGATCACTGATGTTGAGACTGATGTTTAGCATGATTACTCTCAGGCAGAGTTAGGCCTTTACCAAAAAAACGTTCAAGACAGAATTTAGAGTTGAAGGGGTATTTCTATCCCTGGCAACTTTTTCATTTTACAGATGAAAAATCATGCTGTTTTTAAAAAAAGCATTCTCTTTAACTCAATTCAATTCACATATGTAGTATTTAGCCAACAAATATTTGAGGTTTATTACAACAGTGAGTGCAAGTGAATCACACAACATCATAGTGTATTGGAGCTGAAAGGTACTCTGAATCTCTAAATTTCATAGATGAGGAAAGTGAAGTGAAGAAATTTAGTAATTTGCCCAAGATCACATAAATTGTTTAATGATACAAGAAAAGAAACTACCCAGGACAAAAGTCAAGTTTCTTATTTCTCAAGACAAGAGTATTTTCACTACATCAAAAGCTATGTTTTCATTCATAAACTTCTTATAATTCACAGAAATCAATGTATTAGCTTCAAACCCCAGGAATCATACCTATGCCCAGTTCTGATTTTTTTTTAATTAACTCTCTGTCTCTGGGCAAATAGCTATAAAATAAAAATAAACCCTACCTTTCTTAGGTATAAGAAATAATTAGGAATACAGGAATAATTTAGGAATCAAAAAATATATAAAGGAAAGACATATTAAAATAATTTTATAAAAATATGAAATTATGTAAAATTAAAATATACGTGACTTTTTTTTTCCAGAGGCAAATGGGTACTGGTTGTTAAATCCAAATAATCTGAAAAGCTTTAAAAAACATTGCTTTTAGATCACTTAAACTCATTACTATGTCTAGTTCATTTCCAATACTAAATTAATACCATCTTACTAAGTGATGGCTAGCAAATAGAAGCTAACCCTGATTTTCCATAGAGTATTAAAGAATGAATAAAGTGACTCCTAAAATTCCTTCTACTTTAAACAGCTCTGATTTTACAGTAAAACTCAATAGCTTCCCAAATAAAAGTCTTACAGCCAACAATAAAGGTGTGGTGCACGCGTGCTCAGTTGTGTCTATCTCTCTGTGACCCCATGGACTGTAGGCAGTCAGGCTCCTCTGTCCATGGAATATTCCAAGCAAGAATACTGGAGCAGGTTGCTACTTCCTTCTCCAGTGGATCTTCCCAACCCAGGGATCGAACCTGAGTCTCCTGCGTCTCCTGCATTGGCAGGCAGATTCTTTACCACTGAACCACCTGGGAAGGCTCTTTTAGTCAATAACTCTATGCTAAACAAAGCATGAAGTTTAACTGTAATAATGTACAAACGATGGATTCTTCAGTTCAGTTCAGTCACTCAGTCGTGTCCAACTCTTTGCTTAGTTGTGACAAATGTACCACAGTTATGTAATGTTGTCAACGGGAGAACTGGACAAGGGATATACCAGAACTTTCTATAGTACCTTTGCAACTTTTCTATAAACATAAACCTATTCTTAAAAAAGTATCTTAAAAAGTAAATCTCAAAAAATAAAATAAAAAGTAAATCTCTGTGTCTTACTCTAATCCACGGAAGCCTGGATTCTTAACCAATGGACCACCAGGGAAGTCCCAATTCCTAGTTAATATTAGTCTGCTTTGCTAACTGGGGCTTAGTGTTAAAATGTTAGTTTAGTTTAGCACTTCGAAATAATGTTTGAGTGATTAAAATTAACCAAGTCCCACAAAAATTAGAGTTTCCCAATACTTTCTACTGAATTTATATTCAGATGATTACATCTCTAACCATGAACTCCTTGAATCACTGTTGGATTTCTAATGGTTTGGTATAGATAACTAGTATTTTGCAGTTGGTTGGTTTTTTAAAGCAATTATTGGATCTGAGCAGGGGAAAGGGCTAGATATAAGAAAAGGAAACAAAGACTCTTCAGCCATTAGCTCCCCAATCTAATATTATAATGGGTAGCTTCACAACACTCTAAAATCTTAAAAGACTCATTTTTATTCTAGAGCAACTAATTACACATTCTTTTCAGTTTTTCTAAAATTTTACACATTTTAATTATACTAATATAAAAGTAATATCCAACAAAATTTCCTTAGTGACACATTAATGAATATTTTTATAGTATTGTAATAACAAAAAAAATTATGTTTAGAGCAAGATATTTCTTAATTCTCCTTTTAAATAATCATACCACACCTGTTATAAAGAACTGTTTGCTTTGGGGAGCTATAAAAATCTTTTAAAACTTATCAGAGGTTTGATATTTTACCTTTTCTTTACTGAAATGTTAAAGAAGGGTTTTTTTGTTTGTTTGTTTGTTTTGAGAAACTGGTCCTGAAACTGTGGCTTTTATTTTAGTTGACTGGGAAGAATACACACTATAGGACAAATAAGGGAGCCCTATCTGACGAAAGTCAATGGTGGCTCAGTCAGGTGAATAATGATTTATTTCATCAACTAGGGTACATCACGGAGAAGGCAATGGCACCCCACTCCAGTACTCTTGCCTGGAAAATCCCATGGACGGAGGAGCCTGGTGGGCTCAGTCCATGGGGTCTCGAAGAGTCTGACACGACTGAGCAACTTCACTTTCACTTTTCACTTTCATGCATTGGAGAAGGAAATGGCAACCCACTCCAGTGTTCTTGCCTGGAGAATCCCAGGGACGGGGGAGCCTAGTGGGCTGCCGTCTATGGGGTCACACAGAGTCGGACACGACTAACTCGAGTTAGCAGCAGCAGCAGCAGCAGCAGCGTACATCAACTAAATTTTGAGTAGTAGTGAAAATATGGTTGATTTTGTTGTTTCTGAGAATCTTAAATTAAGAAAAATTATAACAGAAATTTTCAAAATTCTCAATATCATAACAAAAAGAATATACATTCTCAACAATTTTCATAGTGGGGAGATTGGAGACTGCTTATATATGAAAGTGAAAGTCGCTCAGTCGTGTCTGACTCTGCAACCCCATGGACTATACAGTCCATGGGATTCTCCAGGCCAGAATACTGGAGTGGGTAGCCTTTCCCTTCTCCAGGGGATCTTCCCAGCCCAGTGATCGAACCCAGGTCTCCCACAGTGCAGGCGGGTTCTTTACCAGCTGAGCTACAAGGGACACCCAATATGTGAAAAGAAACCACTAAATGAGCCTACCATTGCTAGTCTTCCCTATTCAGCTACCCATAATAAAAAGAGATTCACAAAAAAATTTTTGTGCAATATTTAGGAAGTTTCAGAGTTGGTAACTACAGGGTAAGCTACACAAATCTCTATGTTCCAGAATCTATAAAATCAATCTATAAAGATTTATATAAATTCCAGAATCTATAAAGTTTATCTTTCAGATAGAAGGAAAAAAAATCTTTAGTACTTTTTGCCTACCTTAGTCATGCCCTTTTAAGTTACTAAATTCTTGTGATTTATCATGCAGATTTTGTAAAAAATATATATATATATTAACACTATTAGGAGACACAGATACATACTTGAGTGCTTCTAAACAACAGTGACTTTGCCAGTGCAATCAGAACAAAAGTATTCAATTTGAGTATTAATACTCAAAAGTATTAAATGGCTTTTAAAATACACCTATTAAGAGCATACATAAAAAACAAACCACTCTAGTTTGAAAACACGACATGGATTTGCTTAAAGGATCATAAAAATGGTTTAAAGTTACTTCACTTTCAGAACAGAATAATAAACATACCCTTGAGAAACAAAGGCTAGCCTACAAACACAAGAGATTTGTCTTTTAACTTTCATCTTCTCACTGCTAAGTTGTGAGAGTGGCAGCAGTGGATGCACCTAGCACTTCAAAACTTTTAGAGACAGGAAAAGGCCAAGGACCTGAGGGAATGTTACTTCTGCTGCTTACGCTGCTGCTGCTAAGTTGCTTCAGTCCTGTCCAATTCTGTGCGACCCCATAGATGGCAGCCCACCATGCTCCCCATCCCTGGGATTCTCCATGCAAGAATACTGGAGTGGGTTGCCATTTCTTTCTCCAATGCATGCTGCTGCTGCTGCTGCTAAGTCACTTCAGTCGTGTACGACTCTGCGTGACCCCATGGACAGCAGCCCACCAGACTTCCCTGCCCACAGGATTCTCCAGGCAAGAATACTGGAGTGGGTTGCCATTTCCTTCTCCTGAATGTTACTTCTAGGGCTCCCGTAATCAAGTCACTATAAACACAGATGCCCATGTGCAGCTGAGGCAAGCTCCCAACAGAGTCTGAAATAGAACTCACTTCATCTAGAAGGGAGGGCAAGCAGGAAGGAGATAATGAGAACTGTCCCATCTTGGACCAAATTCCTTTTTCTCCTACATGATTTCTACCCTACTCAGTGAGGCTTCTGTAAATGATGTGCCTTAATTGAACAAATTTTTGTAGTAACAGATAAACAGAGCCATAAAATGGTCTACTCTCTTTATTTGTAAAAGGTTAAAACAAACATGAAACTAGTCTTTTAAAGTATTTCTTGTTATAGATTTTTTGACCCAGTTAAGAGAAAGAGAGGAAATGGAAAGGAGAAGGGAAAGATTTAGATAATCAGGTGGGAAAGAAAAGAGTCACAGGTAAACAGAAGTTATGATTGAATTCCTGGAATGAAAATCAGGAACCCTGGTTTCTAACCCAGCTCTGCCATTAGCTGACAACTGTTTATGGGAAGAAAAACACTCCTAGGTTGTAGGCAGAAGAGAAAATTTCTGATTATTCTTTTTGGAAATAGAAGATTTGTTCAAAATTACACTACCTAGAGAACAGTAAAAGAGGGAGAGTCCATGAAAGTTGTCACTTCAACACAATCTGAATGGGATTCTTTATACAACACTAGATATTTTAGATTCAAAAATGAAGGTCATAGTCTTTGCCTTGAAGGTGTTCAGCATTAGTTAAGGTTTTGACTAAAGGTTAACATAAAAATAGTCCTAATGTCTGATTCTGTCCTTTCCCAAGAATGTTATATGAAGGAAGCAATGATGCTTAGACTCTTGACATTCATATCTCAAAAACAAAGCTTAGAGAAATTAACTTCAGGGGACCTAAGTTTACTGACTTTACACTCAGTGTTCTGATACACATGAAAAGTGTATCATATGAACATCAACTAAGCCATATGAATGTCAACTAGCTATGCTCTCCAAAGCCCTGTTCAAATCTAAAACTGCCTGATACCTGACATCAAAACATGACCAATAAATACCCACAAGTTCCACAAAAAAAAAAAAAAACCTACAAGCTTCACACACCTTAAGAGCTTTAAAAATATTGCCACTACTAGCTTTAAGTATGTCTCTTTGCATAGATCTTTGCATAATTTGAGGGACAAATGCACATTTCACTACTATATATGTTGCCCTACGAGTAAAACAGGGCTTCTCTGATAGCTCAGCTAGCTGGTAAAGATTCTGGTAGCTCAACTGGTAAAGACTCTGCCTGCAATGCAGGAGACCTGGGTTTGATCCCTGGCTTGGGAAGATCCCCTGGAGGAGGGCACTGGCAACCCACTCCAGTATTCTTGCCTGGAGAATCCCCATGGACAAAGGAGCCTGGTGGGCTACAGTCTGTGGTCACAAAGAGTTGGACACCACAGAGCAACTAAGCACACAATGACTAAAACATAATTAGGATTTCCCCAATCTTGATTTAAACAACAGTTAATAGAGCAGAAAAGGGAATAAGAAACACTAATTTCAATCAGAAAACTCTGTCTGTGAGTCTACAAATATGCACACTAATTGTATAATCCTCTCAAATCTGAGACTCATTACTTGTTTCTTTATTTCTGGTTTTTGTCATGATCCCTGAAAAGGGAACAAAAACACAGAAGAAAGGAGAAAGAACTTTGAAAGGGAGGGTTTTCCAAGTTGGGAATATTTTCCTATTTGTCTAGAGACTTAAAAAAAAGCGTGTCAAAATCTGACTCACAGGAAACTGCTTTGTTACTACGGTGCATTAAGATGAGTATTTTCTAACGACGTATGTATCCCTATCAACGTCCCACTGAGAAACTTGCAATGTCCAGCACCACAATTTAACTTCAAGACTAGCAGGTCAAATCACATATACGACACCATAAAAAATTAACAGAAGTTGCCGGAAAAAAGTATAGGTCTATCTAGCAAAAGTGGGAAAAAGGGATTTTTCTAGATAAAGCGCCATAGTAATTTGGTTTTAAAGGCTGGATCAAATTTTAAATACTAAACTGACAGTATTTTAATAAAGGCCCCTGAAACAGGCTGTTAAACGCTATGAAACTCAGCCACCTCTAATTTCAGTAATTCCCAAACTACTTGAATGGGTTTAGACTCCACGCAAAGAGACAGCTCTGAAAATGACTTCTCTTTCTCTTTCACAACCGCACCTGTACACACACACCCCGCACCGCCACCCGCCCCTAAATCCTAACAGTATAGTACACGCGGACGAAGAAGGCTGTCTATTTCTCCGGAAGAGGCAAAACTGTAGATATGGCACTAGCACGCTGGCCTAAATTCATAGAAACCAAATGTGAATGGCAGGTACAGCGTCCGGCTCAGGGAAGCACCAAGATTGGCTCCCCGCGCTCACAACTTCTCCGATCCAGACGCACAACACAATGCAGACCTAGTTCCTGGTCCCTCCTGTGACAAATCAAAGCTCAATCCTAACGCCAGCGAGAGCCACGCTCTGAGGCTGCCCTCACGTCGCTCTCCGCCCGCTCCCGGCCCCAAGCCCGCCCCGATCCCCGGCGTAGCCTGCGCTATACCTGGCGAAGAAGTCGGCGAAGCCGCCGCTCCGTCGAGCCCGAGCCGAGGTCCCGGCAAGGCCCTCCTCCGCGGCCGGCAAGGACACCGGCGCCCCCGCCGGCGGCAGGTGGTCGCGGGCGCTTTGGCAGCGGCTCACCTCGAACGTATTCCGAGAGTTCCAGTGAACGTCGGAGAAACCGACGCGCGGCTCGGCTCCGGCGCCCCCACTAGTCCTCTCCGCCGAGGTGACGGGCGACGCAGCCTCCTCGGAACCCCCGGCTCCGGCTCCCAGCCGCTCCAAGTCCTCGCTGCTGCTGCCGTCACTGGCCGAACTGTCCCTCGCGCCGCTGCCCTCGCCCTCCGGCTCCTCGGGGTCCGCCGCCTCCAGGCAGCAGCTCCGCAGTGGGTCCTCGAGCGGCGCGGCCCAGTCAGACAGGATGCCCGCGCCGTCCGCACCCTCGTCGCCAGGCCCGTCCGGACGGAGGCGGCGGTGGCACGGCTCCCGGCTGCCGGCGCGGGCCAGGTCGCGACAGTCCTGGCCCAGCAGAAAGCCCGAGTCCCCGTTGGTCATGCCTCCGTGTCGCGCCGAGCCAGCATCCGCCGCCTCCGCGTCGCGGTGCTTGGAGCCGGCATCCGGCTGGCAGGCGTCCGAGCGCGAGGCTGCCGAGGGCGGCGGAGCACAGGAGTGGCCGGCGGGGAGCGGACAGTAGCACAGCCCGGGCTCCAGCTGTCCCCCGGCCGCCGCGAGGTAACGCTGAAGGAGCTGCTGAGGCGGCGGCGTCTCCTCCTCCTCCTCCTCCTCCTCCTCTTCAGGAGGCTCCACAGCGCCGACGCCTCCGCCAAAGCCGCCTGTGGCCCGAATCATTTTCCCGTCCAGGCCCGCGGAATCGGGCGCCGGCAAAAGGAGCAACTTGGGGTTTCTTGCCGAGCAGCCTCCGGCATCCTCCGGACCCACCATCTGGGGCCGGGTGAGCGCCGCGGGAGGAGGTAACGGAAGCTCCCCAGTTCAGGCTTGGCCAGGGAAGATCCCTGAGTGCTGGGGCAGCTGCGGCCACCGCCGCAACGTTCCCAGACCCACCCCTCCCTCCCGAGAATTCGGGCAGTTGCAGGAGGGCGGGCACGCGCCTGGGCTCGCGCACGCGCAAAAGCCAGACCGGTCAAACTCCGACCTGGAGATTCCGCGAACCATAGAGACGGTAGCTAGAGAGACTCGCTCCGTGACACTGCGACCGGCAATCTGGGATCAGCCCTCTGGACAGTGGAGGCTGGTTGGCCCACTCCAAACAGGACGGCCATTAGGGAAGCACGGGTATGGCTCCCTTAGCAAAAATTCACTTGATGTGCTATATCGGGTTCCCCTGGTGGTTCAGATGGTAAAGAATCCGCCTGCCAATACAGGAGACCTGGGTTCCATCCCTGAGTCAGGAAGAGTCTCTGGAGAAGGAAATGGCAATCCTCTCCAGTATTCTTGCCTGGAGAATTCCATGGACAAAGAAAACGGTCAGGCCACAGTCCATGGAGTCGCAAAGAGTTGGACACCAATGAGCGACTAACACAATTTATGGGAATAGAATACAGGATTTAGATGTAAGTCCTTCCACCTCTAGTGTATATCCACTGCTCCATTCACTATTCAGAGTTGTTCCCATCTCAAGTTAACACGCTTTCTTCTCCACTTCATCTTTCCCAATATTACCAAAGTTATGTTTCCCATCTAGGACAACGTTTCATCACATCACTTTTAAAGATTTCCATTATCACTTGAGATAGAAGTAGTAGAGTCAGGCAGAGAGGGCTGTTGAAATAATTCCAGCACCCCATGAAAATGGATTAAAATGGGGTGATAACCAATGAATGGAAATGAAGTGCATTTAAGGTAGAAATCCCAAGATGTGGTAACTGTTCAAATAGAAGGACTGAAGAGAGTGTTACCGAACATCACCAAGTCTATGTGCCCAACACATAGGCCAAAACAATGCTAAAACACTGGAGTTTGGAGTTTGGTTTATTACAGGACCATGCAAGGAGATGGGTGGCTCATACCTTAACCCCAAAGTTACTGAAAGCTTTCATCAAAGCGCTTTTAAATGTAAAAGGTTAGGGGGTGTTATGGTCAGTTGCAACTTCTTGGTGTCAGAGCCTTCGTTCTTAAAGTCAGGTCATGGTCAGGTAACAATGTTCCTGTAAACCTCTACCAAACAAATGTTATTCTTTGTCCTGAGAAGAAAGGGCAAGGTCCCAAGGTACAACTTTTAACCTCCAAGGTCCAGGTCCTGGCTAACAGGAAGCAGAGCTCAGGTGGCAGTTCCCTCAGGGTCAGGTTCCCCAGAACCTGACCAACTGTCATCACTGAGGAAGCCAGGCACCCAACTCATCTGGCCCTCAGGCTTCTCAGGCCACCCAAAGCAGGACACCACATCCCACATACTGTGACCCAGGCAGACCACTGCTACTATTAGGTCCCAGAGACAAGGATAGGGGAGAGGTTCACTGCTGCCTCAAGGCCTGGGCCAAGGCTAGTGGAGGGCTTGATGAGGGCTCTGAAGTCCTACAGAACATAGTCCCAAGCCTGTTCTCTTGGTGCCCAAGCTCTCTCACTGACCAAAGACCAGATGAACTGAAGGGCCCCAGGGAGAAGGTCAGGATCCACCTTTTACCTCACTCTTCACCTGAGGACCACCACGCCACTTAGCTGAATCCCCTCACTAACTGCCCATTCTTAACAGTTGGTTGCTTGTGGGTGGGGCCCACTGCTGAGCTGTCCAATGTCTGAGCAGGGTCATCGGGGTTGCTCATTGACAATTGGTTGCTAGTGTGTGGGGACCTCTGACGCACTGACCAATGGCTGAGCAGGACCCATTTCCGGGTAACAGGGTGCAGAGTAACTGCACACAGCAATTCAGTTCAGTTCAGTTCAGTTGCTCAGTCGTGTCCGACTCTTTGCGACTCCATGAACTGCAGCACGCCAGGCCTCCCTGTCCATCATCAACTCCTGGAGTCCACCCAAACCCATGTCCATTGAGTCGGTGATGCCATCCAGCCATCTCATCCTCTGTCGTCCCCTTCTCCTGCCCTCAATCTTTCCCAGCATCAGGGTCTTTTCCAATAAGTCAGCTCTTCACATGAGGTGGCCAAAGTACTGGAGTTTCAACTTGAACATCAGTCCTTCCAATGAACACCCAGGACTGATCTCCTTTAGGATGGACTGGTTGGATGTCCTTGCAGTTCAAGGGACTCTCAAGAGTCTTCTCCAACACCACAGGTCAAAAGCATCAATTCTTCAGCACTCAGCCTTCTTCATAGTCCAACTCTCATATCCATACATGACCACAGGAAAAACCATAGCCTTGACTAGACGGACCTTTGTTGGCAACGTAATGTCTCTGCTTTTCAATATGCTATCTAGGTTGGTCATAACTTTCCTTCCAAGGAGCAAGCGTCTTTTAATTTCATGGCTGCAGTCACCATCTGCAGTGATTTTGGAGCCCAAAAAAATAAAGTCTGACACTGTTTCCACTGTTTTCCCATCTATTTCCCATGAAGTGATGGGACTGGATGCCATGATCTTAGTTTTCTGAATGTTGAGCTTTAAGCCAACTTTTTCACTCTCCACTTTCACTTTCATCAAGAAGCTTTTGAGTTCCTCTTCACTTTCTGCCATAAGGGTGGTGTCATCTGCATATCTGAGGTTATTGATATTTCTCCCGGCAATCTTGATTCCAGCTTGTGCTTCTTCCAGCCCAGCGTTTCTCATAATGTACTCTGCATAGAAGTTAAATAAGCAGGGTGATAATATACAGCCTTGACGTACTCCTTTTCCTATTTGGAATCAGTCTGTTGTTCCATGTCCAGTTCTAACTGTTGCTTCCTGACCTGCATACAGGTTTCTCAAGAGGCAGGTCAGGTGGTCTGGTATTCCCATCTCTTTCAGAATTTTCCACAGTTTATTGTGATGCACACAGTCAAAGGCTTTGGCATAGTCAACAAAGCAGAAATAGATGTTTTTCTGGAACTCTCTTGCTTTTTTGACGATCCAGCAGATGTTGGCAATTTGATCTCTAGTTCCTCTGCCTTTTCTAAAACCAGCTTGAACATCAGGAAGTTCACGGTTCACGTATTGCTGAAGCCTGGCTTGGAGAATTTTGAGCATTACTTTACGTGTGAGATGAGTGCAATTGTGTGGTAGTTTGAGCATTCTTTGGCATTGCATTTCTTTGGGATTGGAATGAAAACTGACCTTTTCCAGTCCTGTGGCCACTGCTGAGTTTTCCAAATTTGCTGGCATATTGAGTGCAGCACTTTCACAGAATCATCTTTCAGGATTTGGAATAGCTCAACTGGAATGCCATCACCTCCACTAGCTTTGTTTGTAGTGATGCTTTCTAAGGCCCACTTGACTTCACATTCCGGGATGTCTGGCTCTAGGTGAGTGATCACACCATCGTGATTATCTGGGTCGTGAAGATCTTTTTTGTACAGTTCTTCTGCGTATTCTTGCCACCTCTTCTTAATATCTCCTGCTTCTGTTAGGTCCATACCATTTCTGTCCTTTATCGAGCTCATCTTTGCATGAAATGTTCTTTTGGTACATGTTCTAGGTCTTCATAGAACCATTCAACTTCAGCTTCTTCAGCATTACTGGTTGGGGCAAAGACTTGGATTACTGTGATATTGAATGGTTTGCCTTGGAAACGAACAGAGATCATTCTGTCATTTTTGAGATTGCATCCAAGTGCTGCATTTCGAACTCTTTTGTTGACCATGATGGCTACTCCATTTCTTCTGAGGGATTCCTGTCCTCAGTAGTAGATATAATGGTCATCTGAGTTAAATTCACCCATTCCAGTCCATTTTAGTTAGCTTATTCCTAGAATGTCGATGTTCACTCTTGCCATCTCGTTTGACCACTTCCAATTTGCCTTGATTCATGGACCTGACATTCCAGGTTCCTATGCAAATTGCTCTTTACAGCATCGGAGCTTGCTTCCATCACCAGTCACATCCACAACTGGGTATTGTTTTTGCTTTGGCTCCATCCCTTCATTCTTTCTGGAGTTATTTCTCCACTGATCTCCAGTAGCATATTGGGCACCTACTGACCTGGGGAGTTCCTCTTTCAGTATCCTATCATTTTGCCTTTTCATACTGTTCCCTAAGCTAGAGCTTCTTTAAAAGGATGTTCACACATTGTGCGCCTCTAGAGGTGATACCCTGAGAAGGATACAATGTGTTCGAGGATGTACAACCTCAGTCTAATCACACAATACCATCAGATGAAATCAAAATAAGGAAAATTCTCTTTTAAAAAATGTAATGGTGATAGTGGTGGTGGGGGTGGGGGGGTACATAGTCTTCAAAAATTTTTTTAAAAAAGGCAAAAGCATAAAAGGCAAAAAAAAAAAAGCTATGAACATGTTTGCGATTAAAGAATATTAAAACAATATGACAGTTATATGTAATACCTGCCCCTAAATTGGACTTTGTATTCAGTTCAGTTCAGTTCAGTTCAATCGCTCAGTTGTGTCCAACTCTTTGCGACCCCATAAACTGCAGCACGCCAGTCCTCCCTGTCCATCACCAACTCCCAGAGTTCACCCAAACTCACGTGCATCGAGTCAGTGATGCCCTCCAGCCATCTCATCCTCTGTCGTCCCCTTCTCCTGCCCCCAATCCCTCCCAGCATCAGAGTCTTTTGCAATGAGTCAGCTCTTCACATGAGGTGGCCAAAGTATTGGAGTTTCAGCTTTAGCATCAGTCCTTCCACAGAATACCCAGGACTGATCTCCTTTAGAACGGACTGGTTGGATCTCCTTGCAGTCCAAGGGACTCTCAAGAGCCTTCTCCAACACCACAGGTCAAAAGCATCAATTTTTCAGTGATCAGCTTTTTTTATAGTCCAAATCTCACATCCATACATGACCACTGGAAAAACCATAGCCTTGAGTAGATGGACCTTTGTTGGCAACGTAATGTCTCTGCTTTTCAATATGCTATCTAGGTTGGTCATAACTTTCCTTCCAAGGAGCAAGCGTCTTTTAATTTCATGGCTGCAGTCACCATCTACAGTGATTTTGGAGCCCAAAAAAGTAAAGTCTGACGCTGTTTCCACTGTTTCCCCATCTATTTCCCATGAAGTGATGGGACTGGATGCCATGATCTTAGTTTTCTGAATGTTGAGCTTTAAGCCAACTTTTTCACTCTCCACTTTCACCAAGAAGCTTTTTAGTTCCCCTTCACTTTCTGCCATAAGGGTGGTGTCATCTGCATATCTGAGGTTATTGATATTTTTCCCGGCAATCTTGATTCCAGCTTGTGCTTCTTCCAGCCCAGCGTTTCTCATAATGTACTCTGCATAGAAGTTAAATAAGCAGGGTGATAATATACAGCCTTGACGTACTCCTTTTCTTATTTGGAATCAGTCTGTTGTTCCATGTCCAGTTCTAACTGTTGCTTCCTGACCTGCATACAAATTTCTCAAGAGGCAGATCAGGTGGTCTGGTATTCCTATCTCTTCCAGAATTTTCCACAGTTTATTGTGATCCACACAGTCAAAGGCTTTGGCATAGTCAATAAAGCAGAAATAGATGTTTTTCTGTAACTCTCTTGCTTTTTCCAAGATCCAGTGGATGTTGGCATTTGGATCTCTGGTTCCTCTGCCTTTCCTAAAACCAGCTTGAACATCTGGAAGTTCACGGTTCACGTATTGCTGAAGCCTGGCTTGGAGAATTTTGAGCATTAGTTTACTAGCATGTGAGATGAGTGCAATTGTGTGGTAGTTTGAGCATTCTTTGGCATTGCCTTGGAGAAGGAAATGACAACCCACTCCAGTATTCTTGCCTGGAGAACCCCATGGACAGAGGAGCCTAGTGGGCTACAGTCCACAGGGTCCCAAAGAGTCGGACATGACTGAGCGACTTCACTTTCACTTTCTTTCACTTTGTATTAGGTAGAGAAAAAGAAAATATTCTATTAAGGTCTGTATTATATCAGCTAACACAACTGTCTTAATCGTAGTGGATTAAATAAAGGTGTCAATATAAAAATTTTGATATTTATAATTAACAATTGCTATATTCTATAAGAAAAACATTTCTATTTTTAGGAAACATACTCTGGAGTATTTAGGATAAAAGGCCGTGATATATGTAATTTACCCTCAAATGACTTAAAAAAATATGCATGCACACAGAACAAGGGATAAAGCAAATAGGATAAAATGTTAACAGAGGGATTACACAAGGTCCTATTGCATAGCACAGGTACCTATGTTTAAGCCCCTGAGATAAACTAAACCAGAAAAGAATATGTGTTTATGTGTGTATGAATCACTTTGCTATATAGCAGAAATTAACACGATATTGTAAACCATACTTCAAAAAATTTTTTTTAAATGTTACACTAGGCAAATCTGGGAATGATATGAGTGTTTCTTGTATTATTTTTTATGTTTGTAACTTTTTGTAAGTTTATTTCCAAAGAAAAACATTTTAAAGATGTCTCTAGTCTCTTATTTTCTCACTCTCTGCCCCACAATTTACTCCATTCTAGCTCATGTCCACTCTCATTAATGACTTCCCTGTCCCTAATTTAAGAGAGAAACTCCACTCTCCACCTTGCTTAATCTCTCAACAACATTCATTCTGTTGACCACCCCTCCATTTTTAAACACTCATTCATCTGACTTTCAAACTTGAAACACTTTTGCTCCTCTGTTTTCATTACTCCATTGTTGCCATACTCTCCATTTCCCCCCTACCTCTATGGCTACTACTTCTTAATTTCCTCAAGGCAAGAAGAATTTCTTCCCTCTTAACTGAAATTTCCTAAAGGAATAGTTCTGAACCCTCTTTTTTTCTTATTCATCCCTCTTTAACCCAGGTAGTCTCAGTATTTAGATGATCATCTATCAACTGAAGACTCTAGAATTTGTATCAACAGCTCCAACATTATCATCCGAATGCCTTCTTGATATTTATATATAGATATTTTTAGTCATGTATGGATATGAGAGTTGGACCATAAAGAAGGCTGAACACTGAAGAATTGATGCTTTTGAGTTGTTGTGATAGAGAAGACTCCTGAGAGTCCCATGGACTGCAAGGAGATCAAACTATCCATCCTAAAGGAAATCAACCCTGAATATTCACTGGAAGGACTGATGCTGAAGCTCCAATATCTTGGCCACCTGATGCAAAGAGACGACTCATTGGAAAAGACCATGATGCTGGGAAAGATTGAGGGCAGAAGATGGTAGAGGAAGAGATGGTTACATAGCATCACCAACTCAATGGACATGAATTTGAGCAAACTTTGAGAGAGAGTGAAGGACAGAGAAGACTGGCATGCTGTAGTCCATGGGGTCACAAAGAGTCAGCCACGACTTAGTGACTGAACAACAATAACAGACATAATAAATATGATTAAATGAGCCTCTCCTAGTTTTCTTCCACCATTCTCCATCAATACATACCACCACCACCCACTCAGTTTCTCCAGATCCTATATGCCAACTGTATACCCAGTATCTCTGCTTGGTGGTCTTAAAGTCACCTCCATCCCAGTACCTCCAAGTCTAAACTCATAATTGCCTTCTCTAAATCTTCTCCTATTATAATATTCCATATCTCACCAAATGACAATATTTTAGTTGCTCACACCTAAAACCCAAGAGTCATTCTCTTTCTTATACCACCCTCTTTCTTATCCAATTAGCCAAGTGTAGTGGGTTGAATTTATCTCTGAAAAAGATATGTCCAAGTTCTAACTCCAAGGACTATGAATGTGACTTTATTAGAAAAGAGTCTTTGCAGATATAATTAAGATAAGCTTTCCAAAATGAGATAATCCTGGATTAGACATACTCCCTTCCTCACAGAGCTAATAAGTAGCTGTGATCGGTGTCCTTATAAAAGAAAAAAGAGAAGGGATTGCTTTTGCAGCATATATACTAAAACTGGAACAATACAGAGAAGATTAGCATGGTCCCTGTGCAAGGATAACCCATAAATTCAGGAAGTATTCCATATCTGGAGGAGGGATAAATTAACAGTTCAGAACTAACACATACACACTACTATATATAATACAGATAATCACAGGACCTACTGTATAGCACAGGAAACTCTACTCAATAGGTGTAATAACCTATATGGGAAAAGAATTTGAAACAGAAAGAATATATATATGTATAAACACACACACATATATACATGTATGTATGTATAACTAAATCACTTAGCTATATACCTGAGACTAATATAACATTGTTAATCACCTATATGCCAATATAAAATAAAAGTTAAATTAAAATATTCAAATAGTAATGAGTGGCAAAAAAAAGAGGAGAAGGCACATGAAGACTCTGGGAAGAAGACCATGTGAAGATGGAGGCAGAGATTTGAATGATGCATCTATAGGCCAAAGGAACACAAAGGATTGCTGGCAACACCATCAATTAAGAGAGAGGCATGAAGTGCATTCTCTCTCAGAGCCTTCAGAAGAAACCAACGCTACCAATATAATTTTTTTTTAATTTTATTTATTTATTCTTTTTTACTGTTCTGGATCTTTGTTGCTGCCCGTGGGCTTTCTCTAGCTGCAGCTAGCAGGGGCTACTCTCTAGTCGCAGTGCACAGGTGTCTCATTGCAGCGGCTTCTCCTGTTGCAGACCACAGGCTTTAGGGCATGCAGGCTACGGTCGCTGTAGTGCGTGGGCTCAGCAGTTGTAGTTCCTGGTTCTAAAGCATCAGCTCAATAGTCGTGGCACATGGGCTTAGTTGCTCCGCAGCATGTGGGATCTTCCCTGGACCTGGGATCGAAACCCGTGTTTCCTGCATTGGCAGGCAGATGGATTCTTCACCACAGCCACCAGAGTAGTCCCCTTGCTAGCATCTTGATTTCAGACTTCTGGTCTCCAGAATTGTGAAAGAATAAATTCCTGTGGTTTTAAAGCACTAAATCTGTGGTAATTAGTTATCACAGCCTTAGGAGGCTAAAATACCTAGTCTGGGCTCCCCAGGTAGCTAGGTGGTAAAAGAATCCGCCTGCCAATGCAGGAGCCAAGGGTTCAGTGCCTGGGTTGGGAATACACCCTGAAGGAGGGAGTGGGAATACACCCTGAAGGAGGGAGTGGCAACCCACTCCAGTATTCTTGCCTGGAAAATCCCATGGACAGAGGACCCTGGCAGGCTACAGTCCATGGAGTCGCAGAACAGTTGGACAACACTGAGCAACTATAACAACAATACCAAGTAGTCACTAAGGTCTGTTTGTTTTACCCTCCTGAATATGTTTTTTTTTAATTATATAATACAATGTTATTAACTGTAGTTCACCATGTTTTACCTTAGATCCTCTGAAACTAGATAACTGAGATCCTTACAAACTTTTAGCTATAAGATGGATAAGGTCTAAGGATCTAACGTAAATATCCTCTACATGTTACTCACTTCACAATGTCTACCCACCCAGACTAAGTCACCATCATCTCTTCCCTGGGTGACAGAAGCAACCTCCAACCAGTTTCTCCACATTCACTTGGGGCCACTTCAAACATTTCCCCGTGCTGCAAGCAAAGCACTTTCTAGTAAACCCACATCTGATCACTGCCTTGCTCTTTTAGTCACCTTCCTATGAACCTTTCAACTGTTTAAAAGAAACACTTTTTCCTTAGGTCTCATTTCTCTATTGTCTCCATTTTTTCCCTCCTACATTTTGGCTGTTTCTTCTAAGTACTCTTCTAAGTTCCTCTTCCTTGAATCACCCTCAATTTCCACAAATGATTTAAATTCCGTGCATGCCTGGTAAACCCTTAGCTAGGAAGAGAAGGTGACTAGGACTAAGGTTACGGATTATAGTTAGAATACAAGTATTGAGAAGATGTGTACTGCAGATTAACCACAAGGGTGAGACACATGTGGGAAATGAATGATAGTAAGATCACAAAGCAACTGCTATTTGGTAAACCACAGCAGGACAGCCACAAACCGAGAGAGATAAGATGCTCTAGAAATGCAAACTGATCCTTTTGGAAAGCAAATTGATGCCACATATCAAGAGGCACCGCAATCCTACTCCTGGGAATGTGTCATAAGGAAATAATTCACAAAATAAAAGCTACACAAGAAGGCCTGTAACAAAATGTTTAATACTTAAAAGCGAGAAATCACTTAAATATAAACTGTATTAAATTAATACAGAAAGTGTACAAAAAACTAGGTTTATCTATGAAATATTGCAGTTGATTAAAATGATAAAATATAGAAATATGGGGACATTTTACAAAACAATATTAAAGGTAGAGAAACATAATTGTATATCATAATGATGATGTATAAAATCAGCATTTCCAGTTTGATAAAGATCAAAAAAGATAGATATGAAAAGAGAATGATGGAGGTTTTTATTTTTTATTTTTATACTTTTCCTTTTTACGGTATTTTATTTTTTAAGTATTTCTATGTATTTGTGCATTTATGTATTGCCTGTGATGGGTCTCCAGTGCTGTGTGGGCTCTTCTCTGGTTGTGGCAAGCAGGGGCTGCCCTCTAGTAGCAGTGTCCTGGCTTCTCACTGTGGTGGCTTCTCTTGTTGTGGTACACAGACTCCAGGGCACATGGACTTCAGGAGTTGCAGTTCGCAGGCTCTAGAGTGTGGGCTCAGTAGTTGTGGTGCACGGGATTAGTTGCTCCTCGGTGTGTGGGATCTTCCAAGACCAGGGATCATGTCTTCTGCACTGGCAGGCAGACTCTTTACCACTGAGCCACCAGGGAAGCCCCTTTATGATATTTTAAAATGGATTAAGTAGCAATTCTTTAGCAGAATAGTCTGAAATCCATTTCCAAACACATCATAACTATGAATTGGGAAGAAGCAAATAAGAAAGTCCCTTGGACTGCAAGGAGATCCAACCAGTCCATCCTAAAGGAAATCAGTCCTGAATATGCATTGGAAGGACTGATGCTGAAGCTGAAACTCCAACTTTGGCCACCTGATGCAAACAACTGACTCATTGGAAAAGACCCTGATGCTGGGAAAGATTGAAGGCAGGAGGAGAAGGGGACAACAGAGGAAGAGGTGGTTGGATGGCATCACTGACGCGATGGCCATGAGTTTGAGTAGGCTCCGGGGGTTGGTGATGGACAGGGAGGCCTGGTGTGCTGCAGTCCATGGGGTCACCAAGAGTCAGACATGACTAAGCGACTCAACTGAACTAAGAAACAGATCTTATTTAAGTTGTTCAGTTTGTCCTGCTAATGTGACTGATCTGGTGCAGGATCAAGCATTCCTGTTAGTCTTCATGTCTCCTTCTACCCCTGCAACGCAGGACAGTTTCTGTCTTTCTTTGTCTTTCATGACCTCTGGGTTATCTGTCTAGTTGCACAGGGTCCTGCCCTGAACATCTGATTTAATGCTCTGTCATTGTTGTCTTGAAATTCTTCATTATTTTTAAGGAAATTTTGAAATTTTCACATTTTAATTTCATCTGCTGCCGCTGCTAAGTCGCTTCAGTCGTGTTTGACTCTGTGCAATCCCATAGACAGCAGCCCACCAGGCTCCCCTGTCCCTAGGATTCTCCAGGCAAGAACACTGGAGTGGGCTGCCTTTAGTTGATTCTGAATGACCTTGACAGTTTTGAAAAAGATTGGCTGGCTGTTTTATAAGATCCCTCGGTTTAGGTTTGGCTTAATTGTTTCTTCGTAATTCAATCCAGGTTATGAATTTTTGGTAAGAATACCACTGAAGTGATGTTGTGTCCTCATGCCTAGGAGCAGGAGGTGCAGAATGCTAGTTTATTCCCAATACTTGTAACGCTAACTTTAATAACTTAGTCAAGATGATGCCTTCCAGTTTTCTGCACTGTCAAGTCACTGTTTTGTCCTTTGATACACATTTTCAAATTGCTTTGTGAAAAGGTTGTACAATTTTACATTTCCTACCAGCAGTGTGTGAAAGTGCCCATCATTCTAAACCCTCACCAAGCTAGATCCTATCTCTTAAAAAAAAAACTTTCCAATTTTACAAGAGGACTTCCTTTAATTATTTCAAACTACTATACTTTTCTTTGAAAAGTACTACTGATGAACATGGACCTACCTCCTTCTCCATCCCAGCCTACCCCACAACCATATTACTTAAGTCATTTACATTTCTTCTTTTGAGATTAAGTAAAAAATTTCTTTGGTGCAACCTGCTTCTAGTCCACCTCAGTGATGAGATAATCCTAAGAAATATTTGTGAGTTGAAAGGGCACCACAGAGAAGTATACAAATTATAGGCCATCTCATGTGGTTTTAAATGTTTAACAAAACGGACAACAGAAACCTCCTTTAGGAGATGATGATTATCTTTAGTATACAACTGTGTATTGTAAATTCCTGAAAGGGCTGTGATAAACTGGCTCTGGATTTAGGCCACTGGGGAGAGAAGAGAACGCCTGTGGCTTGCTCACAATGGATGTGTGAAGGATAAACAGAATACAGGAGGGAAAAAAATTGAATAGAAGATTCTAGGGTGCTCTGTTGGAGGTCAGTGGGGATGAGGTAACCGTATAACAGAAAACCTCTGATAGCTGAGTTATTCTGGTGATCCAGCTGGCATGACTTAGTCAAATCAAGCACATGCATAACCTGTGACCCAGCAATTGCTCTCCTGATAATATCCTTCAAAGGAAATTTCTCACAAGTCCTTAAGAGGAATACTAGAGGATGCTCATTAAAGTGTGCATTAAGGCGTGTTGTTGTAGTTCTTGTGTGAGGTGGAAAAGAATTTGAGACAATCCTAAATTGACATAAATATGTAATAAAAAAGATGAAGAACAATTAGCAACAACAGATCAGATACACACAGAGCGAGGTTAGGATACACAGATATACACAGAATAACTATATTAAAACCACTGTCAAATGAAAAAAAGAAATGAGAATAATAAAAATCATTTACATAGATGAATAGTTGCTGCTAAGTCACTTCAGTCGTGTCCGACTCTGTGCGACCCCACAGACGGCAGCCCACCAGGCTCCCCGGTCCCTGGGATTCTCCAGGCAAGAACACTGGAGTGGGTTGCCATTTCCTTCTCCAATGCATGAAAGTGAAAAGTGAAAGTGAAGTCACTCAGTCGTGTCCAACTCTTAGCGACCCCATGGATTGCAGCCCACCAGGCTCCTCCATCCATGGGATTTTCCAGGCAAGAGTACTGGAGTGGGGTGCCATTGCCTTCTCCAGATGAATAGTACATACATACAAAACAAATATGCCTTTTCTCAAGAACATCAATAAATTTTAAAAATCTATATAAACAACGGCTGAATATGGAAGAGAGAAAAAGGAATTGCTAAAAAGGGTTAAAACTGAGTATACTGATAAATGAGAATGTAACAGAGTCTCTGCATGGATGAATAACGATAATGTGTCAAGAACTGAGGAAGGTGTTAACTCTGCATTCAAGGAAGAAAAAAGAAACAGGGGGAGGAAGTGAGGAAAAGAAAGGATGGAAGTTAAGAAAGAAAAGGCAAGAGAGCAGCAAAGTGATGGGCAATCAGCTTCTGTTTCCTTTGATCACAGGGCTTTGCACATGTTGTTCCACTTGCTAAAAATTCTGAGACAATGATGACCATCACCACCGCCGCTACCACCACACACACATATACACAGTTAACTCCTCTTTCCTTTAGACCTCAGCTCAGTCATCAATTCTTTAGTAAAAGCCCCATATGACCTCTGATGAGGCCATAGTCCCTTCTCATAATAGGTCTTAACACCATATTCTCTCTTTTTTGGCACTAAGGGGATTTCTTTGGAAGGAATGATGCTAAAGCTGAAACTCCAGTACTTTGGCCACCTCATGCAAAGAGTTGACTCATTGGAAAAGACTCTGACGCTGGGAGGGATTGGGGGCAGGAGGAGAAGGGGACGACAGAGGATGAGACGGCTGGATGGCATCACTGACTCGATGAACGTGAGTCTGAGTGAATTCTGGGAGTTGGTGGACAGGGAGGCCTGGTGTGCTGTGATTCATGGCGTCGTAAAGTGTCGGACACGACTGAGCGACTGAACCGAACTGAAATGAATTACACCAAACGTTTTAAAATTAGAAAACTTTACATCTATCTGGGTGGTTTGTTTGACTAATATCTGCTTCCCACCAGTAGACCAAAGCCATCCAAGTGCAGGGATGGTATCATTTTCTCGTTCTCATGCCTGGACACTGGCTGATAGTTAAGTGGCTAGTTAATATTTGTTACATGGGTGAATTAATAAAAGGATAAATGAATGAACTGACAATAAAGATTGGAAAAGAGAACCAAAGTGGAAGAGCTATGAAAAGAGCCTCACAGAAGGTCCTGAAATTATTTGCCAGAAAGGAGGAGGGACTGTTTCTTAAGTTTACCTCACCTTTTGCAGCCAGGTGCTGTATACCATCTCACTCACTGGTAGGCACTGTTATCCTCAAGCTTTTTTCATATACCATTTGGGGTGTGACAATTGAGAGAAACTGAAGGGGCGAATATTCACCAAGAATGCTGAATAGAAGGGAAAGGAAAAAAGAACTGGAGAGAAAACAAGAGTTTAGCAGAATGCAAGTAGATACTGACTAAGCTAAAAAGGAGATAGCTACCAACCCACTCCAGTATTCTTGCCTGGGAAATCCCATGGACAGAGGAGCCTGGTGGGCTACACTTCAGTTCAGTTCAGTTCAGTCGCTCAGTCGTGTCCGACTCTTTGCGACCCCATGAATCACAGCACGCCAGGTCTCCCTGTCCATCACCAACTCCCGGAGTTCACCCAGACTCACGGGTCACAAAGAGTCGGACACAACTTAGCAACTAAACAACAACAACAAACAGTACTTTTGACCTAAAGTGATTGATCTACTGAAAGCAGTTCACCTTTGGGATGGTGAGTAAGAATAGGCTGAACTAATATTATGCCATGCAATCCTGAGATTTAAAATCAAGATGTATGTCTCATACTTAAGAATCTTTAGGGACCAGTAAGGCTGATGGATAACAGACAACAGGAAGTACAGGGGCTGGTGGGGGAACTAGAGACTAAATACTGAGTATATGGTTCACTCAAAGGTATTTAAAAATCAATGAAAAGTATCACACACACACAATTTTAACCAAACACAACTACTCCTCTGGCAGAATCTGGCCATGAGCCTCAAGTCTGTGCCCCTATGACTGCTCTAAATCCCAAAGAGCTGACCATGTCAAATAAGTAACAAAACACCCAGAGTAATAAAAATCTACAACAACCAAGGGGGGTACCTAAACTTATACCTAGGATTCATCTCAATTCATCAGTTAAATATAATCCAAAATACAGTAAATATTTATTGTTTATAAATACAGAGTAATGACCCAGGTGTCTCAGGTTAAAAGATGGAATTAGTTATGACTCCTGTACTTTGGTATTAGTTCAGGACCTACAAGGTTTAATGAATGGGCAGTCACACAGGTTACAAAATAATCTTTCTTATCTTCTCAGTAGAAAATCAGTCTCTCATGCTGTCCACGATTTAAATCTCACCTACACATCCATTCAACTTTAAACCTATCATAGTCATGTAACGTCCTGTATTCTAAACTCATCTCCTCTACCTATATAAAATTCTGATTTCTTTAGCCTTGGGTAATAGGAAAATAATGTGTTTGAAATCCAGCACCTATTCAGATCCCAGTAAAGATGCTCAATAAATGTTCACTGAATCCAAAACTGATGTTTTTAAAATATGTCCACAAATTCTCTGATATTTTCTCTTCAAAAAAGTATACTCTTAATTCCCCTATCATTGGGAGTGGTCTGAAATAAAGTGACTCATTTTTAACAAACTGAATAGTGGGAGTGATGACTTCCATGACTAAGATCTTTAAGAGGCATTCGAGTTTTCCCCTTGCTGTCTCTTGGATAACTTGCTCTGGGGAAAGCCAGCTGCTGTCTCATGAAGACACCCAAGCAGCCCTATGGAGAAGTTCATGCAGTAAGAAACTGAAGCTTCCTGCCAACAGCCAGTAAGTAAGGAATGATACGTCCTGCCAAGAACCACAAGTGAGCCATCTCAGAAGTTAATCCTTCAGGGGGAGATTTAAGAGGGAGAGGACATATGTAAACTTATGGCTGATTCGCATTGTCGTATGGCAGAAGCCAGCATATTATTGTAAAGCCATTATCCTCTGATTAAAAATAAATTTTAAAAAAGAAAAAAAAAATTAACCCTTGAGCCTCAGTAAAGTTTTCAGATGACTGTAGCCTTGACCAACAGTTAAGACTGCAAACTTTCAGAAGCAGAACCATCCTGCTAAACCACTCCTAATCCCCAGATGCACAGAGATTATGTGAAATAATAAATGTTTATTATTGCTTTAAGTTGATAGCTTTTAGAGTAATTTGTTAAGCAGAAATAGATAACTCATATGCCTCCAGGAGCTGGTGATGGACAGGGAGGCCTGGCGTGCTGCGATTCATGGGGTCGCAAAGAGTCGGACACGACTGAGCGGCTGAACTGAACTGATGCCTATTGAAATTATCATGATGTTATGACATACATGCCTCTGATGTTTAAAACCTAGCTGTTTTGGCGCCTCTTTCACTTACCTTCTACTGTTCCTCCACTTCCCATCTTTGCCACCTCCAGAAGGCACTCATTCCTGTAATTTCTGGATATTAAAAAGTCCTTTTGCTCCTAATGAGCCCAAGAGAGGGATTCCTTAGGGGCAGACTTGATCTTCTTTCAGGTGTGACAGATGTTGGAGGAGACATTTTGGATCATCAAGATCTCTCATCAATCTATTCATAAATATCTACTTATTTCACTTATGCATCCATTTATTCACCTGAGAGGATTTTAATTATTAGCAACACAGACTTCCCTGGTGCTTCAGCGGCCAAGACTCCATGCTTTCAATGTAGGGGGCCTGAGTTTGATCCCTGGTCAGGGAACTAGATCCCAATATGTCACAACTAAGAGTTCGAATGCCGCAACTAATCAACTAAAGATCCCACAAGCTGCAAACGAAGATAGAAGCTGCCACCTGCTGCAACTAAGACGGGGTATGTAGAATGTGTGTGTGTGCTCAGTCGTGTCCGACTCTTCACGACACCATGGACTGTAGCCCACCAGGATCTTCTGTCCATGGAATTTTCTAGGCAAGAATACTAGAGTGGGTTGCCATTTCCTTCTCCAGGGGATCTTCCTGACCCAGGAATAGAATGCAGGTCTCTTGAGTCTCAGGCACTGGCAGGCAGATTCTTTACCAGTAGTGCCACCTGGGAAGCCCACAACTCTGGGTACAGCCAAATAAATAATTAAAAAATAATAATCAGCAGTATCAGCTTATAAAAGGAAGGGAAGCAATCAGAAGCATAAATGCCACCTAAGCAGGTTTTGGGACTATATGTGGATAAGCCCGTAAGTGGAAGTATTTCCAAACTTGTAATCAGAGAAAGGACTTGGCCTTTGGTGAAAGATGAAGTAGAGAATATTAGAATAAGCCGGGGCACATTGTGATATACAAGGTATCTAAGATGTTAGTTTCATCTTATGGTCTCTTCCCTGTGCAGGGTACTTACCAGCAGCTTTAGAATAGAGGCAGAGACAATGTGTCCTTGTTTTGTAGAACACTCTTTCACAGAGAGCTCCTAGCAGAGGCTGGTACAGAGAGTGAGCAACTATTGCTGCCAAAGGGATTATCAGAAACTGGACATGACTTTGTGTGTGGAGTCTACTCCCCCTTCCCCAAAGATTCTGGAAAGCAATGAATAAACAAGAGTGGCTCTGAACAGACAATTCAAGTAAAGAAAGAGGAAACATCAGGTCTTAGACATTAAATTTATCAACAAAATCTCAAATAGAAAAGATTATCACAACCCTAGGAAAATCCCTCTTTGTTTCCTGATCTATAATATTGCAGATGAGGGGGGGAAAAAGAAAAAGCTTAAGGTATTTGATCTCTTTTGCTGAAAACCACTCCCACTGGTAGAACTGGCATCTTATTACATTTCCTGCCTGGTAAAACACAGACTTGACTACACCATAATATCTAATCCTCAGATTTATTAACTTTGAAATAGACACAATATCATAAGATTACTGAAGAAAAATAATTATATTTAGGGAAATAAAAATGCTTATGCTTTGGAAATAAAAATGCTTATTAAGTGATAATTGTCTTAGGTTAGGGGTCCCCAAATTTGACACTGAGTCAAGGTGTTATGAGTTGAAGTATGTGCCTTACAAAAGATGTTATAATTCTTATCCCCAGTATGTAGAAATGTGACTTTATTTGGGCATAGGATCTTTACAGATGTTACCAAGTTGTGATAATGTCATGAAACTGGGTCCTTGATCCAATATAACTAGTGTTCTTACATGAGGGGAAGATGGCCACATGAAGACACAGAGACAGGGGAGAATGCTATGTAAAGATGGAGGCAGAGATAGGAGAGATGCATTTACAAACCAGAGAATGCCATGAATTGCCAGCCATCACCAAAAGCTAGGAAAGAAGCATGAAACAGACTTCTCAGAGGCCTGAAGAGGAACCAACTGAATCAACACCTTTATTGTATTTCCAACTTCTGGCCTCCAGAACTGTGAGAATAAATTTTTTTTGTTATAAGCCACACAGTTTATGGTACTTTGTTATAGCAACTCCAAGAAACTCATACAGAAGGATTTGAGAGTATGTGGTTTGTATTGAAGGAGAGACCTGGAACCACTGATGGAAGAATAAGCAAGCGAGACTGAGAAGAGAAAGTCAATAACAGAGTAGGCTGATGGGTGGGTAACCCTAAAGGTAGGGCTCAACTCTGCTGCAGACTCCTGGAGACAACAGAAGATGCCTCAGAGTTGTTCTGCTTTTGAGAAGTGAGGACATCGGTGTACTTATGGGTATAAATATTGGTATATTAGTGTTCTGTGGTCACTGTGACAATCACCACAAATTTGGTAGCTGAAAACAATGAAAACTTATTCTCTCACAGGTCTAGAGGCCAAAAGTTCGAAATCAGTATCCCTGGAATCATGCAGTCAGCAGGGCCATCCTGCCTCCAGAGGCTCCACGGGACAGTCTGCTCCTTGCCTCTTCCTGCTTCTGGTGGCTGCTGGCTCTCCTTGACTTGTGGTTACATCACTGCGCTGTCCGCTTCTGTGGCCACAATGTCTCCTCCTCTTCCATCTGCGTGAAATCCCCCTCTGCCTAGTTTCCCTAAGAATACATGTGATTGCATTTAGGGCCTACCTGGACAGTCCAGAATCATCTCCCTATCTCAAGATCCTTAATCATACCTTTGGCTCTAAAACACAAAATTCACCAGTTTCAGGGCCTGATATCTTCAGAGGATATTCTTCAGCCTACCACACTTGGCATATGTATTTATCCTTCAGTTTTCAAGTGTCATTGGTTGAAGACTGCTCTCAGGGTCCTTGGTGCTTCTTGACTGCCCTGGAGGGGTTGAGAAAAACTCCTCAGGTTAAAAGTTGCATGTATTGAGTGGGAAGTGCTGAGAGGAGGTCAATGGGATGACAGTATCTGCTACACTATTATTTTTTGTTATTTAGATTTTTGGGTTAACAATTTTAAATTGAATAATTAATCATTAGTTATAATTATTATTATTAGCTATTTTAGCCTAATTTCCTGATGACCCACAATATAAATTATTTGCTCTGTGTGACCTTGCTTAAAAAATTTTTTTTAAACAAGAGTAAACAATGTTTTTAATGATAAAAATAATCTTCAGTACAGTTAAGTTTTATATACCACATGTGTGCACAGGGACATTCAGTCCATATAGAATCTATTAAGTGGAGTCATAAAGAAACATCTCTCGAGAGGCAGACATTTCACTTTACCTACTGTACACAGTGAGTCCAATCATTACATCTTCATATAGGTGTCACAGACATAAGGTTTAGGAATCTCTGTGCATTAGGTAGATGGATGAGATCACACCAGAAGAGCAAGCAGAACAAAAAGAGAAGTAGAAAGGTGGGTCAGGAGTGGGACCCTGAGAGTAACCTACATTGAAGAGGCAGGAGGACGAAGGAATGAAGGTAGGAGGAGAAGCTGGTAAAGAGGCTGTTAAGGGAGCCAAGAGAGTCAAAATTCTAATGTGAGAAAGGAAAACTGCAGCAGAGAGATATAGTGAGGTTAAAAAAGAAATAATGTAATTCAGTGAACACTTAAAAAATTTCACATTACTTGGGAGATTCTTGGTGATCTTATTGAGAGCAGTTACAGTAGAATATTATGGGCAGGATCTCAAAAGGGTTCACAGGAACCTCTGGGTACAATCCCTGTGAAGTTAGTATGGGGTAGCCCAGTGACCCCTCTTAGTCCAGGTATTCAGGAAAGCTATGGAAGATCCAAGAGGATCCAGCCCAAACTGAGCTTAGTGTGGATTGAGTGAATGGGAATGACACGAAGCTGGGGGTGACGTAACTGAGAAACCAGATTACATTAGTAGGAATCATGTAAACTTCCATTTGTTAAGTTTGTGTTTAAATGACAGATTGCTCAAAATCAAGATGGGAAAGATTAGCTTGGCAACAAGTGCTTAAAAATGATCCAAAGATTTTTAGTTGATTATAAACTTAAAATGGGCCAAGAGTATGACCTAATTCTTAAAAAAGCTAGCACAGGCTTGGGCTGTGATAACAGAGAAGATGAAGTGGAGATACCAAGAGAAATATAGTTTTTTTCTTTTTCTTTCCTTTTTTTTTTGAAGTAAAGACAACCAGACAATGAGGGAAATAAAACAGCAATTAAAAGGAGAAGTCATCAGGGAAAAAATGAAGGATGGAAGAGATTTGCATATATTAATCAGCCAAGGGGAAAGATGCACTAGGGAGGGAAATAGAGAGCAGGGATAGTGATACATGGCGTGTGATGAAGCTGGGAGAAGTTCATTTTGAACTGAAATGGAGATGCCTCATCCTTGGAGAGACTGGACAAGAGGCTAAAAGGACGGGAGTGACCACAGATAAATCATTATGTTTGAGAAGGAATTCAGACTCTTGGGAAGAGCACAGGCTAATGTTTTCAATTTGTTTGATGAAGTAATACTCCAGTAGGACAGGTTCTGCTGTCTCTAAGAATGTGTGTAAAGGAGAGCAGTGGGGAAATTGAGGAAGTTGGAAGAGAGGGAAAGAAGAGTTCTGGATAGAATGGGATTCTTGGCTCTAAACTGGGATCCAGAAACTGAAAGGTTTCTTCTCAGTCTCTGTAAGACCAGCACCTACAAGGGAGCTCAGATTCTTTGGAGCTTCTACCGGCTTTTCCTCTCTAGGTCAGGACTGCTAGGCCAGACTGTCAGGATGTTCTCAGAATTGCAGACTTTAAAAACAAACACAAGAAAAAAAACTAAAGCAGAATTCTTAAATTTATTCATGAAAAAAAAGTCTTTAAAGACATTTTGAAAAACACAGTTATTTTTGCAATGCATAAATCTTCCTGTTAAAACTAATGACTTCGGAGGAATTACTAAGGAGACAGTAGAATTTACAGAAAAGTTATAGTTATAAAAAACTGAAATGCAGATGAATCTCACTGATATAACTGTTTATCAAGCAGTGGTTAAATTAAAGCAAAAAAGGTTTCAAAATAAAACATTAATAATCATAGATTTTTGAGTGTTGGAACTCATGAGAAATCATTAGCCATTCCACAAACTCGCCCAGAGAACCTGTCAAGGGGCAGGTATTTCACAAGTGAAATAAGCTCTTCTCTGTCGCACAAAAATCAGTATTTATAATAGAAGGATGAGACGAGCTATATCGTATAACAAGCTAAACATGAGAAGAGGTACAAAATACAGGAAGATGATTGAAAAACTCAGATCCTCTCGTTCTGAGAAGAGCCCAATTTCCTGAAGAACTGCAAGGAAATTGGGCAGGAGTCAAAAATTCAGAGACCCTGTAGAGAGACCGCTGATTACCCACCTCTGGTGATTCACAGTGCCATGCGCCGCCATGAGCGTGCACTCCGGGGCGCCGTCGGCCCACGGCCGCGAGAGGGCGCACGACAGCCCCTGTCTACGGAAATCCCGCCCCCATTTCCGGCGGTGGAGGATGGGGAGGGGCTAGTGGCAGTTTCCGGCTGGCTCAGTGTTGCTGATTTCGCACGTGTGTTGCGGGTTCGGGATTCCTGGATTACCACTGTCACTGGCGAATTTGTCTAGCCGGGGTACCCTGCACACTTAAGGATGAAGGCCGTAAGTGACCTCAGAAGCCTGGTCCCCGCGGCTTAGGACCCTTTTGGGTCACAGAGTCGCTGCCGATGTATGGGGGCGGCGGCAGTGGCCTAGATTAGGGGCTCCCTGGACTCCCTTCTGGCTCTCCGCGCTGTCAGCTTCCTCTCCCTTAGACCTGGCTCCTTTTTCACCCACTGTGCGCGTTTGGCTTCAGCGGGCCGCAATGACACTAGCACGAAGTCTTGAGTTCATAAGATGTCAGACTTGAAGAGTTCTTCAGGACCATCTTTTGAACCCGTTATTTTACAGACGAGAAACGGTCCTGCTTTCAATAAGTTTATGAGTCTTGGGACCTGAGATAAGTCCTTTTTTTTTTTTTTATTCCTAAAGGTAAGTATATAGAAAAGCAAATTGTAATCCACATGCAAGTTCAGTTTTGTTTTCCTTACTTTTAAGGGTCTTTGTCTTGATCTCTTTAAGCTGTAGCTTCATCAGTAATATAACAGCAGTCACTACCTCTAGGCTGTTGGCGGTAATATGTTAGAGCACTTTGTAAACAGTTAAGCGATATGTAAATATCACTTGTTATTGCTACAGACAGCCAACATTTTAATCTTAGTATGCCAAACTACAAGTGTTAAACTAGCCTTGAATAACTGTTTACCAGTAACTCAGTGGTTTTTCACACTTTTTTGAGTCTTAGACCCTTTTGAGCCGCTGTGATTTCTGCTCACTGTAGGAACCTCCCGTTGAATAACTCCTGATCTAGTGCTGTTCTGTAGGATTAATGCCATAGTGTGGCTTTAGCTCTTATATGCAAGACCCGTGACTGTGAGACATTAAAATTGTGGAATTGGCCTAATGAAATAATCAATTCTTTTTAACCTGATTTTAAAAATAAAGTAATTTATTTTTCTGAGTATTCAGTGCCCCTTCTGTTGGTGTTTTCTAGAGAAGAAATAAAAAACAGGTTCCAAGCTTTCGGAAGTTGTTGAAAACTAGTAAAGTCAAACTTGAGAACAAGCTAAAAAACAAACAGTTTAAACAACAAAGCACTCTCAAGAAGTACCGTAAAGAGCAGAGGAAACTGAGGCAAGCTGTAAAAGATGCTGTGTCTAAGAAACCTGTTCCATTGGAGGACCCAAAGGAAAAACAACCAGGTAACTGTGAAAACATTCCTGTGTTCCAGTTTCTATTGATTTGTTCTAAAATATTTTTCATGCAATAACTTTGCTTTTTAGTCATCACTCCTAGGGAAGGATTGTAGTCCTGTGTGTTTCAGTCACTATGAGAAAACATTTTAATGCAGTATTCATGGTGAAAGAGACCCAGCTTCTGCTTTTAGTTTGTTTAGAAAGCAGATCTGAAGATTTTCAGTGCATACTTGGGAAACAAACTCAGAATAACCATGTAAATAACTTTTGGGCATTCCAGTGCTACCACTTTCGCATTTCACTGGCAGTTAGCTAAGGAAAGAGTATTGCTTTTCTCTGATGCATTCTTCACAGTGTTGCCAAGTGTCACTTAGTTTTCTCAACTTCTGGCTTTCTTTTCACTTGAAATGAAATTGAGCTGTAATTGTCAAGGTTATTCTTTTGTCACCCTGTTCAAAACTCCCAAGTACTCAAAACAGTTAAGGAATGTGACCATTCTGAGTCAGACCCATTTTGCTACAGCAGAACTTGCACTTTCAGAGTATTAATATTTGACTATATCTGACTTTTCTTTCTTCCTGTTTACATCTCATTCTCTTCAGATAGATCAGATCAGATCAGTCGCTCAGTCGTGTCCGACTCTTTGCGACCCCATGAATCGCAGCACACCAGGCCCCCCTGTCCATCACCAACTCCCGGAGTTCACTCAGACTCACGTCCATCGAGTCAGTGATGCCATCCAGCCATCTCATCCTCTGTCGTCCCCTTCTCCTCCTGCCCCCAATCCCTCCCAGCATCAGAGTCTTTTCCAATGAGTCAGGTCTTCACATGAGGTGGCCAAAGTACTGGAGTTTCACCTTTAGCATCATTCCTTCCAAAGAAATCCCAGGGCTGATCTCCTTCACAATGGACTGGTTGGATCTCCTTGCAGTCCAAGGGACTCTCAAGAGTCTTCTCCAACACCACAGTTCAAAAGCATCAATTCTTTGGCGCTCAGCCTTCTTCACAGTCCAACTCTCACATCCATACATGACCACAGGAAAAACCATAGCCTTGACTAGACGGACCTTTTTGATCCCTTGGCAACCATGCTATTGTGATTGTATAAAAGGGCATGGGACTGGAAGTCAGGATGCCTGAGCTTTTCTCAGATTTTGTTTCTTACTAGTGGTGTGGCCTTAGTCTGTCACTTAATCTTCATTTATTTAAGAAAAAAAATACTTCATTTATTTAAAAAAAAAAATAGGCCTTGCTTGAGTTAGATATGTTTAAAGATCTATCTAAATTTCAGAAGAATTTAAAAAGCATGATATGTTAGGTATTATATTTTAAAAATAAAAGCAAAAAATGTCTTTCTTCTTACATGTTGAGCATCTAAATTAAGTCTCTTAGGGAGTTGGGTATAGGTATAATGTTCAAGTGAAAGACCTGGGTTAGAGAGAATAGTTTTGCAAATTATTACTATATAGATGGTAATCAAAGCCTTTGACTGGAGTAAAATCACCATGGAGACTGTGTAACATGAAAATAAGAGAACCCAGAAAATAATTTTAAGAAACGCCAGCATTTAAGAAGTGAGTAGAGAAACCTGTAATGTGGTTTGAGGTGGAGCCAGAGAATTAGGAAGAAAACTTAAATTGTATATGTCTTGGAAATGGAAAGAAACATGTTTCAAGAAAGAAGGAAACTTTTTATGTTCTAACATGAAGTAGTCTATAAATGATGAACAGTCATGTATATTGGAACTTCCACCCACTTGAAATTATAGGTTATCACCAGTTGAGTAAAAAGGAGAAAAATATGTATGTACACATAAACTCATATGTGAACTATCACAGTAAGAATTAAAAAAAAAAAAAAAAATAGACTTTCCTTTGACCCAGAGATCTCACTGCTAGGAATGTATCCTATGATTATTTGAAAATATTTTCTAAGAGTATATATGCCCAGGCATGTTCGTTGCAACACTGTTAATTTATGGTAATTATTATGGCATATTTGGCAGTATAGCAATTATTATGGTTAATTATGGCAAAAATATGGAAACTATAAGGGGCTTCCTTTATGGCTCAGTTGGTAAAGAATCCGCCTGCAATACAGGAGACCCTGGTTCGATTCCTGGGTCGGAAAGATGTGCTGGAGAAGGGATAGGCTACCCACTCCAGTATTCTTGGGCTTCCCTTGTGGCTCAGCTGGTAAAGAGTCCACCTGCAGTGTGGGAGACCTGGATTCGATCCCTGGGTTGGGAAGATTCCCTGGAGAAGGGAAAGACTACCCACTCCAGTGATCTGGCCTAGAGAATGCCATGGACTGTATAGTTCATGGGGTCCCAAAGAGTTGGACATGACTGAGCAACTTTCACTATGGCAAAAAAAAAATTATTTTGAAAATAATCAAAATGTTCATCAGCAGGGAATTGTTAAATGATATAAAGATATACAATATCATACAGTTGTTGAGACTGAGAGCCATATTCTAGCTATATGATCTACCAGATCTTTGCAGCAGATGACACAATTATCATTGCTTCCTCCTCCAAAAAATTTTTAAGCTGCTGCATATTTTTCTCTTACATGTAAATTTAACGAATTTAGGATGTATTTTAAATTCTTACGCTTGGTGTAAGTGACCTGGCATTTAGAATGCTCTTGGTGTTTAGATTTAAGGGGTCAAAGATGCTAGCATTTTGCCTCACCCATGACAACCAAGTACAGCAAAGAATTGTCCTGCCCAACACGTCAGTAGTGCTCACGTTTAGAAACATTGGGCTAAGGTGGTTGAAAAACATAAGCTTGTCCTATCATAGACACAAAAACACAGGATTCTATGTCTCTAATACTAATTCCTGATTTTTTTTTTGTTGTTTGTTGGAACAGGTAAAAGGATTGAGAGGGAAGAGGAAGAAGAGGAGGAAGCCCTTCCTTTAGATATGATGGATGAAGATGACTTACAGTTAATGAAAGATTTAGGACAAAGAGCATCTTTTCTAACGAGAGACATTTCTTCCAGGTAATACTTCACTTAGATTATAGTCATTCACATCCTTTCAACGTTAAAAACTTGGTTCTGAATTTTACTCAGGTGGGTAGTGCAAGATGCTGCTCATCTCTGAACACTGGAGTTTGTAAACTGTAAACCCTGTTCTGTAAACCTTATTCTGTTTATTTCGTAAATAAAATTAGCTCATAAAAAAATGATTTTATTTAGTATAAATCTTTATTTCTTTTGAGTCTGAATAGTGAAGCAGAGTGAATGGGTGACGTACGCTCTCTGTTTGAGGCAAAACAGTCCCGAGTTCCTTATGGCCACATTGCCCATGTCTCAGTCACCGTCACCCTCCCATGCTTAATTGCTCAGTTGTGTCCAACTCTCTGTGACCCCATAGACCACAGCCTGCCAAGCTCCTCTGTTCATAGAATTTTCCAGGCAAGGTTATTGGAATAGGTTGCCATTTCCCATTCCATGTTACCATATCAGGTAGGTATTATTCTATTTCACAGAAAGGGAACTGTTTTCCCATAGTCACAAATAATGGATCTGAAATTTAATACTTAGGTGAAGTCCAAAGTCCATGCTATGTTCTGAAGGTTTGGGGAAAGTAAAACATTTGGCACAATGTCCACGTTGGCTCTGTGGAATACTCTTCAAAAAAAAAATCTGTAACTTTACTTTTATTTTGCCGCTAAAGGGAAAACTAAATGTAAGCCATAGTTTTATGGCTTTATATGGTAGGCCATATGATTTGTTTACTATACAAATGTCTCTTATGTTCCTGATCTAAGTGCTAATATCTTTATGCCTATTAAAGATTTGGTTAGTGAGTTATTTTTATGTACTTTTAAAATGATAAGTCTCTTAAGTTCTTTTTTAAAAATATTGAAATTTTTCCTGCAGTGAGCCTGTTCACGTCAAGAAACGGAAGCATGAGAGTGTTATAGATAAATATGAAAAAATACCAAGAACTCTGCAAACTGCACCAGAGAAGGAACTGATTCACTTACTTCCTATCAAAGATAAAAGTGGTATAATCCCACAGACCAGAGAGAAACCAGGTGAATCTGATCAGCCTGTGTATTAGGTTAAAATTTTGGTCCCTTACTAATATCACGTTCAAAATTTTCTCATTCAAAATTTATTTTACTTTGACTTTTACTCATATCTACAAAACAGGGTAGCTACAGTTAGTCATAGAGCAAAGTTGACAATTCTGGCCGGAAATACAAATGCTTATCTCATAGTACAATTATGCCCATTGTACTGTGAGTACAGCTGAAGCTGCAAGGTTAAGATGATTCTTTTCAGAGTGTTTCATTTTTTTGTTTCTAAAATTAGAAACATACTAGTCGTCCTTTTTTAGCCTCTTTTTTTTTCATACGTGTATTTTTGTGAAATAAAACACAAAAGTCTGGGACTCAAAGATGTGAAATAATGTGGTTTATCAAAAAAATCTGCCCATAAAGCTACCATCTGGGCAAGAAATACTGCCAGCACTCAGAAACATCCCTTCTGCTCCCCTTAATCACTAATTGTTCTCTCCTAATAAAAGTAACTATTTTCCTGAGTTTTATGATAATCACTTCCCTGATTTTCCTTGTGGTTTTACAACTTATGTATGTTATCACATTTTTAATATGCATATTTTCCATATAGTTATTGACAGTAACCAAGACGAAGAGGATCAAGAAGAGATGGAACCTGAGGAAGGTAATGGTATGCATCTTTCTAGTTACTAAACTGTTAATTGAGAATTACTTTTTTTTTTTTTTTTTTTACTTAATAGTGAATTAGTTTTAGATACAAGCTGGAATGTGCATTTTGGAGTATTGGTCATTTCAAGGTCATTTTGAACATTTTCCCACAGTTTGAAAATCTCACCTCGTGTAATTTGATTGTTTGTTGCCCTTCCTATGGAAAATTTTATGCACTTATATTTGGTGATGTCTAGGCATGCGTGGAGAGTCTGATAAATTATTACTATTTTGAATTCTTTTTAATCATAATTTAAGGACCTGCCTACAATTAACTATTAACTTTTTAACCTAAAGGATAAAAATGACTCTGGTATAAAATTATTTTGGTTCTTTCTTAGAGCAGTTATACTTTATGTATGTCTGTTTTACATAACTAAATGTGGGTTCTAATAGTTGGACCAGTTCTAATCACAGTTAAACTGAAAGAACATATTTTATGGTTTAAACTATATTGGGTTGGAATTTGTGATAAAACAAACTAGTTAAATTTTACTTTGTCTTAGCAAACCTTATTAGTGTAAATGAGATTACGGGGCAACTATTTTAACTGTTTTGGGTCATTCTTCATGGGCTTATGTGATTTGGTAAATTGTGATTTGGTGATTATGCTTGTGTGTTTGGTAAATCTAGTTCCATGTACATTTCTTAAGGTAGATGTATTTTGCATAGAGTTGAAAACAGAGGAGCATGTTTTGTACTTTTTAAAAACTAATTCAGATTGTTCTTTCTCTTAATTTGTATGAATTATTGTGGGTTTATTAGCACAGTGGGCTTCCCTTATAGTTCAGTGGCAAGGAATCCCTACCAATGCAGAAAACGTAAGTTTGATCCCTGGGTCAAAAAAATCCTCTGGAGAAAGGAATGGCTACCTGTTCCAGTATTCTTGCCTGGGAAAGCCCACAGACAGAGGAGCCTGATGGACTGCAGTCCATGGGGTCACAAAGAGTTGAATGGACATGACTTAGTGACTAAACAACAGCAACAGTTAGCATAGTACTTAAGAATAAGAACTCTTAATCAGACTACCTGGATTTAAATCCCATTTCTGCCACATATTTGAGCTTAGGCAAGTTACTTTCTCTTTGCCTCAGTTTATCTATAAAATGAGGCTAATGATAGTATTTGCCTCATGTGATTGATGAGAGATTTATATGTATTAATAGTAATCTTGGCCCATAGCAAGTACTTGGTAAAAGTTAGCTATCATTATGGTTGTTTGTTACTACAAGAAAATTATTTTAATCATTAAGATTCTTGGATACTTGTAAATAAAGAAATGTTTAAGAGGTGAAACCTAATCTATTTCAGAGATAATTGAGAAGCCCATTAAGGAGCTGACATTAGAAGAACATTTAATTGAGAGGAAGAAGAAACTACAGGAGAGGAAAATGCATATTGCAGCCTTAGCATCTGCCATATTATCAGATCCAGAAAGTAATGTAAGTGTAACTAATTTCCTTAGGCTGTTCATATTATGTGGTGTAATAGTCTGATCTTTTAAGATTCTCTTCTTAGCTATAAGCACACATGGAAAGGAAGGACATTAACAAAATGGTAGTAACTGAATTAAAATAAGAGAGTACATAGAACCTTAGCCTAATCCAAATCTGAACTTTGTTTCTTCTGTGATCTTAGAAAAGTTGCTTGAACGTTCTGAGTCTTATTTTTTCATCTCTGAATGAAGATATTGGACTATACTTGATGTATGTAACAATATATTTCAGAAAGTGTTTTCAGGGAAATAAGACACATGTTTTAAGAAAACTCAGCGCCATTTGTGGCAACATGGATGGATCTAGAGATTAGCAGACTGAGTAAATAAAGTCAGAGAAAGACAAATATCATACGATATCACTTATGTGTGGAATCTCAATAAATGATACAGTTATAGAAAACAAAATTACAGTTACCAAAGGGGAAAAGGGTGGGGGAGGGATAAATTAGGAATTTGGGATTCAGATATAGATTATTATAATCTATATATAATATAGATCAGTAACAAAGATCTACTGTATAGCAGAGGGAACTATATTCATTATTTTGTAATAACCTATAATGGAAAAGAATCTGAAAAAGAATACATATATGTTTGTATGGGTATAACTGAATCACTTTGCTGTACAACTGAAACATTGTAAATCAACTATATTTCAATTTAAAAAAAGGTAGCATCATTAAAAGAAAACTCAATAAAAAAAGAATTTCTAAAAATAGATTAATAAATGTAAACTTTTTAAAGTATATTTTTTCTAACTGCTTTTTTAACAAAAATTTGATGAACTTACAACTTTAGTGATTTATGTGTTGTTAACGTGAGCAGTGTCTGGAGCTGTGTGTGGCTGGACTAGACTGTGAGCCGTTGTGTGAATTCCACTTATTGTGCCAGATGTGTGGTGGTTTTCTTTTGTTCATAATTATCTTGCCATTTCTCTAGCCTTATATGTTCCTTTCTTTAACAGATTAAAAAATTGAAAGAATTACGTTCTATGCTGATGGAGCAGGATCCTGATGTGGCTGTTACTGTTCGAAAGCTGGTGATAGTTTCTTTGATGGAGTTATTTAAAGACATTACTCCTTCATATAAAATACGACCCCTAACAGAGGCAGAAAAATCCACCAAGGTAATGCTGGATATAACTGCTACACAAGCTGAAAACTTTGCTTTGCTAGAGACAGGAAAAGGGCTTCCCTGATAGCTCAGTAGTAAAGAATCTGCCCACAATGGAGGAGATGTGGGTTCAATCCCTGGGTCGAGAAGATCCCCTGGAGGAGAAAATGGCAACTCCCTCTAGTATTCTTGCTGGAAAACCCCATGGACAGAGAAGCCTGGCAGGCTATAGTCCATAGGATCACAAAGAGTCAGACACGACTTTAGCAACTGAGCATGCAGAGGTGGGAGAAATAGTGGGAGTACTCATATTTTGTGCTAATTTAAAAATGGATTTTAATATTTTGATTTAAGAAAATGATCTTTTTGGTCTCTTTAGATTCGCAAAGAAACCCAGAAATTAAGAGAATTTGAAGAAGGCCTGGTTAGCCAATACAAATTTTATTTGGAAAATCTGGAGCAAATGATTAAAGGTATATTAAAAGTATCCTAAGAGTGTGTAGCACACCGAGCTCTCATCAGGAAGGGGAATTCTGTATTCTGTCCTGTGTGTTGAGTCAGTGTAGTGTATGATGAGGGACAGAGTCTATAGTCAGACTTCCTGAGTTCAAGTTCTGGTTCACCTCTTAGTACCTGTGATAGGCAAAGGACTTAACCTCTCTGTGCTGCAGTTTTTCTGTCTATAAAATGGGAATAAGAATAGTTAAAGTACTATTCTTTAATAGTATTTTGATGCTTTTCTTTAATAGGAACAATCCAGTCTCATCGAATTGTTGTGAGGAGTGAATTAATTTATAGGTATGAAGTAGGATTATAGTGCCTGTACTAGATACTGTGCATTATCAGCTATCAGTATTAGTATTATCATTGCTGCAGTCCTGTACCTAGTAAATAGTTGTATGTTTCTTGAATTTATGAATGGTTAGAATTTATTCTACTGTTTTTTATTTGGAAGGAGTGGTCAGGGGAGAAAGATAATGTGATTGGACGTAATGAGTGCCTTGAAAATGGACTTAACATTTGCTTTCTCTTCGTTCAGAGGAGAAAGGGCATAGGAATCATTCTGACATGAATGGGGAAGAGATTCTTGCCAAGGCAAGGAGCTTTCATCTGACTCAGTTGGGCTCCTTTACTCAGTGCTGGGTCTAAGGATCACCCAGCTGCCATCTCAGCTGCAACAGATCTGAATCTGTTGGCCCAGTAAGGACGTGGAATGGGGTGGGTGGCATGGATATTGCTTCTGTGCTCTGTCATCTCAGCTGGAACCTAGATACTAGCATTTATTTATCTATCATAATGTCAAGATTCTTCCCTGTTGTAGTGTGTGTCAATATTTTCCTCCCTTTTAAGGCTGAATAATATCCAATTGTATGTACACCCTACATTTTGTTTATCCATTCATTTATCCATTATGAAGTCTTGTCAGTAAATAGAAAATATTGTTCTTAATTATGGTGAATGCAGTCTCTTGAGGAAAAATCACATTTATGAGAAGCAAGTTCAAAACAAAGGCACTTGGGGAATTCCCTGGTGGTCCCGTGGTTAGTAATCTATACTTCCTCTGCTGGGGGCACGGGTTCGATTCCTGGTAGGGGAACTAAGTTGCTGTATGCTTTGTGGTACAGCCAAAAATCTAATTAATTAATTAAAATTTTAAAAGTCACTGTCTTTCTCATCTCTGGCTGTGTATGATGAAGAGGGAGGTGTTGAACCTACTTTAGAAAAAAATAGGCATATTTTCGTATATTCAAGTATCTTATATTCAAGATACTGTGTTACAGTACATTACAGAGTGTGTGTGTAGATATTTCTAGAAAAAAGGTACTGGGAATCATCAGTTATTATGAAGAAGTTAAACCTCTTGTGGACCTCTTGGGTAAAGATACCACAATGAGCATTAGCACTAAGCCCAGGGAAATGATGTAAGATCTAAGATCCTTGTAATTGTGGGGAGAGTCAGAAGATGAATGATGGTAGGTAAATGTTAGTGATAACATTTGTACTTGTGTCTTAAGCGTAGACAACTCTTATTTAAGAATTCAGATGATATGTTGATTTTTCATATGATTGCCTGTTGGTGTAAAATAAGCTAATTAATTGAAATTTTAACCAGTGAGTGAAGTAACTCCAGTTATCTTTTGTTAGACTGGAAGCAAAGGAAGCTGAAGAAAAGCAATGTGGTTTCCTTAAAGGCCTACAAGGGCCTGGCAGAGGTGGCTGTGAAGAGCCTGTGTGAGCTGTTGGTGGCCCTGCCTCATTTCAACTTTCACAACAACATCATTGTGTTGATCGTCCCTCTCATGAATGACATGTCAAAATTGGTGGGTTGCTTTTGCTGCTTTTCCTTAACAGAAAATCCAAGACCATGTGATTATTGTTTTCCTCTCTCTCAAAATTGTTTTGGAGCTCTTATTTATTGCTAAAATGGGGTCCATTAAATACTGTCTCTTCAAGAAAATTGTTTGAAAATAAATTTGTTGCAGCAATTCTGAGTAGCAGCTGGTTTTACCCTCTGGGGAACATCAGGCTTGTGTCTGTACACATTTGGTGGTGGGAGGAGGGGATTGTTGCCGCTGGATCTGGTGGATAAAGGTCAGAGAGGCTTCTAAACAATGTATAGGACAGGCCCCCACAACAAAGAATCACCTGGCCCAAAATGTCAGTACCACTGCAGTTGAAAAACACTGGTTTAGTGCAACATTTTATTTTTCAGGTATCTGAAATGTGTTGTGAAGCAGTGAAGAAACTGTTTAAACAAGATAAATTAGGCCAAGCTTCCCTGGGTGTAATTAAAGTGATATCTGGTTATGTGAAGGGCAGAAATTATGAAGTTAGGCCAGAGGTAAGCCTTTTTTTTCTCACCTCGCATTGTGTTTGTTTTTAAAGTACAAAGTTAATTTTCAGTTGTTATGAAGCATTTATTTTTTGTAGAAGTGTATAAACTATAAAGTGAAAGTACTCCCCTAAAGTAAACACTCATAACAATTTGGCGTGTATCCTTCTATCATAGACATTTATGTATAGAGACATGTTGTGTTTATATTTTAAAGTAAAAAATGGGTTTATACAATGGAAACTATTCTGGAGTTTTTATGGATTGTGGATTTATGTAAAGGGCTATCCCATTCTTTTGAACGTCTGCCTTAGTATTCCGTTAGGTGAATATGTAGTCCCTACTTGAGGGGCGGCTGAGTTGTTTCTAGATTTTTGCTATTACAGTCAGCATAGAAAAGAACATCTTGGCCATGTTATTTTTTCACACTTGTGTGAATATTCTGTGAGTTAAATTTCTTAAGTGTTGATACTGTGTCCAACAGTATACACATTTAAATATTTGAAAGAGAAAATCAAATTGTCCTCCAAAAACATTTGAACACTTGTGTTCGCACCAGTGATGAGTGTCATTTCCCTACAACCTACCCAATGTTGAGTATTTTCACTCTTTACTCTTTGTTAGCCTGGTGGGTAAAAAAATTGTATATTAATAGGTGGTTTATTTTGTTTACACATTGTTCTTAGTAAGGTTTTGCTTCCTTTCATGCATTTATTAGTCATTTGAATGTTTTACCTGTTTGTATTGTTTGCCAGTTTTTTCCCTCAGGTATTTGTCTTTCTTAATGATATGTTAATAGTTTTTAAAATACTCATTTATGTCAATAAAAACTATGTACTAGGCGCTATTCTGGGTCCTAGGGATAAAGTAGTGAACAAAAGAGACAAAAGGTCCATGTTTGTTGAGCTTACATTACATAGTAAGCACATTAAATCTTTGCTCTATAAATTGCAAATATTTGTTGCTGTCTTTTAATCTTGGATTGTGGTCTTTTTGCTTCATAGAAGTTTTGCATTTTAATTATTTTATGGAATTGATTTTTTTTTTTTTTTTTTATTCAAGAATATGAAGTATCTTACCTTGATGTTCTTAAGTGAAGTTTTATGGTTTTCTTCTTTTGGGCCTTAGATATCTTTGTTAATTTAATTTTTTACTGTTTTATAACCTTAAAGTCTTCCTTTGTTATCAAAGCCTTTTCATCCCCCGAAGCTGATCATTTTTGCTGAACTGCTAAAATTACAAATACTGAGCTTAAATATTACTCAGAATATTAGAGTAAGCAGATAATAGGGCTTGAACACAAAACTGGATGTGAGGAAACACTTTTATTTTATCGATGCTAGAATATAAACTGCTTCCTTTACTTTCTTGGTATTTGTTTGTTTTGTATATTTATAGTTTTTACAGTGATTTTTTTTTTAAGGTGTACAATGTGATGATTTAATGTATGTATACATTGTGAAATGATTACCACAGTCAGGTTAACACATCCGTTACCTCTAATAATTACCCGTTTTTCTGTAGTGAGACGATTTAAGACCTATCCTCTTAGCAAATTTCAAGTGTAAAATGGAATATTATTAACAGTAGTCACCATGCTGTACATTGGATACCAGAACCTATTCACCTCATAACTGAAAGTTTTGTATCCTTTGACCAGTTTCCTTATTTCCTCCACTCCCTGGCAACCACCATTCTATTCTCCGTTTCTATGTGTACCACTTCTTGAGATCATACAGTATTGGTCTTTCTGTGTCTGGCTTATTTCTCTTGGCATAATGTCCTCCAGGCTCATCCATGTTATCACAATTTGCTTTATTCATTCATCTGTCCAGCAGACATGTAGATTGTTTCCATATCTTGTCTTCTGTGAACAGTGCTGCCATGAACATGGGTGTGCAGGTATCTCTTTGAGATACTGATTTCATTTCTTTTGGATATATATCTAGAAGAGGGATTGCTGGATCATATGATAATTGTAGTTTGCACTTTCTTGAGGAGGCTCCATACTGTTCCAACATGGCTGTATGAGTTTACATTCCCACCGACAGTGTCCAAGGGTTTCCTCTTCTTCCAACTGCACTGTGTGCCTGCTTGGGTGCTTAGTTGCTCAGTCGTGTCTGACTTCTTTGCAACCCTATGGACTGTATCCTGCCAGGGTCCTCTGTCCATGGGATTCTCCAGGCAAGAATACTGGAGTGGGTTGCCAGTCTTTTCTCCAGGGGAATCTTCCCGACCCAGGAATCAAACCCGGATCTCCTGCATTGCAGGTGGATTCTTTACCGGCTGAGCCACCATAGCCTTTCTGACAGATGTGAGCTGGTATCTCACTGCCGTGTTTATTTTCATTTCTATGATGGTTATGCTGTTGAGCATCTTTTCATTTGTCTATTGGTCATTTGTTGTTCGTCGTCTTTGGAAAACATACGTACTTAGGTTCTTTGTTCTTTTTTAAGTCAGGTTATTTGTTTTTTTTTTCTGAGTTGTTTGAGTTCCTTAGTATTTTGAATGTTACCCCTTACCAGATACATGATTTGCAAATATTTCCCCCATTCTGCAGGCTGCCATTGCATCTTATCAGTGCCTTTGCATGTGAAAGGTTTCCAGTTTCAGTCTCACTTGTTTGCTTTGCTTTTGTTGCCTGTGCTTTTGGTGTTATATCTAAAAAATTAATGCTCAGACCAGTGTCAAGGAGCTTTGGCCCTGCGTTTTCTTTTATAGGGGTTTTATGGTTTGGGGTCTTTAATCCATTTTGAATTAACGTTTATGACTGGTAGGATAAGGGTCCAGTCTCAGTTCTATGTATGGATATCCAGTTTTCCCAACACCAATTTTTGTAGACTGTCCTTTTCCTGTTGTGCATTCTTGGTTCCTTTACCAAAGATTAGTAAGGGACCATGCACTGCTTTCTTTGATTTGGAGTTATTTATTTTGCGAGGGGGCTTCCCTGGTGGCTTAGCAGGTAAAGAATCCACTTGCGGTGCAGGAGACACTGGTTCGATCCTTGGGTTGGGAAGATACCCTGGAGATATTTTATGAGCACACAGAATACCTACAAAATACTAGAATCTTCTGATACCTAGAATGATTTCAGGTGTAGTATTTATGCTTTTCATTCTTCCTGGTTTCCATTCCACACTTTAAATGAAATTCTCAGCTTTCTTCAAAATGTACGTGTAGGAACTTAAAAATAATACAAACCTGTAGTTCTCCAACCGCTCCCCACCCCGCCCCCTGCAACACACACACGCAAACACAATGCTGCTGTAACTGCAGGTCAGTAAGGGTGGTTTCTTCCCCAGAAAGTGTAGGATTTTAAGCCCCTTTTCTTTGTGTTTGGATGGCCGCTGTAGCACACGATACATCAATTTCTGAATTAGTTTCTGATTTTTTTTTTTTTTAATGGCTTAAGGCAGTAGTACTCGTGGTCCCTGGACCAGCATCAGCTGGGCCCATATGACAGACCTGCTGAATCAGAGACTGAGGATGGGGTCTAGCTGTTTGTGTTTTAACAAGCCCTCTGAGTGAGTGTGATATTTGGTCAAGTTGGAGAACCACTGGCTTAAAGAAATTGTTTTAAAATGAATAACACTAGTCTTCATATTATTTTTTTATTGGGGGAAAAAAGATGAGAACTGTTAACTGCAGAATTGAATCTGATTTGGGAAATGAAAGCTGGTTTGAAAGTGAAAGTGAAGTCGCTCAGTCGTGTCCCGACTCTTTGCGACCCCATGGATTGTAGCCTACCAGGCTCCTCTGTCCATGGGATTTTCCAGGCAAGAGTACTGGAGTGGGGTGCCATTTCCTCCTCCAGGGGATCTTCCCAACACAGGGATCGAACCCAGGTCTCCCACATTGTAGGCAGACGCTTTAAGCTGGTTTAGAGATATCTAAAACATCCTCTTCCCGCTTGCTGGTCCAGCCTTTTCTGGCCTGTCTGCTCTTGCAGTCCTGTCTGCCGGTGCCACATTGTGTTCTCTTCTTCTGCTTCTCATTTCATTGCAAAGTAAAATTATGTGCATTTAGACAAATGCTAGTGTCCTGCTGCTGCTGCTAAGTCGCTTCAGTCATGTCCGACTCTGTGCGACCCCATAGACGGCAGCCCACCAGGCTCCCCCGTCCCTGGGACTCTCCAGGCAAGAACACTCCAATCATAGACAAATTACTGAATATGTTTAGCAAAAAGATAATAGAACTTTGTGTAAAATGTGATAAAAGATGTTGCAAAATTTTTTTGTTTTTTGGATTTTTTTTTTTTAGCTTGAAGGAAGGAAATAACATTTTTAATGCTTATTCTGTTTAAAGTATTTGAGAGCAATATAAATAATAAGCTGTGTATTTGTGTTTTTTTCAATAACAGATGTTAAAAACATTCTTGTGCCTAAGAATCAAAGAAATAGAAGTGAAAAAAGATACAGAGGATATTAATAAACCAAAAAAGTTCATGACTTTTAAGGAAAAGAGAAAAACTCTATCAAGAATGCAGAGAAAGGTTTGATTGATTTCCTTTTTGGTTTTAATTGATTTTAGAGTAAAATCAATTAGGCACAGGTTAAAAATCATAGTTAAATCATATATAAATATATTTAGAGGATTTTATTTTCCCCAGTTATTGCAAAGAAATGTTTTATGAAATCAACTTTAACTGACAATTTATTAGCAAAGAGCAACAGGTGAAAAGGTTTTCTTGCCATGTTGTCTTTTATCCTTTGGCTTTTTCTTGCCGTGCTGGCTTTTAAGATCATCTTAGATTTGTTGTGATAACACAGATTCCTTCCTTAAAAGAAAGGGTGTATTCATGTGAAGTTGGCAACAACATAGGTTTTAATTGAATCTTGTTTCTCTGTTGCTTTGTATTTGAAACCCAGGTTGAAATTCCAGACTTTTATTTATTTGCTATGGGACTTTGTAAACTTTTTTTTTTTTTTAGTATTTTGAGAAATAGAGCTAATAATAGTTCTGCCTTGCCGGGGTCACTGTGCAGTTTAAATAGAATAATATAGGAAAACCACTTAACGGAGTGTACAGCACTGGGTGTACTATGTAAACATTGGTTACCACCACCACCATCATCATCATGATCTCTTCTCAAAACATTTCTAAACAGTTTATTAGGTTATTCAAATGGGTTATTAGGAACAAAATAAAAGGTCATTTCCAGAAATATCCATCTTTGAATGGGTCTAATAACTTTTGAAAACAAGACAAATATCAGAGGGAGGGGACACATGTATACCTATGGCTAATTCTTGTTGACGTTTGACAGAAAACCACAAAATTCTATAAAGCAATTATAATTCAGTTAAAAAATAAATAAATTTTTTAAAAAGGCAGAAATGTCAAAATAGACTTAGTGATTGTTAACAAATGAAGGTTAATATTTAAATTATTTATACTACACTCTCCTAATGTAGGTTGGACATGCCTGTTAGGAATAGCATGTATGTCGCTACCGTGGGGAATCAGAGATTCTTAGCAGATCTTTAACAACTTCATGTGAAGGGAGGAAACTATTCCTCACTCAGTCCCCTATGTCTCAGGCAGTGTAGCAACCACTGTTTGCTGCTCTTACAGCAGGAAGGAGTGGGAAAAAATTGTTTTTTTGTTGAATTTCTGTATGTTTAGTATCTAGTTTTATGCATTATATGTTAATAAGTTTGGGAAGTATTGTTGATGACTGGTTTCCACGTTTTTCGTGATTTCACAATAAGAATTCTTTCTGGGCTGAGCATGTCCATTTTTTCTTTTTGAAAGAATTTAAGTTATAGAAAATTTAAGTTACAGAGAGTAACAATAGAATTTAAGTTACAGAGAGTAGTATAACATATCCCATGTATTTATCATTCTGAAGAGCAAGTATTAATACACTTCAGTTTTTTTTCTTGAAAAGAAAACACTGGTGATGGAGTTGGAGTCCCTTTGTTCCTCTCTCCAATCCCATTCTTCTGCCTTCCTCCTCGGAGGCAGCCACTGTCATATAATTGGTTTGTGTATGTTTCTTATCCATGTTTTTCTATTTTTGCTTGTATTTGTATCTGTAGACAATCTCTGGTGTTGTATGTGTTTCATAATACTGACATATAATGCGTCTCTGAAGCTAGCTTCTTCACTCAGTGGTACACCCTTGTTTTTAAAATCTACTTTCAGTGGAAGAAAGCAGAAGAGAAACTAGAGAGAGAACTTCGGGAGGCAGAAGCTTCAGAGAGTACTGAGAAAAAACTTAAACTGGTAGGCGGTTTCACACATTCTCTTATGCTTTTAAAAAGGTTTTGTTAAATAATCTTAACTAGAGACATTGTTTCAACTTATGGTTATACGACTTTGGTTTACTTCATGGGGCTTAGGTGTGTGATATGCAGGAAATAGTAACCTGATTGATGATGGTAGTTTTAGGAAATAACAGGATGTGTATCTTCATTCTGTTTTGTTGAAACTCTTAAGGTTGAATAGCGAGGAGGGATGGGAAAAGACAGAAAAGACTGGGCTTTCAAAAGTGATCGTTTTGCTAACTTGGGAGAAAGTGTACTAGGTTATACTGAAGTCATTTTGTCTGTTCTCAGCACACGGAGACTCTGAACATCGTGTTTGTAACCTACTTCAGAATACTGAAGAAGGCCCAGAGGTCACCTCTCTTGCCAGCAGTTTTGGAAGGTCTTGCCAAGTAAGGGCTGTGTAGGTTGAAATCTTTTAAATTCTTTCTAAATAAATAAGACCAAAATAATCATGAATTTTAAACAGGGCTCACTAATGATAACCTCGTGTCCTTCTCAGTTCTCATTCCTTTTTTATTTGTTACTAGCCTTTCCTTGAAACTATTTGTAACACTACACATTTTTTGGTTTTCTCATCTCAAACCTTTAGTTTTTTTCATTTCCTTCACTAACTCTTTCCTCCAGCTTACTCAGTTCTCACCGTCCCTAAGATTCATCCCTTCGTTCTGGTTTCCTTTTGCTCTGTAGTCAGTTTTTGGTCTTATATAATCTGTTCCTCTTAAGATAGGTCCTTTTGTATTTTTCTGTGAACCCTGATGAACCTGTTGGGGGATGTGAGCCAGAGTTATGGTCGTCATGATAGTTTTCTACAGTTATTTGAGATACTGTCCCATAGAACAGTGCTATCTAATAGAAATATAGTGTAAACTACATACGTAATTTAAAATTCTCTTTTAACCACATTGAAAAGGAAAAAGAAACAGTGAAATCAATTTAAGTATATTTTACTGAATTTATTTTATCTAAAATATTATTTTGACATGTAGTCAGTGATAAACATTAATGAGATATTTGGCATTCCTTTTTTCATAATGTATCTTCGAAAAATGGTATATATTTTACATTATAGCATATCATCTCAGTTTGAACTAGCCGCATTTCAAATGCCAGTGGCTACCATTGTTTGGAAGCCCAGCTTTAGAGATAGGACTAATGTCTGGAAGATAGAAAAAAGGCAGATTCTGTTCAATAAAGAAGAAATTACTTCCTAATGACTAGAGCTGTTTGGTGATGAAATGCTTTGCCTCATAAGATAGTGTGGTTCTTGTCATTGAAAGACATGTAAGTCAGAGATTCGAAGAGAAGGTATTATTACATTAGGGAGGACCTGTTTGTTTTTTCAGTGACCAATTTCTTTTTTTAAACATAATGCTCATTTATTAATACAAATTGAAATAATGCAGTTAAAAATTAAAAGATCATAAGTTCCCTTCTTTCCTTTACCAGTATATAAATCTGCCTACCTACCTTTCATATAGATTGAATCTTTCACACAAATGTATACTGTTCTGTAACTTTTCTTTTTTTGATAAACAGTTATTCTGGGTATCCTTCCTTGTTAGTATATACAGACCCACTTTTAAGTTCATGATACTCCATTTTATGGATATATAATACTTTATTTGATCAGTGCCCAGTGCTACACTGGAAATAGCTTCAATGTACTTGTGTGCGTATATTGCTAGGTCAAAGAATATGTTCATTTTAAATTTTGATAATTATTGCTATATTACTTCTCCAAAAGGTTGTACCAATGCACAGGGAATCTGTGACCTCTAAGGTCTTTCCTTCTAAGATTTACGTAGTGTCAAAGGCTCTTGCACTAATTCTGAAGAGATATCCTGACTTGAACTACTTCAGTGCCTAACGTTTTATAGTGTACAGAGTGCTCTGACATTTAGTAGCTCACATGATTCTTTAACTCTATTGAGTGATCTCAGTTATTTCTAGAAATAGAAGGCCAGAATTTAGGATTATGTAGGTAATTAATTGAAGAGCCTGAGCTGGACACTAGGTCCAACATTTCTTTTAAGCTTTCCTAGGGTTCGTTTTCTTATTAATAGCAAAATCTTTCCTCTCTTCCTTCTTCCTGCCCCATTTTCCTAGAAGCTGGAACTGATGACTCCTTTGTTACTTAGAACATCACTTGGGCACCTAGTCAGCTTGTCTCAGAGCTGACTCTTTGCTCTTAGCAACTTTTTTCTCTGAGCAGGAGTATTTTTGAAATATATTTAATTTGTTTAGTGCCTCATATACTCCTGCTGAGTATAGTGTCTAGTTGTGTATGAATTGTCCAAGAGGCCAGTATGAATTAATGAAAAATATAATCACTATCATCTCTAGCATAGCTAACATTTTGAAACAAGTAATATTAAAAACACCGTTTTAAAGTCAAGGTTAATTTTTAAGCTCTTTATGTCTATTTTTATGTTACCTTTTAACCAAATTTTGTTTGATTCTAGGTTTGCTCACCTTATCAATGTGGAATTTTTTGATGATTTATTAGTAGTTCTACATTCTCTCATTGAGTCTGGTGTAAGTAACTCTACTAATGAATTACTTTTTAAGATATAAATTGTAGTTATTCTTAATATCCTTTTTTTGTCTTTGTCTTTTGAAGGACTTAAGCTATCAAGAAAGTCTTCACTGTGTCCAGACTGCTTTTCATATTCTTTCTGGGCAAGGTAAGATAGTTTCTTGACCAAGTTTTGTTTGTCTTGGCCTGTGGAGGCTGTAACATACCTAATTGATGTTTGTTGTTATTTCAAAGGTGATGTTCTGAATATTGATCCAATGAAATTCTATACTCATCTTTACAAAACACTGTTCAAGTTACATGCAGGTACGTATGTTTAAGATAGTAAATCTTTATCTTTTAAGAATATGTTATGACTGCAGTTCTAGTCAATGAGAATTGAGAAATAGGAGCTGGTACATAAAATGCCGGCCTGCCAGTGCCACACATCTGTATTTCAGAAAACTTTTGGAGTTGACTGGAGATGAATTCCAACTCAGAGCAATACATGGGCAGGGTAGCACTGCTTCATCAATTAGGGAGATGATGTGGGACACGTATGACAGGTTCATCTGAGATTTTTCAAGGGCAGTGAAGTTGCGTAATGAAAAAGGGATGAGACCAGCCCTGAAGGGTCTTACCTGCTGTTTCAGGTGCTACAAATGAAGGCGTTGAGACCGTCCTCCAGTGTCTTGATGTCATGCTGACTAAACGCAGAAAGCAAGTTTCTCAACAGCGGGCCCTGGCCTTCATCAAGCGCCTTTGTACCCTTGCTCTTCATGTGCTTCCAAATTCGAGCATTGGCATTTTAGCAACTAACAGAATATTAATGCATGTAAGTAGGGTGCAAACAGATGGAGCATCGTTCTTGCTATGTAACAATGGTGTTTTGTTTGATATATGTCTTTTCCCCCACTTACAGTATTTTTTAATTATAAAAGTAATTCATATTTGTGATAAGATTAAGTAATAAAAGAAGTACATAAAATTATGAAAGGAAAACATTCCACTCCTACTGACACTCTCCAGAAATAACCATTTTTACCAGGTGGTGCATATCCGTCCAGAAGACCTTAAAAAATTCATATGTAAATGTGTACGCTAAATACAAACAAGTAGTAAATCACTCAGTCATGTCCAACTCTTTGCGACCTTGGAGACTGTAGCCCACCAGGCTCCTTTCCATGGGATTCTCCAGGCAAGAATACTGGAGTGGATTGCCATTCCCTTCTCCAGAGGATCTTCCCGACACAGGGATTGAACCCTGGCCTCCTGCATTGCAGGCAGATTCTTTACCATTTGAGCTACAGGAAGTCCTAAACACACACAAACAGAATTTTTTTTCTTTTAATGGAGATGGGATTATGATATACATTTCCGTTCTACAACTTTTCTTTTTAATACTTACTGGTGGCGAACACATTTTTGTGTCAGTAAAAATACAGCTACTTTGTCTTGTTAATGACTGCTGGTTTAACATGGTTCTTACTGTGTGAAAGCACTGTTACAATGCTTTGCAAAAATTAATTCACTTAATCTTCATAGCAACTCTGAAGTAGCTACTATTTTTCTCATTTATAGATAGGAAAAACTGAGGTCCAGAGAAATTAAGAAACTTGCCCAAAGTGACACTACTAGTAAGTTGCAGAGTTGAAATTAAAATTTAAGCAATCTGGCTTTTACACTTTGCATTTTTCTTTTGATGGATATAAGTTGTTTGCGTCTCTGCTATTATAAATGATGCTATAGTGAATATTCTTACATGTGTATCTAATGTAATTATTTCTATAAGAAGGATTCCTAAAAGTGGGGTTGCTGAGTGAAAGAATATCTGTTTTCTTTTGCAAGATGAAATGAATTATTTTCAAAGCAAGCTAAGAAAATATTCTTTTGCAATTTTTGTTCTGTTATGGAGCAAACTTAAATTGCAGAAATTAAAACTAGGTATAAAGTACAGTACTTATATCTCTTATGTAACTATAGAACCAAATTATGTTTAAATGGAAATAAAAGTACAGAATCCAATAGCATCCTTAAAATTAATAATATTGTTTTAATTAGTCCTTCTTTTTCTGTGACATTTTTGCAGACTTTCCCTAAAACAGACCTGTTGCTTGACAATGAATCTCAGGGGAGTGGGGTTTTCCTTCCTGAGCTGGATGAACCCGAGTACTGCAATGCTCAGAACACCGCTCTTTGGGAATTGCATGCACTGCGGGTAAGAGGATCCCCCCCACCCCCCACCCAAGCCCTTTCCTTTTTGTGAAAAAATTTTTCAGTTTTTGCCCAAGTAGCTATAATTGCCAGAGAACTTAATGTATTTTGTTTTGGGACTGCCTTTCCTACAATTCCTGTCTTAATATTCCACATCTCACTTTGCTCTTGCTATTAAGATGCTGAGATGCATTTTCTAAGGAAGCAGAAAGTGGTGACAGTATTGTAGGGTGAGATTTCCTGAAATCTTTCCCTGACACTATTCAAAATAGAAGATTCGTTATGAGGCATATTTGTATTGGGTCCTATCCAGGGAGACTTCGGAAGCCTGCCAGTTTCAAGAGGGTTTCACCTATGTTGTGACTCTATAGCGTGAACAGTAGCATTCGAGTGGAAATACATTTCAGGAAATCTGTTGTAAACTAACTTTTTTTACTCTGAAAGAGAAATTGCCTTTTGATTTTCCTTTTCATACTGTAAAAGCAAGACTAAGCTACATCACTAGTAGCTTGGTCATCAGACTTGGAATCTTGTGAGCAAAGGTACTGTTTTTTCTGTGGGTGGGTGGTTCTAATGAATTAGATATGCATTTGTAGTTTTTAGAAAAACTGGTGTTAATTAAACTGTGGCTTGTGTCTTATAAAATACTGACCCGCGCAAAATGTGGTGGTCCTCTTTCCCCTTCAGCGACATTACCATCCCATCGTGCGGAGGCTCGCTGTTCACCTCATTGCCGGAGCCCCTTCAGAAGGCTCGGAAGCGCTCAAGCCAGAATTGAGCCGAAGGTAGTGTTTAGCGTCGCCTTATTATAGAACTCCAGATTACCACTGATAGCTGTTTTGACTATGAGAAATCTGTTTTTTACAAAGTAATAGATTTCAAAATGGAAAGTGGCCATTTGGTCATCTGGATTTGGTCCACTTCATTTTCTTGAGTTATTCCAAGGAGAAAACATTGCTAACTGAGATTTGGTTTGTTTTGAATAATTACTTTTTTTTTTTAGTTATAAAAAGTTTCACACATACAGGTAAATAGAGAGAATAGTGAATCCCCAGGTGCTTATTGTTTAGGGTCAACTTTTAATAAGATGATGCCATATTTGCTTTATGTGAAGATCCCTGAGTCTAACCAGACTCCCCTTTTTTCCCCCTCTGAATGGTTCTGCTAGGACCAGAAAGGGAGAAGTGAAGAAGCAGAGAGAAGTGCTTTGAACCCGGCCACCTAGAAGGCAGCAGTTTCTCTTGTTAGGCCTCACAACTATCTTTTTGTGTCCCCTGACTGGTCAGAATCTGGACCAGCACTTACAGTGTTCATCTTTCTCTTCCAGATGGGGAAAGGGGTCCTTCTAAAAGAAGTTTCTTTACCCACAAGTTTTTATTCTGAAAAATTTCAAAAAGTACAAAGAAGTTGAAACAGTAGTAATTATTTTTTCTCTCCCCTCACCCCCACACAAGATCAATTAGGAAATACTTGGTTCTACAGAAGACACCTTTGTGATAGTCCCGCCACTCAGAGCTATTACAGCCCCACTGGTTTCTTTAATCAGAGACCACAGACAGGTGGCCTGAAAACAAAATTTTCTGGTCTAGTCAGTGTTTGAGAAAAAGTCTGATTAGTTGCTATATTGTAAAATTTGGGGGAATTCACCTAAAAATCACATTTCCAGCTTCTCTTGAAATACTGGAGAGATAACAAAACAGATCTGTATTTTTACATCATAATAGTCAGCTACCCACCTCTCTTAATGAGGTATAAATTGTAATTTCCTATAAATTCTTTTCCTTCTAGGTAGGACAGAGTTAACCTTTGCCCTTCTTCAGTCTCAGATCATTAAGGATTCATATATACGCAAGGGTGTGGACATTTATTCTGTCCTGATTGGCCTCTCCTGGCTTCCAATCCACGCAAACTGAAGAATTACACTGTTGGAAATCCGTGGAAGATAACTCCATGCCTTGTGTTCTCACGACTAACTTAACACTTAGTTGCATATCTTTCACATAACTGATTGAGTTGAGATTTGATCACATTAAACTTGAGGTCTTTTGCTCAGCCTTCTTTTCGTTCAGGCTTATATTTATCCGTGTATACCAGACCTATATGAGGTGGATTTAGTTGGATAATGAAGTTTTAATATGGGGATTTAGGACTTATTTTATATGTATGTTTTGCTGGTTTTCAAAGAAAACAAAAGCACTAATTAGAAAATATATATGCATCCTTAAGTTCATCACAGCATTATTTACAATAGCCAAGATATGGACGCAACCTAAATGCCCATCAATAAATGAATAAAGAAAGTGAGGTATATATGACTGGAATATTACTCAGCCATGAAAAAAGGCATTAAAGCTTGCCCTTTGCAACAACATGGATGGGCATAGAAGGTATTATGCTAGGTGAAATAAGTCAGAGAAAGACAAATACTGTATGATTTCACTCTCAAAATAAATGAACCAACAAAATAGAAACAGTCATGGATACAGAGAACAATGAGGGGGTGCCAGAAAGGAGGGGGTTAGGAGGAGAGAAGTAGGTGAGGGAGATTGAGAAGTATACATTGAGTACAAACTGTTTTCTCTGGGTACGATCTAATTCTTCGGGTGCAGTCTAACTTTTCAAGTTATGGATAGATTGGTGCCTTTACATTTCTTATGTTTGTTATTATAGATCTGCTGCAGAACTTTTTGAGGCTTATAGCATGGCAGCAATGACCTTCAATCCTCCTGTTGAATCTTCAAACTCCAAAAGGAAGGTATGTGATAGTTTTCATAATTTTTTTTAAAAGATGGAATAAAAACTAAATGTCTCTTAGTAACTGATTTCAACTTGCTAAATTGTTTTCTAGGTGGATTTTTTTTTTTTTTTTTTCATGTCTAGGAGCTGATGGTAGGGTGAATTTCTGGGATTGGATTCCCTTGGAGACAGGAGACTTGATTCAGTGTAGACTAGCTGGCATGTCCAAGACCTGATGCGGGCCCTGTCATTGTTACATTCCATGTGCTTTGATGTCAGCTGTTGCCATCTGTAGCTTTGCTCATGGCTTGTCTTTTGCTTACAGCATAAGCAGACTTTTAACTCATACTTCTAATATTTTTTCAGGATAAAGTTTTACAAGGGGATTCATTTTTGAATGAAGAGTTAAATCAACTGATCAAAAGACATTGCAGTCAAGTTGCTACTCCGTTGCCTCTGGATTTCACCAAATGTTTGGAAACATCACTGCGGTAGTGGAAGAATGAGGAGTCGGTGGACTTCCTGTATATTTGTGTGTTTGTGCGGGTGCACATAAAGATTATTGTTAATTCAGGACCTTCTCTTGAGGAGAAAGAATTATTTGCGTGGCACACGGTTCTGTCCCAATCCTAAAAATATGCACAGGAAAATCAAGACTATGAGATTCCTTTTTACCAGTTACTCTTTGTAACCAAATAAATCTATTTTTATTGCACCACCATGATGGAAGCGAGAAACATTCTAAATTTGAGTGTATATATTTTTATGAAAATTTTTGAGAAAAGGAAAAATAGCTTTCAATTGGGTACCAGGTTCTTTGGCTCTTCCTGGACAATAAACTTCAAGAAGTAACCTAATTTGGTATATGGGAAAAAGAACGAGTGCTCATCATGGTTGCTTTCATGGAAAGTTTGAGTGTGATTCTAGTCTCTTTGAAGTCCTTCATATTTTCTGACATGCTCTGGAGGGTGAAAGGGGAAAAATCCCTTCCAGGTGGAAAAAAACAAGTCTGAGACATTACCACTCTGTCTTAAGGATAAAAGGTATCCAGTGAGGGTCTTCTGGGTTTCCCAGGTGGCACTAGTGGTACAGAGCCCACCTGCCAGTGCAAGAGACGTAAGAGAGACGGCTTTGATCCCTGGGTCAGAAGATCCCCTGGAGGAGGTCTTGGCAACCCACTGCAGTGTTCTTGCCTGAAGAATCCCATGGACAGAGGAGGTGGGAGGGCTACATGGGATTGCAATCCCATGGGACTGCACAGAGTTGGACACTACTTACGTGGCTTAGCATGCGTGCAGCACGAGGGGCTTTTATTTGATTCCCCCCGCCCCCTTTTTTTAAATGGTGAAATGCCTATTCTTAGGAATATAAATAAAAAGTAGTATTTTATGTGACTGTTGCCGTATTCTAGGAATGGCCTATGAAGTAAGTGTTTTAATTACCTGTTTATAAATATTCTTTACTGTGAATAGTTGAATAAAAAAGCTTCCTTTTTCTATTCTTTTGAGAATTAAAAAAAAAACGCACAGCAGTCCAACTAGTTTCTAAAATCAGTTTTAGGCTTGATTATTTAATGGTGAGAAATGTATGATTCAACATATAAATATTTGCTTCTAACCCACTTTATAGATATTAAAAGCCAGAAATGTTATGAATCTTTGTTTAGATGACCGAGGGGTCTTTCCCCATTGGAACACAAGTGACCAGTATGTGTCGCAAATCATTTATTTTTCCAAACGTATATAAATACATTTATATTTCACTTTGGCAGCAGAAACTATACTTTAAATGAAAAATCAGTTTTAAAATAGAAGTTCATCAACTATTCCACAGTTGCACTATGCTTTTAACCTTGTTACATATACAGAGAATCACAGTGGGACCATAAAATTATACATCTTATATTTGAATATCCTGTATGAATTGCTGCTGCTGCTGCTAAGTCACTTCAGTCGTTTCCGACTCTGTGCAACCCCATAGACGGCAGCCCACCAGGCTCCCCGTCCCTGGGATTCTCCAGGCAAGAACACTGGAGTGGGTTGCCATTTCCTTCTCCAATGCATGAAAGTGAAAAGTGAAAGTGAAGGTGCTCAGTCGTGTCCGACTCTAGTGACCCCATGGACTGCAGTCTACCAGGCTCCTCCATCCATGGGATTTTCCAGGCAAGAGTACTGGAGTGGGCTGCCATTGAATTGAGGATGAAACATACTTGTGCACTTAACTTCTGTAGTCTTGTACTGATGGGTTTCATTTTCAGAGCTAAATATTATAGTCATTAATGATAACACACACACATATAGCCCGAGGCTACTATAAACTAGTCTTAATATCTGTTTCTTTAACTAGATAAATTTTGAACACCTGCTGTGTGCTTAGCACGTGCTAGGCACTACACAGGGAACTGGGGTAACAACAGATATATATATAACCTCAGTCTTCCATGCCCTTGTATGCCGAGTCAAGTCATTTTTGTTTGAATGAGGCATTAACCCAGTTGAGTGTCAGAGTGAGTGGTCTTGAAGTTCAGAGACCTGTATCATCTGAAATAGGGAAGGTTTCAGGGGCCTGCTTGATGGCAGACTTGAGCATAGCATGTTTTGGATCTAAGAGAGATATACAAACAGCTTGGTAATCTTGGAGACTCAATATCTCAAAAACATTTAGGAATTCCTGTCAAAATCCTTAGCCATCAGGCAGGACTGTACTTAGGAAATTAATAGGTAGCAATGGCAGAGAACATTTAAGTTGTTAACAATGTACTGTATCATGGAAATGTTGACTGAGGAGGGGTGGGCTTGGTGTAAGAGGCAGTCTCCTTTTCTAGTAACTTTTTGGAGGGCCCAGGGATTCTCCTGTTGCTGCTGTGAGAGAAACAACTGGAGGGGTTCAAGGCTACCATTTAGAGATTTCTTTCGTTGTAGGCTGCCTTTCACTGTGCCAAGTTTAAAATCTGACACCAGCCAGGAATATCCTCCATAGTGGCACGGGAGCAGAGTTGTGGAGTTTTATGTTTTAGTTAATTCTGTTTTACCAGACCAGTACACAAGGTCTGATTACTTTTCGGAACTAAGCAAGGTCTCTGGGTGTCTGGCACAGGAGGAGAGGTCTACAGAGATACTAGAAAGGGAGAGAACAGAGGAAAGGAAAGATATAGTTTTTAAGAAAAGTACATACGGAGCCACTGGGGAGGCCAACTGTCATTAATGAGCCTCCATTGTCTCCAGAGCCATCAAGATGGGAGACCTTTGTGGAAAAGTAAATTCGACTTTTGACTCACTTTTGTTGAGTCTGGACTCCATATTTCTCCCCAACAGGAGAATTTATAAATAAATAACTTTTACTTGCTAAGGATGACATGAAAGGAGGTGTTCCTTCAAGAGGGTACTTTCTGCCCAAATAATGCTATTACTTCCTACAAATTTATCCTCAGACTTATTCTCAACTCCTTCACGCCCTTATGTGATCTTACATTAGTTGGCAAAACAGTAAATTCAGGATGAGGTGATAGAGAGGAAGTGACTCTGTTTTTTCTGGTGTCACACATCACATTGGATTCCCAGTCTAAATCCTTTCCTGCCAGCTCCCGTAATCTTAAAAGTTGGAATCACCCAACAGAGGGACAGAATTCATGCTCCTTTCTTTCTGTTTTCAGTGAAGCATCTTAAAATATTTTTCCTCAAAATCGTGTAATAAACCCAGCTTACATATTAGATTCTTTCCCATGTCAGCTTTACTGATGCAAGTTTGCTCCCCAGGTTTTAGTAGTCTGACAAGTATGAAGTGGTAATGGCTATAAGCCTGGGTGCTATATTAGATGTCCTAAACAGTAGGACAGTTTCTTGCATTTGCTATACTAATACAGCTGTATAATTCAGAGAAACTTCAAGTCAAAATTTACTTTGGCAAACACCAGGTTGTGCTGGTTAGTTGTAATAATAGAGTAAACCCTCTACATTTTTGAGCAATGTGTCCCTCCTAAAATCCCTAGGACTCAAATCCCAGAGTATGTACTTTACCTCACAATAGGATGAACGATCAAGATGGGTTGCAACATAGGCAGAAGGCTGGGTTCACTCAGTTCCTAAAACCAGTCTCAAGGTAAGTTCCAGATTTTATGCTAAGGACCATGGTGTGGGATGGGAGGCTTAGAATCAAGGCCAATTGATAAAACCTCATGAGGCCAGCCTTGCTTTCCATCTCACTGCTCTGCACAGTTTCATCTTGACACTAGCCAGTTAGACTAGTAACTCGATTTTAATGACACAATAAGCCCAACCAGAAGCTTCTTTGGTGGCTCCGTCAGGCAAGAATCCACCTGTAACGCGGGAGACCTGGGTTTAATCCCTGGGTTGGGAAGCTCCCCTGGAGCAGGATATGGCAACCCTCTCCAGTATTCTTGCCTGGAGAATCGCCATGGACAGAGGAGACTGGTGGGCTGCAGTCTCTGGAGTTGTAAAGAATCGGACATGACTGAGCAGCTAAGCACAGCAAAGCCCAAACAGATGGCAAAAATGCCCATTAGTTGAGACAAGTTTGATCACAGTTTCTGGGAAATTTAAAGTGAAGGGAGCATTGTGCATTTGTTGCAGACTGACTATTTGATTTAAAAAGAGACCTGCAGTACTGTACAAACAGCATCAACTTGAAATAGCCTGAATGCTATTGACAAGCAAACGGCGATTCTTTTAGCAATGAGGTTTGTGACTTAGTCAGAACTTCCAATTACATGAAAGGTGTGTTGTGTGTTTTTGATACTTTTGTTAAGAGTACACAAAGAACGGGGAATTATTTTATTCATTTTTTTTTATGATGCAAATGTCTCAAAGCAAAGATTAGAGATTTTAGTATGTTTTGTAATTTGAAGAAAAACATCAAATTTGAAGGTCATTAGAAAGATAAAATTTGGATTTTACTTTAGAGGAACACATTTCATGTGAAAAGTCACAATTTGCTTCGTGCCAAGAACAAGACGAATCCTTTACACTTACATGATAGTCTTATACAGCAAGGTTTTAAAAATAATTTACGTTAAATGGCAAGTTACATGAAATTCTGGCCTATTTCAGGTATTCAGGGTATACATTTTCTTTTAAGATTTGTTTTCAAATAGTGACATAGAACCACTAATGCTTCTAATCTGCAAGCAATATCAAGAAGGCTATGTATAATAAATACATAGGTACAGTGTCAGTACAAACCTCGTAAAATAAATAAACACCAACTCAGTCTACTTTTGCGTTAGAAACATGGTTAAGTTTCTTACTAAGATGCCACAACTCAGTAGATACGTTATTCTAAATTCATTTTGTAGAAACCAAAAGTCTGTGAATATAAGCAATAAACATAAAAAACCCAACATCATTCTATATGTAAAAAGAAACACTATAGAAGAGTTCATGATGGTACATAATGTAGAGTACGTTGAATTACTTTTTAATGAGTCCTAAAGGACATATTTACACAGCAATGCCCCAGAGCTTCCAATTCTTATCCGTAATAGGTATGACTAAACCAGCCTGCTTCATTTCTTACCTCTTTGTATCTTGTTCCCAGTTTTCTAAGTCAGGTCAGCAAACTGTGGCCCTTGAACCAAATCCAGCCTGCCACCTGCTCTTGTGTGGCTGTTGAACTAAGAATAGTTTACATTTTAAAATGATTTTTCAAAAAATCCAAAGAGGAATATTTATGCCATGGGAAAGTGATATACCATTCCAATTCCAATGTCTTTAAATAGTTTTCTTGGATCACAGCCACATTCAATCATGTATGTATTGTCTACGGCTGCTTTTGCATTAAGCTGAGTCATTGCAACAGAGACCATTTGAAGAACGAAGATATTTACTGACTAGCCCTTTACAAAAAGTTTGCTGACTCCTGTTCTAAGTCAATTATTGCAAGCTTAGCGGTGGTTTTTCCAACTGTTGACAGGTGTAAAATGGCAGTCTGCTGGGCTTCTTTGCTTCAATCAGCAGGAAACCAGTTCTGTACCATTTTGCTTGACCTCAGCTCGGACCTTATATCAAGAGTTCAGAAATCATAAGTTTCCAGTTTAGTTTATGAAAATAAGGGAATTATATTTGTCTCCATTATGTTCGTTCTTGATTTTAACTTCTTGCCAAAAGATCTTCACCTGTAAAGTCGTATACATAGGCTTGTTAGTATTAATGTCTTCAAAGTGAAGCAGCAGAAACAGTCCACAGTGTAGCAAGGTTTAGGGTTCAACCAACAGAAACCCACAGCTCTGGTGGCTGGGTTTGGGGCAGAGAATATTTCCTATAAACTCATAGTGTTAGAACATGATGTTCCTGGGAGGTGGAACATTAGGCTATTTCTGCCCTGGAACACCACATTCTGTAGAAAGTTTTTTAACCACAATTAAACTGTTCAGCTTTTTTTTTTTTTAAAGGTGGACTTCTTTCAACTCATTAAATATATTACTTAAGGTAAATAATTACTTGTTTAGAAATTCTTATATTATTATTAGGGGGTAACTCTTGAAAGTTTAGAGGTGAATATTTCAGAACAAATAACATGAAATATTATGTTGCTCAGAAAGCAATAAAAATACTAAACTTGTTTTCTTATGAGCATATACAGAAAGGCCCTTCTTTTTTCCCAAGTGCTCTTGGAGACACTATTTGTAAAGTTAATAACATGGGACATATATTACCATATATACATCTATGCACCAATGGCTATTATTCTTTCAATGATTGTTAAAGAGAACCTTCCCCAAATTTAGGGAAAGAGGTCAACTGACTGACTATGAATTTCTGCTTATGATAGGAAAATTGAATCCAAAGGCAATCATCTAAATCACCACCCCCTTCCCTGTTCTCATAAAGTATAAGCAACTAGTAATGCTCATTAGAGCAAGCACATTATTTTGAAGTCAGATTTCTAATGGAGTTGTATTATGTACTTATTAATCTTCTGGCACACCCAGGGCTTTTTCTCTGCCAAGTGTAATTCCACTCTATCATTAACGGAGGTTATAACAAAGAGGTGAGAGGTGTGCATAACATTGTCGCATGTATAATTTATTTGATGCTAAGTTATTGATATGGAGAACAATATTTGAAATTCTGATCATTGTCTTTACTGTGTGCTCATAGACCCACTACCATGAGGAGTCATTTTCCAAAAGCTGCAGAGGCTCCACATGGTGCTCAGTTCTTGGAGAAGAAAGCACTATCTCAGTGACACTGTCACTGAGAAGGAAAGTAAGTTGAGTCTGGAACTTTAAGATACCAGGGAATTCTCTGGTGGTCCAGTGGTTAGGACTTTGCACTTTCACTGCCGGGGACCCGGTTCAATTCCTGGTCAGGGAACTAACAGGAAGCAAGGTGGTAATAAAGATAATTACAAAAAAAAGGGGAGGGTATGGAATACCAGAAGTACCACAACAAAAAATGAGTGCTGAGCCTTCTCAGAGTCTGGAACAGTCCAGGGTTTCACGATTCTGTGCAGATTCAGTATTATCTGATGCTGTATGATGTGGACTGCTGCCATGGTGCTGAGATTTCTTTCTGGTGAGTCTTTGCATACAAAACCTAAACAGCCCTGACTCGGGATAGTGGGCTGTACAGAAGCTCTGGAGGAGGTAGTTTCCTGTGTTTCGCTATGTCTGTTTTGAAAGAGCTTTCTTTGTAAGTGTATCTCGGGCACCAGTTGTTTTAGGAGTTGCTTCTTAAACATTGGCTCAATATGGGCTCTTGTACGTCAGATTTGGCCCCATCAAGAGGTATCAGTAAATTCTTTAAATTGTGAGCTATAATTTTATATAAGAAATAACTGATTGTGGGCAGACAGATGATGCAGCTGTGTAATATAAGCAACAATGCCTTTACCATGCTGTTGATGTCTGAAGGATTTTAAATCTTAGAACTCTATGATGGAACAGGTGAAAAGAGGGCTTTAATAATCCCTTCAGTTCATTATTCAGGATTTGAAATAGCTCAACTGGAATTCCATCACCTCCACTAGCTTTGTTTGTAGTGATGCTTCCTAAGGCCCACTTGACTTCACATTCTAGGATGTCTGGCTCTAGGTGAGTGATCACACCATCGTGATTATCTGGGTTGTGAAGATCTTTTTTGTACAGTTCTGTGTATTTTTGCCACCTCCTCTTAATATCTTCTGCTTCTGTTAGGTCTATACCATTTCTGTCCTTTATTGAGCCCATCTTTGCATGAAATGTTCCCTTGGTATGTCTAATCTTCTTGAAGAGATCTCTCTTCTTTCCCATTCTGTTCTTTTCCTCTATTTCTTTGCATTCATCGCTGAGGAAGGCTTTCATATCTCTCCTTGCTATTCTTTGGAACTCTGCATTCAGATGCTTATATCTTTCCTTTTCTCCTTTGCTTTTCACTTCCCTTCTTTTCACAGCTATTCGTAAGGCCTCCTCAGACAGCCATTTTGCTTTTTTGCATTTCTTTTCCATGTGGATGGTCTTGATCTCTGTCTCCTGGACAATGTCATGAATCTCTGTCTATAGTTCATCAGGCACTCTGTCTATAAGATCTAGTCCCTTAAATCTATTTCTCACTTCTACTGTATAGTCATAAGGGATTTGATTTAGGTCATACCTGAATGGTCTAGTGGTTTTCTCCACTTTTTTCAATTTCAGTCTGAATTTGGCAATAAGGAGTTCATGATCCGAGCCACAGTCAGCTCCTGGCCTTGTTTTTGCTGACTGTATAGAGCTTCTCCATCTCTGGCTGCAAAGAATATAATCAATCTGATTTCAATGTTGACCATCTGGTGATGTCCATGTGTAGAGTCTTCTCTTGTGTTGTTGGAAGAGGGTGTTTGCTATGACCAGTGCATTCTCTTGGCAAAACTCTATTAGCCTTTGCCCTGCTTCATTCTGTACTCCAAGGCCAAATTTGCCTGTTACTCCAAGTGTTTCTTGACTTCCTACTTTTGCATTCCAGTCCCCTATAATGAAAAGGACATCTTTTGGCGTGTTAGTTCTAGAAGGTCTTGTAGGTCTTCATAGAACCGTTCAACTTCAGCTTCTTCAGCATTACTGGTCGGAGCATAGACTTGGATTACCGTCATATTGAATATGCCATCAAATTTGGAAAACTTAGCAGTTTCATTCCAGTCCCAAAGAAAGACAATGCCAAAGAATGCTCAAACTACCGCACAATTGCACTCATCTCACACGCTAGTAAAGTAATGCTTAAAATTCTCCAAGTCAGGCTTCAGCAGTACGTGAACTGTGAACATCCAGATGTTCAAGCTGGTTTTAGAAAAGGTAGAGGAACCAGAGATCAAATTGCCAACATCTGCTGGATCATCAAAAAAGCAAGACAGTTCCAGAAAAACATCTATTTCTGCTTTGTTGACCATGCCAAAGCCTTTGACTGTGTGGATCACAATAAACTGTGGAAAATTCTGAAAGAGATGGGCATACCAGACCACCTGACCTGCCTCTTGAGAAACCTATATGCAGGTCAGGAAGCAACAGTTAGAACTGGACATGGAACAACAGACTGGTTCCAAATAGAAAAAGGAGTACATCAAGGCTGAATATTGTCATCCTGCTTATTTAACTTATATACAGAGTACATCATGAGAAACGCTGGGCTGGAAGAAGCACAAGCTGGAATCAAGATTGCTGGGAGAAATATTAATAACCTCAGATATGCAGATGACACCACCCTTATGGCAGAAAGCGAAGAAGAACTAAAGAGCCTCTTGATGAAAGTGAAAGAGGAGAGTGAAAAAGCTGGCTTAAAACTCAACATTCAAAAAACTAAGATCAGGGCATCCGGTCCCATTACTTCATGGCAAATAGATGGGGAAACAATGAAAACAGTGTCAGACTTTATTTTCTTGAGGGGGGCTCCAAAATCACTGCAGATGGTGACTGCAGCCATGAAATTAAAAGACACTTACTCCTTGGAAGGAAAGTTAGGACCAGCCTAGACAGCATATTAAAAAGCAGAGACATTACTTTTCCAACACAAGTCTGTCTCATCAAAGCTGTGGTTTTTCCAGTGGTCACATATGGATGTGAGAGTTGAACTATTAAGAAAGCTGAGCGCCGAAGAATTGATGCTTTTGAACTGTGGTGTTGGAGAAGACTCTTGAGAGTCCCTTGGACTGCAAGGAGATCCAACCAGTCCATCCTAAAGGAGATCAGTCCTGGGTGTTCATTGGAAGGACTGATGCTAAAGCTGAAACTCCAATATTTTGGCCACCTTATGTGAAGAGCTGACTCATTTGAAAAGACCGTGATGCTGGGAAAGATTGAGGGCAGGAAAGAAGGGGACGACAAAGGATGAGATGGTTGGACGGCATCACCGACTCAACGGACACGGGTTTGGGTGAAATCCGGGAGTTTGTGATGGACAAGGAGGCCTGGTGTGCTGCGATTCATGGGGTCGCAAAGAATCGGATATGACTGAGCGTCTGAACTGAAGTGAACTGAGTTCATTAAGAAACTAAGTGAAAGAAGAGATCTATGTTTGGTTTCCTCACATGCCTTTTTAAAAAAAATTCAGGTTCCATTTAAATAGTTTAAAACAGAATGAAATTTACTCTGTATGGGAATACCAAGCAGTGAGCTGGCAACCAAAGGCATAATTTACTTCAGGCTGTTATGTCATTTTGCTTTCTTTTTAATCATCACAACTTGCATGCCAGATTTTAATTTTTTCATTGAGTCAGAAGAAATGGAGGTTGTTAAGGCTAAATCAGAGCTAAATTAGAAGAACAGCAAACTAAAAGTCCAAAGAATGAAAACAGAAAGACCCATAGCAGTCCTTTGAGAATGTTCATGTGAATTACCAGTAATTAAGACAGTTCTATGTCTGATGAAATAAAGCTATTGCAGTTTGGGCAAGTTTATTGTCCTCTTGTGGCCTTTGGTTATCTACAAAATAAGGAGATCTGAAATCATCAGTGCTGAAGTCGTGTGTATCTTCAGAGCCCCTTTTCTCTAGGGTACCATCCCTACCTGCCTCTGGAACTTCCTCCTCCAGGAAAAGACAAAAGACAGTGTACAAACTTATGTCTTACAAAGCAGTATAGTTGACCCCCATTTTAGAACGCTGCGATGACTCGGGATACCTGGGTAAACCGTGCTATCTTGCTCACTGTCGGTAGTCTATGGTGTCACTGGAAGGCAAGCCACCCACAGGTTTCTCTTCCTTGTTTTGGACGTTTTCTGAGGCCAAGACCTGAGAAGGTGATGTGGGTCCTCGGGGCTGTTTAGTCTTGGTGAGCTTCTTGAGTTCGCTTGCAAAAGAGATGCCTTTTTTTTTATCTTCTCGAGATGCCTGTGGAAAATAAGAACCTGCCCTTGGTATTAGGTTAAAGAGATTGTATCAGAGAGAGCCCTTTGTTGTTCTCTCTCTGGTCGGTAGAGCTTTGGAAAGCAGGGCAGAGGGGACCCCCCTCACCCCCCGGGCACCTCAAGACTGCTTACACCCAGAGGGAAACATTTCTTTCCACACAGTGAAAACAGAGCCAAACCGCATTCTTCCCACTAGTGTCCTTGACTCGGGAACTTCCTTCTGGCTTTCACCAGCTCCTGAATTTGACTATACTGTAGTTATGAAAATCAAATAGAGCAAAATAACCTTGAACTTTACCTGCACCTGTTCCTTTAGCTTAAGGATGAATTTTCCTGCACCTTTCCACTTGCTTTGAGCTTGAAACACACACTCCTGATCCAAAAGGACGCGCTGGGAGGCCTTTGGGGTGGAAGATTTCCTGTTGGCGGTGTCTTTCACCACCTCTTCCAAAAGCACATAGTCACTCGGGTTGGGGTTGCTCAGGATGCTATAGGAATATTTGGCTTTGCATAAGGTCTGAAAGGTAAGTTATGATCAACAGAATAAAAACACAGGATCTCCAACACTTGCTTCCCTGTAAATGAGACTTTAAGGTGGAAAAATGTCGCAGACTTTTGGACAGGGGTGGGGGGTCCTTTTCAGATCATGTCATCCCACCTCTCAGTTTACATTTTCACAGTTGTAGCTTACACAAACTCGACATTGCCTCGTTTAGCTTCACAACACCCATCCATGATTTAGATGTTATAATCCCCATTTTTCAGACAAGGAGGCTTAAGCTTAAGAGGTCAGGCATATTACAGAGGATGGACAGCTTAGTAACAGAAAAAGGATTTGAGCCAGATTTTCTGCATCCACCAAAGTTCATAGATCTGAAAGTGACCCAGACAGTGAGGGACAGAATCCTGACCCTCCAGAGCCTCTCTGGCGCACGACACTGCCTCTTCATCTCAGAGTCTTGGATGTTGAAAGCATTTTAAGACTTACCTGGTCTCACCTTTCTTTTATCGAGACTATCTTTCATTTATTCACTCATCTAACATTTACTATGTCCCAGGTACTGTATGTACTTTGGGGAGTTCAAAGTCTATTAAGGAGACTAATATTAACCAAATTATTGTGCAGTCAGTGTAACAAATAACATTTAAATAGTGCTTTGCCATGTTAGGTGTTATACTAGGCAAATGTCCATTACATATATTTAATGTTCACAATAGCTATTAAGAAAGTGCTGTTATACTATCTTCATGTTTTCCTGTGTGGTAGCTTGGCACACAGCATTGTGCTGGAGCCCACTGGAATCTGATTTTTGAGGAATGTACAAGACAGAAACGCAAATGCTACAAATTGGGGTCTTTTTTTTTTTTTTTAAAGAGACAATTTACCACCACACCCATGTAACTTACGCACAGATTGTTAAATGACTTCCCCAAGCTCTCCCAGCTAGTAAGATGTAGAGCCAGGGTTTACCTGGAACAACCTGATTCAGAGTCTGTTCTGTGAGCCATTATGCTAACTTCTCAAGCAAGTGTTTAATAAACGCAAACCACTACAGGGCGTGGAATGAAGGCAGCAGAGTTCTCTGGAGCCATATACAAAGAAGCGGGGAGAGAAGACCAGAGAAGGGGAGAGGTCAGAGAGTCCTCCTGCGTGTCGTCTGAAGGATCCCAGAGAGACGGTCACTAGGTGATGGACAGTGACGCTCCCGCTCTGCAGAACCACCTCCTGGCTCTGCTGTCAAGGCTTCCGAGAGAGCCTGACTCACAGCATATACTGGGCAAGTATCGTTGAAGGACCGGACACTTCCTGGCCTTACCAGGCACATGCTGCCTTGTCGTATCCCCTGTGTTCCAGAACCTTATTCCCAGAGGGGGCTGAGCCCAGCAGTTGACACTGAGGACAGGGCTGGGGGAGGGCGGGGAGGCCTTCACCTGCTGAATGACATCCTGCGCGGTGCTGACACGCGGCGCCTTGATGACCGTGCGTGGTTGCTCTGGGGAAACGTCATGCACCTGGACAAAGAAGCTGTCCTCCTCTGAGCTCAGGAGCATCTCCTTGTCATCTTGTGCAATGCTCTTCTCTTCCAGGTTCTATGTTAAGAAAAGACAAGTCTGAGTAAATGATAACATAGGATAAAGAAAAATCTAGTAAAAATTTGAGTTGGATCTTGGTGACGTGGAAACAACTTCTTAGCTTGATATCCCATACACTAGTTACTGTTTCACAAACTATCCTAGAAGGATATACATGTCATCTTAGAGGAGGAAAGTACTCTAAGTTTCTGCTAATGTTGACACACTGATAAGGTCTCGTCCCGAACAAGCCAGTAGATCTGCTCATGTTTGCTGTGGATTTTGAGTCCACAAATCAGCTAGAGATAAATCTGTAAAAAGACAACATGCCATTTTTCCAATTACTAAAATTCAAATGGGCTTCCTTGGTGGTGCTCATGGTAAAGAATCCGCCTGCCAATGCAGGAGACGTAAGAGATGCTGGTTCATCCCTGGGTCGGGAAGATCCCCTGGAGGAGGGCATGGCAACCCACTCCAGTATTCTTGCCTGGAGGATCCCTTAGACAGAGGAGCCTGGTGGGCTACAGCCTACAGGGTCACAAAGAGTCAGACATGACTAAAGCGACTTAACACACATGCAAAGGCCAAATAATACGGTAAGTACATTTAAGAGAAATCCCATCCATTCCCCAATAAAACTTGAGCATTTAAGAAATACTAGACATGTGAAATGTGAAACATGCAAGATTGACGTTCCGGTAGGCTGAATGAACAAAATCCACAGTGAAAAGGCTGAAACAATGCCTGGAGGTAAGTAACATCTAAATGGATATTGACAAAATTCTCAATAATTTTGAGAATTGGTCATTGGGTTAAATGGTCTTTGGTGGGTTGGCTTTCAGTGAATTTTACATTTATAATTATATGATTTAAGTATATAGTTGAAAGTGAAAGTGTTAGTCAACTCTTTGCGATTCCATGGACTGTAGCCTGCCAGGCTCCTCTGTCCATGGAATTCTCCAGGCAAGAATACTGGATCAGATTGCCATTCCCTTCTCCAGGGGATCTTCCAGACCCAGGGATAGAACCCATGTCTCCTGCATTGCAGGCAGATTATTTACCACCATCTATAGACATGTATTTTTTAATTAATTATTTTTTATTTTTAGACAATCATAGAAATGGTATTAATGCCTCATCCAATATAGATATAGGTATCTTATCAAAAATTTTCAAGCAGTAAGGAAATATATCAATATAAAGGCAAACTTCCCATTTCTACTTTTTTCCTTTCTTTCCTCCACCTTTCCCATCTCATTCTCCATTAAAAAATCACTGTTGTTAGGTTGTATATCCTTTGAACCATCTGCTATGGATATAAAAATGTATTTTGTGTATGTGAATAAATATATACAAAGAAACCCTGGGACTTCTCTAGTGGTACAGTGGAGAAGAATCTACCTGCCAATGCAAGGGACATGGTTCAATCCCTGGTCTGGGAAGGTTCCACATGCCATGGGCAACTAAAGCCCTTGTGCCACAACTCCTGAGCCTGCGCTCTAGGGCCCTCGAGCTGCAACTGAGTCCACACGCCACAACTACCGAAGCTTGTGTGCCTAGAGCCTGTGCTCTGCAGGAAGAGAAGCCACCACAGTGAGAAGCCCGTGCACCACAATGAAGAGTAGCCCCCCGCTCACCGCAACTAGACAAAGCCTGCACAGCAACGAGACCCAGCACAACCAGAAATAAAAGAAGTCCTGGAATTACGCGAACTTAAATACAATGTGATTGTTACATGGCTCCTGTTCTTTGCTAGAGTCATTTTCAAACGAGGGTCGTGTAAAGTTATCTTCCACAAGGGAGCACCATGGAGACGATGGGGAGGTGAGGCAAGTGAACAGTAGGCAATCCCATCTCAGGATGGGAGGGTTGGGCAGGAAGGTCCTCCAGTCCCCAGCATGCTTCTAGCTTAATCTCAGATCATCCCACAGAAACGATGCTAACTAACCAGAAGAATACAAGAATCACTGTCATTGTCCTGGAAATTCCAACCAGCTCTAGGAACCAGAATTGTCCCCCATTGATATTAAGGTCAAAATGGGTAACGACCACCAGGTGGCGCCAAACTGCAGCCAGGACCAAAACGGACTGGCTCCTGGGCTCACCATTCAGCTGCACAGCCTCGCCCCAATCATTTCATTGTTCTTACAGTTGTGATCCCTAAGATTTACATACAGCTGAAGTGTTTGGATTCCATTCATCAAATTATGCGTGAAGGGGAGAGAACTATTCTCTATTTTTATTACATAAAATGAGACTGTAGTACATATACTGTTCTACAACTCACTTTTTCTCTATTTAAAAGGCGTGATCAGGGACTTCTTCCCTGGTGGTCCAGTGGTTGAGACTTCACCTTCCAACACAGGAAGTATTGGTTTGATCCCTGGTGAGGGAGCTAAGATCCGACATACCTCAGGGCCAAAAGCCCAAAACATAAAACAGAAGCAATATTGTAACAAATTCAATAAAGACTTTTTAAATGGTCCACATTAGAAATATCTTTTAAAGAAAGATTGTGATTATCATTTCATGTCAGCTTCTAAAGGTTTTCCATAGTATGTCATTGCATTGATTACAATATATTTAACCAACTGGAGAGTGGGGTTGGGTGGTAATTCACATGACGTAATTTATAATCCTGGAGAAGGCAATGGCACCCCACTCCAGTACTCTTGCCTGGAAAATCCCATGGAAGGAGGAGCCTGGTAGGCTGCTGTCTATGGTGTCGCAGAGAGTCGGACACGACTGAAGTGACTTAGCAGCAGCAGCAGCAATTTATAATCCTGAAAGCCGGGATGGAAGTAAGCAAGAAAGAAAAGTTCTAGGTTGCCATATAAAATATCACAATGACCATGCACTACAAATATTTCTAACAGCACTCCTTAGAGCCTTGCTAAGTTGCTTCAGTCATGTTCGACTCTGTGCGACCCCACAGACGGCAGCCCACCAGGCTCCCCCGTCCCTGGGATTCTCCAGGCAAGAACACTGGAGTAGGTTGCCATTTCCTTCTCCAATGCATGAAAGTGAAAAGTGAAAGTGAAGTCGCTCAGTCCTGTCTGACTGTTCGTGACCCCATGGACTGCAGCCCACCAGGCTCCTCTGTCCATGGAATTTTCCAGGCAAGAGTACTGGAGTAGGGTGCCATCGCCTTCTCTGCCTTAGAGCCTTACTCAGAGCTTATTGATTTTTAAGCTGTTTTCAGTCACATTAGAAGCCATAGATTATGACCATAACAATAACCCTCATTTGCATATTCTTTTATAGTTTACTAAGCATTTTTCTGAGCTGACTGTGGCTCAGAACATGAACTCCTTACTGCCAAATTCAGACTGAAATTGAAGAAAGTAGGGAAAACCACTAGACCATTCAGGTATGACCTAAATCAAATCCCTTCTGATTATACAGTGGAAGTGAGAAATAGACTTAAGGGACTAGATCTGATAGAGTGCCTGATGAACTATGCATGGAGGTTCGTGACATTGTACAGGAGATGGATCAAGACCATCCACATGGAAAAGAAATGCAAAAAAGCAAAATGGCTGTCTGGGGAGGCCTTGCAGATAGCTGTGAAAAGAAGAGAAGCAAAAAGCAAAGGAGGAAAGGAAAGATATAAGCATCTGAATGCAGAGTTCCAAAGAATAGCAAGAAGAGATAAGAAAGCCTTCTTAAGTGATCAATGCAAAGAAATAGAGGGAAACAACAGAATGGGAAAGACTAGAGATCTCTTCAAGAAAATTAGAGATACCAAGGGAACATTTCATGCAAAGATGGGCTCGATAAAGGACAGAAATGGTATGGACCTAACAGAAGCAGAAGATATTAAGAAGAGATGGCAAGAATACACAGAAGAACTGTACAAAAAAGATCTTCACGACCCAGATAATCACGATGGTGTGATCACTCACCTAGAGCCAGACATCCTGGAATGTGAAGTCAAGTGGGCCTTAGAAAGCATCATTACAAACAAAGCTAGTGGAGGTGATGGCATTCCAGTTGAGCTATTCCAAATCCTGAAAGATGATGCTGTGAAAGTGCTGCATTCAATATGCCAGCAAATTTGGAAAACTCAGCAGTGGCCACAGGACTGGAAAAGGTCAGTTTTCATTCCAATCCCAAAGAAAGGCAATGCCAAAGAATGCTAAAACTATCACACAATTGCACTCATCTCACATGCCAGTAAAGTAATGCTCAAAATTCTCCAAGCCAGGCTGCAGCAGTACGTGAACCATGAACTTCCAGATGTTCAAGCTGGTTTCAGAAAAGGCAGAGGAACCAGAGATCAAATTGCCAACATCCACTGGATCATCAAAAAAGCAAGAGAGTTCCAGAAAAACATCTATTTCTGCTTTGTTGACTATGCCAAAGCCTTTGACTGTGTGGATCACAATAAACTGTGGAAAATTCTGAAAGAGATGGGAATACCAGACCACCTGACCTGCCTCTTAAGAAACCTATATGCAGGTCAGGAAGCAACAGTTAGAACTGGACATGGAACAACAGACCAGTTCCAAATAGGAAAAGGAGTACGTCAAGTATTGTCATCCGGTTTATTTAACTTATATGCAGAGTACATCATGAGAAATGTTGGGCTGGAAGAAGCACAAGCTGGAATCAAGATTGCTGAGAGAAATATCAATAACCTCAGATATGCAGATGACACCACCCTTATGGCAGAAAGTGAAGAGGAACTAAAACGCCTCTTGATGAAAGTGAAAGAGGAGAGTGAAAAAGTTGGCTTAAAGCTCAACATTCAGAAAACGAAGATCATGGCATCTGGTCCCATCACTTCATGGCAAATAGATGGGAAAACAGTGGAAACAGTGTCAGACTTTATTTTCTTGAGGAGGGCTCCAAAATCACTGCAGATGGTGACTGCAGCCATGAAATTAAAAGACGCTTACTCCTTGAAAGGAAAGTTATGACCAACCTAGATAGCATATTCAAAAGCAGAGACATTACTTTGCCAACAGAGGTCCATCTAGTCAAAGCTATGGTTTTTCCAGTGGTCATGTATGGATGTGAGAGTTAGACTGTGAAGAAAGCTGAGCACCGAAGAATTGATGCTTTTGAACTGTGGTGTTGGAGAAGACTCTTGAGATTCCCTTGGACTGCAAGGAGATCCAACCAGTCCATTCTAAAAGAGATCAGTCCTGGGTGTTCTATGGAAGGAATGATGCTAAAGCTGAAACTCCAGTACTTTGGCCACCTCATGCGAAGAGTTGACTCATTGGAAAAGACTGTGATGCTGGGAGGGATTGGGGGCAGGAGGAGAAGGGGACGACAGAGGATGAGATGGCTGGATGGCATCACCGACTTGAAGGACATGAGTTTGAGTGAACTCCAGGAGTTGATGATGGACAGGGAGGCCTGGCGTGCTGCAATTCATGGGGTTGCAAAGAGTCGGACACGACTGAGCGACTGAACTGAAGCATTTTTCTACATTTTGTCTACATGTTTGACTTGGGTCTCATAATAATTTTTTAAGCCAAGCAGGGTAGTTTCTATCATGCGTGCATGCTAAGTTGCTTTAGTCATGTCCGACTCTTTGTGACCCTATATACTGTAGCCCACAGGCTCCTCTGTTCATGGGATTCCCCAGGCAAAAATACTGGAGTGAGTTGCCATGCCCTCCTCCAGGGAATCTTCTCGACCTAGGGACCTAATCTGGGTCTCTGGCGACTTCTGCATTGTAGTTGGATCCTTTACCACTGAGTCACCAGGAAGCCCAGTTTCTATCATAGATTTTACAAATATGGACATAGAGATTTATAGAATTCAGACGATACTTTGAAAGTCATCTATCTAATTTGTCAGATCCAGGTTTGTCTCATTTCAAATCCAGCAGGTGTCAGAGGAGAGCATATTGACCATAGGAAGATTCCTAACAGCTTGAGAGCCCAGGAAAGAAGAAAATTATACAAAGCAGACACGCAGGATCAGAGGTCAAAGACAGCAGCTTGGGGACTTTTAACATACAGACAAACTGCTTACATAGCTTCCTAGTTTCACAGAGTAGCCTAAGTGGAAATACTTATAGCCCAAATCTATCAATTATACCAGTGTCTGCTTCCATTCAGTAAATGCTGAATTCATTTAGTCAATCAGTAAATTTGTATCATGTGTCACTGTGCAGCTGGTAAGCCTAGATACATGAAATATGATTTGTTATCTTTTGAGACATATTTCAGTCATTTCAAAACTTTTCTCTCAACAAGGCATATAAAGGAGAACTTGCTATATTATACTCATCTGAAAATGCTTGTCAGCCTTCCCCTCTACTATATCCTTCTTTTTCCAAAATGCTTCTGTTCCACCAGTCTTTATTAAACATTTATTCCTGACATCTCTGCTGCTTATTGTCATATACATTTTAATTGCATATGGGGCAGCCCTGGCCTCCCAGTCCTTCCAACCCTGTGATGAAGACCTATCGTGACACTTGGCAGTCTGCCCATTGCTACTCACTGCCTCCCATGGTGCTGGGGATGGAGGACCCATGAGCACTGACTCAGCTCCAGCCTGGGCAGCATGGGGTGGTGGAAAGAACACTGACCGGGAAGACATAAGACTTCAGTTCTTTCCACTTCTTACCCTGTCATAATCTAACCTCTCTGAACCTGTTTCCTTTGTGTAGAATGGTTTCCCTTATATCATAAGATGATTCAAAATATTGGGTGCTTGAGAGCGTTAAACACTGTAAGTCATGATGCAATATATGGTTTAAAAATTCACTTCACTGAAATTGTCACTTCTAGGATACTTTTCGGTTTTTTTGGCTAGGCCATGCGGAAGGCAGGATCTTATTAATAGTTCCTGGACCAGGGATCAAATCAGCGCCCCCTGCATTTGGAGCATGGAGTCTTAACCACTGGACTGCCAGGGAAGTCCCTAGCATACTCTTTTACATGTGACAAAGACAATTAGAAATAGGAAAAAAAACTAGAGAGAAATTAAAGATGGCTTCAAAAGCCGAGGTAAGCCCTCTGATATTTTCTTCTACAGCTTTTATGATTAGAATTGCTTCTCCGCCATCTTAGTACTTTGTACATGTCTGATGGGGAGAAGACACTAGGGAGATAATTACATTTCTTGGCTTATAGGAAGTGTCCTTTTATGATCTAAGACAAGGTTAGGAGGGAACACAGAGGCTCTGGTTCCTAGAGAAGCTGGAGTGCAGTGAGGCTGCATGTTCATAGTTACGTAGAGAGTGAAAAATAACACACGATGCTGAAATGGGCTCTTTATCCTCTCTGTGTTCTAGCAAGCATGGACCAGCAATGGGGATTTTATCAGTCCATCTCCATTTCATGCCCCAGAGAGGCAGATCATGTGCCTAGAACAGGGCCTGGCACAATAAATATTCATTTAATCAGATTGTTGAACTGCTTCAACTGCTTTATTGTTGATTTATCATAAGGCATTATTATCTATGGAACGACCTTATATGTCATTTAAAAAAATGGCAGTCAATTAGTGGGCCAATATAAGTCTATTAAAAAGAAAAGTGCTCCACCAGCAAACCACATCAGGAGTTCCCCAATCTGGAGTCAACAGACAGTACTGTTTCCATTATCAGAATGATCATGGGCATATTAGGGACCGTAATATAATCTGCAACAAATTCAGACCAAAGCTGAGAGGTTATTCTTTACCTTGTGTAATCCTATGGAATATTTTCAAAGAAATGCTGTTGTTTCATGAATTAGCAAAAAGCCTTTTATTAGCTAAAACTTGAACAGGCACTCACGGGAGGGCAACCAACACCCAAATGCAAAATGCCTACAGACCTTCCCTTACACAGTAGTGAGCCTTACAGCAAGGTCTTCACACGTCCAGGTGAAACCCTGGACATACACTGACGCCATGCTTAAGGAATCCTTTGACTTCTTTCTCCCCTTGTTTCCTAAGGGATGATTTTTAAACCACATTTCTATAACTTGACCTTCTGAATATGTGCAGAAGAATAAAATCAATTCTCCACATTTACTTAAAAGAAGATTACAAAGCAAGTTGCGGTGATAAGAAGTTTTGAATTTGAGGGAGGCGGCCAGTGGTGAGGTAGAGAGTTACATATGAGCTGTTACTGGGTAGGCTGCCCCAGGACACACTTACTTCCTGCTGGGTTTTTAAGACAATCCTGCCAACATAGCCCTCTTCTGGAAACCAGCTGCTTAAAATCTGCACGATCTCTTCTTCTGGACCAATGGCTCTCTGGAACGGCTGTTTCCTACATTCATTCTTCTCTTTAGATATGAAATATTTTTCCTCCATTAAAAAATAATCTGTGGCAATAGGTTTGGTATCTTGATCCATAACGAGAATCTAAAGAAAGAGCAAAGGCCAATTTAGGCACACTTCTGAAGAGTCGCAAAAACTTTAAACCCAAACAAATCTACTTTCTCGGGGTTCAGATAAGTTTGGTTTGCAACTTATAAATGAAACCTACCCTACAGTGTTGCATAACTCTTTCTGGAAGATCTTAGAATTCTCTTATGTCCAAAAAGAATTGTTTATGTTCATTCTGGGCAATGAAACAATTTATTCATAATTGCCAGCCAGCAAAACTGTTTTTCCCACTGATGGAATAAGAGCTCTAACTGAATTAAAAACTTTAGGCTTTTCAATCTATGAACTTAGCTCTTTGTAATCTTGCAACACAAGACCAAAGGCAAAGAACCCATTCCAGCTTTTACCAAGATAATCTCCCATTCTCATGTTAGAAATACTCAATCATCTTCTAATCTCATCTGATCTAAGTTCCTGGGAATTCCCCTTTCAATAAAGACTTGACAGTGCGCCTAGAGGCCTGTTTTCTCTATTGGCTACTGACCCTGACAGTTGAAATGGTTGAGACCAGGCTGGGGAGCCAAACAGACTTGGGTCTGAGGCCTGCATTTAGTCCTTACTGGCTGTGAGGTGCTGGCCAAGACATCTGACCCCATGGATACTCAGTGTCCTCATCTATACAGTGGAAACAGCTCTTACTGTTAGTGATTTTTGTCTCAATTTTGTTTCATTTTATGATTGAGGCACTGACTGTAAAATGTAACCCAGGTGCATCAGGATAACTTAGAGCCTGCCAGGCTCCTCTCTCCATGGGTTCCCCAGGCAAGAATACTGGAGTGGGTTTATTCTCCAGGGGATCTTCCTGACCCAGGGATCGAATCCAGGTCTCCTGCATTACAGGCGGATTCTTTACTGCCTGAGCCACCAGGGAAGCCTGGTAAACACTAGACATTATGATAGCTACTCTTACTGATGTATTCTTTCACATGGTTTTCTATTATCCAGGTTACTGGCAAAAGCTGAACTTGCAGTGACCAGAGAAGGCTGCCACCTTCTGGCGTGGAGTAAGCAAACGTCCTTCCCAGGCATCCACTCGACCGTGCGAGCATGCAATGACCAGAATCAGCGCTTGGTGATTGACTGGTCTCACTCACAGAAGCAGAAGGACCTGGGGATGGGGTGGAGGTGGGATAGAAGATTCTCAGGAAGACTCTGCTCCCTTCACCCTAGACCTTGGTCTCAGGTTGATACTGGACTGTGGATTTTGTGGGGCAAGGCAGCTACCACTTCAGCAACAATTAAGGGCATGAAGCTTCCAGGAGTAGGTCAGTTGACACTGTCACCTCCATGAGATGGCCAGCATCACTTCCTCTCCAGTCCTGCTCCACAGCCCTGGGATTACTCATGTGGACAGTAATGTGCTGCTTTTTATGGGTGGTCCATGGAAATGCTTCCTTACTTTTCTAATTATTTTTTTTAATTTTTAATTTTTTTTCCTTTTTTTAAAATTATTATTATTTTTTTTTACTTTACAATATTGTATTGGTTTTGCCATATATCAACATGCATCCGCCACGGGTGTACACGTGTTCCCCATCCTGAAGCCCTCTCCCACCTCCCTCCCCATACCATCCCTCTGGGTCATCCCAGGCACCAGCTCCAAGCTTCCTGTATCCTGCATCGAACCTGGACTGGCGATTCTTTTCTTATATGATATTATACATGTTTTAATGCCATTCTCCCAAATCATCCCCCCTCCTCCCTCTCCCACAGAGTCCAAAAGACTGTTCTATCGTCTGTATCTCTTTTGCTGTCTCGCATACAGGGTTGTCGTTACCATCTTTCTAAATTCCATATATATGCGTTAGTATACTGTATTGGTGTTTTTCTTTCTGGCTTACTTCACTCTGTATAATAGGCTCCAGTTTCATCCACCTCATTAGAACTGATTCAAATGTATTCTTTTTAATGGCTGAGTAATACTCCATTGTATATATGTACCACAGCTTTACTATCCATTCATCTGCTGATGGACATCTAGGTTGCTTCCATGTCCTGCCTATTGTAAACAGTGCTGCGATGAACATTGGGGTACACGTGTCTCTTTCAATTCTGGTTTCCTCGGTGTGTATGCCCAGCAGTGGGATTGCTGGGTCATTATATTTTACACTGTCTCCAAAACCCCAACAGTGCTTTGTGAGAGTAGACACCAAAGTTCAAAAACAAAACAGCCCAAACCCCTTGGTAGTAGCTTCTGTTTCATAATCTATGAAATTTGACACTTTGAGCTGCTTTCTCTGACTTTGAGTCAGTTGTAAAATGTTGGACAAGTTGTTAACCTAGAGATGCCTCTAAAAGAACTGTTTATTAACTATAGACTCAGTGAACTTACTTGTTGGAGAAGCTGCTTTGCCTTAGTGCCTCCGTTTATAGAGAAAACAGTAAAGGGCTCTGGGCCTGGGACGCCATGCACTGTGACTCTGTGAGTCTGCAAACATTTTCTTTCTTCCGTATTAAACATCTGTCAAGGAAGATCATATGGTTTCTCATTCATTTCCATTCTCATGTTTCTAGGCTGCATCGATAGAGAGGTGCTAGTTCTTAGAAGTACACGCAGGGACACATAAATGCAAAACAAGGCCAACCTTTTCTAACCAGATGCCTCTTTTTGTGGTAGGGATGGGGGAGCCTGGTGGGCTTCCGTCTATGGGGTCGCACAGAGTCGGACATGACTGAAGTGACTTAGCGCAGCAGCAGCAGGCATGGTGCATGTTCCTTAATAGTCTAGTAAGAATATTTAGCAGCATATCACCAAAATAGCAATTTATTTTAAATAACAGTGTTGCTTTCCATCATAATTAGGGGACTAGATATTGTCTGAAATGTATGTCAGTCCTTACTTATGAAGTGACATTCAACAGTGTCTACTGAGTTCCATCTCTCTTCAGGGCACTGGGCTAGAATTTTGATGGTAAAATGGTAAATAAAATATTCTGGCCTCCGGAAGCTTGCCATCCAGGCACACAAATAATTGTAATATAAAAGGTATTTTTGTTAGGAAGAGTTGGGGAGGTGTGTAACTCTCAAGTCTTTGAGCAGTTTGTATACTGAGATAGATTCATTCACAAAATACAAAATAATTTATGGAAGGCTGACAATGAAACAGACATTATGCCTGGCTCTGGGGTTTTGGGGAGAAATAAGACATCCCTGGCTTCAAGGTGGGGGGCTTCTAGAATAGAATAGCTAGAAGGATAAGTGGACAACCCAGAGTGGGACACTACCATCTAATTCTTGCTCTCAGGTACCAGGCACACCATCCCTGCTTCCCAGGCAGGGAAGGTAACAGGCAGGCACCAGGCAGAGGCGACACCTCTCTCTACTGGCCAACATGCCGTATTCAACCTCGATCACTTACTGAAGGGAGAACGAAGAGAACCCAAGAAAACAAGGTGAGGGACAGAGAGAGAAGAAATCATTGGGGTGAGGGAAAGAGAAGCAGAGGAGAGAGCAGGGCTGCTCAGAGGTGATGAGGGCAGCGGTCAAGTCGGCGCCACTGTAAGCACAGAAGGCAGCTTTTCAAAGGTTGTTAGGACCACACTGAAGTACAAGATGGGTGCAACCAGACTTCTCTGGTGGTCTACAAGTTAAGAGTCCACCTGCCAATGCAGGGGACACAGTTTCGGTCCCTGGTCCGGGAACTAAGATCACGCATACTGCAGAGCAACTAAACCCGAGCACCACAACTACTGAAGCCCGTACGCACAAAGCCTTTGCTCCCCAACAGGAGAAGCCACTGCAATGAGAAGCCCAAGCACTGCAACAAAGCGTAGACCCTGCTTGCTGCAACTTGAGAAAGCCCGTGTGCAGCAACAAAGACCCATTGCAGCCGCACCCCCACCAAAATAAATTTTAAAAGATCGGTGTGGCTGTGAGTAGATTAGTAAACATGTAAAGAGGCAATGGATGGACACCTTTCAGTTTTTCAAGAGCAAGCATAGTGGAATCAATCAGTTAATCAAAGCAGAATTCCTTGTCGAGGTAAACAACCCTGCATTACCGGGGTGAGCGTTGGTCCAACGGGTCTCAAACTTTTAACCGATGGACCTTACCATTGGTTCTCAAACCTTACCAACGGACCTTAACCAATGCGGAACTTGTTAAAACCCAGCTTCTGCAATGGTGGCCCTTTTTGCAGTGTTCCTCTCCCATTCCCAAGAGGGCAGGTGCAGAGTCTCCTCAGGTGCCAGGGTACTGCTGGGCTTGCAGAATTACCTGTCACCAGCAGCGCCTAGCTGTTCACCCAATCCTGCTCACCTGTGACATCTGCCCCTGCACTAATGAAGAAGCAAAGGATTTTCATGGTCTAACCTAAACCTTCTAGAAGTATCAAGATGCTTCCTAGCAGGCTTTGCGTAATTAGCCTTTTCCCTGGGTTGTTATTTTTGGCTCACTTCCCTGGCAAGCAGTATGGCAGTAGATGATGAACTTGGGTGTATAGCTGTGTGACCTCAGGTGTACTTAGCACTCCCCTTCCTTTATAACATGGAAATGAGACTAATAGCTATGTCATGAAGTTAGTGAGGATCAAGTGAGTCAGTATATATGTAAAGTGCTTAGAATGTGTCAGGTATCAACCATTGTTGTTTTAATTATATCCATAGCCACCTAATCTATGACTTGAATGGACCACTTTCCTGGACCACAAGAAAGCCTGCCTCTGGTGTAGCAATTCCCACAAATATGCTGAGTGAAATAGAACTTAATTACCAGAGAGGCCAGCACAGTATTGCCGGAAGAATTTTCTTCCATCCTCCTGCTGTTTATGAATAAACTAGAGATTTCCAAGACTTCATTGTGGAGATTTCTCAGCTGAAGATGTCGATATCCTGGAACAGTGCAGAATTGGGAAAAACCTGTTAGCCATGCATTGCAGAGCTCTGCATAGAAGATCCCCCAGGGAGGTCAGTAAATGACAGGGAGAAATAAGACCTTCAGATGGGCAGTGGTGACAGCAGCCAGGTGACCGACGGATGCCTTTTCTCCCAGGGCGCTGCCCCTGGGGACCGTCTGGGGCCGCTCAGTGGTTGTAGTTACCTTGTCCAAGTGCTGTTTTTAAACTTAGACTCAAAATGAAAATTTTAAACTTAAACAACGTATAGTAGGAAAATCTGATCATTTTTGTATCAAGTCATCTAGAGTCACTGTTCTTCAAATATTTCCTCTTAGAACAGCTTTAGTGACAATAAAGTATTCCAACAATAGAGAGTTGGTTAAAGAAGTTACAGTGTGAGTGTTTGTACAAGTATAAAATAGAATAATATGCAACTCTGTAAAGTAACGAAGATGTATATCTATTTACCTGATAAGTTGTTCACTACATATATTAGTGAAAATCAGTAAGTCACAAAACATTAAGGTTAGGAGGAAGCTTACTTGTTAATATTTATACACATGGGCAGAGAAATAAAGCCTGCAAAATATCTACACCAAGTAACTATCTTGAAGACATAGAAAGATGGATAATTTTTTAAAAATTGTTCTTCTGTACTTGATCATATTTCTATAACTGTTAGGAACTGAATGGTGTCCAAAATTTGTGTGTTGAAGCTCTAACTCCCAGTACCTCAGAAGGTGACTGTGTCTGGAGATAGGGTTTAAAGAGGTGATGTTGGGTCATGAGGGTGGGGCCTAATCCAATATGACCAACTGTCCTTATAAGAAGAGGGAATTGGAAGGCAGACACGGAGAGACACCAGATGCTGTGTACAGCGACCAAGGGATAGCCCTGTGATGACACAGCGAGAAGGCGACCCTCTGCAAGCCAAGGAGAGAGGCCTCAATAGAAAGCAGACTTGCTGAAACCTTGATCGTGGGCTTCTAGCCTCCAAAGCTGACAAGATAGACCCCTGTTATGTAAGACACCCGGTCTGTGGTATTTTGTTACACAGCCCGAACTGACTAACAGTCAGTGTTACGACATAACACAGTGAGTATGACCATGTGCTACTCACACAATGGAGAAAAGAAATAGGGAAAAAAAGCTAAAGAGTAGGAGGTGGAGCTCAGAGGCTGGCAGAATGTGGTTGCACGAAGAAGCATGTTCTGGGAACTTGATACTCAGATGAGATCAGCAGGGGCAGCGTCCCCAGAGCTTGTTAGAAAGGCATAATCTCAAGCCCCAGGCCCACTGTATCAGGATCTGGATTTTATTACCAAGAGCCCAGGTGACTTGATTGCATATCAACTTTGAGAAGCAGTGCACAGACATTCTGGACAGGTGTGACAAGCTGACGTTTCCCCAAGGGCCACGGCAAAGCCAACAGACAGCAAGACAACAGCTCTAACCTTTGCTCAGGATTCTCCACCTTCCCTGCTCTGCACCCAAACCCACCCTTGGCTTCCCACAATGGCCTCCCACCAGGCCTCGACTCCAACCTCAGCCCACTGATGCCACCAGCACCACCCAACCCTCCCTGCTCTTGGTTTCCTCTCCTTACAACAGTTCCAGCTTTAAACATACCAGGGGTGCGGTGGGAGCTACTGGGGAGGGATATATGGGAATAAGAACACAAGGACCACTGCTCCTGAAACAGGCAGAGGCCACATTTTATAAGAGATGTTGTTAATAACCTTGGATTTTAGAATAACGTAAAAGAAAAATGTCTTTTGAGGTACGCTCAGTGTTCAAATTTGCATTATCTTCTTCTGCCTCTTATTTTACCTTTTTAATATGAAAATTTGAAACATACACAAAAGTAGAGAGAGGCGTGTAATGGACTCCAGGCACCCATCACTCAGCTACAATGACCACGAACTTTTGACAGTGATTCTACCTCGCTTTAGAGCCTTGAGGGAGATGATTCTCTGAGCAGTGACCACCGAGCTGTTGTTCTCCACGACAGCAAAACGAAGAAATATGAGATCTTCGAAGTGAACCCGGAAAAGAAACTGTTCGTTCCACATGGGGTTCAGAGTATTGCGGTGGATGGGCTTCGTGCGGAAGTGGCAGCTGTCCAGGGCCATGCCCAGGACATCGACTTCGATACATGGGCTCCCCGTGCTGTTACTCGGGCACACGTTCTGCCCAGAGACAATCTGAGGGGAAGAAAGGATCAAAGTCACTGGGGTTGCAAAAGAAACAGATGTCAACACTGAGCCTCACTGCTTCCCTCTGCAAAGAAAGACAAAGAAACTTCTGGAATGGACTAAGTAAATGATTAATAAGGCTGCTAAAAAAAAAAGAGAGAGAGAGACTGGAATCATGGGAAAATGCATGACTGGACTCATGGGAAAGTCAATTTTGTCAACAGCATTCACCTAACTATAACCTTTCAACTGTCAATATACTGAAACATCTTCAAAAAGCCACACAATTAAGATAAAATTGTTTGTCAAGAAGTTGAGGAAAAAAGACCTTAAATGTGAAGCCACAAATGTGTTACTAACATTCTCTTCAAAGTGTTTTAGGTGTATCTTTTATAACTCCAAAATGTTTTTCTTAAATAGTTAAGTTCTAGGTCAAGTCACAAGGAATGCTGTTAGAAATTCATAGCCTTCTATCAACATGAAGCTATACTCAAGTCTAGCAGAAATGGTCACACAGAAAAGGAGCTACTGCTCTCCTGTTTTAGGGAAAGGGGAAATGCAGTTTGGTGGTAGGATAATCTCTGAGTGGGGGTTTCCCGGGGGTGTGAGGTGTGAGCAGACACTGCTCGGCATTCCTCCTTAGGAGGGAAACAGACGATATCTAAAGATGGACGAAAAGATAACTTCATCGCTCCCTGTCTTTTCTAGCACCAATTCAGTTTTTTGGTTTTTTCCTCAGCTAAGAGGGAGTGGGAGAAGCTAGAAATAAAATTGAGTAATGAGCTACCAGGACTCTGATATTAAGGGCAGTCTGTGGAGTTCTGACAATTAGTTAATTAGACAATAAAAGGAATAAGGAAAGAGCAGGAATGACTGTAAGGAGGGAAGATGTTTAATTGATTTGTATGTTGATGCCTGTTTTACTTTTTATAAGAGCCTATTAGAGTTTAAGATTAGAGGTCCTTGCACTAACAAGGACCTCAGCTTTTATGGGGGGGCACTGAGAGTTATGATTCTGAGGGCCCTGGAAGACAGAATTACCATCTCAGTATAGAGGTGGAAGCAGGGGAGAGGGGTCAGCACTCTACCTTCTGGGCTCTGGCAAGTATAGTACCTGGTGACTGTGATTCTAAACCTCAGCTGCTGCCTTCTGAGAAGTAAAGAAATTCTTTGGGAACTAAATCTGCACCAACAAAATTGTGACACGAGAGTTTTGCCCTGCCTTGAAGTCAAAAGCAGTTCATATTCAGTAGGGCTTAAACACCTTCTTATATTCTCTTGGGACCACAGGGGCCAGACTTACAGTTAAAGAATAGATGGCAGGCTCCATGCTGTCCAGGTCTCTTTCCAAGGGGGAGAACTTCTGATACATAGAACAGTTCTTGTCCCACAGAACTGGGGGTTTCAGAACATAACCGCAGCCACCATTGGCCTCAAACATGGCGGCATTTAAATGTAAAGAGAGATCTGTAAAATAGCATCACTTGTTATTTGGTCGCTCAAGTGTCATCTTACAAACAGACTTTACCGATTTTCTCTAAACTTAAACAGGAAGAAGAGAGAACTATCCATTCACTCCATAGACTGAGTGCCTACTATGTGTCAGCTCATGTTGGGCACCAGAGATACAGTGGGGACCAAGACACAAGACACCCACAGTCTTCGTGGAGCTCACTGTCTATGGGATATGCCTCATTTCCTGCTCCAACCCAGGAGCCATTCAGAAAAACTCCTGCCACTTACAACTTCTTTTGCAAATTAAAATCTGCAACATCCTTTCAAAAACTAATCTTTGAAATACTTCATTTTATACTGAATTTTAGAAAGGCATAATGGCATTTTCTTATCCCCAAACACCAAACCATGCAGACAATCATACGACTAATTCTTGCCTTTTCAAACGTTAAGAGAAAATCTTAAGAATCCAAGAAAGACCAGAAAAAGAGCCAAAGAAACATATCTTTTCCTTGAAATCTCAATTTCAACTCATAAATTACAGTATTTCTACCTCTATTTTTAAATTGTAGTTAAGTATGAAAAAACAATTATTATCACATGTGATTCACATTATGTCCACAATCCCCTCAATAATACACTCTGGGAACCCTCACAACAGCTTCCAGTCTTCTGTGGCCAGCTTTTATTTGGCAGAGTTGTCTGATGAATGGTTGGATCCCTGCAAGGTTTGGGGCTCGTACACACCCAAATGCTCACATCTGATGGCACAAGTTTGCAGAAAAGCTGCATTCCAAGTGAGCAAGAGGTTTATGAGATACACCTGACAAATGCCCCCTCTGACAGATTCCTTCCATGTGCAGAATGAACTCTGCTACCTGGACCAACATCAAGGAAAATGTGGCAAGTAAGCCTGCAGAGTGATGAGAAGTTGGCCTCTCTCCTTGTCTTGTGAGTAAAAAAATTTCCCCATAAGTGGGGTTGGCTGGGATTATTTGCAGGCATTTCTGGGGTCAGATGTCTTACACACATCAAAGCTCCTTGAGCCTCTGTCTCCCTTATCAATAAAATTAGTACACAGGATGCTACCAGCCCCAATGTGCCTCATTCACTGGGGACAATTGTCTTGCCTGCAATGGGAGAAAACTCTCTTCCCAGACTATCCTGTGACAGAGGAGCACAGACGTGGGTGAGGATGGGTCAAACGATCAAGCCCCATGCTAAGAACTTGTGTGTGCTAGTGCCCCTCAATAACCCATCAGGTAGACTCTTTTCATATTTCTCATTTTTATAGATGAAGAAACTGAGACATGAAAAGGGAAAAAGCCCAAGGCATCTAGCTAGTAAGAAGTGAATGATAAGGTTCGAACCAGGCAGCCTGACTCACAGTTCCCTAATCTTAAGAACTGGGCCACATAATGTGCATCTCGCATGGGTGTCCTAAAAATAAGAGATCATGTGCAAAAATCCCGACCCCAGCCTTTGGCACATAGAAGGTGCTCAATAAACAATAGGTATTGAATCATGATTACGCTGTCCACACTCATTTAGGTTTGAAGTCTGATTTCATTGGCACTGTGTCTATCTTTGTAGCTCTGCAAAACTTCAAAGCACTTGTTCCTGACTAAAATCTCACTTGGTGATTTGGTATGTAAAACAGATCCATGTGGAGCTGCTCAGTTAGAATAAAGATGGGGCTCAAATCTAGCCCTCCTACTGCCCCCTAGGGTGGTCCCCAAACTTCAACTAGGGCTATAGTTTTAAAACCTCTGCTTTAACCAAGAATGAACGTGCACTGATATATGTAATGCCATCAACCCTCTTAGTCAATGCATGGGATGGCACATTAAGCATATCCTTTGCCCCTGTGTCCTTCTAGTCATTAAAAACCCTGTGTGAAGTTGACACATTCTCATAACCATTACGCTATATTTGGGGGATGGAAAAGTCATCACAAACTGTGTGACGATCATTCAGGAAAGCACAATAAATATTAATAGAAGTTTTTCTTTTGACTGGGGGCTGCATTTCTACATACTTGTAGGTCCTGGGATATGAGGGAAGAATCATCCTGATGCAAACGGAAAGAACTTTGAGGGGCTGTTGCCTATAATAACCAGGGTCTGCATATCAGTTTCAGGTCAGTTTCCAAACTTAAGAGTTGGTTTTTTTGAGTGTAGACCTGGGATACTCCTGGTTTCAGATCACTACAGACCTTCTTGGAGTTGATGGAGCCATTAGAAATCTTGGGAAGAAGTGACCCTAAGTCCATGGACATGCCTTTGGGGCACCAGGGTCCCCTGAAATTCAGGAAACTTTAGGTAAACGACCCGTGAAACATATTTGGATTATTACAAGGGGTCTGGGGAAGGGGTTATTTGTTATTTGGTTGGGATATTTCATGGAAAATCAAGCATTCCCTAACCCAGAATTTTTTTTTTCCCAAAAATTAAAAAATAGTGATTCCAATGTTGACTCTTATCTGTCTGTTTGGACTTGAAATTCAATACCTAGAAGGGATCTGGACCAAAAATCAAGAATGATAGGTTCTGCTGAGGCTCATAAAGACAGTGTTAGCTCAGCACAACATGCATTTATTGAGCATCTACTGTGTGCAAGGGATTGAACTAGGCTCTACCCCTGGTGTGCAAGAATGAAGACCATTTTTACAGATGAACTGAAACTGCGTATAGTGTGAGCTTCGTCCAGCGTGGAAGAGGCTTCATCATTACCGGCTGCACTGAATCAAGAGAGGATCTATGGCAGCACTCCCTCCTGGGTTGGAAGATGACAGAGAGAAACTTGAGGATCAATCACATGACACAGCCACCTGCATCCCCTGAGTAAGACAGCTGGAACACGCACACCAGCTTGATTTGGGAAAGAGGCTGAGCCTCCAGGGATGAGCGGAGGCCAAACTGCAGCCTCCGTGCATGCTTCCAGACCACAAGGAGGCCTGAGGAGGGCCCCGTTCCCATGTCCCCTTCGGCTGTGGCCCCCTCTGCCATCAGTGGAGCCAGTGTGTCTGCACCAGCCTCAGCACTTCAGGAGGAAGGACACGTCCCAAACCAAGTGCATTGCCATTTCCTTGAGAAAACCGTTTAGCTAGTTATTTCAGTTCACTTAAAATATTTCCGTATCATCTCAACCAAGGGCGCCAGTGGACACAAGGCTACAGACAGGGCCAGAGATATAAACCCACAAGCCGCTTGGGACAGACTGAAAAGAAATTTTTACAGCCTTGAAAATATTTCACTATTATTTCCACTTGCAAGTCCAAATCGTACTGTTTTCATAACTTATCAAAAATACTTAATGAGAGCTAATGTTTGTGGAATGCTGTCTGCACTCCAGGCACTATGCTAAGTATGGTATTTCACCTGCATTATCTTATTCAATTTCAACTGAAAGGAGCAAATATAACAAGGGCAAGAAAATATGACTGAGGTCTCTAACCAGGGTTGGCCACAAATGGGCTCTGGTGGCGCCAGTGCCAGGTGGCTGGCTGATCCCAGAGCTAGAGCTGTGGTCTGACCTTGACTGCAGACAGGGTTACGCCATGGTGGATGGGTCAGCACGGCTGGTTAGGATCTGATTCACTGCACGTGAGAGGAAGGCGCAGGCTGCTTGACTGTCCAAAGGGAAGAATCTGATTTTTGCAAGAGCTTCGAGGAAACGTTCCTCATCTGCTCTTTCTTCATCTGCTGTAGCTCCCCACCTCCCCCAACATCTAAGTGGAACCAGAGCGCTTAATCCTCTAAGCTCTGAGAGTCCTTGAATTTTTAAGTCATTCTGTGATCCTGAGTAACTTAATTGCTCTTTGTCTTGGTTTGCTTATCTGAGAAATAGGGATTATAAAGGTTCCTACTTCTTAGGGTTGTTTCAGAGATTAAATGAGATAACAAGGGTCAAGAATGAGCACAGGCTGCTGCTGTTCAGTCTCTCCCTTTGCGACCTCATGGACTGTAGTCCACCAGGTGCCTTGGTCTAGGCAAGAATACTGGAGTGGGTTGCCATTCCCTTCTCCAGGGTATCTTCCCGACGCAGGGGTCAAACCTGGGTCTCCCACATTGCAGGCAGGTTCTTTACCACCTGAGCTACCAAGAAGCCCAGTGGACAGGGAGCAGCATGCAATTAAAGGTGGCTTGTACTCTGGAGTTTTCAGCCTCACCCGTTATCCCCAGTGAGCATCTCATGGACAGAGAAGTACAAACACTGCTTTCTCTGTCCATATAATTCACAGATTGTTTCCTTTGCATTAGCTGCTCGCTGAGCACTGACCATTCATCTCCATTTCAATCTCAAAGGGATGAGAAGAGTTAAAATGGTATTAACTTGCAAAGTGTTTGGAAAGACCCTACTTTTTAACTGCAAGAAGAAGAAATGAGCAAGACAGTTGCTGCTGCTGCTAAGTTGCTTCAGTCGTGTCCGACTCTGTGCGACCCCAGAGACAGCAGCCCACCAGGCTCCGCCATCCCTGGGATTCTCCAGGCAAGAACACTGGAGTGGGTTGCCGTTTCCTTCTCCAATGCATGAAAGTGAAAGGTGAAAGTACAGTCGCTCAGTCGTGTCCGACTCTTAGCGACCCAATGGACTGCAGTCTACCAGGGTCCTCCGTCCATGGGATTTTCCAGGCAAGAGTACTGGAGTGGGTGGCCACTGCCTTTTCCAAGACAGTTACTAAAGAGTGTTAAGAAATCTCTACCCCAACAGGTCTTTAAAAACAAATTGGACACAGCTCTATCGATAGCAGTCCTATTTTTAAAAAGTGCTTTAACAACCTGGATGTCCATCTGCAGATGGGTGGATAAGGAAGTTGTGATACATATACACAATGGAATATTATTTAATGTTAATTAAAAAGGAATCCATTTGAGTCAGTTCTAATGAGGTGGATGATTCTGGAGCCTATTATATAGAGTGAAGTAAGTCAGAAAGAGAAAGACAAATACTGCATATTAATGCATATATATGGAATTTAGAAAGATGGTACCGACTGTCCTACCTGCAGGGCATCAAAGGAGACACAGACGTAAAGATCAGACTTTTGGACTCAGTGGGAGAAGGAGAGGGAATGCTTTGAGAGAATAGGAACATGTACTTTACCATATATAAAACAGATGACCAGTGCAAGTTTGATGCATGAAGCAGGGCACCCTGGAGGGATGGGGTGGGGAGGGAGGTGGGAAGGGAATTCAGGATTGTGGGGGACACATGTATACCTGTGGCCGATTTATGCTGATTCACGGCAAAAACCATCACAGTATTGTAATTATCCTCCAATTAAGGCAGAGGCTTTTGCATGAAGCTTTCCTAGTGGCTCAGATGGTAAAAGCGTCTGCTTACAATTGAGAGACCCAGGTTCCATCCCTGGCTCGGGAAGATCCCCTGGAGAAGGAAATGGCAACCCACGCCAGTATTCTTGCCTGGAAAATCCCATGGACGGAGGAGCCTGGTAGGCTATAGTCCATGGGGTCACAAAGAGTCGGACGTGACTGAACGACTTCACTTTCTTTCTTTGTTTCCAACTAAAAAAAATAAATTAACAAATAATAATAATAACAAAAATAAATTAAAAGTGCTTTAAAAATGGAGCAGGAACAAGAGACTATTCAGGGCTCCTTGAGGGTTTTTTTTTTTTCCCCTATCGCCTTAACTCTGAAAAGTCAAGAGTAAAATTTAGTGTCTAATTCTCTTCTCTTTTCTGTCTTCTGTATTTTTACCCTCACATAGGCCCTAGTTGGGACCCTTTCCCCCTTGAAAACGTGTTTTTTGTCGAGATGTAAGATGCAAAGGAGCAAGGGGAGAGGCACTCCTCGGGGAGAAGCAAGCCCATTACCATCTGTCTGGTAGTTGAGCGCCACGAGCTGTATCCCATGGAGCCAGAACAGGAGGGGGTTGGGGTTGGAAGAGTCGATGCGGGTGGCAGCCGGGTACGTCCGCAGGAGCTGGCAGGCGGTGTGCTGGATGAGTTTCTGAGAATACCTGCGACACAGACGTTTGGCGGCATTTTCATTCAGTGAGGAGATATGGTAGCATTTGGGAGTTCTAATGATAGCGCTGAGGGACGTGGTTGGGTTGACGGAGAAAGCAGAGTCCTCCCAGGCCTGTCGCATTCCTTCACAGGAACCTAAACCCCCCCAGAGATCAGCCTCAGATTAGTGCCGAACACTTGAGATACTTCAGAAAGAGAAACCTGAACAACATCGCAGGCCACACCCACAGCACGTGACACACCGGTGCGCGCCTCGAGTGTGACCTGGGAGTTAGTCCACCGCCTCGAGACTAAACGACAGCTGTTAAGGGTGTGCCTTTCTACCCGCTAGGTAGAATGCTACCCATTCACGAGTCAATAAATAATAAAGCCAGCTAGATCTTCCCCTCAGAAGGGATAGCTATAGAGTTTGAAAATAAGTGTAACACCAATTTAAACTAAAAGCCCTAAAGTTCTTTGCCTCAGTACCTCATCTGTCCTATGGATATATTTGCACAGATATAAAACAATATATATACAAGGTATTCACTCCAGCGGTATTTTCTTTACAGTACACACACACACACACACACACACACACACACACACACACAGCAACAAAAATCCAGGAAGCAACTCAGAAGTTCTACCAGTGAGAAATGGTTAAATAAATGACAATATATCCACACAATAGAATACCATAGGGACATAAAAGAGGATAAGGTAGATTATATGCACAGAAAGCTATGCAGAAAGCTATGGTGCGTATAAAAGTTATACATGTTCAGTTATATCCCATTTGGATTATCTTAAAAAGAATCTTATTTTTCTTGAACTAAACACCATAAACTTAATAGCAGTTTCCTCTGGGGAGTAGAACTGGGACGTTGGAGTGGAAAGCAACTTTAATAATACTCTATAGTTTGAGTTTTTTAACTATGAGAATTTATGATTTTGACAATAAAAAGTAATTAAACATAAACTGGATATATCTTCTGGAATTATAATGGGGAAGACTGCAGTTCCAAGAACCATGAGAAGGTTCCAAGGTGGCTCCAATTTTTACTTTTGAGGCAAACACTCTTAGAACATCTTCAGTGAAAGACTATTTTTTAGGAAGTTAAGAGAATAATTTTGTAATTAAAAAATATTTACACCACACTTATATAATATGAATAATCATGAATATAAAAAAAGAAGATTAAAAATTTCCAGGGAAGTGCTTAGTGAAATCTCAGAATCCTCCAGCATGCAAAATCAGGCAAAGATATTGTCAGAAGGTGACTTTACTTTTTCCAGATGTTTTGTTAAATGGTGCTGTCTCCCCGGGGCTCATTCTGCCCGGATTGTTGCCAAAAATGGACTTCCTGCTTTTCCTTTCTTTTCCTCTGCTAGAGCCAGATGCATTTAGAGTTGACAGGCCTGTTCCCATAAAATGAAAATAAATAAGCCAAAAACTACAAGCAAGGGAACTCAACATTTTCCATCCCTGCTAATGTTTATTTTGAAGTCCTACTACTCCCTTCTAACTCAGTACAGAAGATTTCTAGCATTTTTAGCACGATTAATAATAGCATTGCAAGTAACGACAGTGAAGTTTTTATCTCTGTAGGCAAATGGGACAAGACCTACAGGATTATTACAAGATGACCACAAAATCACACCCATACCTATTTGGTTATGCAACAGAAAGATTTTGAAAAACTGCAAGAAAAAAAATCTTTTAGAGTCTAAAAGATTAGACTCCAGAACCTAATTAGTTTAGGTTAATTAGCACAGTTTAGAGAGATGAAAGGATGGCCAAAGGCCTGAGCTGTCATATAATCGTGTGCTAAGTCACTTCAGTCCTGTTCTACTCTCTGCAACCCCATGGACTTTAGCCTGCCAGGAACAAGAATCCCTGTCCATGGGATTCTTCAGGCAAAAATACTGGAGTGGGTTGTCATATCCTCCTCCAGGGGATCTTCCCAACCCAGGGATAGAACCCACAGTCCCTAAAGTCTCCTGCCCATTCGCAGGCAGGTTCTTTACCACTAGTACCACCTGGGAAGCTCATATTGTAACTGCCCAGGATAATTCCTGCCCACAGGAACCTTGACTTAACATCTACCTTCTTGGTTCCTCAAGCTGCCTTATCTGCAAAATGGGTGCAGTGATAGGAACTCTTTCATGGGGTTAATCTGAGGATTAAATGGGAAACAGATTATGCTGATAACTATATTTCAGGGCTTCTCTTCCTCACTCCTGGTCCAGCCACTCTTTGGATCCTTCCTGTCTGGCCAGTGCTAGGGCACAGCAGGAACTTCACAGGTATCTGCTGAATGAGGAAACAAATTCACGCCAAGCAAACCTGGCTCCTGGGCAGGATGTAAAGGCAACAGTGAAACCAGAGTTGCCTTCAAACTGGTCCCGCTCTCTACAATTGCACCATTAGCAAGTAATTCCTTTACCTGAAGCAGCATTCAGGAAGACCACTTTAAGATGAAAATAAACCTTCGAAGAATATCATGTGAGAAGACAGGATTAAGTAGTGCTTAATAAGAGTGTGGCCTTCCCAGGTGGCTAGGTGGTAAAAGATTCTGTCTGCCAATGCAGGAGACCCAGGAGAAGCAGGTTCGATACCTGGATTGGGAAGATCCCCTGGAGGAGGAAATGGCAAACCACTCCAATATTCCTGCCTGGAAAATCCCATGGACAGGGGAGTCTGGTGGGCTACAGTCCATAGGGCTGCAAAAAGTCAGACACAACTGAGCTCAATGAGAGTGTAGACTCTGGAATTTAAGCCCTGTTCCCTGTGGAGCAACCTCACACAAATTACTTAACCTCTCTCACCACTTATTCCTCATCTCTAAGAGAGTCCTGGTTAGGATTACATGAGATAATGTATATCTGCATACTTAGTAGGGTGTCTTGTTCAGAGAAAATGTTCAGTGCATAGTAGCTATGGGGCTTCTACATGTTTTCTTTCCTCTAGAGTATCTGAAACTGCAAAGATGCACAAACTTGAACTAGTGAATTCTTATGCTTTATCTTAAAACTTTTTTGTGAATTTTGCCCTCTACACAATGATGTAACAATGGGTTTTCTCCCGAGTAAAACCGATGAAGGGTTGGAATGAGGGGCTGCATTCATTCTGGGGTTTTTGCACACACCCTGGCACATGTTGACATCCCCCAAGGGTACATGGCCCCCCTCTGAGGAGCCTGGGTGTTCTCTGGGGTGGGGTGAGCAAGCAAGAAAACAAAGGCTGAGTGATCAAGAAAAGGGAAGGAATCTGGAGAGACCCAGAGAAGTTATCGAAAGAGCAACAAAGACCCTTAATCTGCCCAGTTGGTCCGTTCACCAGTGACAACGACAACAACCATTTCCAGAGAGCCAATTATTTTCCAGATAGTGTGCTATTCACACTGTGTACCTTATTGCTAATTTATACAACCACCTTGCAAGTTAGAACTGTTTATACAACAACCTTGCAAGTTATGCCTCTTTCACCAGTAGGGAACCCAAAGTGCAGAGAAGTTATACAACTGTCCCAGCCAAGGTCACTGAGGAGCGGAGCCCTGCAGTGAGGCAGGTCCCTGATCTGGGGAAGGACGCACCCATGGTTTTCACAGTGCCTCCCTGCTCTGAAGAACTTTTTGCATGGTGGCTCCTTGGGAAGGGACTTGGGATGGTGAAAGGTGAGATGCATTGAAACTGATGATGTAGCAAAATTAAATCAACAGTAGAGCAAAATGAACACTTTTAAAAATTATTATATTCATATAAATTTTTAAGTTGTGTCTCAAGGAAATGGACACTGTAGGGTATTTTCCTCCTGAATTATCCAAACAAATCATAATGACAATAAATATTTAGAAGCTATTATGAAAATGATTCTGGCAATGCAATTTAGTCATTATGAGAAAGGAAATAAATTTGGGGAAAAAAATGTGAGAAACTTCAACTACTAAAAAAAAGGTTAAAAAAAGGGGGGATTAGAATATAGTATACTTATAAAGGATGTGTGCTATTTAAACACTTTTAAAAAACAGCACACTTGGAATTTTAAAAACAAGTCAAACAACCCCATGCTTTGCCTGTGCCTCAAGTCAGAAACTGTACCAAATGACCTTTGACCCTTCCACAATCCTCTATCAGCAGAGAAATGTAATCTCTCATGGTGACTTCAAATATCTCTGGGAACTTGTACTCTTTGTTTACTCAGCTCTTGAGAGGAAAAGACAAAGCCAGAGGAACATTTTGGGTGCAGTGGCAGCTGAATTTATAAAAAACAAGAGATGCAGTGAGTATGATTCTTGGATGGAATGGTCTTCACATCTGTTCCTGTGATGAGGGACATGCAGGCCATGAGGCTCATTGACCGTGAAAGAATTTTATCCCATGATAAGAACAATTTCACTAACTGCAGATACGGTCATACGGTACTCAGGAGCTAGAAAATCAGGATCTGTGAAACTAACCCTACATGGCCAGGTTCTTTCGTTTCTTTGAGATCTGTTGTTGCTGTTGTTTAGTCTCTAATTCGTGTCCAACTCTTTGCGACCCCATGAATATGTAGCCCGCCAGGCTCCTCTGTCCATGGGATTTCCCAGGCAAGATTACTGGAGTGGGTTGCCACTGTTGGCTACTTATTCACTCTTATCCTCCTCAACAGAATTTGCTAGCAGATAGGCAGTAGCGGCTGCCAAAAGTTTAAAAACAGTTTACGAAAGAAAATCTAAAATTGAGAAAGTCCTATGATTTTTTTCCTCCTCTGGTGTGTGAAGAAACCACTGGTTATCTGATTTTTTAATAGCCTAAGACCTCTGTCCCATTTGCAAGGCAGAGTATGAGAACTGGGGCTTAAGATAAAGCCTCTGGAAGCAGGATCTGCATCCAGACCACCTTTAAAAAAATAAGGGTTGGGGTTTTAACTTCCCTCTCTAGGTCAAGTTCATCCAAGCTGCTTACTAACTTTTAGATGGGTGCCCCAGTGCCAGCTGCTTTCCTGTCCTCAGAAATCTTGTACAAGGGAATCTTTCTTCTTAATAAGAGGAGATGAATTTTTCTGACTTCCAGATATTTATGGATTTCCTGTTTGCCCTCTGCCTCCTGCTGCTCCATTTGGATGAGCTCACTATGCCCTAACAAGATATGAGGGTAGCTCTAGGGTTAAGAGCAGGACTTTGGAGGCAGACGAGCTTCAGAATCAGAATTCTATCCTTTATTAACTGAAATGCACATTTTTGGGGGCAATGGTTTATCAGCTTAAGTTCACTTGTACTTCTAAAGATGACCAGTGGGGGAAAGCTCCACTGAAACTTTGTCCTTGATCTTTGCAGTTTGGATGGAGACTCACTACCTAGCTCAGGGATGGGCACATGACATAAGCCCCAGACCAGGGGTCCCCAATCCCCGGGACATAGACTAGCAGTGGTTAGTAACTTGTTAGGAACAGGGCCCCATAGCAGGAGGTGAGTGGCAGGTGAGTGAGTGAGCAAAGCTTCATCCATATTTACAGCCCTTTCCCATTCCAACTCCTATCAGGTCAGCAGTGGTATAATAAATGTAATGCTCTTGAATCATCATGAAGCCTTCCTCTCTGCCCTCCTCTCCCACCCCTTCCCCCCTGTCGTCTATGGAAAAACTGTCTTCCAGGAAACCAGCTCCTGTTGCCAAAAAAGATTAGGGACCACTGCCCTAGACTGTCAGAGCACTGCATGTCCTTGATCACGGTGACTGGTTCAGGGACGGGCAAAGATCCAATGAAAAACAACGAAACTGCTGCTGAAAGTTCTGAAAGAGACTCCTACTGAAGCTGAATCTAGAAGAATGAGGTGCTGGCCTGCTGCGGCTGCCTTGCCACCGTGAAGGAAAAAGGGCCAACACAGTGGTGACCCAGTGAGAGTCAACGGGGTGACCCTATGGGGAGAGAGGAAGGCCCTGGATCAAGATGTATCTGAAACTTGTTTATCTCTTCAGTTTTCAACACACAAGTCAATACATTTCTTCTTTGCTTATGCCAATTTCTGCCACTTTCAAAGAAAAGAGTCTTAACTGATACGCTCTGAAACCTTAGGCCAATTATTTCATCTCTCTCAGATTGTTTTACGTAAAAATAGGGATAAATCTGCCTACTCACAGAATTATTATGAAGTCATTTAAGATGATGTATGTAAAATATTTAATACAAATCCTGGTACTTAAAATTAAGTGCTTAATAAATTTTAGCTATTAGTTGTTATGAATATTATGATTAACTATTATGAAGAGAAATGATATGGTCTGAAAAATGATAATATTATGGTATTATCCACATCAGCACCAAAGCAAACAATAATAATAATAATAAACATTTAGAAGGTACTGTAACAGTGATTTCTGCAACACAGTTTAGTTATTTTGAGACCATTCGCAACACCTGATTAAATAGCATATCTGTTGTATCTTTTGGTATCTTTAAATGCTATAAATGATACTGTCTACTCTTACCTGGGAATTTTACTGCTTGGCAATAGATGACAAGGTCAGAAAGCTCTGGTGCAATCTGTCTGCTTTCCTTTTTATTCTGAGGAAGATAAAATTCTTCTCCCAGTTCCATGTCATAAACCTATCAAGGGAACAATGATACTGGTTTACAGGGAAGCTACCGATCAGATCACTTACCTCTGAATCCCCAAAGCTCTTTGTTCCTTTCTTTTGTCATCAGTGCGTTTCCCTTACTCTATCTTATCCACATACACATTCTAACACCTTCCCTAGAGAAAAGGTTTCTAAGAGCAATGGCTGAGTCTAACATTCTTCATCTTCCCCGAGGGCATAGTTCAGGGTCTTAAATGTAGAACATTCAATGCATATTTGTTGAACAAATGGATGATGGAGTATGTATCTTCTGTGGCTCAAATTTTTGGCATATTTTGTTATTTTGTTTTCCAACAATGTCACTGCAACTATCGATTTGCTCAGAGTCTAGCACTGTGAGGCACTTGAGGACTGGGTCCAGGTATCTCATTTAGTTTTTCATTCTTAGTGTCCTCCCTGTGCTAACACTTCCCAATCAGCCCTGTTCATCTTCTTGGTCATCCCAAACAACTTTAAAACTTCTGGCAATTCACTAAAGATACCAGGTTGTCCTCCTGCTCTGAATGCCCTGTTTTCATCTGCTTCTCAACTTCATCTGCCAGATGATCTGATAACAATGTGTAATCACTGCTCTTTGTAATCACTTCCAAGCACGGTTGACATGTTTATTTCCATTGCTAAGTCACCTCCTGTGCTACCTTAGTGCCTACCACACGCTACACCTCTAGTAGGTACTGGCTGGGTGAATAAATGACTAATTTTCTATAAATGACAGAAGTGGGCCCATATCACCACTGTCTGGGCTTTGGCATTCAAGGGAAAGTGAGGGGCGAGGTAAAGGGAAGGGATAGGGAGGGAGTGAAATCCTACCTGAAACTGACAAGAATACCATGTCCAAATGCAATCAAACAGAAACCATGCACTCACCTTCCCTTTGTTGCAAGCAGAGTTATCTGCTTTCTTTATCCTCTTGGGGATTTCTTCATTATACTCAAACTGAAGTTTGTCATTACATGATTTATTTTCAGGTCTGTCTTCTAGAATGTTGTCTGAAAATGAGTTGGCAGGCTTTAGTGAATAAGAACTGAATGCCGCACTTAAGGTTGTGTCTATACATCACTCCAAGAATATCCAAGTACTTGTGCTTATCTGTAAGACTGAGGTGCTGACTACATGTTACCAAAATAATGGCTTAAATTTTGTTAAATGATATATTCATTTTTGATTGAATGGACTAACTTACCAGTAGTTTTGGTACCATATAGACATAATCTAAATGAGAAAACTCATTTTCATACAGACAATTAGAACTGTGCACAGATTATGGAAGATACCCTGTCAAGAAGCTCTCAGCACACAAGTTTGGGAAAGGTTGAGTGGTTGAATCACTTCTTGATGGTACAGACATGATTTAATCACTCTCACTTAAAAATGAAGCTATTAGTTTCTTTTACCTCTAGAAATGTCAAAACCAGAGGGGAAAAAGGCATTGTTATTTGCCATGCAGTTTTCACAAATATATTTAATTGGGAAGTAAAGTTTTCATAATTGTCTATCAATTTATGAAGGGAGAATCTTAAGGTGAGGAATCAAGATAGATTTAAACATTTCCAAAATATGAAAGATAATCTTATACTTTGCTCTTGCTTTGGAATTTCTATTCAAAATGACTTTAAAGGTTTTAGGAAAATAAACATGATTATGTTCTTTTAAAACGACACACAAGAAAGCTCATTTCTCACCCACAATTTACTATCTCATCAGACCACAAATGCTTAGACCAAAATATCCTTATACCAAATCAGGGCCATGCAGGCTGCCGAGAAATAAATGAGATCAATCAGTTAATGACATTTTTATTCTTATAAGTGTCACATGCGAATCGGACCTAAACAACAGGCAACAGAATGCTGACATTCATGCAGTTAAAATGCCAGGTTCAAATGGCTTTACCTTCCTGACTGTTAGGAGCGGGAGAAGCAGTAAGGACATCTGCTACAGAAAAACAGAATCAGAAAGAGGATAACAGTAAGAAAATTAAGGCAAAAAGCCAGATAAATTAAATTAAGGTATGAAGTAAAGCATAAATAACAACAGCTTAAATTACAAGAAAAATGAAATAAGAACTCTTCCACTGATTTCATAATTTGACTATTAAGGGATGCAAAGCCTAGCAATAAAAGAAGTGCAAACACTGTTAACATTAATCATGCTGCCACATTCACACTACATATTTTCAGTTACTAATGGTCCTAACAGTCTGCAAAACACTTCATGTCGAATGGATAGAAATTGATTAATGTGTTAGAATCATGCAATCATTAGACTCCATATATATGAAGTCACAGAATGTCTATATAAAGTTGTAAATTCAAATCTATAGTGCATGTTCAACGCTAGTTAAGATGTAGAGCAAGGTTGGGGAAAAATTAATTGATGTTGCTTTAATAAAATTTAATTGAATAAATATTCATTAACAACTTACTGGCCAAAAGGCAGAGTAGTACTTCCTGAAATAAATGAGCCTCATTTGCAACTTCCTTTAGATTTTCTGTAAGTAATTTTCAGATAGTTCCCAGGAACTATCACAGCTTTATAGCCAAAAAAAGGCTTTAGAGAAATTTGCTCATTTTATATATGTGAAAACTGAGGACTAGAGCTGTCACAGAGATAAACTGGGCTACCTAGGTGAGTTTTCAGCCTGACTTGCTTTCAATGGATTCAGAAAAGTGAAAGTGAAGGTGTTAGCCACTCAGTTGTGTCTGACTCTTTGTGACGCTAGAGACTATAGCCCAGCAGGCTCCTAAGTCCATGGAATTCTCCAGGCAAGAATACTGGAGTGGGTTACCATTCTCTTCTCCAGGGGATCTTCCCACAGCTTTTGAGGAATAGGATATAAGAAATGATCTTGACTCCTTCTTGTTATCACCCTCTTTCAGTCTCCCAATTTAGAGAATATGCCCCTTGTGTTAACTGACAGGGTTTCAGGTCAGTTTTTAGCTGATGGTATGAAGCAGTCAGGGCTTCCCAGGTAGCTCAGCTGGTAAAGAATCTGCCTGCAATGCAGGAGACCCCAGTTCAACTCCTGGGTCAGGAAGTTCCCCAGGAGAAGGGAAAGGCTACCCACTCCAGTATTCTCGGGCTTCACTGGTGGTTCAGACGGTAAAGAATCCACCCAAAGACCTGGGTTCGATCCCTGGGTTGGGAAGATCCCCTGGAGGAGGGCATGGTAACCCACTCTAGTATTCTTGCCTGGAGAATCACCATGGACAGAGGAGCCTGGCTGGCTACAGTTCTTGGGCTCAGAAAGAGCCCGACACGACTGAGTGAGCACATGAAGCAATCAACTACTACTAAGGACAATTATTAAATGGACAGAGACTAGAATTATATTTGGGGGCAGAAACAGATTAGACTGTAGCTGCTGACCATGATGGAGGCTAATGAAACATGACTAGACAATCATGCTGCATGAGAAGCGGATATTTGGAGGAGGCTTGGCTGTCGTTTTTTAAGATTTTTTTGATGTAGGGCATTTTCAAAGTCTTTAGTAAATTTGATACAGCACTGCCTCCGTTCCATGTCTTGGCTTTTTGGCCTCGACGCATGTGGGATCCCAGCTTCCTGACCAGGGATGGAACCTGCATGCCCTGCAATGAAGACAAAGTTCCAGCTACTGGACTTCCATGGACGTCCCTTGGTTGCAGTCTTAATGCAAGTGGTAAATGGTTGCTGGTCTGGGTATATCTACACATTAACAACACAATGAGAAGTAATATAGTCTACATTTAAATGTTTAAGTAAACAGGAACTTTGGCATTTTTTTTCATGACTACATATTTGTCTTTCAGATGTTGCCAAAATTAAAACAATCCATCATTAGCAGTAGTACCTGAGGAAGCATTTTATAATCTCTAGCAGAGATATGAATTTAGCGCAGATGAAATACACCTGAAACCTAACTCTCTTGTAAGAAGCCCCCTTCACCTGTAAAACAGGGGTGGGTAACGTCATTCCTGTGACTTTTTTGTAGTGCACCAGTAGTCCTCACCCGTGTTCTTTTATCTTTTTGGTGGGGCCAGAAGGAAATGTCTGGTTGGCTAAGTAACGTGAGAACCAGGGTAGGGGGGCTGGTGCAGAAGGGGAATGATGTTTCATTTTTTTCCCTGCTCTTAAAGCAAGAGTGAAAGCAATGGAGAGAAGCATGGGAACTCGATGCTACCCCCTGCAGGTGATTCAGGAGATAGAAAAGATTTAACCACAGTCTACGAAAATCCTATGGACGGAGGAGCCTGATAGACTACAGTCCATGGGGTCGAAAAGAGTTGGACACAACTGAACGACTTCACTTTCTTTCTAAGAATGTGGTCTCTCTGCTGTAATTCTACCTCCTTCTCTAGAAACCAATTTAGGAACAACTCCTGTGCTGCTTTCCACATCCTCTTCTTTCCTTTCGTAATGGCTCTGGTGGCTGACAAGAATCCGTTTCCTTGCTTGGTCCTCCTTGCTAAGTGACAGGATTCCAGAAACTCTTAGGTAATATTACAACAATCTGTATTGTTTGTCTATGGAGTGCCAGACTTATTTTTGGGGAAAAAAAAAAAAGACACCAAAAAACCCAGTAGAAAAACCATCCAAGTGTGCTTCCCTGAGTACAGTGTTGTGTTGGCTCTCTTACCATCAGAGAGGGATTCATAATCATAATCATATTCATCCTCTTCATCTTCTTCTTCCTCATTATTAGCAGGTGGGGAGCTGGCATTGCTACCATTATAAGCCTGAGCTTGCATGGATGCTAGCTGATGAGCCTGTAAGATATCAATAATTAAAGACTGCAGATACCCAGCTACTAAACTTTCATTAATGGTTTTCAAAAGGACTACCCAATGCTTACATAGTCCTAAAAAGTGGCTTAACCTATTTTGATTATCTGGGGGGAAAAAAACCCCCAAAACTCTACATTCACTTAAAATACAACATCAATACTTAGGCAGATGTTAACATCTTTGCAGGAGGAATCCAGGAACTTTTAGAAAACTATCACAAGGAACTGGAATCCAGGTCCCCTAGGACTACTTTCCTCCTTCCCAGGAGAAACCTGGGTGCTTCAGAGAACCATCAATCCTGAATGATGAGGAAGTAAGTTAGCCCACCCATTTTGAAAAAGAAAATCTCTGCTAAAAAACTGCTCCCCGCTTCTTAAGATACTATCTAAAGGTCTTTGACATTGATAGAAATGTTAGAATTCCTATGGATGGGAAAAAAGAATAGTTGATTTAAATAAAATTCCTTGAACAATATAAAGTTTTTTCAACAAATAAAGTTTTATCAACATTTCAAAAAAGTTTTTATCTGAACCATCAGTCAGATTAACAAAATAGGCTTAGAAGCTTCTGGAAACTTGATGTGTTAGCACACAGGAAGGTCATATGCCTCTACATTTGAGTAGAATTACTGTGAGGGAATAATGCAGGATATAAGAATAAATATAAATCTGGGAGCCTAGCATAAGGAAATAGTCCAAAGTACAGACAAAGTTATTTGCGTGAATTAAAAACAGGAAACAGTCTAAAAGTTCAACAATAGAGGAACTAAAAGTGAAAGAGGAAAGTGAAAAAGTTGGCTTAAAGCTCAACATTCAGAAAATGAAGATCATGGCATCTGGCCCCATCACTTCATGGGAAATGGATGGGGAAACAGAGGAAACAGTGTCAGACTTTATTTTTTGGGCTCCAAAATCACTGTGGATGGTGACCGCAGCCATGAAATTAAAAGATGCTTACTCCTTGGAAGGAAAGTTATGACCAACCTAGATAGCATATTCAAAAGCAAAGACATTACATTGCCAACAAAGGCCCGTCTAGTCAAGGCTATGGTTTTCCTGTGGTCATGTGTGGATGTGAGAGTTGGGCTGTGAAGAAGGCTGAGCACCGAAGAATTGATGCTTTTGAACTGTGGTGTTGGAGAAGACTCTTGGGAGTCCCTTGGACTGCAAGGAGATCCAACCAGTCCATTCTAAAGGAGATCAGCCCTGGGATTTCTTTGGAAGGAATGATGCTAAAGCTGAAACTCCAGTACTTTGGCCACCTCATGCGAAGAGTTGACTCATTGGAAAAGACTCTGATGCTGGGAGGGATTGGGGGCAGGAGGAGAAGGGGACGACAGAGGATGAGATAGCTGGATGGCATCACTGACTCGATGGACGTGAGTCTGAGTGAACTCTGGGAGTTGGTGATGGACAGGGAGGCCTGGCGTGCTGTGATTCATGGGATCTCGAAGAGTTGGACACGACTGAGCGACTGAACTGAACTGACTGAATACCTTTATGTCTCTATATAATGATTATAATTATATAAAATGTCATGCATAAAAGGCTAGATTTTAAATGTTAATACAGCAGGCACAGATCCCTTGGGCAGTCTGGTGAGATAAGATCCCTTCTCAGAATATTTTAAATGCATAGAATAAAATATATAAGATTACAAAGGAAAAAAGGAATGTTGACTATAGTTATCAAATGTTAAAAAGACAAATCAGTGCTATAGGAATATATGCTTCTTTATTAACACAGTGAAAAATATATAATGGTAGGTCATGTAATGCTTGTGAAATAGTGATGAGCATAAATAATTCTTAGAGATAATGGCAGCAACTCTGATTTAACATGGAAAACCTGTGATTTCTATTGCTGACAAAGACATACTTTGTCAAGTTTATTCTAGTGTGTTTCTTATATTTATAATCAGAGGAAAGGCTAAATTTTAGCTACAGGTTAGTGAAAATTAAGATGTAATTTTTGTTTTTTTCAGGAATTCTCTGGAGGCCCAAGTGATTAGGACTCTGTGCTTCCACTGCAAGGAGCATGGGTTTGATCCCTGGTTGGGGAACTATTAATAAGATCCTGCAAGCTGCGTGGTGTGGCCAAAAAAGAAAAAAATGAATTTTTCACCTAACTTCATGGGCCTCCTGAATTCTATCCATAGATACTGTTAAGGTTGAGAATCCCTGTGATACAGGTTGTGTTTGGCTTCGGAATTAAGTGTATTTTACAATAATTCTTCCTTAAGCTTCCTGAAATGTGATTATATTGTATTTATAATAAAATATATACATAAGGAAGATAGGATTTAGGCTATGTCGATATACAGATAAATCTTGTACAATGCAGTCCACTCCAGATAACTGAACATGGCCTAAGCTCAAAATTTTTATGGAACACTTACAGCTGTTATATAAAAAAATGACAATTACAGTAACCACACAACACAATGGACGTTTAAAAACAACATCTTACAGAAACTAAAACACATTCCTACTACGGAGTTTCTCAGAGCCTTCATTAAATATGCTAAAGGGCATCACGGTTCTTCAAAGATCTCCAGTGCAGTATTTCCCACGCTTATTTAACTGGGAATCTTTTTTTTTTTCCAGAGTGTCTCATAGGGTTAGTGTTCTTTCAAACTTTGGGAAATATGCTCCAGGCACAAGTGAGCCACAGAAGCAAGTCTATCTGTCCTGAATAAGCAAATAGCCTCCAAACAGTAAACATGCAGGGTGGAGCCAAGTATCATGACTGGCAATGCCAAGAGCTGGGAAGCGCCCACCCCCCCACCCCCGCCCCGGGCAGAAAGTTGGGAGAACCAGGAAGGGAGAGCTGCCATTCAAAGTTTCGCCGCCAGGTATCAGAAAGCGGAGAGTCAAGGTCCCATCAACTTGCAGGTACTTCCCCCAGTGCAGGAAGTATGGGATGGGTGGGCCAATGACAGTCAAGAGCTGACTTCCTTATTTTTTGCAATATCCTACTCATTTTAGGACAGAAGAACAGGATCTCAGCCCTTGATAAAAGCAATTCAGTTATAGGTCAGAGAGTCAGAGGTAGGGATCAGGTGAAGACTGTGGCTCAGACGGGCCCAGGCAGGAGCCATGTCTCACTGGCTTGGTTCCTCCAGCCCCCAGCACAGCACCAGGCACTGAGAGTGAACTGTCTGAATCTAGCAGGTTGGAGTTCAGACCAAGGGTTCAGAAATCCAGCTGTGAGTCAGTCGATCCTTGCTGAGGGTGAGTTCTTTGAATAGAAAGGACTCAGATGCTCTAAGTTAGGAATGGTTCTGAGCACACTGGAGCTCTAGGCATGCATCACTTAGCCCCATGTGAACTCAGATCACCAGGTCTGGACCCACAGCCTGTCAGGCAACTGAAAGGCCTTGACAATATGACTGTCAACATGTTAGTCACTCAGTCATGCCCAGCTCTTTGCAACCCCATGGACTGTAGCTTGCCAGGCTCCTCTGTCCATGGAATTCTCCAGGCAAGAATACTGGAATGGGTAGCCATTCCCTTCTCCAGGGCATCTTCCCAACCCAGGGACTGAACTGGGTCTCCTGCATTGCAGGCAGGTTCTTTTCCATCTGAGCCACCAGAGAACTCCCTGGAAAATCACGGGGGTCTGGAACTGTGCTTAAAACAGTGATAATGGGATTACATTGTCCCATTTTTTCCAAAAGGAGGAAGAAGTAAGTTGTGGAAGTCAAATGGTAGGAAATGTCAAGGTGATATGTGACAAAGTCTCAGAATGGATTATTTGGTTGTGAGAACACAGAAAATAAAGAGGCGACTAGAAAGACGTAGAACAAGTTTACTAAGAACGAATCTCCCATACAGTAACCTGTTTAGACCTTTTGGGTAAGGTAACTCACTTTGTGGGAAATAACTGATTAGCAGCATTTCCCAACTTTCAGGATGGTAAAAATTATTTTTAAGTAAACAGACTACCAGGACTTCCTTATGGCAATTCTGATTTAGTTAGGCAGATTTGGGACCCAAGCCTCTGTGTCTTTGAAAGTGCCCCAGTGATGCTTTCTTTCTTTATTTGACTGCGTTGGGTCTTAGCTGCAGCACGCAGCGTCTTTACTTGTGGCATATGGGATCTAGTTCCCTTACCGGAGATCGAACTACTCAATCCTCCCGCACTGGGAGTGCAGAGTCTTAGCAACTAGACCACCAGGGAAGTCCCTGCCCCAGTGGTTCTTATCAGTGTATCCTGACTTCTGGACTGCCTTTGACAAGGTATTTCCTAAAGACCTGAATCAGAATCCTGCCTGTGCCACTTCGAGCTGGGAGGCTTGGAGAAAGTCCCATAGATGGCTAGACCTCAATTTCTATTCTATAAAGAAAGAGGTTGAACCAGATTCTGCAGAAATGTGGGTTTCAGAGAACAGAGAACCAGATAGGAGGGATAATCACCTAAACTCCAGGGAGGTCCTGCAAGAAGGGCCACAGGGCTCTCCACTGGGCCATCTGGCTCAAGGGCAATCTGGGTGAAGGCACAGTTTGGAAAACTGCTAATAAATACATTGGATGACTAATGTTAAAACCCACAGGGAACCTTATATGCTGTAATAACGTACTCAAACCAAGAAGAGCAAATTTAATAGTGATAAATGTGAGGCTCCTGCTATGCGGAAGGTTAACATTAATTGTAAACCTGGAAATATGGGGAGACTAGACATAAGTTTAGTCCTATGAAAACAACTGAACTGTTTGTTTTCCACAAACTCAACATGGGCCTGATAGGTGTTAAAGAATTTAAACAGCGAGAACAGTCTGAGGTTGTATTAACTGAAGTATAAAGTTCAGATTAAGAGATGTGATGCTTATACTGTTCATGAGTTGACAGACCCTGAGCATGGACTTAGTTCTGGAAATCATGTTTTAAGATGGACAAATTCAAGCATATCCACAAATGTAAGAATATCAAAATAGTCTTAATGGAAGAGTCATATCCTGTGAGGCACTGTTGACACAACAGGAACGTTTAGCTTGGAGAAGAGAAAAGCTGGTGAGAAGACACATGCTGGCTTTTAGGATGTGCAATTAGTCTGTGCAGCTGCAGAGGAAAGTTGTGCCAAAGAGTAGGAGGAACAGGAAGGAAGATTCGGGCTCCACATACAGAAGACTTTTGCAACAACACAATCTATTCATTAGTGGAATGGACACTGTATAAGTCACTGCAAATGTGCAAAGAACAGGAAAGGCAGCAGCTACAAGAACATCCAACTACGTCTTGAAGACCATAGAGCAGAGGGCAGCTGCATCTGCTTGGCACTGAGATGTGGGCAGTAGTTTCTGGATAAAGAAAGCAGAGTGGAGGAACAGTACTGCCAAAGAAAAAGTGCCTTTTATGTTGGGGAGTCAGTTTCTGCTGCAGAATTTGAGGAGGGCTGGGCATAGGCATACACATGCTAACATTTTAGTCAACGGCTTCAAAATAAAGCCCATCTGTATAGGTCTCAGGAGAAGGCAATGGCACTCAACTCCAGTACTCTTGCCTGGAAAATCCCATGGATGGAGGAGCCTGGTAGGCTGCAGTCCATGGGGTTGCTAGGAGTCAGACACGACTGAGCGACTTCACTTTCCCTTTTCACTTTCATGCACTGGAGAAGGAAATGGCAACCCACTCCAGTGTTCTTGCCTGGAGAATCCCAGGGACAGGGGAGCCTGGTGGGCTGCCGTCTCTGGGGTCGCACAGAGTCGAACACGACTGAAGCGACTTAGCAGCAGCAGCAGCAGTATAGGTCTCATGGCTTCTGGAACCCCAGTAAATGCAGCAGCTTTGGGGAGTGCAGATCTGGACAAAGGCAGACCTAGTAGAGGTCTCAAACTGGTGGCACTTAGCGCTGACTTCACCTCCAGACCAGACTTGTTTGGCTGATGCAATGTTTTAAGAATTTTTAATTAGGGTTGCTCATTCATGAAGCCATGTGCACTCCCTTGCCCTCCTCGCCACTTCCCAACTGTTATATATCCAGCTGGCTCTTATGTTTATGTTTCCTGGTTGGCCCCTGAAGGTGGCTGCTTTTGCAACTCTTGGCCCAGAGCTGTGCATGAGGGTCAAATTGGGCAATGTGTGCCTGCAAGGCACATGAAGACTTCTAGGAACACGCAGGTTTGGATCTTTAAAAGAAACCAATTTCAACATGTTTGGGTACTCTTTTATAAGAACTCTCCAGAAAGCAGAAATAGAAGGAACATACCTCAACATAATAAAAGCTATATATGACAAACCCACAGCAAACATTATCTTCAATGGTGAAAAATTGAAAGCATTTCCTCTAAAGTCAGGAACAAGACAAGGGTGCCCACTTTCACCATTACTATTCAACATAGTTTTGGAAGTTTTGGCCACAGCAATCAGAGCAGAAAAGGAAATAAAAGGAATCCAAATTGGAAAAGAAGAAGTAAAACTCTCACTATTTGCAGATGACATGATCCTCTACATAGAAAACCCTAAAGACTCCACCAGAAAATTACTAGAACTAATCAATGATTATAGTAAAGTTGCAGGATATAAAATCAACACACAGAAATCCCTTGCATTCCTATACACTAATAATGAGAAAACTGAAAGAGAAATTAAGGAAACAATTCCATTCACCATTGCAACGGAAAGAATAAAATACTTAGGAATATATCTACCTAAAAACAGGCCTGCCTGAGAACACGCTTGTGGTTGGCTAATTTTCCCTTCCCACTTACTCTTCATGATTGTTCTTCTCACTTTACAAAAAACAAGCAGAACTCCCACTGATCAAGCAACAATCTTGCAGTGATACAGGAGATGAGGTGAAAAACCATTCCAGGCAGTAAAAAGAACATTTGAGGATGCAGAGCTCCTGAGAGAGTCTTAAGAAATGAAAGAAGGGGGCGTCTTATTTCATCCAGGCAGTAAACACATTCAAGGTTTTATGTCTTGTCTATCATCTATCTGTATCTATCTATCTATCATCTATCTACCTATCTTTTCCTCTTCCCTTCCTTTCCTCTGTCTGTCTATCCATCTACCTTGGAATTAAAATTCAGAAGTGAGATGTGCATCAGAGGGATGATAATATAATGTTTATATGAATAAAAAAATAAAGCCAGACCTTTTTGGATCAAATGTAAGTCTAACTGGGCTGATTTATTTGACAAGTATGGTTTTTGTATGTTATATTTGTATATAATTTATGTTGTCTATTATATATTTATACAAAATAAATACTATTCTCCTCCTGTTGGGGGCTGCAGGAGGTTTATGCAGCAACTCTTGGCTGTGGTAAGTTTCAAAAGTGGTGTTTCAGGGCCAAAAGTGCCCTCCTAAATAGGGCAAATAGTTTTGGCAGCTGTCATTTTGTGCAATGAGTACGTCCAACCTGGTATATGGACTCACCAGTCCTGGACCTGAAATTTTTCACAGATCCTTGGGCGGAGGGCCTGCTATGCAGGCAAGTTTGGGGTGCTCTGAGTATAGATGGCATGAGTGAGGCCGATACAGAAGTGCCTTGGGGTCCACATACCACAGTGATGCACTGTGCCAGCTTCCACAGGGCTAGGACCACAGAGCTGCTGCCACTGGGGGTCTACTACTGACCTCAGGGGTCACAACCCCATGTTCAAGAGCTCCACAGGGGCAGGGACTCTTTCTAAAGAGGACTCCAGTGACCACTGAGGGGTTGAGAATTGTGAAGCCCAGATCCAGAGATAAAGGTCATACATTATTCTGCCCAAAATAAATTAAACAATGAGGTGCATTCTATATCAATTTTTCAAAATAAAATTTTATGTGAGTGGGAAGAGAGTATTTATCAGTCTATTAAAACAAAAGCCAAAACTCAAATATATCATTCAAGGAAAGGGAATCTCCAAAAACCGGTTACCTGGCTGAAAGTTTAGAATGACATCAATTTCTTTGTTCTGGGCACGCAGCATCCCTGTAATCTCTTTAACAAGAGCGTACCTTTTGCTTTAAGATATCCACCGGTGTCTGATGGGCTTTTAATTTCTTATTTTTGAGAAGCACTTTCCTTCTGAGTTGGTCAGGTGAGGGGAGCATAGGATCATCTGAGAAATCACTCTCAAATAAGAATTTAGCCACCAGTTTTTCTCCAAACACAGTCTGAAACAATAAAGGAAAGCACATCATCAGTGACTTTTGTCTATACTTGAGTCACTTGGCTAGATATTTCAGCCCGGTGGGATTCTTCTAAAAATCCCAGGAAGAGGAGCTAGGAAAGAAGTTGTATCCGTGTGTCCCCACCCTCTGCATAGCTTCTTAGCAGAAAGAAGGGAGGTAGTTAGAAACCACGAAGAGGGCTTGAGGCCACTCTCCAGAGGGCAGCTCTAACTGTTTAGGAAGATACTCTGGGGTCTGATGTACAAAAGAAGAAAAAGAGATTCAGTCAGAGGACGTGGTCTGTAGAATATGGACTGTTCCAGAAGTGGGCACAGGAGATAAACCTTGAAGAAGGTGCGAAGTTGGGACAAAATGAAAAATAACAGGGAGAAATTGTCACCATTTGGTATAAAGAGCCGCAGACGCCATTCTCACAAAGGTTTCCTGAGCACTGGTCTCCAAAGGGACATTTGTGTCCCCCAAGGAGGTGGGTGTGGGGGAAGGCACAGGATGACCCCCTGGGGTGAGGGTAGAAAATATGGCAGTTTCTATTTCTAGTTGTCTTTTTTTTCTTTTTTAATGAAAACAGAACAAAAATGGAAGATTGTTAGTGCTTAATGTACAGACTGAAAATGGGGCCTTCAGTCCATGTCAGGGGCTGTTTATAAAGGTGCCTGCAGGACTGGTGAGGGCTCTCCACTGACGCAGAGGGACCAAAGGTATGTCCCTCACATCTTCGTTTGGTACCAGTCCTCACATCTTCGTTTGGTACCAGCTTATTGAGATGATCACAGTTTGGGTGCCATGGTGACCACTGTGGTTAATTTCGCAAAAAGATTTTTCTTTAAAATATTTTGTAACTAGATGAAAAGTGATTATGAAAATCCTTTACAACATACAGAAGCTCACACTTTATATGAGGAAAATGCACTTAGTCAAAGAAAGTGAAGTCGCTCAGTCGGGTCTGACTCTTTGTGACCCCATGGACTGTAGCCGGCCAGGCTCCGTCCATGGAATTTTCCAGGCAAGGATACTGGAGTGGGTTGTCATTTCCTTCTCCAGGGGATACTCCTGACCCAGGGATCAAACCTGGGTCTCCAGGCAGACTCTTTACTGTCTGAGCCACCAGTGAAGCCCACTTAGTCAAAGGAGTATTCTAAGTTACGCAATTTTCTTTAAAAAAAAGTATCCTAAAATTTCTGACTTTTTCTGTGCTGCACTTTGTTACCAAATGATGACGATTATAAAATCACTATTAGTCTGTTCCTATATGGTAAGTGTAACATTTTAACACTGATTGAGAAAGCAGTTGCTTTTTAGATAAAATTTGTGTTCTGGAAAGAGTAAAGACAGCTGTCTAAAGATATTTCTATTGTGATGTGATTTTGTTGTAGGAAACAATGTATTTTAACATAAACACTCATGTATGCACAGTCAGAAAACTTGGAAACAGACTTTCTAATGGTTACAAAATCTTCTAAAGGAAGGATTTTAGTGGAGTTTGAACTCATCTGTTAAAAATATAAAAGTGAAAGTGTTAGTTGCTCAGTTGTGTCTGACTTTTTGCAACCCCATGGACTGTAGCCTGCCAGGCTCCTCTGTCCATGGACTTCTCCAGGAAAGAATACTGGAGTGGGTCACAATTCCCTTCTCCAGGGGATCTTCCTGACCCAGGGATTGAACTCTCATCTCCTGCATTGCAGGCAGATTCTTTACTATCTGAGCCACCAGGGAAGCCCCAAAATGTAAAAGTATATAAAGGCAAGACCTTTACATACAAACTCTCTAGCCAAATTCCAACAAGAACCTTTGCCTCATTAATGGAATTGAGAAATGAGTACCATGATTTAACAAGTGCAGTTAATGATAACCCTTTTCCATCTGTGTACAGGTATCTTTGTAAGGCATCTTCATCAGCTACTATGCTGGGAGGGATCGGGGGCAAGAGGAGAAGGGGACGACAGAGGATGAGATGGCTGGATGGCATCACTGACTTGATGGACCTGAGTCTCAGTGAACTCTGGGAGTTGGTGATGGACAGGGAGGCCTGGCATGCTGCGATTCATGGGGTCGCAAAGAGTCGGACATGACTGAGCGACTGATCTGCTCTGATCTGATAGCTATTAAAGACAAATACTGAAATAATAAACTAAGCTTAAAACCAGACATGCAAGTCAGCAATCACAAAAGTTCAAAAATAATGAGGTGTATTCAATCACATTGTTCCCACTAAAAATTTAGATAATAAATAAATAGTCCTAATTTTTTTATGATAGCAAAAGGTTTTTGTATCATAAATAAATAATAGCATTAAAATGCTATTCTTTACTTTCATCCTTTCTGTTACCCTCTTTTATATTTTATTTTTGCATGTTTTAATTAATATATATGAAATATATTAATAAGTAAAGTGAAGTGAAGTCGCTTAGTTGTATCCTACTCTTTGCAACCCCATGGACTGTAGCCTACCAGGCTCCTCTGTCCATAGGATTTTCCAGGCAATAGTACTGGAGTGGATTGCCATTTCCTTCTCCAGGGGATCTTTCCAACCCAGGGATTGAACCCGGGTCTCCCACATTGTAGACAGATGTTTTACCGTCTGAGCCACCAGGGAAGTCCCTGTTATGTTATGTTAATAAGTAGGATATGTATATAATTTATGAATAAGTCAATATACACAATAGGAATACATGGTGTGTTTTACTGATAGAAGTATGCAATCAAAAAAGTTTAGAGGGCTTCTCTGATGGCTCAGTGGTAAAGAATCCACCCGCAATGTAGCTGTGAGTTTGCTTCCTGGGTTTGGAAGACCCCACATGCCTCAGAGAAACTAAGCCCATGTGCCACAGTTACTGAGTCACACTCTAGAGCCCAGGAGCCAAAACTATTGAGCCCACAGGCCTAACCTACTGATGCCCTTGTGCCCTAGAGCCTGTGTTCTGCAAAAAGCAAAGCCACCACAATGAGAAGCCCATGCACTGCAACTGGAGAATAGACCCCACTTGCTGTGACTGGAGAAAACCTGGCACACAAAATAAATAAATAACATTATTTTTAAAAAAAGTTTAGAGACCATCATTCTAAATGCTGCCAAAGAAAAGGCAATATGAAAGGCTAATTAGTTTTGTTGGCATTAGTTTTGTATTTGGGAACATTTTCTTCTCTCCATGCCCCTCCCTACCACTGAGAGCCATACTCCCATAAATCCCTCTACCAGTGGAGGAAGGGGGAAGTATACTGGAGTATCTGCCTTTAAATCTGTTTGTCTTATAGTTTCTTTGCATAAGGAACAGCTGGGTGCTAACAGCAATTGTTGTGGCCAGTCTAACCTCTTTGCCAACATGGATCTCTGTATCTGAAGTCGGGACACAAGAAGATTTGACTTCTTTGCCCTTAAATATTTTCAGCTTTTCTATATATAACTGACAGATGACATCCTGGCACCCCTGATTTGTGATTCCAAAAGTGTTGGAGAGTTGGTCTTCTTTTACCTCTGAAGGCTTTCTAGTAATTGCCAGAAGACCACAGAAGAATGCTTCAATCACTAGCTGAAAAGATGAACCACTCAAGAGAGAGCCCCAAGCTCACAGGGGCATCCCCATTTCTCAGGTCTCAGGGATCTAACTATACATGTTTTACAGCTGAGGCCCAGCTGTGGTGTGGTCCACGGTGGCCCCAAATTAAGCTCAACAATAGTCAAACAAGACAAAGACCAAGCCACCATCCTGTCACTTAGCTAATACCTTACCTTGAAAATTTCTGCCATTTTTCGTTGCTGAGGCAATGAGCAGTGGTTCTCAATCGATATGATGATGGGTAGGTCAGAGTTGATGAAGGCACTGCGATCGATGGCTTCAACCACTTCCTGTGAGGGCCGAAAAGTCTCATCAGAGCTCAGATATCTGCCCAGGGTGTCAGGAAGCAAGATACTAATAGCCACAGAAAGCATCTAACTTGGTGTATGCAGAAGACTCTGGCCAAAGTGGTTTCTATCTTTTTAAATATATTTTCAAGTTAATCAATACAATAGGTTATTTTCTATAAAGACATTAAACTATTCATATTAAGTATTGTTCACATACTATGAGGAACAGTTGTCAGTATTGTCAATTTAACAAATCAATATATATATACGAGTATATTATAGGTAAGATACATTGTTTTAGTTACAGTATCAAAAATAATGATGCATAAGATATTTTCCTGCTTTCAAGGAGTTTACAATCAAATCTACTTGGGGCAATAAGACATATATCACCTGTATTTATGTATGTACATAAACAGTTATCAATCCCTCTTTTCCTCAGCACAAGGCACAAAACGTTTAAAGAAGGCTGAATAGGAAAATGAGTTGAAGAGAAAATATATTTTAGCCATTATCTTCATATGTAAGACAGAAATAGTAATATTCCTTCTCAGTCCAGTTAGAGTTCAGAAAAAACAAAATGATGCCACAGCCAAAGACCCTCTGATTGAGGTTTACAATTGAACAATGAACAAATAAACTGCCTAGAAACTGACATCATAATACAGTGAGACCAGTCTTCCTGGGCGACCAATCTCCCGAGGTGGAATCATTTCTCATTACTTTAGAATGTTATTTCATCCTCCCCAGACACATGATGTTGGCCTTTGTCAGCAGAACACCAGGAAAAATGATCTTTAATTCTTACAGCAAGGAACAACTCCTGCCTTTTATATATCATTTTATGATACAAAAATTGCAATAACATTATTACATGATAACTAATTTAAGGTAATGGTTACTAAACTTTGGTTGAATGGGAATCTAAGGAGAGTTTTAGATCAACTCCCAGAAAAATGAGCATGTGCAGACCCCCACAATTTGGAGAAGTCTTAAGCCCCAGGATAAGAACCCCCAACCTAAGGTATAATTTGGAAGAGTCACTTATTTAAATGACGAATGAAGATAATGACTCTCTGTGATCTGATCTAAAGAAAGTTATGAAGCATTACCTTGAAGGGGATCTTGGTTGTCAGGGTGTGTCCATGATAAATGATGGGCATTCCATCATCTCCGTCCCAGCAGTCCAACTCTACACTCCTACAGCCTTGCAGGAGGACCTGTGGGATCAATGAGTGAATCCACCCCAGATGAGCAAATGGAGATAAAGCCTCAAATTAAACCCAGCACAGGCTTCCACATATCAGTGTTCACGCTCCAGGCTAAAACAGAAGGGCCTAAGATTGAAAAGAAACATTGCATGTTGGCCAAAGGCCACAATTTATCACAGGTGGGGAAGGGATAGGACAGATTAAGGTGGAAAGAGTGCTGACCAGAGCTGAATACTAGTGGAAGGTAAAATTTGATAGCAATAACATTTGATCATTTTCCCATCAACTTTGGTCCAAGGGACCTACATATGGTATATCCTGAAACAAAAAAGCCAGGCTAGAGCTCTATCTGGGCAGACGTCAGAGGAGGTGACACAGGTGCTGATGAGGAAATGAGGACACTGATTCTTTAATGAACTGAAATATTTATATGAATCTAATCAGGATAAAACTTCCTCTGCGTGTGGTGCTAAGTTGCTTCAGTCGTGTCTGACTCTTTGTGACCCTGTGGACTGTTGCCTGCCAGGTTCCTCTGTCTACGGGATTCTCCAGGCAAGAATGCTGGAGTGTTGCCAAGCCCTCCTCCAGGGGATGATCTTCCTGACCCAGGGACTGTACCCGAGTCTCACGTCTCCTGTATTGGCAGACAGGTTCCTTACCACTATGCCACCTGGGAATCCCAAAGCTCCTCTACTTAGGCCCCAAACTCATACCTTTGCTGTGAACATGTAGCATGTAAGAAGGGTAGAAGCAAGGAGTTATCAGGAATTTGTTTGCTGTCTAATCCTAGAACAGCATCCACAGCAGAGATGGCAAATAAATCCATAAGCTCCCCTTTTCCATACCCATAGCAGTCATCAGTAATCAATCATAACACACTTGCCCCCAAAGCTCTGATGCATTATCTCATGACCACCTCAGCAAAGAACTCCAGGAAACATGACCAATGAATTAGATGAGATGATACCTATTTGCTTTCCTGGATCTAAAGCTGGAAGCAGAGGTCCTGACCCATGTGTTTGGGTGGCATCTCTGTAATGTTAGCTTGGATCAACTTCTTCCATAGACTCTATGTGTGGAACATCTTAAAGATGGTGATATTCAAAAGGGTCAACCAAGCTAAGAGGCATATGTATCTGTGAATGAGCCAACTCTCTGATTTAAGAATCCACATACCTATTTCCATGTAACAGCAATCCAGTAACTGAGGGCTAGTGGCCACTACAGTTGCTGCTGCTGCTGCTAAGTCGCTTCAGTCGTGTCCGACTCTGTGTGACCCCATAGACGGCAGCCCACCAGGCTCCCCCGTCCCTGGGATTCTCCAGGCAAGAACACTGGAGTGGGTTGCCATTTCCTTCTCCAATGCATGAAAGTGAAAAGTGAAAGTGAAGTTGCTCAGTCGTGTCTGACCCTCAGCGACCCCATGGATTGCAGCCTTCCAGGCTCCTCCGTCCATGGCATTCTCCAGGCAAGAGTACTGGAGTGGGATGCCACTGCCTTCTCCGACTACAGTTGCTACAACATAACTTAGATAGTTGAATCCCCCTTAATGCTTTTATATGAGACACTTGCTAGATTCTTCCCATTGCCCACCATTGACAACCCAGTTTTCCTAGGCGACCTCTCATCCCACAGGCAACTGATTCTGTGGTAAAGAATCCCAAAGCCCCCAGCATTTGTCAGCATTAGAGTATCTAGGGGTGTGCTGCTTTGGGCCGAAACTGTTGTGTAACATGGCAGCTGGGACGTGAGGCTCTCTGTAGTGAGCCACACTGGGAAGAGCGTTCACCGACCAGGAGCAGACCAGATGGGTTTTCAGCATGAAAAGGTTAAAGGTCTGCATTAAAGTTTCCACATACCACTAGAAGAGGAGAACCAGGGCTGGAAATTCCAGGTGAGAACAGGGCTTTCTCTCACTTCTCAATGACCCCATAAGTAACGAATGTTAGGAGGTAATTGGAGGAGTTGAGGGACAGCAGAGTGGTAAGAAATGAAATAAAAGGGAGCCTACATTTAAGGTTTAATCACATCTGTGAATCTATTTTAGGAGTTTCTGTGCTTTATTCAAAGGCTTGGGGTGTAATGTTAAGGAGTTTAAAAAGAAAATGTCCCTGAAAAAGTCCCTGAAAAAAAAAATTTAAAAAGAAAACCTCCCTGATGTCAAATAGGTAAGTATAGTAGGAATTAAAGCTAGGACACCAGTCCCTGTTTATTTTCCTGGAATACACACACACACACACACACACACACACACACACACACACACACACACATTTCATTTCTTTCCCTTATATCAATAGATTTGAAACTTCTTTTAACCTTGGAATTCTCAGTGCTAACAGAGGGCCAATATAGAAAGCACATACAAGAGCAAATCTTCAGCTGCAGTGGGAGCAGGGCATGGGACCCTCTAATGCTGACCTTCTGTGTCAGCAGCTGAGGTCCCTTGACAGACACTTATTTTGAAAATCGTGACTCTAAGAACACATCTTCATTTCATAATAAAATCACCTTAAATTTTAGAGTTTAAAAGACATACTCCATACCCGATAAGCTTTGGGACAGAAGTTTAACCCATGCTTTGAGAAATATCTAGACGAATCTGAAGAATAAAGGAAGCACAAGTGTGCTGCGTTTATGTATAAAATACAGTTAAAATTTTTACACTTGGACCCCTTCCCCCAACACACAGACATGGACACACACACACACACACACACAGGACCTAGCTAGATCCTCCCACACTTAACTCATCTTGTGAGAGTTCAGAAAACAGGCAGCATAGACAAAGGTGTTGCAGAAAATACAACAGAAGCACCAGTCATACAGATAATTGACAGCTGGATGTTTAGGTGAAAAGGATGTGCTTTTTCTAGTCCAGAGACCCTTCTGAGTTTTTGAGGACATTCCCATCAATTTAAGTGTGTAAGGATAGTGCCTACACTTTGTAGATTTTGTGTGTGTGTGTGTAAGTTGGTTGTCATAATGATGAATTAATTTTCTAACAAATTGCAAAACAAAACAAACAATATTCTGGGAATAACTTCATAGACAGTTGCATTTTCTACTATGCTTTCCCACTACAATATATTGATTTATTTAGCATCTAGGCAAGCGATTAGATAGTTTTCTCATGGGAAAATCTAATTTTAGTAGGGGTAGGTCAGACTAACCAAGATCTAAAAGCTATGAGTCTCAAACTACTACTTATTTATTTATTTATTTTTGCCTAGAATAAAGGTTAAGTATAGATGGGGGGAGGGGAACGGAAAGAAAAAGAGGACAGAAAACAGCCGTATATATCACCAGTTTCCCACACATCATGTTTCCTCACATTTCACAATTAACAGCATATAAACTCATCAAAGGAGGCTGGGGTCAACTTTCTGTGACAGGGGGTTACGTAAATAAGGTTAATGAAAACCACATTCCCAGTGAAATTCTCGGTACCTGGCTGTAGAGTTCTACTGAGGATTCTCCTTTGAGCTGATGGCCTGTGAGGTAGGTATTGTGTGAAGATTCAATGTAATAGTAGGAGAGGGGCAGCTGCATTTCTTTAACGTTCTCCTGTGACTCATCATTTTTCGAGGCAAAATTATCTTTATCCATTAGAAACCTAGGGGAAACAATTTTGTCAGACATGTATAGGAGAACTATATACTCTCTTTTCTGAAGTATAGTTGACTTAAAATATATTAGTTTCAGGTATGCATGCTAAGTTGCTTCAGTCGTGTCCAATTCTGTGCGACCCCATGGACTGTAGCCTGCCAGGCTTGTCTGTCCATGGGATTCTCCAGGCAAGAATACTAGAGTGGGTCCTCCTCCAGGGGATCTTCCCAACCCAGGGATTGAAGCCATGTCTCTTACATCTCCTGCATTGGTAGGCAGATTCCATACCACTAGCACCATCTGGGGAGCCCAGTTTCAGGTATACAACATAGCGATTCAGTATTTTTATAGCTTGTACTCCATAAAGCTATTATAAAACATTGGCTATATTTCCTGTGCTGTACATTAATCCTTGTATTTATCATATGTATCTTTTAGTCCCCTTCCCCTATCTTTTAAAAAGAATTATTTTATGTTTTGGCTGTACCACATGGCAGAACTAAGATTCCCCCAGCAGGGATTGAACCTCTGCCCCCTGAATTGGCAATGTGGTCTCAACCCCTGGACCACTGGGGAAGGCCCCCTTCCCTTATCTTGTCCTTCTCCCAAGCCCTCTCTCCACTAGTAACAGCTAGTTTGTTCTCTGTATCTGAGTCTACTTGAAAAATATACGTGCTTAAATGATGGGCAAAAATATTTTAAAAGTTACCTTGCAAATCCTTCAAATGACATTAGGCCTTGATGACACATACTAACGCTAGGCTCGAACTTCTGCAAGGGATACAAAAGGAGTGTTATTTAGGTAAAGGAAACTAAAGGGGAAAAAACCACCACATCATTTTTTAAAACTGTTCTGTTTTCATCAGGAAATATCTAAACCAAATATTTGGACTAATTTAGTTATGGAGTGGTAAAATGTAGTTTTTCAGTCCAAAAGAAAACATTTATTATGTGTGAGTTTATTATAGGAAGCATATTTATTTAAGAGGGGAAAAAAAAGAGAAGGAGAAAAGAATAAAGCTGATTTATATGGAAACAAACAGTATCAGTTTATCCAGGTAAAGATGGGGATCAGAACAGCAGCTACTACAGAGTTGGTGGGAGGTGAAACGTGAAGATCCACTCAGGACAGTGTTCACGCTCCATCAGAACTTAGTGCATACTCAATGTGACCATAATCTTACATTTTTAGCATCGCCAGTGATCAAGTCCAGTCACTGGCCAGCTAATCCACTGATTCCTAATCAATTGACAAGGGAGGCTAAAAGCCTAGATTAATTCTGTTGCATGTGGCGCAGCCACAGTGAACCATCTGGCCCCCTCTCTTCTCTCATCCCCTAGAGGAGGCCATGACCACTTCCTCTGGGTTACAGTGACAGCTTCCTTCCCAGTTTCTCTGGCCTTCATTCCTTCCCTAGCACAGTTTATACTCCAGTGGGGCCAGAGTGACCTCTTAGAAACTTAAATCATCTTCTTCCCCTGCTCAAAAATTCCAATAGCATCCCATCTCACATGGACTCCTTACCATGGCCTAAGATGCCTGGATGGTTTGGCCCCTGCCCACCTGTCTGAAATCAAGTCTGCTATGGTCCCTCTGGCTTTTGTTATTCCTCACAAACTCCAAGCTGGCTTCTGCTTGCTACTCTCTGTCTGGAAAGCTGTCTCCTTAGACCCTCACAAAGCTTAATCATTCAGGGCTCAGCCCAAGTGTCACCTCCCTCAAGGGGCCTTGGCTTACTCCTCTCAGCCCTCCATTCCCTTACTCTGCTCAGTCTTTTATCAGAGCCCATTATTACCTGAAATCACATGATATATTTATTCATTTATAGTTTGTCTCACCCACTAGAATGTAAACTGCTATGAAGGTTGGAACTTGATCCTCTTAACTACTGTATTTCCAGGCCCAGAGTAGAAGCTGATAAACATTTGTTAGACAATCAAAATAGCTGATGACCTAACTACCAATCCCATTGCATGTGCTGGAACAACAAAAAACAATCATGTACTGATTCTTTACAGTAGCCACTGGGTAAGAGAAGACTTGGTGTTTAGTCACTAAGTTTTATCTGACTATTGCAGTGCCACGGAGTGTAGCCCGCCAGGCTCTTCTATCTGTGGGATTTCCCAGGCAAGAAAACTGGAGTGGGTTACCATTTCCTTCTCCAGAGAATCTTCCCAAATCAGGGATCAAAGATGAGTCTCCTGCACTGGCAGGCGGATTCTTTACCTCTGAGCCACCAGGGAAGCACCAATGGACAGAGGAGCCTGGTGGGCTATGTAGTCCATGGGATCGAAAAAGAGTCGGACATGACTTAGCAACTAAACAACAGCAAAAGAAAAAGGTTTAGGACCTATGTTAACTGTATGTTAAATAAGAACACTTACATATTTGGTATTTAAAAAAAAAAATAACCTTCTATTTCTCCCCCAGACTTCAAAGGCATTGGAAAGAAGTATAAAAAGAGTAAATGTTCAGCAGAAAATAATTAGAATAGTTAGAAGCCTTACACATGTGCTTGCACGCAAAAAAGATACAAACCTGGATAATGCTGAGGATTTCGTCATAAGTATAGTGTTCTCCTTGGCAATTCACTAGGAAGTCATTGAGCTGGAGGATACCAACTCCAAACACACCCAGAGATGTGCTCTCCACCCCAGTGCCATTTGTCACAATACTGGCAGCAGCAATGGCATCAGATATCTGCCTCTGGTTGTCAGACAGCTGCTGTTTACTCTTGATGAATAATCCCAAATCTGAGACATTTCTGGTCAACAAATCTGAAACAGAACCACCGAACAGAACATGCACAGGCTAGCCAGCATCTTTCATAAAGCCCGTTTTGGAGATAATGGTGTTGTGGAACTATTAAGCTGTAGTAACTCTTCACTAATCTGTCTAAACAAGCCATCAAGCTCAGTGCTTCTTCCTGGCTTCACATAGTTGAAGGAATAAAAAAATGAATTAGTGAATAAATAAAAGAAATGAAGAGAGCTAGGTCAGTGATCCTAAAAGCCCATAAACTTCAGTATCAGATGCAAACATGTAAATTTGGTCGGGGACTTTAGGCTGAATTCAGACTTTGGTTTTTGAGAATAACCACTTCTATGACTGAGCATGCATGGAAGACGTACCCTTAAGATTACAGTTTTTCTGTACTTCAAAAGTGTAACTGTAAACTGTGCAGGTGCATGTGTGAACATATGTTTTCAGCTCAGTTGGGTAAATACCAAGGAGTACAGTTGCTGGATTATACGGTAAGAGTACATTCTAGTTTGTAAGAAACAGCCAAATTCTCTTCTGAGCTGGCTGTACTGTTTTACCCTCCCATCAGCAATGCCCTAGTTGCTCCACATTTGCACCCACTTTGGTATGGGCGGTCATTTTCACTCTAACCACCATGGAGAACAGTGAGTCAGTTTCTTGCAGAGCTAAATATAGGCTCACCATAGGATCCAGCAACTCCAGTCCTAGGTGTTTACCCAAGTGAGTTGAAAACTTATGTCCACAAAAACACCCACATACCAAATATTTACAGCAGCTTTCTACATAATTGCTAAAACTTAGAAGCAACCAAGATGTCTTTCAATAGATGAATGGCCAAGCATACACATAACAAAATATTACTCAGCAATATAAAGAAATGAGCTGTCAAACCACGAGAAGACATCAAGAAACCTTAAACACATATTGCCCAGTAAAAGGAGCTAGTCTGAAAAGGCCACATACATACTATATGATCCCAACTATATGACATTCTGGGAAAAACAAAGCTATGGAGACAGGAAAAAGATCAGTATTTGCCAGGGGTTCAGAGGAGAGTAGGAGAATGACAAGACGGAGCACAGCGGGTCTTTAGGACAGTGGAACTATTTATTCTGTATACTATTGTAATGGCAAATACATGTCATTATACTTCTGTGAAAACCCATAGAAAATACAGACAGTGAACATTAATGTAAATTATGGACTTCAAATATATCAATATTGGCTCAACAAATATACTGCTGCTGCTGCTAAGTCGCTTCAGTCGTGTCCGACTCTGTGTGACCCCATAGACGGCAGCCCACCAGGCTCCCATCCCTGAGATTCTCCAGGCAAGAACACTGGAGTGGGTTGCCATTTCCTTCTCCAATGCATGAAAGTGAAAAGTGAAAGGGAAGTCGCTCAGTCGTTTCTGACTCTTCGCGAACAAATATACTACACTAATGCAAAAAATTACTAAGGGGGGAACTGTATGTATGCAGGCAGAGCATACAGAAACTCTCTGTACTCTGCTCATTTTTCTGTAAACTTAACTGTCCTAAAAAAAACAGTCTATTATTTTTTTGAAAACTATAACTACTTGACAAATCTACAGTTATGTACATTTATAAGTAAGGCTGAAAAAGGTTAGTATTCTTAGCTTAAGGACAATATGTTTTTAAATAATTAAAAAAGAAAATGCAGGAAAGAGGACTATGTTCATTTTGTTTTTTGCTTTTTAGAAAGGTTTATGGTTTCCAGCAAGAACAGAAGAGAAAAATAATAGGCCTAAAATACATGGGTGGTGATGGTAAAGGTGGTGGCAGTGAATGGGATCAAGGAATAGAGATGCTGGTTTACGCGTTAGGAAAAATGTCCTGAATGTTCAGGCAGGAGTACTTTGCTGAGGTCAGGGAAGACCCTCCTGTCAAAGGGCAGACAGCTCCCAACGCTGGGTGGAGCACCCACCCCCCTGGAGGTAGGGAAGAAACTGGCAGTTCCCAACTGGGACATGCCACAAACTTCGTGGACATTTGGAAATAAGTGGGAAAGGGTTTTTAGTTGTCAGAATGACTGGAAGGCTCTACTGGTTAAATATATTCTAGACTCTATGGACAGACCCATACAATGATGAACTTCCTAGTCCAAAATGCTAACAATACCATCCCCATGACACTCCCATTAGAGAAATGATTCTCTAAGCATTTCACCATGCTCCTGGGAGTAGTGTGCCATGTGGGACAGGCTGAAGGTTTGCATGACTGGGTCTCTAATTATTTTTAGGTAGAAAGGTCTCAAAAGGAAATATTAAATTGTCACACAAACCTAGGTCAGGCTGAAGACCGCTGATATTTTCGTCAATGGTCAGGTTGGTATAGAGGGGGGCTGCCTCAGAGCCAGCTCGGTCACAGGGTACGGCGTAGATGTCAAAGAGGTCCTTCAGGTCCTTGCGGCTCCTCACACTGGACACAGGATGGAGAACACCTCATCTTTAGCTTCGTTTTAACAAGGGAAGGGTAAGAGGAGGAAAGGCTGAAAAGAAAGCCGGCCATACCTGAATGACTTGAACAGCTCAACAAATTCCACGAAACTCATGCTGCTGTCTGAAACCATGAAGCTCTGAAAGCCCTGCATCCCTCCTTTGATCTTCCCTGGCCAGCCGCTGCTGCTGTTCCAAGCACTGCAACAAAGACAAGGCCTTGACGGGCAGAACTGGGACCGGTTCTGTCACTCTGCCCTAAGAGACGTTCTCGGATTAGCAACGTGAACAGAACGATGGACAGCGAGTCACTGAAGTTTAGGCTCTTTTCTTTCTAAGCATTGCTTTAATTATTACACCTTTTCATTTCTCTCCAAATTCATCTATATTGCATCAGAGGAAATAAAACATTATATATTGAAACCACTTCATGTTTACAGCCTATTTAATAAGGGCACAAAGCTGAGTTAATATTCTTCTACAAATCAAAACAGGTCTTTGAAACCACAGGTCAATGAGAGGGGGAAAAAAACCATAAATTCAGTGGTTTTGAGGAAAAGTCATTTTAAAAAAGAGCCCCACATTGTGCAATTATAACTTATGGAAAATTATTCATGTGTTTTCATATATTTTAAACCATAGAAACACATTTAAGAAGAAAATCTTGAATGTATCAATGTCTTCCCTTTCTCCTTTCTTAACCAGTTTTTAGATGAAAACAAGGAAGGGTTTTTAATGCTAATGGAAAATGTGAATCACAAAAATATTAAGGGTGGAAAGAAGCCAACTCTTGCCTAGAATTATATTTGCACCTGCCAAGGCTGTATCTATTTAATATAAAAATATCAGTCATCTGGGTCAAAAATTCAGTCTAGCGCTTTCACAATATTTTTTTATTTCCTATGCTGGTTCCTTGAGAGGAGAGTATGAGAAATGTTTTGGCTGGTTTTTGGTCAAATCATCTTTTTTTTTTCATTTTTTGGTTTTGTCCTTAGTTTTTCATTTTTAAAATATTTCAAATATATAGGAAAATAGAGAGAATATTGTAATGAATAGCTAGCTTGACCTTGATCCTTTCAACAGTGTTTATTTATGGAAAATTATTTTGTGTTGACATCTGAAGGTCACCTCCATTAGTGGAAGAGTATTACAAATGGATAGATTTATGGTATTATACTTTGTAGGCCTGGGTTGTTGATTCCCCAGTACGGGGTGGGAAACAGAGGGGAGAGCTTGAAGAAGAGGACAAAGGTCTGATAACAAAGTGGTTTTTCATTTGAATTTAAACATTTATGTTTCATGCCTGTCTTCCTCTGGTTCCCCGACCAGCCACTGTCTGTAGGTACCCAACTCCCTCTAACTTTAGGAACCTCTATTCTTCTATTTGGTTCCTTCCTAGGGCTCAATCTTGCTTTCTTCTTGAAGAGTATTCAGGCTGACTTCTCTTCTCCTGCCTTGTCTTCTCTTACTGGCCCCACTGTCCTCCTATGGCAGGGTCCTCTGATTTTCCATCTGGCACGGTAGTCTCTCTGCTTTGACCTCTTTGAAAACATTTTCCTCGTTTACTTTGTCTTTCCTTTTCCTGCTTACGAGTGATTGAAATAAAGGGAAAGGCCACTTAACTGTAGTTATGCGGCTGTTTTATTTTCCCAGGATACTGGTTAGGCTGAAATATAATGCAAAGAATTCTGATTCTTTGTAGCTTTAATTTTGTTACAAACCTACAAACCTTGCAAAAGTGGTAAAAAGAGTTTTCAGGTACCTGTGACCCAGTTAAGCCATATGCAGAAATTACATTCATTATTCACACCGTGAAAGGATGCTTCCCTTTAAAAGAGGATTTACTGTAGGGTTTTTATCTATAGCAAGCTATCAAGAGAGAGAGAAAGAGAGAGGTACAGAGAGAGAGAGACCCAGAGAAAGAGAGAGGTACAGAGAGAGAGACCCAGAGAGACAGAGAGGCAAGGAAAGAGAAAAAGAGACATGGGGAGGAGGGAGATGTGGGGAGGAAGAGAAGGAGAAAAGAGGGGGTGATGCATGTGTTAAGTGTGTGTGTATAAAAATGTCTCTAAACCAGTACCTGTACAGACCCATTTCCTCCTCCCACTTCTCTGACAAAGTATAAAATGTCTTTTTTTTTTTTAAATCATGGTTCTGTCTGGAATCTCAACATATCTTAAACTTTAGTATGGGGCTGAGGGAGATGGTATGGCATTCTGATTCCTCTGAAAGACTTTCATTTTAATATATTTTTTTAAGAGGGTGGCTGTTGTTTCAAATCTTTAATTGGCATGGACCTTAAAAAATTATTTACAATAATATCAGCTTTAGGATTATATCTAAACCTCTCCAACTGGTTGTAAGACATTCATTTCTCCAGACATGTACACCTTATACATGAGAAGAGTGTTAAATATATTTCACCCATTAGCAGAGGATCAAATTGCTTACATTAAAACATGTGTTCTTCATTTAGAGCAGTGCTATCCAATAGAACTTTCTGCAATGACAGAAATGGTCTTTATCTGCACTGTTTAGTACATACAGTAGCCAGTGGTCAGTGGTAGCCATGCAACACTTTTAATGTGGCTGGTGTGACTGAGGAACTGAATCTGAAATTTTATTTTAATTAAATTTGAATTTAAATAGCCAGCTCACTTTTTTTGTTTGCTTTGTTTTCTTGTGGCTGCTGTGCTGTGCTAAGTAATTTCAGTCATGTCTGACTCTGTGACCCTATGGACTGCAGCCTGCCAGGCTCCTCTGTCCATGGGATTCTCCAGGCAAGAATACTGGAGTGGGCTGCTGCACCCTCCTCCAAGGGATCTTCTTGACCCAGGGATCCTGTGGCTCCCACTATGTAGGCAGATTCTTTAGCGCTGCATCACTGGGGGAGTCCTTTCCTGTGGCTGGTGGCTGCTAGATCAGACAGTGAAGATTTAGAGACTGGCAGCTCAGGTTTTGTTACTGTTACTGGCCTTTGAAGGATTGCTTTGTCAAAAAAAATTAGAAGCCATTATAGTAAAGTGAGGAGCTTCCCTGGTGGCTCAGATGGTAAAGAATCTGCCAGCAAAGCAGAAGACCTGGGTTCAATCCCTGGGTTGGGAAGACCCCTGAAGAAGGAAATGGCTACCCACTCCAGTATCCTTGCCTGGAGAATTCCATGGACAGAGGAGCCTGATGGGCTACAGTCTATGGGGTCACAAAGTAGTGTGTATAGTAGTAATGTGAGAAAGTAGGAAAATGCAGTCAAGAAAATTAATAGCTTTTAAAATTGGGGGGTTTTCCATTTTAAAGTGATTGTTAGAGACCATCTTTCGACAGAGCGCTGGAGGAGGATGCCCTTCTACACAACCTGCATGGTGTAAAGGGCCCTTTTTTTTGTCATGTTAAGGCCCCACCTGGTTGGGCTCCTGTTGGAAGCAGGCAGCACAGGAGAGGACACTGGCCTGATGGGAGATGCTGTCCCGGCAGCCAAGGTAGGGGGCCCAGTCGTGGTCAAGGAGTGGGCTCTTCTGGAAGGGAGAGGGTTGGGAGGGTTCATGATGGCATTTGCCTCTGTGAGAGTGGAAGACAGAAAAGAGACAATGACTCTGATTATACTTTCCCCCAGAAATCAGATAGAAAAGATGCTTCCGAATGTCTGAGGAAATCAATCTATACAGGCAATTACTGTCTAAGAAGCATTAAAATATTCTGGTGAGTTCTCAATCCTGGCTACACATCAGAATCATCTGGGGAACTTGGCGCATAGATATCCTGGACTCACACAGACAGAGTCTGGATCGGTTGGGCTGGGGTGTGGCTAGAGCATGCAGAGAGTCTTTAAAAAGCTCTAATATCCAGCCAGGAGGTAAGAATCACTGGTCTAATCCAGTGATTTGATCGTATCTTTCAAATCTAATATTCCTTGTCAATAAGGGCAAGTTAACTAGTTAGTATTTTCTTCTAAGTACAACTTACGGTTGCAAACTTGTGTTTGCAGAAATACCTTTTGGGTTCCATCGTTCAGTTAAAAACAAAGGTAAGTATATTTAATAAGAGTTTAGTTAAGAAGGCCTGTGATACTTAAATCTCAGTTTAAAACCAAATGCACGTTTTCCCATTTAAAAAACCCTTAGGTATGAAGATACCGCTTTACCTGATTCTTCTTGTTCATTGACATCTTGAGGATCAGAGCCGCTCCGGCTCCGGCTCTCTTTGTGTGTTCTGGCCTTGCGGGTGGCCATCTCATCATCCGTCACCTCTCCACTCTCACCCTGGGAACAGAAGACTCACCGTGCTTATCTTTCCCATCACTGCCTAGCTCAGGTAGGTCTCTATTTTTTCACTGATCCACCATCAGTCCCACCGCCCCCTGGTGAAACCAGTAAAGACCTATGTGAAGGCTGACCAAGTGTTCCCTGTTCTGTTTATCCCGTGTGTTCTTCATGATAATGCAGCACTCCTTGGGGGAAAGGGTGACACGAGAAGGCATGAGGTCCCTGGAGTCTGTGCAGAGACAGAATTATGAAGCAGATAAGGTTCAACCTAGGCATCAACAGCCTCCCAAGTGCAAAGAGGGAACCTTCTCCCAGTTAACCATGAAGAAAATGTATTGCACTATAGTGATAATATAAATAATGTAATATATAATATAGAGCAATATATTATATATATATATATATATATATATCATGCTATAAAACAAAACACAAAATTTACCATCTTAACCATTTTTAATGCTTCCCTTGTGGCTCAGATGGTAAAGAAGCTGTCTGCAATCTGGGAGACCTGGGTTCAATCCCTCGGTCAGGAAGAATACCTGGAGAAGGAACTGGCAACCCATTCCAGTATTCTTGCCTGGAGAATCCCATGGACAGAGGAGTCTGGCAGGCTACAGTCCATGGGTTTGCAAAGAGTCAGATACAACTGAGCAACTAACACACACATGATCATTTTTAAGTCTACCATAGAGAAAGTAGTGCTAACTATTTGTATCTTGTTGTGCAAGACATTTCTAGAACTTTCTCACTTTTGCAAAACTGATACTCTATACTCATTAAACAACTCCCCCTTTCCCCTTCACCTTAGTCCCTGGCAACCACCATTCTATTTTCTGTTTCTAAGAGTTGGACCACTCTAGGTATCTCATACCTGTAACTGGAATCATGCAGTATTTGTCCTTTTGTGACTGACTTCTTTCACGTAGGATAATGTCCTCAAGGTCATCCACGTTGACCTTGACACATGACACATGACAGGATTTCCCTCTTTTTATCCCCATTGTATGTACATGTTACCTTTTCTTTATCCTTCATTGGCGGATGGACACTTGCTTCTCTTGTTAATATATTTTAAATTGAGGTCTAGACTTTTGACCCTCCAAGACCTTCCTAATATGATCCTTGTTCCTTACTATCCTTTCTTTGCCCACCACAGAGCCCATGCTCCAACCTGAAACCTGAACTCAGGGCCCCCTGTGCCAGAGAGACGTTCCCCTGCACTGTCTGCCTGGTGAATCCTATATGTCCTTTAAGACCCACCTCTCACCTTCTCTGTGGAGCCATCCCTGCCTAACTCCCAGTCTTCTATTTTCCCTCTCTCTACTCCCACAGCACTTTGCAGACAGCGTGACAATGACTCTTACTCAGATCTCACTGTTTGTTAGCATCTCTGTGTCCCTCTGTGGACCCTGACTTTTTGCTGATGATGACTCAGTTCCTAGTACTGGGCTTGGCATCCAGTGGGCACTTGGTAAGCTCTTGTATTTTATTTGTTTTACATCTCACCCTGTCCCCAATCCAAATGACCTAAAATAGTTTATGGTTATGTAGATTATACAGTGGTCCCAGATGACTGGGTTGGATGCTTAATAAACAAGTAACACTCTACCCTCATAAGGATTTTCTTCTTTTTCTTGGTGTTGCTTATACTCAAGGTGTTGGGCTTCTCAGCGCTCTTTGCTGATGTCCCAGGGCTGGGGTTTCGAGTACTCCATCGTCTGCCACCAAACAGCTCTACAGCTTGAGCCAAAGTTGGGCCTTCATATCGTCCATCCTCCTGTAAAAGAGACACACTGTGAACCCATGAGGGAAGAATGAGTAAAGGGGGAGTAAATGTATCAAAGGCTTTCAGGAAATTCCCAGAGGCAGAGGAGCACAGGCTGTCACCAAAGAATAATGATCTGGCCACCCAAGTGGCTCTGTTTTCTAACTGTCCAGACTCTCTGTTGGGGACTTCATCAAGTCCTCTGTGGTCCTGGTCACATCCAGCTGAGTTCCAGTGTTGTGCTTTATCACATCCTGCGGAGTTCCAGTGTTGTGCTTTAATACAGCCACGTTCAATTGGGATTAACAAAAAAAATTCCCTTTCCACTTACAGAAGTTATGTTTCAGCATTATCACTGCAGGCAAATTCATTAAGATGTACTTCGTAAATCTGGGCTTTGAAGGACTTGGAGGGTGTATATGTGTGTATGACTCTATTGAAGTAAAATAAAGTTCTATTTGTTATTTAATCACTCTAGCTATATTTTCACCTAGCTTGATGCTTGGGACAGTCTGACTTGAAGTCAGAGTAGGTGGAGTACATGAAATTCATTTTGAAGGGCTTGGGGGCACCTCAAGTAGTTGAGCTGCCATTTTCCTCAGTGACTGGTATCCAAGGACACAGAGCCCAGGGGACTCATATTATGATGGCTTGAGCAGTGAAAATATGCTCAGTGGGCATATGATGGCTTACAATAGCTGCTTCTTGAAAGGCAGCTCTGTGTTACATGCACTGAGTATCAGAAGGGATTGAGTAATTAAACAGAGTTCAACAATTCTCCTTATAAGTCAGCAAAGTTAATAAAACTACAAAAAGTCACATATGAATTAAAGACAATATTGATATTTCACAAGTTGTAGAAAAAACATCTTTTAAATCTATTTCTATTTACTATCTTTACTTTCCATAAGCTTTTAAGGTTAGTCCTCCTTTGCAAATGCTAAGAAGTGCTTATAAATAGACTTTGGCTTTGTTGTAGATAATATGCAGATAATAAAGTGACTTTTTGCGCGAGCGTGTATGCATGGGTGTGTGTGTTTGCTCCTTCATGTCTGTGCTTGTTTTTAATGTTCAATGACTATCTGATTTGATGACTTGAGTTGTGACCTCTTACTTCCTGAATCCCATTACGGATCCCAGGATGCTTAGTGAATTGGGTACTTGGTGATCTTTTGAATGATATGTGATGAAACCTTTTGGTGACCTTCTGTCCTGAATATCTGTGATTTATGCCTGTCTGTGGGTCATTTTCTTTTCTTTAACCATACACAATTCTACTTTATCTCTTGTCCCTGGATACAGTCTTGGGTCTATCAATCAATGGGGAACATCCTCCCTTGACCAGTGGTTGGTATAGGACCCAAATAAGCCAATCAAATTCACCATCCCTGACCATGTACACACTACTATATTTAAAATGAATAATAATCAACAAGGTCCTATAGTACAGCTCAATGTTATGAGGCAGCCTGAATGGGAGGGGAATTTGGGAAAGGATAGGTTTGGTTAAGTTCAGTTGCTCAGTCGTGTCCGACTCTTTGCGACCCCATGAATCGCAGCACGCCAGGCCTCCCTGTCCATTAACAACTCCCGGAGTTCACTCAGACTCACGTCCATCGAGTCGGTGATGCCATCCAGCCGTCTCATCCTCTGTCGTCCCCTTCTCCTCCTGCCCCCAATCCCTCCCAGCATCAGAGTCTTTTCCAATGAGTCAACTCTTCTGGATACATGTATATGTATGGCTGACTCCCTTCGCTGTTCACCTGAAACTGTCACAGCACTGCTTGCTAATTGGCTATATCCCAATACAAAATAAAAAGTTAAAAAAGCCTCCAACTGAATCTTAAATGGAGTGATACAAAGAATGACAACGGCTGGAGGTGACCCCACCTGGTGCAGACCTGCTGGAGAGAGCTCCTGCTAACAAGTCACCAAACTGACTGCAAAGTGACGCAGTTTCATAAACTGATTTTCAACTACCCTATTGCATAATACACTCTGAGTACAAAAAAAATCCTGTAAAATTTTATCTATGGGTTTTAACTAATACATCTTTAAACATTAAACCTAATGCTTAAACAGAGTAGACGACTTCATTAAAATTTAAAAGCTCTTCTCTGCAAAAGACATGGTCAAGAATGTTTGAAGACAAGCCACAGGCTGGGAGAAAATATTTGAGAAGAAACGTCTGATAAAAAGGTCTGTTATCCAAAATGTACAAAAAAAATTTTTTTAACTCAACAATAAGAAAACAAACGACTCAATCAAAAAATAGGTCAAAGAATTTGACAGACACTTCACCAAAGTATGTACACAGATGGCAAATATGCATATGAAAAGATGTTCCACATCATATGTCATCAGAGAAATGTGAAATAAGACAACGAGATACAACTGCACACCTATTAGAATGGCCAAAATTGAGAACACTGACAACACCAAATGCTGATGAGGATGCAGAGCAATAGAAACTCTCATTTGTTGCTGGTGGGAATAAAAAATGGTACAGCCACTTTAGAAGTCAGTTTCTTACAAAACTAAACACACTTTTACTGTATGATTCAGCAGTCACACTCCTTGATATTTACCCAATTGAGTTGGAAACGTGTGTCTATACCAAAACCTGAACACGGATATTTATACTTGCTTCATTCATAATTGCCAAAACTTGGAAGCAACCAAGAAATCCTCGTCGGTGAATGAATAAATAAACTGCGGTTCACTAAGACAATGAAATTTCATTCAGTAATAAAAAGAAATGAACTATTGAGCCGCAAGCAGACATGGGGGAAAACTTAAATGCATATTACTAAGTGAAAAAAACAATCTGAGAAGTCTACATATTCTATGATTCCAACTATATAACAGCTGGAAAAGACAAAACTAAGGAGACAATAAAAAGATCAGTGGTTGCAGGGGACTAGGAGAGGGTGGGATGGAGTGGGAGCAAGATAAACAGGCAGAGCGCACAGGATATTTAGGGCAGCAAAAACGCTCCATATGGTATTGTAGTGATGGGTATATGTCAATATATTATATTTGTACAAGCCCATAGAATGTACAGTACCAAGAGTGAACTCTAAGGTAAACTATGGACTTTGGAAAATTACAACATGTTAACATAGGTTCATCCTTTGTAAAAGGATGTGTCAAGGCTATGGTTTTTCCAGTAGTCATGTATGGATGTGCGAGCTGGACTATAAAGAAAGCTGAGTGCCGAAGAATTGATGCTTTCAAACTGTGGTATTGGAGAAGACTCTTGAGAGTCCCTTGGACTGCAAGGAGATCCAACCAGTCAATCCTAAAGGAAATCAGTCCTGAGCATTCATTGGAAGGACTGATGCTGAAGCTGAAACTCCAATACTTTGGCCAAACTCCAATACTTTCACTGATGTGAAGAACTGACTCCTTGGAAAAGACCCTGATGCTGGGAAAGATTGAACGTGGGAGGAGAAAGGGACGACAGAGAATGGGATGGTTGGATGGCATCACTGACTCAATGGACATGAGATTGAGTAAACTCTGGCAGTTAGTGATGGACAGGGAGGCCTGGCGTGCTGCAGTCCATGGGGTCGCAAAGAGTTGGACACGACTGAGTGACTGAACTGAACTGAACTGATCCTTTGTAAAAAATGTACCATTCTTGTTAGTGATGTTGATAATGGGGGAGCTATGTATGTGTGGGGAAAGAAGGTTTATGGGAAATCTCTGTACTTTCCTTTCAATTTTATAATAAACCTAAAAATGCTCTAAAAAATAAAATCTTTAATAAAATTTAATAGACCCATTACCATGTACATATAAAAGAATCAGCCTCTACTGCTTTGGTTTTTCTAAATTCAGAACATCTTAACATGGGCCAAGCTTTATTATTAATGGAAATATTTTAGGCCTGTAAAAGGCAGGATGCCTTTGTTTAATCTTTAAAGGAGATCTTCTGGGAACTAAAATGTACTTTGAATCTTCCTTTTGTTTTATACAAAACAATAAACTTGTTTGGGATGGATGAAAGATGTACCTCCTATTTTAAATTTGGGCTATAGCAAGTGAAGGTACATTCTCAGTTTTAGAAAATGGTTCATGTGAACATTGAGCATTAGGAAATTGATTCCTTAAAAAATATGAATGTACTTTTGGGACTTCCCTGGTGGTCCAGTGGTTAAGACTCCACACTCCCATTGCGGAGGGTCTGGGTTCAGGCCCTGGTCAGGGAATTAGGTCCCACATGCTGTAACTAAGATTTTGCATGCCCAAGACTAAGGATCCAGCATGCAGCAACAAAGATCTAAGATCCTGAGTGCCACAACTAAGATCCATGGAGCTAAATAAATACATTTTTTTTTTTAAATACATATACTTTTAACTTGGCATATCTTTGCATATGATACCTTAAAGACTCTTAAAACAATCTAACTCTTTAAATAGATGCCCCACTTTTTCCTTGGAGATAGCCAGAATCTGCTTCTGTTGCTTACAAAGAAATTTACTGATAATCCTGTGTATAACCTCCTTGGCTTTGCAGAGATCTTTCCAAATATATGAGTTCTCAAGCTTGCCCATAACTTTGAGGCAAAGCTCACGATACCAACCTTTCTTCCACATCCCATATCAAATTTCCGCACAGTTTGCTTTTTAAAAATTTCTTGTATTCCTAGGCTTTGTTACAAATATCACTATTGGGAATTCCCTGGTGGTCTAGGGGTTAAGAATTGTTAAGAATCTGTCTTTCAATGCAGAGGACTCAGGTTCAAGCCCTGGTCAGGGAACTAAGATCCCACATGCCTTGGGGGAGCTAAGTCCATGCCACAGCTACTGAGCTCACAGGCTCCAGAGCTCGTGCTTGGAAATAAGAGAAGCCCAAACAAAGACTCAGAGCAGAGCCCCCCAAAAACCAAACAAACAAAAACAAAAGTCACTATTTTTTCTTGTCTTTTGCTTTATCTCTTGCTACTATTTCCATTAGCTTAGTTTATATTCACTAGCACTAAAATACCTGTATTTGAAAGTAACGGTGCAAACATTCATCATACAAGAGGACTCAGATGTTAGGAAGATTATTTTCTATATAAGCTCTTCCTAAATTGGGGATAAAGAAATATTCTTATACGGCTGTTGGCAGAAATTTTGAAGAAATCAAGACCTTCCATACGTTTCTTTAGTTTATAGATATGTTTAAAATTTTCTTTTGTACTTTGGGACTTCTGAGAGCTTTAAATGTGCTAGGCTGTATTATAAATCACCCAGGGGGCATTTAGAATGATGCCTATTTGACTTTTTGTTCTCCAAGTGCCAAATTAGCATCTTTTTAATATTCCCTGATACAATTTGGGAACTGATCTCTATGATGGAAAAATGAGTAGTCCGTTGAACTTTTTCACTTAAAAAAAAAAGAAAGAAATCTTGAGTGTCTAAGACTGTTGTCTGTCTTAGGCAGCTGGTGTAGTACATTGTTTTGAGGAGGAATGCCATCTATGTTTTCAGAAGTGACTGAGGTATATGGAGACTTTTAGCCCTTACACTGTGACAGCTTGGTTCCTCACAGGGGTGGAAGGATGGGGGTGAAGAGAAATGGAGGGATATAGCTGTGGTTACAACTGCATAAGACCAAGTCAACTCCAAGTCACTTCCTCTGTCTCAGCTCCAGCAGCACCTCTTCTTATCCATTGTTTGTGGTCTCATCTGGTGCCTCCTTCAGCATAAACTGAAGGTTGCCAGGGTAAATGAGAACCTTTGTGATGCATGTTAATTGCTCAGTTGTATCCGACTCTTTGCGACCCCATGGACTGTAGTCCCCCAGGCTCCTCTACTGGAGTGGATAGCCATGCCCTTCTCCAGTGGATCTTCCTGACCCATTGATCAGTCGGGTCTCCTGCATTGCAGGCAGATTCTTTACCATCTGAGCCACAGTACAGTACTGTGAACTTAGCAATGAGAAACTAAGGAGACTTTACATGTTAATTCAGTTACTTTGTAAGATTGGGAAGGAAACAAATGGAGCAAATAAACCACTTAGGTTTTGTGACAGTGACTGTAATTGAGCCCAAAGACTTTGGTTCACGACCAGACTGAATGCATTTTTAACGACTGTAGAAGGCTGAGGAATGACTGTAATTGAAAACCAATATTCATAATAGCTCCTGGAGACCTTCGTTCCAAGCAGCTGGCACCACTGAGAGCTCCCTGTGGAGTAGACAGGAAGCAAGCATTTTGGTTTCCATTTTATTTCAAAAAATATTTATTTATTTGGCTGTGCCGGGTCTTAGTTGCATCATGTGGGATCTTTAGTTGTGGAATGTGGGATCTATCCCTGACCAGGGATAGAACCTGGGCCCCCTGTATCGGGAACAAGGCATCTTCGCCACTGGACCACCAGAGAGGTCCCTTGGTTTCCATTTTAGATGAGTTAACTAAAACTGGCTTTGTGCAGTGCAGCATAATCATGTATATAGGCCTATGTGCTTATGAATTTATTAAGTTCTTCAGGATATGATCTCTACTCATTAAGTACTGTATGGATGTGGAGAAAGGGGAAACATATGTGACTCTACTAACACATGTGACTCTACTAACATTCCAGAGCAGAAAGTGTTTTAAATTGTCAGAAACATGTTAGAACTATGAAAAGTACATGAAAATCAATCCTTTGAGTAATTTAAGTCACAGTGGTATTTGTTCTGTGACACTAGAAAAGATAATTTTCTCCCCCATAAGATAGAAAAGGGCTTCCCTTGTGGCTCAGCTGGTAAAGAATCTGCCTGCAATGTGGGAGACCTAGGTTCGATCCCTGGGCTGGGAAGATCCCCTGGAGAAGGGAAAGGCTACCCACTCCAGTATTCTAGCCTAGAGAATTCTATGGACTGTATAGTCCATGGGGTCTCAAAGAGTTGGACACAACTGAGCTACTTTCACTCACTCAAGACACAAGAACATAGCAAAGAAAAACTGAATACTCTGTACAACTCATTTGACAATCCTACCAATAGTGTCACCTTGTAGTGGGGTTTATGACTCGATTTCCAAGCAATCTCTGCCCTCCTTCCTCCATAAGCATGTGGCTCTAGTTACACCTGTGTCTCTTCTCACCACCTCATCTAACCCAGTCCTGGTGGACCTTTGGCTGGAGTGTCAAAGTACCTGATGCGTGTGTGTGTGTTCAGTTGCTCAGTCGTGTCTGACTTTTTGTGACCCCACGGATTATACAGCATGCCAGGTTCCTCTGTCCGTGAAATTGTCCAGGCAAATATTGGAGTGGGTTGCCATTTCCTTCTCTGGGGATCTTCCAGGGATCCTGATACTTTAGGGTTAACAAAATACTCACTCAGTTTAAGCTGTCTCCTAAGGGCTGTTGCCACTACGAATAAGGTTTGGAAGAACTCTAGTTATGACTATCTCACATTTGGGAACGTTTCTTTTAAACTTACAAGTTCAACAGTTTGGCAGCAATACACAGTAAATTAAATAACTCTCCGAGAGTCACAGAGCACATTAGAAGATGAAATAGGATTTCAGTTTCCAAAGTGAAGATTTCCAACACATCAGCTAGTCCCTAATTAGTATAAAAGCATTCAGATTACAACGTTTTCCATTTTCACTTTAAGTGAAAATGCTTATATTAACTTGTTTCTTTCCAGATGTGAGAAGTCACTATTTTCATACAAAATAATAATAGGACCTACTTTGAGCCAGACACTATGCTTTATATGTATGAATTTAGATTATGGCTTTACACATATTAACTCAGTTAAGCTTCACAATTATCCTTTGGACAATATGAATAATATCATTATTTTTCTCACTTTATAGATAAGAAACTAAGGCACAGAGAGGTTAAGTAAAAGCTGTTCAACATCACTCAGGCAGAAAGTTGACAGAGCTGGGAAAATGAGCCTTGGTGGTCTAGTTTTCCAGTGTGTTTTCACAAGATAAATCTGGAGAATTATACTACCGAGGAGACAGGGAAGGCTGCATCCCTTTCCCCTTACCTGGTAGAGGCTGACGTACTGTTTCCGCAGCCAATGCTGTCTTTGGTCAGGGAACTTCCTCATCTTCCTCACAGCTCTCGTGAGCTCCAACAATCCACTGAAGAGCATTTTAGCTGTGTGCTTTGGCGCCACAAAGTGCAGTAATCTATTGTCCGTGGTCTGCAGCCCGTAGAGCAGTGTCACGCCAGTCTCTGAGAGAGACATGTTACTCAGTTTGTTCTGAACACACACAGTGTGTATATCAATGTTAGGGTGTCCCATGTACACAGCCTTTGCTGAAAACAGATCCAAGATCCCCTCCACCAGGCCACTTAATCCAGCATTGCCCAGTAACGGGAATTTGCCAGGCTCAGACGTGTTACTGAGCACACCAAGTTTTGCTTTAGCACTGGCTGGGGAAGCAGTGGTGGGTTTTATCCAGGTCAAGGTGCTATTGTCAGGCTGAAGCTGGAGGAAGCAGCGGGCAGAGAGGTGCGTGTCCTGATCATAGTGGATGACCGTGGCCCCCTGCAACAGGAACTGGTGCACATCGGCTTGGATGGACAGCACATACCATGGGATGAGCTCTGTCCCATGGTCAAAGGCTTTCTGTGGCTCCTCCGATCCATGAGAGTCCCACTCTTTGGGCTGCTCAAAGATGTCATTTTCAGAATCCAACAAATCTCCGATTATAAACCTGATAGAAAGAGTTACAAATTTGATCTGTCTTATAATCAGAAGGACAACAAAAATCTTTCACTGACGCTGGATATCATTTTAAATTTCATTATAAATTCAAATTAGCATAGGAAATATAAAATGCTAAAAGTCATAGAGTGATTTTATATAGTGGTATTCTGAAACCTTATATTTAACAACATGTCTGACCATAGGCTTTGAGGCCCCATGGACTGTAACCCTCCAGGCTCCTCTGTCCATGCAATTTTCCAAGCAAGAGTACTGGAGCAGGTTGAATAAAGGAACTACTATATAATTGTATTTTTAATATAAACAACAACAATCTTCATTATTTATTAGTCTTTCCTCTTGTGTTAAATACATACATTTTTGCAATTAATATGACCTACTTGCAAAGTAAGTTTTATTATTCTTAAAATTTTTTTTAATTGAAGGATAATTGTTTTATAATGTTGTGTTGGTTCCTGTGATATATCAACATGAATCAGCCCTAAGTATACATATTTTTTTAATCTATGGGGAAACTGAGGTTCAGAAGGGGTGAGTAACTGGCTCCAGGTTACCCAGCTTGGAAGAGACCTACTCAAGACAGGAATTTGGTCTGCCTGACTCTCTTTTTTCCATTTGGCTACTTTGGTAGGAATGTGCCTAAGAGAGACTTATTCTCTTCAAAGCATGAGGAACTGTTACTAAGGTCAAGGCTTTTCACTGCTTGATGTACAGACATCACCAGCAGAGGGGTGGGTAAAATTGAGGAACTGGTCCATACATCCCTAGGAAGGGATGTTCCCATCACCTCGAGACACTTGGGCAGCTGACAGCCTCTTGGCAAGGTCTGAGAAGCGGCCTTGGGCTTCTCAGACTCTCAGTCTAGATCCTGGTCCCCGAGCAAGATTCCACTCCTGCTTTCAAACAGCAAAATGTTCTTCCTTGCCTCACATAAACAGATATTCTTAAGAAAGACAAGAAATCCACAAGAGATCTCACAAATCTAATGATCAGAAGATTCTTTTCAAATAATCCACACTGGAAACCACCCAAACATCCAGCAACCATCAAATATATAGATAAAATGTGATGTATTCATATAACACCAGCCTGCACAGCCACGGAAGTAAACACGCAATGCTTAACCACCTGCAACAACACAGACAAATCTTAAGCAAGACATACAGGCATACATATTGTGTGATTACAGTAATGTAAATTTCCAAAAAGGAAAAAGTATACTCTATGTTTAGAGAGGCATAAAGTGGTGACATTATAAAGAAAAAAAGAATGTATTATCACAAAGTTCACAGCAGTGAATTTTTCTCTAGGGGGAAAGGTGGTGACATAACTGAGACAGGAAAAAAGGGGTTTATGGGTACTGATAATGGGTGGTAGCTACACATGCACTCACTTGAAACTATTAAAAAACATTAGTTAAAAAATTTTTTTTCAGAATAGTTTTAGATTAGGAGAGAAATTGCAAAGACAGCATACCCCGTATCCATTCTTTCCTATTATAATAACATCTTACATTAGGGTGGTGTATTTGACACAATTCATGAACCAATACCACAAAACACTACTATTTATTAAAGCCCATACTTTGTTTAGTATTAGTCTTTGTTTAGTACTAGTATTAGTCTTATACTTTGTTTAGTATTTGTATTAGTCTTCATGCCGCGATCAGTGGAGTTATCGCCTTTGTCTGTTAACTGGAAGATTGGTGGTTCAAGCCCACCCAAGGATGCCCTTCTCTGTGTACCTTTGGGCTTCCCTGGTAGCTCAGACAGTAAAGAATCCACCTGCAATGTGGGAGATCTGAGTCAGAACCCTGGGGTGGGAATATCCCCTGGAGCATGGCAACCCACTCCAGTATTCTTGCCTGGAGAATCCCCAAGGACAGAGGAGCCTAGTGGGCTGCAGTCCATGGGGTTGCGAAGAGTCAGACACGACTGAGTGACTTAGCACAGCACAGGACATACTTTGTTTAGATTTATTTAGTTTTTCATCCATTTCCATTTTCTGTTGCAGGATTCCATCCAGGAGCCCATATTACATTTAACCTTCATATTTCTTCATGTCATGGTTTCTCAGACTTTTCTTGATTTTATGATCTTGACAGTTTTGAGGAACAGTGGTCAGGCATTTTGTAGAATGACCAACAATTAGAATTTGCCTGATAATTTTCTCATAATTATTCTGGTGCTCTGGGTTCTGGGGAGGAAGAACACAGAGGCAAAGTGCCATTCTTGTCACATCCTATCCAAGGAACATAGTATCAACAGGACTTAGGCTGTTGATGCTGACCTGGCTGAGGTAGTGCTAGTCAGTGTCCACTTTACAGTGTCCACTTAAAGTTACTTAAGAAAAAACAACAACCTCCTTATACATTGTCCCCTTTGGAAGTAAGTCATTGTGTGCAGTCCACACATAGGGAAAGGTGAGTCTGCTGTACCTCCGAGGTCAGAGTACCCACACAAGTTATTTGGGATTCTGCATGAGAAATTTGTCTCTTCTCCCCCATGTGTTTGCTTAGTTATCACTTACATACATGGACTTTTGAATATTTACATAATATTTTGGGTTATAATCAAAGCTTCCCTGGTAGTTCAGACGGTAAAGAATCTGCCTTCAATGCAGGAGACCTGGGTTTGATCCCTAAGTTGGGAAGATTCCCTGGAGAAAGGAACGGCTACCACACCAGTATTCTTGCCTGGAGAATTCCATGGACAGAGGAGACTGGCAGGCTACAGTCCATGGGGTTGCAGAGTCGGACACGACTGAGCGATTTTCACTTACTTACTTGGGTTATAATCCAATACTATTTTAATTTGTTACTCAAATTGCTCCAGCTTTGGCCAACAGAATATAACTTTCTGTTGGCTCTTGTGCATCTTTGATATAACCTCATTATTGTTTTATTTATTTATTTTTTTTTCTTAGCACTTATTTACTTTTTCTGGCACAAGATACTCCAGGCTCATCTTGTATATTTCCTGCTCCAAGTCCTAGAAGCAGTCATCTCTCCAGGGAGCTTTGCTTTCTTTCACTGAAGACTTATTAGAAATCAAGATCTGAATCAGAATCCAACAACACATTAAAAAGATCATACACCATGACCAAGTGGGCTTTATCCCAGGGATGCAAGGATTCTTCAGTATCCGCAAATCAATCAATGTAATACACCACATTAACAAATTGAAAAATAAAAACCATATGATTATCTCAATAGATGCAGAGAAAGCCTTTGACAAAATTCAACATCTATTTATGATAAAAACTCTCCAGAAAGCAGGAATAGAAGGAACATACCTCAACATAATAAAAGCTATATATGACAAACCCACAGCAAACATTATCCTCAATGGTGAAAAATTGAAAGCATTTCCTCTAAAGTCAGGAACAAGACAAGGGTGCCCACTTTCACCATTACTATTCAACATAGTTTTGGAAGTTTTGGCCACAATAATCAGAGCAGAAAAACAAATAAAAGGAATCCAAATTGGAAAAGAAGAAGTAAAACTCTCACTATTTGCAGATGACATGATCCTCTACATAGAAAACCCTAAAGACTCCACCGGAAAATTACTAGAACTAATCAATGATTATAGTAAAGTTGCAGGATATAAAATCAACACACAGAAATCCCTTGCATTCCTATACACTAATAATGAGAAAACAGAAAGAGAAATTAAGCAAACAATTCCATTCACCATTGCAATGGAAAGAATAAAATACTTAGGAATATATCTACCTAAAGAAACTAAAGACCTATATATAGAAAACTATAAAACACTGGTGAAAGAAATCAAAGAGGACACTAATAGATGGAGAAATATACCATGTTCATGGATTGGAAGAATCAATATAGTGAAAATGAGTATACTACCCAAAGCAATTTATAGATTCAATGCAATCCCTATCAAGCTACCAACAGTATTCTTCACAGAGCTAGAACAAATAATTTCACAATTTGTATGGAAATACAAAAAACCTCGAATAGCCAAAGCTATCTTGAGAAAGAAGAATGGAACTGGAGGAATCACCCTACCTGACTTCAGGCTCTACTACAAAGCCACAGTCATCAAGACAGTATGGTACTGGCACAAAGACAGAAATATTGATCAATGGAACAAAATAGAAAGCCCAGAGATAAATCCACGCACATATGGACACCTTATCTTTGACAAAGGAGGCAAGAATATACAATGGATTAAAGACAATCTCTTTAACAAGTGGTGCTGGGAAATCTGGTCAACCACTTGTAAAAGAATGAAACTAGAACACTTTCTAACACCATACACAAAAATAAACTCAAAATGGATTAAAGATCTCAATGTAAGACCAGAAACTATAAAACTCCTAGAGGAGAACATAGGCAAAACACTCTCCGACATACATCACAGCAGGATCCTCTATGACCCACCTCCCAGAATATTGGAAATAAAAGCAAAAATAAACAAATGGGACCTAATTAAACTTAAAAGCTTCTGCACATCAAAGGAAACTATTAGCAATGTGAAAAGGCAGCCTTCAGAATGGGAGAAAATAATAGCAAATGAAGCAACTGACAAACAACTAATCTCAAAAATATACAAGCAACTCCTACAGCTCAACTCCAGAAAAATAAATGACCCAATCAAAAGATGGGCCAAAGAACTAAATAGACATTTCTCCAAAGAAGACATACAGATGGCTAACAAACACATGAAAAGATGCTCAACATCACTCATTATCAGAGAAATGCAAATCAAAACCACTATGAGGTACCATTTCACACCAGTCAGAATGGCTGTGATCCAAAAGTCTACAAGCAATAAATGCTGGAAAGGGTGTGGAGAAAAGGGAACCCCCTTACACTGTTGGTGGGAATGCAAACTAGTACAGCCACTATGGAGAACAGTGTGGAGATTCCTTAAAAAACTGGAAATGGAACTGCCTTATGATCCAGCAATCCCACTGCTGGGCATACACACTGAGGAAACCAGAAGGGAAAGAGACACGTGTAGCCCAATGCTCATCGCAGCACTGTTTATAATAGCCAGGACATGGAAGCAACCTAGATGTCCATCAGCAGATGAATGGATAAGAAAGCAGTGGTACATATACACAATGGAGTATTACTCAGCCATTAAAAAGAATACATTTGAATCAGTTCTAATGAGGTGGATGAAACTGGAACCTATTATACAGAGTGAAGTAAGCCAGAAAGAAAAACACCAATACAGTATACTAACGCATATATATGGAATTTAGAAAGATGGTAACAATAACCCTGTGTACGAGACAGCAAAAGAGACACTGATGTATAGATCAGTCTTATGGACTCTGTGGGAGAGGGAGAGGGTGGGGAGATTTGGGAGAATGGCATTGAAACATGTATAATAGCATGTATGAAATGAGTTGCCAGTCCAGGTTCAATGCATGATACTGGATGCTTGGGGCTGGTGCACTGGGATGACCTAGAGGGAGGGTATGGGGAGGGAGGAGGGAGGAGGGTTCAGGATGGGGAGCACGGGTATACCTGTGGCAGATTCATTTTGATGTTTGGCAAACTAATACAATATTGTAAAGTTTAAAAATAAAATAAAATTAAAAAAAAAAAGAAATCAAGATCTGAGTTCTAGGTGCAAATCCATTCTTTTTAATGCACTTTTCTTAATATTACATCTCACCATAAAAAGTGAAGAATGAGAAAGGAAGAAAATCTTTTGTGTTTAAATTATCACAATCCCTCTGAAATTTCTCTCAGTAACAATGGGAAGCCAATACTCAGGTTCTCTTACATAATTCTTCTGTCCTTTGTATACATATATGTAGCAAGGTGGTTAGGGGCACAGCCTCTAGTCACTTTGGGTTTAATGTTAGACTCTACTACTTCTTCACTGTGTGATCTAGTCAAATCGCTCAACCTCTCTGAGCCTCACTTTACTCATCTGCTAATGGCAAAAAGACAACACCCACTATCAGAGAGTAACGGTGAAGCTCAAATAAGATAACACTGGTAAGTGACTCAGCACAGACTCTGGCTCAGTAAAGCACATGACTATAATTAAACATAAAAAAGATCAAGGTCTTATCCTGCCTCTTCTTCCCACTTCCTTTTCTCCAGGCTAAATCAGTCCTGCTGTTCCTCTAGAGGGGGCTTTCCTCAGGGCCGCATCCAAGTTCTTTAATCTTTTTATTTTCTTTCTCTGGGACCATTTCCACATTCTCCCTGTCACACTGCTTGTTGATGGTCCCCCCCCTCCCCCCACCCCCGTAAGAGCAAGAAGGATTCAATTGGAGAGTATCAATACCCATGAAATGTAACATATGTTAATTTGGACATAGGACTTCTGATTTTAATTTAGCAAGAGAAATGGTGTTTTCCATATTCCATTTAATTTGAGTTCTGAGCTAAAGCAAGTATTTTCCAGTGAAAAACTATGGGCATTATGAAAAGTCGTGTCTGGAAAAGAAAAATTATGAGGCTTTTCTGGAGCCTGTTTGAACTGCTCAGCTATGATGTAAGCTGGGAGAGAATGGACACTATCTTTATTAGTATCAGTTCTATTTTAGACACAAAAGAACTAATGCTAGGTGTTAATAATTCCTCTAAAAGGCAGTCTTCTAGGAACTAATGCCCAAGATAAAATTGGCAGTTGTAATAAAACAAGATCACTTTAAGAAGGAAGCCAGTAGCTTTGTCTCTTACATTATATAGTGAATTTTATGCACTTCTGTGCCTGATTCTCTCAGGAGACAAGTTTCTGTGGGTTTATAAGAAGAAATTAGGTGGGACTTAAATAGTTACTCAGGAACCAAGTGGCATCAAAGATGTGGCACTGGCAAAAAAAACTACCTAGTCAAATTTAGGTGGTATGCCTTAAGGAGAGGACCAAGAAGTGAAAAGAGAAGCAAAGTTTATATTCAACCCCTGAAGAGGTTCTGAAGCATCCTTCAGTTAGAAACTATAAACTGACAGGTAAACACCTTTCTCATGTTCCATGATGAAAATATGTTTTAAAATATAACTCATTTAAAAAATATTTACTTTTAAAATATTTATTTACTTGGCTGAACTGGGTCTTAGCTGGGGACATGGGACCTTTGATCTTCACTGTGGCATGAGGGCTCTTTCAGATGTGGCATTCGGACTCTAAGATGCAGCATTCGGACTCTAGTTCTCTGACCAGGGATCGAACCTGGGCCCCCTGAACTGGGAGCGTGTAGTGTTAGCCACTGGACCACCAGGGAAATCCCTGAAGATCTTATATTAGGGGAAAAGCGGGCTACTTATCAGGCTTCCCAGGTGGCACTAGCGGTAAAGAACTCATCTGCCAATGGAGGAGACATAAGAGACTCAGGAAGATTCCCTGGAGGAGGGCATGGCAACCCACTCCAGTATTCTTGTCTGGGAAAGCCCATGGACAAAGGAATCTGGTGGGCTATAATCCACAGGGTTGCAAAGAGTCCGACATGACTGAAGCGACTTGGCACTAATTTTCTTCATAACATTTTGTTACTCCTGCAAAGTTAAAAGGATTACATAAACATGATTCATCAAGTGATAAGCCTAAATTTAATTTTGTAAGACTTTTGGAAAGGTGCACCTTTTCCAAAGGACTTGCTATAGCTGTACTCTGTAATAAAATTGAGAGTTTTAACTTTGCTTCTGGCAAATTCTTGCTTTTAATTAATTTAGCACTTTCCTCAGCCATAGACAGCTTCTAAATTATAGCTGCATAATGCAAGGACTTTAAAGCCAGCCTGCCTGAGGTTAAATTCTGGCCATGCTAAATGTGAGATCTTGAACAAAATAGAATTGCTGTGAGCATTAACTAATTTATATGTAAAGTATTTAAAACAGTGTTCATTTAAAAGTAGGCTCTTGATAAATAATAGCATGTCAAATATTAGTAATATTATCATGGCCCAGTTTGTATGTGCAAAGTCAATATCCTAAAACACAGCCACACAAACAAACACTGCTTCTTTGTAAAGATGGTGTCCAAGTTTCATGCTGGGATTTGAGTGATAAACAAGCTTAAACTGAATGTTGTGCATGCACGCTCAGTCGCTCCATTCTGTCTCTTTCTGAACCCACAGACTATAGCCCGCCAGGCTCCTCTGTCTATGGCATTAATCTGGCAAGAATAATAGAGTGAGTAGCCATTTCTTCCTCCAGGGGATCTTCCAACCCAGGGATCAAACCCGGGTCTCCTGTATTGGCAGGCGGATTCTTTACCACTGAGCCACCTGGGAAGCCCTTGAATGTTGAGCAGATAGTGGGAAAATGCCTTTCTTTGTTGCGGTGATAGAAGCAGGACTGGGTCTTGTGTACTGGCCAAGCAGACAGGAAAAGAGAGAAAGAGAAGGGGTCCTGGGTATCCCCAGTCCCAGAAACCCCTAACGGAGCCAGCCATCGGGTGGGAGGAGATCCTGTTAAGGTCTTGGCTGGGCGGAGGCAGTCAGCTGTCCCTAAAGGATGTTGTGAGGTTGGTGTTTATAACGCTGTGCCATGCTTCATGGAGAATAAGTGACTGGTTTCCTATCATTTTATTATTTCATGTGCGCACATAAGGGCGCGTGTGTATGTGTGGCAAGTCCTGGTATCTATAATCTTTTCTCAGATACTCTGCTTCCTCATGCTTAGCTTTTTAAAAAACTTTTTATTTTGTATCGGAGTATAGCTGATTAGCAATGTTGTGATAGTTTCAGGTGAACAGCAAAGGAACTCACGCTTAGCTTTCTTATTTCTATCCTTGTGGGATCATCTTTCAGGGAAGAGACTGAGGTTGCTGGGATGGGAGAGCAGCGAATACTCTGTATTCTCCCATAAAGAAGGGCAGGGTGACTGAAAGCTGCTTCTCAAATGGTGACTGTTGCCACTGGTGCCCGTACCTTAAGGTCTCTGCTATTTGTGATGGTAGGCATTAATTACAGTAGCCACCATTTATATGCCTTTATAATGCAAAATTCCTTATTCTACATGTATCCTCTCACATAATCTGTACAACAATCTTATAAATAAAGCATTATAATCATTCCCATTTTACAGATTACAAAATTGAGGCTTAGTAGGCTTCCCTGGTAGCTCAGAAGGTTAAGAATCTGCCTGCAATGCAGAAGTCCTGGGTTTGATCCCCGGGTTGTGAAAATCCCCTGGGGGAGGGCATGGCAACCCACTCCAGTATTCTTGCCTGGAGAATCCCATGGACAGAGGACCCTGGTGGGCTACAGTCCATGGGGTCGCAAAGAATCAGACACGACTGAACGACTAAGCACAGCCCAACAGCAAGATTAAGTCACCTACCCAGGTGACACAAATAGTAAGTGATGGGGGCAACATTCAGTCCCAGACCATGTGACTGCAAGCTTTGAGTTCCGAATCATCCCAAACAGCCTCCCTTCTAAGGTTCTGCCTGAACTTGTTATCTGCTTATATCCAACTTCTCCAAATGGAATAATCCTTTTTAAGCAGTATTTTAGAGAGGGTGGACAATATTGATAATAAGAACGTGTGGCTCCTATATCACCCAACACTCTTCTCTATACACCTAAATAGTCTTAATTTCCATTTTCCTACAATGGTGCCATACACTACTCTTATGCCTTCATGACTTACACTCACACAAGCAAAACTTATTTATTCTTCATACTGGTAAATTTGAAAAGTCATTATTAATGAGCTTCATAGGTCATATGAAATGTAACTGGACCACTTTTAGAATTTCAGTTCAGTTCAGTTCAGTCGCTCAGTCATGTCCAACTATTTGCAACCCCATGAATCGCAGCACGCCAGGCCTCCCTGTCCATCACCAACTCCTGGAGTTCACTCAGATTCACGCCCATTGAGTCGGTGATGCCATCCAGCCATCTCATCCTCTGTTGTCCCCTTCTCCTCCTGCCCCCAATCCCTCCCAGCATCAGACTCTTTTCCAATGAGTCAACTCTTCACATGAGGTGGCCAAAGTACTCGAGTTTCAGCTTTAGCATCATTCCTTCCAAAGAAATCCCAGGGCTGATCTCCTTTAGGATGGACTGGTTGGATCTCCTTGCAGTCCAAGGGACTCTCAAGAGTCTTCTCCAACACCACAGTTCAAAAGCATCAATTCTTCGGCACTCAGCCTTCTTCACAGTCCAACTCTCACATCCATACATGACCACTGGAAAAACCATAGCCTTGACTAGATGGACCTTTGTTGGCAAAGTAATGTCTCTGCTTTTGAATATGCTATCTAGGTTGGACATAACTTTCCTTCCAAGGAGTAAGCGTCTTTTAATTTCATGGCTGCAGTCACCATCTGCAGTGATTTTGGAGCCCCAAAAATAAAGTCTGACACTGTTTCCATTGTTTCCCCACCTATTTCCATGAAGTGATGGAACCAGATGCCATGTTTAGATGTCCCTAACCTATAGCAACTAGAAACAAAAAGAAGTCGAGGGTTCCACAGTGACAAGAAATGCCTTCAACACTGCAGGAGGAAAGATCCTGCCCTGCAGTTGGTCACGTGGTCAGGCTCACAACCCAGGTCTGCTAGGCACCACTTAAGGAAGCGACTTCACCTCTCCAGGCACCACTTTCTCAACTGTACACGGAGATGATAAGTTGATGTCCTTAAGATCTCACTGACATTTGGAGATTATTTCAACCCTGTTCCTTTCCTGCTGAGGTATTGAATCTCTTATGACCATCTTTCTAGGGTTTCTGTCAATGTTTTGAGTGGGTGTTCTGGCAGGAGTAGCTGAGATGTTTGAGAAGAATTATTAGAGCACCCTACAGGTTGGGTGAACCAAATGACCATGAGATCATCCCTTCTTTCTCTCATGGAATTTTCACAGGGTTGGTGGCTGCCATAGGAAAGGGGCTGGAGGTTACTGTTTACAGAGTCTTTATTTCAGCCAAATCAACAACAAAGCACAGTTCCCTTGGGTTTTGAGATCTGGAAATCCCTTTTTCACACACAGCCCTGTACTGGATATTTTAATGCAGGACTCTGGATCAGAAATGGATTCCCAAGTCCTGGCAGATGGTCCCAGGAACAGTGCTTGCTGATCTGGTTTCAGTGAATTCTATTAAACACCCCACCCTCATCTATTAAACACCCCAGCCTCATCAGTAGTTCTTTTCAAAATAGCCATTATGTGGGGTAAGAAAATTTACCAGTACTGAGGTACATAAATTTCAACGTGAGGATTTCAACCTGACTTCTCAGGTTTTGTAAAAGAAATATTTGCAATTTTGTGCTTCTTTTCCCCTTCTAAGAGTGCTTACAAGTGGAGTCTAGAAAATGGGAAGTAGAAAAGCAGTGATCTTAGAATGTAGATGATAAAATGATTAGTGAGGGGACAAAGGAACAAGCAGAGAATTGGAAACAATGATTTCAAAAGAGGTGATGATATGTGGTATGAAATTTATTACTTGAAGGAAATCCAGTCAAAAGGAAAAAGATGGTAAAGAAAAACCCAGAGGCCTGGTCTCTGAGTCTCAACCAAAAGTGAAGTGAAGTGAAGTGAAAGTCATGTCCACGACTCTTTGCAACCCCATGGACTATACAGTCCATGGAATTCTCCAGGTCAGAATTCTGGAGTGGGTAGCTGTTCCCTTCTCCAGGGGATCTTCCCAACCCAGGGACTGAACCCAGGTCTGCTGCACTGCAGGCGGATTCTTTACCAGCTGAGTCACAAGCACTCCTAAAAGTATTCTTAGAACACCTATAAGTAACATATACACGCACACACACACACAGCACCAAGTGAAGGTAGTTATAAAAAAAATCATATGAAATTTTATCTATTAAGAGATGATGTATCCTTTTTTGGAGCACTTAAGGAAGGAATTTCAGCCAGATCTCAGTATGAGGAACAGGTATGCTTCTCCCAAACATCTGTTTGATTTTTCTTACAAAGACTGTGACTCCTGATTCCCTCCTTTTTATGGTCACTATCTCAGAACAAAATTTAGTCACTGCAAAGACTGTATAGTATACATTTCTGTACGCTTTATTTTTTCCTATCCTACTTTCCTTTTCCCTTCATAATAATCCCTTCTTTGATTATTACATTTATTCTTATAAGCATCTACAAAATATTTTGTGAGAGGATGTAGATATATACATAGATACCTATGTATAGAGACAGGTACACAGAAGTAGACGTAGATTAAGGAGTTAAGGGCTATGAGAGGCCTCTGTGCTTATTTGTAGGTGGTCCTCTCTCTATTTATATATGGTGGCACCAACATCACAAAAATTAGTGAGAAACTTTCAAATAATTTTGACTTGAGACCAACTTAAAAAGAACGATCGGTAGAAGCTACTTGTGAAATTTGAGCTTTAGGGATGTGACATCGTGGTAAGGGCAGTATTGGTTCATCCCTAACCTGGATCCCCTATGGGGAAATGAGCTAGGAGATGAGGTTTGGAAAAAAGCTCAAAGACTTTGGAAAAACTGGGAATATAGGTTCATCTCTTTAATAACAACACTTGGGATTCAGGCACAAGGTGTTCATTTCTCTGTTCACAACTGATTCTGAGGATCCAGCACTACAGTTCCAAAGGAATTACTTTCCAGAAGCACTCTCTTCCCACTGTAGGCTCATACACACAGTCATCCAGGAAAGACTTTGCAAAACAAACAGTGATGTCTTACAAGGACTGGGAGACAACTGCCAGGTATGACTCATGAGTATACCACACAAATAGAACCTTTTGTGGCCAAGATGTCAAAGCCAGCAAATGTTCTGCTTTTGGGTCATGCTCAAGGATTCTTCCAGGTGGACCAGACTCTGCTTTGAGTTGGGCATGACCATGAGTAAATGGCCTTGAAGAGATGCAATGCCTAGCCTAAGACCATTGATTTCTGAACTTCTCATTTGGTCTTGGGCTAAGCAAGCATATCATGGGTAGACTGCAATGCTTGTCAATAAACAGCAATCGAAACAGCCAAGCAATCACAACGCTGCAGATGCCACCTGAAAGTGAGATCCTGGAAGCACTGCAATGCTTGTCAATCATTGATGAGCTGCCTTAGAATCATCAGAAGTTGAGGGAGCTGCAACACTGCTGATTTCTGGGTATGACTGACTCCAATCCTACTGCTGCTGCTGCTGCTGCTAAGTCGCATCTGACTCTGTGCGACCCCATAGATGGCAGCCCACTAGGCTCCCCCGTCCCTGGGATTCTCCAGGCAAGAACACTGGAGTGGATTGCCATTTCCTTCTCCAGTGCATGAAAGTGAAAAGTGAAAGTGAAGTAGCTCAGTTGTGTCCGACTCTTAGTGACCCCATGGACTGCAGCCTACCAGGCTCCTCCGTCCATGGGATTTTCCAGGCAAGAGTACTGGAGTGGGGTGCCATTGCCTTCTCTGCCACTAAATCAGTATATTTGATTTAAAAATGTTAATATTTGCCCCATGCCTTATCCAGTAACTAATAAACCCTTTTTTAAAAATTAGTTTTTTAATTGAAGTACTGTGGCTTCCCAGGTGACACAGTGGTAAAGTTGGCCTGCCAGGGCAAGAAATACAGGAGATGCCAGTTCAATCCCTGGGTTGGGAAGATGCCCTGCAGGAGGAAATGCAGCCCACTCCAGTATTCCTGCTTGGAAAATGCCATGGACAGAGGAGCCTGGCAGGCTATAGTCCATGGGGTTGCGAAGAGTCGGACACAAGTGAGCAACTAACACACACACACAAACACATCAAAGTATAGTTGATTTATAATGTATACTCTGGATACTATTGGAGAAGGGAATGGCAACCCACTCCAGTATTCTTGCCTGGGAAATTCCATGGACAGTGGAGCCTGGTGGGCTACAGTCTGAAAATGAAAGTGAAGTCGGTCAGTCGTGTCCGATTCTCTGCGACCCCATGGACTGTAGCCTACCAGGCTCCTCCGTCCATGGCATTTTCCAGGCAAGAGTACTGGAGTGGGTAGCCATTTCCTTCTCAAGGGGATCTTTCTGACCCAGGGATCGAATCTGGGTCTGCCGCATTGCAGGCAGATGCTTTAGCATCTGAGCCACCGGGGAAGCTGGGCTACAGTCTATGGGGCTGCAAAGAGTTGCACAGGACTGGGCAACTAACACGTACATGGATGCTATTTATAACCTGAAACCAAACTGGGGTAGGAAAAAGAAGAAATGAGAATCCCAATTTTTAAATCCCATGTAAAACATCCCATGTAAAACTTACTGCCATCGGGCTTTATCCTTCAGGGAATTTTTCCTTGAGCTGCTCCCTTCACTGGAGCTGTCCTCCTCCTCTGTCTCCAGACTTCGACTGCAGCTCCTGATGATCTGAAAGATGCTGTTGACAGTGGACTCCTTCTCTGAATTCTTTAAGCCATTCTGTCCCACTCGTTGTAAGAAATTATCTTGTCCACTATAATCGGCTACAAACTACAGAGAAATATATTGAGGATTTGTTATTGCAGCTTCACATACTACATCTAAATAACCTACTTGGCTAGAGAAACAAAATCATAACAGTCATAAATAATGGCATTTGTGCCTATTTTATTGGGGGAAAACCAACCTCCAGGAAAAACATTTTTTCCTTTCACCACATGAAATACCAAAACTTACTCTTGTTTCCACTAAGACAACTTCAGTCCCTCTAGGAATCAACACTTCACTTCCAGTTTATAACACAAAAAGCAATATTATTTCAAGGTTCCCTAGGGAGAAGATTAGCCACTTTACAGAGGAAGGACAGAGTTATTTTATTCCTGTAGTGAGAATTGAGAAAAACCATGACAGAAATCTATTATTCTATGGAACCAGATAAAATTACTGGGGCCCAAGGAAATGATCAAGGAGGGGGGACATTTTGCTTTATTTCCCATACATCTTAACAGTAACACAGAGGCTTCCTGGTGATTTATAAGCTCTTATTGTCTGTATTTGTAACCAGGGAAGTATCTCCCATCAGAGGTCAGAGGGATGGCTAGGCCATGAGATATGGAGTTCCCTACTTCTGAGATGTGAGGCAGCCAGTGCGGGGACAGTTTGGGAGGCTTGCTTTAAGCTTTCCCCTTCATTTCTTTCACTTTTTTTTGGCTATTTAGTCGCTAAGTCGTGTCTGACTCTTTTTGACCCATGGGCTGTAGCCTGCCAGGCTCCTCTGTTCATGGGATTTTTTCAGGCAATAACATTGGAGTGGGTAGTTACTTCCTCCTCCAGGGGATCTTCCCAACCCAGGGACTGAACTTGCGTCTCCTGCACTGCAGGCAGATTCTTTACCGCTGAACCACTGGGGAAGTGTCTCCTTGCACTTTATGCCCCTCTCACAAGCCAGGGAGATAGAAGCCAGTAATGCTGCCAGCACCTGTCAGGGGCTCTAAGTCTCCCTGATACCAAGTAATTCTTTTGCTCCCAAGGGACCTGGAAGAGGCTGCAGTTTTAGGAGAGTCTTCCCACTGTCACCAAGAAGGGGTGTGAATGAGGGTGAGAAAGAGAGAGAGAGAAGGAGAGAGGGGGAGAGTGTGTATGTGTAAGGTCAACAGTGGGTGCCGGCACCATGGTGAGAATGACTTTAGTTTAGGTATGGGACTTCCGGGCATGGGACTCCTCAAATTTCTCCATAAAGTCTCCCACCTTTCAATCCCTTCTTTCATTTCTAAATACCATATAGAGAGGTGTCTGTATATTCTGTTTCTCAGTGCCTCTTCTCTGCACTGCCCAACACTGAGTCCAAGCTCATGTGGTCCTTCCCATGCTGGGGGTTGGGAATGAGCAGCAATGGGCTGAGGACAGCATGATCAGGAGCCCAGAGCGCATCCTTGGAGGACACACCAGATTCCCAGAATGGAGGAAAAGAAGGCAGCACTGACTTCCCCTCAGTCTTTCTTCCACTGACCCCAAAAAGTTACTACTCTCATCTGACTTCTTATATCCCCTTCACCCATTTGCACCTAGCAAGAGAGGAAAATCCCATCAACCTTAAGAAAAAACACCCAGAAAAACAACACCATTTGTACGTTGCCCCATTAAAGCTAACTTAATATAAAGCCCAACAGTGGTAGTTGGCCTTCTTTTCTTTGGAATGTTCACGATCTAGTGAAAGTGAAACTGTCAGCTGCTCAGTCATGTCCGACTCTTTGTGACCCCATGGGCTGTAGCCTGCCAGGCTCCTCTGTCCATGGAATTCTCCAGACAACAATACTGGAGTGGGTTGCCATTCCCTTCTCCAGGGGATCTTACCAATCTAGGAATCAAACCCAGGTCTCCTGCATTGCCGGCAGATTCTTTACCGTCTGAGCCACCAGGGCAGCCCCCAAGGATCTGTTAGTCAACGCAACTGTGACAATGGATAACCCTGGCCTCAGAGATGTCTTTCTTCTGGCTTCAGTGTGTGACAAGCCAGGAGGCAACAATGACTCTTCAGATCATGAGAGTTTTAAAAGGTCTCACCTCCAGAGTTTCTTCCTGCGAATTGTACCTCGGGCAAAGCTTCATGAGGCCAGAGGCTCCGTCCAGCACCTCACAGAGCTCCTTCAGAAACACCCCGCAGAAGGGAACCACCTTGCAGCCGGGGATGTGCAGCGCTCGGGTCACCACCTTCCTGTACTCGCAGGAAGACTCGTGCTGGGCCATGGCATCCTTCAGGCTCCTCATGGTCTCCAGATCAGACTGGTCCATAAACTGCCACATTTTTAAAACTTTTCTTGACCTATGGCAAGTCAGGGACATTGTTTTTAGGCCAAAGGGGAAATAATATCGTTTACAGTAAACAGCTTAAATTCTGTATGAAATTCATTTCTGTTTATGTTTTCTTTCTGTTTTAATATTTATTTGGGATTCACATTGCTACCTACTTCCCCAAATGATGTGAATATTACTTTAATAAATTGTCACCTGGGTCTGAGCAGCCAAGCGGGGACTTCTTTGCAGAGGGCTGTCAGGACATGGTAAGTGAGAAGGAGGAGATCTCCCCAAGTTCAGGGGCTTCGGGGAACCTCATGGAGAGGCTGGCCCGTGTCCTGGCAGCTTGTTGATCATGTGGACTGTCTGGTGTGTGACTTCCTGGGAAAGTGTAAGGACGAGAGGCTGGCTGGGGCCTCGGGATGGCTAGTGAGGGGGAAGGATCTGGTGAGTGTGCTTTGCATCTCTAGAGCCTGGGTGGGCAAATTGCTGGGGCTTTCTGTGAGTCCGGAATGGACCCTGAGAGGCAGCAGGGCTTGAGTTATCTTGAAAGGCTTCCCTCCAAATAAGGGGGCCCTAGTGGAAAGAGTCTGTAAGGGTAGGCCTTCCAGAACTAGATGCTTTGGGGGAGGACTGAGTAGTGGGCCAGGCTGGGGGTGTACAACCCCTCTCCAGGTGATGGTACAGGGGGTTGCTTTCGGACAGAAATTGGGGAGAGTTAGGACGGAGGAGCCTGGTAGGCTGCAGTCCGTGGGGTCGCTAAGAGTCGGGACAGGACTGAGTGACTTCACTTTCACTTTTCACTTTTATGCACTGGAGAGGGAAATGGCAACCCACTTCAGTGTTCTTGCCTGGAGAATTCCAGGAATGGGGGAGCCTGCTGGGCTGCCATCTATGGGGTCGCACAGAATTGGACACGACTGAAGCAACTTAGCAGCAGCAGCAGGGCAGGTAAGTAGGAAGTGACCCTGAAAACACCCCACATGGCTCTCTGTGGGGTCACCAAAGCCAGATCACAGTGGCCCCAGTCAAGTTAGACTGGCTCTCTTTACCCCTCCTCCCTTCTTCTCTCCTATCCTGCCCATGTTTTCTGCAGGAACTCTGAGCTGGAGACAGAGGGACAGAAAGATAAATTATATCTTCCCACCCTACTGCAGCTTTCTGAGACTGGTAGGGCTGTGAAACTGGGGAAAGGGTGAAGTTTTTCTTTGTTTTTTCTTCCTTCCCAGGTGGCGCTAGTGGTAAAGAACCAACCTGCCTGCCAGTGCAGGAGACATCAGAGACACAGGTTTGATCCCTGGGTTGGGAAGATCCCCTGGAGGAGGGCATGACAATCCACTCCAGTGTTCTTGCCTGGAGAATCTCATGGACAGAGGAGCCTGGCGGGATACAGTCCATGGGGTCACAAAGAGTCAGACACGACTGAAGTGACTTCGCAGCAGCAGGAGTGTGGCATACAGGATCTCAGTTTCCTGACCAGGGATTGAACCCATGTCCCAAGCAGTGGAAGTGTGGAGTGCTAACCATTGGACCATCAGGGAAGTCCCTTTACTTCTTTTTTTGAAGTTTTAAATGAAAACTTGAAGCTCTGATTTATATCAGACTGGATTAAAAAATCATTAGGTAATACCTAAGACATCCAAAAGACATCAAAAAGTACAACACGACACACACTCACACATCAACCTCTCAGTTTAAAAAAATAAAGCATTCATAATATGGCTGAGGCCCCAGAACTCCTCGGTGGACACACCCCCCTCCCTTCCTCACCGCCAGGGACCACGTCTGCAACTTTATTGCGCTCCTTCCCTGACACTTCCTCATACTTTCTCAACCTGGGCAGATACTGCTAAGCAGTTTGTACAATTGTTTGTGCATTTTAGACTTTATACAAATGGTGTCACACTGAGGGCAACCTGCCACAACAATCGTGTGGCACTGCCATACGATTCTGGGGGTCACTAGAGCTCAAGGGCATAGGCGAAGGAGACGGCTTATTAACTACACAAGTGACCGGGAAAGACACAGGGGGCCCACGGTACAGTCCAGAGTTCGGGGGGAAAACAGCCAATTGGCAAGTTTGAAAGACAGTGAGGTCAGAAAAATAAATTGTCTCCTGATTTCACCCCACTGGGTTCGACTTGTCCTACAACCAGTTCCTTATAAGGTGGTGAGAATCCATCTGGGGGCATGGAATGGAGGTTTAAATAAATGAAGTGAACACATGAATGAGACTTGGTTCTCATTATCTGATCATCCTTTTTTTTCAGGAGTCATGATATGTGGGTGGGGCAAGAGACAAACCTTAGTAAAGAGCAATGGTGTTTTGTTAGACTGAGAACTGATGCTTTTAAAAAAGAAACTTTATTTCTTTTTTTTTTTTTCTAATTTTATTTTATTTTTAAACTTTACATAATTGTATTAGTTTTGCCAAATATCAAAATGAATCCGCCACAGGTATACATGTGTTCCACGATTAAAAAGGTATGCCCATTGTAGATGATCTTGAAAATACCAAAAATATAGAAAATCCACTCACAGCTCTTCCAACCACAGACAACAGTAGGAATATTTCCTTCCAGTACTTATCCTATTTGTGTCTGTCTGGTCTAAATATTTTATACATTTTGTTGCATAAATATTGCTGAAGTTATTAAGTATGGACAGCTTTGTTCCCAGGTAGTTTTATATATTGTATGTATACATTGTATGTCCTATGATATTAAAATTATTATAAACATTGTTTCTGGTGATTAAATAATACTCCAGTGTGTGGATGCATCATGTTATTGCCTTCATTTTTCTATTATTGTTCATTGGGTTATTTTATTTTATTATTTTAAAATCGAGGTGTCCTTGACATTTGGGTTATTTTATATTGACATTAAAACTGAGTAAATATTGCTGCCTGTAAATCTTTGTACTTCTACTCGTTTCCTATAAGCAGCTGGGAATTTAGTTTGAGGAAGCCAAATGTACAAAGGTGACAGGAAAGCAGTCACTTCACAATAAGGTTGTGCCCCCTTCTCCTCTAATTGTTTTAAAAATTAAAAAAATTCAGTTATCTTGATGCAGTTCAATTACTTGTAATCTAAATACTTTCAAACTTGAAAGTGCACATGTGAGCTCTTCTTCCACAATCATTCCATCATGAGGACATCTAGTAACTTACCTCCTGTATCTACTGTTCTGGCTGACGAACTATTAAACCTGGTAGTTTTACCCATCTATTTGTAAAGACTAATTCAGCCTTAAGCCAAATATAGGAGTGTGAAACTAGGTGGCAATGGGTTTGGGGTGGCCAGGAATCAGTGGTAAGGTTTAGCTGCTTTGACATTATTTCTCATCTAAGAAAGAATTACCTGGCTCTATAGACTTCCTCTGTGGCTCAGCTGGTAAAGAATTCACCTGCAATGCAGGAGACCTGGGTTCAATCCCTGCATTGGGAAGATCTCCTGGAAAAGGGAAAGGCTACCCACTTCAGTATTTTGGCCTGGAGAATTCCATGGACTACAGCCCATGGGGTTGCAAAGAGTCAGACATGACTGAGCAACTTTCACTTTCACATGGACTTCTTGGATTTTGAATTCAAACTAAGTTGAGTATAAAAGTCACATTTACCCAAGGCCTCCATTGGGCATTATGAGGCTATTCTTTGCATCAAGAGACTCGCTAATATACGGTACGTGGCAGCCAACCTCCAAGATGGCCTCCAAAGATCCACACTTCCTGCTGCGGTGTGGTTCCCACCCACAGTGAGCCAGTGCTGGTCCTACACGATCAGTATAATACGGCAGAAGTGGACAGTGTGTGACTCCTGAGGCCAGGACATAAAAAGCACCGCAGCTTCTGCCTTGCTGTTTCTATTTATTTATTTCTATTTATTTATTCATTTTTGGCAGCACTGGGTCTTTATTGCTGTGTACAGGCTTCCTCTAGTTGTGGGGCTACTCCCCAGGTGTGGTGTGCAGGCTTCTCGCTGCAGTGGTTTGTCTTGTTGCAGAGCACAGGCTCTAGGCAATGGGTTTCAGTAATTGGGCTCAGGGGTTCAGTAGTTGCGGTGCACAGGCTCCAGAGTGCAAGGGTTCAACAGGTGTGGTGCATGGGCTCAGCTGCCCACTGGCAGGTAGGATCTTAGTTCCCAGACCAAGGATCAAACCCATGTCCGCTGCCTTGGCAGGCAGGTCCTTAACCCCTGGACCACCAGGGAAGTCCCTGCCTTGTTCTTTTGGATTGTTCACTTTGGAGGGAGCCAGCTGCCATGCTGTGAGGATGGTGACACCCAGAAGAGAGGACGCGAGGTCCCCAGACAACAGTCAGCACCAGTTTACCAGTCAACGGAAGGATAAGCACCATTGTATGTTCGTGCTTAGTTGCTCAGTCATGTCCGACTCTTTGCAGCCCTAGCCCACAAGAGGGTCTGTAGCCCACCAGGTTCTTCCATCCGTGGGATTTTCCCAGCAAGAATACTCGAGTGGGTTGTCATCTCCTCTTTTGGGGGATCTTCCACACCCAGGGATCTCTTGTATCTCCTGCATTGCTGGTGGACTCTTTACTGCTGAGCCACCAGGGAAGCCCAAGCATCATTAAAACAGGACTATTTTATCAGCATATGATCTCTATTTTTTTAAAGAAAAATAATGCAGGGACTTCCCTGGTGGTCCAGCAGTTAAGAATCTGCCTTCCAATGCAGGGGATGTGGGTTTGATCCCTGCTTGGGCAACTAAGATCCCACATGCTGTGAGGTAACTAAGCCTGCATGTTGCAACTAGAGAGAAGCCAGCACACCACAATGAACGATCCTGCATGCTACAACTAAGATCTTGTGCAGCCAAATAAATAATATTAAAAAAGAAAAGTAGTGCAGATTGTAGAAAATTTATCACAAAGAGAACCAAATCACCTGCATATAGCCTTTTCTTCACCCAGTACTTTTCTATTTTTCCTTCTTTTGAGCCATGCTTAGTGCATTTGTACGACCATTTTAAATGCCAAGGACATGATCATGTGAGTTTATTCTTAGTTGAGAAAGTTCAAAAGGACGAAAAAATTTCCAACTAAAAATTTTCCTCTCCACCCCCAATCCTGAACCCCTATGTCAGGCCTGGAGAATCAAAGAAAAACCTTGAAATGTTATGAAGCAAGATCTATTTATAGATCTTCATTGGGAAGATGAATCTTAGACAACAACAGCAGCAATGACAAGTTCTCTTTTTGAGCCTTACTACATGCCAGACGCACATACTCAACACTTTACACTGTCTCATTAAATCCTATGCAAAGGGATAGGTGCTTTTTATTATTGCCCCCATTTGCAGATGAAGAAACTGAAGCTTAATGAGGTCAAGTAACTAGATCACACAGCTGTTCCACAGGGGAGCCAGGATTTGATTCCCTGTTATTCTAACTCCACCATTTATCCTCTTCTTCCTCATACCACACTGCCACCACAAGAGTGAGGAGCAGCTATTTCATGCAAGGTAACTGATGCTTAAAGGGAATACAGCTGGAGGCTTTAAGGATAGAATACTGATCTTATTATTAGCTTGATGGAGGTGTAAGAGGAAGATATCATAGAAGTTAAGGGCTGCTGCTGCTGCTGCTAAGTCGCTTCAGTCATGTCCGACTCTGTGTGACCCCATAGACGGCAGCCCACCAGGCTCCTCCATCCATGGGATTTTCCAGAAGTTAAGAGCACAGGCTCTGAAATCAAGGTGGCCTCCATTCACATCCTGGCCACACCAGGTGACCTTGGGTGAGTGACTTAATTTCTTCTTATCTTAGACGTTTCTTCTTTCATCCGGTGTGGAAATAATAATAGTATGTACCTCAAAAAATTGTTCTGACAATCGAAAGTTTTAATGCATGGAACACGCTTAGTCCAGTGCTTGACATGTAGTAAGTGTTCAATAAAAATGACAGCGAACATTATTCAGTGATATCATTATCAACATAAGCCACTGTCATTGGTGAGGGCAGTCAGTGGTTGGCAGCTTACAGTGCTGGGTAATTTGTAAGGCAGATCTGGGAAGAGACAGGTAACAGTGGGGCACACATGGCAGGAAGGGGAAAGGGGGGTCAGTGATGGTGTTGACGGAGTTAAGCAATCAGACACTCAGCCTGCCCAAGAGCATGGGGTCAGGGCAGACACAGCGGAGTAGGATCATGCCTGCTTAATTCTGCAGCACCTCTGAGGAACAGGAATTGTGGCACTAACACAGGTTAATATATTTCCCCCATATAGTCAGTACCAATTGCCTGCTGTTACTAAGTCGCTTCAGTCGTGTCCAACTCTGTGCGACCCCATAGACAGCAGTCACCAGGCTCCCCCGTCCCTGGGATTCTCCAGGCAAGAACACTGGAGTGGGTTGCCATTTCCTTCTCCAGTGCATGAAAGTGAAAAGTGAACATGAAGTCGCTCAGTCGTGTCCGACTCTTCGCGACCCCATGGACTACAGCCTACCAGGCTCCTCCGTCCATGGGATTTTCCAGGCAAGAGTACCAGAGTGGGGTGCCATTGCCTTCTCCAAATATGGTTACCCGGACAATTAATTCAGTGCCATTCAGCTGTTAAAAGGAAACCCCAGATAACCATACTCCACTGCCCATACCTGAGGCCAGCCAAGAACTCCATGACGGCATTGTAGTTGCCCATGTTCCAGCAGCATTTGGCCACATGAACCAAGTATGAGAAGACTTCCCGCTTCTCTTCCATGGAGCCCGCCGCGAGGATCAGCCACGTCACCCAGGAGCTCACCTGTAGATGCAGAGAGGGGCGTCCACTGAAACCAGGCCAGGGAAGCTTGACGCATACTTTCTCATGAGAAAAATGTTGTTGTTTTTAAGCCAGTTTAGTATTAGGAAATGAAGGACCTGCCAAGAGACTGAATTGAAGCTCCAGCTCCATCAGTGCTTTGCAATGGGATTAACCTCCCTGTTCGCTTCACCTTAAAATGCAGCTGAAAGGTAATTCATATAATCCCTTTACATCTATAAAATTCCATGCTGCTGCTGCTGCTGCTGCATTGCTTCAGTCATGTCTGACTCTGTGCGACCCCATAGACAGCAGCCCACTAGGCTCCTCTGTCCCTGGGATTCTCCAGGCAAGAACACTGGAGTGGGTTGCCATTTCCTTCTCCAATGCATGAAAGTGAAAAGTGAAAGGGAAGTCGCTCAGTCGTGCCCGACTCTTAGCGACCCTATGGACTGCAGCCCACCAGGCTCCTCCATCCATGGGATTTTCCAGGCATTCCATGAGACCATAGTAAAACAAGGCCTAAAGGTAATGAGGATTTAAATGTATTTGACTGATGGAGCAAGAAAGCACTTAGCACATGAACAAAAGTCCATTTGTCAAAGAGTACAATGCATAATATTAAATGAAAAAACACAAAAAACTTTTTGAACTCTCTTACACAAATGCATTATTTATTATGCTCCTCAAATGACTAAATAATAGAACCAACATAGCACTTATGTTACTGTTCTAAGCACTTCATATATGTTAACTCATGTATCTCTCACAACAATCCTAAGAGTCAGGAACCATAATTATGCTCATTTTATAGATGAGGAAACTGAAGGACAGAGGGCCTAAGAGACTTGCTCAAAGTTCCCAACCAATAGGTGGCAAAGCCTGAAACTGAACTGAGGTGTGTGCCCCTGGTGGCTCAGAGGTAAAGAATCCATCTTAGCCAAGCAGGAGATACAAGAGATGCAGGTTACGGGAAGATCCCTTGAGGAAATGGCAACCCACTCCAGTATTCTTGCCTGAAAAATCACACTGAGAGAGGAGCCTGGCAGGCTACAGTTTATGGGGTAGCAAAGGGTTGAACACAATTGAGCACGCACACATGAAAAATGAAATATGTGTCCCCAAAGTGTCACTATTAACTATTCACTAAACACCTAATATAGATACTGTTCTCCTCTAGGCTTAAATTTAGTCTAATGTGATTTGCCTTTCTACTACACAGACTGGAGTATCAATTCAGTTCAGTTCAGTAGCTCTGTCCGAGTCTTTGCGACCCTATGGACTGCAGCATGCCAGGCTTCCCTGTCCATCATCAACTCCCAGAGCTTACTCACACTCATGTCCATCCAGTCGGTGATGCCATCCAACCATCTCATCCTCTGTCCTCCCTTCTCCTCCCACCTTCAGTCTTTCCCAGCATCAGAATATTTTCCAATGAGTCAGTTCTTCATATCAGGTGGCCAAAGTATTGGAGTTTCAGCTTCAGCATAATCCTTCCAATGAATATTCAGGAATGATTTCATTTAGGATTAACTGGTTTGATCTCCTTGCAGTCCAAGAGACTCTCAAGAGTCTTCTTCAACAACACAGTTCAAAAGCATCAATTCTTCGGTGCTCAGCTTTCTTTATAGTCCAACTCTCATATCCATACATGACTACTGGAAAAACCATAGCTTTGACTAGACTGACCTTTGTTGGCAAAGTAGTCTCTGCTTTTTAATATGCTGTCTAGGTTGGTCACAGCTTTTCTTTCAAGGAACAAGCGTCTTTTACTTTCATGGCTGCAGTCACCATCTGCAGTGATTTTGGAGCCCCAAAAAATAAAGTCTGACACTGTTTCCACTGTTTCCCCATCTATTTCCCATGAAGTGATAGGACCAGATGCCATGATCTTAGTTTCCTGAATGTTGAGCTTTAAACCAATTTTTTCACTCTCCTCTTTCACTTTCATTAAAAGGCTCTTTAGTTCTTCTTCACTTTCTGCCATAAGGGTGGTATCATCTGAATATCTGAGGTTATTGATATTTCTCCCAGCAATCTTGATTCCAGCTTGTGCTTCATCCAGCCCGGCATTTCATATGATGTACTCTGCATATAAGTTAAATAAGCAGGGTGACAATATACAGCCTTGACGTACTCCTTTCCTGATTTGGAACCAGTCTGTTGTTCCATGTCTGGTTCTAACTGTTGCTTCTTGACCTGCATACAGATTTCTCAGGAGGCAGGCAAGGTGGTCTGGCATTCCCATCTCTTTAAGAATTTTCCACAGTTTATTGTGATCCAAATGGTCAAATGCTTTGGTGCAATCAATAAAGCAGAAGTAGATGCTTTTCTGGAACTCTCCTGCTTTTTCGATGATCCAACGGATGTTGGCAATCTGGTCTCTGGTTCCTCTGCCTTTTCTAAATCCAGCTTGAACATCTGGAAGTTCATGGTTTACAGACTGTTGAAGCCTGGCTTGGAGAATTTGGGGTATTATTTTGCTAGTGTGTGAGATGAGTGCAATTGTGCAATAGTTCGAACATTCTTTGGCATTGCCTTTCTTTGGGATTGGAATGAAAACTGACCTTTTCTAGTCCTTTGGCCACTGTTGAGTTACCCAAATTTGCTGGCATATTGAGTGTAGCACTTTCACAGCATCACCTTTTAGGATTTGAAATAGTTCAACTGGAATTCCATCACCTCCACTTGCTTTGTTTGTAGTGATGCTTCCTAAGGCCCACTTGACTTTGCACTCCAGGAGGTCTGGCTCTAGGTGAGTGATCACACCATTGTGGTTATCTGGGTCATGAAGACCTTTTTTGTATAGTTCTTCTGTGTATTCTTGCCACCTCTTCTTAATATCTTATGCTTCTGTTAGGTCCATACAATTTCTGTCCTTTATTGAGCCCATCTTTGCATGAAATGTTCCCTTAGGTATCTCTAATTTTCTTGAAGAGATCTCTAGTCTTTCCCATCCTATTGTTTTCCTCTATTTCTTTGCATTGATCACTGAGGTAGGCTTTCTTATCGCTCCTTGCTGTTCTCGGGAACTCTGCATTCAAATGGGTATATCTTTCCTTTTCTCCTTTGCCTCATAACTTCTCTTCTCTTCTCAGCTATTTGTAAGGCCTCCTCAGACAACGACTTTGCCTTTTTGCATTTCTTTTTCTTGGGGATGATCTTGATCACTGCCTCCTGTACAATGTCACGAACCTCTGTCCACAGTTCTTCAGGCAATCTGTCTATCAGATATAATCCCTTGAATATATTTGTCACTTTTCCTGTATAATCATAAGGGATTTGATTTAGGTCATACCTGAATGGTCTTGTGGTTTTCCCTACTGTCTTCAATTTAAGTCTGAATTTGGCAATAAGGAGTTCATTGTCTGAGCCACAGTCAACTCCTGGTCTTGTTTTTGCTGACTGTATAGAGCTTCTCCATCTTCGGCTGCAAAGAATATAATCAATCTGATTTTGGTATTGATGGTGATGTCCATGTGTAGAGTCTTCTCTTGTGTTGTTGGAAGAAGGTATTTGCTATGACCAGAGCAAGTGGAGTAGAACACTTAATAATAATCTGCTATCAAAGTCCCCCCTGTATGGTATGCAGCCTCAAAATCCTTTGCTTAATCTCTAAGATTATTTTGCTGCTACCTATGCTTTGGCGCTCTGACACTAATGTTCACTTGAGTTACTTTCTCCATCTTGGTTAAGGTCTGGGCTGATAAGTTCAGTTGATAGTAGATCAAAGCCTTGGTCTTAACCTTGATCCCCCACCCCCACCCCTGCCACGGTCCACTAATTTTACTTGGTTCAGCAACAGTGCCGAAACCTGGGGAGCAACTCACTTCTCTGACTTGAGTGAGAGTGCAGCCCGAACAGAGAAGGTTACAGGGGGAAAATTTCAAGGTCTAAGGGAACACTTCTCTGCCTTCTTTCCTCCAAATAAAATGAGAGGAATGAATGGCATTTAGTGCTGGCAGCAACCTCAGAGGGCAGCCCAACTTCTTTCTTCCAGATCAAGAATCCAAGGCTCATGGGAGAAATTGACTTGCCAACGTCACAATTCTTATGGATGTCAAAACTAGGACTCCCAGGCTGGTGCTCTTTCCCCTGATGAAGGGAAGTTAGTTTTGGTAAACTTGGCACTGGTAGGTCCTTCTAAGCACTCAATAAGAGATGCACACTTGAAGACAGAGATGGAATCAAAGGAGAAGGTACCAAGAAGAATATCAAAACATGAATTAAAAAATGAAGAAAAAAAAAACCAAACAAACAGAAGAGATCAGTTCTAAATACATCTTTCCTTTCCCTGTACAGAAACAAGTAGGAAACAGCAACAGAGAGTTTCCATGCTAGCACAGGGTTATAATCTGGTACCAGTCAGGAGCACTGCAGTAATAATCTGTCTCTTCTTTTCTGAAATTGGCTGAAGCAGAAAGTGATGGGCCACCTGCCAGCCCGGAGCCCAGCTCCAGCCCAATAGGCTCTCAGCAGGCACCATCACTCTCCACCTGCTCAGATTTAGCTGAGCTCTCGTGAGATGTCAGGGAACAGATCTGGAATCAGACCCCTAGGATGAGCCAGAGTCCAGACCATCCTGAAAAGAATTAAGAGCCTCTTGGGAAAGAGATAACCTTTCATTTGGTCTCCTGGGACTCCTCTGGGAGCACAGGAGACCTCTGGGATTCCCAGAGCCAACCCCTCTCCTGCAGCTGTGAGCAATCCCTGGCTCACTGCTTCTCGGCCTTGCCCCTTTCCCTACTTACCCAGTTACCAGTCACTTTTGTGGAACTCTGGCTGTCTAGACCAAGACATTATATTGCCAATAGAGACTGAGTATTGTAAAGTTTTCAATCAATTCTTCTGTTGATGTGATCAGCTTTTGATAAGCCCTGTCCACCTGATGCAAAGAGCTGACTCAAAGACCCTGATGCTGGGAAAGATTGCAGCCAGGAAGAGAAGAGGGTGACAGAGGATGAGATGGTTGGATGACATCATCAACTCAAGGGTTGTGAGTTTGCACAAACTCCGGGCAATAGTGAAGGTCAGGGAACCCTGGCGTGATGCAGACCATGAGGTCAAAAAGAGTTAGACAGGACACGACTGAGTGACTGAACAGCAACAACAACAATCCTGCCAAAAGAAGTCATCAGAAAACACTCAGAATCACAACGTCATTGACTCTTTGAGCTAGACATTCAAATCCATCTCCTTAAAATAAAGATGAAATACTTAAACATTTAAAGTTGTTCTTCAAAGACACCTAATGCATTAATTCTTGAGGACTCTGGCTGTATTTTTCTATGGCTTTAGCTCCTTTCCTGTTGAAATGGATGGAGAATCAGTGTTTCTGCAAAGTCACTGTTCTTTCAGGCTATTTTGGTACCACACAGCGACTTCTCAGTGCTGTGACCTGAAAGGGTTACCACATCTTCCCCTGGAGAGACCTGCTTCACAGAGCAGGCACTGACCATCATGTGGTTTGTGCCTCAGTCCTGACCACACATCCAGATTTATTTCCTATCAGTCAAATTATTTTCCATATACTTTCCCACAATGCTAGGAAAAAAATAGTGATACCGTATTTCACATGGAGACCTAATTTAAACCAGCTGTTCCACCTCCAAGTGTGAGTCCCTAGGGCTTGGTTATTGAGATTATGTGAGCATTGCTATCATAAACACACGCACACACACACATAACATCTGCCCACAGACTTCGGGAACAATTCTTACTGTGGCCTAATGTATTAATCGGAGAAGGCAATGGCACCCCACTCCAGTACTTGTGCCTGGAAAATCCCATGGACGGAGGAGCCTGGTAGGCTGTAGTCCATGGGGTCGCTAGGAGTCGGACACGACCGAGCGACTTCACTTTCACTTTTCACTTTCATGCATTGGAGAAGGAAATGGCAACCCACTCCAGTGTTCTTGCCTGGAGAATCCCAGGGTGGGCGGAGCCTGGTGGACTGCCGTCCATGGGGTCGCACAGAGTTGGACACGACTGAAGTGACTTAGCAGCAATGTATTAATAATTTCAGAAGCATTAACTAGCAAGAGTGCCACCACTAATTCTAAAAAAAGCAAATTCTAAAATGACGCAAAAATGGACTCTGTGGGAGAGGGAGAGGGTGGGGAGATTTGGGAGAATAGCACTGAAGCATGTATAATATCATGTATGAAACGAGTCGCCAGTCCAGGTTCGATGCACGGTACTGGATGCTTGGGGCTGGTGCACTGGGATGACCCAGAGGGAGGGGAGGGGAGGGAGGAGGGAGGAGGGTTCAGGATGGGGAACGTGGGTATACCTGTGGCGGATTCATTTCGATATTTGGCAAAACTAATACAATATTGTAAAGTTTAAAAATAAAATAAAATTAAAAAAAAAAAAAAAACTACTGGCTAACCAAACCAAAATAAATAAATAAATAAATAAAATGACGCAAAAAGAAAACAAGGATTCAGTGATGACTGTAAAATGTAGACCATAGCATAAACATGGCCATATTTACTAAGTGGACGAAGGAATGTGTTTCCAATCCATAAAGACTTTCAGGAAACCACACAGAAAACCACAAAAAAATCGCATGTGTACAGTACTATGACTCAAACACAGGGAACAGTCCTAGAGCAGAAAGGTGTTATATGTGGCAGATTATTTTGCCTCACTGCAATGGTCAGCACAGCAGAGAGAGAGAACCTGGCCCCTAGCCCTGTTCTTCAGTGTTCCTCCCAGAGGCTCTGTGCTTACCCTGACAATCCTGACCCCTTTCTACATGGCTACAGCTCCTCTATAACTGTTTTATTTTCCTTCCTTCTCAGGCCTTTCTCAGTATTCTGAGGCCCACAGACTGATCAACTTGCTCTCTCTCCCCACATCAAACACCTTACTGGCATCATATAAGCTCAGTTTGAGAGGAATGTTCTTGCTCCATTCAACGTGACCTTTCCCTGGCCCACCACGCCTTGCCTATGTCCTTTGTAAAGCTGAGTCCTTACCCTGGCCCTGGAGGCCCCAGTCTGTTCTCCAGTCTCACCTTGGCTCTCCCCAAGGTGCTTGGGGAGGTGCTCCTGGGGAGGTGAACCAAGCTTTTCCCATCTTAGGGAGCTTGCACTGGTTGTTCCTCCTATGGGAAGGTACCCTGTTCCCATCCCTCCACCTCTGCTTTAGCTATCATTGACTCATCCTCTAGGCAGAACCATGCTTAGGCCTGTAGCCAGGCACCCTGCCCATGCCCCAAGCTATAGAGGCCCAGGTTGGTCCTCATTCAGCTGTGTCTCGCCTTCCCTCCAATAGAATAAGAAGCCTGTGGGCCAGAGGGAACGTGTCAGCCCACCACCAGATCACTCACCCCTGTAGACCAGTATTCCCAATCCCCTGTTTAAGCACCCCACTTCTAGGATGGCAAGGGACTGATATTTGGATCAGTCCTCCTGAGGGTCAGTCACAACAGTAGGCCTGAAGGCTGGCCAAGAGCAGGTAGTATATGGACAGAGCTTACACTGGGCCTGAGGTGTCCACATGCTACAGGCTTACGAGCCGGGGTGGAAGGCGAGGTGGGCAGGCCACAGGCTGGGGTCTGGGGCCTTTCTTTGTATTTCATCCCGACTCCCCTAAAGTCAGCGGCAGGGCTGTGTTCAGGAACCTGATGAAAGCCTCACTACCTTGGGGAGGCTCGCCTGACTTCCCACGTGGGCAGGGTCCACGCGCTCTGTGCTAGGTGGTGCCCCAGACCCCTTGCGCTGTCAGCACTGTGTTCCCCAAAAGGCTGACTTGGGGGCTGCTGTGCTCACCAGCAGCACAGCCCACTCCAGATGCTCGAGGGCAGTCACGTGTGAATGCGTGTGACCTCCCTGGGAAGGCCGTTCTGACGGCTCACCTAGCGCCTCACACACAGCCTCCTCCGGCTTCCCTTTCACTGGATGTTGGACCTTGAGTCCAGTGTCACGTCTGCACTTGGATTCTCACAGCAGCACACGTTTGCCTCTGGCTTATTTTTGTTATATTTGTGTGCCTGACTCTTTCACATGGATCTCTTCTGTCTCCCCCCGCACCCCCACCCAGACCTCCAGGGCAGAGACCATCTTTCCCACATCCCCAGTGTGGGGATGTTCGGTGCCCCTGACCGGCAGGCAGGCCACTCAGAGTCCCAGGAGGCCGTGGGCAGAGAGGATTCTCAGCCTTCAAATGGTCAGAGATTATATTTGGGAAAAGGCCTAAACACTTCCTACTGCTGTTCCCAGGTCCAGAAAAGGGGGACCGATGACTTCCTGCCAAAAACTTTTTTTGAATATCCTGAGCAGAAGTTTTTGTAGAAAGATGATCCTTTGTAGTGGGTATCTGGTCACCTTCACTGCAAAGTCCAGGCTCAAATGGTAAAGTCTAAAGAAGGCCACGAAGTCTGTCTAGAAAAGCTCCTCTGAAGTGGATTGTGTGTGGTGCATATCTTTATCCACCCTCTACAGAGCTTTATTAGAACAACCCTTGAACTAGGGCAATTGGCATCCACATGCAGGTAACACACACACACACACACACACACACACATATACACACACACACACACACACATCCCTGCCTAGGCAGCACTCTTCACAACATGGCACATCTGCATCAGAATCTTTAGGGTGTTTATTCAAATACAGATTACAAGGCCCCACTCAGACCTAGAAACCAGACTCTCCAGATCTGCAGATCAGAAATCTGCGTTCTCAAATGCACTTTAGTTGAGAGCTTTCCCTGGGATTCAGTGTCCCTTTCTGGGCCCCTGAGCCTCGAGTCAGGAAGCATCACTTCTGTAGTACCCGTCCAGTACCCTAAGTCACCACCTCTGTGACAGCACCTGGGGCTGGAGCTCTGACCCATTTGAAACTCAGAACTTGGAGCCGGCAGGAGATGGGATGGCTCAGTGGTGAGGAGCATGGGCCTCGGAGTGGACCTGTCTTCACCTCCCAGCCCCACTGTCACTCTGTGCGGGTCCCCGAGGCAAGCAATCTACCCTCTCGGAGATTCCATTTCTTTTCCAGGAAAGGGGAATAACAATATTTACCCCATAAAATTGTCATCAGGATGAACCTGGAGACTATACCTAGGACCTCAACGTGGTGCTCAGTGTGTAGTTAAGGGCTCAACAGAAGTGGAGTACTGCGGCCACCTGCCGCTTCTATAACCACTATTGGTACCGCTATCTGAGTTCCAGGAAGCAGAGCACAGACATCCAGGGAGAGGAGTCTCTAAGTCTCAGTTCCTAACTCCATGGAAGGAAGGAATCCAAGGCTAGATCAGGAAGAACCTGTAGTAGCCTTAAGAAGGGCTTGTCCCCAAGTGCAGATCAGATCAGATCAGTCACTCAGTCGTGTCCGACTCTTTGCGACCCCAGAATCGCAGCACACCAGGCCTCCCTGTCCACACCAACTCCCGGAGTTCACTCAGACTCACGTCCATTGAGTCAGTGATGCCATCCAGCCATCTCATCTTCTGTCGTCCCCTTCTCCTCCTGCCCCCAATCCCTCCCAGCATCAGAGTCTTTTCCAAGGAGTCAACTCTTCGCATGAGGTGGCCAAAGTACTGGAGTTTCAGCTTTAGCATCATTCCTTCCAAAGAAATCCCAGGGCTGATCTCCTTCAGAATGGACTGGTTGGATCTCCTTGCAGTCCAAGGGACTCTCAAGAGTCTTCTCCAACACCACAGTTCAAAAGCATCAATTCTTCGGCGCTCAGCCTTCTTCACAGTCCAACTCTCACATCCAAACACGACCACTGGAAAAACCATAGCCTTGACTAGATGGACCTTTGTTGGCAAAGTAATGTCTCTGCTTTTGAATATGCTATCTAGGTTGGTCATAACTTTCCTTCCAAGGAGTAAGCGTCTTTTAATTTCATGGCTGCAGTCACCATCTGCAGTGATTTTGGAGCCCCAAAAAATAAAGTCTGACATTAGCAACTTTTAAAAATGCAATACGGTGTTATTAATGATAACATGTTGATTACCATTATATATATTATATATATATAATATATATATATATATAATGTCTTTGTGACTTCATTATTTTATAACTGTAAATTTGTACATTTTGACCCCTTCACTCATTCCCCTCCCAGCCTTCACTGACCTCTGGCAACCAGCAAACTGTTCTCTGCATCTATGAGCTTTGTTTTTGTTTTGTTTTGTGTGATTTAAATACCACATATAAGTGAAACCACAAGGTAGTTCTCTTCCTCTGATTTATTTCACTTAGTATAACACCCTTGAGGTCCATTCACATTCTCCACAAATGACAAGATTTCATTCCTTTGTATGGATAGTTACTATTTTAAAATCAACCGTTGGACATACTTTGACTTAAAGATGCAAATGCCATTTCTATTTAAATGGTCTACAGAGAATTATAATGGCTGTGCAGGCTATGTTACCCACTTCTCTCTTACTACAGCTGAATGGATCATTCATTCAGAAAACAGTTTTTAAAAACTATTCAGGAATAAGCCTCATTTTATGCATATTCTCTCCTTTTGTAAAAGTATTATCGTTGTCCTGGAACAGGGTCTTTTTAATTTCATCCCATTTTAATAATGGGATTACCACTCACCAGTGGTTAAGAATCCACCTTCCAATGCAGAGGATGAGGGTTTGATACCTGGTTGGGGAACTAAGATCCCACACATCGTGGAGCAACTAAGCCCGTGCTCTACAACTACTGAAGCCCACTCGCTCTGGAGTCTACAAGCCACACCTAGAGAGTCTGTGTGCCACAACGAAAGATCCCACGTAACAGGGATGATCCTGCATGCGCAACTAAGGCCCAGTGCAGCCAAATCAATCAATTAATAAAAAAAACCCCAAGAGTAACAGTTTACATAAAACATCTTGACATGAGATGTCAGCTCCACACTATCCTGATCCTATTGCAGGATCACTTATGAACCAATTTCTTTTCTTCTTTGTATGATTTTAATAATAATACTTACAGTAACAATAGCTTCAAAGTACTGGTCGTGTGCTATGAGAGGGACACTGCTTATTCCATTTAATCCCCTCAGCTCTAGACAGCTGGTACTAACAGTGTTTCCATTTTACAGATGGGGAAACTGAGGTTCAAAGTGGCTGAGCTAGCCAGTCCAAGGTGACACCACCTGTAAACTAGGAACAAGACAAATCAAAAGCCTGCGCTTTTAAACTACGTGCTTTATTCTTTTCCATTTTCTCTTGAGCATTAGACTAAAGAGGACCAACTTTTACTCCTGACGAGGGCCCTGATACTACTGAACGAAGAAATGCCTTTACACAGGCTATGCAAAGCTCCGCTCCAGATCTGAGCAGTTGAGTCTCATCTCCTGTAGAAATAGGATGTTGGCGTCCTGATAGGTCACAGAGAATGTGGTGCAGTGGCTTGCCAGCTGTCCCCAGTGTTCCTGTTCTGTCACCTGTGTAAAGTTCTAAGTTTTCTCCGACAAGCATGAATTTGAAGTGAGAGAAGCCCTGCAAGAGGTTCCATCCCTGAGCTCACTCCTGGGGGCAGCGAGGTGTCCTGGGCAGAGGTCTGAGAAAGTGTCAGGAGATGCCCTAAGAAACCTCTTCCTGAGCTGCTGCCACCACAGGAGTGGCCCCATTCTGAGCTGCTCTGAGTGGTGGACAGGAAATGGCCTCCCTAGTTACCTAAGTCCCCCAGTGGGAAACTCACTGGCCACAGGCCACACTGCTTGGAGAAGGGAGAGAGAAAGTTGTCTTCTCGGGCCACTGAGCAGGCCCAGAGGTTCTGAGACCTGCTGTGAATCACTCTGGACCCCAGGGCAGGTGGATTCCTGTCACAGGAAAGGAAGAATGAGCCCCACAAGTCACTGTTTCACCCCTAGGACCCAATGGCAAATGTTTGCTGACTGCAAGGTGGATGGTAAGCGGGTAACAGGAGATCAACAGTTAAACTGATACCAGTGATCAAGCAGGAAGGAGAAATTGTAAGGGAATAAAATCATTTGCATGTGTTCGCCTATGTTCCTCTAAAGACAAATCTGTGTGAAGAAACAAAGGATATTAGCATCCCACCAAGATCCATTACATCCTCCCTGCTGGCCCTGGTAGATGTAATAGATCATTAAGAGGAAGGTAGTGGAATCTGCTCTCTGTGCTGTACATGTGCGTAGGGGTGAGCTTCTGTGAATGAAACTTGCTAAGGAATAAATCTGATGAAAACCAGAATTCTGTCATTTTAGCTTCCCTGTTTTAATGGGAGGTGAGAGAGAGAAGGGAGAACACAGGATTTGGAGCCAAAGAAATGTAGGTTCACCTCTTGGCACTACTTTTCACTATTTCTGTGACCTTGAACAAGTTTATTACCTTCCCTGAGATTCAATTTTTCACCCATAAAATATCCTGCCACAAGAGTGGTGTGTGGTAACTAATAGAAATAAATATATGTAAAGGGCTCTGGTGGTTAGAGCAGAGTACATACTCAATAAATGTCAAGCAATGCAGATAATGAAAAAAAAAAAAAAAGCAGCTCCTTCTTCAAAGATGTTTCTTTGAGGAAACCACATTGGCCTTTTAATTACAGTGCCAGCCTCTCTGTTCTGTTTAGCAGAGAGAGACTTCCCATGGATCAAACCCTCAGAAGGAATGATCCTTTGCTTCTTTTAAAGAGGCCAAAAAGGAGAGATACAGGGAAGGCAGAAAGGGAGTAAGAAAAAAATTGAGACCAAAAAAAAAAAGAACAGATCAACAAAAGTCTAAGGACAGTCAGCAGGGATGGGTGGGAAGAGGAAGGATGTGGCGAGGGGCTGTCTGAGGAAATGGGGACACGTGGATGTGCTTTGGTGGGAGGGGAAGTGCTTAGAAAACAGCAGTGAGTCACAGCTAGGTTCTGCAAGGGCAGCAGCCTTGAGAGCCCTGGCTCCTTTGTCCAGGAACACTGGGTGCACTGGTCCAGAGTGAGGCTAAACAGCATCAGGGGACGCTGGCCAGTTCAATACCTTTCTCACTTTGTGAGAAGGGGGTCATCTTTTCTAGGGAAAGGATAGATCTCAATTCCAAATAAAACCCAACAGAGCTGTACACGTAAGGCAGAAATTCTAGGATGCCAGCACAAAATAAAAGTACTTGGTGTGTCTCTTCAACCACTTAATCTATGAAAACAAACAACGACTGTCCTGCGATGAGGTCATGTCACTGGGTGAATGGTAACAACCCCGGTGGCACAAAGCTGAGAACTCGAGCCTGACAGCTGAGTGTGTGGAAATTCACTTCAGGAAGCAAACCATTGCCCCGGGGCCTGGCTGCAGCGCTTCCACATTGTACCTGAACTTCGCCCTGTGTGCCACCTGGCATGCTTCTTCATGTCTGCCTACCCCTATGCAGCTTTAGAGTTTGAAATCTTGACAGGCAGACTCTGTGCCAATTTTGGGCTGTTCTGCATACAGTAGGTGCTTAGTAAATATTTCAATAACTGTAGTTTTCTTTCTGCTTGGAAGACCCAGGGAGAGACAGGTCAGCCGGGTTCTGTGGTATTGGGTCCCAGTCTGTGTTCTGGGGACATGTTCTATCAGATAGTAACTATTTTGTGAAGAAAGTGTCTGGGGCCATTCAGGTTTGGGAGATGCTGGGAATAATTAAGATTTCTTCACTGACAGGATTTCTTAGACCTTTAAATATGCTAACATGCATGGTAAATCTCTAAGGGGCTAATATTCAGAGTTTCCCAAATTCTTTATGGGTATTAAGTCACTTCAGTCATGTCTGACTCTTTGCGACTCCATGGACTGTAGCTTACCAGGCTCCACTCTGTCCATGGGATTCTCCAGGCAAGAATATTGGGGTGGATTGCTACGGCCTCCTCCAGGGGATCTTCCCGACTCGGGGATCGACTCAGGAATCGAGCCTGCATCTCCTGTATTGGCAGGCAGGTTCTTTGCCACTAGCGGCACCCGGGAAGCCTGGAATTCTTTATACCATGTCATTTTTCCCTAAAGCAATCCTGGAATATTGGCATTGTATCTCTTTGAGCTCCTGCAGCCTGGAGCCCTCGTAGCCTCATCTCCCCTGGCAATTCTGAAGACCTTGGCTTGAGTCTGCTCAACTTAGAACACATCCTTCCTCCTCTAGAAGCTGCAAGGTGTGAGTGGACTTCAGGGGGTAGAAATAGGCAGAAATGGCAGCCTGTGGTTTTGTGACAGGTGTCAAAATTTCAGAATCAATATATTGTTGTAGGAATTCTAAGACCAATACACAAATAAGATTTTTTTCTTATAATCCATAATGAGGAGATTAAGGCATGCAGGCAATTATTATTTCATAGCCAAGGCGGTCAGAGGAAAGAGCTGAGCAGACCAGCTTTTAGCTGTGGTTCCACTATACAATATGACAACTACATCAAAGGACCTTAGAGGTCATTTAGATCACTTTCTGTATTTCATAGATGAAGAAACCCAAGAGAACAGAGAACTGGATAACAGGGTTATCCAGCTGGCAGTGACAGTGCTGAGGCTAGACCTCAGGTCTCTGACCTCAGGATGTCCTACAGTCACAATTTGCTGGGTTTCTGCTATCTCTGAGAAGAGGATCTGATGCACTGTCCCCTCCCTCTCTCACTCCCTCCACCCATGGGTCTGCAGAGGCAGGCTTCCCCAGGTGAAGCAGCAGCACATGCCAGCAAGGAGCTAACCTGGTCTGATGGAGAGAGGAGGAGGGGAACTGGAAGAATTGCTGAAGATACTGGCTCAGGGAACCTAAGAGACAGTGGCAGCCGGTCCTGGCTGGCCAAAACCCAAGGAACAAAAGGAAGAAGCTCTCAGTGGGCAGCTGCCTGCCCACAGAGATTTGGGGCAGGATTCTAGAAGGGAGGCTGGAAGGAAGATAAGGAGAAATTACATTTTGTAGAGTTGCTACTTGTCTTCAGTGATGGCAGGAGAGGTCTGAGGAAGAGTCAAGAAGTCTCCTCTGAAAAAACAAACAAGCAAACAACAAAAAGACCTAGGAAAGGGACTTCCCTGGGGTGCGGTGGTTAAGATTCCATGCTTCCAATGCAGGGGACACAAGTTCAATCCCTGGTCGGGGAAGTAACACCCCACAGGCCTGGTGGTGTGGCCAAAAAAAAAAAAGTTTTTTTCTGGTTCTGGGAGGAGGGAGGCAGGTGGGAAGAAGCCTTCCAGGAAGATCCTGCCAGGATGTGTGTTCTGGGAAGGGAGACAATGGCTGCTCACCAGTTTTGGTGTGGAGGATTATGGGTTGGGGACCCCAATGAATAGTGCATGGGCATAAACCCAAGGACAGGAGCTGCAGAAATTCAAAACTTGGAGAGACTGGAGGGAGCTTCAGGCCAGCAGAAGAGGGGATTTACTTTGGAGACTGGGGCCGTGCCACACGGCTGCAGGACTTCAGAGTGATTTTGTGTGGACTAAAGTTCTGCTTGTTTTCTTCAGGAGAGTCAGTTAAAGAAGTTTGGGCAGGTGTTGACAGTTTCTTTAAAAGGAACTGACCTGTTTGGGGTCTGATAATTTAAGGGTTCCCTGAAGCCAGGGCAGGAGGCAGTGGGGACTAAACACCAGCTTTGCTTCTTTGTGGGGGGAGGGTGAGCTTTCACTTCAGAGGAGTTAAAGACATGCTTCTTATCTGGCTCAAGAAATCTCTTTAGAGAAATATTTACTTCGAAAGTGCCTTGGGTACAGATGACAGAGACTGAAAAATAAAAAACGTCACTTAAGTATTAGAAAGTGGCAAATCTTATGTCAAAACTAGACGAAACAAGACAAAAGCCCAAAACAAACCAAGATCATGCTTTTGGGGTGCTGACTGGACAAATATTCTTTCCTTGGTGCAGTGGAGCCGGGGTAGGAAGTGCTCAGAGTCAGAAGTGCTAGGTTCACGTCTCAGCTCTAACATGTACTAACTGACACTGGGCCAACTACTTACTCTCTTCTATTCCTTCAATTTCAAGCAGGCATGTCAGCAACACCTCCCTTACAGAATGGTAGGGTTAAATGAAATAAGGTGAGAGTGCTTATAAGCACAGTAGAAAGTTTAGCCAATTTTACTAATATTAATGGGCACATAGTCAATGATTTCCAGATAATGGCATTTGGTTTTGTGAGGCACCTACATTTAAGGTGGCATTTAAATTAAAATATTTAAGTAATGTCTTTAAAACATTTATGTACTGATTTATTTACTGGCTGACTGGCTCTTCGTTGCCGCATGGGCTTTGCTCTAGTCGTGGGGAATGGGGGCTACTCTCTAGCTGTGGTGAGAGTGTACCTATTTACTGATTTATTTACTGGCTGAGCTGGGTCTTCGTTGCCGCACGGGCTTTGCTCTAGTCGTGGTGGATGGGGGCTACTCTCTAGCTGTGGTGTGTGGGCTTCTCATGGTGGTGGCTTCTCCTGTTGCAGAGCAGGGGCTCCAGGGTGTGAGGGCTTCAGTGGTGGTGGTGCACTGGCTTAGCTGCTCTGCAGCTTGTGGGATCTTCCTGGATCAGGGATTGAACACACATCTCCTGCATTGGCAGGTGGATTCTTTACCACTGAACCAGCAAGGAAGACCTAATCAACGTCTTATTATGTATCTCTCACCGCTCCCTCACTGGCCCCTGCTCATGAGCTATTAATGTCCACAGGTAAACTGACAGATGTTAATAAGAGAGCAAAAGCAAATTCTGCTATGAGTGGATGAGAGTTCAGTGTATAATATAAAACTAAGACTATCTGAAACCATTTTCATATAAGATTGACTAAATGATTTCTATTTTCTCTTAGTTTTCTAAGATACAGTTAAAACCTCAGATGTTTTAGTCAAATATTTTTCTGAAACAAAATTGGTATGCATAATTTTTTTTCCTTTTAACTGTAAATGAATAGACTACAGCCTTCTATCAAATCTGTTCAACACCTGCAGCATATAAACCCAGGCCCAGATTTCCTAAAAATGTTGGACATGTTTTAGTATTTTAATGATAAAACCCAGATGTCTTGTTTTACATGCCCTGGAAGAAAAGAAACATACAACCTTACAAAGAACACTTACCATTTTAAATCTGATTAAACTCTATGCCAAACAAGGACTGGAAAGAGTATGATGTTTGTACAAACAATCTTTTAGAAAGTATTTTTCAAATCCACTTAAATGTCCTGGAAAACTCCTGAAATGTGAGCCAGCAATATTTATTTACATTCCATCCCTGCATTGGAATATTAGTTTGGGGTCATGTCTTTGTGCTTAGAGTAGGAGTCAAGGTGATGATTAGTTTGATTCTCCAATTTATTTCCAGGTCTGTATGGAATGAATCCTACTTTGGTCACATATAGAAGACAATACCATTTAGAGCCCGGTGGCTTAGTATCAGAACCACCTGTGAGAACTAGCCATTTAGTGTCTAATTCTATAGATCTGGGGATGGGGAGGGGAGGAATCTGTCCTATTAAATTAAATAACTAAGTGTTAGTCACTTCAGTCATGTCCGACTCTTTGCGACCCCATGGACTGTAGCCCACCAGGCTTCTCTGTCCATGAGGGTTCTCCAGGCAAGAACACTAGATTGGGTTGCCATTCCCTCCTCCAGGGGATCTTCCCAACCCAGGGATCAAATCCAGGTCTCCTGCATTGTAGTCGGACTCTTTACCATCTGAGCCAGCAGAGGAGTCCTATTAAAAAGTCTTTCTAGATGATACTGATTAAGCCTAGGAACTGCTGAGCTAGGGCTCTGGCTGTTTCAAACTTCAGTGTGCACAGGAATTTGGGGAGATTTTGTTAAAATGTAGGTTCTGATTCAGTAGGTCCGGGTTGAGGTTGGGGTTGAGTGGGGAGATTCTGCATTTTGTTCTCAGGCCTCTTCAGTCTTTTTCCATCAGGAATGATTTCTCCATATCTCTCTGTCTTTCATGTCCTCTACAGTTTCAAAGATTGCAGGCTTCCATTCTGTAGGACAGCCCTTTGCCTAGGTCCGTGGGATACTTCCTCATGACCGGACTTCAGTTTCACTGTTTGAGCAGGAATGCCCCAGAATGAAACTGGGTTCATCTCAGTGCATCACAACAGAGGTTACAGGATGACACCACTTGGTCATATAGATCTTGATCATGTGGCCAGATCTCTGCACCATAACATCACCATTTGTCCTCGATAACTGATCAGTGTTTATGTGGAGGTCATTCAATGAACATACTGAAATCTTGCTCCTCATCAACCCTCTGTCCACCTGCCTTCAACAGATGACTACCACCTGGATCAACCACCCACCCCTATGAGAGTTGCCAAATGATGATTTATATTTCCACTATTCCTTCTATTTTTATTAGTTGCATTCCTTGGTAAGGATGAGCTTTCCTTTCTTTGTACATGAGTGTATTCAGTCACTCAGTCGTGTCCAGCTCTTTGAGACCCCGTGGACTGTAGCCTGCCAGGCTCCTCTGTCCATGGCATTTTCCAGGCAAGAATACTGGAGTGGGTTGCCATTTCCTCCTTCAGGGATCTTCCTGACACAGGGATCGAACCCACATCTCCTGCATTGGCAGGCAGATTCTTTACCACTGTGCCACCTGGGAAGCCCCCCATTTATTTATTTATTCATTATCTTAAATCAGCAAAGACGAATAGATTGCTAAACTTCCTACTACACTGGAATCCACGACTATCATAATGAAGCTCAAATTGTTGCAGAAGCTCAAATTCTGGGTCTTCTTGACATACACCATCATCATTTGCACATTCCCTTCCATTCTAGCATAACAAGATGTTTCAGACTTCTCTTTAAGTTTTCCTGCTCCACCCACAGAATCAGCCATTTCTCTACGAAACCCTTGGTTTCCTTTAAGTGGAGGGTGATATTTAGAATCTGGTATTTGCGTGCTCCGTGAGCTCATGCTACTGGAATGTCATTTCTTCTAGGTCCCTTAGTTACACGGCGCTAGGAAATACACACACAGACACACCCTTTAACTGCTCCCATATTTATCTCTATACCTATATATATTTATAAACATAAGTTCATAATGAAATCTACATTTCCATTTTAATACCTTAAGGTTCTTTCTTCTTTCTAAGTTTGCATCTTTTCCAACAGTGATGAACCTGGCTTTCATATATTTTTCCTTAATATATTTAGTACTTATCTATTCAATCAATTGGGTTATTTGCTGAAAGTAACCGGTATGCCAACCATACAGGCCTTCTCTTCCAACCACCACCTAAGTGCCCATCACTACCCTACATTCTCTGACATGCAATTGATGTACCTGTGAGGCTCCCACACCCCTCACTTCAATGAGGCAGATTTGCTCCTGACTGTTCCATGCTGGGAAAGAAAGAGAAGGCTATTCATTCCTAGTAAATGAATCAATAGTGTCTTGTGTTTGAGCTACAGTGGTTAGTAAATTCTTAATTGTGAAAGTAAATTTGACTTTTTTTGTTAAAACACTAATAACAAGTAAATACTAAGATAATTTAAGGGAACTTCCCAGATAGTGCTAGTGGTGAAGAACCCACCTGCCAAATGCCGGAGAAATAAGAGACATGGTTTCAATCCCTGGGTCGGGAAGATCCCCTGGCAAAGGAAATGGCAACTCACTCCAGCAGTCTCACCTGGAAAATCCCACTGACAGAGGAGCCTGGTAGGCTATAGTCTGTAGGGTCACAAAGAGTTGGACACGACTTAAGTGACTTAGCATGCAAGATAATTTAAACACTGTGTGTGTGTGGGAGGGGGCAACTGAACTTTAAAGTTGTAAAGAACTTCAAAGGTCACTTAGTCAAATGGTTTTAACTGGAGTCCCCAGGATTTTATGCTGATGCCTAGAACACAACATTGAAAGCAGAGCTGCTCTGATGAAGACAGGCTAGATGAGAGTAGTCTCTCTTCAAGGAATATTCTCTAGAGCTCCTCAGAACATCATTTCAACACCACCAGTCTCATCCAACCTCTCAAAGTCCAAACAAGTAGAAGGCAGGCTTAATCAACCACTTTGCTATTTGCTAACAACTCAGCCACATAGATTTGACCATTGTCCACTGTTGATACATGTCCAGGAACTACCTATGGGGCTAAGCCACGTATCTCAACATTCCTTTCAGGATTTCAGGATTCTTACGTTCTTCTGGATCTTACATTCCTTCTGTATACTTGTTGAAGGAATAATAGAAGACTGTACTGCATAGGATTTGTCCATTGATGGCACAAATTCCAGCTGGTCATAAGAGAAAGAACGGCCTAGATCCCTAACTCTTAACTTATCCCCAAATTATTTCAATATGGCATTGAGGTGAATAGGATATACCTGCTTCCACTCCCCACAACTGTAAATATAAAGAGGCATCCACATGATGACCAAAAAAAGAGAGAAACAACTATCTTCCAATGGTAGACGGGTAAAGAGTCTACTCAACGGAACAATAGAGAGCAATGAAGACGAATCAACCACAGCCACACATTTCAACATGGATGAATTTCAAATACAAAATTGAGTAAAAGAACAAGTCAGGAAAGAATACACACAATTTGGTCAAAACTTTCTATCAATTTCCCATATCCTTCTGGATAAAATTAAAATGTTTTACAAAACTCTATACCATCAAGCCATTTGACCTCACCTCCTACTGCTCTATTCCATCCTTCACAGCCACACTGGCCTCCTTACTATGATTTGAATGTGTCAGGCATGAGAACCCCCCCACCCATCTCTACAGGGTCTTTGCACTTACTATTCGCTCTGCCTGGACAGCTTCATTCAGAAGTCCAGATCAATCACTTTCTCCTCCACTTCCTGTCTTTACTTAAATATTAGCTTCTCAGTGAGGTCTTCCCTCACCTCCCTACTTAAGGTTACAATAGTCACTCTTGGGGCTTCCCTGGTGGTCCAGTGGCTAAGTTTCTGTGCTTACAATGCAGGGGTCCTGGGTTTGATCCCTAGTCAGGGAACTAGATCCTACATGCCACAATTAAAGACCCTGCATGCTGCAATGAAGATCAAAGATCCTGCATGCCCCAACTAAGACCCAGAGCAGCCAAATAAATAAAGTTAAATAAGTATTTTAAAGCCACTCCTCCCCAACACTCCTCAACCCTCTCCCTTGCTTTATTTTCTCTCTAGCACTTATCATGCCATATGCTCTACTTATTATCTGTCTCCATCTAACTAGAATGGAATTTCTATCAGTAGATATTTTTGTCATTTTTTTCCACTGCAGGATCTCCAGAGCCTAGAACAGTGCCTGGCATGTCACAGGCACTCAATCAATATTTCTGCATGAATGACTGAATGAACAAATGAATGCTCTTCCAAGCGTGGCCTCAAGAAGCAAACAAAAATGCTAGCTGTCTGACAACAGGAGGAAGAGCTCATTTCCAACTCTGCTGGATCCAAAGAGTCGCTTTTGGCAGCCTGCCTCTGACATATAATTCTGGTTGACAAATGAATCCATTTAGCGGTCCATTTAGGCATCTGAGGGTGAGGAGAGTGCATTTTGGAGCTGTCCACCCCGGAAAGGGCGTTAGGATGCTGCCTCACTCACAACAAAGTATTTTTAAAGAGCTGAAGTACACTTGTTTCCTAGTCAAGGTGGCCAACAGAAGACTCTGCCCTCGGGCTCTTGCAGACCGGTCTTCTCCTCTGTGTTCTATGTATTTAGTCATTCAATAAATACTCATCCTGTCTAAGTGACAGGACAGACAGCACTAGGGCTTCATGTGCATAACCTTCTTCTTTTAGTTAAGCAGACTTTATCAAATTTATTTGCATGCAACTGCACTTTTTCTCAGAGAAGGCAATGGCACCCCACTCCAGTACTCTTGCCTGGAAAATCCCATGGATGGAGGAGCCTGCTAGGCTGAAGTCCATGGGGTCGCTAAGAGTCAGACACGACTGAGCGACTTCACTTTCACTTTTCACTTTCATGCATTGGAGAAGGAAATGGCAACACACTCCAGTGTTCTTGCCTGGAGAATCCCAGGGATGGGGGAGCCTGGTGGGCTGCCGTCCATGGGGTCGCACAGAGTCGGACACGACTGAAGTGAGTTAGCAACAGCACTTCTTTTCATTCTCTCTTTCTCCACCCTCCCAACCTCCCTCCTCTCTCTCTCTCCCACCACTCACAAGGTCCTTAGTTTCAACTTCATTATTTTACACAATACATGTTTGTTGTAAAAAGAAAATCCAACAACATAGCTTTCCATGCAGTAGAAAATGAAATTCCCTCCCTCATCATGGGTCATTCTAATAATAACATTTATCAGCCCTTTCTTCAGGTAGACAGGTGAGATTCCTGGGGGAATAGAAAGGTGATGAAAGGGGAGAGAACTTCCACAAACTTGACTTTTATATACAAAGGAACTTGCCAGGAATCTCAACTTTCAACTGTCTGTTCTATGTCACGCTTGTCAAAAGCTTGGCGGAGGTGACTGGTATTTGCAAAAGACATCCTAAGGGTCATACCAGGCACTCATTCCTGAGATTTTCTGAGCTTTATCCCTGTGCCAAGTGACTCTCAGTGAGCAATACACCTGGACTAGATTATCTCAGCTCTCTTTGTGCATATCTTTAGAGAGCTATGCTTTTAAATCATGTCCTTTTATTGAGGATCAATATAAAATATGACCAGAGAGATGGTTTCTGCAAATGTTTTTGTCCCCCAAACAGTTCTTAGAGACTATCCACCTTCCGTAGGACACAGAAAAAATTCCTCCCTGAACTTAGCTTGGATTTTCAGACAATCTGGCATGCTGCTGCTTCTTTGCCTTCCTCCTCTCATTCATCTTCTGTCTCCTCTCTCTAAACTTTCTTTTTCAGATAACAAGAATAATACTGTGTTATCATTTCTCTCTTTTTGCTTAGGCTACCAGGAAGCTTGGACCAACTTTTGAATCAATGGTATCAGTTTCCCTTGGCCTAAGTGTTCTTTCTTGCTCTGTTTTATCCTTTCTTGGCATGAGTCCAGTCTTTTTACTCCACCATTTCTAAAAACCTTCTTGAATTTTTTCTTTTTTTTTTTTGCAAGAAGAAGGAGATGTAAAAAATTTAATAGAGTCCAATGCTGACATTTTATAATTTACAAGGAAGGAAAGTAGGGCTCAAGGTTGCCTTTGCTAAGAGTCACAAAAAGCTAGTTAGCAGAAGCTTTCAGATTGAAACCAGAGGGTCCCCACTCTCTCACTGCCCTATATATTATTTCAAATTAAAGACTGTATTTCTTCTGTCTTCAGATATTGTGAATATTCACTCTGACATAATAAAGGGGATATGGATAAAATATATTTAGGAAACAAGGTATTTCTGAGTATGACATTTTTGTTGTGGACTGTGCAGTCACCAAAAAGAGGGAAACTATGAGCTTAATGAGAGCTGAAGAACTCCATATTTTGAAGTTTGAAATATCGTAGTTTATGCACCCAAAGCAAGTACGTGAAAGTGAAAGTCAGTCGCTCAGTTGCGTCTGACTCTTTGTGACCCCAAGGACTATACAGTCCATGGAATTCTCCAGGCCAGAATACTGGAGTGGGTAGCCTTTCCCTTCTCCAGGGGATCTTCCCAACCTCGGGATTGAATCCAGGTCTCCCACACTGCAGGAGGATTCTTTAACAGCTGAGCCACAGGGGAAGCCCAAGAATACTGGAGTGGGTAGCCTATCCCTTCTCCAGCGGATCTTCCTGACCCGGGAATTGAACCAGGGTCTCCTGCATTGCAGATGGATTCTTTACCAACTGAGCTATGAGGGAAGCCCTTCCCCCTAAAACATCAATATGAAGTAAACACCCTTATTTGTACTTTAAGGTTTCCTTGTGTGGGTTTCCCAGGTGGCTCACTAGTAAAGAATATGTCTGAAATGCAGGAGATGCTGGTTCGATCCCTGGGTTGGGGAGATCCCCTGGAAGAGGGCATGGCAACCCACTTCAGTATTCTTGCCTAGAGAATTCCATAGACGGAGGAGCCTGGTGGGCTACAGTCCATGGGGTCACAAAGAGTTGGACACAATGGAAACGACTGAGCCCTCACATGTGGGAAAACAGGGTAAGTATAAAGATGGAGCTAGGAATGCTGAGTTGTCAGGGCAGACTGACAGGTGTCCCTAAGTGCCATAGAGGAGGGGGTTACAGCTAGGGGAAGCAGAGAGCATGGCAGAGCCCAGATCTGACTGGAGTGCCACAATGGGGAGGGGTTTTAGGGGCACACAAACTGTTTTGGAATCCCAGTTCTCCCAGGTACCAGCTGCATGAACTCTGAAATGTGTTCTAAGTTATTTGCACTTCGGTGTGCCCATCTATAAAACAGGACTGTGCAGGGGATTTAATAAGTCCCCCTGGATGAACCCCACAGTGTAGACTTAAGTGCTCAACTAATCATAGCTATCACCACTTCTAAGTCAGGTTAGAGAAACCACAGTATCCAGTCAGTAACTAAGTTACTTAAACAACTAGGCAAAAATCATAAAGAAAAACCTTCAGTACACAGAAGGTGCTGAAGAGGTGCTGGGTATGCTTAACTGAGATCATACTTTGCTCTCATAGCTGCAAAGAAGATGTTTTCAGACTAAAACTGTGATGAGCCAGACTTACATTAGGATAAATCAAACCAATAAATAAACTTCGTACCAAGGTAACTGCCTAACTCTGTTGGACTTATATATCTTGCAACCAAAGGGCCAAGGTTTTCTCACATTGTGATCAAGTCATAAATGACCAGCTGAGCACAGAATGGGCCAAAGTGCCCCCTGAAGAGTAATAACAGGCCAAGACTACAGTCCTAAGGTCGGAGCCCACGGAAAAAAGACCCTCAAAAACTGAGTGATTGGCAGCCCTGAGTCTTGGGAGGTGAGACTGGGAGTGTCAGTTCCTGTGGGGCCTGGTCATGAAGTTCTTGGCTCAGTTTCATCACAGTGAATTGGATCTGAACGTGAGACATCTTGCCAGAAACTTTCTGTAACAGGAAGCTCACTAGAAAGCAATAGAAGGTTAAACTGCTATATGTCCTTTAAAGGCATCACTATTATCTCAGGGAAGGGGGTCAGGGTACTGTAGCCAGGAATAAATTAATCTGATAAAAGGAATATGGAAATTTCCTCTTGGCATAAAACATCTTGATTGATTGACCTAGACAGTCCAGATGTTTGGATATGGACACATAGAGGCCATGCCATGGTCACATTATAAAATACTGGGTTCTATACTATCTGTAAATCGATCTTATTTGTATACTTGCTCTTATTTGTTAACTTGAAAAGCAAAACAAAATAATATTTTACAGGGATTTCCCTGGTGGTCCAGTGGTTAAGACTTTATGCTTCCACTGCAGGAGGTGTGGGTACAATTCCTGCATGCCATGTGGTGTGGCAAAAAAAAAAAAAATTATATAAAAAATTTTTTTTTAAGTTTTAGAGGACAAACAGAAACAAAGCTAGACAAGCTGAATTTTGTTTTTAACTTGGCAGAAAAAGTAGCCTATGATTTTGTATGTGATAGTCTAAATAATTATCTTCTGGGTTTTATTTATTTATTTATTATTTTTTTTTAAACAAACATTTCTCCATATTTAAATTTTAGAACAAAACTGCCCTCCACCCCAAATATCTACAGTCATCCTTTTCTTTGAGTTTCTAAGTTAACAACAAAAACAAAAAAATTTCTTTTGAAGCTTACATAATTCATGTCACATCACCTTAAAAATTATCTTGTTTAAGATTTCATCAAGATTAAAACTGAAATCCTTCAGAGAATATTTTTCAGCGGGGCAAAATGTCCTATATATACTTACATATACAAATGAAATTTTAGCTCTATTCTTTTTTTTTTAGCTCTATTCTTATTTTGTGAGAAGTTTTTTAAAAGTAAACTTAATTTTATAATATTTTTAGACTTATAGAAAATCAGCAAGAGTAATACAGCGAATTCTCACAAACCCAATTTCCCCCTTTTTTAACATCTTACATTAGTATGGTACATTTGTCACAATAAAACAATATTGATATATTATTATTAACTAAATTCCATAATTTATTCACTTTCTCTCAGTTTTTATTAATGTCCTTATTCTGAAAAGTTACTCATTTTTTCCTCCCTTTCCACATGGTGCTCTTTGGAAGTAAGTCACTAGGTGAGGCTCACTCTGAAGCAGCAGGGAGTCATGCTCTACCTCTTAGAGGGCAGTTTCTAGAATGAGTTCTTGTGAATTCTTTTGCACAGGATATATGCCTATGCTTCTCATTTACTGACTCAATCATTTACTTATATCAGTACAGATCCGTGAAGACTTACACTTTAGGCTAGGTGGAGAGCTCAGCTACTCTGAGATATTGTTGCCTTGATAGCCATTCTGTATGGCCAAGTGTTAAACTGACATTAGCCCCTTCCTCCTGGCTGCAGAATCACAAGTAAATACAGGTTTCGGATAAGGACTCCCTCAAAGACTCTTTGGATGGACACTCTTCCCCAATGCTCTGCTTGAGGCCTTGTGCATCTTAGATAAGACCTCCGTGGAGCTTGTTAAAACCCTGCTCTTTTTGTTTTGAATTGACCAATTTGGCTTATCCCAGAATCCCAAAGCATGCCCCTCATGGATCCTAATAAAAGCACATACCCCAGGTCCTGTCTTTCTCACTACCTGCACAGGCCTTGACTTCTCCATGTGGCCCCCCTAAGTGTGCTGGCTAGGTACAAGGACACCAGTCTTTGTAGAACAGTGGCTCACCATCTGACACCAGACTCCACTTAACAAATGCTTATTCTAAAAAGCCGTGACAGGCTACATACTCTAAAATGGGTTTTCCCTGCTATCTGAAAGGAGAGTGTTCCTATGAAACATTTTGTAAACCAAACTGGTGTAGCAGAGAGAATAAGTGATTGCCTTAGGGCACATCTTGCTACCACAAGATAAACTGATAGAAAGCGCAGATGTCCACAGACACAACTCGGACCCATGGCACCGGGACACTTAGTGTAGCCCTCGGGGAAGGAGAGCGGTGTTGCCACTCCTACTGCTGGTCACGAGGCATGCTGCCTATGTAACTGCTCAGTGTAAAACATGTGCTTAATGCTATTTTTTTCTTGCTGTTTTTTTTTTTTTGTTGTTGTTGTTGTTGTAAAAATGGAAATCCTTTTTGGATTTCTTTTGGTTAGCAAAAACAGGTACTAGTGCAGATCTCTTGTAAAACTGAAATGCAGTAAAGTGAACTTTTGAAAGAGCCAGAGGTGCCTGTAGTACTCTATTCTGTTGCTCTAATTGCTCCAGCTCTGGCCACAGGGAGCTCTTTCAGTTGGCTCCTGTGCCCCTTTAACATACCATCACTGGGATTCTTGGCCTCCTACTTACATCCTAGCCCTACCAGACGCTCCACCCTGCCCTACTTCCTGACCTAGTCCTAGAATCAGACATTTATCCAAGGAGCCCTGGTTCCTTTTACTGAAGAATGGAATTAGAAACCAAGAGCTGGGAAGAAGGTGTGCCCATTGCTACTGGGGTGTCAGCTGCTTCTAGGCCCTCAGAAGTCAGAGCAAGGAAATACGTGTGTGTATATTGACCTGTGAATTCATACATACTACCAATATTTCTACATGTAACCACTTGTACATTATGCCAATCATTAGTTCATACCAATGTTAATGAGAAAATGTTTGCCAGTTTGTTTCTCACACACTTCTATTTTTAACACAAAAGTAAACCTCAAAGTTGAAAAGAGTAAGTTAATGCTATATTTAAAATGGATAACCAACAACGACCTACTGTATAGCACACGGAACTCTGCTCAGTGTTATATATGAATGTATGATACATACAACCAGTGTATGGCAATCAGGGGAGGGGGTTTGGGGGAGAATGGATACATGTAAATATGTTTGAAGGAGTCCCTTGCTGTTCGACTGAAACTATCATAACATTGTTTATCAGCTATACCCCAATACAAAATAAAAAGCTTTTTTTAAAAAAAAGAACAAAAACAACAACCAAAGAGTAACCTAAAATTATTACTTTTATGTTCAGTTTTCTTCCCCACCCTTCCACGCCACCCTGATGGGGCATATGAGGCAGCCAGTCCTCTTATCTGCCGCAGTCGTATGAATGCCTTACCCTGGGGACACTGCCCGGTTAGGCCTGCCGCTATTTCTCCCACAGCACGTCATACTCCCTGTTCTGCGGATTCCACTCCTGCTGACTTCCATCACAGAGGGTCATGTTTCTTTACAAAACTGACTCACACTTGATGATTTACATCTTGACCATTTATCTGCTTCTGTGAAAAGTTCAAAATCTGAAGCCAAAACAAACTTTAGAATGCATCTAAGGCAAAACCTCTTGTTGCTTTAGACTTGCTGTAACTCACTCTGTCTGCCAAGATGTAGGGGAAAAAAACAAAACATTTAGTTCATGTGGGAAACAAGTTTTTCATATAAGTGAGTATGGGTATGATCATTATCATCAGACACGGGAGCACGTCTTCCTTGGGTGTGGCACTTAACAGATTATAGAACACTTCTGCTTAAGCTGTTTCATTTTTACTTCTATATAACAATCCTGAGAGGGGAAGACAGACTGTTGTTCCATTTACAGATTTAAAAAACTGAGGTTTGTGACAGCAAGTGTTGGTGAGGACACAGAGCAACTGGGATGGTCACACTGGGAATGGCAAAGGATACAGACACCTTGCCCAATGCTTTACAAAATAGTTTAGGTTTACCCAAGAGAAATTAAAACCTATCTTCACCTATCTGAGAATGTTCAGTGGTTTAATTCATAATTGCAAAAAAAGTGAAAATGATCCAAATGTCCTTCAGTTGATGAATGAATTTAAAAAAAACCGTAACAGACGTATATACAGTGAACACTACTCAGAACAAAGTACTGCCATGCACAATAACAATAACGACTTTCCAATGCACCATGATGCTTAATGAAAAACAAGCCAACCTCAAAAGACTGGAAGATTCCATTCACATGACATTCTGGATAAGGTAAAAGGATAAAGAGAAATCAGATAATTAATTCCCACAGGTTTGAAGATGGGGAGGAGACTGACCACAAAGGGAACTTTGGAAATGAGGGAAATATTTGTTTGTGGTGATCATTACAGAACTCTACACATTTGTCAAAAATACAAATTGTACACCACAAAAGGTGAACTCTACGGTGTGTAAATTATACTTCAATTCAAAAAAGGGAAGTGGATCATTGAAAAGTGGTAGTGGAGGGACTTCCCTGGTGGTCCAAGTGGCTAAGACTCCACACTCCCAATGCAGGGAGCCTGGGTTCAATCCCTGGTCAGGGAACTAGATCCCACAGGCACAACTAAGAGTTCACAGGGCATAACAAACACTTCAGGTGCTGCAACTAAAGACCCCACACGCCCGACTGAAGATCCTGAGTGTGGCAGCTAAGACCTGGTGCAGTCAAATAACGAAATAATTTTTTTTTAAGTAAGAGGTTTAACTCTTCCTTAAAAGGGGAGGGGGCTGATGGTGGAAAGGAAAGTTTAAATAAGCTAAGTTGCCCACTGAGCATTATTCATAGTTACCAAGAAGAACCAGGAATTGAACCCAGGTCTTCTGCCTTCAAGCCCAGAGTTTTTCTATTGAGAATGGACACTTGTCTAGAAAACAACCGATTTTCTGTCTTTCCTGCTTATAGACATAAACCCCAGTTTGAATGAGAGTCTTAAGTGCTGATCCCTTTCTTCTTGTCCACATCTGGAAGCAGAGCTCACTTTTCCTGCCCAGGATACATATTCCTACTTAAGGATTCAGAATGACAATAGCCAATCTATAAAGGATGAGACCGTATCTTAGCAAAGCATTTTATTAAGATTTATACATGAATGTGCATAGCAGCATTGTCAGAAATGTTGTAAGGATTTGAATGAAAATTTCTCCAAAGAAGATATAAAAACATAAGCACATGAAAAGATACTCAACATCATTAGCCATTTAGGGAAATGAAATCAAAACCATAATGAGCTACCATATCACTTCTGCTAGGATGGCTATAATAGAAAAGATTTTGACAAGGATGTAGAGAAATCAGAATCCTCTTATTTTGTTGGTGGGAATGTAGAATGGTACAGGCATTTTGGAACACAGTTTGACAATTTCTCAAAATGTTAAAAATTGAGTTAATATATAACCCAGTGATTTCACCTCTAGGTATATAAATACTCAAGAGAATTCAAAACATATATCCATATAGAAATTTATACATGAATGTTCACAGCAACATTATTTGTAGTAACCAAAAAGTGGAACAACCCAAATGTCCATCAACTGATGAACAGATAAACAACATGAGCTATATCCATACAATGGAATATTATTCAACAATAAAAAAGTGAAGCACTGATATATGCTATAATTCAACGTGAATGAATCTTGAAAACGTTGTTGTTTAGTCACTAAATCATGTCTGACTCTTTCTCGATCCCATGGACTGTAGTCCACCAGGTTCCTCTGTCCATGGGATTTCCCAGGCAAGAAAACTGGAGTGTGTTGCCATTTCCTTCTTCAGGGGATCTTCCTGACTCAGGGGATCTTCCTGACCCAGGGATTAAACCTGGGTCCTGCACTGCAGACAGATTCTTTACCACTGAGCTACCAGGGAAACCCCCATTGAAAGCATTATGCTAAGGGAAAGAAGTCACACACAAAAGACCACACATTGTATGATTCCATTTGTGTGAAATGTCCCAAATATGCAAATTCATAGAGACAAAGAGGAGATAGATGAGTGGTTTCCAGGAACTAGGGTTAGAGAGGAATAGGGAGTGATTGCCAATGGGTAGGGGGTTTCTTTTGTGGGCAATGAGCATGTTCTAAAATTGACTGTGGTGGAAATTCTGTGGTGGTCCTATGGCTAAAACTCTGCACTCCCAATGCAGGGGGCCCAGGTTCGATCCCTAGTTGGAGAACTAGATCCCACATGCCACAACTAAAAGTTTGTATGACACAATTAAAGATCCAAAATGCCGCAACTAAGACCTGGCACAGCCAAATAAATAAATAAAATATCAAAATAAAATAAAATAAGATCGATTGTGGTGTTATCTGTACAACTCTTCTGAATATACTAAAAAGTCACTGAAGTGTATAATTCAAATCTTTCTGTTTTATGGCATACAAACTGTATCTCAATAAAGCTGTTACAAAATGACAAATACTGAATATAATAAACAAAAAAAGAACTGCTGCCAGCAGTAGAGAAAACACACCAGAAGGAGGATCAGGCATGCAGAGCTAGGCAGTCCCCCCTTATTATGTTTGAGTGTGGCCCTTTCTCCCTCAATTTCTCCCTTGGAAGGCAGGTTATTGATCCTCCTCTCTCATCCAAAGAAGATTCAGCTGGGTGTAGCTGTTTCTCCTGTGGGCTCTGCCCAACTGTAATAACCAGGCTGAGGATGGATCAGATAAGAAGTCATTACCTCAAAGAAATGAAGAGAACACCATGCTAAAATATTTAGTATGCAGCAGTGACTTGCTGTCACCCCACCCCATAGAAACCAAGCCACTGAGCCCAGGGCCATGGCTGTTGACTGGCAGACTCAGTTCCTGCCCCTACTTTCCCTGAAAATAGGGGTATAGCGAGTGTGAAGCACATACTGGGTATTGTGGATTTGGTATTACATTCAATTCATCTTATGTATTAAGCATCAGAGGACTATAACAATAGATGGCATTTATTGAGCCTAAAGGAAATCAGTCCTGAATATTCATTGGAAGGACTGACGCTGGACTGGAAAAGGTCAGTTTTCATTCCAATCCCAAAGAAAGGCAATGCCAAAGAATGCTCAAACTACCGCACAATTGCACTCATCTCACACTCTAGTAAAGTAATGCTCAAAATTCTCCAAGCCAGGCTTCAGCAATACGTGAACCATGAACTTCTAGATGTTCAAGCTGGTTTTAGAAAAGGCAGAGGAACCAGAGATCAAATTGCCAACATCCGTTGGATTATCGAAAAAGCAAGAGAGTTCCAGAAAAACATCTATTTCTGCTTTATTGACTATGCCAAAGCCTTTGACTGTGTGGATCACAAGAAACTGTGGAAAATTCTTCAAGAGATGGGAATACCAGACCACCCAACCTGCTTCTTGAGAAACCTGTATGCAGGTCAGGAAGCAACAGTTAGAACTGGACATGGAACAACAGACTGGTTCTGAATAGAGAAAGGAGTACGTCAAGGCTGTATATTGTCATCCTGCTTATTTAACTTCTATGCAGAGTACATCATGAGAAATGCTGGGCTGGAAGAAGCACAAGCTGGAATCAAGATTGCCAGGAGAAATATCAATAACCTCAGATATGCAGATGACACCACCCTTATGACAGAAAGTGAAGAGGAACTCAAAAGCCTCTTGATGAAAGTGAAAGTGGACAGTGAAAAAGTTGGCTTAAAGCTCAACATTCAGAAAATGAAGATCATGGCATCTGGTCCCATCACTTCATGGGAAATAGATGGGGAAACAGTGTCAGACTTTATTTTTGGGGGCTCCAAAATCACTGCAGATGGTCACTGTAGCCATGAAATTAAAAGACGCTTACTCCTTCGAAGAAAAGTTATGACCAACCTAGATACCGTATTGAAAAGCAGAGACATTACTTTGCCAACAAAGGTCCATCTAGTCAAGGCTATGGTTTCTCCAGTGGTCATGTATGGATGTGAGAGTTGGACTGTGAAGAAGGCTGAGCGCCGAAGAATTGATGCTTTTGACCTGTGGTGTTGGAGAAGACTCTTGAGAGTCCCTTGGACTGCAAGGAGATCCAACCAGTCCATTGTGAAGGAGATCAGCCCTGGGGTTTCTTTGGAAGGAATGATGCTAAAGCTGAAACTCCAGTACTTTGGCCACTTCATGTGAAGAGTTGATTCATTGGAAAAGACTCTGATGCTGGGAGGGATTGGGGGCAGGAGGAGAAGGGGATGGCAGAGGATGAGATGGCTGGATGGCATCACCGACTCAATGGATGTGAGTCTGGGTGAACTCCAGGAGTTGGTGATGGACAGGGAGGCCTGGCGTGCTGCGATTCATGGGGTCGAAAAGAGTCAGACACAACTGAACAACTGAACTGACTGAATGACTGATGCTGAAGCTGAAGCTCCAATACTTTGGCCACCTGATGCAAAGAACTGACATTGGAAAAGATCCTGATCCTGGGAAAGATGGAAGGCAGGAGAAGGGGCCGACAGAGGATGAGATGGTTGGATGGCATCACCGACTCAAAGGACGTGAGTTTTAGCAAACTCCAGGAGATAGTGAAGGATAGGGAAGCCTGGCATGCTGCAGTCCATGGGGTTGCAAAGAGTTGTACACAACTCAGTGACTGAACAATAAAATTGATCATAACAGAATTGATGGGGGCATCAAATGGTCCCATCTAGAGGGTATTTGTTGGAGAAGGCAATGGCACCCCACGCCAGTGTTCTTGCCTGGAGAATCCCAGGGACGGGAGCCTGGTGGGCTACAGTTCATGCGGTCGCTAAGAGTAGGACACAACTGAGTGACTTCACTTCACTTTCACTTTCACTCACAGAGGATATTAGACAGAGGGGAAAAGAGAAGCTTAGTCATGTAGGTCACATAAACAATGCAGCTAGGATTCAAACTTGGGGAGATCAGACTCCAGAGCTCAAATTCTAAGGGGTGCTAGAGATCGCCTGTTCTCAACCTTTGTCTTACAGGGCAGAAACTAATGTCCAGGGGTTAAAGGAGTTGCTCAGCATCATGTGGCTGGCTAGTGGCAAAAGGAAGAATCCAGACTCATCATCTTGTTAAAAGCACCCTTGGCCTTTTTTTTAGATTCATGGTACAGAGATGGCAGAAATTCCCTGAAGTCAGGATCTCACAGCCATAGTCCAGAGTCATGTAACTTAAGTCCAAGCAGATGAGTGTGTATTGTTTTCTTTAGGATTTCTAAGAAAGAAGTTTTTAAAATCTTCAGGGAGTTATACAGCTGACAGAATGCCTTTCTGTGCATGTGACTTTTTCTCACTAGTCTCATCTTCCCAGGAGAAAGGGAATGACTGGCGTGGCGCTACTCTTCTCAAAGATGTCCAGTCATGTCACCTCCTCTTCCGAAAAATAGAAAAGAAAGAAAGTAAGCTTCCAATTCTTAGGAATACTTCTTTGTCATCTCATTGTGTCCTTTTACACAGGGACTTCTTTCCTGTTAAGAGGAGGACTTGGATCTCTAGGGTTTCAACGCTGAGTCCCCAAATCATAAACGCCCAGGGCTGGAAGAGGTCATGTGTTATCTGGACCATCCTACCACCTGTCAAGGGTGAAGGCAGTCTTGTTGCCCAGTTGGAGCAGGGCAGGTAGAGGAGAGAAGAACACATGATATTTTTAAATGTATTTTGCACTTTATTAAATGCTTTTACTCATGCCATCAATTATATTTTAAAATTTCAAATCACATTAAATGTAGATATGAATGTTTTTTAATTCTGAAAAAAGAGCATGAGTTAAAAATGTTATAACACTATACCTTAAATGCAGTTTCTCTATTCTATGAATCCAGATACAGACAGTAGAACCACTCCTAATATCAGTATCTCTATCTGCCACTTTTGCAGTCATTCAAAGAACCTGCATAGGTATGTTGAACTATTCAAAATGGGGACCTCCATTTTCCCAAACCTCCTGATAGATTGTAAATAGAAATCTTAAAATATTATACTATTGGAGACATTTTTCTTATCCATTCTAAAAGTAGTGGTTCAAAGTTACTAGTTTTCCTAGAATCTTATCTTCAACACTGTGTGTGGGTACGCTAAGTCGCTTCAGCTGTGTCTAATTCTTTGTGATCCCATGGACTGTAGCCCGCCAGGCTCTCCTCTGTCCAAGGGATTCTCCAGGCAAGAATACTGTAATGGGTTGCCATGCCCCCCTCCAGGAGATCTTCCTTGGTTGATATTTATTGAGTTCTTGAATCGAGGTAGATCACCGTGGCAAGTACATTCCCCTGAAACAGTCTCATAATTCTTGCAACAAGTCTACATGTTACGTGGGTGTTATTAGTACCATTTCTTGGATGACGAGACTGGGGTATAGAATGGTTAGGAAACTTGCCAGGGGTCCCACAGCCACTCAGTGTTGGAACTGGGATTTAAATTCAAGCCCCAGGGCCAGCATTCTCCTCCAGAGCTGCTGTTTGGGGCACTAGGTGAATGCTGCCCTCTGGAACTTTGTAGGGTCCCTGCATCTCCCAACAGAGCACAACAGTGAATCTTTGAGGCTGATTCTTATGAAAGGTGCATGAGGGATTACTCAGGGAAAAAACTGCACAGGTCCGTTGGAGAGACGCTTGAATGCAGCTAAAAGGCCTGAACACTATTTGGTCAATGATAAGAAGCTACGAGAGAAGACGAGCAGAGAGCTAGCTCCTGTTATTGCCACAGGGACAGGGAATAAACGCAACAACCAAATGAATGAATGTGAGTCTTGTTAAATACACTGTCACTTAATTCTCCTGGGAAAGGATGGCAAAACTATTAGCCAAAGTAGGACGTTTGGTTCCGTGTGGATTTTTATCAGCAGAATATCTGATTCCTTCATTGGCAGAGATAATAGTTACTTTTCAGTACTGAAGGGCTTTCCAGGCAACACAGTGGTAAAGAATCCACCTGCCAATGCAGGAGACACAAGAGACATGGGTTCGATTCACGGGTCAGGAAGATTCATTCCCCTGGAGTAGGTAATGTCAACCCACTCCAGTATTCTTGCCTGGGAAATCCCACGGACAGAGGAGCCTAGCGGGCTACAGTCCATGAGGCTGCAGAGTCAGACACGACTGAGCACACACACACATACAGTACTGGATTACATAATAGGTATCCTGCCCTGATTGAAATAAGAGCAGTAACTAAGCTTACTTGAAATTCTAGACTATCATAATACTTCAAAACAATGTGAAGTAAACATTTTTTTTTGCGGTAGTTATGAGATGTTAATAAGGAAACCACACTGTAAAAATCAGTAAAAACTTTGCTTTTTAATAAAGACAGTTCTGTACCACACTTTTGGTGGCATATCATGCTTATCTCACCCTCTGGTTGGGGATCAAGCTTTTGAGAGCCCAGCAGGGAAGCCTGTCTTGTGTTTATGTGGCTGTAGAGAAAATTAGTTTCAACTCACTTGCAGAAGTGGATTTCAGAGGAAGGGATTTGACAGAGTTGTTAAACCCAGTGGAGGCAGAAGAGGAAAGCTGGGCTGATTATGTATCTGAGTGCTGTCATCTTGAAATTCATTTTGGCCCCCAGAGTATAAATACACTTCAGTATTTTTGTTAGGATTGCCAGAAAATCAGCAAGTGTTCACTTTCTTTGGCCAATAAAAGCATGACTCTCTGTGCAAAAATTTTCTGCACATTTATAAACAAGAACATTTAGAAAATCCCCTCTTGCTGAGAGGTATTACAACAGATATATTTAACTGTGCTGTAAAAGAAAGCAGACATTAAGAACATCGTTAAGTTCATCAAGCACAGGAAAAGGTTTTATGTCTCTCTTCTGACACAAATTTATACATGTCTCCCTATCGCCAGAAAAATACCTTCCCTGTATGGTGTTGGTCTGATGAGCATCATCCAGGCTCTCACCTTTGTGTTCTGACTTCCTTCTCAAACAAGTATTTCTGCCCCATCACCTACATCTTCTCACCACTGCACCCTGGTTTTCCATCCCCACAGGCTATTGTACCAGTGGTCTCCAAGTGACCCAGGACCTCCTACCCAAATCTAAGGCAAAAACTTTTCTCCCTCATAGAATCTCCCAGTTGGAGAAAAAAAAAAAAAGGCAATTGGATGATCTCAAACTTTTTGGCAAACTTTTTCTCTAAAAGACCAGATTATAAATACTTTAGACTTTGTGAGCCATTCAATCTTTGTTGTAACCGGCTTTGCAGCGAGAAAGCAACCGTAGACAATATGCAAACCAGTAAGCCTGGCTGTGTTCTGGTGCAGTTTTTTGTATGGACATGGATATTTGAACTTCATGTCATTTTCAACCATCACAAAATATTACTCTTCTTTTGATTTTTAAAAATCATTTAAAAATGCAAAAATTATTTATATTTCACAGGCAATACAAAAACAAGTGGTGGCATAGATTTGGCCCACAGGCCACAGCTTGATCTTGGACAACCTCCCAACCCAAACCATGAGTTTCTTCCCAGTTTTGCAGAGAGCCAGCCAGGCCCTTTGTGAAATTTCTCCAGTTGTAGAAAGCTCACTACCTCCAAAGGCAGTCTATTCCAAGGCCAAGATAAAATGATGGGCCCTAGTTTTGCCTGATCCTAACCCTAAAGTCACTAAGAATAATTCAGTTTCATTTTCATGGTAACCTTTCAAATACTGAAATGCACCTATCTTGCCCACATCAGAAGTCTCCCATTTTGTCAAAACAGTCCAAGTTTCTTCAGCTGTTGCTCATTGCCATTCATTTAACCTGTCTTGGTACTGTTCAGCCCTAATTGACCTGCAGCCCTTATCCTGGTGGGAGGAGAGTAGGAAGGCTAGAACATACATCAACTATCATGCAATTTAAATATCTCACATGGGTACTTTTTGTTCCTTACTATTTTTTTGTCCTTGGTTGTTTCAAGAGCAGTGTGTTCTGTGAAACTAGAGAAAGACCAAGTAAATAAAGTTGGAGGTGAGATACGTCTGGGAAATGCTGATGAACTAACTATAAGTGTCTTTACTGATGGATTTCTCAGGTCTTCATACACTAATGTGCATTGGGAATATCAATACACAAGGGAGAGGCTGCAAAGATGTTTCTCGAAGGTACTGAAACATGAATCTTTTATCTTACTTTCTCCTCCAGAGCAGGCTGAAAAACCAGGATTCTGCAGCACAGTTTTTAGGAAAAGTTACTCTTGGAATGTCTATCAAAATGCTAGGCTTGCAGTGGGAGTGAAAGGCAGCAATGATGAGGGGAAGAGCTCTAGACGTGGACATAGAAGGACAGACTGGAGAGCCAGAACCAAAATCAGAGTGGCCCGGTAAGGATGAAATAAGATAACTCATATGATGAGCTCTGTGTCAGTATAAAATACAGTATAAATGTGTCACTATATGATTTGCGGTTTTAAGTATACCTTAGAATATCCCCCCCAAGATTGGCTGTTGGTTTCTCCAGTTAAAGATTAACAACAACAACAACAAATCTTATCTTAAAAAACAATAGGAAGCTTTTAAGACAGTATTATATAGAAGTATAAATGTGTGTGTTGGTTGGTTGTGTCTGACTCTTTGTGACCCCATGGACTGTAGCCCACCAGGCTCCTCTGTCCATGGAATTCTCCAGGCAAGAATACTGGAATGGGTTGCCATTCTCTTCTCCAGAAGATCTTCCCAAACCAGGGACAGAACCCAGGTCTCCTGTGTTGCAAGCAGATTCTTTAGCATCTGAGCCACTAGGAAAACCCAGAACTATAAAAAAATTTTATAGTTTTTTAAATCTTTTATAAGAAGATTTAAAAAAAAATAAACAGTTTTATTTATTTATTTATTTGGTGGCACTGGGTCTGAGTTGCAGCATGTAGGATCCAGCTCCCTGACCAGGGATCAAATCTGGGCTCCATACGTTGGAAGCTTGGAATCTTAACCACTGGACTACAAGAGAAGTTCCATAAACATATAGATTTTTATTTCCTCCACTTCCAGGGAGTAGATGTTACATTTATATATTCAACTGATCCAAATAAAGAACTGCCACAAACATATGGTGATTTTACTTTTCATTGAAGAGAAGAGCATTTTACAAATTACAGAATGACTCATAACAAAAAGATAAGGCAACTTTAATATGAGTTGAACTAAACATTAAAAAACCTAAGATTATGGCATCCAGTCCCATCACATCATGGCAAATAGATGGGGAAACAATGGAAACACTGAGAGACTTATTTTTGGGGGCTCCAAAATCACTGCAGATGGTGACTGCAGCCATGAAATTAAAAGATGCTTTCTCTTTAAAGAAAAACTATGACAAACCTAGTCGGCATATTAAAAAGCAGAGACATAAGTTTGCCGACAAAAAGTCTGTATAATCGAAACTATGGTTTTTCCAGTAGCCATGTGTGGATGTGAGAGTTGGACCATAAAGAAAGCTGAGTGCCAAAGAATGGATGCTTCTGAACTGTGGTGTTGGAGAAAACTCTTGAGAGTCCCTTGGACTGCAAGGAGATCAAACTAGTCAACCCTAAAGGAAACCAACCCTGAATATTCATTGGAAGGACTGATGCGGAAGCTAAAGCTCCAATATTTGGCCACCCGATGTGAAGAACTGACTCATTAGAAAAGACCCTGATGCTGGGAAAGACTGAAGGCAGGAGGAGAAGGGGACAACAGAGGATGAGATGGTTGGATGGCATCACTGACTCGATAGACATGAGTTTGAGCAAGCTCTGGGAGTTGGTAATGGACAGGGAAGCCTGGCGTGCTGCAGTCCATGGGGTCTCAAAGAGTTGAACATTACTGAGTGACTGACCTGAACTGAACTGAAGTTCATATTAAATCCTTGCATCATGGTAGCTGTAGGTACCTAGGGAAGGGGCAGGAGGGAAAGAGAATAGAAGAGATGGATGCGGTGGTTGGAAAGGCCAGCAACCTTCTTGGCTGCATTTTTTGTCCAGGGCTTGTCCTTCATGTTTTCTACCCTAATGATTTTTATACAATTTTAGTGTCTATACAGTTTTAAAAGTAGGAACTGTAATAATAAAGGAATGAAACTTGTATTTGTGTGAGGCTTATGAAATCTGAATCATGAGATTAGGGTCTCACTGTGTAAATTCATGTGCCTCAGACCCACATGCCAGAGCAGGAGGGACCAAGACCTCACCTTCCACAGCATCTGCCCTGCTTTGACCTGGAGTTGAAGCCTCACTTCCTTCCCTGCTCTGTCTCTAGCTCTCAAAGGATCTGTAGCCGTGCAGCTTAGAGAGGATAAGGCATTAAGTCAAAACCCACCTTCTCCTTTATATGACAGACCCACCTACTTTTCCTATGTGGCAGAGTTTCTTAAAGTATGTTTTATAATAGGTACCAGGCCTACAGCTATGCAATACTCAAGTATGTTTATGAAATATTTCCTTCCAAGAGGGTTCCAATGTACATGAGCACAAAAAATGACCTGAGAAGTCCTGCAATGAGAAAAGAAAAAGTTATCGTTTGCCCAGCCTGTGGCATATGCATATGTCACATGAATGCATACTGACTTCCTACACAACTCACTTTAGGAGAGGCTGCTATAGTCTGACTTGGTTACCCCTCAAATCCTTCAAACAAACCAGCATTTTCTGGCCTCATTTCTTTTTTTTTTTTAATAGTTTATTTGTTTATTTTTGGCTGTCTGGGTCTCTGTTGCTGTGTGGGCTTTTCTCTAGTTGCAGTAAGCAGGGGCTGCTCTTTGTTAGAGTGTGTGGGCTTCTCCTTGTGGCTCCTTTTCTTGTTGGGGCGCACAGGCTGTAGGGTGTGCCAGCGTAGTAATTGTGGCGGCTTAGTGGTTGTGGCACACGAGCTCAGCAGTTGCAGCTCCCAGGCTCCAGGGCACAGGCTCAGTGGTTGTGGTGTGCGGGCTCAGCTGCTCTGTAGCATGTGGGATCTTCCCAGACCAGGGACTGAACCCGTGTCTCCTGCACTGGCAGGCAGATTCTTTACCACTGAGCCACCAGGGAAGCCCTGCCCTCGTTTCTCTATTCATGGTATTTCCTGAGGCAAGTATTTACTGTGTAATTAGATGCATAGCGCTACAGGTAGAGCAATAAAACAAAGAGTTTGGGCTCTGGGGTCATGAAAGCCTGAATTTCATCTTAGTTTAGTCACTTTCTAGCTGTGTGGTACTGGACAAATTATGTAGCCTTTCTGAGTCTGTTTTCGTATTTGTAATATAAAGCAGTGATTCCCATCTTTCAGAGTTGTGTGAACTTAGTGATTAGGTACGTAAAGTGTTTGGCATGGTGCCCGGTGCAAGGCACAGAATTAACAGTGGTTACATTATTAATTTCTCTGTCATCATCATTATTTAAATGAATGGAATAACAGTTAGATATCCTCAAACAGCTACGTATCAAATTAACCAAATTTTTTCTTTCCTTTTTAGAGGATAATTTGACATGCATATCAAGCATGTTTACTGGTTTTAAGAAATCATTTCACAGAGTATCTCAGGCTACACCCAGAGACAAAATGAGGAACATCTGTCAGATGACTGCATTATGGAAATTTACATCTAGCTTAAAAACACTACATAAAGAGGGGATATGTGGTTTAGGGCAACCTGAGGAGCACTCTAATGATGTGCCAAAAGGCTTCCTATTAATTCTTATTTGGTTTGACATGTTTACCAACAATTTGCATTTAAAAACATGAGACATGTGTATCAAGCCTAAATATAAAAATATATATATATGGGGAGTGGAAGCTAATACATAACTAAATCAATATTCAAAACATTTTTGATAGGTTTTAATGTGCCAAAAGAGAACACTTAGTAGACTTAAACATCAAATACTACCTCCACATAAGAAAACAACAAACAGGGACTTCCTGGAGATCCCATGGCTAAGACTCCATGCTCCCAATCCAGGGGGCCCAAGTTGGATCCTGGCCAGGGAACTAGATCCTGCAAGCCAAAACTAAAGATCCCACATGCTACAACTAAGACCCAGCACAGCTACCTAAATAAATATTTTCCAAAAAAGGAAACAACAAACAAGACAACCTATGCAGAGAGAAAATTTGAGCATGGTCTCTTTGTATGCTACAAGTCTAGGGGTTTTAGCTGATCATCAGTGGGCTAATAATTAGATGGAAAAAGCGAAGAGCAGGAGAATGACCCAGTTGCAAGAAAGAAGAGTCTCACTATTCAAAACAGATTAGGGAGCCTCATTTCTTAAGAGGGATGTTGAAAAATAATACAAGTTTGGACAGTGTGAGGAACGCCCAATCTCGAGAGAACCAAACCAAAGGAAGACAATTTCTAATAGCCCCCTGGGAAGAACAGGTAGAATTTATGAGGAGGCAGATTTCAGTTTAAGGAAAAATTTTAAAACAAATTGAGTTCCATCAACATAACAGGTTCATTAAAATGGAATGAACTCTGAAAGTTTTTAGCAAAAGCTGGGTAAGGCTATGCAAGGGAGAGATTTCGACAGTTGGTGGAGATAGGAGAACATACCATAATCTCTGAAACTTTATCAGTGATAAAGTTTATAATTGTGTCTGCTAAAAGCCTTCCCAACCTCTGAGGCTCTGAAGCCCTTCACCAGGCTCGAGAGAGATGTGCCTGTGTGACTCCCTTCTACTCTCATAGTCCTGAGTCTCTCACATGGCAGGAATCCCCCTAGTTACTATTTATTGAGTACCTATCCTGTACTTGGAGATCTTATACATATTAGCTTGCTTAAATGTCCCGATAATCATGTGAATTTGATAAAATTAACCCATTTCACAGGTGGGAAATATGAAGCTGATTATCTAATAATGTGATCACTTACTTGTCTAGAGTCCCATAGTGAGTAAGGGCAGAACCTGGACTCAAAACCAGACTTTGAAACAGAATCATACTCTTGCCACTGTCTATGGCACCTCTCCAACCACTCTCTTCTGCGACAGGTGATGCTCTGCACTGCCTTTTTCTAAATATGTGTATTTACTTAATATGTTATATCTTATGTGTCTAGAACTTGACTGTAAATTCCTTGAACAAACAGACATGTCTTGCTTATTATGTCCAACAGCATCTATTTCAAGAAACAAGTGCTAATACCAATTAGCATTATTCATTTATTAACTATACATGAAAGCTATAAAGAAAGCTGAGCACAGAAGAACTGATGCTTTTGAACTGTGGTGTTGGAGAAAACTCCTGAGACTCCCTTGGACTACAAGGAGATCCAACCAGTCCATCCTAAAGGAAATCAGTCCTGAATATTCATTGGAAAGACTGATGCTGAAGCTGAAACTCCAATACTTTGGCCTCCTGATGCAAAGAACTGACTCATTGGAAAAGACCCTGACACTGGGAAAGATTGAAGGTGGGAGGAGAAGGGGATGACAGGGGATGAGACGGTTGGATGGCATCGCCGACTTGATGGACATGAGTTTGAGCAAGCTCTGGGAGTTGGTGATGGACAGGGAAGCCTGATGTGCTACAGCCCATGGGGTCGCAAAGAGTCAGACATGACTGAGCGACTAAACTGAACTGATTTATTAAATATTTATTAAGCATCTAGTACTTAAACTCAACATTCAGAAAACTAAGATCATGGCATCTGGTCCTATCACTTCATGGCAAATAGATGGGGAAACAATGGAAACAGTGACAGACTCTGTTTTGGGGGGCTCCAAAATCACTGCAGATGGTGACTGCAGCCATGAAATTAAAAGACGCTTGCTCCTTGGAAGAAAAGCTATGATCAACCTGCTGCTGCTGCTGCTAAGTCACGTCAGTCGTGTCCAACTCTGTGCGACCCCATAGACAGTAGCCCACCAGGCTTCCCCGTCCCTGGGATTCTCCAGGCAAGAACACTGGAGTGGGTTGCCATTTCCTTCTCCAATGCATGAAAATGAAAAGTGAAAGTGAAGTTGCTCAGTCATGTCCGACTAGACAGCATATTAAAAAGCAGAGACATTACCAACAAAAATCTGTATAGTCAAAGCTATGGTTTTTCCAGTAGTCAAGTGTGGATGTGAGAGTTGGACTATAAAGAAAGTTGAGTTCTGAAGAATTGATGCTTTTGAGCTGTGGTGTTGGGGAAGACTCTTGAGAGTCCCTTGAACTGCAAGGAGATGCAACCAGTCCATTCTAAAGGAAATCAGTCCTGAATATTCATTGGAAGGACTGATGCTGAAGCTAAAACTCCAAAATTTTGGCCACCTGATGTGAAGAACCGACTCATTGGAAAAGACCCTGATGCTGGGAAAGATTGAAGGCAGGAGGAGAAGGGGATGACAGAGGATGAGGTGGTTGGATGGCATCACCGACACGATGGACATGAGTTTGAGTAGGCTCCAGGAGTTGGTGATGGACATGGAAGCCTGGCATGCTGCAGTCCATGGGGTCGCAAAGAGTCAGACAGGACTGAGCAACTGAACCGAACTGAACTTAAATGGCTCTTGGCGAAGAACCAGACCTATAGCAATGAACAGGGTAATCAGGTTTCTGACGAAAAAGTAAACAAGTCAATGGCTTCCCTGACTTTCGAACTGAGACATGATCGAGAAAAAGCAGACACCAGCAGTGGGGGAGACAGTCTTCCGCAGAGGGAACAACAAGTACAAAGGCTGTGTGGGAAAAACAAGTTCAGCGTCTTCAGGAACAGAATGAAGTCCAGGGTGGTTGGAACAGAGCCAGGTATAAAGATGGTTGGAGAAGCTGATGGGGCAAAATCATGCAGGGTCTTGCCATTTTGGATTTCATTCCAAATGCAAAGGGAAGACCTAGTGGAATTTTTAGGAAGTGGCTCAATAGTAAAGAATCTGCCTGCAATGCAGGAGAAACAGGTTCAATCCCTGGGTCGGGAAGATCCCCTGAAGAAGGAAATAGCAACCCACTCCAGAATTCTTGCCCAGGAAATCCCATGGACAGAGGAGCCTGGTGGGCTATAGTCCATGAGGCTGCAAAGAGTTGGACATGACTTAGCAATTAAACAACAGCAGTGATCTGATGCACTTTATATTTATAAAAGATCACGCTGGCCTCTGGGTGGCGAAAAGGATTATAGGTTATGCAAGCATCAAAGTAGCACTGGAGGTGAGTGCAGTGGGGACTGGCTCCACGGTGGTGGCAGGGGGAATGCTAAAGTGAAAAAAGGGAATGCGTTAGTCGTTCAGCTGTGTCTGACTCTTTGTGACTCCGTGGACTGTGACCCACCAGCCTCCTCTGTCCATGGACTCTCCAGATAAGAATATTGGCGTGGGTAGCCATTCCCTTCTCCAGGCGATCTTCCCAACCGAGGGATCGAACCCACGTCTCCCACACTGCAGGAAGATTCTTTACCATTTGAGCCACCAGGGAAGCTCCTAGGGGAAACGCTAAGGAGTGGTCCAATTCCAGGTGTATTTGTAAGTAGAGCAAATGCGCCTTGCTGATGGTTTGGATGTTGGCAGTCTGGGTAGAGAGAGTAAATCAAGAGTGACTCCTAGCTTGTCAGATTGAGCATCCAGGTAGATGCTGAAATGAGAGGAAGGAGATAAATGGGGAAAATACTATGTGGTATGTGAATAGGGTAGAGAGAAGGCAGGAGTTCTATTTTGGTCATATTTGAGATGCCTTTTAGACATTAGAATGTAAGCTCTGTGCATGGAGGGGCTCTGTCTTGGTTCTTTGCTATATCCCCAGCACACAAAACAGTGCCTAGAATATAAGATGTACCTTCGTAAAAATCTGTTGAATGATAAAAGGCGGGGCATCAAGAAGGCAACTGGATTTATGAATGTTTAAATCTCTTTGGTGAATGTAGATTCTTGGCAAAGCATAAATTTTCCGCCTTGGCTCCTACATGTGCAGTAAAGACCTCTGAGAGAGTGGTTTTTCAGAGAGTTGAATTAAACATCCTAACAGGGTCAGTTAAGGCAGTCCTGGAGAGAGACTCAAAATCCCAGTCTCTTTCCCACAGTGCTCACTGTCATTCAGTGACACGCCTGAAGGCAAAGAATACAGGGTCTTGAGAAACTGCTGGAGTATTTCTCTGAGCCATGTTAACTGTTTCCAGTTAAAAATAAATACGTCTCATGTATGTCAAAATCATATTTGTCTGTTTGCTAATTTCCACTGGACGCATTCTTATTTTTATCAGTCCAGGGACTGAAGTAGTAACTTGATGCTTACTTTCAACAGAATAAAACAGGCCTCCAATGAATCTATGGCTTTGGCAGTTCTCTTTCTAGAATGGCTAAATACTAAAGGCATGATGTGAGCCTTAAGCAGGGTAAATAAGAATAAACATATCCTGTCATAGTAATAAAATAGTTTGAATATTGAAGATTTCAAAACCAAGTCCTCTAGGACCAAACAATTAAAAAAAAATACAGAAAGAAAGAAGGAAGGAAAGAGCAAATAAGCAAATAAGCAAGCCATCACACTTAATATTTATTGTTCATTTATCTATTTAGACAATTTTCAACTATTACACTATCTCCAAAGACTGGAATCATTTCCCCCCTATTTGTTTTGGGCTACAGCTTTATTCTTCTCTTTGAAAAACCTGTGCTCCTGAAGGTCTGGAGTCGTGATTCTCAACCATTGGTGGCATCAGTAATATATAGTGGAGCTTTTTAAAAATACAGAGCCCCAGGCCCATGGATTCATACAGCCAGAATCTCCTGTGGACTAGCTCCAGGCATGTGTGTATTTAAAAATATTCAGATGTCCATTGATTTCATTCTGCTAATCAGCGAAAGCCACCGTTAAAGGAAATCACGTTCGATGTTTAAAGCATGAACTCAGGCGTGGAGGGGCTGATTCACAAGATACTGAGCAGATCCTCTCCAAAGCCTTCTCCTGCTGCCCCAAATCAGAGCACAACTAGAGAACAGCCTCCCCCAAAAAATCCACAAAATAACTGTACACCCAGCCTTTCAAGGAGTACAGGTGCAACTAAAGATTTTGAATTTCAAAAGCCATCCCTGTTGGGAGTATAAGTTTCATGCAAAATTGAAATACAGAAAAAGAGGAGGAAAAAGATTTGCAGGTATGGTGTGGTCAAGGAAGGAGGATAAAGAAACAAAGGAAAAAAAATTTTTTTTGGCTGCACTGCGCAGCCTGTGGGATCAAACCCGCACCCCCTGCATTGGGGGCCTGGAGTCTTAACTACTGCATGAGGCAAGTCCCTAAAGTAAAATTTTTATTTTATTCTCTTTTTGGCAGCCTACATTCTCAAGTACCCAGTACCTAAGGAGATTTCAAAACCAAAAAGGAAACTTTAAAAGCCAAAGACCTTAAATCCTATTTCTGCCTGGTACTGGGAGGCGACAGTTTATTCTATTACTCTTCTAGGACAATGTTCTCAGACGTTTTGCAATGCCATTGTCCTACCCATTTCCAGCTCCACAGCCTGCCAATTCAAAGGAGATGCCACATTTTCAATATCATGGAGCCAACAAGGAGGTCAACAGTGCTATACATGTTGAAATAATAAAGAATATTTGAATACTGTTGCGAAGCAAATGGTTTAATTCAGAATAAAAGACCAAGGTGAGGGAAAAGGGCTCTTATGGCTTCTGATTCAATGGCACCAGGTTAATGAATCAAGAATACTGGCTTCAGAAGTCAGACCACCTGAGTTCAAACACTAACTCTGAAACCATGGGTCATTTGCCTCTCTGTGCTTCCATTTTATCTGTTAAGTGAGGGGATAATAATAATAAGTGGGATCTATTATCATTCGTTATTCTGACAATGCAGCTATTTTAGTTTTGTTTGTAACTGACACTGAACCCAGGACTGTGTCTTGGGTCCGCACTAAGTGCTTTACCCACGTCATCTCTCTGACTTACATCAACCATGTGAAGTAGGTACTATTAATATCCCCATTGAAAGGTGAGGGATTAGGTACTTGGCTTGAGGTTCCACAGTGGGAAATGATGGACTAAAACCCAGGCACTGTAGATGGGGAAACCTAGGATACTTTGGAAGACCACCGTAAGCTAATGATTCCTCAAGAAAGCTATCAAAACTCCCTGAAGCGGCCTTGCTTCTATAAAGGCATAAATAAATGCACAAGATATACTCCAGGCCATTAGGTGAAAGAAAAATGTCACCACCCGTGCCTACTGGTTTGAGTAAGTGCTATGATAATCCTAGTTTGACCTCATAGGTCAGAGTCTCTCCTGCCTGATATAGGGAGGAGCCAGAGATCTAAGCCTGATATCTACTTAAAGAAGGTGTCTTTCCCCCCACTCCCTGACTTTCCTTTGGTTATAAAACGGCAGCCTATTTAATCCTTGGGACAGAGCCCCCATGCCTTCCTGCTTGCATCTCTCACAAGTGTCCTATATTCATAAATCAGTTGGACATGATCGAAGCGACTTAGCACGCACGTATTTCTTTAGTCCAGAAACTTCTGAACTAAAATTTCTGTTCCCTGGGGAATGTGGCATGAAATTTCCAGGGAAATGAATACCATTTCTGCTCTCAGAGGTATGCCTCTAGGGAGAAGTGCTTTCCCAAGGAAAACTCTAGTTTTCCAAAGAGAGCTGAAATTTCCCTTACCCTGAGAGAGCTTTATTACGTACCTCATGAGTATTCCAATATGAGGGAAAATAGTTTGTACAGCAGTCCTGAGCAGAGGATTTGTTTGGCTTTTCTGCATGAAAGAGTATGAGGGTGGGGGACAGGAAGCTTTGATAGGAAACTTTCCTAACAAGGTTGAATGTACAAATTCAAAACCAATATTTTTTTCTGAAGTATTTCAAGTGAAGGAACACATTTGGTCATTGTTGTTGGTTTAGTCACTAAGACGTATTCAACTCTTTGCAACCCCGTGGACTGTACCTCTCCAGGCCCTCTGTCCGTGGAATTACCCAAGCAAGAATACTGGAGTGGTTGCCATTTCCTCCTCCAGTGGACCTTCCTGACCCGAGCCAGGGATCAAATCCTGGTCTCATGCATTACAGGTGGTCTTGTGCATTGCAGGCAAATTCTTTACCAACTGAACCACAGGGAAGTTCCCATTGGTCATGATGATATGTTATGCTTTTTTCTACTATGCTAAAATGGTCTTTCCTGGGCTATGAACAGAGAGACTTAGATGCTGGAATTTGTCAAAGTGATCATGATCCCTTAAAGAGTATATTCTTTGCAGCTGAAGATGGAAAAGCTCTATACAGTCAGCAAAAACAAGACCAGGAACTGACTGTGGCTCAGATCATGAACTCCTTATTGCCAAACTCAGACTTAAATTCAAGAAAGTAGGGAAAACCACTAGGCTATTCAGGTGTGACCTTAATCAAATCCCTTAAAATTATACAGTGGAAGTGACAAATAGATTCAAGGGATTAGATCTGATAGAGTCTCTGAAGAACTATGGACGGACGTCCCTAACATTGTACAAGAGGGGGTGATCAAAACCATCCCCCAGAAAAAAAATGCAAAAAGGCAAAATGGTTGTCTGAGGAGGCCTTACAAACAGCTGAGAAATGGGGAGAAATGAAAGACAAAGGATAAAAGGAAAGATATACCCATTTGAATGCAGAGTTCCAAAGAATAGCAAGGAGAGATAAGAAAGCCTTCCTCAGTGATCAATGCAAAGAAATAGAGGAAAACAATGGAATGGGAAAGACAGGAGATCCCTTTAAGAAAATTAGATACCAAGGGAACATTTCATGCAAAGATGGGCTCAATAAAGGACAGAAATGGTATGGACCTAACAGAAACACAAGATATTGAGACGAGGTGGCAAGAATACATAGAAGAACTATACAAAAAAGATCTTCATGACCCAGATAACCACAATGGTGTGATCACTCACCTAGAGCCAGACCTCCTGGAGTGCAAAGTCGAGTGGGCCTTAGGAAGCATCACTACAAACAAAGCAAGTGGAGGTGATGGAATTCCAGCTGAGTTACTTCAAATCCTTAGAGATGATGCTGTGAAAGTGCTGCACTCAATACACCAACTAATTTGGGAAACTCAGCAGTGGTCGCAGAACTGGAAAAGTCAGTTTTCTTTCCAGTCCCAAAGAAAGGCAATGCCAAAGAATATTCAAACTACCGCACAACGGCACTCATCTCACATACTAGCAAAGTAATGCTCAAAATACTCCAAGTGAGGCTCCAACAGTATGTGAACCGAGAATTCCAGATGTTCAAGCTGGATTTAGAAAAGGCAAAGGAACCAGAGATCAAAATGCCAACATCTGCTGGATCCTAGAAAAAGCAAGAGAATTCCAGAAAAACATCTACTTCTACTTCATTGACTACACTAAAGCCTTTGACTATGTGAATCACAACAAACTGTAGAAAATTCTTAGAGATAGGAATAACAGACCACCTTACCTGCCTCCTGAGAAACCTGTATGCAGGTCAAGAAGCAACAGTTAGAACCAGACATGGAACAACAGATTGGTTCAAAATTGGGAAAGGAGTACATCAAGGCTGTATATTGTCACCCTGCTTATTTAACTTACATGTAGAGTACATCATATGAAATGCTGGGCTGGATGAAACACAAGCTGGAATCAAGGTTGCTGGGAGAAATTTCAATAACCTCAGATATGCAAATAACGCAACCCTTATGGCAGAAAGCAAAGAGGAACTAAAGAGCCTCTTGAAGGTGAAAGAGGAAAGTGTAAAAGCTGGCTTAAAACTCAACATTCAAAAACTAAGATCATGGCATCTGGTCCCATCAGTTTATGGCAAATAGATGGGGAAACAGTGGAAACAGTGAGAGACTTTATTTTCTTGGGCTCCAAAATCACTGCAGATGGTGAATGCAGCCATGAAATTAAAAGACACTTGTTCCTTGGAAGAAAAGCTATGACCGACCTAGAGAACATATTAAAAAGCAGACTCATTACTTTCCTGACAAAAGTCCATATAGTCAAAGCTACGGTTTTTCTTGTAGTCATGTATGGATGTGAGAGTTGGACCACAAAGAAGGCTGAACATTGAAGAATTGATGCCTTTAAACTGTAGTGTTGGGGAAGACTCTTGAGAGTCCCTTGAACTGCAAGGAGATCAAACCAGTCAATCCTAAAGGAAACCAACCCTGACTTTCATTGGAAGGTCTGATGCGGAAGCTGAAACTCCAATCCTTTGGCCACATGATGGAAAGAGCCGACTGATTGGAAACGATCCTGATGCTGGGAGAGATTGAAGGCAGGAGGTGAAGGAGACAACAGAGGACAAGAGGATGTATGGCATCACTGACTCAATAGTCATGAGTTTGAGCAAACTCTGGGAGATGGTGAATGACAGGGAAGCATGGCGTGCTGCAGTCCATGGGGTTGCAAAGAGTCAGACATGACTGAGCAACAGAACAGCACGGAGATTCTGGCTGAAAGGACTCAAGCCCAGACAGTCTTTCTCTGGTCAGATGGTTTATTTATTCTTATGATCTTTCCTACAGAGTTAAGCTGCACCTTGGCACTCTTTATAGAGGGGGTGCCCTTTACACTGTTGAACTGACATCTGGTGAAACTCACCAGATGGAAGGGACAGGCAGCACCTGAGTGTCACTCTGGGCTGCCTACATTTGTGTGTCTAGAGAAGCAGGTTGATGATGGCTCAGGCTGACCAAACATGGGAGGGTGCAGGAAGGTCACCTAGGGTAAAGAGCCAGGGAGAATCTCTCCTGAGCCTCCTGGGGTCTCAGTCTAACTGAGGGCTCAGTCTTGGGCTCACCACCTGCCCTTGGATCAGCTGGTTGAAGAGAGGAGCTCTGAGAATGGTCTTGCTAAGACCTACTCATAAAGAAAAACTGCTCTCTCAGGGCATAGGATGATGAATTCTGACCCCAAAGGCCATCAGTGGGTGGACAACCAGACAAAAGCAGGCCATACTGAGGAGGCATAAGGTTTGAGAACTAGTGACTCATACACCGCTTCCCCAAACCATGTTCCATCACAGCCCTTCACAAGAAAAGGGCATGAACTCAAAGCAAGTCAGGATGCTCATCCATCTGTATTTGCCTTTCATCTCTTCTCAAAGGCACGTGATAAAGTATGTCATCTCTTTGGAAAAATTATCTACCAAAAAATGCCTCTCTGTCTCCTTTTCGAAGAGATAAATGGCTCTGGAATTCGAAGAGAAACTAAAAACAGTAAGATCAAAAAGAATGTGGATTAGAAGTAGAGGTGGGAGAAAGGAAGAGTAGGGAAAAGAAAAATATGATTTGAGATTGTCAGAGCAAGAGACATTGGGGGTGGCCAGGAAGTGAGCCTGCTGAGCCTCAGAGGAAGAAGAGAGAACACTGGCTTCTTGGAGCTTCAGAACAAGAATATGACTACAGAGAGGTGTCTGGGTCAAAAGGGTTCAGCAAGCCCTGCCTTCCAAACCAAGGGGAGCAGGATCGAGCCCACCCCTAGGACCTCCTGGTGTCTCAGATGATAAAGAATCTGCCTGCAATGCAGGAGACCTAGGTTTGACCCCTGGGTCGGGAAGATCCTCTGGAGAAGGAAATGGCAACCCACTCCAACATTCTTGCCTGGAAAACCCCATGGACGGAGGAGGCTGGTGGGCTCCAGTCCATGGGGTCGCAAAAAGTTGGACATGACTGAGAGACTAACACTTTTTACTTCTCATTAGGACCTCCTTGACCACCACTGGCTTGGGGGCTGGCTTCTTGTGCCTGCTTCTGCTTACTTACTAGGATAAAGAAAAGTCACTGGCAAGTACCAGTCTTGACATCGGGCAGGAGAAGGGGAAAGGGGGAGAAATTCTGCTTCCAAGCCACAGTCTAAATTGATTTTAAATGATTTATCTCCTGGCCTTCCTTAACGTAAGCCAAACCCCTTTCAGTTATTTCATGACTGTACTTGGAGTTGCATTTTCACCGTATTTTCCTAAGAATTAAAGTTATGCAACACTGCCTGACAGGAATGAGGGATAGTCTTCCCTTTCCCCAACATTAAAGTCCTTATGTAAAGAGTTGTTAGGATTTGGGAAACTTCTAGCTCATGATCACGTTCTCCTGACAATTAGGAGCAAGCTGCCTCAGACCATGGGCTTTCCTGCTCATGACAAGAACTGGTTGTATTGTATTCTTGCCCAGAATGGCCTCCTCCCCTTTCCTGAGATGGTCCCCCTCTATCCCAACCACCCCTCAAGGCCTGGCCACAAACACCCGCGTGAAGCAGAGTCTGATCGCCCACCTGGATACTTCAGCTCCCACCATCTGTGTCACTCACACTGCACACAATTTCTGCCTTTTTTGGTATAGATTTGTGCCCCTGCCTGACTACAGTCTAAGACTGGCAGCTTCTGGCAGCCACAGACTGTTACTCACTTTCCTTAGAGCTTTTCCACTATGGTCTCCTGCTTCTGAGAAGTGCAGAAAACACGTCAACTGGAAGACTGAACGTGGGAACAAATGCATTTGCCTTTCTCCTAAGTGACTAGCAATGAAGCTCACTCTTCTCTTTGTCTCACTCTTGTCTTTGAGATTCTCCCATGTTCAACAAAAGTATATTTTACTTCCACTGAGGAAAGTGCACTTATATATCGGAAAGTATACCGAATTCTGAAAGAACCAAAGCATGGGATAATAATGTTGTAAATTTTCATCCTATATTGTTGTTCAGTCGCTAAGTTGTGTCTGACTCTCTGAGATCCCATGGACTGCAGCCCACCAGGCTTCCTTGTCCTTTACTAACTCCTGGAGTTTGCTCAAACTTATGCCCATTGAGTCGGTGATGCTAATTTCTTATTTAAAAGAGATGTTTAACACACCAGTTTAAAAAAGAGAAGGTTACAGGATAGTAGGTGCTCCATAAATAAATCTTGAGTGAGTGAATGAATGAATGAATGGTAATAGGAAATTGGATAAAAATAGAAATGGTAGGAGAAGTAGAAAAAGAGTAGATGCACAAGAAGTTAAAGGAGACCTTGGGCTAATTAAACTCTAAGTCAGAAATGCTTATTTTACTACAAACTTTAACTTGGTAATTCAACAAGTAGAGAGGCAGGCAACTGATTGAGAAGAAAACATACTTTAAAGACAGACATCTGGATGCTGACATCACTCAGCCACTGTGTGACCTTGTACAAGTGACTCAACCTCTCTGAACTTCACTATTTTTTTAAAAAAATCTTTTAACCTTGAAGTAATTTTAGATTTACAGGAAAGTTACAAAAATACAGAGAGTTCCTGTACATAGTTCACCCAACTTCTTCCAGTGTTAGCATCTTTCATAATCATAGTCCCATTATCACAACAAGGAAGTTAACATTGATACATTCATATGCATTAAACTACATGCATTATTAGAATTTCACCAGTTTCCCATCAATATCCTTCTTCTAGTCCAGGATGTAATAGGACCCCAAGCTATATTTAGTTGAGCACAAAATTTCTGGTCTCCTCTAGTTTTTGACAATTACCGTTCATGACCCTGACGCATTTGAAGAGTAGAATATCCTTCAATTTGGGATGGTCTGATTTTTTTTTCTCATGTTTTGGTTCAAAGCCCAGGCTCTGAGACCTGACTCTGTGGGCTTCAATATCGCTGCCACCTACTACCTATGTGACCTTTTGAAGAGAATTCCATCTCCTCGTGTCTGTTTCCCCTTTGGTAAAACGGGGTTAATGACAAGAATCTGTCTCCCAAGGTTGGTTGCGAGGAACAAATAAGTGGCACAGGTTAAATAATTAGCACGGCAGTGCCAGATGACTATTAGCGATTCCTATGAATCATGGATCTCCCTTTGAGGAATGATGCTCAGGGCATCTCTGGAACAAAGAACTGTTTGAGCTCAGCCTCTAACACTCTCTTCATCCACTGGGCCTCACTGTCATGATACAACCATCAGCAGGGTCATGATTGACAGGCTATGGAGGCTGCAAGATGAGCTGCTATGGTTGGAAAGTGTTTAAGTAACAAAGGTTGATTGATCCTCTGCCAATCAGAGATATATGAGACCTAGGATAGTCTCTTAGCATTTAGGTAGTTTACTAAATGACGAGGAAACTACTGTATTTGTGGAATTCAACCAACCAACAACCACCAAACACACAGACTGAAATTCTGTGTTTTAATATTCAAGACAAGGAAATGAAGTCTAAAAGAAATAAAATATAGAACAGAAAGCTCTGGGTGTGGGGTTAGGCTATGGAGTGAAAGTATTCTTTAAGTCCAAGAGTGCAGCATCCCCTGACTCTAGAGACCTGCCTCTCTATCCTGTCCTTCATCCTTGGTCCAAGGTCACAGGGTGTCCAGCAATTGGCTCTTTTGCTCCCAGCAAGCTCCTAGACCTCTTGCAATACCTCCCTTCTAGGTGTTCCCAGACTCTGGTCACACCTGTCCTTTTTAGAGGTTGCTTCTGGCAAGGTCTCGGAGGCCTTGGAGGGACTTTCTGGGGCTGAGAAATTGATGGTATACAGAGGTCAGGAATGAGGCAATTCATTGTCCTTCAAGACCATGTTCCTCCCAGCTCTTCTGACCCAGGTGTATTGGTGTTTAATTTCTGCGGGGGAGAACTGACAATAGAAGATGGAGTGGGCTAGAAGGACCCCATGGGCAAGGGATCATGTCATCAAACTCCAAATTAAGACACCTAGGCTTACGAGCACCAGGAGGAGATTATTTGAACATGAGCCCAGAGAGAACATTTTGGCAAGGGCATACAGAAAATGAGGGGTTCTGGTTGTCCAAAGGGTGAAAGCTTGTAGAACATGGTTATGCTAGGGGATGGAGATGGGCTCAATTAGGTTGAAGGGTAGAGTGGAGTGAAAGGGAGGATGACAGTGTGTCTATCCCATTGCCTGGAAAGGAAACAGTTATCATGGAAGCGTCAAGACAGACAGGTAGATGAGATAGCAGTAACAAACAGACCTAAAAGGGGAAATGCCTAAAGGTCACTTACTAGCAGTTAGATAAAGGCAAATATCATATGACATTGTTTATGTGTGGAATATAAAACAATGGTACAAGTGAATTTATTCACAAAACAGAAGTAGAGTCACAGATGCAGAAAACAAACTTACGGTTACCAGGGGGAGAGTGGGGGAGGGACAAATTGGGTGATTGGGATGGACATACACACACTATTATATATAAAATAGATAATTAATAAGGCCCTATTGCATAGCACAGGGGACTGACTCTACTTAATATTCTGTAATGTCCTATAAGGGAAAAGAATCTAAAAAGACATATGTATAATGAACAGCTTATTCACTTTGCTGTACAGCAAAAACTGATACAACATGATAATCAATTATATTTCAATTAAAAATTAACTAAAAATGAAAACAAGCACTTACTCGTGATTCAATCACAACACATCTGAGAGCGGCTTCTTACCTCATTAAATCTCATCACAAGATCTTCGAGGGCGTTGTGCTCTCCCTTCTGGGAGGTAAGAATGGATGCTGAGATGGATGCTTTGAGGCAGGGCAGGGACCTCTGGCGTTCTGTTGTGCCCAAGCCCCGGGTCAAGAAGAAAAGATAGTCAACTGGCAAGACCCTTCGGTAAATATTTTGCTCCTGCTCCATCAGGATGCTGGCGACTTCCTCTGGGAACTGGATGAGGGGCTTCAGATCAATCAGTTCCTTGCTGATCCCAGCTGAACTTGAAGGAAGGGCACTGGAGTTGGCCATAGAGGTGCCTGGTTGGCGTTCTGAAATAAAGCAACAGAAGCCATGGTTACACTGTGACTGGTAACCCCTACCACAGATATTTGGGCTTCACAGGTGGCACTAGAGAACACTAAAGAACCAGGAGATGTAAGAGACACAGGTTTGATCCCTGGAATGGGAAGATCCCCTGGAGGAGGCCATGGCAACCCACTCTAGTCCTTGCCTGGAGAATTCCATGGACAGAGGAGCCTGGTTGGCTACAGTCCATAGGGTCGCAAAGAGTTGGACATGACTGAAATGACCTGGCATGCATGCATGCACAGCAGATATTTACTTGAGAGCCATTGAGAATCTTACAGCTTTCACCCTAGATGTACATCGACAGATGAAGGGATAAAGAAGTTGTGGTACATATATACAATGAAATAATTCTCACTCATCAAAGGAACAAATTTGAGTCAGTTGAACTGAGGTGGATGAATCTAGAGCTTGTTATGCAGAGTGAAGTAGATCAGATAGAGAAAAACAAATAATGTATATTAACACATATATATGAAATCTAGAAAAATGGTACTGATGAATCTATTTGCAGGGCAAAAATAGAGACACAGATGTAGAGAACAGGCTTGTGGACACAGTGGCAGAGGGTGAGGAGAGGGTGAGACAAACTGAGAGCAGCACTAAAACATATACATTACCATATGTAAAACAGATAGCTAATGGGAGGTTGCTATGTAACACGGAAGCTCAACCCGGTGCTCTGTGACAACCTAGAGGGCTGGGTTGGGGTGGCGGGGTAGGAGGGAGATTCAGGAGGGAGGGGATATTTGTATACTTATGGCTGATTCACGTCATTGTATGGCAAAAACCAATAGAGCATTGCAAAGCAATTATCTTCTAATTAAAAATAAATTTTAAAAAATCTTAGAGGTTTATCAACCAAAGTTTCTGCTTGGTGAATGGTTCTATACTCTCTGTCCTGTTATGGAGACCTTTCTGATATCTGTCTTGCCCCCCTCCCACTCTCTGGTTTCCCATTTTCAGAAGCAGAGGTGACCTAGCACACCATTCCCTAAGCAGGTCACTGTGACCTCTGCAGAGTACTAGTGAAGGAGAATGTACTATTTGCTTCCTCATCCTCCAGGGATAACCATCAGTCTGAAAAGGAATGAAGGTGGGCACAGACAAAGCAACTGAAATGGAAGAGGGGAGGAGGCCTATACACACACAGGGATGTGCACCCTGTGTGCGAACATACCAGAGACCTAGGGACCCTCCGCACACCAGATTTCAAAACGTCACGGTCTACCCTGCCAATATCCCACCCTCAAAGATGCCAGTTCCACTGAGATTTATCCGGTGGTTTGCAGGAACAGAGAGCTTCCCTGATGGCTCAGACATCTGCCAGCCATGCAAGAAACTCAGGTTCAACCCCTGGGTTGTGAAGATTTCCTGGAGAAGGAAAGGGTAACCGACTCTAGTATTCTTGCCCGGAGAATCCCTTAGATAGAGGAGCCTGGAGGGTTATAGTCCATAGCGTTGCAAAGAGTTGGATACAACTGAGCAACAAACACTTTACTTTCCTTACAGGGACAGAACCACCTATACAAGTAAGGAAGAAATAGGTAATGAGATGTATCTAAATAAATAAAATAAATTTTATTCCCTGCTTCATAACTGATAATAAGAAGGTGGTAGCAGGAAGGAAATGGCAACCCACTCCAGTGTTCTTGCCTGGAGAATCCCAGGGACGGCAGAGCCTGGTGGGCTGCTGTCTATGGAGTCACACAGAGTCAGACACGACTGAAGCGACTTAGCAGTAGCAGTAGCAGCAGGAAGGAAGGTAGCAAGTGCATTAGATAGAAGTCCCAAAGGCATTCATTCGTAGACTCAAAATTATTCCTTTAGCACATGTTCACTTTGCCATAGTGGATATCTCCACCTTCCATATCTTCCTTTCCATGGACTCTTCTTTGCCTAGAGAGATTGTCCTTAAAGACAAACTAGTAAAATATCCCTTCTCCCTTAAACTCCAACTAGACTTACCCTGCATTATCTACCTTCTCTAAAAGGTAGTCTACTTTACCTGATTCCTTCCTCTATGAGTATGGTGACTATAATATCTGATCCAAAAATTAAGCCATGCATAATTCTGCTCAAATTAATAAATCAATAAGGATGTGGATGGAACAGAAAAGTAGAAACCAGGTCTGTCTTAGATGACAGTGTTGATGTGGAATACCAAATTATATCTGGTTTTCTCTAAGCTCATATTTGAAAATAATTAAAATAAGGCAGGTTCTCAATCAAGCCTACAAGACCTCATTCTCCAACTTGCTGAATGGTTGAGAAAGTGACCAAATTTCCCCCAAACAGAGCCAGAATATGGCCTGAATGATGACAGAGGCAGATTTCAGTATCTGATGCTGATAATATATGTATAGTGGAACTAGCCATACATAGTAAATCTTCCCAGAAGTAACCAGGTTTAAGACATTTCAAAGTATAGCATTCTGTGGAGGAAATAAAAGTAACTCCCTAATCTTATGAAACAGCTGCTTATTTAACTTACATGCAGAGTACAGCATGTGAAAAAAACCACAAGCTGGAATCAAGATTGCCAGGAGAATATCAATAACCTCAGATATCTAGACGATATGACCCTAAAGGGAGAAAGCAAAGAGGAACTAAGAGCCTCTTGATGAAGGTGAAAGAGGAGAGTGAAAAAGCTGGCTTAAAACTCAGTATTCAAAAAATGAAGATCATGGCATCCAGTCCCATCACATCATGGCAAATAGAAGGGGAAAAAGTGGAAACAGTGACAGACTTTATTTTCTTGGTCTCCAAAATCACTGTGGATGGTGACTGCAGCCATGAAATTAAAAGATGCTTGCTCTTCAGAAGGAAAGCTATGACAAATCTAGACAGCATATTAAAAATCAGAGACATTACTTTGCCGACAAAGGTCCGTCTAGTCAAAGCTATGGTTTTTCCAGTAGTCATGTAAGGATGTGAGAGGTGGACCATAAGGAAGGCTGAGCACCAGAGAATAGATGCTTTTGAATTGTGGTGCTGGAGAAGACTCTTGAGAGTCCCTTAGACAACAAGGAGATCTAACCAGTCAGTCCTAAAGGAAATCAACCCTGAACATTCACGGGAAAGACTGATGCTGAAGCTGAGGCTCCAATAGTTTGGCCACCTGATGTAAAGAGCTGACCCACTGAAAAAGACCCTCATGCTGGGGGAAATTGAGGGCAAGAGGAGGAGTGAGAGGTTGAGACATCCAGACAGAGGATGAGATGGTTGGATTAATTCAGGAGGTAGGTAGTATTATTATGTGATACTCATATAAGGTAACCTAAGTGGTCAGCTGGGAAGTTGGGATTTGAATTAGGGTCTTTTTGACCTCAGAGTTTGTGTTCTTGATCACTCAGCATATGATCTTATGTAGCAACAGAATATTACATTGGCATTATGGATTTTAGGTACATCACAAGTGATTTCTGTTAGTATAAGTCAACTTCCTGTGCTTGCTTACTTGGCAGTGGTCTGATGAGATGAACTCTTCAAACTCCAAAGGTAAGGATTTGACTCTAAAGAGCTGACAGTTCCGTTCTTTGGTCAGCCTGGAACCATCGTGTCAATCACAACATTACAATTACATTAGAAAGTAGCTAACAGTAATGAAAAAGTGCCCTCTCCTCTCCTTCTCACAAATTCGTATGAAAGTTCCCATGCTTGAAACCAAAATTTTTGAAAGTGTATTACACTGAATTTATGCAAAACATGGTTCCTTTGTTAATAATTTAGAGACATACTGGGTTAAACAAAGTTAAACAAGCTTTCCTTTTTCCATTTTAACTGCAAGACTTCTCAGAGCCTTTAATAATTCCCATTAGGGGAAAAACTATCATAGCACACAGTAGCTATCCTCAATTTTGCTATCTATGTCTAATATAATTTCCATGGGAATTACAGTTTCCTCAAAACTTTTGTCAACTGGGGGAAATAGGGCCTTGGGTGAGGTTAGTGGTTCCAAAGAGGCTTGGTCTGCCATATTGCCAAAGACAACATATAAAGGTTCATGTAAAGATCCAAGGGTGAGAGAGAACATTGCTTATTTTGGAAACTGCAAGTCATTGCCCAAGGCTGTAGCATATATGAACAGAGATGGAGCATCTGCGTAGAAAATGAAAGAAGCTTTATTTTCTGGAAGGCACTACAGAACAGGTGTGGCTCATGAAGGAACAATGGGGGTGGTAGGAGGTTCCAAACATATACGTGAAGAAATGTACACCTTAAACTTTTGGGTCTCTGGGTGGACCTATGCGATCGCCCGACTTTGAAGGAGGAGAATCTGGGCCGAGTCTTCCCTTGAGGGATGCTGTGGTGAGAGACATCCACTTGACCCTTGGTTCCTTCCTTCCTATGACCAGAAAGCCCTGATCTTGCCTATAAACTTCTACTCCCAGGGACTGTCTACTATTTCATTGAACTTTTTTCTAATGTAATTTTACAGTATTAAAAAGATATATCAAAATGGTATCTGAAAAATTCAGCCAGAGAACAAAATTCTAATCTTCTCATGGGCACAAACTGGTTTGGTGTTTGAGCAGTTCAGATTTTTCCAAATATTACAGTATTGTTTTTGAAAAATTAGTTCAAATTGCAATTGCAGGCAATCCTTTATTTTTTTAACTGAAGCCCTGGATTCATCAACCTCACATCACTCTTTGAGTGATGTGATTCCAATCATAAAATAAGACAGGAGAGGAAGGATGTTAATTTCTTTCTTTTATTTAAGATTCAAAGTTGACTTGCAGACACTAAATCTCAGGCAGAGTTGAAAATTGTTTTTCAACAGGGAAGTAATAGATTTAGATGGAGAAAGGTCAGCTAGTTGATGATACTTTCTCATTATCTGTTATTGGTTTTCAGAGTCACAGTCAATCTTGCAACAGCTGTGTCTGGCCCTCAATACTGCATGATTTTATGAGTTCACAAATCAATGAAGCATATTATTCCTAAGTCGTACTCTTTTTTTAAAAGGGGAAAAAACCAATATGCATAGATTGAGAATTAAACCACAGTCAGATAAAATACTTTATAAGGATGGAAGAGCCTCATGGAAGAAATATGACAGAATTCCTATTAGTAAAAAATAACTTCTGTGCTCACTCTGACTTCCAAAGAGATATAAGCCCACCATGAAAGTATAAAAAATTAGTGAAGTATAAAGAAGAAAATTAAAACAATCAATAATCCTACACCCATAGATAATCTCTGCTAATACTTTTGTTGTAGCATTTCATATTTTTTCTACAAATGTACAAAGCACTTACAAAATTAGGATCAGAACACATGCTTTTTTTTTCGAAGCAAACAAACAAAAAACCCAACTTATTCTACAGTGCACATTTCCCCAACTTTAAAACTAGTTTTCTAATATTTGATCTTAATGTCTCTTTAGTAGTCAGTGTTATGTTTACCATTTATGTCATTATAAATAACACTGTGATAGAGTTTTTAAATATATCATTATACGTGCTTATTATATTTTCCAATAACATTGAAACAGAGAAAAATTCCCCACCCACACTGGGAAATTTCCAGGGAGCGGTAATTTCTTTTCACAGCACACATTAGTCAAATGTTTTAGCCGTATTTCTCATTGATCACCTATTGTTTCTGATTTTTTGGGTAAACAAAATTAATTGAGCCAAAATTCATATGGTAAACTATAATAAGATGCCATGCTTATAGAGGAAAGTGGCATTACTGGCTCAAAGTTAACAAGAGGGAAACTCTAGAGTGCCAATGACAATCTAATGCCCTTGTACCCAGCAGGCCATTCCTGATGTGTACAGTAGATGTGAATATTTCTAGAGCAGAGCCCAAGCAGGTCACCTGAACACCAGAGTCTGATCTGGCTGAGCAACTTAAACCTATACTATTTACCCTTAAGGGATTCTGTATATCTATTTTATAATGATGCTGCTGCTGCTGCTAAGTCACTTTAGTCATGTCCGACTCTGTGGGACCCCATAGATGGCAGCCCACCAGGCTCCCCCGTCCCTGGGATTCTCCAGGCAAGAACACTGGAGTGGGTTGCCATTTCCTTCTCCAATGCATGAAAGTGAAAAGTGAAAGTGAAGTCGCTCAGTCATGTCCGACTCTTAGTGGCCCCATGGACTTCAGCCCACCAGGCTCCTCCGTCCATGGGATTTTCCAGGCAAGAGTACTGGAGTGGGTTGCCAGTGCCTTCTCCGATTTTATAATGATAATCATCAATAATAATACTAAATAAATTATAATATCATTAAATAATGTATAATAATCACTACTTACTGTATGCTAAGAGTTGCTGTAAGCTCCCTAAAGAGGTCTCACTCGGTCCTCACAACCACTTTATGCCATAGCACCCTATGCTATTACTTTTTAAAGCTTATTTTTTTTTATTATTTATTTATTTGGGAGTACCGGCTTTTATCCGAGGCATGCGGGATCTAGTTTCCTGACCAGAGATTAAACCCAGGTCCCCTGCATCAGGAGCACAGAGTCTTAGTCACTAGAAAACCTGGAAAGTTTTATTATTATTATACTTCTTTTATATTATTTTATACTCATTTTATTATTATATTCATTTTATTTATACCCTTTCCTACTATTATACCCATTTTAGCATACGGGGACAGAAGTTACAGAACTTATTCAGTATCATCCTGAGATTAGTGATGGAAGCCGTGCCACATCAGTCTGACACCCAAGTCCAGGCTCCCCAAATCACCACCCTCTCTGGCTTGAAGGATTTGTTCCTCTTAGTGTCTCTATACAACTGGATTCCTAGTAGTAGGTAAATGAGGTGGGACTCAGACCAAATGATCTAGCTGGAAGGACCTCATTCAGGGACAGCTAGGACAAATTTTCCACACCTTACAAATCAGAAAGCAGTGCCTCTAAGAGATCAAGCTTCTTGCTCAGGGTCATGGAGCTGATTATCGGCAAAGTTGGTCTCCAACTCCCAGTCAAGTATTCCCTCTCTACTCCACTGTCTCCCCTACTTAGTGTGGGTAGAACCTCAGGTGTTGTACACTCTTGGGGGGAATCTCCCCCAGAGGAAGAAAACAAGGTAATGGAAAGTATAATCCAGCGGTTACGAGTGGGGTCCTGGCAGTCACACAGGAGTGGGGCTGCAGCCCAGCTCAGGCACTGACTTGCTGACTGACCTTGGGTAAGTTCTCTACAACCATGTCATAATGATGATGGGGAAATTAAAATGAGAAAATGCATGCAAAAACGTTTAGCACATATTCAGCTCTCAGTAGTTAGCTGTTTTTTTATTGTTGTGAATTTATCCTTTAAAAGAGGAAGGAATCTTGGGGCCTTTCATCTTGGAAGTCAGATGGAGAGACTTAGTCATATATCAAACCATTTCAGGGTATGGAAACTTTTGCTTTGTTTTTATAACCTGCAACTTGTACCCTCTGGTATGGTGCCCACCATAATCAAGCATTTTTTAAAAAGATGCTCATTTATTCATAGGAAAATATCTATCACATTTTGCCATACATTTTAATAATAGATTCCCCACTTTAAAAAAGTTATCGCCTCCCCACCCCAAATTTGCTGTTCTTAACTTGGCAGCTGTCCTCTCTATGAACAGTCACATCCTTTCTAGTTTGGCATCATCAGCAAACCTCATTGAAAAGTCAGAAGAGTCTCAGAGTTAAATCCTTTCATGCTAAAATACTGCTGAGTTATTTATGTTCATTCTTTTTTTTTAACTGAGATATAATTCACATACCATAAAACTCATTTTTGAAAGTATACAATTCAGCAGTTTTTCACTATGTTCATGGAGTTGAACTGTTGTCATAGTTACTTTTAGAGCATTTTTTATCACTGCTACTTCCTCTAAGGCTCAGCAAGTAAAAATCCACCTGCAATGCAGAAGACACAGGAGACACGGGTTCAATCCCACATCGGGAAGATCCCCTGGAGGAGGAAATTGCAATCCACTCTAGTACTCTTGCCTGGACAATCCCATGGACAGAGCATCCTGGCAGGCTATATAGTCCATGGGGTCACAAAGAGTCAGACACGACTGAGCAATAATATTAGAATATATGCACACACATTATCAGTCATTCCCCCTGGCCCAACTCTTATCAGCCCCTGACAACCACTACTCTTTCTGTCTCTATGGATTTGTACATTTTCTAAAGCTGAATCATACAATATGTGGCCTTTTGTGTATGGCTTCTTTCAGTTATAATATTTTCAACGTAAATCAACGTTATAGCATGAATCAGTACTTCATTTCTTATTTTGGCTAAATAAGATTCCATTTATGTATATACCAAATTTTGTCTATCCATTCATCAGGTAATGAACATTTGTATTGTTTCCACCTTTTGATGATCATGAATAATGCTATTATGAATACTTGTGTAAAATCTTTTGTGTGGGTAAATACCTAGGAATGGGATTGATGGATCATACTGAAGGATGGATCATACTGAAGACAGAACAGGCTCCATCTTGAAAGCAGGACTCCATCTTGGGCTGGACTGTGGACTTTGAGCTATATGCCCAGTATTTATGGAAACGACATACCAACTGGAAAACCAGACACACCCCGTCCCCTGGATGGAAGAGCCCCAGGGCTCGTATCTAGATTCTCCATCGCCTAAACTGCTATTGCTACTGCTAAGTCGCTTCAGTCATGTCCGACTCTGTGCGACCCCATAGATGGCAGCCCACCAGGCTCCCCCGTCCCTGGGATTCTCCAGGCAAGAACACTGGAGTGGGTTGCCATTTCCTTCTCCAATGCATGAAAGTGAAAAGTTAAAGTGAAATCGCTCAGTCGTGTCTGACTCTTAGTGACCCCATGGGCTGCAGCCTACCAGGGTCCTCCATCCATGAGATTTTCCAGGCAAGAGTACTGGAGTGGGGTGCCATTGCCTTCTCCACCATCGCCTAAAAGAATACACTAATTATCTGTGTAACCAAATAGAATCATAAATTCTATTATGCTTATTGGGGTATGACCACAGGCCTATTGATAATTGTCCACTGTTAACTACCTAGGCTTAAGGCATACGAATCACGGGTTTAAGGCATATGTATCACTGGTTAACTTTGATTGTATCTTTCTTTTCCTTTGTTCAGACTAGTTTCAGAGAATTTGGGGAGGTGGGTTTGAACATGTACACTTAGGGTATATAAGGTTTTCACAAAAACTGGTTGGGGTCTTTGGCTAAGAGGAGACTCTGCCTTGGGCCCGCCGGTGTAATAAACTGCACTCCACCATCTGCATCGTCCTTCTGAGTGAGTTTGTTTCCCGGCACACGTGGCCACAACAATATGATAACTCTGTGTTTAGCAGTTATTGAGGAATGCTCAAACTGTTTTCCTCAGGGACTGCACCAATTTACATTCCCTCAGCAATGCACAGGGCTCCAATTTCTCCACATCCAGGTCAACATTTGTTTTCCTTAAATCTTCTTTTAAATTATAGCCATCCTAGTGAGTGTGAAGTGGTATCTTATGGTTTTGATTTGCATATTCCTAGTCACAAATGATGTTGAGCATGTTTTCATGTGCTTACTGGCCATTGGTATACTTCTTTTGAGAAATATTGACTTAAGTCCTTTGCCCAAGTTTGAATTGGGTTTTTTGTTGTTGTTGAGTTTTATATATATTCTGGATATTAATCTCTTATCATGTATGTTATTTGCAAATATTTTATCCCATTCTGTGTGCTACCTTTTAGCTTTACTGATAGTGTTCTTTGACAAAAAAATTTTTTTAAAAAATGGAAATATAGTTGATTTACAATATTGTGTTAGTTTCAGGTGTACAGCAAACTGATTCAGTTACATATATATTTTTTTCAGATTATCTTCGATAATAAGTTATTATAAGACATTGGATATCACAAAATTTTTAATTTTGATAAAGTCCTATTTTCCATGTTTCTTCTGTTGACTGTGCTTTTGGTGTCATATCCAAAACTCATTGCAATATACAATGTCATGATGCTTTCCCTCTATGTTTCATAGCTTTAGGTCTTATATTTAGTTCTTTGATTTGTTTTAGGTTAATTTTTGTATACAGTGTAAGGCAAGGGCCCAAATTCATTTTTGTACATGTGTATCCAATTTTCCTAGCATCATTTTTGGAAAAACTGTCCCCACTGAATGATCTTTGTTGAAAATTATTTGATCATACATGCAAGGGTTTATTTCTGGGATCTCTATTCCATACTTTTGGTCTATGCTACTGCTACTGCTAAGTCACTTCAGTCGTGTCCGACTCTGTGAGGCCTCATCGACGGCAGCCCACCAGGCTCCCCTGTCCCTGGGATTCTCCAGGCAAGAACACTGGAGTGGGTTACTGTAGCTTTGTAGTAAATTTAGAAAATGGATGTGTGAGTCTTCCAATTTTTTTCACTTTTAATTTTTATTTTAAAAAGTTATTTTGGCTATTTTGGGACCCTGAAAGTCCATGTAAATTTTAGAATCAGCTTGTTAATTCCCCAAAAACAGTGGGTGGAATTTGGACTGCACTGAATCAGTAGATTACTTTGGGGAGTATGACCAGCTTAACAATATTAGTTTTAAATTCATGACCACAGGAGGTCTTTCCACTTATTGAAGTCTTTTAAAATTCTTTCAATAATGCTTTGTAGTTTTGAGTGTACAAGTCTTGAATTTCTTCTGTTAAATTTATTCCTAAGTATTATATTATTTTTGCTGCTGCTGTAAATGAAACAGTTTTTGTAACTTCACTATCAAATTGTTCATGGCCAGTGTGAATAAATATGACTGAGATTCTGTCTTGCAAGGCTGCTGAATTCACTTATTAGTTCTAATAGGAGTTAAGTGGATTCCTTAGGATTTTCTATATATGAGATCAGGTTATCTGATAACAGAGATCATTTTACTTCTTTGTTTCCAGTTGGAATACCTTTTGTTTCTTTTTCTTACCTAATTGCCCTAGCAAGGCCCTCCAATAAATGTGGAACAGAAGCGATGAGAAGAGATATCTTTGTCTGGTTCCTGATCTTGGGTGAAAAATTCTCAGTCTTCCACCATAACACATTGTATTAGCTGTGGGTTTTTCACAGATGCACTTTATCAGGTTAGAGAAGCTCCCTTCTATTCCTATTTTGTTAAATGTGTTTATTGTAAAAGGGTATTGGATTTTGTCAAATGATTTTTCTGCATCTTTCGAGATGATCACGTGGTTGTTATCCATTATTCTACTAATATGGTGCGTTACTTTAATTTTCATATGTTTAACTGCATAGTTATTGTATATTAATATATCGCATATTTAAGTACAGCCTAACCGAGAAAAGCCTTGTATGAGACCAGCAGACATTTATTGTTTATTTGCAGTTCTGACCTTAACTTGGACCTGTACATTGGACAAGAACAGATGGCAAACTGGGATGTGACTGTAACCATGACTTCAAACCACAAACACTCTGATATTTTTAAAAATTATGTTTGTTTTAAAGAAAGGAAATACATATTTTAAAAATGCATGTTGAAAATTGTTGTTTGTTATCATAATCACATTTTCAACCCATGATGATATGAGTATCAATTAAAATAGCTCTATGACTTAAAAGAAAACTGGTGCATGTTATTTCTGATTTAAAACATATTATTTCAGAACTGACCTGTACCAGACTTTGGGTAGCTCAAAGTCACTTAATAAGAAAAACACACGTCGACCTGGAATTTATTTATTTATTTTTGCCCATAAAAGGCAGTACTAATTGTACTGACAGCATTACTTTTTGTAACATTGTATTTAAGTATCTCCTTTAGTCCTACCAGTGACTCTGGTCTAAGTATGATTAAGTGTTAGTCAATCATTGGTGTCCAACTCTTTGCGACCCCCATGGAAAGTAGCCCACCAGGCTCCTCTGTCCATGGAATTCTCCAGGCAAGACTACTTGAGTGGGTTGCCATTCCCTTCTCCAGGGGATCTTCCTGACCCAGGATCAAACCTGGGTCGCCTGCATTGCAGGCAGATACTTTGCTGTCTGAGCCACCAGGGAAGCCCCCAAGTATGATTAAATATTTCATTTTACAGCTGAGGAAACACCAAAGGTTAAGTAACTTGCCTAAATACTCACAGGTAGTAAGTAGTGATGCCAGGAATTTGACTCAGACTCATTTGACTTCAAAGTTCATTCTCTTCCCCATTTCTTGTACTCTGGGTACCACAGCTAAAGTTATGCACAAACACAAAACTGTTCACTTCCCCTTTTCAACTAAAATGGGACCAAAACCTGAAGGCATAAGGATTCACAGTGTGTCACTTGTTGACCAAATGTTATTTCAACTCAAATCCTCAGTAAGTACTTACCACGCGAATTCAGCCTGTGGGATGTACCTTATCTAGTAGTGGACACGACTGGATAGAAACTATTTTGTATTTAATTATGCAGTATTATTTGAGTAGAAGATCTTTACTGACAAAGTCAAAGCCAACTTTAAGAGGGGGAAAAATAGCCATGCCAAAGTGGCTAGTGATAGATTGGAGGAAATTATTATTTGGTGCATTAAAATTACCATGCAAATGTCATGGAGCGGGAGCCTGGTAATCTACAAGTCTAAGCCTAACACCGTGGACCTTCCCTGAGTCCGGGCTCAGGACACTACATGATCTTGGCTTTCCTCTTTCCTCTCCAGAAATGACACTGATTTCTGAGTCTTCTTGCAGCTCCTGAACCTGAACTCTACAGTCGCAGTTCTCTTACCTCTCTATTTCCTAGAAATGTTCATCTCAAGATGCAACCATCACAGCTAAGCAGATGACTTTGTAAACGTGTAATTCCAGTTCTGACCTCTCACTTAGCTCCAATCCTGATGCTTCTATTGGGAGGGTCTACTTGAACAACCAGCATCTTAGAGTCAAGTTACGCAAGCTGAACTTCTATTTAGGGTGTCACCTTCACTTCCTCTGGTCCGAATTCCTGGGGACATTTGTCACCCCTCCACCTCCTGGGCTGAGTTTGCATCTGCTAGTTATTTCCAGAATTAGTCACTTCCATCCCGTTTTCATTGCTTTCTCTCAATCCACCTGCATGGACGTCTGCATCAACTTCTTGACTGTCTTCCACTATGGGATGTTGAGAAGAATCTTCACAGGACCTTTCTTAGGCCAAAGTCTAGGGGGTTAGCAAGGCCATTTGATTCTGTGACATGATGTCCATGATGGCAGTGGGACGCAGGAGAAGGGAGCCAGTTCAATAAAATGTGTAAAGAAAACACATACAGATTTCAAGATGTTTAAGAGGGACCTCACGCTTTCTTCCTGAGGCCAGCTCCTCTTTGATCTGGTATAGAACAGTCATAAGACCTGGAATGACTGTACTAAATTGATCAGTAGAAAAGATCAATATTTTGATCTTAAAATATTAAGATCTCAATACAATATTAAAAACAATATTTTTAAAGCAACGTAGGCTTTTTGCTTTTAAGTCCAAAGTAATAAAGGTACAGAAATGATTTTTTTTTTTTAAGAAAAATCACAAGAATTCAGGTCCAAGTTAAGCACTAAGCAGTCACCTTTGGGCACTGTAAATTGATACAAAGGTGCTCTGCATAGCCCTGGTCCTTTTTCAATGCTGTTTTCAGAGTCTGTAGTACTGCTGTTTCGGAGAAGGTACTGGCACCCCACTCCAGTCCTCTTGCCTGGAAAATCCCATGGATGGAGGAGCCTGGTAGGCTGCAGTCCATGGGGTCGCGAAGAGTCGGACACGACTTAGCGACTTCACTTTCACTTTTCACTTTCATGCATTGGAGAAGGAAATGGAAACCCACTCCAGTGTTCTTGCCTAGAGAATCCCAGGGACGGGGGAGCCTGGTGGGCTGCCGTCTATGGGGTCGCACAGAGTCGGACACGACTGAGGCAACCTAGCAGCAGCAGTTCTGTTGTTTGGACCTCCTATAGCTTATGTTGCTATCTCCAACTCCTGGCAGAGTGCCTGCAGAAAGAAGAGGTTAGTGTCACTGAATGAACAGATGGAGAGACTGATAAACACAAGGGACAGTGACACAGTCCAGGGCCAAAGGAATCTAAGACCTGAGCTCCCTGCTCCCCCTACTGTGGGGAGATCAGAAGGTTCTGGAAGGGATGTGGCATCCATGTCAGCAAGCAAACTCTTCCTCAAATAGCTAGTGTAATTTCTCTGAGTCCAGACATTCAGACAGCAGCAGGGAAGAGAAGAAGAGCAGGAAGTCCTTCCAATGGAATCCATTGGCAAGACTGATTTGTGTGACTTATTTCTGATAAATGGGATAGTAAGTCTGTTCTTTGCTGAACACGTCTGTTATCATGCACCCGTATGTCCATCCTGTCTCTAGGCATTTCCCTCCCTTTCCCTTCTTCTATCTCTTTTACCTCCTTCATTTCCTTCCATCCTTTTTCTCTTTTTCTTCTAAGAGAAAGAGTTTGCACAAAAAATTCCAATTTCTCATGTCTGAGGCAGAAAAAGAGAAAAGGAAATTTACATGTGCATTATCCACCTGAATTATTAATAGCCAGGAAGAAGAGAGAGAATTTCCAGGCAGGTGAGTTGCTGTTGGTGGCTGATGTGGCCTGGAATTGTGAGAAGGGTGGGTGTGGATGGGAGAAATGAGCTCTGAGGTCAAAAGCTGTGAAAAGCTCTGTTTCCTGAGGTTTGCGCTGACCCCCAGAGTCCACCTGCGGCTCCAGGCAGCCTCCAGACGAGGGCACACTACCCTGCTCCATTTCCACAGTCCCCTTCACGCTCTCTCCCTTCTGCCAAACCTGACCCCTTGCTAGGCCCAAACCTGAACCCCTTCTAAGAGCCATTCTGACCTAAGCCTTTGTTCTTACTATTTCTGGAATGTCTTCTTTGCTCTACATACACCTTTTTCTGTTGTTTGTTTTGGACAGTATGCTTTATAATCATTAAGTTCATTGAGTTTATCCCATTATAATTGTGTGAGGCAAGTATCTACATTGTCCCCATTTTACAGAAAACATGATGAAACTTAGGAACAGAATTTGCCTGGAGCAAATTAACCCCAGGTCACAAAGCTTGTCTGATGTGGATCTGGGATTTAGGTCTGTCTGTTACCAAAGTGCACACTTTTAATCACTAATCTTTGTTTCATATGTGTCATGGTATGGTGTAACCACATATTCAATGTCAGTCTTTCTATCAACTAAATCACTGACTCCTGGAGCTGAAGAACATGCCCTCTTTTCACTGTTTTCCCTGTCTAGGACAAAGCCATGGCTAGCGCTCAGCAAACGTTTTCACAGTGTGTTACACTTCGTTTCCTAGAGGTGGACTAGAGACAGGGCAAGAGCTCAAGCCTAGGTTGTGTTGTGCTGCGCTTCGTCGCTCAGTCGTGTCCAACTCTTTGCAACCCCATGCACTGTAGCCCCTCAGGCTCCTCTGTCCAAGGGGATTCTCTAGGCAAGAATACTGGAGTGAGTTGCCATGCCCTCCTCCAGGGGATCTTCCCAACCCAAGGACTGAACCCAGATCTCCCACATTGCAGGCAGATTCTTTACCATCTGAGCCACCAGGGAAGCCCCAAGCCTAGGTTGAGGTTAGTTCAAATCAGGCTTCTGTGACCTTTGGATTCATGCCCATCTAGGGCTTGGTCCTTAGCTGCTCTGAGTCTTGGTTTCCTACCCCTGTGTCCGTCTCCACCTTTTACTAGACTGTGAACATCAGGGAGACAGGAGTAGTGTTCATTCTTCTTCAATCTACCCCTTTCACTGTCTCCAAACAGCATCTGAGTGTCCAACCGTTAGGCATCAAGTTGACTATTCAGTAAATGAATGAATGTTCACAGTTCTCTATGCATCTGCCTCCCCATTAAAAAAAAAAAAAAGGAATTAAAAGGAAAACATGCCACTTAGCTGTTATGGGGAGAGAGACACAATTACACTATGTTATGCATACAGAAAACTAAACAATGAGACTGGAAAGAGTGACAAAGGATATTGAAAATAGAAATCAAGGTTGGGAACTTAGCAAGACCCTGTCTATGGAAAATGTGAATGCTCTCTGGAACTTTTCCAACCCAGTCCCTGAATATGTAACACACTTCCAGAAGATCTTATTCGGACTTTAACATCCCGTTAGCAGGAAAAAAAAAGGGGAGTACTGTATATGTTTTAGGTTCAGAACACAGTCTATTTCTGGGTTTGCAACTGAGGTGCTGAGACACTTCAAAAAAGGGCAAAGACTGAAGAGCACGCAGTTAAATTAGACTGGAGTGAAGCAGTGAAACAGGACATTAACCCACTTGAAGACCCTTGAGGCCTCCAGCCTTTCCCCTTGGATAACTCTGAAAGGCATCCAGTGAGTTCCAATTTGGGCAGGGGTTTGTTTATTCTGCTTGGTTCAAGTCAGGGCTACAGATCCCTAATGGTTTTCATGTCCCTAAAGGTTTTCCACATTTGGGCAAGATCTATGCTTTATGGAAGCCCAACGAGGCCCTGCTCTCAGCCCCTCGGGCTGAGCAGTCTGCGTCAAGACCAGTCAAAAGCCCAAACTCTGAGAGAAGTTTAGCCGCATATATCCCTTGGCTCAAGTGTGGGGATTTTCACAATGCTGCTGTGTCATAGTAAAAATGCCTCCATTCTTAACCAACTGTAGTTTGTATTACCTTTTCATTTTTCTCCCTGTGATGTTAAATTTTCAAGACCAATCTTTTTTCCTGTAAGCACTGTCCTGGGCCAACATAAACTACATGTGTTCACACTGGCTTCTGGCCCTTTATTTTGAGCACACTATTCCTGATCCGGGAATATCCACGCAGGTTTGTGACTATGACTCTCCCTCCTTCTGAGGGTGTCCTACCTCCAGACCCTTGACCTTTGTCGGTCTTTCCTTCCTAAAATTCAACCTGCTTTAAGAGCCTGTGATGGCTCTCTAATGCTTTAGGTCCAAAATTTTCCCTTGTTTTCTCCAAATTGTGACCACATCTACCAACTTACCCTTATGCCTCCTTGTATTCCCCCCATGAGATCTTGGCTGAGAATCACTTCCTCATTCTCACCCTTTACTTTATCTCACACGTTTTTCTCGCCTGAGACCCCTTGCTTGAATGAGACCCCTCTCCCCCACTTCCAAGCAGAAACTGGTTTACAGAAGACATACTTGCTTTCAGCCCAGCCTCCTAAACCCAAGAACTGAAATTCTCCCTGGCATACCACCCAGGGCACACAAAAGTTGTCTGCAGGGCCAGGCAGGTGAGAAAATGAGACCCGAGCTGGGAGGGAGACACCCAGCAGTGGGGTTGGGGTGGGTAGGTATGGGAGGGTGAGCTGAGCTGGTGCATCTTGCTTGGAGGCAGGTGTATGGATCAGGGCCAGCGCAAGGGGCCAGGGGAGAATGGGGGCCCCGGGGTGCCAGAAAAGATAGAACTCCACATTTTAACGCAAAATTTCCTAATTTAAAAAAACACTGAAGCTGTCAAGGAAAAAGCCACATGGCCTGGATTTGGCCCGCCAGGGAGTTTTTGCTTCCTTGGTTAAAGCAAGACATTACTATGACTCAGTGCTCAGTGAGTCTGGCCTGGGGTGGAGGAGTGTTAACAGTCCCCCTGGGCCTGCGGGGGGGGTGGTGGGTGGGGTGTCATCAATCTTCCTTTCTAGTCCACACCACAAACCTTTCTTCTAAACTTCTTGGAATACAGTTCCCAGGAAGTAGAGAGAGCTGGGTTACTAGGTTATTTGTCCTTTGCCTGCCTCCTCAGAACAACCGCAGAGTACTAAGGCTCATCTGAGCTGTAGCTTTCTTTCAGAGTACCCTTTTTTCTCTGATTCAATATCCTCAGTGGTTTTAAATGCTAACATTTTTATCTGGGTATGAAGAGGGCTGGAGTCATCTCAAGCTGATTTTTGTCTGAATCATCCTTTTGAAAGAGAAATCCTATTGTGTCCCTTCTTCTGTTTGAAACTTGGTTTTCCATGGCTCCCAAGAATACAGACAGGGGCCCTTAACTAGAGTCTGTACTATCTGGCAGCTTGCTTTACTTTTTTGTGGCTTAGCTTCTTCTCATGTAAAAATATGAGTTTTAAATTAGATTAAAAAAAAAAAAAAAAAACCTTGTCAGAGTGTCTGGCTTGCCATCAGCACCCAATACCTGCTAGCCTTTGTCGTTCTGAGTTCTCCAGACTTTCTTGAGAGGGAACCCTCCAGATCTCAACTGTCCACTCAAACTTCAAACTTGCCATACTCCTGGCTGCCATGGGGCCTTGGCAAATGATTACTTCTGTCTAGAACATTCTTCTTGCTCCCCTTCCCTTAGATAACTAAGGAGAGCCTTTAGCCTTACATGCAAGCCTTCTCTGCTTGGGTCAAATCCCCCTTTTAGAGGGTCACATGCACATGGCCCTTTCCCTGGTAGCAGGCACCATGGCCACAACTTGTCATTTATTTTTGTAATTACTTGATTCCCTACTGGTCTTTAAGTTCCATGTGGGTGGGTACAATGTCTGTTCTATTCCTGGTAGCTGGCAGTAAAGGTATTTAATAATATTTGCAAGATAAATGAATTTCCACCACCAGTGGCCTGTCCTTGGCATGTGTGGGGGTATGATGACCACTGAGAAGAGGGCATTCCCCCAAATACAGAGAGGGAATATAGACTCCTCTCTCAATGTGAGGGCTGTGGAATGGAGGTGCCTTCATCTCTTTGCTCAGGAAAGAGACTCCAGACCCTTCAAAGCAGGGCTAATGCAGAGATTGGGGTCACTCCTTTTCCCCTTTTCTCTTTTCTCAACAAAGTGTAGGTCCACTTTGCAGAGATAAGACCCTCAAGTGCACTTGTCAATTGGCTCAGGGGTACGAGGACACACAGACAGAGACAGAAACAGACCAGAGAGAAGTCAATCCATGCTGTCTGCCTCAATATGGGCCAGGGCAGGACTCTCTCACTCAGAGGCCAAGGAAGATCAGAGGCTTAAATATTCCTTGTATGGCTCTCAGACGGTCTAACTTGTACCCTGTACCTCCAGTCACAGTTTGAGCAGGATGAGGACCAGCCCAAGTGACTTTTGTAAATGATGCTTGAAAAATAGTCATTGCTGATAAGTTAACTCTGGATGGTGATGCTCACAGGTTCGAACCACATGGCTTCAAATTTCTTTCCTGGTTTTAGTATGGGGAATTGTATGTTATCTTGAGTTGTATGTATATATTCATTTACTTATTTTTTCACTCAACAAATATTTTCTAAGATATCCTCTCACATTTGGTTGATTCTGTGTTATGACTACTCAGCCGTAGATGGGAAGATCCTTCCACCCACCCCTACAGGTTCCCATAATAAAGAATGCTGGAGATGTCTTAGAAGTCCACAGAGGAGTACAGGGCAAGGAGGCAGCAGGTACACAGAGAAGAGATCAATTTTGTAGTCTGGATGGACTTGTAATCAAATTGGGAGTTCTATGTTATATTCATGTATGTACTCGCGCGTGCACGCACACACACACACAAGGTCAGTACAGGGTGAGATGTGAGTGGGAGTTAAAACTGCAGGATTTCCTGCTGGTTAAGAACTTGGGTTGGGGATCAGAGAGACTTGGAGACCAAACGCAGGCTTTGCCCCTTTAAGCCCAGTTAAAGGTTTTAGTTCTAGATTTGGTAGTCCACAAGCTCAGATCCTGTGCATTGCCAGAGTCTCTGAAACTTTTTATACTCTCAGTTTCCCTCCATGTTTCCAGATCATCCACAAAAATACCTGCTTGAAATGGATTTTAGACGAGTCTGCTTACTAATGCTAAAGTTGAGTGATTCTAGGTGTGAATCAGGGTAAAATACCCACGACTGTTAGCAACGGTGTTTCTGGTGAATGTAAAATTCACAAGGAGAGCCTCAGAGGGGCTGAAGCAACCGTTTGTTCAGGCCATCATAGAATCATTTGTTATTACAATGAAATAGAGAGTAAAAAGGCTTTAAATGCCATATATGTACATATTTCCAGCTGGCAAAACATTTTATACTTTCCAGAAGATGGCAAAATCTTCTGTTAGAGTTTAGTCCATTGAAAACCAAACATTCTTAAAATGTCCACTTACAACTTTAACTGTACTAGTAATTTCTTGGTTTTAAGACTCAATTCCGACAGAAGTTTAAATAATGACTCAGACTGTCCTGAGATCTTCTCTTTTTTCCTCTTAAATATTTGCTACTGACCCACATGTTATTATAAACAAATTATAAGTATATTCTACTATGTTCTTTCTATAAATGTTCCCATGGACAAGAATTTTCCTAGCTCATTTAAGTGAAGTTTTTGTCCTTTAAAAAGGTAAACAATTTAAAAACACTCAAAAGGATTAGTTACATGTATTGAAACATTTAATTTTATTGTAAAGAGAAATGCATCTTCATAAAAATGTACAAACTCTAGCTTGAACACTAAATTTTATACCAATCTTAGTAGACATGGTACCCAATCCCAGGAATAAACGCTTAGCACCTTTTCTACTCCGGAGGGAACAGAGATGATACCAGCAAAAAACAGAACTAAAACAACAGAAGCATCATAATACAGGTGAGAGCTTGTTTTCCTTAGTTACATAAGGTGTTCACATTTCTCCAGGCTCTTAAGTGGTTTTAGAAACCTCAGACTTCACTCAAGTTGGTACAGGGACCCTCTGAGCCCCTATATCCTGTTTTTATCTCAACTATAACATTTGTTACCATCTGAACATTGCAGGGATATTTGCATCTCCTGAACTATCAGGTAACTTCCTTGAAAGTTAAGACTTTGTCTTATTCACTGTTTTATCCTCAGGGCCTAGCACAGTGCTTGTCGCATAGAAGATGCTCAACAAATGTTTGTTAAATGAATTAATGAATAATCTGATGCATGAATCCTAAGGAAAACCTTACAAAGAGGCAGACTCCAGCCTCTAGATACCTCCTTTCAAGTGTCCTGTAAGGATGTGAGGGCGATCTGGTTGTGACATCTGTCACCCCATTGATCGCCAGGGTTGATTCGGCTGATCTGGCTGGCCAGGCGGGTGTCCCCTTCTTCCCTCACTGCTCCATGTGCGTCCCTCTCGAAGCTGCACTCTCGGTCGAAGAGGACGTCCATCCCTGATAGAGGAGGACCGGTCTTCAGTCAAGGGTATACGAGTAGCTGCACTCCCCTGCTAGAACCTCCAAACAAGCTCTCAAGTGTCCTGTAAGATACTACTTCCCTGAGTCCAGAGCCAGGGAAACCTGGAGGTTTGTGTGCATCTAAGACTGAGCTAAGAGCGGAGCACCTGAATTAAGAACAGTGGAAGGCTGGCGTTTCGAGGGGCTGGTAAGGGTGGCAGCAATCATCATTGCTACCCTCATCATCCTCAGCATTACATCATCAACCTACCATTTACTCAACAGAGATGCCAGATACTTTGCTCAGTTCTTTATACACATTATCTCATTTAGTCCTCAGAACACCTCTGTGAAGTTGTCACTTTTATTCCTGATTTACGGTGGCAGGCACTAAAGCCTAGAAAGTAAAGTCACCTATTCAAGATGGCATAGTGTTGAAATCAAGACTCAAACCCAAGATAGAATGATGTTCCCAGTCAATTTCTTTTAACCATGAAGCAATTAACAGGACAGAGAGAGCCCCAGGAATACTTTTCTTATTCATTCTAAGCCCTTCTCCCCACTTACTTTAACAAAGCCTATGTCCCCCTTCGCATCTGAATGTGAGCCCCATATGGCTGCAGAAAATAGTATCATTGGAAACAAGGGGCTTGAATCCATCAGTTTGCACACAGGCTCCAAATGCCTCTTTTTAACCATTAGTTACGTAGTATGGACAAGAACATCAACATTCAAACAGTATAAATGCGCAGGAGGTGACAAGTAAAAGGCCTCTCTTGGAGGCAACCATTTCTGTGCCTGTTCTTTGACAGTTATCTTTTAACTGTAAAAGAGGTCTTGGGGATTTCCCTGATGGTCCAGTGCTTATACCTGCCAATGCAGGGGACATGGGTTCCACACCTGGTCTGAGAACTAAGGATCCACATGCCTCAGGGCAACTAAGATTCATGCAGTCAAACTACTAAAGCCCAAATGCCCCAGAGTCTGTGCTCCACAACAAAAGAAATCACCGCAAGGAGAAGCCCGAGCGTGCGCTGCAACTATAATAGCTCCACACTAGGGAAACCCACATGCAGCAACAAAGACCCAACCCAGCCAAAAATAAATAAATGTAAAAGTACAATTTAAGGATGAAAAGAAAAGATTTGCATCTCATTAAAAAATACATATATTCCCTTCCCTTTCAAGAATAGTGTATTTAATCACCTCAGTGGAAGATGAGAAATTTGGCCTATTCTCCCCATCACTGCAAATTACATCTTTTTAGTTTTATTTTTCTGTTGATAACTGTATTGTTCAGCTTTAAATACTATTTTTCCTGTGTTTTCTTTTTTTAATTTGTTTATTTTTAATTGATTTAAATACTATTCTTAATCTTCTCTCTTTATATTTCAATTTAAATGTGTTTCTTAACTCCCCCGAGATTATCCAACTGCTCTTTCTCCTTCTCTAAACCTTCCTTTTTCAAGATCAATGCAATGATTTCTTATTCTAGGTTGTTTGGGGAGAACATTTACTTACCGACATTGACAAGTCATATTTTAAGACTTCTTGATTTAAAATAGTTATGAGTTCAGTGTTATATGCAATAAGCAAGCTTTGGAGGAAAGGATTGGAATCTAGTTGTTTTTTTGGGTACAGAGTTTCAAATAACTATCTTGCAAATGTTTTTCTGAAACATGGCCCACTCTGAGTTTCTGGAACTAGGACTTGGTATTTTTATGATCAGTTCAAATACGGGGATGAGATGGTTGGATGGCATTACCAACTCAAAGGACATGAGTTTAAGCAAGCTCCGGGAGTTGGTGATAGACAGGGAAGCCTGGCATGCTGCAGTCCATGGGGTAGCAGAGTCGGAACACGACTGAGCGACTGAATGAACTGAACAAATACGGGAAGTCCACGTGACTGACTGGGGTTGCTGTCCTCACCAGTCATCTTTCTGAATTTAATGTTAGGATTTAACCAACCCTTAACTTCTTGATTTCTCGATGCAATGGGAAGGATAGATGAGCATATGATCCAATTAACTTTTAATTATTTTTATTTATTTATAATTATTTAATATATAATTATATATATTAATATATATAATTATATATAATTCTATATAATATAATATATAAATATTTAATATATAATTATTTATAATTATTTAATTATAAAAATTCAATTAACTTTTACCAACATTGGAAGGATGTACTACTAATGGTAACAACAGGGGACGATTTTGTGCACTGTACAAAGATCTGTACCCAAGTGGAAGAGAGATTTGAGTCTACACGCTGTGCACTAAATGATGTATGTGGGGATGAGGCTTGATCACTCTGGAGAGAGTGAAATTTCTGTAATTTTCACAGATTACAATGGGCCAGCAGTAACCAACACTGCCTTAGCAATGCTGTTGTTCAGTCGCTCAGTTATGTCTGACTCTTTTCGACCCCATGGACTGCAGCACACCAGGCCTCTCTGTCCCTCCCCATCTCCTGGAGTTCACCCAAGTTCATGTCCATTGTATCAGTGATGCCATCCAGCCATCTCATCCTCAGACACCTTCTTCTCCTTCTGCCCTCAATCCTTCCCAGCATCAGGGACTTTTCCAATGAGTCAGCTGTTCGCATCAGATGACCAGAATACTGGAGTTTCAGCTTCAGCATCAGCCTTTCCAATGAGTACTCAGGGTTGATTTCCCTTAAGATTGAATGGTTTGGCGTCCTTGCTGTCCAAGGGACTCTCAGGAGCCTTAGCAATGCCTCCTCCTAAATGCCTCCAGTTCTCACTACTCTTTCCTTCCACCCACCTTCCACACCAGGCATTCTCACCTGAAGTATCAGAGATTCAGGCTCTTCCCCTCCCGCTTTGGCCACGCTTTTTTCCCCCACTTTGGTCGTACCTCGTAGCTTACAGGATCTTAGTTCCTCAACCAGAGACGGAGCCTGTGCCCTGGGCAGTGAATCATGGAGTCCTAACCACTGAACTGCCAGGGAATTCCTGATCAGAGACTCTTGATTTGGTAGGTTTGGGATGAAGCCAAGGCAAGCTATTTCGTGGACACTCAGGCTGGGCGATTCTGATGCAGGTGGGCTAAAGATGATGCTTTGAGCAGCCCCACTCCACACTGCAGCCAGATGGTTCTTTCTAAAGGATATGATCACATCACATCCTTCCTTAGAACCCTTCTGTGTCTCTCCTACTTACAAGGTAGAATCCAAGCTCTTTATCATGAATTACAGCCCCTGGAGACCTATTTTCTTGTCCCATACCTTCCTATTTACTTCCTGTGCACCTCAAACTTTGGCCATAACAGCACGGTAGACCAGCAGTCCCTGAACACATCGTGCTTTTCCTGTCTCATGCCTTTACACTTGGGTGCTCTGTTTCCTCTACTAGTTACCATTGGCTCCTCTATCTGTCCCTGATGCTTGCAGGGGAGTTTCCTTCATCAGTCAATACCCCAGGTCTCTATTCCAACCCACAAGATCCCTCTCTTCACAAAGCATAGCTAGGATCCACTACAGAAAGAAAAGGAGATTGTGTTTTTATGGGGTAGTAAGTGAGGAGTAAATGGGCTGATACAGTTAAGGGGGCTCTGGACCCCCAGAGGCAAGAAGTGCCTGAGGAAGAAGGGAGAAGAATTCAGACAGGGAGCAAGGAAGGCCCTGGAGATAGCTCTGTAACCATTCCAGGACCTTGTGCTGATAGTACCTTCTGAGACACTGAAAATAACTTTTGTACCAGCTTGGAAACTTACTGAATGTATCTGCATTTTCATTTGGTATGAGCCTGATATGTTAGTGCAGCCTTCAGTGAAAATTAGTGCTTTCTTTCTTTGGTTCTAAAATTATCTCATTCAATTAAATGTGATAAACAGCAATGATCTCATGTTCCTTGATTCTGTGAACACATCTGCCATTGGAATCCATGAAAGTTTATGGACTGTCTGTTCTGTGCCTGGTCCTGTGTCAGGCAAGAGGCTCATGGGGGAGGAGGATGAATATTAGAGACTGAGACCAGAAAAACCCATAATCAATTAAAACAAAGCAGAAATGGACAGTGCCATCAGAGACCTGCAAACATGTCTACATCATAGCTGTGACCACAGGCCCTGGAGAAGCTTGATCTGAGTTGGCTACACACACTGACTAGTCGTGTGACCTTGGGCAAGTCCTTTAACCTCTGTGAGCTTTAGTCTCCTAGCACTAACAATTTCTTCCTTATAGGATCTCCAAAAAAGGACTGTCATCGTTTCCTAGTGCTGCCCTAACAAAATGCCACCACTGGATGGTTTAAAACAACAGGACTTTGTTTTCAGTTCTAGAGGCTAGAGGTCCAAAAGCAAGGTGTTGGCAGGGCCATGCTCCCTCTTATACTCTGGTAAGAATTTTCTCCTGTCTCTTTCTAGTGGCTGCTGCTGGCTGGCAGTCCTTGGCATTCCTTGGTTTCCACGCATCACTCTGATCTCTGCCTCTCGTATCACATGGTGTTCATCCCAACATGGTCTGTCTGCCTGTTTCTTCTTCTGATAAGGAAAGCCATTCACTGGGTTTAGGGCCCATTGTAACAGAAAATAACCTCATCTTAACGCGATTACATCTGCAAAGATATTACTGCCAAATAAAGTCCCATCACAGGATCTGGGGTTTGAACTTCAACGTATCTCTTTAAAGGGACACAAGTCAACCCAAAAGGACTACATGAAATAATGCAGATAAAGGACTTGGTGCATTGTCTGAAACACAATAAGGACTCAACAGCCTGCCTGAGTTCAAGCACAGACTTTATCACAGACTACCCGTGCACTCTTAAGCAAGTTTCTTCATATCTCTGGGCCTCAGTTTCCTCCTTAGTAAATAGTACCTCTCTCATTGGATCATTGAATGGTTTTCAATGAAGTCAAACACGTGAAGCATTCAGAGCAATACCTGGCACCCAGCAAGAACTAAAAAAATACTCACAACTATTACTATGATTCTAATTCCAATCCTTCCGTATGCCCAATTTTCTCTTTACAAATGGGACAGTTTACAACTTCAGATATAACAGTAATGAGGATGTCAGCTTGGAAAAGTTTTCTTAAAAAGTTAGTTCCTCTGCTTGACCCTCCTCCTCCCCCAAAATACTCTTGATTGTTTTGACTCTAGAAGCATCATGTCTCTGGTAATATTCGAGGTTGATGACTTTGTGCTGCCCTGGAGCCTTGGAGATGATCCCCCTTGTTATAAGCAGGGGTATGGAGTCACACTCATCAGAAATACTGTGCAGGTTTAGGTCACATCTAAACATGAAAACACACTCCTGGATCATGCCTGGCCATGCGTATCCCAAGGCAGAGGGCTTTTGTACTGCACCCACCAAGCTTCCTGGCCCCATGAGCTACAGATCCCACCTTCAAGTGACTAACCTTGAACTTTGTGAATCTTTTCAGGGTGGCAGTAAGGGCTACTTCAGTAAACCTGAAACCTATTATTACATTTTCACTGGAGTGAGAAATATTATCTTACAAGTTGAAGGCTTCCAGATGTGATGTTTCCATTCTTCTCTGAGGTGACACTGCCCTAGACAATAGTGGGCACTGAATGAATACTTCTCAGTTGATTAACTGGTATAAAAACATAACCCAAGTTGCATTAAAGCATACTTTAACATCAAGAAAATAATTTCAAGGTCACAAAACTAGTAAGTCAGATTTAAATACACTTACATCTTGGAATTAGAACCATGGAGACGTCTTCCCTTGCCTGGTAGGCATGTAAAGGGTAATTGTTTTGATTATGAGGAAGTCAACCAAGACAGCCTTCATAAACTAAATTATTTATGAGGTACAATCACATAGTTCAAATGTGTGTGTGTATATTCCTATTAGGTCTTCCTATTTTTATACTCAAAGGTATTCACTTTAGAAAAAGACACAAATAGAATATACTTATTGCAGTAGAAGAAAATAAGTTGAAAATTATTAGACCTTTCTATCAGAAACAGAATATTCCCCACTTTCAAATGAGAATATTACATCTGCAGGGCACTTTTTATTTTCATGTGAAAGTGAAAGTGTAAGTCGCTCAGTCACGTCCAACTCTGTGACCCCATGGACTACAGCCCACCAGGCTCCTCTGTCCATGGAATTCACCAAGCAAGAATACTGGAGTGGGTTACCATGCCCTCCTCCAGGCGACCTTCCCGACCCAGGGATGGAACCCAGGTCTCCTGCATGCAGATTTTTTACTATCTGAGCCACCAGGGAAACCTTTTCTTTTCATATTAATATTCTATTTATAGTCTATCTATGATGAATAACTTATTTATTAATAACTATTCTATACATAAACACCCAAACTGGTTACAAAATGAGCATTTCCTACTACATAATTTAAATATGTGACTATGCTTTGTCCGAGTTACATGTAAATATTTAATCCTTTGATTTACAAACTTAGGAACAAGCTGATACAAAATGTGCACTTGAAAACAGCCACCTTATATTGAAAAATCCTCTTCCTTATCACTATTTTTTTTTTTTTACTTTTGCTATTTCAGTGCTTTGAAGTGAAGTGAAGTGAAGTGAAGTCGCTCAGTCATGTCCAACTCTTTGAGACGCCATGGACTGTAGCCCACCAGGCTCCTTAGTCCATGGAATTTTCCAGGCAAGAGTACTGGAGTGGGTCGCCATTTCCTTCTTCCCATTACTATCAATTACCTCATTCCTTTCTCTCCCTTTTGACTTAATCTTGCTTTTGTAATTTTTAGTAGGGAGTACATTGGAAAAAAAGAAAAGTAGGCAATGGATTTAGAAAACGTCTTTCTGATTATTGAAGTCAAGAACTCTTTTGGCTGCCACTGCTCTACAGAGTTGGTCCTGGGATTCCAGAAAGGTTAATGGGGAGGAGGAAAAGGGGAATTAAATGGGAAGTGGAAAGATCTTGACTGTACTCAACTAGTGGAAGATAGGATGGAGTAAGTTCTCCATTTTCCATTTTTTGAGATAGTATACCCTTGCTGATTGATGCTTCATATCAGAAAATGTTTCTCATTATTTGGCAAACTTTCCATTGAGCAGACAGACCATCCTCACTGGTCCTGAAGGCAGAAAGCCAGGAATGAACTGACTGTTGGCTGATTTTTCAGAGCTACTCATACCACTGGAGGGGTGCAAACTGATGAAGATGTTGGAGAGTTAGAAGAATCTTGTAGACTGTGGTAATGCTGCAGAGCTGCAGAATTCTGGCCAATCAACCCTGACATTATCAAGTCCTAACTTGGGAATGCCCTGTGAGTAATGAAGAAATTGGTTGGACATTTTCTCTTCCTATTCTCACCTACTACAGGCAGCTCCAACCCTCATTTTGTACTCATAACCACTTCCAGGAGACAAGTTGACTTGGGGCATCTGTAGGTCACCTGGAAAGCTGTCTTCACATTTCTTTTTCACAAACTTGATTCTTTCTAACATCTTAATGGGCCTAGCACTAAGGACCTGCATAATGTGTTCCTCCTGTTTAAATCCTTTGATTTGTGAGTGTGTGTTCATTTGTGTAAAAACAAATATAACAAAATTTAGCATCTTAACCATTTTTAATGCAGCTGAGTTGTACTGAGTAAATTCATATTTACTCAATACACAATTATCATAATTTACTTATACACAATTATCACCATGATCCATCCTCAGAATTCTTCATCTTGCAAAATGAAACTCTGCACCCATTAACAGTAACTCCACATCCAAACCCTCCCTCCACCAGCCCCTACAACCACAGTTCTACTTTCTGTCTCTGATGCTTTGGACTATTCTAAGCACCCCACACAAAAGGAATCATATAGCATTTGTTTTTCGCCCTCCTCCTTTTTTTTTCCCCTACCTTTTCCAACTTGACTTAATCCACTTTAAATGTGATCTCTCTCATGGAAAAGGTCATTCTTTTTGACCCTCTTCCTTACCTTTTCCCTCTGGGAAAAAATTACAAATTCTGTCCTATCTCCCTCTTCCTGTCTTCATTCCATTTATAAGCCTCTCATTAAAAGAAAAGAAAGTTATTGGGATAATAATTTTCTGAATCTTTCACATTAGATATGAGTTTCAAAATATAATTAACCATAATAACAGAACTATAGATGCCAACATCTAAAACCTCTGAAATGGCCCAAAGTTCCTTACAAAATCTCCATGGAAGTTTTACTTTAACTCTACTCATCTTAATTAAAATGATTTCCCCTCAACAACAAATGCCTTTTAACTCATTGGTATTGCTTTTTTCCTGGAGGCTGATGCTCAGTATTCTAATAATTGTGTTTTTCTCTCTATTCCATGGGCAGTGTGTAGATTTCAACTGTGTTGTGGGTTAAAGAGGTTTTTGAGGACTAAAGTCTGGAACCAAATCACAATGTTTAATACTGCTTCTCCAGGAAAGCGTTCTGAGTTCCACACAGCTCCTGAGAAATGAACTCTAGAACATGAGTTGTTTATAACCTGGAGACTGAGTGTGTCACACACTTCCCATAGATTTTCATTAGTGACACAGAGCTGAAAGTTGTTGGCCTGCTTGATGCCACAGAACACATAGTGAACAATAAAACAAGCAGACAAACATGGCTTAGCAGCCAAGCATATCGTCCAGACCCCCTGCTGGAGTATGAGGCCAACAGAGCTCAAGACCCAGCTACTCAATATGCTGAACCTATAGGTTCTCTAAACACTCCGTGATTTTGAACGGCCATGTATGGTTTTTTAAGATGTATTATATTCCACTGCATGTTGAAGAACCATATGTTTCACTACAGCACATACAGATTTTGAAAACCCCATGGGAGAAAGCACTGAAGCTGAAAAAGTTTTCCAAGGGAGCAAGGTAGAGATACAGAAATTAGCTTGGAGCTGAAGCCAACCTGCTAACTATATTATTCAGCAGAAACTACTTACAGACAGATATCAGAAACCATTAAAGAGCTGCAAAACAGAAAGTTAAAAGAAACTCCCAACTCTTGCATAAAACCCAATTCAATGATAACTCATCAGCTGATGATCCAACAAGTCCCAGAGATGGGAATGCTGATCTCAGAGTTCTGATCTGAACAGGAAAGTGCAAAGAGCAATGGAGATCAACTTACTATCAGGGCAACAGACACCTTAACTAATGGCCTCCTTTTTTCTCCCCAAAGGTCTGTGTAAGACTGGAGGCAGCCTGCCTGGGAACCAAAACACAACATTTGGGGAGCCTGGAGATATGTCTTTTTGCAATTAATAGAGAAGAAACAAAGTGGCTTTTATTGACTTTGTTCCTTTGCAGCCAAACCATTTGTCACATGGACCATTAACTCTTCTTCCAAACACTTTGAACTCTTAGAGTCACTTCCACATTATTTGGCATTTAACTCCCTGCAGTCTGTTCTTTGAATACTTGGTGCATGCAAATCTGGCTGCCTCACTAGGATCATAAAAACTTAAAGGCAAGAAAACTGACTTATATGTTATTAGGATCTCCCATAAGGCCTACACACTGCTTGGCACAGGGTGGGGATCTGATACAAAAGCCTGATTAATGCACAGGATAAGCTCCTTACATAGAGTCTCAAGCACTGAAGCTCTGCCAACTCTATATGTCAATTTCAACCCGAATTCCCAGGAAGATCACTGATGCAGAATGCAAGCTTGGCAGTTACCAGGAGCCGCATCAGAATAGAGAAATCTTGAATCCTGTGGATAGGGGAAACCCTTACTACCTAGAGACTACAAGTTCCGTGGGTGAGAAAGTGAAAGGGAAAGACACTCAGTTGTATCCGACTCTTTGCGACCCCATGGACCGTACAGTCTGTGGAATTCTTTAGGCCAGAATACTGGAGTGGGTAGCCCTTCTTTCCTTCAGGGGGTCTTCTCAACAATTTCCCTGGGGGTAAGGGCTATGTTTTGTCCCCAACCCAGCACCCAGGTGCTCAAAAAACGTATGCTGAATGTATGAAACATATATGAATCCAAGTTTCTCCTCTTTAGTCTCTGGGATTAGTGGTCCCCATCTTGTGTTTTTCTTCACTCATCATGTATAACCGATCCACAAAAGTTAAGGGGACACTAGAAAACAAATCAGCATGGCACCCACATGGTACACAGACAGGTGTGGGCCTCCTCTAGGGTCTTCCCAAGGGGTGCTGGGGTGGGGCGGGGTAGGGGAGGTTGAGGGTCAAGGAGGAAGACCACTGGTGTGATAATCGCAGGTCTGGGGCTTGCTGTGGAGGGACGACAGGGGCTCTCCTTGAGAGAAGTGGCGGGATGTCAGGGAGAGTTCTTGGCAGCCCCTGAGCAGTGGAACGCTGCTCTGCATGGTCCCTGTCTGGTTGGCAGCTTCCTGCCAGGGAAGGATACCAAGTGGGTGGTGACAGCTCTGCAGTGCACAAATCTCCACTGGTGCACGGCCATTTCTGACCTGCCTGTCCACCACTTGTGGGAAGTAGCTGGGAAGTTCTGATGCAGAGACCCTATTCTCCATTAGTTTTCATTTCTTAGCAGGATTTCTGACTATCTTGTCTTTTAAGATGGGAGTTGCTGGAAGATGGCCTTTAGCTTCTCTAGTCAACATGAACCTATTAATTCTGTGTAGGCAAGAGAACTCTATTCCACTCTGTTTTGAGTGAAACAGTTGGTTTTCACTGTGACTACATGACTACACGTTTTTACGAGCTTTTTTATTTTTATTTTTTTTACAGTAATTGACATCTGTCATAGACCACCACTAGGAGAACTCATCTATTAGAATAACTTAAAAAAATTAAACACAGCATTTAGTCATTTACTTCTTTTGAAAAAGAAACATCAAAATCTTAGCGTTCATTATTCAGAATGCTTATACCTTAAGGGATTTTGGTAAAGGACTATCATTTTATATTCTTTTAAAGCAGCTACCTTTTCTGAAAGTTGTTGATAAGTGGACTCAGTTTTCCATGAGGAGATGCATAAATGTTAACTCAGATTCTTTTCTGCATTCAATGATGAAGAGTTAAAAGTGAAATTTCAGACAGTACCTTTCAGCATCATTCGTCCCGTGGATCCTCCAAAAGAATTGAGGAGGCTGCTTCTTGCTCCTAAAGATGTGGTGGCTTCCAGGAGAGAGCCGGTGATGTACTGAGATATGGAAGTCCTTTGCAAGGTGGCACGATACTCACACACCGTGTCTCGGACACATTGCTTTAAGTACGGACCGACACTGATCCTCTCATGGGCTGTCTCGGAGGCTGGGAGCTTGGCGAAGAAATGGAGAAGAGATCTAATTGTCTGTTCTGTGGCTTCTCCCCTTCTCACTGCACTGTAGATCTGTGAATAGCACAAAGTACAGGAAGTATTAATCTAGTTTCTTAGAAAAGCAAATTAACTTGTTGACAAAATGCCAAGATGACTTATTAAGAAAGAAGTCTCGGTCGCTCTAAGCGCAAACACTCGTGAACACTGGGCTCATACATTAACCTGAACATTCTACAGACACCATTTATTTGGGAAAGCTATGTGCAGTTATGAAATAGGTCGTTCAAACAACCCTGCTATCAAACAGAGCACTTACGACTTGTACCAACCAAAAATATATTCAGCTCAAATTTCTCCTCCTTCTCTTTATCAGAGCAAAGCTCGTCTACAGTGGGACAAGGGCGTACCTTTCCTATTTGTCATTCTGGACTCTCTTGAGTGACTCCCCCAGATCTGTCTATCTGTCTATCTGTCTATCTCCAAGGAACCCTGAAAACTCACATTCATGAGGAATCCTCCTTTCATGCTCAGAATGAAATAAGGGTGAGTGGGTTAAGGGGCAGGAGAACTTCTATATTCCCTTTTTTGGTTATAAGCTTTCAATCCATCAGCTTGGACCAAAGTTTTTGAATCCTTTTTCCCCCTCTTCCTCCCTCACCCCCACATCCAGTGAGATGACAGATCCTGCCACTTCTCCTTCCTTTCTTCCTTCTGCCTCTGCCGCTATCCTGATTTCCTCTTTCCTTCATCACCTGAATTCACCAAGAATTATCTCAAAGAGATTGGATTATTACAACATTTTCCCAGCCATAATTCCAATCCATTTCAGTGCAATTGTTCAACAAATGTTTATGTAGATCTGCTCTGTGCAAGGCACTGCATTGAAAGATGTGAGGTGTTTATGAAGAGTAACAGACACCTCTTGTGCTGTAGGACTTCACAATCTAATTTAGAAAATGAGGCCTGAAAGTTATGAAGTTTGGCATTATATCTGGGAGGTATGGGGTTTTGTCAAGGTCTCTGGGAAGCCAGAGCCTTCTTGGCAGTGTATAAATGCCAGAGAAGAAAGCTAACACAGGGTGAATTAACCTAGCTTTCTGATGGTGGAATAAAGGTTTACTATACTGTGTCGTCTCCATCATGCTACCTTGAGCACCATGCCTTGGTTGACAATTGATGCATTAAATTAAAAAATTGTTCTTCTGTGTTTATATACCAGTTATGTGTTAGGCCTTGGTAAATACAACAGCTTCTCCTCTCCAAGAGTTCACAGTCTAATAAGGAGGGTGAACAGATAAAAAGTTCAGGGTAGGGCGACAGTGGAGGTCATCTCTGCTGACAGCGATGAGTGGAGAGGGAAGGGAAGAACCCTGCATGCCCTTCAGACTCTGCACGCACCCTTGTGATGCTGCACACTCCAAACCTCACCTTAACTAGCATGCCAGGGTACTCAAAAGGACCCCAATGAGCTAGTCTGTGGTGACACCCTGACTAGACTTCTACTCTGCCTTCCTCTGCTTTCTGGTATATACTTTCCATTTGAAGACAGAGTGTGGAATCTTTAACTTTAATTCTGTCATTAAATTTCTGGTGGCCACAGAGATGGTGTGCTGGGACAGAAGGAGCCCAGGCTTCGGGGTCAGGTTTGTGGGGTTGCACACCCAGCTCTGCCTTGACCAGGCAGAGAGGATACTAATGCCCATTCTTAGAGATGTTCTGGGATTCCCCCCGACAATACATACAAAGTGCTCAGTCTGGTGTGTAGAAACGGTGCCCATTAGCACTGAGCAGGAAGAGAATGGACCCTGCTCTAAACAATCATCAGGTGATTGTATAACAACAGAGCACAGTCTATGAAATTCGCTGTGATGGAGTTATACCCTTGCTCTTATGTGCTGGATAATGTCATCCTAACCTTATTTGGGTGTATTGTGAGGATAAATGGGGGTAGAGAGTTGCAGAGCTCAGGACATGCTTTTCTTCTCCCAGCTCCAAATCATACAGGCAATCTCCAACACACTAAGTCTCAAAAGAGTCCTTTAGAAGTAAACACTGGATGTTCAGAGAAGAGAACCCACTGTGAGATTTGATAGGTAAAGATAAAGAAAGAAGCATGGCTCTAACTGGGGCAGCTGAGGGAGGCAAGTCACATGGCAAGTAAGGGTGAAGAGGCTGGAAAACAGTGTGTCCTGGGGACAGTGAGGAGAGCAGGAATTAAGAGCAGAGCGTGTAGGGAAATCACTGGGGAACTGAAAAGGTCAGTTGGCCTGACAAAGGACAGCCTTGAAAGTCAAGAAAAGAGATTTAATCTATCAGAGATGGGTAGCCCTTCACTTTTTTTGGTCTATTTGTTTTCAGCAGAGGAATGCTGCTAAAAAGGCCCAGTGGCTCAGTGGTAAAGAACCTGCCTGCAGTGCAGATGCAGGTTCAATCCCTGGGTTGAGAAGATCCCCTGGAGGAGAGCATGGCAACCCACTCCAGTATTCTTGTCAGGGACATCCCATGGACGGAGGAGCCTGGCAGGCTACAGTCCATGGGGTCGCAAAGAGCCAGACATGACAGTATGCACACAAATACTTGGATATATTAAGTAATTATTCAGCCTTGCTACCAGCTGTTCCCAAGTTCTCCAACTTTTCTGAAGAAAGGAGAAATGAAGAGTTCTAAGAATATATCCCTGAGCTGCTGTCACTACTGCTAACACCCCATCCACAAAGAATCAGAAATATATCTACAGGTCCTACCATGATCTGGATTAACACATGTCATTCATGCCAATACTTGATAAGCTGAATTCAAAGATATGGAAGTGCTTAGGGTACATGTTAAAATATAGGCAATAACCCCTTACTAGATCATCCATTAAAAAAAAAAGCAACTATCGAAAATTTTATGTATATCAAATGGGAGAAGGAGGCAGTATAAAACAGTGATTATGAGTGCTGCTCTGAAGTGCTGGTTTGAGTCTGAGCTTCTCTGCTTCCCAGCTGTGTGACTTTATCTAAGCTGCTTTGCCATTCTATGTCTCAGTCTCTTTTTCTCCAATACAGGGATATAATACATATTATCTGTCCCATAAAGTTGTAGTAAGAATTACAAACTTTGATAAGCCCAGTAATAGGACTGGAACAGCTGCTTAATAAATGTTCAACAAATACCGGTTTTTATGATGATGGTAACAAGGATGATTGCAATAGACTACAAAAATGACCATACATTATTCCTTCACAGATTCCAGGCCAGGCTTGTGATTTGCTTAATTAATGGGAATTCAGTAAATGTATTGCCAGTGAAGTCTGCAGCGTTGGAGCTTGCTCTCTCTTGCCACTTTGGGAATTCTGAAACAACTACCAAGCGAAGGAGCCAGAACTAGCTTGCTGGAGGATGACGGACCACGGCTGAGTCACTCCTGTCACCTTGGCCAATAGCCTGCCAATAGGCAGATTCCCTGGTTGCTCAGAGGGTAAAGAGTCTGCCTGCAATGTGGGAGACCTGGGTTCGATCCCTGGGTCGGGAAGATCCCCTGGAGAAGGAAATGGCAACCCACTCTAGTATTTGTGCCTGGAAAATCCCATGGATGGAGGAGCCTGGCAGGCTACAGTCCATGATGCCACAAAGTGTCAGACATGACCAAGAAACTTCACTTTCTTTCACTTTGCCACCGGGCACGCACATCGTGAATCCCTCCTAGATTATCCAATGGCTCCTCCACCTGCCATCACAGACATATGAGAGAGCCCAGCAAAGATCAGCTCGTCCAAACCAGGAGCACCGTCCAGACACTTCACAGGAACACGAGCCACATAAGTGACTGCTGTATAAACCATGAAGCACTGGGAATGCCTTGGCACATGGCAAAAGTCAACCTACACAATGATGATGGGGTAGGTGCAATGATAAGTATTTCCTTGCATATCTGAATCCACACACTAGCCGTATGAGGTTGATTCATTTTGCAGATGGGGACAGTGAGCCTAGAGAGACAGAGTGAGACAGTTAACTTTACACAACTAGTAAGAAACTGAGCCAAGACTGAAATTGGGTTTGTCCAGCTCTGTGGTTCCGCTTTATCCATTGCCCTAAACATGGTCACACCCAAAACCCAAACAACAGGATTCAAGAAAATGTTGTTATTTGGCAAGAGTGTTAAGTGATGTTAACATTGCAGTTGTTATAGTTTTTATTCATGATAATTCCTTTCATGGTCACCCTAAAGTACTTTGGAAAACAGTCAAGTTATGACTAATGAATGAGCAAATATGTTTCCTTTTTATGGAGATTTGTAGTTTAAATTACAAGGTGAAAAAATATATAAACTTTATCTCACTTGATTAATGTGGTAATAGAAGGTGCTGAAAATTAGACAGACTAATGCCCTATATGGGTCAATATCTTTTTTGATATAAAATCAGCACTTTACAACAGGGCATCCAGTCTTGGTAAAAAGATATGTGTCCATCCATTCATCCAACGATTGATTTTTATTTATTGAAAACATACACTGCGCCAAGCCCAGTGGCTCTGGGGATCCAGCAGAAAGCAGAAAGAACTTTTTTATTTTACTGGAGGAAGGCAGACAATAAACAAGTAAATCAAATAAGTTAGCTAAAAATTGCAGGGTATTATAAATAGTCAATGGCAGCGTACTCCAGTGTTCTTGCCTGGAGAATCCCAGAGATGGGGGAGCCTGGTGGGCTGTCGTCTATGGGGTCACACAGAGTAGGACACGACTGAAGTGACTTAGCAACTTAGCAACAACAATAAATAGTCAAGATACATTTCAGATATGGACTCTACAGGACTTGCTAAAGTCACTGGGAATGAAGGAAGGAAAGGAGTCAAAATTTTTATAGTTGGCCATTGTGGAGTTCTTAGAACTTTTAAGATCTATACATATTTTTTAGATTCCACATAGAAATTATAACATATTTGTCTTTGAGATAAATATAAAGCATTTGTCTTTATAGGTACATTTGCATAACATAAATATAAATTAATATAAATATTGTAAATCGACTATACTTCAATAAAAAAGATTTACCTAAAGAACTATAGATCAATGTTGCCAAAAGTGCCCTTCATAGCACCTATGTTTACCCAGCACTGCGAACCGTGAGTGGGTCCTCTCCATGGAATTACACTACTTCCACTATGGCAGGTGCTGCGTTTGAGAAGCATGACCTCAATATTATGAAGTTACTTGCATAAAAGCAAGCAGTCCTTAGACAATACTTAAGGAAACATTTGAAGTTCCTTGTGACTCAAGAAACCAACACTGGGACATGGAGTTCAGATCCAAACCCAAATAAAACAAGCATCCAAGGCTGGGTAATTCAGAGAGAGATGAAATCAAAGACTTAAGAGCACCGAAAGACATAAAGCAGCCAGGCACATCGGGTCCACAGCACTCACCCAGGAGGAAAGCTCCTTCTTCTGTACAGCCAGAAAGGGCCTTGTCTTATCTTGACTTCCACTTGGGTCAAAGAGAGTGCTTGACAAGGGGAGTCAATTTTGTACTTGCTCTGTTCCAAAAGCTTTCTTTCTAGGGTCAGAGCTCTGGAAAATCACAATGTTCTAAGGTCTGATAGCGTATCTCCTGAAAGTTTTCAGCAAGAAGGAGGCTTGTTACTTAGGTGTCCACTGACCCTTAACAGTAATACTTGTGGGCTTCCCTGGTGGTTCAGACAGTAAAGAATCCACCTGCCAAAGCAGGAGACCTGGGTTCAGTACCTGGGTCAGGAAGATCCCCTGGAGAAGGGAATGATTACCCACTGCAGTATTCTTACACTGGAAATCCCATGGACAGAGGAGCCTGGCAGGCTACAGTCCATGGATCTCAAGAGTTGGACACGACTAAGTGATGAGCGCACACACACACAACAATGCTTGTCATCACCGCAACATCTAATGAATGTTTAAAATGAAGTAGGCACTGAGCACTGAGACACGATTTCTTCGAAACTCCAGAACAGCTCTAGAAAGAGGTCCTACTATTACCATCACATAAAAATAAGGCACTAATGTGCATACACCTGACTCAGCATCATTCCCTGCATCTCTAAGCCAGTACTGGTAGCCACCAAACCAAACAATTAGAGAATCCTATACTGCAGTTGTCAAAGAAACCTTTTTTTAGAGAGGGGTAGATAGCTTGTGGGAAGCTCCTGTATGGCACAGGGACATCAGCTTGGTACTCTGTGATGACCTAGAGGGGTGGGATGGGGTGGGTGGGAGGGAGACTCAAGGGAAAGGGCATATATGTATACATATAGCTAACTCATGTTGTTGTACAGCAGAAACTAACACAAAATGGTAAAGTAATTATACTCCAATTAAAAAAAAAAAGCTGGAAGGAAAGGTAGAGTAGATGCAAAGTAATGATAAATTTACCAACAGCTGAATTCACAACAATGGTATTGACCGTTAGACAGTGGAATCATACTTTAAAAATCTGAAAAGAGAACCTAGATTACTATGGGTATTGCAGTAGTGATCCTGCCACCTCTCTTTACGGTCTGTTTCCTCCCTCTAGAATGCAACTTCGAGAGGATTTTATTTCATTTTCACTGCTCTTTCGCCAGGGTCTGGAAGTTTTGGCATTACAGCTTCTCAATAAATAGCTCTTGACTGAATTAATGAAGGTCTTTTATATCCTCACCAAGAAATTGGCTAGAATCCTTTAGTTTTTTGGTCATGATAGTTTTTTGGTCATGACCTTACTGGATTCATCTAGATCACAGGAGACATTGTATTGTCACCTGTATGTGCTGAACATCAGATACAGAAGTCACATGAAATAGCACCAAATCTTTACAAAGCATTCAGAAAAGCTGCAACCAGATGAGGCTCTAATTGTGATCTGAGGGGCTCCCCAGGTGGCTCAGTGGTAAAGAATCTGCCTGCCAATGAAGGAGACACAGAAGACATGGATTCAATCCCTGGGTTGAGAAGGTCCTTTGGAGGAGGAAATGGCAACTCACTCCAGTGTTCTTGCCTGGAAAATTCCATGGATTAGATGGAATTCCATGGATTAAATTCCTCCATTCCATGTGTTAAATTCCTGGTGGGCTACAGTCCATGGAGTTGCAAAGAGTCGGACACAACTGCGTGACTGAGCATGCATAAGCACGTACACAAATGTGATCTGCTCTGAGAAATTCACCAATAGTTTAACATTATCCCATTTTCATTTGCTGATTTTCCTAAGAGTTGAGAATGCTTAATCAGATCTAGTCTCCATCCTGAGTTTTCATGAAAATGATGATTTAAAAGAATCATGGGGCTTAGAGAAAACAGATACGGATTCAATATGGACTTTCTGGATTCAGCAAATGCTGAGTTGCAGTTACAGAGACTATGGCAGATGCATGAGGACAATGACTGAAAAAAAAGACAAACTCTGTCATGTGGTCAAAACTCAGCCCCTGCCACAGTTTTCTATATCTAACATGAAGGCGTCAACTAACATTATCCCCACATCCCTCTTAGTGTTACTGTTTGATGACCAATACGTCTCAGCTTTCTTAAATGGAGGACAGAAGATATTAATTAACCTTAATTTTAATGATAATTTTGATCATGATACTTTTTAATTTTTTTGAGTATAATTGATTTACAATGTTACCTTAGTTTCTGCTGTACAGCAAAGTGAATCATATATACATATACACACATACACTTTTTGTAGATTCTATTCCCACATAGGAGAAGGCAATGGCACCCCACTCCAGTACTCTTGCCTGGAAAATCCCATGGATGGAGGAGCCTGGTGGGCGGCAGTCCATGGGGTCGCTAAGAGTCGGACACGACTGAGCGACTTCACTTTCACTTTTCACTTGCATGCATTGGAGAAGGAAATGGCAACCCACTCCAGTGTTCTTGCCTGGAGAATCCCAGGGACGGGGAAGCCTGGTGGGCTGCCGTCTATGGGGTTGTGCAGAGTCAGACACGACTGAAGCGACTTAGCAGCAGTAGCAGCATTCTCACATAGGTCATTATAAAGTATTGAGTAAAGTTGCCTGTGCTATACAGTAGGTTCTTATGAGTTATCTATTTTATATATAGTAGTATGTGTATGTCAGTCCCGATCTCCCAGTTGATCTCTCCCCACCTTCCCCCTTGGTAACCATGTTTGTTTTCTGCATCTGTGACTCTGTTTTGGAAATAGGTTCATTTGCACCATTTTTCCTAGATTCCACATACAAGTGATATCATGTGATATTGGTCTCTCTCTGACTTTCTTCACTAAGTATGACAATCTCTAGGTTCATCCATGTCACTGCAGATGGCATCATTTCATTCTCTTTTAGACCATCATCATTCTTGAATACAGCATACAGTCAGTATCTCACTTATCAGTGTTCTCCTTCAATATCATCTGTCATTTCTCCCTAGTGACTACATATCCACTTCTAACACCACCCTTAAACTTAAACTCCCCATAATGTGATTCTTAAAGTAGCCTGAGCTGGAAAAACAAATAACCACGGTTGTCTGAACTGAGTAAACTGAGAGTTAACAGGCTGGAGAACAATGCAGGAGCCTTCCTCAAGGAATCAAGTGTGAGAGTTGTGGTTTGGAAAGCCATTTTACTGGTCTCATGGGCCCCTTTCCTGAATTCTGGAATTCAGAAGCAGTGTTCTAGAAGGCTGAGATGCTGGAAGCTTGATTTCTGATGGATGTGTGTGTCTACACAAAATGCAATGACATAAAAACTGCCAAGTTCCCTGAAGAGTCAACAAAAACAGTGAGGCTGTTATGGGCTGGAGGGTGGTAGCTGAGGCAGCGTGGAGGCCAGAGTGGTAGGGATGGGGAGAAGGAATTTGGTAGCAAGCCCGTTGCTTCCTTTGCTCTTCATTCTACATTCCATTCAAGTGCCTGTGCAGAGAATTCCATTCTACTGAGAATATTCAGACCATGCACGAGACACTGACCAAACAGAGCTCCACAGAGCCAAAAATAAAGACTTTGCTAAGGCCAGGCCAATTAACCAGAGCTATGCCACCCACTTCTGTAGGAAGTCAAAACTTTATGACTGCAGGAAATATCTAAGAAGGAGTGTGAGGGGATGTCCCCAGGACACTTGATAATCTGGGAAGGTAAAGGCTGGGAATGAATGCCCTTCCACATATCTTCCTCCAATCCACATTTTACACTTGTGTTCAGATTTTGCCTCCTCCATGCGGCCTTCCCCCAGCTTCAGCAAGAACCAAGCATCACCTTTTGAGTTCCAGCTGCCCCCATACAAAACTCTACTTTCTGTAGACTGGGCAAGCTGCTGTTTACTCCCCTTCCAGGCTCTGAGTTCCCCAGGTGGGGCCGGCAAGTTTTGTTCCACATATTGTCCCCAGCAGGAAGCACACTGCCTAGCACCTTGCAGGCAGTGAAGAGCGGGGATAGGGGTGAAAGCACTGAAATCCTTAGAGCAGGTGCTCAAAGTGTGGTGCCCAGAACAACAGCAGCATCACCTGGGAACTTGTTAGAAATACATATTCTTGGGCCCCACCTCAGACCTATTAAACCCAAAACTCTGGGGTTGGGGCCCAGAAATCTGCATTGTAACAAGCCTTCTAGGTGATCTTGATTCCTGCTAAAGTTTGAGAACCTGATATTTTATGAGATCACATTACCTTTCATTTCTGACTGTACTTCTCATGTTATCCATCCCATAAACATGCTCATCCATGCCATCTACCTTCTAGAATGGGAGCTCCTGAGGGCAGGGATGAGGTGCTCATGTCTCTCTATTTCCCCAAAGCCCCTACCTCAGAGTCCAGCACAGGGCCAACTCAACAAATGCTATTTTCATGAAGAAGCATCTCTTGCAGAAATTCCCTGCAGCTATGCATGTACCAGGCCTTTCTGAAACGATGCTTCTGGCCTAATATTTCCCAAGATGAATCATGTCTGAGATACTAATTCTACTGGGAATTACCATACAGATGAATCATATTCATAATGAGAAAACCTGGCTGCCAAGGAAGCCTCTTGAAAAAAAAATCGAATCAGTACAAATGGATTATGTTGGGAGGCTTGTGATGTCAGGCTGTGAATTAGGTCGACAGAAGGGATTTAAAGGCCTGAACTACCAGGCTCCCTGCAGCTCTAAGGAGCAGCGGGTCAGTTAATGAATCACATGGGGACAAAGCCCCTGCAAGACAAAAACAAACTTTCACAAATCCTCTAGATTGTGTTGCCCTGGCTCAGAGGCTTGGGGCAGCATTCTTGCTCAGATATGCACATGAGAAGCTATGAGGGAAAGAAAGTTCCTGAAGTCCTATGGCTTCAGGCTGCTGTGTCCACAACAGGTAGATGAGACCAAGATCAATCTGTAGGGCTAGGTTGTTTGCTTCCTGAGCCCCAGCTGGATCCCTACTCACCAAACTTCTAACTTCCCTTCCTCTGCCCAACTCAAAAGGATCAGTTAAGTTCAGTTCAGTTCAGTCTCTCAGTCACGTCTGACTCTTTTTGACCTCATGGACTGCAGCACGCCAGGCCTCCCTGTCCATCACCAACTCCCAACATCAAACTCATGTCCATTGACTCAGTGATGCCATCTAACCATCTCATCCTCTGTCGTCCCCTTCTCCTCCTGCTTTCAATCTTTCCCAGCATCATGGCCTTTTCCAATGAGTTGGTTCTTCACATCAGGTGGCCAAAGTATTGGAGTTTTAGCATCAGTCCTTCCGATGAATATTCAGGACTGATTTCCTTTAGGATGGACTGGTTGGATCTCCTTGCAGTCCAAGAGACTCTCAAGGGTCTTTTCCAACACCACAGTTCAAAAGCATCAATTCTTCAGTGCTCAGCTTTCTTTATAGTCCAACTCTCACATCCATACATGACTACTGAAAAAACCATAGCTTTGACTAGACAGACCTTTCTTGGCAAAGCGAGGTCTCTGCTTTTTAATATGCTGTCTAGGTTGGTCATAATTTTTCTTCCAAGACCAAGTGTCTTTTAATTTCATGGCTTCAGTCACCATCTGCAGTGATTTTGGAGCCCCCCCAAAATAAAGTCAGCCACTGTTTCCCCATCTATTTGCCATGAAGTGATGGGACCAGATGCCATGATCTTAGTTTTCTGAATGTTGAGTTTTAAGCCAACTTTTTCACTCTCCTCTTTCACTTTCATCAAGAGACTCTTTAGTTCTTCTTCACTTTCTGCCATAAGGGTGGTGTCATCTGCATATCTGAGGTTATTGATATTTCTCCCAGCAATCTTGATTCCAGTGTGTGCTTCATCCAGTACAGCATTTCTCATGATGTACTCTGCATATAAGTAAATAAGCAGCCTTGACATACTCTTTTCCCAATTCGGAACCAGTCTGTTGTTCCATGTCCAGTTCTAACTGTTGCCTCTTGACCCACATACAGATTTCTCAGGAGGCAGTTAAGGTGGTCTGGTATTCCCACCTCTTTAAAAATTTTCCACAGTTTGTTGTGATTAAAAGGATCAGTGGCACCATCTATCCTGATGGCTCCAAGAGGCCCCTTTCTGCCTGGGTCATTGTTTGTGGACCAACCAACACTACCTTTCCTCTTTCTACTCTTTGCCTGAAGACTGCCCGAGGCTGACCTCCTGGAACACACTGCTCTGACCACCAAGGGTGGGATGGAGAGCAGATGCCTTAGGGTGGAGAGAAAGAACCTGGTCTTTTCATCCTGTGATCCTGTTGGACTTCTAGTGCTACCACCTACTAGCAGTGGGAAAGTAACTTGTGTTTCTTTAATGGAGGTTATCACAGGGTTGTTATAAACTAGGATTAAATGAGATAAGATAGCTATGGGTTCTCCAACTACATAGCCCTGGAGGATCCTAGTGTTCACTATAGCATCCATGCCTGAATCTCTAGAGCTCTAAGGCCATGACTGCTTGCCTGCAAGACCAGAAACAACTTCCACCCTGCACACCTATCACCCCTCCCCCTCCTAGTTATTCTGGTGCTCCCAAGGCAGTGGAACCTCTTCTATGCTCAGGAGTAAGTTTGCCCAGCCTCCTCAATGTGAACTCATGTGGAGATGTCTGAGTGTTTTCTGATCCACAGCTCTGTGAACAATCAGACTCTGAGCAAGTGCACCTGCAGTGCTATAAATGCAAAGTCTTATTACAGTGCCTGGTTACATAGGTGGCATTCAATAAGTAGGAACTTCTTAATAATCCTCTTGGTTAACACGGGAGTTACAGCATGAGTCCTCTCTCCCTCCAGGTTCCTTCCTTCCTCTCACTTCTCTGCTCTCTTCTTTCTCTCTAGGTTTTTCCTGGAAGTGTCTTCTCCAGCTTCCTCTGGGTCCCCACAGTTTCTTCACTCCACAGTTTTTTATTCCTCCCCAAGTTCATGTCCCCTGTTTTGCTTTTTTATGCTTTATTTCTTATTGTTATTCCTCTTAACTCGTGTCCCGTTTTTCCTTGCTCTGTCCTCCCATCCTCCTCACTTGCTCTCCTTTTCTCATCTCTCTCCTTCACTCTCATTTCTTTTCACTCCCTTTTGATCTGGATCCTTTGAGCTTCAATTCCATGGGCAAAGGAAGAGGGTGGGAATAAGGAGCAGTACTGACTGGTATGATCTGCAAACTGAGACCCTCCTCTAGTTGTGAGCAGCTGTTTGTCATTATTGAATCCATGTGTTTCTACTACCAGAAAACTGCAGTGCTTTAATTCCTGAAAGTCTCTCCTGTGATGGGAGCCAAGTGAATGGTCAGTAGAGAGAAGCTAGGGACATTCCTCCCCCGCATTGCCAAGGAATAGAACTCAGTGACTGAGCCAACACTGGACCCACCCTCAGCAACAGGACCCAATGTAAGCTGGCCTTGACCAGCTGAGCTGGTTGCAGGCACGATAACACTGACTTCAGAGCCTAATGCTACCAAGTAGACTTGAGAGCTGTTTATAACAAGCTGTGTAGACTCTCAGGTCTCATCTGAGGGTAGAATCAGGCTTAGCCAGTTAGGGAGCATACTTCAGGTAGAGCAAGTGGACTAAGTAGCAGTGGGTGGATAGAGACCACCGAGTCTCTAGGACCTGGAGCCACCAAGAGCCCAGTCAGGTCAGAAGGCAGCCTGGGGAGGGTCTCTGCAACAATCAGGCCTCAGGCAGGGGCACTCACCCAGGGGAATCCTCTGAGAAGCTTGGACTGGCAGCCAGGGCAGACACAAAGTCTCTGGCTGCACTTAAATTTCTGAAGGAAAAGGTATTTATGCCTATGAATAACTTCCTTATTTGGACACCAATCATTCATTTGCTCAACAAATATTTACTGGCTGCCTACTTTGTGCCAAATAGCATTCCAGAAACTGGAGACAAAATGATGAATAAAACTGTTTTTATTCTCAAGAAAAGTTTCCAAGCATCAGGGGAAGTAGGCCAGAATGTAGGCAATTCTCTGATGGCAGGCAATTCTGCAGTAGTGTGAATACAAGGTGCTTCAGAGGGAGGTCTTAGAAGACCATGGAAGGCTTCTCCTAGAAAGTGACATCTACACATACCCTAAAGACAGAGAGCTAGCTAGGCAAAGAGGAGGCAAAGGAGAGGGACGAAAATGTTTTAGACAGAAGGAGTGCCATGTGCAAAGTGGCTCCCTATTGGAGCTAAGAGAATGGGCAACGAATCTGGGGAGATAAGCAGGGTCCTTCTGAGTCTTTACAAGTGGATGCCATTTGAGCCCAGAACTGTTTCCTCTCACAAATATTTTCCAAGCTAACTACCATGGAATTGTCTTCAATAGGAAAAAAAAAAAAAATGGTTTACAGCTAAAGGATTATACCTCCTATGCCTGAGGACACCTATCACCTCTTCAGGGTGTCATGCTAAACACTAAGGATGCAACATCAAACAAGACCCAATCTATCTTAATTCACCAAGGGGATAGAGACGATCACTTCTAAGATTTCTTAAATGTGCTAGTTTCCTTGTTATTCACAAAAGCCAAAGACGTGCCCAACACACCTGCTAACCTGGACTAAGAGAGACCATGGGCTTCATTCATCCCCACAGTGTAACACTGACAGAGGCACCCCATGGGACGGGCTGCAGGCTAAGACTTCTCCTGTCTAGTAGGTGGTGTGGAGCCAGATGGAAACGGGAAGGCGCTGAAGGAAACGTGACCTTCCTCTCTGCCTTTGGAAGACAGCAGAGGAAAGAAAAGCCTCCGAGAAGCTTCTAAAATATGAAGAACTCCAGAAAAATAAACAGGTGAATGTGTTAGAATTGTACTCCAGTTCATGGAGAAGAGTAAGGACACTCTGTCTCATCCCCAGATAGAGAATGTCTGCCCCGTTACAGAGGCTGTCAGCTACATGTGTGTCGGAGCACATATGTTCAGAGATAGGATTGCACAGAGAAACTGAAGGTCAAAGACATTTCAGAGGGCTCAAGGGTGTGGGAAAGTCATCATCTCCCACCTCCCTTATGACTACCCTGTAGTCAGATTGAAACGCTGTGGTTATCCTGAGCGGCATTCCAAAGAGCTCCATGGATATCATTAAAAACAAAACAAAACAAACCTAAAGTTGACCAAAACCGAGGGTGACAGTCATATTAAAGAAAAAAAAAGTTTCTAATTTACATTCCAAAAATAAGGCATTTTAGCCCTTACATTTTGTCATTTAAAAAGACTGTTCTGTTGTCTCTACTGAGCTTAAGGTTTTCCTTGGCTATCAAAACAAAGAGTTCTTTTGTTGACAGAAACAGGTGACAGTGTTTTGGTAAAAAGATGATATACAGAATAATGTTATGAAGCTCTATTGTGCAAAAAGTAGACTTAAGGGCTTTCTCTGTCTCCAGAGTCTCTGAGCTTCTTGCAACAATCTAAAATACTATTGTCCTTCACTGTGAGAGAGCCCTAAACAGCTGGATGCAGCGTGATTCTCTAAGACTTTGTAAAAGACACCATGCAGATGTGACTATACCTAACCAAAGACAATGTCAACAACAGTGTAAATACTAGCCATCAGATCAGTCGCTCGTTTGCGTGTCCAACTCTTTGCGACCCCATGAATCGCAGCACGCCAGGCCTCCCTGTCCATCACCAACTCCCGGAGTTCACTCAGACTCAGGTCCACAGAGTCAGTGATGCCATCCAGCCATCTCATCCTCTGTCGTCCCCTTCTCCTCCTGCCCCCAATCCCTCCCAGCATCAGAGTCTTTTCCAATGAGTCAACTCTTCCCATGAGGTGGCCAAAGTACTGGAGTTTCACCTTTAGCATCATTCCTTCCAAAGAAATCCCAGGGCTGATCTCCTTCAGAATGGACTGGTTGGATCTCCTTGCAGTCCAAGGGACTCTCAAGAGTCTTCTCCAACACCACAGTTCAAAAGCATCAATTCTTCAGCGCTCAGCCTTCTTCACAGTCCAACTCTCACATCCATACATGACCACAGGAAAAACCATAGCCTTCACTAGACGGACCTTTGTTGGCAAAGTAATGTCTCTGCTTTTGAATATGCTATCTAGGTTGGTCATAACTTTCCTTCCAAGGAGAAAGCGTCTTTTAATTTCATGGCTGCAGTCACCATCTGTAGTGATTTTGGAGCCCAGAAAAATAAAGTCTGACACTGTTTCCACTGTTTCCCCATCTATTTCCCATGAAGTGGTGGGACCAGATGCCATGATCTTCATTTTCTGAATGTTGAGCTTTAAGCTAACTTTTTCACTCTCCACTTTCACTTTCATCAAGAAGCTTTTGAGTTCCTCTTCACTTTCTGCCATAAGGGTGGTGTCATCTGCATATCTGAGGTTATTGAGATTTCTCCTGGCAATGTTGATTCCAGTTTGTGTTTCTTCCAGTCCAGCATTTCTCATGATGTACTCTGCATAGAAGTTAAATAAGCAGGGTGACAATATACAGCCTTGACGAACTCCTTTTCCTATTTGGAACCAGTCTGTTGTTCCATGTCCAGTTCTAACTGTTGCTTCCTGACCTGCATACAAATTTCTCAAGAGGCAGATCAGGTGGTCTGGGATTCCCATCTCCTGAAGAATTTTCCACAGTTTATTGTGATCCACACAGTCAAAGGCTTTGGCATAGTCAATAAAGCAGAAATAGATGTTTTTCTGGAACTCTCTTGCTTTTTCCATGATCCAGTGGATGTTGGCAACTTGATCTCTGGTTCCTCTGCCTTTTCTAAAACCAGCTTGAACATCAGGAAGTTCACAGTTCACATATTGCTGAAGCCTGGCTTGGAGAATTTTGAGCATTACTTTACTAGCGTGTGAGATGAGTGCAATTGTGCGGTAGTTTGAGCATTCTTTGGCATTGCCTTTCTTTGGGATTGGAATGAAAACTGACCTTTTCCAGTCCTGTGGCCACTGCTGAGTTTTCCAAATTTGCTGGCATATTGAGTGCAGCACTTTCACAGCATCATCTTTCAGGATACTAGCCATAGCTGTAACCAACACCCCTGGGATCAACTGTGGGGTGTCCCAAGAGTCTCTCTCCTTTGTACCTTCCATGATTTATGGTATGTTGTATTGCATACAGTTGAAATTCATGAACTATTCTTTGAGTTGATTTCAACTGGCTCTTGGCTGAAACTGGCTCTTATATTTACTGGACATTACCAGTATGTCAAAGCAGGGGCAAATAGGGATGATGTGGCCAGTGTTAGCATGAGTCCATGGCCAGGTACGCTGGAGGAGGGTGAGGACACTGAGGCTTACTTCCAGGAGAGCAGGTAGGAGCTGATGGAATGTGAATTGAAAAAAGTGAATGCAGTGCTGAGTGGAGGAAGGCACCTTTGTGGGATCGCATTCCATGTAAATCCTAGACATTTCTGCAGATTCTTCAGATTATCAGTGGGTGGGTGATTTTCAGAAGCAAATGAGGCATCATCTGGAGGGTTCTATGATCCATGGCCACCTTCTGTTCCTTAAGAGGCTCATTCTCTGTGTTCCTCTCTCAAAGTCTTGTGCCCTCACTACAAGAACCCCAACCATGTTCAGCCATCCACCTTACGTATGTGAAAGAGAGAGGGAGTTCTGTTTGTTGTGTTCATGGTGGGAGGAGAAGGACCACATATGGGGACCGGGCACCAGGCCACAGTGAGGAGCAGACCACAGAGGATCCTCTCAACACCTACTTGTGTAGGTTCCAGTAGTGACCAGGATGTGCTAGGCACTGGGGACAAAGAGGGAACAGGCTCTAGAGAGTCAGGGTATGGGGATGATATCAGAAACTCTTTCTTCTTCTTTTTTTTTTTTTCAGAAACTCTTTCTTTTCTTTCAATGCCCTCCCTCCAAATCATTCCTTTTCCATGTCAGCTCTTCCCCTTGCAGCCATGGGAAACTAAGGCAATCTCTTTTACGAGGTGGAGTCTATTCAGTATGGCTGTCCCTGGCCAGGTTAACTCTGGTTTCCTTTCATCCCCTCCAGCAGGTTCTGTCATCTGCTCTTTCACATTTTGCCCTGCACATGTTCCTAAGAATTCTTAAGGAAGACTTGGCAACCTTTTCCTACCAAAGCCATGGATCCTTTCCCCACATCCAAAATCAATCAAAGACCAAGTTAAATCAAAGGGCAAGTCAAAAAGAAATCATAGTATTTTCAGACACAAGAGAGAGAAATAAGAAAAGTCACGAGTGGTATGTAGAACATAGATAGCAAATGATCCACACAGTGAACAGTTAGGAAATCCAAAAAAAGAGGGGGATATGTGCATACCTATGGCTGATTCACTCTACTATACAGCAGAAACTAGCACAATATTGTAAAGCCACTATAAGAAAAATTAAAAAATAAATTGGGGTGTCTGTAGGTAGGGTAGGAACTTGGTAAGGAGAGAATCATGAAGAAAATGTTGAAGCTGGAGATGCAGAGAGGAAGGCAGGGGCAGGAAGAAAAGAAGCAAGGATGGTGTGTCTGAGATGAGCCCTGGGTTTGGATATCAGAACAATTATCACTCTTTGTCACTCCTCTGTGAAGTGCTTACTGATTAATCAATGACTCACCTTTGCTTCATTGAGTGTCTCTTACATGATCAGGGATAATCGCGAAAGCAGGGCAGGTAATAGAGAAAGTTAATTAATAGGATGAGACAGGAGATAATAAGTGAGAAGAGAGAGGCTCAAGAACTTGGGAACAGGCTGATTTCACTGGGATGTGGGTGGCCACCACGTGCCTAGAATCATTTGAGGGCAAAAAATTAGAGCACACCAGAATTAACCTACTGTGAGGTCTGAGGATGAAGAAATAAGGAAAGAGCTGCACTGCGATCACCTTGGTTATCTGAGGTGATGTGGAGATTACCATACTAGTAAAGGTACCTGCGAGTGAGGTGTTACAAGGCTTGGTATAAAAACCCAAGCATGACTGAAGTCAGACCAGGGAGAGATCATGAAAAAACATTCAAAAAGGAACTAAGTCCCAAGATGGACAGAGCTGAGCTAGGACGGCAGAAAGGAATGTGTTCTTGGGCACAAAAAGCTTCTGGCTCTGAAGCGTGGGTCTGGGTTGAGGAACAGACTGTCAGCCTCAGAGGCTGAATGTCCATCCGTCCTCGGCTACTGTGGGCCACGTCACTGCTGGTGCCCGTGCATCCCAGAGGGAAGGGAGACAAAGGCTGGGAAACCCAACTCGCTACCATTTTGTGGAGAGTGAGGGGGTCAGTTGAAAACAGACTCTTCTTTCCCTATGGAGAGTTTGCCTCTTAGTCCAGAAGACTTGATGCTAAACATCCTGAACATTCTGGGCTTGAGGAGTTCCCCTGGGCTGAGACTTTGCTATCACAGCAAAGAATCTATGCTCTAAAGGCTGGTCCTATGGAAGCTTTCAGTTCCCCCAGATCACTATGACTTCTATTTTGGTGGCTGCTCCCCAGTGGCCATCAGGGGGCCAGGTGGGCTGCTGGATCCTGTGGTGTGCCCATCACACACCGGGAGTCATGCAAGGAACAAGGTGGTGTGCCAGACAATACACTCATAGCTGCTTGTAAGTAGATGCAGAGAAATACCCATTCAGATACACACACACCAAGAAGACTCCACATGGCCTTGCTTTGATTTGATGATCTTCCATGGTGATGCCTTGGCATGGTCACGAGAGCTCCGCAATAACCTCTCTCCGTCCATCCTTCTAGCATCATTTTCCATCATCACCCTACCCGAACCCACTGCTCCTCCAAAACGAGCTGCTTATCCTCCATCCCCCTTAACATACCGCAGCCTTCAGCCCTACAGTCACTCGACACCTCCAGCTTCACATTCCTGTCTGAAACCCACCCATTCCTTAAGGCTGCTTCTCAGAAATACTTGTGTGACCTTGGGACAGTTACCTTCTCCACACCCAGTTTCACTGAAGTAAAATGGGGATATTGGGTGGTGATTAATCATATACGTAAAGCACAAAGAACACTGCCTGGGACTCAGTGAGTTCTGGTCTTTTTTCACCGGATGTCCCAGGACATCTGCACGGCTTCTGGCCCATCTTCCCCTGAACACTCAGATGCTACCTGGAATATAGGTGAGAACTAAATGCCTCCAAGCAGGCTCTGCGTCATTTTGCTCTCTTATTGTCCCCATTTTAAGCTCTGTCAAATATGAAAGGAATGGGTGGACAGCAAAGTTTCTTCTCTGCTGTTCCTAATTCACTTAGAGTGAAGCCTTCTTAGTGACGCACGGTTGTGGCTTTTTAATTTGTTAAACAGCAGTTTTATTGAGATTCACCCATTTGAAGTGTACCACCAATGAATTTTGGTATAGTCACAGAGCTGTGCAAACATCATGCTGAGTTGTTTCAGTCATGTCTGAGTCTTTGTGACCCTCTGGACTGTAGCCCACCAGGCTCCACTATCCATGGGATTCTCCAGGCAAGAATACTGGAGTGGGTCGCCATTTCCTTCTCCAGGGGATCTTCCTGACTCAGGGATCGAACCCTGGTTTCTTCTGTCTCCTGCATTGGCAGGCGGGTTCTTTACCACTAGTGCCATCTGGGGAGCTCAATACTACTCTCTAATTTTAGAATGTTTTCATTACTGCAAAGAGAAACCCCACTCCCATGAGCAGTCACTCCTCGTTTCTTCTCTAACCTCTCCAGGCCTAGGTAACCATTAACATACCTTCTATCTCTATAGATTTGCCTATTCTGGACATTTTATAACATCACCTGGTTTTTGTTTTTAACTTTCACTCTTTGTTTATTGATTTTTTTGCCCATGTGGCACGTGGGATCTTAGCTCCCTGGACCAGTGATCGAACCCATGCCCCTGCAGTGGAAGTGCAGAGTTTTAACCACTGGACTGCCAGGAAAGTCCCTTTCCTGCTTTTTAAAAGGCCCAAACTCTTCTTTCACTCATCATTAATCTATTTCCTCAAAATACCCAGCCATAAGACCAGGCCCATGCTAGGCATCCAATAAATGTTCCATTGAATGAAAACCAAAAGCTGAATGAAAATCAAAACAGGTTTGATGTAAACATATTTTTTCCCCACAGTTTCTTTTTGGACCTTGCTGGTCCAAAGCAAGCTGGGGAAATAAATCAGGAGCAGTGGTGTTGTGTTTTCTAAGGCGTAGAGAAACTTTGCTGAGTCTCCTTAAAGTGAAATTTTAGTGCAGTGGTTCTCAAACCTGGCTGTAGCTTAGTGTCACCTGAGAAACAAGAGGCATGAGCCCTGCCGTCTCCACCCTGCCCCACAAGGTTCTCATTTATCAGGCTACTGTGGGGCACGTCAGTATCTTTTAAATGGTCCCCAATTTTAAATATGATTCTATGAACAGCTACGGTTGAGAACTCTCATTCCAATGGAAACAATCACTCTAAGCAAGAATAATTGGTTGAATTCCAGCCATGCCCAGAATGATACACAATCCAAGTTTTCAACCCTGCCTTCAGGGAAATAAATCTAAATTTTAAAGAAAGCAATAAAAACCAGAATATTCATTTCACTAAAATTTTCTTTATAGTCAACATTACTATTAGACTGAACTATATGAAATTGATGATTCTTGATTGTTCTGAGCTACAAAATGGAAATTTCATACTATTCAATTTATTTCATAACATAGAAGATATATACAGTACTCAATCCGAACCGTCAACTTACAAATCCATCTATGCATCTTCCCTGTGCTTCATAAACTTTTAAAAAAGAGCATTTCAAGCTTTATTAAATTATATTTCTAGTAGTAGAGGGTGGAAAATAAATCAGCCATTACGGAAAACAAAAGCACAACAACTCACAAACAGATAAAATAAACGCCTACCTTATACACAACCTTCACTTTCTGTCATGCATTATTTCTGGACAGCATGTCATAAAGCAGACTGTCATAAAGCAAGTTATTTTCCCATAGGAAATATCTTATGGTTAGGGATTGTGTGCCAGGCAGGACATCATATAAATCAGAGATACGATCCACAACAAGCCACAAAAACAAAGTTGCAACAACTATAAACCTTTATAAACTTCTAAAATAATAAATCTTTTATTTAAGCACCATAAAATACCACAATAGTATTTCCCCCATTCATTATTATACTGTTTGTGAAAGGTAAGTTAGCACTACCCATCAAAATACAAAAAGTGCATATGCTTTGATCCACTTCTAGCGATCCTTCCTATAGAAAACCTGGCCGTCTCTTTTCTCCACTTACAGCACCAAGTAAAAAGGTCCCAGTCTAACACAGAGAGCCAAAAGGCACATGAGAAGATGTTCAATATCACTAATTATTAGATAAAGGCAAATCAAAACTACAATGAGATATCACCTCACACCAGTTAGAAAGGCCATCATCGAAAGATCTACAAACAATAAATGCTGGAGAGAGTGTGGAGAAAAGGAAAACTCCTACACTGTTTGTGGGAATGTAAACTGGTACAGCCACTGTGGAGAACAGTATGGAGGTTCCTCAAAAAACTAAAAATAGAGCTACTATATCATGTAGCAAGTCCCCTCCTGGGTATACATCTGGAGACAAACATAGTTCAAAAGGATACATGCACTCCAATGTTCATTGCAGCAATAGTTACAATAGCCAAGACATGGAAGCAACCTCAATTTCCATTAACAGATGAATGGATAAAGAAGATGTGGTACATATATACAATGGAATATTACTCAGCCATCAAAAACAATGAAATTATACCATCTGCAGTCGGACACGACTGAGTGACTTCACTTTCACTTTTCACTTTCATGCATTGGAGAAGGAAATGGCAACCCATTCCAGTATTCTTGCCTGGAGAATCCCAGGGACGGGGGATACTGATGGGCTGCCGTCTATGGGGTCACACAGAGTTGGACACAACTGAAGCGACTTAGCAGCAGCAGCAGCAACATGGATGGATCTAGTGATTATTACACTAAGTGAAGTAAATCAGACAAAGAAAGACAAGTATCACATGGTATCACTTATATGTGGAATCTAAAAAAAGGATACAAATGAACTTATTTACAAAACAAAAACAGCCCCACAGACTTAGAGAAGGAACTTATGGTTACCAGCGGGAAGACGTGGGATGAAGAGATCAGGAGTTTAGGAGTGTCATGTACATGCTAGGATGTTTACAAGAGGTAACCAACAAGGACCTACTGTACAACACAGGGAACTCTGCTCAATATTCTGTAACAAACTAAACGAAGAAAGAATTTGAAAAAGAATAGATATATGTATATGTATAACTGAATCACTCTGCTATACACCTAAAACTAATACAACACTGTTTTGCTTTTGTTTTTTGGGGGGTTTTTCTAGAGTTTTTTAAAAGTTTATTTATTTTAATCAGAGGATAATTACTTTATAATACTGGGATGGTTTCTGCCATGCATCAACATGAATTGGCCACAGGTATACCCGTGTTCCCCCTCCCCATCTTGAATCCCCCTCCCACCTCCCTCCCTACCCCATCCCTCCAAGCTGTCACAGAGCACTGGCTTTGAATGCCCTGCTTCATACATCAAACTCGCACTGGACATCTATTTTACACATGGTAATATACGCATTTTCATGCTATTCTCCCAAATCATCCCACTCTCTCCTCCCACTAAGTCCAAAAGTCTGTTCTTTATGTCTGTAATACAACATTGTTAATTAACTATGCTCTAATATAAAATAATTTTTTTAATATGAAAAGAAAGGGGAAAAAAAAGGCTCTCAGTCTAGAACCAACCGTGCACAATCTCATTTCTGACTCACCACTGCCCTCAGTGTTCTCACCTAGTCCTCCTCCTTGTCTGAGGCTGTGCTCCTTCTAATGTACTTGAGAGCACTGTGCTGCCCTAGTTATGAGAACAATCCTGCTCCAAGTCAAGGGAAATTTAAGGAGCTTTAGCTCTTTGCTGCAGCCTTCACAGTCTCTAGTCCAGTGCATCTGTTTTCACTCCTAGCTGGGAAGTCAGTCTTCTACCTCCTTCCTGTGACCAGAACTGCAGGAATCTTAGTCCTTCCAAGTTTTCTCAGACTCTATCCTCATTCCATTTCTTCTTGCAAGGGGCTGAGGTCCTGTCCTAGAATCCTACCCTGTAACTGGAAGAAATCTTGCTACTTATTGCCACAAAGGAGTGTTTCATGAATGAATGAATCCCTAGATTTCTCCATCATTGTGCACAACTGAATGGACACTGCTACATCTTGGTAGGTCCCCCTGATGCAGGTGGCCCTTGGACTGCCAGACACTATGTCCCCCTTGTTGAAAACTGTGTGCTGTGGAGGCCAGCTCAGCCTGTATGGCTTTGCCCAGCAGCTGCCTCCCCTTCCAAGGGTCTCCAGGAGCCCCTTCTCTCTCTGCCCCTTCTTCCTGACCACACTGACCTAATGCTTTGCAAGTTTCTGGCATAACTCTCTTACCAAAACCCTCCAGATCAATCTCCAGACATTCTCTTTCCTGCCCCTCTTCCCTCTGGTCTCTCTTTTCCTGCATAGGAGGTGGGAATTTGGGGAGTATCAGTAGACAGTTATAGAACAGCAGTTCTCAGTTATTTTGCCCCTAGGGGACATTTGGGAAAATGTGGAGACATTTTTTGGTTGTCACAATTGAGGCATGCTATTGGCATCTAATGGGTAGAGGCCCTGATGTTGCTACATGGGAGGTGCAGGGCAGCTCCTTCCACAAAGAATTATCCAACTCCAAACTGGCTGAAGTTGAGAAATACTGGTCTAGAAAAATCGAAGATGCCTTCGCAGCACTACAAACACAAGATTACCAATAAAGAAGGATAATGCTTCTGTTTTCAGTTTTAAAAACTTCCCCCCAATTATAAAAATTCATGCTGAATATAGGAAAATTTGAATAAAGTAAAAGATTCCACATGATACCACATCACTATATATTTTTACCTAATTGTGACTGTATTAAATACAATTTATTTTTCTTCTTTTTCTACATAACAATCAAACTGCTCTCTGTAATACTAAAAGACATCACTTTCATTGTACGATTCTTCCCAAGAACAAACCACAGTGTAGTGCAACATTTTCTTATTAGTGTAAATTTCAGCTGTTTCCTGTTTTCCACTATTATAAAAGCTGCTGTGATACACATATTTATGCATAAAACTTTCTCTACAGGGGTGGTTACTTCCTGGATGAATTTTAGAAAAGGTCTATACTCCTTCCATAATTTTTGCAATGCAAACAGGATTTGTCAAAGGAGTCTATCCAAAACATCGCAAGTCACAGGAAAAGTTCTCCTAGATCCTGGCTCTACGCTGGTTTGAAAACATACTCCAAACCTGCAACCGAAAGTGTCTCCATTTGAGGAACTTCAAACGAGTAGCAAAAAAAAGGCTCCATCCCATTACTCTGAATAGAGCACTGCAGAGGATCATAAGGACAAGAACGAAAGGTCTTGTGATTTTTGGCACAAAGAGACATAATATGCCCTTAAGATGGCAAGATCTACTGGTTACAGAGGCAAAATGATTTTACTTAGAAGGTCTGTCTTATAAGCATAAGACTATTTTCTATTTATTAAAGCAGTTTATGTATTTTATTTTTACTTATTTTTTGACTGTATTCTCTCTGTTTCAGGTATTCAGGCCTTTGGGAATGAAAAATTTTGACAAACATCTTTGCAGCTGTTGTTGGGATAAATCCAGAACATTCTGGAACAAGAATAGATCAAAGATAAAACGTTTCTTTTTCCATAAAGACCCAGCTTCCCTCAGTTTTAATAGCTGATTAGAATATGGCTAGAGCTTCCTTGGTGGCTCAGTTGGTAACGAATTTGCCTGCAGTGCAGGAGACCTGGGTTCAATCCCTTGGTCAGGAAGATCCCCTGGAGAAGGAAATGGCAACCCACTCGAGTATTCTTGCCTGGGAAATCCTAGGGACAGAGGAGTCTGGTGGGCTACAGTCCATGGGGTTGCAAAGAGTCGGAAACAACTTCGTGACTAAACCACCACCACTACTACAGAGAAGCAGAACTGAACTCTCACTCTCTTCCTGCTCCCAGACTCAAAGGAAAATTTACAAGTATATATTAATAGAAAGCAAAGCAGTATGTCTTGATGTGTAAACTCAATGATGGCAGGGAATGGTATGAAGTTGGCAACTTCTCTATGCCACTAGCCAGCCCCTGGCTCTGTCATTGACATTTGAAGGGTTCAATTTCAAAAAAAGGAAACCTATCAAATATGAAACCATTTATGTGAAGTGTTTTGGAGATACAGTGTACTTCTCTAAGTGCAATAACAGCACAGAGTTGTTATTGTGTATTCCTGTGTATTGTCCTTTATGCTGTCAATCCAAGTACAGACAAGGAGAGAAGAGTCAGTGTTGATCAGGTGAGCTGTGGGACTGGAAAGAAGCAGGACGGTGTCCAGGGGAGAATCAGTGGTTCAGAATCAGGTCTCATGGCAGGAATCAAAGTCTCCTCCAAGTCACAGGTCTATCACAGGATATTAGCAACGATGCTGGGAGGCATAAAAGTAACATACATCAGCAGCAACTCTGACCACTGACACCCCCATTTCAGGATTTACCTCACTGTGGGCACTCTGCTAAGTGCTTTACTTGCCATATTTCAATAAATCCTCATAACCGCCCAACAGGAACACATGAGAAACATACACGAAACAGGCTTAGAGACAGGTTCAGAATAAAATAAAACCTTACAGCTGCAAAATGGCCAAGCAGAGATTTCAACCCTTGTCTTCTGACTCAGAGCTCAAGGGAAAGACCAGGCCAGGGTGGGACTTAAACCAGGAACTGGGGAACAGCACAGGGGAAGCACGAACTTGTGAGTCAGGCTGAGGCCAAGGCCTCCCTGACTCCTCCTCCTGGGCAAACAGCAGGTTTGCAGTCCTGGAGGCACTACAACTGCAGCTGAGTTCACACCCTGCCTGGGGCAGAGTCGGGTGGGGACTGGGAGGGCTTATGAATAGACTGGGTTTGTTCCTCCAGTAACAGGGAACAGTTCCTGCTGCTGTGAGGGCCCTCTCTTTCTTCCCCTCCCATGACCGGGGTCAGGAACGGACTACAAGGCCAGCAGGCCCTGGCCTGTTCTATGGAGAGAAGCAACGGTGGAGCCTTGATCCACAGGTAACATCTGCCGTGGTGGGTTAGCCCCACAGCCCATCTCCAGTGAAATCAAATGCAATGACTTACGACTTCTTTTTTGTAACAAAAAATATTTTCAAGTGAAATCTCATGGAGAAGCAGAGAATTTATAAAAGATGAAAGGTAGAGCAATTCTGTTTTAAAGCGAGATGAAGAAAGTCCAGAATGCCCTCCTTCTACCCACTACTAACCTAAACACTTCTATGAACACTAGAGCCAAAAGTATGTTTGGACTCCTTAACGTCAAGGAATGGTATGGACCCCCAAAATTCTAATTTTCTTTAGAAAGCCAGTAGTAGTTATTATCCATTATATGTAGTTTCCTAAAAGCCTTTAAAAAACAAATGTATTTTTCCATCAGCACCACACTTGTGGCTACAGAGTCCACCACTTACTTGCCACTTTCAGAAGTACCTTTGTCTTGTCCTAGACTCGTTCTGCTCTAGCTCCAAGGCCTATCTTTGCTTCTTCCTAGTAGTTATGCTAGGAAGTCTATTATGACTTTAGAAACTGTTCACATCCTCCTCCTTCTCTTTCCAGACAGAACATTCCTAAGCTGTTTAGTCTATTCTCACTGGAGGATTAAATTCAATAATGTACTGAAAGCACCAAGCAAGGGACGTGGCCCAAAGGAAGGGTCCACCAAGCATCATTCCTTTATCCCTCCTTTCCCATCCCCTTCATCAGTTAAAAGACTTTTCTCCAGTCTTGCCTTCCACATGGACGTGTTGTAAATAAGGTTGGGTGAGATGACAATGACATCTTTACCTACACAGCCAAACACTGATACCACAAGGTTGGGAAGATCAACTCCAACCAGCACCACATGACTCATCATCACAGTCAGGAACACAGAGTTCACTCTTCTCTATGTAATCTCCAAGTTCCCTGGTAGGAAAATTGTAACCAATAAATCAAGGCCTGAATGAGGATCTCTATTTTGTTGTTGCATAACCAAGCAGGGTAGAGGGGTGGGGGGAGACAGAGAGAGAGACAGAGAGAGACAGAGTTCACACAGGTAAGAAGAGAGGGGTTAGGGAGGGTTTGATTATAGCCAAAACAGTGTAGGAAGACAAAATAGCTTTTCTACAGAAAGAGAGGCATAAAGATCAGAGAACATGAGTTCTCAGGACGGGAATTGTTAGGAAGGGAGCTAGTGCTCACTTCCTGAACTTGTACATGGAAGTAAGGAAAATCACAAAAACTTCAAGACACCATTAGCAGGAGGATAAATTGGCACAAAATTTCCAGAGGGTCACTTATCAATACCCATCATAGTTTTAAGTGTATATACCGTAAGATCCAGTAACCACGTTTTTAGGAATCTAAACTGATAGAGATATTAACATTGTACAGATGAAAGCACAGTGATGTTCACTGCAGCTCTGTTTCTTTTTTTAAGGAAGTGTTCATGTTCATCATCAATGACTGATAAAATAAATTATGGTATATCCATACAATGGAATAGTAGGTAACAGTGAAAAAGAGTAAGGTAGCAATGGCACTCCACTCCAGTACTCTTGCCTGGAAAATCCCATGGACTGAGGAGCCTGGTAGGCGGCAGTCCATGGGGTCGCTAAGAGTCGGACACGACTGAGCGACTTCACTTTCACTTTTCACTTGCATGCATTGGAGAAGGAAATGGCAACCCACTCCAGTGTTCTTGCCTGGAGAATCCCAGGGACAGAGGAGCCGGGTGGGCTGCTGTCTATGGGGTCGCACAGAGTCGGACACGACTGAAGCGACTTAGCAGCAGCAGCAGCAGCAATATGTGTAGTAAGAAGGAAAAAAATCTCAAAAATATAATAAATGAAAAAGACAAGTTGCAATATGCATAGTATCAACCATTTTAGTTTTAAAATAATATAACTGTTCATTTAAACATAAGAAAGCCATCTGAAAGGATACATGTGGATTATCTCAATTTTGGGGGGAAATGGACAATTGTCACTTTTTATTTTTGATATTTCTAGATTGTTGGAATTTGTAATTAAAAATAAACTAAACAGGGGACTTCCCTGGCAGTTCAGTGATTAGAACTTCCCCTTCCAGTGCAAGGGGGTGTGGGTTCAATCCCTGGTCAGGGAGCTAGGATCCCACAGGCCTTGTGGTCAAAAAACCAAAACAGAAGAGAGACAGTGTAATATTATAACAAATTCAGTAAAAGACTTTAAAAATGGCCCACATTAAAAAATTCTTTTAAAAAATAAAGTAAACAGGAGAGCTAACTATAGCACAGTGGTGAAGTGCATGGGCTCTCAAGCCATGCTACCCGCACTGGAATCCCAGCTGTGCCTCATCCTAGAAGCAACAGGCAATTTAACCTCTCTGTGACTCATTCTCCTCATCTGTAGAATGTCATTAATAATAGTATACTTACATTATAGAGCTTTTGTGCCAATTAAATGAGTTAATAGACATAGAGGTTAGAAAAGGCCTGACACTTATGAACACTCCATAAATCATTAGCCTAAAAGAATATCTTTTATGTTGCTGTTTTAAATTACCAGAGGATAGAAGGGGGAAGGTGGGAAAAGATGAGTGCAGGTGATAAAAGGCCTCAAAGGCAAGGCTAAGGAGTAAGAATCCATTTATTCAGTAGGAAATGAGGTCATTTATTCATTAAACAAGTATTTACTATGTGCCAGGTTCTGTTCCAGATGGTTGGGACACATCAGTGAATGAAACGGACGACAGTATTTTAGAAAAGGTCTGATGTAATCAAGACTGGCCTTTTGGGTATGATAGTTACATGTCTTAAAAATGCTTTATGTGTTTTGAGAGGAGGTGATCAGGAACACCAGGGCTGTCAGTGAGGAGGCCAATGCCGTGTTCAGGCAATGAGGGCCTGATACACAAAAGGGACGACTCCAGGTCTGAAACCTGGAAGAGGTGTCTAAGGGCTGAGAGGACAGACAGCCAATCCCTCGTGTTGGCAACGGGGTGAGGCTGGCACTGTCAGGCAGGGAGTGGTGGCCAGAAAACCTCTGGAGACCAGCTTTTTAGAGTTTATCTCAGCTTCGGCCAACTCTGTTGGCCTGCAGTCAGGTGAACTGGTTCCAGCCTCACGTTTACCACCATTGCCTGGAGGGGCCCAGGAGAACCAAACTTCTGTGGGTCTCTGAATCCACATATAAATGAGGGTCACCCCTGATGATGTCCAGGTCCCCTGTCGACTCTAACATTCTACAGTTTTCATGTCACTCCAAAGAGGCAATGGGACTTCCTTTCCTATTACCAGTGTAATACACCAGAGTCACAAGAGAAACCATTAAAACACAGGATTCAGATGTGCAGGATAATGTATGAGAAGACTGTTTACATTTTTATCCTTTTTGAGAAAGTGCATATTGAATTTAAAGGCAAATGTATGTGTCAAGGTCTGAAAACGGGTTACTCGAATAATTTCTTTCCATGCATGCAGCTGTTCTAAAGTATAAACCACACTCGTCCAGTAAAACCATCATCTGTTCTGTAAAGAATATAAGCACTCATCTGGCCCTTATTTTTAGAGTAAGAGGTCAAATGCACAAGGGGTGAGATGTAGTTGAGTCCATCATGTCAGATGCAGACAGGGGCTGAAGGCCAATTATAAACCATAATATCTGAACTGGGGGGTATTTCAATTAGATGGCTTAGAAGATCAAAAGAAATGAGTTATTAAATATCGGAGTAGCCACACAGAAGCTGTGAAAAGCTCATGCTTCCCTTGTTCATTCATTCAACCGATGGCTCTCACAAAATAAATCACCAAAATAAACAGACTCTGACTCATTTCCCATCGCTTCTTGGAGTTTAGTTCTTTTTCCCTCCAGGGTCACGGAATGCGTGAACTTCAGGCTTACTCTCTGTGTGAGAAAAGTCCTGCATGAGGATAATTGACTTGATGTTAGAAGAAAATGTAATTTTCAACTACCCATAAGTAACCGGTACTGAAGCCAGGCAGCCTGAGCTTTGAGCCCAGCTCCACCAATTCCCCATCTAAGTGATTTCAGGTAAACCAGGGGTCCCCAACCTCCGGGATCTAATGTCTGATGATTGAGGTGGAGCTGATATAATAATGATAGCAATAAAGAGCACAATGAATGTAATGCGTTTGAATCATCCCCAAACCACCCTCCCCTCCCCAGTCCATGGAAAAATTGTCTTCCATGAAACTGGTCCCTGGCGGAGAACAGCTGAACCACTACCAGGTTCCGTCCTGCCTCAGTATCCCCCTCACAGGGTTGTGACGAGGATGTTACTATTGCTACATTGTTTGGATCGGCACCTGTTGTAGAGTAAGCACGATGTATGTGTTTATAAAATAAATCCTCATTGCAGGAGACAACACTAGGCAGCTGAGAGCAGCCGCACACTGATTCTCTTAAAGGCTACTTCCTCTCTGCTTACACTACTCACTCATAAAAGTACCACGGAAAGCCATACATTAGACAAGACAAGGCTCAGCTGTTCATTTTATTTAGGAAGGGCTGAGAGGAATTCACATTGAAAAACCTCCTGCCTAGACTGCTGAAATCAAAATGACACATCTCTTTAAAAAAGAGATATGAGTTTGTTGTAGAGATGAAATTAGAATGCCTTGGCATAGTGCCCGTCAGCTTCAGAGTCTGTCATTTCAGCCAAATGTTTGCTTGAGCTATTTGAACCTATTTATTCTTAGCTGTTCTGGTGTGTAAGTGACTGTGTGAGTGCATGTGTACGTGTGTGTACACACATACACACACACATGATGGGGGGAAGGGTAAGAGCTCAGGTGAGACAAGATGCTTCAATGCTTAAGTCTGGGTCACTTCAGCTCCAACACTTCGAGCTCTTACCTACAATGAAATGTCTTGAGCCTCCATTACTGAAACTGAATAATGGTCTTGAAAACCTGGTCTTTGGGATGCTGTTTTCTAGACCATTATTCAAAGTGGTTGGGATAATTTGTCTTCATAAGGACCGTCCCCATGCATGCCAGCCGGAGGACTGCTGCCACTCGCTGGCTAAGACACGACCTCAGGGTATCTGGTAGCATAAGTAATTAAGAGCAAACCTTGGATTCAGGCCCCAGTACAAGCCCCAACTTTGCCACTTCTTATCTTGTGACCTTGAAAAAAAAAGATCTGAACCTCTCAAAGCCTGTTTGCCTATCTATAAAATGGCGATAATAATAACACCAGTATCTATCATATCACGTGCTCATGAGGCATAAGTGAGAATCCTCGGGAAGCACTCAGCATGGTGCCTGGCAGCCAGTGCTCTTTAAACAGAAGATTTCACAGAATAGCTGTTCTTGTCCCAGATGCCCCAGGGAGATCTCCGGTGGGTTCATTTTTGGGTTGCGATGGACAGTTTATTAGCTGGTTTTTATATTTGGTTTTAAAATCTCCAGTGAGAATTCTTTACATACGTGCTATCTACCTCCTCCACTGTTTTTCTTCTTTGTACCTTTTTTTTTTCTTTTTTGTACCTTTTTTTTTAAAACAAACTAGCTATTTTAACGTCTGAGAAGTAGCCTATTGCTCATCAGAAGAGATTCCAGGGCTTTTTGTAGAAAGGACTTCATGTCAGGATGCTTTTTTCAAGGAGCTGCCTTCCTGTTCTCTCTCCCCCTGGGACAGCCCCTGCAAAGAGTGAGGTTTCAAGTATCCTCCCCCACTGAGGTGGCAGGATGGGGGCCCTGAGGGCTCAGCCCAGGGCAGTGGCGCAGAGAGCAGTCAAGAGACCCCATGGGTAAGTTCTGACCTTGGTCCTTCCAATAACTAGCTGTGTGACCTTGGACAGGTCACTTAAACTCTCCAGGTTATATTGTCTTCATCTGTGATATGAGAGAGCTAGTAATGGACAAAAAAAAAAAAAAGGAAGACAATTCTCCCAGGAGAATAAATAGTATAAACATTGTACTCTTCACTGCTTATTAAAGAAATGCAAATTATAGGAATGCAAAGACGTCATTTTTTAAAATTATTAAAACAATCTAAAAACAACTTTGCTTATTATTATTTCTTTCCTGGGAACATGGCACATTGGTACAACTGATTGGCACTGGAAAAAATTCATATTGTGTCTCACAGAAGAGAAGGAGGAAAATGTACGTGAATCCTCATGTCTGCAAATCACTAGTTTTGAGGTTCAACTTCCTTGAGGTTCCATTGCCTCATTGGAGGAAAAATGGATAAAATGGGGATGATAAAGATAATGCCTATTTGCTGGGTTGTTGTGAGGCTTGAAACTAACGTCGATAATGAACTTAGCTTAGTGTTTGGCACATTACAGCTGCTGCTATTGTTCTGAAGATGAAGTTGAAGAAATGATGATGAGGACGCCTGACTCCACCTGGATCATATTGTGACACTGTTGTAGAAGAAACCTATTCTCTTCTTCCCTGGACTCCTTGTCAGAATGTGACCTCTCAGCAGGCAGGGCAGATAAATGCTCAGCTGCCCGGCCCACTTGTCCAGTTTCCTCAGGGATTCTGACCCGTGGCCTCAGAGGTCCCCTGGCAACTCCAAGTACACACCCCCACAAACACATCCTACCACACATACACACCACTACACGTCAGATGCTGGTCCTGCCCGGCTCAGCTGGCATTCAGTTCCACAAAACCTCTGGTCTCGAAGGCCCTACCCATCTAGCACCTAATGCCCGCTCTGCGCCCCACAACTTCCAGGCAGACATGGGAGGCCCCTCCTGGGAGCTCAAGCTCTCTGATGCAGGTCTGTGGCCCCCGTCACCCTGCACATCTTCTGTGCCAGCCCGTGGCCACCGTATTTACCAAGAAACTCACCCCACCTGGTGGCGGCGGGGAGGAGGGGCTCAGTCCCTTTTATCAAATGCCCACTTGTTTCTGAGGAGCATTTTTCTCTCCTTCCTCAGATTTCTCCTGTGATTCATCTCTTGCTTTTTGGTAATTCAACTTCAGGATCGACTTGAATTGCCACAGAACCTTTATCTACTCAATATCAAAGATGCTTCTTCTCAAATGGTTCTTTGAATTCTTTCTCAATAGCAGGTTATGTTTCTGTTCCCATTTTGCAACCTAATAAGGACTGAAATCTGTTTTCAGTAGTCGCTTGATTTTTTTTTTTTTCTCAGCTTTAAAAATAATTTCAGAGAGCCTCAGAATGAGGCACTGACAGGAACTCAGGAGTCCTCACTTCATTCATGAAAGCACTGAGGGCCCTGAGATCCCCCTCTGTGGGGATCACACAGTCACTCAGGAGAGAGGAAGCAGACCACAGCCTCCAAAGAAGAGCTCCTTCTACCTCCCAGCCTGTCACAGGCCACCTCTCCTTGGTAAACGAGGCCTGGGCCTGCATTTCTCTCTGGAAAGACAGGAGGAGCCTGGCCACTCAGCGCAAACAGCTCCTTCCAGGAGTTCCAAGTCTATCACCCGCTCATTCCTCTCTCTTACTTCCAGGTTTTTGCAAATGCTATTTCCTCTTCCTGGTAACTCTGGCCAAGTCACGTTCATTCTCTAAGTGCTTCCTCCAGCAAGCCCACCTGAACCTCCAGATAAGGAACCCTCCCACATGCAGTGCCCCCACCAGTGCCCTGGACACCCTCCCTCTAAGCTAACTGTTGTGCACCAGTCTTGAAACCGATCATTGTCTTGCCTGGAGGTGTGCACACAGCATGAGGGCAGACCAGACATGATTAACTCACACCAACATGTTAGTGACCTTTACAACCCCCCACCTGCAGAGACTAAGGCGCTGAGCACTGGAAATGGGAAAGAGTCCCCAGGGCAGTCTAAAGCCCAAGGAAAAGTGACTTGACATTTTAAGACCAAATGGCCCTACTCTCAATTCTTCCAGATACTGAGAATAAACTTCTTACTTAAGCAAATAAGGAGAGCAAAGTAACCAGGCCCAAATGAATTTGGTTCAGAAAGGTGAACTGACTTGTTCACGGTCACACAAGAGATATGTCACTGTTCTGGCTAGAAACCTCAGCATCACCTTTACCTCTTTCCCTCTGTTCCTCCCTAAACCAGGCAGCCAGTGATACTTTGGAACATGACTCAGACAGACACCCTTCTTCTCCACTCTGACTGCTTTAGCCCTGGCTTTAGACACCTCACACTTGGATTGTTGCAGCAACCTCCTGGCAGGCCTCCTTTCTCTGACCCTTCTGTGCAAACAGTTGAATTTTCTAAAATTCTAGGCTGCCAAGCTTGATGCTCTCAGAAACGGCATTTTGAAACTCGTCTGTTACACCCTTGTCTACTATGTTAGTGGACATAGCCCTCTCAGGAGTTCTTATGGCTGAGCTCCATCTTATTGCCTCAAACAGCTCCCTGTATGCCTTCTCCAGCTGTTTCAGAATAAGCCTGGTTATAGGGAGCCTGGAAGCGCCATCAGGCAGGGGCTTGCTGGTCTACCACTTAGCCCAGTGCTTGGCACACAGCTGTAAGTGCTCAGTAAATACTGATTGAATGAATGGACTCATTAATGAACAAATACAGTGAAAAACATCATTGATGTCACTTTTCCCTCCATATATGAAGTACTCCCCTCAGCAGAGGTCCTCATCTTGTCAGTACCGTATCCTCCAGGATTTCCCTGGTGGTCCAATGGTTAGGGCCTTACACTTTCACACAGGGGGCATGGGTTTGATCCCTGGTCTAGGTACTAAGATCCCACATGCCACATGGCATGACAAAAAAAATTTTTTTAATGGCATAAATTTATTTATATGTGTTTAAATATATATATAGTATTCCCCAAGTCCATAATAACTAACCCTTCAAGAATCTTTGTTGGGAGACTTTATTTGCATATCCAAATAAAAAGTATTCTAGGGTTTCCCTTTTCCCACATACACAGTGCAAACAGACTTTGAGAAGTCGAATAGTCTGAGCTTCACCTCTGCCTACATGTAAGTTTCATCTGGTCACCAATGCTTCTGATCTTCATCACCTCTCCAGTGGGGAGGTAGCTGGGTCATCAGAGGGATCCTCTTAGGTGTAACCTTCTCAGTACTTTCTTATATAGAAGTCATAATGTGTTGTGCCTGACACGCTGTGTTAGCTGAGTGTTCAGAGAGAGTCCTCTTTATTATATGTTGCAGCTGTTTGCCTGACAGGGAAACCAGACTTGCTGATAGAAGTTCTTCTCCGAACTCACCTCCTGATGGGAGTTTTTTTCATTCCCTTGTCCAATACTCACACATTAAGTTCCTATTATTAATATGAGTCGACTCAATGGTAATTTGTCCCTCCTGGTGCCGACACAGTACCTTTTGACAGTAGCAGATTAGGCAACTTTTCAGTCTGCCTTTACAGACATTATGTTATTCCACACCCAGGGCAACCAGTAGAAACAACCAGCTAGGGTTTATGACTGGGCCATCATTTTGCAAATGAGTCAGCTGCATAAGTAGTACAATGAAGGCCAGACAGCAAGTGAAAGACAGAGGTACTTAGAATGGCCTCTTAGCATCATTCCATGCTGCCCATAGGAGCAATAGCCAAGACACCTGGGAGAGTGAGGAAAGCTAGCAATCTCTGACGGAAGCAATGAAGTGATGGTCTGAATAAGGATGAATCGGAATCCCAGGAAGCCCCTGAGAACAGTTCAAGATGCCAGCCTTACTCTTAGACCTGGAGACCCCTCAAGTTCCAGATCTGCCTTGCAGCCCAAGAAGACCCTGATCAGCCTGTCTTAATGGCATGCAAGCTGGGCCACAGCACAGCCCACGGCCTGGGTGGTTTCCCCAAGATATGGAAATAGAAGGAACGCAGGCTTAGAATCTAACAGGTGGGCTGAAATCCTACCTGTTCCTCGTAGTAACTGTGTGAAATCAGGCCTGAGACTCATCCGCAAAACGTAGATGACATCACCCACTACGTAGGGTTCTCTGAGAGGATCAGAAGGAATATCCTACATGAAAGCAGTTAGTATGGTGCCATACCTGATTGCTTCCCTCTCCCCCACTTCGAGTGCCTGTTGCTCCTCTCAGAGGCAGCCTGAGGCTGTGGCACACAAGGAGTGCTCAACGTTAATTACTGTTATTAAGGAATGGAAGGGCGCACAAGGTATAAGACAATTAAGGAGCCCACGGGAGACGCAGGCCGTAGAGCGAATGAAGCCCAAGGAGAGACACAAGAGTACATCTTCCTCGAAGACGCGTGAACCCCTGGGGAGACCCAGCAGGTGACTCATAGCCCTTTCCTGTGAAATCAAAACCAATCTCTCTAGAAAAGAATCAGTTACAGATAGGGTAGAAGGAAGAGGGGGGCATTTAAAAGGTTTAAACATATTATTTGTTAAAATAACTGATGAAACAATCTTTAGTTATTAACAACTGGAAACAATTTCTAAGTTAGCCATTGGATAAAAGTTTTCAGCTAACAATTTTGAATCTTGCTCTAATTGGATTAGATTTAGCTAATCAAAAACAGACATTAGAAGGACTTCCCTGGTGGTCCAGGGGCCAAGACTCGGGGCTCCCAATGTAGGGGGCCTGGGTTCAACCCCTGGTCAGAGATCCCACATGCCGCAAATATAACCTGGCACAGCCAAATAAATTTTTAAAAAACACATTAGAGCTGAAATTAGAATTCTACCGACAATTCAGCAGGAAGGGGACTGGATACCCACTTCTTCCCTTGCACTTGTGACCATTAGGCTAAGCATCTTTAAACCAACATCACTCCTTTCCTGGGTGTGGCTGCATGCATGTAAGCACAGCATCCAAAAGGCATTAACCTGATGATGAACCCGGTGTGTGAAACACTACCTCTTGGGCAATGATAACTGCACTAAAAGGAGTGTCCACTACCCATGAGTAACCACCTAACTGGCCTAGGACTTCCTCCCTCTGGTATTCACTGGAAGGACTGATGCTGAGGCTGAAGCTCCAATGCTTTGGCCCCCTGATGTGAAGAGCCAACTGACTGGAAAAGACCCTGATGCTGGGAAAGACTGAGGGTAGGAGGAGAAGGGGATGACAGAGGATGAAATGGTTGGATGGCATCACTGACTCAATGGACACGAGATTGAGCAAGCCCCGGGAGATGGTGAAGGACAGGGAAGCCTAGCGTGCTGCAGTCTATGGGGTCACAAAGAGTCAGCTGTGAAGAGTTGGACATGACTTATGACCAAACAACAGCCACTGCCACCCATGAGTACTCAGCTGGCTTAGGACTTCTTCCCTCTGGACTCCAGACCTGGCTTTTCCCTCAGCCTGCAGCTCTTCCCTTCCTGACCCTACTTCTCCAAACCTTCACCTGAGGGCTACTTACCCTGCTAAGTCTCCTCCTGATATGACTTCCTCCAGGAAACCTCCCTCCCTGCCAGATCTGGGCTAAGGGGATTGAGCAGGAGTTCCTGAGATCACTGTTCTTCCTTATCCTACATTACTGCAGAGATCCTCAGCAGGGATGGTTCCACCTCCCAGAGGACATGTGGCAATATCTGCAAACCATTCTGGTTAAGACTGTGCATGTGACTGGATGCTTCTGCCATCTAATGCTGCTAAGCATCCTGCAATGCACAGGACCGTCCTCCCAACAAAGAACTGTCCAGCCCCAAATGTCACCCGTGCCAAGGTTGAGAGACCCTGTTCTGCTTTAGTGTGACTGCTTACTTGATTATCTTTCTCACAGTGCTTGTCTCATTCAAATCCTCAGTACAATGCCTGGCACATCGTACTCAAAAAAGACCTGTTAAATGACTGAATGACTTTCACCTCAGCTTCCATCTCTTGTTTACTGCCGCTTGCTTGGACCCTGATCAACTCCCTATACGGGCCTCACCTAGTACAACTTCTAACCTAGCACAACTTCTGACTATGTTTTGACTCTGGCCAGGCCCCTCCCCGCACCAGGCCCATTTTACTCCTGCTCTATACACTAGAGAGGGTTCCCAGGTGGCGCTAGTGGTAAAGAACTTGCCTGCCAATGCAGGAGATGCAAGAGACTTGGGTTTGATCCCTGGGTCAGGAAAATACCCTGGAGTAGGAAATGGCAACCCATTTCAGTATTCTTGCCTGGAGAATCCCATGGACAGAGGAGCCTGGCAGGCTACAGTCCACAGGGTTGCAGAGTTGGACACAACAGAAGCAACTTAGCACATACACTAGAAAACTCGAGCTATAATACCTGAAGCACAGCAAAGAACAGGGCATCTGGACTTCTCAGCAAGTAAGGCTAGACAAAGTCAAGATCACGAAAAAGGGGAGAAGGCCTGAGCTAGCTGGGAGCAAGGCCGGACCACCAGGCAAATCGGGCAGTTGGACTGTGCAGTTAGGGGCTCAAAAGCTGATTAGTTTCCAAATCCTGCGAATGCCTTCTATTTAATTAATGGACAGTGAGCATCCGTTTCCGAGGCTGCAGGAATCTTCTCCCCCCTAAATGAAGCAGAACTGTATGATGAATACTTTCTCGAAACCCTGAGTCACTGCCCATTTGTTTCTTTCTGCTTTAGCTACTGAGTTCACATGAATAATTATAAGCTTATTTTACATGATCGTAAGGGGCTAGGTAATTCTGGCAATTTCAAGAATGAAACATTCACAAAGCTTTCAGGACTGTGACATCAGGGTTTGGGAATTCAAAAATCACTGCTGTCTTTATTTTCTTATTTGATTTATCATATTTCATATTTTACATATATCTGTGATAGTTTATTTTCAAATGAAGTAGTAAAGCCAGGCATCTTTTCCAGACAACAAAGGCTTAGGGGATTGCTGGGTTTTTGAAGCTAAAGATTAGTTGCTTTAACCATCAGCCCCATAATTTCACCTTTGAATTCCTTTAGAACTTTTGGATGAATGCCGAGTTGTCTCGGTTATTTATCCACATCCAGTTTGTCAACTGGTCTAGAACATTCTGTGCATCCACCACTACTTGATCTAGTACCTCTGCTTCTAAAGATGATTTAAGAGTGTTATTCAGTTTGATATATTTTTTTCTGAAAAGATCAAGGCAAATAATTTATTATGCCTGCTGGCTCCCTTTCATACATCCGAAGGAGTTTTCTGGTAATCTACAAAGCTTCTACCGGTTCTCTGGCTGGCTCCTTCACTCCAGTTACTTTAAAAGGCCTTCTTATTTTTGCTTTAATGTCTGTTTCTTACAGATGCCCCTTAAATTATACATGGATCTTTTTCATGGGCTTCCCAGGTAGATTTCTCTGTTCTTTCAATTAACTTCCTATTTTTCCTGAAGATATCTATTTCTTAGGAATATGTCTTGCCTTGAGCAATCCTCTTTGAGCTGCATATGTAAATAGAGATTATATGGGATTGCAAAAAGTTGGACATGACTGAGCAACTAACACTAGGCCTATTAGCAGGGGCCAGTTTCCCAGATGGTGCTGGTGGTAAAGAACTCATTTGCCGATGCAGGAGACATAAGAAACACAGGTTTGATCCCTGGGTCAGAAAGATCCCCTGGAGAAGGAAGTGGCAACCTAATCCAGAATTCTTGCCTAGAGAATCCCACACATAGATAGAGGAGCCTGGCAGGCTGCAGTCCATAGAGTCACAGAGAGACACAATTGAAGCGACCTAGCATACACAAGGAGGGCTATGAGACAAATGCAGGAAGGTACGCGGAGAGTTTTGCCCGATGCCTGGCACACAATAAGTGTTTAGCAAATGTTTATTCTTATTGTCTTAGTCAAAGAAGGTGAGGTAAGAAAAGGAAGCTAGTTCTTCTCAACCCAACCTACTAAATGGTTTTATGAATCTTGTCATACTTTATGCTTCCCCATAGGTGTTGGAAATGTTTTTAAAAAATTAGTTGGCAAGACTCTTGAGGTTTATGATATTTTTTCATAGTCACTATTCACATTTTTCTCATTTCTCCTTTTTACGTATACATTATCTTGGTTTTCCATCCTTGCACCAGACCCTTAAACTTATTAGGATCATTGAATCACAGTGTTCACACACAGATGCTTCCTGCACCTTCTACGGTGCTTGTCTTCCTTTTCTTCTGTAAAATCATTAGTACAGGAAATGATCATTTGTCCTAATTCATCCCAGGGAAGTATTTTGCCAATCTACAAGCAAGTAAACACCCTCATTATTACTAATTGGCCCAATTTTTTTAGCTCGGCCAGTCCTACTCCAGCCTCCAGCTCAACCTCATTATCCTTGTCAGGTGGCCCATAACTCCTTTCTACTGCCATATTTTCATTAACTGTTGGCTATTTCTACCCACTAGGCATTTCCTGATGGCATTTTTATGCTAAGGCTCCTTGGATTTATCCACTGCTCTGAAAATCTGTTTCATGACCCTAGTTTCCTACCCTTCTTTGCCAGATGTCTCATGAGAGCCTTTGGTTTCTAAGAAATTCAACAGCCTGCATTCTGCTCTTACTAGGACCCTCAAAATCACCTGTTTCATGGATGGTCTGTACTACAGCTATCTGTCTATCTATTTATCTATCTATCTATGATTATGGTTCAGCAATGATCACAAAAGTTTCTGATCTTCAGCTTCCTTCTCAGCTTCCCAAATTAGACTTTAGAACCTCGCTCTTGTATGCTTTCAAGTTATGGTGCTGGCACCAAAAAGGAGAGTTTGGCATGGAAATCACAGGGCATGCACGGGACAGCTTCCAGCCAACTGATTTCCTATCTCTGTTTCATCATTTTCACCAGATGGTCTTCACTCGATTTGTGCTAGGGGACCATGACTCCATTTGCCAACTGTTGCTAAATAGCTCTGGAACGCCCCAAGGCTTCCCTGTGTCCTGCACCTGCCTAAGCCTGCAGTGGTTGCCACAGTTCTTTCTTCATGGGTGTGATCTGCAGACCCCACTGGATTCCTAAGCTAGACTGACCCCAGTGGAGAAATCATGGAACAGACATAGTCTCTGGTAAAACCCCTACCCTCTCCAGCACACACACACACACCTGACGCTTCTCTGTACGTCTTCATGTTGCAGGTGAGCATATGGAAGTTATTAGTATTCGATGTCTCAGAACTTTGAATTCAATTAGCACCCAGTGGCCAAGCAAGTCAGGGTGTGAAATGAACATGAAATAAAACACAGTAGGTGTTCTATCTTTTTATTCTTCTTGTAGCAATAGCTCCTTTGAGAAATGGCAGAAGTGGGCGCCAGAGACAACTGCTTATATTTCATTATCTAACCACATAACAATGTCTATGGCGGGTGGGTCCCGTATGGGAAAGCTCTTTATCAATGTACCATGCTGGACTGTTAGAGTTGTATCACCTTAAACAGCAAACTCCTTGAGGGCAAGAACTATATTTCCCCCAGGGTATCTCCTGGTCTTCCTAGTACTATGACCTGCACCAAGAAACCATCTAAGCCAACTGAACATGAACTGGAAGGGCTCCCTTCATACACCCAGTTATCACTAAGCACCTACATGTCATAGTCTTCCCTTTCTCCCCTTCTCCATCCCCATCCTGGATTACTCACCTCCTTCCCCAAGAATCTCTACATTATCTAAAGCCTCAAAAAGGCAGGGACTGTCTGTCCAGCCCACTGCTGTATCTCAGAGCCCAGAAGTGTGTGGCACAAAAGGTCCCCAGTAAAATGGCTTGAGCCAATACATCAATGAGAACAAACCTGTTTATAACCCCGGCTGGTGTCATGGGGAACACTCTGCCCAACACCAAAGTGTGACCTGGATTCTTTTATGTCAAGCAGGGCCACCTGCAGCACATGCCAGAGGACAGGCAGATGTGGCAATACTCATAGGGAAGCAGAGATAAGCGGGGGCAGAGATGGGTCATTTTTCAAGGATATGTGTGTGTGTGTGTGTATGTGTATAATTACAGTAAATGTTTTCAAAATCACAACCAATAACAAGAGATTTTTGGTGGAGGCTGCTGTGCTCACTTTAACTGATGATTGTTTCAGATTGTAATCGAGCCTGGAACTCACAGTGGCCCACCCACAAAGCAATGCCCTTCACACACTGCAGCCATTCACACAGAATATCTGCCGCTATCACTACCCTTCCCCCTACCCCAATGCTGATTACAGGTATGTGATTTTATCTGCCACCATGGTTCTCTCCCAAAGGGATAGTGTGGCTATTCATTGCAACTGCAACCATTCTGAAAACTAGAAAAGAGAAAGTGAAAAATGGACACGGAAGAAGGAGACCTTCACTTGAAGCCAGCACACATCAAAGTGTTGTCTTGCCAGGTGGCAACATCACCTGGCAAACTGCTAGAAATGCACATTTGGGGGCCCAACTCTAGTCTCCTAGATCCAGCATCTCTGGGGTGGAGCCCAGGAAGCTGTGTTTTATCCAGCAGCAACACTGCAGGTGTTTTGAGAAGCAAGGCTTGAAAGCACTGTTGGCTGCTTTAAAGAATTCTCGACATTGCCTAGAGGAGGCATGGGAGTCTGGGGTCCACAGAGGAGACTTTTTGTTATTTTTTTGGTATTGCTTACATTTTATCATGAGAATGTCTTTCTACTTCAATAAAAATTAAAAAAAAAAAAAAAAACACAAATAAATGGAACCTTTATCAACAGCACACCAGGATGGAAAGGACAATTCATGGCAACCTCCTAGGAGGTTCCTAGTAATTATTCCCCAACTGTTTACCTGGACAATTTCCCCTCTATCCTACATGACAGATAAGAAGGAAGAAGGTAGAATGATGATAAAGTAATACATTGACAAAATTATATTTCGTTTCTTGACAAAAATATAACAAAATATATTTTGTTTAGTATTTCTAAAAATATTAGAGGACTAAAGTTATCCCTTCAGCAGATATGACCATAAGTCAAGTCAGGACAACATCAGGGTTAACCATTTCCAACTATATAGCATGATTTTTTTTTAAACTCAATTATGAAAAGTATTTGTAACAATAGCATGTCTAGATTCTCTAATAACCAGAAGAGATTGAACACAATACAATTAAAGAGTTTGCATGTTTAATCCTTGGCATGATTCTTTTTTTCCTAAAGATTACAGCTGCTCTCACACCTCAAATTGAGCCATAAACCTGCTTTATTATTAGCCATCCCACTAAGAGAAAAACACAGTGGATGCAATGCTCGCTTAAAGCAATACAAAATGCTAGAGATTCTCTTGCCAGTGTGTCTCCCAAAGGAAGAAACAGAGACTACATGAACTAAAAGGGCTCATCAAGCGAAAATGGCAGGAACAATTGTGTATAGAGACCTCCTTGCTACAGAGTCAGAGTCCTCTACTTTGAATAAAAACATTTGATTTTCAATAAATCATAGAGACCAAGAGTTCCTATAGTCCGTATTTTGTAACAACACACGTGGAAAAATAATTTGAAAAAGAGTATATATAAGTGAATCACTTTACTGTACACCTGAAACTAACACAACATCATAAATCAACTATACCTCAATAAAAAATAAATGAATAATTAAAAAAAAAACAATTCCTGTGTCTATCTTTCTGCCACAACAAGCACCAGGCGTTCACGCCTACAAAGACGCCCCCACTCTCATGGTAAAGAGGAGTGTCAGATGCCCCCTGTTCTCACTTTGACAACTCTACACTACTTTGGACGCGAGAAAAATGAGCTTGTGTCAGGAAATTGACATGATTTCTCATGTTATTTTCATCCATCCACAAGGGGTGTAGAAAGCGTAAAAACTTAATTGAAAACTTGAATCCCAATAATACTCATAAAACATCATATGCTCTTGAAAGGGGTTGTAGAAATTCAGAGATAGAGTTATGTGAGCCATTTCAAGAGTAGTCTTCATAGCTTGAATTCCTTAAACACAGTGCTTTGCAATGAAGTTAGCCAAATACAGAGAAACAAAACAGTTTTCAAGTTTTATTCTGGGTTATTTTTAACCCCAGAATTTTTTTTTTTTTTTTTTTTTAAAGAAAAGGAACAGGACTTGGAATTGAATTGGTGGTGAGCAGGAAACTACTCTTTCGGTTATTTCTTGAACTAATCTTATCAAAGGTCCAACATGTTCTCAATGTTGGTGAATAAATAGCTTAACCACACAGATAAACTACGGACACTAACATGGAAAAACATTTTCAATAAGGTATATTTAAAGCATTAAAAAACATGTAGCTCATTTCAGCCAGGGATGCTATCAAACATAACTGCACTGAACTCTTAAGTATACTTTAAAATTAGTTATACTAAGCCTATTCCTTACCACAATCGTATTCACAAAAGCCAAAAGATTAAAAAGAAAATCAAATCTGCAAAAGGAAAATCAACTTATTCAAAAGCTAGCATTCTGAAGAATATCATGAATCAGAAGTTTTCATTAAACTAGATGTTGATACAGATATAACATACCACAGGCCATTATAAAAGGAAGGAAAACAAATCTCTAATACACCCTCAGGATTCCTTTCTAAATCTTGTAGATTAAAATGCACAGCGATAATCTTAAAACCATGTCTTCAAAGGAAGAGAAATTTGCATCTCTAACTGTTCAGTATTCTGGGTTAAAACATTTTAGAAACGTCTTTAACTGGGGAAGAAACTTCCCTGATCCTCTCTGTGAAATGTCTCAGAGGAATTGTGTTTTGGCTAACACTGCACAGCGGTGTGAGAAAAGGAACAGTCCCCAGATTTCCTGCATTAAGAACGTCAGGGGACTTCCTGGACAACAGGAACCCTTACCTGGTCTTCTTTAAGGCTTCAGCATCCACATCCATCCTTTAATAAGGTAAAATTGGGTACTGCAGAGAGAGGGAAGAACCAAGCAACCCTCAAGGCAGACTGAGAGCGTGCAAAGCCCCAGCTGACAGCCTGCTTCCCTCTCCTGAGGCTCTCTGCCTAAGAGGCTGCACAGAAACCAAGCCCGGTGCCAAATCTTAATCCTTTTGCAGAATCTCACATGGAGCTGCCTCACCTCTTCCATTCCCGCAAAGCTTCTTCCTGCTGCACTTCCTTCTGAAACCATTAATCATTGCAACGATCCACCGAGTGAAGCCCAATCTCAAACTGTACTAAAAATCCTGTTACTTGCGGGGTGATGAATGTTTACATTAGCAGAAATGAAATGATGTAATATCTAGAATCAAGGGAGGGCCTCCATCCAGAGTCAGGGCATTGTAAGAACTGCTATGAAATACGATTTTTCTAGATGGGGATAAAAAAAATTACTCTGGGGTTTTATGAATCTAGTCTCTGTACGTTTAGGATTATTTGGATTGTTCTGGTCTTACTGAGTATCATCATGCTTTCCAAACAGAAATTCAGAACTTTTCAATTACTTAAAGCTTTAGCTGGAGAGAAAAAAAAAAAAAGGAGCAGACAGAATCCAGTGCATTCGTGTGCAAAGAACCTGGTATCAAGGTGGCAACGGTGGAAGGTGTCAATCCAGGGATGTGGAAGCCTGCCATGCTGCAGGAGACCAGAGCCTCTCACAGGTGCAAATGCCTTCAAAGGAAAGGCATCTTCCAAGAAAAGTACTGTTTATTTAAGCCAGAAGTCCATTGTTTTTCCATAATTTTTTAAAAATTAGTTTTTTGGCCACAACGTGCAGCACATGGGCTCTTAGTTCCTCAGCCAGGGATCAAATCTGAGCCTCTTGCGTTGGAAGCTAACCACTGGACATCTAGGGAAGTCTCAGGACTTCTGATGAATAAGAAAGCCCAGGGGTTTCCAACACTATTCCTGATAGACAACTGCTATTGGTTACTTCAGCATCTGATGGTCTTCCCTGATCAGGCTGGGATGGGAAGATTTGAGAGGCACAATGCTAGATGAAAAGGGGAAAGGGGAGGGGAAGTGGTTTGTCAATAGAGCCCACTTGTGAGAGACACCCAGGTAAGGTTTCAAGACCGATCAGAGATTGGCTTGTGACTGGTGGGGATGCCAGAGGTAGACTGTTCCATTTTGGATGTGTTTAACCGATCATAATGTGAAATTTTAAAAGTAATTATCATGTGCCACACACTGTGCTAAGCACGTTACATGCAAACGTGCTTGAACCCTCACAACAACACTATGCGGCAGGTACTATTACCATTCCTGTTCTGCAGATGAAGAAGCTGAAGCTCAAACCTGTTACCTAAGTGATGGTACCAGGTCTGTCTGGTGTGCTCCTTGACCACCAGCCCGCTGCTCCTGCCGGCTTCACCAGCTACACAACCACACCATCACAAGCATGCTCTGTGCTCTGCAAAGTGACAAAGTGTTACTACACAAAAGCATGGGAAGCATGTGTTTGCAGTTCCCCAAAGGCATAAGCCAAATCCTTGGCTGCTGCTGCCCAAGAATGCCAGGCCCCAGAGCTCCTAGCCTGCTTGCCAGACCCTTGGAAGGAAGGTGGAAAACCTCCAAATGTAGGGGCAAGAATCAAATGTCACATAAAAGGATCTCTGGCCTGATCCAGTTCTGCCATGAACCAGCGTGACCTCAGTCAACCCACTTCCCTTTCTGAGCTCTGAAAAATGAGGAGCTTGGACTGAGTTGGGTTCTAGCAACTACATTTCAGCATGAAATCTCTACGACATATGATTTTAAAGGATGGGAGTGCTAAGTGAGATGTTATTTTTTAAAAAATCAGAATTTCTGCATCCAAATGAGAATTCACTCCAATACAACGACACAGCAACAATAATAATAGTAAAAGAACCACTCTAATTTATTGAATTAGTGTACTACACAAGAGGCATTATGCTTAGAGCGTTACATGAACATTCTCACTTGTCCTGATAAAAGCCCCTAGAAGGCAGTATCATTATCTCCATTCCACAGCTGCAGAAATAGAGGCTCAGAGGGAATGAATTTGTGTAGGGCCAGAAGGCAATGGCACCCCACTCCAGTACTCTTGCCTGAAAACTCTCATGGACAGAGGAGCCTGGTAAGCTGCAGTCCACGGGGTCACGAAGAGTCAGACATGGGACATGACTGAGCGACTTCACTCTCACTTTTCACTTTCATGCATTGGAGAAGGAAATGGCAACCCACTCCAGTGTTCTTGCCTGGAGAATCCCAGGGACAGGGGAGCCTGGTGGGCTGCTGTCTGTGAGGTCGCACAGAGTCGGACACGACTAAAGCGACTTAGCAGTAGCAGCCACACTGCTGGTAAAGGGGACAAGTAGGGATTGGAATCAGGCCTGATAGATTCCAGAGCCTATGTATTCCATGTACACTACACTGCCCTTTGATCCAACAACACCCTTTATCACTTGCAGCAATTCTGGAACACTTTTTTGGAAACTTCCGTCAGAACTCATATGCTGCATTTTAATAAATAAACATTTCTGAACATCAAAACTCATGCTGGACACTGCAGAGGTTATAGACATGTGGTCCTGACCTCCAAAGGCTCCCAGGGGGAACAGAGGCAGAAGAAGGTTTTTCCACCACAAGGGTGACTGGGCTAAGTATTACAACTGAGGCACAGGACCAGGGGAGTTTGGGGCAAGTGAGATGTTATTTCAAAATTACCCAAATTACTGCTAATATGTTCAGTGGTGGTAAATATCCATCCTTAGAGGGTGGATGTAATTTTGGCTCACAGGCAAGTCAACTAGAGCCAAGTCTGGGGAATAAGTGGGTCATCAAGCTGGGTAATACCATTTTTGGTCACAAGCTAGGTGTGGCTATAAAATAGTGAGATGGATTTTCCCGTGTGGCCCCGACTAGCTCTGAAGGCAATTGCTAAAGGGGAGTTCCAAAAATGTTTCGAGCAATGATACCAGATTAAAGGCAGAGCTGCCCAAAGCGGTTCCAGAAGACAAGGCTTCCAGAGCAGGGAACATGACCACAGCAGAGCAGGGCCTGCAGAATCACTTGATCCCCACCAGAAGCCCAGAAGAGCTCGCCTGTGCAGTGTCCCAGCATCTGACAGAGCACTTGGCACAGGGTGAGGTTCAACCGATGTTTGTTGACTGACTAAATGAGAGATACATTTGAATGTACAAAGTCTGGATTATTTACTTCTAAAAACTGTCTTATTTTTTGGTCACACTTAGACATCCACATATTGACTGTGGACACATTCCCAAACTGAGCTCAATGGCCAAACTAAGACTGTTCTTACCTAGTCTGTCTACCATGCCAGGTCCTGGATGGTGAGCCTGGCTCTGACTGTGGTGGTTTAGTCACTCAACTCTTGCAACCGCATGGACTGTATTTCGCCAGGCTCCTTTGTCCATGGGATTCTCCAGGCAAGAATACAGGAGTGGGGTTGCCATTTCCTACTTCAGGGGATCTTTCCAACCCAGGGATCAAACCCCAGTCTCCGGCATTGCAGGCAGATTCTTTACCAACTGAGTCACCAAGGAAGCCCCAATTTCCCACCCTGTGCCTACCCACAGCCTTTCCTGCATTCAGTGTGAAGAAGAGTGAGAAGCATGTACTAAAGAAGCCACCCTGCAGGACCTGCTCAGGGCCTGTGGCCACATGGCCTGACTGAGTGCCCACTCTGGAAGTCTGGCAAAGCTGGGGAAGGCATCCACCACCCCGTTAGGGGAGGCAGTGAACCTCTGTGCCCAACAGCCATGCTGGCCTCCTACCAGATCTAAGTCTGGGGGAAACTGGAACGTCCAAGGAACCGTTCCCCAACCACAGCCCAACTCCATACACACTCCAAAAAGTGGGTTGACATCTCTGAGACTCCATGGAGTTCATCAAATAAACAGGACCAATTGGAGTTTGGAATAGACCTCACGGAAGCTGGAATTGAGAGAAGTTTCCCCAGTCTTCAATTCTCCCTTTCTGTTGTCTGTAATTGGCTTACTAATTATCCACATAAGCAAGCCAAGGCCTCTAGGCCCCTGGAACTCTCAGGGCCAGAGGGATTCTTTGGGTCTAATGTGACCCCTTGGCCTGACTATCCATCACTAGTGAAGGAAAGGGATGGCAAGACCTCGCCTGGATATTTAATCTTTCAGTGGCTCACTTTTTTCATCTTTTTTCTTTCTTTCTTAATTTATTTATTTTTATAGGCCACATGGCCTGTGGTATCTCAGTTTTCCAAGTGGGGATTGAACCCATGGCCCCTGCACTGGCATCACAGAATCTTAACCACTGCACTGCCAGGGAAACCCCCTCTCTTCCCTCATCTTTAAATAAAGAAAATAACCGTATCCCCAAACACAAGGTTGTTGAATGAGAAAATACATGCAAAGGACTTAGAAGAACGCGAGGCCCCCAGGCGGGTGCTATTCCATGTCAGTTGCTGTCTGTTTCTGACTTGCTGGGAGTGGGGAAGGAAGCAGCTGATGGACACAGCTGGAGGTGGGGAAACGTCGTTCTGTACTTCTAAAGCATTTACTGTGTTACCCTACACTGATGGTTTATGCCCTGTTTGATGCCACAAAAGGATTTGGTGTGTTTTTTAAAGTAAATAAAATTAAACAACTCAGTTCTAAGAAGGATTCAGAGGCCTGAGTTGTCTGAGGGAAGCCACTATTGCTAACCACTGCCTTTAGCTCTGAGCTTCTTGGCAAACCGAACAATAAGAGAAACACACTGAGGGGGTATCACAGATGTCATCCAATCAGAAAAAAATGTAAGAGTTTAAGCCGAGAGACAACCTTTTTACTGGCTCCAAATTTCCAGAGGAATTTACAAGCTGGGATGTAGGGCACTGGGTAACAAAAAGGACAATGCCTTCCCTGGGACTCGAGTGAACAATACAGAGACATCTTCCCAAGGGCCCCAACTTACAAGGACCCCACCATAAAAGCTGAGGGCTCCCATTAAATTGTAGTTCCAGAGAGGCGTTTATGGTTTCACAGAATGTCAACACTGGAAGGGCCTGCACTCCAGCCCCCTGCTTTTATCATAGAAAGAGCAGTGGGGAGCTCCAGGGACAGCTGGCAGAGAACCCAGATTCAAGCTCCCAGTCCACGGCTTCTTCCTGACCTCGAACTCTTGCCCTCCCCTTTATTTCTTCCACCAACGAAAAGAAGTCTCCCTGGGTCCCTTTCCCTGTGGGAAATGACAAAGCTGCAGCAGCCTCCTTCACACTGTGGGAATCCCTTTTCTTTAAGTTTGGTTAAAAATAAATTTGAAAATGTTTAAATTTTCAAAGTCCGGGCTGGCCAGTTTCCAGGTGGCCTTAGGAGTCTGCAGTCCAGAGCCGTTCTCGGCTCTAAACTGCAGGCTGGGTCTGCCGGTTGCTAAGATGCACTCCTCACACCGAAGTCCTCTTAAAAGGCTGTGTGTTTTCGCGGCTACCATTCTTAAAAGCGTTCTAAGTGCCCCACGGTGTGCTAAGTGCCCTAAGTGACAGCCTTACTTTCAGCAACACCATGTGGAAGGTTCTATTGTTGAAACAGAACATGAACTGATCCTGTTGACTAGAGCCCAAGGTCTTATCTATAAACTGTTACTTTTACAGAACGAGGATCCTTGTGAGGCAGGAACAAAGTTTGGCAATCATGTTTATGTCCAGGCCTCTGTTTGAGCAATGGAATTTCTTTTTTCTTTTATTTTTAATTTTTTATTGGAGTATAATTACTTTACAATGTGCAATGAAATTTCTGAGCCCAAAACTTGGCAAATGTCATATAAACTGTAGTTGGTATCTTAAAATTCCAAGAGACTCTCCGGAAAGACAGTCTTAAAATCGGGACAATTCTTTAATTGTAGCATCCTGAGGACAACAGCAAAACAAGATCCCCAGGGTACATCCACAGGCTATACCTGAAACAGACATTCACTTCTAGCCAATCACAGGAAATTGGTGTTTGCTATCACTGAGCGAGAAATAAGTAGGGCAATGTGGCAGGGTGGCTGGGGGCACAGGTTATGGTGTGGTTACCGGGACTCTCACATGCTTTTGTGCGACCCAGGCAAGTGGCCTAACCTCTCTAGATCTCCGTTTCCTCTTCTATAACAGGAGACATTACAGTGGAGTCTCCTTTACAGAGTCATGGGCATTACATGAGATAATGTCAAGAAAGTTGTTTACAAAAGTGCCAGGTATACATTATGGGTTCAGTAATAATTACTAATGACAGCAGACGTGTGTTTTAAGACATACATATACATATGTATACATATATATATATATACATATACACACAGATTACTAACTGAAACTAGTAATATAAATGTCCTCAATATAAATTAGATGCTAAACATTTGAGGCAGTCTCCCACTTTCTTTGTACATCCTGATTTCATTTGACCTAATACAAACTTTTCCAATTTACAAAACAATTATGGTACCATATATGTATTATGAATTCATCTATGTCCTTAGTGGGCTTCCCTGATGGCTCGGTGGTAAAGAATCTGCCTGCCAATTAAGGAGACGTGGGTTCAATCCCTGGGTTGGGAAGATCCCCTGGAGGAGGGAATGGCAACACACTCCAGTATTCTTACTGGGAAATCCCATGGACAGAGGCTGGTAGGCTACAGTCCATGGGGTCACAAAAGAGTCAGACATGACTCAGAAACTAAATGACATTGAAGTTCTTACCAGCATCTTTTATTGACAATATATCACATTTACTTTCAGATCTTGACCAAGAAGTAAACTCTAGTTCTTTCCTATTCCTTCCTACTAGGAGCTTGAATGCAAAAAGTAATCATGAAGAATCACCAAAAGTATGCTCAGCTCACCTATTCCTCTTAAAATTTTAAATTATAGTCTTTGATCAAATCAAATCATCAGAAAGTCACATACCTAAAATATAAATATTTTTACTTCTCATAAAATTGCTTTTTATAAATTTTCTCCAACGTTTTGCCCTTGGCTTTTCAATGATTTTCTGCAGTTTTCAGTGTCTAAGTCTTGTACCTCTTTTGTTAAATTTATTCCTAAGTATTTTATTCTTTTGGATGATACTGTAAGTGGAATTGTTCTTAACTTCTCTTTAAGAATATCAAGTTCTTCTTAACTTCATTTTGGAATTGTTCATTGCTAGTGTAAAGAAATACAACTGATTTTTGTATTGAGCTATTTGCTTTTATTGATATTACAAATAATATTCCAGTTTTCATTCCAATCCCAAAGGAAGGCAATGCCAAAGAATGCTCAAACTACCACATGATTGCACTCATCTCACACACTAGCAAAGTAATACTGAAAAATTCTCCAAGCCAGGCTTCAACAGTATGTGAACCGTGAACTTCCAGATGTTCAAGCTGGATTTAGAAAAGGCAGAGGAGACAGAGATCAAATTGCCAGCATCTGCTGTCAAAAAAGCAAGAGAGTTCCAGAAAAACATCTACTTCTGCTTTATTGACTATGCCAAAGGCTTTGACTGTATGGATCACAACAAACTGGAAAATTCATAAAGCAATGGGAATACCAGACCACCTGACCTGCCTCCTAAGAAATATGTATGCAGGTTAAGAAGCAATAGTTAGAAGTGGACATGGAACAACAGACTGGTCCATATTGGGAAAGGAGTACGTCAAGGCTGTATATTTTCACACTGCTTATTTAACTTATATGCAGAGTACATCATGAGAAACGCTGGGCTGGATGGAGCACAAGCTGGAATCAAGATTACCCGGAGAAATATCAATAACCTCAGATATGTAGATGACACCACCCTTATAGCAGAAAGTGAAGAAGAACTAAAGAGCCTCTCGATGAAAGTGAAAGAGGAGAATGAAAAGCTAGCTTAAAACTCAACATTCAGAAAACTAGGATCATGGCATCCAGTCCCATCACTTCATGGCAAATAGTTGGGGAAACAATGGAAACAGTGAGAGAGTTTATTTTCTTGGGCTCCAAAATCACTGCAGATGGTGACTGCAGCCATGAAATTAAAAGATGCTTGCTCCTTGGAAGAATAGCTATGACCAACCTAGACAGCATATTAAAAAGCGGAGACATTACTTTGCCCACAAAGGTCTGTCTAGTCAAAGCTATGGTTTTTCCAGTAGTTATGTATGAATGTTAGAGTTGGACCATAAGGAAGGCTGAGTGCTGAAGAATTGATGTTTTTGAACTGTGGTGTTGGAGAAGACTCTTAAGAGTCCCTTGGACTTCAAGGAGATCCAAGCAGTCCATCCTAAAGGAAATCAGTCCTGAATATTCATTGGAAGGACTGATGCTGAAGCTGAAACTCCAATACTTTGGCCACCTGATGTGAAGAGCTGACTCATTGGAAAAGACCCTGATGCTGGGAAAGATTGAAGGCTGGAGGAGAAGGGGATGACAGAGGATGAGATGGTTGGATGGCATCACTGACTCAATGGACATGAGTTTGAGTAAACTCCGGGAGTTGGCAATAGACAGGGAGGCCTGGCATGCTGCAGTCCATGGGGTCACAAAGAGTCGGACATGAGTGAGCGACTGAATTGAACTAAACTGAACAAATATTCACTCACCGAAAAAATATTTTATGAGCACCTACTATATAACAGGTGGGGTCTGGACTCTGTTATGTAATGTAGAGTAAAATAAATATGATCCCTGCCCTTTCAAGGAGCTCAGGGTCAAGTATGGGAACCAGGTCCAAGTGAGGTGCACTTTCTCATTACTAAGAAGATGCTGGTAAGCACTGCTCACAGTACCACACAGGGCCCCTATATGAAGGCCATGGCAGAAGCTCCTCTCTCTCCGAATTAGGAAAAACTGTGTATCCCTTTAGCAATGATTCTATTTTGATCCCATGCCCCCTGTGAATTGTGTAGCTGGATAGGTTTTCTTTATTTCAGTTGCTAGGAAGCTTTGGGCTGTGTTGTGGCCACACTCCAGCAAATGACACTAAGGCTAGAATTCATTTTTATTTTTCTATATCAATTTTGTCTTGGCTCTGATTTCCTTATCTTTTAATTTTACCTTGTTTTGGGTAGATCTTTCTAAGTTGCCTCAGATCTTTCATGGATGGAAGCTGGGAAGGAAGGAAGGGAGGAAGGAAAGGAGAAAGGAAGGGAGGAAGGAAACTTGAGTTACTCACCAATATTCCTGAAAATGTTAACTTACTATGAAGATCTACTTCTCATTTCTGAAGTTCCACCAAGATGTGATTTTATTACCTGAGTGAATGTTTATACCATCTGGAATAAGAACTGTTTCATACATATATGGTTCTTTAATATGCTTTTGGCAGGTCTAAACTAAACAAAGTCTATTGGTTTTGTTCAGAAACACGAGAAGTGCTTTTCTGGCATCACTTCAATAAAATGTTCTTTCTTCATTGGACATAGAGGTTCAGGGCAAGAGCAGGGAAGGTAAAAGGGACTATCTTTTTCCTAAGTCATTTGTGAGCAAAAGGTAGTATAAGTAGCTCAACTTTGTAGTTGCTGAAACCTGGGTCTCAACTCTGACTCTATTATTTACTTACTAGCTGTGTGATTCTGGAAAGGTTACTTGTCCACTCCTTCCTTCATCTACACAGATGAGATAACACCTATATTAATGACTACTAGTGTAGTCAAATTAAATGAGATTTAGCATAGGGCTAATGACACATCCCTTTAATAATGGACTAGAAGTACTAGGCAGTGTAATGAGACAAGAAAAGTAAATAAGAAGAATAAAAATGGCAAAGGAAGAAATGTGCCATTATAAGGGACACTATTTTAGGAAAGATTCCCCATTATTCTCCTTACTTGCTACAAGTAATAAATCTTTCCTTCTCCTCCCCTCCCAGAAGAAGTATACCCAACTGTATGTGAAGGCTTGGTAAAAACAAATTACATTTCTATCTAATTACAACAACAGTAAAATCCAGATGAATGAAAGTTCCATTTGGAGAAGCAAAGCATTAAAAACATTTTGAGGAGAAAGCCTTTACAATCACAGAGTAGAAAATGGCTTCTTAATTTTAAAAAAGTAGAAAACATACAGGAAATGTTAGTTGAATCATATTAAAATCTCAAATTTCTATAAAATGCATGATAATGTAAACAAAGATAAAAGACAAGTTACAGGCTAGAAGAAGGTAAGTGTAACATATATAATAATTGGCAAAGGAGTAATCTAACTACACAAGAAAACTTACAAACCAACAGGAAAAAGATAAACAACCAAACAGATAAATGGAAGAACCTACAAACTGTTCTTAGATGCAGCTAGCAAATATGAAAAATGTTCAACCTTACCCATAATCAGGGAAATATTAATGAACACAAGAGTAAGATAATATTGACCATTCATAAGGCTAGTCAAAATGTCAAGCTGTCTATTCTAGTTCACTTTCAGATTTTCAAATGACTGGACTGACAACTGAGTACATGGTGTTGCCTCTGAGGAAAGAGGAGAGAGTGGAGAATAGGGTCTATAATGGTCTTTGTAACATTTTGTTTCTTTAAAAAAAAAATGGAGTCAAACACTACAAACGTTGACATTTGCAACTCTGGGCAATGGGTACATGGCCGTTTGCCATCAGCCTCTCTCTGCTTTTCTGTGTGCTTGAAATATAAATAAACAGAAGCAAATAAACCATATCTAAAACAACCTTATTGATACTGAGAAGGAACAACAGAAAATAAAAGTATCTATTTAAATCAGTTTTTGAGAGGGCTGGCTGGGCCCAGAATGGGAACCAGGATGCCCTGCAGAGGCCCAGTGTGAAGGCCAGTAGATCAGCACAGTGAAAAGGCAGATGGGTGATGTGAAGAAAGATGCACATTTTAGAAAAAAACATTGGTCCAGAAATAAAGTTTAAAAGCAGAGGAGCTACTTCTCTTGAAATCCAGAATAAGTACAGCCCTTGTTTGTCCACTTACTGCACAAAATACTTATTGACTGAATTATGTGGTCTCTGGCCCAATACCATGTCCAGTCTTATGGTAGAGACAGATTTATTAGATAAACTAATGGTTGATATGGGCAGGGGAACGGGTGTATTTTGGGGAAGGCTTCCTTGAGGATATGAACTGAAATCAACTACCGGGTACCAAGATGTAGTAGGTAGAAGAATATGCCGCAGGCAGAGGGATCAGCATGTGCAAAGGCCCTGAGGCAGAAAGGAGCCCAGGCCTGTGAGGTGTTAGTGTACTATCTACAGAAAGCTCCATGAAAGGTTCTGTGGTTGTGAGGAAGGGCACTGCTCTCATGGTCAAGGGGGATGTACCTATGTCTTCCTCAAAGTCCAAGGAACCACAAAGAATTAACCCAGGGTGAAAGACCATGAGTAAAAGGCTAAAGACATTTAAAAGCAACATTAAAAACTGTGCAGGTCAGATTATTCCCTTTCATTGAAGTAAAATCAATGATAAACTTGAAACTTTAAGAAAACAGGAGATTGAGCTGCAGAGGACACAGTGGGAAAAAAGCATTAAGAAATGGGAATCTGCTGAGGAATGGGAAGGCTCCTTGCATTCTGAGTTTTGGAGGAACTCTCAGAGCCAGGAGGTAGCAAAGTGGATTATGTCAATGGCAGCTAAAAAAACTAACCTAGGAGCATCCTTCTTGGACACCACTTCAGCCTAGGCTGGTCACACACAAAAAATTTAGGCATCAGAAATTCCAGTTGGCTTGGGGCACGAATTTCTCCAAAGGGTTCTTGGACTGGCTCTGCTGTAGCAAACAGAAGATAATATTTTTTACACCTGCAATTTTCATAATGGAAACTGACATCTTCTTGGGATTACACCAAGAGAAATAAATATAACTGAAAGCTTTCCCCTAATATTATATCAAATACAGGCTCCACGGAGGACATTAACATTTTCTTATTTCAAACAACGCTCAGCGCTAGAGTTCATTGGTGGGAGAGTGTGTGACCTCAGATTTGCTCCGATGACTTTCTCTTAACATTGTGATGAAAATATTCACTTGACTTGAGCAACATTTGCCTATTTGCCCTCAAATCCAAGTGCAGCCCCTTGAGAGAAAAAGCAACTTGGGACTCATTTTTTCTCAAAAAAATTTTAATGACCACTGATGTAAAACTATTAAAACTCTGTCCTCATGAGGGAAAGTGAACTGGAATAACCATGGCGAAGGATATAGCACATTGCACTGCAAGCTTGGGTTCTGCTTCTCCCCAGATATGTTACTTTACCCAAGATCTCAACTCCTGAAACCTGTTCCCTTAAATACGTGTTAGGTCGCTCAGTCATGTCTGACTCTTTACAACCCCACAGGCTGTAGCCCGCCAGGCTACTCTGTTCATGGGATTCTTCCTTAAGTATGCTATGCTATGCTATGCTAAGTCACTTCAGTCGTGTCCGACTCTGTGTGACCCCATAGACGGCAGCCCACCAGGCTCCCCTGTCCCTGGGATTCTCCAGGCAAGAACACTGGAGTGGGTTGCCATTTCCTTCTCCAATGCATGAAAGTGAAAAGTGAAAGTGAAGTCGCTCAGTCGTGTCTGATAAGCCCACCTCCCTGTGGTTTTATCATAAAAGTCCAACTTGGTAATGTTGATTAGTGATGAAGCACAGTAAGCATTCAATCATTGCTAATATTGCTAATATTTTTTATGAGATTCATAATTATCAAGGCAACAAGTGCTTTTCAGGGTCTTGCTTGATGTTTTCTAATAAATTAATTTGGATGGAAAACCATGTGACGCTGGCAAGAATTATAAACTGAACACACACAGCTTTTCTTTATAGAACAAAATCACCTCTGGGGGGTGGTTTAGATGCAGAACACAAAATCATCAGTCATTTCTGTCTGCTTGTTGCAACATAAGACTATTACAGGAACTAAACGTGGTGCATCACTGCAGCATCAAAGAGTTAAGAGAGCATTGATATTCAATTTTTTTCAGATTAAAAAAACCAGTGAGGTCTTATAATAACCTATAATGGAAGACAGTGTAAAAAAAGTATATACACACACACACACACACACACACACACACACACACATATATATATATACACACACACATATATATACACTTGATGGGCTTCCCTGGTGGCAACAGTGTTAAAGAACCCACCTGCCAATGCAGGAGACATCAGAGATGCGGGTTTGACTCCTGGGTTGGAAAGATACCCTGGAGGAAGGTATGACAACACACTCCAGTGGTTGCTATATACTTGAAACTAATACAACATTATAAATCAACTATATTTCAGTAAAAATTTTTAAAATTTTAAATAAAAAATTTTAAAAATGAACAAAGTACTTATGCCATATATTATGTAACATCCCAGCAGAGACTAAGGGAGTATTCCATAATTACAAATTGTCTAAATACAGTATACAGAATAAAGATTGTAACTAGCCCTCATGCCAGTTCATATTAGCTTTTGCCATCAAATAAACTTGCTGTGTAATTAAAATGAAATACTTTCAGTCTGTAGGTCTTTTACTTTTAAAATAAAAGTCCCTATATGCAGACATTTTACTTCTATGTCCTTACCTTATAGAAATAAAATCTCACAGTGCATAAATATGTAAAACAATGACTATTGCAACATTGCTTTTAATGGCAACAGGTTAGAAACAGCTTTAAATGACTGCTAGTAGGTATGGAAGCAACCTAAGTGTCCTTCAACAGATGAATGGATAGAGATGTGTTATATATACAATGGAATACCACTCAGCCATAAAGATGAAAGAAATCTTGCTTCATTTGCAGCAATATGGATGGAACCTGGAGGATATTATGCTTCATGAAATAAGTCCGAGAAAGACAAAAACTGTGTGTTACCACTTTTATGTGGAATCTAAAAAAATAAACTATTGAATGTAACAAAAAAGAAACAGACTCATAGAGAACAAACCAGTGGCTGCCAGTGGAAAGAGGGAAGTGGGGAGGAGTAAGGCAGGGCTAGGGGAATACGAGGTGCAAACTACTACGTATAAAATAAATAAGCTACAAAGATTTATTATACAACACAGGGAATACAGCCAATATTTTACAACTATAAATGGAGTATAACTTTTAAAAATTGTGAACCACTATGTTGTCCCCTTGAAACTTATACAGTGTCATTGAATATCAACTATACCAAAAAAAAAAAAAGACTGCTAGTAGGAAAATGGATTAATACAACACAGAACTGGAGACTGTGAATACTATGTACCCATTACAAAGAATGAGGTTCTCTGGAAAAGCGTTTCTCAACCTCAGCACTACTGACTTTGGGGACCAGATTATTCTCTGTAGTGGGGGCTTGTCCTGTGCACTGGAGGTGTCCAGCAGCTTCCCTGTCCTCTATCCATTAGATGTCAGTAGCACCACCATCCACCCCAGTTCTGACAACCAAAGATGCGTCCAGTCACTGCCAGGTGTCTGGTGGGGGCAAAACTGGCCCCAGGTGAGAACCGTTCTAGAGACAGTCACACATACGGGCAACCTCAAAACATCGATACGTGGCAAGAGCAAGATGCAGTGTAACACATACTACATGATCCCCCTTTTATTTAAATGGAGATAAATGTATCTGTTGGTGAACGCAGGTGAAGGTGGGGAGGGCAAGGGAGACTTTCCTCACCTACTTTGTCCACTATGGACTGTTTTAATTTGGGTAAATTTTCATTTCAGAAATGTAGTTCCTGAAAAAAATACCATCATACACAATTTGACAGTAAGTACAAAGGTTTTAAAACTGGAGATAAAAGCCTTAGAAAATGACGCATAGTCAGGAAAGGGAAAAAAAAAAAAAAAACCACTCAAAGTGGGTGTCCAGCAAGGTTCACAGGATAGCCAGGGTTGCCAGCGCCTCCTTCAAGGCCACCCTGGCCTTGTAAGAGGATAAAACCATTATCTGACCATCAGACTGGAAATATTCCAGTCCGACTGCAGAATAGCAATTTTCTAACTGCATGCTGCAAACTTCTCCTGAGGGCTTTTTTGGGTTGTTGTTCTTTTGAGGCAGAAATGAAAGGAATCCTGGTAGGACTCAGCTGAAAGATTCAGTTCTATTTCCACCTACTGGTAGGAAAAAAGACAACAATGCACAATTCAGAAAAGGCAGTATACCTCTCAAACCATTCACACTGCCCCCGTCCAGCCCTAATAAAGACCTTTATCCTCTGAACTCCTACTGCAATGGAGGTCTTACAGGTCTTAGAAATCACCTGATAGTCATATAAGCTTGAAAGTGAAGTTGCTCAGTCATGTCCGACTCTTTGCGACCCCATGGACTGCAGCCTACCAGGCTCCTCAGTCCATGGGATTTTCCAGGCAAGGATACTGGAGTGGGTTGCCATTTCCTTCTCCAGGGGATCTTCCCGACCCAGGGATAGAACCCAGGTCTCCTGCATTGTAGGCAGACACTTTACCGTCTGAGCTACCAAGCTTAACTGGATACAAAAGATCAAGTTATTGATTAAATCAACCACTGTGCAGATTTATAGCATCTGTCTTTACTTTGAACTGAGAGCTCTCTCAAGAAAATACTTAACATTATTTTCATTACCTTTTTACTGAACACACTCTAATAAGGATATCTCTGACCCCTTCTATCTATTTGGCTTTTTTATCAGGCTCTCCAGAGCTCCCATAGGGCCAGCTTAGCACAGAGGCTTCCCAAGTGGTTCAGTGATAAAGAACATGCTTGACAATGCAGGAGATGTGAGTTTGATCCCTGAATTAGGAAGATCCCCTGGAGAAGGAAATAGCAAGCCACTCCAGTATTTTTGCCCGGAGAATTCCATGGACAGAGAAGCCTGGTGGGCTACAGTCCATGGGGTTCAAAGAACTGGACATGAATCTCATGGATGGAGGAGCCTGGTAGGCTGCAGTCCATGGGGTTCAAAGAATTGGACATGAATCTCATGGACAGAGGAGCCTGGTAGGCTACAGTCCATGGGGTCGCTAAGAGTCAGACACAACTGAGCGACTTCACTTTCACTTTTCACTTTCATGCATTGGAGAAGGAAATGGCAACCCACTCCAGTGTTCTTGCCTGGAGAATCCCAGGGACGGTGGTGCCTGGTGAGCTGCCCTCTATGGGGTCGCACAGAGTCAGACACGACTGAAGCCACTTAGCAGCAGCAGCAGAGCACGCATGCACGCAGGTCAGAGGTAAAAGGACAAGCTCTATGGTCATGGTGGTTTAGTCGCTAAATCATGTCCGACTCCTGCAACCCCATGGAGTATAGCTGGCCAGGCTCCCCTGTCCATGGGATTCTCCAGGCAAGAATAATGGAGTAGGTTTCCTTTTCCTTCTCCATCTATGGTCATAGAGACTTGGAATTGAGTCATAGATTCTTTCATTTACTTGCAGTCAACCCGTCACTTAACCTGTTTAAGCTGCTGTTTCCCTGCCTGTGAAGCGGGAATCCTAATGTTATCATCTCATAAGGCCCTCATCTTAGATTAAAGGAGCCCATGTATTCAACACACTACCTGACTCACAGGAAATAAGTGTTGGTTATTTTTTATGACACAAGAATTCCACTGACTTTCACCCGTTTCCCATCTGCAAAACTGAGGCAAAGAACGATAAGAAGGGAACGGTGAATAGCGGGACACATTCTGGATACTACTCCGTCAGCCGGGTCATGGTGCAGACCTTCCTTGAAGCCCTGCTCTTCCCGTTTCACTCGGGAAGAGGATATCATCTGTTGTCCTAACGCAAATGCCCACGTATTTATCTCATGACGTGTATGTTTCCAGCCACAGGATCCAAACACATCCCCTTACTCAAAGGAAGACAGGCTCTGCCTGAGACAGTCAGACTCAGACAATGCTTTTGCCCCATGGAACTTTTAATGTAAAAAATAGAATGTTAGCAGCTTAGTTAGTAAAAACAACAACAACAACTCAGTCCTCCAAGATAAATGACTCCTGAAATCCACATTCATGGATTTGTCACCTAATTTTACACCAATTTTGCTTTCTCAGGTAAATCAGCATGAATATTAATACATTCAAATGAAATTTCTACTAGACTTTTTTTTTCTTTTTAGCTTTCTGGCCATGCTGCTTGGTATGAGCCATCTTAGTTCCTTGACAAGGGATTGAACCTGTGTCCCCTGCAGTGAAAGCCTGGAGTCTTAACCACTGGACCACCAGGGAAGTCCCTAGCCTGCTATTTTTAAGTGATGTGTTGCTGTAAGCAAAACTGGAGGATGCATCTGGGGCTTACACTGTGCTGAGTGATGGGGAGAGGAAGGTGAGGCACAAGACTTCCCTCAAAGAGCTCCAGGTCCAGCTGGAGACATGGACATGCCCCCAGCTATTCCGCTAATGGTGCAAAAACAAAGTGCTCCAGAGCAGGAAGGGGGAGACTAACTGATGGAGGGTGCAGAGGTTTAGGAAAGATCTCACAGGAAAGATGATTCTTGAGCCACTTCATGAAAGATAAGAATTTAGCATCAGGAGAAGGGGAAGGAAGGGAATGAAGAGAGGCCCAGGCCCTTGGAATCCTACTGTCCTTGTGGAAAACAATAGGTGTAGACCCTGTATTGTCTAGGCGTGCATGCGTGCAAAGTCCCTTCAGTCATGTCCAACTCTTTGCAATCCCCATGGACTGTAGCCCTGCAGGCTCCTCTGTCCATAGGATTCTCCAGGCACGGATACTGGAATAGGTTGCTATGCCCTTCTCCAGGAGATCTTCCTGACCTAGGGATGGAAGCCACACCTGTTATGTCTTCAGCATCAGCAGACCGGTTCTTTAGCACTAGCATCAACTGGGAAGCCCTTGTTTATTTGATAAGAGAAGAGTAGAATGTATTCATGGTCTTCCCTGGTACCTCAGCTGGTAAAGAATCTGCCTACAATGTGGGAGACCCCAATTTGATTCCTGGGTTGGGAAGATCCCCTGGAGAAGGGATAGGCTACCCACCCCCCAAGTATTCTGGGGCTTCGCTTGTGGCTCAGATGGTAAAGAACCCACCTGCACTGCAGGAGACCTGGGTTCGATCCCTGGGTTGGGAAGATCCCTTGAAAGAGGGCAGGGCAACCCACTCTAGTATTCTTGCCTGGAGAATCCCCATGGACAAAGGAGACTAGTGGGCTACAGTTCATGGGGCCACAGAGTCAGACACAACTGAGCGACTAAGCAGTGGCAGCAGTGCAAGCAGAACTTATTCATGTAGATGTCCCATCTGGTGTTAGAAAAGTTATTCTTAAAAAATCAATACCATGCTCTGGAAAATGGATCAATGCAAAACTGAAATCTACACATCCCTTATGGTCTAACTCTAGATGCACCTCCCATGAAGCTATTCCTGAGGATTTTCAGGCCTCACTAAGTTCCACATGACTTTAAATATATCAGTTCCAAATTTTTAAGTCAGTTATTAGAAACTCAGAACATGTTCACCCATAGAAAACATTGTTGATTAGCATCCTAAGCCACTCTATAAAAATAAGTTATGACAAGGGAAAATGTGTTCATCAGAATGTTCATTTAAAGGCAAACTAGGATGTGAAGGAGTCTAACTGCAACACCTGTCATCCATTGATCGCCAGGGTTAATTTGGCTGATCTGGCTGGAGACGTGGGTGTCCACTTCCTCCCTCACTGCTCCATGTATGTCCCTCCTGAAGTCATGTGCTTCGTTGAAGCACATGAGAAGGAGGACCATTCTTCAGTCAAGGGTATACAGGCAGCAGCATTCCCCTGCTAGAACCTCCAAATAAGCTCTCAGTGTCTATTTGTAGGACAACAGAGGGTAGTCAAGGTGCCAAGACTCCAGATGCATGAAAATGAGGCACTGCCTGTGGCAGTCTGTCTTTCTCTAAATAAATAACTGTGATGAGCTGCTTGAGATGGGTAGTAGAGGGAGAAAGGGGAGGGTTTACACACCAAGAAAATGCCCAAAGTTTGGGGTGGGAAGTTGGCTGTGGAAGGATGAAGATAGCAGCCAGAGAGCTGGGTACTCCTGGGTGGGGAGGGAAACAAAAAGAATTCCTGGTCCTGCGTGGCAAAGGAACCTTTGCAGTCAGAGGTGCCTGGGGAGGGGTCTGAGTTTTTCCTGAGGTGAAGGTGATGTAGTAAGCCTGCTTCTGCATGGAGAGGTCAGAGAAAGGGCCACCAGATGGTATCTGGGGACATCCACTTAACCCACATCATGACATACAAAAATGAGAACAGAAAACTCTTACTGTAGTTCTAGGAATTAAACATAATAATAATAAACTCTACAAATGTCACCACTGATGCTTGAGAGAATGATTTATTTGTAGGGGAATAAAAAAATAAATGAAAACATTTTCAGTCGTTTCCAAGCTTTGGTCTGTGCTCATCAGCAGCTCGAATACCTACAGGAGGCAAGCAGACGAATGACATGGCTAACATGGGCCAAGTTGTAGACACAGGGCAGGTAAAAGGTAGGGGCGATGCGCCCCACCTAAGAACACTCAGATTAAAATGTAAGTCCAGGGGAGGAGCCAAGATGGCGGAGGAGTAGGACGGGGAGAACACTTTCTCCCCCACAAATTCATCAAAAGAGCATTTAAACGTCGAGTAAATTCCACAAAACAACTTCTGAATGCCAGCAGAGGACATCAGGCACCCAGAAAAGCAACCCAACTCTTCGAAAGGAGGTAGGAAAAAATATTAAAAACAAAAAAAAAGAGACAAAAGAGGGAGGGACGGAGTTCCGTCCCGGGAAGGGAATCTTAAAAAGAGAGAAGTTTCCAAACATCAGGAAACCTTCTCACTGCCGAATCTGTGCCAAGCTTTGGAAGCACAGAGGGCAACATAACAGGGAGAAAAAATAAATAAACAATTTAAAACTCGCAGATTGCGAGCCCTACGGTAACTCCCCCAGCAGAGAAGCAGCGCAGACGCCTGCATCCGCCATTAGCAAACCGGGGCTGGGCAGGGAGGCGCGGCGTGGGCTGCATCGCTGAGAGTAAGAATCTGGCCTGAATACCCTGAGCGCTATCTGAGCGAAATAATCTGGGCTAGCAAACCAGACTGTGGGATACCTACCACGTGAAAAGCCAGCCCTAACCTAAGACCACCAGGCCCGCGCACGGAACAAAGGACTGAACAGAGATAGCCGGCTGCAGACCTTCCCCCTCCGGTGACAGGCAGCCAGAGCCGGAAGGGGGCAATCGCAGCCCCAGAGAGACATTATCTATAAAATTGTAAGCAGGCTTCTTTGCTAGCTAAAACTTCTTGGGGGTCTGGACGGTCAACATCTGCCTGAGAAGGTGCGCCGGTTTTACATCCAGATAACCGAGTGGCGGGGAGGCGATAAGTCGCAGCATTGGCGCTCGCCTGGGAAGAGCAAATTGGCGCTCGGACCTGGGAAGAGCACAAAACGCAGGCCCAACTGAGTCTGCGCCTCTGAGGACTACCCGAGTGCCTGAACCTGAGCGGCTTGGACCTGGGAGGTGCATGCAGCCCAGGGCCAGCCTCGGATTGTTCCCGGCGGAACAACCTAGAGTCCGAGCAGTGTGGACAGGGAGGCTACACGCGCCGTGAGCAGGGGCAGACCCAGGGTGGCTGAGGCACTGCGAGCCCACGCCAGTGTTATTTGTTTGCAGCATCCCTCCCTCCCTCCCCACAGCGCGACTGAACAAGTAAGCCTAAAAAAAAAAAAAAAAAAAAAAAGTGTTCTCCACCGTGCCCTTTGAGTCAGGGCGGAAACCAGATACTGAAGAGACTAGCAAACAGAAGAAGATATAACAGAGGGAAACGCCTTGGAAGCTACAGGCAATAGATCAAAACCCTGTGGTTACTACGGACTACATAGGAAGGGGCCTATAGATCTTGAGAAATATAAATCTGACCAAGGAACTAGCCAAAAATGAACTGAACCCACAACACCCACAAAAAAAAAAAAACAAAAAAGTCCTAGATATATTTTTATTATTTTTACGATCATTCTTTCTTTTTTTTTTAATTAAAAAAATTAATTAAAAAAAATTTTAAGTCCTCTATTGTTCCTTTAATTTTCACTTTTATAACCTATTACTTTGCAAAAAAAAAAAAAGACCCTATTTTTTTCTTCTTCAGCAAACTTCATATATATATATTTTATAATTTTTTGACCTTGTTTTTTTGTTTGTTTTTGTTTTTTTCTTCTTTTCTTTAACATTGTATTTTTGAAATTCCAAACTCTACTCTAGATTTTTAATTTTCACTTTTTGGTATATGTTATCAATTTTGTACCTATAGTTTTTTTTTATATAATTTCTGTGACTTTTTTTTTTTTCTTCTTCTCTGTTTCTTTCTCTTCTTCTTTTATATAACATTGTATATCTGAAATTCCAAACTTTACTCTAGATTTTTAATTTATGCTTTTGGTATTTGATATCAATTTTGTACCTGTATTTTCTGTATAATTTTTGTGACATTGTTCGTATTTGTTTGTTTGTTTTCTCTCTTTATTTTTCTTCTTCTTTTTTTTTTTTTTTTAACATTGTATTTTTGAAATTCCAAACTCTACTCTAGATTTTTAATTTTTGCTTTCTGGTATTAGTTATCAATTTTGTACCTGTACTTTCTTTATAATTTTCGCGACCTTGTTTGATTTTTGTTTGTTCGTTTTTTCTCTCTTTCTTTTCCTTCTTCTTTTCTTTAACATCGTATTTTTGAAATTCCAAACTCTACTCTAGATTTTTAATTTTCGCTTTCTGGTATTAGTTATCAATTTTGTACCTGTACTTTCTTTATAACTTTCGCGACCTTGTTTGTTTTTGTTTGTTCGTTCTTTCTCTCTTTCTTTTCCTTCTTCTTTTCTTTAACATCGTATTTTTGAAATTCCAAACTCTACTCTAGATTTTTAATTTTTGCTTTTATGTATTTGTTACCAATTTTGTACCTTTAAGGACCCAATCTTCAGGACCCATTTTTCACTAGGGAGTGAGATTACTGGCTTGACTGCTCTCTCTCCCTTTGGACCCTCCTTTTTCTCCACCAGGTCGCCTGTGTCTCCTCCCTAACCCCTCTCTACTCTACCCAACTCTGTGAATTTCTGTGTGTTCCAGACGGTGGAGAACACTTAGGGAACTGATTACTGGCTGGATCTGTCTCCCTCCTTTTCATTCCCCTCTTTTATCCTTCTGGCCACCTCTGTTACCTTCCTCCTTCTTCTCTTCTCTGTATAACCCCGTGAACATCTCTGAGTGGTCCAGTTGTGGAGTGCACATAAGGAAGTGACTACTGGCTAGCCCACTCTCTCCACTATTGATTCACCTCATCTCATTTGGGTCACCTCTAACTCCCTCCTCCCTCTTCTCTTCTCCATGTAACCCTGTGAACCTCTCTGAGTGACCCTCACTGTAGAGAAACTTATCATCTTTAATGTAGATGTTTTATCAATGGTGCTGTATAGAAGGAGAAGTTTTGAAACTACTGTAAAAGTAAGACCAATAATCGGAAGCAGGAGACTTAAGTCCAAACCCTGACTCCAGGGAACTCCTGACTCCAAGGAACATTCATTGACAGGAGCTCATCAAATGCCTCCATACCGACACTGAAACCAAGCACCACACAAGGGCCAATAAGTTCCAGGGCAAGACATACCAAGCAAATTCTCCAGCAACAAAGGAACACAGCCCTGAGCTTCAAGATACAGGCTGCCCAAAGTCACCCCAAAACTATAGACATCTCATAACTCATTACTGGACATTTCATTGCACTCCAGAGAGAAGAAATACAGCTCCACCCACCAGAACACCGACACAAGCTTCCCTAACCAGGAAACCTTGACAAGCCACCTGTACAAACCCACACACAGCGAGGAAACACCACAATAAAGAGAACTCCACAAACTGCCAGAATACAGAAAGGACACCCCAAACTCAGCAATTTAAACAAGATGAAGAGACAGAGGAATACTCAGCAGATAAAGGAACAGGATAAATGCCCACCAAACCAAACAAAAGAGGAAGAGATAGGGAATCTACCTGATAAAGAATTCCGAATAATGATAGTGAAATTGATCCAAAATCTTGAAACTAAAATGGAATCACAGATAAATAGCCTGGAGACAAGGATTGAGAAGATGCAAGAAAGGTTTAACAAGGACCTAGAAGAAATAAAAAAGAGTCAATATATAATGAATAATGCAATAAGTGAAATTAAAAACACTCTGGAGGCAACAAATAGTAGAATAACAGAGGCAGAAGACAGGATTAGTGAATTAGAAGATAGAATGGTAGAAATAAATGAATCAGAGAGGATAAAAGAAAAACGAATTAAAAGAAATGAGGACAATCTCAGAGACCTCCAGGACAATATTAAACGCTACAACATTCGAATCATAGGGGTTCCAGAAGAAGAAGACAAAAAGAAAGACCATGAGAAAATACTTGAGGAGATAATAGTGGAAAACTTCCCTAAAATGGGGAAGGAAATAATCACCCAAGTCCAAGAAACCCAGAGAGTCCCAAACAGGATAAACCCAAGGAGAAACACCCCAAGACACATATTAATCAAATTAACAAAGATCAAACACAAAGAACAAATATTAACAGCTGATCTTTCAATAGAAACTCTTCAAGCCAGGAGGGAATGGCAAGACATACTTAAAATGATGAAAGAAAATAACCTACAGCCCAGATTATTGTACCCAGCAAGGATCTCATTCAAGTATGAAGGAGAAATCAAAAGCTTTTCAGACAAGCAAAAGCTGAGAGAATTCTGCACCACCAAACCAGCTCTCCAACAAATACTAAAGGATATTCTATAGACAGGAAACACAAAAACGGTGTATAAACTCGAACCCAAAACAATAAAGTAAATGGCAATGGGAACATACTTATCAGTAATTACCTTAAACGTAAATGGGTTGAATGCCCCAACCAAAAGACAAAGACTGGCTGAATGGATACAAAAACAAGACCCCTACATATGTTGTCTACAAGAGACCCACCTCAAAACAGGGGACACATACAGACTGAAAGTGAAGGGCTGGAAAAAGATTTTCCATGCAAATAGGGACCAAAAGAAAGCAGGAGTAGCAATACTCATATCAGATAAAATAGACTTTAAAACAAAGGCTGTGAAAAGAGACAAAGAAGGTCACTACATAATGATCAAAGGATCAATCCAAGAAGAAGATATAACAATTATAAATATATATGCACCCAACACGGGAGCACCACAGTACGTAAGACAAATGCTAACAAGTATGAAAGGAGAAATTAATAATAACACAATAATAGTGGGAGACTTTAATACCCCACTTACACCTATGGATAGATCAACTAAACAGAAAATTAACAAGGAAACACAAACTTTAAACGATACAATAGACCAGTTAGACCTAATTGATATCTATAGGTCATTTCATCCCAAAACAATGAATTTCACCTTTTTCTCAAGCGCACATGGAACCTTCTCCAGGATAGATCACATCCTGGGCCATAAAGCTAGCCTTGGTAAATTCAAAAAGATAGAAATCATTCCAAGCATTTTTTCTGACCACAATGCAGTAAGATTAGATGTCAATTACAGGAGAAAAACTATTAAAAATTCCAACATATGGAGGATGAACAACACACTGCTGAATAACCAACAAATCACAGAAGAAATCAAAAAAGAAATCAAAATTTGCATAGAAATGAATGAAAATGAAAACACAACAACCCAAAACCTGTGGGACACAGTAAAAGCAGTCCTAAGGGGAAAGTTCATAGCAATACAGGCACACCTCAAGAAACAAGAAAAAAGTCAAATAAATAACCTAATTCTACACCTAAAGCAACTAGAAAAGGAAGAAATGAAGAACCCCAGGGTTAGTAGAAGGAAAGAAATCTTAAAAATTAGAGCAGAAATAAATGCAAAAGAAACAAAAGAGACCATAGCAAAAATCAACAAAACCAAAAGCTGGTTCTTTGAAAGGATAAATAAAATTGACAAACCATTAGCCAGACTCATCAAGAAACAAAGGGAGAAAAATCAAATCAACAAAATTAGAAACGAAAATGGAGAGATCACAACAGACAACACAGAAATACAAAGGATCATAAGAGACTACTATCAACAATTATATGCCAATAAAATGGACAACGTGGAAGAAATGGACAAATTCTTAGAAAAGTACAACTTTCCAAAACTGGACCAGGAAGAAATAGAAAATCTTAACAGACCCATCACAAGCATGGAAATTGAAACTGTAATCAAAAATCTTCCAGCAAACAAAAGCCCCGGTCCAGACGGCTTCACAGCTGAATTCTACCAAAAATTTAGAGAAGAGCTAACACCTATCCTGCTCAAACTCTTCCAGAAAATTGCAGAGGAAATTAAACTTCCAAACTCATTCTATGAGCCCACCATCACCCTAATACCAAAACCTGACAAAGATCCCACAAAAAAAGAAAACTACAGGCCAATATCACTGATGAACATAGATGCAAAAATCCTTAACAAAATTCTAGCAATCAGAATCCAACAACACATTAAAAAGATCATACACCATGATCAAGTGGGCTTTATCCCAGGGATGCAAGGATTCTTCAATATCCGCAAATCAATCAATGTAATACACCACATTAACAAATTGAAAAATAAAAACCATATGATTATCTCAATAGATGCAGAGAAAGCCTTTGACAAAATTCAACATCCATTTATGATAAAAACTCTCCAGAAAGCAGGAATAGAAGGAACATACCTCAACATAATAAAAGCTATATATGACAAACCCACTGCAAACATTATCCTCAATGGTGAAAAATTGAAAGCATTTCCTCTAAAGTCAGGAACAAGACAAGGGTGCCCACTTTCACCATTACTATTCAACATAGTTTTGGAAGTTTTGGCCACAGCAATCAGAGCAGAAAAAGAAATAAAAGGAATCCAAATTGGAAAAGAAGAAGTAAAACTCTCACTATTTGCAGATGACAGGATCCTCTACATAGAAAACCCTAAAGAGTCCACGAGAAAATTACTAGAAATAATCAATGACTACAGTAAAGTTGCAGGATATAAAATCAACACACAGAAATCCCTTGCATTCCTATACACTAATAATGAGAAAACAGAAAGAGAAATTAAGGAAACAATTCCATTCACCATTGCAACAGAAAGAATAAAATACTTAGGAATATATCTACCTAAAGAAACTAAAGACCTATATATAGAAAACTATAAAACACTGGTGAAAGAAATCAAAGAAGACACTAATAGATGGAGAAATATACCATGTTCATGGATTGGAAGAATCAATATAGTGAAAATGAGTATACTACCCAAAGCAATTTATAGATTCAACGCAATCCCTATCAAGCTACCAACAGTATTCTTCACAGAGCTAGAACAAATAATTTCACAATTTGTATGGAAATACAAAAAACCTCGAATAGCCAAAGCGATCTTGAGAAAGAAGAATGGAACTGGAGGAATCAACCTACCTGACTTCAGGCTCTACTACAAAGCCACAGTTATCAAGACAGTATGGTACTGGCACAAAGACAGAAATATTGATCAATGGAATAAAATAGAAAGCCCAGAGATAAATCCATGCACATATGGACACCTTATCTTCGACAAAGGAGGCAAGAATATACAATGGATTAAAGACAATCTCTTTAACAAGTGGTGCTGGGAAATCTGGTCAACCACTTGTAAAAGAATGAAACTGGGCCACTTTCTAACACCATACACAAAAATAAACTCAAAATGGATTAAAGATCTAAACGTAAGACCAGAAACTATAAAACTCCTAGAGGAGAACATAGGCAAAACACTCTCCGACATACATCACAGCAGGATCCTCTATGACCCACCTCCCAGAATATTGGAAATAAAAGCAAAAATAAACAAATGGGACCTAATTAACCTTAAAAGCTTCTGCACATCAAAGGAAACTATTAGCAAGGTGAAAAGACAGCCTTCAGAATGGGAGAAAATAATAGCAAATGAAGCAACCGACAAACAACTAATCTCAAAAATATACAAGCAACTCCTACAGCTCAACTCCAGAAAAATAAATGACCCAATCAAAAAATGGGCCAAAGAACTAAATAGACATTTCTCCAAAAAAGACATACAGATGGCTAACAAACACATGAAAAGATGCTCAACATCACTCATTATCAGAGAAATGCAAATCAAAACCACTATGAGGTACCATTTCACACCAGTCAGAATGGCTGCGATCCAAAAGTCTACAAGCAATAAATGCTGGAGAGGGTGTGGAGAAAAGGGAACCCTCTTACACTGTTGGTGGGAATGCAAACTAGTACAGCCACTATGGAGAACAGTGTGGAGATTCCTTAAAAAAACTGGAAATAGAACTGCCTTATGATCCAGCAACCCCACTGCTGGGCATACACACTGAGGAAACCAGAAGGGAAAGAGACACGTGTACCCCAATGTTCATCGCAGCACTGTTTATAATAGCCAAGACATGGAAGCAACCTAGATGTCCATCAGCAGATGAATGGATAAGAAAGCTGTGGTACATATACACAATGGAGTATTACTCAGCCATTAAAAAGAATACATTTGAATCAGTTCTAATGAGGTGGATGAAACTGGAGCCTATTATACAGAGTGAAGTAAGCCAGAAGGAAAAACATAAATACAGTATTCTAACGCATATATATGGAATTTAGAAAGATGGTAACAATAACCCTGTGTACGAGACAGCAAAAGAGACACTGATGTATAGAACAGTCTTATGGACTCTGTGGGAGAGGGAGAGGGTGGGAAGATTTGGGAGAATGACATTGTAACATGTAAAATATCATGTAAGAAACGAGTTGCCAGTCCAGGTTCGATGCACGATACTGGATGCTTGGGGCTAGAGCACTGGGACGACCCAGAGGGATGGTATGGGGAGGGAGGAGGGAGGAGGGTTCAGGATGGGGAACACATGTATACCTGTGGTGGATTCATTTTGATGTTCGGCAAAACTAATACAATTATGTAAAGTTTAAAAATAAAATAAAATTTAAAAAAAAGATTATTATTCATATATATTGAAAAAAAAATAAATAAAAAAAAAATAATAAAATGTAAGTCCAAATAATAATGGTAACAATGGCCAAATAATAAAGAAGTACAAGCTTCCCAAGTGGCTCAGTGGTAAAGAATGCGCCTGCCAATGCAGGAGATGCGGGTTTGATCCTTGGGTGGGAAGATCCCCTGGAGAAGGAAATGGCAACCCACCCCAGTATTCTTGCCTGGGAAATCCCATGGACAGAGAGGAGTCTGGCGGGCTACAGCCCATGGGGCCGTAAAGAGCTGGACAAAATTCAGTGCCTGAGAACACAAGCACACGCTGTATTTCAGCCTCAGTAAATTCTCTCATGCCCACTTAACAGATGAAAAAACTGAAGAAGAGACAGCCACGCGTCCAAGGTAAGAAGGTGGTAGAGCTGGGAGCCGAATCCAGGCAGAATGATTCCCACCACCCTAAATAGTACCCTGGAGCACAGCTCTCTTAATCAGCCACCATCCAGGTATTCCTTAGCTCCTCAATAGAATGAAGTGGATGAAAGAGAAAGAGAGGTAAAAGAGAGAACAGAAATAGGAGGATAAGAGTTAATATCAAGGAGAGAGGAAACACAAAAACAGGAGTGATAACCAACAGAGAGGAAGAGCAGTAATGAGGTAGCAAAGAAAGTAGACTTTCTGCAGTAAACAGACAAAGGGTTTTCAAGACAGGCAAGGAGGCTTAGAAGAAGTCCCAGGGCCCAGCCCTGTCTTTGGGGTTCTGTAGCTCTAGAACTCTCAGTTGCACACCCCACTTCCCATCAGCTGAGCTTTATAGGTAGGGCTTCCTTTTCTATTGATTTCTTGAAATAAAAAGGACTTAATCATCATTTGGGTAATAGACTCCTGAACCAAAGAGGTGGCTCTGTGAGCCCTGTTGTCTCTGTATGCACCACAGGAAGGGCAGGTGAGGTTGGAGTGGAAGCAGTGGAATAGGAAGGAATAGTGTAATAGACGCAGAGGAGGAAGAAAGAAGTCAGGCACCAGGATCAAGGTGGTGCCACTGGCACAAAGGAGTCTCCCAAGCCAGGATAGCCTTGAGGTGTGAGAGGAGCAGGGAAGCAGTACGTGAGCACAGATAGCCTCCCAGCCCTTGGACTCTGTGTGGGACACGCCCAAACAGAATGGCCTTGCCCTTAAGAAAACAGTGTTATTTTCACGGAATTCACAGCAAGTCCAAGAATGGGTCTTGAATCCCAGCTCCAGCACTTACTAGCTACCTTATCCTCAGCTGCATGAGTTCAGTTCACTCAGCCATATCTGAGAGTTTACAACCCCATGGACTGTAGCATGCCAGGCTTCTCTGTCCATCACCAACTTCTGGAGCTTACTCAAGCTCATGTCCATCGAGTCAGTGATGCCATCCAACCATCTCATCCTCTGTCATCCCCTTCTCCTCCAGCCTTCAATCTTTCCCAGCATCAGGGTCTTTTCCAATGAGTCAGCTCTTCACATCAGGTGGCCAAAGTATTGGAGTTTCAGCTTCAGCATCAGTCCTTCCAATGAATATTCAGGACTGATTTCCTTTAGGATGGACTGCTTGGATCTCCTTGCAGTCCAAGGGACTCTCAAGAGTCTTCTCCAACACCACAGTTCAAAAGCATCAATTCTTAGGCACTCAGCCTTCTTTATGGTCCAACTCTAACATTCATACATAACTACTGGAAAAATCATAGCTTTGACTAGACAGACCTTTGTGGGCAAAGTAATGTCTCCGCTTTTTAATATGCTGTCTAGGTTGGTCATAGCTATTCTTCCAAGGAGCAAGCATCTTTTAATTTCATGGCTGCAGTCACCATCTGCAGTGATTTTGGAGCCCAAGAAAATAAACTCTCTCACTGTTTCCATTGTTTCCCCAACTATTTGCCATAAAGTGATGGGACTGGATGCCATGATCTTAGTTTTCTGAATGTTGAGTTTTAATCCAACTTTTTCACTCTCCTCTTTCACTTTCATCAAGAGGCTCTTTAGTTCTTCTTCACTTTCTGCCATTAGGATGGTGTCATCTGCATATCTGAGGTTATTGATATTTCTCCCGGCAGTCTTGATTCCAGCTTGTGCTTCATCCAGCCCAGTGTTTCTCATGATGTACTCTGCATATAAGTTAAATAAGCAGGGTGACAATATACAGCCTTGATGTACTCCTTTCCCAATATGGACCAGTCTGTTGTTTCATGTCCAGTTCTAACTGTTGCTTCTTGACCTGCATACATAATTCTCAAGAAGGAGGTAAGATGGTCTGGTATTCTCATCTCTTTAAGAGTTTTCCACAGTTTGTTTTGATCCACACAGTCAAAGGTTTATGCATAGTCAACAAAGCAGAAGTAGATGTTTTCCTGGAACTCTCTTGCTTTTTTGATGATCCAACAGATGTTGGCAATTTGATCTCTGGCTCCTCTGTCTTTTCTAAATCCAGCTTGAACAGCTGGAAGCCCATGATTCATGTACTGTTGAAGCCTGGCTTGGAGAATTTTGAGCATTACTTTGCTAGCATGTGAGATGAGTGCAACTGTGCAGTAGTTTGAGCATTCTTTGTCATTGCCTTTCTCTGGGATTAGAATGAAAACTGACCTTTTCCAGTCCTGTGGCCACTGCTGAGTTTTCCAAATTTGCTGGCATACTGAGTGCAGCACTTTCACAGCATCATCTTTTAGGATTTGAAAGAGCTCATCTGGAATTCTATCACCTCCACTAGCTTTGTTCATAGTGATGTTTCCTAAGGCCCACTTGACTTTGCATTCCAGGATGTCTGGCTCTAGGCGAGTGATCATACCATCATGGTTGTCTGAGTCATGAAGATCTTTTTTGTATAGTTCTTCTGTGTATTCTTGCCACCTCTTCTTAATATCTTCTGCTTCTGTTAGATCCATACTGTTTCTGTCACTTTTTGTGCCCATCTTTGCATGAAATGTTTCCTTAGGTATCTCTAATTTTCTTGAAGAGATCTCTAGTCTTTCCCATTCTATTATTTTCCTCTATTTCTTTGCTTTGATCACTGAGGAAGGCTTTCTTATCTCTCCTTGATATTCTTTGGAATTCTACATTCAAATGGGTATATCTTTCCCTTTCTCTTGAACTGCATAGCCTTTCTAAACTTTACTCTGTTCATCTCTGAAATGGGGAAGTAATGTCTCCTGTCAGATTTGCTGGCAAGATCAAGTGTGCAGTTCAGTTCAGTTGCTCAGTTGTATCCAACTCTTTGCGACCCCATGGACTGCAGCACACCAGGCCTCCCTGTCCATCACCAACTCCCAGAGTTTACTCAAACTCATGTCCATTGAGTCAGTGATGCCATCCAACCATCTCATCCTCTGTCATCCCCTTCTCCTCCCACCTTCAATCTTTCCCAGCATCGGGGTCTTTTCCAATGAGTCTGTTCTTTGCATCAGGTGGCCAAAGTACTGGAGTTTCAGCTTCAGCATCAGTCCTTCCAATGAATATTCAGGACTGATTTCCTTTAGGATGGACTTGTTGGATCTCCTTGCAGTCCAAGGAACTCTCAAGAGTCTTCTCCAACACCACAGTTCAAAAGCATCAATTCTTCAGTGCTCAACTTTCTTTATACTCCAACTCTCACATCCATACATTACTACTGGAAAAACCATAGCCTTGACTAGATGGACATTTGTTGGCAAAGTAATGTCTCTGCTTTTTTAAGTGTGTGGATGGGAGTAAAATACTTAGCACCATGTGTGAAATGTACAAGGTCATATCAGAAGAAAGGATTAAGAATGGTCAGTACAATCAAGGAAGGCTTTATGGAGAAAGAAGGATCTAGATATAGCCATTTGAATGCAGAATTCCAAAGAATAGCCAGGAGAGATAAGAAAGCCTTCCTAAGTGAACAATGTAAAGAAATAGAGGAAAATAATAGAATGGGAAAGACTAGAGATCTCGTCAAGAAAATTAGATACCAAGGGAACATTTCATGCAAAGATGGGCGCAATGAAGGACAGGAACAAACAGTATAGACCCACCAGAAGCAGAAGACATTTGGAAGAGATGGCAAGAATACACAGAAGAACTATACAAAAAATGATCTTAATGACCCAGATAACCACAGTGTGATTAGTCACCTAGAGCCAGACATCTTGGGAGTGTGAAGTCAAGTGGGCCTTAGGAAGCATCACTACAAACAAAGCTAGTTGAAGTGATGGAATTCCAGCTGAGCTATTCAAATCCTAAAAGATGATGCTGTTAAAGTGCCGCACTCAATATGCCAGCAAATTTGGAAAACTCAGTGGTTTTCCAAAAGCAGTGGCCGCAGGACTGGAAAACGTCACTGCTCTTCCAATTCCAAAGAAGGGCAATGTCAAAGAATGTTCAAACTACCGCACAATTGCACTTATTTCACACGCTAACAAGGTAATGGTCAAAATTCTCCAAGCTAGGCTTCGATAGTACATGAACCAAGAACTTTCAAATGTACAAGACGGACTTAGAAAAGGCAGAGGAACCAGAGATCAAATTGCCAACAACTGCTGGATCACAGAAAAAGCAAGTCAATTCCAGAAAAACATCTACTTCTTCATTGACTATACTAAAGCCTTTATGTGGCTCACAATAAACTGTGGGAAATTCTTAAAGAGATCAGAATATCAGACCTCCTTACTTGCCTCCTGAGAAATCTATATGCAGGTGAAGAAGCAACAGTTAGAAGCAGACATGGAACAACAGACTAGTTCCAAACTGGGAAAGGAATACATCAAGGCTGTATGTTGTCACCCTGCTTATTTAACTTATATGAAGAGTACATCATGCAAAATGCCCACTTGAATGAAGTACAAGCTGGAATCAAGATTGCCTGGAGAAATATCAATAACCTCAGATATGCAGATGACACCACCCTCATGGCAGAAAGTGAAGTTGAAGTAAAGAGCCTCTTGATGAAGGTGTAAAAGGAGAGTGAAAAAGCTGGCTTGAAATTCAACATTCAAAAATGCAGATCACGGCATCCCATCCCATCACTTCATGGTAAATAGATGGGGAAACAATGGAAACAGGGACAAACTTTATTTTCTTGGTTTAAAAATCACTGTGGAGAGTGACTACATCCAAGAAATTAAAAGATGCTTGCTCCTTGGAAGAATAGCTATGACCAACCTAGACAGCATGTTAAAAAGCAGAGACATGACTTTGCTGAATAAGATCTATATAGTTAAAGCTATGGTTTTACCAGTAGTCATTTACGAATATAAGAGTTGGACCATAAAGAAGGCTGAGTGCTGAAGAATTGATGCTTTTAAACTGTGGTGTTGGAGAACACTCTTGACAGTCCCTTGGACTGCAAGGAGATCAAACTAGTCAATCCTAAAGGAAATCAGTCCTGAATATTCATTGGAAGGACTGATGTTGAAGCTGAAACTCCAGTACTTTGGCGACCTGATGCGAAGAGCTGACTCATTGGAAAAGACCCTGATGCTGGCAAAGACTGAAGGCTGGAGGAGAAGGGGATGACAGAGGATGAGATGGTTGGATGGCATCACCGACTCGATGGACATGAGTTTGAGTAAACTCCGGGAGTTGGTGATGGACAGGGAAGCCTGGCATGTTGTAGTCCATGGGATCACAAAGAGTTGGACATGACTGAGCAACTGAACAGCAACAACAAAATAGTGGGTACGATTTAAAGAGAAAAGAGAATTGAGACTGGGGTGGGACGGAGGATTATGGGAATTGAGGAGGCAGTGCTGAAGGGACAGATGCAACAATGAGCCCACATGTTCTATCTGTGAGGACTAGGGTGGAAATTTTTCCAGTAAAGAGGGTAGCAGGAATAGTAAGGAAAAATGTTTAACGTGGAGGGGCATTGGATTGTGGAAAAGCCTGGAAGTTTTGCTCAAAAGAAGCATATCTCCATGCCAAGGAACAATCTTGGAATGTTAAAATATCTTCGAAGAAACTGATCCAGTAATTGGGCAACTAGAACTGACCTGGATAAAGAGGAGGGAGATTAGGGGCTGACAGAGGAGAATGAAACAGCCGGCACTGGGAGACCAATGCTCCTGCCGAAGTGTGGGATGCTCTCTTCTTTTAGGATGAAGCATTAACAGAGCATGTGGGTTCAGAAAGGAGTATCAGACATTTAGGCATCCCTTACACTGATGTTCTTAACATATCTGCTCAACATTTATTCATTGGAACAAGAGCATAAACTGATTCTCTTTTTATAAGTAAGTGAAAGTGAAAGTTGCTCAGTCGTGTCTGACTCTTTGCGACCCGTGGACTAGTCCATGGAATTCTCCAGGCCAGAATACTGGAGTGGGTAGCCTTTCCCTTCTCCAGGGATCTTCCCAACTCAGGGATCAAACCTGGGTCTCCCGCATTGCAGGCGGATTCTTTACCAGCTGAGCCACAAGAGAAGTCCTTTCATAAATAAATGTATACCTAATTCTCTATGTTTTAAAAAGATAACGTTATTACACTGATTGATGGCATACATTTTTTTTCCTAAGCTACACATATTAACTGCTCAAAATTTAGGTAAATCGCTATCACGCTGTGCATTACTCAATACCAGGTCTGGTTGATGGTAGCTGCTGAGGACAGCTGACTCTAGCTGGATTGAGATGATGCTTGTGGCTGCAGGTACAGCCTGCACACTCGTTCACTGCTTGACGAGTGGCCAGCACTGGTGGGGATGCTTCAAAACAGGTTTTACTTGATGGAAAGTGACCTCCTGCTTCTCAGGTCATTTTAGGAGTTGACTGTGGAAAGCTAAATTAACTGACACATTATTCTCAATATTTTCTGCTAATATTTTAGTACCCCTTATAGAACTGGAGCCTCTAGAGAGCTACCTTGTGGACACGGCTTGGGTCAAATCCCACCCAACTCCTTGGAAGATATATTCTTTAAATCACAGCCACTCTTTGTCTATTTACTTAAGTCATGGCTTCAAGAAAAGACAGGACTGGTCAGATGCCTGTCCTGTTTCTAAACTTAGAGGTCTTAAATTTCAACTCTTTGGATACTATGTTGAATTCTGACCTAGAACTTTATCCTTGTTCCATTTCCCCACCTCTACCCCCTAGTTCTACTTCATTATTCCTGAATAGAGTTTCTGTTTTAGGTCTTAATCTTAAATGACATTCAATCTCCAATGAGTTATCTGAGTTATGCCTGGTAGCTTGCCAAGTTTCTGTTTGGAAACAGTTGTATAGCATTAAAGTTTTGAACTCCTCTTGAAAGCAACCTGATATAAGGAGGACAGGGGCTTGGGTTCTGTGGTCAGGCAGATCTGAGTTGAAATTACAGCATAGGCTATTACAGTGTAGTAGTCTCAACTGTGAAGAGGGGATATTTGCAAAAGATTGCTTTCCTCCCTTCCTCATTCATTTTTTTCACTCATCAAATATCTCCATTTTGCCAAGTTCTGTGCTATGCAATGGGGCAAGGCAAGGGGTTACTGAGGAAATGATCAATAAAACACCATCTTACCCTTGGTGAGTTTGTGGTTTGATAGAGAAAGACAGACATATAAATACATTAATGCAGTCAAGTGGTAATATATAGAGTCATGAGGCTCTATGACAGAGCCGTTAAGCAGTTAGAAATAGACTGCCTAGCTTCAAATCCTGCTCAACCAATTATTAACTGGATTCTGTCTGCTTAATTGCTCAGTTGTGTCTGATTCTTTGCAACCCCATGAACTGTAGCCCAACAGGCTCCTCTATCCATGGGGTTCTCCAGACAAGAATACTGAAGTGGGATGCCATGCCCTCCTCCAGGGGATCTTCCCAACCCAGGGATCGAACCCAGGTCTCCCACGTTGCAGGCAGATTCTTTGCCACCTGAATGACCAGGGAAGCCCATTGTCTAGTGCAATTTTACTTAACCACTCTGTGCCTCAGTTTATTCACCTATAAAATGGGGATAATAGATTTGTTATGAGGATTTAATTAGTAAACACATGCAAACTTCTTAGTGTCTGGCACAGGGTAAGCACTCCATCCATGTGACCTGTTTTTACAACGATGGGAGCACAAAAGAAGAAGTAGCCAATTCTACTTGGTGAGGAAGCTAAAGAAAGGCTTCACAGAAATAGTGTCACTTGAGTTTAGTTTCACAGAAAGTGTGGGAAGTGTTCAGTGGACAGAACAGAGTGAGCATTTCAGGCAAAGGAGGTTACATGAGCAAAGGAAAAACCTGGGGCTTCCCGGAGCCCATGTCATCTACAGACATTGTAGGGGGATAGAAGCAGGAGGGAGGAGCCTCATGGGGAGAGGACATTATGCGTCACAGCCACCCTGAGGCTTCGGCCCTTATCCTTCCTATAGGTAGGTAACTATGGCTTGCGTGTCCCCACCTCTCCCTTACCTCCCCAAATCCCACTACCCTCCCTTCTCCACCATGCTTCCTACCTTGAAGGCTGCCCAATATAAACTGCACCCCCCAGCTCCCCTTCCCTCATCCAATGGAGAACACGGGCACGAATTCAGAGGGAAGGAAGGAGAAAGAGTTTATTTTCATTTGTTCTGTCGCTGTCCCAGGTCGGATGCATCTTTCCACTAATTACAGCTCAGATCAGGCAGTCCTCTGTTCCTAGGCAAGGAACCCCTCCCTCGCCTTACCCTTTTAGAGCTCCTGTTGCTGGCCCTGGGGCACTGCCATGGCCCTCATGTCTGTCTCACCTCCGGAACACCTTTGTGAATATCACTTAGATTAAATTCTCTTTACCCATTTTGAATGTGTTTTGTGCATCCTGCTTTGACCCCAACTTATTAGAAAACTCTCAAGGGGCTTTTAACAGGGAATGATGTGATCAGATTTGCATTTCTGAGAGGTATTTCTGGCTTTTGGGTGAAAAATGGTTTGGGGGCAGCAATAATAAAGGCAGAGTTTTTAAGAGTATTTTGCAAACCAGGAATACTTGTTTTAAAAATAGGTTCCTGGACACTATCTCCTGATTCAGGAGACCTGGGGTAGGGTCTCCAAATCTATTTCTTTAAATAACGACTCTATGTGAATATGACAGAACCTCACAGTTGTCCAGCAACACTGACTAGTGTGTTGGGCAGGATCCAGTAGAGATCCAGAGGAGAGGGGAGGACAGCTGATGGAACAAGGTCTGGACCTGGAGGACCTGGGGAGATGGAGAGAGGAACTCAGAAGCAAAGGCAGGGGATTTGTTTTGAGAAGGCCAAAGAATACCTTTCCTTTTGAGGGCAAATAAGGTGAGCATGCAAAGGAAGTTAACAGAATTCTCACCCTGTACCTTCAATTTCTCATGGAAGTTAGAGGAAGAGTCATCCTGAGACTGGAAGGACAGGCAAAAGTATGAGGAGCTAGGGTGACGCAGGTTTAGAAGAGCCACCGTGGAGCATGGAGGAGAGAGTGATGACTAGCAACACTTTAGGACTGCTTGGTGGAGCTGAGACAGAGGAGCGTGTATTTGTGTGTCATCCAAGGGATTAGTTTTGTCATTTTTCTCCAACAGTCCTAGGCCATGTCCAGAAATGGAGAAGGCAGTAGTTGGATTGATCCTAGCTGTGAGGGTTGCAGAGCAGGTGTAATGGAAAGATAAGGGGCCCAGGATGTTGAAGTCACACACAAGCAGGGGAGTCGCAGCACTAAAACATGAGGGGGAGTGTCCAACAGATGCTGTCCTTGGTCCTGAAGTAGTATTGCACTTGAGGCCATTGCCTTTACTCTGTGAAGTTGGGGGTGGGTTGGTACATGTTCCCCTGCTTCTCCACAACACCTTGCCATACTAGACTCATGGTGTCAATGGATTTGGTTCCAAGCCCCATAATACTGTGAACGGTGTGAATACAGGGCCTACTGTCTGAGTAGTAACATTTGTTGATGATTCAGTTTCAATATTTAAAGAAATTAATTCAACCAACAATTATTGAAAATGTTATATGTGCCAGACATTGTGTTGGACATAAGGGATACAACAGAAAAAATGCAGAGAGAGTTTATTCCCAAGTCAAATCTTTTATTTGCTTTTCTTAAAGATCACCTGAGGGGCCCATTTCTTGCTTCTCTTTCCTCTTTAATTCCTTTTCACCTTTCAGCAGCTACAGAGTGCTTTCTGTAAAATGACCCCCCCCCCCAAGTTCACTCTCTGCCCAGATAGATCTTTGATTTCTGTTCTTCTCCCTCTTTTCCCTGGTGTCCATTAGTTTGCTGATGAACTTAGCTTCTCTTTCAGCCAGACAGTGCACTATCTCTTTAGGAAGAAAGAGCAAATAGAATACTGAAAAAACCAGCACAGAGTTATCCTTTGCAGGCTAGAGGAGCAGAGTGCTGCAAACATCAATACACTAATTTTTGTGCCATACCAGTTTCAAGAAAATCCTCCCCAAGCAGAGAGGGAGGCCACATCACTGACTATCAGCTGATCACAGAAATTTCCCCCAAATAATTTGAAGCTGATCATCTCTGGAACTGTTCCAAGGCCCCTCTGTCCTCTAATAGACAAGGGCTCTATTCCCTCTCAGTGGTACAGGTTGACCCTCACTTCCCTGGCAGGGTGACAATTTCTAATTAATTTTGAAAATCTTTAATTAAAGGTATTCTTTGATTTTCCAGGGCTTGAACTAAATACTGGGAACACAGAAATAATTAAGGACAACTGCTGTCCTTGGAGACTTCATAATTTCATGGTGAATATGATGTAATAAGTTCTAGGCCTGGAACCTGACCAAAGTACAGAGAGAATGAGGCATACAGAGGTGAATTCTGTTTTCACTGTGTTGACTCAGAGCTGGTGGTGGGAATCCAAAGGTTGTGTCTCTTATCTAGGAAGAAATAAAGGTAGCAACAGCAAGAGGTTTTACACGTAGTGAGTAATGCCAAGAAGCTGGACATGAGTCTGGGTTAGGACTGGAAAACAGGGTGTAAGTTTCTCCAGATAGCAGGTGTCAGAGGTTAGTCTTGGCCCCTGAGCCAGTAGGTCAAGGGGAGGTAAAGGAATACATAACATCACCCGCGATCTAAGAGTCTGAGACCAGATTACCGGATAGTCAAAACAAAAACAACCAGATCTCAATGTCCAGGGCAGACAAGAGTCCAGAATAGGGAGAGGCAGAGTTTAAGTGAGCAGCTGGGGTGGGAAATATAAACATGGAGAGTGACAGAGACAAGCTAGTAGAAGACCTAAGAACAGACAGCTTCCCTAAGGACCGCTGAGTAAGAAGCAGATGTCAGGACTAAACATGGATGTTAGATGCTCTTGAAAGCAGAACAAGGAAAGAAAAAAGTCTCTGGCTCATACTCCAAGAAAGCTGTTGCAGAACAAAACACCAAAAAATTGAACTCTGATCCCAATTATTGGTCAGGGCTCCCCCAAGAAAGGTCAAGAAGCAGCAGAAAAAAGGCTGGGTTCCTCTGCTTCCTACAGCACACAGCCTCTAAACACTTCTCAACTCCCAACAAGCACAGCCACGTAATGAGCAGTTAATATGACCCAAATTCTGTGCTCAGCGCTTTCACTCCATTGGCTTATTTAATCTTCATCAAATCTCACATGGTAAATATTAGCATCCTCTTTTTTTCAGATTAGAGAATGGAAGCTCAGAGAGGTTTAGTAAAGTTTCCCAAGATCAACCAGCTAGGTGATGAAACTAGTCTTTGAACCATAGCTTGGCCTGATTGCAAGGCTCATTCTCTTAATCATCCAATTAGCCTTCCTTACCAATGATCTGCTCCAGGTCTCATCACTGTGATCTCACTGGGTTGGAAACAAAGCAAAAAGAGTTTTTATGGGGATAAAAACAAACAATGTGTAGAAGCATGCCAGGCAAGGAAGCACTTGTACGGAGCTGATGGCTATGGTGTTAAGGAATATCAAGGGCTATCAAAATGAATACTGAAGTCCCCAGATCTTGCCTTTGCCCACCTCTCACAATCTTCAGCTCCCTCCCACCCTGGCTCCTCCACCTCTGGTCTTCTTTTGGACTCTTCAAAGTATGTCGTGCTTCTTCCCTTCACGCCTCTGCACACATGACTCCGTCTGCCTGGAACACTCTGTCCTGCTCCTCCCAGACACCTTGACCTAACCAGTCACCATTCCTCCTCCTAGTACAGCATGGAACCTTAATTCCTTACAAAAGCCCTCACTGACCACCTCATTCCCCACTAGGTTAGGCCCCACAGAACCCTGCGTTTTTCCTTCACACACATCTCACAACTCTAATTTATTTAAGCAATTTCTCTTACTAAATGAGATGTCTCCAGAAGAGAAGACCAGTGGCGAACAACCCCTGGCATCTTTATAAATATCTATTGAGTGAATGAATAAACAATGATTAAAAATGGGGTCCAGGTAGGCAAAAAATATGAAGGTTGATAATTTTGATAATACTCCTGAGAAAGATTTATTCATTGATTCTGTTCACTCAACAGATATTAGAAGGCCTACTATGTGCCAGGGTCTATTCTAGATGTTCAGTCAGGGATTACAGAAAGGGAATGTAGCAATACTATAGCAAGGACCTCAGACAGGTGACAAGAACATCCTGTGGGAGTCAGGGAGAAGGTGGCAGTTCATTGTCTACTCCCGGTACAGGGCAATGGGAAAGCCAAATCCACTCCTTGCCCACAAAGAAGGTGAGGCTTTCATTTGTGAAGAGAGCAGGGTACGTCTTCATTAAGAATGAAACTGCTGGGCTTCCCTGGTGGTCCGGTGGTTAAGAATCTGCTTTGCCGTGCAGGGGACACTGGTTTGATCCCTGGTCCAGGAAGATCCCACAAGCAGCAGGGCAAATAAGTCCATGTGCCTCAACTACTAAAGCCTATGCCCCTGAGAGCTCGTGCTCCACAACAAGAGAAGCCATGCAGTGGGAAGCCCACGTATCACGAGAGAGCAGCCCCTGCTCTCCACAACTAGAGAAAGGCAGGGCACTGCAACGAAGACCCAGCACAGTCAAAGGAAAAAGAAAACCGCTGTAAAGGAGAGGACAGGAGGGAGTGTGCAAAATACATTTTGGGGATTGATATAAACGCAGCAGGAGGGAGGGGGCATAAATGGTGGGTGTGAAACCAGGGACGAGAAAGCCACGGAAGGGGCTGCCAGTGGGTGACATAAGTAGATGAAAGGAAGTGAGCACATCAGGGAAGAAGGATACTTAGGAAATCAGCTCATAGAATCACATGTTTTTATGAGGTTCAGAAGGGCAGAGTCAAGAGTCCCATGATGATTCATGTACTTTCCTAGAACCTGATGTATTGCCAAGATTGGCTATAGAACACTGTGGGCTTGGAAAATCAGAAAGACAACAATTGACTATGCTGTTCAAGGGCCAACATAAAATCTGGGAAGGATATTCCAGCAACGGAAGGTAGAGATAAGCTCTCAGAGCTATCATTCTCAGATTTTCCAGTTTTCTGCTTGAGGGCTCATAATGTTGTCTCTGACATCTGAACACAGGAAAAAACCAAGAAAGCAATAACTAACATGTATTGAGGGTTTACCTTATGCTGAGGACTGTGTGAATCATGAAGTGCTTTGTAAATTTAATTGTCACATCAGTCATACAGATGGTAAAGCGTCTGCCTGCAATGCGGGAGACCCGGGTTCGATCCCTGGGTCAGGAAGATCCCCTGGCGAAGGAAATGGCAACCCACTCCAGTACTCTTGCTGGGAAAATTCCATGGACTGAGGAGCCTGCCTGGTAGGCTACAGTCCATGGAGTCACAAAGAGTCAGACAAGACTGAGCGACTTCACTTTCACTTTCAGTCATACAAAATAGATACAATCATTTAGCAAATATAAAGATTCTGAGAAGTTAGTAATTTGCCTAAGGTCAGCTCCCAAGTAGGAACACAAAATTCAAGCCATGTGAGTTCAGAGTCCACACTCTTAACCACCAAACTATCAAGACAGTAAGGGCTAACCCATATCTAGTGCTCATTCTGTACGCCATGTACTGTTCTTAGCATGATATACTTATCAGTTCTTTTCCTTGTTACAACTCCAAGGTAGCTACTACTATTCTGACATTGTAAATGTGAGGAAGCTGAAGGACAAACAGGCCAAGGAACTTTCCTGAAGGCACACAGCTGTGAAGAGGTAGAGGCTGGATTGAACCTCAGGCGGTCAGGCTCAAGAGTCTGCTCTCCACCACTATGCTGCTGCTGCTGCTAAGTCGCTTCAGTCATGTCTGACTCTGTGCGATCCCATAGACGGCAGCCCACTGGCTCCTCACATGAATGGTCCCTCCAAATGGCATCACTGAAGGCACGAGAAAACAAAAACTAGCCTTTGTACTTGAGCTTCATTGTGCTACAATTTAGAAACTGTCAGCTAAACTTCCACTCTCTTGTCTGAAAAATAGAAAATCAGGGGGATCGTTTCTTGATAATAAAAGTTAAAAGGAAATTTCTCTTTGTCTAATGGCAAAGAAATCCAGCTACTGTTTTGTATGACTTTCATTCGTCCTGGATATCTTCATTAACGGCCTGGTCATTAGTACGCTTCAATCTCGGTCCACAGACATGTGCTGTTGGTTTCGTCTTTTCCATTTCCATGGACTTGAGGAGAATTACCATTTACAGATCACCTGCTTAAGCTAATCTTTTGATCTCCAATGAAGAGCTTCATTTCTACCACAACCACAACCTTTTATAATCTTCCTACACAACTGGTTTCTCCAGCTTGACTCAGTTAGAAACACATTTTGTGGAAAGTTTGCTCAGATCAGAAAAAAGCAAAACAGATTTTGCCTGAAGCTTATCACACTGAGCATCCAGTGCCCTATTCCACAGCTTCCTCCTCACTGAATGTGGGAGGCACGTTCTCTGCCATTTTCTTAGTCTCACAACTGAGAAATATAGAAAGGTTTCATAAAAGTTGAAAGGGGGCAGAAAAAATATCTAAGTCCAATAAGTGCTTCGGTTCATGCTAACATTAATGCATCACAGCTGCAAAAAATATTTCCTACTTTGCAATCAGAGAGTCCAGGAGTTCAATATAAATGCACTAATCCTTGTAATTTTCTTGTAAGGCCAGCCACAGAGTACTCATTTCTTCAAGGCACAGGGAACTAAAGTCTTGCCAAGCTCACAAAACTAAGAAACAGACATTTAAAGCAAGCTAATCTTATTCCCCATTTTCTCCTTGATTTTTATATGCCTTTATTCCTTTCTGTATGTATAATTAAATTTCCTGACCAGTTTTATCTGTAGACCTCACATATTTCCATTGCTAATAAAAATAATAGTAATAATGATGATAATAATAATTATAATGGTAGGCCCTATTTATTGGGTACTTTTAATAGGTGCCAGGCACCATCCTAAGCCTTTATACATATCAATTCACTGGAATCTCACAACCACAATAGGAAATAAGTAGTATGAATATCTCCATTTTACAGTTGAGAAGGTTGAAGCTTAGAGAGGAAAAGGAACTTGTCCAAAACTCAGCATAAAGTAAGCCTTCATTTCAAAGCCACACTGCCTCTCACACCACCCGAGCCCTGACCTACATACCACATGGCATTAAAATTATGAATCTTAAAGAAGTGCCCATATGGGTATTGTTTCTAACTGCCTTTTTTTAATTTTATTTTAAAGAGGCAAACAAAAAAATGCAAATAGCCCTTCCACTGTAACCTGATGTAATTTAACAGTGTGCCAAGTTTAATCAAACCCAGGCAATTCTTCAAAAGCCACAGTGAAAATAAACAAACAAAAAAATCTACCAGGAGAAGGAAGGGAATGTTGAATGCTTGAATTGAAACAGGGAACCACTCATTACATTCATGAAAACATAGAGATAAAATAAAGCTCGAAAAGCAGTTTATATGTCAAATGTGTTAAAGCAATGAATTAAATTCACCTTCAAACTAGGTAGAAGGTGTGTAAAATGGAGTACAAGGTACCCTCCCAGTGCAATAGTACATGAGTAAATAAGATTAGCATGGAACACAAATATTGCTGATACTCAAAGCAACAGAGTTACTTTCTCTCAGTCCCTCGTCCCAGTGTGCTTACCTGCCCTATTCACTGGCCAGCTGCACCAGACTACCTAGCCACATCTCCAAATCTCAACTATCTATTAAAGAACATCGTTTCACCTCTACATCACTACTTCTGCACACATTCCCTATCATCACCAACGGCACCACTTCCTCTTCTGAGATCTCTACCCTGGAATGACTGCCAGTTCCTCCTCCTCCCTCATCAGTCAGACCTCAATGAGTCACCACATTCCCACAACGCTTCCTCTATGTTGCTTTATGCATCAACCTGGCACAGCCCCACCTTCACCCACCAAGTTGCCGCCAAAGCCTTAGTCTTGGTCTTTACAGACATTCTCCCTTCTGATCTGTCTCAGCATCACAGCCCAAGCAATTTGGCTAAACCATACCTTTCAGAGTGTTATCTCTGTACTCGGGAACTACCAAGGGCTGCCTATTAGCCCCACACCATTTAAGGCCCTCAGTGAGCGATTTCCCTTTCACTTTTCACTTTCATGCATTAGAGAAGGAAATGGCAACCCACTCCAGTGTTCTTGCCTGGAGAATCCCAGGGACGGGGGAGCCTGGTGGGCTGCCGTCTATGGGGTCGCACAGAGTCAGATACAACTGAAGCAACTTAGCAGAAGCAGCAGCAGCATTCCTTTACACACATCTAATCTTCCTGCTTTCCACCATGACTGTGTCTGTCCAGCCAGATTTCTTTTCTTCCTTTCCCTTTCAAACTGTCACCACTCTGTGGGACTGATATAAGGAAGTGTGCACCTGAATTTGTCACTTAGACCATTCGATCAGCACAAGTTCTATTATGAATGTATATGTATTCAGGCTACGTTGTTGTTCAGTCGCTAAGTAGTGTCTGACTCTTTGCGACCCCATGGACTGCAGCATGCCAGGCTTCCCTGTCCTTCACTATCTCCTGGAGTTTGCTCAAACTCATGTCCATTGAGTCAGTGATACCATCCAACCATCTCACTCTCTGTTGTCCCTTCTCCTCTTGCTCTCAATTTTTCCCAGCATCAGGGTCTTTTCCAATTGGTCAGTTCTTTGCATCAGGTGGCCAAAGTATTGGAGTTTCAGCTTCACCATCAGTCCTTCCAATGAACACCTAGGACTGATCTCCTTTAGGACGGACTTATTGGATCTCCTTGCTGTCCAAGGGACTCTCAAGAGTCTTGTTCAGCACCATAATTCATAGTTTACACTATGGGACTATTCAAAAATTCATGAGGAAAGATTCCCATGATCCAGTTGTTTCTCAGAGGTCCAGCAGATGACTTTAATTTTTGTGTGTGTGTTTTTATTTTTGGCAAAGCTGTGTTTATGAAACACTTTTCTTTATACTTTCATAATAAAGTAAATGATAGAATCCCGTAACATTGGAACTGAGAATTTAAAGTGTAATTCATCTCCCATCCTCATTTTACCAGGAAGAATTAACACCCAGACAGATTAGGTGATTTGTTCTAGATCCCCAAAACTTACCCTTTCCGTCTGCTGGTCATCACCCAAGCTTTAGATGGCCCGCTCAGCTCTGCTTCGCCTGACTGATGGAGACAGGAGACACAGGAAGCAGCACTGCTACAGCGTGCTCATTCCTTAGTCAAGGAAAACATGATCTAGCAATTTAAACAAGTTCTTTACTGACTTTCCAGGAGAGCACAAAGGGAGAAGTGAAAATACAGAATGTAAGGGTTCCCACACTTGGTTATCACAAAATGCTTGCCTCAAAAGAATACTTTGCAAGACTGGAGTTCTGTGAACACATTTGTGAAAAAGGCTGTTTCTGATTCCAAAGACAGGCCCAGTCCTGAAAAGGAAGAGCACTGAGAGACAGCTCTGAGCTTCCTCCAAATTTACATACCAATAACATCAGCTAATATGTATGTAGACTTGACAATTTAAAAAAGCACTTTAACAAACAAAAGAAGCATTAACTCTCCATTTTAAAAAGTCTCTATTAATTGGAGGGGTCTCCCTGTTACACCAGTTTAACTACAGCTAGGTTTTTCTTGCTGAAAGATGGCCGAATAACTAACAAATTATAAAATATTCTAATTAGAAGGGTCTTAAAGTTAATCTCATCCACTGATTCTCAAACTTCATATCTGCAGAACATGGGTACGCAACTACTCAAAGTGAGAGAAAAAGAAAGAAAGAAATAGAAAATGTGAGAAGGAAATGAATTTTACCTACATCCAGTGAGCTTTGGAGAAGACCTTGAGTTCCAGACAAGGCAGGGGGTCCTGGTGGACAACTTGATGTTGGAACGTGAAAATGTGAGCTGAGAATACAGTCCGACCACACAAGACTTCTATAGAAACTGAGATGATAAGTTCATGGTGTTTAAAAGCACTAAATTTGTGATAATTTGCTGTGTAGCCAGAGAAAACCATACATTTTTTTGCTAGGTCCTCATTAGAAAAATGGGCAAAGGACGTGACAAGTGCCATGCACGCTATTTGGTCGAGGTCTAGATTGTTAATGCTTCTTAGAGGAAAATGTTACACTAACTGTTAAGGGTCTTAAATATCTCTATTCCCATTGACTTAGTCACTCCACCTCTAGGAATTTACTCTAGAAGAAATAGAGATGCATACAATGTCACTGTATAATTATTTATAATAATAACAATAACAAAGAAGCCAGTATTAGGAAAATGGTTGACTTAGTTATTGTGCAAACATGATGAAGTGTAGATCAGCTACTAAAAATAAGCTTTTCAAAGAAAATGTAGTCACTTATGCAAATGACTGTGATATAATGCTAGATGAAAAAGCACTCTGGGAGCTTGACCAAGATGGCAGAGTAGGAAGACCCTGAGTTCACCTCCTCTCAAGGGCACACCAAAATTACAGCTGCTCACAGAACAGCTATTGATTAGAAAGACCAGAATCTATCAGAAAATCTCTCCCACAATTAAAGTATAAAGAAGGGACCACAGTGAGACAGGTAGGATGGGCGGAGTGGCAGTATAGTCAAGACTCATATCCCTGATTGAGTGACCCACAAATGGGAGAATAATTACAACTGGTGAGGATCTCTGCAAGGGGTACATGATCTGAACCCCACATAGCCTCTGCAGCCCTAGGGTCCTGCACAAGGAATAGGACCTCCAGGACATTTGGCTTTGAAGGCCAGTGGGGCTTACTTTTGGGAGACCCAGAAAGCAGTGGGAAATAGAGACTCCACTCTTAAAGAGCTCACACAAAGTCTCATGCTCTGGATACAAAATCAAGACTCACAAAAATGCTCCTATAAGCAATTCATTTCAGATCTAAAGACATACACAAACTGAAAGTGCAGAACTGGAAGAAATAATTCTAAAATGTGTGTAGAAACACAAAAGATCCTGAATAGTCAGAGCAATCTTGAGAAGAACAGAGCTGGAAGTATCACACTATATGACTTCAGACTATGCTACAAAGTTACAGTCATGAAAATAGCATAGTACTGGCACAAAAAAACAGACACATAGATCACGGGAAAAGAACAGAGAGCCCAGGGGCCGTCCCTGGTGGTTCAGTGGGTTAGATTTCAGCTGCCAATGCAGGGGTTGTGGATTTAATCCCTGGTCAGGGAGCTAAGATCCTATATGCCTTGCTGCCAAAATAAAACCCAAAATATAAAACAGAAGCAACACTGTAAACAAATTCAATAAAAACTTAAAAAGGAAAAAGAATAGACATCCCAGAAGTAAAAGCCATGTGTTTTTGGTCAATTAACCTACAACAAAGAAGACAAGAATATACAATGAAGAAATTGTATATTGTATATACAACTGTATATTTAGTATATATTACTAAATCTTTAGTAATTGGTGCCAAGAAAAATGAACAACTATATGTAAAAGAATGAAATTAGAACATTTTCTCATACCATATACAAAAATAAACACAGAATGAATTAAAGACCTAAATGTAAGAACATAACCATAAAACTCCTAGAAGAAAACATAGGCAGAACACTCTGACATAAATCATAGCAAGATATTTTTGGACCCGTCTCCTAAGGCAAAGGAAATAAAAGCAAAAATAAACAAATGAGACCAAATTAATCCTAAAAGCTTTTGCAAAACAAAGGAAATCAATGACAAAATGAAAAGACAACCCCCTGAATGGGGTGAAAATATTTTCAAATGATGTGACTGATAAGGGGTTTCTATCCAAAATATACAAATAGCTCATACAACTCAGTATCAACCAATTTGATTTAAAAATGAGCAGAAAACCTGAATAAACATTTCTCCAAAAAAGACATACAGATGGCCAACAGCCACATCATTAGATGCTCAACATGGCTAATCATGAGAGAAATGCAAATCAAAACCATAATGAGATACTGCCTAATACCTGTCAGAATGGCTATCATCAAAAGGCTACAAATAACAAATTTTGACAAGGATATGGAAAAAAGGGAAACCTTGTACACCGTTGGTAGGAATGTAAATCGGTACAGCCACTGTGGAAAACAGTATTGGAGGGTCCTCAAAAAACAAAAATACACTTGTCATATGATTCAGCAATTCACTTCCGAGTATATATCCAGAGCAAATGAAAACACTAATTCAAAAAGACATGTGCACCCCAATATTCATAGCAGGGAGAGGGAAGCAAGGAAGGATAAGACAGGGGTAGAGGATTGAGAGGTAGAAACTACTACATATAAAATAAAAAAGCTTTAAGGATACATTGTATGTCACAGGGAATATAGCCAATATCTTATAATAGCTTTAAGTGAGTGTAATTTACAAAAATTTTGAATCACCATGTTGTATACCTGAAAGTAATATTTTAAATCAACTACATCTTAATAAAAATAACAAAAATAAAGAGGATGTGAACTAGAATACTACCTTTGAAGCAGAAAAGAGTAAAAGATATTAGAGAGTAAGAATCTAAATGGTTTAGTAAGTAAAATTTGAAGTGAGAAATGCATTTATCATTTCCCTCTTCCTCTCTATCAAAAAGAAAAAAGCAGCTTGTACAACAGTATGAAAATGGTGCTGTCATTCTGGAAAATAGTTGGAAGATATTTCAAAATTTTAAACATAGAATTATCATATGACCCAAGGGAATGTGGCTCAGATGGTAAAGAATCTGCCCACGATGCAGGAGACCCAGGTTCAGTCCCTGGGTTGGGAAGATCCCCTGGAGAAGGCAACAGCTACCCACTCCAGTATCTTGCCTGGAGAATTCCACGGACAGAGGAGTCTGGAGGGGTCCTCCACGGGATTGCAGACAGCTGGACATGACTGAGCGATTAACATTTTCAAGGAAACTGAAAATATATTCACAAATAAAACCGGTATACATATTCACAGCAGCATTATTTATAATAGCCAAAAAGTAGAAACAATCTAAATGTCTATTAACTACTGAATGGATAAGTGAAAAGTGGTATATCCATACAAAAGAATTTTATTCAGCCAAAAAAGAAATGAACTATGAATATGTGCTACTCATGGACAAACCTTGAACACATAATGCTCAGTGAAAAAGTCAGTTACAAAAGTCCCATATTTTGATTCCATTTATATGAGATGTTCAGGATAAGCAGAGACACAAAGCACTTCAGTAGTTTCCAAGGTCTGGAGGAGTAACTGCTAACAGGTACAAGAGTTTCTCTTTGGAGTGATGAACATATTATAAAATTGATTATAGTGATAGCTGAACAACTTTGTGAATATACTAAAAACCACTGAATTATACTTTTTAAAAGGAATTTTTATGTTTTTAATTTTATGGTAAGGTAAATTATACCTTTAAAAAAGACTAAGAAATAAAACACTGTATATGATTCAAAATTTGTGAAAAAACATATATGCATAGAATAAAGATTGAAAGGAAATTTACTGGCCATTCTTTGGTGGTTCAATTACAAAAACTTTTTTTTTATTTTTCTCTTTTTTGTATTCTCAACTTTTTAGAACAAATATTCAAGCCTGAAAAACCACTTACTTTAAACGATTTTAATACTATTTACCACAGTCTATACCAGAATCTAAAATAAGAAGGTATTTAATTTAGTATATAATTGCTATTCCTACTTATTTAATATTTCATAAAATATAATTTATGGCTTTTGAAAAGCAAATCATAAATTCTGGGTGATCTTCCAACCACATTTAAAAACCACTAATCTAGTCTGACCTTCTAATCTCTTTTTTTTCAACCCTCTCTTTTTAATGTTGATAAAATCTAAGAGTGAGTAGTATAAATTTAAGCATATGGTACTGCTTTTCAAAATGAAAGGATTAAAAAAAAAAAAAAGAAAGGAACAGGAAATATCTTTAGCTTTCAGAAAATTCGTATCTACGGAGGTAGCAAAGAGTTTGCTTATATATATATATGTACAATCTTTCTGTACAGATATCCAAAGACTAGCTAAGCTATAGAAATCTACTGGATGCAGAGTACTGAGATGGGCAATGTCTCGGGATGGGTTGAAAGGTCCTCTGATAATCAAACTGGTCTGTGGCCACAACAGTGATACAACCAGTCAAATTCACACGAAATCATACAATGCCTTGAATGGTTATTTAATTCTGTGTGCACATCCTGCCTTCTCAAATGATAGCAGAATCTCTGAGCAGGAATCACAGAGAATCCCCATGGAGTCTAACAGGGCTAGCTCAAGGTAAGAGATGCTCTAAAACAGCTTGAAGAGAAAGACCATGAACTTGTCATACACTGCATGAGGCACTGAGGAGAGATCCATAAACTGCCTCATTACTCCTCACAATAACTCTACGAGGTATGCATTATTGGCAGCCTCAGGCAGGGACACTGAAACTCAGCAAGGTTATACAAATTGCCCAGGTTATGAAAATAAAGAGGCAGAGCTGAGATGTGAACACAGGAAGTCTAACTCAGAAGTAAGACAAAAAAACAAAACCCAATAAATATTTACTATGATTTAGGCAACGTTCTATGTTTTATTAATTTATGCATGTGATTATTAGTTTATTTGTAATGCATCATTAACTTAATCCTCAGAACAATCCTATGATAGAGGATCAACTATTATCCTCATTATTATACTGCCTTCTTTCATAATAAAATGAATCATATTCCTGTTTCAGATCACAGGTCTCAGATTTCAGCTCTTCAGAAATGACTCCGTAATCTACACAGGCTTGCCCTTGCCTTCTCTGATGGACCAGGGCATTTCAGTTTCACATATAATTTGAGTGGTCATTTAATTTTTGTCTGTTTCCCCAGTAGACTAAAAGCACTAGAAGGGAATGTTATTAATGGCTCAGGTAATTCTGAATACTGTAAGAGAGAAACCCTGAACTCTCAAGGAGCTTCACGGAGTAGTTTATCTCCTGTTCACACAGTCAGCTGCAGACGCTCAGCAGGAAGATTTCCAAGTGGTAATTTAGGAACTAGGTTCCTTGCATCCTACCCTCCACCTCTCCCGGCACCTCCTACACCTCATGGTTTACCTCACTTCTGTCCACATTCCACTGGGAAAAACACAGGCACACGGACATAGCAGACTGCAAGGGAGTCTGGGAACATGGTCTAGCTGTGAGCTGAAGAGGAAGGGAAATAGTTTTAGTAACAGCTAACCAACCTCCGTCACAGAACAGACCACCACATTTGCACCTTTTCATCATTTGATACTCTGAGAAATTGTGCAGAAATGGGGAATGACTCTCCCCTTCCACATGATCTCTTGTTTCACCTAGTGGGGTGTCTTTAATTTCTACAACAGAGAAAAAGCCCCACCAGACTATAAGCTCAAGGATAGAAACTCAGTCCATTTTGTTTTGTTCATCATAGTAAGCCTACAGCTAACAAATGTGTTAAGGGTCTGTAAAAAAAAAAATGATTAAGCCTTGAAAAATAATTTATTGACTAAAATATGAAAGAGAAGCCTACAATATAAAGATTAATAAGTGAAATTTCCTCAAATGCTAGCATCCTATCGATTAGTTAACTGTAAGTTCACTCTATGTGATCATGTAGAAATTTAAAACAGCTAATTTTACAGGAACCAAGCAGTTCATTATTTTAAAAACTTAAAATCATAAAAATCTCTTTAAAAACATAAAGCAAAAGCTATACAAAAAAAATATGGTTTATATGGTATAGGGAAGGGCTTCGAAACTACAAGTACATCATGAATTGAGTGGAAATCATCATCAAATAGCCCTCTTATACATCACTGGGCACACATAAGGTATGTAGTCGTCATTATTAAACACAGTTATGCTATGTCTTAGAACGACAATGGGGACATTTTGGAATCCTTAACTGAAATCTCATATAAACAGAGGTCTGAGAGGAAGAAGGAAATTGAGAGTTTAGTGAAGATGAGCTGGAGTAAAGATGATAATGAAAGTTGCTCTGCTAAGTCCCTTCAGTCGTGTCCAACTCTGTGGGACCCCATAGATGGCAGCCCACCAGGATCCTCTGTCCCTGGGATTCTCCAGGCAAGAACACTGGAGTGGGTGCCATTTCCTTCTCCAATGCATGAAAGTGAAAAGTGAAAGTGAAGTCGCTCAGTCTGCCCGACTCTTAGCGACCCCATGGACTGCAGCCTACCAGTCACTCAGTCATGTCCAATTCTTTGCGACCACATGGAATCTAGGCTACTCTGTCCATGGGGATTCTCCAGGCAAGAAAACTGGGGTGGGAGTAAAGATAACAAAAAGGAACAACTGCGGAGTTGGATTTAACACTGGTCTCTCTCTTTCCCCAAACTTCCTGGAGTCCACCTGCTCAGCAGGCAGGCTCTGTCACCTCTTCATTTACAAACTGTACAGAGAATTTGTATTTTTTCTGGTTGCTCAGGATTGATTTTATCCCAGGCTGAAGAGATCAGCAAGGCCGACTTCATTCACAGCTGTCTATCCCCTTCCCTCACACAGTAAGACTTTAACTGCCTCCTGAGACATGCAAAGTTGCATTTTTTCCCTTGATGATTTGATCATTTGTACTGACACTTTCACTGCCAGCTTCTTCAACCCAGATTCTGACAATTTACAAATCTGAATCTCACGTTCTGACCATTTATTTTGTGTAACTTAAAATACTTGCTAGGGAGAAAAAGAAAGAAACTAATGTGGCCACGCTGTGAAACAAACTAACTTCTGTTTTCCAAATCTGCTCGACTCTTCAACTTCATTCAGAGGTTGAATGGCTGGCTCCTACCATGGTGACTAGGACCTTGGCAGCCCCAGTTCCTATTTGGAACGCCAAATCCCTATCCTCGGCCTTCATTCAACAACCAAGGGGATATTTCTAACACACAGCCCTCACTCTGGAGAAAGCTGGAATCCAGCCCTCTGCCTATAACTTCCCAGTGCAATCCAACAAGCCCTTCTTGAGGCCCTGCTGTAGGCAAGCCACCTTGGCAGATGCAAAGGCTACTATATAAGAGCAAGTCAGGGGGTGTACAATCTAGTGGGGGGCACGGCCTCTACACAACTACCATTTAGCAGAGTAAAACCATCATGCACACTAAATAAGGTACTATAATCAGATATCATAAGATACTGAAGTGTACAATATTTGCTCCGATGTGGAGAGCACAGTCCTCTGACACAACTTCCCATTTCATTATTCGTAGTAGTCATAGAGATCATAATCACAACAGCAGCAGTTCCAATTTATTGGAACGACTGCCATGTGCTATGTTTAGTGCTTTTTCAGATATCCAATCTTCGTGACTTTATGCATTAGGTGTTATTTTCATTATTCTCATTTTACAGGTGAGAAAAGCGGAGACTTAAGAAACATCAAGAAAATTGCTAAAGGCTCCACTGTGAGTTAACGGTGGAGCCGGGACTTCTTCCAGAGTCCAACTCTTAACTGCTCGTTCTGCTGCCTGTATAACACATTCCACTATTATGAAAACTCAAAGAAATGAAGAGCCTTCCAGAACTTTTCCCTTCGGAAAGCACTCCTCGGGACAGTACACTTCAGGTTCACCAGGAGGATTCAAAAGCATGCCCATGGCAATTAATCAGCAACGGCAAACGGCTTATTGCAGTCCAGACTTTTTCAATTTGCTAGCACCAAATAAACGTTTAGTCATGGAGCTGAAGAATAATAAAATAAAAATGAAACCTTGGGGAAATAATATGAATCACACCTTCAGACTATATTTTTCTAGCCTTCCAGAGTCAAGGCTCTTTATATTTAAAGGCGACTCCTGATTAAGTCGGATCAAGACTTGATGCTCACTACCTCTGTGCCCAAAGCAATCATTAATTTTTCATTCCAAGTAGGAAAAGACATTTTGGACTTTCTTTGTTCTTTTTTTTTTTTTTTAATTAAAAGAAGGAGGGAGGGAAAAATGAGGTTTTGCCCTTGTGCTGAAGGAAATAAAATACAATATGTTTAAGTTGCAATGCGGAATCTAGATGTGCTTTTACCAATTTCAATCTTCTCCAAACACATCTGTAAAAGATATTACCCATAAAAATACTCCACAGAAAATTTAGAGTCTGGTAATACAAAGTAAGAGATTTATCTACTGCTAGGGCCCCTCTCAATCCCCCAAGCCTCTCCTTTCTATATGTCCTTCACTCTCTAAGAAAGAGGAGACAGCAGAGAGACATCTATCTTTTCTCAAGTTTTTGTTCATTATCTCTTCATGATTTGGTATTATGGGACAAGGAAGAAGTAGAAAAATACCTCTCCAAGTGCTCCTTTAAAGGTTTATTACTAATATTTCTTGTCAGATACAACTGAATTGAACTTTGAAGACTTTGCTTTTGGTTTATCATAAATGTTTTCCATTTGGGACTTCTCCCTCCAATCTGTGTTCAATCAATCATTCATCAAGGGATTTCCCTGGTGATCCAGTGGATAAGACTCCGAGCTCCCAATGCAGGGAGCCTGGGTTCGATCCCTTGGTCAGGGAATGAGATCTCACCTGCCGCAACTAAGATCGAGCATGCCGCAACTAAGACTGATGCAGCCAAATAAATAAATATTAAAAAAAATCATTCGTCAAATAAAGATACAGAGAACTTGTCTTAGGCAAAGCAGTTTTCTAGGTATAAAGGTTTACAAAGTTCAGTAAGAAAGCCATGGCCTCCAAAAGCTTGGAGGCCTTATGAAACCTATTATGAAACCTATTAGAATTCATAACAAAAGATCTGGTACCAGAATCAGGATACTGTTAACTTGGGGTTGACATAAGGGTGGGGGGAGATTAGGCAAGGAAGAATCAATCACTGGTAAATTTTTATACACCATTTTTTATTTCAAGGAATGTGCATTGCTTTTGTATTATTCTTAATTTTTTTTTTTAATTTAAAGACTAGTAAAGGAGATAATGGCTTCCTAGGTGGCTCAGTGGTAAAGAATCTACCTGCCAATCAGGAGACACAAGTTTGTTCCCGGGGTCGGGAAGATTCCCTGGAGAAGGAAATGGCAATCCACTCCAGGATTCTTGCCTGGGAAATCCCTTGGACAGAGGAGCCTGGCAGGCCACACACAGTCCATGGGGTTGCAAAGAGTCAGACACGACCTAACAACTAAACCTTTACCACCAAGGGAGATAATATGTAAAAATACAAAGACATTCAATAAGTGAGTCAAATAACCAAAAACCTACCCATAGGTCTACAGATGGGTTTGCCTGTCACCATTCACTTTTAATCATGTTGACAAGAAAAAAAGAGAGCAAGATCTATGGAGTCTTCCCAAGACAGATCCACCCTACCCATATCCTCTGCATGCCTTTGTCTGTAGAAAACTTCAGTCAAAGAATAAATTTAATCAGGGAAGTGAGAAAATGCAAAAGCAAAGGAAAGCAAACAAAACTAAATAATAATAGTTTAGTCATTAAACAAAGTCAAGGACCTTTATAAGTTCTTCCTCAAAAGCTATGGATAATATTCTGAGCCATAGCTGCCTTTGAGCTGCCTTGTAGATACTGAAACCCCCACCAGGTGGAAGAAGTTAACTATAATATGATGACAAGACTGGCCATAACCTAAGCTGCCACACAGAGAAGGCAATGGCACCCCACTCCAGTACTCTTGCCTGGAAAATTCCACGGACGGAGGAGCCTAGTAGGCTGCAGCCCATGGGGTTGCAAAGAGTCAGACACAACTGAGCGATTTCACTTTCATTTTTCACTTTCATGCATTGGAGAAGGAAATGGCAACCCACTCCAGTGTTCTTGCCTAGAGAATCCCAGGGACGGGGGAGCCTGGTGGGCTGCCGTCTATGGGGTCGCACAGAGTCGGCCATGACTGAAGCGACTTAGCAGCAGTAGCAACAACAAAGGTTCACACGGAGATGGAATGTACTTAACAAGGCTTTATAAAATAGCCAGAATCTTAAGTAGTGAAGTAAGGAGGACATGACATGAAGAGGGAACCAGCTCAGGCAAAGGCTAGAGGCAAATAGGGAACAGAATAGTACTATTCGTAATAGCTTCAAACTAAGAATGGGGTAGAATGGGTGAAAAGTGGTATATTCTTGAAATGGAAAAGAATATGTACTAACTTGCAGTGAAAATGCACAAACTACAACCATATGGAACAGCATGAATAAATCCTACAGATAAAATGTTAGGTAAAAGAAGACCTACAAAATAGTACCTATTATGAGTTCATTTACATAAACTTAAAAAAATAGTTCAAATGAATCTATGGTGTCAGAAGATAGGATTGATGACTTTGGAAGGAGGCAGAAAGAGACTGGAACAGGATACAAGGAAGGTTTCTGGGGTTGCTAATGTTCTACTTGTTGATTTCAGTGCTGGTTACATCACTGAATTCACTTTATGAAATATAGTGAGTTGTACACTTTGTATTCAGTTCAGTTGCTCAGCCATATCTGACTCTTTGCGACCCTATGGACAGCAGCACACCAGGCCTCTGTGCCCATCACCAACTCCCAAAGCTTGCTCAAACTCATGTCCATCGATTCGGTGATGCCATCCAACCATCTCATCCTCTGCCGTCCCCTTCTCCTCCTGCCTTCAATCTTTCCCAGCATCAGGGTCTTTTCCAATGAGTCAGCTCTTCTCATCAGGTGACCAAAGTATTTGAGTTTCAGCTTCAGCATCAGTCCTTCCAATGAATATTCAGACTGATTTCCTTTAGGATGGACTGGTTGGATCTCCTTGCAGTCCAAGGGACTCTTGAGAGTCTTCTCCAACACCACAGTTCAAAAGCATCAATTCTTCAGTGCTCAGCTTTCTTTACGGTCCAACTCTCACATCCATACACGACTACTGGAAAAACCATAGCTTTGACTAGACGGACCTTTATCAGCAAAGTAATGTCTCTGCTTTTTAACATGCTGTCTAGGTTTTTCAAGCTTTTCTTCCAAGGAGCAAGTGTCTTTTAATTTCATGGATTCAGCCACCATCTGCAGTGATTTTGGAGCCCAAGAAAATAAACTATCTCACTGTTTCCATTGTTTCCCCATCTATTTGCCACGCAATGATGAGACCGGATGCCATGATCTTAGTTTTTGAATGTTGAGTTTTAAGCCAGCTCTTCACTCTTCTCTTTCACTTTCATCAAGAGGCTCTTCAGTTCTTCTTTGCTTTCTGCCATAAGGGTGGTGTCATCTGCATATCTGAGGTTATTGATATTTCTCCCGGCAATCTTGATTCCAGCTTGTGCTTCATCCAGCCTGGCATTTCACATGATGCAGTCTGCATATAGTTAAATAAGCAGGGTGACAATATACAGCCTTGATGTACTACTTTCCCAATTTGGAACCAGCCCATTGTTCCACATCCTCTTCTGTTGCTTCTTGACCTGCATACAGATTTCTCAGGAGGCAGGTCAGGTGGTCTGGTATTCCCAACTCTAACAATTTTCCACAGTGTGTTGTGATCCACATAGTCAAAAGCTTTGGTGCACTCAATAAAGCAGAAGTTCTTCTGGAATTCCCTTGCTTTTTCTATGATCCAGCAGATGTTGGCAATTTAATTTCTAGTTCCTCTGTCTTTTCTAAATCCAGCTTAAACATCTGGAAGTTCAGGGTTCACGTACTGTTGAAACCTGGCTTGGAGAATTTTGAGAATTCCTTTGCTAGCATGTGAGATGAGTCCAATTGGGCAGTAGTTTGAGCATTCCTTGGCATTGCCTTTCTTTGGGATTGGAATGAAAACTGATCTTTTCCAGTCATGTGGACACTGCTGAGTCTTCCAAATTTGCTGGCATATTGAGTGCAGCACTTTCACAGCATCATCTTTCAGGATTTGAAACAGCTCAACTGGAATTCCATCACCTCCACTAGCTTTGTTCATAGTGATGCTTCCTAAGGCCCACTTACTTAACATTCCAGGATGTCTGGCTCTAGGTGAGTAATCACACCATTGTGGTTATCTGGATCATTAGGATCTTCTTTGTACAGTTCTTTGTATTCTTGCCACCTCTTCTTAATATCTTCTGCTTCTGTTAGGTTCATACCATCTCTGTCCTTTATTGTGCCCATCTTTGCAAAAAATGTTCCCTTAGGTATCACTAATTTTCTTGAAGAGATCTCTAGTCTTTCACATTCTATTGTTTTGCACTATTTTTTTGATCACTTAGGGCTCTCTTATCTCTCCTTATTCTTTGGAACTCTGGACTCAAACATGTATACCTTTCCCTTTTCTTCTTTGCCTTTCACGTCTCTTCTTTTCTAAGCTATTTGTAAGCCCTCCTCAGACAATCATTTTGCCTTTTTGCATATCTTTTTCTTGGGGATGGTTTTGGTCACCATCTCCTGTACAATGTCACCAAGCTCTGCATAGTTCTTCAGGCACTCTGTCTATCAGATCTAATCTCTTGAATCTCTTTGTCACTTCCATTTTATAATCATAAAGGATTTGACTTAATTCATGCCTAAATGGTCTAGTGGTTTTCCCTACTTTCTTCAATTTAAGTCTGAGTTTAGCAATAAGGAGTTCATGATCTGAGCCACAGTCAGCTCCCTCTCCTGTTTTTGCTGACTATATAAAGCTTCTCCATCTTTGGCTACAAGGAATATAATCAATTTGATTTTGGTATTGACCATTTAGTGATGTCCATGTGTAGAGTCTTCTCTTGTGTTGTTGGAAGAGGATGTTTGTTATGATCAGTGCATTCTCTTGACAAGACTCAGTTAGCCTTTGCCCTGCTTCATTTTGTACTCCAAGGACAAACTTGCCAGTTACTCCAGATATCTCTTGACTTCCTAGTTTTGCATTCCAGTCCCCTATGATGAAAAGGATATCTATTTTTGGTGTTAGTTCTAGAAGGTCCTGTAGGTCATCATAGAACCGTTCAACTTCAGCTTCTTTGGCATTATGGGTTGGGGCATAGGCTTGGATTACTATGATATTGAATGGTTTGACTTGGAAACAGATCATTCTGTCGCTTTTGAGATTGTATCCAAGTACTGCATTTCGGACTCTTTTGTTGACTATGAGGGCTACTCCATTTTTTCTAAGGGATTCTTGCCCACAGTAGTAGATATAATGGTCATCTGAATTAAATTTGCCCATTCCAGCCCATTTTAGTCCACTGATTCCTAAAACGTCGATGTTCACTCTTGTCATCTCCTGTTTGACCACTTCCAACTTGCCTTGATTCATGGACCTAATATTCCAGGTTCCTATGCAATATTGTTCTTATATCATCAGACTTTACTTCCATCACCAGTCACATCCACAACTGGATGCTGTTTTCACTTTGGCTCTGTCTCTTCATACTTTCTGGAGGTATTTCTTCACTCTTCTCTAGTAGTATATTGGGCACCTACTGACCTGGGGAGTTCATCTTTCAATGTCATATTTTATTTTTTGCCTTTTCATACAGTTCATGGATTCTCAAGGCAAGAATACTGAAGTGGTTTGCCATTCCCTTCTCCAGTGGACCACGTTTTGTCAAAACTCTCCACCATGACCCGTCTGTCTTGGGTGACACTACATGACATAGCTCATAGTTTCCATGAGTTAGACAAAGCTATGATCCATGTGATCAGTTTGGTTAGTTTTCTGTGATTGTGGTTTTCATTCTGTCTGCCCTCTGATGGATAAGGATAAGAGGCTTGTGGAAGCTTCCTGATGGGAGGGACTGGCTGTGGGGAAATCTGGGTTTTGTTCACTTGCACACTTTGTATGGTTTGTATATTTCTCTGTAGGTATGTTATACTTTAATAATAATAATAACAAGAACAAAGAGCAAAGAAGTAAGAATGGTAAGGACATTTCTGAAAAGAAGTTGTTATGATTTCCTAATATTACTGGCACAGTGATGTATGAATTATATTGAGGGCTCAGAGAAGAGCAAGGAAAATGTGGGATTTTGATATATGGGTGGCATGTCAGATTAGAGCTGGAAAATGGATATCTACATGGAAATAGATTAAAATGGGATCCCTGTCTCACACCATACACTAAATCAAAGATTTAAAAGAATTAGGGAATTAAATGTCAACAATAAAACTTCATAACTCCTAGTAGAAAATACAAGTGTATCTTTTAGACTTCAAGTAGTGAATATTTTTCTTTAAAAAAGTACTGACTACAAAATAAAACTTCACTAAATTTTACTATGAAAATTAAGAATTTTATTTTCCAAAGAAAATATTACAAAAAAGAGTAGACCGTTTAAAACAGAGGGAAAGTATTAATAATACACACAAACAAAAAGGGATAATATCAGGAATGTATATAAAATAAAACCCTCCTATAAATCAATCAGGAGCACAAACAACCCAGTAGAAAATGGGCAAAAGATCTGAGGTATTTCATTGAAAAAAGAAACACAATGACAATATGAAGATACAGTTAGTATCACTAGTGATCAGAAAAATGTAAAATTAGCCATAGAGAAATACTTATAAACTTGCTTGATTGGCAAAAACAAGTTGAAAAACATCAAGTATTAGAAAGGATACAGATCCAGAGAATTTTTTACACTTCATTAGGGTGGGCATGAAGTCAAAACTGGTATAGCCACTTCCGAAAACAGCCACTATCTCCCAAATTGGATATTCACATACTCTATGCTCCAGCAATTTTGCTCCTAGGTATACAGTTGACCGCTGAACAACAAGGTGGTTAGGGGCACTACACAGCACCCCTACCAACCCTGTGTGGTTGAAAAATCTGTGTGTAACTTTAAAAGTTTCTCCAAATCCAAGGGGATCACCCTTGCCTCCTCACATCAACGGATGTTGTCAACAACTTTTTGCAAAGTATAGATGGTACTTTTCACAATTGATGCCTTGACAATAAAACAGGAAAATTCCTTTTCTAATGACAGAAATTATATCACTTTTAAGTTTTATGCAAAATAATTTCTTTGGTGGAAAAAAATGGGTAAGGCAAAATGGCAAATGGCCTCTAAAATCAACATTATATTTGGAATAAGTCATGTGGACTCCTGCAAGTGAGAAAGGTGGTCAGTCTTCTTATGATGGATATTTTGCTTTCTTACTGCAGGAAGATGAGCAATCCCAAACCTGACAGGACTGAGCAGATACTCCACCTCCTCCAGGAAGCCTTCTTAGGCTACACAAATTTTCTTCCCACTCTTATGGCAGACACTATATCCCACAACTTAGACTTATTCTGTCAAGGAACCTAGGGAAATATATTTATAGGGAGATAACATAGAATTTTGGTTAAAAATTGAGGCTTGAGAAACAACAATGATAGTGCCAGGTGCTATTTCGATGCTTTAAAAGTAAGAATATTTTTGTTAACATATGTTAACATTTAACAGCTAACCACCTATTAATCTTTACAATCCAAAGAAGTAGGTCAAATTATTACCCCCACTTTAGAGATGAGGAAACAGAGGCACAAAGAGCTTAAATAACTTTCATTAGGTAACAAACTTAGTAAGTGTAGAGTCAGAATTTTAACCCAGGCATTCTAGCGCCTGAGCTCACTTAACCACTCTGGAGCCTTAAGCCTTCAATAACTTAACTATCATAATTCAATCAGTTCAGTCCCATGCCTATGGGTCAGGAATGGTATCTGGCAACTGGCACAGGGGAGGAGAGCTGGCTTGAGAGACCTGAAATCAATGCCTGACCAGACCTGGGCAAGACCCCTGTCTTCCTTTAAGCCTCAGTTTCCTTCTCTGTAAAATGACAGGTTGGACTTGATAGTCTCCATGGCCCTTCCAGTGCTAATGTTTTATGAGCCTGGGATTCCTGGCTGGATTCCTTGCAGCTCAGGCCATACAGGCTCTTCCCGGGCCAGGTCTGGCCCCTCCTGCTGGGCTCAGTGTCTCACATTTGGCTCTGCTTCCCATAAATAAGAGAAAAAGAACAAGGGGAAATATCCTCCTGAGAGACTGGGAGGGATCCCACGGCTGCTCTGGATGCTTTGAAGAACTTACAGTCATTAACCAGAGAGAGCTACCTGCCAAGTGAAGGATGGAAAGAAACATGGACTAAGGGGAGAAATGAACTCACAAAACTTGGCTACATGCAAACTTAAAGGGCATCTCTGAGTATTTAAAGAACTGACAATATTATTGCAACAAGATGAGCCAGCTTCTTAAAGAACTGAAGATAGGATAAGCCTGAAAACTGGAATGGACCAGGGAACACAGGAGAAATGTGATAAACTACGCACCAACTAAGTTGTTTACAATCTGGGAAAATTATAGGATAAATAAAAGCTAGAATGGGCTTGTCAGTCTGAACTATCCCACCATGAACTAGTCTAGGGCAGGGGCTGTACCAGGAATCCATACACCCCAGGAACCTTAAAGATATTAGGTTCAGAATCGGCCAACTAACAGAGCACCTACTGTGTGACAGGCTGTTTCACATATTTTTATCCCGTTTTAGAGATGAAGAGACAGAGATCCTGTTTCTAGTTCTGTGTCTTCCATCATTAGCTACGTGAACCTGGTCAAATAATTTCACAATCCCAGGGCCTTGATTAATTTACCCATAAAACAAGAAGCTGAATAAAGTTATAGAAAATGAGCCTTCCAGCTCAAGAATTCAGTAGTTCATAAAGTTACCAAATACTTATTTTATATTCGCCTAGAAAATCATTCACACTGGACCAATTTGTTTATATTTCCAACCACTTGGATTTAATAGACTCCACTGTGCTGAGCACATAATATATGGATCTAAGAGAAAAAACAATTGTAGCTTTGGATTTCAGTAGCTCTTCTGATTCCCTTCCACATGGTATTACCCAGGATCATCGCTTACAGTTAACAGTGTCGTGTACAAGAGCACCTGGCCAAGATGGGTGAAGGAGATGGGGCCAAATTTCAACCTGCCCTCTGGCATGAGGTTGGTGTTCCTGAGCCTGGATCCAAACCAAAGGTGCATTACGGGATCGTGGGTCCCTCTGAACTACCTATCGATGCTGAAGGGGAAGCCAGATAGTAAAGCTATGGCCAACTTTGCATTCAAGTTGCTTCATATGTAGGGCTTGTCATTTTACCTTTGCTCAAAACATTTCCAGACACCTCCCTTCACATCCAATCTGCTTATAAGACCCTAAATAAAACCAATCTTAGGTCAGGGAAGACAAGATGGGGAAAAAGTAGGTGGATGTAGAGTACATCTCTCTCCACGGATGCATCAGGAATACCTCTTCAGATGCAGAAGATCTCACAGAACACCAGCTGACAGCTGGCAGGAGTCCCTGACCACCAGAAAGGAATATACAGATCCATGCAAAACTTGGTAGGATGAAGGAAGGAAGAGAAAGAGAGAATGAGCGGGACTGGACCTATACCTGGGGGTTGGGGAAACGGAAGCAGGGGCAAGATGTGCACATCAGGGAAATTGTTTGGGACAGAGGGGAAGCATCTGACACTGTCAGAGAGTGAAGCAGCTGATCTGTGACACTCTGAATGGACTGAGAACCACACAATCCGTGCCTCAGCCCTACATACCCTGGCCAGGGACTCAAGTCCCCTGAAACATTCAGTGGCTGGGAGCTGGAGCATAGAGATTGGAAAGCAGGGTGAGGACTGCTGTTGACATGCCCAAGGGGACATAAGGGAGGAGATCGTGGCAGGGAATGCCTTTGGAGGAAAGCCAGGAAGCCACGGAGGCAGGGCTATACTGCTGAGTCACACACAGAGGGTGGAGCCACACTGAAGCCTCTCTTTCCCCACACACCAGCGCTGGCAGCTGACCAACAGAGAAAGAACACAGAGAGGCTGGCCATTTGAATGACTGATGTGCCAAGCATGAGAGCAGGATGCCAGCCAGGGGGACCCTCTGAGCGCCTGCTGTCATAGGCTAGGAAAAGATTCTAATAGTGCCGTAGCTCCTGCACCCGTGGTCGCCAGCATCCCTGAGCATCTGAAACTGCCAGGATCACTGCAATCCAAGCAGCTGTGCCACCTCCAAGCCTGGTCCTCATTGGGGCAGACCCAAGTCCTCCGGGGCAGCCTCAGGAACAAACTCCTGTAGATAACCCACAAGCAGAGGTGGGGATAAAACCACAATTGAACTCCACAGGCAATGTGGCTAAGAGAATCGAAAACCTTTCCACCAGCTGTACAAACTGCAGATTAAATCCACATGATCAACTAGGTAGACTCTGTTCTATGGAATATATCAAAGGACAATGAGTGTTCCCACGAAAGAAAGTGCCCTAGCACTGGCAGCTGAGGACACTGGAGGCAAGAACACGCAGGAGTAGGGCCCAATTAGAGTGTGAGCTGTCCTGAAAGCAGGTCCAGAAACCAGCTCGCCCAGTATTGGAAGGTCTCCTGGAGAGGCAGAGGTGGGCTATGAATCACAGAGGGAAAACGGCGCTGACAGCTGAGACCCAAGAAAAACATTTACTATTCTTCTTATATTTTGATTCATTCTATAGTTGGTTCTGGATGTCTTTTCTTCTCTTTCCTTTTTTTTCATTGTTGCTGTAGTTGCTATTATTATTAACTCTAAGCTTCTATCTCTACATTGGCTTTATTTCTGGTTCTGTGGGTTTTTTTTTTTTCCTTTAAAAATTTTTTTTTGTTTTTTTGTTTGTTTTTCCTATGGTTCTTCTCCTGCTGTCATTATTCTTTAATACAAGTAAGTCTCTTTTATATACTTCTATTTAATATGCTTTTCTATTTTTTTCCTTTTCTTCCTTTTGTTTCTCTATTTCATCATGTTCATTAGTTTGCTTTGTTTTCTTTGCCTTATTCCAAAGTTGGAATAAAGACCACTCTGCTTTGGTCTTATTTTCTGATTTGTGTTTTAGTTAGTTCTGTTTTTAATTGGTCGATATAATTTTTGGTTTCCTTTGTTCACTCGGCCACTCCCTTGTTCTTTGTTTTCTTTGGACTGCTTTTGGTTTTGTGTGTGTGTGTGTGTGTGTGTATGGTCCCTTGTTTTAGTATTTGTCTGATTTTGCATTTACTATTTGCGGTTCACATTTTGTTTTTGTGTGTTTGTTTTAATCCCTTTTAATGCCATAACAAATGGCTTGTGGGGTCTCGGTTCTCTGGAGAGAGATCTGGCCTGAGCCTCTGCGGTAGGAGTGCTGAGGCCAGGACACTGCCAAAGAACTCCTGACCTCAGGGCATATTAATTAGTGAGGACTCCCATGAAGGCCTCCACCTATATACAAGAACCAGCATCACCCAACTGCTGGCAGCACCCAGTGAAGGATGCCTCACCCAAAGAACAAGCAAGACAAAAACATAAACCCAAACATCAGCAGACAGGCTTCCCATAGACACCCCAAACACACCACCTCACACAGCCCTGCCCATCAGAGAGGAAAAAACTCACCTCCTCCCACTAGAATGCAAACATCAGTTCCTCCCAACACAAAGCCTACACAAACCACTGGACCAACCTCGCACACGAGGGCAGAGACCAAAAAGAAGAACCATTACCCTATAGCCTGGAGAAAAGAGACCTCAAACACAGTAAGTTAGAAAAAATGAAAAGACAGAGAAATATTGTGCAAATGAAGGAACAAGGCAAAAACTCACAAGCCCAAACAAATTAAGAAGAAATAGGCAAACTACATGAAAAGAATTCAGAGAAATGATAGTAAAGATGCTCCAAAATAATGGTAAAGATCTCAAAAACAGAATGGAGAAAATGCAAGAATTAACACATTTAACAAGGATCAATGGCTCAGATGGTAAAGAATCTGTCTGCAATGTAGGAGACCCGGGTTCAACCCCAGGTAGGGAAGATCTTCCCGGCTTGGAAAGACCCCTGGAGAAGGGAATGGCAACCCAATGCAGTATTCTTGCCTAGAGAATTCCATCAACAGACCAGCCTGGCAGGCTACAGTTCATGCGGTCACAAGGAGTCAGACACGACTGAGTGACTAACACTTTCACTTCAATTTCAGACGAAATAAAGAATAAACAAACAGAGATGAGAGATAAACAACACAAATACTGAAATTAAAAATACTCTAGAAGAACTCAATAGCAAAATAACTGAGGCCAAAGAGCAGGCCTAAGTGAGCTGGAAGAGAGTATAGTCGAAATAACTGCTGAAGAGCAGAATAAAGAAAAAAAGTATGAAAAGAATTGAAGATAGTCTCAGAGACCTCTGGGACAGTATTAAATGCACCAACATTCAAATTATAAGGGGCCCATAAGAAGATGAGAAAAAGAAAGGGTCTGAGAAAATTTCTAAAGAGATTATAGCCAAAAACTTCCCTAACATGGGAAAGGAAATAGTCAATCAAGTCTAAGAAGTGCAGAGACACCTACACAGGATAAACCCAAAGAGAAACACACTGAGACATGTACTAATCATACTAACAAAGACTGAACACAAAGAAAAATAGTAAAAGCAGCAAGGGAAAAGCAGTAACTAACATACAAGGGAAACCCCATACCATTTAACATCTGATCTTTCAGCAGAAACTCTGCAGGCCAGAAGGGAATGGCAGGATATGTTTACAGTACTGAAAGGGAAAATCCTACAAACCAGATTACTCTACCCAGCAAGGATCTCATTCAAAATTGATGGGGAAATAAAAAGTTTTACAGCCAAGCAAAAGTTAAGAGAATTTAGCACCACCAAATCAGCTCTACAAAAAATGTTAAGAGGACTTCTCTAGGCAGGAAACAGAAGAGAACGAAAAGGCTTACAAAAACAAGCCTAACAGAATTAAGAAAATGCCAATAGAACACATATATCAATAATTACTTTAAATATAAATGAATTAAATGTTCCAACCAAAAGATACAGACTAGCTGAATGGATACAAAAACAAGACCCATATATATCCTGTCTACAGGAGACCCACTTTAGACCTAGAGACACATACAGACTGAAAGTGAGAGGATGGAAAAAGATATTCCATGCAAATGGAAATCAAAAGAAAGCCAGAGTAGCAATTTTCATATCAGACAAAATAGACCTTAAAATAAAGAATATTACAAGATATAAGGAAGGACACTACATAATGATCAAGTGATAAATCCAAGAAGACATAACAATTGTTAAATATTTATGCACCCAACATAGGAGCACCTCAATCAGAAGGCAAATACTAACATACATAAAAGGAGAAACTGACAGTAACACAATAACAGTAGAGGACTTTAACACTCCACTTACAGCAATGGACGGATCATCAAAACAGAAAATTAATAAGGAAACACAAGACTTATGTGACACATTAGACCAGATGGACTAACTCATATCTTCAGGACATTCCATCCAAATGCAGAAGAAAACACTTTCTTCTCAAGTGCACATGAAACATTCTCCAGGATAGACCATATCTTGGGTCACAAATCAAGCTTCAGTAAATTTAAGAAAGTCGAAATTGTATCAAGTCTCTTTTCTGACCACAACACTATGAAACTAGATGTCAATTACAGGGGGAAAAAAAGCTGCAAAAAACACAAACATATGGAGATTAAACAATAAACAATACATTTCTAAGTAACCAACAGGTTACTGAACAAATAAAAGGGGAAATCAAAAAACTCCTAGAAATAAATGATAATGAAAACATGATGACTCAAAACCTATGGGATTCACAGAAGCAGTTCTAAGAGGGAAGTTTATAGCAATACAATCCTACTTCAAAAAACAAGAAAAACATCAAATAGACTACCTAACTTTACATCTAAAACAACTGCAAAAAGAAGAAAAAAAAAAGACCCAAAGTTAGTAGAAGGAAACAAATCATTAAGATCAGAGCAGAAATATATGAAAAAAGAAATGAAGGAAACGATAGTAAAGATTAGTAAAACTAAAAGCTAGTTCTTTGAGAAGATAAACAAAATTGATAAACCATTAGCCATATTCATCATGAAAAAAAAAGGAGAAGGCTCAAATCAACAAAATCAGGAATGAAAAAGGATAGGTTAGAACAGACAATGCAGAAATACAAAAGGTCATAAGAGTATTATGATATGCCAATAGGTGGACAACCTGGAAGATACAGACAGATTCTTAGAAACGTTCAACCATCCAAGACTGAAAGAGGAAGAAATAGAATTTATGAACAAGCCAATCACAAGCACTGAAATCAAAACTGATTAAAATCTCCCAAAAAACAAAACCCATGACCAGATGGCCTCACAGGTAAATTCTATCAAACATTTAGAGAAAAGCTAATGCCTATCCTTCTCAAACTCTTCCAAAAAATTGCAGAAGGAACACTTTCAAGCTATTTCTATGAAGCCACCATCACCCTGGTACCAAAACCAGGTAAAAACATCACACAAAAAAGAAAATTGCAAGCCAACACCACTGATGAACACAGATGCAAAAATCCTCAACAAAATTTTAGCAAACAGAATCCAACAGCACATTAAAGGGATCACACACCATTATCAAATTGGTTTATCCCAGGGGTACAAGGATTCTTCAATATATGCAAATCAATCAATGTGTTACACCATATTAACAAACTAAAAGACAAAAATCATTTGAAAATCTCAATAGATGCAGAAAAGCTTTTGACAAAATTCAGCACCAATTTATGACAAAAACTTCAGAAAATGGGCATGAAAGGAATCTACCTCAACCTAATAAAGGCCATATATGATAAACCCACAGTAAACATTCTCAATGGTGAAAAACTGACAGCATTTCCTCTAAGATCAGGAACAAGGCAAGGGTGCCCATTCTTGCCACTATCATTCAACACAGTTTTGGAAGTCCTAGCCATGGCAATCAAAGAAGGAAAAGAATAGAAAGAATCCAGATTAAAAGAAGTAAAACTCTCACTGTTTGCAGATGACATGACGCCATATATAGAAAAACCTAAAGATACTAGAGCTAAAAAATTACTAGAGCTAACCACTGAGTTTGTTAAAGTTACAGGACACAAAATCAATACACAGAAATCACTTGAATTCTTAGACACTAACAAGGAAAAACCAGAAAGAAAAATTAAGGAATCAATCCCATTTACCATTGCAACAAGAAGAATAAAATATCTAAGGATAAACCTACCTAAGGAGACAAAAGAGTTGTACACAGAAAACTATAAGACACTGATGAAAGAAAGCAAGGATGACATAAACAGATGAAAAGATATACCATGTTCCTGGATTGGAAGAATTGACATTGTGAAAATCACTCTACTACCAAAAGCAATCTACAGATTCAATGCAATCCCTATCAAATTACGGAACTAGAACAAAAAAAATTTTAGGGAAACACAAAGACCCTGAATAGTCAAAGCTATCTTGAGAAAGAAGAATGGAGCTAGAAGAATCAACCTGCCTACTTCAGACTATACTACAAAGCTACAGTCATCAAGACACTTTGGTATTGGCACAAAAACAGAAATATAGACCAATGGAACAAGACAGAAAACCCAGAGATAATCCCATGCACCTATGGGCACCTTATCTTTGACATAGGAGACAAGAATATACAATGGAAAAAAGATAGTCTCTTCAATAAGTAGTGCTGGGAAAACTGGACAGCTACATGTAAAAGAGTGACTTCCTAATGAGAACACTTCCTAACACCATAAACAAAGATAAACTCAAAATGGACTAAAGACCTAAATGTGAGACCAGAAACTATAAAACCCCTGGAGGAAAAGAGAGGCAGAACACTCTTTGACATAAATCACAGTAATGTCCTTGGTGCCTGCATGCATGCTAAGTTGCTTCAGTCGTGTTCGACTCTGCAACCCTATGGACTGTAGCCCATCAGGTTCCTCTGTCCATGGGATTCTCCAGGCAAGAATACTGGAGTGGACTGCCATTCCCTCCTCCAAGGGATCTTCCTAACCCAGGGACTGAACCCACATCACTTACATCTCCTGCATTGGCAGGCAGGTTCTTTACCACTAGCGCTACCTGCGAAGCCCTACGATCCTCTATGACCCACCTTCTAGAGTAATGAAAATAAAAACAAAAATAAGTGGGACCTAATTAAACTTAAAAGCTTTTGCACAGCAAAGGAAACTATAAACAAAGTGAAAAGACAACCCTCAGAATGGGAGAAAACAATAGCAAATGAAACAACGGACAAAGAATTAATCTTCAAAATATTCAAGCAGCTCATGCAACTCAATACCAAAACAACAAACAACCCAATCAAAAAGTGGGCAGAAGACCTAAACAGACACTTCTCCAAAGAAGACATACAGATGGCTAAAAGCACATGAAGAAATGCTCAGCGTCACTCATTATTAGAGAAATGCAAATCAAAACTACAGTGAGTATCACCTTGCACTGGTCAGAATGGCCATCATCAAAGAAATTCTACAAACAATTAATGCTGGAGAGGGTATGGAGAAAAGGGAACCCTCTTGCACTGTTGGTGGGAATGTAAATTGATATAGCCACTGTGGAGAACAGTATGAGATTCCTTAAAAAAAAACTAGACATAAAACTATCATATGACCAAACAATCCCACAACTGAGCATTCATCCTGAGGAAACCATAAGTGAAAAAGACACACATACCCCAATATTCATTGTAGCACTAGTTACAATAGCTAGGATGTGGGAGCAACCAATAAGTTCATCAAAAGATGAATGGGTAAAGAACTGTGATACATATATACAATGGAATATTACTCAGCCATAAAAAGAATACATTTGAGTCGGTTTTAATTAGGTGGGTGAACCTGGAGCCTATTATACAAAGTGAAGTAAGTCAGAAAGAGAAAAACGAATATCATATATTAAAGCATATAAATGGAATCTAGAAAAAATGATACTGATGAACCTATCTGCAGGTCTGTGGAGAATCAGACATAGAGAACAGACTTGATGATGCAGTGGAGGAAAGAGAGGGTGGGATGAATTGAGACAGTAGCATGGAAGGATACATTTACCATACGTACTAATAAAACAGATAACCAGTGGGAATTTACTATATAATAAAGCAAGCTCAAACTGGTGCTCTGTGACAACCTAGATGGGTAAGATGGGGTGGGAGGTGGGAAGGAGGTTTAAGAGGAAGGGGACAGATGTATACCTATGGCTGATTCATGTTGATCTATGGCAGAAACCAAGACAATATTGTAAAGTAAGTACCCTTCAATCAAAAATAAATAAATAAATATAAAAAAACCTAGCCTTCATAGTTATACATCAATATGACATAAACCATTAGCCAGGATGTTAATATGGACTGTTTTAAAAATCTCAATCCAAGTTCAAAGGGTTAAGAAATCTTGCATAATGGCAGCATAAATGGAAAGCAAAGAGAGCTTTCAAGGTGACTCCTCAGAAAGGGACAATCCTTATTTAGCTGAGCATGTCCTGGGGTTTTAAATAAATCTATTTAGTTACCTTCACAATTTCAAAGCATGATAAATACCAAATACTTGCCAAAATACAGAAAAATAAAAACTTTAGGAAAAATACTTGCTGGATCCCATTCTAGGCTTTTAATGTTATCTTTACATGCAGACAATTCTTTACCATCCTTATCTAGTCATTCATTTTGAGGCTCCTGATTTTTCTAGCAGCATATTAGATTTGCACTAGGTCACTCATAATGTTTTTCTTTTAAACTGTGATCCATAACTACCAAGTCTAATAATTCTGGATTTCCTGGGTCAGTCTCAATTTCAAATAGTCTCTCCCTTTCTCCTCTCAATAAAAAGTTCTTAGCTTTTTATTTGGAAAATATGGTTGCCACAATAGTGGCATTACCTTCACAAAATATCAGTCATACCAGTCACACCATCATCATGGTGCCCATGTTTGGTTCGTGGCCATCAAAACAACTGGCTGGTCCATTCAAGGCCTGAGACCATTTTCTTGCCCTCGTTAAAGAGAAAAATAATGCATTTGCTACCAAACATGTTTTGGATTCACCAATTTAGAATTCAAATTAACTTTCCCCCTTGTTGTAGAAGAAAGATTTTTAAGGCTAAGAAATTACTCTTTGATGGAAGGGTACACGATCTGGAAAAACTGAAGCCATGGGGCTTTCCCACTGCCAAACTCCCACATGCTGGCTCTCAGACACATCCACACTCACTATTAAAGTGTCACCATTTATAATTTGGTGCTAAATCTCTCTGAAGCTAGGCTACTCAGCATGGTCTACTGAAAACATTGACTCCTTATTCTACCAAAACATAGGGGTAAGACCAACTAGGTGCTGGTGATAAAAGCTAACTAGTCTCAAGCTGAAGACAAGGTTATTAAAACTAGGCGGGCACATTAAAGAGAAACTAAAGGCTCAGATTTCAGTAAGCAGGTACCCCTCAATGCTCTATGTTTCTGAAAGGATACAGCCGAATCTAGTTTTGTTATGCTTCCTCTGCAGTAGCTTTTGAGTTCCTTTTCCCCCCAAGTACCTCACTCTGCATCCTCAGAGCACGGACTGAGAAAAGTTATAATTTCAGGGAGATTTTATAACATTGGCCAAACACTTGAATACACAACCAGCTCTTTTTTTTTTTTTTTTTTCCCCTACAGCCTCAAAACCTTGTGAAATAGGTGAAAACTTCACTTTATAAAGGTGTGACTGCAGAAAGAAATGTTACTGAGTAATGTTTTTCATACTCAGGTCACTTGGTCAGAATCATTAAGGGATGAGAGAAAACTTGAAATTAATATGGAAAAATACTGAATTATGTCCCCCCTAGTTTGGGTTATTTCAGCGTGATCATGAATAAGCTATAGATTGTGAGTCAGATGTGTGCAGTTTGCTTTGGACTTTGTTCTTGCTTACTTACTTATAAAACTTTTAAAATGTCCTTCTAAATTACAGCAATTGAGTAAAACATTCAAACCTTCGGGCTTGGTTTCCTCCCCCTTGCAGGCTGAGTCATAAAAAATAAGTCTTAGCCATTTCAATAGCCAACACGCCCCTCACATTAAGAACTGGTATTGTTCCCCCATGTCTCCCATTTCATCCAAAGGTCACACCCAGCTCACATTTGAAGAAAGAAACAGCTCAAGGTTTCATCCAGCTCAACATTCGCACATTTAATAAGAGAGCAGAACTTCTGCCAAGTTACCGGGGTGAGTTACATCAGAATCTTCCAGGGAAACTTCTGAGAAGCCATTATGAGTGTGGGCTTTGGAGGTAGTCAGACCCAGGGTTCAAATCCTGACACTGTGTGAACTTGGTCTCACTACTTACCATAAGCATGAAATGAGAATGTTCATACTATCAGCCTCTTACACAGTTACTGTGAGGATGAAAGGGAGTGAAAAGAGCAAAGACTTCTGGGAAGCCCAGGGCCCAGTACTCTGTGAGAACCCAGGAAGGGCTCACTGATGTGCTGATCCATGCAGCTCAGTGATGAAGGAGCATCTCTCCCAAGTTTCTCTCCAAATCAAACCTCCAGGAGGCACTGCTGGAGGAGGGAGAATATTCACTCACCCCAAAATCCAGGGTTGGGACTTAAATCAGGAAGTCATAGACTGCTGGGGCTTTTAGAGTTAAGAGGAAACAGTCATTAAGTTAATATATGCAAATTACATACACAGTGGCTGACACATAGCAGGTCACGAGTACACGTCGGCCCTCACTTTCCTTTATATCCAAAGGAACAAAGATCCCAAGTCCTAAAGTGACTTGCTTAAAGTCACACAACCAGTTAACAGTAGAGCTGGAATTGGTACTTAGGTCTGCTTGGGTGTGGGGAGGTGCCACCTCAGGTCTGTTATTGACATTGGCATGCTGTCCTCTTTACCACTAACCTCATCCCTGACCACAACTGAGAAACAGAAGCCAGATCCCCTCTGGTCCACGACGGAAATCTGCCTGTATGGACTGGAGGTTCTGATGAGCAGACACAGAGCTCCTGGATTATGAGAGGAGGGGACTCTCTTTCCTCCCTGGACTCCTGGGGATCACAGCAGAACCAGGTGCTCCCTTATAAACTTAAAATGTTTGAAAACTTTCTCAAGGGTTTTTTTTTTTTTTTCCAGCCAGTAGAAATGGGGGACTAGGAACAAGGAAGTCCAAACACGTCCCTTCTTTGTCTGTTACGGCCACGTCTGTGGAGGTGACAAGCATGTATCTCTGGGTACACAGGACTAAAAAAGATCCTTTTGAATATCAATGGAAAATTCTGATTCTGTCCTAGGTATTGCACAAAGAAACTGGCTCCAAGCTCTGAGGGTCAGGGGAAGGACAGCTAACAAGTTGCACTGAGTTTGGGAAAGGAGAGAAGACATCAAAAGTGGGTGGAAACTGCCTTTATTCATTTCTAATTCAGGGAGTCATTCAAGAAATATGTATTGAGTACTGACTGTCAGAAAAATGCTAGACTGGGATCCGTGGTAAGGGGAGGGGACTGGTAGTAAAGACCATGGAGAGAATGTGAAATCCAGGCTCAGGAAGGAAGGATGGGTAAGAATTAGCCAGGTAGCAAGGGGTGTTCTAAGCCAGGGTAAGACAAATGTGCTCTAGAGGACCAGATAATAAATATTTCAGTCTCTGCAGGCAATATAGTCTGGACTGCAGCTATTCAACTCTGCTGATCCAGGCACAAATTAGTTATAAACAATGCATAAAGGAATGGGTGTGGCTGTGTTCCAACAACTTTCATTGGTGAAGAGAGAAATTTGAATTTCTTATAACTTTCACATGTTATAAGATATTATCCTTCTTGTGATTTTTTTTGAACCCTTTAAAGATGAGGAGCCATTCTTAGCTTATATTTTTAAAATGTCTGTATTAAGGTATATGGGGGTTTACTCAAGGTCATTCTGGACCTAGGAAGATAAGATGCATTTCCAAGCTATACATGGAGTTTCTAGGTGGCACAGTGGTAAAGAATCTGCCTGCCAATGCAGGAGACTCGAGAGACACGGGTTTGATCCCTGGATTAGGAGGATCCCCTGGAGTAGGAAATGGCAACCCACTCCAGTATTCTTGCTTGGAGAATCCCAAGGACAGAGAAGCCTAGCAGACCCCAGTAAATGGGGTTGCAAAGAGTCAGACACAACTGAGCATGCAATCATTCCCATGCAACCACAGATACCCCTAGACTCTCATACCCAGTGCTGGAACAGGGTGAGATATGACTATGCCAAAGCCTTTGACTGTGTGGATCACAATAAACTGTGGAAAATTCTGAAAGAGATGGGAATACCAGACCACCTGGTCTGCCTCTTGAGAAATCTGTATGCAGGTCAGGAAGTAACAGTTAGAACTGGACATGGAACAAAAGACTGGTTCCAAATAGGAAAAGGAGTACGTCAAGGCTATATATTGTCACCCTGCTTATTTAACTTATATGCAGAGTACATCATGAGAAATGCTGGGCTGGAAGAAACACAAGCTGGACTCAAGATTGCCGGGAGAAATATCAATAACCTCAGATATGCAGATGACACCATTCTTATGGCAGAAAGTGAAGAGGAACTAAAAAGCCTCTTGATGAAAGTGAAAGTGGAGAGTGAAAAAGTTGGCTTAAAGCTCAACATTCAGAAAACGAAGATCATGGCATCTGGTCCCATCACTTCATGGGAAATAGATGGGGAAACAGTGGAAACAGTGTCAGACTTTATTTTTCGGGGCTCCAAAATCACTGCAGATGGTGACTGCAGCCATGAAATTAAAAGACGCTTACTCCTTGGAAGGAAAGTTATGACCAACCTAGACAGCATATTCAAAAGCAGAGACATTACTTTGCCAACAAAGGTCTGTCTAGTCAAGGCTATGGTTTTTCCTGTGGTTATGTATGGATGTGAGAGTTGGACTGTGAAGAAAGCTGAGTGCTGAAGAATTGATGCTTTTGAACTGTGGTGTTGGAGAAGACTCTTGAGAATCCCTTGGACTGCAAGGAGATCCAACCAGTCCATCCTAAGGAAGATCAGTCCTCGGTGTTCTTTGGAAGGAATGATGCTAAAGCTGAAACTCCAGTACTTTGGCCACCTCATGCGAAGAGTTGACTCATTGGAAAAGACTCTGATGCCGGGAGGGATTGGGGGTAGGAGGAGAAGGGGACGACAGAAGATGAGATGGCTGGATGGCATCACTGAATCGATGGAAGTGAGTCTGAGTGAACTCCGGGAGTTGGTGATGGACAGGGAGGCCTGGCGTGCTGCAATTCATGGGGTCGCAAAGAGTCAGACACGACTGAGCGACTGAACTGAACTGAACTGATGTAAGCTACCCAGGGCTCAAATTTTAAGAAGACAAAATTTAAGAATTAGACATAATTCACTACTAAGTACAGGGCTGGCACTTGCAACACCATGTCTCTTTAATTTTATACCCTAAGCATCTGCTTTTCTCAGCCCAGGCCTGGCCCTGCTGCACCTGTGCATGAAGGAGCACGTTACTATGAACTGGTGACCTCCTCCTCAATCATCACTGCCTCAAATGCCTTCCTTCTGATGCACCAGTCTGCAGGTGACAATCGGGATCCCACGCACAGTTCCAGGGAATAGAACTTGGATAATTTGAAAATTTTACATCCATGATGAAAAGCTTAGGCAGAGGCAGAAAAGGGGGGAAAAACCATGCAGACTGGGATCTGGAAAGAACTGTAGGGAGAAGGAAGACAGAAAAGTTTTACTTGAAATTCATTGCCAGTGTGGTAGTGTGAGACAAAGAATGAGATCAATATCCAAAGGAAAGGTTTAACAAGCTTCACTGTGCATGAAAATTGTAAGCCTTCTTGGCTACTCTCCTGACTCTCATTCATTATATCTATACCTCTCTCAGGGCTTCCCTGGTGGCTCAGTTGGTAAAGAATCCGCCTGCAATGTGGGAGACCTGGGTTCAATCCCTGGGTTGGGAAGATCTCCTGGAGAAGGAAATGGCAATCCATTCCAGTATTCTTGCCTGGAAAATCCCTTGGATGGAGGAGCCTGGTATATAAATTGCAAATCATATATCTGATAATAGACTTACTGTTTAGTCACTCAATCATGTCTGACTCTGTGACGCCATGGACTATTGCATGCCAGGCTTCCCTATCCTTCACCGCCTCCCAGAGCTTGCTCAAACTCATGTCCATCGAGTTCCAACCATCTTGTCCTCTAATGTACCCTTCTTCTCCTGCCTTCAATCTTTCCCAGCATCAGGGTCTTTTCTAAAGAGTCAGTTCTTTGCATCAGGTGGCCAAAGTATTAGAGCTTCAGTTTCAGCATCAGTCCTTCCAATGAATATTCAGGACTGATTTCCTTTAGGATGGACTGCTTGGATCTCCTTGCAGTCCAAGGGACTCTCAAGAGTCTTCTCAGTTCAAAAGCATCAATTTTTGGCACTCAGCCTTCTTTACAATCCAACTCTCACATCCATACATGACTACTGGAAAAACCATACCTTTGACTAGACGGATCTTTGTTGGCAAACTAATGTCTCTGCTTTTTAATATGCTGTCTAGATGGGTCATAACTTTTCTTCCAAGGACCAGGCATCTTTTAATTTTGTGGCTGCAGTCACCATCTGCAGCGATTTTTGAGCCCAAGAAAATAAAGCCTCTCACTGCTTCCATTGTTTCCCCATCTATTTACCATGAAGTGATGGGACTGGATGCCACAATCTTTGTGTTTTGAATGCTGAGTTTTAAGCCAGCTTTTTCACTCTCCTCTTTCACTTTCATCAAGAGGCTCTTCAGTTCCTCTTTGCTCTCTGCCATAAGGGTGGTGTCATCTGCATATGTGAGGTTATGGATATTTCTCTGGGCAATCTTGATTCCAGCTTGTGCTTCATCCAGTCCATTATTTAGCATGATACACTCTGTATATAAGTTAAATAAGCAGGGTGACAACATACAGCCTTGCTATACTCCTTTCCCAATTTGGAAACAGTCTGGTGTTTCATGTACAGTTCTATTACTTCTTGACCTGCATATAGATTTCTCAGGAGGCAAGTAAGGTGGTCTGGTATTCCCATCTCTTTAAGAATTTTCCACAGTTTGTTGTGATCCACACAGTCAAAGGCTTTAGCATAGTCAATGAAGCAGATGTTTTTCTGGAATTTTCTTGCTTTTTCTATGATCCATTGGATGCTGGCAATTTAATCTCTGGTTCCTCTGCTTTTTCTAAATCCCACTTGAACATCTGGAAGTTCTCACTTCACCAACTGTTTAAGTCTAGCTTGGAGAATTTTTAGCATTAACTTTGCTAGCGTGTGAAATGAATGCAATTGTGTGGTAGTTTGAGCATTCTTTGGCATTGTCTCTCTCTGGGATTGGAATGAAAACTGACCTTTTCTAGTTCTGTGGCCACTGCTCTGAGTTTTCCAAATGTGCTGGCATATTGAGTGCAGCACTTTCACAGCAACATCTTTTAGGATTTGAAATAGCTCCACTGGAATTCCATCACCTCCACTAGGTTTGTTCGTAGTCATGCTTCCTAAGGCCCACTTGACTTCCCATTCCAGGATGTCTGGCTCTACATCCTGGAGTGATCACACAATTGTGGTTATCTGGGTCATGAAGATCTTTTATGTATAGTTCTTCTGTGTATTCTTGCCACCTCTTCTTAATATCTTATGCTTCTGTTAGGTCCATACTGTTTCTGTCCTTTATTGTACCCATCTTTGCATGAAATGTTTCCTTAGGTGTCTCTAATTTTCTTGAAGAGATCTCTAGTCTTTCCCATTCTATTGTTTTCCTCTATTTCTTTACATTGTTCACTTCAGAAGGCTTTCTTATCTCTCCTTGTTATTCTTTGGAACTCTGCATTCAGATGGGTATATCTTTCATTTTCTCCTTTGCCTTTTGCTTCTCTTCTTTTCTCAGCTATTTGTAAAGCTTCCTCAGGCAACCATTTTGCCTTATTACATTTCTTTTTCTTGGGGACGGTTTTGGTCGCTGCCTCCTGTACAATGTTATGAACCTCTGTCCATAGTTCTTCAGGCACTCTGCCTATCAGATTAAATCCCCTGAATCTATTTGTCACATCCACTGTATAAGTGTAAAGGATTTAAGTCATACCCAAATGGCCTAGTGGTTTTCCCTACTTTCTAGATATAGACATATCTAGAATATATAAAGAACTCAATAATTTAAAAAACAAGTTAAAAATGGGCACAGGATTTGAATGGGGATTTCTTCAAAGATGCACACATGGTCGATAAGCACATGAAAAGATGTTCAGCAACATCAGTCATCAAGAGAACGCACATCAAAACTACAATGAGATATCACTTCATACCCACCAGGATGGCCATGAGCAAAAAGATGAACACTAAGAAATGTTGGTCAGAATATGGAGGAATTAGAATTCTCACACATTGCTGGTGGAAATGTAAAAAGCTACAGCTTCTTCAGAAAACAGTCTGGCAGATCCTCAAAACAGTTAAACACAATTATAGGAGCCAGAAATTCCACTCCTAGTATACACTTAAGGAAACACTGTCCACACAAAAACCTATACACAAAAGTCCACAGTAGCATTATTCATAATAGCCAAAGAATAGAAAAAAACCAATGTCCAACTGATGATGGATAAAGAAAATGTGGTACATTCACACCATGGAATATTATTCAGCAATAAAAAGTGACATATTAATACTACCAGTATATGATAAAATATAAATGAAACTTGAATCCTGAAAATATTACACTGAGTAAACAAAGCCAGTCACAAAAAACCACATACCATGTGAGTCCATTCATATGAAAGTCCAGAATAGGGAAATCTATAGTGGCACCCCACTCCAGTACTCTTGCCTGGAAGATCCCATGGACGGAGGAGCCTGGTAGGCTGCAGTCCATGGGGTTGCTAAGAGTCAGACACAACTAGGCGACTTCACTTTCATTTTTCACTTTCATGCATTGGAGAAGGAAATGGCAACCCACTCCAGTGTTCTTGCCTGGAGAATCCCAGGGACGGGGGAGCCTGGTGGGCTACCATCTATGGGGTCACACAGAGTCGGACACGACTGAAGTGAGTTAGCATAGCATAGCATAGACATGGATCCCCTTCATGGATCACGGCCTTGTCGTGGAGAAGAGGCTTGAGTAACTCAATGAACCTATGAGCCATGCCATGCAGGGCCACCCAAGACGGACAAGTCATAGCAGAGAGTTCTGACAAAACTTGATCTGCTGGAGAAGGGAATTGCAAACCACCCCAGTATTCTTGCCATAAGAACCTCATGAACTGTATAAAAGGCCAAAAAGATATGACACTGAAAGATGAGTCCCTGGGTCTGAAGGTGTCCAATATGCTACTGGGGAAGAGTGGAGGAAAATTACCAATAGCCCCAAAACAAATGAAGCAACTGGGCCAAAGCAGATAGGATGTTCAGTTGTTGATATGCCTGATGATGAAAGTAAAATCCAATGCTGCAAAGAACAGTGTTGTATAGGAACCTGGAATGTTAGGTCCATTAATCAAGGTAAATTGGATGAGGTCAAGCAGGAGATGGCAAGAATGAACATCGACATCCTAGGAATCAGTGAACTAAAATGGACGGGAGTGGGAAAATTTAATTCAGTGACCATTATATCTACTACTATGGGCAAGAATCCCATAGAAGAAACAGAGTAGCCCTCTTAATCAACAAAAGAGTCTAAACACAGTACTTGAGGGCAACCTCAAAAATGACAGAATGATCTCAGTTCATTTCCAAAGCAAGCCATTCAACATCACAGTAATCCAAGTCTATGCCCCTACCACTGATGCCAAAGAAGCTGAAGCTGATCAGTTCTATGAAGACCTAGAAGACCTCCTTGCACTAGCACCAAAAAAAGATGTTCTATTCACCATCAGAGAGATTGGAATGCAACAGTAGGAAATCAAGATATACCTGGAGTAACAGGCAAGTTTGGCCTTGGAGAACAAAATGAAGAAGGGCAAAGGCTAACTCAACTCTGCCAAGAGAATGCACTAGTCATAGCAAATACTCTCTTTCAACAACACAAGAGATGAATTTACACATGGACATCACCAAATGGTCAATACTGAAATCAAATTGATTACATTCTTTGTAGCCGAAGATGGAGAAAGTTTATACAGTCAGCAGAAACAAGACCCAGAGCTGACTGTGGCTCAGATGATCAGCTTCTCATAACAAAATTCAGGCTTAAATTAAAGAAAACAGGGAAAAACATTAAGACAGCCAGATATGACTTAAATCAAATCCCATATGAATTCACAGTAGAGGTAACAAATAGATTCAAGGGACTAGGTCTAGATAACAGTGTGCCTGAGGAACTATGGACAGAGGTTCGTAATATTGTTCAGGGGGCAGTGAACAAAACCATCCCAAAGAAAAAGAAAAGCAAGAAGGCAAAGTGGTTAATTAAGTAGGCTTTACGAATAGTGGAAGAGTGAAGAAAAGTGGAAAGTAAGGGAGAAAGGGAAAGGTACATCCAATTAAAAGCAGAGTTTCAAAGAATAGCAAGAAGAAACAAGAAGGCCTTCTTCAATGAACAGTGTTTAATAATAGAAGAAATCAATAAAAGGGGAAAGACTAGAGATCTCTTTGGGGAAATTGGAAACATCAAGGGAGCATTCTGTCCCAAAATGGGCAAAATAAAGGATAAAAATGGTAGATATCTAGTACATGCCAAAGAGATCAAGAAGAGTTGGAAAGAATACATGAAGAACTGTGTAAAAAAGGTCTTAATGAACTCAATGGAGAAGGCAATGGCAACCTACTCCAGTACTCTTGCCTGGAAAATACCATGAATGGAGGAGCCTGGTGGGCTTCCGTCTATGGGGTCGCAGAGTCGGACACGACTGAAGCAACTTAGCAGCAGCAGCAATGAACTCAATTGTGTGATTAGTCACCTAGAGCCAGACACTGTGGAATAAAGTCAAGTGGGCCTTAAGAAGCACTGCTGTTAATAAAGCTAGGGAATGCAATCAAATTCCAGTTCAGTTCAGTTCAGTTCAGTCACTCAGTCATGTCCGACTCTTTGTCACCCTATGAATTTCAGCACACCAGGCCTCCCTGTCCATCACCAACTCCCAGAGTTCACTCAAACTCAAGTCCATTGAGTCGGTGATGCCATCCAGCCATCTCATCCTCTGTCGTCCCCTTCTCCTCCTGCCCTCAATCTTTCCCAGCATCAGAGTCTTTTCCAATGAGTCAACTCTTCGCATGAGGTGGCCAAAGTACTGGAGTTTCAGCTTTAGCATTATTCCTTCCAAAGAACAGCCAGGACTGATCTCCTTTAGAATGTAGGACTATTTAAATCCCTAAAGGAGGATGCCATCAAGGTTTTGTGTTCATTATGTCAGCAAATCTGGAAGATCCAGCAGTGGTCACAGGACTGGAAAAAGTCAATCCTCATCCCAATTCCCAAGAAGAGTAGTACCAAAGAATGTGCTAATCATTGGACAATTGCATTCATCTCTCATGCTAGTAAGGTCATGCTTAAAATCTTGCATGCTAGGCTTCAGCATTATGCGAGCCAAGAACTTCCAGGTGTCCAAGCTAGGTTTAGAAAAGGAAGAGGAACCAGATATCAGATTGCCAACATTCACTGGATTATAGAGGGAGCAAGGGAATTTCAGGAAAATATCTATCTCTGTTTCATCAATTACACTAAAGCCTTTGTGTAGATCACAACAAACTGTGGAAAACTCTTAGAGAGATGGGAATACCAGACCATCTTACCTATCTTCTGAGAAACCTATGTGCAGGCCAAGAAGCAAGTTAGAATCCTGTATAGGACTGATTGGTTCAAGATGAGAAAGGAATATGACAGGGCTGTCTGCTGTCACCCTACTTGTTTAACCTTTACATTGAGCACATCATGAGAAATGCCAGGCTGGATGAGTTACAAGCCGGAATAAAGATAGGTGGGAGAAACATCAACAATCTCAGATGTGTGGATGATACCACTCTAATGGGAGAAAGAGAAGAGGAACTAAAGAGCCTCTTGATGAGTGTGAAGGAGGAGAGTGCAAGAGCTGACTTAGGACCAAATATTAAAAAAAACTAAGATCATGGCATCCGATTCCATTACTACCTAGCAAATAGAAGGGGAAAAGGTGAAAGTAGTGACAGATTTCCTCTTCTTGGGCTCCAAAATCACTGCAGACAGTGACTGCAGCCATGAAATCAGAAGACGATTGCTTCTTGGCAGGAAAGCGATGACAAACCCAGACAGGATGTTGAAAAGCAGAGATATTACTCTGCCAACAAAGGTCAAGGCTATGGTCTTCCCAGTGGTCACATATGGTTGTGAGAGCTGGATCATAAGGAAGGCAGAAGGCCAAAGAATTGATGCCTTGGAACTGTGGTTCTGGAGAAGACTCTTGAGAATCCCTTGGACAAGCAAGGAGATCAAACCAGTCAATCTTAATGGAGATCAACCCTGAATATTCACTGGGAGGACTGATGCTGAAGCTGAAGCTCCAGGACTTTAGTCATGTGATGTGAACAGACGACTCATTGGAAAAGTCCCTGATGCTGGGAAAGATCAAGGGCAGAAGGAGAAGAGGGTGTCAGAGGATGAGATGGCTGGACGACATCACTGATGCAATGAACATGAAGTTGGGCAAACTCCAGATGGTGAGGGACAGGGAAGCCTGGTGTGCTACAGCTCATGGGGTCACAAAGAGTTACACACGACTGCGTGACTGAACAACAACAACAGCATGGATATGGAAAGTAGCTTAGTGGAGGCTTAGGGCTAAGGGAAGGGTAGAGGGGTGGAGAGAATGGAGGACGACAGCTAATGGGTTCAGGGTTTCTTTATGAGGTGATTAAAAAGTTCTAAAATTGTGGACATGTTTGCACACATTTGTAAATATACCCCAAACCACTGGATTATACACTGTAAACAGGCAAACTGTACCATATGAGAATTGCATCTCAATAAAACTATTTTGAAAAGAAAAAAAAAAGTCAAAGCATTTCTTCTTCTCTCTAAGGAGATCTGCCATTGGGTTTCAAAGTATGGGCTCTCCTTAAAAATCACTGTGTCTTTGTGTTGCTGAAGGCAGAGGTGGTTTTCTGCTGAGTTCTTTCTGAGGCTTTGAGGGGTGATGACCTAAATGGGAGGGAAGGGGTTGGGGTTTGGATAACTAATCTGTAACCTCATGTTTAAGCTGAGGCTCTGAATGTATCCAGGCCAGCTACAAGGACAAAAAACTACTGGATGGGGCTCTTTAGGGTCAGAAAACGACCCCAGTACCGTTGTCTGAGAACAGCTTTTCAGGCAGGGCTTTGCCTGAGCTCTGAGTTAGTCTAATCATGGAGGGTCAGGGAATGGTCACAGTCCCCACCCCTCTGCCCCATTGCTAATGATTCTTCAATCCTTGGATGTTGAATCTGTATCATTCCAGGAGGCCTTTAGCCCTGAGAGGCCTGTTGTACTTGAGTCAGCATCCAGGGAAGGGATGGGGGGAGAGGGCTACTTCATCACTTGTGACAATAGGGAAGTCATTCTATAGGAAGCCTGAGTTTCTCCTGTGTAAAAATGCACGGCGTGAGTTAGATCCAGCCTCCATCTATGCTTTATCTTTCCCATGAATTCTGATTCTTTTTAGGCCTCATCTTAACCAGAGCCCATTTCCAGGGATGGTCCAGGCCTCTACAGCTGTTAATTCTTATTAAGCAGGACATCTGGAGAAAATGAAAAAAAAAAAAAAAAATCCTAATCTGATCATGTTCCAAAGCTAGCATAAGAATAACAATGGCCATGAATACATTCACCTTAAACTAGGGTCCAGGGTCAGTGTTTGTTTTTCCTTTTCTTCTTTTTTTTGGCAGGGGGGGAGGAGGGGTCAAATCCTAGCCAAGGAGCTGGTGGAACGACAGTGATGTGAGAGTAACTTCATCTAAACTGTCCCAAAGCAGCTACTAAGAGAAAGCTGTCCTAGCATCACAGCACTGGCCTCTGACAGCCCGTCACATTTTCCACTGATGCACTAGACGTGACTAAACTGCACAGGGCCTGGCTGGAGCTGGATTCCCTTTCACTCTGCTCAGCACGAAGGGGCCAGTATTGTCCTATACCCGTGTCATGACCTCAGCATAATCTTTAGTAATAGAAGAGGAGGTCTGGCATGTCCCCAAGCACAGCCTCTCAGTTTAGCCTGTGCACCCTGTGAAATTCTAATTATTTCAAGATCCAAACTGTATCCAAGTTGCAGAGAGACCAAATTTCCAGACAGGAAAACAAGACATGTTGCTATTTCAACTGCCATCTATTACAACACTGGACAACAGGGCTCAATGGATATTTGATCATCCATAACAGCTACAACTTAGAAGATGAATGCATTACCATTTGGTCCCTTTACACATAATAGAGAAAATAAAGAATCCAAGACATGTATACTGGCAAAGATATTTATGTTAAACACTCAAATATTCTTCACTGCCTCTTAATTTTCTCTGGAGAGGAAAATAAAATATGAAGAAGAAAGACACATTTTAGAAGGGAAAAAAGCAAGATAGGGACTAGCAATGTAGAAGCTGCTTTTTAATTTAGAGTCCGATTTCTAAATAATAAAACTTCATTTTTATCTATTTTGCCTTACACATTCTTGCACAGTAAGTCCTCTTGTGGATCAAGGCAGGGAAATAAATGAAGCAATAAAACAGGACCTGGCGGGTTGTCTGCCCTGCCCCCTCGCTCTCTCTGGGTTCTATCATTCAGTGCATGCAGAGAAGTTACATGGATGATTCCAGCAGAGGCAGGAACTTCTTGTGCTTCATATTCAGGATAACTTTAGGTACTTAAACTCCCCGAAATTTGGGCAAGGAGAGTTTTGGTTTTTTTTTAAAGGAAAAGCACCCTTAATCAACTTTTAACCTGAAGACTTTAGTGACTTGCTAAAATATGTCATCTGCTCTCAATAAATTGAGAGCAGGCGAGGGGAGGTGTAACTGGATAAGGGGTAGGTTTTAATTTTTTAACAGGCAGAAGGAGGAGGAGGATACCATCATGGTTAGTCAGTCAGCAAGGATTAATCCTCACTAACGTCTCCCATTCAAACCCATTCTTCTCTCCACAGCTGTGCAAACATAAATTAATTGGGTCATTTTGATGAAGGCATATAAGAAAAAAACTTTAATGTAGGCAAAGGTAGTAATTAGATAAATAACACATTCTCTAAATGCTTAGGAAGGACTATGGAAGCTACTCCATCATAGATCAAGGATCATACATTCAAATGCCCCACTGTAAACGCCCCGTGTGAGAAGGCACCAGGCAGTACAAGGAGGTGGGGACAGTTCACCACAGCAAGGGATAAAAGGTCCCAGGTGAGGAGAGTGCCCTGCTGGCCCTGTGCTGAGGACTTTATGGTAGTATTTCATTTAACCCCCCAAGAATCATTAATCCCAGTTTACCTATAAGATATCTAGGGACAAGGAGATTAAACAACTTCTCCAAGGTCACAGGGCCAGCAGGTGATGAAGGCAAACTCACAATTTCGATTCAGGCCAACTGACTCCAGAGACCACGTTTCTAAGCATGGTGGTGTCCTGTTTTCTTAATATTTGGCATCGTGCTTACATTATGTAGAGTATAACAAAAAGACAGGGCCCCTTCTCTCCCTTAGTAAACTTAGAATCTGATTGGAGAGCCAGTATGTAAAATAATCAAAAAATAGGAAAAAGAACACAACCTTGGGAGCCTGTAGCTTTTTTAGGTTGGAGAAAGCAATTTACAGAAAGGGGCTGTGATTTATTTATCCATGTGTTCTTAAACATTGCAAGGATAAGGATTTCTTTAGTTTAGACCCTAAACTAAAAAAGGAAATGCAGAGACAATACCGTATTTTAGAAAATATTCATCCCAGCCATGTTTGAATGTTCAGAAAAGGCTCTCCCTTTCAGAAATCACCCTTATGAAATGACAGGAGGACAAGCACCAAGGTCCTACTGTATAGCACAGGGAACTATATTTGATATCTTAAAATGAACTATAATGGAAAAGAACATGAAAATAATACATAGTGATCACCTTGCTGTGCACCAGAAATTAATACAATTACACTGTAAATTAACTCCAAAAAAAGAAAGACCAGGAGGACAATCAGTCTATCCCCCAGCTTCAGCTTAAGGGTTAATAAAAATGCCCACAGCCTCCTGGAAGCCCAGAAAGAGAGAAGGAGAGAGAAGTTCCTGAGGTTTACTCTGCAGGAGGTATGGCAGCCTCTCCCAGCCTCCAGAGACTAAGAAGCAGGGAAGAGATGATTTGCATCATCTTTTTGGTTCTTTTCATTGGAAATTACCCATTCCAAGGCCTCCGGGATGGACAGAAAGGGATAGGTTTGAGCTAGGGACCGGTGAACATTCTTAGAAGAAGTGGCAAGGAGGAATGAGTACAGGAATGCCAAAGAGTATTCTGAAACTGATATCCGATTCACGACTCTCATGCTTATATAAGTGTCTAGGGGACTCTGATAATGGTTTCAAGTAATCTACCTCCATTTACTTTGCTGTATTTAAATTTCTGTTGTGTTCTTAATGTTCAATTTCAAGTGTATGTGGATTTTAAAAGCAATGCATTTTTTAGTGAGACCCGCTGCCATCAGCAGCAGTTTCATGGCAAGCGCTGGACAAGTCACCACAGTGCTGGCAGGACACATGTGCCCGGGACAAGCTATTTTCTTCTGTGTGGACAAAATCCCCCAGAATCACTGGGAAGCATGTGGGTAGTTGACCCCACTTCATGATTCAGGTTTCTTAAGGAACCAGGTGAAGATTCAAAACCAAACTCCCTGACGCTTGCTGGGTTGAACTGCCCATCAAATGTATAGACAGAAGGGCCTCCAGGCTGGCATTGTTCAGGCAGGCCCCTAGGACAGCCCTGACACTCCTGAGAGCTGGAGCCAGGTCAAGGAGTTTGTTGTTGTTGTTCAGTCGCTAAGTCATGTTCGACTCTGTTGCTACCCCGTGCCCGCCAAGCTCCTCTGTCCATGGGATTTCCCGGGCAAGAACACTGGAGTGGATTGCCATTTCCTTCTCTAGAGGATTTTCCTGACCCAAGGATTGAACCTGCATCTCCTGCATTGGCAAGCGAGTTCTTTACCACTGAGCCACCAGGGAATTTACAGAAGAGCAAATATTCCTGAAATGCCCTGACCAAAACACAAAAATCTCAGTTTAAGCTCCTCGTCAGTGGTTCTCAACTCCATAGAATCATAGAACCACCTGGAGAAAACTTGGAAAAAAATACTGATGCTGTGCCCTACCCCAGTGGTTCTGCTTCAGAGAGTCCGGGGTGGAACCTGGACACTGATTCTAAAACATAAGCAGGGTTAGAGCCACACTGTTGAACACACAACTCTGATGCAAATGTGAGATACCACATGCATCAGTGAGTGGAGCCACTCAAATCAACAGACACTGAAAAGAACAAAATTATTTTGTTACTTTAAAAGCTTAATCAAATTTTATATTTTTCTAGATCTTGAGAAATTAAGAGTGTTAATTTCCTGGGTTGCAATCCTAGTTATACCTATTACTAGCTGAGTAAGTTTGGGTAAGGTACAGAATTTCCTTGAGACTCTGAAGCAACAATTAGAACTGGACATGGAACAATGGACTGGTTCCAAATTGGGAGAGGAGGATGTCAAGGCTGTATACTGTCACCCTGTTTATTTACTTCTATGCAGAGTACATCATGCAAAATGCTGGGCTGGATGAAGCACAAGCTGGAATCAAGATTGCCCTGAGAAATATCCATAACTTCAGATAGGTAGATGACACCCCGCTTACAGCAGAAAGCGAAGAAGATAAAGAGTTTTTTGATGAAAGTGAAAGAGAAGAGTGAAAAAAGTTGGCTTAAAACTCAACATTCAGAAAACTAAGACCATGGCATCTGATCCCATCAATTCATGGCAATTAGATGGGGAAACAATGGAAACAGTGACAGATTTTATTTTGGGGGGCTCCAAAATCACTGCAGATGGTGATTGCAGCCATGAAATTAAAAAACGCTTGCTCTTGGAAGAAAAGTTATGACCAACCTAGACAGCATAGTAAAAAAGCAGAGACATTACTTTGCCAACAAAGGTCTGTCTAGTCAAAACTATGGTTTTTCCAGTAGTCATGTATGGATTGAGAGTTGGAATATAAAGAAGCTGAGTGCCAAAGAATTTATGCTTTTGAGTTGTGGTGTTGGAGAAGACTCTTGACAGTCCCTTGGACTACAAGGAGATCCAACCAGTTCATCCTAAAGGATATCAGTCCTGAATATTCATTGGAAGGACTGATGTTGAAGCTGAAACTTCAATACTTTGGCCACCTGATACAAAGAACTAACTCATTTGAAAAGATCCTGATTCTATAAAAGATTGTAGGCGGGAGGAGAGGGGGATGACAGAGGATGAGTTTTGGGTGGCATGACCAACTCAATGGACATTAGTTTGAGTAAACTTCAGGAGTTGGTGATGGACAGAGAAGCCTGGTGTGCTGAAGTCCACGGGCTCACAAAAAGTCAGAGACAACTGAGCAACCGAAGTGAACTGAATACCACCCACAGCAAACTAGGTTCAATGCAGTCCCTATCAGAATCCTTCTCTGCAAAAATTGACAAGGTTATCCTAACCTTTGTAGGGAAGCATGCCAAGACAGTCTCGAAAGAGAAGAATAGTGTTAGAGGACTCACATTTCCCAATTTCAAAACTTGCTACAAAGCCACAGTAATCAAGACTAGGTGGTACTGGCATGTGGATACTATAGGAATCAGTGGAATAAAACTGAGAGTCCACAAATAAGCCCTCACATTAATAGTTAACTGATTATCAACCAAACAGAGTGCTGAAAAAATCTGGTGGGGAAACACTAGCCTTTTCAACAAATGCTGCTGGAGCAGGAAGGTATCCACAAGCAAACCAATGAATTTTGACCCCTGACTCACACACTGCGTACAAACATGGACTGAAAATGGATCAAAGATCTGAAAGTAAGACATTAAGACTATGGGCAAGATTCCCTTAGAAGAAATGGAGCAGCCCTCAGAGTCAACAAAAGAGTCTGAAATGCAGTACTTGGGTGCAATCTCAAATATGACAGAATGATCTCGGTTCATTTCCAAGGAAAACCATTCAACATCACAGTAACTCAAGTCTATGCCTCAGCCACTAATGACAAAGAGAATGAAGTTGAACAGTTCTATGAAGACATACAAGACCTTCTAGAACTAACACCAAAAAAAAAAAAAAAAAAAGGACGTCCTTTTCATCACAGGGGACTGTAATGCAAAATTAGGCAGTCAAGAGACACCTGGAGTAATAGGCAAGTGAGGCCTTGGAGCATACAAAATGAAGCAGGGAAAAGGCTAACAGAGTTTTGCCAAGAGACCACACTGGTCATAACAAACATCCTCTGCCAACAACACAAGACACAACTCTACACATCGAGGTCACCAGATGGTCCACCGAAATCAGACTGATTATATTCTTTGTGGCTGAAGATGGAGAAGCTCTATACAGTCAGCAAAAACAAGACCCAGAGCTGACTGTGGCTCAGATCATGAGCTCCTTATTGCCAAATTCGGACTTATATTGAAGAAAGTAGGGAAAGCCACTAGGCCATTCAGGTGTGACCTAAATCAAAACCCTCATAATTATACCATGGAAGTGACAAAGAGATTCAAGAGATTAGATCTGATAGACACACTGCCTGAAGAACTATGGACAGAAGTTCGTAACATTGTACAGGTGGTGCTGACCAAAAACATCCCAAAGAAAAAGAAATGTCAGGAGGCAAAATGGTTGTCTGAAGAGGCCTTACCAATAGCTGAGAAAAGAAGAGAAATGAAAGGCAAAGAAGAAAGGAAAAGATACACCCAGCTGAGTACAGAGTTCCAAAAAGTAGCAAGGAGAGATAAGAAAGCCTTCTTAAGTGAACAATGCAAAGAAATAGAGGAAAACAATACAATGGGAAAGACTAGAGATCTTTTCAAGAAAATTAGAGAAACCAAGGGAACATTTCATGCAAAGATGGGCACAATAAAGGACAGAAATGGCAAGGACCTAACAGAAGCAGAAGATACTAAGAAGAGGTGGCAAGAATACACGGAAGAACTGTATAAAAAAAGGTCTTAGTGACCAGGATAATGATGATGGTGTTGTCACTCACCTAGAGCTAGACACCTTGGAGTGTGAAGTCAAGTGGGCCTTAGGAAGCATTACTACAAACAAACCTAGTGGAGGTGATGGAATTCCAGCTGAGCTAGTTCATATCCTAAAAGATGATGCTGTTAATGTGCTGCACTCGATATGCCAGCAAATTTGGAAAACTCAGCAATTGCCACAGGACTGGGAAATGTCCGTTTTCATTTCAATCCCAAAGAAGGGCAACGCCAAAGAATGTTCAAACTACCGTACAACTGTGCTCATTTCACATGCTTTCAAAGAAATGCTCGAAATCCTTCAAGCTAGACTTCAACAGTACGTGAACTGAAAATTCACAAATGTACAAACTGGATTTGGAAAAGGCAGAGGAACCAGAGATCAAATTGCCAAAATCCATTGGATCATAGAAAAAGCAAGACAATTGCAGGAAATCATCTACTTCTGCTTCATTGACTGTGCTAAAGCTTTTGACTATGTGGATCACAACAAACTGGAAAATTCTTAAAGAGATGTGAATACCAGACCACCTTGCCTGCCTCCTGAGAAAACTGTATGCAAGTCAAGAAGAAACAGTTAGAACTGGACATGGAACAACAGACTGGTTAAATTTCGGAAAGGAGTACATCAAGGCTGTATACTGTCACCCTGCTTGTTTAACTTCTATGCAAAGTACATCAGGTGAAATGCCAGGCTGGATGAATCACAAGCTGGAAATCAAGATTGCCTGGAGAAATAGCAACAACCTCAGGTATGCAGATGATACCACTTTAATGGCAGACAGTGAAGAGGAACTAAAGAGCCTCTTGATGCAGGTAAACGAGGAGAGTGAAAAAGCTGGCTTAAAACTCAACATTCAAAAAACTACGATCACGGCATCTGGTCCCATCACTTCATGGCAAATTACTGGGGAAAGAATGGAAACAGTGGGAGATTTTATTTTTCTGGGCTTCAAAATCACTGCAGACAGTGACTACAGCCATGACATTAAAAGACACTCGCCTCCTTGGAAGGAAAGCTATGACAAACCTAGACATTGTATTAAAAAGCAGAGACATCACTTTGCCAACAAAGTTTCATATGGTCAAAGCTATAGTTTTGCCAGTAGTCATGTACAGATGTGAGAGTTGGAACATAAAGAAGGCTGAGTGCCAAAGAATTGATGCTTTTGAACTGTGATGCTGGAGAAGACTCTCAAGAGTCCCTTGGACAGCAAGATCAAACCAGTCAATGCTAAAGGAAATCATCCCTGAATATTCACTGAAAGGACTGATGTTGAGGCTGAAGCTCCAATACTTTGGCCACCTGATGTGAAGAGCTGACTCACTGGAAAAGATCCTGATGCTGGAAAAGATTGAGGGTAGGAGGAAAACGAGATGACAGAGGATGACATGGCTGGATGGCATCACTGACTCAATGGACATGAGTGTGAGCAAACTCTGGGAGGTAGTGAAGAACAGGGAAGCCTGGCATGCTGCAGTCCATGGGGTTGCCAAGAGCCAGACACAACGGCTGGACAGCAACAACAGCAAAGACTATTAAAATCCAGGAAGGAAACATAGGTGTAAGTCTTCATGAATTAGGAAATCATTTCTTACATATGACACTAAAAGCACAAGCAACCAAAGGAAAAAAAGTAGGTAAACTGTTGACTTCATCAGAATTAAAATGTTCTGAGCATCAGTGCACAGTATCAAAAAGGCAAAAGCATACCAACAGAATATATTTGCAAATCATGTATCTGGTAAGAATATATGAAGAAGCCTTGCAATGCAACAGTAAATAGGCAAAAAAAAATCCATTTTCGTTAATGGGGAAAGGATCTGAATTGATATTTCTCCAAAGACGATATATAAACGGCCAACAAGGAAATGGAAAACTTTTCAACGTCGTTAGTTATTAAGGAAATGCAAATTGAAACCACAATGAATTACCAGGTCACACCCACTGAGATAGCTTTCATAAATGAAATGAATAGTAACAAGTGTTGGTGAGGATGTGGAGACACTGGAATTCTCATGTATTACTACTGAGAATATAAAATGGAGCAGTGGTTTTAGAAAACATTTTGTTCCTTCCCCAAGATGTTAAACATGACATTACCATATGACCCAATAATCCCACTCCTTAGTATCTTACCAGGAGGAATGAAAATATATGTTCACTCTAAAACTTGTCCAGGAACATTCATAGCAGCATCATTCATAACAGCCCCAAAGTGGAAACAACCCATCGTCCTTTAACTGATGAATGGATGAGTAAATCTGGTACATCCATATAGAAGAATATTATTTGGTCATAAAAAAGAATATAGTTCTGATATATGTCATGACATGGATGAGCCTGGAAAACATGATGCTAGGTGAAAGAATCCAGTCACAAGAAGTCAGATCTTGTAGAAAATGTCCAGAATTGGCAATCCACAGGGACCAAAAGCAGATTAGTGGTCGCCAGGGGAAGGAGAGGAATAGAGAGTGGTCACTAATGGTTAAGAGGTTTCTTATATACTTATTTATCTTTATTTTTGGCTGTGCTGGGTCTTCATCGCTGCTTGGGCTTTTTTTCTAATCGTGGTGAGCAGGGGTACTCTGTAGCTGTGGTATGCAGGCCTGTCTTTGCAGTGGCTTCTCTTGCTGTGCAGCCCAGACTCTAGGGTGCGGGGGCTTCAGAAGTTGTGGTTCCTGGGCTCTAGGGCACAGGCTCAACAATTGTGGTGCATGGGCTTAGCTACTCTTCAGTACGTGGGATCTTCTCAGATCAGGGATTGAACCCATGTCTCCTTCATTGGCAGGCAGATTCTTTACGACTGAGCCATCAGGAAAGCCCCAGGAGTTTCTTTTTGAGGTGTTAAAATTATTTTGGAATTAGATAGTTGTGATGGGTGCACCATCTTGTGACTGTACTAAAAAGCACAGATTTGTACACTTTAAAATGATGTGTGCATTATACCTCAATAGAAGATGGTTGGAAACTTGTGCTTTATATTTTTTTCATTTGTTATCTTCTTGAACATCTTTCTTGATCAGTATATATTGAATTCCCTTGTTGTTCTGCACAGCTCTATTTTTCTGTTTTGAATGCTTGTGGGCATGAATATTAGTGATAGATGATTTGGTTTTCACTGGGTCTGTCATGGTCATTACACACAGTGTTCACTGCCCAGAGAAATATCAATAACCTCAGATATGCAGATGACACCACCCTTATGGCAGAAAGCAAAGAGGAACTAAAGAGCCTCTTGAAGAAAGTGAAAGAAGAGAGTGAAAAAGCTGGCTTAAAACTCAACATTCAAAAAATGAAGATCATGGCATCCGGTCCCATCACTTCACGGCAAATAGATGGAGAAACAGTGGAAACAGTGGCTGACTTTATTTTCTTGGGCTCCAAAATCACTGCAGATGGTGACTGCAGCCATGAAATTAAAAGATGCTTGCTCCTTGGAAGAAAAGTTATGACCAACCTAGACAGCATATTAAACATCAGAGACATTATTTTTCAACCAAGGTCTGTCTAGTCAAAGCTATGGTTTTTCCAGTGGTCATGTATGGATATGAGAGTTGGACTATAAAGAAAGCTGAGCGCCGAAGAATTGATGCTTTTGAACTGTGGTATTGGAGAAGACTTGAGAGTCGCTTGGACTGCAAGGAGATCCAACCAGTCCATTCTAAAGGAAATCAGTCCTGAATATTCATGGGAAGGACTGATGCTAAAGCTGAAACTCCAACACTTTGGCCACCTGATGCAAAGAACTGACTCTTTAGAAAAGACCCTGATGCTGGGAAAGATTGAAGGCAGGAGGAGAAGGGGACAAGAGAGGATGAGATGGCTGGATGGCATTACCAACTCAATGGACATGAGTTTGAACAAGCTCCGGGAGTTGGTGATGGAGAGGGAGGCCTGGCATGCCACAATCCATGGGGCATGGATGAGTCAGACACAACTGAGCAACTGCACTGAACTGAACTGAAGGTATAGAATTTCCTTGAGCCTCTGTTTTCTTAATGATACAATGGGGTGAATAATCAGACCACATCAGAAGGTAGTTGAGATGATTTCATGAAATGAAGTGTGTAAGTTATTCAGTCCAGTGCCTAGCATATGTAAATTCACAATAAATATTAGTTCCCACAATTGATGATGATGAAAATAAAAATATGCTAGTCATAGTTCAATAAAAGGATGTTCTTTTAGATTGGGTTTATTTTTAGGACCAGGTTTTAAGGAATTGTGTAAAACTGGAATGCAAAAGTTATAGAAACAGCTTCTCCACTAACATCAGTTGAAGGAAGTAGGGCTACTTAGCCACAGAAGGAAAACAAACAAACAAACACAAGAGAACACATGGTGCTGGCTTCTGATGCCAAGATCAGGTCCAAGAGTGGGCAACTACTTGTGTGCGTTTCCAGAGCAGGGATCTTAAAGAGGGGGAACTATGGATAGAACTCAGAGAGTCCAGAAATTCGGATGAGAAAAAGTTCTTTTATTAACCTCAAATAGAAGTTTAGCATTTCCTCCCATTATGAATGTAAGCAACAAACTTCAGTAACACTAGCAGTACCTGTGATTTTGTCACCAATAGAAATCACAGATATTGCCATATATTATAGTCATGGAAGAGACTCTAAAATAGTATTTACAACTAAGGTAACTAATTAATTCGTTTGTCTTGGTTTGTCCAAGACTGAGCGGCTTCCCAGAACATGGGACTTGCAGTGCTAAAACTGGGAAAATCCCAGGTAAACCATTCCCTACTAACATTCTTCACTACCTGGAAGTTATGGTAGTTATCTCATCATTAGCTGCCATTATTTAGTGTGTTAATAAAGAAGTATCCTCCTATATTACAATTTCAAAAATATCTTGATATATGTCTATCCACATAATCTGTGTCCTTTATGATCCTTTGTATTTCATTTGATGCATTTAAAAGTGTTCTTCTCAACCCAAAGACTTCACCAAATAGCCAAAGAGGGCCATGGCATAAAAAGGGTTAAGAGGGAAGAAACAGGAAACACTGGCTAGAGGAATTGAACAGAGAAAATGAGATTTAAGTTCTTTTAAGCCTTGCAACCTAAAAACAATGATGAACTCCATGGCAGAAGAGGACAGATGTATCTCTGAAGGATACAGCTGAATAATCAGTTGACAGAACCATTTTCCCACTCCCAGGAGTTTCTGTTTTATAAGCCCGCATACAGTAATCAGGGACTCTCCCTAACTTCTCTGAGCGCATATTTACGTGTATTTTGTGACTTATGTTGCTGTGGAATTAACTCAGTCTTGACAGGTATCAATTCCAGTATCTGTTAGGTCTACTAATTTCCAGTAACTATAAATGCTTCCCCTAAGAATCATTGGCCAGAACTGAACATTTCCCATGAATTAAGACAATGGAGATTTCGAGTTTTAAAACACCAACTTTGAAAAATGGATTAAAAGAAACTTTAACTCTTACCGGATACCACTGGGCTTCTGACAGACCTTGGGAACCATCTTGCCTAACCACCACTGTTGACAGCCGTTCCATGACTCTCCCAGGAGGCAATAAGAGACCATTTTTCTTCTGATCAATGTAACTCAAAGCCTCCAGTCCAATGTGACCAGAAGGCAAAGTTCTCACAATTGCCCTTGTCCCAGTAAACACAGATTTCTTAACTTCCTTGTCATTTTTGCAAAATCTCCTCACTAACCAAGCAGACCGCTCCTTTTTATTTTTGAACAATTCTTCTTCTACCTCTTCACAATTATCGGGGAAGTCCTCAAAATGGCTCAGAAAGGTCTTGGCAGGTGGACTGTCAGTAAAATCCTCCCTGCAAAAGCTGTCACTTGAACATACCACATTGGCCTTTGGGCAAGAGCCTTCAAAGCACAAGTATTTGTCATTCAAGGGGTCACAATGATCACACTGCAGCTGCCTATTCTTATTGTCACAGTTATTTGTCAATTCCATCAGTTTGCAAGTATATGCCATGTAATTTTTCTCTTGTTCCTCACCAACGGCAGGTAGTACACAGTTTCCACAATCATCCAAAATCAAGTTATCTGACAGGGGACAGAAACTGTCTGACATTCTTCTGTCAACTTCGTAACGCAAGTGAAACACTGCCATGTTGCTTTCAGGGTGTGCCCTGCTTGTCTCTATGATGGCCGACTGAGTTCCTAATGGACTCATGCCCATGGGAGATGTGTCTATTTCCAGTTGAATTCCAGGGAACACCTTTCCTTCCAGTGAAGAAGGGATTCCAGTTTCCAAACACAGACCTTCCTCTGTGATAGAATTGCACGTTTCATAAAACTGGCTCTGAGGAGGGCCGTGCTGATGGTTTTTCAATATGCTGTTGCAGTTAATGTTAAGGTTTTTCACAGAATCTGGCATGCTTTTCTCCCAGCACTTTTCATTACTGTTCTCGTCACTGGTTATTTTCTCCCTTGCTACTGAGAAAATCTGGGGCGCGTTGCTTCCAGAAGATTCTTCTGTAAGTTTGGTCGGTTGCGAGATGGTATGAGAAGTCTCCCCACTCTGCCTGACAGGATGAGACTTCGGAACACTGATGCCCGAGACCTTATCATTACTTTCATCTACAGTTGACTGAGCAGAGATCACTTTTCTCTGACTCACAGGTCTGAGAACAGAACCTGCCATTTCTTCAGAAGTCATCTTGACCGGGTGCAGGGTTTCAGCTAGCACTCTGTTTCTCCTCTCCTGTGATCATGTCAAGATGTTAATGAAACTACTGGTTTTTAACATAATCTCAGGTGTATAAGCCCTCTGAGAAACAAAGTGACCAGTTCCTCTCATTTAGGTATATTAAGACCAAAATAAACTTTCCCAGTTATCAGTTCCTACCATGTGCAGTATGTTTTTCTAGATCAAGGTATTAAGGAAATAGATCAATTTTCTTTCTTCGGTTCTTTGAAGCAATTCTTTCGGAGACTTTTATTCGGCATTGCATTCTGTAACTTCTGATCCATCACTGGCTTACAATGATTTAAAAATCCAGTTTGAATGTATCCTGTAAGAAAAAGAGATAATGTCAGACACTAAACAAATTTTTAAAAATGACCTCATAATTCTAAGCTACTGCAAAATATGAATCAGAAGTTGGTTTTAAGTACTTATTTTTTTTATTCAATATTTCAAACTTCTGTTTCCAGCCAGTACAGAATAACAGAGATCAGGTTTATCCTTCTTCCTTAAACAACTGAAAAAAGTCAGAAAAAATAATGAAATAATCGTTTTGAGATACTGAATAACAGGCAACATAGAATAGTAATTCCAGAAAGAAGAATAAATAAATAAGGTGAGTTCTATAAATGCCCTAGCTTATACCTTTTGAGTTTTTAGGCTACTGGGGAGGAGGAGGGACTCAGATGAAACCAAACAGTGTGTCTAATTTAAAAAGAAGTTGAGACTTCAATAAAGCCAAGGAAATTAGAGAAGGAAGACACATAAAGTAGAGTGGAGAAAACATAGGGACGCTAGCAGGCTTCTCATTAGGAACAAGGCAAGCCAATTTAGTTTATTAAAAAATAAAAAAAAAGTTTATTTAAAAAAAACTTAAAAAAAAATATATATATATATATATGCTGCTGCTGCTAAGCCACTTCAGTCATGTCTGACTCTGTGCAACCCCACAGACAGCAGCCCACCAGGATCCTCTGTCCCTGGGATTCTCCAAGCAAAAATACTGGAGTGGGTTGCCATTTTCTTCTACAATGCATGCAATGCACGTTAAGTCGCTTCAGTCATGTCTGACTCTCTGCGACCTGATAGATAGCACCCCACCAGGCTCCTCTGTCCACAGGATTCTGCAGGCTAGAATACTGGAGTGGGTTGCCAAATTAGAATTCTATACCCAACAAAAATATTTTTTGAAAACAAAATGAAATAAAGACTTTTAGACATAGAAAAGCTGAAAGAATTCATCAAGAGTAAACTTACATATAACAAAGATAAAAACGGACTTTCCTGAAGGTCCAGTGATTAGGAATCCATCTTTCCACTGAAGGGGCATGGGTTCAATCCCTGGTTGGGAAACTAAGATCCCACAAGCCATGCAGTCAAAAAAAAAAAAAAGGCTCACTAAAATAAGAAATGGTAAAGAAAGTCCTTTAGGTAGAAGAAATATGCTAGATAGAAATCTGGATCTACAAAAAGAAACAGAGTATGAAAAATGTTAAATATGTAGATAAATACAATTTTTCTTACATTTTAAATAACTAATTGAGAATGTAGTCCACTGGAGAAGAGAATGGCAAACCACTTCAGGTTTCTTGCCTTGAGAACCCCATGAACAGTATGAAAAGGCAAAATGATAGGATACTTAAAGAGGAACTCCCCAAGTCAGTATGTGCCCAATATGCTACTGGAGATCAGTGGAGAAATAACCCCAGAAAGAATGAAGGGTTAGAGCCAAAGCAAAAACAATACCCAGTTGTGGATGTGACTGGTGATAGAAGCAAGGTCTGATGCTGTAAAGAGCAATATTGCATAGGAACCTGGAATGTCAGGTCCATGAATCAAGGCAAATTGGAAGTGGTCAAACAGGAGATGGCAAGAGTGAACATCGACATTCTAGGAATCAGCGAACTAAAATGGACTGGAATGCGTGAATTTAACTCAGATGACCATTATATCTACTACTGCAGGCAGGAATCCCTCAGAAGAAATGGTGTAGCCATTATGGTCAACAAAAGAGTCCGAAATGCAGTACTTGGAGGCAAACTCAAAAACGACAGAATGATCTCTGTTCATTTCCAAGGCAATCCATTCAATATCATGGTAATCCAAGCCTATGCCCCAACCAGTAATGCTAAAGAAGCTGAAGTTGAATGGTTCTATGAAGACCTATAAGACCTTTTAGAACTAACACCCAAAAAAGATGTCCTTTTCATTATAGGGGACTGGAATGCAAAAGTAGGAAGTCAAGAAACACCTGGAGTAACAGGCAAATTTGGCCTTGGAGTACGGAATGAAGCAGGGCAAAGGCTAATAGAGTTTTGCCAAGAGAACACACTAGTCATAGCAAACACCCTCTTCCAACAACACAAGAGAAGACTCTACACATGGACATCACCAGATGGTTAACATCTAAATCAGACTGATTATATTATTTGCAGCCAGAGATGGAGAAGCACTATACAGTCAGCAAAACAAGACTGGGAGATGACTGTGGCTCAGATCATGAACTCCTTATTGCCAAATTCAGACTTAAACTGAAAAAAGTAGGGAAAACCACTAGACCATTCAGGTATGACCTAAATCAAATCCCTTATGATTATACAGTGGAAGTGAGAAATAGATTTAAGGGACTAGATCTGATAGGTAGAATGCCTGATGAAGTATGGACAGAGGTTCATGACATTGTACAGGAGAAGGGATCAAGACCATCCCCATGGAAAAGAAATGCAAAAAAGCAAAATGGCTGTCTGAGGAGGCCTTACAAATAGCTGTGATAAGAAGAGAAATGAAAAGCAAAGGAGAAAAGGGAAGATATAAACATCTGAATGCAGAGTTCCAAAGAATAGCAAGGAGAGATCAGAAAGCCTTCCTCAGCGATCAGTGCAAAGAAATAGAGGCAAACAACAGAATGGGAAAGACTAGAGAACTCTTCAAGAAAATTAGAGATACCAAGGGAACACTTCATGCAAAGATGAGCTCTATAGAGGACAGAAATGGTATGGACCTAACAGAAGCAGAAGGTATTAAGAAGACGTGGTAAGAATACACAGAAGAACTGTATAAAAAAGATCTTCATGACCAAGATAATCACAGTGGTGTGATCACTCACCTAGAGCCAGACATCTTGGAATGTGAAGTCAAGTGGGCCTTAGAAAGCATCACTACAAACAAAGCTAGTGGAGGTGATGGAATTCCAGTTGAGCTATTTCAAATCCTGAAAGATGATGCTGTGAAAGGGCTGCACTCAATATGCCAGCAAATTTGGAAAACTCAGCAGTGGCCACAGGACTGGCAAAGGTCCGTTTTCATTCCAATCCCAAAGAAAGGCAATGCCAAAGAATGCTCAAACCATCATACAATTGCACAATTGCACTCATCTCACACGCTAGTAAAGTAATGCTCAAAATTCTCCAAGTCAGGCTTCAGCAGTATGTGAACTGTGAACTTCCAGATGTTCAAGCTGGTTTTAGAAAAGGCAGAGGAACTAGAGATCAAATTGCCAACATCCGCTGGATCACTGAAAAAGCAAGAGAGCTCCAGAAAAACATCTATTTCTGCTTTATTGATTATGCCAAAGCCTTTGACTCTGTGGATCACAATAAACTCTGGAAAATTCTGAAAGAGATGGGAATACCAGACCACCTGACCTGCCTCTTGAGAAACCTGTATGCAGGTCAGGAAGCAACAGTTAGAACTGGGCATGGAACAACAGACTGGTTCCAAATAGGAAAAGGAGTACATCAAGGCTGTATACTGTCACCCTGCTTATTTAACTTATATGCAGAGTACATCATGAGAAACGCTGGGCTGGAAGAAGCACAAGCTGGAATCAAGATTGCCAGGAGAAATATCAATAACCTCAGATATGCAGATGACACCACCCTTATGGCAGAAAGTGAAGAGGAACTCAAAAGCCTCTTGATGAAAGTGAAAGAGGAGAGTGAAAAAGTTGGCTTAAAGCTCAACATTCAGAAAACTAAGATCATGGCATCTTGTCTCATCACTTCATGGCAGATAGATGGGGAAACAGTGGAAACAGTGGCTGACTTTATTTTTCTGGGCTCCAAAATCACTGCAGATGGTGATTGCAGCCATGAAATTAAAAGACGCTTACTCCTTGGAAGGAAAGTTATGACCAACCTAGATAGCATATTGAAAAGCAGGGATATTACTTTGTCAACAAAGGTCAATCTAGTCAAGGCTATGGTTTTTCCAGTGGTCATGTATGGATGTGTGAGTTGGACTGTAAAGAAGCTGAGCACTGAAGAATTGATGCTTTTGAACTGTGGTGTTGGAGAAGACTGTTGAAAGTCCCTTTGACTGCAAGGAGATCTAACCAGTCCATCCTAAATGAAATCAGTCCTGGGTGTTCATTGAAGGACTGATGCTAAAGCTGAAACTCCAATACTTTGGCCAGCTCATGCGAAGAGTTGACTCATTGTAAAAGACCCTGATGCTGGGAGGGATTGAGGGCAGGAGGAGAAGGGGATGACAGAGGACGAGATGGCTAGATGGCATCACCGACTCAATGAACGTGAGTCCGACTGAGCTCCGGGAGATGGTGATGGACAGGAAGGCCTGGCGTGCTGTGATTCATGGGGTCGCAAAGAGTCGGACACAACTGGGCGACTGAACTTAACTGAATTGACCATTTAAAGTAAAAGTAATAACAATGACTATACAGTTACTAACAAATTTAGAAGTAAAATGTATGACATTAACAGCACAAAGGTCAAACGAGAAGAAATGGAAATATATTAATATAAGACTGTTTTCTACATGAATTTGGGTGAAGTGAAGTAAAAGTCGTGTCCAGCTCTTTGTGACCCCATGGACTATACAGTCCATGGAATTCTCTAGGCCAAAATACTAGAGTGGTAGCCTTTCCCTTCTTCAGGGGATTTTCTCAACCCAGAGATGGAACCCAGGTCTCCCACATTGCAGGCAGATTCTTTACCAGCTGAGCCACAAGGTAAGCCCAAGAATACTAGAGAGGGTAGCCTATCTCTTCTCCAGGGGATCTTCCTGACCCAGAAATCGAACCAGGGTCTCCTGCACTGCAGGCAGATTCTTTACCACCTGAGCTATCAGGGAAGCCCTGTAATATTACTTAAAGTCAGGTTGTCACAAGCTTAAGATGTATACTATAAGCCCCAATGCTATCACTTTAACCAAAAATACAGAAAGAAAGTAAAAACGTTAGAATCTTAATTTTTTTTTTCAAGTAACTAAAAAAACAAGACAGAAAAAAGGAAAAGAACAGATGTGACTAATGGGAAACAAATGATAGATTTAAACCTTTCAAAAAGCATCTTTGGGTAGTTTCTCCAATTTTTCCCATAAAATATACACATTTTACCTCCCTCTTTCATTTGAATAAATTACTCAGTTGAATGTTAGGAGACATAAACATTTTCAGTGGTGAATGACATTATTTTTAAAAATAATTTAAGCTATTTTATTCTTCAGATTATTAAACCCTGCTCTATGTTGGGAGCTAGATAGCCAGGATCTGCTTGCAAGTCTGTTAAGAGGGAGGGAGAATTGAACAGATTTCAGTTCAATGCAACAAGTGCAATTATAGAAGATATTCAAGGCCCTCTGGGCTGACAGAGTGCCCATCACAAGTATATCGCTCTTTTATGGGTAAAGTTGCTCTTCCCAAGGCAACTTATGAGCATTCAGGCTCTGGTGTCAACACTGGGTTTGGTCTGTCTTTGCTCTTTGCCACACAGATGTCCCTCTTCTCCTTGCTTCTCTGCGCTTTTCCCTTCTTCTCTTAATATATGTCCCCTCAAGCAAAACACAGCCACAAAACTCTCACCTGCTCTCAGCAAATACAAGTCTTCACAACAAACTTGAAGGATCAGAGGATAGCCTATCAATCAGATACACCACAGGGAATAAACTAGTCCACTTAGAGAAGCAACATTCTGGCTCAACAGGCTAAACCTTTCCACCTTTCATGTCTTCTTTCCAGCTTAGTTTCTTTTTTATTTTCTTTGGAAAATGCCTCCCTTATTTTTGTAGATTTATGCTCAGTGTAAAACAATTCAAACAAAGCATAAAAACACAATTTTGTGTTTACCTTAACACAAATTCTACCACCCAGAGATAACCATGATTAATACTATGAGGCACCTCATTCTAGAATGCTCCCTATGTATCAACATAGAGAGATATAAGTATATAATCACACAAATACCAGATCACCAGATCACACTGTACATGCTGTTTTTACTCGCTTTTAAAAATTCAAAACATGAACAACTTTTCATGCCAAGAACTATACTGAATACTTTAATTGCTAATGGCATCAGCTTAATTCTGATATCTTTGCTCCATTTTATAGAATAATTTTTCAAGTGAAAGCCTTCAGACTGACAGGTTCATTTGTCCTTTCTAATCCATGAGGAAGGTAATTCAAGGTAGATGCTGCTGAAGTCCTATTAAGCACTTTGCAATTCTTATCTCATGCAATTCTCACTCAACTCTATAAGATAGTGTGTGGTTTTAAAATACGTCCACAAATTCTACGATACTCCTTTCAAAAGGTGGAGCCTAATTCCCCTTTCCTCGAATGTGGGCCACACTTAGCAACTTCCTTCTAGCATAGAGAATGTGGTGGAAGTAACAGTGTATGTTCTGAAAATAGGTCATAAAAGTCACTGGAGTTTCTCCTTGGGGCTTCCTCTCTTGCTTTCTCTGGGGGAAATCAATTATTTTCCCATAATGAGAGTTGCTGGTGGGAAGAACTATGGCCTCCTGCCAAAAGCTGCTTGAGTGAGCCATCTTGGAAGGAGATCCTCCAGCCTCAGCCAAGGTTCCATATGACAGGAACCTCAGTCGACACCTTGACTGTCACCTAATGAGCAACCCTGAGCCAGAAGCACTCACCTGAGCGCCTTCCAAATTCCTGACCCACAGAAACTGTGAGATAATAAAGGTTTATTGTTATGAGGCACACAGTTTGGGGGTAATTTGTCGCACAGCCATAGATAACTAATATACCGAAGTTCCATCATTACCCACGTTTGACAAAAACCCAAGCGTAGAAAAGCTAAGTCACTTGCCAAAGATCACACAGCTGGAAAATGGTGAAGTCAGGATTCAAATCTAAGAAGCCTGACTCTAGAACCTGCGCTCTTCACCACAGTGATGCTGCTTTCTGTGCTTTCTAGTCCGAAACCCCCTAGATTTGAATTTCTGATGTTCCCTGGCTGCAGAGATCAGTGGCTTCTGGGAGGATCCTCTTTTGTTTGTCTCTGGAAGGCTGAGGTTTCTGTTTTGCCTCCAGGTATAATCAGAACAGAGAAGCATCACAAGGAAATGACTCCCTGCAGCACTGACTTGGCGCCATCTCAGGGCATTCCTTTACTTGACAAATATTTATTTATTGAGTACAAAGTTAAATGAGGCAGGGACGTGCCCCTGATTTCCTTATAAGCTAACACATCGTCAGTTCAGGTTCAGTGCAAAGAGGGTGATGACCTTGTTTAAGATGTAGAAAGGGCATCTAAATCAGATGGTGGGCACAAAGTGGAGGTGACTGCAGAAAGTGGAGAAGATGAGGACTGAGCTGAGGTCTGAAAGACAAGGAGTTAGCTAGAAAAGAGGTGCGATGAACTTTTCTGAGAAAAGCAATTGTGGACTCTCCTAGAAGCAGTAAGGCATTGGTGGCTGGCAATTCCAGCAAACATTTTAATCATTTTGTGGTTTGATTTCCTTTCCTGCAAAACTGAAATAAAATCACCTACTCCACAAAATTACGAAGTAAATATTCTGAAAACCAAAAGTTCAGCACAAATGTTTGTTATTCTCTGCTTCACAAATGTCTTGATGAGAAAGGACAACCAAAGTATAGCAACTCTGCTGTATTTGTGAATGGTTTTGAATTACTTTTGCCAGATGCACACACTTAAGTCCCCCAGTCCAGTCAGATTTGAATTTCTATTCTGTAACTGGGATTGACTCCTTGTATTTCAGCTGCATGACAACAGCTGGTTATATGACCAATCTCAAATTGTACTTCCCATGTCTATAACATTGAAATGAAACACACATATTGTAAATGTCAGCAGTGCCTGGTCCATCAGTAAATGTTAATTTTCTACCTGCCTCCTCTAAATTGTCTTTAAGGGAAGTTGGATTAGGTTATAGTTAGTATTAGACTGTTCAGTGATGAAAAGCTGAAGCACCACCAAAGGAAAATCAAAGTCTAACAGGTTTGAAGAAGAAAGGGATGGAAAAAGGATTCTTATTTTCTTAATGTGGACAGATTTGTGCGATGACTACAGAAGAGTCAGCCTGGGGGAGGTCAAACAATGTGTGGTAGAACAAAAGAAGATTTGTCAAAGAGCATTTCCAAGTGAGAAATGATGGATAACGTATCTAGGGAAATGATTGGCCAGTAAGTAATGCTATGGAGATGCAAGGGGTGCTGAAAATCTTAACCAAAGTAATAAGAAAAAGAAATGAAATGTATAAGAAAAATCAGGAGTGACACAAAGAAAGTTTCCAGCTTCAGAGAAGGAGAATATCAGTCACAAATAATCTTATTTATAAGTTTCTATGGACTGAAGCAACTTAGCAGCAGTAGTAGCAGCATAGGCTAAATCACAGGGCTGGCAAACCACAGCATGAGGCCAAAATCTGGCCTGTTATCTGTTTTTTTTTTTTTTTTTTCTTTTTTTAAATTTAAATTTATTTATTTTAATTAGAAGCTAATTACTTTACAATACTGTATTGGTTTTGCCATACATCAACATGAATCCGCCACAGGTGTACATGTGTTCCCAATCCTGAACCCCCCTCCCACTTCCCTCCCCATACCATCCCTCTGAATCACCCCAGTGCACCAGCCCCAAGCATCCTGTATCCTGCATCGAACCTGGACTGGCAATTCGTTTCTTATATGATATTATACATGTTTCAATGCGATTCTCCCAAATTATCCCCCCCTCACAGAGTCCAAAAGACTGTTCTATATATCTGTCTCTTTTGCTGTCTCACATACAGCGTTATCATTACCATCTTTCTAAATTCCATATATATGCATTAGTATACTGTATTGGTGTTAGAAACTTCCTTCCCCAGTGGTTCAATGATAAAGAATCCACCTGCCAACACAGGAGACACAGGAACGTGGGTTTGATCCCTGGGTCTGGAAGATCCCCTGGAGGAGGAAATGGCAACCCACTCCAATATTCTTGCCTGGGAAATCCCATGGACAGGGGAGCCTAGTGAGCTACAGTCCATAGGGTTGCAAGGGTTGGACACAACTGAGAAACTAAACAACAACAACAAATTTTATAGGAACACAGCCATAGCCATTCACTTATAAAACATCCAGGGCTGCTTTCCCATTAGGACGGTAGAGTTGAGAAACTGCAACAGAGAACATGTGACCTGAAAAACCAGAAATAGTTATCATCTAGCCCTTTACAGAAAAAGTTTGCCAAACCACATACTAAATAAATGAGCTAACAAAAATGCCTGCTTAGGGTCAGAAAACTAAATGTGAGGCTTATTAGCCACCTTCATATGTTTGACAAACTGAGTGGAGGAAATAGACTTGTTCTATAGTTTCAAAGGGTAAGACTGAATTATTTGGGAAGCATGCTTTGACTTACTTTGATAAATAAGTTATGGAACTTTTAGAGTTATTCCATAAAAAATAAGCTATCTTGGACAGTAGTCTCCTCCAGATTGTTGATTGAAGGATTTAAACAGGAGACGTATAGTATTCAACACAGTAGGTACTCAATGTCTGTTGAACAAATAATACAGTGAATAAGTGATTGCCTATAATGTTTATCCATAAAAACAATGGCTAATACTTACATATTAGCTGAGCACGTATTATATGTCAGGCATGTTCTAAGCACATTGTACATATTATCTCATTTCATCATTTTTTATCTCATAAAATTATCAGTAGGGTGGCAGAGACTGCTAGTTGTCCCCCAGACCTGTTCCCATATCCCTCAGTAATATAAACTCTGAATTTCAGCCAAGTACAAGGCCATCTCTTTATCAGCCTCCCTTATAGCTACATGTAGCAAATATGACTAAGTCAGTGCTAATTAGATATAAGCAGAATGGTTTGCTATTTGCGGACAGTGTCCTTGAAGAGAGAGAGAGTATGCCCTTTTCTTTCTCCTTTCTGCTGGCAATGATGGCTGGAGCTGGAGCAGCCGTACCAGACTGCAAGGCGAACATGGAACTAGATGCTGTGATAGCAAGGAAGTAAGACAGGAGCCACTGTGCCTGTTCCTGGATTTGGGAGAGAGGAAAATAATATGCTGTCTTCCGTAAGTCACCACTGTTTTAGGTTTTCTGTCACTGGCACCCAGATATGTTGCTAACAAAGGCGAGTACTACTGTTACCTTCATTCTATGAATAAGGCTCTAAGTACTTGAATGACCTAAGAGAACAGACTAATGTAACAAGGAAGCTATACAGAAAGTTCCTGAACTGGAGGGAAAGTTATATTCCCTAATTTCTATGATGTTTCCAATTTTATGCTCTTAAACCAGAAGGGGTGCTTTGTATCATCAGTTCAGTTCAGTTCAGTCGCTCAGTCGTGTCCGACTCTTTGTGACCCCATGAATCGCAGCACGCCAGGCCTCCCTGCCCATCACCAACTCCCGGAGTTCACTCAAACTCACGTCCATCGAGTCGGTGATGCCATCCAGCCATCTCATCCTCTGTCGTCCCCTTTTCCTCCTGCCCCCAATCCCTCCCAGCATCAGAGTCTTTGTATCATAAAGAATAGTAAAATTAGAAGAATATGAAATACAAGCATACTGTCTTTTCTAACTGTAGGCGTTAGAAGGAGGTGGGACATAACAGCAACAACAAAAACTAATCTATCAGACAGTTCTCAATTATTTATTAAGTCCCAATTATATTCTGTACAGTCAAGAAAGCAAGATGGCCAAGGACCAGGGGGTCAGTAAAGTTCTGCTGGAGGGGGGTCTGGGGTGGAACTTTACAAAGAGGTAGCAGCCCCTTTACCCATATTCACATAGGATGAGCAGTGTAAAGAAAGATAAAGAAAATACAATGCATAACCATGAATTCATCTGAAGCTTGTAGGAGAACATTTCAACTAATCACAGCAAGTGAAAACTGCTCAGGAATTTCACCATCATGGAAAAGAAACACTGGGGTAACCATCAAAGTTGGTAACTGAATAATTCTATTTGCTTCTTAACTTAAGACAGGATTTTATAGAGTCTTTTTGAGTATCATGTGTATGACAGACAAACAACTATGCCACGTTGTTTACTTAGGCTTACTCTTCTCCAAAGTCCACTCTGCAAAGAGATTAAAGAAAATATTATGTCTGCACAACCCTCTCCTCCCCTTCTTCCTACCACAGGCACATGGAGTGCACAGTTATAGGTGTATGCACACAATCACACTCAAACTCTGCACAATATGAGTCAGTCTTCAGCGGAGTCTTTCTTCTCTACCGAATGTCTGCTGTTCCACCTCCCCCTGACCTCCTTTCTCTGAACTATGATGACAGAAATTCCACAATTCACAAAGAAACAAAGATTCAAAAACACTCCCCAAAGGCACTGGTGCACCCATCTAGATCCTTTCCCAAGACCCCAAAGACATAACCCTTCATGACTTCTACTCTATTAGAAAAGTTTCAGAGTCCGCTTCTAGACTTATGACTCAGAAACCCAAAGAGATCTTAATCTTTATACTCTATGTATATTAGACATCAGGAATCTACTGATAAGTAGATGAGAAAGTTACCCAAATAAGTAATTCCAAATGAATGTACTGATAAGGCTGACAATACAGTAACACGCAAGATCATAAAAAAAGCTTGTCCATACAGGTTGATTTTCAATTATAAAACTCACAAGGAAAGGAAAACGTCACTGAAAAACACATTCCACAATCAGCTTGCAAATCACCCCTTCTCTCCTTGTTGCTGTCCCAGAAATATGGAGATATTAGACACAGTATAATGTAACTTAAAGTCAAGAATGGAGGCGGATAGGATTATGGTATAGACAGTCACAAGATGCATGCACAAAAAGATTCACGTTTTTGGTAAGATGATGAGAAGACAGAAAAGCAGACAGCAGAAGATGGCATTTACCCCTCTTGATTTAGTCTCAGTTGATTTTTTTCTAACTTCATCTCTGACCAATACCCTCAAAGAAAAGATATCTTGTCACACTGGCCTTTTTGCCATTTGTTGAATTAGGCTTGCACTTAATACCACTTGGATTTCCCTTCCCACTGCCTTCTAACTTAAATAAGACTCTGTCACTCAGCTTACATAGCATTTCCTCCCTGTAGCCCTCGCTGATGCTCACCTGTCAGTATTAACTGCTCTCATCTGTGTTTCCTGTCGTGCTTCCCACATTTTACCATCCCAAAATATCACGGCACACAATATACTGAAGTTATTAATAATTCAGGACCCCCGCATAGATGGAGAACTTCTGAAAAACAAAGACCTTGTATCTTCAATCTTAAGGAATCCTATAGACACACTAGGTGTATGCCACATACCTAGGCAAACATTTGGTCTCAACAGGTATCTGACTCTCTTTCCCGTCCACGGCTCCTTGAGCCTAATCCTTGCCTATTAGGACCTGGATTACTTAAGAGCTTCCAGTCTCCCAAATTCTAAGCTCTTTCAATCCATCCCATATAATTTTTAGAAAAATCTTCCCCAAACACTATTCTCATCCTTTCATCCACATCAATTGAGAAGGAACAGAGAGCTACATTATTTAGTGTGGTAAACCCAAACCTTACCCCAATCCTCAAGAATATCACCAATCAGCAAGGACTTTATTTGGTATCGGTTTTAATCAATTTGGAGAAAAATAGCATCCTGGTGATGGCACCCCACTCCAGTACTCTTGGCTGGAAAATCCCATGGACAGAGGAGCCTGGTGGGCTGCAGTCCGTGGGGTCGCTGAGGGTCGGACACGACTGAGCGACTTCACTTTCCCTTTTCACTTTCATGCATTGGAGAAGGAAATGGCAACCCACTCCAGTGATCTTGCCTGGAGAATCCCAGGGACGGGGGAGCCTGGTGGGCTGCCGTCTATGGGGTCGCACAGAGTCGGACACGACTGAAGTAACTTAGCAGCAACCATACTGAGGCATCTAATCCATAAACATGATGTAGCGAACTACTGCTAGTGCTTATCTCTGTCTCTTTCCACATACATACAAATACATGTAGGCAAATGTATATACACATCTCTGTGTACACAGGATATATACATATACATATATATATATATAAAATCTCTTTTTTGCCACTTCATAACTATTTATTGAGATTTAAAATCTTTGCCTAAAACAATGCCTGATATCCTCAGAGATAATATTTAAGTTGAAAGACCTCTGCGTTGGGTGGCTGGTGGTTCCCTGGTGGTTCTAATTAGCTTGCAAATTGCCCCTTCTCTCCTTGTTGCTGTTCCAGAAATATGGAGATATTAGACATAATGGGCCCTGGATCATGTGTTATTTGTCAAATGAGAGTTCTCCAGGCACAACCTCTGCCTACAGGGAAGTCATTTATTACTACAGAGCCACAAGGGGAAAACTTAGATATGAGCTATTATCATAGAACACTGAATAGTATAGTCTGCTGCTGCTGCTGCTAAGTCGCTTCAGTCGTATCCGACTCTGTGCGACCCCATAGACGGCAGCCCATCAGGCTCCCCCGTCCCTGGGATTCTCCAGGTTAACCAGTTAAAAAGTGGGAGAATCACTCAATAGTGTGTACTGATTGTGCAATAGATAAAAAATGAAGACAGAGATGACAGAAATCAGTATGAATTCCATTCATGAGTGAAGCCTCCCTAGAGAATGTCACAGTCTTTAAAAGAGGACTCTGTCCAGGAAAGTGAGGCCAGGGAGAAAGTGGAGGAGAGAGGGAGGAGTCTCATTTTGGAGAGAGACGGAAGGTCATGGGTTGGCTGGCACCTGGAGACTATTCTGCCTTCACTAAGGCTAACTGCAGCAAAAGCAATAGAACCATCTTGGACAATTCATCCTGGAGTTGGGAAGTTCTCATACTAGGTCAAAGCAGCACATTTTTGGAAGCTGTGCAATGAAAACAGAAAAGTGGGAAGGACCCGGAGCCTCTTCCTTGAAGGTCTTGTTTTACCCAATCAATGCATCAAAAATATAATGGGCTTCCCCAAGCAGCCTACTGCCACTCTTTAGATGGGGTACCTAGAGCTCATGTTACAAGCTATTTTTAATTAATTGATAGTTAGGCAACATCAGTACCCCCATTTACTAAGTGTTTTTTCAAACTGGTATTCTACATGTCATTCCTCAATTAATGTAATTGTCTTTCCAAAGAATTAAAAATACATGTGATGAAAATGAACTCACTCTTGAGTAAGATAACCATAATAGAACCCCTCTACTACTCTAACACATTCTCACATTACAGGCTCTAAGTAAACCGATCCTGATTTAATCAAAATAAGATATGATTCAAGCCCTGCAAACTCTATTCCTCATGGCTGTGTTTCCTTCTCTCCCTCCATCCTGGGTCCCCCACATCTGATACCTAGTCTACATTTCATCATCACACTGAGCAAAACATTTTCCAGACTCAGTAACTCTCCAGTTTCATAGAGGTTCCCATGCAAAGCCCTAGCAGATAGAAAGCATTTTAAATCCACATATTTAGTGCATAAGACGGCCATTTTCATTTTTACATTTGTATTATATTTAACACTAGCACTAATGAAGGTCTTCAGAGGTCCTCTGGTCAAAAGCTTCAAAATTATTCCTGTTCCTCATGGATGCCCATCAATGACATCAAATTCTGGGTGGAGGCCCAAGCCAACAACTGACTCAAACAGTTGATATCATTCTAATGGCACTTGTTTTCGGTAAAGTCAAAAATGCAAATAGAAAATCTTGTTAAAACTCGAAGTTCACTTAAGCAATGTCTCGATTTACCACTGAGATGTCATCATCCAAAAGGGAGAAGCAATATTATTCATACTTTTCACCTGATTGAAAAAATGAAGTGAATAAGTTTTCAGGGTTCGGCTGCTTTTATTTTTTTTTTAATTTGTTTAGTCTATAGGACAATACCATGGCACATTTGCTATTTTTCAGGGCAGTCAGTATGATCTACATTACAGAGTTGTTTGCTGAGTCCACAATCAGAAGCAAGCAGGGCAGCTCTGACCTGCGATACCAGCTTCCAGCCATTCCTGAGCCTCTGACAGGTATGGGGGTGGAAGCAAGTACCCAGGGAGGCTGAGGGATCACGGTAGAGGGATGCAGATAGAGGCAGGGAGCCATGATATGGCCAATCTCAGCATCTGGATGGTGTGGGCTCCTCGGCAGATCAACTGTGTCTCATGACACAGGTGGGAGTACATCTGCTAAGGTGCAGTTCACTTTTGCTATCATAATGTCATTATTTGAAATATCAGCTGTGATTTTTATGATGAATGCCAGAGATTAAAAAAAGAAAGCAGGCTTTGGCAGGAATGTCATACCACATTCTATACTAACAGTTTAACAAGTCACACATTATATTTTTCTGATTATAAAAGTAACACACACTAACTGTAGAAAATTTGGAAAAAGTCTGGTAAGTAGAAAGTAGAAAAGATAAGGTAAGATCATTGGGTAAGTCCCAATTTTGTTATAACTTCTTTCCAGTTTTTCCCCCATGAATATAGATTTTTTAATAGAACTGAAATTATACTGTTTGTACCATTCTTGTCCTGCTTCTCTTGTTTAATATTATATTCTGTAAAAGAAACTTTGGGACATAATAGAATCTATATCAACTTTAGCAATCTCTATCCTAACATTCTAAATCTTACTTTAAAAAGGAGAAGATCTAGAGAAATCACAGGCTGTCCCCCCCTGAAATCATGTGTCATCTCACCTGTTTGATATACTTGTAAACACTGCCCTATTCTTCGAGTACAACAAATTCCAGATGGCTCAATCTTGCTTCCAAGGGCTGGTCAACCAAATGGTGGGTGCGTGTGTGCCAAGTTGCTTCATTTGTGTCCAACTCTTTGTGACCCTGTAGACTGTAGCCTGCCAGCTCCTCTGCCCATAGGATTCAACCAAAAGGTCTGATTCATTCATTCACTCATTTAACAAATTATTTTCTGAACACCTGCTGTGTGCCAAATCCTTTGGTAAGCCCTGAGTTAGATGGTCCATAAAACTGATGGGTCTAGTTGAAATTTATTAAAGGGATATTTGCTAGGTTTAAGTGACATTTTATATGATATTAAACTAGGCCAAACAGAGCCAAGTGTGAGGGGCAGCTGATCAAAACTACCCTCTCCAGTTCATCAACCTGACATCCACCTAAGCCAGGGTGGTCTAACTCCTGTTCCTTGAACCTGCCTTTCACCTGCCTTTCTGGGTCTTGCTCATCACGCCAAAGACCCCCTACCTTCCTTTCTGCAGAACCACATTCTATTCAGGAAGCTCTTTTGAACAGTGACTATGAGCCTTATTCTCAAACTGTTGCCACACCAACTGTACAGAACCATCCACTCTTTAGACAACCTTAACTGCCCCTGTTCCTGAGTGGGGTGGCGGTAAGTATCCATGACAGGTGCCAGAGACTCGTTTCCTTTCTTTCCCACAGCTACACCCCACATGCCTCACTACTAATCACCTAAACATTCCTCTCACGACGTCACGTGAATCCAGCTCTGAAAGGATTTTTCAGGAAAAATATTCTACCCTCTCAACTGCTGTAGGAGGTACAGATATAGGTATACGTATGCACACACATGCATATGTATACCTATATCTACACATGTATTTACATATATGTATTTTATATTTTTTTCCTGTATACACACACACACACACACACACACACACACACACACACACAATTTTTTCCTGTCCTGACTGTTGGCCTTGGTTGCTTTCCTGCAGTAAAAGAACAGCTAAAGGAAATGCTTCAGGGCTCCAGGGCCAGCTCCACTTTCAGACTCTCAGCACATCACCTGGCCCGTTCCTTCTCAACTTTCAGACTTTAGCTCATATGTCATCTCCTCAAAAAGGCTTTACCTGCTCCAAGGCAGTCCCTTCACCCCTCCCACTAGTCACTTTCTGTAATATTACCTGGCCTGATTGTCTTTTGAGCACGTACTGTCACTGGAAATCCTACGTATTACTTATTTGTACACTAGTCACTTGTTGGCATAGCCTGACTGGAACCAGAACTTCCTGACAGCTGGGAACATGCTGGTTTCGTTCACTGTTGTGTTCCCAGCAAGGGAATGGGAACTCAATAAATCTATACGGAATAAATAAATGAATCACCTTATCTGTTTCACTGTGTATACCTGTTGCCTTCTACTTCCCAAGGTGATTTGTAGGAAAGATCAAATGAGACCAGGTATGCCAAGGTGCTTTGAAAGGAAAGACTCCACATAGGATGTGGTTATCATGCATGGAAAGGCAGCTCATGAAGCCCTGAGCACCTCAAGGGGCCTCCTTCCTGACCCTGCACAGTATGGACCCCTCCTCGTTTCTCCACTCCTCCTAGACAGAGACTTGTCTGGAATCTAAAAATGCCACTCCACCCGGAAAACCATCCAAACAGAATGCAACCCAATAATTTATTATAAGGCGAGGCCTCTCAGTGAACCTCAAATAAGATGATACTGCTGCTGCTGCTGCTAAGTCGCTTCAGTCGTGTCTGACTCTTTGCGACCCCACAGACAGCAGCCCAGTCTAGTGGGACTCAAATAACAAGATGCTACTTAGGAAGGAAGCAATCTGCCAGGAGGGCAAACCTAGAAGAAAAACTACAAAGATATTCCCTGGCCTAAGCCAGTGGGGTTCAAAGAGCATGAACTGAGTGCCTGCAGTATTCCAGGTCCTGGGCTCAGCCCTAGGGACAGAGAGGTAATGGAGACCATCACAGTGGAGTGGCGGACACAGATACAAAATTGAAAAGTCAGTGAAGTGAATCTGGCATAATGGCAGTCAGTGAAGGCTTTGTAGAGTGATTGAAACCTAAACTAAACCTAAAGAACAGAAGAAAGAGGGCTGGGACCAGTGGGCAGCCCAGGGTGAGGCACAGAATGGAAAGACCACGTGCTGTGTTCAGGGAGCTCCAGGTAGTGAACGCATCGGGTATTTACTGCTGGAGTATCTGGTGTGTCAGGGGACGAGTCAGAGCAGAGGGGCTGGGAGATGTACCCAGAGAGGTGGGTGGGTGGTCACTCTCTCACAGGTAGCAGATCAGAGCCGTTTCAAACACAGGCCTGTGGAGGCCTTGTGGAGATGAGCCCACTCACTGGGGAGAAGAGCCCAGCTCCTGGATCTCAGAGGGCCGGGCTTGCCTGGAAGCAGAAACAGGAGAAATGCAAAAAGTCAACCAAACTTCACTGTGCTGCAAGCAGGGAGGATGTGAGTCAGGAGGAGCTAGGCTTGGGGAACTAGACAGAGACCCCAAGGAATAATTCCCACACGTGCTGGAGGACATGGGCTGCCTATGTAGTTGATTTGGGGCTGCTGTGGAGCCCAGCTCTCGGCCATCTCACCCTGGGATGGTGCAGCTTCCTAACTGCCTGGCAGAGCTTCGCAGCAGCTGAGTCAGTGCTGAACAGAGGGAAGGGGAGAAAGAAGAACCAGTGTGATTTCCTGAGACTGAGCCAAAGCAGAATCTCCTGAGCCCTGAATGAAGGCAGCAGAAAGGAAGAGAAGGAAAAGGAAGGCCCTGGTATTTTGCACAAAATACGCAAGTCCCAAATTTGCTTACGATATAATATGATTCAGAGCATCGAAGGCAGGAAAACCAGAAAGAGAAAGAGAGGTGGATGGAGAGAGAAAGAGAGAGAATGATTGGGGTGGGACAAAGCAAGTACAGAAAAGATTGTCCTTTTTTCCCCTTCTCAGCTGTCCTTACACTCAAGAAATCTCATATGTTCAAGAAAAAATGGGAGAGTCAGTTCTAGTGAGGTGGATGAATCTAGAGCCTATACAGAGTGAAGTAAGTTAGAAAGAGAAAAACAAATATTGTATATTAAGGTACATATATGGAATCTAGAAAAATGGGACCGATGAAGCTATTTGCAGAGCAGGAACAGAGTCAGAGGGGGGAAGGAGACTGGATGAATTGAGACAGTAACATCAAAACATATACATTACCATATGTAAAACAGACATGGAACAACAGACTGGTTCCAAATAGGAAAAGGAGTACGTCAAGGCTATATATTGTCACCCTGTTATTTAACTTATATGCAGAGTACATCATAAGAAACGCTGGGCTGGAAGAAACACAAGCTGGAATCAAGATTGCCAGGAGAACTATCAATAACCTCACATATGCAGATGACACCACCCTTATGGCAGAAAGTGAAAAGGAACTCAAAAGCCTCTTGATGAAAGTGAAAGTGGAGAGTGAAAAAGTCGGCTTAAAGCTCAACATTCAGAAAACGAAGATCATGGCATCTGGTCCCATCATTTCATGGGAAATAGATTGGGAAACAGTGGAAAGAGTATCAGACTTTATTTTTTTGGGCTCCAAAATCACTGCAGATGGTGACTACAGCCATGAAATTAAAAGATGCTTACTCCTTGGAAGGAAAGTTATGACCAACCTAGATATCATATTCAAAAGCAGAGACATTACTTTGCCAACAAAGTTTCGTCTAGTCAAGGCTATGGTTTTTCCTGTGGTCATGTATGGATGTGAGAGTTGGACTGTGAAGAAGGCTGAGCGCCAAAGAATTGATGCTTTTGAACTGTGGTGTTGGAGAAGACTCTTGAGAGTCCCTTGGACCACAAGGAGATCCAACCAGTCCATTCTGAAGGAGATCAGCCCTGGGATTTCTTTGGAAGGAATGATGCTGAAGCTGAAACTCCAGTACTTTGGCCACTTCATGCAAAGAGTTGACTCATTGGAAAAGACTCTGATGCTGGGAGGGATTGGGGGCAAGAGGAGAAGGGAACGACAGAGGATGAGATGGCTGCATGGCATCACTGACTTGATGGACGTGAGTATCAGTGAACTCCGGGAGTTGGTGATGGACAGGGAGGTCTGGCATGCTGCAATTCATGGCATCGAAAAGAGTCGGACATGACTGAGCGACTGATCTGATCTGATGTAAAACAGATAGCTAGTGGGAAGTTCACTAGCTCAACTTGGTGAGTGACAACCTAGAGGGGTGGGAGGCCCAGGAGGGAGAAGACATATGTATACTTACAGCTGATTCACATTGTTGTATGGCAGAAACAAACACAACTTTGTAAAGCAATTATCCTCCAACTAAATAAAAAAAAGAAAGAATAAAAGGAATAATATACCAATGTCTCACTGGGGTATATGATATATTTTCAGAAGCTCCCAGTGAGAATTGAAAATTTTATGTATTCATTTTGATGGTATCTGTACGAAGAAAAATGTTTTCAAACCCAACCCGCCCCTCCCCAAATCAATCACTCCAACTTTGGCTTGGACCTGGAGATCCAGATGAAAGTCCCTATCTCATTTAGCGTCCATCCTCCTCTTCCCTTTCTCCCCACTACTTCCAGCTCCTCCAGCTTGAGGCAGAGAAAGGATCCTGGCCAGGTTAAACACAGCAGGTGGCTGAGCCTGACACAGAAATTCCCTGTCCTAAGGTTTGTAACATATTAGTAATTGATCCCTTGGTGAGGTAGGGAGAACTAGGGCACCAAGAACTAGGGCGATAGATTACACCTCCATCGTCCATCCACGTCTCCATCTGAAACACAGACAAAGAGTTCAGCCCCTCTCATCTCCTTCTGCAACCCCACAGCAAACAAGGCCTCCTGCCCTGAAGACACCACAGTGCGCAGCAATCTTAAGAAGCAGCATTTTCTATTACTTGATTTTACTTTATCTTATTAAATACCTTTAGTATACCCCTTAATGTGTCTATGGAGAAGGCAATGGCACCCCACTCCAGTACTCTTGCCTGGAAAATCCCATGGACGGAGGAGCCTGGTAGGCTGCAGTCCATGGGGTCACTGAGGGTCAGAGACAACTTTCACTTTTCACTTTCATGCATTGGAGAAGGAAATGGCAACCCACTCCAGTGTTCTTGCCTGGAGCATCCCAGGGATGGGGGAGCCTGGTGGGCTGCCGTCTATGGGGTCACAGAGAGTCGGACACGGCTGAAGTGACTTAGCAGCAGCAGTAGCAGTAATGTGTCTATATATCTTTTGCCTTCTTTTAAGTGATTTACTGAATTGATTTGTCTTTCTTTTTAATTGAAGTAGAGTTAATTTCCAATGTTATATTGGTTTCAGGTGTTCAAAATAGTGATTCCATATTTTTATAGATTATGCAGAATACAAAGTTATTACCAAAAAAAAAATAAAAAAAGAAGAAGCAGCATTTTCTGCCTGTCCTCTTCTTTATGTACTTCTCATTACCCAAGTAGTCTGCCAACTCCTGGCTTACTATTACTGATGGATCCCAGTTTCTCCTGGGCAGTCTCCTACACGCTATGTGTGTGTATGCTAAGTCACTTCAGTCATGTCCGACTCTTTGTGACCCCGTAGACTATAGCCCACCAGGCTCCTACGTCCATGGGAGTCTCCAGGCAAGAATACTGGAGTGGGTTGCCATTTCCTCCTCCAGGGGATCTTCCCAACACAGGGATCACACTGTGTCTTGCAGAATGAGCAGATGAAAAAGTTGGAGAGAAGGTATATTCCATCTACAAGGGATTGATAAAATATAGTACTTTCATATCCAGGAGAACAGGTTTTTTGTTGTTTTTATAACTTAGCTCTAGATACATTTACCTAGAAAGGATTCCAGGGTATATTGTTTCATTTTCTTAAGATAAAAATAAATCAAAGAACAAAACATGTTAGAAGCGCCTTATATAAAACAAAACACACAAAGTATATCATTATGTGTATGTACAACTGTATAAACACACAGCAAAACGTTTGAACAGCACCACCCAACTAGGAGCAGTGATTACCTCTGAAAAAGAAAAAGCAGACTTAGAGAGGGGTTATAAGGGCTTCTACTTTATCTTCAATGTTCACATTCTTTACAACCAAGAACATATTTATGTATTGTTTAATGAAAAATAACTTTCTGAAAATCTGAAATTATTATATGAGATTTTTTTTCATCCTGTGAGAGTTTGCTTTAATGCATTAAAGAACTCCTGGAAGGCAGCAGAACTAGTTCCCACTTGGGCATGGGTTTGTTTATCCTGCTTATCTCTAGTTAGAGCCAACAACGCTAATGATTCTGAATAGCACTGGCCACTCCTTGGCCATCCCATCCCCTCCCACCCACGGCTTCAACTATCACCTCTAAGTGGATGACTCCCAAATGCCTCTTTCTAGACACAGCCGCTCCCACGAGCTACAGTCCTGACTTTCCAACTTCCTGTTGGATACAGCCAACACCCCAAGTACAAAACCAGACTCCTGTCCTCCCTTCTCTCCTTAACTCAATTCTTCTGCCTAACTTCCTCCTTCCTATTAACTGGCACCTCCTTCCTCCCAGGAATTCGGAAAGGAAACTTCCCAGTTATCACTGTCCTCTTCATCCAGACACCCACCTAGTTATTTGTCATATTCTGGTGATTTTTCTAAAAATTTTTTCCCAACTGTTAGCCACTGACACCACCCCCTGGTCAGACCCTTTCCATTCATCATCTGGACTAGTGGAATCTCCTTCTAAATGGTCTCCTTATAAATTAGGAGACGGAGACTGACACATACGCACTACTATATACAAAATAAATAACTAATAAGGACCTACTTATATCACAGGGAACTCTACCCAATATTCTGTAGTGATCTATATGGGAAAAGAATCTAAACGGAGTGGATATACGTATAACTGATTCACTTTACTGTATACCTAAAACTAACATAATATTGTAAGTCAATTATACTCCAACAAAAATTTTAAAATAAATAAACGGTCTCCTTGTCCCTGACTACTTTGATCCATCTGCTAGATGCCCAACTTCCCATTTGGTGAAGGCCTAACATTCCAGACTGTTGAGGTCATTTTGAGCCTCCATTCCATCACCTATTGTGTTAGCTATTTTGCCAACTTTGAGTCATCTGCAAATTTGGAAATAAGGTTTTTTGTCTTCATCCAAGTCTGACAAAAATGTTAAATGAAGTTGAGCCAAAGAAAAGCCTCTGGACTACAGATATCTTTCCAAGGGAACCCAGGACTTATCACTGGAGGAAAGACAGCAACTTAAAAAAAAAATAGTCTCAGACACCTTTCATATACCATCTCATTTAAACCTTACAACAAATCCTGGTACTGAGTATTGTTATCTTAATTTTACAGGTTTAAAACTGAGGTTGAGAATGGCTAGGTACTTTTGTGAAAAGCTTACAGCTATTAAGTGATAGAGTTTTGATTTTTACACAAATTTGGGTTGATTGCACAGATTATTGTTTTTCTGCCACACAGAACTTTTCATGGATTCTCCCCTTCTAATAGATACAGCACACACCTCTTAACGTACTTTAAGGGACTTTCACAGTCTAGCTTCAAACCTACCTTTGTAACAGTAAAGACTATACCATGTGTCAAACACATGGTATAATGTGGTATATGCTTTATTTATGCATAATTTATTTATTATGCATATAATAGTTTACATGCTTTATTTCATTTAATTCATGTCAAACCTATGAGGTAGGCACCACACTTAAGTCCATTTTACTGATTCAGAAGCTGATGCATAGTGAGATTAAAAATAGCTTAACCTGTAAATTTAAAACTAACTCAATTAAAAAAAATAGATCTATTAAAGTTGCCCAGCTAGTAAACAGCAAAGCTAGATTTCAAACTAGGGTCTGCCTGACTAGAGAAATACTTAGGAAGTAGAATGGACAGGAAGTTTAATTCATACCGTGAATCTACATGTATTTATGGAGCACTTTTGTCACAGGCTGAATATTGTGCTGGAGCTAGAGATCACAGAAGTGAACCCTGCCCCTGGCTTCATGAATGCTCAGTCTCTTCAATCATGTCTGATTCTTTGCAGCCCCATAGACTGTAGCCCACCAGACTCCTCTGTTCATGGGATTCTCCAGGCAAGAATACTGGAGTGGGTTGTCATGCCCTCCTCCAGGGGATCTTCCCCACCCAGGGATCAAACACGCATCTCTTATGTCTCCTGCATTGGCATGAGGGTTCTTTACCACTAGTACCAGCCGGGAAGACCCTGCCTTCATGGAGCACATGATTTATTGGGAAAGATAGACATGGAAATGGAAGGTAGCAGAGTGTGGTGAATACTGGGAGGGAGAAGCTCAGAAGGTGGGGGGGTGTGCGGTGTGCTTGGAGAGCTGAGGTTTCCAGCCTTGTTAACTGAATCTATAAAGATTCTATCCACTGTGATGGGGAATGTGGGAGAAATAGGTTTGGGAAAAGACTGAGTTCAATTTGAGACATGGGTTTTGGGGAGATGTCTCACGGGCAGCTGGATTTGCAGGTCTGGAGCTTAGGAGTGGGGCATGGATCACAGAAAGATCTGGAATCATTGATGAAACTCATGGAGGTGGATATATTCGAAGGATCCACAACATGTATGTAAGGCAAACAAGGGAAAAGAAGGCCTCAGAAGAGACGCTGCTCACTGGCCAACTAGCACATTCCCATGAACCAGACTTTTAAGGATGGCTTTATCTCTTCCCAAGCAGAAACACCTTCCCATCCTTTTCATCAAGCCATACCCAGCTTCCTTCAAGCCCGCTCTCTGTTCCAGAAAATTCCAGCCCAGAGCGCCCTCTCCTGGACTCAAGCCATTTAACAGCTGGCCAGGGACTCAGCCATTTCTTGGTAAGGATATAGAAAATTTCAGGTATTTGTGCCCTCTCTCCCTGACTGGACTGAAAGATCTTTGATGGCTAATCCTGGGTATAACATTAGGAATTCAGTCAATATGCTCTTTACAGAACCAATTATAAAAGGGTAATGAAGCAATAGCAGAACATTTATGTGAACTAGTTTCTCCAGATGAACCTGAATGGCTTTCTTGATACAGCAGCAACCACATGCTGGGCACTCTCCCAAGCTTCCACCTGAGCCTCTGCACTGAACAGAGCTGGTCAAGGTGAGCACACCCTGCCTCTCCTTGTCCTGCTAGTTTATGCCTTAGAATGTGCTCCTTCTTCAGTCCCAGCAGCCCTTGCTTCCAGAACTCTTCCAGTTGAAAAGAAATTTCTTCAGAAGGGAAGAAACAAGGATGAAGATATTTTGCTTGAGAAAACATCAAGGAGCAGCAACAGAAGCCTCCTTCCCATAAGAAGTCACAGAAGCCCAAGTCACAGAAGCCCATTAAAACAAAATATTGTCTAAAATTAAACTGTGCTTGCTCCGTGGAAGAAAAGCTGTGACAAACCTAGACAGCGTACTAAAAAGCAAAGACATTACCAACAAAAATCCATCTAGTCAAAGATATGGTCTTTCCAGTAGTCATGTATGGATGTGACAGTTGGACCATAAAGAAGGCTGAGCGCCAAAGAACTGATGCTTTGGAAATGTGTCGCTGGAGAAGACTCTTGAGTCCCCTGGACTGCAAGGAGATCAAACCAGTCAACCCTAAAGGAAATCAATCATGAATATTCATTGGAAGGACTGATGTTGAATCTGAAGCTCCAATACTTTGGCCACCTGATGAAGGTGATGAGCTGACGAGCTGACTCACTGGAAAAGACCCTGATGCTGGGCAAGATTAAAGGCAAGAGAAGGGGACAACAGAGGATGAGATGATTGGATGGAATCACTGACTCGACGGACACGACTCTGAGCAAGCTCTGGGAGATGGTGAAGGACAGGGAAGCCTGGCGTGCTGCAGTCCATGGGATCGCAAAGAGTCAGACATGACTGTGCGACTGAACAACAACAACAAACTGTCTAATTTTACAATTTAGAAATTATTCCCCATTCATGATGTTTTATAATACCCTTCTATAAATAAGCAAACGTCTGAAATTCTGAGTAAGGGGGAGAGTTAGTAACATCTTATTTCATAAATTAAGAGAGTATCAGATTCTCACCCTCATCATCACCTGGCTCAGGTAAGCTCAGGTGGGAGGAGCCATGGGGGGTCTTGCTCACCAGCATCCCCCATCAGCCAGCACAGTACTTGACACATGGGAGTGACTGCTGAATGGATGAGACAATGTTGAGTGGATGAGACAATAAGAGTGGGAAAAAACAAAACTGTAGAAAAACAAGGAGACAGAGAATGAGGGGTGATATAGAAGCAGGAAGAGTGTGAAGAAGACTAAGTTGAAGAAACAACTAACCACCTTCTTACATCTTGGGCTCAGATTCTCCTCAACTTCTCCACAAAGATATGCACACAGAAGTTAAATCGTCGGGTCAGTTTCTCAGTCCTAAAGCGTCAAATGCACATTTACAGTACTCACCATTTAATATTTTTGTTTTGTAACCACTTTCTCTCTTCCCTTCTGTATGCCTTAGGGACTTTTTTTTTTTTTTAACTTTTCACCTAAACAAAGACTTGACATTGAATTTGACTCCTACTAGCCTCTAAGCTTGTCTTTCAGGTTTGCTGCTTTGCTACTTAAAATCCCGTATCAATTTAGAAAAGGAGACTGAGGTCCACATTCGATGTCTGGAATCATTATGAACAATGCCTAACCCTCTAATGGTAGTTTCAATTCTGCCTATTCTATGATGAGTGCAAAGAAACAAGAGTGTCCCAGTTTAAAAAAAAAAGACATTGCATTTTCACTTCACAGGAAAGCCCCAATGAACCAAGCTACTGTCGACACTTCATTGTCCTTACTCTCTCCCACAGCAACGGGGCCTCCAGCTCCTCACCATTTTTGAAGCTGCCCCTGTCACTCTCAGAACAGCACAGGAGGTCTCCAGGAATTCAATCTATGCACACCCAGGGGCAGCACGCTAATTTTAATATCAGTCTTTGACAACCATAGCTAAAATAAATCTAACAAGAAAAACCTAACAAAGTAAAATCTAAATAGGGCCTAGATGAATCTCTACTTTACAGATAGAATTCATTAACAAAATGATAATTAACTGCTACAACAAGATTGAAAACATGGTTTAATGATGGGAAACTTGTTAATATAAAATACCAGTAGGTCAAATGAGAAAAAAAGCACACAGTCATCTCAAAGATGACCTTTTGGCCTTTGATAAAGTCAACTCCCTTTCATTTAAAAAAAAAAATCTATGAATATAAAACTCTTTCATCAAACTATTTTTAACCAAGAGCAACATCATAATTACTAGTGAATATTAAAAGCATTTCTATTAAAATCAGGAATAAAATTAAAAGCTCTATCATCCTCCCTTTTAGTTATTTATGTTCAAATTTCTGATTTAAAAGAAACAATTATTATTTGTAGACAACACAATTCTCTACCTAGAAAGTTCAGGAAAATCAGCTAAAAAATTAACCTGATTAAATAAAAAAATAAAACTTATTTTAAAATAAGTAAGAAATGTATGATTCCAACAACACAAGAGAAGACTCTACACATGGACATCACCAGATGGAAGACTAGAGAACTCTTCAAGATTATTAGAGATACCAAGGGAGCATTTCATGCAAAGATGGGCTCGATAAAGGACAGAAATGGTATGGACCTAACAGAAGTAGAAGATATTAAAAAGAGGTGGCAAGAATACACAGAAGAACTGTACAAAAAAGATCTTCACAGCCAATATAATCACAATGGTCTGATCACTCACCTAGAGCCAGACTTCCTGGAATGTGAAGTCAAGTGCGCCTTAGAAAGCATCACTACGAACAAAGCTAGTGGAAGTGATGGAATTCCAATTGAGCTATTCCAAATCCTGAAAGGTGATGCTGTGAAAGTGCTGCACTCAACATGCCAACACATTTGGAAAACTCAGCAGTGGCCACAGGACTGGAAAAGGTCAGTTTTAATTCCAATCCCAAAGAAAGGCAATGTCAAAGAATGCTCAAACTACTGCACAATTGCACTGATCTCAGTTCAGTTCAGTCACTCAGTCGTGTCCAACTCTTTGCGACCCCATGAATTGCAGCACACCAGGCCTCCCTGTCCATCACCAACTCCTGGAGTTCACCCAAACTCTTGTCCATTGAGTCGGTGATGCCATCTAGCCATCTCATCCTCTGTCGTCCCCTTCTCCTCCTGCCCCCAATCCCTCCCAGCATCAGAATCTTTTCCAATGAGTCAACTCTTCACATGAGGTGGCCAAAGTACTGGAGTTTCAGCTTTAGCATCAGTCCTTCCAATGAACACCCAGGACTAATCTCCTTTAGAATGGACTGGTTGGATCTCCTTGCAGTCCAAGGGTCTCTCAAGACTCTTCTCCAACACCAGAGTTCAAAAGCATCAATTCTTTGGCACTCAGCTTTCTTCACAGTCCAACTCTCACATCCAAACATGACCACTGGAAAAACCATAGCCTTGACTAGACGGACCTTTGTTGGCAAAGTAATGTCTCTGCTTTTGAATATGCTATCTAGGTTGGTCATAACTTTCCTTCCAAGGAGTAAGCGTCTTTTAATTTCATGGCTGCAATCACCATCTGCAGTGATTTTAGAGCCCCCCAAAATAAAGTCTGACACTGTTTCCACTGTTTCCCATCTATTTCCCAGTCATCTCACACGCTAGTAAAGTAATGCTCAAAATTCTCCAAGCCAGGCTTCAGCAGTACATGAACCGTGAACTTCCAGATGTTCAAGCTGGTTTTAGAAAAGGCAGAGGAACCAGAGATCAAATTGCCAACATCCGCTGGATCATCGAAAAAGCAAGAGAGCTCCAGAAAAACATCTATTTCTGCTTTATTGACTATGCCAAAGCCTTTGACTGTGTGGATCACAATCAACTGTGGAAAATTCTGAAAGAGATTGGAATACCAGACCACCTGACCTGCCTCTTGAGAAACTTGTATGCAGGTCAGGAAGCAACAGTTAGAACTGGACATGGAACAACAGACTGGCTCAAAATAGGAAAAGGAGTACATCAAGGCTGTATATTGTCACCCTGCTTATTTAACTTATATGCAGAGTACATCATGAGAAATGCTGGGCTAGAAAAAGTACAAGCTGGAATCAAGATTGCCGGGAGAAATATCAATAACCTCATATATGCAGAAGACACCACCCTTATGGCAGAAAGTGAAGAGGAACTCAAAAGCCTCTTGATGAAAGTGAAAGTGGAGAGTGAAAAAGTTGGCTTAAAACTCAACATTCAGAAAATGAAGATCATGGCTCTGGTCCCATCACTTCATGGGAAATAGATGGGGAAACAGTGGAAACAGTGTCAGACTTTATTTTTCTGGGCTCCAAAATCACTACAGATGGTGATTGCAGCTGTGAAATTAAAAGACGCTTACTCCTTGGAAGGAAAGTTATGACCAACCTAGATAGCATATTCAAAAGCAGAGACATTACTTTGCCAACAAAGGTCCGTCTAGTCAAGGCTATGGTTTTTCCAGTGGTCATGTATGGACTGTGAAGAAAGCTGAGTGCCAAAGAATTCATGCTTTTGAACTCTGGTGTTGGAGAAGACTCTTGAGAGTCCCTTGGACTGCAAGGAGATCCAACCAGTCCATTCTAAAGGAGATTAGTCCTGGGTGTTCATTGGAAGGAATGATGCTAAAGCTGAAACTCCAGTACTTTGGCCACCTCATGTGAAGAGTTGATTCATTGGAAAAGACTCTGATGCTGGGAGGGATTGGGGGCAGCAGGAGAAAGGGACGACAGAGGATGAGATGGCTAGATGGCATCGCCGACTCAATGGACATGAGTTTGGGTGAACTCCGGGAGTTGGTGATGGACAGGGAGGCCTGGCGTGCTGCAATTCACGGGGTTGCAAAGAGTTGGGCACGACTGAGTGACTGAACTAAACTGATATGATTCACTGGAGTAGGAAATGGCAACTCACCCCAGAATTCTTGACTAGAAAATTCTATGTACAGAGGAGCCTGGTGGGCTACAGTCCACTAGGTTGCAAGGGTTGGATAGGACTGAGCATGCATGCATATACATATGATTTACATGACGGTTACTACAAACTTAAGTAGAGATATAAAAACATTTGAGTAAATTAAGAAACATACCAGTATGGAAAAACTAAATATATAAACCTATTAATTCTTCCGAAATTAATATATACGTTTGCCTGTGTGCTAAGTCATGTCCAACTCTTTGTGTCTGTATGGACCATAGCCCACCAGGCTCCTCTGTCCATGGGATTCTCCAGACAAGAATACTAGAGTGGGTTGCCATGCCCTCCTCCAGGGGATCTTTCTGACCCAGGGATTGAACCCGTATCTCTTATGTCTCCTGCATTGGCAGGTGGGTTCTTTACTATCAGCACCACCTGGGAAGCTAATATATAGATTTATTATAATCCTACTCAGAATATCAACAGATATTTAACATTTTAACAAAGTGTTTCAAAACTTAATTTATAAGAATAAGCAAGGAAAATAAGAAAAATTTTAATAATTATAATGAGAATTCACTGTATAATTAATGTTATAAGGCTAAAATATTAAATAACCAAACAGTGTGGTACTCATTAAAGACTTTACAAATAGATATCTTAGGCCTGAAATTGACTTTAGACTATACAAGATAAGATTAGGAACAATCTAGGATAATTCAATAGGTATATTATTTAAGGAAATTATATATGAAATATAAATATATATGAGGAAGTAAATATATTATGAAGGAAAATTAAGTATTTAGAAAACAAGATAGGTCTTCAACTCATAATATGAACAACAACAACAAAAAAAACTAATTTCAAATGAAAAGCTGAACGTAAATAAAAGCCTAAAGACCTAAGGGGAAAAAAAAAAAAAAAAACAGTTAATCACAGAAAGGAGTAAAGGGTACAAACTGAAAAGCCGTGGAAGTAACCTCCAGGGAGAACAGAGACCTATCTGGCCATATGGAAAATTTTCTGCACATTGAGACACATGATTAACATTTCAAAAATATGATACTTCATTAATATATATACAGAGTATCCCATAGTAGGATAAACATAATTTGCTTAAATATGATTTATAAAGTTAGGTGAAAAGTTATAAAATGTGAAAACATGATCTCAATTTGGGAAAAAAGAAAATAAACCCAGAAAGCCATGAACCAAATGATAGTAAGAGCACTAAATGCAGGTGATTTTGGACTTCTTTGCTGTGCCTTTCTCTGTTTCCCAAATTAGCCAAAATTAACTTGCATTGTATTATAATCAGGAAAAAATGCTAGTTGAGAAAAACAGTATCAAATGACAATGATACATTACAGTCTTAATTCATTAAGACGTCTCAAATAAATGGACAAAGTATGTGATTAAATAATTAACCAAGAGAAAGCACATTGATGAAATACCAATGTTTTTTATCTCTAGTAATCAAAGAAATGCACATTCAAACTATGAAGTACCAAGTCTGGGATTTCTCATTGACATCCCACTGGAAAGACTACTCTAGTACATCTTTAGTTGAAGTGCAAACTGTTGCAACCTTTTTGGAAAGCTTTTTGCCAGTATGTATCTGGAGCCTTTAAAAAAGTTCTTCACTTTGACCTAGTAATTTCACTTCTAGGACTCTGTGCTAAAGAATTAGAGATCTAGGCAATGAAGAGTTACTTAAATAGAAAAAATTGGGGATCAACAACTGAACGCCCCAAAAGAGGGGAATCCGTAAACCCTCCATGAGACAACATGACAGATGAGGTTCAGACACTGAAATCAAGATTTAAAAACATTTAATGGAGTGGAAACATCTTAATGATAGAATGTTAGGCAAAGGGGCAGGATTAAAAATTGCATATTAGGTATCTGTGCTGCCTGCTAAGTTGCTTCAGTCATGTCTGTCTCTTTGCAACCCCAACGACTGTTGCCTGCCAGGCTCCTCTACCCATGGGATTCTCCAGGCAAAAATTCTGGAGTAGGTTGCCATTCCTTCTCCAATTAGGTATCTATCAGATCAGATCAGTCGCTCAGTCGTGTCCGACTCTTTGCAACCCCATGAATCGCAGCACGCCAGGCCTCCCCGTCCATCACCAACTCCGGGAGTTCACTGAAACTCACGTCCATCGAGTCAGTGATGTCATCCAGCCATCTCATCCCCTGTCGTCCCCTTCTCCTCCTGCCCCCAATCCCTCCCAGCATCAGGGTCCTTTCCAATGAATCAACTCTTCGCATGAGGTGGCCAAAGTACTGGAGTTTCAGCTTTAGCATCATTCCTTCCAAAGAAATCCCAGGGCTGATCTCCTTCAGAATGGACTGGTTGGATGGTCTTAATTTTGCTTGAAATAAACAAAAGTTCCAGTTCTACGGCTCCCCAGCCAGGTGACTTGGTCAAATCTTCGTCTCTGAGAAGACGTTTCTCCAACTCTTAAAACTGAGAGGGGAACATTTGGATTTCTCAATTTTCAATGTTGCAAGACACAGCATATAATAAAAAAAAGTAACAAATCATAAATAGATGCATAATATCTGCATTAATAATTAAAAGATAGAGTTTTAGTTGTTAAAATGGCTTTGGATTAAAAATTCTTTTTTAATTATTTTTTATTTAAGTATAGTTGACTTACAATGTTAGTTTCAGATGTACAACATAATGACTCAATATTTTTAGAGATTACGTATCATACAAATCTATGATCAAATATCGACTATATTCCCTGTGTTGTACATTACATCCCTGTGACTTTTTTTTAGTACTTTTTTTTTTTCCTCTTATAGAATGCTTTATTGTGTGGCATCCTTGAGCTAAAGGGTCACTTGGGGAGATTTCTGGTCCCTAGATTAGGTCTCTCTTTAAAATGTTTCTTTTTTTTTTTTTGTATTTCTTAGGTACCCAATCTAATTTTATTTTATTTTTAAACTTTACAATATTGTATTAGTTTTGCCAAATATCGAAATGGATCCGCCACAGGTATACATGTGTTCCCCATCCTGAACCCTCCTCCCTCCTCCCTCCCCATACCCTCCCTCTGGGTCATCCCAGTGCACCAGCCCTAAGCATCCAGTATCATGCATCGAACCTGGACTGGCAACTCATTTCATACATGATATTATACATGTTTCAATGCCATTCTCCCAAATCTTCCCACCCTCTCCCTCTCCCACAGAGTCCATAAGACTGTTCTATACATCAGTGTCTCTTTTGCTGTCTCTTACACAGAGTTATTGTTACCATCTTTCTAAATTCCATATATATGCGTTAGTATACTGTATTGGCGTTTTTCTTTCTGGCTTACTTCACTCTGTATAATAGGCTCCAGTTTCATCCACCTCATTAGAACTGATTCAAATGTATTCTTTTTAATGGCTGAGTAGTACTCCATTGTGTATATGCACCACAGCTTTCCTATCCATTCATCTGCTGATGGACATCTAGGTTGCTTCCATGTCCCAGCTATTATAAACAGTGCTGCGATGAACATTGGGGTACACGTGTCTCTTTCCCTTCTGGTTTCCTCAGTGTGTATGCCCAGCAGTGGGATTGCTGGATCATAAGGCAGTTCTATTTCCAGTTTTTTAAGGAATCTCCACTATGGAGAACAGTGGCTGTACTAGTTTGCATTCCCACCAACAGTGTAAGAGGGTTCCCTTTTCTCCACACCCTCTCCAGCATTTATTGCTTGTAGACTTTTGGATCGCAGCCATTCTGACTGGCATGAAATGGTACCTCATAGTGGTTTTGATTTGCATTTCTCTGATAATGAGTGATGTTGAGCATCTTTTCATGTGTTTGTTAGCCATCTGTATGCCTTCTTTGGAGAAATGTCTATTTAGTTCTTTGGCCCATTTTTTGATTGGGTCATTTATTTTTCTGGAGTTGAGCTATAGGAGTTGCTTGTATATTTTTGAGATTAGTTGTTTGTCAGTTGCTTCATTTGCTATTATTTTCTCCCATTCTGAAGGCTGCCTTTTCACCTTGCTAATAGTTTCCTTTGATGTGCAGAAGATTTTAAGTTTAATTAGGAAAAATATGGAACGCTTCATGATTTTTTAGTACTTTTTAAAAAAATATGGACCGCTTCATGAATTTGCGTGCCATCCTTGTGTGGGAGACACGTTGATCTTCTCTATATCATTCCAATTTTAGTATATGTGCTGCCGAAGCTGGCACTGACTTATTATATAACTGCTAGTTTGTACCTCTTAATTCCCTCCACCTATTTGCCCTAGCCTGTACTCCTCTCCCCCGCGGTAGCCACTAGTTTGTTCTCTGTATCTGTGAGTCTGTTACTGTTTTGTTGTATTTGTTTGTTTGTTTTGATTTTTAGATTTCACATATAAGTGAAAACATACAGTGTTTGTCTAAAAATTCTTTATTTTTTTAAACAAATAATCTAAACAAGTGACATACTTAGGACCTTCCTGACTGCTTAGATAGTGACAATTCATCAGAGATAGACCGTGTGGCTAGAAGTAAGCAGGCTCTCTGATCCTCTGTAACTAACTTGATATGGGCTTGCCTGCCTGAGTCAGGAACACATTTCACCTGTTGTCAGCCGTCCCACGACTTGGCATTGGAGAAGTTCTCAGTCAGCAAAGGGTACTTAGCCAAAATCCTAGATCGAAGAGGTGCCCTGGGAGAATCTGCAAGGCTATCTGACTGCTGTTACACTGGTGGTGCAGGAAAGTCACTTTTTGGGGTTCTTTTTACAAATTTATGTAGTTTCTATGCATAACTCAGGAAGCTCTTGCCATCCTCGCTGAGATTCAAATAATAACTGAGCATATTTCTTTCACAACTGCCTGACCAATCTGTCCCACTGTGAATTTTAGGACCCTGCCGGAGGCATGATGAAAGAACAACCTCTGGCACAGTAAAGCAAGTTAAGTTAGGGACTAATTAGCCTGCTGAGCGGCAGAGAAGTGAATCTGAATTTACTCAGACCCCAGCAGTTAGCAAAACTGCAGACCCAGTTAGGCTCACGCTCGACTCTCTCATCCAAATTCATTCTGCCTTTGCGGGGAAAAAGGAATACAATCTCATGCCAAAAGCATTTAACTTCTGTGAATTTTATCCACCTCCCTGAGATGGACAAACCAGACTATTAGAGAGTGCTTCAATTCCTCCAGGCAAGCGGATCATAGGCAAAAATATGTTCATCAATGAAATCTGAGTTCATGTTGTTAATAATAACAAATGAATTGAAGCTTTCTTTAGAAATGACAGTAACTTGAACTAACTCCAGTGATATCCAAATTAAACTGTGTTATATGATATTTTAATCCCAGATGTGTCTAGTATGCACTTGGTCACATGTGTTTTTCCCAATGATTTTTTTTCCATTCTCTGGATTTTCCATAGTCAGTGATATTATATAGTTTAAACCTAAAATGAAGTCATCAAAATAGAGTCTCTCCTTGCTTCTGCCTCTTCCTTAATTTTGAATGGAGCACACTTACTGTTTTGTTATTAAAATGTAGCGGTTCCTACAAAGCAATAAAATTCATAAATGCTAACTGCATTTTGTTATAGCTCTGAACTCATGTGCAAATGTAACCAGGCCTCCTGAAGGAGACGTTCCACGGAGCATATTTCTGTGGGGTTGCCCCACAGCAGATCACTCCACAGAGCCAGCAGCACCACCACCACTATGTAGATAACACTTTAACCAACAACCCTGTCAGGCCTAGCCGCCCTGTTTATTATTATTTTATGCCTTAAGGGGAGAGGGGAAAGGATGCAAGAGTATGAAGTCTGTGTTATAGACCCAACGTCATGGAGAAAGAGCAGGGAGAAGACTGCAGCTCCACCTTGTCCCTCTCATCTCAGCCCCCACAGCTGGCAGGCAGGAGAGAAAAGAACAAACATCCCACAGTTTCTCAGAGCTGAAGGGACCCTCTTCCTGGCAGAGGCAGGAAGACCTCAGAGACCTCGGGGAGGGGCAGCTGTGCCCCATGAGAAGCAGCCTCATGCACCTGTGTCATTTGTGGTCAGGGCAGTGAACAGTGGCAACTAGGAAAGAGAGGAGGAATGGAAGGAAGACCCCCAGCCGACTGGGGACAGCACCATGGAGACTCCATCAGAATGAAAATGAGCCTAAGAGCCAATATTTGTTGAAGTCTTGTTGCCTATCAGACACTGTTCTAAGCCCTTTACATGAACAGTCTCATTTACTAGGTGTTACTGTTTTGTTGTTGCTGTTGAGTTGCTAAGTCGTATCAGACTGTTTTGTGACCTCATGAACTGTGGCCCTCCAGGTTCCTCTGTCCATAGGATTTCCCAGGCAAGAATCCTGGAATGAGTTGCCATTTCCTTCTCCAAGGGATCTTCCCAACCCAGGGATTGAACCTGAGTCCCCGCATTGGCAGGCAGATTCTTTATGACTAGGCCACCAGCGAGGCCCAGATGCTACTATCTGTCACCCCTCCCATTCAGTAAATGAGGAACTTTAGGCCCCAGTAGAACAAGTATTTTGCACAAGATCACACAGATTGGACATAAATAGCGGAGCCAAGTAAACACATCTAAGCAACCTGGCTCCAGATCCTCATCTTGTAAAAGACTATTAGACAAAGCACAGCAGAGTTCTATTTCCTGCACATCCAAGTCTCTGGGCTAAGGTCACACCTAGTGTGCCTTAACACGGGCTTTAGACCTTCTCAAACTCCTGTCTCTCTAGCATAGACGTGCGCTTACCTGCCATATCTGAGGCAGGACCTCGCTATCTAAATAAAATGAGTAAGAGTGGGGCTGTGGGCAAAATGGGATGAAGAGTTGAGATCTTCCTCTTCCACCATCTCCTTTAACTGGCAGAGGCTCCAACCCTCCTGTGACACAACTGGAAAACCAGTATCACTCTGAATTATGAGCTTGAGAAGCAAAAGAAGCACAGCTAGAAAGTCAATAACAGGCGACTAACCCAGAGGAAAAGGAGAAATCACCACCACGCACCCCCCAGCAGTCCCAGAGGTACCTCACCATCCTGGCTCCAACACGAACCATCTCAAGTTTGAGCATTTGAGGGGCCAGGAAAAGGTGGAATTCAGGGCTGGAGCAGAGAGTCAGGAATAAGGCAAATCCAATAAACAGGCAGAGGTGGGAAGCCGAGCCAAGCGGGCGCCAGGGCCAGCGGTCTGTGGTGAGCGAGCGGGGCTGCTGGAGGAACAGAGGTGGGAAGCCGAGGAGGAGGCCAGCACAGGGACTGCTCCCAGAGCCGGCGTCCTCTGGCTTCAAGCTGTCCACACACATTACAAGAGACAGAAAGGGCAAGAACTTACCAAGGGCTTCGATACCCATTTTCTTTTTTTTTTTTTTTCAGTGTGATGGGGCTATAACACACTCCTTCTCCCCTATTCAAATATTGCTTTTTCCTTCCTTACAGTAACATACCACTCAGTGGCTGGCACTGTCAGCCTTAGCAGATACAGAAATGCCTGCTTTGGGGAACCCTAGATAGACGGAATGGGTGGGACACAGGGAATGGGGGCAGTGGGAGATAGGTCGAAGAAGGAGGGGATATATGAATACATATATACTTGATTCACTTCACTGTGCAGCAGAAAACTAACACAACATTATAAAGCAATTATATCCCCAGCAAAGTAAAGAGAGTCCCAGACTGTGGATTTAATCCCAGCTCTACCCTTACTAGGGCTTCCCTGATGGCTCAGTTGGTAAAGAATTTGCCTGCAGTGCAAGAGACCTGGGTTCCATCCCTGGGTTGGGAAGAACTCCTGGAGAAGGAAATGGCAACCCACTCCAGTAACCTTGCCTGGGAAATCCCACGAACAGACGAGCCTGGCGGGCTAGAGTCCACGGGGTCACAAGAGCCGCACACGACTTAGTGACTAAACCACCACCCCATACTAGCTGTGTAAACTTGGGTAAGTTACCTATCTTCTCAGAGCCTGAGCATCCCCTTCCATGATATATAGGTAATAAAAGTACCTACCTCAGAAGGTTGTAATGAGGGTGACAGATAATACACGTAGGGTAGTCAAAACAAGTCCCAAGCAAAGTTCAAACTAAATGCTGGCTCTTATTGCTCTCTTACTTTGACAGCTTTCCTTTCCCTCTTGACTACTTTCTTTTTTCTCTTCCACACTCTTGTTAGTTTCCTATTACTACTGTGACAAATGGCCTCAAATGTGGTGTAAACAATACAGATTTGTTATCTTCAGCTCTGGAGGCCAGAAGTCTCAGGTGGGTTGGCAGGGCTGTTTTCCTTCTGGAGGCCCAGCATCTCGAGGCAGCCTAAATCCCTTGGCTCCTGACCCCTTTCTTACATTAGTCTGACCTTCTATGAGGGACTCTGTGATCCTCTTGCCTCCCTCTTATAAGAACCCTCTTGACTAGGTTGAGCCCACTCAGGTAATCTAGCATAATCCCCTCATCTCAAAATCTTTAAAAACATCGGCAAAGTTCCTTTTGTCCTGTTAAGAAACATGTGTATAGGTTATGGGGATTAAGACTTGGACAATTCACAGGATCACTGGCATTATTCAATGTACTAGACATATTTTTCCTAAGCCTAAAGTTGCAGACTGGCAAGACTTAGGAAGACCAAGATGGAAAAGACAATAACATTAGTAGCTAACGTTTTGAACACTGACTATGTGCCTGGCACTATGCAAAGCGCTTTAGGTACTTTATCTTACTGAGGTCTCAAATGCACGACATGTGAGAGTTCAGTTGTATCCAACTCTGTGCGACGCTACTGTAGCCCGCCAGGCTCCTCTGTCCATGGGATTTTCCAGGCAAGAATACTAGAGTGGGTGGCCATGTCCTCTTCCAGAGGATCTTCCCAACCCAGGGATCACACCTGTGTCTCCTGCGTCTTCTGCACTGCAGGCATATTCTTCCCTGCTGAGCCATCAGGGAAGCCCTAGGTCTCTGAGCAACTTCATAAAATTACTATCTTACAGAAAGGTTAACTTCTCATCTAAAGCTGTACAGCTAGTAGATGACAAAGCTTATGTAAAACCAGGTCATTTTGATTCTAGAGTATTTGACCAAGAGCGCCTTGCCCTATACCTTAAGCTACTATAACTGGAGGCACCATGACCACTAGGACGTTGAAGGCTATGCCATGAGAGACACAGAGAGACAGGGGTCCTGCAGACCCTAGGCTATAAGGTCCACACAGATGGTAGAGCTTCAGAATATTTTCTTATACTCAAAGGAGAAAGCTTGGGGTTACTAAAGAGTTTCTTCAAATGCAGACTTGAACAAAAAAGCCACGAAGGGACCAGCTAAAGAGGGAAAGTGAAAAGTCGGTTCCTGACCCCAGGCCAACCCTGTGATTCTAGTCAACCTCCCCCAAAGAAGAGAGAACCTCATAGTCTCTCCGGGAGAGAATTCCAACCAAGTCAGATTGACTCAGATCCTCCAAAGCCCTACCAGGAAGTTTCAGAACCCCGGCTGGCCACCAGAATGGTCACACCCACAGCACAACAGTCGGTATACACCAGGACCAAACCTCGCCCTAGCGTCTGTCCCACAACTGCTATGAGAACCATGTGCCACAGGTTCCAACAAGGGTCCAGCAGTCTTACCAACAGCCACAATGAGCAGCTTCTTTTCCTATCAGTTCTTTTCACGGAGAATGGCTCGAAACCAACTGTGATTAGCTAAAGTGGGAAAGGGTAAGCTAAACACTTGCTAAGCATGCCAATTACGGTGGTTTAACTAGCCGTAGCGTTCCAAAACCTCAGTTGCTAAACAATTTAGCCATAGCCCTATCTGTAATTTTCTAATGAGCCAAGTTCAAGTTATTTGGTTTCACCCCACCAAAAAAGAGCCAGTTGTTTGTTTTTGGTGATGAACCTAACTAAGAGTTGATACAGGAAAGCATAGTGGTCAAGGGAACAGAGTCTGGAGCCAGCCAGCTCTGACTGAATCCTGGCCCTGGCACTTTCTTGCTCTGACTTCATGTATGTTACCTAACCTTTTAGTTCCTCGGTTTTCCTGTCTTCAGAGGGGGCATAAAAATAGAAGTCTATATGTCCTTATACAAAATCAGAAGATTTTTGGCTTTGGTAATGGCAAAACAGTACATATGTCATATATTAAATAATGCTGTAGGTGAGATCTATAGCAAACATGTCCATCATTTCCAAAATAAAAAATGTATATATACTTCTTAACAGGTGAGAAAAATTAAGACCAAAAGAACCTCACGTCATTTCAGACCAAATTCTGTAGCCAAACATGAAAACCGGTTTTGAGAGTTTTTTTTTTTAATTTTGGAATTGCAGGTAAGGGATAACAGGTCTCTGGCATTTAGCACCTAATGCTGTTGTTAGGATTAAATGAACTGACAAATATAAAGTACTTAGAATGCAGTGTTAGCAACAACAACTGTTACTATTATTTTTATCTAAGTAGACTTAGTAGGGGGCTATGACTAGGAAATTGTTAATTTATGACTAAATTTGACTTGGAAATTAGTACTTGGGAGATTAGTAGTCATTATGAATATCCCAGGGCAGATATCTAAGATGATGGACATATTATATATCTTCATTCTCCAGTATGGTAGCAACTAGCAACATGTGACAATTAAGTGCTTGAAATGTGACTAATCTCATTTAATTTTAACTTATTCAAAGTTAAATGTAAATAGCCCTATGTGACTTGTAGCTACCCTGACTGGACAGCACAGCTATAGAGGGCCGGGTTCCAATCTGGCTCATGAAAACCTATATAGATGAATTATAGCACTTGACTTATAAAAAAAAAAAGAAAAAAAAAAAACAAGCCCTAGTCCTGCACCCTGGGAGAAGAGAAGACCACATGATGCTGAAGAGGGTTTTCTCTTCCTTTCTAGACCCTGTAGCTAGCCATTCACAAAGTGCATCCTTGATATCATCTTCTTCCTTCTCGACTCCCCACTTCCCCATCTCCAGCTCCATAGGAAACCCCACATAATTGGGCCACACGCTTCCCTAAGCCTCCATCAATACCCCTCAGCCTTCTCCAGGAGTACCAGGCTCCCCAGTCACCTGCCCTCACTCTCCCCAACCAAATTTCCACCTGCTAAGGGCCAAGATCTTAACCAAGCATCTAGAGGAAAGCCCCTGGATCATACCAGTTCACACTAAAAGCTGTTACTGCTTTTTCTCTCCTCTCCTCTGCTATGCTACTCCTTCAAACTCAAAGCTCTGTATTGTTGTGCTCCCCCAGACCTCTTCTTCCCTCAAGCACAGTGACACCAGGCAAAGAAAGCAGGAGCCCAGGCTGAAGCAACTGTTATCCTACATAGGCTGATTGCCACCCAGGTGTGGTATGGCAGGGACTGCCAACACACAGGTGCAAAGCAGCCTCACTCTGTGCAAATATCCCCTCTCACCCAGGCATGGGAAACATTCCCTGCTTTCTGCTTGGAAAAACAGCAAGCACAATTCTTTTCAACTTTCCATTATTCATTTAAAAATTTTTAGGTAACAAATTGTACATTAAATGAATTGTTTAAAGTATACAACAAAAGCCCAGAGAAGACTGTAACTTAGAATGGCTGCAAATAGCAAAAGAAAACCAACCACCTTCAGTGGAATCTAGCTTCACCACAACCCACTGGAGCATGGAATTTTTAATGACACAGGTCAACCTTGGCGCATATCCAAGGAGCTTATTTTACTAGAAGGACTGGAAGACAGTCCCCTCCAGCTCTTACTTGGTCCCCAGGCTTAGACCAAAGATGATTACTATGCATCCTGGCTATAAGGAAAATTTCCCCAGTGGGGTTGTAAGTGGAGGACAATTTGAATGGTAAACATTATGCTCTTCTCTGAATCCTCTTCTCCAAAACAGAGATTTGTATTGAAGAACCAAAGCCATAGCACTATTTCCAGAGAGGCTTCTAGGTGCAAGCAGTGTGCCAAGAAAGCCACAGTGAAGTCCTTCAGTAGGGAAAAGGAAACATCTACATAAATACTTCTCAAAGAATGCTGAGCGGAGAAAAAGCCAGGAAGGTAAAATGCTGCAGGCATCAGAGCCTGAGAGAGCCGACTATTTGGGACTGGGGTGTGAGGGAAGGTCTTATGGCAGCAACAAAACTGGTTAGGATTTAGAGTGATGACATGGAGCAGAAAGGGCACTCAGGAAGAGCAAAGGATGTTTTAGACTACAACACCCCAGGTATTCTTCAGAAAGCATCTGTGAAGATATGCCTGGATACAGCATCCAGAGATAGTCGACCACCCCTTCTCCCCCAGGGCCAACTGGGCCCTGTAAGTGCATCTACGGGGTCACCTAAATCCACCTCCCAAGACAGGCTCTCAAAAATTCTTCCTGGCAGGTTACAGCACCCCAGGCCTTGGCTGTGCCCATTCTGACAGGGACCCCACCCTATCCCTACCAGGGATTCTTAGCAGAAACACAAGAAATGCACTAATCCTGCAGGGATCTAAATGACCTAGTGGCAAATTTTGCATGATGCAACCCCAATTAAGAACCATGTGGAAATAAAACTTTTCCATCAAGTGACTCCTACTTAACATCTATTGAGGGTGCTCCCTCTTTAAAATGATGCTGCTAAATCTTTGGATGATGGATGATGGATCTCTCTTACCATCATCTCTCTTACTAATGAATAATTAGTTGAGTCAGTTGTACCAATTGTCTCATGACTTAAATACAAGGCAAGGGGGGCGGGGGGGGGGGACCATAAATTTACACTGTGCATTTAACATCAGCCACAATGGAGGACTTTTCCTTCTAGGTTATTCATTATCACAGCACTAGAGGACTTTAAGAAAAAAGACGCAGCCATGTGTCTAGTGGCCAGTGAAAGTGAGCCCCAGGTCCAAAATTGTATTTTCTAGGACTTGATGTAGCTAATCTCTCCAGGAACAATCTCTTGAGCACTTTTCCTTGAAATACTGTCGCTTAGGGACCGACCGCCTCGGAAAGAGTTTATATTTTTCATCTTTGTGCTGCACACACAAAATGCAGTGGAGACCCAAGGCAGACATCTGAAGGGGCGAAGGAAGCCCTACCAGGGTGTCCTCCAGCCCATGTGAGGCTGGCTCTCGTCCCCTCGGGAGTCGCCTGCCTCAGTTTTCCCCTGGAGATGGGGCGGGAGAGGGACACTCTCCCGCCAGGTACAACTGGGTGAGGTTGGCTGCCCTCGGCGGCTCTACTGACTGGTTCAGAGATTACAAGCCCCTCTCTCCCCTTCTCCACGCCTCGGGAACCGAGCTCCAGAGTCTCCTCCTCACCTTTCCTCTGCTGGCCGGGCGCGCCGGAGTCCCCAAGTTGCAGCGTCCTTCTGGAACGTGCCTGTCGCTAACGGCGTCGGGTGTCCCCGCTACTGTGTGTCAGCGGCGGAGCGGATGCCAGGAGCGCGCAGAGCCGGGCAAGTGCCCGGGAGGCAGAGCCCGGGAGGCACAGCCGGGGCGCGCCGCCGCCGCTCCCGCTCGGGGGTCTGCCGCCCCCGCCGCCCGTCCGGCCCCGCGCCGCCCCGTGCGCCCCCGCCCGGCGCCGCTACCTCGCTCCGCGCCCGCCGAGTTCTGCGCGCTGCCCTGACGGCGGCGCGGGCGGCAGCGGGGCCCCCGCCCTGGGCCGGGCTTTCCCAGAACTCGCCCGCCCCGGGTGAGAGGCCGCGAGCGCCGCCGCGGGCCGCCGGGCGGCCGGGGGGAGAGGCCTGAGACGGGCCCGCCCCCGGGCCGCGGGCCGCGCGGAGAAGGCAGGCGCGAGGGGCGGACCCGGCCGCCACCCTGGCCCTGGACGTCGGCCCGGCGACCCCCGCCCGGCCTCCCAAGGCCGCCCGGCGTCCGGGCCACAGTGGGAGCTGGAGAGAGTGCGGCGGGGTCGCCCGGCTCTGGCCGGAGAGCCGAAACTCGGTCCAACTCAGGCCGCGGGAATTTATAGTCTCACACCTTCCGCCAGGCACCGTCCCTGCTCGACACACACACACGGAAACTGAGGCTCTTGAAGGTTAAATTACTTGACCAAGGTTACTCTGTAAGGGCAGCACCGAGTCTCCAATGTGTTCCGTCATTCATCCAACAACGATTTATTATTGAGCACCACAGTGTGCCCAGTGCTGTGCCAGGCTACGGAGTTTAGTGACCATCCAAATAGTGACATCCAGGTCCGTGGACTCCAAATCTAGTGTCTTTCGTTGCCGAAGCAAGCAGGAGGTGTTCAGCGCTGCCAGAAACTGCAGCCTCTGCACCCTGGCCGTTGAGGTGGTTTTTATACCCAACTCGCAGTCAAGAGAGCCAGAGACCTGGAGAAAAATCGAATTATCACACCCCACCTCCCCTAAATACCTCTCCCTCTTTACCTATTAATGGACCAACCCGTTCCGTAGGTATGACCCCTCCTCCTGCATTCAGTCAAGCTCAGTTCCTGTGGCCCCTACCCCTCCCGTCTGTCCACTCCTTGTACTCCCTCACACCGCAGCCATGTGGTCCTTCCTCTTCTGCAACTTTAACCTGTGCAGAAACCTTCATCGGCCCCCACCTGCCTTCCAGACTAACTCCCCGTTACGTGGGACATGGTGTTTCTCCCACTCTGCACCTCTACCTGGAAGGGTCCCACCTCCTCCCACATATTTCCTCTTGCTCAAGTTTGACCCCTTCTTTCAGGTCACTGTTAAAAGTGGCCTCCCATCCTTTGAGCTTCCAGGCACAGGAGGAGTTGGAGCAAAGAATGCACAGGAGGGTGTACCGAAGAATTCTGCCTTTAAGAAAAGTATGTCAGCCTGGGTCCTTACACTGTTTTGCTGTTTTCTCACCACTAGGATTTTAATGAAAATCAACATTACCTCCTTCCTTGAGAGCTGGTTGTGGAAAGACCTCTGCAGAAGACGGAGGAAAGTTTTTGTTCATGAAAAGCTTGAGATTTTAGCATGAGAGGAATAGGAAATAGTCACTGACCCCAACCCCTGTGCCTGCACGGTCCTGAGGAGGTGAATGAGGCTCCAGGAAAAAGGAAGCATTATTGACAATACACAAGGTAGGCTTTTTATTCAATATACAGTTTTGGATTGTGGTTTTATAATGCATTTAATGAATTAGTAATATCAAACATCATTAATCACCTGGAGCCCTCAAAGGCTTGTCTGGTTTTTTTGAAAAAATAGGCACACAGGAATTAGATTGTTGCAAACTGATAGATGCACAAGCAGTTAACATGGATCCTCCAAATGAGTCACTTCACTATTAGAAACCAAGGAAAGTCTAGGTCCGTTAGGCAGGAAAGTTATCTGAGTGTGATAATCAATAAGCCCCCATTCCTCGAAAAGCCCTTCCCCAATTTTTTGCAAAGAGATCAGGTCCAGATCAATGTCCTTTGCTCGCCCCCTCCATCCCTCTCTAAATGAGACTGGAGGGAGCCGTGTCCCTGAGGCTGCCTCACCGCATTGGAATGTCTGAGCTAACAGTGCTTCCAGAGGGTTCATTGCTCCTCTGAACAGCACTGCCCAGACTTTCTGGAGATTTTAATTCACTCCCCAACCTCGCCAACAGTTGCACACAAGGTGCCTTTTTTACACCCTGCTCTCTGTTCAGTGAAACACACAGACCATCTCAGGGGAACAATGGCTCCATTCAAGACTTTTTCAAAAGTACAGCGTATAACCTCCACACTGTGGGTTGCTGCCAGCCATTATCTGGAGGAAGAAAGACAGTCAGATAAAGTGCTTGTGAATTGGGGGAGCACTGGACAGTTTCCATGGAAAATTCAGTTTCAATCAACTGAGTTATGCATCTTTGTATACAAGACCATTTTGCATAGTCAAAAACAACAACAAAAACAAAAGCCCCAAGAAATATTGCTGTGGAAGCTATTTAAATGTAGTGCATCTTTGTTTGGAATTCCAGAAGAAAGTACACATCTCTTTTGAACTTGTTACGTAATGGTCTCCATTTGATGGAAATTGATTAAGTTGTAAACGTTGGGCTAGGAAATGTAAGTTGTAAAATCATTTTAAGAAATGGAATCGTGTCCCCACTTTCTTCCTCTCACATCCTGTAATTTTTTATGTGGAGGGGGGTGTCTCTGACTTCATGGTTGTTGCTGCCAGTGGAAGGCTACAGTCCCCCTACTGCACATATTCAGAAGAAAAGATTGGCCCTTTGCCACACTCAACAAGCCAGCCATCAGTTAACCCATTTATAAACAAACCTTAAGGCTGGGACCTGCACAGGCACAACTGACAAACGTATTGATCTTTGTTCAACAGTAGGCAATGGCACCGCACTCCAGTACACTTGCCTGGAAAATCCCATGGACAGAGGAGCCTGGTAGGCTGCAGTCCATGGGGTCCCTAAGAGTCGGACATGACTGAGTGACTTCACTTTCCCTTTTCACTTTCATGCATTGGAGAAGGACATGGCAACCCACTCCAGTGTTCTTGCCTGGAGAATCCCAGGGACAGGGGAGCCTGGTGGGCTGCCGTCTATGGGGTCGCACAGAGTCGGACACGACTGAAGCAACTTAGCAGCAGCAGCAGCTAATTGCTAAGCAGAGGAATTTGCCAACAGACTTTTGGGTCAGCTTTGGAAGCCAAGGAAGAACTGAAGGAACAAGGCGGCCCCGAGTTTAGGAATCACCCTTTCCTCTCATTCTAAGTCAATGCATCAGACTGTACGGGGTTTACCAGCTGTCTGCAAATATGCTAGTGCGTTCAGAGAATGGCCACAGAGCCCAAAACAAGTTTGCTGGAGTTTTCTCATATGTGAGGGTAGAAGTACTAAAGCGGTTCAAGGTTGGCAGAAATACCAGCATGTTAGAGCAGTGGGTAGCTCTACTTCTGAGGGGTGACAGGAGTGAGGGTGGGGGAGATCTGTCTCTCAACATGGCCAATATTAGGGGCACAGACCCATGTGGGTCCACTTGAGTTGATAACCTTAATCCACTCCCAGGTGTGAGTGAGCCCTTGAGCACGTTACTTACCTCTTCGTGCCTCATTGTCCTCTTTTGTAAACTATACCTACCCTGCATGGTGGTTGTGAGGACTAAGTGAGTTAATCTATGTGAAGCACTTAAAGAAATAAAACTCAGAACTTAATTTTCATGTATATGTATGGTATTTAAAAATTGTGATCTCCTTTGAATATTGCAAATGTCTTGGTGTTTTGACAGAAAGTCCATCCATTTTTTTTTTCCCTTGAAATATTCTGGAATCTCATTGTAATATCTGGTTCAGTTGCTATCCATAAAAGGTAGGGGTAGCTCAAATCATCTCAAGGAGCCATAAATAAAAATTATAAAAGCACAATTTAAAAAAAAATTAACTGTCCTGGAATCCCAAAGCATAGACTTTGGGGCAAGAGACTTCTCGAGAGGTAGGTTTTAAGGTTTCATATCATTCTAAGTGGCCAAAATGTTGAAGAGAACTCTGGTATGGTTGTGGAGTTCAAAGGAAATAATAGTCTTTTGAAAAAAATCATCTTTTCTACAAATTTAGTTGAAGTAAGTCATTAGGAAAATGGCCATGGCTCCTGGGTGATCCCAAGTGCTATGAATTGTCCATAAATCATCAGACTGGTCACCTGTGGAGAGTAGATGACATGGAGCAGGTTTTCACTGGCTATTAATTTGTTCACTGATTCTCCAACTGGTATCTTGATGCTTATTAACTGTGTAAGCCCCACTGCAAGCTCATTCTTTGGTTTCTCTGTCACTCCTCCTGCATTAATGTTAGCATGTTACTATCTGCCAGCTCTCCCAGATCCTTTTATTAGCAATCATCATTCTCACCACTCCTTCTGCCAGAAATTATAATGATGATAATAGCGGCTCTAATTATTTACCATTGTGCTGTTCTTTGATTCTTTTATGCAAAAATATCAGTATATTTTGATATGCAATATGCATTTGCAATATGCCAATGTATGGAGCACCTACTATTTGTCAAGCATTGTATGCCAGAGATATAAACAGTGAACACAATAGTCAGCAAAATCCCGGCTTTCATGGTGCTTATACTCTGGTATCCATAGACAATGAGCTATGTAAAAAGTAAAGCATATGGAGAAGGAAATGGCAACCCACTCCAGTATTCTTGCCTGGAAATCCCATGGACAGCGGAACCTGGTGGGCTACAGTCCATGGGGTCGCAAAGAGTCGGACACGACTGAGCGACTTCACTTTCACTTTCAAGAAATAAATAAATGTATTTATATTGCAAAAAAAAAAGAAAAGCATGTAGTATAGTAGAAGGTGATGAATGCTTGAGAAAAGTAAAGCAAAGAAAAAAAGAGTGTGGCAGAGCTTGGAGAGGATTGCAATTTTAAATAGAATGTCTCAGGTAAGACTTCTTTACTTCTTTACTGGAGTAAAGGCTATAGGAAGCGAGGGAGGGTGGAAGACACTGCTTATTTCCCCCTAATATCCATCCTCCACTTGTTTCTTTTAGGCTGGCACTTCTTTTTCTTCATTCTTATGTTCTTGGGGCAGCTTCCCACCCTGTGCTAGCTGTCTAACCCTGACAAAGACGTTGCGAGCAGTGTATAAAAGAACATTTCCGTCAGCCATAGCTCTGAGTGTGTAAAATGTGCTCCACACTTGCCCTCCTGAGCAACTGTACTTTCTCTAAAGTCCGAGTTGCTCCTCTGACTCTTCCTTTCTCCTCTGCCTACCTTTCCTTCTGCTCTCCCAGCCCTTCCCGTATCCTTTCGATCTCTTCTCTTTTCTCTCAAACACTGTCTCTCTCACTAACATGGCTTGTTTGTGTGACGTGTTTTTATAACCGTTCTCTAGGCCTGATTTTATTCATTACTTAAGTATAGATTTTACTAATATAATGAAGAAAGTTGGGAAAACAGAGTCTAAATTACTTTTAACAACATTTAAAACCTGCGCATAGAGAATAGATATCTTCTCTTCCGAGTGCCATGGACATTTATAATAATGGGCCAAGAAAATCTCAAGAAATTCCAGGAAATATATGAGCTATATTCTCTGACTAAAATGCAAGAAAACTAGAAATTAATATTAAATATTTTAAACCAAAAACATCAACTGCTCAACAGTTAAACCATGTTCTTCTAAACACATAAGAAATACAAATGATAATTGTAGATTTCTTAGAATATGACAAAATAAGAATATTATATAATCTAAATTTATGAGAGGTGGCTAAGTCAGTAATTAAATGCAAATGTGCATCTTTAAATGTTTTTATTATTAAACAAGAAAGTATAAAAATATATGAAGTGAGAATTCAAATGTTAAAAAAAAATGCCAAAAGCAATTCCAAGAAAAATAAAAAATAAAGTAAAAATGAAAGCCTAACCAACTAGAAGTTAAATCTAAGAGCTGGTTTTTTGGAAAATGTAAAATGCCTTTGAGGGGAGCATTAAAACACAGTTAACACTTCTGTAAAACATAATCAAGAATAAAAACACAAACAAAATTATAAAAGGGAAACAGAACACTATAACAGATATGTGATACTTTCAATTATAAAAGAATACCATGATAAAGTTTGTTGCTGTTGCTGTGCTGTGCCCAGTTGTGTCTGCCTCTGCAACCTGTGGACTGTAGCCCACCAGGCTCCTCTGTCCATGGAATTCTCCAGGCAAGGATACTGGAGTCATTTGCCGTTTCCTACTCCAGGGATCGAACCCCTATCTCTTGCATCTCCTGCACTGGCAGATGGATTCTTTACCACTAGTGCCACCTGGGAAGACCATGATAAAGTTTAAGCTAATCAATTTTTTAAAATCTGCCTTAAATTGATAATATTCTGAGAAATCATATTACCACAATTGATCCAAGAAGTAGAAAAGTCTTTGTTTCCTTTGGAACACCATTGCTGGGTTCGAAAATTTCTTCCTTACAATTCTTGTTTTCCCAAGTTATTAGCTGTAGACCATGTTTGCTCCAGCCTCCATTGCAGCTGGGGCAGTGACCAGGGGCGGCATCATCAGTCAGGCATATGCGTGAGAGAATTAGATTCAAAAGTGAACAATTTGAAGACAGAAATTCTATACAGAATACATTTTGCTGGCAACAGTGAGAGCAAACAAACTAAACTTTTGGGGGCATCTGTAAAGCTTGAAAGGTGGTGCCAAGGAGGCTTCAGTGCTGGTGGCAGATGGGATTCCTGAAACGTTGAGTTCCTGGCAATGGTGGTAACTTATGGCTTCCAGGGCCTGGGAAATTATTTGGGGCATTATTCTTGGAAGCCTAGTTTTGAGGCTAACTCTCCAGCTCTCAACAATTCTGCAAGTTACTCAAATTCCTTTTGGTAGATTGCTTTCTTGCCTAAGTTAGTTTCTGTTACTTATAACTGAGAATACTAACACAATAATCAATGAAAAAAAAAGTGAAAGTAGGTAATGAATTGATTAAATGTTTACTGAGTGACTTTTAGTGTAGGAATTGTATAAGGTACTAGGAAAACAACAGTGACTGGGAAGGATTGACATAATCTCTACTGTCATCAAGTGTATAATTTAATGGAGTACTTATCAATGAATCCATACACAAAAAGGTTTTAGTATGGTATTTTCACCTGCTAATATTTAATCAGTGTAAAGAGTCTCTGTGGGCAAATATATTTTAAAATGCTGGAGGTTTACAATTCACAGTGACATACTAAAAATTATGAGAAATCCCAAATAAATAACCATTTAACTCTGTTTAATCCGGAGCTGAGGGCTTCCCTTGTGGCTCAGTGCAAAAGAATCTGCCTGCCACTGCAGGAGGTTCCGAGTTGCATCCCTGGGTACAGAAGAGCCCCTGGAGAAGGAAACAGCAACCCACGCCAGTATTCTTGCCTGGGAAATCCCACGGACAGAGGAGCCTGGCGGGTTACAGTTCATGGGGTCGAAAAAGAGTCAAACACGACTTAGTGACAGGGCATGCATGCCTGCTTCAGGTATCTTCATGCATGAGGCCAATCCTAATTTACTTCTTTTAGATGATGTGTATCGTGTAAAAGTAGGTTCCTGGGTATCTAAAGGACTATGCAAGAGCCAAGATGACTCTGAAACAGTGAAGGAAAGGGATGTACTCTACCAAATATAGAAACTTTTAGACAAAATTATAGGATAAGTTCTCTGTGGTCTCAGAGTAGAAAAGGAGTTCTTTGATGAGGTTCTTGTAAAAGCTAAGGAGTAAGAGAAAATCGGTAAATTTGGCTTTAATCATATACCCTGTGTAACCATGTGCTAAGTCGATTCAGTCATGTTCGACTCTGTGATCGTATGAATTGTAGCCCTCCAGGCTCCTCTGTCCATGGGATTCTCCAGGCAAGAATACTGAAGAGGGTTGCAATTTCCTTCTCCATGGGGATCTTCTCAACCCAGGGATAGAACGTAAGTCTCCTGCGTCTCCTGCATCACAGGAGGATTCTTTACCACTGAGCCACAAATGATGCCCATACATACAACCACAGGCCTCTTTAACAAAGTCAAAACAAAATCTGAAGATTGAAGGAAAAAAGTTGCAACATAATAACCAATAAATCATTAGTGTCTTTTAAAGACTGTCTTGAAATCAGCAAGAAAAATAGAAAATGGGCAAATGCTATGAGTAGGTAATTTATAGAAAATATAAACCGTATTTATAATCTGGAAAAAAATAAAAATATTTTAAAATGAGATACTTTTTACATAAAAAAAAAAGCTATCTCAGCTACTTGACCTGAAAAGTTTTAAAGTCTGGCAAGAATAAATGTTAGAATTATACTGTTGCTGAGACTATAAATGAGTACAACCTCTTTTAAGAGTCATTAGACAACATCTACTCCAGTTTCACATCTGTGTCTATACAGAGAAAGTTCTTCATATATACATAAAGACATACTATAATTTCTTTGCAGCTTGTTGTTAATTACCAAAATAAATTGAAACAAGCCTGAATATATGTTGGCTTAAAGCTCAACATTCAGAAAACAAAGATCATGGCATCTGGTCCCATCACTTCATGGGAAGTAGATGGGGAAACAGTGGAAACAGTGGCTGACTTTATTTGTGGGGGCTCCAAAATCACTGCAGATGGTGACTGCAGCCATGAAATTAAAAGACACTTACTCCTTGGAAGGAAAATTATGACCAACCTAGATAGCATATTCAAAAGCAGAGACATTACTTTGCCAACAAAGGTTCGTCTAGTCAAGGCTATGGTTTTTCCAGTGGTCATGTATGGATGTGAGAGTTGGACTGTGAAGAAGGCTGAGCGCCGAAGAACTGATGCTTTTGAACTGTGGTGTTGGAGAAGACTCTTGAGAGTCCCTTGGACTGCAAGGAGATCCAACCAGTCCATTGTGAAGGAGATCAGCCCTGGGTTTTCTTTGGAAGGAATGATGCTAAAGCTGAAACTCCAGTACTTTGGCCACCTCATGTGAAGAGTTGACTCATTGGAAAAGACTCTGATGCTGGGAGGGATTGGAGGCAGGAGAAGAAGGGGACGACAGAGGATGAGATGGCTGGATGGCATCAACGACTCGATGGACGTGAGTTTGAGTGAACTCCGGGAGTTGGTGATGGACAAGGAGGCCTGGCGTGCTGCGATTCATGGGGTCGGACACGTGTCACAAAGAGTCAGACATGACTGAGCAACTGAACTGAACTGAACTGAATATATGAATGTTTGTTGGTGAATGCACTAACACATTTGTTTTTGTTTACTCGTGACCAAATGCTGTACAATAGCTTATGTGAATAAATTAGATTTGTGAATTTAAACATGGATATATCTCAAAAATATAATTTTGAGTGAAAAAGAAAAATTGCAGAATGACCTTTACAGTATGATAGCGTTGCTGTAAATTTGAAAAACAAACAAAATAAGATAATATCTGGTTTATGGGAATATGTGAAATGCAAGTATTGAAAACATGGATAAGATGTGTGCACATGAACTTCATGGTAGGGATTTGCCTCTAGACAGGTAAGGAACTGAAAGAGAAGGGTATAAAAATCATTTCAATTATATCTGTAATATTTTTGATTTCTAAAAATATCTGAAACTGGACTTTATTAAAATTAAAAACTTCTCTGCAAAACACACTGTCAAGATGATGAGAAGACAGCCGCAGATTGGGAGAAAATATTTGCAAAAGACACATCTGCTAAAGGACTATTATCCAAAATATACAGAGAGTTTTGAAAACTCACTAAGAGACTTCCGTGGTGGTTCCTTAAAGGAAATCAGTCCTGAATATTCATTGGAAGGACTGAAGCTGAAGTTGAAGCTCCAATACTTCAGCCACCTGATGCAAAGAGCTGTCTCATTGGAAAAGACCCTGATGCTGGGAAAGACTGAAGGCAGGAGGAGAAGGAGATGACAGAGGATGAGATGGTTGGACAGCATCACCAACTCGATGGACATGAGTTTGAGCAAGCTGCGGGAATTGGTAATGAACAGGGAGGCCTGGCATCCTGTGGTCCATGGGGTGGCAAAGAGTCAGACACGACTGAGCGACTGAACTGAACTGAACTGGTGGTCTAGTGGCTAAGACTCCATGCTCCCAACACAGCGGGTCAGAGTTCAATCCCTGGTCAGGGAACTAGATCCCACATGCCACAACTAAGAGTTCAGTGCTGCAGCCAAAGATCCAGCAGACTGCAACAAAGACCTGGCCCCGCCAGATAAATAGATAAAGATATTTTATAAAGATAAAATGCAGCAATAAGAAATGAACAACCCAATTGAAAAATGGGCAAAAGGCCTGAACAGATGCCTTGCCAAAGAAGAAATACAGTTGGCAAGTAACTGTATGAAAAAATGCTCAACATCTTATATCATTAGGGAATTACGAATTAAAACAACGCGACACCACTACACACCTATTAGAGTGTCAAAACCCCAAGCATTGACAGTACCAAATGTTGGTGAGTATGCGGAGCAACAGAAACTCTCAAACACTGCTACTAGAATTGCAAAATAGTGTAGCCACTTTGGAAGATAGTTTGGCAGTTCTTATAAAACTGCTGCTGCTGCTGCTAAGTCACTTCAGTCATGTCCGACTCTGTGTGACCCCATAGACGGCAGCCCACCAGGCTCCCCTGTCCCTGGGATTCTCCAGGCAAGAACACTGGAGTGGGTTGCCATTTCCTTCTCCAATGCAGGAAAGTGAAAAGTGAAAGTGAAGTCACTCAGTCATGTCCGACTCTTAGTGGCCCCATGGACTGCAGCCCACCAGGCTCCTCCGTCCATGGGATTTTCCAGGCAAGAGTACTGGAGTGGGGTGCCATTGCCTTCTCTGCTTATAAAACTAACCATACTCTTATCATGTAATCCAGCAACTGGATTTCCTGTTGTTGCTTAGTTGCTCAGTCATGTCCGACTCTTTTGCAACCCCATGGACTATATACAGCACACCAGGCTCCTCTGTCCATAGAATTTCCCAGGCAAGAATACTGGAGTGGATTGCCATTTCCTTCTCCGGGGGATCATCCCAACCCTGGGATCGAACCTGAGTCTCCTGCGTTGGCAGGTGGATTTTTTTACCATTGAGCCACCAGGGAAACTCACTGGACTCCTTGGTGTATACCAAAATAAAATGAGAACTTATGTCCACATAAAAACCTGCACATATCAATGTTTATAGAATCTTTATTCGTAGTTAAGAAAACTTGATAATAGCCAAGATATTTTCAATAAGTGAATGGATAAATAACCTGTGGTATAGTCAGACAAAGAGATGTGTTTTAGTGCTAAAAAGAAATGAACTATCAAGCCACGAAAAGATTTGAAGGAACCTTAAATGCACATTACTAAGTGAAAGAAGCCAATCTGAAAAGACTACATGCTGTGTGATTCCAGCTATTAATATATGACATTCTGCAAAAGGCAAGTTGTGAAAGCAGTAACAAGATCAGTGTTTGCCAGAGGTTAGGTGGGAGGAAGGGATGAAGAGTTGGGGCACAGAGGACTTTTAGGGCAGCTGAACTATTCCACATGATACTACAGTGGTGAATACATATCCTCGTATGTTTATCAAGAGACATAGAATGTACAGTTCCAAAGGCGAACCCTAATGTAAACTGTGGACTTTGAGCAATAATGATGTATCAATACGAGTCATCAATTAACAAATGTACTCCTCTGGGGCAGCATGTTGATAATGCAGAAGGCGGTGTGCGTGTTGGGGGGACAGCGTGTTTAGGGGAACCCTCTGTACTTCCTGTTCAGTTTTGCTATGAACCTAAAATTGCTCTAAAAAATAAGATTTATTAGTTTAAAAGATATATGAAACAAATATAATAATATTTGTTGATTCTGAAAGATGGTTACATAGTGTTTATTACTTTCTGTACTTCCTGAGCTTGAAAAATTTCTCAATACCACTAAAAGAAAGAATAAATAGTATAAGCACAAGTATAAACTGAACAAAATGATAGAAAAGATGGATTTGAAGATAGCCCCAAAAGACATATGTGCATATATATAATATACATAGGTATAATAAATATTAAGATAAATGTGATAAGCCACTATGAAAGGGATGGTTTATTAAACAATGCCTTAGGAAAATTGACTGGCTATTTGGAAAACTATCAAGTAAGAACCTCACCTCACATACATATCAAGTACATTTCAGGAGAATTAATAACTGAATATTGCAGTGAAATCATTAACATAGGGAAGTAAAATAAAATGGAGGTGAATATTTTGCTTGTCCAATTGTGGGAAAGTGCTTTCTAAGTCTAAAAGCATTGAAAGGAATTGTAATGAACATTTAAAATACATAAATATTTTACCATCTTTCTAAATTCCATATATATGCATTAGTATACTGTATTGGTGTTTTTCTTTCTGGCTTACTTCACTCTGTATAATAGGCTCCAGTTTCATCCACCTCATTAGAACTGATTCAAATGTATTCTTTTTAATGGCTGAGTAATACTCCATTGTGTATATGTACCACAGCTTGATGATAACGACAACCCTGTATGGGAGACAGCAAAAGAGACACAGATGTATAGAACAGTCTTTTGAACTCTGTGGGAGAGGGAGGGGGAGGATGATTTGGGAGAATGGCATTAAAACATGTACAATATCAATATAAAAAACGAATCGCCAGTCCAGGTTCAATGCAGGATACAGGAAGCTTGGGGCTGGTGCACTGGGATGACCCAGAGGGATGGTATGGGGAGGGAGGTGGGAGGGGGTTCAGGATGGGGAACACATGTACACCCTTGGCGGATGCATGTTGATGTATGGCAAAACCAGTACAATATTGTAAAGTAAAAATAATAATAATAATAATAATAATTTTTTAAAAAATAAATAAAATACATAAATATTTTAAACTTTTGAGAGTTAAAGTATTATAAGCAAAATCTAAAACCAAACTGTATATTGAGCAGGTATGATTTTTATAGTCAGAAATGAAAGCACAACTGAAGCCATGCAACAAAACCTTAGGTATCTCCCTGTCAGCCTTATCCCATCTTCTTTCCTAATTGTTGTCACTGCACAGTCTTTCCTGGTCACTAGACTTAAAATTTCCAGAAATCTTTAACTCCTCAAAATATTTCTCTCCACCTCCATCAGTTAATTGCAAAACTATTTTCAACTGCTACGTATTGAGTATGTGCTATGTATCAATCACCATATTAGGTGCTTTACATACTATGTCTTTTTTAATCCCCAACTCTATAATATTGGCATCATCTCCTCTTCATAGTAAGGATCTAAAGTTCAAAGATATGAAGTAATTTTTCTCTAGTTCAGCTATAGGATGCTGCTCATTAATGGGTCATTAACTCAATTTAATGGCTATGGCTAGCAGCTTTAAGAAATGAGATAAAATAGAAGAGAAAACATCAGAAGACATCATGCATATTAAGGGTAGGAGCTGTTTCATTAACCTTTTTGTGATTTAACATTCTTTTAATTTATTTTTAATTGGAGAATAATTGCCTCACAATGCTGTGTTGGTTTCTGTCATACAACGTGAGTCAGCCACGTGTATACACATGTCCTCTCCCTCTAAATCTTGCTTTCCATCTGCCACCCCATCCCACCCCTTTAGGGTTGTTACAGAGTACTGGGCTGAGTTCCCTGTGTTATACAGCAGCTTCTCACTAGCTAGCTATTTTACATATGGTAATATATATGTTTCAGTGCTACTCTCTCGATTTGTCCTACCCTCTCCTTACCCCACTGTGTCCACAATTCTGTTCTCTATGTCTGTGTCTCTACCATGTGACTTAGCAATCCCACTATTGCACATATATCCTAAGAAAATCATAATTGAAAAAGATGCATGTCCCCCAGTGTTCGTTGCAGCACTATTTAAGCTTGGACATGGAAACAACCTAGATGTCCATCGACAGATGCATGGATAAATAGGTTGTGGTTACATGTATACACTATGGAATATTACTCAGCTGTAAAAAGGAATACATTTGAGTCAGTTCTAGTGAGGTGGATGCGACTGAGTGACTTCACTTTCACTTTTCACTTTCATGCATTGGAGAAGGAAATGGCAACCCACTCCAGTGTTCTTGCCTGGAGAATCCCAGGGACAGGGGAGCCTGGTGGGCTGCCGTCTATGGGGTCTCACAGAGTCAGACACGACTGACGCGACTTAGCAGCCCCAGCAGCAGTGAGGTGGATGAACCTAGAGCCTGTTGTACGAGTGAAATAAGTCAGAAAGAGAAAAACAAATATTGTATTTTAACACACAAACGGAATCCAGAAAGATGGTACCAATGAAACTATTAGTAGGGAAGCAATAGAGACAGACATAGAAAACAGACTTGTTTCATAACCTTCAATTCAAGACTATATGTGTATGAGTATGTGTGTTAGTGAGTGAGAGTGTGTTTGTGCTGGAACAAAACATAAACCATTTTTCTTACTGTGTGTCATATTTAGAAAAATTTGAATGCCACTGTTTTACTTAGTATGAGGCCAAATATTCACACCCAGGCTGTGGGTCTCTAAAGCCTATGGCCTTGCAATTCATTTACTGTTCACCCTGGCATTCAAGGCCCTCCATCACCATCACCTTCCTGTCTTGTCAGCCTTATTCTCTACTTCTTTCATCCAGCTATGCACTAATCATCTTTCTACACTATTTTCTCAGGATGCTCTGTGTTTAAGCCTTGGATCAGACGGTTTCTGCCACAGATCTGCTGTCACATCTACTGGGTAAAACTCCTCCAGAGAGTCACCGTGTCATCGTTTACATGAACCACACAACCACACATTTTCCTATTTTGATTTCGGAGAAAGAAGACCCATTTTTAAAACTAAGATTTATAAAGTGCATGCTTTTATGTTGTATTGGTGGAATTTTAAGTTGTAAATGTCCACACTGGTGGAAAGTTAAGCAATCTTCAGTACTTTAAAGTTACTGTGATGCCATTGAGTTAATCTGTGACAAAGGAGCGAGAGTGACACCGACAGCAGCTAACATTTATTTGCTGTGTACCAGGCCCTGAGCTAACTCTTTACAGGCATTGCCTCACTGAATCATTATCCCCATTTTATAGATTAAGAAGTTGAGACACAGGGGTGTAATTTGTCCAAGTTTGCATAGCTAGTAAGTGAAAGAGCTACTTTTCAAAGCCAGGCAGTGTTTTTCTGGAACAGACTTGGTTAACTCCAATTACTACACTGCCTCAAAACCAATTTCCTTGGAAGACACTCTGAATGCTTAGTTTCAAGTTCATGAAATGCACTGGGGAAAGTCTGAGGGCTGGGGATTGTTCACTTGGGTGGTGCCAGGCGAAAAGCTGCCTTGGAGGGTTGAAGTACTCTTGGAATGGGGGTTATGTGATCTGGTGTGAGGCAGCAGCACAGTTGGGACAGAGAATAAGAATTGATACCGAAAGATCCAGGGTCAGTGGGGAAATGGTCCTGAAGATTAACAGTGAAGACAGGAATCAAAATGGAAAAGTAAGCAGTCAGGGGAAGATTCAGAACTAAGGCAGCAGCCAGCAAGCTCACATGTGGGAAGCTGTTTGCTTGTCCTTGGGGACAAGGGACTTGAAGGTCATCAGCAGTCACGGGGCAGTGTCTCTGGTAAGCCTCACTGGGATAACTCTGGATGCCTTTTCTGCCAAGCAGCTTGCACATGCCAGGCACTCACCCTGAGCCAGGCAGGTAATGGTGTACAGCCACATTCCTTTAAAGAGCAAACACTGCCATTTGTCATTGCAGTGGACCTCGATGTGGGATTCAGAGGACCTTTCTGTCATCCGCCCTCTAAATGTAAATATTTTCGACAGACCATTGCCCTAGTAAGTGAGACCACTTGCTGTGTATTTTTAACTTTACTTACCCAGTGAGCTCAGAACCATGGAATACTGGGCATTGACAAATAATGAATAATAATAGTACATTTTTATCCTGTATCTGCCACATGAGGGTCTTTTAACACATTCTCTCCTCTTTTGCCCTAGAAAGAACAAACAAGTTAATCTTCTGAATTACAGGGGGGAAAACTCCAGGTCGTCTCTTTTGAGCTATGTCAGTGCTTCCCAGTTGGAAAGATATTTCTCAAGACTGCTTCCCCTGAATGGAAAGTGATCATTCTATAAGGCAATCAATAATGAGTTTTGTTGTTGTTGTTTTATAATTTTATTTATTTATTTATTTTTGGCTGCACTGGGTCTTAATTTCTGTGTGGGCTTTTTCCTCGTTGTGGCAAACAGGGGCTACTCTTGGTTGCAGTGCCCGGGCTCTCATTGCAGTGGTTTCTCTTGTGGAGCATGGTCTCTAGGGTGCATGGGCTTCAGTAGTTGTGGTTCCCAGATTCTAGAGCACAAGCTTGATAATTGTGGTGCTCAGGCTTAGTTGCTTTACAGAATCTGGGATCTTCTTAGAACAGGGATTGAAACTGTATCTCCTGCATCGGCAGGAGGATTCTTTATCACTGAGCCACTAGGGAAGCCCAGGGAGTAATGAGTTTTTACTACATCATCCTATTTTATTGAAAGTTTCTTTATAACTGCTTTTTTTGCAGTCTTTCATACAATTTTATTTTCTCCCTTCAACCGTTATAATATATCTTGGTTCATGGCTTCTGTCACTCTGATCTTTGCTTCTGTGTCACATATATTCCGCTGATCTTCCTGTCTCCCTTTTACAAGGGTCCATGGAAAGATCTTGGGCTTGCCTGGATAATCCAAGATAATCTACCCATCTCAGGATCCTTAACATAATTATATCTGCACAGCCCCTTGTTGCCATGTAAGGTAGCATGTTCCTAAGTTCTGGGGGATTGGGAGGTAGATATTGTTGGACGTCCACTGTTCAGGCAGATCTTAACCAGGAAGAATTAGTTTTGGGACTTCACCTTGTAAAATACAGGTTCTTTTTCAGTCTGATCCCTTGGTAGCTGTTCCGATTTACCTTATCTTTGTTCTACTATTAACTGTGATATTATCATGTAAAAACACAATATGCCAGGGACTATTTTATGTACCTCATACATTTTAACTCATTGAGTGTAGATTCAGGAAGATTAAGTAATTTAAGTGGCAGAATTGGGATTTGAACCCAGGCAGTTGTTCCCTAGAGTTAATGATTATGTTGTCCTGATCTCTGATGACCCAGCTTCCTCCTGAGTGCCCCAGTGCTGAGAGTGGCATCTCAGTTAAACCATTTGACATCTCACGACATCTTCCTCAGACTCTGGATCCCACATGGAGACACCAGCATGACCTCTGCTTTGGGCCACGTATACCTTCAGGCAGGCCAGAAGCTGCCTTCAGCCTTTGAGCAGCTTTGAATCAATAACCAAATTAGATCTCTGACCCCTCAAAGCCAGGGACCAGCTCTCGACCAAGGTAACTCCACAGAGGATCAGTCCTGACATCCAGCTGGATGCATTTCTGCAGACTTTACCACAGTATTCAAAAGTATTACTTTTAGAATTGGGAATGTGACTCATGCTTCTACTTTTTATTGAGTACATAGAAGCAACAGTTAATGCAATTTGTCTGAACCCTGAGCATAATTCTACTGTCGGAAGAGCAGTAATGCTCAGATTTATCAGAGGCTGCAGGCTCTGCCATAGTTCATTAAAGTTTTTCATTATTCATCTATATTAAGCTAAACACATTACATGATGTCAGACAACACAGAGCTGCTGTTCTGATTAAAGACACTTTCCTTAACCCAGAAGACCCTGGATACTTAGTAAACTCTTAGACAGGCTTCAGGTAGTCTGTGGATGTGCCCATAGGTCAGTGATGAGTTTCTGAGAGGCAAGAGCCCCCAGGAAACAAGCAATGAGGCTGCTATGTGCCCCAAAGATGGTGTTTATTTCTCACCACCTGCTTTGGCCAGAGCCACCATCACCTTTTACCTGCACCCTTGCCAACAGCCTCCTGTCTGGCCTGTCTGCTTCTGCTCTTGCCTTCTACCATCTATTTTCCATACCACAGCCAGAATAATTCTTTTTATCTTTTTGTTATTATTTATTCTTTAATTGGAGGCAAATTGCTTTACAGTGTTGTGTTGGTTTCTGCCGTGCAACAGTGCAATTCAGCCATAATTACACGTATGTCACCTCCCTCCCCTCCCCGTTTCCCACCCTTCTGGGTCATCACAGACCTCCAGGCTGGGCTCCCCGTGCTATACAGCAACTTCTCACCAGCTATCTATTTTACACATGGTAGTGTGGAGAAGGCAACGGCACCCCACTCCAGTGCTCTTGCCTGGAGAATCCCATGGACGGAGGAGCCTGGAGGGCTGCAGTCCATGGGGTCGCTGAGGGTCAGACACGACTAAGCGACTTCACTTTCACTTTTCACTTTCATGCACTGGAGAAAGAAATGGCAACCCACTCCAGTGTGCTTGCCTGGAGAATCCCAGGGACAGGGGAGCCTGGTGAGCTGCCGTCTATGGGGTCGCACAGAGTCGGACACGACTGAAGTGACTTAGCAGCAGCAGCAGTGTATATATATTGATGCTACTTTCTCCATAGGAGAAGGGAATGGCAACCCACTCCAGTACTCTTGCCTGGAGAATTCCATGGACAGAGGAGCCTGGTAGGCTACAGTCCATGGGGTCGCAAAGAGTCAGACACGACTGAGCGACTTCACTTCACTCATTTCATACTTTATCACTGGAGAAGGTAAAATGGCAACCCACTCCAATATTCTTGTCAGGAGAATCCCATGGACAGAGGAGCCTGGCGGGCCATGGTCCATGGGGTCACAGAGAGTTGGACACAACTTTCTCCATTCGTCCCACTTTCTTCTTCCCCAACTGTGTCCACAAGTCCATTCTTGACGTCTGCCTCTCCATTCCTTCCCTACAAATAGGTTCAGCAATACCGTTTTTCCAGATTCCATATATAAGCATTAATATATGATACTTGTTTTTCTCTTTCTGATTTACTTTACTCTATAGCTCTAGGTTCATCCACCTCACTACAACTGACTCAAATTCGTTCTTTTATGGCTAAATAGTATTCCATTGTATATATGTACCTTAACTTCCTTATCCATTCATCCGTTGGTAGATCTAGGTTGCTTCCATGTCCTAGCTGTTGTAAATAGTGCTGCTCTGAACTTTGGGGTACGTGTGTCTTTCTTGGTTATGGTTTTCTCAAGGTATATGCCCAGTACTGGGATTGCTGGATCATATGGTAGTTTTATTGCTAGTTTTTTAAGGTATCTCAACACTTTTCTCCATAGTACAGCTAGAATAATTCTTTCACAATGTGAGTCAGTCACATTCCATGACTAAATCACATCTCTCTTCTATTCAGAACCCTTCCTGGGCTCCCACATCACTCAGAAGTCCCTCCTTGGCCTTTAAGCCCCTGCATGACCTAGTATCCCTAACTTCTCTCATTCTCCCTTTCCACTTTTCCTCTCCATCCTACTTACCTTCTTGTAGTTTTTTTAACATAATGGGCATTTTTCTGCTTCAGGGACATTATATTTATTTTCCCTTAAATGTTTTCTATGGTTTCATCCTAACTTCCTTCATGTTCTTGCTCAAAGGTGGCCTAATCAGTATACTCTTTCCTGACAAATCTAAACGGCAAAACAGCAACCCCTGCTGCCTGCACACCCCAGCATTCTTTATCCTCCTTACCCCATTTGATTTTTCTCCATATCATATATCTCCAGCAGGCATATTGTAAATTGATTTATTAATGTGATTAATTTCTGCCTCCTCATTGAAGTCTTCATGAGGTCAGGGGTTTTGCTTATTAGCTGGTATCCTAGGATAGTACCAAGAATAGTACCAGGCGCATAGAAGGTGCTCAGTAAGCAGATATAGAACCATGGTTAAGGCGCAGCCTGGACTTAAATTACCTTGACCTCAATTCTGACTCTGTTCTTTATTGCTGTGGGAACTTCAGTTCAGTTCAGTCGCTCAGTCGTGTCCGACTCTTTGCGACCCCATGAATCGCAGCATGTCAGGCCTCCCTGTCCATCACCAACTCCCGGAGTTCACTCAGACTCACATCCATCGAGTCAGTGATGCCATCCAGCCATCTCGTCCTCTGTTGTCCCCTTCTCCTCCTACCCCCAATCCCTCCCAGCATCAGAGTCTTGGGAACTTAGGCAAGTTCATTTACCTGTGGCTCAGTTTCATTCTGTGTAAAATGCTGATAATAGTGTAATAATGATAATATTGATATGTATAATGATAATATTGATATAATATAATATGATAATAATGCCTAATGGAAGTAGTGTTCATATAAGAAGAGGAAGAAAGACCAGAGCTTGCTCCCTCTCTACCATGTAAAGATATAGCAAGAAGGTAGTTGTCTGTGAGCCACAAGGAGGGCCCTTATCAGGAGCTGAATCAGCTGGCACCTTGATCTTGGACTTCAGAGTCCACAGAACTGTGAGAAACAAATGTCTATTGTTTGAGCCACCCAGTCTATGGTATTTTGTTACAGCAATCTAAGCAGAATATAACAAGCCTTGAATTAGAAACAACTTAAATACCTATCAACAGATGAATGGATGAACAAGTTGTGATATAGCTATATAACTAAATAGTACTCATCAATTTAAAAAATACTGCTGATACATGCAGCAATATGGAAGAATTCAAGATAATTATGCCTTGTGAAAGAAGTCAAAATTTTAGAAGGATATAAAAGAAAGATATATTGTATTATTCTATTTATATGTAATTCTATATAATGCAAGCTAATCTGTAATGACTGAAAGCAGATCAATGGTTGTCTGGGGACAGGGTGGGAGAGAGTGTCAGGAGGGAAGGATTATAATGAGACAGGGGTTGGGAATTCCTTGGTAGTCCAGTGATTAGGACACTCTGTGCTTCTACTGGTGGGTAAACTAACATCATGCAAGCCTCCTGGTGTGACGAAAGAAAATGAGAGAGAGGCGATGGACTTGTGCACTATCTTGATTGTATTGGTGGTTCATAGCTACATACACAGGTCAAAATTTAGGAAATTATATACTTTAGGTATGTGAAATTTATTATATAGTATTAATGCCTCAATAAAGCTATCTAGGAAGAAAGCAGTGTACAAAAGAACATTTAAATATTGCTACTTATTGTATTAAAAGAAAGGAGAAATAAAACATGGTTTTTTTCACCTGTTTTTGAAATCGTGCATGCATGTGCACACACACACATACATGCACACACAATTAAAACAGTTTCCTATAGGAGAAGGAGAGAATAGAATGAAAGAGAAGAGATGTTTGGCAGATTTAAGATACCATAGATTTTTTGACATCTTTCTATCAAGAGGTAGATTCTGTGTTCCTGATTGAATGTAGGCAGGTTCAGATGCTGTTCTGACCAATAGAATTCAGTGGAAGAAGTAACTATGCCAGCGTGCAGACTTGGATCTTAAGAAAGAGCTTCCTCTTCCTGTCTCTGGGAACACTGGCTCTTAGGAGCCCTGAAATGCCATGTGAGAAACAGCAACCTTCTGAGGTTGCCATATTGCTCAGAAGCCTAAGCTAGCCATGTGGATAAGCCATATATATATGGGGGAAGTACCAGACAGCTCCCAGTTGTTCCAGCCTCCCACATTCAAGTTATCCTTACTGAGGTCTCAGACATTTTAGAGCAGTATCAAGTCTTTCCTGCTGTTCCTTTTCTGAATTTTGACCTACTAAATCATGAGAAATAATAACAAACTCTTGTTTGAAGCGTTTAAGTTTTGGGGTAGTTTTTTATGCAACATTACCATTAAGACTTCTCTGAGTGTGTGTTTTATTTTTGGCTTAAAATAATGACAGTTTATTACTTCTCATGATTTGAGGGTGGTTCTTTTGCTCCACGAGCTGTCAGTTGGAACCATTCCTATGCCTGCCTTAACTTTGGCCTTGTTCTTCACAGGGTATCTCACTCTCCTAGGTCTTTCTATGTGGTCTCCATCTACAACAGGATAACCTGGACTTTGTTACAGCTTGATGGCTTGGTTTTACAAAAGAATGTTCCCAGGAGACAAGTTCTAATGCAAAAGCTAACCAAGCTTCTACTTGGTGTTGCTTGCTAGGGTCCCCATGACCAAAGCAAGTCACATGGCCAAGTCTAGTGTCAGTGTGAGAGAAGACTACACAGGCATGAAAAACAGAGTTTATATTGCTATTTTAAAGGGGAGGAATATAGCTCATTTATACAGAAGTATGACAGCTAAATCTGTAAAAAGGAATAATAATTGAATTAACAATACCATTGGTAGCCACTAGTGTAGTAATTAGGAAGCATTGTCAAGGGATCCCAATCCTCTGGGTGAAGTGTTGTTGAGAAATGAGATAGTCACACAGTCTCCGAGTGTTACCTCCATAGATTAATTATTAACTACAAAGGAAAAAGGTACTTTCACAACAGACAGTACTCTAATCCAGGGGTGAAGCTTAGCATGACCAGTAACTGGACAACCTGACGTCATGTGCTTCCTCTTGGGATGCAGTGATAAGCACATATGTATCATCACATACATGGTGCTCTTGACCAAAATGTTTGACCTGAATTAAATCATGAGAATACAATGTGGCAAATCTAGAATGTGAGATATACAATGAAACAGTTGGTCAGTTCAGTTCAGTTCAGTCGCTCAGTCGTATCCGACTCTTTGCGACCCCATGAATCACAGCACACCAGGCCTCCCTGTCCATCACCAACTCCCAGAGTTCACTCAAACTCACGTCCATCGAGTCAGTGATGCCCATCTTCAAATAAAAGTCAGTCTCTGAAAGAGTTAAAACTATGACAAGGCACTTTTCTAGACCAAAAGAAAGCTAAGAGATGTGACAAAGATATAATGCATGAACCTTGATTGAATCCCAAATTTTAAAGAGCAACTTTAGAAGATATTCTGGAAGTACATGCTTATGTACTGTATATTAGATACTCTTTTATATCAGTGTTAAATTTTTTGTGTATGGCAGTGGTATTTTGGTTATGTAGAAGACACATGATTGAGTATTCAGGCATCAGGTATTATGATATCTACAACTTTCAAATGGTTCAGCAAAAGGAAATCATGTATGTGTGTGTTGTGTTGAGGAGCGTGAATGAGAGAGACAGAAAGAGAAAAAGCAAACGTGGCAAAATAGTCACAATTGGTGGATCTATGTATAGGGGATATAAAGATATTATTGTTGCATCTTCTCTATAAATTAAAAGAATTTTAAGTAAATAGTTGGAAAAATAGAAATAGATTCCAACTTTAGAGGAAAAGAGCATGAATATATGTGAACCAAGATTAACAGGTAATAACAGTTCAGTTCAGTTTAGTCGCTCAGTCATGTCTGACTCTTTGCGACCCCATGAATCGCAGCACGCCAGGCCTCCCTGTCCATCACCAACTCCCAGAGTTCACTCAGACTCACGTACAAACATTTAATTCACTGTACTATAGTGTCAGAATTATAGTTGAGCTTTAATTTAAGACAATTTCAGTTTATGCAGTAAAGAAAAAATAATCTCAATGAAGTTAAATTTATTTCTTATAAACTTTCATGGACTAGTAAAGACACCATACTTTAATGAACCCAGGTTGTGTGGGTATTCTAAAGGTCAAATAACAAATTAGTTAACCTTCAAAAATATGGATGCCAAGGTTATGGACTGGAAGGAAAGAAAAAAACTCAAAACTGTGTGCCAGTGTGGTGAGATCCTGAATGTTTTCATTTATCTTAATATTGTTATTTTATCAGTACATTAAAATAATTTAAACAAGAAACGAATAATGAAACCCATAGTCCCCATTCATTTACACTTATTTTACATATTTGATGTCTTTTAAGCTATAGACTCATTCTTTAAAGTAGGAGTTTTAAAGTAGGTTGGCTATGGGGGTTGCTTTTCTCTTAACTCTCAACTGGCTGCCTCCTGTGTCTTCATTAGGAGAGTCCTGTGGTTTTGGTTCTAGCATCCTTTCTCCCTCCACCAGTAACAGTGCCTCCAATCTTGCTGTAGGGGCACTTCCACTCCCCAGTTCTTAGCCATGTGCTTTGTGTGTGTGTATATAGCTAACTTTATGTGCTGCTTCTTAAGCAATAAAAACTAGCTCATAAGATGGCTAATAAACCAATGAAGAGATGCTCAACATCACTCATTATGAGAGAAATGCAAATCAAAACTACAATGAGATATCACTTCACCCCAGACAGAATGGCCATAATCAAAAAGTCCCAAAACAACAAGTGCTGGAGAGCATGTGGAGAAAAGGGAACCCTCCTACACTGCTGGTGGGAACATAAATTGATACAGCCACTATGGAAGACTGTATGGAACCCTCCTACACTGCTGGTGGGAACATAAATTGATACAGCCACTATGGAAGACTGTATGGAACCCTCCTACACTGCTGGTGGGAACATAAATTGATACAGCCACTATGGAAGACTGTATGGAACCCTCCTACACTGCTGGTGGGGACATAAATTGATACAGCCACTATGGAAGACTGTATGGAACCCTCCTACACTGCTGGTGGGAACATAAATTGATACAGCCACTATGGAAGACTGTATGGAGACTCCTTAAAAAACTAGGAATAAAAAACCATATGATCCAGCAATACCACTTCTAGGCATATACCCTGAAGAAACCAAAGCTGAAAAAGACACATGTACCCCAGTGTGCATTGCAGCACTATTAGCCAAGACATGAAAGCAACCTAGATGTCCATTGACATGAATGGATGAAGAAGCCATGGTACATATATACAATGAAATACTACTCAGCTATAAAAAGGAGCACATTTGAGTCAGTTCTAATGAGGTGGATAAACCTAGAGTCTATGATACAGAGTAAAGTAAATCAGAAAGAGAAAAACAAATGTTGTATATTAATGCATATATATAGACTCTAGAAAGATGATACCGATGAATCTGCTCACAGAGCAGCAGTGGAGATGCAGACATAGAGAACAGAATTATGGACGAGGGTGGGGGAGAAAAGGGAGAGGGTGAGGTAAATGGAGACAGTAGCATTTGTGCATATACACTAACATATGTAAATAGATAGCCAATGGGCATTTGCTGAAGGACTCAGGGAACTCAAATGGGGGCACTGTAATAACCTACAGAGGTGGGAATGGGTGGGAGGTAGGAGGGAGATTCAAAAGGGAGGGGATATATGTACAGCAGTGGCCACAGGACTGGAAAAGGTCAGTTTTCATTCCAATCCCAAAGACAGGCAATGCCAAAGAATGCTCAAACTACCACATAATTGCACTCATCTCACATGCTAGTAAAGTAATGCTCAAAATTTTCCCAGGCTTCAACAGTACGCGAATCGTGAACTTCCAGAGGTTCAAGCTGGATTTAGAAAAGGCAGAACCAGAGATCAAATTGTCAGCATCCATTGGATCATCAAAAAAGCAAGAGAGTTCCAGAAAATTATCTACTTCTGCATTATTGATTATGCCAAAGCCTTTGACTGTGGGGATCACAATAAACTGTGGAAAATTCTTCAAGAGATGGGAATACCAGGCTACCTGACCTGAGAAATCTGTATGCAGGTCAGGAAGCAAAAGTTAGAACTGGACCTGGAACAACAGACTGGTTCCAAATAGGAAAAGGAGTACGTCAAGGCTGTATATTGTCACCCTGCTTATTTAACTTATATGCAGAGTACATCTGAGAAATGCCAGGCTGGATGAAGCACAAGCTGGAATCAAGAATGCCAGGAGAAATATCAATAACTTCAGATATGCAGATGACACCACCCTTATGGCAGAAAGTGAAGAACTAAAAAGCCTCTTGATGAAAGTGAAGGAGGAGAGTGAAAAAGTTGGCCTAAAGCTCAACATTCAGAAAACTAAGATCATGGCATCTGGTCCCATCACTTCATGGGAAATAGATGGGGAAACAGTGGAAACAGTGTCAGACTTTATTTTCTTGGGTTCCAAAATCACTGCAGATGGTGACTCCAGCCATGAAATTAAAAGACGCTTACTCCTTGGAAGAAAAGGTATGGGACCAACCTAGACAGTATATATAAAAAGCAGAGACATTACTTTGCCAACAAAGGTCCATCTAGTCAAAGCTATGGTTTTTTCAGTAGTCGTGCATGGATGTGAGAGTTGGACTGTAAAGAGAGCTGAGCACCAAAGAACTGATGCTTTTGAACTGTGGTGTTGGAGAAGACTCTTGAGAGTCCCTTGGACTGCAAGGAGTCCAACCAATCCATCCTAAAGGAAATAAGTCCTGAATATTCATTGGAAGGATTGATGCTGAAGCTGAAGCTCCAATACTTTGGCCACCTGCTGCAAGGAACTGACTCATTTGAAAAGACCCTGATGCTGGAAACGAGTGAAGGTGGGAGGAGAAGGGGACAACAGAGGATGAGATGGTTGGATGCCATCACCAACTCAATGGACATGAGTTTGAGTAAACTCCAGAGTTGGTGATGGACAGGGAGGGCTGGTGTGCGTAAACTCCAGAGTTGGTGATGGACAGGGAGGGCTGGTGTGCTGTAGTTCATGGGGTTGCAAAGAGTCTGACATGACTGAACTGAGCTGATATGCACCCCTGTGGTTAATTCATGTTGTATGACAGAAATCAAACCAGTATTGTAAACCAATCATCAATCAATTAAAAATAAAAAATTGAAAAGAAGCCTTAGAACCTTTGCCTGGTTCTCTTGGAACCCTCAGTCTTGGAACTCAGAGCTGCCATATATGAAGTCTAATTCTACAGCTGGAAGGATCATGTGGACAATCCCTGAGATCACAAGGAGGTCGACAAAGGCTTAGCCTTTAAACTGTCCTTGTTAATGTGCCAGACAAATGAGTAAAGTCAACTTAAAATTCACCTCCCCCCCAAGACCAGTTCAGCTACAAGTAGAATGCCCCCCAGTGATCCCAGTAGATGCCATAAGGACTTGAAGAACCACCCAGCAGCGACCTGCCCATTCTTTAGACTCTCCTAGTGACTGTAGTGAGTGAAGTGAAAGCTGCTCAGTCGGTTCCGACCCTTTGCGACCCCATGGGCTGTCCATGGAATTCTCCAGGCCAGAACGCTGGATTGGGTAGCCTTGCGTTTCTCCAGGAGCTGTTGCCAAACTGTTTATTTGTTGTGAGCAACGGAATCTAACTTTAGCTTTGGTTAGCTTATGCCATGTATTTGTTTCCTATTGCTACTGTAACAAATTATCACTAATTTAGTGGCTTAAAATATAATTTTCTTACAGTTGTGAATGTCAGAAGTCCAAAACAGCCCTCAGTGGGCTAACAGTATGGTATTGGGAATGTGCATGGGAAACTCCATTCTCTTGTCTCTTCTAGAAGCTGCCTACATTCTTTTGCTTGTTTCCCCTTCCACATCTTCAAAGAGAGCAGTGTTACATCTTAAAATCTCTCCAACTCTTCTCCCATCATTGCCTCTCTTCTGTGATGCTCTTGTCTCCCTCTTTGCCTTTTAAGGACCCACATGACTTCATTGGGCCCATTCAGATACCTCTCTTTGTTAAAATCACATCAGCAAAGTCTCTTTTACCATGTAGGTTCCAGAGATTAGAATATGAACATATTTGGGAGGCTATTATTCTGCTTGGCACATGCCACATGCCATAGAGGAATGTTTTGGAAGGACACTATATTATCTCATGAAAGCGGAGGAGAAGTTGAACCATGGAGATTTAAGGAGGGCAGAAGCCTTGTCATGTCTAGAGACATGAGCATCAATAATTAATAACAATATTAATAAGCAATCACAAGTCTTCCCTGGTGGCTCAGTGGTAAAGAATTCACCTGTCAGTGCTGGAGACATGGGTTTGATCCCTGATCCGAGAAGATCCCACATGTTGAAGAGCAACTAAGCGGGTGCACCAAAACTGTCGAGCCTGTGCTCTAGAGCCTGGGAGCTGCACCTGCTGACCCCACACGCTGTAGCTACTGAAGCCCATGTGCCCTGGAGCCTGTGCTCCACAAGAGAAGCCACAGCAAGGAGAAGCCCATGCACTGCATCTATAGAGTGGCCCCCGCTTGCCACAACTAGAAAAAATCCTGTGTCGGAATGAACACCTAGCACAGCCAAAAATAAATAAATAAAATTATTTTTAAGAAAATAAGCAATCACAGGACGTTCTCACCACGCATCAGTCATTGCCCTAAGAACTCCACATGTATTCACCTATTCAGTACTTACATGCACTATATGATGTAGATCCTATTGCCCCATTTTACACAAATTGAGACACAAAGACCTTCTCACCAGAGCTATGCCATCGATAGAAAGAAGCTCCAAAGGTTTTCTAACATTTGTCTTTTAGCTTATAATTCCAATTTTTGGGGAGAGATCAGCCAGCTTAGGTCGAGAGCAATTTTTTCTTGGCTGATAACATATCAATGTAAATGCACAGAGCAGTAGTTCTCCAAATATGGTTCTGAGACCAGTAGCAGCAGCAGCACTTGGAAACTTGTTAAAATGCAGCTTCTCCAGCCTTACCTCTGACATACTGAATCAGATACTCTGGGGTGGGGTTCAGCAATCTGTGTTTAACAAACTCTCTAAGTGATTCTGACGTAGGTTAAAGTGTGAGAGCTGCAGTGGGAGATTGTTCAATAGCTGTGCTTCATACTACTCAGCTCTAATGGGCCTCTTATAGACCATGAGTCCTGAGGCTAAGAAAGTTAGCTTAAAGTGACCAAACATCCTGGTTTGCCTGGAATTGATGGGTTTTCTAGGGTGCAGCACTTTAAGCTAAAACTGCGGTAGTCCCTGACAAGCTGGGATGGTTGATCACCCTCTTCCATTCTGTCTCTCTCCATTTTACAAATGAGGCGACAGAGGTTAAGGAACTCATGAAAGTCCTAGAGTTAGGACATTATAGAAGCAGGACTCATGGGCAGAATGTAGTTCACACTGAGTTCTTACGCATCATGCTACACTGCCCACTAAATGGATGAGAACACATAGCTGCTTGCTGCGCCACAAGAGTGAGCAGTCAGTACATGTAAATAAGAATCCAAAGGGGGATCTCTCTCACTCTTGCATTCAGATCGTGGTACCTAACCCACTGGGCAAGGTTTCTTTTCCACTGCAGTGCAAAAGATGGCAAAGAACCAAAGGATGGGAGACTATTAATTTGGCAAGCACAAATGATGGTTAGCTGCAGCATCCAACATAGCACTCATAGTACCTAGCACACAGAAGAACCCCACACGTATTTTGAATGAGTTAAATGCCTGCTACAAGCCATGTATGATATCAGGTCTTGAGGATACAGAGACAAATATGATAGGCCAGATTTTGTATAATCCATCTAATGGGAAAGACAGATTTTTAAAGAAAAGATAGTAATGGGACTACAATAGTCATCACAATAGGAGGATACAAAATGAAACTGGGTGGACACTGGAGGAACATTGAGGAGGGACTTAACTGCAGAGGGAGGTTAGGAAAGGCTTCCCAGGAAGACAGCACAGCTGAGTCTAGAAGGACAAGCAGGGAGTCAGTCTTTTTTTTTTTTTTTCCCCAAAGGAAGTGATTTATTTAATTATCTGGCTGTGCCAGGTCTTACTTGTGGCACACAGAATCTTCAGTCTTCACTGCAGCACGTTAACTCTTGGCTACAGCATGTGGATGTAGTTCCCTGAACAGGGATGGATCCTGGGCCCCCTGCATTGGGAGCTCAGAATCTCAGCCACTGGACCACCTGGGAGGTTCCAGAGGGAGTCAGTCTTGGGAGAAGAGAAGTGTGGATGTTCCAGTGGAGTGACAGTAGAAACCAAAGACAAAGGCATGAGGATGACCGTTGCTTTGTGACATAAACAAGTTGACTATATTTTATATACATATCCTACTGGAGAGACTGACAGACCCAGCACGTTCAGGTGGGCTGGGAAGGAGGAGTCTGTTCTCCCTACTCCAGCACATATGTGCACTGGATCTTCTGATACAGATCTGGCTGAATGGCAGGAAATCAGACAGGAGAGTGAGGTCCTTGTGCTCAGCTTGGGGGAAATTTTATTCTTTATTCATTTTTGTTCCCTAGCACCATGTTCAAACTTCTGCAAAGACTGGGTGTTCCCCAAATGCTTCAGATATACTGGCAGAGCAGCAGCACAGGCAGCCAAAACTGTGAACAGGCTCCCCAATTGTTCTGGGGAGTTACTGTTCCCCAGTTCTTTACCCCGAGGGGCTCTGGAGACGGGGATGTGCAGGCCTGGTGGTATCCAATTCAACAGAAATAGCCTCCGGGGCGTGGAAGGCAAGGCGCACAAAGGGAGAAGCATACCCGGCTATGTGGGTGTGGCCCCCTGAATGCATTTTTACCCCTAAAGTAGAGATTAGATATTTCGGACTCCTTTCTGCAAAACTGAGCTTGGGCTAAACTGCATGTAAACACATTCGTTTCTTCAAATCACTGTCTTTCATCATTTCACAATTAGATTGCAATTTATTGGTTTCTAGAATTAGATTAAAGCAGTCTGTAGGCAATGACTCTTATTAAAATAATATCTGCCAAAAACAAAGGCTCCAAGTTGGTTTGAACTCCAAATGATTCAACATGTAATATCCACATCTTCTCTCTGACCTCCCCTTTCTAATCCTGTTGAGCTTGGTCTAAATTTTGTATAAGGTTTATTTGCCCTCATCAGAAGCTTAATAGGCTAAAATGCAATTACTGTACTTAAGATATATGACTGTGAAAGGAACTAAAACTTGTTTTTTCCTTAGATGTACACGAAAGGCAATTTCAGCTCAGTTGACTTAGTCATTTTTTTTTTTTCTTTCATGGGGGTGTCAAGTGGGTTTCAGTTGCCAAGAAGTAAACAAAAACAATCTCTTTCATTAGGAAGGCATAACGTTAACAAAAGTCAAGCAAGCAATGTCAAAATCAATTGACCTTTCAGAACAAACCAACACTATTTCTAAATGACTGCAATAATTTACAAGTGATTGTTTTAACCCGCTCTTCCATTTTACAGTGGCAAATAAATATAATGACTTGGGCATAAATATGTTCACAAAAGGGAGGTAGAGTAGTTGAACAGGTTCTAATCCTGGCTCCAGCCTCTTAAGAAAACCACCAGAACATCCAGGCCTCCTTTTCTTTGCCTTTAAATGAGCATGAAAGCACCTGTGCTGAGAGTAGCTTGGTGGTTGCTAAGGGCAACGGAGAGGAAGGTATAGGGATGATTGCGGATAGGACTGGAGTTGCTTTTCTGGGATAATGAAATGTTCTGGGGTTAGTTAGTGGTGATGGTTATACATCTTGCAAATATACTAATAACCACGGCATTGTGCACCTTAAAAGGGTGAATTTGCTGGTGTGTGAATTATGTCTCAATTTTTAAAGAAATTACATGTCCCACTTATCCGGTTAGGAGGTATATAGAAAACCTTTGGAAAACAAAAAGTGTCATTTTTACTGAGGATCAGTTATATTAGTTGAGAGGGTTTCATTGTGGTGGTTCTTTGCATTTTGGTTGCAAGAAATAGAAACCTAACTTGAGACTTTCCTAATTCACATAACCAAACCACAAGAATGCTATAGACCTTGGAGCTCAGGATTCCGAGTGGGCCACATTCTCTCTACCTGTCATCTTGTCTTTTCTGCACATCACCTTCATTCCCTCTCCTGTGGTAGGGAACAGGTATCTTGTCAACCAGACAGGCAATTTCTGTTTTGTCACTAGGAGGATAAGAGTCTTTGCTTCTCTGGCCTAAAGTGCAAAACTACTGTGGAATGACTCGAGTTGGCCCAATTTGGGTAAGTTATGCAACCTTAGACCAGCTACAGATGTACGGGGGATGCCTTCTGTAAGAAAACTGGCAAGTCCATTTAGAATTACATGTGTAGCAGGCAACTTCCCAGAAGAGGTGGACAGAATGCTGCTTTTAGCAGAGAAAACAACAAATGTCCTACAGTAGACCAATGACCCAGGCCTCCCCATGTTGGAGTCAGAAGGGACTTTATTATTTTATTTATTTTCATTTTTATTGAAGTATAGTTGATTTACATTATTAGTTTCAGGTGTACAAGATAATGATTCAAAATTTGTATACAGTATATTCCATTTAAAGTTATTTTAAAATATTGACTGTAATTCCTGTGCTGTACACTATATCCTTGCAGCTTATTTATTTTATATATAGTAGTTTGAACTTCTTAATCCCGTTTTCCTATCTTGCCCTCCTTACCTCATAATTACCTGGTGAGTTTTTGAAAAATATCACTGTCTTGAGATCCAGGCAAATTAAATTAGAACCTGTAGGGGATGAGCCCAGGTGTTTGGGGCTTCCCAGGTGGCACTGGTGGTAAAGAACCCGCCTGCCAATGTAGGAGACATAGGAGACACGAGTTCGATCCCTGGGTCAGGAAGATCTCCTGGAGGAGGGCATGGCAACCCACTCCAGTATTCTTGCCTGGAGAATCCCATGGACAGGGGAGCCTGGCAGGCTGCAGTCAACAGTGTCACAAAGAGTCGGACACGATTGAAGCAACCTAGCACACACACACACACCAGGAGCTTGAAGTATTACTAAAGTTTCCCCAGAGATTCTAATGCGCGTTGTTAGCAATTCCCAATCTTAGTTGCACAAGAGAGAACTCACAGCTCATATCAACACCTGAGCATCTCCGGGAGCGGGAGAGATGCAGGTATTAGTATTTTGTTCTCTTTTCTAAGGGTGGATCCCAAACATCAGAATCACCTGGAACACTGTAATTGAATTCAGACTCATCCTATTTCAGAAATAGTAAAATATAAGGGGAAAGGTATATCTTAGAGTCACAGAAACATGATACCTATGACCCCCATTTTCAGATGAAATTTAAATTTTAAGAAATGTTAATACAAAGTGACATGGTTGATTATATGGCCTCGCCAGAAATACAATATATGGCTCCCCTGATGCTAGAGTTCTTGAGAAGCTCCTAGACTAAGAAACTTTAATTTACAAACTTTCCTTAACAAAGTGATTTGTCAGAACACAATGTTATCAGCTCTGCCTTCTGCCAGCAATTGGACTTAGGAGTCCCCCGGGACTTGCAAACGCATGAAGATGATTGTGGGCTTTCAAGATCTAACCAACTCCTAGAGTAGAGTTTGTATCTTTCAGGGCAATGCAGGAACTGATTTTAAAGCAGGTATAAAATCTGAAAATTCAGAGTCCAATAAGATATAAATGCTTTTATTTTTGAAAACAATACCTTGAAAAGTTGAGACAGTTAAAAAGGGAAAACAGATTGAGATTACAGAATGAGGATGAAAAGGATTGGTCGGATCAGTTTTATGCTTTGAACAGTACACTGTCAAATTGCAAGCATGACCAGATTTACCTGACATTGTTTGGTTCTTTTTCTATTAAAATTACTGTTTAGTTCTAGGAAAAGTTAATGCTGATTTTAGGAAAGAAAGGAGCAAAGAAGAACTCAGAAATAAAAAAAAGTAAACATTTAATCTCCCTCCTCATCAGTTTAGAGTGTATTTTTCTAGAATATCCATATCTAAACCAAATTTGCTTTACTAACATGGGACTGTATATATGTTGTTTATAATATTTAACAATAGGTAGTGGCCATCTGACATTGTTTTAACTAGAGGGCAAATCGAACCACCTTCCATAAGCATATGGAATTTCTTTTGTAGCCCAAATGTTTGTTTGGCTTTAGCAGAAATGTTCTTCATTGCAGCCCTGCTCTACCAGCTTTAGTAAAACCCTGTAAGTCAAATCCAAAGTCACTGAACAAGATGGCGTGTTGTTCTTGTCTGCTGGTATGGAGAAGACTCAGCTTGTGGCTTCCAACATTTGTGAGGTGTTAAACAGCAACCTCCCTCCCTGATTCCCTGGAGGGTCGGCACTATGCTGGTGAGCTAGGCGTGGATGGTGGTGAGTAGGGAGCCCTGGTTTGTAGTTTGTCGATTTCTAAGTGTAAATACTACTACTGTGATCAGTTTCAAGTATCAACAGTTTAACAATTAGCACAAAATACTCAGTTATTTAACGATCAGCTCTGAGCTGCTGAAGCACTTGAGAGTTAAGTCAATCAATGATCAGTTATGGCACCTATAAGACATTTCAATCTGATTTCCTACATATGGTCACTGCACCTAAAAGAAAGGCAGGTCCAAAGTCCAAAACTGGGAGGAAAAACCTGAATCAGAAGAACATCCCTCTCGTATTTCTTTATTAACTTGGAGTTTCTAGAATATAACCTTTTGAGTATAATGAGATCCCTTTGTAGATGTATAGGATAAATATTATTATGCTAGCATTTTTTCTTTTCCCAGATAAAAATAAAGTAGTTCACAAGTCTGCTTTTATGTACCGTTAAACGTTCTTTGCAATTTTCCTGTTCACAGATGTTAAATAGCTTATACCTCCAGTATTTTTTTCCTGCATAATGATTTTTATGGATGCAAATATAGTAAGCATTTTAAAGTCTTACCAGTTGTGACAAGAAAAGAGTGGGACTTTAAAATTCAACCATCAGTTTGGATAGATCTGTGAATTTATCTCCTGGAAAACCACCCACTCATTCTGTCAAGGATGCCATTGCTCCAAGTGTTTTGGAAATCCTCTTTTTCAATTGTCTTTGGCACAAGATTATGAGGTATGCATGAAAATTAGCTAGGTTGCCCTATTGTACTACTTCATATGTTTCAAATAAAAAATAGAACCTCTGATGTTGAGTAGAAAAGCAACGGATTTGAAATCTGATCTGAATTCAAGTCCAACCTCTGTTTTGTGACTTTGCATATTCCTTAAATTTTCTTAAACTCACTTTCTTCTCTTGCATTTGGAGAATAAAAGTATCTACAGCAAGAGTTGTCCTGAAGATTAAATTAAACAAGGCATTATTACACCACCTTGTGAAATGAAACCCATTCTCCAAGCATAAGTTATTATTGGCCCAGCTTTATTAGAACTGAATGGACTTTGCTGTTTCCAAAACTTAGATGTAACCACTGAAAGCACAAATGTTCCATCATTGAAAAAGTATTCAAATGAATGTGGAAGAAGCTCTGATTCCTCATTTGAACCCAAAGGAGAACTCAGCTGGGATCCAGAGAAATGATATCCTGTGCTGAAGCCTCCCTCACTCTCCAAGTCCTTAGTATTCTCATTTCTTCCTGATTCTCTGCTTCCCTGCACCCACTTTGTTGGGTGAAAGTAGGGAATGCTGGCAAAATGCAGGGTATTTATGAAAATGAAATTTGCAAGGATCCAGACTGGGCGAGACAGAACATCAGCATCCCTTGTATACCCAGGAGCCTGAGCCAGCCAGCCCTCCTCCTCTGAAATGGCTGACTCGAGTACTACTGCTATTCTTGCCAGCAGTTAAGATAGCTTCAACCTGAGGGGCCAGGCCACAGATTCACACTGGAGCACATAACATGAGCAGGCCATTCTGTACAGTCTGAGGCTATGAGTGAGAAATTAACCATACTCCCAGCCAAGCCGCAGTCACCCACACTGCTAAGCAAATTCCCTACCCTCCCACCCCCAACCCGCTCAGTCACATGAATGAAATATTTAGCCAGGTTACCCCAAGTTTCTTGCTGTAAAACTAATCCTTTGTGGTCTGCTGGAGCAATTACTGAAGTCTATCATCTGCAGTACTTCTTTCAAATCTAAAAGTATTCTCTCTTTTCATTTTTCATGTTAATCAGAAAAAAATAAACAGCCATCACTTAGGTATTCCAACAATGCTTGCACTACGTATAGTCTACAAAATAGAACAATGGATAAAAAACATCAGTTTACTGCATTTCAGATTGTTTTTTTCTTTTTAGGTTTAAAAATATGCTTTGGTTATAAGAGAATAAGTACGAAGACTGTTTACCATCTGAGGAGAAAAGAAAGCCTCTCACACATGGCTATAAAATTTTCATTTATGATGACGAATTGTTTTGTATGAGAACAACCTTATCCAAAGTTTTACTATGGACACCCTTTCTATATTCCATAGTCAACAGTGCAGGGTTTTGTAGTTAATGCAAGTAGAGTATGCCCTGCTTTTTTTTAAAGGCAAACACAAATATAATATTTGAAACACTTTACAAGATAACAGCTGTTCCAGGGGCAGATTAAACACAGTAAATACTCTGGCTCAAGATTTGGTTGGGGCTTCCCTCATAGCTCAGTTGGTACAGAATCCTCCTGCAATGCAGGAGACCCCAGTTCGATTCCTGGTTCGGGAAGATCCAATGGAGAAGGGAAAGGCTAGCCACTCCAATATCCTGGCCTGGAGAATTCCATGGACTTTATGGTCCATGGGGTCGCAAAGAGTCGGACATGACTGAGCAACTTTCACTTCAAGATTTGGTTCTTCTTTGGTTGGAGCCACTACAGATGATTTGAAAAACAAAAAACAAGCAAACAAATGAAACACCCAGCTTTTTCTTTTAGGAATTCCTTGAAGTAGAGGGATCTCAATATAACTCTATTAGTATTCTGTAACCATCAGCTAGATGTTTGAAGGTAAATTAGATACCAAAGCAGTAGACCAAATGTTCAAATGTTACCTAGCAGAAATCTGTACCACAGACCAATTTTGTAAAGCACTGAGTTATATAGTTCCTTACTTACTGTTGCTGCCTATTGTTATTCAGTGGCTAAATCATGTCTGACTCTTTGCCACCACTGCAGCATGCCAGGCTCCCCTGTCTTTCACTCTCTCCCAGAGTTTGATCAAATTTATGTCCATTGACTTGATGAGACTATCCAACCATCTCATCCTCTACCACCCCCTTCTCCTTTTGCCTTCAATCTTTCCCAGCATCAGAGTCTTTTCCAGTGAGTCAACTCTTCACATCAGGTGGCCAAAGTATTAGAGTTTCAGCCTCAGCATCAGTCTTTCCAATGAATATTCAGGACTGATTTCCTTTAGGATTGACTGGGTTGATTTCCTTGCAGTCCAAGGGAGTCTCAAGAGTCTTATTTAGCACCAGAATTTGAAAGTGTCAATTCTTCAGGGTTCAGCCTTCTTTATGGTCCAAGTGTCACATCTGTACACGAGTAATGGAAAAACTCTAGCTTTGACTATATGACTTCTGTCGGCAAAGTGATGTCTCTGCTCCGCTGTCTAGTTTTGTCATAGTTTTCCTTCCAAGGAGAAAGTGTCTTTGAATTCCATGGCTGCAGTCACCGTCTGCTGTAATTTTGGAGCCCAAGAAAAATAAGATTTTTCCACTGTTTCCACTTTTCCCCCTACTTGCCATAAGTGATGGGACCAGATTCTATCATCTTAGTTTTTTTAATGTTGAGGTTCAAGCCAGCTTTTTCACTCTCCTCTTTCACCCTCGTCAAGAGGCTCTTTAGTTTCTTTTCACTTTCTGTCGTTAGAGTGGTATCATCTGCATATCTATGGTTGTTGATATTTCTTCTAGCAGTGTTGATTCCAGCTTGTGATTCATCCAGCCTGGCATTTCTCATTATGTACTCTCCATATAAATTAAATAAGCAGGGTGACAATATATAGCCTTGATGTACTCCTTTCCCAATTCTGAACCAGTCAGTTGTTCCAGGTCCAGTTCTATCTGTTGTTTCTTGACTTGCATACAGGTTTTTCAGGAGACAGGTAAGGAGGTCTGGTATTTCCATCACTTTAAGAATTTTCCACAGTTTATTGTGATCCACACAGTCAAAGGTGTTAGTGTAGTCAATGAAGTAGATGTTTTTCTGGAATCCCCTTGCTTTCTCTATAATCCAGCGAATGTTGGCAATTTGATCTCTGGTTCCTCTGCCTTTTCCAAACCCCGCTTGTACTTCTGGAAGTTCTTGATTCACATACTGCTGAAGCCTAGCTTGAAGGATTTTGAGCATAAACTTACTAGCCTGTGATATATGCGTGTTTGTCCAATAGCTTGAACATTCTTTGGCATTGACTTTCTTTGGGATTGAAATGAAAACTGACCTTTTCTAGTCTTGTTGCCACTGCTGAATTTTCCAAATTTGCTGACATATTAAGTGCAGCACCTTAACAGCATCATCTTTTAGGATTTTAAATCATTCAGCTGGAATTCCATCACTTCCACTGGCTTTGTTTGTAGTAATGCTTCCTAAGGCCCACTTGACTTAACACTCCAGGATATCTGGCTCTAGGTGAGTGACCACAGTATCATGGTTTTCCAGGTCATTAAGACTTCTTTTGTACAGTTCTTCTGTGTATTCTTGCCATCTCTTATTAATGTCTTCTGCTTCTGTTAGGTCCTTGCCATTTCTGTTCTTTATTGTGCCCATCCTTGCATGAAATGTTCCTTTGATATCTCCAATTTTCTTGAAGAGATCTCTAGTCTTTCCCATTCTATTGTTTTCCTCTATTTCTTTGCAATTGTTCATTTAAGAAGTTTGCCATTTACTCCTCCAGTGGACCACGTTTTGTTAGAATTCTTCACCATGACCTGTCTATCTTGGGTGATGTAGCTTGGTTCATAGCTTCATTGAGTTACTCAATGAAGTAACTTGAGTAACTTCACAGCCTTTGCCATAACAAGGCTGTGATCCATGAAAGGGATAGCTGCCTATATAGCAAAATGTATACACCCCACCATAGCTCCTAGTTCCTTAGTCCCATCCATTATTAACTTCTCAGAGTCAAACAGAATCTTTGAGGTCTCAGTATTAATGTTAAAGTAAGCTACTTAATTGGAAAATGTTTAAGCAGTGATAAAATTAGGCGTTCCTTTTTTTCTTCTAATGGAGACTTAGTAGTCTTGCACAATGAATATCTTAAATATATATATATATTTAATTTAAATATATATTTTTTTAATTTTTAAAAGTAACTCATGTTCAGAAACTACAAAAATGGAGATTTTTTTTTTTAATGAAGACATAAGTCACCTGTAGTCCAACCACCAAAAGAAAAACAACATTTTGTTGTTTACCCTTTAAGAATTTTTGTATGTCAATTGAAAACATATATTGAGAATTTAATATATGCCCAGAACTATTTTAGATACTGAGAGAAAGAGATAAACATGGCAAGGACTTGTCCCCAAGAACTCACAAAGAGGGCAGTTAAGTTATTGACCAGAAGCTTGTTTTCAAAGGGCTAGTTGACATTTGATAGTTTTCCATGTTTTGAATATCATGGTTTTAAGCCTAATTGAAAACAGTTCTATCTAAAATATGTCAGAGTCTACTGCAACCTCTTTGATCAACAACTTCATCCTCACACACACACACACACAGAGCATTATTTCCCAGACTTGTTTACATATGAAGTCCTTTTTTCAATGAAAATATTGCTTCACCCAAAGGAATGAAAGTACATACCCACAAAAAAACTGGCATTAAAAATGTGCATAGCATCTTTGAAGTATGAATGAACTACTGGTGCCCACCTGGCTGGCTTTCTCACCTCTGGGACCCTGGATTCCAGCCTTTAGACCCCCTAGCTCCTGCCTGCTATGGGCCTGATGCCCATGTCCACCTGTGGTATTTTCTCATTTAATTCCCGTCCAGCCTGTGCCACTAGTGATCTGATTGGTTACTGGGCACCCTGCCATGTGACCAGCATCCAATGAGAAAGGCTTTGGTCTCTGGGGCTCTTCAGGATTATCCTGAACTTTCTTGAATTATCCTACTTCCCACTGTGTTTCCAGACCTGTTTCTAATCTCGGCTCCTGGTCTCTTGCCTCATTCTTGACCACAGTCTCAAACTGACCTCTTGGATTTAGCAGCTGATTCTGCTCCTTTGGCTCCGGTCTTGCCCTAAATGGAACTGCACCCCATGTATCATCCTAGCAGCCTCCTCTACCCTCTCTGGAACCAGCACCTTCCAATCCAAACCAGGACCCCTCTCTCATGCCAGCTGGATGAGACTCAGCATCAGAAAGGGGATGGGGCAGTTTCTCCTGTCTCAGCTAATGTCCCTCATCTCACCTAAATATGTAGTTTGGGCCTGACCACTCTGGCTTGGCTGGTCTGACCTTCTGATCCAGCATGATCCTCTTTATTTTGCTGGACATTGCAAAGAGCTGGAGTTAAATAAGAGAAAAATGCCTGGACATGCATTAGGCTAAAGCCATTGTATCAGGTTTCTGTGAGCTTCAGAGGGGCTGGTGTCTGCCCTGCATTCCATTCTACTGACCATGTGGTACATTCTCAGTGCAGGCAGCCGGATGAAGTGCATATCAGAAAATACAGCTGCTCAGCCCTGAGAACTCCAAGTGCCCTCTCCTGTCATCTGCCTTCCCCGGCTCCAGCGTGCCCCTTCCTGGCCTGGGCTGTAGCTTTGATCCAGGGTTTATCCTCATGTCTATTTGTGGTTTGGATCTGTCTCTAGCCTCAAACCCATATCACAGATCCCTCCAAGGGGATAGAGAGGCCAAATTCCTGACTTCAGGTTCATGGGCATCTGTTGTTTTTGCCTGGTCAGCCTCTGCTCCATTCTTCTGGTAAGAGCACCCAACTTTGACTTAGGGGAATCTGCGCTCATCTGCCATCAGAAATAACATAGATCCATCGTGTGTGTGAAGTGTCTTTCCTCCTCGGCTAAGGTATGAGTGGGATCACAAACTAAACCCTTCAGATGCTCTCTGAATGGAGCAGAACAACAAAAGCTTTACAAAGGCCCCAAACAGTCAATCTTACTTATCTATAAGGTAATGCTTTTTATGTTTTTGCCATCTTGAGCCACTCCTCTCTAGTTCCTGCCATTATCTAAGCTTCATTTTAAAGCTTTTCCTTTGATTCCCAAGTTCTTTAATATGATTATTTTTTACGATAGTGAGAAGTGGTTCTTACTGCAGTCCATGGGATTACAAAGAGTCGGACATGACTTGGTGACTGAACAACGACAAAAAAATTGGTCCTGTTGTTTGTGGCCAATAGATACAGCTAGTTTACAGCCAACTTTTTTCTTTCTTTTTCTATGATTTGATAGAATTATTTTGAAAGGGTGATTTGTATACCAAGATCGCATTAAAGTGCTGTAGATCAGATTCCATTAGATCAGGTTAGATTAGAGATATTCCCATATAGTCCTCACACCATGCAGATGAGACTTTAGGAACTGAGGGAACAGGAAGTGCCCTAACCATCTACTTGCTGACTTTATATCAGGGAAATTATCTATTAATCACTTCTATGGATGGGTATTGTTGTTATTGTTCAGTCACCCAGTCGTGTCTGACTTTGCAGCTCCATTGAGTGCAGCACACCAGGCTTCCCTGTCCTTCACCATCTCCCGAAGCTTGCTCAAACTTATATCTATTGAGTTGGTGATGCCATCCAACTAACTTGTCCTCTGTCGATCTCTTCTCTTCCTGCACTCAATCTTTCCCAGCATCAGGGTCTTTTCAAATGAGTCAGTTCTTCACATCAGGTGACCAAAGTATTGGAGCATCAGCTTCAGCATCAGTCTTTCCAATGAATATTCAGGACTGATTTCCTTTAGGATTGACTGGTTTGATCTCCTCACAGTCCAAGGGACTCTCAAGAGTCTTATCCAGCACCATAGTTCAAAAGCATCAATTCCTTGGTGCTCAGCCTTCTTAATAGTCCAACTGTCACATCCATACATGACTACTGGAAAAACCATAGCTTTAACTTTATGGGAATGGTGGTGATGGGTGTTTAGTCGCTAAGTCATGTCTGACTCTTGCGACCCCATGGACTGTAGCCTGCCAGGCTCCTCTGTCCATGGGATTTCCCAGGCAAGAATACTGGAGTGGGTTGCCATTTCCTTCTCCAGGAGATCTTCCTGACCCAGGGATCAAACCTGGGTCTCCTGCATTGCAGGCAGATCTTTACCTACTGAGCTACAAGGGAAGCCCATATGGGTATAGGGGACATTTATTTAACATTTAGAGATGTCCCAATGAAATGTGAATAATTTATTCACCTAAATTTTCTTGAAAACAGCCTCTCAGAGGTTCCAAATTCACTACAGTCCTTTTCTTTTAAAGTGATGCCTGGTCACTAAATGTTTTTTGATTTAAATATTCTTCTACCTCATGATTTTTAATAATTGTCCAGTATTCCATTCTATAGATATTGCTAGAGTTTTGTAATACTTTATAATTACTATTACTAGACATTAATTGATCTCTTTTTTTGGTTATTATTGACATAATAATGTATGTTCTTGTATATGAATCTCTGTGTGAATATGTAACTATCAGGATAAACTTCTAAAAGTGGAACTTCTCAAAAAAAAAAGAGATGCCTTATGATTTCTATTTAATGGAAAATAATGAAATTTGGTCAAACTTTTCAAGTAGCCACAGAAGTTTCTGATTACAGAAAGAAAAAATGTCCTCTTTTTTGGTTCAGAAAGAAATTGTTATAATTACTATCATCTATTATCTCCAATATATGTTGTACACTTCATATGCAAAAATAACATTCAAGATCTGTTATGAATGTAAAATAAGCAACTGAAGTGGTTTTTACAGGGTGAAAAGAGTGTCAAGTCTTTGGGAGCCCACAGACTCTGTATCTGTGTACCATCTGTGTATCGCTGTATCATCCTAGCCAGGGTAATTGCTTTACATCTCGGGGCCTCAGGTTCCTCATTTATAAAGCAGAGTGTGCCAGGAATATCTGTTTCATGGAGACCCAGGACAGGTTGCATAAGAACAGCTTTCAGGCTGGCACATCATAGGCAAACAAGCATTTGTTGAATGAAGTATTTGTGTATTTCTTCCCAGGTCCACTTTGCTTTCACAAAATGCTTTCTTAAGATTATACAGTAGGCAGATGATATAAAACTGTCCCTGGGACCCATAGAAAATATTCCTGACAAAATACATTTTGAGGTATTTGGTCTAGGAACATAGCCAGTGATTCTGTAAGCCTCTCTTGCTTGCAAAAATAAGGCATGTGTACAAGAGAACCTCTTATTCCTTTCCTGACTACTTTGGATTGCTGTACCTCTGCATATGCTCAAATGTAACCTGGAAAAGGCCAGAGTGTAAACTCAAAACCTACTATCTTACTAAGGAGAAAACAGATATAAGGGAGGCAGAATGTGTTGCTTGCACATGAACATAATGTTAATAGGAGTCAAAAAACAGAGTAACTATCTTACTCTCTGTGTCCCCCTATATTTGAGAAATTGTGCTAACTCAAGGAATAAACAGGATAAATACGTTATAGAGAAACTTATTCATGTCAGGCAAACCTCGAGTCTGTGAACACTTGTAAAGCAAGAGAAGAGGTAGGAAGTGCTGATGGGGAGGGCTTGGAATGCAGATTGTAGTCCTATACACAAAAGCTACAGCCAGGTCAATCCAGCCCACTCATCCTCTCTGTATTTCTGATAATGGATGCATTTTGTATCTGTGTAAAATTGGAAGACACTAGAATAAGAAATAATAATAAATGTATACTGCTATTGATTTTTTTTTGGTCTTTTAGTTCCTGCCTGTGTTGTAGGAACAAAATAATTAAGATATGGTTTTCATTTTTTTTAAAAGCAGAGACATTACTTTGCTAGCAAAGGTCTTCTAGTCAAAGCTGTGGTTTTTCCGGTAGTCATGTATGAATGTGAGAGTTGGACTATAAAGAAAGCTGAGCGCAGAAGAATGGATGCTTTTGAACTGTGAAAAGACTCTTGAGAGTCCCTTGGACTGCAAGGAGATCAAACTAGTCAATCCTAAAGGAAATCAGTCCTGAATATTCATTGGAAGGACTGATGCTGAAGCTGAAACTCCAATACTTTGGCCACCTGATGTGAAGAGCTGATTCATTTGAAAAGACCCTGATGCTGGGAAAGATGGAAGGCGGAAGGAGAAGGGGATGACAGAGGATGAGATGATTGGATGGCATCACCAACTCAATGAACATGAGTTTGAGTAAACTCCGGGAGTTGGTGATGGACAGGGAAGCCTGGCGTGCTGCAGTCATTGGGGTCGCAGAGTCAGACACGACTGAGCAACTGAACTGAACTTTCATTTTTTAAAGCCAAACTTAGCTGTATTTTTGAAAACAAATAAGTGAGAAAGAAAAGAAGAAAAGAAATTTAAATCAGCAAGGGTGTAATTATTATCCACATAGATTGTAAATGTTGATATGTCAAATAAGGCATCTGAATAGTGTCTGGCTCATAAAGACACTTAATAAAGAAATGAATGAGTGGAAGATAAATATTTGTATGAGCAAACCATTTGCTAATTTTTATGTTATATTATGGCATATGGGGCTAGAAGGAACCAGGAACACTGGTTCAATCCTGACAGTTTACAAGGGAGGAACTGACCTCAAAAAAGGTCACTTGACTAAGGCCCAGACTAGTGGCAACTCTGGAAATTTTACTATTTCCCTGGAAGCTGTCATGGCAAACCTCTTCCCACAAACTGACTTTTAATGTGTACGTAATCAGTGTACTGATATAATAGGTTCCCCCATCAGTTTCCCCCAATAATTTAGCATTCTTTCATTCACGCAACATATATTTATTGTATTTTACTATGGCTCTGTTATAAGCAGTGAACAAAACAGATCAAAATCCTCCTTTAGGGAGCTAATATTCTAGTGGGAGAAAGGCAGATAATAAAAAAGTAAGGAAGGAAACATATGTTGTATCAGATTGTAATAAGTTCTCAAAACAGATAAAAATCATGGGGATTCATTCCTAGGTGTACACTCAAAAGAAATAACATATGTCCACATAAAAACTCATACAAAATGTTCTTCATAGCATTACTCACAATAGCCAAGAAGTGGAAATAACACAAATACCCATCAACTGATGATTGGAGCAATAAGATGTGGTATATCCATACCACTGGCTTACCTGATAGCTCAGTTGGTAAAGAATCCGCCTGCAATGCAGGAGACCCCAGTTCGATTCCTGGGTCTGGAAGATCTGCTGGAAAAGGGAGGCTATCCACTCCAATATTCTTGGGCTTCCCTTGTGGCTCAGCTGATAAAGAATCTGCCTGCAAGGCAGGAGACCTGAGTTCAATCCCTGGGTCAGGAAGATCCCCTGGAGAAGGGAAAGGCTACCCACTCCAGTATTCTGGCCTGGAGAATTCCATGGACTGTATAGTCCATGGGGTTACAAAGAGTTGGACATGACTGACTGACTTTCACATATCCATACAATGGAATATTATCTGGCAATAAAAAAGAAATGAAGTACTGATACGTAGTACAGTGTGGATGAACTTCAAAAACATTATGCTGCTAACACAATATTATAAATCAGCAATACTTCAGTAAAAACAAACAAAAAAATATGCTGAGACCAGTCACAAAGGACTACATACTATATAATTCAAGTTATGTGAAAAGTCCAGAATAAGCAAGTAATTCGAGAGAGAAAGTAGTTTAGTGGTTGCTTAGGTCTGTAGCTTCCCTAATAGCTCAATTGGTAAAGAATCTGCCTGCAATACAGGAGACCCCAGTTCGATTCCTGGGTCAGGAATATCTGCGGGAGAAGGGATAGGCTACCCACTCCAGTATTCTTGGGCTTCCCCTGTGGCTCAGCTGGTAAAGAATCTGCCTGCAATGCAGGAGACCTAGGTTTAATCCCTGGGTTGGGAAGATTCCCTGGAGAAGGGAAACTCTACCCACTCCAGTAGTCTGGCCTGGAGAATTCCATGGGATCACAAAGAGTCAGACATGACTGAGTGACTTTCACTTTCACTTTAGGTCTGGAGATTTGGGGTGAGTGAGAAGTGATGGATAAAATATCCAGAATTTCTTTGGGGAAGCAAGGAAAATATTCTAGAGTTGATAGTGATGGTGGTTGCATAAGTCTATGAATATACTAAAAGTGATTGAATTGTGTGTTTAAATGGGTGAATTATGTAGGAGATGAGTCATATCTCAATAAAGCCTTTAAAAAAATATGGAAAGTACTAGAGTGAGAGTGGGCTCACACCCTAAAACAGTGCTTCTGTTTTAGTGATGTGGGTCAGGGAAGGTCTCGTTGATGATGTGACATTTGGGTGGAGACCTCAAGGAACTGAAGAAGAGTCTGTGGATATCTGGGGGAGGAACATCTCAGGCAGAGGGGACAGCAAATGCAAAGGCCCTGTGGTGAGTAGAAGATTGAGACGTCAGTGGAACATCATGCTGCAGTTGGAGAGAGCAAAGGGGAGATGGTAGAAGAGAAGAGTAGATGGTTAACAGGGTGGAGTAGTGATGTGTTGGTGGGACTTCACCTCTGAAGAACTGTGGCTTTTCTCTGAGGGAAATGGGCAGATACTGGAGGCTTTTGAGTAGTGGCATGACATGATTTCTAGACAAATCATGCTGGAGAAGGGAATGGCAACCCACTCCAGTATTCTTGCCTGGAAAATTGTAGACAGAGGAACCTGGCAGGCTATAGTCCATGGGGTCACAGAGTCAGACACGGAGTGACTGAGCATGCACACACACACACACACACACACACGCCCTTATCATAGATCAGAAAATTAACTCATTTCACAACAGTAATCAAAGGAACTTCTAGCTTTATTTCTGGGCTTAGAGTTCAAAATGTAAGTGGAACCATGGGTGGGGGTCTCTCACCCGAGCCTGCTGAGAACCTAACTTAGTTTGCACTGTCAGAGCTAGAAGTTAGGGAGAACTTTGGAATTCTGAGGCTAGAGCTGTTGTAACTCCATCTGGTTTTATAAAAAAAAAAAAAAAAAAACTTTTCCTTATGAAAAGAGATAGCCATCAGATTAACCAGTAACTGTGTTTGATAGTAAAAATGCCAGGCCATAAAAGGATGATCTAATACAAGTGGAAGGTTCTATCCGATGTAGCTCAAGGCCAGTGGTAGAGATGAGCAGCAGAAGCTGACTTCTGAGTCCTTGACTAAGTCAAAGGGTAGATGGGGGGAAGATAAGTGACTGAGTTTCACAGATTTTACAATCCATTTGTCTGTCCCTGACCTCTCTGCCAGTGCTTTTTACCAAGAGACACTGAAGAATTGGTGAGAAGGGGTGGTGGGAGGAAGGAAGTGATGAAATTTATTTTCTTTAATGATGAAATAACTCCTTATTGTTTTCCAGAATGAGTTATTTATTTACTTTCTTCCTCAACATTTCAAATCAAACTGGGTTTTTTTTAATGTACATTCTAATGTATCCTATTTCTGTTGAAGTTTAAGGAACAGATTTTCCCCCCTCTTTTTCACTCTGCTTAAGTAACTTCACTGTTGACAACTTGCAACTTTCATTTACTCAAACGAAAGAAGTTATGTGGCTGCACACAAGACATTTTGAGAGAATAGTGAGTTGTCTGGATACTAGACAATTATGTTATAGGAAGTGAGAAACACCCTAGAGTTGGTTGTTCTTAGCATCACAGATGATATTCAACAGGATATCAGGAAATGCTGGTTGAATGGATGAATTATAAAGTGCTAGCTATGTATTTTTTTTTTCTTGGCTCCTAAAACTGAGCTATTCAAAATGCAACCAATAAAATCATGTACTCTAGAAAAGTATCTGGATCACTAAGGCAAATAATCTATTGTCAGGTTTCTACCCTGAGTGTGCTCATTGTTCTTGAGGGGATTGAGGTAAGATTGGGAAAAGAGGATGCTGTAACTGGTTTTAACACGGGGTCTCAGGAGTTGGATATATTGCTTCAGGGAGCAAACTGAATAGACTAGCTATGCCAGAGGCTCCTGGAGCCAGGGTTAGGAGCTGTGGCATTGGTACAGTTAGCATGTAGGGTGAGTTTGTGAAGTAAGGTTGTTGGGAACCTTACTGAATAAGGAATCAGCCTTTGGTTCCTGCCCTCCACCTCTGAGTACACTTCTTTCTCTCACAACCTCTCTAGTCCTCTTTCCCTTTCCTTTTGCCCATTTCCTACCATCTCATTTTTGCTGTTTCTCTCCACGTGTATTACTATACTAAACTGAAACCTTTTTTTATTGATTGATTACAGTGAGTAGAGAAGTTTTATGTTCTTGAGTCTGTTTCTTCATTCATTCTTTTGTAGGTTGCATGAGAAACAAAATAGATCAGTGACCGTAACCTCTAGGCTTACTTTTTAAAGTGACTAACTTAAGAAAAAGTTTAAGTAGATTCCTTTTTAGTGGGTCAGTAGATTTTGATAGAAAAAAGAAAACCTTCCCACTGACTCCAAATCTATACAAAAGTGCTCAAAAAACTTCCTCTGATCAAGAAGAAAAGTGGTTAACCAGAAAGGGGAAAAGGCCATCCTATTTATGTATCTGATATAATAGACAAATTGATTTTTGATAAGGAAGCCAGCAGCTGCAAATACTGACATGCAGCTTTTATGAGAAATGGTTGCTCTATTTTAGGGTTCTTGTCAAAGCTGGAACAGGTGCTGATATTTTTTTTTCTTTTTTAATCACTCCTAGCTCACAGGGGTTTAACTGGCTAAAGGCCCACATTCAGTAGACTTATGCCCACGTGGGCTGTTGTTCAGACAGCATAATGCTCCAACCAGCTTGATGTTCTAATACAGTTCCCAAAGCTCTTCTGGGATAGCAGGCTAGGCGGACTCCCACCCATATTAAAATTAGAATTGCACCTGCCATGTCCAGCATGTGTTAAGTTTCTGAAAATACTAGAGAAGGAAGATGGCAGAAATATTCATACCAATGTCCCTAAAGAGATCGGAGTGCTAGGACATTGCTGGTGGGGAGGAAAGGGGAGGGGGTGGGAATAGCAATGGCTTTTACTGCTAAAGTCTTCTCATTAGCGCAGGACTGTGGAGATTCCTTGGGGCAAATGGTGGCAAAACATTTGTTTACACTATAGTTTTCAAGCATAACCTTAGTTTTGCTAGACTTCTGAGTGATTAGTTTCTAAAAATGCTTAAAATTGTACTTAAAATTTTTCTGAGGACAGAATACAATACAGAAAGATTCAAAGAGGAAGGTGAAGGCACCACGAGGGTTTTCAGAGGTAACTTCAGGGAATTCACAGCCCACCTGTACTTGTACTGTGCTGTGCTGAGTCACTTAAGTCATGTTCTCTTCTTTGCAACCCTGTGGATTATAGCCTGCCAAGCTCCTCTGTCCATGGGATTCTCCAGGCAAAAGTCCTGGAGTGGGTTGCCATGCCCTCCTCCAGGGGATCTCCTGACCCAGGGATTGAACCTGTGTCTCTTTTGTCTCCTGCACTGTCTCCGGCAGTTCTTTACCACTAGCGCCGCCCGGGAAGCCCACCTGTACTTGTCACGGGTGGTGGCTCAGACAGTAAAGAATCTGCCTGCAATGCAGGAGACCCGGGTTTGATCCATGGTTCAGGAAGATCCCCTGGAGAAGGCAATGGCTATCCACTCCAGTATTCTTGCCTGGAAATCCCATGGACAGGGGAGCCTGGCAGTTTGCAGTCCATGGGGTCACAAAGAGTCAGACACAACTGAGCAACTAACAAACAGATGCTGTAGAGCCCACCATCATGTAAATGATAGACTTGGCCCGGGTGTGAGACAGCTGAGAGTAGAGAGGGCTGTAGTGAACTGCAGAGGACGTGCTCTCTGTGAGGCTACTCAGCTTCAGCCAGTGTCACCATGTGGGAACGTGGGCTCAGTGTTGTCAAATCGCCCAAGCTTTCAGGACAAGCCAGAAATCTGGATGCTAGCTAAGATTTCTCAATTTTTTAAACCCTGGGAAAGTCAAAGAAAGCACGTCTGCCAGCTTATGTAGCCCTGGGCTGCTGTTTGTAACTATCGCCCTCTCTCCCATCTGTGGCTCCTTTCTGTGCTAGAGGCTCCAGCATGGCCTGGCTTGCCCCATCCTGCAGCTACCCCATGTCTTCCCAGGCCAGAAGTGTGTCCCTGTCCTCCTTAAATACCCTCCCTGCCACCATCCCTCCTCGTTAAGTCTTCCTCAGTCATCACTCTCCTTCCCACCTTCTCTGATGGCCTTTCTGGGCTTTCTCATCCAGGCTTTCATTGAATTCATCTTTATTGCTGCTTATTATATGCCTGGCACTCTTCCAGGCAGGGGAACATATCAGTGAATTGGACAGGCCAGACACCCTACCTTTGTTGAACTCCCATTGGAATCTCCCTTAATGGCTCTTTGCCTTTGAATCCACAGAACTTGCAGGGAACCTGACATTCTGTCACACATCTGGCACCTACAGGCTAGGATAGATCCCCAGAGAAAGTCTCCAATACAAAACTCTATCCCTGACTAAAATGGGCGCTTCTTGCCAGCAGAGACCATGTTTTCTACTTCTTGGAGTTTCACAAGCGTGTGTCTGTGTGCTCAGTCACCTCAGTGTCTGACTCTTTGCAACCCCGTGGTCTCCAGCCTGCCGGGCTCCTCTGTCCATGGGATTCTCCAGGCAAGAATACTGGAGTGGGTTGCTTGCCCTCCTCCAGGCGATCTTCCCGACCCAGGGGTCAAACCCTTGTCTCTTTCATCTCCTGTATTGGCAGGTGGGTTCTTTACTACTAGCACCACCTTATCCCCCCCAAATTATCTTAAACCCAATGCCTAAAAACACCCGCTGTTGGGTTGATTAAACAGATTTCATCATAACTAATGGAATGGAGCATGTTAGAGTAAGACATCACTTCTTATCACTGTTGTTCAAACAAGATTAATGAAGCTTTCTTTACTTTGAGTTTCATATTATGACATTTTATTTTAAACATTTATTCTGTATTTTGGCTTCACTGGGTCTTCACAGTTGTGGCATGCAGGATCTTTAGTTGTGGCATGTGAACTGTTAGCTGAGGCTTGGGAACTCTTAGTTGCAGCACGTAGGCTCTAGTTGCCTGACCAGCGATCAAACCCAGGCCCCCTGCATTGGGATTGTGGCGTCTTAGCCACTGGACCACCAGGGAAGTCCCCATATTATGACATTTCATTTTGAAGCATGGGTTAATTAACCTCAGGGGGTAAACAGCTTGGGCTTTGGAGATCCGCTGTGAGGACTTTGTGGTATCTGTCAGCTTTGTGCCGTGAGAAGAGCAGCTAATCAGTGGAGTCAGCAGCAGAAGGGAGAACCTGGGTGCATGTCTCATCTCAAGGATAATGTTCCAAGACTCTGCATGTCTTTGTGATTTGGAGGATTTAAGGCTGCTCATTTCACAAAGCATGTAGGTCACATTTGAGAATACAAGCTTCATATTTGCTCATCAGCATTTTTCATCCTCTCTGACCGCTTAAGTCAGTTCTGTGAGATTTAAAATGTCTTTATTTTGCTGGACTAGAGAATTATATGGGTCCATCCTAAGGAGAGTCATCTCAAGGGAGAAAATAAAGTCATCCTAGAGGAAAATGGCACCCCACTCCAGTACTCTTGCCTGGAGGATCCCATGGATGGAGGAGCCTGGTAAGCTACAGTCCATGGGGTCGCTAGGAGTCAGACAGGACTGAGCGACTTCACTTTCACTTTTCACTTTCATGCATTGGAGAAGGAAATGGCAACCCACTCCAGTGTTCTTGCCTGGAGAATCCCAGGGACAGGGGAGCCTGGTGGGCTGCCATCTCTGGGGTCGCACAGAGTCAGACACGACTGAAGCGACTTAGCAGCAGCTGCAGCAGCAGAGGAAAATAGGGGAGAGAGAGAGACAGAGAGATATAGAAAATCCTGATCACATGGATTGAACCTCTGGATGCAGCTATACCTGAAACAAGTATACCATTTGACTTTACAGTTAAATTCTCTGACTTCCTTTGTCATGTAGGCGATTTGAACTGGATTTTATCACTTGCAATTCAGTCATTCCTGGCTGGACTTTGTCCTTTAATTTAAGCATTTACTAAACATTTATTGGGCATCTACTATGTTGCAGATATTATTTTGCTAGGAAGTGCTGGGCATACAGAGTTGGAATGAGAAAATTTCTTCTTTTTATGAATTAATAATTTGAAAACTTCACCTTTTATTTGCAATTTCTCTCTCACACACACACACACATACACATAAACATGTACACTCTCTTTTTTTCAAATTAAACACTTGAGAGTAAATTGAAGAGATCAGGGCCCTTTACTCCTAAAATGTGTATCTCCTTAGAATAATTTGACAATTATCAAATTTAGGAAATGCAATACTGATCCAATATTTTACCTAGTATACATTCTATATTAAATGGGACTGACTTTCCCAATATTGAATATAACCACACTTGTCTCCACTTGTGCAGGACTTAATCCAGGACCACACACTGCATTTAGTTTCCATTTCTCTTTCATCTCCTTTAATCTGCAACGATCTGTCAGCTTTTCACTGTGTTTTCTTTTTTTTTTTTGATGACATTGGAACAACAGACTGGTTCCAAATAGAAAAAGGAGTACATCAAGGCTGTATATTGTCACCCTGCTTATTTAACTTATATGCAGAGTACATCATGAGAAATGCTGGGCTAGAAGAAGCACAAGCTGGAATCAAGATTGCCGGGAGAAATATCAATAACCTCAGATATGCAGATGACACCACCCTTATGGCAGAAAGTGAAGAGGAACTCAAAAGCCTCTTGATGAAAGTGAAAGAGGAGAGTGAAAAAGTTGGCTTAAAGCTCAACATTCAGAAAACGAAGATCATGGCATCTGGTCCCATCACTTCATGGGAAATAGATGGGGAAACAGTGGAAACAGTGTCAGACTTTATTTTTCTGGGCTCCAAGATCACTGCAGATGGTGACTGCAGCCATGAAATTAAAAGATGCTTACTCCTTGGAAGGAAAGTTATGACCAACCTAGATAGTATATTAAAAAGCAGAGACATTACTTTGCCAACAAAGGTCTGTCTAGTCAAGGCTATGGTTTTTCCTGTGGTCGTGTATGGATGTGAGAGTTAGACTGTGAAGAAGGCTGAGTGCCGAAGAATTGATGCTTTTGAAGTGTGGTGTTGGAGAAGACTCTTGAGAGTCCCTTGGACTGCAAGGAGATCCAACCAGTCCATTGTGAAGGAGATCAGCCCTGGGATTTCTTTGGAAGGAATGATGCTAAAGCTGAAACTCCAGTACTTTGGCCATCTCATACAAAGAGTTGACTCATTGGAAAAGACTCTGATCTGAGGGACTGGGGGCAGAAGGAGAAGGGGACAACAGAGGATGAGATGGCTGGATGGCATCACTGACTCGATGGATGTGAGTCTGAGTGAACTCCAGGAACTGATGATGGACAGAGAGGACTGGCGTGCTGCGACTCATGGGGTCGCAAAGAGTCGGACACAAGTGAGCGACTGAACTGAACTGAACTGAACGTTTTTAAAGTGTGTTTGCCTGTTGTTTTACAAAATGTTCCTCATTTTAGGTGTGTCTGAGTGCCTTATTATGACTTGGTTATGATTATGCATTCCTGGCAGGAATATGACAGCAATGTTGTGTTTCTTTCAGTGCATCACAGCAAGAATCATCTGATGTGGTTCATTCCATCTTGGGTGATGTTAATTTTGATCACTTGGCTAAAGTATTATCTGACATATTTCTGTAAAGATACCATTTCTTCTTTTGTAATTAATACGTAATCTGCAAGGAAATGCTTTGAGCCTGTATATGTATTCTGGTTCCCAACAAATTTTTCCCCAGTGAGTTTAGCAACTATTGATAATGCTTGCCTGAGTCAGTAAATAAGATGGTGGTTGAAAAGTGATGATTTTAAAAAGTCTGTTGTTTCTCATATATTTTTCAGCTAGCATTCTCTTGTAAATAAGAACTTTATCTCTGTATTCCTTTATTTTTGTCTATTTATTTTTATTTTAAGTATAGACTCATGGAATCTTTCCATTTTTGAAATAAGTCAAACTTAAGAAAATGGTATTAATTTAACTTTTTAATATGTGAAAACACTAACATTCTTCCAAAAGTCAAAATGATACAAAAAGATTTACGCAGAAAAACATCAGTAGTTCCCCTCCCCATTCCCTCTTTTCCATTCTCCTTCTCTGGGATATGTTATCATTAATTTCTAGTTTATCCTTCTTGTGGTTCTTTTTGAAAAATTAAACTGGTGCATGCACAGTTTTGCCTTGTTTCTCACAGTGTATTATTGAATCGCCCCTTGCTTTTTAAACTTTTCATACTAGAATTATACTTTTCAATATTAAAAGGCTTTTCCCTTTTTTTAATAAGTTTTGTAGAGATATAATTTATATACCATACAGTTCACCCACTCAAAGGATACAACTCAATGGTTTCTACTATATTCACAAATTTGTATGACCATTACTATATTCCATTTCAGAACATTCCATCACCCCCAAAAGTAACCCTGTACTCTTTAGCAGTCACTCACCATTCCCCCCGATTACACTAACCCTAATAAATGCTGGGCTGGAGGAAGCACAGGCTGGAACCAAGATTGCCAGGAGAAATATCAATAACCTCAGATATGCAGATGACACCACCTTTTACGACAGAAAGCGAATAAGAACTAAAGAGCCTCTTGATGAAAGTGAAAGAGAAGAGTGAAAAAGTTGGCTTAAAGCTCAACATTCAGAAAACTAAGATCATGGCATCTGGTCCCATCATTTCATGGCAAACAGATGGGGAAACAGTGGAAACAGTGGCTGACTTTATTTGTGGGGGCTCCAAAATCACTGCAGATGGTGATTGCAGCCATGAAATTAAAAGATGCTTACTCCTTGGAAGGAAAGTTATGACCAACCTAGACAGCATATTAAAAACCAGAGACATTACTTTGCCAACAAAGGTAGATCTAGTCAAAGCTATGGTTTTTCCAGTAGTCAGTATAGATGTGAGAATTGGACTATAAATAAAGCTAAGCACCAAAGAATTGATGCTTTTGAACTGTGGTGTTGGAGAAGACTCTTGAGAGTCCCTTAGAATGCAAGGAGATCCAACCAGTCCATCCTAAAGGAGATTAGTCCTGGGTGTTCACTGGAAGGACTGATGTTGAAGCTGAAACTCAAAAGTTTGGCCACCTGATACGAAGAGCTAATTCATTTGAAAAGACCCTGATGCTGGGAAAGATTGAGGGCAGGAGGAGAAGGAGATGACAGAGGATGAGATGGTTGGATGGCATCACCGACTCAATGGACATGGGTTTGGGTGAACTCAGGGAGTTGGTGATGGACAGGGAGGCCTGGCGTGCTGCGGTTCATGGGGTCACAAAGAGTCGGACATGACTGAGCAACTGAACTGAACTGAACTAATAAACCACCAATCTATTTTCTGTCTCTATAGTTTTACTTATTCTTTCCTATAAATGGAACCATATAATCTGTAATCCTTTGAGACTGGCCTCTTCTGCTTATCTCAGTGTTTTCAAGGTTCATCTGTGTTGTACCATGTATCAGCACCTTGTGTCTTTTTGTTGCCAAATAATATTTCATTGTATCAAAATACCACATTTTTGTTGCTCCTTTCTTCAGTTGATGGACACTTGAGTTGTTTTCTTCTTCTGGCCTTTATGAATATTGATGTACAAGGTTTGTGTGGACTAATGCTTTCAGTTCCCTTGGCCATGTACCTAAGAGCGCAATTGCTAAATTATATGATAACTCTATGTTTTATTTTTAAGGAACTGCCGGACTCTTTTCCAGAGTGGTTGCACTATTTTACAATGCCACAAGTAATGTATGAGGGTCCCAATTCCTCCAAGTTCTTGTCAACACTTGCTATCATCTGACTCTTTGACTACAGCTCTCCCAGTGGATATAAAGTGGATATAAAGTGGTATCACACTGTAGCTTTGATCTTCATATCCCTGATTCCTGATGACTCCTTATTCTCTTTGCCTACAACATAGTACTGCCCTGTGTGATGTACCATAACAAGCAGAGCAATTTCTTACAGTCTTTTGCCCTCTGATGAGCTCATTGACTAGTATGAGAGATAGACAGTCAAACTAAGAATATATCACTCGTACAATGATTTATAAGAACAGGCCACTCCAGAAGTAGAAAAGAAAGAGAAACTCATTCTAACTGGGAAGTGAAAGACTTAAAAGAAGGCTGAGTCTGAAAGGGTAACTTAGGGATAGGGATAAGAGCCTTTGAGAAAGCAGAGAAGCTTCCAAGAGCTTGTATGTCTAAGGAGATACTCTTTTCCTGCTCTGGTTTCACTGTTCTTATAATATCACATGTAAGCTACTTATGAAAGTGAATCCTTTCCTTTACAGCTAATTGTTATTTTTCCTAACAATACAGGAGGTCAGTGAAGGACAGGTAGAATTTTCTGTGGTCAAGTTGGCATGTCAATAAATAAAGCCATAGTAAAACAAAACATTGAATGTCATGCAATGTCTAAATTAGAATTAAATAATTTGTGATCCATTCCAAGTTGTTCCCTTTGTGCATAAAAAACCATAATGATAATCTAGGTTTATTTTGTTGGCATGTGACCATAATGAAATAAATTTGGATTGCTTTCATTCCTTAATCCGTTTCCAAATTCCTGCTAGGCTAGCCACAAGTTGGCTGGCATATCTGAGGAGAAGAGCAGAGTCCTGTCTTATTCCCAGTTTGCAGGTGACTGGCTTGGCCAGGGGAATCCTTCCTCTCACCAGATGGACTCGCTCCTGTCTTTCTTCTCAAGGGGTCTGTCTGGGAGCCAGGTCTGGACCATTCAGGGTCAGGTTCATTCTGTCACCATCCCAACTGCATCTTTTTTTTTTTTTTTTGTACACTAACACATTTTATTCTTGAGAAATTTTTCTAATGTCTAAATCCAACACCAGTAAATGAGATTGCCTTATGACTTTGGTAATATTTTTACAGTGTTACAATTTTTCCAATTTAATTTAAAAATGATGCTCATTATTAATAGGGTATAAATATTTAATATATACTTTAGCTAATGCAAAACCTTTTATTTTTGAATTTCCTCTCTTGATACTTTGTCCCTTTCCCCATTAGGTGATTTAGCTTTTTCTTACTGATTGATGAAAATATTTTATCAGTTGTATTAATTGTCATTTATTTTTCTTTTAATTACGGAATTTTCTTTTTTATTTCTTAATTATTATTATTATTTTTTTTACTTTACAATATTGTATTAGATCCAACTGCATCATTTTGATGGGAAGAAATCTGGTTCCTAGTTTGGTTTCCAAGCCTTGCTTCTTGGATCATTTGCCGTCACTGGTCCCAGGTTATGATGGTCCTCTGCTTGGCTCTTCCCTGGGATTCCAGGGTGGCTGAGGTAAGGGGTAAACAGGAAAACCAACCCCAATCCCTCTGGGCCTGCTAGCCCTTTTGACCATGGTTTGCTTATTTATTCCAGAATTTCACTTTCAAATTCTGATAGGATGTTATTTGCTAAATCCTCGTGCTGACACTGGGCCTTAACCAGTAAGTCAGGGACTCTTCCTGCTCCCTTTGTTTCAGCATAGCCTGAACCCAGACTTGCAAACACTTGAATTAGATTGTTCCATTCAATCCCCAAAGGCAGAAACCAGCAGTTTAAATGGACCAGCACTGGGGATGTTTGGGTATAGGAAATTTAAATGTTTTATTTCTCTGTACTGTGAATTTTTTTTTCTTTAAACTATATGTATTACTTTCATGAAAAAGAAGACAAAGTAAATTCACTGTGAATTCCAGCCTGGAAACAAATCTTCTCCTTCAGATCAGGTGAACATTCAAGCCCGTCTGGGGTGGCTTTGCTCAGTGGACAACAGCAGGGGTCTTTCCTCTGTTAATGTTTGCCTTCAAAAAAAAAAAAAAAAAAAGACCTCTTTCACTTTTCCATACAAATTTCAGAAAAGAAGAAAAATATATCTGATGGAAGGCATCTGCCTGCTGGAAGCAGGCGCTGGCTATGAGCTCATGCAGTGGGGTAACTAAAGCGCAGTAATGCAGGGTTGGGGAGGCTGGCACAAGGAGGTCCTAACAAGCTACCTGTGGCTCAGAAGACGTCTGAGAAGAGCACCCTCCATCATGATCCCAAGCAGCTTCTGCTTCCCATTTATTTAAAACATAATAATCATTTTTTAAATTTATTTTTGACCACACTGGATCTTTGTTGTCGCATGGGGGCTTTCTCTAGTTTGTAGTTACAGCACGTGGTCTCAGCAGTTTTTCAGCTGAGGGGCTCTAGAGAAGGGGCTCAGTAGCTGTGGCACACAGGCTTTGTTGCTTCGTGGAACAAGGGATCTTCTTGGACCAGGGATCAAACCCATGTCCCCTGCATTGGCAAGCAGATTCTTAACCACTAGACCACCAGGGAAGTTCCTAAAACATAATGATTCTTAATACTTATTCAGCATTAGGCATTGTCCTAAACTCTTTGCCTCTGCAAGTTTGTAATTCTTACCTTTGGGGAACCAACAAACCCATTTCATAGATGAGGAAACTGAGGTTCAGAAAGGTGATGTTACTTACTCAAGGTCATCTGGCTAATGATGAAGCTAGGATTCAAACTTGTGTTGATCTGACTCCTGAGCTGCAACTATTAACCACCATGCTATACCAAGGAATTTTAAAAATATTCATACTCAGTGCCTGTGTCCATCAAGCATTTTACTTAAAGTCTCAAAACCATCCCATTTCATTTTTACAAGTTTAATAAAAGCATATTACATGTAAAATTCCGCCCCTGAAATTTTATTTACATTGTTAGGCTGGTATAATTGTGTTTAGTTGTGCCTCTGCCTTGCCAAACTGAGCTTGGTTAATTCAATTGGAAGCTATTTTTAATAGAATTTGTTAAATAATTAAACATTTATACCTATGACTGTCTATCTGTCATTTAGCTTCTAGTTCATGGCTTACTTATTTCACTCCACCAAAATATAATAACAATTACAAAATTAAAGCTAAAGATAGGTGTCCAAAACTTCTAAAAACTCTATTATAAGTATAGAGAGTTATACAGGCAGAATGCCAATGTTGCAGTTTATAGTTATGATGTGATGAGCACCAATGCAAAACAGGTGGACCCAAACCTTGCTGGGCATTTAATGGAGATCTGGGCCATGAGAGCATGCTCACAATTACATGTGAGTGATCCTGAACAGTTCCTGAATTTTTTTTGAACAGTGCAGAACTGTCAATTTTATATTATAAACTAATAAGTTTATATAAGTTTGAATAATTGGTCCAAGATGGAAGAAGTCTCATTCTACATGGTTCACAAAAACGATTTAGCCTAGTGGTTCAACTTAACATATTAACAGCATTGGGCATAAGTGTTTTTGTGTTTAGTCGCTGTCGTAACTGACTCTTTGCAACCCTTTGGACCAGCAGGCTCCTCCATCGATGGGATTTTTCAGGCAAGAATACTGGAGTGGGTTGCCATTTCCTTCTCCAAGGTATTTCCCCCATCTAGAGATTAAACCTATATCTCCTGTGTGTCCTTCATTGCAGGTGAATTCTTCACCTGTGAGTGAGATACAATCTTTATGCTCTGACGTGGAAAATGTCCATGATACACTGTCTAGACAAAAGGTGGGGGACAGTATCTTTAATATGATGCCATCTTTGTAGAAATCAAACAAATTTGCATGTATCCATATAAAAAAAGAATCCACTATATTACTTAGCATCTAGAGGCATAAATTGGGAAGTTGAGACTTCCATTTATTTTACACATTTACTTGTTGTTGAATTTTTAAAGTATCACTTTTGAGAGAGAAAAAAATATTATATATCTTTTTTTAATATATTGGGTTGGGTACACAAAGATAAACTCAAAATGGATTAAAGACCTAAATGTAAGACCAGAAACTATAAAACTCTTAAGAGGAAAACATAAGCAGAACACTCGATGACATAAATCAAAGCAAGATCCTCTATGACCCACCTCCTAGAGTAATGGAAATAAAAACAAAAATAAACAAGTAGGACCTGATTAAACTTAAAAGTTTTTGCACAGCAAAGGAAACTATAAGCAAGGTGAAAAGACAACCCTCAGAATGGGAGAAAACCATGGCAAATGAAACAACTGACAAAGGGTTAATTTCCAAAATATATAAGCAGCTCATACAACTGAATGCCAGAAAAACAAACAACCCAATGAAGAAGTGGGGAAAAGACCTAAACAGACATTTCTCCAAAGAAGACATACGGATGGCTAACAAACACATGAAAAGATGCTCAGCATCGCTCATTATTAGAGAAATGCAAATCAAAACTGCAATGAGGTATCACCTCAGAATGGTCATCATCAAAAAGTCTACAAACAATAAATGCTGGAGAGGGTGTGGAGAAAAGGGAATGCTCTTGCACTGTTGGTGGGAATGTAAATTGATGGAAGACGGTATGCAGATTCCTTAAAAAAAACTAGGAATAAAACCACCATGTGACCCAGCAATCCCACTTCTAGGCCTATACCCTGAGGAAACCAAAATTGAAAAAGACACATGTATCCCATTGTTCATTGCAGCACTATTTACAATGGCTAGAACATGGAAGTAACCTAAATGTCCATTAACAGATGAATGGATAAAGAAGTTGTGGTACACATACACAATGGAATATTACCCAGCCATAAAAAGGAATGCCTTTGAGTCAGTTCTAATGAGGTGAATGAACCTAGAACCTATTGTGCAGAGTGAAGTAAGTCAGAAAGAGAAAGATAAATATCATATCCTAACGCATATATACAGAATCTAGAAAAATGGTACTGAAGAATTTATTTACATGGCAGCAATGGAGAAACAGACATAGAGAGTCGACTTATGGACACGGGGAGAGGGGAGGAGAGGGTGAGATGTATGAAAAGAGTAACATGGAAACTTATATTTCCATGTGTAAAGTAGATGGCCAACAGGAATTTGCTGTATGGCTCAGGAAACTCAAACAGGGGTTCTGTGTCAACCTGGAGGGGTGGGATGGGGAGGGATACGGGAGAGGAGTTCAGGAGGGAGGGGATATAGGTATACTTATGGCTGATTCATGTTGAGGTTTGACAGAAAACCACAAAATTCTGTAAAGCAATTATCCTTCAATAAAATAGTTAATTAAAAAATATATTGGGTTGGTCAAAAAGCTTGTTAAGTTTCTGTAACATGTAATGGTAAACCCAAACAAACTTTTGGGCCAATATAATATTTTAAAACACACCCAAAGATGTTTGAAAGTCTCATGAAGCCATGACCATTTAAATCTAAGCCACGAGGGGGTGCTGATGGACTTTGGATGAATTACCTCATAGCACGTCAGTTTCCTCTCTTCATTGAAGATAAGACTCATCTCATAGATCAGTGGTGAAGAATTATTTGGTGTGCCCTGGGAGCTCACCTTTAATTTTCCTAAATCTTAATAGGGGTTGAGGAAAGATGAGACCAAAGAATCCTTCTTCTAATTGACTGTATTTATAAAGCCAGCCATGAAATTAAAAGACGCTTACTCCTTGGAAGGAAAGTTATGACCAACCTAGATAGCATATTCAAAAGCAGAGACATTACTTTGCCAACAAAGGTTCGTCTAGTCAAGGCTATGGTTTTTCCAGTGGTCATGTATGGATGTGAGAGTTGGACTGTGAAGAAAGCTGAGAGCCAAAGAATTGATGCTTTTGAACTGTGGTGTTGGAGAAGACTCTTGAGAGTCCCTTGGACTGCAAGGACATCCAACCAGTCCATACTGAAGGAGATCAGCCCTGGGATTTCTTTGGAAGGAATGATGCTAAAGCTGAAACTCCAGTACTTTGGCCACCTCATGCGAAGAGTTGACTCCTTGGAAAAGACTCTGATGCTGGGAGGGATTGGGGGCAGGAGGAGAAGGGGACGACAGAGGATGAGATGGCTGGATGGCATCACTGACTCGATGGACGTGAGTCTGAGTGAACTCCGGGAGCTGGTGATGGACAGGGAGGCCTGGCGTGCTGCGATTCATGGGGTCGCAAAGAGTCGGACACGACTGAGCGACTGATCTGATCTGACAAAGCCAGCTTAATTTCCTCCTTTGACTTATGTCTCATGGAAAATCAGAGTGCCAGAGGGAAGGAAGATCGGAAAGAGGTTTTCTTGGGTCACTCTCTCCTTAAAGAATCTGATGAAAATTATGCATTGTAATCCCAGGAAACTGAATGGATTTTTGGTGCAATTCCTGGAGATATCCAGGACAAGGTTAAGACCCTTCATTGATTTAATTTTACCTGGGAGGAAGACATGGTCCAGAGAAATAAAGGTCACCAAGACCTTGTTGAAATGGGCTCCACCCTCTATGCTCACTGCTGTTTGCCATACATTTGCCACCAGTCATGGAGCCAGGTGACCAAAGCATGTGGAAACAATAGATGGTGCCTGTCTGGGAAGTGGACATTCTGTAATTGAGATTCTGCATCACAACTGCATTCCCACTCCAAGAGTTAGATTTATCTATATATTTAAACATAGGTGTGTTCTTTAAATACCAGTAGCTGGTTAACAGTAACTGTTAACCAGTTACTGTTCCTTGATGGGTCTTGTGGGTCCACAGCATGTGACCTCATTTAATCCACACAATGGCCCTAGGTAACTTAGTAGACACACGGACCCAACCCAGATCCGCTAAGATCTGCATGTGCACCACAGCCTGGCAGCTGTGAACTTGGCTGTGAGCAGCTCAGCAATTCCACCCTTGCCCCACCACCCAGAACTGCTGGGTGGAATTCCAGCAGTTCTGGAATTCCAAGGTCATGGAATTCCAACCACCTTGAGTTCTATGGTGCAGTCTGTGCTCCAGAGCACCTCTGGATCAGGCCAAGACTAGACTTCACCTGAAACCCTATCCTGGCTTGCCTCCCACCTCTGACCTCATCTGTTTCTCTCAGGCCCTCACAGGATTCCTGAAGAGAGTGTCCCCAGTAAATCACCCACCCCCATCCCTTTCTCAGGCTCTGCTTCTAAGGAATCTGACTTAATACAAGTGGTATCTCTGACCCCATTACTCTAGTTTCCAGAGAGTCACAACTTCTGTGAAGACAACACACTGGTATGATTCACTTTATAGAATCGCACCTGGGGCCTCAGGGATCATCTGTCTAGTATTTTACAGAAAGAACATGTATGTATATATACTTATATGTATAATACACTTTATGTATTTTATGTATATTTACCTTTATATATGCACTCTCTTGCTTTTCCATTTAGCATTATATCACAATTATTTTTATTTATCTTTATAAACATAATTGTGAAAAGATGCATAAGATTCTGATCTGTGAATGTAGCTTAAAAAAAAAAAAAAAAACCCTAATATTAGGAGTTCCCTGGCAGTCCAGTGGTTAGGATTTGGTGCTTTCACTGACATGGTTCAACCCCTGGTTGGGGAACTAAGATCCCACAAGCCACAGAGTGCAATCAAAAAAAAAAAAAAAAAAAAAAACCTAATATACTCGGACAGGTAATTAGTTATTTATGGTTTTATTATTATAAACAGTGGCTGACTTTATTTTTGGGGGCTCCAAAATCACTGCAGATGGTGATTGCAGCCATGAAATTAAAAGACGCTTACTCCTTGGAAGGAAAGTTATGACCAACCTAGACAGCATATTAATAAGCAGAGACATTACTTTGCCAACAAAGGTCAGTCTAGTCAAGGCTATGGTTTTTCCAGTGGTCATGTATGGATGTGAGAGTTGGACTATAAAGAAAGCTGAGTACCAAAGAATTGATGCTTTTGAACTGTGGTGTTGGAGAAGACTCTTGAGAGTCCCTTGGACTGCAAGGAGATCCAACCAGTCCATCCTAAAGGAGATCAGTCCTGGGTGTTCTTTGGAAGGACTGATGCTGAAGCTGAAACACTAGTACTTTGGCCACCTCATGTGAAGAGTTGACTCATTGGAAAAGACCCTGATACTGGGAAAGATTGAGGGCAGGAGGAGGAGGGGACGACAGAGGAGGAGGGGACGACAGAGAATGAGATGGTTGGATGGCATCACCAACTCAATGGACATGAGTTTGAGTAAACTCCGGCAGTTGGTGATGGACAGGGAGGCCTGGAGTGCTGTGCTTCATGGGGTCGCAAAGAGTCGGACACGACTGAGCGACTGAACTGAACTGAACTATTATAAATTATAAATGAAGTATCTTCATGTAAGATTTTTTTCCCCCTGTAGTCAGATTGTTTTCTTAGGAAAGAGTCCTAGAAATAGAGTTACCAGGCCACAGGGTTTAATATATGTTGCAGATTTTTTATTTTTTATTTTTAAAAGTTTTTTGACCATACCTCCAGGCATGCAGGATCTAATCCCCTGACCAGAGATCAAATCTGCACCTTGTGGAGTGAAACCAGGGAGTCTTAACTACTGGACCACCAGGGAAGTCCCTGGATTTATTTTCAAAAAGATTTTACCAGTTTATACTCCCAACCATAGTGCCATCTGGCAATTTGAACCCTTACACTCTCTTGCCAGTCTTGAGTACTGTCATTAAAAACATAAAAAGCAAAAAACAAGCTTTAACTTAAAAGAACTCATTGCTTTGTTAAGGTGTTTTTCTTTATTTGTGATAAGATTGAAATTTTTTCTTATATTAATTAACCATTTGTTTTTCCTATTTTGGGAGTTTTCCCCTCTGTTTATGGCTTTAATAATGAATTTATGTATGGTTTTTGAAAGTCAGTCTGGAAAAATACACTGTTTGGGGACTTGGTTATTAAGCCCTTGATTTAGAGGTATTTATCCTGTAATTTTTCCAGAGCAACATTTTCTACCTGCTCTGAGGCAAAGTGGGTGGGGTAAGATGTGAATCTGAAGAAATTCCATTTAATGATTAACATTCAACAAGGTTTACCTCCCTCGCCAGAAGCAAGGTGGAATGTCTCAAAGAGAGGGTTTCAAAATATAAAGTGCAATGAAATAATTTAACAAAATATTTAAGTGAAACAGAGCAGAACTGAAAACAACCTGGTGGAGCTAGGAAATGTCTACACATTTATGAAGAAACACAAAGCAAGTAGATGACACTGTTCCAAATGCAAGGATTAGGGAAATAAGCCCATGTACCTTGAAAATACGAACACAATTGTCCCTTCATGCGAGGTTTGTTAAAACTTCAGCTTGTGGCTTTGAAAACGCTTCTTACTTGTTTTTTTTTTATTTCATAAGTGAGGTGACAATAAGCAATAGTAAGTTGGATAGATAATCAACACTGAAAGTCAAGTAAACATTTTGGCCTCCTTCTCCTTAACATAGTATGATCAATTATGTATTTTCACGCTGAAAAATTTTAAGTGCTGACCAATTTTCAAGAGACAAGACTAAATTCTGTACTGAAATTCTTTAAGCTTCAGCTGTAGCCAGAGGTGAACCTTATTTTGGAAAATCTGAGAAAACAGGCTGTTAATTCTGATGAGCAGAAGAAAGGGTCCTGAAATGCTCCTTGCTTCTCCCAGACATGTTGTTGAACCTCACACTTGGCTCACAAGCAGCTGCTCCAAATCTCCACTTTCCCCCAGATCCTCCTGAGCTGTGCAGAGAGAACAAAGGCTGGGTGACCATCCTCATTCAATTTACCCCTCATCTCCACACACCCCATCTTTACTCCTGCTCAATGTCGGCTTCTTTTACAGCACTTGGCTTTCACTCCTTTATATTCTCTTTCTCCTAGCACATAGCGGAGTGCCTGTTCATAGGCATGGCTCAATAACTGAGATGTTTTTAAATGAATGATTCAGGTAAAGTCAAGTTTTTAAAAAATTGAGATATAACTGACATAACACTGTATTTGTTTAGATCAGTTGGTAAAGAATCTGCCTGCAATGCCAGAGACCCCAGTTTGATCCCTGGGTTGGGAAGATTCCCTGGAGGAGGGCATGACAACCCACTATAGAATTCTTGCCTCGAGAATCCCCATGGACAGAGGAGCCTGGTAGGCTATAGTCCATGGGGTTGCAAACAGTTGGACATGACTGAGTGATTTAGCAGAGAACACGCAACATAATGATTTCATATTTGTATATACTGTGAAATGATCACAATAGATCTAGTTAAAATCCATCACTACATAGAGCTACAGTGTTTCTTCTTGTGATGAAAACTTTTAAGATCTACTCTCTTGGCAACTTCAAAAACTAAAATACAAGGTTATTGACTGCAGTCACCTTTCTATACATTGTATCTCCATGACTCACTTATTTTACAACTGAGGTTTGTGCCTTTTGATCACATTCACCCATCTGACCCACCCTTCACCTTCCATCTCTGGCAGCTAACAATCTGTTCTCTGTATCTATGAGTTCAGAGTTTTTTTCTTTTAATTATTCAGTTCAGTTCAGTTCAGTCACTCAGTCATGTCTGACTCTTTGCGACCCCACGAACTGCAGCATGCCAGGCCTCCCTGTCCATCACCAACTCCCGGAGTTCACTCAAACTCAACGTCCATCGAGTCGATGATGCCATCCAGCCATCTTACCCTCTGTCGTCCCCTTCTCCTCCTGCCCCCAATCCCTCCCAGCATCAGAGTCTTTTCCAATGAGTCAACTCTTCACATGAGGTGGCCAACCCAGGGCTGATCTCCTTTAGAATGGACTGGTTGGATCTCCTTGCAGTCCAAGGGACTCTCAAGAGTCTTCTCCAATACCACAGTTCAAAAGCATCAATTCTTCGGCGCTCAGCTTTCTTCACAGTCCAACTCTTACATCCATACACGACCACTGGAAAAACCATAGCCTTGACTAGACGGACCTTTGTTGGCAAAGTAATGTCTCTGCTTTTGAATATGCTATCTAGGTTGGTCATAACTTTCCTTCCAAGGAGTAAGCGTCTTTTAATTTCATGGCTGCAATCACCATCTACAGTGATTTTTGAGCCCCCCAAAATAAAGTCTGACACTGTTTCCACTGTTTCCCCATCTATTTCCCATGAAGTGATGGGACCAGATGCCATGATCTTCGTTTTCTGAATGTTGAACTTTAAGCCAACTTTTTCACTCTCCTCTTTCACTTTCATCGAGAGGCTTTTTAGTTCCTCTTTACTTTCTGCCGTAAGGGTTAGAGTCCACATATATGTAAGATCATACAGTATTGTCTGACTCATTTCACTTAGCATAATGCCTTCAAGGTGCATCCATGTTGTTACAAATGGCAAGCTTTCCTTCTTTTTTTACAATATATATATATACTTGGTTTTTGTTTCCTTTGGATGCACACCAAGGAGTAAAACTGTTGGATCACATGGTGCATGAGTGCGTGCTGAGTCACTTCAGTCATGTCTGTAGTTCTATTTTTAATTTTTTGAGGAACCTCCATACTGTTTTCCATAGCGGTTTCACCAATTTACATTCTCAGTAACAGTGGACAAGGATTCCCTCTTGTCCATATCCTTATCAACACTTGTTATTTCTTGTCTTTGTGATAATAGCCATTCTAACAGAAGTGAGGCAATATCTCATAGTAGTTTTGATTTGCATTTCTCTGATAATTAGGGATGTTAAGCATCTTTTCATGTACCTATTGGTCATCTGTACATCTGGGAGAAAATTCAGATCCTCTGCCTATTTTTTCACTGGATGGTTTGCTTTTTTTGCTATTGAGTTGTATAAGTTTTGTTATATATTTTGGATATTAACCTCTTGTCAGATGTATGATTAGCAAATGTTTTCTTCTCTTCCGTAGGTTGCCTTTTCATTTTGTTGATGATTTCCTTTGCTGAGCAGAAGCCTTTAGGTTTGCTATGGCCTCACTTGCTTACTTTCACTTGTAGTGCCTTTGCTTCTATTCTCAAATCAACAAAAAAAATGATGTCAAGATGCTTACCACCACTTTTCTTCTAAGAGTTTTATAGCTTCAAGTCTTATGTTGGTGTTTGTATCCATTTTGAATTACTTTTTTTGTGTGGTGTGTAAGGTAGGGGTCCAGTTTTACCCTTTTGCATGTAGATATCCAGTTTTCCAATACCATTTATTGATAAGCCTGTCCTTTCTCTAGTGTATATTCTTGGCTTCTTTATGGTAAATTTATTGACTGTGTATGCATGTGTTTATTTCTAGGCAAGGAGTAAAGTCAACTTGAACAATGCAACCCCAGATTTTATCTGGTCAGACACTTATAGAGGCTGTTGCCTTGGAATAATGGACTAAGAAAGAACACAACCGAGTGCTTCACACAGGGCTAGGTTTGAATCCTGTTTTACCATTCTTTAACTGGGTGATCTTAGATAAGTTGTTTAACCACTCAATTCCCCAGCCCCTTGTTTTTCAGATATTTCATCTCTAAGAGTGAGGATAATTTAAAATGTCTGCCTCACAGAACTTTAGGGAGAATTAAATCAGATAAGGAACTTGGTACAGAGTGTGCCCCTTAGCAAGTGCTCAAAATGAATATAATAAATCCTGTGTATATATTCAGTATAAAACCTCTGAAGTATGTGACAGTTTTGTAAACTGTCTTTGTGATGTCTTTATGTCATGTGCAGGCCAACCTCAGCTGAGAAGGGGAAAATGGGTGTTGAATGAGCTAGTGGAAGTTGTTTCTTAGACCCTCCTTCCAGATTTGAAAACATGTGTCTGTCTCAGGTGCCAGGAAAACCTGCCCCTTTCACAGACAGAGGACAGAACAAATGGCCACTGCTTCACTTTTCTAGGGAACCCTAGGTACCGTATCTCCTCTCCCGCTGTTTCCAGTAGAGCCTTTCTCATTGCTGACAGGGGTGGATATATTTAATGTCTGCAAAGGTGAGTTGCTTGAATTCTCATGCCCCATCTCACGAATAGACTCTAGACAAGTTGGTTTCTTCTAAACTTGTCTGCTCGTATCTTGAAATCATTTTTATTTTGCAAATTCTCAAGCTTTGCCTCTTGACAGTTCTGTCCACATACTAGGTCACAAAGATTTCAAGGCAGAATATGTCTGACTGTAGCGACATCTACTGGTAAAACTGAGCTCTAAAACCAAGGGGATCCTGTGTGTGTAGCCTCAAAGGTATTTTAACCATTCTTTTATCCCTAAAGTGTAGTCCAGGCAAACATCCAAATCAACATTCTTTGATAATAAGAACTACTAAGGCACTTCACGAAATGATTTTCTATAAAAGATTTTGGAATCTTAAAAGCTTTCCTGTTTGAAATACTTCTGCTATCTTTGCTGAAAAATCAGTACCATATGTGAAACAGATCGCCAGTCCAGGTTTGATGCATGAGACAGGGCGCTCAGGGCCGGTGCACTGGGATGACCCTGAGGGATGGTGGGGAAGGAGGTGTGAGAGGGGTTCAGGGTGGGGGACACATGTACACCCATGGCTGATTCGTGTCAATGTATGGCAAAAACCACTATAATATTATAAAGTAATTAGCCTCCAATTAAAATAAATTAAAAAACATCATAGGCCAAGTTGCTGAGCAGCCTTTTGAAAGGACCCATACAGGTGGTGCTGGTGGTAAAGAACATGCCTGCCAATGCAGGAGACTTAAGACATGCAGGTTCAATCCCTAGGTCAGGAAGATCCCCTCCTCAGGAGGAGGGCATGGCAACCCTCTCCAGTATTCTTGCCTGGAGAATCCCATGGACAGAGGAGCCTGGTGAGCGACAGTCCATGGGATCGCAGAGTAGTGCACAACTGAGGGCCTGAGCACACATGGACTAGCCTGCCAGGCCCCTCTGTCCATGGGATTTCCCAGCAATAATACTGGAGTGAGTTGCCATTTCCTCTTCTAGGGATCTTCCCAACCGAGGGATGGAACCCATGTCTACCGTGTCTCCTGCATTGGCAGGCAGATTCTTTACCACTGCACCACTTGGGAAGCCCTAGTAAATACTTAGGATGTTTAAAAATTGTAAAATAAGGTTTTTAAGTAATGTTTTTTTATTACTTTGAATTCTGTGGGGATTAATGACTAGCTGTCTAATAATGTCAGTATATTAGATATTAGCATTATATTGATGTTAAATTCCTGATTTTGCAAATTTTACAGTGGTTATTGAGAGAATATTCTTTTTGAAGGAACTGGGCAGTGCAGAACTTTAGGGATATGATAGCTAATTTTATGTGTCAATGTGGCTTGGCTATGATGTCCAATTGCTTGGTCAGACAACTATATGTTGGTGTGAAGATATTCTTAAGATATGATTAAGATTTAAATCATTAGATTTTGAGTAAACTAGATTATACTCCATAATGTGGGAGGGTATCATCCTATCATTTGAAGGCCTTAAAGAGCAACAACTTAGGTTTCCCAAGGAAGAAATTCTTCTTAAGACATAGACAGTCTGCCTGATTTCTGTCTTGTTGCGCTGTGGAATTCAGACTCTAGAATGCAACATCAACTCCTACCTGAATTTCAAGCCTGCTAGACTGCCCTACATATATGGTATGTCAGCCCTCACAGTTGCATCAACCAGTTCCTTAGTCTACACTCCACCCCGCCCCCTGCAACGCTGCTGCCCGTACTTCTTTCTCTCAAGAATTGTATGTATCTCCTGTTGGTTTGTTTCTCTGGAGAATCCTAAACAATGCAAGGGGTGAATGGCATCATGTCTACAACTTACTCTCAAAAATGTTCACTCTTGGGGAATCTGAGTGAAAAGGTAGTGGGAATTCTTGTAGCATTTCTGTAACTCTGCAATTATTATGTCAAAGTAAAAAGATAAAAGAAAAACAAAATGTATTTGAAACCTGGTTTGGAACATGGCCTTTCTCTTGTACAAAAGCTTATGAACTTGGCTAAGTACCCAAGGTAAAATGACAAAGCACTGTTTAATGTAATATTGGGCCCTTTGAAGGTGGTTAAGTAGGAAGAAGGTGATACTGTTTTAATAGTGACTCAACCAGAAGGGAAAGTATTAAAACTGATTTTAGTTAATCTTTATTTTGGTGGAGAAATATCACACAGTTTTTATTGCATAGTTTTTAAATATTAAGTTGCCAGTGTGAAAAAGTGGAGGGATAAACAGTTGTGGGAGGGAGTTGAGGAAAGAATGGTAGTTAAAGAAGAAACCCGTGCTCAGGTGTATCCAGAGAGGAAGGGAGGATAGTTTAAGGAAGGTTTCATTTAATTTGGTTTACTTGGAAGAAATTCAAGCATATTTTTGCTCTGAGGGGATGGAGCTAGGGTAGAAGGAGTAGTTGAAATTATACCAGAGAAAAACAAAATCTGGTACACATAAGAAAGGATGGAATCTTAAGCAGTACTTTTTTTAATTTTATAGACCACAAAAATGTTTTCAATGATTAAACTGGAGGGCCAACATAAAACTGTCAACTTCTACATTTGCCAGGTGAAGACATAAGAACGAAGCCATCCAAACATTGGGAATCCACCCTTACCATCATTTCATAAATAAAAGACATTTAAACTCTAAATATAGAAAAGGCAAAGGTACAGATGTAATACATTTAGTATGATGTTCTCTTTTCACTGAGGACTGTTTATATGGATTCCTGCTTTTGGCATTAGTCCTAGCTGAGCACATATAAGCAGCTGTGTCGGTAGCTAGTGCAGAGCCTGTCATAATGGGGTGTTTTAACAGCACACCTTGAATGGTTGCACATCCTTGTCTCTGTTGTGACCTTGACTCTTCCTTTGACTTGCTTTCCATGGTCAATCCTGATAACCCTTCACGTGGCTCCAGGCTTTGGTTCCTCCTCTTCCCAAGAGCAACTTTACAGGTGAGACCTGTGGCATCCATTTCCACTTGCTTTAATGGCATGTTTATCTACCAAGGTTGTGATCATTATTATATCCCCAACTTTTGCCCTTGGTTAATGTTCAAACTCACTTATCGCTTTCCGGTTAGCGTAGCTTTCCTTTTTCTTTTCACTTTGTTCATTCTCTCACCTTTGCTTCTCAAAGAATTTTTTTTTTTTTTTTTTCCTGAGGAAGTTTATCAGCACCTTGTTTCTGCTTCTAATCCGATAGTAGGTGCTTCTTTGCCTTCAGAGGGAATGGCCTGTTTGGTTACACGACTTACTGGTGATGTTACCGCCCTTCCTTTGAGCTTTGTTTAGGACCTGAGCTGCTTCACAACCTGAAGGGTGAAGTCCAGAGCAATTCATCTTCTCGTATCTGTAAATGGGAAGCATAAGATGAATTAGGAAGTGCTTTGGGTCAAATCTCTGTCCTTTGCTAGTTATGTGACTTCACAAAAGTCTCTTAAACACTCTTAAGTGTGTAAAATAGGGAAGAGAACATGAATCTTGTAAGGTTATTCCAAGGATCAATGGGAGAAATGTATAAGGAGCTTTGATACGTACTGGCACATGGCAGCCACAGTAACAATGGTAGTTGTAACCCTGCTTTCCTCCCAGCACTGTCTAGAATTGTGCTGTTAAAGGTGGTAATCACTAATTACATGTAGCTATTGAAAACCTGAAATGTGGCTAGTCTCAGATGAGATGTGCTATACACGTAAAATATACACCAGACTTTGAAGGCTATGGATGACAACTAAAACATATTAATATGGGCAGCGGTCCTAAGATGGTGGAGGAATAGGATGGGGAGACCACTTTCTCCCTCACAAATTCATCAAAGAACATTTGAACGCTGAGAAAATTCCACAAAACAACTTCTGAATGCCAGCAGAGGACATCAGGCATCCAGAAAAGCAGCCCATTGTCTTCGAAAGGAGGTAGGAAAAAATATAAAAGATAAAAAGAGAGACAAAAGAGGTAGGGAGGGAGCTCCATCCTGGGAAGAGAGTCTTAAAAAAGAGAGAAGTTTCCAAACACCAAGAAACACTCTCACTGCTGAGTTTGTGGTGAGCCTTGGAACCACAGAGGGCAACATAACCAGGAGGAAAAATAAATAAATAATTAAAACCCACAGATTACGTGCCCAATGGTAACTCCCAGCAGAGAAGCAATGCAGACGGCTGCATCCACCACTAGCAAGCACGGGCTGGGCAGGGAGGTGCAGGCTGCATTGCTTAGAGTAAGGACGGGGTCTGAATGCCCCAAGGGCAATCTGAGGGAACTAACTGGTTTGGGATAGCAACCCAGACTGTGGGATAGCTACCACGCTAAAAGCCCTAACCTAAGACACCTCCAGGCCCGCTCACAGAACAAAGGACTGACTAGAGCTACGCGAAAAGCCCTAACCTAAGACACCATCAGGCCTGCTCACAGAACAAAGGACAGAGCAGAGCTAGCCAGCTCCAGGCTGGCCCATCCCCCTCCGGAGACAGGCAGTCGAGGGCAGCCAGAGCTGGAAGGGGGCAATTGCAGCCCCAGAGAGGCATTATCTACCAAACTGCAAGCAGGCTTCGTTGCTAACTTTGAAAATCCAACCTCTACTCTAGATTTTTAATCTTTGCTTTTTGGTATTATCATTTTTGTACCTTTAAGAACCCAAACTTCAGTACCCATTCTTCCTTGGGAGCGAGACTACTGGCTTGACTGCTCTCTCCCTCTTTGGACTCTCCTTTTTCTCCACCAGGTCGCCTCTATCTCCTCCCTCCCCCTTCTCTTCTCTACCCAGCTCTGTGAATCTCTTTGTGTGTTCTGGACGGTGAAGAGCACTTAGGAAACTGATTACTGGCTGGATCTGTCTCTCTCCTTTTGATTCCCCCTTTTATCCTCCTGGCCACCTCTGTCTCCTTCCTCCCTCTTCTCTTCTCCGTATAACTCCATGAATATCTCTGAGCGATCCAGATTGTGGAGCGCACATAAGGAAGTGATTACTGACTAGCTTGCTCTCTCCTCTTTTGATTCCACCTCATCTCATCCTGGTCACCTCTATCTCCCTCCTCCCTCTTCTCTATGTAACTCTGTGAACCTCTCTGGGTGTCCCTCACTGTGGAGAAACTTTTCATCTTTAACCTAGATGTTTTATCATCAGTGCTGTATAGATAGAGAGGTCTTGAGGCTACTGTAAAAATAAGACTGAAAACCAGAAGCAGGAGGCTTAAGTCCAAATCCTGAGAACACCAGAGAACTCCTGGCTCCAGGGAACATTAATTGACAGGAGCTTACCAAACGCCTCCATACCTACACTGAAACCAAGAACGACCCAAGAGCCAACAAGTTCCAGAGCAAGACATACCATGCAAATTCTCCAGCAACACAGGAACACAGCCCTGAGCTTCAATATACAGGCTGCCCAAAGTCATTCCAAACCCATTGACATCTCATAACTCATTACTGGACACTTCATTGCACTCCAGAGAGAATACATCCAGCCCCACCCACCAGAACACCGACACAAGCTTCCCTAACCAGGAAACCTTGACAAGCCACCCATACAACCCCACTCACAGCGAGGAAACTCCACAATAAAGAGAACTCCACAAATTGCCAGAATACAGAAAGGCCACAGCAATATAAAGAAGATGAAGAGACAGAGGAATACCCAGAAGGTAAAGGAACAGGATAAATGCCCACCAAACCAAACAAAAGAGGAAGAGATAGGGACTCTGCCTGATAAAGAATTCTGAATAATGATAGTGAAAAATGATCCAAAATCTTGAAAACCAAATGGAATCACAGATAAATAGCCTGGAGACAAGGATTGAGAAGATGCAAGAAAGGTTTAACAAGGACCTAGAAGAAATAAAAAAGAGTCAATATATAATGAATAATGCAATAAATGGTATAAAAAACACTCTGGAGGGAACAAATAGTAGAATAATGGAAGCAGAAGATAGGATGAGTGAGGTAGAAGATAGAATGGTAGAAATAAGTGAATCAGAGAGGAAAAAAGAAAAACGAATTAAAAGAAATGAGGACAATCTCAGAGACCTCTGGGACAATGTTAAACACCCCAACATCCAAATCATAGGAGTCCCAGAAGAAGAAAACAAAAAGAAAGACCATGAGAAAATACTTGAGGAGATAATAGTTGAAAACTTCCCTAAAATGGGGAAGGAAATTATCACCCAAGTCCAAGAAACCCAGAGAGTCCCAAACAGGATAAACCCAAGGCGAAACACCCCAAGACACATATTAAACAAATTAACAAAGATAAAACACAAAGAACAAATATTAAAAGCAGCAAGGGGAAAACAACAAATAACACACAAGGAGCTTCCCATAAGGATAACAGCTGATCTTTCAGTAGAAACTCTTCAGGCCAGGAGGGTATGGCAGGACATACTTAAAGTGATGAAAGAAAATAAACTACAGCCCAGATTACTGTACCCAGCAAGGGTCTCATTCAAATATGAAGGACAAATCAAAAGCTTTACAGACAAGCAAAAGCTGAGAGAATTCAGCACCACCAAACCAGCTCTCCAATAAATGCTAAAGGATCTTCTCTGACAGGAAACACAAAAAGGGTGTATAAACTCAAACCCAAAACAATAAAGTAAATGGCAACAGGATCATACTTATCAATAATTACCTTAAACGTAAATTTGTTGACCACCCCAACCAAAAGACAAAGACTGGCTGAATGGATACAAAAATAAGACCCCTATATATGTTGTCTACAAGAGACCCACCTCAAAACAAAGAACACATATAGACTGAAAGTGAAGGGCTAGATAAGATATTCCATGCAGATAGAGACCAAAAGAAAGCAGGAGTAGCAATACTCATATCAGATAAAATAGACTTTAAAACAAAGGCTGTGAAAAGAGACAAAGAAGGACACTACATAATGATCAAAGGATCAATCCAAGAAGAAGATATAACAATTATATATGCACCCAACATAGGAGCACCACAATATGTAAGACAAATGCTAACAAGTATGAAAGGGGAAATTGACAATAACACAACAATAGTGGGAGACTTTAATACCCCACTCACACCTATGGATAGATCAACTAAACAGAAAATTAACAAGGAAACACAAACTTTAAATGATACAATAGACCTGCTGCTGCTGCTAAGTCACTTCAGTCGTGTCCGACCCTCTGCGACCTCATAGACGGCAGCCCACCTGGCTCCGCCATCCCTGGGATTCTCCAGGCAAGAACACTGGAGTGGGTTGCCATTTCCTTCTCCAATGCAGGAAAGTGAAAAGTGAAAGTGAAGTCGCTCACTCGTGTCCGACTCTTTGCGACCCCATGGACTGCAGCCCACCAGGCTCCTCCATCCATAGGATTTTCCAGGCAAGAGTACTGGGCTGGGGTGCCATTGCCCAGTTAGACCTAGTTGATATCTATAAGACATTTCACCCCAAAACAATGAATTTCACCTTTTTCTCAAGCGCACACGGAACCTTCTCCAGGATAGATCACATCCTGGGCCGCAAATCTAGCCTTGGTAAATTTAAAAAAATTGAAATCATTCCAAGCATCTTTTCTGACCACAATGCACTAAGATTAGATCTCAATTACAGGAGAAAAACTATTAAAAATTCCAACATATGGAGGCTGAACAACATGCTGCTGAATAACCAATAAATCACAGAAAAAATCAAAAAAGAAATAAAAATATGCATAGAAATGAATGAAAATGAAAACACAACAACCTAAAACCTGTGGGACATTGTAAAAGCAGTGCCAAGGGGAAGGTTCATAGCAATACAGGCATACCTCAAGAAACAAGAAAAAAGTCAAATAAATAACTTAACTCTATACCTAAGGCAACTAGAAAAAGAAGAAATGAAGAACCCCAGGTTAGTAGAAAGAAAGAAATCTTAAAATTTAGGGCAGAAACAAATGCAAAAGAAACAAAAGAGACCATAGCAAAATTCAACAAAGCCAAAAGCTGGTTCTTTGAGAGGATAAATAAAATTGACAGACCATTAGCCAGACTCATCAAGAAACAAAAGGAGAAAAATCAAATCAATAAAATTAGAAATGAAAATGGAGAGATCACAACAGACAACACAGAAATACAAAGGATCATAAGAGACTACTATCAGCAATTATATGCCAATAAAATGGACAACTTGGAAGAAATGGACAAATTCTTAGAAAAGTACAACTTTCCAAAACTGAACCAGGAAGAAATAGAAAATCTTAACAGACCCATCACAAGCACAGAAATTGAAACTGTAATCAGAAATCTTCCAGCAAACAAAAGCCCAGGTCCAGACGGCTTCACAGCTGAATTCTACCAAAAGTTTAGAGAAGAGCTAACACCTATCCTACTCAAACTCTTCCAGAAAATTGCAGAGGAAGGTAAAATTCCAAACTCATTCTATGAGGCCACCATCACCCTAATACCAAAACCTGACAAAGATGCCACTAAAAAAAGAAAACTACAGGCCAATATCACTGATGAACCTAGATGCAAAAATCCTTAACAAAATTCTAGCGATCAGAATCCAATAACACATTAAAAAGATCATACATCATGACCAAGTGGGCTTTATCCCAGGGATGCAAGAATTCTTCAATATCTGCAAATCAATCAATTTAATACACCACATTAACAAATTGAAAAATAAAAGCCATATGATTATCTCAATAGATGCAGAGAAAGCCTTTGACAAAATTCAACATCCATTTATGATAAAAACTCTCCAGAAAGCAGGAATAGAAGGAACATACCTCAACATAATAAAAGCTATATGTGACAAATCCACAGCAAACATTATCCTCAATGGTGAAAAATTGAAAGCATTTCCCCTAAAGTCAGGAACAAGACATGGGTGCCCACTTTCACCACTACTATTCAACATAGTTTTGGAAGTTTTGGCCACAGCAATCAGAGCAGAAAAAGAAATAAAAGGAATCCAAATTGGAAAAGAAGAAGTAAAACTCTCACTGTTTGCAGATGACATGATCCCTTACATAGAAAACCCTAAGGACTCCACCAGAAAATTACTAGAGCTAATCAATGAATCTGGTAAAGTGGCAGGATATAAAATCAACACACAGAAATCCCTTGCATTCCTATACACTAATAATGAGAAAATAGAAAGAGAAATTAAGGAAACAATTCCATTCACCATTGCAATGCAAAGAATAAAATACTTAGCAATATATCTACCTAAAGAAACAAAAGACCTATATATAGAAAACTATAAAACACTGGTGAAAGAAATCAAAGAGGACACTAATAGGTGGAGAAATATACCATGTTCATAGATCAGAAGAATCAATATAGTGAAAATGAGTATACTACCCAAAGCAATCTATAGATTCAATGCAATCCCTATCAAGCTACCAACGGTATTTTTCACAGAGCTAGAACAAATAATTTCATAATTTTTACGGAAATACAAAAAACCTCGAATAGCCAAAGCAATCCTGAGAAAGAAGAATGGAACTGGAGGAATCAATCTGCCTGACTTCAGGCTCTACTACAAAGCCACAGTCATCAAGACAGTATGGTACTGGCACAAAGATAGAAATATAGATCAATGGAACAAAATAGAAAGCCCAGAGATAAATCCATGCACCTACAGACACCTTATCTTTGACAAAGGAGGCAAGAATACACAATGCAGAAAAGACAATCTCTTTAACAAGTGGTGCTGGGAAAACTGGTCAACCACTTGTAAAAGAGTGAAACTAGAACATTTTCTAACACCATACACAAAAATAAACTCAAAATGGATTAAAGATATAAATGTAAGACCAGAAACTATAAAACCCCTAGAGGAGAACATAGGCAAAACACTCTCCGACATAAATCACAGCAGGATCCTCTATGACCCACCTCCCAGAATATTGGAAATAAACAAATGGGGCCTAATTAAAAGTAAAAGCTTCTGCACATCAAAGGAAACTATTAGCAAGGTGAAAAGACAGCCTTCAGAATGGGAGAAAATAATAGCAAATGAAGCAACTGACAAACAACTAATCTCAAAAATATACAAGCAACTCCTGCAGCTCAATTCCAGAAAAATAAACAACCCAATCAAAAAATGGGCCAAAGAACTAAACAGACATTTCTCCAAAGAAGACATACAGATGGCTAACAAACACATGAAAAGATTCTCAACATCACTCATTATCAGAGAAATGCAAATCAAAACCACAACGAGGTACCATTTCACACCGGTCACAATGGCTGCTATCCAAAAGTCTACAAGCAATAAATGCTGGCGAGGGTGTGGAGAAAAGGGAACTCTCTTACACTGTTGGTGGGAATGCAAACTAGTTCAGCCACCATGGAGAACAGTGTAGAGATTCCTTAAAAAACTGGAAATAGAACTGCCATACGACCCAGCAATCCCACTGCTAGGCATACACACTGAGGAAACCAGAATTGAAAGAGACACGTGTACCCCAATGTTCACTGCAGCACTGTTTATAATAGCCAGGACATGGAAGCAATCTAGATGTCCATCAGCAGACGAACGGATAAGAAAGCTGTGGTATATATGCACAATGGAGTATTACTCAGCCATTAAAAAGAATACATTTGAATTAGTTCTAATGAGGTGGATGAAACTGGAGCCTATTATACAGAGTGAAGTACGCCAGAAAGAAAAACACCAATACAGTATACTAATGCATATATATGGAATTTAGAAAGATGGTAACGATAACCCTGTATGCGAGACAGCAAAAGAGACACAGATGTATAGAACAGTCTTTTGGACTCTGTGGGAGACGGGGAGGGTGGGGTGATTTTGGAGAATGGCATTGAAACATGTATAATATCATATGTGAAACGAATCACCAATCCAGGTTCAATGCATGATACAGGCTGCTCGGGGCTGGTGCACTGGGATGACCCAGAGGGATGGTATGGGGAGGGAGGTGGAAGGGGGGTTCAGGATGGGGAACACGTGTACACCCATGGTGGATTCATGTTGATGTATGGCAAAACCAATACAATATTGTAAAGTAATTAGCCTGCAATTAAAATAAATAAATTTATATTAAAAATAAACACACACACACACAAAACGTATTAATACAATACCTCATGAATAATTTTTTATAATGATCACATGTTGAAATGGTAATATTTTGGATACATCAGGGTTAAATAAAATGTACTATTAAAATTAATTTTTCCTATTTTTTACATTGTTTAATAAGGCCACCAGAAAATTTAAAATTACACATTATCTTCATCAGCTCAGACTGCTATAACAAAATACCATAGATGAAGGTGGCTTCTCACAGTTCTGGAGGCTAGGAAATCCAAGATAAAAGTGTTGGTATATTTGGTTCTTAACAGAGGACCTTCTTCCTGGCCTGCAGGTAGCTGCCTTCTTGCTGTATCCCTACACAGTAGAGAGAGAGGGCTCTGGTCTCTTCCTCTTCTTAGAAGGACAGCAATACCATAATAGAGGCCCCATCTTCATAACTATAAATTTGGGCAATAAAAAGTTAAATGACCAAATTGGTAATTTAAAATAATATTCTTATACCAAAACACTCAGGTATATTATTAAGATGCCAAAAATTGCATATATTTTTTAAAAAGCATGAAGCCTCAAAGAACTTTTGAGCTTGAGATGGGCAGCTTCAGTCTTAGGGTGAGCAGTAGAGTAGCAGAGTCAAGAACAGAGGGTTGGGGTTTGACAGAGGAGGGTTTTAAGACCCAGGCTCTGCCACTTATTAGCTACATGCCCTTGGGCAAGTCATTTAACTTTTCCTAGCTTCTGTTTCCTCAACAATTAAGTGATGACAATAAATAGCCTTCCTCACAGAGTTGCAAGACTCAATAAGCCAATTAGGGGACTTCCCTGGTGGTCCAGTGGCTAAAATTCTGTGCTCCCAGGGCAGGGGGCCCAGGTTTGATCCCTGATGAGGGAACTAGATCCCATATGGTGCAACTCAGCATCCCATGCAACAACTAAAGACCCCACATGCTGAAGCTAAGCCCCAATATAGCCAAATAAAAAATTTAAAAAAAAAAAAAAGCATGACAGAAGGTTACACATGAAAAACAAAATAAAGGGTACTGGTTATTGTTGCTGTGATTATAGCTATGCCTCCATACTCTTGTCAGCTATTGGGGTACTTTAGGGAGAAAAACTGGGATGCACCATCTCAGTGTGTCCCATCTCTACTATGTGAACATGCCTGCCACAGCCACCTTCCTTTCCTGCTTCTGAGGCTGGCCAGCCCTTCTGACTGGTGTGTTACAACCTAAAAAATGTTCTGAGTATCTCTAGGGAAGTTATGGCTAAATGTGGCTGGCCCGAGGTTCAGCTCTGTATACAGCTCTGTTCTTCCCTGCTTTGAGACCTCAGGAGACTACCTCATTTTCAGGTCCTTGGGCAGTATCTTGCTGTAGCCCAGGTGCTCTGATTACATGGTACGTATATATGTCATGTTTGCATGTCATCTTGACCATTTTGACAGCTTAGCAATATTTGATGCTTCCTTGTTTCGTGATTGTATATGGCTACTGCTCAATAACTATTGATTAATGGATTGAAAGAAATAAAACTAAAATATATGCAGTGTTGTCACCACCTTCTATATTTCACATCCGCCTCTTGCTGTGTGAGAGAAGAGGAGGTAGGAGAAGGGTATACATACCTCCAAATCCCAAAGTCAAGAAGTAGTCCTTTCACTGTGGTGGCAAGCACTACAGCGTTTCTGTCCTGATTCTTTTCCAGCTAGTTAGGTAATATGGGGACTGGAAAGGTCAAGGTCTTTCGGATCAGGCTGACCTAGGGCAGTGACTCAGTCCCATCATTTACTAGTGAGAGTGCTGGAGTTTACTAGTAGGTGATCCCCTTCAACCTCTTTGAACTTTAATTTCCCAACCAACCCATCTCCCAGAGTTGGCAAGGATTGAATGAGGCAAAGATCAAGAAGCTCTTGGCCTGGATGGGACATGTTTAATAAATACTAGTTTCCTTTCCATGTAAAAATAATTTTGGTGCTGTGGAAAGTCAGATATTTGGCTCTGGGCTGGGCAATGTTTTTTTGAATCTAAGGGAAATTCAGATTTTCCTTTTGTATTTTCTTCAGTTGTGGAACATATGGAAATTAAAGTCTGGCTTGCAAGCTAGATAAGGAAAAGAGGAGAAAGCAAAAGGAAGTCAGTAATCATAGCCAGGTGATAAATCAGATTAAAACAGTAAACGTTTCTCTACATATGTATGCATGCATGCATACATGCATATCTCTATTCTATCATTCCCTCCTTTCTATTCTTTATGTCATGTCATCTTTTTGATTTTGTTCTATCAGCTTTATTTTCTATTTTATTGGTGGACTACATTATATATTCACATAGCTCAAAATTCAAAAGGTATAAAAGGGGATGCAATGAAAAATCTCATTTCCACCCTGATCTTCAGCCACCAGTTTCTTCTCCCTAAAGGCAACCAGTGTTACCAAATTCATGTATCTCTTCCTAAAATATTGTTTACCCTCTTTTTATACAATTGATCTTATACTCTACTACTATCTGAATCTTGCTTTTTCACTTAATCTTGAAGATTATCCCACATCTCACATCTATGCATGTAAAGCTCCCTTGCTCTCCCTTAATTTACTTTCAATGGCATTTTATTTTGTGTATGTACCATTGCTTATTTAACTAGTACCCTACTGAGGAACATTCAGGCTAGTTCTGTTTTTTGCTTTTAAGTAATGTTGTAATAAATAATCTTGCATATATCATTTTACAGAAAGTATATCTTCAATTCCTATAATTATAAATGTATGTAATTCAAATTCCCAAAATGGAATTTCTGGGTGAAAAAATAACATGTGCCCGTAAATTAATTGATGCTGTCAAACTGCCCTTTGTAGAAGTTGTATGGATGCAAGTACTATGCTGCAGAGTATCAAAATCTTCTGATTTTTCTAAAGTGCACATACAAAGAAACCAAAGTACATATACAGAAAGTAACAGAGACAATTTGCTAATGGGCTTCCCTGGTGGCTCAGTCAGTAAAGAATCTACAAGCAATACTGGGTTAGATCCCTGGGTCAGGAAAATTCCCTGGAGAAGGAAATGGCAACTCACTCCAGTATGCTTGCTTGGTAAATCCCCTGGACAGAGAAGCCTGGTGGGCTACAGTCCATGGGGTCCAATGAATTGACCAGGACTTAGCAACTAAGCCACCACCACCACTACCAATGACCATGGGCCAAAAAATTTTTGGTGCTGCACCCCTTTACTCTCTTAAACATTTCTGAGGACTCCAAAGAGCTTCTGGTTTATGTGGGAGATATATATATATATATATATATATATATATATATATATATATATATAACAATATTTAAAAGCAAAGCTAAAAAGTTTAAATTTATTTAAAATAATTCCATTATTTAATATAATTTATAATATATAAATTATATTATAAATATGTGTATATTATATATTTATAATATATTATTATTTAATTCCAAATTAATATAAACAACATTCTGGCTTCCCTGATGGTTCAGTGGTAAAGAATCCATCTGCCAATGCAGGAGATATAGGTTAAGTCCTTGGGTTGGGAAGATCCCCTGGAGAAAGAAATGGCAACCCACTCCAGTATTTGTGCCTGGAAAATTCCATGGACAGCAGAGCCTGGAGGACTACAGTCCATGGGGTTGCAAAAGAGTTGGACATGACTTAGTGATTAAACAACAACATTCCTATGAAAAGTAACTATATTTTTAGTGATAAAAACAGCATGTTTCATATTGTTGCAAATCTGGCTCAGTAGATGACAGCTAGCATAGTACCTAGTGGAACCCATTGGAACCTTTTCTTGTAGACTGGACCTCTATGGTATAACATTTTCTGCCTTACCTTGACACCAAATATGTCTGCTCCTTACCCTCCTGCTATAAATCCTCCAATTTCCAGGAAATGATGGGCAGTGCCAAGGTTCATGGGCTGTTTGTGAACTGGTTTTCCAAGCCTGGTGTTCAAATAGGCTAAAACTTGAATGGGTCTTTATGGATCACAGAGGGTCCCTGATGGGGCATTTTGCAGAACTCTAAATGAATACGGTAGCTGTATTAGATTTGATATAAGGGACCAAAGGGATCATGTAACAGTGTGCTTAGAGTAGTGCTCAGGCTGCCCAGCCTACACTGTAATTACCAAATCCCCATGTCCAGTACTGACCATGGTGCCATACACCTACACTGGAGGCCAGCATGTTGTCAAAGAGATCTGGCTCTCTTCCCACTAAATTACCCTCAGTAGATTAATTATGCCTACTGGCTGAAAAGATAAGAGGCTAGAAGAGCCATGCTGAGTTTGACAAATACTGCATGTGAAACACACAGAGAATCAGGCTTAACAGCACCCTCCCCAGCCCCAGTCAAAGCCAAGTGCAATATTCACAGAGCTAAAGTCAGAACTGGAAAGGTGGCAACACCTATGAGTAAGATTAAAAGGCCGGTGACCCTTGGCAGCCCATCCTGGGCATGTCACCAGGAAATTAGAGCTCTCCAACAGTAGAATTCTGTGCCAGCAGGAGAGGGCCAAATAAGGTTTGTGATCAAGAAGACTGTTCATACCATTCCTGGTGAGGCTGCTCAGAGGGGAAGGACCCTGGGCTAGGCATCATTTTGAATAGGAAGTGAATACTCAATTCTGCTATAGTAACCACAGTTCAGTACTTTAGTGTTTTTGTCTTCCTTTGTGGCCTACAAGTCTTCTGTGATGCTTATTTGTAACATGGGTTGGAGCAGGTAATATTTTTGCACTTAATAATTGAAGCAAATGAGGAAAACAGGCTCAAGGACACTAAGTGGAAGGGCCTAGATGGAAAGGGATGACACCACCCCCAGATCTTCAGATGGCTAATCCAGTGGTTTATCCACTCTTCCAAGATGGAGAAGTATGAGTGGGAGAAGCTGAAGATAGTGGAAGAAACAATGGCTCAGGTGAGCCATTGGATGCTAAGAGGCTTTAGAAGGCAAAGCAAGCACGCAAAACAGAGGAAGGAATCTCTTGGCAAATGTGGGAGTTGGTGGGGAGACTGACAAGAATGTGGAATTTGTCTTGGGACATGGGACATCAAGCCGGAGAAGTAGGAATGGGATCAGATGAATAATTTGAATGTGATGTGGTGTATAAAAAAGCATTGTTATGCCTTCATGCAAACCAGAGTAACAGTGAAAGCAGGGCCTTAGGCAGATTAATCTGGCAGTGGAACAAGGATCTGAGTGGAATAAAGAGTCTAGAAGCAGAGACCCAAGATACTGTTGTGGTAATTCAGGTGTGAGGTGATAAGTCTTGGACTAAGACAGCAGCAGTGCAAAGGATGAAGAATTCATGAGACAGTAAGAAGACAAAGCACTCTAAGACTTACTGTTGGAACAGAAACTGCTTCAAGATCTGAGGAACTAGAACAATGAAGGCCTCACTGGAACATAAGATTATTTTTGAGACATTAGATTTGATGTGACAGTATCAAAGAGATAAATAGTTTGAAACCTGAGTCTAAATCACAACTGGCTAGAGGTCAGTCTCTTTAATAAATACATTTTGATGCACATGGATTAAAAAAAGAAACAAGTTATATTAACTAAGCATATGCTACAATCATTAAAACCAAAATATAGTTTTCTTTCATATTAATTTTATTAGTAATTATAAAATAGAAGCAGTTTATGAAAATAGTTTCCTTTTCAAGATATAGGAACTGATGTCTTTGCAAAATATACACACCCACAATTGTTACAATACATATCCTTGTATATAACTCGGACATTATAAAAGTGTTTAAGAATCACACCCTGTAAAAGTCAGGAGAAGAAACATTTTCTCCAACTTTGGTCATATATTGTGACATTCAAGCACTTAAACCACTTTGTTGAAATGTACAGGCCCAGAGGGATGTAACTTTCAAGGTCTCATAGGTTCTTTTATTGTGCAAGGCAGAGAACCAGGAGAGGCATCCCTAAGAGTTTATTAACCTTAGATATCTCAAGCAGTGGTTTATTTTCCATACTTTACCGTGGAAATAAAGGAGGGATAAATAAGACCATGGAAACCCATCTTGGGCAGGTCCCCTCCCTAGCATCCCTAACCATGGAGTATGTCTCCTACAAGAGGATTTCTAACCTTTGAGCCTTAAAAAGCTCCAAGTCTATAATTATCTAACATACTTGCAAAATGATGGTTCTGCAACTTTAAACTTGAATACTGCAGAATAGGCTAAAGTTATAATAATAGTGTGACTCTCCTAAATAGACTTCATTTAGGATTTGTCTGGTGGGAAGCATTTGGGAAGATCAGCAAGCCAAAAATTTCCTCCGGGAACTACTGGAAAAGATCGTTTCTCACCATGGCATAAACCTTGGAAGCCAAGTTCTTTCTTACTTTGGCAGATTTATGATGAAACAATGGGAAAGAGCCTATAAGCATTCAAATCTGTAGGCTTAAAATAACAGATGCTAGGTCTGATACAGTAAGAGCTGAAGCCCCACCAATAAAGGGTTCACTGTGACAAAGAACCATTAGTATGTACTCTCTATTTCCTGATTAACCTCTCAAGTTCTCCTAAATATTACATTCTCTCTTTAACTACAGAATACTGGCCTGATGAAATTCCAGACATAAAATGTGTTGTTTGAACTCATGAGGATAGTATCATGGTTCAGCACTGACACTTAAGATCATACTGATATACTAGAATTTAACAGTGATTTTTTTTTTCAAGAAATTACAAAACTCAATTAATTGTGGATTCACAGGTCTTTACATTTAATATATAACATGAAGCATTATTATATAAAATCCCATAAGGGAAAAAGACTATAAAAATAAGTTTACTAGGATTACTATATTTTAAAAAGTAATTTAAAAAATATACTCCGAAGTCCCTTAAGTATTTGGTTTAGAAAGTAAGAGAGGTATCTTAATAGGGTGAACCATAAGGAACTATGGTTTTTGTAATGTGAAAAGGTAAAATCTCATCAGTTTCCTATGGTTAAAGTGAATAAAACCCTGAGAAAATTTTATTTGGCATCACACCATAAATTCAAAGAAAATTTATAGAAAATCACATTTCTATTATAGGGAAAACACTTCAGAATGGAAATGTGCATACTGGTCATGCCAAGATTTCTTTCTTATGATTTTTAAACACCTAAAATCTTTTAAGGTTAAGAAAAATTTAGGGGTGTTTCAAAAAAAAAACACCGGACAATTATAATTACAGAATGTAGCTACAGTTGCTAATGCCACTAAAACAGAAAACTATTAGCCAGATTTGGTGATGGGAAGATTTTTTTTTTAAGTTTATGCATAAAAGTTTTAGCATTAAAGTGAAAAGGCACAAATACGGGTTAAAAGAATGACAATTGTTTATAAAAGCCTTGAAAATAAGGCTAATTCATTTGTTTTATTAATACCATTAAGTAGGCACCTACTCCAAGTTTCAGCTTTGGCCTCCTAAATGGGATTACATTTCAAATGAATTCTCAGCATAAGACTAACTATATAGCAGCATTATTATCAGTAAGTTTTTCAGCCTCTACACTGCTGAAAGAGAATCTAAAAGTTTCCTCCCATCTATATCCCATCAATACCAAAAATACACTTCTAAAAATTACATAATTTATACTTAGAGTCAAAAATTGTGCAGTTTTTCTTCAACGAATGATGTATCCTCTTACCAACGCCTACCAATGCCACCCCAACAACAACAAAAAGCCAAAACCAAAAATAATTGACCAAAGAAATCACTGCTACACCCAACTGACTGGCTTATTCTCAACTAATTAAAGATGATACTTTATAAAACGTATTAAATATAATCAATGAAGTAAATGCAGATTTTCCAGGTGTGTGTGTGTCCACTATGTGTCTAAACTGGGTGACGGTGTACTTTTAAAAAATACACATTTCGGCAGTGATGCTTTATTTGGTACTCTGGCACCATTTACGAATGGCTGCTCCAGTGTTACTGGCTATGACGCATAGGGAGCCACCCACTGTCCACCATGATGGCATGTCATTAAAGAAAATAATCTGAAAGATAAAAGCAAAGACCACGTCCATGGTCCTCATTAATGCTACTGGCCCTGCCTTTTCTATCTGAAGGGCTTTTGCCAGAAACATCTGACCTCCCAAACCAAACATCCCAATTAGTATGAGAAATAGCCTGTCCAACCCACAGTGCGGAAGACGCCATTCTCCTAAAATAGAAAGGACAATGACACACTCGATGAGGCCAAAGATTACATAATACCAAATGCTCAATATGTAGTCCACAGATGTCCCTATTTTTCTGAGGATAACCAGAGTCATGGCAGCTAACACAGCGTGCGCAAGGGCCACCAAAGCGCCCTTCACGTGAACTGAATAGTCTTTATCCGCCTCCACGACTTCAGAACCGAACAAAAATGGTGGCCTCACGATCAGTATCACTCCAGTGATGGTGAAGGCAGTGAAGAGGGCGTCCCAGGGGCTGTATTTTTCCTTGAGAAATATGCAAGCAATTATAGAGGTGAACACCGGGCAGCTAAAGGAGATAACTGTGGCATCTGCGAGAGACGTCAGCTGGTAGGCATAGTACAAAAGGATCATGGCGTTAGAACCAAGGACTCCTCTGAGGAGCAGGTAGATTCGTTGACCTTTGGGGCCTATAAACCCAGTTCTGTAAATTCAAAGGAACGAATGAATATTAAATGGACTTGACATTTGTTTTCAAATTACATTCTTAAACATTATCTTAAAAGTCTTTACTTTCAAAAACAAGGAAATGGTATATTAATTATGTCTACACTATTATAATATACCTTTTACAAAGTGTTTCCTAAGTATAACTAATGACATCAAAGTGTTCACAGTACAAGCAAAAATAAGACATAAATAGTATAATTATAATTCAGCAAATATAGTATTTTCCCTATGTATTGATATATGCTTGTAAAAAAAGACAAAAAGGAAAATATACTGAAATGTTCATTGTGGTTATACCTTAAACAGGTGGACTCATAGGTAATTTTTCTTCTTTATATTTATTTTCTCCAAACTTTTTACAATGAAAAAGTGTTATTTTTATAATAGGTACAATTTCATTATTTAGCTGCCCTATATAAGAAAACTTGGGAATGCAAGTGTGCATTTGCAGTCTTAATGAGTTTCTTCTGTTAAAGCTGAAGCAATGCTAAAGTTTATTTTAGCTACTGAGTATGAGACAACTTTTCACTGTTCTCCTTAGGAAAAGAGTTAAAATACACTGGAAAAGAAACTGTAGCATCTGCATAAGTATAGTAACTGCTGCTCAAATGCTTTTTAATTAAATATTTACAAAGCAGGGCACTGTGTAAGTTCCTGCCTAGGTGCGGCTCACTGGTCTGTTACAGAGCTGGCCTTTTTAGAACAGCATCTAGGCTTGATAGAGGGACCCCTGGGTCTCTGGAGTTAGAAATGAAAAGTGTAGTCACCTTTGATCCATACTTTGAGAAGCTGAGTTTTTTCCATGATAGTGAAACGTAAAAGGGGTCAAAAGAGATTAGTGTAAGAATGTAAGAAAATTTTCCTAAGTGCCTTCCTCCCAGTACTTTTTTTTTTTTTTCTCCCAGTACTTTTATTCCAAAATGGAGAGCATGATTGTATTCACATCAATGGTCTGTTGCCACCCTTCAACATTCCTTAAGTCGTACCCACCATCAGTTCCTAAAATACTGTGACTTGTCCACACCAACACGGGAATTTCTGACAATATTTTTGCTCTTACTGGATTTTCACCTTTTTCACCAAAAACTTGGGATAAGGAGTGAAACAATTCTAAATAAATCTGTGCTGAGTGATAGATACAAGGAGACTTCGGTAGCAAGTGACTGAAACTTTTAATTTGGAGTTAAAGCATCTTTACCCAAAGAGACAAAGAGGCAAACTGCCACCAGGAACCCAACAGCCCCTCTTCCCAGGTGTCTAAGTACACAGGGGTGTGCAGAGGTTATAACAGCATGGGTGAGCCATAATTTTAACCTGGGGAGGGTGTGTGGATGGGGTCCACGTGGAAGGGGAAGAGAGGCTGGCCGGGGAGAAGACAGTAAGGATGGGGAATACAGTTTTCATATAGGGTAGAGGACAAAGGGTATTATTCCCTCCAGTTTGCAGATGAGGACACTGAACAAGAAAGGAGTTAAAAAGGCCTTTCTCAGAGAGTCAGCTGATGTGGCAAACTTCACTGCTGTCTTACTTTAAGAAATTGCCACAGTCACCTTGACCTTTAGCAACTACCACCCCGCACAGTCAGCAGTCATCAACATGAAGGAAGACCCTTCACCAGTGAAAAGATTAGGACTTGCTGAAGGCTCAGATGATGGTCAGCATTTTTTGGCAATAAAGTAATTATTTAAATTTGTTTTTTTTACAAAAAGCCTTTCTTAAGCTCTCCTTACATCTTTCCCATGGCACCCTAGTGGGAAGATCGAAATATTATTATTGTAACTTTCTGTCTGCCCTGTTTGGAGAACAGCCTGTTATACTTAAAGAAACCTCTGACACCAGGAGACACTACTATTTCCTCTCGTTTACTTTTCTCTTCCAAATACTAGTTATGCCAAAGGAAAGAGGGAGGGTGGTACAAGATGGGGGGAATTGTACAAGGAAAGCATTGTTCTCAAAATAGGGGCTGGTGAATAACTGAATCTCTTTCCCCTCCTTTATTGGGCATGTGGTTTGTGCTTATGAGAGCAACTTCTATGGGTGGATCCTTGTGACTTTTCATTAATCTGAGCCAAAGGGTATGAGGACTGGTAAATCTATGAGAGTGATAAAGCAGATGCTGGAGAGTAGATGATTCAAGCAGGTCAAAAGATTTACAAACATTTATTAATACTTTCTACTTGACAGGTAAGAAATACTTACTTTCTGTATATTATGCAAGGGATAATGATTAGCATTTGGAACACACATCGGAAAGCACTAATTTCTACAGCGTGGATGTCTTGCACTTTTTTAACAAATAAGGAGCCCACTGAGAAAAGGAACGCAGACAGTAATGTGTAAAACAAGCCAAGTCCAGGACAGGGTGCTTTCTTCTCAGCTTCTGAAAAAGATTAAATTCTGATTAGTCCTTGCTTCCAAGTTTTATCACTTTTACTTAGATACTGAGAAAAATGGAATGACATTGATGACTAACAGGACACAAATATTACCTCCTAAATAATATCCATTCTCTGGGCCTGAACCATTTTCCCCACCAAGAATAGAGAACCACAGGCAAAGGGCAACAATTTAAGCCTACATTTTTAACTGCAGTTCACGCTATAAAATGGATTTCTCTGGCTCACTGAAGACTCGTCCCTCACTTGTAAGTCAAAAAAAAGTACAAGCTTACCAAGATGGTGAAAGAAATCTTTAAGAAATGTTTATCAAGATGGCGAGAGAAAAATGCTTCCAAGTGATATTTTATATCATCTCCTTGGTGAACTCAGCTTTAGACAGAACGTGTTCTTTTCTGGAAAACAGGTCCGAACTGTGTGATGTGGCTACTTGTTGATTATGTGGCTTCCCCCACAAGCCTGTGAGCTCCTCTAGGGCTGAGAGCTCAGTTGCGTGTTCAGGCCTGGCCCATGGAAGACACTGAATAAATATTTGCTGAAGGAAATAATGTGAGAAAACCTAGCGGGTTTTTTAAATAATATAAGATGCATAGTCTAACACCACAGGCAAAAGCATAATCTGAGAAGGCTCTCTGTTTAGTTATTTTGAACAGCTGGCGCTAGTGGTAAAGAATCTGCCTGCCAATGCAGGAGACATAAGAGACAAGGGTTCGATCCCTGGGTCAGGAAGATCTCTTGGAGGCGGGCATGGCAACCCATTCCAGTACTGTTGCCTGGAGAATCCCATGGACAGAGGAGCCTGGTGGTCTACAGTCCATAGGGTCATGAAGAGTCAGTCATGACTGAAGCGACTTAGCACACATGCAAGCAGATATTTAAGTTTTCATGATTTACAACTTATTTTCCATTTAGAACACAACTTTTTGACAGCAGGAGCTAGGTTATTTATCCCTCTGACCCCAAAGTGCTTAAAGTTTTTAAAAAAGAAGAAAAAGAACTGCCATCTAATTCTTGGCTTGATCTTAACCAGGAAACTTCTGTTCCCTCCGGGGCATCAAGTATTCAATCCATTAATGAAGGTCATTAGGAGCAGCCACTGCCTCTGTCTTATACAGCTGTCTAAGAGAGGAGTAAGGAGTAGAATGCGCTTTCAATCTCATCTTGGCCATTCAGAGGAGAGCAAAATACAACAGGGTAAGCAGAGAACTCCTTAAAAGATAGGCCACACACTGAAGAATAGTTTTTTAAAAAACTAACGCACAAAAAACCAAGGAGAAAATAGGATGGAAATACAGTACGGCCCTTGTTAGTTAGGAGCATAGCAGAGGTGAAGGATGTGTAGGCAAATGTAGTAAAGCAAGATTATCATTCCAATCTAGGAATTTACAGTGGGCTACTCAGCCATAAACCAGTACTGCACAATGTTTGTTTGTTTGTCTTAATGCCCTTTTCTGATAAACACAAACATCAGTTAATACATTTCAACATCCACATGTTAACTAGATACTTTTGCCCATAGTGATAAACAATTTGCAAAGTGGGACCAAACTATGATGATGCACAGTCCTCCTGGGCGTACATTACAGCCTGACCTTTGTAGTAAAAGACGCCATTCTGGTCAGAGGCCTCCGCCTTTTCCTGTTCAAGGTGTACAGCTGAAGGGAATGACCTGGAGCTAGCAGTCACCATGTAATAGGTTATCTGTTATAAATACCAGAATCCTCCATTCTATTCTATATCTGTGTGCTCAGATACTGCAGGAACCAAACTGTACATATCCACTCAGTCCATGAGAAGGAAGCTTTAGAAGGTTAAGCACCACAAAGTACATGTCTTAGAGCCTTAGAGGTCAGCTTCTGAAATTTCAGAATTCAGGTCCAAATAAAATAGTTTTTCTAAGAAGAAACCTAATCCTTACAGAGAACCTATACCCTCAGACAGAACAGAACAGAGTGGGAAGATCAAGGACAGAAAACATCTTGGTCTGTATTTCAAGGATCTTCTCCAACCTAAACTTTTAAAATTTTCTCAAGGAATATTTTAACTTATGATATTTTAACTCTTTTAAAACTTTAAGTTTCAAGGCCTGGCTGAACTTGATTATTTGTTGTGAGGCTGAGGACTGGCAAACTTCAGTCTCTTACAGAACAATAATTTCAGTTCTGTCAAAGGAAATGAACAAGAGAGCAGCATAATCCAAAGAGGCATTTGCTTACGTATATGCTTCCGCGATCATACTCCATGCAAGCGTATCTAATAATCTGGTAACTCTAAATAATTCAACTTAAGTGGCAACAGTGTAATTTCCTGAGTCGGAAGAAAACGGAAAAGTTGCTCAATTTCTCTATCCTCTGCTTTAAACTGGTGATTCACTACCCAGTTGGGATTTAGAATCAACTTAGGAACTTTTAAAGCTCCCAGCCCAGCCCTACCTGAGACCCACTGAAACAGGATCTTGGGCATTGTAAAAAGCTCTGCTGGTTTCAGGGCCACTGCTACCCTAAGGAACTCACTTCTTCCAGGAGAATGAGAGGCACAGACTTAAGACAACTTCTCCTTGCTTCAGTCTAAGACTCACACTGCCCCTCATGAAAATAAACAGATGTCTTAGGATAGCTATATGCTGTCTGTGAAGGTTATCCAAGAATGTAAGAAAAATGGGTAACAGTTTCAGCCTCAACTTGAAAATGAACTTTCTTGAGATAAGCAGTTGGGTTAAGAAGCTAAAATGATGCTGTCACAAAGTTCAGTGACCACAGTACAGAAGTTTAAAGTGTTTCTGTGGCACTCCCTTTTTTGGAATATTACCTGGTTACCTTATAATAAGTATTTCTAAGTCTTATTAATAGCAACTTTCTTTGAAATTAAAAGACTCCCTCAAGATTCTTAGGTGCAATTGCTTACATAGGTTTTGCCACATGCTGCCTGAAATATTCCTCTTCGATTCACAAACAGGGAAATCACTTAAGAGCTTGCAAGGACTAACTCAGCAGTCCATCAGAACAACATTCAGGCCTAGGATATTAAGGCAAGAATCTGACCTCTTCAAAGCTGCATCTCTGGTCCACTCAGCTGAAGGGAACCCCTACATAAATAATGAGAAGCCTGATCATTTCTTTTAGCATTTAGGATGAAACTGGAGCAAGAACCATCTCCCTGGGGTTTGTCTCTCTATAAAGTTTGTGAACTTTGTGAGTCTTGAGAAAGTGCACACAGATGGGAACAGTGGGGTTGGCTAAACAGCAGGGAAATTCCAGGTCACACTAGGGAGGTGACCTAGAGGATGAGGTGGTGCGGGCTGTGTAACTTTGTCCTGAAAGAAGATTTGCCTTTCTTTTTTCTTGGAAGAAGCTGCTTCAATTGGGTGGTGAAGATCAAGGAGGAATGTGCCTGGGGCTGGGAGAAAGGGACCTGGGCTGGGTCTCTAGCAAACTGGTATCCTATGCCTGGTGCTGCCCAGACCTGTGGAGTGTCTTTTCCAAACATGCCAGATCTTCGGAGAAAAAGCAAACCGAACAAAATCTTGCCAGAGCCCTCACTTTCCAGGGCCTCGGTTTCATCATTTGTGGAAGGAAGACATTGACAGTGTCCCTGGCCTTGTAGGTGGCTCGTGAACCTCTTACCCAGGTTATGTGAGACTGTGCTTTTGTCTCATTTTGCCTCAGTTGCTAAAAATTCCTTGTAACTCAAAAAAGGTTAAGAACCAGTGGTCCCACTCAACTTTGCCTTCCCAAGAGTCTTAAGGCTGAGACAAACATTTTTTTCTAGACTCGATGCTTTTCAGCTTCCTCTTCGAGGAACACCGTTTAACATCGAGATCAGTTTTCTTGGTTGGCTTCCTCCCAACCTCAGCCCGCTTCGTGATGGCCTTTCTCGCTGACCCCCAACCTCCGGCAGGGCGCACCGAACGGCAATCGGACTCCACGATCCTGCCCGCAACACTTTAATTATAGGAACAGTTTCAGAAACCCAAATGGGTTCCAAACCAATCAGAAACTTTCTCCGGTCTTTCCGCCGACTGGGACGCAGGGGGCTTCTTCTTTCCAGCCCGCACCCCCGCCCGCAGGTGACAGCGCGAGGGTGTTCCAGAGCTTCCAGCAGGGTGGGAAGGAGAGGCGCGGTCCACCATGAGCAGCCCCCCGCCCGCGGCTGCGGGGATTCCCACCCACTGGCGCCCTCTTGGTTCCCCCATGGGCGAGACCCGCGCCAGGGTCCGCGCCCCGCACTCACCCTGCTGGGCACGCGAGCCGCACGGCGAGGAAGGGCACTGCCAACACCCTCCGGGGCCGGGCGTCTCCACTACCTCGGCAGCCGCCGGCTCCTGCCTGGAGCTCGGGGTCCGGATGTCCATCAGCGGCAGCCCGGAGTCCTGCCGCTTAGCGGCCCCAGTATCATCCAGGGGCCGCATCGCCCGCCCGCGCTCTCTCCGCGGCCACAGCGGCGTCTGTAGCCTGCCGCCGCGGCTCTGCTGTTCTGCTCTTCCGGCCCGCGGCAATCCGGTTACTGCGCATGTGCGCGAGGGCCCTCCCCTCTCCCCGAGCCGCACTCGTCCTCCGCTGCCCTCTCACCTTCAGCTTCCCTTGCGCGAGGCCGGCCGCCTCCAGGTTAGGCTGCGGTGCCCGGGGCAGAGCCGGAGGCGTCCACTCCTCTGCTGCGGTCCCGCTAGACTGGCCAGCGACTTGGAGTCATCCTTCCCACGGACGCTGGACCCCTTTCTGTCATTGCGAAGGGAGGCTGGGACCCCCGCGTGTCCTGTAACCTTCTCTTGGGGCGGCTGTTGGGGAGGTTAGAGCAGAGTGCATTTATTTTTCCCTGTGGCGCGGCATTCAGCAGTAGCAGCACACCCTGAAGACCTTGCCAAGCACTGTGCCTGTCTGAAGGATCATGGGTTTTTCCTCTTTTGTATAAGGCTTTGCCGCTTACCCAAGGAATGTCAAATTTTACTGGATTGGGGTTTTAAAAAAAATTAGCACGTAACTATGGGGGAAATGTATCTGTAAGACTGGGGCAGAACCCATTTGTTTGTTGTTGCTTTTTGTAACTGTAGGCATTCATTGTTGATCTTGTCTTTGTCTTTCCGTCTGTCCATTTCTCTTCCTTCTTCTTTTCCTCCCTCCTCCCTCCTTTCTTTCCTTCCTATTGTTATTTGGTTAGGGGAAAAAAAATTCCAACAACCTGATGTAACTGCACCTGGTAAAATCAGAGATTTATGTCATTTGGCCCCAGGATTCACTAATAGCCTCTATGCTGCTGCTGCTGCTAAGTCGCTTCAGTCGTGTCCGACTCTGTGTGACCCCATAGACAGCAGCCCACCAGGCTCCCCCGTCCCTGGGATTCTCCAGGCAAGGACACTGGAGTGGGTTGCCATTTCCTTCTCCAATGCATGAAAGTGGAAAGTGAAAGTGAAGTCGCTCAGTCGTGTCTGACTCTTAGCGACCCCATGGACTGCAGCCTACCAGGCTCCTCCATCCATGGGATTTTCCAGGCAAGAGTACTGGAGTGGGGTGCCATTGCCTTCTCCGAATAGCCTCTATATGTTTCCATAATTCTTTTTTCATCTCTTTGCTTGCTTCAAATGTGAAAAAGAGAGTCTCTGGGCAAGGATGGAGCTGTCTAAACTGTTCTAGGTCCAAATGCAAGCTGGATGAGGTTTGTCTTTACTTAGATATTTGCACAAAGTGGTCCACAGCTGAACAATATTGAACTTGAAATCAGCAGGAGTCCTGATTCTGTCACTGAGTGTGTGACCTCGGACAGTTCACTACTGTGCTGCCTGAAGTCAGCCTTGGCTGCTTCATTTAATTAACAGAGATAAAATATTTCCCTTCCTACTTTGCAGAGTTGTTGTGCACCTGAAGTGCAGTGATGGGGGCAAAAGCACCATGTCACCCGAAAAGCATTTTACTGGGAAAGCGAGGTGTATTTTTAAGTAGGGCAAACATATAATTTATCCTCCACACTGGGACTTTTTTTTTTAGAGTAAAAACGGGAGCTCATTTAAAAATTATGCAGGGCAGTAGGCATAAACTGGTACTGCCCTAGGCACACTGGGACAAATGACCATCTGAATTCTGAGTTAACATATCCTTTTGCCTTGTTCTAAGAATAACTCAAGACTGCTTACAACTGATTTATTGGTGGTGGTGGGAGATGTTTTGGTGGGGAAATTATAGGAAAGGGTGATGAGAGTGGTAGCTCATGATTATGAAGGAAGAACCAAGAACCTTCTCCAAACATGCAAAAATCAAGTGCAGTGTCACAGTTGCATTCTGAGATTTAAATGTGCGGAACATGTGAAGAGCCCTTGAGATGTTGTGACTTAACGAGAAATATGTATTTGGCCACATTCAGATGACCAAAATGTATTTCTCACATATATATGATCTTCAACCTGAGTTCCTGGCTCATAGTTCTCAAAATCCTTGGAATTTCCTGAGCAGTAAGAGCGATAAGAGCATCTTTTGTTATAGTTTTTGTTCTCTTGTCCTCACTTCTTAAAATGGCTTCTGTGCCTTATAGGTGAAACATATGCCTTGTTATTCAGAACAGGCTTCTTTCCTCCACTACTGAGTTTGTGTTAATTTTTTTTTAAAAAAAGCACCTAAGGATGGGGGCTTGTTACCAAGGGAACCAACCCTGAGATTAAAGGATTGACACTTTTGGTCCTACCCTCACTCTTCACTCTCCACCTCCAGGGAGGTGGGTAGGAACTAGCGGCTGGAGATTGAGTTCAGTCATCAATGGCCAGTGATTTTCATCAATTAAGCCTATAATGAAGCCTTCATAAAAGCCCAAGATAAGGGATTCAGAGAGCTTCTGGGTGGGTGAATATGTGGAGATGCTGGGAGAGTGATGTGGCCAGAGAGGGCATGGAAACTCAGCATCCTTTCCCTGTACCTTGCCCTGCGCATCTGTTCTACCTGGTTGTTCCTAGTTATATCTTTTTATAATAAACTGGTGATCCAGTAAGTAAAAAGTTTCTCTTGGTTTTGTGAACTGCTCTAGCAAATTAATCAAACCTGAGAAGGGGGTTGTGGAAATCTCTGATTTATAGCCAGTTAGTCAGAGGAACAGGTAACAATATGGACTTACAACTAGGAAGTCCAAGAAAGGGGGACTTTGGAACCTCTAGTTTATAGCAGATTGGTCAGAAGCACAGGTGATCATGTGGGCTTGTGATTGGCATCTGAAGGCATGGGGGCGGTCTTTTAGGACAGAATCTTTTACCTGTGAAATTAACAGGTTTATAGTGTTGTGTTGTTGTTTTGTTGCTTCAGTTGTGTCTGACTCTATGACCCCACTGACTGTAGCCTGTCAGGCTCCTCTGTCCATAGGATTCTCCAGGCAAAAATACTGGAGTGAGTTGCCAATTCCTCCTCCAGGGGATCTTCCCAACCCAGGGATTAAACCCCTGTCTCTTGAGTCTCCTGCATTGGCAGGTGGATTCTTTACCACGGAGTCAATTTAGAATTGAGCTAAATTGTAGGACACCAAGCTGGTGTCTAGAGAACTGTGAACCACTGCGGCATTGGATTCAGGAACCCATTTAGTCTTCCTCTGAAAATGGTGAAGATGGTGGTTAAGAAGCGGAAGGAAGAGAGAACTGGATGAGTTGAGCAAGAAGTACCTTAACTACTTCAGTTTGATCACCATCCTCAAAAAGGGAGAAGAGAAAGGACTTCCCTGGTGGTACAGTGGTTAAGAGTTCACCTGCCAATGCAGTGGATTCGATCCCTGGTCCAGGAAAATCTCAATGCCATGGGGCAACTAAACCCATGTACCACAACTACTGAACCCGTGCTCTAGAGCCCAGGAGCCACAACTACTGAAGCCCACAAGCCCTACAGCCTGGGATCTGCAGCAAGAGAAGCCACTGCAATGAGAAGCCTGTGCATTTAAAAAAAAAAACTGAGAAGAGAAAAAAAGAAAATATGTGCCACACCAGCGTTGACTAAGATAACAAAAGGGTACTGGAATGATTTTGATCTTGGAGTGTATTCATTTAACTTGCTTTCCTTCTGTTGCTGCCCTTGATACATGTATGATATCAGTACAGTCATTCTTATTTGTTGAATAAACAAGGGCCATGCAAACTTAAAAAGCTACTGGTAAGAAAAGTATAGATCAGACTAGAAGTAAGAAGACATGGCTCTGTTGCAGTCCCACTCAGCAGAGGCTTAGAGTGGTTAAGTTCTTTTTTGAACATTGTTATTTCAAGGCTCTGTGACACTAATATTAAGCTGGGCAAAGATGGATTTCCTGTATAATATGAAGGGTGGGGCAGAAATCCTGACTGTAGCAGAAACTAACTTAGCCCATTGCAGTGGTCTCGGTGAAATTTTTGACCTCAAGGCAGAGGAGGCAAGGAGGAAGGATTGATTTTGAGTTAGCTAAAAGATGGAATGGACAGGATTAGTTGAACAGATGTGGAAGACCATTGCTTCCTTTTGCAGAGTCATGCAGTGTTCCAACTGAAACTCCTCTGCTTCTGAAGAAATTCAATCCTCTAGTGAAAACAGGAACTCTTGACATGATGCCAGCTAGCCACAGTGACTGTGGCACACATATAGCTCTAGTGTCAAGAAAAAGAAGGAAGATGAAAGTGAGAGGTGAGTTCTAGCTGTCCCATTATTAATAACAAGTTAGAGTCCACAATCCTCATGATCCCAGTGGTGGCAAACAGAGACCTCCAGGAACTGCAGAAGATCAACTCCTGAATTCCACCATGTTTTACATGTCAGGGATGTTCTTAAGTGAGACATGTGTAAGTCAGGAGCTTTTTCCTGGTATGTCTAGCTGATGCACACCAGCCTGGTATATGGGTACTGATTTGTATATACTCAGAAAAATTGAAAGCAAGGTATTGAATAGATGTTTGTACACCAATGTTCATAACAGTATTATTCATAATAGCCGAAGAGGGAAACAACCCACAGAACATCAGTGGATGAATGGATAAAGAAAACGTGGTCTATACATAAAATGGAATATTATTCAGGCTTAAAAAAGGAAGGGAATTCTTTCCATGCTACATGGATGAACCTTGAAAACATTATGCTAATTGAAATAAGTCAAACCTAAAAGGAAAACTACTGTATGATTCCACTTATATTCGGGGCCTAGAATAGTCAAATTTATTGAGACATAAAATAGAATGGTAGTTGCCAGGAACTGAGGGGAGGAGGGAATGGGGAGTTATGATTTAATGGGTAAAGAGTGTCAGTTTGGGATGATGAAAGAGTCCTGTGATGGATCATGGTGTTTGTTGTACAGCAATGTGAATTCACTTAATGCCACTGAACTGTATACTTAAAAATGGTTAAAATGATAAATTTTATATTATGTATATTTACAACTATTTTAGAGAGTTAACAGTATGACAGGAAAAACCCTTCTGAGGGTGTGCAATAGACAGCTAAAAAAAAAAAAAAAAACAGCAATGTAAATCCAAAGTTAAAGCAAATCTAGGTCTACATACAAATTGAGGGATGCAAGATATTTTCCCCAACATGGCCATCCCCTCTCTTAAGTTCTGGCTCATAGTTATACAGAGGTAATAATGCATTTAAAAAAGGAAATAATAGGACTTCCCTGGTGGTCCAGTGGTTATCCTCCTGCCAGTGCAGGGGACATCGGTTCCATCCCTGGTCTGGGCAGATCCCACATGCTACCGGGCAACTAAGCCTGTGCACCACAACTACTGAAGCGCCTGTGCTCTGCAACAAGAAGCCGCCATGATGAGAAGTCTGTGCATGGCAACTAGAGGGTAGCCGCAACTAGAGAAAGCCAGCGTGCGGCAGTGAAGACCCAGCATGGCCAAAAATAATAAATAAATAAATATTTTTTAAAGAAAGAAATAACAGGAGGAAGAGCAGCATCATGGTATTGCATGTTCCAGGCTTCTGAAACTTTTCCATCTAAGTGTCCCTCACAGCTAAGAAGTGTGAGCTTTGATCTCTAATTTCTGGACACAGAGTTTAAAGCCCTCATCAGAAATGGGAAGTTTAGTTTCTTTGAAGTTCGGCGTCCCAACTTCAAAATTTGTCAGTGTTCCATTCTATTCCCTAATATATTTATGTTGATCTTAGTATCATTCTGGCATGTAACTAATTCAGCTGATGCTGTTTGAGTGCATATGCCTGACCATTCACAATTCCTAGCAGGGGTAGGGTGGGGAACAAGAGAGATAAGGCTGCATTCCTCATAGAGATGTGGTAGGGGATGATGGAGGGGAAAAAAAAGGATGCTAACATGAGCTAGCATCATGCAAAACCGTTCCCAACCATGTGAGTTTTGTGTAGCTTCCTGCGCCTTCCCAGTTTGACACACTCGCCTGAGGGTTAGAACAGTGTTCTGTGTGGTTGTGCGAGTCTGAATGCATCCATTGGGTTCTCTTCATCTCTATTTCCTCAGCTCAGAAGTCACAGGACTGGGTCCCCAAGCAGTCATTGTTGGGCAGAGCAGAGCCCTGCAGGCCTTACCATGGCTGGAACTTTCTCCAGCAACTCCTTGCTTTATTTATTTATTTTTTTAAAGAAAGAGCAGTCTCCAGGCGTTTTTTGTTGTTTGACTAAGAAAACAAAACCAGGCGGAGAAGTCCCCGAGGAAAGTCATGCTTCAAGACTGTTTGCTGTGTAGCCCTTCATCTTCTAAGTACTTACTGTGTTTCATTTTAAAGATTTTAGACATTTATTTTATCACAAATGCAATCCAAGTGTGAATAAATAAATGTATTATCTTTTAAGAATGCACCCCCCTCGCCGCCATGTTCCTTTAAACAGAAAAAGATTCTGAATGTTTCTTCATAGCCTATTTGGCTATAGTTGTCCCACCTACAGTTTTAAAAACAGACTGAACTTGATCTTCTGAAATCCTTCCTAGACCTACAGCTCATTCTGTTGAAGAAATCCTGAGAGAGAAGTCCTACTGGTATTGTCAGTAGTCTCCAAAAGGTGAGGATGATAAATGGGCTGATGGCAACTAGAAGGGGTTTTCAGCAAAAGGAGAATCCTTGGGAAACTGGGCAGAGGCAAATCTTATCAACAAGATACCAGTTCCTTTGATGAGAGCCAGGAGAATGCCACCCATTGAGGCTTACCCAGCATGGGTTCTGACCCCTTTCTTGCTCTCAGGATGGCTCCTGTTAAGGCTTCACTCATGATGGAGTTCCAGGTATCTTCTTTTGCTCTGACTTGAACTGTACTGCAGTGAGTCTCAGAAAACAGACCTCTTCAGACTGCAAAGTTACCTGCCAACTGCAGAACCCTGGTTTTAATAGCTATCAAATTCCCTCGTTGTCTGTGATTTACTCCTACCAGAGAATTGTGGAAACCTTTGATTACTTGAGAGATCCCACTATTTATGGTTCCCATCCTAAAGGCCCCCACCACCGCCATCCATAATGCACCAGGGGCAGGGCTGGCATGCCTCCTGCTCCACCTGGACTCTGCTCCTTCTCGGTCAAGCCCTTGCTTTAATACTCTCCTCTGTTCCCACTCAGCAACAGACAGCTCCTGTAGAAATGATTTCTGGTGCCCCAGGAAACCTATTTGCTCCTGTGGGAGCTTGCTTTCTGTTTGCAGATGATCTGAGAATAAGGATGTCTGAACTTTAGACTTGGCTTCATATGATAAAAGTACAGTATAATCCACCTTACCCCCAAGTTTGTTATAATTTGGGACTTGGATTCCACCCAGCTCTCATTATAATAATTGCTCTTTATTAAATGCTCAAAATATGCCAAGTGCTATCAAATGCATCGGTTCATTTAATCCTCAGGTGAACTTTATCAGACAGGTTAGCATAATAGCTGAAAGCAGGGCTCTGGAGGCAGACTGCCTGGATACTCTCCTGTCTGCCTTACTTAACAGCTGTGTGACTTCAGACAAGTTACTTAGCCTCCCTCTGAGCCTCGTTTTACACGTCTATAGAAAGGGATAATAATAGTACCCAACTGCTGTGAGAATGACTTGAGTTAATAACATGTAGAACACCAGAGAGCAAGTTCTTTTTTAAAAAGATGTGTGTATTATTACCCTCATTTTCCAGATGAGAAAATTGAGACTTAGAGATGTTAAACAACTTGCCGGAGTCACACTGGTGGGGAGGACAGAGGTATGATTAGAACCCAGTGCCATCAGAAGCTGAAGTCCATGGTCCAGATGATTACTCATCCAGAAGACTGAATTACCAGGATTGCTAGCTTCCAAGAAAACCTCATTAGAGAGGTTTCTTTCACTGTATATCCTGGCTTGGACCTTAAGGCTCTTACTATGGCAGCATTCCATGACTACATTCTATACTATGATGATGCTGTGTGTCTTGTCTCTCTAGCTTATGGTGTCTCTGCAGCATCTTAACTTTCCCAATAATGAGATTTAATGGGCCAAGAGGAATATATCAGATGAGCAAGAGAATGGAGGGAAAATAGTAGAGTGCCCAGACAAGCAGAGGATCCAGGAAGGGACTAAAATCAGATCTGTGTTATTTGTGGGTATCTTCATATTGCCTATGAACACCAGCTACTCCTTTCCTGAGGGTCCTAGCCAAGACCCCAGCTTTGGACAACAGAAGTAAGTTAGGAAGAAATCAGAGGTGTGGATGCTGGAGTGTGATAATGAGGTTATCTATAGAAGAGAAAATAGGCTGGCTTTAGTTAATAATATAAAAATTGCTTTTCTTTGCTTCTAAGCATTTTAATTTTTAATAGTACAAGTCCTCACGGGAGGAAGAATTAGGCAAAGGGTTTAATCATAAAACATTATTTACTTTACAAACAGTTGTATGGACACACCCACACACCCACGCACACACGCACACACACACACACACGCACACACACACACACAATTCTTGGCAACTACAATGTAACAGAGGCCAGTACTGGTTTTCTGAAGCAGCATTAGTTTCCCCTTCAGTGGTGCAAAAATAGGAAATCAAGAAGTTCCATTTTTACACAAATCCTGGTATATTTGTTTAACCTTTCTCCTTGCTCCATATGTACATTCTAAATTATAAAACTAGGTTTTGAAGTTTTATGCAGTATTTAATACAGGTTAAAATTTTTAACAGTATAAAAGGATACATTATGAAGAACAAAAACTTCTCTCTCTTCCCTCAATTGCACTTCTCAAAGGCAATCACCGTAAACAGTCTCTGTTTCTAATTCTTCTAGTGATCACCATTATACTCTTACACATTCTCAGTTCTCTGTTACTGATTTATTAACTTTAGATGATTTCCTTTATTCTGCTTTGGAAGATGAAAAATTTCAGTGTATTTTACCACCTCCTACTTTCCCTTGTTCCATCATATCTTTTTGATCAACTGCTCTCCAACCAAGTTGGCATCTGGCACGGTGGGGATGTTTGACTTTAGGATAATAATGGCTGCCCTTTGTCAAGTCTTTGCTCTTGCCAGGCAGGCAATATGCTAACAATTTATATATGGTAATTTAGTTAATCCAGACCCACGCTACTCAAGAGGCAATACCCACCTTTCACAGATAAGTAAACTTAGGTTTTGGCTAGTTACGTTTCTTGCTCAGAGTTCTATAGTTATGACTGGTGGAGTTAGACTCAGCCTTGACTCTCTAACACTCAAGTCCACTTAACCATTACTGACCTAGAAAAACAAATGCTTTAAGGCTAGTCTAGTTCTGCCAAGGTGTATTCACCTTGTTCCTTTATTCTGCAAGTTATGTATGCATAAGTGTATATGTGTGCATGCACATGTTCATGAATATCCACATTTATAATGTAGAAATAAAATCTATGACAGATATTTAAAAGAGTTGGGGAGGGAAAAATAGATGGTCATAAGTTTCTTCATATAAAGTGAAAGTGAAGTCGCTCAGTCGTGTCCGACTCTTAGCGACCCCATGGACTGCAGTCTACCAGGCTCCGCCATCCATGGGATTTTCCAGGCAAGAGTACTGGAGTGGGGTGCCATTGCCTTCTCCATTCTTCATATTGGGATACATTTATTATTATTTTGTGGGTGACAGTCAATTATCTTTTAAAGATAATAAAAGGAGGAAAAGCTCTTTTATATATACTCAAATATTTACCATTTCTGACACCCTTCTTGCCTTTGTGAAGATCTTAGTTTCTTTATGGTATCATTTTCCTTTAGCCTGAGGAACTTTTAAAAAACATTTCTTCTGGAGAATATTCTGAGAATAAGATAATGGAGTAGAAATATCCAGAACTCACCTCCTCTTGTGGGCACACCAAAATTACAACCACTTACAAGCAACTGTTGATGAGAAAGACTGGAATCTAATAGAAAAAGATTTTCTACAACTAAAGATACAGAGAAAGATATACCCACATGAATGCAGAGTTCCAGTGAATAGCAAGGAGAGATAAGAAATCCTTCTTAAGTGAACAGTGAAAAGAAATAGAGGAAAGCAATAGAATGGGAAAGACTAAAGATCTCTTCAAGAAAATTAAAGATACCAAGGGAAATTTTTCATGCAAAGATGGGCATGAAAAAGAACAGAAACCACAAAGACCCAACAGATGCAGAAGAGATTAAGAAGAGGTGGCAAGAATACACAGAACTGTACAAAAAAGGTCTTAATGACCTGGAAAACCCAAATGGTGTGGTCTCTTACCTAGAGCTGGACATCCTGGAGTGTGAAGTCAACTGGGACTTAGGTAGCATTACTACAAACAAAGCAAGTGGAGGAGATGGAATTCCAGCTGAGCTATTGCAAATCCTAAAAGATGATGCTGTTAAATTGCTGCACTCAATATGTCAGCAAATTTGGAAAACTCTGAAGTGGCCACAGGACTGGAAAAGGCCAGTCAGTTTTCAGTCCAATCTCAAAGAAAGGCAATGCTAAAGAATGTTCAAATTACCATACAGTTGCACTCATTTCACATGCTAGCAAGATTATGCTCAAAATCCTTCAAGCTAGGCTTCAGCAGTACGTGAACCAAGAACTTTCAGATGTAAAAAACTGGGTTTGGAAAAGGCAGAGGAACCAGAGATCAAATTGCCAACATCTGTTGGATCATGGAAGGGAGTTTCAAAAAATATATGCTTCTGCTTCATTGACTTCGCTAAAGCCTTTGACTGCGTGGATCACAATAAACTGTGGAAAATTCTTAAAGAGATAGGAATACCAGACCACCTTACCTGTCTCCTCAGAAACCTGTATGCAGGACAAGAAGCAACTGAACTAGACATGAAACAACTGACTTGTTTAAAATTGGAAAAAGAGTACATCAAGGTGTTGTCACCTTGCTTATTTAACTTATATGCAGAGTATCATGTGAAATGCTGGGCTGAATGACTCACAAGCTGTAATCAAGATTGCTGGGAGAAATATCAACAACCTCAGATAGGGAGATGATACCACTCTAATGGCAGAAAACAAAGAGGAACTAAAGAGCCTCTTGTTGAAGGTGAAAGGGGAGAGTAAAAAAGCTGACTTAAAACTCAACATTCAAAAAAAGAAGATCATGGCATCTGATCACAGCACTTCATGGCAAATAGATGGGGGAAAAGTGGAAATAGAGACAGATTTTCTTTTCTTGGGCTCCAAAATCACTGCAGATGGTGACTGCAGCCATGAAATTAAAAGACGCTTGCTCCTTGGGGAAAAAAGCTATGACAAACCTAAACAGCATATTAAAAAGCAGAGATATCATTTTGTCCACAGAGGTCCATCTAGTCAAAGCTATGGTTTTCCCAGTAGTTATGTATGGATGTGAGAGTTGGCCCATAAAAGAAGGCGGAATGCTGAAGAATTCATGCTTTTGAACTGTGGTGTTGGAGAAGACTCTTGAGAGTCACTTGGACAGCAAGGAGATCAAACCAGTCAATCCTAAAGAAAATCAACCCTGAATATTCATTGGAAGAACTGATACTGAACCTGAAGCTCCAATACTTTGGCCACCTGATGTGAAGAGCTGACCCATTGGAAAAGACCCTGATGCTGGGAAAGATTGAGGGCAAGAGAAGAAGGGGGAGAAAGAGGATGAAATGGTTGGATGGCACGACCAACTCAATGGACATGAGTTTGAACAAACTCTGGGAGATAGTGAAGAACAGGGAAGCCTCGCATGCTGCAGTCCATGGGGTTGCAAAGAATTGGACGTGACTTAGGGACTGAACAACTGAATGACAACAAAAGTATAAGGAAGGAACCACAATAAACTGATAGGAGGGGCAAAGTCATCATATAGTCATAAGACCCATACCCCAGGTTCAGTTCAGTTCAGTCGCTTAGTCGTGTCCAACTCTTTGCAACCCCATGAATTGCAGCACGCCAGGCCTCCCTGTCCATCACCAACTCCCGGAATTCACTCAGACTCACATCCATCGAGTCAGTGATGCCATCCAGCCATCTCATCCTCTGTCGTCCCCTTCTCCTCCTGCCCCCAATCCCTCCCAGCATCAGAGTCTTTTCCAATGAGTCAACTCTTCGCATGAGGTGGCCAAAGTACTGGAGTTTCAGCTTTAGCATCATTCCTTCCAAGGAAATCCCAGGGCTGATCTCCTTCACAATGGACTGGTTGGATCTCCTTGCAGTCCAAGGGACTCTCAAGAGTCTTCTCCAACACCGCAGTTCAAAAGCATCAATTCTTTGGCACTCAGCCTTCTTCACAGCCCAACTCTCACATCCATACATGACCACAGGAAAAACCAAAGTCTTGACTAGACGAACCTTTGTTGGCAAAGTAATGTCTCTGCTTTTGAATATGTTATCTAGGTTGGTCATAACTTTCCTTCCAAGGAGTAAGCATCTTTTAATTTCATGGCTGCAGTCACCATCTGCAATGATCTTGGAGTCCAAAAAATAAAATCTGACACTATTTCCACTGTTTCCCCATCTATTTCCCATGAAGTGATGGGATCAGATGCCATGATCTTCGTTTTCTGAACGTTGAGCTTTAAGCCAACTTTTTCACTCTCTACTTTCACTTTCATCAAGAGGCTTTTGAGTTCCTCTTCACTTTCTGCCATAAGGGTGGTGTCCATCTGCATATCGAGGTTATTGATATTTCTCCCAGCAATCTTGATTCCAGCTTGTGTTTCTTCCAGCCCAGCGTTTCTCATGATGTACTCTGCATAGAAGTTAAATAAGCAGGGTGACAGTATACAGCCTTGACCTACTCCTTTTCCTATTTGGAACCAGTCTGTTGTTCCATGTCCAGTTCTAACTGTTGCTTCCTGACCTGCATATAGGTTCCTCAAGAGGCAGGTCAGGTGGTCTGGTATTTCTATCTCTTTCAGAATTTTCCACAGTTTCTTGTGATCCACACAGTCAAAGGCTTTGGCATAGTCAATAAAGCAGAAATAGATGTTTTTCTGGAACTCTCTTGCTTTTTCCATGATCCAGCGGATGTTGGCAATTTGATCTCTGGTTCCTCTGCCTTTTCTAAAACCAGCTTGAACATCAGGAAGTTCACGGTTCACATATTGCTGAAGCCTGGCTTGGAGAATTTTGAGCATTACTTGACTAGCATGTGAGATGAGTGCAATTGTGTGGTAGTTTGAGCATTCTTTGGCATTGGCTTTCTTTGGGATTGGAATGAAAACTGACCTTTTCCAGTCCTGTGGCCACTGCTGAGTTTTCCAAATTTGCTGGCATATTGAGTGCAGCACTTTCACAGCATCGTCTCTCAGGATTTGAAATAGCTCAACTGGAATTCCATCACCTCCACTAGCTTTGTTTGTAGTGATGCTTTCTAAGGCCCAATTGACTTCACATTCCAGGATGTCCAGCTCTAGGTCAGTGATCACACCATCATGATTATCTGGGTCGTGAAGATCTTTTTTGTACAGTTCTTCTGTGTATTCTTGCCATCTCTTCTTAATATCTTCTGCTTCTGTTAGGTCCATACCATTTCTGTCCTTTATTGAGCCCATCTTTGCATGAAATGTTCCCTTGGTATCTCTAATTTTCTTGAAGATATCTCTAGTCTTTCCCATTCTGTTGTTTTCCTATATTTCTTTGCATTGATCACTGAAGAAGGCTTTCTTATCTCTTCTTCCTATTCTTTGGAACTCTGCATTCAGATGTTTATATCTTGCCTTTTCTCCTTTGCTTTTCACTTCTCTTCTTTTCGCAGCTATTTGTAAAGCCTCCCCAGACAGCCATTTTGCTTTTTTGCATTTCTTTTTCTTGGGGATGGTCTTGATCCCTGTCTCCTGTACAATGTCACGAACCTTATTCCATAGTTCATCAGGCTCTCTATCTATCAGATCTAGGCCCTTAAATCTATTTCTCACTTCCACTGTATAATCATACCTGAATGGTATTAGGTCATACCTGAATGGTCTGGTGGTTTTCCCTACTTTCTTCAATTTAAGTCTGAATTTGGCAATAAGGAGTTCATGATCTGAGCCACAGTCAGCTCCTGGTCTTGCTTTTGCTGACTGTATAGAGCTTCTCCATCTTTGGCTGAAAAGAATATAATCAATCTGATTTCGGTGTTGACCATCTGGTAATGTCCATGTGTAGAGTCTTCTCTTGTGTTGTTGGAAGAGGGTGTTTGCTATGACCAGTGCATTTTCTTGGCAAAACTCTATTAGTCTTTGCCCTGCTTCATTCCGTATTCCAAGGCCAAATTTGCCTGTTACTCCAGGTGTTTCTTGACTTCCTACTTTTGCATTCCAGTCCCCTATAATGAAAAGGACATCTTTTGGGGGTGTTAGTTCTAAAAGGTCTTGTAGGTCTTCATAGAACCGTTCAACTTCAGCTTCTTCAGCGTTACTGGTTGGGGCATAGACTTGGATTACTGTGATATTGAATGGTTTGCCTTGGAAACAAACAGAGATCATTCTGTCATTTTTGAGATTGCATCCAAGTACTGCATTTCGGACTCTTTTGTTGACCATGATGGCTACTCCATTTCTTCTGAGGGATTCCTGCCCGCAGTAGTAGATATAATGGTCATCTGAGTTACATTCACCCATTCTAGTCCATTTTAGTTCGCTGATTTCTAGAATGTCAATGTTCACTCTTGCCATGTCTTGTTTGACCACTTCCAATTTGCCTTGATTCATGGACCTGATATTCCAGGTTCCTATGCAGCTATTCCAAATCCTGAAAGATGATGCTGTGAAAGTGCTGCACTCAATATGCCAGCAAATTTGGAAGACTCAGCAGTGGCCACAGGACTGGAAAAGGTCAGTTTTCATTCCAATCCCAAAGAAAGCCAATGCCAAAGAATGCTCAAACTACCACACAATTGCACTCATCTCACATGCTAGTCAAGTAATGCTCAAAATTCTCCAAGCCAGGCTTCAGCAATATGTGAACCGTGAACTTCCTGATGTTCAAGCTGGTTTTAGAAAAGGCAGAGGAACCAGAGATCAAATTGCCAACATCTGCTTGATCATGGAAAAAGCAAGAGAGTTCCAGAAAAGCGTCTATTTCTGCTTTATTGACTATGCCAAAGCCTTTGACTGTGTGGATCACAAGAAACTGGAAAATTCTGAAAGAGATGGGAATACCAGACCAGCTGATCTGCCTCTTAAGAAATTTGTATGCAGGTCAGGAAGCAACAGTTAGAACTGGACATGGAACAACAGACTTGTCCAAATAGGACAAGGAGTTCGTTAAGGCTGTATATTGTCACCCTGCTCATTTAACTTCTATGCAGAGTACATCATGAGAAACGCTGGGCTGGAAGAAACACGAGCTGGAATCAAGATCGCCGGGAGAAATATCAATAACCTCAGATATGCAGATGACACCACCCTTATGGCAGAAAGTGAAGAGGAACTCAAAAGCCTCTTGATGAAAGTGAAAGTAGAGAGTGAAAAAGTTGGCTTAAAGCTCAACATTCAGAAAACGAAGATCACGGCATCTGGTCCCATCACTTCATGGGAAATAGATGGGGAAACAGTGGAAACAGTGTCAGACTTTATTTTTCTGGTTTCCAAAATCACTGCAGATGGTGACTGCAGCCATGAAATTAAAAGATGCTTACTCCTTGGAAGGAAAGTTATGACCAACCTAGATAGCATATTCAAAAGCAGAGACATTACTTTGCCAACAAAGGTTCATCTAGTCAAGACTTTGGTTTTTCCTGTGGTCATGTATGGATGTGAGAGTTGGGCTGCGAAGAAGGCTGAGTGCCAGAGAATTGATGCTTTTGAACTGCGGTGTTGGAGAAGACTCTTGAGAGTCCCTTGGACTGCAAGGAGATCCAACCAGTCCATTGTGAAGGAGATCAGCCCTGGGATTTCCTTGGAAGGAATGATGCTAAAGCTGAAACTCCAGTACTTTGGCCACCTCATGTGAAGAGTTGACTCATTGGAAAAGACTCTGATGCTGGGAGGGATTGGGGGCAGGAGGAGAAGGGGACGACAGAGGATGAGATGGCTGGATGGCATCACTGACTTGATGGATGTGAGTCTGAGTGAACTCCGGGAGTTGGTGATGGACAGGGAGTCCTGGCGTGCCGCGATTCATGGGGTTGCAAAGAGTTGGACATGACTGAGCGACTGATCTGATCTGATCTAATCTGATGCAATATTGCTCTTTACAGCATCGGACCTTGCTTCTATCACCAGTCACATCCACAGCTGGGTATTCTTTTTGCTTTGGCTCCATCCCTTCATTCTTTCTGGAGTTATTTCTCCACTGATCTCCAGTAGCATATTGGGCACCTACTGACCTGAGGAGTTTCTCTTTCAGTATCCTATCATTTTGCCTTTTCATACTGTTCATGAGGTTCTCAAGGTAAGAATACTGAAGTGGTTTGCCATTCCCTTCTCCAGTGGACCACATTCTGTCAGACCTCTCCACCATGACCTGCCCATCTTGGGTTGCCCCATGGGCATGGCTTAGTTTCATTGAGTTAGACAAGGCTGTGGTCCTAATGTAATTAGATTGACTAGTTTTCTGTGAGTATGGTTTCAGTGTGTCTGCCCTCTGATGCCCTCTTGCAACACCTACCGTCTTACTTGGGTTTCTCTTACCTTGGACGTGGGGTATCTCTTCACGGCTGCTCCAGCAAAGCGCAGCCACTGCCCCTTACCTTGGATAAGGGGTATCTCCTCACTGCCGCCCTTCCTGACCTTCAACGTGGGATAGCTCCTCTAGGCCCTCCTGTGCCCGCACAGCCACGGCTCCTTGGACGTGGGGTTGGTCCTCCCGGCCGCCGCCCCGGCCTCAGGCGTGGGGTTGGTCCTCCGAGCTGCGGCCCCTGACCTCGGGCATGCGGTAGCCTCTCCCGGCCGCCGCCCCTGACCTCTGATGCGGGGTAACTCCTCTAGTCGCCGCCCCTGACCTTGGACGCAGGGTAGCTCCTCTTGGCCACCCCCCCCCTGACCTCAGACGCCAGGTAGCTTTTCTCGGCCGTTCCTGTGCCGTCCCAGCCTGGCACTCTCGGCCGCTGCCCCTGACCTCGGACGTGGGGTAACTCCTGTTGGCCGCCGCCCTTCAGGCATGGGGTCCTTCTGGTGGTCACCCACAAAGGGGAGGATAATTACAGCTACTTAGGGTCTCCTCAAGGATCAAGGGGTCTGAACCCCATACTAGGTTCCTCAGTCCAGGGGTCTTATACTGGGAGGAAAAGCCCTTAGAAGGTTTGGCTTTGAAGACCAGCTAGGCTCACTTTTGGGAGACTCAGAGTGCTGTGGGAAGTAGACTCCACTCTTAAAGGGGGCACACAAAATCTCACATGCTCCAATATCTTAGACAGAAGTAGTAATTTGAAAGGAGCTGGGTGAGACCCACCTGTTGATCTTGGAGAGTCTCCCAGAGAGGCAGGAGGCAGCTGGAGCTCCCCCTGGGGACACAGACACTGGTGTCAGCAATTCTTGAGAACCCATTCTACCACTTGGACACTGGTGCTGATGGTAGCAAGAATAAAATTGCAAAAACCACAAATATGTGGAAGCTAAACAATATACTACTAAATAACTAATGGATCACCGAAGAAATTACAGATGAAATTTTAAAATACTTGGAGAAAATGAAAACATAACAATCCAAAATCTGTGGGATGTTTTAAGAGGGAAGTTTGTAGTAATACAAGCCTACCTCAGGAAAAAGAAAATTCTTAAACAACCTAACTTTATACCTAAAGGAACTAGAAAAAGAAAACAAACAAAATTCAGTTAGTAGAAGGAAATAATTCATAAAGACCAGAGCAGAAATAAATGAAATAGAGATTAAAAAGTAATAAAAAATGTCAATAAAACTAAAAACCAAAACATGACACCAAACCAGACAAATATATAACCAAAAAAGAAAACTACAAGTCAGTGTTACTGATGAACATAGATGCAAAAATCCTCAACAAAATATTAGCAAATGGAATTCAAAAATACATTGAAAGGATTATTCACCATAATCAAGTGGAATTTATCCCAAAGATTCCTGAATAGGTCAGTATGCCAGGATAGGTCAATATCTACCCTGTTAACAAATTGAAAAATAAAAATCATATGATCATGTTAATAAATACACAAAAAAAATCTTTTGACAAAATTCGACATCCATATATGATGTTGAATCAATGAAGTGGGTATACAGGAAACATACTTCAGCATAATAGAGATCAAATATGATAAGCCCACCCTCTTTGACATAAATAATAGCACTATATTTTTGGATCTGTCTCCTAAGGCAAAATAAATGAAAGCAAAAATATGGAACCTAGTTAAACTTAAATCTTTTGCACAGCAAAGGAAACCATCATCAAAACATGAAATAAAAACACCCTACTGAATGGGAGAAAATATTTGCAAATGATGTGACCAGGAAGAGGTTAATATCCAAAATACAAAACCAACTCCTACAACTCAAAAAAAAGAAAAAAACAAAAACAAAAAAATGCAACCCAATTGAAAAAATGGAGTGAACATCTGAATAGGCATTTCTCCAAAGAAGATATAGAGATGGCCAACAGGCACATGAAAAGATGTGCAGCATAGCTAATCATGAAAAATGTAAATCAGAACCACAATGGAGTATCACCTCACACCTGTCGGAATGGCTGTCATCAAAAAGAACACGAATAACAAATGTTTGCAATATGTTTAGAAAAAGGAACCCTTGTACACTGTTGGTAGGAATGTCAATTGGTGCCTCCACTATGGAAAACAGTATGGAAGTTCCCCAAAAAACTAAAAACAGAGCTACTGTACAATCTAACAATTCCATTCCTGGGTATCTAGCAAAAGAAAATGAAAATACTAAGTTGAAGATATATATACATATACACCCCAGTGTTCATTGTATTCTGATATATATATAGTAATCCTATCTATCTATCTATCTATATATACCCCTCCATATATATAGAAAGACAGGTATGACACTCAGCCTTTAAAAAAATGAAATTTTGCCATTTGCAACAACATAGATGGACATGAAGGGTATTGGAAATGATTGACATAATAGTGGATTGATTGAATCAGACTTTATGAATCTTGTTGATCAGTCACTCAGTTGTGTCTGACTCTTTGCGACCCCATGGAATACAGCACGCCAGGCTTTCCTGTCCTTCACTTACCCCCAGGAGTTTGTTCAAACCATGACCACTGAGTCGATGATGCCATCCAACGATCTCATTCTCTGTTGCTTAGTAAAATAAGTCAAGCAGAGAAGCATAAATACTGTATGATATCACTTATATGTGGAATTTTAAAAATAAAGCAAATGAATGAATATAACAAAACAGGAACAGACTCACAGATATAAAGAACTAGTGGTAACCAGTGGGGAGAGGGAAAGGGGAGGGGCAAGACAGAGGTAGATGATTAAGAGATACAAACTGCTAGCATAGTGTACTGTTAGTCGCTCAGTGGTGTCCGACTCTTTCTGACCCCATGGACTGTAGCCTGCTGGTCTCCTCTGTCCATGGAATTCTCCAGGCGGAATACTGGAGTGGGTTGCCATTCCTTTCTCCAATATAAACTACTATGTGTAAAATAAGTAAGCTACAGCACAGAATATATATTTATAGCACAGAAATATAACCAATATTTTATAATAACCTTAAATGGATATAATCTATAATATTTTGAATCACTCTATTGTACACCTGAAATTAATATGATATTGTAAATCAACTATACTTCAATTTTTAAAAAGTGAGCAACATATCTGCTGGCAACTAAGTCTCTTATTCTTTGTCTGAAACATGTCTTTTGAGGGATATTTTTGTTAAATATATAATTATATGTTGGCTGCTTTTTTTCCTTTTCACCCTTTAAAGGTCTTATTCTATTTTCTTTTGGCTTGTATTTTCTTTGATGAGACATCAGTGATTTTCTTATCTCTGTGCCCTTGTTTTCCCTGTCAACTTTTTATTATTGATTTTCATCAGTATTCATTTGTGTAATTTATAGTTTTCTCTGTGTTTATCCTGCTTGAGGATCATTGAGCTTCTTGGATCTTTAGGTTGATAGTTCTGTCAAATATAGAAAAATTAGCAACCATTATTTTTTCAAATATTTTCTCAGTCCCTCCTCCCTACCACTACACTACCTCCCTAATACATTTATACAAATGTTAGACTGCTTCATTTTGTTTCACAAATCACTGATTCTCTATTGATTGTTTAAATTGAAGTATAGACTATGGTTTTTCCAGTAGTCATGTATGGATGTGAGAATTGGGCTATAAAGAAAGCTGAGCACCAAAGAATTGATGCTTTTGAACCGTGGAGTTAGAGAAGACTCTTGGGAGTCCCTTGGACTGCAAGGAGATCCAACCAGTCCATTCTAAAGGAAATCAGTCCTGGATATTCATTGGAAGGACTGATGTTGAAGCTGAAATTCCAATATTTTGGCCACCTGATGTGAAGAACTGACTCATTTGAAAAGACCCTGATGTTGGGAAAGATTGAAGGCAGGAGGAGACGGGGATGACAGAGGATGAGATGGTTAGATGGCATTACCAACTCAATGGACATGAGTTTGGGTAAACTCTGGGAGTTGGTGATGGACAGGGAGGCCTGGAGTGCTGCGCTTCATGGGGTCGCAAAGAGTCGGACACAACTGAGCGACTGAACTGAACTGAACTGATTTATGATATTGTGTTAGATTTAGGTGTACAGCAAAGTGATCCAGTTATATATATACGTGTGTGTGTGTGTGTGTGTATTCAGATTATTTTCCATTATAAGTTATTGAATATAGTGCCCTTAGTAAATCCTTGTTACTTATCTCTTTTGTGTGTAGCGTTTTGTATCGGTTAATCTTATAATGTATCTCCTCCCACTCCCCTTTCCCCTTTGGTAACCTTAAGTTTGTTTTCTACATCTGTCTGTTTCTGTTTTGGATTCTCCTCCTCTATGCCAGGATCTAAATGCCTTTAAAGCTGGGGCATTTGCAGGATTTACCTCATTTGTTTCCCTCCTTCAGAGATTACAGTCTTGAGGAGCTTGTTGTTCAGTATCTAAAAGTAGATGTTTTAAATATTAGTCTGTATTTATCAGTATTTTATTTATGGCAGGGGGTAGTATCAGTTAGTGCATTACAAGCTGAAGTTGAAGTCCTATATCCTCAGAGTTTTGAGCTAATAAAATGGAGGTCCAGTTGGTGATAGTTATACTGAAAGCTTAGAAATTGAGATAGTCTTACCAAACTGCAAGACCTCTTTGGATTTTATTCCCATGCAGATATGTAGTTAACAACCCCTTGAATCTTCAGCCAATATACCAACCAAGTCTATACACCTTCTGAAATCCATCATGTTTTTCCTTTCACTGTCCTTTCTTATTGGTTGATTAGCATAGCTACTTTTTGAATGCCCTGTTCTTACTTGCGGAGATGATTTTTTTAATGTGATTAGTTATCATGTGCCATAATTATTCTTGTAAAGTCATATTTTATTGAAGTATAACTATCATACAGGAAAAAATGCACAAATCATAAGTGTATAGCTCAAAGAATGATCACAAATTTAATGTGCCCATGAAGATAATACTCAGGTCAAGAAATGTGAGACTTCTCTCATGGTTTAATGGCTAAGACTCTGTGCTTCCACTTCAGAGGGTATGGATTTTATTTCTGGTCAGGGAACTAAGATCCCATATGCCATGAGGCACAGCCAAAATAAATAAATAATAAAAGGAAAAAGAAAAATGTACTTGACAAAATTAAAAAGCACATTTATTTTTAAAAAGAAAGAAATGTAACCAGTTCTTCAAAAGTTTCTCTTGTGCCTCCTCCCCATCAGTACACCTCTTCCAAAGATAATCAAAACCCAGACTTTTAAAGCTATACATTAGTTTTGCTTGTTTTTAAACTTCACTTGGACATGGAACAACAGACTGGTTCCAAATAGGAAAAGGAGTTCGTCAAGGCTGTATATTGTTACCCTGCTTATTTAACTTATATGCAGAGTACATCATGAGAAACGCTGGGCTGGAAGAAGCACAAGCTGGAATCAAGATTGCTGGGAGAAATATCAATAACCTCAGATATGCAGATGACACCACCCTTATGGCAGAAAGTGAAGAGGAACTAAATCTCTTGATGAAAGTGAAAGAGGAGAGTGAAAAAGTTGGCTTAAAGCTCAACATTCAGAAAACGAAGATCATGGCATCCGGTCCCATCACTTCATGGGAAATAGATGGGGAAACAGTGGAAACAGTGTCAGACTTTATTTTTTAGGGCTCCAAGATCACTGCAGATGGTGACTGCAGCCATGAAATTAAAAGACGCTTACTCTTTGGAAGGAAAGTTATGACCAACCTAGACAGCATATTGAAAAGCAGAGACATTACTTTGCCAACAAAGTTCTGGCTAGTCAAGGCTATGGTTTTTCCAGTGGTCATGTATGGATGTGAGAGTTGGACTGTGAAGAAAGCTGAGCACCAAAGAATTGATGCTTTTGAACTGTGGTGTTGGAGAAGACTCTTGAGAGTCCCTTGGACTGCAAGGAGATCCAGCCAGTCCATTCTAAAGGAGATGAGCCCTGGGATTTCTTTGGAGGGCATGACACTGAAGCTGAAACTCCAGTACTTTGGCCACCTGATGCGAAGAGTTGACTCATTGGAAAAGACTCTGATGCTGGGAGGGATTGGGGGCAGGAGGAGAAGGGGACGACAGAGGATGAGATGGCTGAATGGCATCACTGACTCGATGGACTTGAGTCTGAGTGAACTCCAGGAGTTGGTGATGGACAGGGAGGCCTGGCATGCTGCGATTCATGGGGTCGCAAAGAGTCGGACACAACTGAGCGACTGAACTGAACTGAAATGTCATATGATGGGAATTATACAGTATGCATTTGTTTTTGTGTGGCTTCTCATTCAGTATCATGTTTGTGAAATTCATCCTTGTTAGCGTATGTAGTTTTATTGGCTCATTTTGTTCTTTGTATAACATTATATGATGTATAATTATCAGTACTGACTATTACAAGGGAACACTGCCACATTTAGAACTATAGTATCTTTTGCCCATTTAATATATTTCAATTGCAAAATCCTGGAGATATTATTAGACTGAAGTTTCAAAAAATGTTATATTCTCTATATACTGAGCTTTAAAGCTCAAATTCAGATGAATTCACATGCATATATCAACTGTATACTAGGTGCCGGCACCAGGCTAGACACCAGGACACCATTGAGAATTTCACCATCTAATGAGGAATAGATATACAAGTAGATGTTTAGATTGTCTAAAAATGACGAGAGCAGCCTGGTTTGTGCAAATGGTGTTTGATCTCTGTGTTTTACTGCTTTGGGGCATTTTCTTCCAGGACAGAGAGCATGGAGAGCCAGCTGCTTGCCAGCCTGTGGGAGCCAGGAAGAATGTCCAGAGCAGTGCACTTGTGTTGGATTGCAAACCTTCATCAGCTCTGGTTTCTAATATCTGCACGTGTTTTTATCACATAGAACGTGGAGGAATGGGGTGAGTAGTCAATAGAGTTCTTAATAATGTTAAAAATGATAGCTGTTAACGTTTTGTCTTTCCTCTGTGCTGGGAGCTGTCCTAAGCATATTACAAGTGTTATTTATTCCTCCCAGTGACTTATGAGGTGAATGCTATCATCATCCCCATTGCCCAGATGATGGAGTGAGATGGTGAGAGAGTAGCTTGCCTTGGCATCACACAGTAAGTGGTGAATTTGGATGCAAGTGATGGACACAGGATGAGGGTCTATTTCCCCATCCTGTTGCTCTACTTCAAAGTCTCTTGCTACTGCCCTGACGCTGTTGATTAGGGTTTGCAAATCTTTGAAGCTGATGGGGAAATGATACTGATGAAATCTCAAGTCTGGGAAGGAATTTGCATTTTGCTATCAAGTTTACATGCATTTCCCCCATTTGATGCCCATAGCCATTCTCTATGGTAGAGCCCATGTATTGGTATTACTGTCTTTTACAAAAGGGAGAGACTGAAGCCAGGAGGGGTTAGATGACAGGAATCACACAGTTAATTTTTGACAGTCCACAGCAGACTGTCCCCTGCCTCTGGTTTCCCTTCTAACCTGCAGATGGAGCTGTGTCATCTCAGAACTCTTGTTCCCACCCCCAGACACTGAGTTCCTCAAAGGACTTGGGGAGCGTCTTTCCTCTCTCTATGCTGTTGCACAGCCCTTGCCCCTGCCTTGAAGGCTGATTTGGCTCTTTCCTCCCTCTTTAGTCTGGAACCAAGCTGCTCTGATTTGAATCCAGCTCCACTATTTACTGTGAGCCTGTTTCCTCATCTGTAAAATGGAGAGAATAATGTTATCTACCTCATAGGGTGTTGTAAGAACTAAATGAGGGTTTTCATGCAGGGCTCTCTGAACAGGACTGGATGGACGCATACAGTATGTGCTCAATAAATGTTAGCTGTTGTGATCACTCCTTCGAGCCTCATCTTGGTGGTGAGTCCCTTGTCCAAGCCTCCTCCAACCCTTTGAGCCTTACATTAGCCTTCTGTTGGATGTTTCTACTACCCTTGCACTCACATCTAAGGTGGCACTTGTCATACCTGTCCACATTCCTGCTTTTTGCATCACTTCCCAACTTCCCCAACTGTAATTTCTTTATTCCCTTTTGGCTCTGCAGTGTCAGGCACAGTGTTTAGCACATAATGGGTGCTCAATAAATATTTAGTAAGCAAACTAACATTATTTTAGTTGATGTTCATCCAAGTGTCAGTAGTCTGGTTTCCAAGGGGACCTCTGAGTTTGCAGGGGAGTCCTGCTGGTACAAACAGCTCTTTTGTGCAGTATGTAAAGACATCCCTCTAAGTCAATACACTGAGAAGATCCTCAGAGCTGATGTGATCCTATGCTAGCTAGGGTGCCCAGTTTAGCCAGTCCAGCTCTGGCTGAACTTCAGCCCCCTACTCCCCTTCCAGCCCAGGACCAAACTGGAGATTTCAGATGCCTCATAGCACAACCTCATATTGCTGAACAGAACATCTGGTTGCAGAAATAGTGTCCTGCCAGCCTCATTTCACAACAACCAACCTCATAGTCTGAGACAATGTGCTCTGGAAATGGAAGAAAAACAAACACCACAGAGGTTGGTCCTGGATTGCTGCGGCCAGCAAAGCAGGTAGGGATCAAAAGTGATCAATGCACAGTTTGGGAAAAAGAAACAAGAGACAGAATTAAAGTTTTAAAGATGGGACCAGGGGACTCAATACCTTGGGTCAAGAGCCCTGCTCCTCGGAGCCACATCACTTTTATTTAGTGTCTTGGCAAGCAGAAACTATCTGTTGTGTTATGATGAAGTCAGCCTCCTGTGTCCCTGGTCACATTTAAAGATTACTTTAAACTATCTTTGTTATTTTCTCGTACAAGGGCTATCACCTAGCTGGAGGTCATAGACCCACATATGCCTTGGGAAAACATCTTAGTGTGTGCAAAAGCAGTGTTCAGAATTTGCACTGATCCGGCATTCCAAGGTCCACACTATGTTTTTCCTTAGCTTATCAGGGCATGACAACCCCAACAGATCAACCTGATGTACTTTTATTTGGGTTATGCTGTATTGCTATATTTTGCTTTTATTCTTTTCCCATGGTGATTTTCTCATGGCTTAGCCAGAGCAACCGGCAGCTGACTATTAACCCTTGCATATCCCCCTTTTTGTTTTTGTAGCAGGAGATATGTTGATCTTGCAACTTCTTTCTTCGTTAGTTCTCGGACGGTTTTTCGTGTGCATCTGAGGACGAAACAGAAGATTATAGTGAAACAGCAAAACATAGCTAGTGTTTTAGTGAGGTCACCTCCGATGTCCTTGATCCACTTGAGAGGACTCAATGAGTTAAGGCCCTCTGCTATTCCTTGAAGTCTATCTGTACCTGGTAATGGGCTAAGAGAAACATGCTGCATGCCAATGATTTTTGCTTGTAGCTTTTTAATATCTAGAGTAAGGTTGTCAGCTGTATGGCCCTGCAAGTGCTGTCTAACCTTTTCCCAGGAGTGTTCAGATTGGTTATAGTTCTAGGGGGTCACACAAAAAGTAGTAATGTTTCAGTCACACTTTAAATGTATTTGTAATTTAAGATTTTGTGCTTCTTCTCCTAAGAGTAGCACTGCATTTTCTAAATCCACCAACCTGTTGTTAATATCCTCATTTATATGAGTTTGGGCTCCCCAGTATACTCTGAGATTTTTGTGTATGTCTGGAGACAGTCTTTTTTGTACCTTGATGAGGCTGTTCAGAACCCAAATGTCTCCAATTTCTGGAGGGATGAGACAGAGAGAAAAGAAAAATATTTTAATTTTACCCACAGGTACAAATCACTAAATTATTTTGAACCATCAGTGACTTGAGGAGAAGAGTTTTTTTTTTAATATCTGAAAACAAAGATTAGAAGCTAGTAATATGTCAGACAAAAAGTCATGAAAATTGTAGTCTTTCTTTGGAAGGAATGATGTTAAAGCTGAAACTCCAGTATTTTGGCCACCTCATGTGAAGAGTTGACTTATTCGAAAAGACTCTGATGCTGGGAGGGATTGGGGGCAGGAGGAGAAGGGGACGACAGAGGATGAGATGGCTGGATGGCATCACCAACTCGATGGACGTGAGTCTGAGTGAACTCCGGGAGTTGGTGATGGACAGGGAGGCTTGGCGTGCTGCAATTCATGGGGTCACAAAGAGTCAGACACGACTGATCTGATCTGATCAACTCAATAATGAATATTTACCAGTTCACACAAGCCTGAAATTCATTTTAATTTTTTTGAATTTAGAATTGTTTGATTCATAAGCACTTACTTCTCTTTCAGTTCAATTCAGTTCAGTCGCTCAGTTGTGTCCGACTCTTTGCGACCCCATGAATTGCAGCACGCCAAGCCTCCCTGTCCATCACCAACTCCTGGAGTTCACTCAAACTCACGTCCATCGAGTCGGTGATGCCATCCAGCCATCTCATCCTCTGTCGTCCCCTTCTCCTCCTGCCCCCAATACCTCCCAGCATCAGAGTCTTTTCCAATGAGTCAACTCTTTACATGAGGTGGCCAAAGTACTGGAGTTTCAGCTTTAGCATCATTCCTTCCAAAGAAATCCCAGGGCTGATCTCCTTCACAATGGACTGGTTGGATCTCCTTGCAGTCCAAGAGACTCTCAAGAGTCTTCTCCAACACCACACTTCAAAAGCATCAATTCTTTGGTGCTCAGCCTTCTTCACAGTCCAACTCTCACATCCATACATGACCACTGGAAAAACCATAGCCTTGACTAGATGGGCCTTTGTTGGCAAAGTAATGTGTCTGCTTTTGAATATGCTATCTAGGTTGGTCATAACTTTCCTTCCAAGGAGTAAGCGTCTTTTAATTTCATGGCTGCAGTCACCATCTGCAGTGATTTTGGAGCCCCCCAAAATAAAGTCTGACACTGTTTCCACTGTTTCCCCATCTATTTCCCATGAAGTGATGGGACCAGATGCCATGATCTTCGTTTTCTGAATGTTGAGCTTTAAGCCAACTTTTTCACTCTCCACTTTCACTTTCATCAAGAGGCTTTTTAGTTCCTCTTCACTTTATGCCATAAGTATGGTGTCATCTGCATATCTGAGGTTATTGGTATTTCTCCCGGCAATCTTGATTCCAGCTTGTGTACTTCTCTTTAGGCCAATTAAATAGAGCTCATTGACCAATTAGACTTTAGCAATTTTGTCCAATGACAAAGACACACACTGAGACACACATAAATTTAGACAGACATATAGACAGGGATCTCATAGTTTTCTACTCGATATTTAAAATGTCTTTTTTTTTCTGCTTGATATTTAAAATGTCTCTTTGCCCCTTCTTTTTTCTTGGTTTGAGTTCTACCGATTTGTTCATGGCTGGAGTCCCAGATAGAGTGGGCTGTGTATCCCAAAGACACGATAAGAGTTAACTTTAGGTTTTTTCCCTGGCCTGTTTTTGTTTCTCAGACAGAAATGGAGCTCCAAAAAAGTATTTTAACAAGCCAGCTTTTTCTTAATTGCACGTGCAAAAAGAACTGGTTTTGTATTTTAAAAAGACTCGTTTTAACCAGTTTTCTCTGGAGTCTAAAGAATATCATGGCCATTCAGTGTAAAAAATGTCATCTCTGTTTTTGTAGTCATAGTTTCATAGTTAAAAATGAAACCAGTGAATGTTCAAATTGGCTCTGATGACAGGGGTCGACAGACTGATAAGAAGTTGTCCCAGCAGAGACTGTCTGTCTGGGCAGGTGAGGTCTTCTCTTAAAGAAAACCTGTCCTTTAGCCTCTATTTCCTCCCAGGCTCTTATGCAGTATCACCTCACCTGTTCTATAGCTGATCTTTCATAAGCACTTGATTTTGAGTTCTCCCCCAATTTCCACTGCCTATCAATTGATCCAAAGAGATGGGGATCTGTCTGGCTTGATCATGAGCCACCATAATCAAATGGGAACCCTCAGCTAGTCCCTGCACTATTTCTAAGGTAAAAGGAGAATTTACTCCATAATTTTGAACAGCTTGCTTAAGTTTCTTTAGTATTTTGAAGGGAATCTGTTTGTGTACAGCCTCATATACCCCATTAGGATTATTAGGATACTGGTTCATGTATTGTCCTTGGAAATGTCATAGTCATAGCCTCCAAGTCACCCTCCTGGCTAGTCTGACAAATACCTTTCTGGAGGGGTGACAGAACTGCTGTCCACGACAAGGAAGGAAAAACTTGAGTCACTCCAGCTGTTAAGACAGGAACAGGAGGAAGAGGAGGTAAAGGAAATTCGTCCTCCCCAAACAAAGGTGCAGAAGGTAGCTTTAAGAGTCTCCTGAGTTTTTTGTTCTATACCCTCAGGCTTTGCATCAGGTTCTCCCTTTGACCGGGTTTCACCTTCGTCCTCACTCCCTTCTGAGCTTTCTGGGCTCTGAAGAGGTTCTAAAACAGATTTTATCAGTGTCCAAAATTGACCAGATAGATATAGACAAGGGTACTCCCTCACAAAGAAGTTTCTCTAATTTACTACCTACCTTCTCCCATGTTCCTAAATCTAAAGTACTGGGAGAAGGGAACCATGAGCAATGTTTCTCAATGGTTTGTAAAAGTTCCAATAGCTGGCCCTCTCTTATTTATTTATTTATTTTTTGTCGTTCCCCCTTCTTCCCACCCCCTCACCCCCCGCACCCCGGCCCCATAACAATACAGCCGGTATTGTTCTGAGCTTTCTGAATTTCGTATATTTAACCACGCTTTCAATGCCTGAGAGTGTTATTTACCACAAAGGGGGATTTTCAGAGGCCTCACCCCACTCTTCTTCAGGACCGTGCACTTCAGGACTGTTCAGCTTTAGTCTGGCTCACGGCAATCCTTCACTTTCAGAGCCCCACAGTGGGTTCCACTTGCTGCAGCCAGCACAGCAGGTAGGGATCGAAGGTGGTCAATGCACAGTTTGGGAAAAAGAAACAAGAGACAGAATTAAAGTTTTAAAGATGGGACCAGGGGACTCAATACCTTGGGTCAAGAGCCCTGCTCCTCGGAGCCACATCACTTTTATTTAGTGTCTTGGCAAGCAAAAAGTATCTGTTGTGTTATGATGAAGTCAGCCTCCTGTGTCCCTGGTCATGTCTCCCATTTTATTGATTACTTTAAACTGTCTTTGTTATTTTCTTGTACAAGGGCTATCACCTAGCTGGAGGTCATAGACCCACATATGCCTTGGGGAAACATCTTAGTGTGTGCCCAAGCAGTGTTCTGAATTTGCGCTGATCGGGCGTTCCAAGGTCCACGCTGTTTCTTCTTAGCTTAGTAGGGGATGACAACCCCAGCTGATCAACCCAATACTTTTATTTGGGTTATGCTGTATTGCTATATTTTGCTTTTATTCTTTTCCCATGGTGATTTTCTCATGGCTTAGCCAGAGCAACAGGCGGCTGACTATTAACCCCTGCACTGGATAAAATCAGAAAGTATGTTAAACTTGTTTCCAGCACACTCCCTTTCCTTTTCCTCGCATACCTTCAAACCCATTTAACAAATATTGTATCTTCCATTTGTAAGTCGCTATGCCAGATGTGGGATGTAAAGAGTTTGCTCACAGTCTAGCGAGGAAGGCAGACATACATGCAACCAATTGAATGTATTGGTTCTAATTGGCTCTGGTTGAATGTCTGGCTCTAATTGAAGCCAGACTCTGCAAAGTGCTAATAATCATAGCTAACATTGGTTATTTGTTATGTGCCAGGCACTGTCATTTTTATATGCATTGTCTCATGTAATCTTCACAAAAACCTCCTATGATACAGGTTTCTCCATCTGACAGCTGTGGAGGGAAGTTACCTGGCCAAGATCACCCAGCTAATAATATTAATAGACAAAGGAGGGAATTTAGAGCCATATAATCAGGCAGCAAAGCCTGGCTTCCTAATAAATAAGTTATCCTACCATTCTAGAAGACTAAGGAAAATCCCATGAGAACTAGAATAAGGAGTGGTGATTTGGGGGAAAACTTCTCAAAGGATGGGACACTGCAATCAAACCTAGAAAGATAAGTAGAGTCTGGAGCCCACAGTAAGCGCCTTCCAAGTCCCTTGGTGCTTAAAGACCAGTTCTCTCTCTTTTACCAAAACTATAGGCTAGATTTAAGAGTAAAAAGCTTTTCCCACTTTTTCTAAGTTCCAAGTAGGGAACCTATTTACATGTTCATCCTGGAGATTTGAAGGCAGAAATCCAAAGTTTATCTTGCAAGTTCATTGGGCACATTTGGTAAACAATTTTTACAAATGGCAGTGATTGGTCTTGCTTATACTTGGTCAAACCACATTTTAAGTATATTTTCTGTCTTGTGTGGTCTTTTTGGTTGCTTCTGACTCCATAACCAGTGATATGCCCAAAAGAATTAATGTTTAATCCCACCTGCCTATGCAGAGTGAAGGTGAAGACTGGGGCACATCCCCTGGGTCTGTTCCCTGTGAGCTCTATTCTCTGAAAAAGTTTGGAGGGCAGCCAAAATTGAGGGCAGCCTTTGTGGTGAAGAATTATCACACCTCTCGATGGTTTGGTGGAAGTGCAGATCGGCTGAGGCACTAGCTTTGTCTTGGTGAGTGTGCGTATGTTTCAAGGCAGTGTTTCTTATATGTCAATGTGCATGTGTATCACTGGCTGCTGCTGCTGCTGCTGCTAAGTCGCTTCAGTCGTGTCCGACTCTGTGCGACCCCATAGACGGCAGCCCACCAGGCTCCCCCATCCCTGGGACTCTCCAGGCAAGAACACTGGAGTGGGTTGCCATTTCCTTCTCCAATGCATGAAAATGAAAAGTGAAAGTGAAGTCACTCATTCGTGTCCAACTCTTCGCGACCCCATGGACTGCAGCCCACCAGGCTCCCCCGTCCCTGGGATTCTCCAGGCAAGAACACTGGAGTGGGTTGCCATTTCCTTCTCCAATGCATGAGAGTGAAAAGTGAAAGTGAAGTCGCTTAGTCTTGTCCAACTCTTCGCGACCCCATGGGGACCTAGTTAAAAGGCAGATTCTGGTTCAGCAGCTCTGGAAGTGGGGCCTGAGATTCTAGCTGGTGGTGGTAATATCACCCCTGCTTAGGCCACACTTCAAATAGCCATGCCGTAAGGTCATTGCATGTCTTAGTCTCAGGACTTATTTTGATACCAAATGACCAACCCCTCCCTCCCCAGTCCCCCCCACCCACCGAAGAAGGAAATGGCAACCCATTCCAGTATTCTTGCCTGGAGAATTCCATGGACAGAGGAGCCTGGCAGGCTGCAGTCCTTGGGGCTACAAAGAGTTGGACCTGACTTGGCCACTAAACAACAGCAAAAGCACAGCATAGTGTTGTAATATGTTAGAGAGAGCCGTAACTACAACTTCATTAAAATTACTTTATATGATATATATTTTTTTAGACATTCAATTTTCACAAAAGTCTTCAGCCTGTATTAGTGGACCAATCTTCTGGAATTCCCAGAAGCACCTTTACATTTAATTTGGACAGATTTAGAAAGATTAAATACAGTCATCCTTTTCAAAGGGTTTCAGTGTTCAGTCAATTGAAATGATCCTATTAGGCATCAAAGAAATGCCAGTTTCATTCACATAGGCTTTCCTTCCTCTATGTTCTGCTTTAATGACCTCAGCCCTTTTCATTTTTCACTTATGTCCTGTTTCAACCAGTTTATCTATCCCATGGCTTTAATTAACACATGTATCTATCTGTCCATGACCACTGTATCTTTAGCCCTACTCCAGTCTTCTCTCTGAGCCCATAATTAACTACCCTAGTATTTAACTACCTTTCCAATACTTCTGCTGGCATATCAGCCAACAAGTTCCAATCTTCACAGGTCTCCCCTACCTCTCTTTCCCAACCCAGTGGAGCCACAGTTATTCACTTAGTCTGGGAGCCATTTGAGACTCTTTCTCCTCCTTTACCCTCCACATCCTATCAATCAATAATGCTTGTTAATTCTATGTCTTAAATTTGTCCACTATCTTTATCCCCATTGCCACTATGCTGACTTAAGCTTTTGCCATCTTTTTCAGGATTATTGCATTGCCTCCTCCCAGATCATCCTGACTTCAGTCTTTTTTTTTTTAATTAGTTTATTTTTTATTGAAGGATAATTGCTTTACAGAATTTTGCTGTTTTCTGTCAAACCTCAACATGAATCAGCCATAGGTATACATATATCCCCTCCCTTTTGAACCTCCCTCCCATCTCCCTACCCATCCCACCCCTCTAGGTTGAGACAGAACCCCTGTTTGAGTTTCCTGAGCCATACAGCAAATTCCCGTTGGCTATCTATTTTACATATGGTGATGTAAATTTCCATGTTACTCTTTCCATACATCTCACCCTCTCCTTCCCTCTCCCCATGTCCATAAGTCTACTCTCTGTGTCTGTTTCTCCATTGCTGCCCTGTAAATAAATTCTTCAGTACCATTTTTCTAGATTTTGTATATATGTGTCAGAATATAATATTTATCTTTCTCTTTCTGACTTACTTCACTCTGTATAATAGCTTCTAGGTTCATCCATCTCATTAGAACTGACTCAAAGGCATTCCTTTTTATGGCTGGGTAATATTCCATTGTGTATATGTACCACAACTTCTTTATCCATTCATCTGTCCATGGACGTTGAGGTTGCTTCCTTGTTCTAGCTATTGTAAATAGTGCTGCAGTGAGCAATGGGATACATGTGTCTTTTTCAATTTTGGTTTCCTCAGGATATATGCCTAGAAGTGGGATTGCAGGGTCATATGGTGGTTTTATTCCTAGTTTTTTAAGGAATCTGCATACCATCTTCCATAGTGGCTGCATCAATTTACATCACACCAACAGTGCAAGAGCATTTCCTTTTCTCCACACCCTCTCCATCATTCATTGTTTCTAGACTTTTTGATGATGGCCACTCTCACCAGTGTGAGGTGATATCTCATTGTAGTTTTGATTTGCATTTCTCTAATAATGAGTGATGTTGAGCATCTTTTCATGTGTTTGTTAGCCATCTGTATGTCTTCTTTGGCGAAATGTCTGTTTAGGTCTTTTTCCCACTTTTTGATTGTTTTTCTGGCATTGAGTTTTATGAGCTGCTTGTATATTTTGGAAATTAATCCTTTGTCAATTGTTTGATTTTCCATGGTTTTCTTCCATTCTGAGGGTTGTCTTTTCACCTTGCTTATAGTTTCCTTTGCTGTGCAAAAGCTTTTAAGTTTAATCAGGTCCCACTTGTTTACTTTTGTTTTTGTTTCCATTACTGTAGGAGGTGGGTCATAGAAGATCTTGCTTTGATTTATGTCGTCAAGTATTCTGCCTATGCTTACCTCTAAGAGTTTTATAGTTTCTGGTCTCACATTTAAGTCTTTAATCCATTTTGAGTTTATCTTTGCATATGGTGTTAGGAAGTGTTCTAATTTAATTCTTTTACATGTTTCTGTCCAGTTTTCCCAGCACCATTTATTGAAGAGGCTGTCTTTGCCCCATTGTATATTCTTGCCTCCTTTGTCAAAAATAAGGTACCCAGAGGTGCATGGGTTTATTTCTGGGCTTTCTATCTTGTTCCATTGGTCAATATTTCTGTTTTTTTTTTTTTTTTGCCAGTACCATACTGTCTTGATGACTGTAGCTTTGTAGTATAATCTGAAGCCAGGAAGGTTGATTCCTCTGGCTCCATTCTTCTTTCTCAAGACTGATTTGACTGTTCAGGGTCTTTTGTGTTTCCAAATGAATTGTGAAATTGTGAAGCCAATCAATGTGATACACCATATTAACAAACTGAAAGATAAAAACCATATGATCATCTCAATAGATGCATAAAAAGCCATATCCAAAGAGTTGGACATGACTGAGCGACTGATCTGATCTGATCTGTCCATTGGTGTGAGTGGGGTGTTAAAGTCTCCTACTATTATTGTGTTTGAAGAAGGAAATGGCAACCCACTCCAGTGTTCTTGCCTGGAGAATCCCAGGTATGGGGGAGCCTGGGTGACTGCCATCTATGGGGTCACACAGAGTCGGATATGACTGAAGTGACTTAGCAACTATTATTGTGTTACTGTCAATTTCTCCTTTTATGTCTGTTCAGTTCAGTCCCTCAGTCGTGTCTGACTCTTTGTGACCCCATGCACTGCAGCATGCCAGGCCTCCCTGTCCATCACCAACTCCCGGAGTTCACTCAGACTCACATCTATTGAGTCGGTGATGCCATCCAGCCATCTCATCCTCTGTCGTCCCCTTCTCCTCCTGCCCCCAATCCCTCCCAGCATCAGAGTCTTTTCCAATGAATCAACTCTTCACGTGAGGTGGCCAAAGTATTGGAGTTTCAGCTTTAGCATCATTCCTTCCAAAGAACACCCAGGGCTGATCTTCTTTAGAATGGACTGGTTGGATCTCCTTGCAGTCCAAGGGACTCTCAAGCATCTCTCCATCACCACAGTTCAAAAGCATCAAGTCTTTGGCACTCAGCCTTCTTCACAGTCCAACTCTCACATCCATACATGACCACTGGAAAAACCATAGCCTTGACTAGATGGGCCTTTGTTGGCAAAGTAATGTCTCTGCTTTTGAATATGCTATCTAGGTTGGTCATAACTTTCCTTCCAAGGAGTAAACATCTTTTAATTTCATGGCTGCAATCACCATCTGCAGTGATTTTGGAGCCCAAAAAAATAGCCTGACACTGTTTCCACTATTTCCCCATCTATTTCCCATAAAGTGATGGGACCAGATGCCATGATCTTCGTTTTCTGAATGTTGAGCTTTAAGCCAACTTTTTCACTCTCCTCCTTCACTTTCATCAGGAGGCTTTTTAGTCCCTCTTCAGTTTCTGCCATAAGGATGGTGTCATCTGCATATCCGAGGTTATTGATATTTCTCCCGGCAATCTTGAGTCCAGCTTGTGCTTCTTCCAGCCCAGTGTTTCTCATGATGTAATCTGCATAGAAGTTAAATAAGCAGGGTGACAATATACAGCCTTGACGTACTCCTTTTCCTATTTGGAACCAGTCTGTTGTTCCATGTCCAGTTCTAACTGTTGCTTCCTGTGTTGAGGTGCTGCTATGTTGAGAGCATAGATATTTGCAATTGTTATGTCTTCCTCTTGAATTGATCCCTTGATCATTAGGTAGTGTCCTTCCTTATCTCTTGTAATCTTCTTTGTTTTAAGGTCTATTTTGTCTGATATGAGGATTGCTACTCCAGCTTTCTTTTGCTTCCCATTTGCGTGGAATATATTTTTCCATCATCTCACTTTCAGTATATACGTGTCTTTAGGTCTGAAGTGGGTCTCTTGTAGACAGCATATATATGGGTCTTGATTTTGTATCCATTCAGCCAGTCTGTCTTTTGGTTGGACCATTTAATCCATTTATATTTAAAGTAATTATTGATATATATATTCCTATTGCCATTTTCTTAATTATTTGGGGTTGATTTTGTAGATCTTTTTTCTTCTCTTGTATTTCTTGACTATATAAGTCCCTTTAACATTTGTTGTAAAGTTGGTTTCGTGGTACTGAATTCTCTTAACTTTTGCTTGTCTGAAAAGCTTTTTATTTCTCCATCAATTTTGAGTGAGATCCTTGCCGGGTACTTGATTGTAGATTTTTCCCTTTCGGTACTTTAAATGTATCTTGCCATTCCCTTCTGGCCTGCAGAGTTTGTGCTGAAAGATCAGCTGTTAAGCATGTGGGGTTTCCCTTGTATGTTGCTTCTTGCTTCTCCCTTGTTGCTTTTAATATACTTTTTCTGTGTTTAGTCTTTGTTAGTTTGATTAGCATGTGTCTTGGCATGTTTTTCCTTGGGTTTATCCTGTGAGACTCTTTGTACCTCTTGGACTTGATTGACTATTTTCTTTTCCATGTTGAGGAAATTTTCATTTTCAAAAATTTTCTCATACCCTTTCTTTTTCTCTTCTTCTTCTGAGATGCCTATAATTCGAGTGTTGGTGCATTTGATATTGTCCCAGACGTCTCTGAGACTATCCTCACTTCTTTTCGTTCTTTTTACTTTATTCTGCTCTTCAGAAGTTTTTTCCACCATTTTATCTTCCAGCTCACTGATTCATTCTTCTGCTTCAAATATTCTGCTATTGATTCCTTCTAGAGTATTTTTAATTTCAGTAATTGTGATGTTTGTCTCTGTATGTTTATTCTTCTAGGTCCTTGTTAGTTGATTCTTGCATTTTCTCCATTTTGTTTTCAAAGTTTTTGATCATCTTTATATCATTATTCTGAATTCTTTTTCAGGTAGTTTGCCTATTTCCTTTTCATTTATTTGGACTTCTGTGTTTCTAGTTTGTTCCTTCATTTATGTAGTATTATTGAGCGACTGAACTGAACTGAACTGAACTCTCTGCCTTTTCATGATTTTTTTTAACTTACTGTGTTTGAGGTCTCCTTTTCCCAGGCTTCAGGGAAAGTTGAATTCTTTCCTTGAAGAAGTTTGAATTCTTTCTTCCATTTGGTTTCTGCCCTCCTAAGGAGATCCAACCAGTCCATTCTGGAGATCAGCCCTGGTATTTCTTTGGAAGGAATGATGCTAAAGCTGAAACTCCAGTACTTTGGCCACCTTAATCAAAGAGTGGACTCATTGGAAAAGATTCTGATGCTGGGAGGGATTGGGGGCAGGAGGAGAAGGGGACGACAGAGGATGAGATGGCTGGATGGCATCACTGACTCGATGGACGTGAGTCTGAGCGAACTCTGGGAAATGGTGATGGACAGGGAGGCCTGGCGTGCTGCGATTCATGGGATCGCAAAGAGTCGGACACGACTGAGTGACTGAACTGAACTGAGGGTTAGTTCTCTGGTAGTCTAGGGTCTTGGAGTCAGTGCTCCCACACCTAAGGCTCAGGGAGTGATCTTCAAATGCTCCCCATACAGTATATTCTGCATCTGTTGTGTTCACCTTCCTGCTGCCTGGGTCAACTAGAAGCAACTCCTCCGGACCATCCTCTGCTACTCTTTCGAGAATCTCAGCCGTCACCGCAGAGGTCCCCGTCACTAGAACAGTCTCGGTCTCTAGTACCAAAGCATAAGCCACAGATCCGGAGGAGCGCCTCTACCACCTCTTACTGCACACTGGCCCTGACTTGAGTCTTATTCTTCATACTAACCCATCTTCCATGTCATGATGCAGAATGCACTCTTAACATATTGCTTCCTAGCTAAAAAATCTTCAGTGTGACTCCATTACCCATAGTAGGGCTTCCTAAAAGATTTGTGCTTCAATGAATTAAGACATGCCAAGCATGGCTATATATATGGCCAGCCAGCCACAAGCAGCCTCAATCTTTTACCCTGGTGTCCATATGTGTATTCATTTTCCATGTATGTCATGAGTGGTATGGTAAGGAAGGACTGGCTGCAATATTATGTTCAAACTCCCGCCACTTGCCAAGTTCTCCCTCTCATCTCTAGTACTCACTGCTTCACATCTTATTATCTAATCAGTGCCATTTCCTGCCATGTGCCAGGCTGTTTCATGTCTATATCATTGCACAGAAGGTAAATTCATCCATCAAACTTGGGATGAACCTCTCCCTGTCTCTATCTGGCAAATATCTACACATCTTTTAAAATGTAATTCAAACTTCCCCTTCTTGGGTAGTCTTCTCTGAGTTTCCAGGATGAAATTGCCATTTCAGCCTTTGTGCTTGAACTATAATTCCTAATCCACCTCTATTACGGGATGATCATACCCAAGAGCATCTTTTGGTTAGTATGTTTATCTCCCTTGCTGATCTGAGACTTATCAGCTTTGCTTCCCTCATGCTTGACACACAGGAGGCTTAAGAAAAGATTAGGTGAACCAAATGCAATGAACTAGTTTACATCAGTCAGGATGGGCTAGGTTATGCTGCTACAACAAATGGCTTAACACAGCCAAAGTTTATTTTTCTGTCTTGTAATCATTCAGGTTGATGGATGTTCAATATGTAAACTCCTATGTGTGTATAGTTTATAAATATATTTAACATATGTATATTTAAAGTATGATATAATGCACATAACATAAAATTCAGCATTTTAATCAGAGTGTACAATGTAGTGGTCTTAAATGTATTCACAATGTTGTGAAACCATCACTGCTATCTAATTCCAGAAATTTTCATTAACCCAAATGGAAATTGCACATCCATTTAGCAGTCACTCTTCATTCCCTACTCCATCAGCTCTCACTGCAGCACCTTGCAATCATAATCTGCTTTCTTTATTTGCCTATTTTGTGTGTTTCATATAATCGGAATCATGTAATATGTGGCCTTTTTGGTCTGGTTTCTTTCATTTAACACACTGTTTTCAATTTTCATTTATGTTGTAACATGTATTAATGCTTCATTCCTGTTTATGGCTGAATAATACCATTATGGGTCTCCCTGGTGGCTCAGTGGTAAAAAATCTGCCTGCTGATGCAGGAGACTTGGGTTCAATTCCTGGGTTGGGAATATTCCCTGGAGAAGGAAATAAAAACCCATTCCAGTGTTCTTGCCAGGAAAATTCCATGGACAGAGGTGCAGTCCTACCATGTTCAAGAAATGGGAGCACTGAGATGGTTGTGAATATCCCTAATGATGTCACAGAGTTAATACCAAGGGAAATGAGCGATTAGCTCAAAACAGACCTATCATTTCTCTGCAAGTTCATATGCATGAATCAGGCCAGTATCTGTTACTTAAATTTTATAAAGTTTCCAGGAGGAAGATGATCTGAGAATTGCTGAGAGTGGTATGGTGATGATTTAGTTGCTCAGCCGTGTCTGACTCTTTGTGACCACATGGATTGTAGCCCAGCAGGCTCCTCTGTCCATGGGATTTTCCAGGCAGGAATACTGGAGTGGGTTGCCATTTCCTTCTCCAGGGGTTCTTCCCCACCCAGGATCAAACCTGGGTCTCCTGCATTGCAGGCAGATTCTTTACTGACTGAGCCACCAGGGAAGCCCAAGAGTGGTGTAGAATGAGCTAAAAGAAAAGGAGGGGAGAATAAAAGCCAGAAGGAAAGAAGAACAGAAACAAATAAAAGAATTTCCAAAGAATTCTTAGTTTTGTTAATTAATTATAAACACATTTTGTATCTTTGAAAAGAAAATACACCTCTTCTTTTTAATACAATATTGTGTAGCTAGAAGGCACTCAAACTATGGCAATTTCACTTTCATACTGGAGTTGGTTCAGCCCTCAGCAGCTTCACAAGTAACCACTGCAGTACATTTTGTTAGATAAAATAACTGAACAATCATTGAAGCTACAAAATCATTGATGAAGCTACAAAATCAATCTGAAAAAATGTATAAATAAAAATCCGCATGGGAGAATTTTCCTGAAAAGGAACACTGCATGTCAACAAGCTTCTTCTGTCACCCAGCAACTGCCCTTTAGAGTTCCTTCCAATGGGGTAATTTCAGCTGGCAGCTGGTGCAACCTTGAAACGATCCAGTTTGTTTTCCTGCTCCCTGATGTGTAGAGGTCACTGCTGGTTACAATGTGGTTGCTATTCAGTATTATCTGGAGTGTGATAATGGGGCAGAATTACCTTGAAATGCTCTTTAAAAAAAAATCTTGACATTGACTCTGCATATACAGATGGGTCACACTAAATGCACATTTCAAAGCCTAAGGATATTTACATTTTAAAAATAAGAAAGACCAACAGGAGCGGTAATGGAGGGGATGGGGGGATAAGCATTATACTTTGTCTAATTTGTAGCTGTTCAATCAATAATTAACATTCATTATTCAAACTGCCTGGGTTTGAATCTTGGCTCGACTAGTAAATGTGTGTCCTTAGGCGTGCTTACTAATCTCTCTATGGTGTATTTGAATCATCTATAAAATGGGACTAATAATAATATTTACCACATAGACTTGTGATGATTAACGCTTGAGCTCATACATGTAAAGTGCTTAGAAAAATGTCTGGTACACAGTAAGCCCTGTGACATAGACTTGTGATGGTTAAATGAGTTCATACATGGAAAAGTGTTTAGGAAGCTGTGTGGTACACAGTAGCCCTGTGTAAGCAAAACATTTGATTGTTTTGGAATCATGTTCTCTCTTGACAAATCACTTTCCTTCCACCCTTCCCTGACTGCATTAGGTACCCCTGTTGTGTGTCTCTCTGGCATGCTGTACTTTCTCATGGCTACACAGCACTTAATTGGAATTACAGTTTAATTTTGTGTTGAATTACCTGTGTCCCCCAATAGCTGTAAACTTCCCTGATGGCTCAAGTGGTAAAGAATCTGCCTGCAATGTGGGAGACACAGGAGATGCAGGTTCAGTCTGGGGGTCGGGAAGATCCCCTGGAGAAGAAAATGGCAACCCACTCCAGTATTCTTGCCTGGAAAATCCCACAGAGAGAGGAGTCTGGTGAGCTACAGTACACAGCGTTGCAGAGAGTGGGACATGACTGAGTGTGGATGCCCGATAGCTGAGCGCTCTAGGTGGGTAGAGACCCGGTCCATATTGTGCACCACATCCACATGTGTTGGAGGTCTCACTTACATGTTGTGCTTTGAGGAGGATAGTATAAGGATGCAAAAGCTGCTGACCTAACCTACTGGGGAACAAGGAGCAGGCAGCAGTTGACTGAGATTTACCAGGACTTTACAGAGACTCAGAAGAAAGCTTGCCAAGTCATAAGCATGCAAGCATGCATTTTGAGCAGGGAATAATCTTAATTTGAGGTCTTGTAACATTGCTGCTGAGCATGATATAGCTACCAACTGACCCACTAGGGAACAAAGGCACACGGATTCATATCTTGTCTTTGAACCCTTTTTTTTGCATGTAATGAGATTCATTTGAATTCACTTCAGAAAGGTCTGGTGGGAGAGCAGAGAATATATAAGGATAGCCTTGGTATGTCTCAGAACCCAAGGGCGGGAGCACAGCTGAGTCCCCTGCTGGGCTCCCATCAGGAGCTAAGGCACCCTTTGACCTCTCTCTTTCCCTCCGGAGCTAGATGCTTCCTTGACCCTAGATCTCCTTGCCCCTCTGCTTCTCTTCTCTTTCTTCACTTCTCTGTCTAGTGCAAGAAAAGTCTCTCAGCTTCTGTGGTTAAGTGTCCCTCTGTCCCAGCTGTACCCTGAGAATAACCAGCAGCTCCTTAGCTGCCAAACTTAATTTTCAGGAGAGAATCTGATTGGTTCAAATTGAGCCAGCCGTCTCACTGGATCTGGTTTATAGTTGCCCAGGATCATCTATCACAAACCAGGTTGCCAGGAGTCTACTTTCATGGTTGAGCAATTCACTGTGAATGGTTCACTGAGAAATGGGCGGGTACTCCATTAGGCTTCTGTTAAAACAATATCATTCAAAGTGGTCTGCAGTATTCTGCAAGATTGGGTAAGGCAGTAATATTACAGAGAGCAGAAAACATCTTAACGAACCAGAAACCACTGCCTTTGTGTAACTTTTGAAAATTGTCCTTTTAATGGCACTGAAGAACATATAAATAAAACTTCTTTTGGATGGGACATCATTCAAAATTAACTACACAGTTCTCTGAAAATAAGAGAATACATGCTCCCCGCTTTGCCTGGAACTTCCATCATGCCTCCTTATACATTCAACTAGTTCCTACCCACCTTTCAGATCTCTTTTACATATTCCCCAGGTGAAGAGCATGTTTTGTTTTTTCCCCCCAAGGAATTTATTTGGCCCGATCAGGGATAGGGAGGGCCTTGCACCTAAAAGGAGGTGTTTGGCTTCTTGATAAGCATGGATTGTGCTGTGCAAGACCCAAGGGGCCAGTGGGAACTTGATCTTGGACTTGGGAAGCTGTTTGACTACCGGTCAGTGCCACTTTGCTGGCTGTGAGCTCTTCTACCTTCATGATCTGAATCAATTGAGCCATGCCAAGTGCCCATGTCATGGTAGCATTGGGTGATAGCACCTGCAGAGGTCAGATCTGAATACCGGCAGTATACCTGCAAACTACTTTACCAAAATCCTGGAGAATATGTTTGGTTAACAAACTCAGGTATGCAAGATATGAGCACTTCAGTTCAGTTCAGTTCAGTCGCTCAGTCGTGTCCGACTCTTTGCCACCCCATGAATCGCAGCACGCCAGGCCTCTCTGTCCATCACCAATTCCCAGAGTTCACCCAGATTCACGTCCATCGAGTCAGTGATGCCATCCAGCCATCTCATCCTCTGTTGTCCCCTTCTCCTCCTGCCCCCAATCCCTCCCAGCATCAGAGTCTTTTCCAATGAGTCAACTCTTCGCATGAGGTGGCCAAAGTACTGGCGTTTCAGCTTCAGCATCATTCCCTCCAAAGAAATCCCAGGGCTGATCTCCTTCAGAATGGACTGGCTGGATCTCCTTGCAGTCCAAGGGACTCTCAAGAGTCTTCTCCAACACCACAAGCTTCCCACAAATGAACTTGATTTCTATTATAAGCCCTTGTCTGGATTTGAGTGATTGCCAGACCACTTTCCCAGTGTTACATCCAACACTGGTATTGAGTGTTTAACTACTGGAGAGAATGGTGGGGACGGGGCCAAGTCAAATGCCTGGTTTCTGTTTGCTGGCATGTGCTAGGAAGTCCTCACTTTCACCTGGTCTTTAGCTGTTAATCCACAAAAGTCCTAGTCATCATCCCCACCTTGGCTCACTGGGTACCTTCTCAGGAGCACTGAGCTCCTGGTTTCCAACATCATACCAGGCCCACATGAACCCCATGGCATTGTTGCTGCCCTTTACTATGCCTACATTGAATTTAGGGGAATCATTTCTGTCCGCATACATACATGGGTGTTGAAGTCCTCAGGAAACATCTCTTGGGCCCACGTGCCCATGCCACTACAGCCATTTTTAGTCTGAGATCTTGCCTCCAGTCCTCTCCCCACTAAGCTCAGAACCCCAATCTTATTTACAGTGTCTGCTGTTTTGTCCCATTGGGACTCTACTGGAGAGAGGCAGTTTAGGTCCCCTCCACGAGTCGGACATGACTGAAGCGACTTAGCAGCAGCAACAGCAGCCACGTTTAAAACTTTAAAACCTATCCAGGATCTCAGTCCTGGAAGGGAAACCTCCTCCATGCCCAGTCAGCCCATGGGAGAAGCACTGGTAAATGTTCTTCTCTTAGAGCCAAGTAGAACCAGTCTAAGCCAAGGTCAGAGAAACTTTGTCTAATCTGGAGATGGCAGGTAGAGGAGGAGGTGGGATAGGAGAAAGAAGGGAAGAGAAATAAACAAGAATCAAATGTAGGAATGGACAAAACTGAGTTTTAGATGGCTTTCTGTGCCTTTATTTATCTGTGGCAAGGGCAGTGATCACTAGGAGTCAATAAGAATCTACTAGTTAAATTAATCTTATTTTATTTTATTTTATTTTATTTGATGATTTGCAAAGCTTCAAAATCAAGGCTATGCTGGAGGCAGTGTTCCCAGATTTCTGCAAGGCAATTGGGAAAGCAGTGGTCACTGAAAGTTGGCAAGAATCTTTAGCATTAAAAGGTGCTTTTATATATGATATTTCATTTAATCCTAAAAATAACTCAGTGAGTGGAAGAAAAGCATATATCAAGTGTCAATTGTCTAGTGCTATGTAATATACTACTCCGTAACTTAGTAGCTTAAAACAACAACCATTTTATTTATTCACAGTGTGGACGGAGCTCGGGGGAAAGCTTATCAGTTGGGGGTGGAACATCCACTTCCACAATGGCTCATTCACATGGTCCGTGAGTCTGTGCTGGCTGTCAGTTCGGAGCCTCAGTTCTTGCTCTCAGCTAGAAGGACGGTTAACTTTCTGTGACAACATGACTGAGCTAAGGCATGCTCTCAGATAACTGATAAAATATTATTTCTGGGTGTGTCTTTGAGGGTGTGCCTGGAGGAGATTAGCATTCAAATTGGTAGACTGAGTAAAGATCAACCTCACCAGTGTGGGTGCGCTTCATGCAATCCCCTGAAGGCCTGAATAGAACAAAAAGGCAGAGGAAAGGTAAGTTTGCTCTTTCTGTTTGAATTGTGATATCCATCTGCTTTCCTTGGATATTGACACTGCTGGTTCTAGGGGCACTAGACTCTGGCTGGAACTTATCACATTGGCTTTGCTAACTGTAGAATTGGCCCAATCCCTGGTAGCTCAGATGGTAAAGCGTCTACCTACAATGCCAGAGACCCGGGTTCAATCCCTGGGTGAGGAAGAGCCCCTGGAGAAGGCAATGGCAACCCACTCCAGTACTCTTGCCTGGAAAATCCCATGGACAGAGGAACCTGGTAGGCTACAGTCCATGGGGTAGCAAAGAGTTGGACATGACTGAGCGACTTCACTTCACTTGCTTGTTCTCAAGCCTTTGGGCTTGAGCTGGAACAAAATATCAGCTTTCCTGGGCCTCCAGTTTTTAGATGGCAAATCATGGGACTTCTGAGCCTCCATAGTCATGTGAGCCAATCCCTTATAATAAATCTCTAGGGATGTCCCTCATGGTCCAGAGATTAGGACTCCATGCTCCCAATGCAGGGACACTGGGTTTGACTTCCCAGTTAGGGAACTAGATCCCACATGCCACAACGAAGACACGACACAGCCAGATAAACAGATAAATAAATACTTTTTAAATCTATATATATTTGTTTATCCTGTTGGCGCTGTTTCTCTGGAGAACCCTGGCTAATTAATACAGCTAGTTTCCTCAGTTCTATTCCATATAACTCTTCCTCATGATTAGCTTAGGCTTCTTCACAGCACAGGGTAGTTAGACTTGTTTTACAGTGGCCGGTTTCCAAGAATGTAACAGCTGTTATCTTAAGGCTTTAGGGCCAGAACTTACACAATGTCACTTTTACCATAATTTATTGGTTCAAGTAAGGCAGTAGGCTGGCACAGATTCAAGGCGAGAGACTATACCAGGTATGAATACTGGGAAACACAGTTCATTGTGGTTACTAAAGTAACACACTGGGCTTGGAATTTACTGGCTCACATCAACGTCAGGTCTGAGAAGTGTAGCTGGCTCAGGAATGTCAGTAACAAAGCGCTCAGATGAGTCAAAATGAATATGCTTCCCTTTGCCTCTCACCTCTTTTCCCTCTGTGTTGGCACCAGTCTCAGGCAGACTCCTCGCTGCCGATGGCAAGATAGCCACAGTATTTCCGACTTGCAAGGATCCACAGAAAATCACGGATCCAAACATCCAAGCACCTGTCCTGTGACTGGGAGGATGGACTGTGCTGATTGGCTAGTCTGGGTCATGTGCTTACCTATGGCACATGCTGTTGATTAACTGCCTACCCAGCAGCATTTCCCAGCCCTCTTCTCCATTGAGTGAGAGTCTGAAAACGCCAAATATTCAATTTCTCTGCTTCCCTTCCAGCTAAGGATGTTCATGTGATTGAGTCTGACCATTGAGGTGATCTTTCAGACTTCCAGGGAAAATTTTTACTGAGAGTTTAGCTACTCCATGGTGCTGCTGCCTCGGCAACTCCTTTGTTTGGCAAAGTGACCTGTGGGAGGCTTAAACTAACACTAGCCCCGTCATGCATCATAAATAGCCTGCAGAGTCACAAGTAAATGTCAATAACTGATATGACTTCCCCAATCATTTCAGATAAGATCAGATCAGTCGCTCAGTTGTGTTCGACTCTTTGCGACCCCATGAATTGCAGCACGCCAGGCCTCCCTGTCCATCACCAACTCCCAGAGTTCACTCAGACTCACGTCCATCGAGTCAATGATGCCATCCAGCCATCTCATCCTCTGTCGTCCCCTTCTCCTCCTGCACCCAATCCCTCCCAGCATCAGAGTCTTTTCCAATGAGTCAACTCTTCACATCAGGTGGCCAAAGTACTGGAGTTTCAGCTTTAGCATCATTCCTTCCAAAGAAATCCCAGGGCTGATCTCCTTCACAATGGACTGGTTGGATCTCCTTGCAGTTCAAGGGACTCTCAAGAGTCTTCTCCAACACCACACTTCAAAAGCATCAATTCTTCGGCACTCAGCCTTCTTCACAGTCCAACTCTCACATCCATACATGACCACAGGAAAAACCATAGCCTTGACTAGACGAACTTTTGTTGGCAAAGTAATGTCTCTGCTTTTGAATATGCTATCTAGGTTGGTCATAACTTTCCTTCCAAGGAGTAGGCATCTTTTAATTTCATGGCTGCAGTCACCATCTGCAGTGATTTTGGAGCCCCCAAAAATAAAGTCTGTCGCTGTTTCCATTGTTTCCCCATCTATTTGTCATGAAGTGATGGGACCAGATGCCATGAGTTTTAAGCCAACTTTTTCACTCTCCACTTTCACTTTCATCAAGAAGCTCTTTAGTTCTTCTTCACTTTCTCCCATAAGAATGGTATCATGTGCATATCTGAGGTTATTGATATTTCTCCTGGCATTCTTGATTCCAGCTTATGCTTCATCTAGCCCAGCGTTTCTCATGATGTACTCTGCATATAAGTTAAATAAGCAGGGTGACAAAATACAGCCTTGATGTACTCTTTTTCCTATTTGGAACCAGTCTGTTGTTCCATGTCCAATTCTAACTGTTGCTTCCTGAGCTGCATACAGATTTCTCAAGAGGCAGGTCAGGTGGTCTGGTATTCACATCTCTTTTTCAGAATTTTCCACAGTTTGCTGTGATCCCCACAGTCAAAGGCTTTGGCATAGTCAATAAAACCGAAATAGATGTTTTTCTGGAATTCTTTTGCTTTTTGCATGATCCAATGCATGTTGGAAGTTTAATCTCTTGTTCCTCTGCCTTTTCTAAATCCAACTTGAACATCTGGAAGTTCTCAGTTTACATACTGTTGAAGCCTGGCTTGGAGAATTTTGAGCATTACATTATTAGTGTGTGAGATGAGTACAATTGTGTGGTAGTTTGAACATTCTTTGGCATTGCCTTTCTTTGGGACTGGAGTGAAAACTGACTTTTTCTGGTCCTGTGGCCACTGCTGAGTTTTCCAAATTTGCTGGCATATTGAGTGCAGCACTTTCACAGCATCATCTTTCAAGATTTGAAATAGCTCAACTGGAATTCCATCACCTCCACTAGCTTTGTTCATAGTGATGCTTCCTAAGGCCCACTTTGTTGGGAGCCACGTTAGGCATTACTGACAAAATGGAGGCATGGCCCCAGACCCCTCTCCTCATTCTGCAGGCACAGTCCCGGGATGAAGGAGTTAGGCCTTACAATTCTGACTTGTCTTTTCCTCTCCTCGGCTGAGTTGACTGCAAAGGAATATTAAGGTGCTTATTGTTCTTGAGAGGAGCATGAGAAGGCACAAAGCCTTCTGCAGCTGTGCTCAGAAAATAATTCATAAACTTAATCACTGACATTTGTTTAAGGACTTTTACAAAAGAGTGTTCCAGGATGAGTACATAGGCCGCAGCTTAAGGCCATGGGAGAAATTGCTATCTGAAGCCTATTTGTGAGGAAGATGTTTATGGCAAAGGAGGTTACTGAATTTAGGGCTTAGAAATAATTAAAATAGTTAGAAGTTAAATATTTAAGGAATGTTGTAAAGTTAGCATATTTTACTATAATTTATAGACGTTAGGAATTTTTAGAGACACTATAGCTAGAAGCCTTGTTAAGAGATAGTGAGCTCAGGATGTTAGGGGCAAACAGGATTTAGGAAGATAAGTAGTAAACTGAGGAATGTAGCATGAGTTACAATGTAATCACAAGTTAACTATAGCACACATTAGAGGAGGTAGATAATAGATGATAAGGCTGATTCTGAGAGAATCACTGAAGCAGGAACTCTGAAGAGCAACAGTGATTTATGGAGATAATAAATCTGGGAGAGGGGAAACTGAAAATGTCAAACCTCTGGCCTAAAGTTTTTGTAAAAGTATAAAAGAGAATCTTAAACTTGAAATTAATAGGCAGTCCAAAATAAAACTGAGAGGCTGTCTCATTACTCGCGGACACCGTTTATCTATTCAGGTTGAATCCCTGGCTGCTGGAGCTGGACTCCGGCACCACTTGACTTCACATTCCAGGATGTCTGGCTCTAGGTGAGCGATCATACCATCATGATTATCTGGGTCGTGAAGATCTTTTTTGTACAGTTCTTCTGTGTATTCTTGCCACCTCTTCTTAATATCTTCTGCTTCTGTTAGGTCCATACCATTTCTGTCCTTTATTGTGCCCATCTTTGCATGAAATGTTCCCTTGGTATCTCTAGTTTTCTTGAAGAGATCTCTAGTCTTACCCTTTCTGTTGTTTTCCTCTGTTTCTTTGCACTGATCACTGAGGAAGGCTTTCTTGTCGCTCCTTGCTATTCTTTGGAACTCTGCATTCAAATGGGTATATCTTCCCTTTTCTCCTTTTCTTTTTGCTTCTCTTGTTTTCTCAGCTGTTTGTAAGGCCTCCTCAGACAACCATTTTGCCTTTTTGCATTTCTCCTTCTTGGGGATGGTTTTGATCACCACCTCCTGTATAATGTCATGACCCTCCACCCATAGTTCTTCAGGCACTCTGTCTACCAGAAGTAGCAGCTTAGAAAAAGTATTTGTTATCTCATTTTCTGTGGGTCAGCAATTTAGGACTGGTTTGCTGGGTGTTTCTGGTTCAGTGTCTCTCACAAGGTTGCAATGAAACTTTTGGCTGGGCTGTGGTCATTTGAAGGCTTGTCTGAGGCTGGAGGAACCTTCTATAATTGCACACTTGGCTGTTGTCTGGAGGCCTCAGTTCCTCACCATACGTTTTTTATTAGGGCTTTTGGGGTTTTCTCAAGACATAGAAGCTGGCTTTCCCCAGAGGGAGTGATCAAAAAAAAAAAAAAAAGCAAGCAGAAAACTACAATGCCTTTTATGAGCTAATCTCTGGAGTGGCATTCTGTCACTTCTGCTTTTTTTCTATTCATTAAAAGCAAGTCACAAATTCAGTTCATACTCAAGGCAACTTTTAAAAGACAGTGGCAAAGAATCTGTGGATATATTTAATCCACTCCCTATTACCACTGGCAAGACCATACATGAAGCATTTTGTATGATTCTGAGCACTGAAACTTAAGAGAAACATATAATAGTTTTTCTTTATAATACTTTTTATTGTTGTCACTTTTTTGTGTGACTATATACACAACATTTTTCTCTCCTCCTAGATTGTAAATCTCCTTAAAAGAAGAATGTAATGTTTTTCTCATCACCTTATTCTCAAGGTCTAGTTTACTGCTTGACACAAAGCAAGTGCATGATTAATCATTTGTTGAATGTTGAAAGAGGTCACTGAACAAAGGTCCAAAGGGACTTACTCTTCATGCCACGTGAGAAATAATTGGAGTAAATTGATACTTAGCCTGGGAAGAAAAGACTCATTAGGCAAAATGAGAGCTCTCTTCAAACCTGCACAACAGAAGTGATTCATTATTGTTACCACCAAGGGAAGGAGTTGCCATTGACTCACAGGTAGAGTAATAGATAATAAAGTAATAGATTTTCATCTGACTATAAGGAACAACTTTGTAACAACCAGAAACATTTTATAATGGCCAGAGGGCTTAAGGAGAGGGTGAATTGTTTGAGTGCCTGCTGGAATATCAATTGTTCAGAAAATTACCAAAACAATGAATACATTAGAGAGGATGTGGGATCAGATGACTTTTATGGGACCCTGAGATTATGTGACTCTGTGATCTAGGGATTTATACTAGTCTACCTAATTTTAAATGTCAATAGAAGCAAACACTATCTGCCTGTCCCCTATGGTAAACACCAGTTGCTTTATTTATCTAGCATATACTCCCATTTCTTTTTGCAAATGTGGCCTCCCTTTGTTTTGAGGAACTGCTCTACCCACCAATCTTGTCGTTTTAGTGGGCACTGCTAACTAAGCAGAGTGCTCTGCCTCTTCCCTCCAACTAACGTAGGCATGTGACCCCACGGATCCATCAGTGTTCCAGGGGGTTTTCTATTGGAACTGTCATCTCTGGTGTGAGACTGGGGAGAATGTGAGCCTGGGAAATGCTGGCAGATGTATTCCAGCTTCACGAATGACCTGAACCCAGATGGGAGAAACAGAGATGCAGATGGAGAATGGGATAAACTTCTGGTTCCTGCTGCCAAATGTTTTTGAGACTCCGTGTCACACCTGCTTTTTCTGCAGTTTGGTTTCATGAACCAATAAAGTCTCCATTTTTGTCCACTGAAGTTCAAATTGCATTTCTGACACTTGCATTCAAAATCCTGAGCAGCTGCTGCTTCTCTCCTGACTTCTCTATTTCTGTTAACGATACTGTTCATTATCAAGCTGTGAAACCTCCAAGACTTCTTTTCCTTGCCTCTGAGAGTCTTGCCAGTACCACATGCTATGAATTTACCCTTCATTAAGTCATAAAGTTGAATGTCTGAAAACACTGCTTTGGACTGTTACTTGCTCCAAAACCTCCAAGAATATATGCCTTATTCATATTCTGCTTAAACCATGGAGTGATAGAGTGAACGTTTTTATAAAATGTCATCAAACTCTTTGCTGGTTTTTTATATGCACATGCTGTGTGCTGAGTCGCTTCAGTTGTGTCCAGCTCTTTGTGACCCCATGGACTGTATCCTGCCAGACTCCATCTGTCCATGGGATTCTCCAAGCAAGAATACTGGACTGGGTTGCCATGCCCTTCTCCAGGGGATCTTCCCAACCCAGGGATCAAACCCCAGTCTTCTGCATTTTAGGAGGATTCTTTAACAACTGAACCACCAGGGAAGATCTGCAAATGACTGACAAGGGGATACTAGACCTGGGAAAGTGGGTTTTTAGTGGTACCTTGTTCCACATGTAAGCCAGAAAACCAGGGAAAGAAGCTTGGACTAGAGAAAGGAGAAAAGAGGAAGAGGTGAAATGGCTAAGAATGGGAGATTCTATGGGACTCATTGGAAAAAACCCTGATGCTGGGAAAGATTGAAGGCAGGAGGAGAAGGGGATAATGGAGGACGAGATGGTTGGATGGCATCACTGACTCAATGGTCATGAGTTTGAGCAAACTCCGGGAGATGGTGAAGGACAGGGAAGCATGGCATGCTATAGTCCATGGGATCACAAAGAGTCGGAAGTGACTGAGCAACTGAACTGAACTGAACTGAGGGGAATTTAGCGCAGACAGAGAAAAAAAAAAGAGTTACACTGGGGCAAAATTCTTAGATGCAAAGGATGCAAGATAAAGGGATGGCATAGAGAAGCTGGATTCCTTAGGAAGACAGGACAAAAGCTGGGACTCAGATTAAGCAGGACAAGATTGGATAGATACAGCCGTGAAAATTGCAACCATGTTTGGTTGGACTACTAGTGAAGGAAGCCTGTAACTCTAATTCTTTCCTGTGTGCCTCATGGAACCAAGACGTTCTCATTCTACAGCAAAGTTGCTGTGCATATGCTGATGGAACACACCATTATGTGCACCTGGGGTACCAGAAGGATGCATGGGGCAAAGCAATAGGTAGAAATCTCCACAGAATAAGACCTCTTAATACTTTGGCCACCTGATATGAAGAGCTGACTCATTTGAAAAGGCCCTGTTGCTGGGAAAGATTGAAGGCAGGAGGAGAAGGGGATGACAGAGGATGAGATGGTTGGATGGCATCACCGACTCAATGGAGATGAGTTTGAGTAGACTCCGGGAGTTGATGATGGACAGGGAGGCCTGGCGTGCTATGGTCCATGGGGTCACAAAGAGTTGAATACGACTGAGTGACTGAACTGAACTGAAGCTATACATAAAAAAATATTATGGGAGACTATGTAAATATAAGGTGTTTGTCAGGACTCAGACAAGTAACAGATGGAATATAATAATTTGTCATGCCAGGGTTAGGAAAATCAAGAAGGGACTCTTGGTAGTAGAAAGCCATTACTACTGTTAAGCCTGAAGATGGGAGGGAAGGAATGATGTTAGTAGTATCAGTAGGAGAAGGGCTGAAAGCATTTCCAACTCATACAACTAAGGCTCAGTTTTCTAATTTTCTTACTTTTTTTTAATTGGAGTATTGTTGCTTTACAATGTCGTGTTAGTTTCTGCAGTACAACAAAGTGAATCAGCTATATTGTTGTTGTTCAGTCGCGCAGTGGTTTTCCGATTCTTTATGACCCCATGGACTGCAGCAGGCCAGGCCTCCCTGTCCGTCACCATCTCCTGAAGTTCGCCCAACTTCATGTCCATTGCATCAGTGATGCCATCCAGCCATCTCATCCTCTGATGCCCTCAATCTTTCCCAGCATCAGGGACTTTTCCAGAGAGTCGGCTGAGTTCGCATCAGAAGACCAAACTACTGGAGCTTCAGCTTCAGCATCAGTCCTTCCAACCTTCAGGGTTGGTTTTCCCTTAAGATTGACTGGTTTGCATCAGCTATATGCATACTTATATCCCCTCCCTATCGAGCCTCCAAAAATTTTTTCCTAATTTTGAAATTAACAGTTTTTATTTCAGACTGTTACTGTAAAGAAAAAGCAAAGTAACAATAATTAACATTTGTATAGCACTTGGGACTTGCAGGCACTGTTTTGAGCACTTTACATATGTAAACCCTTTAAAACCTCCCAAGCACTGTATGCTATAGGCTCTATTGTTACCTCCATTTTAGAGACAAGGAGAGAGAGATTAAGTCCCCTGAATAAAGTTACAGAACTTGTAAAGAGCAGAACCGGTACTGGACTCCTGCTATCCTAACTCCAGTGTCTATCTACTTATAAAGCAGTTAGTACGGTGGCACAGGGTAGGCATCCGGAACGTCTCAGCAAATAGTGTTGATGCTGATGATCAGGTGCCACAGGGATATGCAGAAAAGGATCCAGGGGCATGTCTATTTGGTGGCTTGGAGGGTGGCTCTTTTCCAAAGTCTAGTTTAAAAATGAAACTGTGCACTTGGAACCTCAAGTGAAAAACTCAGGGATAAAAAGGGTTTACGACGGCGGGTCAGGAGTTCTGGGGTCAATCGGATGACATTTCAGAAGCCACCCCAAGATTCTGTTCCTTCATTCTTTTCCCATTCTTGGGTTTCTCTTTCCCAGTGGTTGTTCTTCTGGAGCCACGGTTTTTTTCCCCTCCAGTAAGGGAGTAGGACCCTATGCGGTTTTCCCAAGACAGACCCCTGTCGCCATGTCCTATGCTTTAGCTCCCCTCTGAAGTACCTAGAGAACAGTATCTGAAGCACACATCCTGAGTTGTTTTACAGATGCTAAGTGAAAGTGAAAATCGCTCAGTCGTGTCCAACTTTTTGTGATCCCGTGGACTATACAGTCCATGGAATTCTCTAGGCCAGAATACTGGAGTGGGTAGCCTTTCCCTTCTCCAGGGGATCTACCCAACCCAGGGATCAAACCCAGGTTTCCTTCATTGCAGGCAGATTCTTTACCAGCTGAGCCACAAGGGAAAAACCCCACCAAGTGATGACCATGAGCACACAGCCCTGCTTGAGCCTAATGAGTCACCTCCAGCCAATCAGAGAACTGTCCAGAGCTGATCACAAACCCTATGACTCTCCTCCCTCACGGAGCTTTTGAAAACGCTTCCCTGAAACTGATTGAGGAGTTGGAGGGTTTTGAGGACCAATTGCCCTGGACTCCTTGTTTGGTGCAGGGCACTTTCCTTCACAACTTGGTGTCAGTAGGTTTGCTTTACTGTGTGTAGGAGAGTGGACCCAAGTTTGGCTTGGTAATGCTTCCTCCACCAAACTTCCCCCTTCAACAGGGAACATTTCCAGGAGGGACGGAGGGGGATGAAAACATTTCAAGCATTTAATATCAAATTTGGCCAGTAGGTGTCAGCATCTATCACAAAAATGAAAGTGAAAGTGAAAATGAAGTCGTGTCCGACTCTTAGCGACCCCATGGACTACAGCCCACCAGGCTCTCCGACCACGGGATTTTCCAGGCAAGAGTACTGGAGTGGGGTGCCATTGCCTTCTCCGTTAACAGTGGCTAGGCATATTATATTTACTTGGAGCTGGTACACTTGGTTACAGCCTTAGTGCCCTCGGACACGGCGTGCTTGGCCAGCTCCCCAGGTAGCTTAAATCATCTTTACATTTAAACTCAAAGATTTAAATTGTGTGAAACAAATGAGTTTTTAATCTACTTTATTAGTGTTTAGAAATCTGTAATTCCATTTCTAGACTTCCGTTTTGCTGGAAGTATGTATAGAAATTGCCGTTTAAACATTAAAAAACATAGGGGAAAGTTTGAAGAGAAAAGCTGCCTGCTAGATGAAAAGATTAAGAAAATAATTTTTATACAGGATCATACATTCATTGGTCCACCAGTTATTTATTTGACTACTATAATCTGTGTATTCAATGATAAAAAAGAAACCAAGAGTCTTGTAGCCCAGGATCCTTCAAGCTATAGCATACTGAAGTTTAAAATGATGTACTTAGGCTATTGGTGCCCTTTTTGGTAGAAGTTGGCCTTGGTTCTGGTATTTGCTCCTGCCCCAATCTATAAGTATTTTGTACAAGTTACAAGAGTGTCCTATTTAAGAAAATGGAGCATATGAGAATCTGGACCAGTGAACTAAAATATTCATTAAGCACCTATTTTCTGCTCCTTAATGACACCTTGGGTGGATCCCAAAGCTTCCTAATCACACTCAGGTATTAAAAAGCCAAGCTGAGTCCAGCCCAGTGAGAAGCTTCAGTTTCACATCCAACTCAATGCTCTGTCCCTCCTCCCCAGCTTGAATGACCAAGGGCGCTTGCATGGGGTAGAGGGACAAGTCTACTGCAGGGAAGCAAAATTTGCCATCCCAAGGTGTGTCTCTTTGGCAGGCAGATTATTTTGAGCTGAAAATAATCAAGGTCCAAACAACTAAAAAAAAAAAAAAAAAAAAGCACACACACACACACAAATGCTTTGATCTTCCCCCTAACTGCCTAAAAGAATTTAGAGAGAGGACCTGTTCTAGGGAGGGAGCTATCACTACTATAGATCATTACAGTATGAACTGGGTGTGAGATATTTAGAGAATGAACTGTGGTGGTAGATAGGGAGGAACATAGCAGGTCTGTTAACATTCCTGTCTATGTCCCACTCTCTCTGCATGGCCAAGCACATTTTTTTTAATTCAAATTTTCTTTTCAAGCAACATTTTTTTTATCAAACACTTGTTTTTCCATCTTCATGTCAATTGCCTTCCTCCCCTTTGAAGTCCCAAACCACTACCCACAATATCCCCTTTTCTCTTTAGCTGAAGATGAAGGTTTCAGCCATTATGGTGAGTTACTCAGTTTTTCTGGGTTTCTCCCATGTATACAAGTTATTAAACTTGTTTGATTTTCTCCTGTTAATCTTGTTGCTGTTCGTTGTTCAGTCATGCCCAACTCTTTGCGACCCCATGGACTGCAGCATGCCAGGCTACGCTGTCCTTCACTGTCTCCCAGAGTTTGCTCAAACTGACCAGCCAGGAGAACCTTAATGGGTAGGGAGTCATTTCTTTCTCCATGGAAAACTACTCTTATTCCTTCCCACTCTGTTTGCATCCACTAGAACTGGAGAAGGCAGAGGAGGGACTACAGAGAGAAAATGAAAGCATCTAACCTCAGATATGCAGATGACAGCACCCTATGGCAGAAAGTGAAGAGGAACTCAAAAGCCTCTTGATGAAAGTGAAAGTGGAGAGTGAAAAAGTTGGCTTAAAGCTCAACATTCAGAAAATGAAGATCGTGGCATCCGGTCCCACCACTTCATGGGAAATAGATGGGGAAACAGTGGAAACAGTGTCAGACTTTATTTTGGGGGGCTCCAAAATCACTGCAGATGGTGACTGCAGCCATGAAATTAAAAGATGCTTACTCTTTGGAAGGAAAGTTATGACCAACCTAGATAGCATATTCAAAAGCAGAGATATTACTTTGCCAACAGAGATCCGTCTAGTCAAGGCTATGGTTTTTCCTGTGGTCATGTATGGATGTGAGAGTTGGACTGTGAAGAAGGCTGAGCGCCGAAGAATTGATGCTTTTGAACTGTGGTGTTGGAGAAGACTCTTGAGAGTCCCTTGGACTGCAAGGAGATCCAACCAGTCCATTCTGAAGGAGATCAGCCCTGGGATTTCTTTGGAAGGAATGATGCTAAAGCTGAAACTCCAGTACTTTGGCCACCTCATGCGAAGAGTTGGCTCATTGGAAAAGACTCTGATGCTGGGAGGGATTGGGGACAGGAGGAAAAGGGAATGACAGAGGATGAGATGGCTGGATGGCATCACTGACTCGATGGATGTGAGTCTGAGTGAACTCTGGGAGTTGGTGATGGACAGGGAGGCCTGGCGTGCTGCGATTCATGGGGTCGCAAAAAGTCAGACACAACTGAGCGACTGAACTGAACTGAACTGATACTACCTAGATGCTGCATATCATATCCACCAGAACGTAGCACTTCTGGGTGCAGGAGAGGATGGAAAATGCAATCTCTATTCCGAATGACCATGCACCCAAGGTTAGATGATGTTTTCCAGCATCACATTTTCTGACCTTTACCCTCAGGCAGTGGGTCCTCTCACTGGCAGGCAGCTGCCTACTAAGAGTACCACTGAGAAGGTTTAAGCTCTGCTAACTTTGTGAAATCAAATGCCTCACAGGAAATGCAAATACCCCTGCTTGAGAAGCTTCAGCATCCCTCCCGTAGGGTAATTCTGATACTCTGGGAATATTTCCTGTTTCCCTCAGCTTTAGGGCTTTGTTGACAATTTCAAGAGAACACGGAGTGTTCCATTCAATATCCTGTGACCTGAGGTCCCATATGCAAATATCAGATGTGGAAATAAAGACCAACCACACGAGAAAAACAAAGGCTCTTCAGTCAGAACTTGCTGTAGTAAGGGAATCAGCTGTTGTCACTTGTATTTTGGCAGAGACTCAAAGACAGGCAGAGGAGTGCCAAGGCTTTTTAGGGGGAAAATAAGGGAGACTTCATATATACGCCAATTGAAGGATGTTGACATGAGCGAACTGTAGACTTCCTAAACCAAAGCAGAACATCCTGTGTGACTCAGTGAGGGTAGATACTTGGTTTTCTCTGATAGATCCTAAATTGGAATCTATCTAATGGGATAAAAATTAGGAAAGCTGCAGTTATTAAAATCAAGTTCTGGCCATTTGGGGCTGATTATGACAGAGATTATTCTTTAATTTCCTGGATTCTCATTAGAGAAAGCAAGCTGACTTCTTGTAAGTCTGCCTTATAGCAGACTGGCCTCTTACATTGCTTATTGTAGATAAGGAGTTGGTTTCCTGAGCAGGTTGTGACAGATTGTTCTATTTTTATACATGGTCAGGCTGCTGTCTGTATATTTGGTCCCTCAGGAGCAAGCAGTAAACTTGTTTTGGCTTTATCAACTATGGTAGTACCTCATATTTATATCATGTTTTTGCAAGTTTTAAAGTTTTGTTAATGTGTGTCTCCAAGACTAATGAGTCTGAAAGGTCTGTAGGACAAAGTTCTCTTCATTGTGAAGTTGAGAAATGGGCTCAGAAATGTCAGATGACTTTCCACAATGACAAGCTGCTAAAGAGACAAGCAGTATTGTAAGCAGACAGTATAGAGTTCCCAGGAAGAAAACCAGGTATGGCTGTCTTGACATGTTGTTCAGTTCTCCAGTTGTGTCCTACTCTTTGTGATCCCATGAACTGCAGCACCCAGGCCTTCCTCTCCCTCACCATCTCTGGAGTTTGCCCAAGTTCATATTCATTGCATCGGTGATGCCACCCAGCCATCTCATCCTCTGACGCCCTCTTCTTCTTCTGCCTTCAATCTTTCCCAGCATCAGGGACTTTTCCAATGAATCGTCTGTTCACGTTAGATGACCAAAAGACTGGAGCTTCAGCTTCAGCATCACTCCGTCTAGGGAATATTCAGGGTTGATCCCCCTTAAGACTGACTGGTTTGATCTCCTTGCTGTCCAAGGTACTCTCAGGAGTCTTCTCAGGCACCTCGGTTTGAAGGTATCAACTCTTTGCCGTTCTGCCTTCTTTATGGTCCAGCTCTCAAAACCGTACCTGACCACTGGGAAGACCACGTGTCCTTCGTCGCTCAGCTGTGTCCGACTCTTTTTGACCTCATGGGCTGTAGCCGGCCAGGCTCCTCTATCCACGGAGATTCTCCAAGCAAGAATACTGGAGTGGGTTGCCGTGCCCTCCTCCAGGGGATCTTCCCAACCCAGGGATCAAACCCAGGTATCCCACAGTACAGGCAGATTCTTTACCATCTGAGCCAACAGGGAAGACAATAGCCTTGACTTTATAGACCTTTGTTGGCAGAGTGATGTCTCTACTTTTCAACACACTGTCTAGGTGTGTCACGGCCTTCCTACCAAGAACCAATCATCTTCTGATTTCATGGCTGCAGTCACCATCTGCAGTGATTTTGGAGCCCAAGAAGAGGAAATCTGTCACTACTTCCACCTTTTACCCTTCTGTTTACCATCCAGTAATGGAGCTGGATGCTGTGACCTTAGTGTTTTTAATATTTAATCTTGAGCCAGCTCTTTGACTCTCCTCCTTCACCCTCATCTAGAGGCTCTTTAGTTCCTCTTCGCTTTCTGCCATTAGAGTGGTGTCATCTGCATATCTGCAGTTGTTGATGTTTCTCCCACCTATGTTAATTCCAGCTTGTAACTCATCCAGCACATTTCTCATGATGTGCTCAGTACATAGGTTAAACAGGGTGATAGCAGACAGCCCTGTCATACTTCTTTCTCAACCTTAAACCAATAGATTCTTCCTTACAGGGTTCTAACTTGCTTCTTGACCTGCATACATGTTTCTCAGGAGACAGGTAAGGTAGTCTGGTATTCCCATCTCTCTAAGAGCTTTCCATAGTTTGTCATGATCCACACAGTCAAAGGCTTTAGCATAGTTGATGAAACAGAGATATATGTTTTTCTGAAATTCCCTTGCTTTCTCTATAACAGAGAATATTGGCAACTTGATCTCTAGTTCCTCTTCCTTTTCGAAACCCAGCTTGGACATCTGGAAGTTCTTGGTTCACATAATGCCGAAGTCTAGCATGCAAGATTTTAAGCATCACCTTACTAGCATGGGAAACGAGTCCCATTTGTTAATTGAGTCCATTGAGGCCAAATGAGTCCCATTTGGCAATTGTCCGATGGTTACTTTGGTACTACCCTTCTTGGAAATTGGGATGACGATTGACCTTTTCCAGTACTGTGGCCATCACTGGGTCTTCCAGATTTGCTGACATGATGAATGCAAAACCTTGATGGCATCCCCCTTTTATGGATTTGAATAGTTCTGGTGGAATTTTGTTGCATCCACTAGCTTTATTAATAGCGGTGCTTCTTAAGGCCCACTTGACTTCGCACTCCAGAATCTCTGGCTCTGAGTGACTAACTACATCATCATAGTAATCCAGTTCATTAAGATCTTTTTTATACAGTTCTTGCATATATTCTTTCCATCTCTTTTTGATCTTTTCAGCATCTGCTAGGTCTCTACACTTTTATCCTTTATTGTGCCCATCTTTCTTGACATAAGAGAAACCATTTTTGGCCTAAGCTATTTTGCAGTCTAAGCCTGGCCACAATGTTTGCAGTTGAACTGGTTTCAGTAAGTAATGATCCTAAGGGAACAAAAGAATTTGAAAGCAAATGACTGTTACCAGGCAAGAGAAGTGATAACAGCAAAGATAATATATCAGTTGTAAAGACTCCCATTTCTGTTTCAGTGGTAAAGATTAGCCTGAGGTGCTCACCCACCAGATCAGCTGGGACCTCAGGAATGATGACTCTGGCCTTTTCTGAACCATGTTTTTGAACTGTGGTGTTGGAAGAGACTCTTGAAGAGTCCCTTGGACTGCAAGGAGATCAAACCAGTCCATCATAAAGGAAATCAGTCCTGAGTATTCATTGGAAGGACTGATGCTGAAGCTGAAACTCCAATACTTTGGCCACCTGATGCTGACTCATTTGAAAAGATCCTGATGCTGGGAAAGATTGAGGGCAGGAGGAGAAGGGGATGACAGAGGATGAGATGATTGGATGGCATCACCGACTCAATGGGCATGAGTTTGAGTAAACTCCAGGAGTTGGTAATGGACAGGGAGGCATGGAATGCTGCAGTCCATGGGGTCACAAAGAGTCAGACAGGACTGAGCAACTGAGCTGAACTGAACTGATGCTGAAGCTGAAACTCCAATCCTTTGGCCACCTGATGTGAAGAACTGACTCATTTGAAAAGACCCTGATGCTGAGAAAGATTGAAGGTGGGAGGAGAAGGGGACGACAGAGGATGAGATGGTTGGATGGCATCACTGACTTGATGCACATGAGTTTGAGCAAGTTCCGGGAGTTGGTGATGGACAAGGAAGCCTGCAGTGCTGCAGTCCATGGGGTCGCAAAGAGTTGGACACGACTGAGCGACTGAACTGAACTGAAAGCTTGGACCCTGTCGACCACCTGAGTCCCTTTATTAATATGACGTACCCTTAGCTTGAAGCTTCCCCAGTTTGCTATTCAGGGAGCCACTGATTTGGAGAAGATCTCCACTGCTCTCTTTACTTGCTGCAAGTACCAAATCCTCCCTCCTCTGGCTCTTTTACTTGGCTGTGCCTTGGTTCCACACTCACCAAGAGACAAGCGCTGTTTTTCAGATAACAGCATGGTGACTCTGCATCCTGATTTTCCTGTCTCAGTTCTTTTGTCCTGACATCCCATGCAGCTAGCAGTCCCCTTTACTCTCATAAGTGTCTTGGTTTTGTTATAGCCACGCGTTCCGGGAAACAAACTCACTCAGAAGGACAATGCAAATAGTGGAGTGCAGTTTATTACACCGGCGGGCCCAAGGCAGAGTCTCCTCTTAGACAAGGACCCCGAGCAGCATTTGTGAAAATCTCTTATACCCCATGTGTACGTGTCCGAACCCACCACCCCAATTTCCTTGAGACTTACATAAAACAAAGGAAGGGTAAATACAATCACAGTAACCCAATCATTCATGTGTTAGGTGTTCAAACAGTTATTGATTATATAAGCCTGCGGTTACATCCTGATAGATACAGAAAGAATTTATGACCTGTCCGGAGGCAGGGGTGATTAGAGTATGTTTTCTCTTAGGCAATGAGTAACCTGGTTGTGAATTTCAAGATTCCCCTGTCCAGAGGGGGTCTTATCCTTCTATTGTAGTTTCCATAGGCACTAAGCACAGAGTTCAGAGTCCATTGGAGAGGTGGCCGAGCATCATCAGCATGAACAGGCCTAAGATGGAGTCCAGCTCTGTCTGTTTCCTCCTCCAGTTTGAACAATAAATTGTCTGACTATATTATCCCACCTAGCTGGGACTTGAACAGATAACATCTGAGTTCCATGAGCACCGCTCTGTTTGCCAGGTTTTGTTAATCGCTCCCCAGTCACTGTCTCTCCCACCCCCAGTCCTTTGCCAAGGCCACTGAGTGGACTCCAGTCCAGTGATTTGTAGAAACAAAAGTTCTTTTTAAACTCTGCTTCATTGATAAAGGCTAGTCACAAAAAGCTTCTGTGAAGAGATAATTAGCAAAATGAAAACAGAAATGTGAAAATAAAACTTGGCATTTAGTAATTTAATGTCCCTAAAAGAACGATCCGTGTGGTTGGTTGAATATTTGTAATAAGCAGGGGAGAAGGAGCTGTGCATTGGTGTCAATGTTTAACATCTCACTCAGGGCAAACTGTACTAAACTAAGGCCTTTGGATTTTAAAAGCTCACTGAATCTAAGATGACAAAAATTAGAAACTTCCTGGTTGTCCAGTGATTAAGACTCTGCTTTCACTGCTGAGGGTCTGGGTTCAGTCTCTAATCAGGGAAGTAAAATCATACAAGCTGCGCAATACAGGGGAAAAAAAAATGTGTAAATGAACTGTTTACAGACTTCTTCAAGATTAGTTCCCTTTAACAGTACTTGGAGCAGAAAGTCAGCTAATTCAGTTAATTAATTCCTCCTTTCCTAAACTGAACCCTACAGAGAGGCTTTAGAACAAGAAAGTGGCTGCATAGTTTATGTTAATGCAAACCAGCAGGTGGCAAGCCACTGCTCTTTGGAAGAAGGCATTTGGCCACTTTGAGACTATTGAGACGCAATAGGGTCTGGATTTGAGAAAAAGGAAATGCTGAAGCAAGAAATAAATTAGTCACCATGTGATCCCTTTGTGTTCCTCGGGTTCTCCAGTCCAACCAAGCCCTTGGCCAACCTCCCTCTCCAAATTCTCCTTCTACTCTGACCCTTGAATTAACAGGGATCCTTTAAATCAGTGTCAAACTACCCCTACTCCCAAAACTTTCCATAAATCATTCAATGAGAAATTCTTCACAACAACAGATGAACCTCTCTTGTTCAGCTTTAATCCTGTATCATTGTTGGAACTGTAAGACACAGCCTGGTCCATTCTCTCAAGTCTGCCAAGGAAGATCATAGAGGTGGTACGCCCATTCTATTGATGAGCTATCTCAGTCTTTATGGAAGAGATGAGTGTGAGACTTGGGATGCTCTGAAACGTCATTTGTGTGTCCCTGTTTGGACCCTGGGACACATTTTCTCCTTGTTTAAATGTTGACTCAGTTCTGGGGCCCATTAAAAACCCATGTCACTGTTAATATTGTAGGAGAGCAAAATTTGCCACCCCAACATGTGTCTCTTTAGCGTGAGGATTATTTTAGGCTGGTTATTTTAAGCAACAGAAGCTTCAAGCAGTCCTTTCTTTTACCTCCCTGTTAGCTGTCTAAATTAATTTAGATAAAGAACTTGGTCTAGGAAGAGCACTATCATTAGAGATATCTGCAAGAGTGTGGGCTAGGCCTGGTGCGAAATCTTGGAGGATTTACAGACAAAAATTCTCCCTGTGTCCTTTGTCTCTGCATGGCAGAGCAGTCCTTTGTTTACCAAACGTTTGTTTTTCCAGCTCCATGTTAATTGCCTTCCTCACCTTTGAAGTCCCCAAATCTTACCACTGCTTCTTTCAGATGGTGTCAATCAAAAACGAATGCAGGATACTGCAAGTAAGAAAAGAGTTTATTTAGGGTCTTAGGAGAAGGCAATGGCACCCCACTCAAGTACTCTTGCCTGGAAAATCCCACGGGCGGAGGAACCTGATAGCCTGCAGTCCATGGGGTCTCGAAGGGTTGGACACGACTGAGCAACTTCACTCTCACTCTTCACTTTCATGCATTGGAGAAGGAAATGGCAACCCACTCCAGTGTTCTTGCCTGGAGAATCCCAGGGACGGGGGAGCCCGGTGGGTTGCCGTCTATGGGGTCACACAGAGTCGGACACGACTGAAGTGACTTAGCAGCAGCAGCAGCAAGGATTGCAATTCAGGAAACATAGATTCAGGTAACCCCCCAAATGTTACCGAGTGAGTCCAAGCTTGTACTGCTTGCCCAACAACACGCCACTCAACTGAGAGACAAGCTATCGGGGTGAGGAATATCGACTTTATCGAGAAAACCAACAGACCGAGAAGGTGGCAAAACTAGACAGTCCTCTGGGATGTCAGTTTGGACGCCCAGGTTTGGATGCTAGTTTCTTTTATGGAACAAAGAGTGGAGATTATGAGGTAAAGTAAAAAGTCAGTAAGTTGCTGGAAATGTTTCCTGGTTCTGGCCAGACTCAGGAAAGGATGTGTTAAATTCTTCTTTCTTTCAGCCATTCACAGGAGGCCTGGTTAGGATGTTTTCTGTGAACTAAAGGAAGGTATTTTATTTAACTTAAACTCAGGCATGGGAGACAGGATTCTTGGAGATGGAAGCATTTGTATATACTTTAAGCTATAGGCCACATCCCTTTAGTGACTGACTTGTAGCAAAAGCAATAGAATAGAAAGGTTAAAGTAAAAGAAACAGATCCAATATAGAGTCAGATTTGTTCTTCCCTATCACAAAAGTAGAGTCGGGAAGAGAATGAGCATGGGGCTTAAAGAGACAAAAAGCCACGAGGCTGTTAAATTTGCCTGGTGAGAATTACAATTCAGAAAATATCTGTCCTTCAGTAATCACAAGTCGTTTAATGGTAGGGGTCAGATAAGTAAATAGACTGTCACAGTTATTTTAGAATAAGGTTCTGATAGGTATCTTGAGTTTCTGGGAGATATTTTGGATACTTTCATTAGGATAATAAGTGGTCAAAAGGTCAGATTCCTCCCAGGCTGAGACATGTGCACAGGTTGAACTTCAGTAGCTTCCTGCTCAGTTGTAGAGAGCTCTTAATGATACCAACTCCACTCTGATTTTCTCTTCACTATGGCATATAGGCCTCAATTGCCTAACATGTCCTTGGTCTCGTTTTTTGTGTGTGGAGGCCCCCATACATGTGTGATGAAATTTTATTTTCTCCTTTTATTCTATCTTGTGGCAATTCTTAGACCAGCCAGAAGAACCTAGAAAGGGTGGAAGGAAATTTTTTTCTCTCTGCAACACAATCCTTGAAGCAGCCCAGGCCCCTAAAACTTGAGTGTTGGGCCTGACACTAGTTCCAAGCCTTTCTGAGAGCTAAGGCTCGAGGTCTTAGGGAACTTCAAATGAGCCAGGGTGTAGAAAAGGAGAAGGAGGCTGGTGGAGGAGCCAAGATTGGGGAATCAATAGGTGGCTTAGGGGAAGACTAGAAGAGAAGAGGTCAGTTGGGGAGCTCTGGCCACTATGGATGGGGGGTACAATTGTTGTAGCCACACGTTCCAGGAAACAAACTCACTCAGAAGGACAATGCAGATAGTGGAGTGCAGTTTATTACACCGGCGGGCCCAAGGCAGAGTCTCCTCTTAGCCAAGGACCCCGACCAGCATTTGTGAAAATCTCTTATACCCCATGTGTTCATGTCTGAACCCACCACTCTAAATTCCTTGAGACTTACATAAACCAAGGAAAATACAATCCCAATAACCCCATCATTCACGTGCTATGTGCTCATGTGCTCAAACAGTCAAACAATTAGCCAATAATCAATAAACCCGAGGTTACATTCCGAAAGATACAGAAAAATTTATGGCCTGTATGGAGGAAGGGGTGATTAGTGTATGTTTTCTCTTAGGCGATAAGTAACCTAGATACGATCTTCAAGGTTCCCCTGGCTGGAGGGGGTCTTATCCTTCTGTTGTTGTTTTCATAGGCACTAAACACAGTTCAGAGTCCATTGGAGAGGTGGCCGAGCATGATCAGCATGAACAGCCCTAAGATGGAGTCCAGGCCCTATGAATTCCTTCTTCACAATGAAGGGGAGTTCTCAAGAATGGGAAGAGTCCAGCGATGAGGCCACAGGAAACCAATGATGGAGGAGGAACAAAGGTTATTTTATTACAAGCTATTCCTTCATAAACTAGGTGATCCGAGAAGTTGTGAAATGCCTACATAAAATTGGGGTAGTGTTTTTGGGGGGATCCTCTTTTATACAGCAAAAGAGATGACAGGAACTTTCCTACTGTCCTCCAGATAAATCACAGGATTATATCAGTGTATCATCTGAATGCAACCTTTTCACAAGATAGCTATGGGTCCCCAGGATGGCTGATGCCAGATCCCAGGTTTTCACAGGTTGGACTTGCTCCCAGGAGGTGCCTGGATCTGTGAGCTGAAAGCTCTGAGCATTGCCCTCTTAGGAGCCCAGGTGTCAGGGATCCTCGGCTCAGCTGGGCTCTGCCTCCAGGACTCTCTGCCGTCTTGGTTGAGATCTGGAACACCCTGATGTCTTGTCAGTGGGAGACCAGCATGATCTCTTGGACTTTCTAAGACCCATATTTAACCCTGATGTCCTGGACAGTGAAAAGCCATAGCTTGCTGGGCTCACTAGATTGTGGAATTTTAAAATATAAATTTTATTGTTGTTCAGGAACGAGGAGTTCAATTGATCAGGAGATGATTTTGATGAAAAGATGTGATTGTTACAGTTCCCAAGAGAAGTGGGGAATGGCTTACCATAGCAGTGGGGAAGTACCAGTGTTGGTTAGAAGCAAAAGGAACTTGAGGAAAATGTAGTTTATTGTGGTTTGTGCTGGAAGAAATAGGCAAGGCTGAGGATTGGTTAGTTGAATAATTCACATGGCCTCTGGGTGTAGGAACTGTCTCTGGTTAGTGTGCATATGAAAAGTACTAATCCCCCCTAGTCTTTACTATCTCTAGGAATTTGCTAACCCTTGGAGGGGCAGTCTGAAAGGTCCCAAGATGTCAAAGCATTGGAAAGGAAGAAAAATTTAAAACATATGATTCGTACAAGTACTCCTCGCTACCTGCTGGCTCAGATGGTAAAGAATCTGCCTGCAATGCAGGAGACCCAGGTTCGATCTGTGGGTCGGGAAGATCCCCTGAAGAAGGGGGAATAACAACCCACTCTAATATTCTTGACTGGAGAATCCCATGGTCAGAGGAGCCTGGCAGGCTACAGTCCATGAGGTCACGAAGAGTTGCACATGACTGATCGACTAACACACACACACTCCTTGCTACAGCAGAAGTGTGGAAGCTGCACTGAGTTCCTTTTAGGCTAAAGTGAGATGCCCCAACCCCTACTCACCACTCTCCCCTCATGGTTCTTAGATAATTTCAGGTACAAGATACTGTGCTTCTTGTTAATAAGGCAGAAGGGGACCCCAAAAAATCATGAGAAAAGTGCGGAGATACAACTATGTCCGAATTTCTCAAGTAGTCCTTGCTAGTTACAGTAGTTAGGACTCAGTTGGTTAGGCTCAAATATAGAGAAGGAATTTTAAATGAGTTCTATTTCAAAACATCTCTGGAGCTCTCATTATCCTAATAAAATGAAAGCAAAAGGGAAATGAGTGAAGATTTAAATCAATTTAAAATGCATTAACCTGGGCAGACATAGGGTACTTTGAATAATTCTTCAGGTACTGCACTTTCAGAGAATTACTATTTGATGGGGGATCAAGCCCTGCAATAAAGGATAACAGAACAGGCCATTCCAAAACGTCTCTGTAGGGTATAGATTGTTTTGAGCTAAAGGCCATTGAGGGCTTCCCTGGTAGCACAGCTGGTAAAGAATCCGCGGGTCCCTTGGACTGTAAGGAGATCAAACCAGTCAATCTTAAAGGAAATCAGGCCTGAATATTCATTGGAAGGACTGATGCTGAAGCTGAAACTCCAATACTTTGGCTATCTGATATGAAGAACCGACTCATTGGAAAAGACCCTGATGCTGAGAAAGATTGAAGGCAGGAGGAGAAGGGGACGACAGAGGATGAGACGGTTGGATGGCATCACTGACTTGATGGACATGAGTTTCAGCAAGCTCCGGGAGTTGGTGATGGACAGGGAAGCCTGGAGTGCTGCAGTCCATGGGGGTCACAAAGAGTCGGACATGACTGAGTGACTGAACTGAATTGAACTGATCTTATAAATGACCCACCATTTTGTACTTACAGATCTGAGTTGTGCAAACTATCTCTGTCATTTAAAATATAGCTCTCTGTTTCAAAAATCTGTAAAACTATGCTTTGACGTCTGACAGGACGAACAGTTCTTGAAACTTTCTGAGAGGCTGTTTCTGGGTTATAATCTTTAATTTGGTTTGAATACAATTTTCCATTCCTTTCTGATCTAAACTGACTAATTTTTTGTCAACAGAAGGAAGGACGTGATAGGAGAGGTCAGAGAAATTATGAAGACCAGATGGTAGGGGATTTAGAAGGCTGTACGAAGACTTTTGCTTTTACTTTGAAATGAGATAGGAACTAGAACATTTGTCATCACCGTATTAATATGACTGTTGCTGTTCTTATTTGCCTACTCTTGCGGGGAAAGGCTTGGGTATCAGGCATAGCGTATTCAGGACACTGACCAGGAATAAGAATGTCAAGTATGGAGATCAATGTGATGCTGAAATTGAGGGAACAAATAGAAGAGGCCGGTATTATAGGACTTGGTTCAACTATCTCCACCTCTGGGAGGTCTCACTGACTCATCTCCCCATGAGAGGTGGGGACACTTTGGGGGCTTGCCCCATCACAGCATCAATCCACTCTGTTGTACTTGTCTGTCTATGAAGCTTTACTTGTAAACTTGGCTCATGAGGTCAGGATCCCTGTCTTATTTATTGTTTTTTTTTCCCATAGTGTCAAATTCAATTCTGACATATGATATACCGGGAATGATTAGTGAATGAATGCTTATCATGAATTTCTGAGTCCTCACTATGTGCTGGGCATTTATATGTACTAACTCATTTAATGCATTAACCCATTTAATTCTTCCAGTAACTCTCAGAAATAAAGACTATTACTATCCCACTTTACTGCAGAGTAATTGGAGGCTCATAAAAATTAAGTAACTTGGTCAAAGTTACTCAGTTAAGCGAAAAAGCCATAATTTCAACCTAGTCTGGGGGAGAATGGAGGAGGGGGAGGGGAGGCTGTGCCAGGAAAGTTTCTTGGAGGAGGTGAAGTTTTTTCTTTCGCTTTTATTTTTTTGAGATATAATTCACCTACAGTGTGATGTGCACCAAGTTTAAGAGTTATAGTTCAATGGGTTTTGATAGAGAAGGTGAAATTTTGAGTTGAGTCTTGGAAGAACAAATAGGATGTAAAAGGTCAGAAGCAAAAAGCACATGCAAAGCACAAAGAGCTAGGAGAGCATTCGGTTCCTTGTGACGGTAGTTCGTGCCAAGAACAGCATGCTGCTGGGGTATGCACACGAGATAAGGCTAGAGAAAGTCCACAGATGAACGTGCCAGAACTGAATGCTAGTTAACAGTTCAGTTTTATTGGTATTGTGGGGACCCAAGGTCAGCCACCCCAAAATGTGCCTCAATGGCATATTGATTATTTCGAAGGAGTTACTTAAGAAATGGCCCATGCCAAAGGGACACTCTGCTCCTCCTCTCTGTTGCCCTAAATGCAGGAAATAAATCTCTTATGTGAAAGGTGTACTTCCTGCCTGTGGAGGTAGAAGGACACCCTGAAGGAATTTGTGACTGAGAAGCCCAGATAAAAAAAAACTGTGTTACTTTAATTCACTACCCCAAGCCCAAACTCTGTTTAGAGTCTTCACTGTTTGGGCACCCAAGCCCCAAATTTCTTTGTCTTGTCAATTCCTCATAAATTTGTTTCTTTGTCTAAAAACTATAAAAGCTGCCTGCTTTGGGTACTTCTTAGGTCCATTTCTTTTCTTTTTTAAATTATTTTATTTGGTTGCTCTGGGTCTCACTTGTAGCATGTGGGAATCTAGTTCCCTGCTGCTGCTGCTGCTGCTAAGTCACTTCAGTCGTGTCCGACTCTGTGTGACCCCATAGACGGCAACCCACCGGGCTCCCCCGTCCCTGGGATTCTCCAGGCAAGAACACTGGAGTGGTTTGCCATTTCCTTCTCCAGTGCATGAAAGTGAAAAGTGAAAGTGAAGTCGCTCAGTCATGTCCGACTCTTCGAGACCCCATGGACTGCAGCCTACCAGGCTTTTCCGCCCATGGGATTTTCCAGGCAAGAGTACTGGAGCGGGGTGCCATCGCCTTCTCCTGGACCCCCTACATTGGGAGCCCAGAGTCTTAGCCCCTGGACCACCAGGGAAGTCCCCTTAGGTTCGTTTCTATGAGGCCTTCAGCACAAGGTTAAAGTCTGTTGTTTCCCCCTGTTCATCTGTCTGTATGAATTTTATTAGCCCAGCCAAGAAAACTCAAGAGGGATTGAGGGGGAGATTTCTCCCTCCCTGACATTATTTTTGTGTGTAAACCCTTAACTCCCAATAGCAAGACCTCTGTCTTCTGCTTTCTCTGGAATTCTGTGATTCCTTCCATTTCATACTGTGCCACATCCATGCAGCTGCAGGTGGTGATGCTTCCCTTCCACCAATGCAGGCTATATATCCAGCCATTTTTTGATGGTGCAGAGTCATTTATTCTTGGGGGCATAAATATGTACATCTGCTGATTTGGGATTGCTATTTTGGGCTGTGAATAAGAACATCATTCAAGAGTTATGAGAAGGGACAAGACTTCTACAGAGTAAACACATCATCCCCCCAAATGGAAGAGATATTCCAAACACAATGAGAGCTGAGAAACTCATAGACCATGGTACAGTTACTCAATATGTATGAGTGCTTTCTATCTTCCTAGCCTGCCCCTGTCTACTTCTTGTGAGTGTGTGCTCAGTTGCTCAGTTGTGGCCGATTCTTTTCGACCTACTTCTCACTTTTACTCAGATGGCATCTCTCCTTGAGGCCTTTTCCAGCCTCAATCCCCTGATGCACAGATTTCCTAGGTACCATTCCCTGCTTACCCTTCTCCTTAGGACCCATCACATTCTAGCAAAAGTACATATTTTACTTATTTATCTTATTCATTGTCTGTCTTCATCACTAAAATACAAGCTCCAAGAAGCCAGGTGTGTTTGTTTAATGCTATTTCTGGAGTAAATTTTAGATCATAGCAGGCACTTTAAAATATTTGTTGAATGAATGTGTTGAGTTTTGTAAGTAACTCAGTGGCTCTGAAACTGAGGCATTATCTAGTGATGAACAAAGACCCATAACTCATAAGGCTAGAAGGAAAGGGGTGAAAAATAAAAGAACAAAGGCAAACGTTTCAACATCAATAATAGAAGCCTAAATATCCTGCTTTAAGCTCGTTAATCGTCTTATAAGTTTGACCACCTTAACCAAATTCCTAAACCTTTCTTTAAAAAGCACAGATAATTTAGCTTCCTTTTTCTTAAAAGCAAGCGGAGAAGGCAATGGCACCCCACTTCAGTACTTTTGCCTGGAAAATCCCATGGACGAAGGATCCTGGTAGGCTGCGGTCCATGGGGTCGCTAAGAGTCGGACATGACTGAGCAACTGCACTTTCACTTTTCACTTTCATGCATTGGAGAAGGAAATGGCAACCCACTCCAGTGTTCTTGCCTGGAGAATCCCAGGGACGGGGGAGCCTGGTGGGCTGCTGTCTGTGGGGTCGCACAGAGTCAGACATGACTGAAGCGACTTAGCAGCAGCAGCAGCAATAGCAGCAGCAGACTTCATAAGAGTAAAGGATGTACAGGTCCTATTTGCCTATTTTTAGAAAAATTCTGCTCTTTGCAGATTCAAAGAAATGACCTTTTGTGACATTCAAAGAATGAGAATTAAACCTAGAGATGCAGATAACCAAAATTTTAAATATTATAATCTTAAATGTTATGAAATGGTATGTAACTTCATTGACATGCAGGAGCTTTTAACATTCTATTTTCCAGGTCTTTTATCCTTGACTAAACTCTTGACTTCTTAGTGATTAATTGAATTTGAATTCTTTTCCACATAAATTTTAACAAATGCTTCATTTGAACATACAGATTGTGGCAAGTTTTATTTAGTTTTAAAATGAGTTTTTATTTATTAGAAAGACTCATTTAAGTCTATTTTTTCTGGGATAAAATACAAGAGAAATACACACATCTGTCTAAAGATCTTTTTTCATTTGAACATTTCAAATGTAATGTTCATGAATAATTATTACCTGTCATATCTTGAATTTATGTTGGATATAGACTGACTTGCTGATTTTCCCTTAAATGTCAAATCATAAAACCCTGTGCAACAATTTGGTAAAGATTTTGCAAATGCTCGATTTAAAAAATTTTTTGCAAATGCTCAACTTTTGTCTTTTCCTCCGCAGAACTTGTCAGTGGCTTTTCAAATGCAGTTCAGAATTCACAAAATGGTCCACATGAATTTCAAGGAACAGAGCACACTAAGGGCCCCTGTGGAATAGGTGCTTCTATCATCATAGCATTTGTGCTTACGTTTCTCTTATGGATTAACAATGTTCTTGATATTCAATGAAAAAAAAAATGTAAGTTCACTCATTCATTTACCAACCATTGTATGGCGTACTTAAGGAATATTAGGAATAATGCTAGGTGAGGGATTGCAGCTGTGAACAAAACTGACATTGACCCAGTTCTCATGGAATTTGTACTATCACGAGGGCAAAGATAGAAAACAGGTAAAAAAATAAAAATGATGTGTTTTGGAGCTAGAGAGGAATGTTCCTAAAGCTGCCACCCAGATCCTGAAGCAACGTGTCACTGAAATTCAGGATCCATCCAACAGAGAGTGCCTCCCCCATACCCCCCACACCATGCTTCCTCTGCTAAGCCTGCAGAGTCTCTAATTCTGGAATACTCAGAACTTTCCAATCTGCCCATGCAACCCTGCCTATCATTCAAAGTATCTCTTCCCTAATATCGTTCCCAGCCACTCTGGCTACTCTGAGCCCCTGCCGTGCTCATCATATTACACTCTAACTTAGTACATCTGAATTCTTATACAACTCTTCTTCCAAAGATTACAACAATCAGCCTGGCCTAAGAACGTACTTTCCATCCAAAGGAGACTCAAGAGGAAAAGGAAAGAGACAGGGCTTGTCCCCCACTCTCTAGAGTTCTTTGGTGACCACACAGAGAGGCCTTCTCAATTTGGATAAAACTGGCTTTTTTAGTTCAAAGCCACTGTTATCAGTGTAGAAGACTCTCAAACCTAAGGGAGCAGGAGAAACTCCCAGGTAGCTTGTTATAAATGCAGATTGCTAGGGATAGGTCCAGAGGTCCTTGTTCACTAAAGCTGCTGAGGCCTGGGAATCTGCATTTGTAACCAGCATCCTCAGATAACTGGAATGTTGCTTATCTGAGGACATTTTGAGAAATACTTGCATAATGGAAAGTAGGAAACCAATGTCCACCTCTACGTTCTTTGTGTAATATGGTACTCTGTTATAAGATCCTAACATTCTCATTCATGCAACAAACATTTACCTAAACCAAGCACCATATTAGGCATAGGGGGTTGAGAAAAACAATATTTGAGACATACTTCACAGAAGGTTCCTGATTAAGAATGGTTCAACTTACGATGTTTTGCCTTTACAATGATGAGAAAGCAATTTGCATTCAGTAGAAACTGTACTGGGAGAAGGCAATGGCACCCCACTCCAGTACTGTTGCCCGGAAAATCCCATGGATGGAGGAGCCTGGTAGGCTGCAGTCCATGGGGTCGCTAAGAGTCAGACACGACTGAGCGACTTCACTTTCACTTTCCACTTTCATGCATTGGAGAAGGAAATGGCAACCCACTCCAGTGTTCTTGCCTGGAGAATCCCATGGACGGAGAAGCCTGGTAGGCTGCAGTCCATGGGGTCGCACAGAGTCGGACATGACTGAAGTGACTTAGCAGCAGCAGAAACTGTACTTAGAATTTTGACTTTTTCTTGTACTTAGAATATGCAGTATGATACTCTAGTGATGCTTGCCAATGACGGCTCCCAGGCAGCCACGAGGGTGAACCATCAATACACTCACAATCGTTCTGTTTTTCACTTTCAGTACAGTATTCAATAAATTGCATGAGATATTCAACACCTAAATTTTTTTTTTTTTTTTTTAATTTTTGGCTGCATGGCATGTGAGATATTAGTTCTCCAGCCAGACGTCAGAACTGCGCCCTCTGCAGTGGAAGCGCAGAGTCTCACTGGCTAGACTGCCAGGGGAGTCCCAAGCTGTTCAACACTTTGTTATAAAATAGGCTGTGTGTTAGATGATTTTGCTCAACTTTCAGCTAATGTAAGTGTTCTGAGCACGTTTAAGATAGACTAGGCTAAAGTTATGATGTTTGGTAGGTTAGGTGTATTAAATGTATTTTTGACTTATGACATTTTCAACTTCTGATAGGTTTATCTGGATGTAACTCCCATCACTTCATGGGAAATAGATGGGGAAACAGTGGTAACAGTGTCAGACTTTATTTTTTTTGAGCTCCAAAATCACTGCAGATGGTGATTACAGCCATGAAATTAAAAGACGCTTACTCCTTGGAAGGAAAGTTATGACCAACCTAGATAGCATATTCAAAAGCAGAGATATTACTTTGCCAACAAAGATCCGTCTAGTCAAGGCTATGGTTTTTCCAGTGGTCATGTGTGGATGCAAGAGTTGGACTGTGAAGAAAGCCGAAAGCCGAAGAATTGATGCTTTTGAAGTGTGGTGTTGGAGAAGACACTTGAGAGTCCCTTGGACTGCAAGGAGATCCAACCAGTCCATTCTAAAGGAGATCAGCCCTGGGATTTCTTTGGAAGGAATGATGCTAAAGCTGAAACTCCAGTACTTTGGCCACCTCATGCGAAGAGTTGACTCATTGGAAAAGACTCTGATGCTGGGAGGGATTGGGGGCAGGAGGAAAAGGGAATGACAGAGGATGAGATGGCTGGATGGCATCACCGACTCGATGGATGTGAGTCTGAGTGAACTCTGGGAGATGGTGATGGACAGGGAGGCCTGGCATGCTGTGATTCATGGGGTCGCAAAGAGTCAGACACACCTGAGCGACTGAACTGAACTGAACTGAACTCCATTTTAAGTTGAGGAAGATTGTACTAAGAAGTTATCCATTGTTTATCTGAAATTCACATTTAACTGGACGTTCCGTGTTTTATCTGGCCATGCTAGGTGGCAGGGGCAGTAGGAGTTGTTGCAGGTTGGGTCTTCCACAGGCACATGCTGAGATGAAGTTCAGTGTGCAGATGTTTACAGAAATCACCCTTGAGATCAACACATGTGGAAGGGATGAGAAGGAAGCTGGACGGAGCTGAGAGAGAAGGAGAACTAAGACGTAGGCCCGACAGCCTCTACCAACCCTACAGGCAACCAAAAGCATCTGAGTTGTCCCACGTTGGGCTGAAATGGCTGGGACTGCATAGCCCTGCTTCCATCCATCATTGGGTATAAGCTGCCTCTGGAAGGGTGTAACCTTAGGCAAAGGAGCTCTCTGTAGGCAAGGCTGACCCGGAAGGAGCTGAGAGATGGAGGTTCTCTGGGGACAGCACTCCCAGCAGCCAGGCAAATCCTTCCCTGAATGGGGACCTGTGACTTCACCATCCCTGTGTCCGCTACAGGAGCCTAGCTTTCAAACTTCCTCAGCCCAGAAAATAGAGTTCTGAGAAATGAATGAAAGATTCATAGTGAAATTTCTCAAGCTTTAAGAAACAGAGCTGATGAAAAACTGGAATCAGTGGCTAATCATTGGATGATAAACCTCTTTAATTCCTAGAATCCATAGGAACAGTAAAGTGTGACCTATTTACCCAACAGCATCCCAGGGTTAACTTGTCTCCCATTCCCCATTCATTCATTCATTTTTTCATCCATCCAACAAGTACCAGTTGACCTTATCCATAGAAATAAGGCTCTTATTCCCCAAATGGCAGAATTTCTGAGAGCTTTCTATTGGTATAATATGAGTAAAGGTGGGAGGGCTATTTTTACTTGGTTATGTTTAGGTTTTTCACTTTTTTCATATTTTCCAGTGCTTCATTTGTTTTCCCTTGAGATAATCATGACAGCTTTTCTTTCCTCTATATCAATAATTAAAAAAAAATACACTAGTTCCCATAGCAACTTCAAAGTTAACAGCTCATCTAGGCCATAAGAATCTCCAGAAAACTGTTCGTGATAGACTCACCAGGTCTTCCAAATTAAAAAAAAAAATGCTTAAAACATTTCAAAGCTTAACATTATATGAGAATAAACACACACACAGAGTTGGCTGATGGTGTGACATGGGATTTTCTGCACTCTATCATCTTAGTACAGTGTAGGAATGGGGCAGAATTCCCTGAGAGATGTAGGGACTCACTGGAGATTGAGTTAATAATCAACCATGCATATGCAATACAGCCCTCATAAAAATCCCCAAAGTGTAGGATTCAGAGAGCTTCTGGGTCAGTGAACACATCCCTATGCCAGCTCCTATGCTTGGGATGCTTCCAGACCTTGCCCATGCTTCTCTTTACCTGGCTGTTCATCTGTATCCTTTATCATGTCCTGTATTACATAATAAACTAGTAACCATAGCGTTTCCCTGAGTTCTGCCATGTGGTCCAGCAAACCTGCAGAGGTGTGTGGGAACTTTGATTTATTGCTGCTTAGTCAGAAGTACCAGGGTCAACCTGAGCCTTGCAATTGACATCTAAAGTGGGCACATGGGGGACTGAGCCATTAACTTAGGGGATCTGACACTCACTCCAGGCACATAGTGTCTGAAATGAACTGAACTGTAGGACACCCAGCTGGTAGTGGAAAACTGGTGGGTGTGGAATAAACCCGCACATCCCATGGCAGAAGTGTTGCATGAGAGTAAAGGAGACTCAGGGGGTTTTCCACAGAGAAGTCTGTAGTTCAGTCTGGGGAGAATTAACATTTTAACAATATTGAGTCTTCCAGTATGCGAACAGGAAAGAGATCTCCATTTCAGATGATAGGATTAAATATAAATTGCATTCCATTGTTTTGCATGTGTTCTTCAGGAGTTCCAAAGACTTGTATCCTTAATTTTGTCTTCTGTGTCAACTACTTTCTGTCTGAATCCTTTTACTTCTTTATATCATTTCTATTCTCTTGTTTATTTTTCTGCCTCTCCTCAAAACTCTTCATTAAAATTTCATTTGAGTCTATTCTCTGTTGGATACTTATAACCTAGCCTTCACTCCTAACATAATTTTGTCTTTTCTTTCCCAAGTTCAGTCAACTGATTGTTCAATCACTTTATCCACGTATCTATCTATCATTTTGTCTGTTTCTGTTCTTGAATTTGATTTTTTTTTCTTTGGCTGCCCTGGGTCTTCACTGTGACAGAAGGCTCTTTCTAATTGTGGTGTGAAATATTTGAATTTTTTATTTAAAGTGGCTTTTCATATTTCCAAATGCTTGTTTAAATATGTTAATCCATTTGGAATTTTGTGTCTTTTTGGTAAGAATTTTCTCCAGTTGAGATTTTTTTATTCTCATTTTTAACCCCTTAGAGTAACTTTGTGTGGGCTTACGCTGCTTCATTATGGAGTTGGAGTAGTTTGCCATTCTTGGTTCAAGATCACCCTCTTCTGTCAATGTTGTGAAGTACAGTTCCTTTAAGGGGTGGCTTTATTTTTAAGTTGAGGGGTGGATAATTTTTTTATGTTCTTTTAAATTACTTACCTATTCCAGTTTCACAATCCCTTATTCTGATTTTATTAATGTTATCTTTTATTGTTTTTGAAGATTTTAGACAGATTCATTTCAAAGTTCTTTTCAGATTCTTCTTGTATCTCTGTCACCTCAGAGTATAAATCTCTCCTTTGTGACTACCTCTCATTGTGCTGAATGTGTTTCTTACCCTTTCCCGGAATGCGCGTTTTGCATGGGGATTTTCTCCCGCAGGACCCTGGTCTGTGGGTTGTTTCTTAGCTGCCTCAGCCGTGGTCTCATGAGTTAACCAGACTCAACCCAGCTCAGAGCTCCCCATTTCCGGAGTGACAGCTCTCCACAGTTCACATGGCACATAAGAGAGGGGACTCTGCTGTGGACACTGGCCCTGAGGAAGTAGTATGTTTCTGCTACAATTCTCCATGCCTGGGTGGAGCTGTATCACCCACTGTTCTCCGGTGGCAAGCCCAGTTCAGATTCCTATTGCAGAGGTGTGTTTAGGCCTTTCTGGGGAGGTATTCAACCCCAGTCCTGCTTGCCTGGCTCCAGCTGCTTACAGCTGTGGTTTTACATGTGGCTTGTTCTTTAAGTTTTACTGCAGTATTGAGCTGCTGAGATTTTCCTCTTGTATCAGCGTTTTGGGAGAAGCACATATTTGACCTCTTACCTCTTATTCTTATGGATTTGGAGCACAGGAAATAGGATGATAGTGTATTTACTTTGAGACATTTATCCAGAGATTTTCACGCCTTTTTTAAAAAATGAGGACAACATGTATCTGAACTCAAAAAATATATATGTCCTTTGATCCAGTATTTCTACTTCTGGAAATTTATTTGAGGAATTTATCCGAAAGGAAAGAAAAAGCTTTGTGCAAAAAGATGTTCATAATTATTTTTGGTTATAAAAATCTGGATATATTATAAATATTAATATTTCCCAACAACAGGGAAATATTTCATAAATATATACACTCAATATAATTCTGTACAGCTTCTGAAAAATAGTAATTTACAAAGAATGTATAATGTAAAAAATGCTTGTTATAACACAAGAGGGAAAATTGCCTTTAGCCATTTTTTGTTGTTTCATACAAGTGTGCTAAAAAAAAAAAAAATAGATAGATAGAAAGGAGAATGGGAAGAAATGCCACCAAAGTGTTAAAAATGGTTGTCTCTTGGTGACTTTTCTCCTTTTATTTTCTATATTTCCAAATTTCATGTTAGGTAGATGGATCATTTTTATAATAGAAAAAGACCTAAGTAAATATGTTGCCCCAAAAGGTGAAAAATAAAAGTGAAATTTTAAATAGGCATGCTTTCTGTGATTATAGAGAATGGATTGGAACACCACAAAGTGGTTGATAACAAAACATGGTCTGATGGGCCCCAAACAGCTGAGGAAGCTTTTGGGTTATGGGATTATTTGTTATGATCAGATCACTTTTCAGTTTAAGGGCACAGGTAGCACCAGATTGGAGATACAGAGCAAGGAGGCAGGACTAGGAGGGGATGGCAGATGGCAGGAACCTACGACCTGTGGACAACTGGCCAGGAGCCAGGCTCCAATAAGGAAAAGGGCAAACGAGGAGCTGGCACTGGGGGGTCGGCTGGAAGGAGGCATAGCGGGAACCGACATTTGTTGAGTCTGTTGCAGGCACTGTTTGGACCATGAAAATACACATAGAGAAAGCCGATATACTTCTTGCCTTCGTGAAATTTACAGTCTAGAGCAGGAGTTGTCAAACTTTTAGGGGGAAAGCACCAATAGTAAACACTTTAGGTCTCAGGGGGCCATGCAGTCTCTGTCAGGACTACTCAGCTCTGCCGCTATAATGCGAAAGCCATCGTAGATGACGTGAAAGGAATGGGAGCGGCTGGGTGCCAATAAAACTTAATTTACAAAAACAGATGGTGACTGCATTTGGTCGTGGGCCATCGTTTAGCCAACGCCTGATCTAGGGGGAAGACAGACATTAAACAAACACATCAACATGAATATCAGATTGTGATCATTGATAAGTAAATAAACAGCATGTTGTGGAAGCGAACTATTCTACGTGGTTCACTTTATATTTTACGTTTTGCTGAGGCCTGATGTCCATACAGCAAAGCATACAAATCTGGAGACATACATAGAATATTCTTAGCACCCCAAAATGGCATCCTAAAGGATCAGAATGATTTACCCCACCAAAGAGCTGGGCAGGGGGAAGCATTCAAGGCAAAAGGGAAAGAAAATGCAAGATCCCAGGGCAGGAAAAGACTTGGCATTTTCCAGGAACGGCAAATGTTTCCATGTGACTGGCCGGCAGGGGGTTGGAATAGAGACGTGTGGGCGGAGGAAAGTCCTACAGAATTTACAGCCCACTGTGAACATTTTCTATTTTATTCTCAGTGTAATGAGAGAGCAATGGAGGGTTTTAAACAGAGTGGCATGATCTGGCTGAAGTTGTAAGATGATTTGTGAGCCAATTTCTTGTCTTGTTTCTGGTGTTTTCTATGGTGGTGTTAGTTTAGGGCTGGCAACAGGGTATGGAAGCTGGGAGCTGAGGTGGGATGTGTGAAAAAATCCATCAAAGAGCATCATAACCACCCACCATGTCTTGAACCACAGACATTGATCTGTTTTATGAAACACCCCTTTGAAATATTACTGTGACAGGACTTATTGACACCTGTCACTTAATTAGCAGACACCTTAAGAACTGTGCCCTAAAACGCCTGAGAGAAGTACAAGCAGGGAGCTCAGAGGTGGAGTCAACTGATAAGGGCAGATATGGCAGCTGCAAGAAAGTTAAGAAGTGAAGTCAGTGCAGAGGCTCACGAGGGAGGCTGGAAGGCATGTTGAAATACACTGTTAGCGCCCAAAGACAATTTGAGGTTGTAGAAACTGGAGAGGTTTGGTTTGATTGTGTGTGGTTTTGTTCTGATTTGATTTTTTGAGGACATATTGTGGGGAATGGTTAAGGAATATCCTGTGATACTGAAAAGGCAGAGGCACAAGAAGGGATGGAGTGTGGATAGGTAATTAGAAACTAACCATTTGGGGTTCATAATTTCTCTCCCTTCCTTCTACCCTTTCCTTTCTCTCCTCCTTTCTTCTATAAATATATAAGGATGAGAGATCATGAAGAGATATTTAATCAGTGGGTGCCACCCTTATTAGGGTTGTCAAAAATACTAAAATATCATTTGCCGTTTATCTGACATTCAAAATTAACTGTTGTTGTTCAGTCGCTAAGTCGTGTCCAGCTCTTTGTAACCCCAAGGACTGCAGCATGTCAGGCTTCCCTGTCCTTCACTATCTCCCAGGGTTTTCTCAAATCCATGTCCCCCGAGTTGGTGATGCTGTCTAATCATCTTGTCTCCTGCTGCCCTCTTCTCCTTTTACCCTCATTCTTTCCCAGCATCAGGGTCTTTTCCAATGAGTTGGCTCTTCGAATTAGGTGGTCAGAGTATTGGAGCTTCAGCTTCAGCATCAGCTTCAGTCCTTCCAGTGAATATTCAGGGTTTATTTTCTTTAGAATTCACTGGTTTGATCTTACAAAATTAACTGGGCATTCTGTTTTGTTTTTTTGCTAAACCTGGCCATCCTGCACTGATGGCTTTGGTTTTGCTGTTTCAGCCTCAGGGAGCTGATCTCCAGCCACCAGGAGGCAGACCGGTGCTGTGCTCAGGCAAGATGACATATGGTCTCTGGGCTCGTAGGTCACTCTGAGTTTGTCTGCATTCCTCTTCAACCCTCCTGACACCCACCTCCCACCACTTAGCTACAACTTCTCACCGTTCACTACTAATCTTGCTTTGTTGCAATAGCTAACATCCAAAGAAACATTTAAAAGCCTTTCCAAATGTAAAAAGAACCCATGATATAATATTCATCCTGCCTTCTCAATGGTTACAGTCATAAATAAATTCTTTCTTTTAAAAACCTGAATTTAGTTGAAAAGACTCATAGTTCCTGTCATTCTCCCCTGTGACCTAAGTGTCCCCCCACCCCGCATACCCTCCTGCCCTCTGTCTACATTGGATCTTGGCTCCATCTCTCCCCACCCCTTCCTGCCTCAGCTCATCACCATGGTTACACAGGGAGCTGTTTCTGTGGTGCTCTCTTCCATAGCCTGCTTCTGAGATAATTTCCCCAGTGAATTCCATCTCTTCCTGGTTATCTCTGCCCTAATCCTCCTTCCATGAAGAAAAACAGACAGAGAGGGAGATGGTGGAAGAAAGAACCCCAGCATGTCTGATATCTTTTGTTTTTTTTCTATCTGAAACCAGGAGACTTTCTCTAGCTGATGTTACCTATTCTTTCTGTTTTCCTTCTTTAGTAGGAAAAGCCACTGCCCATCCCATGCTTCATTTAGGTGTAAAACCTAAATCTACTTTTAACACTTGGTTAACTACATGCCTTTGGATCTCGTGGCTGTAATTACAGTTAACAACTGTTTTCTTCTTTAAATGACTCCAATTCTGCAAACTAGAAGGGTCCATTTAGGATGGAAAAAGGAATTTCCTGTCCTGTCCTGTGGGGGAGACATCAGAATAGAAAACCACAGCCTGGCCAGCCAGGTTTTAAAGGGCAGCCAGAGCCCAGCCAGGGGATGTCAAAGCCAAAGGCCCTGGAAGAAGAAACTTTCCAAGAGAGATGGAGTGGAAATGTCTCCAATAGCTTTAAAGCTGCAAAGATGACTCTAGAAAGCTTTAGGTGTGATAACATGGAAGAGATCAGAAACAGCAGGCTTTTGATAAGTATTTGGCTTCCCATTTGCTTTATTTGGGGGTAACTTGAGATCCTGTGAGTTGGATTATTTTCCACATTCCTCATCAGATTTAGGATAACCTACTCTGATTATGCAAATACTTGTTCAAAGGATGAGGCCAAATTATGTCAGTTTCTCCTGTAATTCTATGGAAACTATGATTCATAGGGCCCATTCTCAAAGAAGACTTGTTTCAAGTGAATACAGTCAAGCAATATTGTTTTTTAATGTCACAAAAGGGCTGTAACCGACAGAAACACTTCATAGATTTCCCATGTCCTCCCCCACCCACTGCCCTTAACACAGCTGCTTCTGGGTCTCTTCCAAAACACAAATTTGGACACGCTCCTTCAGCCTAATCTGTCAGTTTCTGTGTTATTCTCCTCCAATTCTGCTTGAGAAGAGTCCCCAAAATAGGACTCTGTTGAGAGAACTTGGGGAGAGGAAGAAATTGAGTAGAAGGAGGCAGAATTTTCTTTAGCTTTAGAGCCAGGACTTGACAGCAACAGTTTTGCCTAGTTAGACTAACAAAGTGTCATCAAAATAATTTCCTTTGGGGCTTCCCTGGTGGTCCAGTGGCTAAGACCCTGTGCTGCCAATGCAGGGGGTCTGGTCAGGGAACCAGATCCTACATACGGCAACTAAGAGTTTGCATGCCACACCTAAAGATTCTGCATGCCACAGTGAAGATCGAAGATCTCCCATGCTGTTGCAACTGTGACTCGGTGCAGCCAAATAAATCAATAAATATTTTTTAAAATTTCCTTTACTGCTCTGACCCATTACTCATCTCAACTAACAGTAACTGTGAGTGATACTTGGTAACTGACCCAACACACACAAGGCTCGATGTTTCTCTCTGTATTTAAGGGCTGCTGCTGCTGCTGCTAAGTTGCAACAGTCGTGTCCGACTCTGTACGACCCCATAGACAGCAGCCCACCAGGCTCCCCCGTCCCTGGGATTCTCCAGGCAAGAACACTGGAGTAGGTTGCCATTTCCTTCTCCAATGCATGAAAGTGAAAAGTGAAAGTGAAGTCGCTCAGTCGTATCTGACTCTTAGCGACTCCATGGACGGCGGCCTACCAGGCCCCTCCGCCCATGGGAATTTCCAGGCAAGAGTATTGGAGAGGGTTGCCATTGCCTTCTCTGATATTTAAGGGCAGTAAAATTCAATTACATATAGTCATCTCTAGCTTAACCAAAGAAGAAAGGGAGGCAACCAAGTAGACCCTCTCTCTGACTGTATGACCCTCACCGTGCTCACCATCACCTGAATGAGAACACTGACCCTCTGGAGAACAGGATGGAGGGTAGGAGACCTATTGGGAAGATGTTATTTCTCTCTCTTTGTTGTGAGGCTGGTGGGCATTGGTGACCCAGGTAAAGCAAAGATAAATCTGCTAAGGCCTGCAGGGTAGGATGGGTGGCTGTTTCAGACTGAATTTAATTAATTGCTTATATCTTGGCTGAATCATTAGGAGTTTATGTTCTAGCCTTCAGGTCTGCATGATCCAATTTGCTCTTCTGATGGTTCCTCTTGGGATGACCAGGCTTTGGAGGCTTAATCCAGTCTCTCAGGAGGCGCACCAGCAGATTGATTTCAGAGCATCGGCTTCAAGAAGGACAGACCTTCTGGGGTGTCGCTTTCCCCATGATAAAGGATGTTTATAATACTAAAGCAAGATGCTATTTACATATCTTTCCTCAGTCTCAGGTTCTTTCTCTGCCCACCTCCCCCCCTGCCTTCTTCATGAGGCTGAAGCAAGACCTTGGCAAAATTTATTCAGCAAAATTTTAATTATTATTCTAGTTCTTGAGCTCTGGTGGCCCCTGGACTCTGTTCTTAGAATTTCCAGAACAGTCTCAGGAAAGGAAATCTCTTTCCCCAAACCTCCTTTCCCACCTCAGTTGTATTTTTTCTTTGTGGACCTGATCTCCTAGAACTCAGATGTCCACAGCAGCGGCCACATAGTCTCTGGGGCCACCTGCAGGGGGAGTCTGGTTCTGCTGCCCGCTGCTGACCACAGTGCGCTTGTCTGCCTGTTAACTGTTGGGTCACATCCCCCCTTCCCCACAAAAACTGCAGTTCTTGTCCTCCAAACTCTCCTTCCTCAGCAGTCCTTAACAGATACCAAGCCCTCTTGTTATTAAGGAGCATGGCAGGAAGCCATGTTGCAGCTTCCAGGTAGAGTTTATCTCACATGCTCAGTGAGTGATTCTGGCTCCCATTATAAAGGATAATGGGTTATTTCTGGGAAGGACCCTGAAATATGACCAGAAAATGTCTGAGCTCATCAACTCTGCCCTGCCTCTCATTCGATTTGTTGTCAGATGGTAATATCTCTTGACCTTGCCCCCACATTTTTTGATAGTTCCTATTTGGGGGCCTCTGAACACAAAGTACTCTTGCCTGGAAAATCCCACGGGCAGAGGAGCCTGGTAGGCTGCAGTCCATGGGGTCGCTAAGAGTCGAACACAACTGAGCGACTTCACTTTCACTTTTCACTTTCATGCATTGGAGAAGGAAATGGCAACCCACTCCAGTGTTCTTGTCTGGAGAATCCTAGGGACGGGGGAGCCTGGTGGGCTGCCATCTGTGGGGTCGCACAGAGTCGGACACGACTGAAGCGACTTAGCAGCAGCAATACAAAGTCACTCACTACAGCATAATAATAATAATAATAATTGTTATGCTTTATCTGCTATAGCATCCTTGAAGTTGTAGCTGAGCACTGCAGAAATTTCAGGTATCAGCATCAGGTTGACCCTTTAAACAGAAAGCAAAGGGGAAAAGATTTGGAAAGATACTAATGGGGGTAAAATTGGGTACCTGGAAATAAAGGAGACTAGGTTTAGATGCCCCAACATACTGGGTTATCAGGGACCATTAACACATGTCAAATCTTATTTTATAATGTGGACTTCTTCAGAGTCTTGGGCTGGTCCCTCTAATCCTTCCCAGCACACTGATGCAGGCTGGCAGTGAGATAACTGGGATGAACTTCTGGGAGGACCCACCTAAGCGTAGCCATTTTTGTTTGTCCTAAGAGAGCAGTTTAGCAGATGAGTGCATTTAAAAGTGGTCTGTGCTCTGCCCCCACACCAATGTAAATATTGTAAGCATGAACATCTGGTTCATATCACTGATGACTACAGGGCATATTGACCTTAGATTAGGGGGATGAGACAGCAAAATCCTCATCAAACCAATAGAGACATCTCTAAGAGACGGCTGGGGTGGGGCAGTGAGGGAGCTTAGTCCCCTTGAATCTCCATTTTTGGGAAAACTTTCCTTTTAAAAAGCTTTTTAAGTATTATATGAAAATAGGTTTTTAAAAAGTCACATAGAGGAATTGCAATAAAAACAGTAGTAGCAGCCAGTGCACACTTTGTCAAGGCTCTTTTCACCTCTGATACAGAGTAATGTTCATGTAGTAGTTATTCCATCAAAACATGTATCAGCCTACAAAGATTATAATGACTTGGAGCATTATACTCCACGTACTCTCCATGTACTCTCAGTAGCAGGAAGAAGACAGAAGCCTTTATTATTTTAAGCCAGGAATATTTGAGTTCTTCCAAAGGACTACCATATGCCCCATACAGTCAATGCAAGTACAGTGGTCAATCACTAGGGCTCTGATTTCAGACGGATTTGTTTGTTTTTAATTGAAAGAAAGTGAAAGTGAAAGTCACTCAGTCATGTCCAACTCTTTGCGACCCCATGGACTATACAGTTCTCCAGGCCAGAATACTGGAATGGGTAGCCTTTCCCTTCTCCAGGGGATCTTCCCAACTCAGGGATCGAATCCAGGTCTCTTGCATTGCAGGTGAATTCTTTACCAGCTGAGCCACTAGGGAAGCCCTTTTTAATTAAAGTATATTTTATTTATAATATTGCATTAGCTTCAGTTGTACACCACAGTGATTCAGTATTTTTGCAGATTATATTCCATTATAGGTTATTATGTGCTATATAGTATATCATTGTTATTTATCTATTTGATGTATTGTAGCTTGTATCTGTTAATCCCATACCCTTTATTTGTCCCTCCTCCCTTACCTCTCCCCTTTGGTAACCACAAATTCATCTTCTATGTCTGTGAAATACAGACCTGGATTTGAATCTGGGCTCTGCTGTCTCCTAGCTACATGCCTTAGACAGACTTCTGAAACTTTCTGAACATCATGTCCTTCTCTAGAAAATAGTGATAATCATGGGATTTTTGCAAGGCTTGGATGACTAAATACATGTAAAACATTCAATACATGTTCTGCACAGAACAAATGCTCAGTAAGTGGTAGCTTTTGATGATTAACAGTGTTTTTAGCCCATTTAACACAAGTTCACAAGGAACATGGAGATTCCCAGGTGGAGCTAGTTAGTGGTAAAGACCCGCCTGCCAATGAAGGAGCCATAAGAGATGTGGGTTTGATTCCTGGGTGGGAAAGATCCCCTGGAGGAGGGCCTGGCAACCCACTCCAGTATTCTTGCCTGGAGAATCCCATGGACAGAGGAGCCTGGTGGCCTACAGTCCATGGGGTCACAGACTCGGACAGGACTGAAGTGACTGAGCATGCACTTACAGGTAATATAAATACGAAAGGAATGTGTGTGAGCTGGCAGAGCTATTGCATTGGATGGAGTACTGCCTTTTAGGAGATATAGAAAGGAGTAAGTTCTTCAAGCTTTGTGGTGAAAATAAGTGCACATATGACTATTTTGTGATAGTGGAGAGGAAGGGGCCTTTATATTTGGTCTTTCAAAATAGTATCTCTGCTTGTTCACACTCCATTCAGAGAACAAGTCTTTTTTACTAAACCTTGATGAATTCTGTGCTAAAAATACTCTATTCCCATTTGGTGCAGTGAAATGTCATACCCATTAAACACCAACATACCAAATGCTGCGTGCAGAGCCTCAGCCCAGCAAATTCAAATCAACAGGATATTGTGCTCATCCTCATCAACTTCATACTGTGTGTCTCAGCAGATAATTCTGAAGGATTATCTAAGACTTAATTGTTATCTTAATCTTTTAAATTTTAAAAATAAGGAACTCATGTACTCCAACAAATTCACTTTTATAATTTTATTTCTTTCTGGCAGTGCTGGGTCTTTGTTGCTATGTGGGCTCTTCTCTACTTGCAGCAAGCAGGGGCTGCTCTCTGTTGCAGAGCATGGGCTCTAGGGGGGTGTGGGCTTCAGCAGCTGGGGCTCCTGGGCTCTAGAGCCCAGACTCAGTAATTGTAGTACACAGGCTTACTTGCTCTGCAGCATGTGGAATCTTCCCAAATCCAGGATCAAACTCACATCTCCTGCATTAGCAGGCAGATTCTTTACCACTGAGCCACCAGAGAAGCCCCCAAATTCACTTTTAAAGAAAGGAAGTTGTGGCCCAAGGATAAAAATGATTTCTCAAGGTCACAGAAATATAAAAGTGACAGTACTGGGCCAAGATCTCCTAACATCCAAGCTAATTTTTTCCCCATAATAACACAGAGATACAGAACTTTCAGAACTGGAAGGACCTGATCCAGTTCCAGTAAATTATAGAGAAAATTGAGGCCAAAAGAATCTTAAAATGTTTCACCCCAGGCAGTACTTGAAGCCATCACGTTCTAGAGTTTTGGGCCATCTTTTGTAATCACAGGCTTGGTGCTCTTGATATATCACTGGTCAGTCCAGTTTGGTTATTTAGAGTAGGGGCCCCAAGGTCCCAGTTAATGGACTGGAAATGAGCTATCAATATTAGAATCACCTTGCTAAGTCGCTTCAGTTGTGTCCGACTCTGTGCAACCCCATAGACAGCAGCCCACCAGACTCCCCCGTCCCTGGGATTCTCCAGGCAAGAGTACTGGAGTGGGTTGCCATTTCCTTCTCTAATGCATGAAAGTGAAAAGTGAAAGTGAAGTCGCTCAGTCATGTCTGACTCTTTTCCACCCCATGGACTGCAGCCTACCAGGCTCCTCCGTCCATGGGATTTTCCAGACAAGAGTACTGGAGTGGGGTGCCACTGCCTTCTCCAAGAATCACCTTAGTGATGTTTAAAAATTAAAATTCCTGGATCCCAGACTTTGAAGATTCAGTTTTAGTGAATCTGAGGTGAGGTCCCCAGAATCTGTATGGTTTTAGTTTGTTAGTTAATCTGTATAGTTCGTTTGCTTTCCAACTGATTCTGAGGGACATCCAGATAGGGGAACCATTATTAACAGAAGTCAGTGCTTTATGTTCTGTTTTCTGCTGAGACTGACCTATGATCATTTCCAGCAGATGACGAGATACCTATGGGAAAGCTTAGTCAGGGAAAGTCCTGGGCCACCAAGGAGCCTCTGAGATTTTAATCTGCAAAACCAACCTCAAGGTAATTAGAGCAAGGAGAGAGCTGCCCTCGCCAGATGGAGATTGATCTGAAATGGAAACACATCCAGGAGAACAGAAAGTGATCTAGGAACACTTGGTCTCCTCTCCCAGGGACGGGTGGCTACTAAATCAGAATTGGCAGCTTGATTTCTCTTGGGAAAACATCCTTTTAAAATAAAGGTTATCCGTTTAAATATTTTAAAACAGAATATTTGAGAGAACACCATTCTTAAATGTATATAGAAATTGTAACAATGAATCATCATGAATAATAGACAAAGATAGGAGGTTCTGTTTTGTCAAGTTTCACAAAATAGGAGCTGGAAGCGCTCTCTGAAACCTTTTAGTGAAAGAATTCTAAACACATCTGAGGGTGTGGCTTCTCCTCTGGTAAGTTTTTCTCTAAGTAGAGGATCTCAATAGAGATCAAACCTCTTGCTGATGACTTTTGTTATTTTACCTGTATAGCATCCTTTCCTTCTTTTTACCAGCACCCTAGTTTTACTTTAGAGAATTGCTCTTACCTTATTCCACATGGTTCTCATCCCTGGGTTCCAGGAGTGGGCACCTGACCCAAGCTTGGCCAATCAGAGCACTCTATCCTTAACCAAAGCAACTGCTTCAGAGATGGGCACTTGGCCAATGAGCATCAGCCCCCAACCTTTGCTAGAACTACTGAGAAAGGTTATGGGCATGGCTAAACTGGCAATAGAAGGGGAAAACAGTGGAAGCAGTGACAGATTTTATTTTCTTGGGCTCCAAAATCACTGCAGATGGTGACTGCAGCCATGAAATTAAAAGACACTCACTCCTTGGAAGGAAAGTTATGACAAACCTAGACAGCATATTAAAAAGCAAAGACATCACTTTGCTGACAAAGTCTGTATAGTCAAAGCTATGATTTTTCCAGTAGTCATGTACAAATGTGAGAATTGGACCATAAAGAAAGCTGAGCACCAAAGAATTGATGCTTTCGAATTGTGGTGCTGGAGAAGACTCTTGAGAGTCCCTTGGAGTGAAAGGAGATCCAACCAGTCAATCCTAAAGGAAATCAATCCTGAATATTCATTGGAAGGACTGATGCTGAAGCTGAAGCTCCAATACTTTGACCACCTAATTCGAAGAGCCGACTCATTGGAAAAGACCCTGATGCTGGGAAAGATTGAAGGCAGAAGGAGAAGAGGGTGGCAGAGGATAGGATGGTTAGATAGCATCATTGACTCAATGGACGTGAATGTGAGCAAACTCCAGGAGATAGTGAAGGAGAGGGGAGCCTGGTGTGCTGCAGTCTATGTGGTCAAAAAGAGTCAGACATGACTTAGTGACTGAACAACAGCAACAACAAAACTGGCAAGAGGCAACATCGGAGCTGCCGGGGGTGTCTTTCTGCCAAGAATGGAGAGACTGCCTTAGGAAGAAGTCAACATGAAGGAAAATAGAGCCAAAAGTCAGAGAAAGACAGATGAATGACAATATCATATTCATATCCAGTCCAGGTTTCTCTGAAACTAGATGCATTTGGATGTTTAAACTAGTTCAGCTGGATTTCAGCAACTGAAACCCAAAAGAATCCTGACCACTGTGTCTCCTCAGGGATCAGAAACTGGGGTTGCAAAATGGTCATGTGTATTTGGGAATTTACACAGATAATTCTTAAATACTCATTAAGTGCAGACAAGGTTTGAAGACAGGAAATGGGATTAGGCTTTTCTTCACTAGACCACTAGTAGTTGAGAATGATTTTCTGCTAGCTGAGGAAACTTGGCCAGCATCACACAGCCTCAATACAATAAACCCCTCTGAACCCGACTCTATCTTCCCGACCCAGGGATCAAACCCAGGTCTCCTGCACTGCAGGCAGACGCTTTACCCTCTGAGCCACCAGGGAAGCCCCAGGAAAAAGCATACTGTACACCTTAAAAGAAAACAGTACATATCACAACAAACCGACTCTATCTGATCATTATTCATATTTTACAGACAAGATTAACTTACCCAGGGTCACGGAACTAGTAAGTGGCCACATTGAGATGCAAACTTGGTCTGTTTGAGTCTAGAACACATGATGTTACCTGCTCTGTCTACTGCCCTAAAGAGAAAATTGACATGGGCACCACCAGGATAGACCTACAGGCAAAAAGGGGAAAATATGAGTCACATGTCACTTCTTGTATAGGATTTACTTTTGCCTCTTTAATTTTTCTGCAGGCTGCCTTTTAGAAATAAGCCCCAGTTCAGTTCAGTTGCTCAATCGTGTCCGACTCTTTGCAGCCCCCATGAATCGTAGCACGCCAGGCCTCCCTGTTCATCACCAACTCCCGGACTTCACTCAGATTCACGTCCATCGAGTCAGTACTGCCATCCAGCCATCTCATCCTCTGTCGTCCCCTTCTCCTCTTGCCCCCAATCCCTCAGATCAGAGTCTTTTCCAATGAGTCAACTCTTTGCATGAGGTGGCCAAGGTACTAGAGTTTCAGCTTTAGCATCATTCCTTCCAAAGAAACCCCAGGGCTGATCTCCTTCAGAATGGACTTGTTGGATCTCCTTGCAGTCCAAGGGACTCTCAAGAGTCTTCTCCAACACCACAGTTCAAAAGCATCAATTCTTCAGCGCTCAGCTTTCTTTCTCTCACATCCATACATGACATGCGGGGGGCTGCGACGGCGCGCAGAGCGCGGCCAAGAGGAGCTACCCCACGTCCGAGGTCAGGGGCAGAAGCCGGAAGGACCCCATGCCGAGGGGCGGCAGCCATGAGGAGTTACCCCACGTCCGAGGTCAGGGGGCAGCGGCCGAGAGTGCCAGACTGCGACAGCGCAGGAACGGACGAGAGGAGCTACCCCACGCCCTAGGCCAGGGCCGCGGCCTGGAGGAGCTACCCCACGCCCCCACACCCGAGGCCAGAGGCAGCGTCAGGGAGGAGCGACCCCACGCCGGAGGCCAGGGGCGGTGGCCGGGAGGAGCTACCCCACGTCCAAGGAGCGGTGGCTGCGAGGCGCAGGAGGGCCTAGAGGAGCTATTCCACGTCAAGGTCAGGAGGGGCTGCGGTGAGGAGATAGCCCTCGTCCAAGGTAAGAGAAACCCAAATAAGACGGTAGGTGTTGCAAGAGGGCATCAGAGGGCAGACACACTGAAACCATACTCACAGAAAACTAGTCAATCTAATCACACTAGGACCACAGCCTTGTCTAACTCAATGAAACTAAGCCATGCCCCTGGGACCACCCAAGACAGGCGGGTCATGGTGGAGAGCTCTGACAGAATGTGGTCCACTGGAGAAGGGAATGCAAACCACTTCAGTATTCTTGCCTTGAGAACCCCATGAACAATATGAAAAAGCAAAATGATAGGATACTGAAAGAGGAACTCCCCAGTACAGTAGGTGCCCAATATGCTACTGGAGATCAGTGGAGAAATAACTCCAGAAAGAATGAAGGCATGGAGCCAAAGCAAAAAGAATACCCAGTTGTGGATGTGACTGGTGATAGAAGCAAGGTCCAGTGCTGTTAAGTGCAATATTGCATAGGAACCTGGAATGTCAGGTTCATGAATCAAGGCAAATTGGAAGTGGTCAAACAGGAGACGGCAAGAGTGAACGTCGACTAGGAATCAGCGAACTCAAATGGACTGGAATGGGTGAATTTAACTCAGATGACCATTATATCTACTACTGCGGGCAGGAATACCTTAGAAGAAATGGAGTAGCCATCATGGTCAACAAAAGAGTCTGAAATGCAGTACTTGGATGCAATCTCAAAAACGACAGAATGATCTCTGTTCGTTTCCAAGGCAAACCATTTAATATCACAGAAATAAGCCCCAGTGGTATGCAAATCCTTTAAGTGTAGGGACAATTTCTTGCTCACTTTTGCTTTGAGTTGTATACCATAGTGTTTTGCACATAGTAGGTGGTCAATAAACTTTTTCAGTGAAATTGAACTTTCTGTGTCCATAGGTGTAGGTATACCTATAAGTAGCAGAAAGAAAAGAGACAGAAATATCTAGTACTTGCCATCATATCTACATTATAGTACCTTGTGCCTAAGTGTTCTGACTTAGTTGAAAATAATTTTGTGACGAGTACACAAAGCCACATAAAGTAATATAAAACAAAATGTGTATGTGTGTGTATGTATGTAGTGGCTTGTTAATAGAAGGCTACAGAAATATCTCAAGGAATTCAATAGCAGGGAACAACACCATTGGATCTCACGAGGGATGGAGTGGAAAATGGGCAATCACTAGGAATAAGGGTGCCTCCCCCCCTCCCCCCCCCCCACAGCCTTCTTCTTCATCTGTCTCCCTCTGGGGTGGAGGCTGTGTTGTGCTGCCTAGATCCCCATTCAGGAATAAATGACTTATTTCCCCAGCTTCTGGGACTACTACCAGAAGATGGGTCTCTACCGTCTGCCCTCTTTGAGGATTGCCTTGGCTGAAAAAAACCAGCCTCACTAAGGCCATGCTTTCTTCCAGGGACAGCACACCTCTGATAGAGGTATAAAGGTCTGATCCCCTTGGTCCAACTTGGGAAAACTGAGAAAGGACATCTCAGCTCTAGAGCTTCCTACAGGGTTGCTTTTGTTAGAACTGCATCACAATTCAGTGGCTCCCTTTGCCAAATCCTAATTCCTTCTCCCTTCCAAGTGTTGGTCTCAAAGGTACTACCTAATACTTAACTTCTCAGAGTCTGGTTCTCAGGTGACCCAAGCTGGGACTCCGACCCTCCCAGGCTTCTTCCCATTCTCTCTCTGCCCTTCCTTTTAATTGGTTTATTTGTGTTGGGTCTTAGATGCAGCATACAGGGTCTTTCTTGCATCCCGCAGGACCTTTCAGTGGGCACACGGACTCTCTAGTTGTGGCACGGTGGCTCCAGAGTGCTTGGGCTCGGTGACTGCAGCCCACAGGCTTAGTTGTTCAAAATGGCATGTGGGATCTTAGTTCTCCAACCAGGGATTGAACCCGTGTTGCCTGCATTGCAAGGCAGATTCCTAACCACTGGACCACTAGGAAAGTTCCCTCCCTTTCTACTCTCTGCTTTTCCCTTTCCCTTTTCTTACCCCTTCTCTCTTCTTCCCTTCTTTTTCCTCTCCCTTCCTCTCTCCCTCAGACTATGTAGTTTCTCACCCCTGCTTCTTTCTGTGCTTTGGCTTCATTCTCTTCTCCTCTGCTCTTCTGGTTTGTAGACCACTGTGGCTGCTCCAAACTGGAGTGGTGCCTCAAACACCATCGTTGTAGCTTATGCGTTTGGTTACCCACCCAGATGCCCTTTGCTAGGTTGGTGAACTCATCCTGTAGCATGGCTGCTCACATTGGTTCCCGTCTCTGGAAGACTGCCCTTAGCCAACTGGAAACTTCTCAGCTGGAGATGCCTGAGAGGTTATGCCCCCACATTCTTTGGTCACTGATCATCAGATGGGGGATATAAATGTCCACCCTCCTTGCCTCAAGGCAGAACACACTCTGTGGTACAATTCATTCATGCTTTAGAGATCCCCTTGGGTTTAGGCTGAAGCTAGACTTCTACTGAAAGTACATCTTTACATCTTGCCTGCCCTGTACTCCTCCCTGTCCCTTACCTAAGAGCACTCCTTCAGTAAATCCCCCTGCTTCAAGGGAACATGATTTAAGATCATCCCCTTACAAGTATGGTGCCTGGGACCCATTGACTCAGACTCTGCTGCTCTAGTTCCAAATATCCAGGAGGGAGGAGGGATTGGCTCAGGCTGAGCCAGCCCAGCTTCTGTTTTGGGCACTTAGATTGGGATTTAGGTGTTCAGTCATTTATGGCTGGGTATAAATGACCCAGTTGCATAGTATAGGGTAGATGAGGGGTACAGGGAGAGAGGGCAGCTCTCAGAAAAGTCAATTCCTGCAAGAGTGGACCTGACCACACGTCCTTCTTCTCAGTCTTTCTTGAATTTATATTCTCAGTCAGCCTCCTCATTCCTCACCTCCCTCCCCATCTGCAACCCCAGGTTCCAATCAGAGGGTTAGATTTTGAAAGGTAGCACCATGTAATGGAGAAAGGACTGGGCTGAGGGTCAGGAGGCCTGGGTTGTAACTTGCTTCACATCTGTGGGTCTCAGTTTCAAGGTAAATTAGACAGTTTCTTTGCTGACTTAAATAATCAATGCCTCTATTAAACCAAATGGCCAGAATCTAGATCCAAAGTCTCTGCATCTCTGAAGTCAGCAGAGTGCCTGGCAGAGTCTGAACACCATTAACATATAGAAAACAGGAGGTAGCCTTTAGAAATGAAACGACAGTGAATTACATCAAGGCAATAAGGTAGAACACGACTCCAAAGCAGACAATATTCTGGGTGTGGGGCCCACTAGTAATAACTGGTACTCGTGTGCTCAGCTGCTTCAGTCGTGTCTGACTCTTTGCAACTCTGTGGACTGTAGCCTGCCAGGTTCCTCTGTCCAGAGGATTTCCCAGGCAAGAATACTGGAGTGGGTTGCCATTTCCTCTTCCAGGGGATCTTCCCAACCCAGGGATCGAACTCTTGTCTCCTGTGTCTCCTGCATTGCAGATGGAGTCTTTACCGCTTTGTGCTCTTCTCTGCTAAGCACGTCATGTGCTATTCTGACTATTGCTGCTAAAAAGTCACTCCAAAACTTGGCTTTTTAAAATAATGATTTTATTATGCTCATAGATACTGTGGGTCAGGAATTTGGACAGAGCATCATAGGAATGGCTTGTCTCTGCTCCATGATTTCTGGATCTTCAGTTGAGAATATTTGCCAGTCTGTGGTGACTTGACAGCTGAGAGCTGATATCTTCGCTCACAAAAGTGGTGGCTGATGTGGCGGTTGGCTGAGACCTCATCTGGGGCTGTTGACCAAAGTTTGGGCTTCCTCAGAGTGGTGGCCTTGGGCTAATAGGACTTTGTATGCAGCAGCTCAGGCCTCCAAAAGAGATCCTCCCAGTTTCACAAGGCAGATGCTTCATTGTTTTTATGACTTCACTTCAAAAGTCAAACTGCATCATTTCTACTACATTTTATCAGTCACCAGGCCATCCAGATGGAAGGATCAAGAAATTAGGCATCATGTCTTGATGGGGTTAGGGCAAGGTTCTCATAGAGCATGTAGGATGGGAAATATCGTTGTGGCCATATTTGTAAAATTCAATTCACCATGTGTGCCTTGTTTCATTTAATCCTTCTGTTGTCCTTGGAGTAGGCATCGTTGTCCTTACAGATGAAGAAACTGAGGCTCAGCGAACTCATGTAACTTGCCTGTGGACAAAGCCAGTACATGATAGGACAGGACTTAAACCCAATCTGTACCAAGCAGGTGTTCTCTAATAGAGGTGCATGCTAAGTTGCTTCAGTTGTGTCCAACTCTTAGCAACACCATGGGCTGTAGCCTGCCAGGCTCCTGTATCCATGGGATTCTCTAGGCAAGAATACTGGAGTGGGTTGGCATGCCCTCATCCAGAGAATCTTCCTGACTCAGGGATCGAACCTGTGAGTCTTAAGTCTCCTGCACTGACAGGCATGTTCTTTACTACTAGCACCACCAGGGAAGCCCCCCCTAACATACATGTGCTGCTTATCGGACAAAGGAACAAAGAAAGTCAGACATTCGAAGGCCAGATCTCCCTATGTGCGGGATTGGGAGTGGGTGAGTCTTCTTCTCGTCCCCCCGTAACCCTGATGTCAGAGTTGATATCTTCCCCATGTGGTAAAGGAATCTGGTTCCTATGCATAACTCCCCAAGGTGTTGCTTCCCAGAGACTATGTAACTATTATGTGTACCTTTAATGCCTCAAGTTTGCCAGATACATGCTGCCAGAGTTGCTGTCTGTCCCACCTGCCCCTCTAGTCATTCAGCAAAAGAATCTGAGGAACAATAAGCCAGAGGAAGCTCTGATCCCCTCCATGAAGGCAGCACACAGAACCAAATCATGCCAAGAATATCTCCTCTGCCCCGACTCCCTTTTGAAATCATCTATTCCCTTTATGTTTGCACAAGGACCACTTCTTCCAGGAACTCATCTTGGACACTCCTATGATACTTAAAATCAGAATGTTTAGGTGATATTTGGCACTCACAGCTTATTCTGTAGTTTTTTGTGTCCTAATCACCCTGTTAGTCTTCTAAGGCCCCACAGGTCAAGGACTATGCTCTATTCCTCAGTTTTCCTCCCCAAACCACAGAAAAGACACCCCATGTAGGTACTCAGTAAATATGACTGATTAGACCAAAGGGCCTTGTGAAGTTTGTTATTAAGTTTATAACATGTGCATCTTCAAAAGTAGTTTTTGAGAACGTACTCTATCAAAGGCATCGTGCTAAGTGCTAACATACCATGTGATCCAGGAGCAGGAATTTAGAAAGTCGGATCTGAGCCTTGTGGGCACTCAGCAGGATGTCAGTAACGGGTCAGAACTAACGTCTAGAAGCAAAGCATCCTTGGTCAGATTGAGGCCTTTGTAGCAGATACATCTGATGCAAGTGCTGTAGTTACAATCTCTGTCAGCTGTCAGGTGATTCGAGAGTCAGACATTTAGAAGTCCCTGAAGAAGGTTTTAAAAATCCAAAATCTTGAATTTAGCTTCTATAAATTCTCCAAATGATGTTTTTAGCTGGAGCTATCAGATAGGAAAGGATGGGCCTAACTGTCTAATTAGCCATCTTGTAACAGGCAAATTTGTCTACTCTTCTTCCATTGGTCACTATTTCACCCCAAAGTGTTCCCCAAAGCCATGCGCTTTAGAAACACGTTTGAATGTTCAAACTCAGCTGATCAACCTGATAATAAATGATAGGCAATCAATATGAATGTTCATCTTCAATCATTATTTACTATATAAATTCTCAATCCAAATATAACCCCACTATATAAAACTCTTTACTCAATATACTATCACCAAGAATAAAATAACTCCTGTAAATAATTACCTTTGGGATATGAAAGAAAATGTAAACATTTTATTTGGCAGTTGTTTCTGAACACATGAATAAATAAATGGAAAAGTACATATTCATATTTCTTTTTGGAGTAACAGATACCATTAAACGCTTATTTACACATCTTCACTGCAAAGAACAGTTACACAATTCAGTTTTGTCTTATAAAAGGTAACTTCCCACACCACTGGACTGGACAGGTAAGGATGGAGATACGGGCAGTGCTTGGTTCTAGCAGTCTCAATGTGTGAAAGGCATTCATTTGCAAGTGTGAAAAGAAGAGTCATCATGCATTTGAGTTCATCCGGATCATGTACTGTAGAAAGTTACTGATGGCAGCCACAGAATTTGGTGTGTCATGCGCTTAAGTCAACTATGACATGTTTGTAAATCTGTGTGTTTCCCTTAAAACTGGAAGCAAAAAGAAAATTGCGTTTATTAATGGACACATGCGTGAATGATCTTGGTGCCTGAACATTTAATTCCTGAAATTTCACAAATTTGGCTTTCTCTGCATCCCAGTTATACACTTGAGTAAAGGAATAATCACTTCCAAGAATTGCATATTGATAGTTATTTATCTGAAGAGGCTGGAACACCATGGATCCTCGTGATGGCATCCTCTGAATATCCTGAAATGAGGAGCCTCCCCATTTCATTACTTTGGAATCACCAATGAATCTTGTCAAGCAAATGTACACATCGCCTTTCACTGAGAAGTGCTTAACGGCATATACATCCTCCATGTTAGGGATGTCAGTTTGGTTAGTGAATAATTGTATTGCTTTGTTCCACTGATAAATGACAGGACGCTGGGAACTACTGGACAGTATTAAATGAGGCGTTCTGAGAGTCTGAGGTGTTCTGGCTATTTCTAGATATTCCACATCAGTATCCCTGTACCATGCATGTAAAGATTGATGGGAGTAGAATCCATTTCCGTTCCATTTATAAATGGTAGTGAAACCAGCTTTTGAACTGTCAGCCACAACGAAGTACCAGTTGTTTTCAATCTTGAATGTTTCAATGTCATTGGGTTTTCGGATTTTGAGGATTTCAATATCCTGGATTTTTATGAATTTATTTGCAAAGCTGTCTCTCTTATAGATGTGAGAGCCGCCAAACAGCTGGGCCACAATGACATAGAGCTGAGTTTCAATGACTATAGGCTTGCACACTACCGTGGACGTGCCTGGGAAAGACAAATGAGAGATTAGGAGGATGGCCGTCCTCTTTTAGAGCTGTTAATACACAGGCTGAGACCATGCAGCTGCCACCAAAACCTTGTTTCAGCCTGAAATAAGAGATTTCTATGGTTGTTTAGGCAAAGTCAGTTTTTTAATCAGATCCAGTGGCAACAAGACGGTGCCTTTTTGCCTCATGGGGCCTTGTTACCAACAACAGAGTTGTCTTGTCACATCCAATGTGTACTAGACATTCAGGACACATGGCTAAAGCCTGAGTTTTCCCTCTCACTTCTTCTTCTTCATTGTCTTTAATTTTTAAAAGAAAAATTTTGGCTGCACCACGTGGCATGTGGGAGCTTAGTTCCCCCACCAGGGGTTGAACCTGTGCCCCATTCATTGTAAGTGCGGAGTCTTAACCACTGAACTGCCAGGGAAGACGCCCAGTGAAGTCCCTCTTCTTTGTCTTTTTTTTTTTTTTTTGGCCAAGCCACACATGAATCTAAGTTCCCTCAACCAGGGATTGAACAGGGAAAGCAGTGAGTACTAACTACTGGACTGTCAGGGAGCTCCCTCTCCTCTCACTTCTTATAGAAAAGGATCATTGCTTTCCCTGACGTAACATGAGTTAGTCATAGTAATTCTAGTGGAAACTGCCATAAAGCACCTACTTTATGCTTTGCCAGATCATCGAACTAAATTTCCCACCAATCTTAAAAGATAAATATTATTATTACCCTTCCTTTTGCAGGTGAGCAGGCTGAAAGTCAGAGAGGTTCGATGCTGCTAGAAGGCAGAGTTGGGATTCGAGCCCAAGGCTACCAGTGTCCCTATGCTTTTAACTTAACCAAGGGTGAGGAGTTAGCTGTACTGGGGCTTCCACCTTGGGTTTGGATTCCACAAGGTTCTAGGACAACCTCAAGGCCAAGTCTTGAGCAGTGGCCTGGGCAGCTCATGGCTATCTTCAATTGCTGTGTTCTCTGTAATGAATGGCTTCTGGCTCTAGAATCGATTAACTTTCCCCTAAGAAAAGATGGGTGTCACTTGGGATTTTTCTGAAGCTTTAGGTCACTAGTGGCAGAAGAGAAAGAAGAAAAATCCTTAAGAAAAGTGAAAGAGGGGTACAGTCATGGGCGATGCTCCTGAAAGTTACTTTGGGAAATCTCAGAAAACTACATGGGGGTCTGTCAGAAGCCTAGCTCAGTATCCTTTGTTAAGAGTTTAAGTTATCAATAGATTCTGATCTTCTAGAGGGAGGTTGGTTCTTGGAAGCCCAAAGAGAGCAAGGCAGATCTAGCCCCAGGCTTTTTCTAACTGCTGCTCTAAGGGCTTTGAGGTAATAAGTTCCGCATCAACTCTTTTGGCTGCATGCATAGGCAAAATTATTCTATTTATGACCCTTTTCAAGACTCAGCTGATTCTGTGACCTTTAGAAAATCTCTTCTCTGGGATTCAGTTTTCCCTTCTATACAATGAAAGTTGGAACTAGATTAGAGATGGCTGCTGCTGCTGCTGCTGCCAAGTCGCTTCAGTCGTGTCCGACTCTGTGCGACCCCATAGACAGCAGCCCACCAGGCTCCCCCGTCCCTGGGATTCTCCAGGCAAGAACACTGGAGTGGGTTGCCATTTCCTTCTCCAATGCATGAAAGTGAAAAGTGAAAGTGAATTCACTCAGTCGTGTCCAACTCTTAGCGACCCCATGGACTGCAGCCTACCAGGCTCCTCCGTCCATGGGATGGGGTGCCATCGCCTTTTCCTTAGAGATGGCTACTAGTTTTCAATCATGTACCAATGTCGACTGACTGATTGGAACTCCCTGGAGAACTGTATTAAGAAGGATTCTATCCTCTGCAAGAAAGAACATCATGCTAGATTAACAATGTCTGTATGGGGTGAGGGAGGGGATAGTGACTGCATATATGACATATATTCATCATCCTGGACTAGATGATGTCATCTGGAAGTCTGCAAATATATGACTCATTTTTCTTTCAAGTGCTTATCTAAAGATTCATTCATAGCAATTGAGAGACTGTACACATGTTGGAGAAGGCAATGGCACCCCACTCCAGTACTCTTGCCTGGAAAATCCCATGGACGGAGGAGCCTGGTAGGCTGCAGTCCACGGGGTCGCTAGGAGTCGGACACGACTGAGCAACTTCACTTTCACTTTTCACTTTCATGCATTGGAGAAGGAAATGGCAACCCACTCCAGTGTTCTTGCCTGGAGAATCCCAGGGACGGGGGGAGTCTGGTGGGCTGCTGTCTATGGGGTCGCACAGAGTCGGACACAACTGAATCGACTTAGCAGCAGCAGCAGCACACATGTAAGAAGCTGGTTTAGATTGCACAAAGCCCTGCTGCAATCCACTGGAGAACTGAGGGGGCTTCAGGAGAAAGGGAAGCATAGCCTTCCTCCTTGAGAAGGAAAGAGGACTCTAGGAGGGTCTCAGTTTGGAGGGGATTCAGTTATCTGGGCACCTCAGTCTTAGGCAAGACCCAAACCTGTCCTGATCCTTTGAGCAATAGGGTTGATGACTGCCAACAAAATCTAGTTATAACTACCCCGGCCCTGTCAAGTGGAAACCTTCTATGGGGATGTGGGAGTGCTCTCAGAAGCAAGTTTAAGGGTGTTAGAAGCTAATGCTGATGTGAAGGTGGTTTCAGAGGGAGCCTCATGTTCTAATTTATGACTTAAACACTTAAAAGTTGTTGAAATGAGGAAGAAACTTAAGAGGTGACCTAAGTAAAAGTTTTCATGGAAAAAAAAAAAAAGATTTCCATCATTAAATTAAATGCAAAAAAATATTAGAAAGAGGTTTATGTCCTCACTGCAGGATTTCTCAGAGCCTCTAACGTGTGTTATTATGAATCTCCAAGAGGGAGATATGGGTCCCAAATTTACTGGACGATAAAACACTTATGTCTCAAGTCATACATGAACATTTTACAGAAGTAATGTTTTTGCAATAAAGTTTGAGATTTCATCAGTCTAAAATAAACTCATTCTGTGGTTAAAAAATGGACCTAGTGAGAGTGTGGCTTAACTAGTTTGTTTGTGGCAGAACCTAGATAGAACTCATAATTCTTAATCCAGTACTTTTTCTTTCAAGAAAAATAACCCACTTTTATTGCATATTTACTAAGATAGGTCCTATGCTAAGTTTCCTGAACATATGCTCTCGTTATTTTATAACAGCCCTGCAAGTTAAGTATTAGTATTACCATTTTACAACTGAGGAAATTAAGCTTTAGGGAACAATCTCAAATGGTAGATTTAGGATTCAAATGATTCTAAACCTGGTAACTGGTAGAGAACTGCCTAACGTTCTGGAGACACAGGATTGATCCCTGGATCGGGAAGATCTCCTGCAGAAGGAAACGGCAACACACACCAGTATTCTTGCTTGGAAAATCCTATGGACAGAGGAGCCTGGTGGGCTACAGTCCATGGGGTTGCAGGGGCTGGACACGATTTAGTGACTAAACCACAAACCTGCCCAAAGCATTCCCTGATACCACTCATCTTTTCCTTTTGCCCTTGACCCAAGCAGTTTAACTTTCCATTCAAAATACAATCAGCCTTTTCATACCTGTGATGTTGTCATAATTCCGGAAGGTCTTTTCTACATGGTCCCATTCAAGGAAAATGCACTTTCCAGTAAAAGGCTGAGCGATGACGACATACTCATCGTTCATATAAGAAAAAGTGTCTATGGACAGTGATTGATAAGGCAGGTCTTGAGACTTTGCAAACTCTGTAAAAATTGAAAATGATGATTAGTAGCTGTGCTAATGCCTCATTCGTTGGCTAGATCTCAAATGTCCATAAGAAATACTTTTATTCTAGAGAAACAGTGAAATGGCAATTTTACTTTGCTTTTAAACACATGAAGTTTTAATGGTTCATAGTATCTTTAAATTGCTCAGTTGGTTTTTAATGTATAAAAAATATCAGTTCCTGCATATGTAAAAAAAAAATGTAACCCTTAATTTTACAAGATGGAATAATTTGGAATACATTACCTGTAATGATGCAATCAAAATCCTTGGAGGAAAGACTATTGATTTTGCGCTTCTTGTATTCTGGAGGGCCTTCACAATAGATGTCTTCGACAGTTGCATTGGTGTGGCTTAGCCATTCCACCAGCCACTTCAGTTTACAGTCACAATTAAATGAATTACCTCTCAGGTCACTGAAAGACAAACTTCAGCTGCTTTTGATATACAAGGGTCCTTCCTTCACAGGCATGACTCTTACCATAGCAATTATGTGAGCAGGATGCTCTCACCTGGTTTTATATCATGCCTCATAATCTACCTTGAACCTGTCTGATCATTCACTTTGGGCTCAGAGAGGACCACAGTGCACCCTTGCAAGCCACTCCAGTCAATGGAACCTCATAACTTACTCCCTCTTGGATTCAAAGGTAGTTCAGTCTAGAGCTGTGCTGTCTATAGGAATACAATGTGAACCACATCTGTAGTTTAAAAATTTTCTAAGGACACATTAAAAAATTAAAAAGAAACAGATGAAATTATTTTTAATATCATATGTTATGTAACCCAATACAGAATTTTATCATTTTGACATATAGTAATATAAAAATTACTTATGAGATATTTTGCATGCTTTTTCTATATTAAGTCTCTGTGGAGTCTAATGTGTATTTTATGCTTACAGTATATCTCAATTTGGATAATAAAATTTCAGCAGAAGTTCCTGATTTGTGTTTAGATTTAATAAAATTCACAGTTGAAAAAAAAAAGATTCATACACCCAAATTGTTCCAAGCATACTTAAAAGTTTTCCAATAATTGAACAGAAAAATCAGTTCTTAAATTTAGTTTTTTATTTTATTTTATTTTTTTAAACTAAGTAAAATTTAAAATTCAGTTCCTCAGTCACACTAGGATCACATTTTAAGTGTGCAGCCACCATACTGGGCAACACAGGTTCTAAAACACAGAATGTAGTGACTGTTGGACTATATTTAATTAAATCAAGTGAGCTATTTGCTTTTCTTCTTCCTCACAGATGTAATTAATCCTGATCCTATTCCATGGTCTTCAAATTCAATTTTAATAGGAAATGACTTAGATACAGCCGAGTTAATGCAGACACACAATAGCTCATGCCCGTAATAAACTGCACAGCACAAATAGTTTAAATTTCCACATATGATCCCAACTCATCAGTTCTGTTTATTTGCATTGTTTCTGTTCAGAAACCCAATCTCTTTCCTAAAACTCGTCTCTGTCACATAGAATTCCTAAGATAGGTATTGTCTACTTTTCACACAGCACAAGAATAATTTTTGTGTTGGAGCACTTAAAAATGTGTTTTAAGGAATAAAGAAAACCAAGAAATCTACTAAAAGGCATATTGGCGTGGATCCTTGCACTTCTTAAATAATTCTTGATTTGGGCATATCAAGGTAGGCCAAACCCATGATAAGATTCCTTGGAGAAACTGAGCCCATTTCAAGTGATTTTTCTTTTGCTAGAGTGGGGTTTAGACTGACATAAGGTTGGGCCAGAGGGTCTCCAAATAAGCTATATCCCCAAGTCTGCCATGGAGTTATCTAACTTGCAAGACATTCGCAGGACTGACTTCATATCCCAAGACTACTCTGACCCAGAAATAATGAGTGTCAACTTTTCTGATCTATTGTAAACCAGAGTGGATAACTGTGGTCTGTCCAAGACTCTGGAAGTGTCCTGATTCTGACACTCTCTTGGAAATAAACCATCTTTTAGGAATTGGGGTAATAGACATGGAGGAGGGGCTGGGGGAGTACTACAAGGAACAAAGAAAGTTCTTCACTAGCTAGCTGATTTGATGTTAAATACTGGGTTTAGGAGAGAATACTTGACTCAAATTTTGTTGGAGAAAAGTTGTTTTGAATATATATTCTATAGCAAAGGACCTGATAAATATGAACTCTTGTTTTCACACGTCTTTTGTTTGTTCCTATGTTCTACCTTGCGGCATTTAAATACCTTTCTAATGTTTTGGAAGGCACTTATTGAAGCTAAATTGCTTTTGAGACGGTTAGGCATACATTACTTGCTTTGCTTACTGCAAAATATACAAATTCCTTACAAAGATCTTTCACTCTGAGGCTTAAAAGTCAAAGTTTGAAAGCTCTTTTGTTTGAAAAAGGGTCAAAAATAATTAAGTTCATTCCCTTCCTGGGGCTTAAGCCAAATTCCTGGGGATTAAGCCTAGGGTTGTTGTTCAGTCTAATGACAGAAAAGGCAAACTTTCCTCCCTTCCCCCACTTCCTGCTCCGTTTCTCTGTTGACTGACCAACCCATGGGTGTAACCTTTCATCTTTTTTCTGTCAGTTACCCAGACTTCTTTGTGTTTTTCCTTTGTAGCCCCATTTCCTGAACCCCGTGAGAAAAAAAAAAAGGCTTCTTGAAGTTTCTATCTAGCTCTCCTCTTCCCCGTCTCCCCCCAAAGTCCCTTGTCATCAGTCCCTCCCATAAAGACACACACTTTATCAAAGGAAAGCTTACGGTTATGTTTTCAAACTATAGCGGAGGAAACCCTAGGAGACTCAAACAGTAGTCCAACTAAATTCAAAATTTAAGACAAATTAAAATTTTAAATTTCTCATTTAATTTAAAGCCAATTAAAAATTTTAATAATCAACACCAGACATCTTTGTTAACTACTGCAAATTAATTAACTAATCAGTGATTTCTTAGGTCCTCTTACACATTTGTTAAAGAATCCAGGCCTTTGAAAATATCTTTTGGGAGAGTCTGGAGATTGTTGTTTGCAAGGCTCCTGGGAAGAAAAAAAAAAAGAGTGACGTAAACCGTAGTCATAAATAAAATAAATAAATGCATTTATGGCCCTTTTTGTATTATGGTACTAAACAAAATGAACAAGGAAACACTCCAATATACCAGTAACAAAATAATGCCCGGGCATCGGTCTTTCTATTTAGCACTGAGTGAGCCTCACACTCTCAGACAACTAAGGGTTGTCTTCCCATGTCTGTAGTCTCCATGCATTCTCCCCTCACACTCAGGCCACCCTTCCCCTCCTTCCCTCCCCTACTCGCCCCAGGAGCAGCTCAACCACCAGCTGTTAGAACCCACAGCTCTCAAACTTGGAGGGCTGTCTAACTACCCCCGACTCCAGCCCACTCTTTCTTCCTGTTCTTTTTCTACATTTTTTTTTTCCTTTTTAGCTCCATTCATTCAGGCCTCCTTAGAAAATAGCTTCCTCATAAATATCCACCTATCCAATCATCCATTCATCCTGTTGAATCATCTCCTTTTTTCCCTTCTTCCAGTTCTTTCTCTATTATCACAAGAATTGTTTTCTCCTTCTCTATTTGTTCTTCCACGTATTGCTAAAATGATTCTGATTCTAATCAAGAGTAACAAGTAGGAAACAGTCCTGATACTATCCAGGAAAAGGTCATGTGTGCACACTGCAGAAATGTGCACGTAACCGGGAGCAGATACTGTATAACCGGGAAGGGTGACCCGGGACTGGTGTTTTGTATTTAATCAGCACTATACATATACTTGCATTTCTCAGGTGGCTCAGTGGGTAGAGAACCCACCTGCCAGTGCAGGAGGCTCAGGTTCAATCCCTGGGTCAGGAAGATCCCCTAGAGGAGGGCATGGCAACCCACTCTAGTATTCTTACATGAAGAATCCCATGGACAGGGGAGCCTGGCGGGCTACAGTTTATAGGGTCACAAACAGTTGAACTGAAGCGACTGAGCATGCATACATACATATACATGTTATATACTTTCCTTAGAAGCGGTTTTAATTTTCACAATAAAAATTGAAAACTGAAACAAAGGAGCCTATGCTGTCGGCCTCCAAAGCTCTTGAAAATTCTCTCAAATTGATCTTAAAACACTCTCAAGAGTCTTCTGTTTCTACCTATTCTAATTAGTATGAGATTTCTCAAGTGCAAGCATTAAAGACATTTAAAACCTATTTTTAAGTTAATTATGTTGTTTTTCTGAGTTTTGGAAATTACCGCTAGACTGGATTAGAAAACTTTTTCAATGAACCTTGGCACAGAAGAAAGGGAACTGAATCAGAAGGTTCCAGTCTCAGTGACAGTCCATTTCGTGATGAAGGGCATAGCTTTGGAGTCATTCTGAGCTGTCTGAATCCTGACTCCACTATTTACTGGCTGTGTGACTTTGGTTATGTACCTTCTCTGCAACTCAGTTTTTTCATTTTTAAGTGGATGTAATAATACCTCATATTATAATAGTGTTAAAAAAAATGGGGTAACTCAGGATGGTAGCTGGTATGTGGACTGCTTTCGTGTGAACATTGCCCCAAAACAGCATTTAGAAAACTGACCATACAAGTGAATTGCTGTGACTGTCTCCCTACATCAGATCAGATCAGATCAGTCGCTTAGTACGACTCTTTGCAACCCCATGAATTGCAGCACGCCAGGCCTCCCTGTCCATCACCAACTCCTGGAGTTCACTCAGACTCACGTCCATCGAGTCGGTGATGCCATCCAGCCATCTCATCCTCTGTCGTCCCCTTCTTCTCCTGCCCCCAATCCCTCCCAGCATCAGAGTCTTTTCCAATGAGTCAACTCTTCGCATGAGGTGGCCACAGTACTGGAGTTTCAGCTTTAGCATCAGTCCTTCCAAAGAAATCCCAGGGCTGACCTCCTTCACAATGGACTGGTTGGATCTCCTTGCAGTCCGAGGGACTCTCAAGAGTCTTCTCCAACACCACACTTCAAAAGCATCAATTCTTCGGCGCTCAGCCTTCTTCACAGTCCAACTCTCACATCCATACATGGCTACAGGAAAAACCAAAGTCTTGACTAGACGGACCTTTGTTGGCAAAGTAATGCCTCTGCTTTTGAATATGCTATCTAGGTTGGTCATAACTTTCCTTCCAAGGAGTAAGTGTCTTTTAATTTCATGGCTGCAGTCACCATCTGCAGTGATTTTGGAGCCCTCCTCAAGAAAATAAAGTCTGACACTGTTTCCACTGTTTCCCCATCTATTTCCCATGAAGTGATGGGACCAGATGCCATGATCTTCATTTTCTGAACGTTGAGCTTTAAGCCAACTTTTTCACTCTCCACTTTCACTTTCATCAAGAGGCTTTTTAGTTCCTCTTCACTTTCTGCCATAAGGGTGGTGTCATCTGCATATCTGAGGTTATTGATATTTCTCCCGGCAATCTTGATTCCAGCTTGTGCTTCTTCCAGTCCAGCATTTCTCATGATGTACTCTGCATATAAGTTAAATAAACAGGATGACAATATACAGCCTTGATGTACTCCTTGTCCTATTTGGAACCAGTCTGTTGTTCCATGTCCAGTTCTAACTATTGCTTCCTGACCTGCATACAGGTTTCTCAAGAGGCAGATCAGGTGGTCTGGTATTCCCATCTCTTTCAGAATTTTCCACAGTTTATTGTGATCCACTCAAAGTCTTTGGCATAGTCAATAAAGCAGAAATAGATGTTTTTCTGGAACTCTCTTGCTTTTTCCATGATCCAGCAGATGTTGGCAATTTGATCTCTGGTTCCTCTGCCTTTTCTAAAACCAGCTTGAAAATCAGCAAGTTCACGGTTCACATATTGCTGAAGCCTGGCTTGGAGAATTTTGAGCATTACTTGACTAGTGTGTGAGATGAGTGCAATTGTGCGGTAGTTTGAGCATTCTTTGGCATTGCCTTTCTTTGGGATTGGAATGAAAACTGACTTTTTCCAGTCCTGTGGCCACTGCTGAGTTTTCCAAATTTGCTGGCATATTGAGTGCAGCACTTTCACAGCATCATCTTTCAAGATTTGGAATAGCTCAACTGGAATTCTATCACCTCCACTAGCTTTGTTGGTAGTGATGCTTTCTAAGGCCCACTTGACTTCACATTCCAGGATGTCTGGCTCTAGGTCAGTGATCACACCATCGTGATTATCTTGGTCATGAAGATCTTTTTTGTACAGCTCTTCTGTGTATTCTTGCCATCTCTTCTTAATATCTTCTGCTTCTGTTAGGTCCATACCATTTCTGTCCTTTATCGAGCCCATCTTTGCATGAAATGTTCCTTTGGTATCTCTAATTTTCTTGAAGAGATCCCTAGTCTTTCCCATTCTGTTGTTTTCCTCTATTTCTTTGCATTGATCGCTGAAGAAGGCTTTCTTATCTCTTCTTGCTATTCTTTGGAACTCTGCATTCAGATGTTTATATCTTTCCTTTTCTCCTTTGCTTTTTGCTTCTCTTCTTTTCACAGCTATTTGTAAGGCCTCCCCACACAGCCATTTTGCTTTTTTGCATTTCTTTTCCATGGGGAGAAAATGCCGCTAAAGAAGATTTTGCAAGAGAACGTCTCCACAATTCCTTTTACTGACTGGTGGTTGAATGAAGAAATTTCTTGGTGTTTTGGACCAGTCTGGAGTCACTCTCAAGTTATGTATCTCAATATATTTGCTGGCACAATTGTGTCCTCCAGTCCCTATGCTAACTTCTCCTTAGTGGATATCCCTCTCCCAGACACCAGCACAAAGTAAAACTGGTTTCAGGATGCATGCTTGGAGTAGGCTGGGTTTTAAGACAGTGGGAGGGAAATGATAAAACAGTCTAGTCCTGAATTACTGCAGCCATTAAGATTACCAAGGAAGAGACACCTGTTTTCCTTGCTGCCCAACTCAGTTCTTTGAAAGAGCCGGTGAATTGAGAGTTCCACTTTCTGCCTGAAGAATAAAGCTGTAGACCTCACATAGCCAGGGTGTTAACGATGAACTTCGTAGATACAGAGAACAAATTGATGGTTGTTAGAGGTGGGGTTGAGGGGTGGGAGAAATGGGTGAACTGCATTTTGTTTGTTTTGGTCTAAAAAAAAAAAGATTTTAAAATTCCAAAATTAAAAAAGAAAAAGAGTCAATGTGCTTCACTACAGGTTTTACTAAGGGGTAAGATGCTGGGAGGGATTGGGGGCAGGAGAAGGGGACGACAGAGGACGAGATGGCTGGATGGCATCACTGACTCGATGGACATGAGTTTGAGTGAACTCTGGGAGTTGGTGATGGACAGGGAGGCCTGGCGTGCTGCGATTCATGGGGTCACAAAGAGTCGGACACGACTGAGCGACTGAACTGTACTGAACTGAACTGAAGAATGCACTGTATCTGGGTAGCTGATAAAGGGTAGAATTGGTTGGGAAAGTGAAGACAGGGCAGTGAGACATTCACTGATGTTAGTTGTTTTCTAGGATCACTCTGCAGCGAGTACTGGAAGGATGTTTTTCTTATACCCAGTGCCTGACGTAATGTAAGTCCTCAACAGCTGCTTTTAAATTAATAAATGATTGAGTGAATGAGTGGATGAATGGGACAGGCTTGAATGGATAAGAGAAAGGGCACCAATCTAGACAGAGAAAAGGGCAGAGAATGAGTCTCAGGCTCTGTACACCAAGACAGTGAGTTAGGGAGAAACTGCAAAGCCCTGTGAATTACCATTGTCTTACCCTGACATCACGTGCTCCCGATACTCACAAAGTTCCCTCCCTCCTCTGAGCCTGGGATCCTAGTTCCTGGCCAGGGTTCAAACCCCGTTGTGAAAGGGCCAAGTCCTCACCACCGAACCGCCAGGGAATTCCCTAGGAGGGTTCCTTTACATTTTTTTTTTTTACTTGGCTGCACCAGGCCTTAGTTGCACCATTCAGTTCAGTTCAGTTCAGTTCAGTCACTCAGTCGTGTCCGACTCTTTGCAACCCCATGAATTGCAGCACGCCAGGCCTCCCCGTCCATCACCAACTCCCGGAGTTCACTCAGACTCACGTCCATCGAGTCAGTGATGCCATCCAGCCATCTCATCCTCTGTCGTCCCCTTCTCCCCCTGCCCCCAATCCCTCCCAGCATCAGAGTCTTTTCCAATGAGTCAACTCTTCACATGAGGTGGCCAAAGTATTGGAGTTTCAGCTTTAGCATCATTCCTTCCAAAGAAATCCCAGGGCTGATCTCCTTCAGAACAGACTGGTTGGATCTCCTTGCAGTCCAAGGGACTCTCAAGAGTCTTCTCCAACACCACAGTTCAAAAGCATCAATTCTTTGGCTCTCAGCTTTCTTCACAGTCCAACTCTCACATCCATACATGACCACTGGAAAAACCATAGCCTTGACTAGACGGACCTTTGTTGGCAAAGTAATGTCTCTGCTTTTGAATATGCTATCTAGGTTGGTCATAACTTTCCTTCCAAGGAGTAAGCGTCTTTTAATTTCATGGCTGCAGTCACCATCTGCAGTGATCTTGGAGGGGTCATTTAATTACAACATGTGAACACTTAGTTGTGACATGTGGGACCTAGTTTCCCAACCAGGGATTGAACCCAGACCCTTTGCATTGGAAGCTTGGAATCTTAGCCACTGGATCACCAGGAAGGTTCTCCTAGGAGGGTTTTTTAAAGTGTGTATGCAACTAAGCTCAAGTCTCTAGGTCCTGATTCAGAATCTACCTAAGAAACATCCTTTAAAATACCTGGGAAACTGTCCAACTGAACACCCAGCTGCCTTGAGACTGGCTGAGAAGGGTCAAGCATTCTTAATGGCAGGCAGGCTTTCCTTCCCAATGGAAATGATGACCATTCCCTCCACTTCATGCTTCCCTGGTGGTTCAGCTGGTGAAGAATAAACCTGCAATGCAGGAGACCTGGGTTCGATCCCTGGGTTAGGAAGATCCCCTGGAGAAGGGAACGGCTACTCACTTCAGTATTCTGGCCTGGAGAGTCCCATGGACTGTATAGCCCATAGGGTTGCAAAGAGTCACACATGACTGAGCAACTTTCACTTTCACTCCACTTTGGTGTTTTCATGGTTTACCTGAGAAAACCTCTAATTATGGAGTATGGAACCTACTGGAAAGTCTTCTTGCTAAGGCAGACCAGACTGGCTCAGACAGCACGTTTGTTTCAGTGCCACTGGGCTCTGCTGCTAAGAAAGCTTCGCCCACGGCCATCTGGGGTGCTCCCAGCCTCCCTACAGTGCAGATTCTCAGCTTGAGTTGGTGTCTCACTGAATTTGCAGTACTTCAAGTGCAGTTATTTTAATTTCATACAAAATGTTTAAAGGGGATAAATACACTGCAGCATTTGGAGTCCTGATCCAGAATCAGTAGAGGTTAGGCAGCGAGGCTTAGTTTTTCCCTACATGATGGTGTTTGCTGCATACCATGCTCTGTTCTAGGTACTTTACGTAGAGTAACTGGCCTAATCTCCTGTCTGTCTTACAATCTAGGTGTTCCTAAGTATCTTATTATTTTCCACCCCTATTTTTACAGATGATTGTTATCACTTCTGTTTTACACAAAAGAAATTGTAGGCACCATGAAGCTTAGTGACCTGCCTGATGTCCCAGAGCTATTAATGGGTAAAGCCTGGCTTTGAACACACACAATCTGGTGGAAGAGACAACCTCCTCAGCCACTATATCCCGCTGCCCCCTATACATGCTTGTCATTGTGAAAGCTGAAGTGAGGACATCCTGCCTGATTAACTGGGGACACATGGATGCCCTGAGTCTGGGGGACTGCATGTATGTCTTTTGAACCTCCACGTTGCAGAACAACCAGTAGTTGCTTCATGACATGTACAGATCGATGACAGTTTTCCCCAAATGTTTTTATACATACATGTGAACAAGCCTGCCTCCACTGGACCTTAGCCACCATGACACTTATGTGATGCCCAAGGGAATCATTACTAAAACATTGTGGGTGTTAACAGAGACCAATACAAAATGTTTAGAAATTTTGTCCTCATTGGCCATAAACTATTTTTTAATTCATTTTTCCCCTGATTTCAGAAGTAATACATGGTTACCAGAAAAATTCAAACCTTTCTGAAATATATGAACTATTCAAACACTTAAGTTAATCATGTATACTATTAGGACAGTCATTTAGAAGAATCAAGAGAGGCTCTTGGAATTTGACAGGATTTGTAAGGACTTAAGTATAAGGAATTCTCTTTTGGGGAGGGGTTGGTCTAAAGGAGAGGGGAGTCTGTAGTAAATTTTCAGTTATTTAAAAATGTCTCTTTAGAAGGCAAGTCTGCTAAGATAGATGTATAAGAAGACAAGGTAAGTTCATTGCTTCTTTAGGAATGAACTGAATTTATATCAGTGCCTACAAGTTCCCTTGGAGCAGCTTTAATGTTAAGCCAGAGTGGGAACTAGTTGGATCTAAAAGTGTATGTCTACTACTGTACATACTACGAAAGTGCGTATGTATTCTACATACTGTTGAGAGTATGTTACGTGGCAGCCTGGATGGAAGGGGAGTTTGGGGAAGAATGGATGTATGTTTATGTATGGCTGAGACTTGTTGCTGTCCACCTGAAACTATCACAACATTGTTAATCAGCTATACTCCAATACAAAATATATACTTTTTTAAAAATCCAGCAAAGTATGTGTCTAATTCCAACTAATTGCATTTGGAGACCAAGAGTGAGGGTAGGGCTCCTGTCTTCAGGATCTTCTCTTCCTTCCCCATTTGTGTTTGCTTCTCAGATCATGTCCTGTGGAAGGACCTAGCCATCCATAAAGCTCTCTGGTCCTTCTATAATTGACATGGTGGTGTCGGCACTAGGGTTCTCGTTAAAGATCTTGGAAAACTTCTGGCTTTTACCACTACTAACTGGGGAGCAGCTTAAACTCAGGGCACACCTCTGAATTCTCATTTGCCAATAAGGATAGTGTCTGCTCTGTTTCTTTTTTTAAATTTATTTTTAATTGGAGGAAAATTGCTTTACAATGTTGTGATTATTTATGCCATACAACAATGCAAGACTCTTGAGAGTCCCTTGGACTGCAAGGAGATCTAACCAGTCCATTCTGAAGGAGATCAGCCCTGGGATTTCTTTGGAGGGAATGATGCTAAAGCTGAAACTCCAGTACTTTGGCCACCTCATGCAAAGAGCTGACTCATTGGAAAAGACTCTGATGCTGGGAGGGATTGGGGGCAGGAGGAGAAGGGGATGACAGAGGATGAGGTGGCTGGATGGCATCACTGACTCGATGGACTTGAGTCTGAGTGAACTCCGGGACTTTGTGATGGACAGGGAGGCCTGGCGTGCTGTGATTCATGGGGTCGCGAAGAGTTGGACACGACTGAGCGACTGAACCGAACTGAACTGATACATAAATCACCTCCCTCTCAAGCCTCCCTCCCCTCCCTCCTTCTCACCCTTCTAGATTATTACAGAGCACTTAGCTGGGCTCCCTGTGTTATACAGCAACTTCTCACCAGCTATCTGCTTTACTCAAGATAGTGTATATGTGTCTATGCTACTTTCTCCACAACCCTCCACCTTATCTCTTTCATAAGGTCATCAAAAGACTGTAATGAGGTCTAGAATATGAAAAGCTTTGTAAACTCTTCCTGAGGGTTAAAGGGCAAGGTGATAATTCTTTGCTACTTGAATAAATGCCTTTAATTGAGAAGAATTGGTCTGAGGAGGAGAAAAGTGCACTTTGAAACCTAAGATCTTAAAAAGAAAATTAATGGGTCAAAGAAATGTCAACTGTATGTATAAGTGGTTAATAATGGAAAATGAACTCGATGTGCTGAATAATCAGAGGGACATTTGGGCTTTAAATCTCCCCTACCTCTTCTTGAAAGGAAAAAAAAGGTAAGGAGAAAAGAAAAAAGGAAGGAAGGAAGTACCCCTGGAAGAACAGCATAATTAGAAAGGAGGACATGATATGGGGACAAGGCACTCAGAGAGAAAATATTTGACTAATTCCTCTTGCTAGACTGAGCTCTTCCAGGTTGGAGCTGGATTTTCTTCATTTTTGTGTGGCACATCCTAGAGACTATTTAGGATGAACCATATGGCAATGCCATTTTTGTAGCTTGAAAACAGTCTCTTATTGGCACAGTCACTGAATCAACCTAGCTATTTGATAAAAATGCAAGAAATCTAAGGGTCATATTCAATCAGCTTTGACCTGTTCCCTCCTAACACCTCCCTCCTACCTCCAGCACCTGGTCCCACATTATTTCAGAGGAACTTCCCTTTCATTGTCTGTTTGATCCTTAAGATTCATGCTTCTTTCTTTGAGGGCTGCATTATGCTTTCACTTGAGCCTGAACATTTCTGACATAAGTACATGCTGTACCAATGCCTCCTTCTTATATTCTTCACACTTCTAAAGAAGGGGCCTCATAATGACCCAAATTTATATTTCCATTTCATTTGATGGACATAGTAAGCTCTGGTCAAACAAAATGGATGTTCTTCACTAGAGTGTTGTATAAATTTTTTTCTTTCTCCCTTTCCTGCCTTCCTTAACCTTCCTCTCCTTTTCCCTTCCTTTTTCTCTCTTTCGTCCTTCCCTGCCATTCTTTCCATTCTTCCTTCCACATGAGGTAGGCCTTTAGGCTGGAGAGAAGACACACTTGAGTGAACTAAGGGTCATGGCAAGGCTCTGTCCAGGTTTCCAGAGAGAACCGTGGGGTCTTATGTTCTTCCTTCAGCCCCTCGTGATGCTCAGCCATTAGTCATAGGCCGTGTTGAATGGATTTATGTGAATCAAGTAGATCTCAGGTTGAAGTCACAAGCTTGCATTTATCTGTTTTTGTCTGAAAGTTCAGGCTTGGTGGCATTTGGCTCTATAATCAAATGGCACAGCATTCCCACCATACACAGCCAATTTTGCAGCACTTACAACATTGATATTAAAAGCAGTGTTGCTGTTTGTTTTATAGACAATATTTTCCTCGTCCTTTTATAATGACTGTATACAGAAGCCTTGAAAGGTGTAGTGATTTTGTAAAATACATAGGGCCATCGGTTCCCTGTTGCTGCAAATCCAAGTAACAGTAGGGATAGGAACTAGTAGAGATGGCACGAGACCATGTGGACCCCCCAGAATAAAGGCACAAAGGGCGGGCATCTTTATCTGCCTCATTACCTGGTACCTCCTGGGCTCTAGGACAGAGCTAGAAATGAGCTACTGTGAGGCAACAGGTTAAAATGGACAGAATGACTGTGACGCTTAGATGGCTTGCCTCTTTATCTAACACTAACGAGATACATGTTAGGAACTTGAGAAATAGTTGTTGAATGGATGAGTAGCCACAACAGTTCAGCCTCGGAGCTGATGTTATCATAATTCCCTAACTAGTCCGTTTACTTGTCATACATCCCCTCCAAGCTTCTGTTTCCTCATTTCTAAAGTGGGGGTTAAAAAATAAAATGGGGGTTATTTTGCCTATCTGGCAGGATTGTCGAGATAATTAAATGAAAATTTATGTAAAGCATACTGACCATTGTAGTAGTAGACACTCAACAAATGTTGGTACTGTTTCTTCCCATGTCCTTCTATTTTCATTAAAAATATGTGTGTGTGTGTGTTTAGGGTGTAGTTGAAAATAAGAGAGATGCGTTATTCAGTTCGTATTTGCTTTCTCAGGCATAGCACTGTGCCATTCCAGGCTGATGAGAGGCTCTCCTATGCACTGCAGGATGTTCGGCAGCATGTGTGTGTTTAGGGTGTAGTTGAAAATAAGAGAGATGCGTTATTCAGTTCGTATTTGCTTTCTCAGGCATAGCACTGTGCCATTCCAGGCTGATGGGAGGCTCTCCTATGCACTGCAGGATGTTCGGCAGCGCTGCTGTTCTCCACTCACTAAATCCCAGTTACATCCCCTAGCTGTGACAACCAAACACATCTCTGTTCCCTGGAAGGTAAAATTGTTTCCTGTTCAGAACAACTGATGGAGCTCTAATCACCCACTGAATAATTAAATATTTTACTCATAAAAAAGTTGTTCAGGTGCTGTGTAGATGTGGCCTGTGGTTCTAGTATATGTTTAAATGTATATGAAATCAGGGCTTATACAGAAACAGAGAAACAGCAAAAACTATATAGTCAATTCATGAAGTTGAGTAATGATGCAGTGAATAAAAACATTATTTCATTCACATAATTTCCTTGCATTAGGATAGTTTCCTAATTATTGTTGGTTGGGCTAATATTAAAAGGAATGGGTTTCCTGGACACACTGGCTGAAGACAGGGAGAAAAGGCAAGCGTGCATGGAGAGAAATCATTTGGGTTTCTTAAATTTTCATAGATACCCATAAAGTGGGTTATCTATGATAAACATTAACCACAGATTATCGAACTGCATTGTCCATCGGCAAGCTTAAAATGTAATAGCAATGTTCATACTTACAGGTGAATTAAAGACTTTAGTCCTCGGAAAGTATGTCTTGAAATGGACTTGATATTGTTGTTTTCTATGAATCTGCAATAGGTTATAATATTTTTGGTCAGACAGCTGTAGAACCTCAGAGCCCTTGTCCTGTATCATTACGTTTAAAAAAAAAAAAAGTTATTTTACTTACAAATACTCTAGATGTGGGAGACCAATGAAAGCATCATCACTGATCACATCAAAGGAGTTCGATGTGAATAACCTGCCCAGAAAAAGTACACAGTGAAAATGGTTAAAGTGACAGATTGTCAATCTTTGCTGCTTTTATCTCTCAGAGAAATGAGTGGGAGTTGTGCACAGAAAAACGTCTGGATCCCTGCCTTTTACAGTGTTATTTATTCAGGTAATTTTTGTAGCTTTTTTTAACCATCAATTATCTCATCAAACACTCAATGAGTGGGTGCCTTGTGCCCCACTCCTCATAGGGATGAGTCTCACATGCCCTGGGTAACATTTTGAGACACAACCGGGCAAGTATGACAGTCAAAGCAGCCAAATCAACATGTTGCAGGTTTCCATGACAAAGACACTAGCAGAATCTTTCCCTCTTGCTCTGAAACTTCTGGAACATTCTGACCAGCCCAAACAATGGTATCATACTCACTAACCTGAGAGACCTAGAAAGCTAGCTCCATGTCTGGTTGTGCATGGTATTCATAGTAGATAAGCCATTGACACTGGTTCAATAAAAATCAACTAACCTTCTTTGAAAGTAGAGCAGGCTGAAGACGGGAAACAATGAGGCTTAGGAAGAGTCTCAGACCCATTTTATTACTAAACAGTTGAAAAAGAACACTTTTACTTGGACAAATTTATTTGAAATTTCAGTATCCACAGGGATTTGGTTTCGAAATAACTGATGAAAAGAAACATCAATCAGCAGTTTCCCACATCCTGCATAATTCCTCGAAGAATTTTTTTTTTCTGAATCGGAGGCTTAACAGTGGTGATTACAAGCCAAATAATACAAAGTTATCTTTTTAGAATGAGTATTAATTTATGGAATTCATCAGATAAAGTGTTGACACAAACTGAGAATAAAGTTTTACGTGTACTGATGACAACTTATAATGGGTTCAAGTGACATTCAGGCTACATGTTAAGGTTCTTATATGGGGAAACCTCATTTTTCACTTGTAACTAGTGTCCAAAATGTGGCCATTATCATGGGACAGACGGGAAGTTTGACAATTCATGTCTCATACATACTGTTTAATTGCATTAAGTCCAGTATTCTCTGTTAGTAAACTTTTACTTTTGAAGGGTAGGGGTTAAAAATAGCTGCACTAACCAATTTAATGACTAATCCTCTCTGAGCCTGTTAATCAAGGGGATTAAAACTATGAGATCTCACCTTCTGAACAGGTGTAAATAACTTATTTGACATCTGGGATTGCTTAAAAATAATGAGAGGAAGGGATAACAGTGGGTTAGAAACAAAATGAACACAAAGAGGTCATTTTTGAAGCTGGAAGCTTATTTTTACTATCATTTCTACTTTTATATATGTTTGAAATTTTCTGTAAAAATGGGGAGGGAGAGAAAGTAAACCAAATAAAACCAGATGATGTCTTGCATTTCTTCCTAAGCTATAATCCCTGGAATGATGTTGGATTCTCTTCTATCCCTTCTCCTTCCAACGTTATAGCTTTACTCTCAAATGATTTACTAGACTGTGAAGTCAACATTATCGAATAAATCATACATATTAGATGCCCAGAGTTATTCAAAAAATTCAAATTTTTATGATTTCAGTCACAACTTTGGCAATTGTCTCTTCTTACATCATGGTTTTGGGAAACAAGAAGATTGCTCAGCCTTACTCCAAGGTAAGCTACCATCCAAAGTCTTCCTTAGGTTCCAGATTTTCGTTTCATTCTGAATCACTTCAGTTAAGTTGCTCAGTTGTGTCTGACTCTGCGACCCCATGGACTGCAGCACGCCAGGCTTGCCTGTCCATCACCAACTCCGGAGCTTGCTCAAACTCATGTCCATCGAGTTGGTGATGCCATCCAACTGTCTCATCCTCTGTCATCCCCTTCTACTCCTGCCCTTAATCTTTCCCGGCATCAGGGGCTTTTCCAATGAGTCAGTTCTTCGCATCAGGTGGCCAAAGTATTGGAGTTTCAGCTTCAGCATCAGTCCTTGCAATGAACACCCAGGACCGATTTCCTTTAGGATTGACTGGTTGGATCTCCTTTCACTCCAAGGGACTCTCAAGAGTCTTCTCCAGCACCACAGCTCAAAAGCATCAATTCTTCAGCGTTCAGTTTTCTTTATTCTTTTATTTTTTAATTCTTTATTCTTTTTAATTTATTAAAATTTTATTAAATTCTTTTTAATTTATTAAATTTAATAAAATTTATTTTTAATTCTTTATTCATTCTGTATAGGCAGAATGATAGAAGGGGGAGGATGAAATAAGGCAGAAATAGATACAGAGAAATACCTCCTGTGTTCACTGGCTTGCAAACTGTCCCAGGGACTTAAAAATTGCTCACTTCAAGCCACTGCAAGAAATGACTTCTAACATTCATTCTCCTTATGTTGAATCAGATGCAAAACAGATTATGATATGGATATAAGTGGCCAGAATTAGCCCACACATGTCAGAGAAATAAAGTAGGGTTTTTGCTAACATTTTTATCTGCTCATTCATTGCTTATCCCTAGCACCTATAATCAGAGAAGGCAATGGCACCCCACTCCAGTACTCTTGCCTGGAGAATCCCATGGACGGAGGAGCCTGGTGGGCTGCAGTCCATGGGATCGCTAAGAGTCGGACATGACTGAGCGACTTCACTTTCACTTTCCACTTTCATCCATTGGAGGAGGAAATGGCAGCCCACTCCAGTGTTCTTGCCTGGAGAATCCCAGGGACCAGGGAGCCTGGTGGGCTCCCTCTATGGGATCACACAGAGTCAGACACGACTGAAGCGACTTAGCAGCAGCAGCAGCAGCAGCACCTATGATACTGCCTCTCCCATAGTGGACACTGAGTAAATATTTGTTAAAGAGGAATTTACTTTACATTAAATTCTGGTCATTACTACATTACTAGATTTAATGTTCCTTATAGCAGGGACTTATCCTTGTTGATTTTTGTGTCCTTAGTCCTGAGCACAGTTCCTGGCTGAAAGCTGTTTGCTGAACTAGTTTTTAGAGATCAAAACTTCTGGCTAAAAGTACAACGATATGCGAAAATATGGGTGAATCTCATACACCTAAATCCAGGGAAAGAAGCCAAAATGCAATAAAGTACATCCTATATAATTGCTCTTATATAAAGAAGAAAACCTAGCAAAACTAACCTATGCTGGCAGAAGTCAAGAGAACATTTACATCTTGGAGATGAGAAGAGGGCACAGAGGAAGTCTTTGGGGTAGTGATAATGCTTGGTTTCTTGACCTGGGTGCTAGTTACAAGGGTTGTTCACTTTATAAAAAGTCATGAGGAAAGGGGTGGGGTGATAAATAGGCAGAGCATAGAGGAGTTTTAGGGCAATGAATATACTCTGTATGATGCCACAATGATGGGTACATGTCTCTATACATTTTCCCAAACCCATAGGATGCACAGCACCAAGACTGAACCCTAGTTTAGACTCTGGCTGATCAAGCAAATTCATCAGTTGTAACAGAGATACTACCATGGTGGAGGATGTAGGGGATGGGGAAGCTATGCATGTGTCAGGGTGAGGAATCTATGAGAAATTCTGTGCCTTCTCTTCTATTTTGCTGTGAACCTAAAACTGCTCTAAAAAATTAAGTCTTAAACTCTCAAGATGTACACTTAGGATATGCACACTTTTCTTTATATAAATTTTATTTTAATAAAAAGTTTTCTTATAAAAGCTAAAACAAATTCCTCTGGCTAAGATAATATTGAATATGTTAGTCCTTAGATTCTAAATTCAATTGTAATTTTCTGTGGACAAGGATTCCATGGGCAAAAATTTGTACATTTATACATACATTCTAAACATAGTCGGTTGAACAGGCTATCCATTTTATTATCCTGTGTATCTTAAGACTTAAAAAGATCCTGTTCTATAAAGAGGGTAAAATGCCCATCTTTAATTTTTATAGGTTCCTTTAGAAAGTTTGATTTCAATATCATAATTTGTTATTGAGCCAGATATGGTAAAGAATCCCATAGTCCTTGTTAAAGGAAACTATGTCACCCCACCTCATCTTGATGTACAACAGACCTGGGGCAGACCTGTGTGGCCATGTTTTATACCTCATGACTTCTATCACTTTTCTTAAATTATTAGAACAAGAAGGACTCCTTTTCTCATCCAGAATAGCTGATCCTGAGGTCAGTCAGCATCCCATGGCCCAACTAGTCTGGTTCAAAAAGGTGAGTTGGGCTAAAGATGAATCCCTTCTTGAGAATTTGGAATCACAGAGATGGAACCATCCAGCAGAGGAGCTGAAGGAGGAAAGATGCCTTAGGGTTGAGTCAGCTCTGTGTGCAGGGTGCACTCAGAAGACAGCGGAATGTGGAGGAGACCTCACAAAGGGCTGTGTGTGTGAGGCTGAATCAGGGAGATGCCCAGATCTGTGTTTGATCCTAGACCTGTGCTTCTCAATCTTAGCTTCACTTGGAATCACCTAGAGAGCTTTATAAATACTGTTACCATGTTCTCACCCTCAAGGATTCTGGTTAATCTGGTTAAATTCTATACCTGTGATGTGGCCTGAACGTGGGATGTTTAAAAACTCCCTAGGTGTCTCTTACATGCAGCCAGGGCTGCATATGGTAAACTTTCTGGTCAGTTACGGTAGCCTTCCTTTACCTGTGGCGACCAAGGGAACCTCTGCTTCTAGTAGCAGGTGTGGCTGGAATGGGAGCTCTGATACACAGAGATGCTGTAGATTGTCCCATGCCCCTAACTACAGGTAGCAAGAGTCCATGATACCGTAACTCAGATTTGACGACTGTCCTCACAACTGCAGCACACGGAGGGGTGGGTGGGGATCAATGTATTGTCTGAACAAACTCCTTACCCTGAGCTCCAAATCAGAGACCTCACCCCATAGATTTGCCAAACAGCCATCCCGTGGGTTTGTTCAGGGACAATGTAGAATGTGTCCTCTGCCCCTGGGCCTGTGGGAACATTTGAGGTCTCTGACACTTCCTTTCTTCTTAGGAAGGGGAAGAGGCAAGAATGTTCCCTAGAATGTTGGTGGGGGTGGACACAAGGCTGCACCTTGACCTTTCTGTACCTTAGCCATCAGTCTCATAAATTCAGTATGAAAACAAGGGAGTATAGGAAGGGTGGGGAGGATTGTTTTCCTCTGCAACGAAGGGCATGTATGTTTTCTTACCAAGAAAGATTTAAGACCATTCATAGATCAATCGATTGCTCAGTTGTGTCTGACTCTTTTGCAACTCCATGGACTGTAACCTGCCAGGCTCCTCTGTCTGTGGAATTTTCCAGGCAAGAATACTGGAGTGGGTTGCCATGTTCTACTCTAGGGGATCTTCCCGACCCAGGGATTAAACCTGCATATCTTGTGTCTCCTGCATCGGCAGGTGTATTCTTTACCACTAGCGACACCTGGTATGTTTCCTTGCCAAGAAACAGATTTAAAACCATACACATCAACTATCAATTCCGTGCAGGCAATAGCTCATTCTTTAAATCATCATTGTGGCCTCCACAATAACATGAATAAGTGTTTCATAAAATGCTGCTGCATTTTCTTATTAGGGCTTTGAAACGAGTCTGTGAAAGTGGTAGAGTAGGTGTTAACAGCTGTTTGACAGGAGCAAACTGGCCCAGAGGGCTGCTAAAAGCTTTGACCAAGATCATAAGACCCAAGACTCCTGGTCCACTGTCCTTTCCACACCCTGGGTGGTCTCTCAGCAGGAGCCGGACCACATAATGACACACCATTCCCATTACGATAGGCAACTATAATAACACTGCTCAGCTTATGAGGATTTAAGAAATCTCATTAAATTATAATTCCTTTTTTAAAAGGAATTAATTATTCAAAAGAAGTATCCTAAAAGTCACGGTAAGATTAACAACTATTTTTTTAAGTCAAGAATTTTAAAAAATCTAAACTATCACAACATTGTCAAGCAGTTATACTCCAAGTTAAAAAAAAAGAATTTAAAAAATATGAATGCAGTTTGGTGTATTCTGCTTAAGGATACTATAGGCTCAGTGTAAAAATTCTGGAAAACTCAGAAAAACTTAGAGAAGACAATAAAAATGACTGTCACCATACTACCCAAAGATATGAATATACATAATACCTATATGATATATGCATTTATATATTTATAAAATTTATAAACTTAGAATAATAATTTTTATTGTTCTGTGTCCTCCTTTGCATGTACTTACTTTTTCAAGAACAATTTCTTATGACAAGTTGTCCTCATTGCAACTCTTATGACAAGTTGCAATGTAAAATGTTAACAGATGAGTAAGTCTTGTATTATAAATATTTCAGGATTTAACTTTTTTGTTGTTGATTCCAATTTTCACTGTTAGGAACACTACCATGACTACTCTCACATGCAAGTATTTTTCCATATCCTTACTTCTTTCCTTAGAGTAGACTTACAATAGATTTTTTTAAGCTGGCATTGTTGGATTATACATGGTTTTTATGTCTCCATTTATTACTAACTTGTATCACACTATGTATTCAATTCTGAATATAGAAATGCCTATTATCACATCCTTACCAATAGTTAGTTGTTTCTTTTTCTACGAAATCATCCTTTGACAATTTTTGCTGCTTTCTAAGCATCTTTTTTTATTAAGGATATAACCTATTCTTTTCCTTTCTTATCTGATGCTGAATGTTTCCCTACTGATTATGATTTACCTTTTGAATCATGATTTTTAGCATACAGATATTTTACATTTCTAACAAAATATATCAATGTCTATTGCATATTCTTTCTTTGCTGTAATTCTTAAAGTGTTTCTTCCTACCTTGATATTAATGAAATATTACTTAACCCTCCCTCTATAACTTTTCTTTTTTAACTCTAATTTATTTGGAGCTTGCTTTTATCTATGATGTGAGGTGACACACTGCCTTGATTCCTTCCTAGATATTTACTCAAATTTGCCAAAGCCTGTCATTGAATAATTAATGCCTTTCCCACTTGTGTGTACATATTCAGTTCAGTCAGTTCAGTCGCTCAGTTGTGTCTGACTCTTCGCGACCCCATGGACCACAGTATGCCAGTCCTCCCTGTCCATCACCAACTCCCGGAGTTTACTCAAATTCAGCTCCATTGAGTCAGTGACGCCATCCAACCATCTCATCCTCTGTTGTCCCCTTCTCCTCCTGCCGTCAATCTTTCCCAGCATCAGGGTGTCTTCAAATGAGTCAGCTTCAAATACTGGAGTTTCAGCTTTAGTATCGGTCCTTACAATGAATACACAGGACTGATCTCCCTTAGGATGGACTAGTTGGATCTCCTTGCAGTCCAAGGGACTCTCAAGAGTCTTCTCCAACACCACAGTTCAAAAGCATCAATTCGTTGGGGCTCGGCTTTCTTCACAGTTCAACTCTTACATCCATACATGACTACTGGAAAAACCATAGCCTTGACTAGACGGACCTTTGTTGGCAAAGTAATGTCTCTGCTTTTCAATATGCTATCTAGGTTGGTCATAACTTTCCTTCCAAGGAGTAAGCATCTTTTAATTTCATGGCTGCAGTCACCATCTGCAGTGATTTTGGAGCCCCCACAAATAAAGTCAGCCACTGTTTCCACTGTTTCCCCATCTATTTACCATGAAGTGATGGGACCGGATGCCATGATCTTAGTTTTCTGAATGTTAAGCTTTAAGCCAACTTTTTCACTCTCCACTTTCACTTTCATCAAGAGGCTTTTTAGTTCTTCTTCACTTTCTGCCACAAGGGTGGTGTCATCTGCATATCTGAGGTTATTGGTATGTCTCCCTGCAATCTTGATTTCAGCTCGTGCTTCATCCAGCCCAGTGTTTCTCATGATGTACTCTGCATGTAAGTTAAATAAGCAGAGTGACAATATACAGCCTTGACATACTCCTTTTCCCTATTTGGAACCAGTCTGTTGTTCCATGTACAGTTCTAACTTTTGCTTCTAGGGACCAGGGAAGCTGCGTACAGATTTCTCAAGAGGCAGGTCAGGTGGTCTGGTATTCCCATCTCTTTCAGAATTTTCCACAGTATATTGTGATCCACACAGTAGAAGTGAAAAATAGATTTAAGGGACTAGATCTGATAGACAGAGTGTACATATTACTTCCTTCAAAAATCTGCTATTTTATAGGGTTTTTCCAAAGATGAAATCTTGAATTTACTTACTATTCCTACTGTTTCCTAATTTATTATTTTATATGCTAATTATTTATTTTCTCTTGAGTTCCTTAGAAGATGTATTATTTCATGCTCAATTCATATATTTTTATTCTTTCTGATTTAAAATGAAAGTATTTAGAAATATGACTTTGCCTCTATTTAAAGCATCCAGTACGTCTCTTAAAATTGCATATTTGATTTCAACAAGTATTTAGAATAATATTCTTAAAATTCCCTATTGATGATATTTTTTAAATGTTTTCATGAGTTAAAATTAACATTGCCCTGGGACTAAGGAGGATGAGATCTGTAAAATGCCTGCCAACCCTGAGCTCCAGTTTCTCTTCTGACTACTTGCATTCACCTGTCTGTAGGAGTGGGTCACATCTCTCTATAAGCAATAAATGAACACCAAGGCCGTCAGGTTATTAGGACGTTCTTGGTTGAAAAGCTAGGAACAAAAGCACTTAATTCAAAAGGAACAGAGAAGTGTGTGATAGGGTTAGCATGGAGGTTGGTGTGCTGAGGTCAGCAGTAGAGGAGAAAAGGAAGAAGCAGAGGATCACAGAATGAGGATCTAACTACATTAGGAGGTCAAGGCTGAGGCTGCCCAATGTCCAGCTGGGGGTCTACAAGAGTGAAATGATTGGGCAGGGACATGTGTCAATGCCAAGACTAAAGGGCTGCTAAAGCAGTTTCCTGCCCTGGTTTCACACCTTTTCTAGGGACCAGGAAGGAGCACCCTGAAGAGGGAATCACAAAGCCTGAGCCTTATTTCCCACTTGGCCATAAATCCTCCATGTGGCCTTGAGCACATCGCTTCTGCTCTCTGTGCTGTCAAATAACCAGAAAGATATGTGAGTCTGGGCTTGTAGAGCTGCAGGCTTCATTCATGGAGGAATAGGCATGGGCTTTGCATGAGGAGTGGGAGTCTTGGGTAGGTAGGTCTGCAGAGGGTTGAATGGGAGGAGTAAACTTGCTGGGAAAATCTCCCCTTGTCTCAAGCCAGACTGGCCCCCTGGCTCTAATGACACTTCTTCAGACTCCCTTTAGTCACCTGTGACCTCTTAACTCCATCAGAACTGACGATGGCCACAAGTGGTCTGCATCTTGTCTCACAGCTCAAGGCAGATTCTTTCAGCTGTGGAGGGGAGATGCTTTAGGGGGCTTTCCCATACAATCTCCGCTCTGTAAGGGCTACTCTGGATGAAGAAGAGTGAGCAGCCAGCCTCAGGCTATCGCTTAGAGACGGCATTGATTAGATACAAAATAGAGAATCTGGTTTCTAAGCTTGTAGCTGCCACTTTTATTATGTACATGTATATCAAGCAGGTAAATCTATTTCTTCATCCATTAAAAGAGGAATGGTAGTAACAAAAAGACTTCCTGGAAGATTCTGAGAATTATGTGAGATAATATATAAGAGCATCTTGTCAATGCTTCTGCCAAAGAGTATCTCAGCAAACAGCCCAGACATAAAATATCAGAGCTGGAAGAGCTGTTAGATCTAGTGAAGAACATTAGTTGCGCAGAGAGGGAAACTGAGGTCCAGTGAGACTGCCATCTGCCTAAGAGAACTGTTATGAGCCTCATCTAGGGAATTGGGCGCCATGGGCAATGTGTGCAAGCACATTTTGCATACATGTGTGTGCCTGATGTTTATATGTGCACATACATGTAAATGAGAGAGCAAGATGCACACGTTACAGTTGTTAGAGATTTGAGGGCACAGCTGGAAGGGCTGGCCAACTTTTTAGAACTGCCTATGCTTAAATGATTCATACCTTCTAGTTGTTACTAACATTCTCCTTTATTCAAAAGAACAGGGCTGGTTGAACGATAATTAATAACAGGCTGATGATTCACTTCAGTTGAATGCACACATTCTAAGTGCCACGTGAATAATTTTACATTTGAACATATTAAATAGGCTCTTAAATAGGAAAGCATTAAAATGGGAAGCATCACATATGAGCACGTTATGTTCTTTTTGACTCTCATCCTTGGAAAACATTTTCAGTGTAACTCAGAGGACCCTTAGGTAGACCTCTTCTATCTGGATTGATGGAAAATAGCCTTAATTTTGCTCCATGTAAATCTGAGGCGGTGGGGTGCAGCCTAGAGAGATATGCGATTCAATTCCTCAGTTTACAGGTGAGGAAAGCAAGGGCCACAAAGTGAGTGACTTACGCAAGGTCACAACTTTTGACTGCAGCAGGGCCAGGTTTAAAATGTAGATTTTAGATTTGCAAGGATTCCCTGGGGGAGTATTCTTAGCCTGCACATTTGAGCATGGATTTGATCTGAGCATAGATCCACCCCTTTGGTTTTTTTTTTTTTCTTTTTTTTTTCACTCCAGTATTCTTGCCTGGAGAATCCCATGCCCCTTTGGTTTTATAGTTCATTATCTTTCATTCCAGAATAATCAAATTTTTCCTTTCTAAGAGTTGGCAAAACTAGTCACAGCCCACCCTCCCAATGCAGTTTATATATGTGGTCTGTTATTTCCCTGCTCCTAAAAAACAAAGAAGAAGGGACTTCAATTTTATTTAAAGCCTGCTGCTGCTAAGTCACTTCAGTCGTGTCCGACTCTGTGCGACCCCATAGACGGCAGCCCACCAGGCTCCCCCGTCCCTGGGATTCTCTAAGCAAGAACACTGGAGTGGGTTGCCATTTCCTTCCCCAATGCATGAAAGTGAAAAGTGAAAGTGAAGTCGCTCAGTCGTGTCCGACTCTTAGCGACCCCGTGGACTGCAGCCTACCAGGCTCCTCCATCCATGGGATTTTCCAGGCAAGAGTACTGGAGTGGGGTGCCATTTAAAGCCTATTGTATGCCAAACCTCATCTTTATCAGATTGCTACTAGGAACTCATTTATTTTTTATTTTATTTTATTTTATTTTTAAACTTTACATAATTGTATTAGTTTTGCCAAATATCAAAATGAATCCGCCACAGGTATACATGTGTTCCCCATCCTGAACCCTCCTCCCTCCTCCCTCCCCATACCATCCCTCTGGGTCGTCCCAACTCATTTAAATCCTCCAGTGAACACTATAATATACGCTTTATAGTCTCCATCTAAGATACAAAGAAACCCGAGGTGCGAGTGGTAAAGTACTTTGAAGCTTGTAGTTGGCAGAGCTGGGATTCTGTGCTCAGTCATAATGGTCAGGGGCAAGGCTTTGCTTCCTCTTTTTAGTCCCAGCAGATCCCAGATCTGCTACAAATCTAGATTAGCCTTGCCTGGTAGTTCTCAGAGTGTGGGGAACACAAGGCCTTCATGCGATTGGGAGGTTTTACATGAACAACAAGAGAGGAAAAAAACAAATTCGTGTAAATTGGGTAAGTGAAGTTAACTGAGGTTCCTAATTACAGGAATCTTCCTATCCATAAGTAAACTGAGACTCTTCAAAAGGGATTTGAATACACAGTTTCCCTATCTTATTGATAATGGGACCCTTTTATCATTGAGTTTAACTACAATGAATATACCCAGGAAAATGCTGGATTAGCCGTCTGAAATAGCTTGAGGAAGCCCTCTTAAAACAAAAATAGTGAGAGCATAAATTCAAGCTTATGGGGCTTTTTTCTATTGAACCGGCTGCAAGTGATAATTGCACTTACTCTGAAGGATGAAACATCCACTGGGAGGTCCCCAAAGAAGCCGTGTGTGCCACACACGCTGCCTGATCAGATGGAGAGCTTGGCAGTGAGGCACATTCAAAGAAAATCACACTCAATGAATCCACACTAGCAAAGCTGTCTGAGTCACTCCTTATATGGAGACAGATGGTTTAATGTATCCTTTAAGATGAGATTCTTTCTACCTGCCTAAGTTCTGCTAGCAAGCCTCTTGAGAGCAGGGTAGGGTATTCATAATTAAGCTAATAAATAAAATGAACACCAAAAGTGTAGATTCCCAGTATCCTATTGGAGGTTAAGAAAAGGAAAACAACACAAAGAAATTCCAGAGCTTTTCTAAGCCAAGGTGCATTGTGAGTAGCCAAGCATGAATAGAAAGGGCAGTTTCCCAAATTTATTTGAGCACAGAACTTTTTTTTTCAGGACACATGTTCCACAGGACACAAGATGAGAAAACATTGGTCTAAGGTATAACTTTAAAGTATATAAGTTCTTTGTCATTTGCCCTTTTCTGTGTCTCTGTCCCTCTCTTTTTTAAAGCTGGGAGACTAGAGCCTACACATACCAATAAGAGCTGAATCCTAGGGATACTCCATGTTCTTGCCAGCAACGCTGCCACCCTTTCAAAGGGCTTTTGAAACTCTTTTTCAGTGATTGTCTCCAGGGATCAGGACACAGTCCTCAGAATATCCTCATTGATGGCAAAAGTTGACCCTCTGAGAGGGGGTTTGATTTGGGGAACAAAACTGTGCAAAGTTAAGCCCAGTTATTCATGTTCAAGAGGAAGTAGACAGATGTAGGTAAAAGTGAGGATGTGGGTTTAAGCTCCGACTTTACCTCTTACGAGAGGTGTGACATCACAGAGGTTACCTGACTCTTCTAGGACTCAGTGCTTAATCTGCAAAATGGACATAATCACACTTCCTCACAGGGTTACTGTGACAATGAATAAAAAATGAGACAGATAAAGTGCTTAGCACCAAGCAATACAAGTGACAAATGTCCCCTAACAAAACTTTGTCTGATTTTATTGTATGACTTGCAAACTGGCAATGAAGACAATTCTCAAAGATCTAGAAATGTTTAGCTATAGAAGCAAAGTTAGGAGGAATCTCTGATCTCCTGTAAGGAATTCTCTGAAAGTCAAGAGTTACTTGTATATATAAATTCTAGTCTGTTTATTTTTTAAAGGCTCGGGTTTTTGGTTTTTTTTAAGATTTTCTTTTATGTGGACCATTTTTAACGTCTTTACTGAATTGTTACAATTTGCTTCTGTTTTATGTTTTGGTTTTATCCCGTAAGATGCATGTGGGATCTTAGCTCCCTCACCAGGGATAGAACCTGCACCCCCTGCACTGGAAGGTGAAGTCTTAACCACGGGACTGCCAGGGAAGTCCCCCATAAAGGCTCATTGCTTTTTAATCACATTTTACACAGGTGAACACCTGTCATCTTGCCATTTAAATGGCCTCAACAATTCCTTTCCAGTCCTTGCCCAGTGGGAGGGATATTGAAACACTGTTTTATCATCAGCCACCATGGGGGGTCCTGATAAAGTCCCAACGGACCTGCTTGGGAAATTGGGAACTACATTATTATTCTACTAATAGTTTTATAATAGCCAATTTCATAATGTGAAGCTCTTTCATTAAACAATCTAATTTACTGGTTTGTTAGAACTGATACAATACATTTTTTCCATTTCCTTAACAAGGTCATTTTCTGCATTATATTAAAGTACCCTGTTAGTAGAACAGAATACAATAGCATTTTTAAGCAGAAAGAAACGTAAGTTAATTGAACATGAAGGTCTCAAAAATGCCAGTTATGTGTGTTTTGTTTGGTCTTTATTCTGTTTAAAAATCTACCTCCAGATTTCTGCCTTCTTCTGAAAATTAAAAAATATGACCCATCTTCATGTAGCACATTCTCATCAGCAATAATCAGTTGGAACTGAAGATTCATTTTTAGGTAAGACGTGTCTTCTCTGGTTTAACCCCCGTCACTACCACTCCCTGTTGTCTATACTCAACTGTTTCTTTCATTTACCTTATCATCCCAACCCCCATCGGGCATTTGAGTTTGAGAACCATGTTTTAATCTATCTCTGGTATTTCACACATATAAAATCTGAAACCCAGGGATACTTGGTCACACAGTCCTTTACTGTCTGAACTGTATTTCAAAACCATGTCTCATGTCTCCTGATCTCTACTTCAGGTTTCTCTCCATCTTATCACAGAACTACTCATCTTAAGACTGGCCAGTGTTAATTATTTTTAATAAAACCTGACGTGTTTACAAAATATGGTGCCAGTTGTTTTTTTCATGAGTGAGAGGATTCTGCTTCCTCTTTCCCCTCCCATCCTCAGAAGGGTAAATAGTTCACCTTTCTTGTGAGAAGTATTTGAAGAAAGATTTCTTAGCAAGTTCTGATGCAGACCTATGTGTAGAACAATGAAATTTTAAAGCTAGCATTGTAGGCAAACCCAGCCTATACAGTCAGATGCTAATCTGATGTTATGGTCATTCAAATTAAAGTGATTTTCAGAACAAATAATAAAAGCTAATGTTTATTGAATTATAGGAACTGTTCAAGTGCTTTACATGTATTATTTCATTTAATCCTGGCTATCATCCTGTATAACAGGTACTATGATTATTGCCCAGTTTGTATTAATAGAGGCCGGTAACGTAGCCTCTCTCAGCCATAAGCTCAACGGTGGGCAAGAGTCACCATCATCACCAATCAACTGAGTACCATTTTGAACAAAATGAGAGAGCTTATCAAGACTACTTTATCATACCTTTAAATACAGGCAAAATAGAGTTTACCTCTTTAGGGCTCACCTCCAACTTGGAGCTGCCATGTCAAAGCAGGGAGGGAGAGCTGGCACCCATCTGTGTGTCTCCCACAAAGCCCAGTGCTGTGCCTGTTGCACAGGAGAATCCCAAAAAGCTTTTGCTGAAATGGGAGGCTTCTGCTTTCATTTTGTTACTGCTTGCAGCTATACAATGAATAAACACGTGTTTTAGCTAAGCCACTGTAAATAAAAAGGAAACTATCTTTGTGTTCACAAATTTGGTTTCCATCTTAATAATGCTTAATCAGCATCTTTCTTTGGATGTCCAGATAAAAGGGGAGTTTGACCTTTCACAGGAGAGAGGCTAGTCCAACCTGAGAGACAACCAGGGTGGCAAATAAGAGTCTGTGCTTGTCAAAGACCTAGAGGAAATCAGAGGGAGACAAAAGGGATCCAGGCAGTGGGTCTAAAGAAAGATTCTGGATGCTTTGTCTTTTAAGTTCTGGTACACTGGGAACATCTGTTGAAGAAGTTTGACATCATAAGGTCATGAGCAAATACCTCTTCACACTTTCTTTTGGTTCAGCCCACATTCCAGACCTCCACACTATTGGCTCGTGTGAAATCTGATCGCATATATCAAACAAAAGGAAGTGTGAACATAACTGAAACTACTGATAGGAAGACAGAAGTCTCTAGTATAAAATCTATGAAAATACGAATTGAATTCAACAAATATATAATAAGCAAAATCTTAATCTAAGCTTATAACATCCTTTCTAGGACCATGGCTATTGAGAACCCTCTGTTAGAGACAAGGGCAGATACAAATAGCTCTAAAAATGATGGGAAGAATCAGAAGCATCAGAAAAGTCTGTAGAACTTGAGAAAATAGAGGTCAGGGAATGAGGTACTTCAGGCTGGCATGGATGGAGCTCGTGGTGAGTGTGTGTGTGTGTGCTATTGCTACTATGAGAGATGACCCTAGACAAATAGCCAAACTCTATTAATACTAACTCAGATGTTCAGATGTTTCTCTGTTTCTAGGGAGCCTTTAAAGGCTTCCAAGCATGAGGGTATCAGGGTGAGATCTGCACTTCAGGAAGGTAATGCTAATGGAGGTGGGGAGGAAGGGGGTCCAGACGCCGGGGGGCCAGTGTAAAACCTCCCCCAGCAGCCTGTGGAACAGCGACTGCAGCCTCAGTTAGGATCATGGTCCTGGGGTCAAGAGGAGATGGCAGATTCTTATGCAGTTTGATGGGGGGCTTTTCCTGTTGAAAGTGGACCTGAAGAGCTAACTCCTAACTTTCCTGGTTGAATAATTGAGAGGATGAAATACACTTTCAGAGAAAACATTTGTTATACAGGGCTGCGTGCACAGTCACAACGATTCAGTAAGAAGTTAAAAATCAGAGATATGGGTCACTGGTCAGATTGTAGACAAAACAGCCCAGATGATTGAAATTTTTACTTCTTGGTCCATTGTAGGCCATCACCTGGGCACAAACCAAACCATACTCATCCACAAGCAGTGATTCCTCTAGAAGCCCTCTTAGCTGATAGGTTTGGCTTGAGTAATCATTGAAGGTCATGAAATGTTTCTTAACACTTGTCATGTAAAGAGAAATAGATAAAGAGGCCAATCACTGTGAAGGTGATATAGGCTATGGATGTTTTTCCCTGGACAAATAATATTTTTAAGAACTAACTGATAAAATTAAAGTAAGGATGGACTTATTATTTGTCTTGTTCATGCTGTTTACTTCTAGGTTTTTTGGGTTTTGATTTCTTATGAACTATATATTTATGTGTTGATTAATAAAAGAAATGATTATATCCTCCCCCCCACAGAGGGATCAGTTCTATTGCTTCAAACAAGATCAGACTTCATTGGAATACATAGAATATTTTCCAGCTACCCTGATTTCTTATATAAAGATTTTGTGTGTGTGCATGATACTAACTGAACCCTGTTACTCCCTGCAAATAGAACTCTCTGAAGAGTTCTATTAGATAGCTTTAGTTTATTAAAAATTTTATGAACAAATGGCAATGTGTTCACATTTTATACTTTAAATTTGAATTTTACTTCTGTAATGAGCCCATATCATTGGGGATTTTAGTCTGTGGTTGAGAAGAACAGGGCTGTCCAGTGTGAAAACACATTTCTGTAAATTCCATTCACTACAAGTACCACTCCCTCTCACTGAAAGCAAACTAGAATGAATAATCATTCCCATTGGTTAAGTTTCACAGCAGGCCTATGGAAAACATGAATGGAATTACATTTGCTGGGGAAAGTTTTTTTTTTTTTTTTTGCTGTTGTTTAAAACCATAGGTGTTTTTTTAAAAAAGGCTCATGTAGTTAATCTGACGAAATTTCATTGGATAATTTTATTCTTTCTCTCTTCTCTACAGAGTATGGGCTTTTGTTTTTCTTGTTCTCTGACACACATTGCCAGCCACAGCCTACCAGGATCTTCTCCCCCAGAACATGTAACTTAAGGAGGCATTGCGTCTGTTTCCCTCAGTACCCCAGGCTGACATCTCACAAAGTACTTTTCATCATGACTTCTGCAGAAGGTCTGAAAAAGCATTTGGGGCCATAATGAAATTATCAGACTTTTAGGGTGGGTGATGGGAATGGGTCTTTTCTTTTTCCACAACTGAGCAAGAAACCAACTGCCTTTGGACATCAATGGAGCAGAATTGATTCAGAAACTTATCTCTTCACAAACTGTGACAGGTCTGTTTGGTAATCTGCGGTCACAAATGCTATTAGAATCCATTGCAAACCCCAAGCAATGGCTGGTGGGATCCAGCAGCAAATCCATTGCAAACCCCAAGCAATGGCTGGTCTGATGGCGAAGGTCGTGCAAAGGAAATCAGACCCCTGGGTCTCCATGTTCCAGTGGGGAGTTTTCAGGGCACTGAATGGCCCCGTCCCACAGAAGAACTCTTTGTGTCTGCGAAGTATGCATTCCCTCCACTGTTATGATTATGGCATTATTCATACTTGGAGCCTTTTCATTTATTTCCTCCTCAGTGAAAATGCACTTATTAGACCCTTTCCCAAGGACAGGAGGAAACAGAGAACATTGGACAGGAAGAATGGGGAGCAAAATCTTTAGGAAACAGAATCCTGGAGATTAGAGACAAACTTTGACCCCTGCTGTATTGAGTTTAGCCAATGTGAGTTAAGTAAGGACATCCAGGGCAAAAATTACTCGCCCTTTTGTTATTTCTGAAACCTGAACTGCTTTTAGAAATAAGGGTTGGAATGTTCCATAGGAACTCGGAGCATGGAACGCAGGGGCATGGCACACACACTCGGTGCGGGCTATTTAAAAACCAGTTCCTTGGCTTCCCTCTGTGATTCTAAATACGTGTAATCACATTACCCTGCAGCAGCCGGTAACTATTTCTATAACATTGTCCAGCATCTGTGCTTGCTGAGGCTGGGTCCACCCAGCGGAAACAAAGTGGAAAGATGCTAACTGATGAGGTCGATCAATCCAGGTGTTTGTTCTGTGTCACAACTAACAACCGTCTGATGTTGTTAGTAGTGTGTGTCAAATGACACTTCTTGAACTGATCTATTTAATTATCCTGGAGAGAGAGAAGTGCCTCAGTCCATCAAAAGGATGCTTTTAAAATGAGCCATTTGCGTTTTTGACAAATAATAACATAGTCACAATCGATCACTTTCTCACATACAACCAGTTCTTATCCTATGAAAGGGTCCCAGCATTGATGACTTTGCCTCTTTTTTTAATTTGTTTGATGTACTAAACAAACTAATTTGTTCATTGCCCTAATCAACTATTAGCTGTCAGTCAAACAGATAATCACTTAGGAATATTCTACTCAATTGTTAATCATTCAAAGACATTAGCTAGAAGAAGGATATTTAGTCAACATTATTACATAATGTCAAAACACTTGATCAGGTTTGCAAAATGGAATAGTCAAATCAGTTTGGGGATTTCATATAGACAAAACAATAGATTAAGTGATTTTTCTAGCTTTTTTAGCTTCATGTAAAAAGTTAAAACCCTACCATTTATAAAATGTGTAACCACTTGTCATATCCTATGCCAAGCATTTTATCTACTTAAATCTCATTTATTTCTGATGACAACCTTTCAAAGTGTCATCACCTCCATTTTACAGATGAGAAGACTGAGGCTCAGAGAGATTTAGTCATTTGCACACAATTACATGTCTAGCTTCTAGGGAGTGGTGGAGTGAGATTTACATACAGATCTCTCTCATTTCAAATCCATGCAATTTGCCTCTCCGTATGTAAAACTTCAAATAGCCAAAATGGCCAAGTAAGGTAAGAAAACAAAAACCCTAAAACAAAACATACAAGCAAAAAAACTTGAGTCCTGGATCATGCAGTTAAGATAACCACAACTCAGTTGATGGACAATTGGCTGATTTCCCCCCCTGGAACCGGTAATGACAAGCCACTCTGTGGCCTGACACCTGAGCACCAGGGGACCTCTTGCCCCCTGTGCGGTCCTGCTCTGAGAACTAGCACTCCAGCTGCCAAACATTACAAATGAGAATAAGTTATCCGTGTTACATTATGCCTGTGGAAAGATCTAATTTCTTAGTCAAATATTATTTTTTGACTATTTTCAGACATAGATTGAATATGTGGTTCCCTCATGGCTATCTCAAAGCACATAGCAAAGACTAATCCTTTGCACTATCCTATATTAATATTTTCTTTCCCTCCTTATAAGGAGATGAGTTATAAATCAGGTGAGATTAGAAAGCAGTCACTCAAGAATGAATATTTTAAGGAATTACCTAGAAAGAACTGAGATTTTTCTTCCCCACATGGTAAATCATACAGAGTAGCAGCCGCCCCAGGTCTCCCAGGACAACATCTTGAGCGCATATGTTATGCTGGGTTCTGTATTGACTAATTCGGAAACTCCAGGGTAAAATAACCAAAGTTCCCAAGTCAAAAATGAAAGTAAAAGGGGAGGCTGAAGTGAGGATCACTGTTACAACATTCCAACAACTTCACAAATAGCCATGAGAGTAGCCGGCATTACAGGTTAGCAAATTTACCATTGCAAGCGTCAACCTGCACACTGGTGTCAGGTCGCAAACAAGCCCATCTACCTCTCACTTTACTGATCATTCTTTTCCTCTCCAGAAATATAATCACATTTGACAAAATTAATATTGAGATAATTTTCCTAGAGGGCTTATCTAAATATATGCTATATTAAAAATAGTCATGATATAAATATTTCTCACAAGAGCTGCAGCGATGGTGTGAATAAAAAACTCCCTTCGGAGATTTCAGTAAAACCAGATCTCACAAAGGATCTGAAAGAAAACAAAACAAAACAACAAACAGACACACACAAAGACACACACACACAAAACACAGAACAAACCTTATGTTAATCCGGTTTAGCAAAACAGTCATTATTTGACACTATTTCATGAAGTATGATACTGTGCCTTGCCAGCTGAAGTAGGAGGCATGAATCTGCTGCAGGTTTCTCATAATAATGTTCGGGGAGTGGAAGATATCTAAGCATGTTCTGTAGCAGCTATTAAGAATCAAAATTTCTAAATGCAGCAGACTGTTAGCTCTGTCAAACAGCCAGGCGTGCAAGAGGAATCACTCTCCCCATGCCCTTTTACCAATACATACAAAGACCCAAATACATCGGCTGGAATTTTTAAATCGTAAATTAGATATCAAAATGCTTACGGGCCTTACAATGAGATAACGTCAGGAGGAACGGTGCGTGGAATGGATCTGGCATTCTCACATAAGGCATTATCTTTGGTACAAGTACACACGGCAGGGCATTTTGGCTTTGCTGGTTTCTTCCCCTCAGTCAGCAGAAGCGCAGATAAGAGACATAGGCAATAAGCAATTCTTTTCAGGGGGATGCAGGCATTTCCCATCCTTTGGCTTCTCTCTGATTCCATGCAGTCGAAAAAATATCCCCAAACATGAACAGGGCTTCTGGAATTCAGATGGTGATTGTCTTGCTCTAAGATCAGGTCACATAAGAGTCCACCCTTTTCCTTTGCCTCTGTCTCTCTGCTTTTCAAAACAGGGACCTGCAGCTGATTCGTGAGCCGCTCCTGGCTCCAGCGAGGCACTGCTGGGGAAGAGACCTGTGAGGTGCTGCGAGATGGGAGGGACCCAACGGCTGGAGGAGAGAGCAGACTTGCATCACCACGAAAACACAGAGCACAGACCAGCCTTCGAAGGCAAAGCGAAGTGATGTAACAGAATAAACAGCTTTCTGCTTGCACCGGGAGGCCCTTTAATTGTTACCAAAAATAGGACGGCATTATGTCTTATTAGTGGGTGGGTGGGCGGGTGGGTGGGAGCAGTCATCTTGCCTGGGATCTCAGCAATCTCGGAAACCTCTGGGAATTTGCTTTTCCGTGTGGCAAACAACCTAGTAAGAAAAACCAGCTTCGGAGCCAGCCCTGGCTGGAAAAATGAAGTGAAATGAAACTCTCCCTCTGCAACCTTTGGCTAAAAACCTTGGTATTTCTTGCTGAGTCCACCTGAGTGATGCCGTCGCTGAAAGACAAACAACACATGGAGAATGTGACTTTCAGGGAATGAATGTGAGTAAATACTTTTCTGACACTTCACTGTCATAAATTATTGATTTTCATATCCACCCTCCCCCATGTGTGAGCCGTTCCCTTCTCCCGTGTGAAGGAGGGAGACGGAAGCACTGACTGCCTCTGTGTCTTAACACCCCCTCCTCATCTCACACTCCCCCTTCTTCAGCACTAGAACCAGAAGCCTGGAAGGAAGTCCCTGCCAGCAGGAGGCAGCCGACTTGGGCTTCCAGGGCTCTGGAAAAGGTCTGGCTGAGCCTGGGAGGCTGAGACAGGGGTGGGAAAAATGCCAGCCTACGAGCCACAGACCAGGCTTTTGAGGGTCTGATTCTGCTGTGAACTAGCTGATGGTGTCTCTGGATCTGTACAATGGGTGTGACAGTACAGATGTTCCATATATATTACAAACATTAAATCCAAATTATAGGATGCCACTGTCCCACGTGATGGGAAAGAGGATGCACTCTTGGAGAAGGAAATTCATTTAAACAAGAGCCCAGGCTCTGGGGCAGAGAGGTATTATCTATGTGCCTGGGGAGGCACTTAGGGTAAGGAATAGATGCTTGGGCCTCTTTCCACATGGTGGGCAACCATCCCTTAAGCTGGCATAGCTGGCCAGGGATGTCGGTCCACCATCCTTTTTCTCTCAGCTTTTCAGACTGAAAGGAGTACATGGTCTATGTAAGCCAAGGTGCAGTCATGACCTAAACTCACCCTACACAGAGCTTAAGTCACTGACAGTCCACCCTTTCCTTCTCATCGTAGAGAGCACAAACCCCTCATTTACTTCTCGGTAAGCTCTGTGAAGGGAGGGTGGTGGCAGTCATGGTCATTCCCCTATTTGATTGCTGTCTGTTTACCCAGAAGACTGCAGGCTCCACGAAGGGAGAGATTCAGGAGGGAATCCAGTGCCTGGATAGCACGGTGCAGACCACCACGTACAACCAGCGTGCCCTCATGAACAGCCAGAGCACGGAGGCTCCCCATGGTCGAGACATGCTCATCCCAAGAAATTCCAAACGGCTCCTCACGGTTATCATGAAGGAGGTCAGGGTCAATTCCCGAGGCAATGATGGAGCTGACTTGCAAGGTAAGGGGCATGATGGAAAGGGTTGGCGGGAGCATCCCAGGTGAGCAGACAGCATCTGCGAAGGCCTGGCTGCCACCCAGAGGACCGAGGGTACCTCTGCAGAGTTCTAGGCAGACGGGATAGAATCTGGTTTGTGTTTCTAAAGGACCTGTAGGTTGCTTTCATTAAACCAGTTTGGAGGTGGGGTGGGGCAGAGGTGGGGGAGTGGTGGTGGTGGTGAAGGAGCACATGTAAATATGGTTTTTTGGTTTTTTCCTTTCCACAAAACAAGAAAAGAAAGAACCCAGTCCACAAGAAGTAATGATTTTGAAATGCATCTTACTCTTGCTTCCCTGTCCAGGCTCCATGGAGAGGGGGAGTTTATCACAGTGATTTTAGAAACGGTGACCCAGGGGGCAAGCCCCACTTGAAACAGTAAAAGTGTCACTGAAAAGTTGGCTGCAAGTCAGATTTTTGTAAACTGAATCCTGCTTCAAGTGCACAGTGGTAACTTGCTCCGTGGAATAATTATGTGGCAAAAATGGTTATAGAAGATGGTTTTTAGTCAAACAATCACCTACACCTTAAGTTCTCTGACTTGTAAGTGATGCATTTGGTAGTGATAAAGTAAAGACCCTGAGAACTTTCTAGGACCTCAGGGTTCTCAGCTCCAATCCCTGCATAGGGAAACTGAGGTCCTGAGGGGTCACAAGGACAATGAGTGGCAGGGCCACCACACTGTGTGGGGTGAACCTCTGGCAGGTATTTAGTTAAACTGATCCCTGTAGGCATGGTTCAGATGGTAAAGAATCTGCCTGCAATGCAGGAGACCCAGGTTCGATCCCCTGGAGAAGGAAATGGGAACCCACTCCAGTATTCTTGCCTGCAGAAGTCCATGGATAGAGGAGCCTGGCGGGCTAAAGTCCATGGGGTCGCAAAGAGTCAGACAGGACTGAAACGCTACACTTTCTTTCTTTTGTGGGGAAACAGGATCCTTCCCTCCCTTTGTTTCACTATCAAATGTATCAAACTATCAAGATGGCTTGATCAGCCCCTGGCTCTGTACTCTGTAGATATGAAAGGGTGAGCAATCTTTCATGTCTGACTTGGTTAAGCTGGGAGGGCAAATGAATGAGGGAAGGAAAGCATTGCCATAACTTCACTTCACAGCTGTATTTATCTGGTGGTTCAGTTTGTCAGTTCAAGTGGAAAAAGGACCATAGCGGGGGGTGAGGGGGCTGTTCTAAGGACAAATGACAATGGGCATTCTGAAAAGACAGTAACTTTTTCTTTTTGTATGGCATTTAAAGCTCAGACTTGAATTCCCCATTCAATTAAAACACCCACCGAGATGAGGCACCAACTGAACTGTGTAATACAGATAACTGGTATTCTTTTAGGGAGGAGGAACCATTCCAGGCGCCAGAATTGGTCTAAGGAGGGAACTAGTGAGAGGAGGGCAGGTTGTTGCAAGAGTGATGTCTTGAGGGGCCTGGGGAGGAGCTCCTACTGCTGACCAAGCTTCCCTGCCCTCCTCCGGGAAGCCTTGGTAGGACACGGAGAGGGGATGGGAAGTGGGAGGGTAGATGCTTCCCTCCCTGAGAGGGGTTTCCTCCAGCTTGGAAGTTTATATAAGTTTTGGCAACCCACCTGTGCATGACGGGGGTGCCTTGGGAGAGGTGCCTAGAAAGGATGAAAGCAGAGCTGGAAGGAGGCCCAGGAAGGTGGGGGAGGCCTGGCCAAGGCCGGCTCCCTGCCCAGTCCCAGCTCTGGAGCAGTAGCTGAGGGATGCCAGGGCTGGCTCTGCACTTGGCCAGCCACGTGACCATGCGCTAGCTATTTCAGCTTTCTAGGCCAGTTTTACTCCCCAATAAAATGGGGAGTGTATTTAATAGTGCGTATCATATAAAGTTGGTTTTTTAAAAAACATATTTGATTTATTTCTTTGGCTGCGCCGGGTCTCAGTTGTGGCCCTTGGGGTCTCTACTTGCAGCAGGCAGGGTCTACTGCCCTGACCAGTGATGGAACCCAGGTCCCCTGCACTGGGAGCATAGAGCCACTAGACCACCAGGGAAGTCCCACACGTAAAGTTGTGGAGTGAATGAGAGACAATAATGTATTTAAAGTGCTCAACATGGGGTCTGATATATGGGGATGATCTGTCATCGCCATCATCACTGTCATTGTTGCAGTGGGACTTGAATTCTGAACCTGTGACTTCCAAATGTGGGAAGCCAAGCTCTCAAATGCAAATGAGTTTATCTTAAGTATATGTTCACTCTAGGAAGCAGGCACTTTCCAGCAGGATGACAGACTGTGGTCTTGCCAAGAGCCTCTACACGTGAAGGAACCAAAAAGCCTCCTCGGGAAGAAAGAATTCCCTTCCAGTTTGGGAGCACCAAGCTTGGTCCAAGGGTAAGAGCCAGGGCTGGACAAAAAGAAGGTGGTTATGAATGAACGTTGGATGGAGGTTTTTTTTTCTTTAACCCATTGCCCTTGAACATGTGTAATTTTGAGGGTGCAAGAAGAATCTGGGCTTCCCAGGCGGAGCAGTGGTAAAGAATTCACCTGCCAGTGTAGGAGGCACAAGAGATGTGTGTTCGATCCTTGGGTCAGGAAGATCCCCTGGAGTAGGAAATAGCAACCCACTCTAGTATTCTTGCCTGGAAAATTCCATGGACAGAGATGCCTGGCAGGCTACAGTCCATGGGGTCGCAAAGAGTCAGACATGACTGAGCGACTGAGCATACATGTACGAGAAGAATCTACTCTGGGATCCCTGTAACAGAGAGTGTTTTCTCTAGTTTGGTGGGTATCATGGCATTGCTTATGGGCGGTATGAGACTAAACACCGTGTTCTGGCACCCAGAGCTGCTATAGAGAAATGAGACCAACCGTGTCCCCATCCAGGCCCGTGGCTCAGACATCACCCAAATCATTGGATTTTCCACCAGGAGCAACTCATGCTTAGCGTCCCACAGTACTGAGAGGCCCACAGACATAGGAAGTGGCAAATGATCCCAGCAGGGAGCCTAAGCAAAAGAAAGGAAAATGAAGATGTCCAAGAGCGCATGTGCAATGTTCCCTGGCATCCTCAGAAACTGGAAAGGGTCTTTGAGGAGGGGCTGGCAATTCTGAGAGAGCTGATGAAAGCAGAGAGAGCGAGAACAGCCTGTGCCGTAGTTCTGATCCCAGTTTTCCCCTCAGGCTGGTGTGACCTAGGAAACACACATTGTGCAAGTAAACAAATCATTATTATGAGCCTTAAAAGATCCAGCTTGGCCCTGCCTCCTTTTACACTCAGACTTGCAAACTGGTGTCAGTTTAAGCGGCTTTCTCAATAGAGCAGGGTTTTTGAAGCGGCAAGTCAGCTGCATTCGTGGGTTGCAAAATCAGTCTAGTAGGTGAAAACAGAATTTTAAAGAATAAAATAGTTTTGAATCTAAAATTGGACTTTATTACACCTATAAGCGTAGCTGTTGGGATTTCTCTGGTGGTCCAGTGGGCTAAGAGTCTGTGCTCCCGATGCAGGGGGCCTGGGTTCGATCCCTAGTTAGGGAACTAGATCCCACATTCCGCAACTAAGACCTGGCACAAGTCAATTTAAAAAAAAAAGAGTAGCTATTACCTTGTGAAGTTTTAGTTTCCATTCTTTGCGTATGTATATGTGTGCATGCATGCGTGTGTGTGTACAAGGCTGTAATGTAAAAGATATTTCTTACAGTTGGTTTATGACCTCCCTTTCTAAAAAAAAAAAGAAGAGAGAAAAAGAAAATACCACCCTACAGGATGTTAAAGATCTTCACCCATCCCAAGAATCTGAAATGGCAGAGAAAGGTTGATCTCAATTCTAGTCAATTTCATTTACCGATTGAGGGCAGCAGTCAGGCCTATTGCAACATCATCTCTGTTATTTACTAGCTGTGTGACCTTGGGCAAGTTGCTTAACTTCTCTGTGCCTCATTTTCCACACTGGTAAAATGGAGGTAAGACTTTTTTTTTTTTGCAGTAAATTTGTGTTGCGTATCTATTTTGATTTATTTTTTGGCCATGCCACAAGGCCTGTGGGATTTATTTCCTCTGCGTGCATGTGTGCTAAGCCACTTCAGTTGTGTCCAACTCTTTTCGACTCCATGGACTGTAGCCCACCAGGCTCCTCTGTCCAGGCTCCTCCTTGTCCTGGGATTCTCCAGGCAAGAATACTGGAGTGGGTTTCCGTGCCCGCCTCCAGAGGATCTTCCCAACCCAGGGATCGAACTGGCTTCTCTTACATCTCCTGCGTTGGCAGGCAAGTTCTTTACCACTAGCAGTGGTGAGGAGTGGCAATAGAATCTAACCCAGGCATTCTGACTCTGATGCCCAAGGTACTGGTCACTACTGGACACTGCTCTCTAAAGGACATGTGGGTTACTGGATGTTGCTTTGGCGACTCCTAGTGCCTCACTGGTGGCGCCAGTGGTAAAGAACCTGCCTGCCCATGCAGGAGACATAAGAGACACGGATTCGATCCCTGGGTCAGGAAGATCACCTGGAGAAAGGCATGGAAACCCACTCCAGTATTCTTGCCTGGAGAATCCCATGGACAGAGGAGCTTGGTGGGCTTCAGTCCATGGGGTCGAAAAGAGTCGGACATGACTGAAGGGACTAAGCGCTCAAGTCTACAGCTGCCTCACTGACTAGGCAGTGCTATTGAACTACAGTTCCCAGCATGCAACAGGCCTACCTTCTTAACCCCTTCCTCACTAAAAGTTACTCACAGTCTTGGGTAAGAAGTTTTTTAATGGCATATATGATGAAATCCGGTTTCCCTAAATCATGATTATGCAATGGAAGCATGAATGCAGATATCAGTGGGAGCTGATAGAGGAGAAGGTAAGATTCTAGGTTAAAATATCCTCTGCAGTTTTTAGTGTTTGAAGGAAAACATTGGAGATTATCATGGGAAGGGCTGTTTTTAATTTAGAAATGTGTACTGGGAAAATGGCAATAAGGGTGTTTAAAGCACCCATTCTCAAACTCGGCTGCACTTCAGAATCACCTAGAGAATTAAAAAAGATACTTAATACTCAGGTTACATTTCTAGAGGTTCTGATATGATTAGTCTAAAGTGTAACCTGGACCTCGAGACTTTAAAAATCGCATTAAATTCTAAAGTACAGCAAATATTTCCCTTGTATTTGAAGGGAAATATTCAGATTTGGTCATAAAGATGAATCAAATTGTGACTAGCTCAAGGAAGCTTTAAGAAAAAAGAGGGAGACAGACTAGACTCTAAAAGCAGTGGTTCTCAGCCCTGGCTATACATTAGGATCACTTAGGAAATGGTTGGGTTTTTTTTGTTTTTTTAATACAGATATCTAACCCCAGACTAATTGAATTAAAATCTCTGGGGATTTATTGTAGTGCTGAAGCAGCCCCAGAACAGTGGTTCTCAAAGTGTGTTCTCAGATCAGCAGCATCAGCATCACCCAGAAACTGGTTAGAGATACAAATTCTTGGGTTTCTGGGGTGGGGCCCAGTAATCTGTGTTTTCACAAGGCTTCTGGGTGATTCTGATACACTTTCAAGTTTTGAGAACCCCTGCTTTGGGTAAACTCCAGGCTGGAACCTGGTTTGACATGCTCGCCAGCAAGTCTAGCAAAGTGTTAGAATGTGCTTTTTCAGCCTGTTAGTGGCGCTCATGAACTACACCTCCCAGGGTCCATGCTCTGTGCCCCCTCCCCTGGAAGCCAGGCTGGTTCTCCTTAACCAACAAAATGTGGCAGAAGTGATACTGTTCCAGTGCCAGGCCAGAGTTCTAAGAAGACACAACAGCTCCTGCTTTGGGGGGTTTAAGAACCCCGAGGTGCAATGTAAGATGTCGGGCTCCTTGTGAAAAGGCCATATAGAGAGTTAGAAATTCTGAGTCTGTAAAGAGAGATCCTGTCACCTTAGCCTCCGGGCTGAGTTCAGCCCCAAATGGATCCACCAGATGAATGCAGCCACAGAGTGAGTAACCATTGGCAAGACCAGAAGAAGAAACTTCCAACTGAGCCCAGACCAGATTGAAGAGCTGTGAGCAAATAAAATGATTGCTGTTTGAAGCCAGTAAGTTTGAGGTGGTTGGTTAATGCAACAACAGACAAAAAAAAAAAAAAAAAAAAAAACACTGCTCAGTAAATAGTCACTGAGCTAATGTGTGAAAGTGCTATAGGAACGTGGAGCTGGAACATAGCTCTCCTTTATCAAAGGAGGAGAAACAGGAGCTGGAGAGAAAGAAGGAATATACTATCCAGCTGAGGAAGAGGGTGGCTAAGAAGGGAATTTTGACCAGAAGCCAATAATGCTGTCCTCGTGCCCAGACAGCAAACGTTCACAATGCCCAGCCAAGAGAGAAACTGTATTTTATGGAAGTATAGTTAATTTACAATATTGTGTTAGTTTCAGCTATAAACCAAAGTGATTCAGTTACCACGTATATAAATAAATATATATATATATTCCTTTTCAGATTCTTTGCCATTATATGTTACCATAAGACATTGAATAGAGTTCCCTCTGCTCTACAGAAGGACTTTGTCGTTTATCCATCCCATATGTAATGGTTTGGATCTGCTAATCCTAAACTCCCAATCCATCCATTTCCCCCAAGCCCCTTCCCCACTGGCAACCACGAATCTGTTCTCTAGGTCTATAAGTATGTTTCTCTTTCATAAATTCATTTATGCCATACTTTAGACTCCATATGTAAGTGATATCAAATGGTATTTGCTTTTCTCTTCCTGAATTACTTCACTTAGTACGATAATCTCTAGGTCCATCCATGTTGCTATAAATGGCATAATTTCATCCATTCTCTTATGACTGAGTAATATTCCATCGTATGTATGAACCACATCTCCTTTATCCATTTCTCTGTCGGTGGACATTTAGGTTGTTTCCATGTCTTGGCTGCTGTGAATGATGCCACTATGACCACTGGGATGCGTGTATCTTTCCAAATTACAGTTTTCTCTGGATATATGCTCAGGAGAGGGATTGCAGGATCATATGGCAACTCTATTTTTAATTTTTTGAGGAACCTTTGTAGTGCCACACCAATTTACCTTCCCACCAACAATGTGAGAGGTTTCCCAAAGGTGTTAACTCTAGCTGCCACATATTGAATACTGATTATGTGCCAGGCATATAGATAAAGCATTTCCCCTATATTAGTGTTCACTAACAATATTATATATTTATAATATATATTGTACATATAATATACATTACATAATATATAAATAACAATATTGTATTATATAATTATGTATTTGAATAATATATTGCTTATTCTCAACAAGTTTGTATGGTAAGTATTATTATCACCCCATTTTACAGATAAGGAGATGAAAGTCATATAGCTACTATTAATTGGGACTCAACCCATATTTGTCTGATTCCCAAATTTAAGCTTTTAAGCCCGCAGTAGGGCCAACCTATTCAGAAAAACTGTGAGTAGCTCAGTTTCGAAAGGTGATAACAGAGAAGAGTTACTACCTGCCATTGATTGCAAATAAAATGTGCTGTTTTTAGCACAGGAATGCATCTCCAATTTTAGGATAGAGGTCAATGGAAAAATAGACTGCATATTACAGCTAAATATAGATGTGATGGTAGATCACATCTATTTGGTAAAACAAAGGAAACTAGTAGTTAATCTTAGGCCCAGCCATCTGTAATGAAGAGTAGGTAGACACTTAGGCATTCTGAGAAACTTAGCCGCAACTTCTCAATCCCAGAAGTGCGCTACTTAAGCAGAGTTAAGAAAAGACAGGCCAGATGCAAGCCAGAGCAGGAGAGCTTTTCTGGCCTGAAGCTCTTCAAGACTACAGAAAGGTTTTCTTTTACCACTTCTTTTAAAATTGTTCTAACTGACTGTGTGGATCACAATAAACTGTGGGAAATTCTGAAAGAGATGGGAATACCAGACCACCTGACCTGCCTCTTGAGAAATCTGTATGCAGGTCAGGAAACAACAGTTAGAACTGGACATGGAACAACAGACTGGTTCCAAATAGGAAAAGGAGTATGTCAAGGCTGTATATTGTCACCCTGCTTATTTAACTTTTATGCAGAGTACATCATGAGAAACGCTGGACTGGAAGAAACACAAGCTGGAATCAAGATTGCCGGGAGAAATATCAATAACCTCAGATATGCAGATGACACCACCCTTATGGCAGAAGGTGAAGAGTAACTAAAGAGCCTCTTGATGAAAGTAAAAGTGGAGAGTGAAAAAGTTGGCTTAAAGCTCAACATTCAGAAAACGAAGATCATGGCATCTGGTCCCATCACTTCATGGTAAATAGATGGGGAAACAGTGGAAACTGGGTCAGACTTTATTGTTTTGGGCTTCAAAATCACTGCAGATGGTGACTGCAGCCATGAAATTAAAAGACGCTTACTCTTTGGAAGGAAAGTTATGACCAACCTAGATAGCATATTGAAAAGCAGAGACATTACTTTGCCAACAAAGGTCCGTCTAGTCTAGGCTATGGTTTTTCCAGTAGTCATGTATGGATATGAGAGTTGGACTGTGAAGAAAGCTGAGCGCCGAAGAATTGATGCTTTTGAACTGTGGTGTTGGAGAAGACTCTTGAGAGTCCCTTGGACTGCAAGGAGATCCAACCAGTCCCTTCTGAAGGAGATCAGCCCTGGAATTTCTTTGGAGGGAATGATGCTAAAGCTGAAACTCCGGTACTTTGGCCACCTCATGTGAAGAGTTGACTCATTGGAAAAGACTCTGCTGCTGGGAGGGATTGGGGGCAGGAGGAGAAGGGGACGACCGAGGATGAAATGGCTAGATGGCGTCACTGACTTGATGGACGTGAGTCTGAGTGAACTCCGGGAGTTGGTGTTGGACAGGGAGGCCTGGCGTGCTGCGATTCACGGGGTCGCAAAGAGTCAGACACGACTGAGCGACTGAACTGACTGACATAAGCTTCAGTTTCTTGTGTAGGAAGCATCTCACTTCCTTTATCAATTCAAGATGCCAACGTTTCCTTGGTGTATCAGAGCCAAGTACAAGGGAGGGGAAGTCAGTGGGCTCCTAGGGGGCTTGGAGTTATTTATCTGCCCACTTTTGATTTCTCTTCATTCCTTAGTTAAACTTATACTTGTGAATACACCACTGTGCACCAAGCAGTGGGGAAGACAAGGTAACACAAGACAAAGTCTCCATCTTCAGAGAGTTCTGTAAACCCACGAGCTAGAAGCAAATGGAATGAATACTTGGATTACAGGATTGCAGACAGGAACTTCCCTGATGGTCCACTGACTAAGGCACTTCCCAGGTGGCACTAGTGATAAAGAATCCGCCTGCCGTTGCAGGAGACATAAGAGACCCAGGTTCAATCTCTGGGTCAGGAAGATCCCCTGGAGTGGGGCATGGCAACCCACTCCAGTATTCTTGCCTGGAGAATCCCGTGGACAGAGGAGCTTGACGAGCTACAGTCCACGGGGTTGAGAAGAGTCAGCCACGGCTGAGTGACTTACTAAGACTCTGTGCTCCCAAGGCAGGGCTCCTGGATTGGATCCCTGGTCAGGGAACTCGATCCCACATGCTGCAACAAAGATTCTGCAAGCCACAACTAAAACCTGGCACAGCCAAATAAATATTTTTTAAAAATTTTTAAAAGATCACAGACAGCCACAGTCCCTTCTTATTCTCTCTCTGTTTATTTGGGAGGCTGCCATAGGATTGTGGAATCTGATAGATCTTAGTTCCAATCCCAATATTGCCACTCCTGGCTGTGGGTCTTGGTCAAATCACTTAACTTCTCTGGGTCTCAATTTTTTGTGTGTAAAACGAGATTAATAATGCTGACCTCACAGGCTTTTGTCAAAGGCTGGGTGAAATTCTGTCAATGAAAGCATTTGAGATGAGTATTAGAGGTTGTGATCTTATTTACTGAATTGAATTCTACGCTCCCTCCCCAGCTGGCTCTTGTCTCTTGATTCTTCCTCCTCTGTTTTCTTTCCCTTTGTTGTAAGGGTACCCAAAATTTGTTTTAATTAGGTGTGGTAAGAAATGCAGGCACATGGAAGGCGGAGGCAGGCTCAAGATGGAAGGATATATATATATATATATATATATATATATATATATATATATATATAAAACTAGGACTGATTCAAGTTGTTGTACAGCAGAAAACAACACAACTTTGTAAAGCAATTATTCTCCGAGTAAAAGAAAAAGATATTCAGACATGGAAATGACCATCACAAAGGAAGTTGTGATCTCAGTTTCCTGAAGTATAAAACAGGAGGCATGGCACACCATGCAGAGGGGCCGGATGGGGAGGCACTAGGGTCGGTCAGGAGGCAGAGGAAGTGAAGAAATATGTGGACAAGAGCTTTACTGCACTAGTTTGAATAACCTCAGTGGGCTTTGGGGCATCAGAGCTCTCTCTAATAATCTGGTACCTGTCCCTGAGTTGATTAGTGGTCTGGGATGTGAGAGCCCAGCAGAGGAGGTTGTTGGAAATATTGACTCTGTGTTGGTTGGTTTGCATGTGAAAGATTTGTTCACAGGTGAGTCATTTACTATCTCTAGGAATTGGCTATCCCTGGGAGGAGATCTCCAATCTCCTATCTCTCTCCTATCTCCTGCAGTCTCTCCAAAGTCAACAAGGGCCCGGATGTCAAACTATCAGAATAAAGAAAATAAAAAGACATACTTAATATCCCTTTCTAGCCACTCCTCAATAGGAAGCAACTGACTGGGCTCTAAGAGAACTGGGAGCAGCATGGAGGCTGCTGGGTAACCACCCCATTAGGAGTGGTGGTCTGCAAGGAAGAGAGAAGGAGGGTCAGTGAACCCAGTGGAATTTCAGCCCAGGCACTACCTAGTTTACCAAGATTTCAAGCCCATCACAGAGTGAAACCTAAGTAAACAGGATGAAGGCAGCAAAGTATACTGCTCATGAAAACCTCTTTGAAGGCAGGACCCACGATTTATTTTTTTATTCCCTTGGTTGAATAATCATTCAATAGGAAAAGCAGCTAAAATGGCCCTATGAAAGAGAAAAGAGAACTGTGGACTGGTACTTTACTTCTTAAAAAAACAAAACAAAACTTTATTTTGCTCAATTTCTATTCCCTAAGTTAAGTATACTGAATTTACATATTTTCATAATTGTCTTCAGTTTTTAGTAGAAACAGAATTAGCCATGGATTGGAGACCATCGCTTATGTCCCCAAAGGAAGAGCCCCTTCTGGCTCATGCTGGTGGAAGAAATTGAACCAGCCATGCTTTCTTTCCCTGGTTAAATTTTCAGGGGAGGCAAAAGGGTGTAATTGATGATGAAGGTGATGATGATGATGATGATTAACATTGATGACGACTTAACACATTTATAAATGTGCCAGTCACTGTTGTAGGCACTTTTGAACCATTACTCCATTTAATCATAACATACATAGTTTGGCTATTATTGACTCCCAGTTTATCAATGAGTTACCTAAGGCACAGAGGCTAGGCAGCCAACCTCCAAGATTAAGAGGTTAATCTTAGACTCTAAACTGAGGCATTCCATGCTCTTAATCACTCCACAGCACTGTCTCCTTCCTTCAGAGTGGTTTCTGCAAACAAAGATGATCTTATTCACACCATTACAGGCGAGAGCTGCGTAAATACAGAATCCCAGTGGGGTGATGTGTGTTGAGCCTTTGTGCTAGCCTGGGTGTGTAACCGGGATTGATCCTTGGAAGAGCTGTGGCATATGGAAAGTTTGTCTCTGGGGCATGGAAGGAAGAAAAATGGGCTAAGATCTGGTCTGTCATGGGTGAGTTGTGTGTCCTTGGGCACAGCTCTTGACATCTTGTTTTCAAAGGAAGCTGTTGGGTATGATGATCTTTAAGGGTCCCGTCTATGTCAACTGCCTCTGCCAGAAATCCTACCGGAGGCTAAATTATTGGAAAGGCAAGGAGAGTGTTGGGTAGGTTCTTGAACATCCAAACATGAGTAGATAATAGCTGTTTGGGTGCCCTGCATGTCTGCTCAGTTGCTCAGTCATGTCCGATTCTTTGTGACCACATGGGCTGTAGCCTACCAGGCTCCTCTATCCATGGGATTTCCCTGGTAAGAATACTGGAGTGGATTGCCAGGGGAGCTTCCTGACTCAAGGATCAAACCTGCATCTCCTGCATCTCGTGGATTGGCAGGCATATTCTTTACACTGGGCCATCTGGGAAGCCCTATTTGGGTGCCCTGAGGAACCTAGCGCTTAGTTGCCTGCTGATTTATGTTGCACCATATGCCTGCAGCTGGCGAATGGATAATATCACTCACAGTTACTCATAGATGCTCAGAAAACCTGAAAAGAAGAAAGGAATAAGTATTTAGTGAGAAAAATATTACAGGAGACACTGGGGAGAGCAGGGTAAAGAGGGCAGACTTTTCATTGTTTTGGTCTCAGAATACGACAGTGGATATCGACTAAAGACAGTACTGCCGTCTTAGGAAGTGTTTGGAAATGGAGAAGGGCACTTCTGCTCTCACCCTGGCTGCAGTTGTTGGACTGAAAATGCTAACATCCTGAAACTCTTGGGACCTCCACCACACACACAAGGAAGAATTGTCCAGGCCAGAATGCTTGGAGCGTTCCCACTGAGGAAGAATAAAAGAAGTTCTCAGAGTGGGGAACATAAAAAACTTCTTTGTGCATTTTTCTGAACATTAATCAATAATCCATTAACTCAGGGAAGCTGAATGCTCTTCACACAGAATCCAGAACAAACTGACAGATTTAAGAACTCGGGAGAGGCTGCTTGGCCTCGGACAAGGCATTTCATTTCCTCGGTCCTCAGTTTCTCCATCCTTATAGCACTAACATTCTATAACTTCCTAATTCCTGTCATCAGAAAGGAGAAACACTTTGTAAAAATCAAGGCTTGGAAAGCCTTTGTTTTTCTCATTTTGTGTATGGTAGATACCATACTGCGATTAACCAAAATGCATAGGGCAAAGTTTAAATATGAAATATGCAGATGCATACTTTATTGACTGTACCAACTATAGTTAATAACACTGTGTTGTGCATTTGGAAGGTTCTAAGAGAGTAGATCTTGTAAGTTCTTATCACAGGAAAAACATTTTTGTAACTATGTATAGTGACAGATGTTAACTAGGCTTCTTGTGGTGATCATTTTGCAGTATATACAAATATGGAATCATGTTATACACTTGAAACCAGACAACTTTATGTCAATTATTTCCCAATTTTAAAAAAAGTATACAGAAGCAAATGATCCCAGAAGATTTTTGATAAAGTATGATTTTAACTATGTAGCATGTTCTCTGGAGATATATTTGAATTTTTCAGAACCAAACAACCAAAGTGCATACAAAACCATGGTAGGGCACCCTTCCTACTGGCTTTAAAAAAAAAAGGATGTTAGGACATGAAACAAGCCTAATTCTATATTTCAAGCAAGGTGAATATAATTGGGCCGGAAGGCAGTGAGTCTGAGAAGTGTTGCCCAGAGAGGGCCTTGTTTATTAGAATGTAAAGTTGAAAATATGATTATTCTTCTTCCTTCTTCTTCTACTTTATGCCTGAATTATTCCCCAAATACTTATCAGTAGTTGTTTTTTTCTTAAAAGAGACACTCCTTCATTCTTTCAAGGAGACTATTGACTGCTTTTTTTGTTTGTTTTGCTTTATGATTCTGAAATTAAGAGAAAAAGCATGTAACTCAACTGCTCATGCTGGAGACTTAAACTTCATGATGTTGGATTTCAGACTTGCTTGTTTTGTCTTATCCCTTTTGACAGGCTCAGTTTTACTTGGCTTTATGCTCTCATTCTGGAAGAACTAAGAGCTTTACATTGCTGCCTGTGACTTGTGGCCTGTATTATACTCATTTGTTTCAGTAGAAGTGATGACCCAAAAAGGTTGGAATTTGACCCCAGAAAACAAGAAGGGAATGACAGAACTGTTTTGGTTTTTTTTAATTAATTAATTTTTATTGGAGTATAGTTGCTTTACACTGTTATGTTAGTTTCTACTATACAGCAAAATGAATCAGCCACACATACACATATATCCCCTCCATTTGGGGCTTCCTTCCCATTCAAGTCATCACAGTACATTGAATAGAGTTCCTTGTACCATACCTAGGTTCTTATTAGGCATCTATTTCATGTGTGTGTGTTAGTCACTCAGTCATATCGACTCTTTGTGACCCCACTGACTGTAGCCCACCAGGCTCCTCATCCATGGCATTCTCCAGGCAAGAATACTGGAGTGGGTTGCCATGCATTTCTCCAGGGGATCTTCCCAACCCAGGGATTGAACCAGGATCTCCTGCATGGCCCGCAGATTCTTTACCATTTGAGCTACCCAGGAAGCCCTATAGATACTATCATTTTACACATAGTATCAATAGTGTATATGTGTCAATCCCCATCTCCTAATTCTTCCCACCCCTACTTGACCTACTTGAGCCCAGCTTGAGCCACTAGGACTCAAAACTTGCAAAGAAGGCAAAGAGAGGGCAGTCTGTCTTCTCAGTGTCAGAATGAAACACTCTACCAGGACTACCAAGAATTATTGAATGATCTAGGCTGAAGAGTGGACCTTTGCTTGAGTTTCTGTTTACTATTGGCCAAAGGCCACTTTCAACCCACTCCAGTGTTCTTGCCTGGAGAATCCCAAGGACGGGGGAGCCTGGTGGGCTGCCGTCTATGGAGTCGCACAGAGTCGGACACGACTGAAGTGACTTAGCATAGCATAGCAAAGGCCACTTTGAAGTTACATCAGAACCTATAAACTTGTACCCAGTAGAGATATAAATGAATTCTGAAAGGTAGAAATAATAATCCTCAAGTTATGGTTCTATTGCTTGTAGGGCAAGCAATTTTGTGTCTAATCCAACCATCTTATGTCAACAGTCTTTCCTCAATGCTATGTAATTGCAATTCCTCTAATTCTCTTTGGAATCAGTTTTACTACCCTTCACTAATGAATTTAATAAATCTCCAACATGTGTTCATTCTATGTTTAAGAGTCATATTTTTGACTTATTGAAGAGTATACTTTGACAAGTCCAAAGAATTCTAGTATTTCTAGAATATAAAGATCATACTTTAAGGTATACAAGGCCTTCTTGGATTGTAATTTGCTTTTTTATTTATAGGTTTTATCTGTTTCCATATTAGCAGTTTTAAAGCACAAAGGTTCAAGAAGCACACTAATCTGTTGGTTACAGAGGAATATGATTCCCTCAGTGGGCAGAACAAACCTGAAGCCAAATGTCAGGTTGGTTTTCACCTTTTATTTACTCCTTCTCACCTTCCCACCTTGTCATAACTGACTGATAAAGCCCTTTAATCTGAATTTATTATTCCAGCTCTTTGTTTCAGATGGTAGGAAGTGTCTGATAGATTACAAAGTATGATTGATAGCAAGAGATTCTTCCAAGACCAATTGTTTTGAAATAGGTGATAGAGCTTTAACCTAGTGGATTTTGGACTGTAGTTCTTAGGCTTATCATGGACTTCTCTAAACTCTCCCTCTCCCTGCTTCTTCTCCCCATAAACACCCTTCAGCCAGAACAACTCCATTTATATGCTGAGATTCAGGTAAGGTTTCATTTGAATGATCAATTTCTTAGGAGATGTATTTAATCCAAAGAAATGAAGTATTAATCATGGTGGAGGCAATCATGGTGTTGTGGAAAGAGTCCTGAAGCCAGGACACATGATAAGTCTTTGCTTTGCCCTTTACACCTGTGTAATCTTGTACAGATGATTTCACAGGGTCTTGAGGTCCATATTTATAAACCTACCTTGCAAGAGAATTGTGTGATAAGAGAGATCACATAAAGTGATGTGTGATTGTGAAGGGTTGCTATGAACAGCTTTTCAAGCATTGCCAACATGCAATAGAAATGTTTGGGGATCACAGGAGGAGCCCCTAGAACTCCTCAGCTCATGCTAATTATAATATTAATTATATGGCCACTTAGTCATATGGTTATTGATTTTAACTTTAGTGTATGAACACTTTCTTCTTCATTACCTTAAATTTTCTTTTGCACCCATCTGATTCTCCAGTTTCTAATTGAAATTTGGAAGTTTCGTGAAAACTCGACAGGAGCAGTTTTTATGAAATGTTTACTCCAGTGGAGCAGATTGTGCTGCTCATCCGAGTCAGTTCTCAAACAAATTTAACTCTCAGCCCTGTAGCCTTCATACAGAAAGACAGGGAAGGCAAAAATGGAGCTGTGATGAATGGTGCCAACTGGACAGCCTTGTGCTTCTGACTCATTTCAGAACCATTATCATGTCAATAGAAGCATCCCCTTTATCCCCATATTTTTTTATAAGGGAATGCTATTAGTAGAGCAAGGTCCAGAGAGAAGCAGCCCATTAACACTGCGATCAGGCTTAAAGACAAAAAAAGCAGAAATGGACATCCAGAGATGCCTTGGTCACTGGATAAAAGGGAAAAAGTACCATTGGAAAGATGGAAAGGAAAAGTCTATGTACCTAAAGTAGGACTGATATCACACAGTAATAAATAGCTGTTACTTGCTAAACATTACTGTGTTCCTGACACTGTGCTTATAAATAAATTATCTTGTTTGATCCTCACAATTGCCCTATTAGTCAGGGTAGGCTAACTGCCACAACAAATAATCTCCAAATCTCAGTGACTTAATAAGGTAAAGACAAATTGATTACTCTTGTCCCCATCCTCTCCAGGACCTTGGAGTCCTTTTTTTTTTTTTCTCATTAACCTTTTATTTTTAACTTAGTTTTACAGTAAAGAGACAGAAAAGAAGCAAATCATTAAACAGATACCATAGCTGTCAATCTTAAATTTTAAATGAGGCTCTTGTTAAACAAAGCAGTAACACTACATCCTATAATTGCGTGTTTACTTGTATATACGAGAACTGTGTGCAAAGTGCTTTTCAAACTATAAAATAAGACTTTGAAATAGAATGCAAATGATTATCCCTAGGATTTAGTTATCTCCAACTGCTTGTAATGAATCACAACTGCTTACATTCTTACTCTGCATCTTATTTACTTATATACTAAGATACGACAAAAGGAGAAGGGGGCAGCAGAGGATGAGATGGTTAGATAGCATTGCTGACTCAATGGACCTGAATTTGAACAAACTCCAAGAGATAGGGAAGGACAAAGAAGCCTGGTGTGCTGCAGTCCATGGAGTCACGAAAAGTTGGACACAACCTAGCAACTGAACAACAATGACATACTAAGAGAAAAACCACTGTTTTCTGAAACCAGATTGATAGCTAATTTTTTAAAATAATTCCCAATCCACAGGTCTAAATTTTATTTTTACATATAATTCAGTTACAGGCTTCATTTTTTCCCCTAAATAAATAGTGGACAGCTTTTAAAAAGCAAATCTTAGCAGATCTCTTTAGACAGACACATTTCAATCAAGATGGGGTGTTTAAAAATCAGTTTATATATGAGAAAAAAAGGAAAGAACAGTCTTCAAGAAAGCAAATTGTGTTCTTTAAAATATGGAATGTTTCCCGGATTTGCATACCACCGTTGTACAGGGCCATGCTAATCTTCTCTGTATCATTCCAGTGTTAGTATATGTGCTGCCGAAGTGAGCACGTGGAGTTCTGTATCCTCCAGCAGGTGAAGAGAGAGGGAGAGAGTACACAGGGGAGGAGCCCATGGGAAGGTTCTTACAGTCAAGGCCTGGATGTAGAAGGTATCACTTCTGCCCGCATTCCATCAACCGGAACTCAGTCAGATGGCCCTACCTAACTGCAAGGGAGGCTGGGAAATGTCCACTAGGCATCCAACCAAGAAGGAAAGGAAACAAGCCTTAGTGAACACTAGCCTCTTCCGTAACAATTCATTGCTCCCGTTTTACAGATGAACTGAGTTTTTGACAAGTGAAGTAACTTGCCTAATAGCACATAGCAAGTGAGTGGTAGAACCTGGATAAGTTCTTGGTATGATACATTCTTGGTAGATCCCAAGAACATGACTGCTGCTCTGCAAGACCACAGAAGTGGTGGTGATAAATTCTGATTTCTTGCCCCAAGTTTAAAATGTGGTACAAATGGCATCTTTCCAGGGTATCTTTATATCCCAAAGAAAGAATGGCTACTTTTAAAAATGTTGACCCCTCTGTATTTCCCTATGTTCATCAATTTTAGACCCACCCAAAATGGCCTTGCCTTTCTATGACATCCCAGCTCCCTACTCCTGAATAAATTCCATGGAAATTTCTTAGTTGAATGAAGTTTGCTTCATGAAATGTCCAGCTGAATGATGGTTGCTTGAGGCCAAGATTACCCAGTACCTCACTGAGGAGAAGGCTCAGGCTGGTGCTGTGCTAATGGGCAGCAATGTGAGGGGTAGATGCCTGGGCAGCCCCCTCACTGGGGAATCATCATGTATGTTGGACTCACAGATTTCAGGGCTGGCTGCTGGATTGGTGTCCACCATGAGGAGCCACTAGAGGAAAATGATTACAGAATGGGAAATAATACTTTGAATGGCAGGCCAAGCATGGCATCTTTGTCAAGCCATTCATTGTGACAGAAGGAGACTTCCCTGTGGAGGACTATGGGTTGGATAAGATGTGACGCCCAAGGAAGGACACACCCCTGCCCCAGGTTCTGACCATCCATCAGCCCCTCCCTGTGTGTACCCATAACCCTCTTCCCTGACCCCATTTCTATTTTATTCACCTTTCCCTTGCCATTGTTTTTTGAGACCTGTGCATTCAACATGCCAGAAACCTGGGGTCAAAACCCTAGTCTGTCTTTAGTGATACTATTTGTTTTCCTAGTTTGTCCATCTCCACTTCCTCCTCCCCATCCTTGGGGTTCTGTTCAAGTGTTATCTCCTTGAACTCAAACTTGGAGATTTTAGGCTCTTCAGAGAAAATAGACTCAGGAAAGGGTTCTGGAAAAAGTATAAAGCGGATGCTGGTCCTGCTCATCCAATCACCAGGTACTGTGGACATGCCTTAGGGACAAGGTTGCTCTGTGTGTATGAGTGTGTGTAAACTGAAAGCTCTGTACCACACGCATGCTGTAACACCAGAAACACAGGTCTGTTTGATGCAGAGGGGTGGGCATGGACCCAGAGAAAGGCACCATCTCTCAACGCTCCCTAAGCATCTCTTAGGGATATCAGTAATTGTCTGTTTTGCTGTTGTAGCAATATCCAAAATGAACAGATGCTCGCTCTAGACAACTGACCTTTACTCCTTTACATTAATGTGAAGCAGTGCAGACAGCAGAGCCCCTTGGTACACTGACCCGACTTTCTGGTTTCTTCTTCCATCAGGCAACATTAACTAATTAACAGTTAATAGGTTAAGTACTTTGGACTCTGTTCTCCTGGAGCTCTTGTTCTTATTCCGGTCTCAGAATCTCTCCTTTGTGGGTATCTGGCTTTGTTAGAGGGAATTCAAAAGCAGTTTAACATTTCCCCCTGAACAGAACAGCACAAATCAGTGCAGTTTAACATTTCCCCCTAAACAGAACAGCAGAAATCAGTATAGAAAGAAGGAAATTGCTACTTTGAAACCTACAAATGGAAGGATGGCTGTCTTTGTTTCACATCTATTTTCCACATGTGAGAAGCAGTCAGCTTCACTGATTATGTACTGCTGAGGATGACCTTTCCATTTTTCTGTCTCGGAAACCTGTAATTTAATGTGAAGCATCTATTGGTGGGCTGATAGTACAAAGACTTCTCAGGATAATGTGCTTGATTTTCCCCCTTGAAATCAATTCATGTTTATTAAGTGTCTTTTATGGAAGTAGCATGGAACAAGGTGCTTCACATGCATTATCTCATTTAGTCTCATGTAAGCCTTTCAGTTGCCTCTGATGTAGCATCATTAGCCAGCGTTTTCAGACAAGATAAAAGGGAACAAGGAAATGTTCGCTCAGGGCTCTGAAAGTGCTAAATCACTTCCAGGGGATGAATACACTTACTGTCTAGTTTCTATTTGATGGATTTCAATAAAGTTTTTTAATACTAATACCTATGTCACATTTGCATAATCCTTTCAACTTTTCAAAGCACTGTCGCCTTGTTCACATGTCATTTGATGCGCATGCTCTCCTGTGCTGATGATGGTAGAGAACTATTAGATGGCATCTTTTTTTTTTTTAGCCTAAATCTCTGCAGAGCAGCTTGCTTTGGTTGCCATAGCTAAGGTTCAGAATGAAACCAATAGAAATCTTGCTTTCAGAAATCGAATCCACATTTTCATTTACAGGGTCTCCCTGGGAGGGTGTGATCGGTACAGCAATGCACATTGGTCCTCGCCTACCAGAGCCGATTGCCCTGGTTACATATGCCGCCTAGATTTTAGAAATTTAAGTGTCTTTACTACCCTGTCCTTGTTGGGATCTTCCTTCCAGTTTGCCCCAGTTAATGACAGCCAAAAAGAAAGAAAGAAAGAAAAATAAGAAGGAAAAAAAGAGGTTTGTGTGCTTGTGCAATGAGGTGCATTTATTCTAAAAAAAATCCAGAATGCAGCCTAAATGAAGTAGGGAGGGGGTGCCAGCAGATGAAGCATAAGGCAGGTGCTTACTTTATTGCTGCATCTGGTGCCAAGTATTTGGCATAATTTTTCCCCTCATTTCTAATTATTGGCACTGGTGCTTACTTTACTTTTTAGCTGAACCATCTGAGAAGAGTCTAAGAATTGCTCTGCCTCTCTTACTTATACAGGCAGTTTTCTGACAAATATTGTAAGTGAACACAATCCTGAGGTGTTTTTGTTTGTTTTGTTTTTGCCTCAAAATAACTCATGGATTATGGAAAGAGAGATTGGGAAAGTTAACATGTTATTTGATTCTGCCCAAATTGCCATGGGTTTAATTTTTAATTTGTTTCCCAAGACTTGACTCAACCTTTCAGACTCACCTGTGATTTAGATTTCAGAATTGTAGGTCTGAGCCCATAGCTTCCTCAGGTGTTTTCTTTTAAAAAGTAGGTTGTTAAATACGCCAGTTGAGGTGGCACATCCCTTTTACTATTGGACTTTTCTTCGTTAGGTGATGAAGGGAAATATTGCAAAAATATTAGATGCAAGTTATTTGATGCCCTGTCATTCTGCAAATGTTTATGAAAGGGCCTCCCTGGAGACTGAGTGGGAAAGAATCCACTTGCCAATGCAAGAGACATGGGTTTGATCCCTGGTCTGGGAAGATCCCACATGCAACTATGACTGTGCTCCACAACTACTGAGCCTGTGCCCTAGAGCCCTGAACCACAACTGCTGAGCCCACACGCTGCAAGTACGAAGCCTGCATGCTCTAGAGCCCCTGTTCTGCAGTAAATGAAGCCACCTCAATGAGAAGCCCATGCACCGAAACCAGAGTCGCCCCTGCTCGCCACAACTTGAGAAAAGCTCTCGCAGCCACAAAGACCAAGCACAACCAAACCAAATAATAAATTAGAAAAAATGTTTATGAAGAGTGAACACTGTGTCAGAACCTCACAAAGAACAAACAATTGTTGCCCCAAACAATGCCAAGAACCACGAGGCATGCAAAGACAAGGTCTTTTCCTTTCGACAGTTTTGGTCCCTAGGAAAAGTGAGACAAGAACAAGGAGCAACACAATGCAGCTCGGAGGGGAGGAACAGCAATACGATTAAGAAAAGCACGTGGATCTATCACTTCTGATGGCAGATATAGCATAAAGGAAAAAGGTCTTCATTCCCATGCCTTAAGGTAATTTAACTGAGTGGATGTGGTTCGATTACTGTATTTGAGGTGATATTTGATTTCTATGCATTTACCTGACCTTTACCCTTTATCTCCTTCTATTGACTCTAATCTATGTGTGAATACATATACATATATATATATATATATAAAATTGTATATATACATGGCTTCCCAAGTGGTGCTAGTAGTCAAGAACCCACCTGCCAATGCAAGAGACATAAGAGACACAATTTCGATCCCTGGGTCGGGAAGATCCCCTGGAGGTGAGCATGGCGACCTACTCCAATATTCTTGCCTGGAGAATTCCATGGACAGAGATGCCTGGCAGGCTGCAGTCCAGGTGTCACAAAGAGTAGATCGCGACTCCAGCCATTTAGTGCACAAAATAGCACTAGATTAAGAGATCACTTGGGGGCTTCCCAGGCGCTAGTGATAAAGAACCTGCCTGCCAATGCAGGAGATGCAGGAAACACGGGTTCGATCCCTGGGTCAGGAAGATCCCCTGGAGGAGGGCATGGCAACCTACTCCAGTATTCTTGCCTGGAGAATCCCATGGACAGAGGAGCCTGGTGGGCTACTCCTAGTTAATAGGGTCACAAAGAGTTGGAAATGACTAAAGTGACTTAGCATGCATGCAGACACATGTATTTGTGTGTGTATATATACAGAAAGATATATAGTACAATTTTGAACTGAAATTTTTTAAATTTTTGAAACTTTATTTCAGATTGCATTTCAGAAAGTAGGAATGAAAGAGGAGAGAAGAGTTGTAGTTCAGAGAGGGCATCAGGACACCTGGGTTCCAGTCTTGTTTCCACCTGGCTTACCTGTGTTCCCAGGGGGCTTAGCCTGGGTGACCCCCAAGATCCCTTTCAGTATAAATAGTCTACATGTGATGCCTCCCACCCCGTGCTGATGGGAGCAAAGGATACTGGAGGCCTGAGGGTGTATCAGAGTGCTGGAATTGAGACCTAAAGAGTGGTGTTTGGGTGAGACACCTTGGCCTCTCAGCTTCCTATTTAAATGCCACATCATTTGTAGAAAGCTGTTAAATTCAGAGCCACTCACTGTTTACAGGGGACTTGATTCCTTTTAGTTCCCAATGGGTATAGCACTGGCCCTGAAGAGTGTAGAGCATGGCCAAGCAAAAACATGTCTAAAAGACCAACACGCTGGCCGAAGTCTGTGCTGAGTGAGGTCCACAGATAAGCCTTGAATGCAATGAAGTGAGTTCTGAGGAGCAGACAGAAAGAAACTGGGGAAAGTGTGGCATGGGGGACAGCACGTCTCTCTGTGGTTCTCTCCTGTCTCATTTCGCAGACAGGAACAGGCCCAGGCCCTAATTGGCCCCACGCACAGAGGTTGCTGCTGGCCCCCCAATAACCCTCTCCCTTCAGACTCTTCCTGTCCTGTTCACACATCACTGTCCTCCCTCAAACACTCTACTCACCCTGTGTGGTGATTTATTACGAGTCCCTGTTACCTGTAGCATCTCATCTCAACATGGGATTCTGGGTCCTTCATCCAGGAAGCATGGTATTAAAACAGGTGACCTCGCCTTAGCCTTGGCCTTTGCAGCATTAAAGCTGTGCGATTATTGTTGTTTAATGTCTAAGTTGAGTCCAACTCTTTTGTGACCCTATAGCTTACAGCCCGCCAGGCTCCTCTGTCCATGGGATTTCCCAGGCAAGAATACTGGAGTGGGTTGCCATTTCCTTCTCCAGGGGATCTTCCTGACCCAGGGATCGAATTTGCATCTCCTGCATTGGCAGGCAAATTCTTTACCACTGAGCCACCAGGGAAGCCCTGGCTTTTCACAAAATGTTAAACTTCCCTTGCCTTTATTTTCCTTATCTCTAAGATGACTGGGGACTGAGGACTCCAACTGTAAATGATCTCTTGGAACTGCTGATCTAACATGACGGCCCTGGTCTCACACTACCTTGGAGTGCCCAGATTCTAATATGTTGGCCCACAGTTCTAGGGGCATCTGTAATCTTGGCGGGTCTTGGGTCCCAGGTTTTGGTTTGGGAGATGTCATCGTGCTGGTTTTCAAAGCCATCTTCTGGTATCCTCCATAGCATTTCTCTGCTCCAAACAAGTCCATGGTCTCAGGAGCTCTGAATAAGCGTAAATGCTCCCATCCTGTCTGCTCTGGCTCTGTGCCACTGCCACCGCCAGAAAGCTGCGCGTGGTCCCCTACACTACCCCACAGCAGTCAATTTCCAGATTAAAGCCCAGCTAATCCAGACACCCCTCACTGGGTACCTACATCTAACAACAGCCCCTCCTTTCCATGAGGGCAAGTCTAATAGCCATAGCCATGGCCTCAGGGGCCTTTGGTAATCTGTGGATTTAAAACTTCCAGTCATTCCCCCAAGAGTGCCTTTTTTCAAACATAATTGTCGTTGTGCAGCCATTCAGCATTGTATCATGGATCTTTTCTCTCATTTTCTCATAGTCTTCACAAAGTGTTAATGAATGCCTTGGGACTCTGCTAACTTTTCCCCTATTATTGCTGGGCAAATGCTTAGTCTTTCAATATCATAAATATCTCAGTGTGTGTGTGCGTGTGTGCTCCAGTCATGCCCAACTCTTTGCAACCCTATGGACTGTAGCCTGCCAGTCTCCTCTGTCCATACACCCTGCTCTTTGAATACTTTGCGTTATTTTCCTAGTCCACTCAGATGCATTGTCATTGTAAAACCTAAACTTCTTTGTGGCGTCTTGTAGTTTGGCAGTCCTTGTGTGTACATCTGACTCTTGTGCATTCACCTACATCAGGTGTCCAGACCTCCTTCTCCGTGCCTTCAGCCTCCACTAAGTCCCCTCACCGCCCTTACCACTCAGCAAGTGGTCTTGCCTAAGGCACTACGTAGTTCTGTCTCAGACATCTCTGCCTTTTCAGCTATGCCCTGATTCAGTGGTTCTCAAACTCCAGGTGCACTGAACTGCCTAGAAGACTTATAAAGACGCAGATTGCTGGCCCGCCCTGAGTTTCTGACACAGTAGGTCTGTGTGGAGTGGAGAAGGAAAGCTGCATTTCTAATAAACTGTGGTGGTCCTGATGCTGCTGGACCACGGTCCACACTCTGTAAACCCCTGCTTGGATTCTTTCCTCATATTTCAGGTGAAATGGGTTAGCTTCTCTAACTTGTATTCCCTGCCTCCCACCCCACTCCCCCCAACTACCTGCCCTCTGAACCATCTTCCCATCTTCTCCCGGACTAGCTCCTACTCTCAATCTCTTTTCTTCTAGTGCTTTCAATCTGCACCATTGAAACTTCCCTTACTCCATCCTTTAAGAACCCTCCCATCACTGCTATTTTAGTAATACCTTTCTCTTACCATTACCCAGTTCTAACTAGCAACCCAAATGTCTTTCCTCCTGTTGCAAATTTTTCCTGAGCTTGAACTTGATCTTCATTCATTGCTTCTACTTCTTATCCATGTATTTCCTTTCTAATTCCCAGAAATTTCCCGAGCTGCTCTACGGAAGCTATCTGGAAATTTTAAAATTACCCTTCTCCCCAAATCAAGTGACCTTTCTTTATTAAATAATAATAGCAGTTAATGTTCATTGAATTCCACCTGTGTTCCAGGCATTGTACTAAGCACTGCATTGCGTATATATATATACAGGTATATTGGAGAAGGCAATGGCACCCCACTCCAGTACTCTTGCCTGGAAAATCCCATGGATCGAGGAGCCTGGAAGGCTGCAGTCCATGGGGTCACTGAGGGTCGGACACAACTGAGCGACTTCACTTTCACTTTTCACTTTCATGCCTTGGAGAAGGAAATGGCAACCCACTCCAGTGTTCTTGCCTGGAGAATCCCAAGGACGGGGGAGCCTGGTGGGCTGCCGTCTATGGGGTTGCACAGAGTCGGACACAACTGAAGCGACTTAGCAGCAGCAGCAGAAGCATACAGGTATATAATCTCACGTGAAGATTATCCTTATATCAATTCTATGCAGAAAGTATTATTAGAGAGTTTAAAAAGTTACGGCTCATAGAAGTTAAATAATTTGCCCAACAGTTTAAGTGAAAGAACCAGAATCAGACCCAGCTCTAATTCCACATCCCACATGCTTAAACACGACCCTGGAAAATACATCAGAATCTCTGAGCACCTAAAAGAATGACAATTACTAGCTCCAGTGACAGAGGTTCAGGTATGGCTGAGGCCTAGGAATCTGAATTTGTAATAACACACCCCCACCCCGCCACCCCACATGGTTCTGAGGTGGGTGTTCCGAGTGACAGATACATTTTGAGATGCAGTCCCTCTGTATTGACATAATTGGCCACTTCCTTTCTTTAAACACTTCCCTCAGTTGCTATGATACAACATTTTTCTCTGGCTCTGTGGGCTCTTGAGTCTGCCTTTCTCCGTCTCCTGCCCAGATCAATGCCCCAACTCTGCCCTCCGCCTTCTCCTCCCTCTCCTGACTGTCCCTGTGAGCCCGTCCACTCGCAGCACTCAACTCGGGCAGATGGTTCCCAGCCTTGCCCTTCTCGTGCCAGCATCCTGGTGAGAGTCATAGAGCAGCAGGACATGATTTTGGGACATGATGAACTGTGGCACAGACCGTGGACAAATGAGTGGGGCCGGTGACATTCACTATGGTGCCGCATCGGCCCACATCACCTTGGTCTTTCCTCTTGCCTCAAAGATCCCTATCCTTTAAAGCTTTCTAATCAAACCAGTTCAGCAAAAGAGCTGATTATTTTACACAGTTACACTAATATTTTAATTCTCCCACTCATTTGCATTTTTAAAGCCTTTTTTTTTCTCTTTTTGTTTAACTTGGCTTTAACTGATGTTTGCATGATGAAGACATTTCAAGCTTCACTTAGCAGATAGGGGGGATTTAGACGGAAACTGGGACCTAAGAGGAAGGGAAGAGGGCCCCCTTCTCTTTGCCTTGAAATTGTTTGAACCTGAGACTCAAAGGCAGCTGAAAACACCACTGGAATGGCAGGCCTTGTCCTTCTTGCCTCCTGTGTACCTAGGCAGGTGAAAGTGAAAGTCACTCAGTTGTGTCCGACTCTTTGTGACCCCATGGACTATTCAGTCCATGGAATTCTCTAGGCCAGAATAATGGAGTGGGTAGCCTTTCCCTTCTCCAGGGGATCTTTCCAACCCAGGGATCGAACCCAGGTCTCCCACATTGCAGGCAGATTCTTCACCAGCAGAGCCACAAGGGAAGCCCAAGGGGTGAACAGTAATTGCAGCTGCTGCAGACCTGTCCCTAGAAGAGCAGAGGGTATTTGGCTAGCTTTCTGCCACGCTCCACACTCGGAATGGTTGACTTCTCTTCATCTTTCAAGTCTCAGCTTAAATGTTCTCTTCTGAGAAACTAGTCCTGACTCCCTCATTACTTCCATAGGCCCTTCTGGGTGATTCTCTGTGTTGGAAGCTGTTTCCCTTCATTGCATTTATCACAGTTTGTAATTATTGTACTTATTTATTTACTTGCTCTTCCTGTCCCCATTTGGACAGTAAACCTCAAGAGGATAGAGACCAGTTGGCCTTGTTCCTCACTACGCTTGTAGCATAATGCAGGCTCACAATAAATATTCAGGTTTGTAGCCAGAGTGGCTGGATAGCTACACCTCCACCACCTGGCACTTAGTGATTAGTTCTTTACCTGAGCTAACTGCCCCCAGTAGCTATCCCAGTGCTGAAAGACTTCAGACAGTTGGAGAACAGCTGGTTCACCTCACTGCTAGGATAACAATGTAGGGTGGCCTGGAGGTGGCATTAGGAAAATTTATGAAAGACTTTGAAAAAGGCAAAGTGAATTACTAGGTATCCTGTCTAGCACCCAATCAACTTATGAGACTTTCAATGTCTTTGAGCTATTTTATACAACTTTTAAAGTCATATAAAACTGATAGCAATACAAATGATTCCTGTCAGTAGTAATGTGAATGAATTTTGTCGGGTGGAGGTACAACTGATTATTGCCCTGTGGATATTGATCAGGTTTGCATCCATGTGTAAATTTATATTAATTTTCCTGATTGCCTATATATGTGTTCTTTGCATTCTCCTTTGATCTGGCGGGGGGGGGGGTGGGTAACATTTTGCTTATTGCCTCATCACTTCGGTAAGTAAAATCTCTGATGTGTGTTCATTTTATATTTGTACAAGAGTCATGATTTTAGCCTTTAAAAATATCTTTTTCAATTGAATTTTAAGAAAAGCAAGAACTATCAGGCAACAAAAAATGCTATCAAGAAAGTGAAAAACAACCTATATGATGGGAGAAAAAAATTTTCAAATCATTTATCTGAAAAAAGATGAATATCTGGAATCTATAAAGAACTGAAACTCAACAACAACAACAACAACAAAACACCCAATTCAAAAAATAGGCAATGGACTTGAATAGACAGTTCTTCAAAGAAGATATAGAATGATGAATGCACATGATATGATGCTTGACATTATTAGTCATTAGGGAAATCAAATCAGAACTATAATAGATACCACTTCACACCTACTAAGATGGCTATAAATAAAAAAAGAAAAGAAGAAGAGGGGGAAATAACAAGTGTTGGTGAGGATGTGGAGAAGGTAGGAATATTAAATGGTAGCTATTGTGGAAAACAGATGGTGATTTCTTAAAGATTAAACATAGAATTCCCATATGACCCAACAATTCTGCTCTTAGGTATGTATCAAAAGAATTCAAACAGGGACTCAAACAAATATTTGTATACCAGTGTTTATAGCATTATTATTGACAATAGCCAAAAGGTAGAAACAACCCAAGTGTCTGTCAACAGATGAATGGATAAACCAAATGTGATATAGATCAATAGATAATGATGAATATTATTAAGCCATTAAGAAGCTATAAACTGGGGCACATGAGCATGTAGATGGTCCTCTGAGCCATGGAAATGACTGATACCATAAGGAGAAAGGAACATCAAGCCCCAACCCTGCAGAAAATCAGATCCTGAGAAGATATAGAGTGAGAAAGAAAAACTGAGTGTGGTATCATGGAAACCAAGGCAGATAGCAACCTTGCTCCTGACGTCTAGCAGCTCACTGTCCAGTGACTTGGGGATGCTTCAGCGACGGCTTAATTCTTGTCCTGTGAGAGGGCATCATCCACTAGATAGTACTTCTGTTCATAAACAACATTTTCAACAGCACACTTTATTGTCAGAAACTGTGCAAGATAACATAGGATGCACAATGACACGGTCAAACAAAAAACAAATCTGGACTTAGTTGGGAGAAACTTTTATTCAAAAATATTTTGCCAGGCGGGAAAGGGACTATTGTGATAGGGAAGGACTTGGTCTTGTTTTAATAGAGGGGCATGAACAGGGCTAGAGAGAAGCAAATGTGGGAAACTGGAGTGGAAGGGTGGCATGATCAGACATTAGATCAGAGAAAATTTTATGCTGAAGCCAGTCTGTTCTCTGTGTGCTGCCTCAGACTGAGGGTGGGCCAAAGTTCAGGGGCTTGGAGGAAGGAAAGAAGCTGAACTGAAGTTTGGTTAACAAGCATCTTGATCCAATTGATCAGTGGGGGTGAGCAGTTCAACTCATCATTTATGAGACAATGGGAATTTGGAGGGTCTGTGTGTAGCTTTGTCATAGGTTAAACAGGGGGCATCTAAGCCTTATCTAAGTCATATGGAAAAGAGTGGTTCTTTGCAGCAAGCTGTTTTCCATATCATAAAAACTGGGGAATTCCTTTAATTGGCACTGTTTTCCAGGAGCAAAGGGCTCAGGCAAAATTCAGCATCGTCACTAAGCACTGGGATGTGAGTTCCACGTGCCCAGTCTGGGTGACACCTGGGGCTTCTCAGTTGGTATATATGTTTCTGTGCAGGGATGTGTAGATCACCCCTTGGTGTGACTAGGCTGTGAGCCTCCTTCCCAAAGTGTTCCAAAGGCTTTTGATTCCTTTCTTGAAGGAGTGTCCATGCATGACTTACCAAGAGCCTGTTTTATTACCAAGAGATTCATCCAAGACAGACTCAGAACCTCTGCTTCCAAACTACCACCTCCAAAATGCAGTCCTCAGGTGTATGGATTAGTCCTTGGAAATCTACATCCCATGGGCTGCATTCAGCTCACAGAAGTGCTTTGGTCCAAAGTGTGTTTGCTTTGATTTTTAAACATGAATTAGATGCCAGTGTTAAAACTCAGAATACTGAATCTAAAAATTCAGCTTGTTAACTTTTCTAGAAAAATGGATTGCCCTAGCAATTCTGGCCTACATTTCTATTTTATGCTTCCTATACTATTGAAAAAATTCCTGACAATAAAGTGTGCCATTGAGAAAGTTCTATTTATGGATCCCAGTATTACTTGAGTGCTCTTGCTTTTTATGTGGCCCAAGTAAGGAGAGGCATGAGCCCCCCCATCTGCTGTTTACCGCTGTGTCTCAGAACCTAGTCATTTAGGTTATCTCTGTGTCTATAAGTATTTCATTTCCTACAACCAATTATCACCTTCAGTATCAGGAGAGCTAAAAGTAAAAGGGGTTTTACTTTCAGAAAATACGTTAATTAAGACATTATTTAGGAAAATTGCTTACTATTTACATCCAGTTGCCTGACAACATAATGATGATAGGGTGTATCCTTAAATACACCACAGACGTACTTTCCTGGATGTTTCGCTTGACTATACAACATGCCCTGTACACATTTAACTTGTATTCATGAATTGTGAAATCATGTGATATGTATTCTTATGAAACCCTGTACATATGTACTTAAATATAACTTTCTCCTGGTAATCTATCTCATCAATTTAATGTTTAGGCCAGCCAGAAGAATTTACAAGGGTAGAGGTTTTCTTTCCCTCTCTATAGCCTCAGTGAGTGCGGGGATTATGTTTCCCATGACTGTAGGCCCAGTCAGCCCTTGAAGAAGGATCCAGAGTTACAGCAGCCATCAACTTTCATTATTATAATGAGTCTCCCCACTTTGCAATTTCCTGAATGAGACCTGAAATCTTGATACCAACAGATATTATATGACAAAACATAAATCCATCAGTTTTCCAGTGACATTAATATCCCTGGTCTCTGCTTCTCATCTCATTGACTTGGTAAGTGTCTCCCTATCTCTTAATCAGAAGGCTCCTTATCCACCACTACCTCAGAGAGGGGTTTTATAGACATCCTGTCTCTGTTCTTGCCTCCTGGGAGCAGGCCTAAAAATGACAATCAATTCATTTGGCTAAGCGGTATGTTGCTGTCTTTCCACTCTGCTTCCCATTGTCCATCCAGCCACAGTATTCGTGCTCCGGTTGCCTCTTCCAGGCACTTTCATAAGTGAGTGGCTGACCTTTGACTGTATTGCAAAGAGAAGTATTAGATTGGGTCTCAGTTCATGGGCTGAGTTGTACGTCGGAGGTTGCAGAGTTGCCTTCTGCCAGATCCTGGCTTATAAATGTACAGGAAGTACAGCTGACTGTGCCAAGAGTTCAAGGCCCGGGCACTCTCAGTCCTTTGGGTGCTGACTAGAGTCTTTCTCAGCACTTACAGAGCTCCCTGTCTGTCTCCATCTCTATGCCTACAGGAAATTCATCTCTGACTACACAAGCATTTATGTGGTGTGAATTCTGAGACCCCAGGAAATCCCATCTATCTACTCCCCAGCCTGTTCTGCCATGCCTGAAATCACTTTAATTGCCAAAATTTCCATTGATCAATTAAAGTTTTACAAACCTCTGAGAACAGTTAAATTTTGTAAATATAAACTCTTTATTGAAGCATAACTTGCAAACATAAAAGTACACAAGTCATAGGTAGAAATGAACCACTCGTGCAGTGAATGCCAGGGACAGGAAACAGAATATTAATATTGCCATTTCCCCAAAAGTCCCCTCCCACTATGCCTTGTGGCTGCTTCCAGTCACCTCCTGTATGCCCAACCAGGGGAATCATTATTCTAACTTGGAACAGACAGATTACTTTTGACCTTATTTTTTGTATGAATAGGATTGTGCGATAGGTATTCTTTTGCATACACAAAGCTTCTTTTGTTCAGCATCACATGGATGAGATTCATCTATGCTGCTGCAGATAGCTGTCATTTACTTGTTTTTGTTGCTGTATAGTATTCCAAGGTGTGAATATGTTGCAATTTATTTAATTATTCTAATCCTGCTGACCGTTTGGGTTGCTTACAGTTTTTTACTTATAAGTAGTGCTGGTGCTTTCTAAGCCAGGTGCTTTGATGAATATATGTACATTTTTCTTTTGAAAGTACACTGAGGAGTGGAACATATGAGACATAGGACATATACATTTGGCATTAGTACATACTATCAAACATATTTTCCAAGGTGATTGTACCAATTTACATTCCCACAACAGCATAAAATTATTGTAGTCATACCATATCTCCATCAGTACTAGATCTGTCTTCTCCAGTTAGTTACTCTCTTCAGTGTGTAATGGTGTGCATTGTTTTCTTAATTTTCATTTCTCTGATAACTAGTGAGAACGAGCACTTCATTGTATGTGCACTGGCAATTCAGACGTCTTGAACTGTCTGTTCAAGCCTTTAGCTAGCTTTTCTATTGTTTTTTTTCCCCTTATTTTTCAAGTTCTTCATATAATCTGACAGTGTGTCTACTGCATTATATTCTCCCATTCTGTGACTTAACTTTTCACTTTTTAATAAAGTGTTTTAAATGAACAGAAGCCTGTTCTTTATGTTTGTACTTTGTGGTTAGCCCTTTGTATATCTTATGTAAGAAAATCTCTCCTGCCCTAAGGAAGAGATCCTGGAATATCATGAAGAGGTTTTCCTATGTTATTTTTGAAGGCGACTAATATGTGTGGTGTGAATCAAGTTAGGAATGAGGGTGGTTTTTTTTTTTTTACCATAGTATTAAATTTGCTCAGAACTATTTACTAAGAAGTTTATACTTAAACCTATGCCATTAATCATGATATTATATAAATGTGGATCTGTTTCTAGGCCATACTCCAGAAGCAGTTGATTGTTAAATCACAAGAATTTCCTCAGGAACTTCCCTGGTGGTCCAGTGGTTAAGACTACATGCTTCCAAAGCACGGGGTGCGGATTTGATCCCAGGCTTTCCTGATAGCTCAGCTGGTATAGAATACAACTGCAGTGTGGGAGACCTGGGTTTGATCCCTGGCTTGAAGATCCCCTGAAGAAGGGAACAGCTACCCCTTCCAGTATCCTGGCCTGGAGAATTCCATGGACTGTATAGTCCATGGGGTTGCAAAGAGTTGGACACGACTGAGCGACTTTCACTTCACTTTAGGGAGCTAAGATCCCACATGCAGCCAATAAGTTAAAAAAAAAAAATAATTTCCTCAATAAATGCTACTTTCCTCAAGTAAAACATTTATTATATTCTTAATATGAAGTATGCATCATTCTGGGCATTTTAGCTGCCTTGTTTTGTTTCAAACCTCATAACCCACTATGAGATAGGTAGTACTATTATTTCCATTTTATAGGTGAGGAAATTAAGACTTAATTAAAAACTTGCCCAAGATCTCCTGGGCCTTCCTGGTGGACCAGTGGTAAAAGAATCCACCTGCCAATGCCGGAGATGCGTATTTGATCCTTGAGTTGGGAAGATCCCCTGGAGAAGGAAATGGCAACCCACTCCAGTAGTCTTGCCTGGGAAATCCCATGAACACAGAAGCCTGGAGGGCTACAGTCCGTGTGGTCACAAAAGAGTCGGACACGACTGAGCAACTAAACAACAGCAACAACCAAGATTTCCTAGCTAGAAAGTGACAGAAACCTGACTTGATTGTGGGTCTGGCTGACTTTGAAGTGGAGCTCTTTACTATACTGTTTCCCAAAGCAGCATTCCCACCACCCCAGCCCACCGTCAGGCATTGGGAGTGGCAGGGAATAAGGGTGTGTGTGTAGGGGAGAAGGGTGATGGAGTGGAGTGGGGACCAACTTCCCTCACCCCCACCGCATACCTATTGTAGTATTTTTTGCTTTGAGTTATACAACATTGGTGTCCATATAAATTTTCATATTCATTAAAACAGTATATTTTATAGATTGGAAACCATAGGTTCATGTCATTTACCAGGCACTTCATATTGATAGACTATTTTGTTGTTATTTTTCTATATACTCTTTCTTTGTTACTATTCATCCTTGGAGAGTAAGGAGTGACTTTTACATATTTGTAACCCTGATGACTAGGACAGGGCTCTGTCCAAAGCAGACACATGATAAATATTTGTTGTTTTTTCAGTTGTTGAGTTGTAATTGCTAACTTGAGATTTCCTGATCAGGTAGGTTGTCTCTCCTCTATTAGTTGGTTTTGGTTCATATTATGTGATCTATCCCTAACATACATTTTCTATTTTCTCTCTTTCAATAACTGCTGCCTCAAACAGAGAAATGCAAATCTTTGGCTGAATGATCTGGTAACAACAGATCTGAAATTCTTCAAATGTTAGAACCAGAAGCTATTTCTCATGCAATTAGTGAGTTAAAAAAGAGAGAGAGAAAGACAGATTTTGATAGAGAGAGACAGAGAAAACCGGGTCTTGTAGAGAAATAAGTATTCCCAGTTGTAGCCTCTCACCAGGCCTGTGGCTCTGAGTTTTGTGCTTTTATTTTTTAGGTGCAAAATGGGGCTAATAATACTGCATGCAGCACAGGTTGTTGTAAGAGTAAAATGAAGCAACAGACAAAAAAACACTAAGAATGGTAGAAAATGCTATTAAAGATCAAATATTGGTAGAAAGTAAATTGAATACCAGGTAGTGCTAGGGGTAAAAAACCTACCTGCCAATGCAGGAGACATAAGAAATGTGGGTTCCATCCCTGGGTCTGGAAGATCTCCTGGAGGAGGGCATGCAACCCACTCCAGTATTCTTGCCTGTAGAAGCCCATAGACAGAGGAGCCTGGGGCGCTTCAGTCCATAGGGTTGCACAGAGACCAACTCGACTGAAGCAACTTAGCAAGCACACACAGATGTGTTTGGTTTTATCAATAATAAATAAAAGAACTGAGTAGATACTTCAGATATTTACTAAAAAAGGAACTTATTGACAAAATAATTCAATATGGTTTAATGTTAAATCATGAAGCTTCTTCTTGTTTTAAATATTTTAAACTTTATTTTTAATTGGAGGATAATTGCTTTACAACGTTTACTGGTTTCTGCCGTACCGCTTTAAATATTTTAATAAACGTTTTATTGAAGTTTAATCCGATTGAATTTTGAAATTGAATTTACAATAATTTAACTTACAGATTTTTAAGATCATATTCATTGCATGTGTAAAGCAGGATGAATCTGTAATTTACTGTCAGGGATAGATGTGGCTTGAACGGATAGATATTGTTATCTACCATTTAGTTCAAAAGATGTAAAGTGGTGAGTGTTATGTGCTAAGGTTTTTGCTATAATGAGCCCCTCGTGAAAGTCAGTGGCATGCCAGTTCAGTTTTCAACAAATACCTAATTAACGCGCGTAATTTCCAAGGAACCGTGTTGGGTACCAAGGAGGAAGCACAGATGAATAGCATGAGCCGGAGCGGGGATAAGATACGAACCCAGTAACTAAGCTGCAAAAACAGAATGGGGCATCGTAATTTAGAAAAGGTAAAACACAGGGAAAACACGGCAGAGCTTAAAATGTTTCCCGTCTGCATTTTTTCTTTTCTTTCTTTTTAAAGTAACTATTTAGATCCCCTTTCACCTGTGCCAAGTCACTTGTCTGCAGAGAATTTGCGAGCCTGTGAAATCGGCCCTACCCACTCTTTCTTCTTTCTCTCCTGGCATATTCGATGAGCTCCTCTGCCATCAGGACTACATTTGGAATGGCATCTACTGTGTGGGTGGTGAAGCGATGAAAAGCTATTTTTGTTCTAATTATGAGAACCGTTTTGGGGCGAGGGGGGGGTGGTGGAGAAGGCAGATCGGAGACTGAGACGCTCAGCGAGGGTGCTGAGAGGAGGCGTTACTAAGGTTACTAGAAAGAGGACGGCAAGTGATATTCAGGAAGAGTTTTTTTTCCTACAAGGAAACAAATTTTCAAACGAGGGGCGTGGGCTTAGTGTGAGCAGTGCCACGCGATATTAGATGCTGGGCTCCCGAGAGGAAAATGAAAGGAAGCCCAGGAGAAAAAAAAAAAAACGATTTCTGCCACTTCGGGGAAGCCGGAAGCCTCTGCCTTCCCTCCCGGCCCTGTTCTTCCAGTCCCTTTGTTTCCCGGGGCTGTTCTAGCTGTAGCACAAGGTCTGCGCGCCGGGTACTGTGTCATTTAAGTGAAACACGCAGCCTAGCCGAGCCGGAAGCAGTGACCAGTCGGGACCCGTAGGGAGAGGCGGGGAGCGGTGGTGGTGGTGGCGCTAACTGTGGTGGCTATTGTGGAGAGGCTTCAAGCAGGGGCGACGCGGCTGGTGCTGCAGCGGCTCGCTCAGGCCGTCGGTTGTCGCTGCAGACGTGGGCAAAAGAGGGAACGACGACTCAGCGAGCGCACTTGGCAGAGCAGGGAGGAGGGGAAGGGGTGTGTGAGGCGGGCCTTGAGTGTATTTGGGGTCGGGGAGAAGGACCTCGAAACTTGTTCCTCCTATGCTACTAGTTGATTGTTGTTTTCTTTTCTTTAATGGCAGATTTTGGAAACACCCCGCGTCTCCCTTCTCGAATTTCTCTCGGTTCTTGTCAGTTGATTCGTAGCCTAACGTGAGTGAGCTTTTTAATGCAGTCAATGAATTCAGATGAGTGTGCGATGGATGAAAATAAAAGACGAGACGGGGTGCAAGGGTAGGAGGGTGTGGGAACAAGGTGATGACGGCAAGAGTAATTAACATTAATAGGGTTTTACTGTACCTGACACTGTTCTAAAACTCGTTATATATGGTAGCTCATTTATTGACTAACCCTGTGAGACTGGTACTTTTACTAGCCTCACTTTATAGAGGAGGAAACAGGCTCCCAGAGGTTAAGGAGCATGCTCAAAGAAAGCTATGAAAAGTGCAGAGACAGGATTTGCGTTCTGGCAGGCTGACCCTAGAACTTACCTCTAAGCTCCCGACAATATTTCTCCCCCATCAGGGTGTGCAGAAAGTGAGGCCATAAGGAGTGAGAGGCTGGTAAGGTTTGAATCTTTGTGATAGAACAGCTGAAGCAAGTAGTTGACATGATAAAAGGTGTGTGAGATCCAGATGTGTCTTATATGTAAGCAGGAGTAAAGTGGAAGCTGCCCTAAACCATCTCAACCTTGGCTAGGGCCTTCCTCTAGAGTTCTGTGGGACAGGGAAGAGAAATATACACCCATACACTTAAGTTTGGAAATGGAATAATAAAGATCACACTCAAAGGATTTAAAGATTGTTTGATGCAGCCACCTTATTTAGCAGATGCAGCCCAAAGAGACGAAGTAATTTATTCAAGGAAGCCATGACTAGAAACATATTTTTTGTCTTGGATCTAGTGCAATGAAGATTAGGAAGTTCTTTCCTTTTTCTACTGTACTTGCTGTCGTGAATACTAGAATTTTTAAAATTTGACATCATTTGGTCTGGACTGGTTCCTCATATTTGTATGAATTGGTATTTATGACAAATAGTCAAATAATCCTTTCCTCCTCTGTTAATTTACATTCCAAATTCAATGTAATGCTGAAACCAGGAGCTGCTTCTAACATATCTGAGTGACAATTGAGATCTTTTAGTATTCCTAAGAATTTTTATTTAAAAATGAATAGAAACAAGAGAAAGTTGTCTAGAGCAAAGGACAAGGTGGTTTACCTTGAAGAAACTAGGTTTAAAAGAAAAAGGAACTCATGAAAGTAGTTGGGGAATTTTTTTATCAATTGCTTATGTGCTATTTACAAATCCAGTAAGTCTAATATGGCATCCCACTCCAGTACTTTTGCCTAGAAAATCCCATGGACGGAGGAGCCTGGTAAGCTGCAGTCCATGGGGTCGCTAGATTCGGACATGACTGAGCGACTTCACTTTCACTTTTCACTTTGATGCATTGGAGAAGGAAATGGCAACCCACTCCAGTGTTCTTGCCTGGAGAATCCCAGGAACGGGAAGCCTGGTGGGCTGCCGTCTATGGGGTCGCACAGAGTCAGACACGACTGAAGCTACTTAGCAGCAGCAGCAGTAATCAAAATGTTAGCATATTCCAGACAGGCAGTTTGTAATAGTTGAGATCATAGGCTTAAGAATCGAGTAGATCGCCTTAGCCATGCCATATATTTCCTCCGTATAATTGATTTGCTTAACTTTGTCCTTGATTTCCTCATCTATAAAATGGAGGTTATAGTTCCTAACTTGCAGAATTAGAAGCCGTGTTTGTAAAGAAACTAATATAATGTCTGGAACAAAGTTGATGATAAATACACAGCAACTGTTACTCTGAATCAAATAGAAGTAACACATTGCTGAACCTTGTATGTCCTGACTTGGCAGCTTCTAGACCTGGTTTTAAAGGGCAAGGTAAAAGAGTAGTTTCCCTTGTTGGTATTAAGGTGAAAATATTGATTCATTTTCTAAAGGGTAAGTCTGTTATTTCAAAGTGAATGAGAGTTTTAGATGGCTAGATAGCCCCTGGTATACCTACCACAGTCCTTTATAACTATTGTGGCTTTTAAGGATAACTTGTATTTGAACTTTTCTGTTTCCAAAACTATGTATAACTTAGATTCTAAGTAACTGACTGTACTTCTTTATAGATGCATGGTCACGGAGGCTATGACTCTGATTTTAGTGATGATGAACACTGTGGAGAATCTAGCAAAAGGAAGAAAAGGTAAGTAATTTTTTATTGATCTCTATTGCCAGTCCTTTCTAGATTGAGATGAGATATAAATAAATACTATTCAAAGTTTTTGGATTGTGTTTACATGTGAAGACAACAATGCTCTCTACTGAGTGAATTTTTATTCATTAAACTATAATGAATTGACTGTAAAATTTGAGAACAGTTGTGTGAAAGATAAAGTAATATTTATGTTGTGAAGGGATTTGTGGAAAGGGAAACAAAGGAAATCATTTGAAGCTTTTAAATTTCTCTATTGCGTGTACTTTTCATTCGACTGTCAAGGACTCTACTTGTGACTGTCAGAGCTAAGAAGGCACTGGGTTGGTTGGTGGTCCCTTTTTCAGTACTTGACTTCAAAATGAGGTTAGTGTGGAGGATGAGATTGCGATGCAGTGCGATTCTTAAGATTCGGTGAATGAGCGGACTAAGTGGCCAGAAGCAGGACTCCATGGAAGTTTTTATTGAATGAAAGGGATAAAAACTGGTAGCAGATAAAGCCTGAGCCTTAAAAGGAGGCTATGTCTTGGTGGAGTAGCTGTGTTTAGGGGTATTGTGTTCAGCTTTCAGTGCTTAATGGATAATAATTTTATCTGTTAACTTAGGAGTGGTTGACTGATTCGTGTTAACCAAACTTAACAAAAACTGGTTTATTATTTCACACTCAAGCAATATAGTAAGCAACTAATTGGGACTGGACACTTTTGTTGGGTACTCAGTCTTCGTGGATAACCAAAAGAATAGAAATAATTATGTAATAAATTATATTTTTATGTAATGAAAATGCTTTGCATTTTCAAAATTTTTCATTGAGAAATATTGTTTTGTTAGAATAGAATTTGAGCAAATTAATTGGATAGTCTTGTATACTCTAGGAGTATACCTGTTTATCTAATTAGAGCTGAACACCTATAATGTATATCATCTGTAATCAGCCCTTCTTTTTTCATGTTACCAATTATTGAAAGCTTTATTATCTCTACTTTGCAAACAAGGAAATTGTGGCACACAAAGATTTAAGTAATTTAAGATAGTAAATGACAGAGCCAAAATTTGAACCAAGGACCCTAGATGGTATGGCAGCAGAGCACATGCATTTGTTAGTCTGGTCTTCTCCATTTTAGAGGTATTAAATATTTAAGTTAAGATATTAATTAAAGTGTTGAAGACATAAAATGTCTCATTAAAGATCAATGAATCTTTAATAAGAGTTGAATTCTTTAAAACATGTTCCAATTAACAAAATAATAAAAAAGAAAATAATAAAGAAACAGGAAACACCCTTTGCAAAGAATGAACTCTTCTAATAATTTTTCTTCTTAACAAACCAGGACAGTTGAAGATGATTTACTACTCAAAAAGCCATTTCAGAAAGAAAAACATGGAAAGGTGGTTCATAAACAAGTTGCAGCAGAATTGCTGGATAGGTACGATACTTCAAATTAAATTACTTTTTTTTTCTTTGTTTAAGATGTTGGTTGTTTGATTATATTAATTAAATACAGACATTTGAATTTGTTTAAAATTTTTCTTAACAGGGAAGAAGCAAAAAATAGAAGGTTTCATCTCATAGCTATGGATGCTGTATCCTTTTTATATTCCTAGGTTTTATGACGAATACAGTTTTTAAAGTCTGCTGCTTTCCAGGTGGCTCAGATGGTAAAGAATCTGCCTGCAGTGTAGGAGAGACCTGGGTTCGATCTCTGGGTCAGGAAGATCCTCTGGACAAGGAAATGGCTACACACTCCAATATTCTTGCCTGGAGAATCTCTTGGATAGAGAAGCCTCGCGGGCTACAGCCCACAGGGTTGCAAAGAGTTAGACACGACTAAGCAACTAATACTTTCAGTTCAATTCAGTTCAGTCGCTCAGTTGGGTCTGACTCGTTGCGACCCCATGAATCGCAGCACACCAGGCCTCCCTGTCCATCACCATCTCCCAGAGTCCACTCAAACTCATGTCCATCAAGTTGGTGATGCCATCCAGCCATCTCATCCTCTGTTGTCCCCCTTCTCCTCCTGCTCCCAATCCCTCCCAGCATCAGAGTCTTTTCCAATCAGTCAACTCTTCACATGAGGTGGCCAAAGTACTGGAGTTTCAGCTTTAGCATCATTCCTTCCAAAGAACACCCAGAGCTGATCTCCTTTAGAATGTACTGGTTGGATCTCCTTGCAGTCCAAGGGACTCTCAAGAGTCTTTTCCAACACCACAGTTCTAAAGCATCAATTCTTTGGTGCTCAGCTGTCTTCACAGTCCAACTCTCGCATCCATACATGACCACAGGAAAAACCATAGCCTTGACTAGACGGACCTTTGTTGCCAAATAATGTCTCTGCTTTTGAATATGCTATCTAGGTTGGTCATAACTTTTCTTCCAAGGAGTAAGCATCTTTTAATTTCATGGCTGCAGTCACCATCTGCAGTGATTTTGGAGCCCAAAAAGATAAAGTCTGACACTGTTTCCACTGTTTCCCCATCTGTTTGCCATGAAGTGATGGGACAAGATGCCATGATCTTAGTTTTCTGAATGTTGAGCTTTAAGCCAACTTTTTCACTCTCTTCTTTCACTTTCATCAAGAGGCTCTTTAGTTCTTCACTTTCTGCCATAAGGGTGGTGTCACCTGCATATCTGAGGTTATTGATATTTCTCCCGGCAATCTTGATTCCAGCTTGTGCTTCCTCCAGCCCAGCATTTCTCGTGATGTACTCTGCATAGAAGTTAAATAAGCAGGGTGACAATATACAGCCTTGACATACTCCTTTTCCTATTTGGAACCAGTGTGTTGTTCCATGTCCAGTTCTAACTGTTGCTTCCTGTCCTGCATACAGGCTTCTCAAGAGGCAGGTCAGGTGGTCTGGTCTTCCCATCTCTTTCAGAATTATACTTTACTTATTTCATAAAATCTTGTGAAGTTAGATGTAAATTTTATAAGTGTTTATTGATATGGAATTTTGCCTTTTATACTTTTGAATACAGTTCTCTTTTTACTAATATGTAAGAAAGATTTAGAAACAAAAAATAATAAAATATATTACTAATTTCCTATAAAGAGGTTTACAAAGTCCTTGAATTTGCATATATTTTTCCAACCTGTTTTTGCCAAGCTATCGACGTTTCTCATTTTTATACTATTGTCTTTAGTCTCATCTTAACTCTTATTCTTTTCTTACCTGGTTCTTAGCTCTTTAAGTTCTTATAAAACTGATATTTAATAATAGATCTGTTTGTGAACTATCTCAGGCCTGTTGTGGCTTCAAGTTTCAGGCATAACTTAGGGCTGTCTTTAAGCTATACCTTGTTTCCCTCTTACAGCTATGTCTTAGCCTAACTTTTTGGTAAGACTGGGCTTAATTACACTAGCTGCTACCACTAGACATCCATATTACCTTTGGAAGTATTGGAGAATGAAAATATTTTGGGATATTTATAACTATTGTCAGGACAGAGAGAAGGAGACAGTGGCAATTAGATATACTTGCTATTCTGTAGATACCAGTTTCACTTTATTTTTCCTGATCATTTATAGAAGTTCTTGTCACCAATTTATTTATTCCACTTATCTCCTAACCCAGTAAGTTAGCTTTCCCATGGATGTCATCTGCCCCTTGTTCCTTTACCTTTCAACATCTGTGCCTTCTATTACACACCATTCAGTTGGAGGTGTTGGGGCATCTAGTTACTGTCTGATGGGGTGAAAGTCCAGATACCCTTTTCTGGAGTAGGTGGAGGTTGGGGTCATACATTTACTGAAATGTTTGGCTAGAGTAGAGTAGTTATTGCCTACAAATTATCTTGTTAGGCTGTCTCTCTCCTGGTTATTTTGTTAGAGGGAGCAGCCTTTTGTTGATTTTTTTTTTTTTTTTGTATCTCCATGTTGCCAGCTTCTTTGCCTCCAAGTCTAGGATTTACTAAGACAAAAGAAAACCTGGGGAACTCACTACCATGTCATACCATGAATCCTGAGTTTCTTAGCTGGTCTGCCTTCTCTTTACTTTTCAGAGTCTTCTTATGTTTTTTTTATATATAATTTCCAAGGTATTTAGTTCTCAGTGAGAGGAACAGGAAGAAGTGCAATTGACCCTTGAACAACAGAGGGTTTAAACTGTGTGGGTCCCCTTATATAAGGATTTTTGTTTTACTATATTACTTGTGTAAGTAAGGGTATTTATTTTACTGTGATACTAACGATCTGCACTTAGTTGAATCTGCAAATGCAGAAGGCTAGCTGTATGTTATATGCAGATTTTGGACCTAGCAGAGGTAGGTACCTCTGTTTAAGGTCCTATTTAAGGGTTAACTGTACATCTTTGCTCCATCTTCCTGGAAGCAAAGTCCCACCTACCACTTGTTCTTGTAAATAAAAGTTTTTTGGAACACAGCTATGTTCATTCATTTAGATGTTATCTGTGCTTACTTTCATGCTAAAATGGCAGAGCTGAGTAGTTTGACAGAGACCATATGGCCTGCATATTTTACTAGTTACAGAAAAAGTTTGCTGACCTGAGTCCTGAATGATTTAGTGACTTGCCAGTGTCACATGACCAGTTAGTGATAAACTGAGAACTAGAACCCAGATCTCTGGGTATCTAGTTTTTCTTTTTTTCTTTTCTGAGGTGTTAATTGCTTTGTTTCCCATTTTGGAATTATGTTTTGATTCGCTACTCTATTAGTACACATTGTGAGTAATTAAATCACTGTTTATCTTTAGTATAATAGGGTGTGAAAGTGAAAATGTTAGTCACTCAGTCACTCACTCACCCTATTCTTTTGTGACCCCATGGACTGTAGCCTGCCAGGACCCTCTGTCCGTGGAACTTCCCGGACAAGAATACTGGAATGAGTTGCCATTTCCTCCTCCAGAGGATCTTCCTGATCCAGGGATGGAACCCACGTCTCCTGCAATACAGGCAGATTCTTTACTGCTGAGCTGCTAGGGAAGTAAACATAAGAGGATATGGTCACATACAGTATAATGTCAGTTCTGTTGTGTGTGTTCAGCTCTAGAGAGAATACCATTGAGCTTTTTAAAACAAGAAGTAAAATGCTCATATATCTTGTTATATTGCCTTGAAAATAAACATGACTGTAGCTTATTGGATATTAAAAGAGAGCAGAAAAAATAACATCTAATTTCTTATATTCTTTTTGAAAGCCTCAGGACTTAATATTATAAAAGTTATATCTTCTATTTTGGAGTCTTTATTGTTACCAAAATAGCTAAATTATATTTTATAATAATGGAAGTTAAATTCTCCTTGCCTTTAACTTTAGAAACTATAATTTATTTTTCATATCATGATGATTAAAATGAATGGTGGTGTGAGGCTGTATGCAGTTCCCAATAGAATAGGAAACTGTCCTTCTCCGCATAGTTATTGCCTGAAAACATTCAAAGCAATATGAAGAGTATTTGATAGAAAGTGAAAGTCCCTCTACTCTAGTGTTCACTCTTAGCAGTTTAATATTTACCCTTTTAGATTTTTTATTTATAACCATCAATTTTATTTATAACCATTTAGCCTACCAGGCTCCTCCCTCCATGGGATTCTCCAGGCAAGAATACTAGAGTGGGTTGCCACTTCCTTCTCCAGTGGATCTTCCCAACCCAGGGATTGAACCCTGGTCTCCCGCATTGCAGGCAGACGCTTTAACCTCTGAGCCACCAGGGAAGCCCATAACCATGTATAGTATTCGCATATTTTAAAAAAACTAAGCGGACTCATGCTTTTTCCCCCTACTCACTAATATGTCATTGACACAGGACTACTCTTGAGCAAATAAAATCCTTAATTTTTTGCATTTCAGTATCAAAGGCATACAAAGTTTGTAAATGACTATATTTTATATTATGGTGGCAAAAAAGAAGACTTCAGACGATTGGGGTAAGTGTCATGAAGTGTATTTTACAATGGGAAATGGGTATGAAGACTCGCAGCTACTGTGTCTTCTCATTTTCTCCTGCTTTCCATTTTGGTTTTGTTGTTATATCATCAGTGGAGAGGCCATACGTAGCTTCTAGCCAGCCAGCTCATTGAGAACTAATTTCTCTGGCAACAGGCCTTGGGCCAGATCTGGCCTGCTGAGCCAGATCTGATCGGGCAATAACAGCATATGTGAGGGATACTCATGTGCCTGATTTTCAGTGGTTTTTGTTTTCCACAAGAATTTTTGAAATAATGAACTTTTTAAACTTCAGGTTTGGATTGCTTTTTAAAAGGTAAGGCAAACAAGAGACTTCACTCTAATATTTCCTACACATGAGATTTCTTCTTATATCTGAGGCTCTTCTTTCAGAGCCTCTTAGTTTTGTGTGGATTTTACTCTCTTGGTTTAACGATTTTCTGAATTGGTAAAGCCCTAAAAAACTCCATATCAGCTCATCTATCCCAAACTTTTCTCTCAATTTAGGCTATGTTCTCCAACAATCCCTTTTTCTACCCCTAAACTGCTGTCATCTTAAAAAATCATCTTTAGATCTCTTCCTTCTTTACTCAGTCTTCCTAAGAAGCTGTAGTAAAATGAGGTGTGGAAAAGTTCTTCATATATTTTAAAAATTAGATCTCAATAGGATGGTGTTGCTGACTGATTTCAGATTTTGAAACTTAAATTTTCATTCATTTTCCTTGTCCATTTAGTGTTTATCCAGATTTCTCATTCTAGCTTTGGTAATTTACCACCCTTTGTATAATTGGACCAGCACTTGAAATGGGTGGATCCCTTATGCATTCAAGTTGTTTGTGTAGCAGCACATTTTTTATAACTGCCTTTTGAAAATACTGAAATACTTTTAATAAATGTATACATATATATGCTTCATATAAAACTATCTTTATGTATCTTTTTACTCAGGTGCTCACAACCTTACACAGCTGTTTAACTTAAATTTGACTAATTTTGTGTTCACATTGAAATTGGTTTTTCAGGGAAAATGATAAGACAGACATGGATGTTATACGAGAAAATCATAGATTCCTATGGAATGAGGAGGATGAAATGGACATGAATTGGTAATTGTAGCCATGTGAGACATAATAGATCAAATGCTATAGTCCTGTCTCTCCTGCTCCCTGAGTGTTTTCTTACTTTGTCCACCTGCAAAACATTTGGCCCCTGAATGGAACAGTTCTGAATCAAGGACATAAAACCATGCCTCCAATTATTGAATTTGGTTTGATTCTTTGGGTAATTGTTAACAATTTTAACTTCTCATTGCTTGACTTTGTCTTTAAAAAATAATTTATAACACGTTTACAATATTATTTGTTGTAATATGCTTCTTTTAAAATTTTAAAAATATTTTGGGAAACTGTAAAACCTAAAAATTGTTTTAAAAATTCAAACATTGCAGAGGATAAAAAGTAAAGATTAAGTCTCCTTCTCATCTTTGACTATCATCCTTCCAGTTTCCCTCCCTAGTGCCCACTACTAATAGTTAATATTCAGATATTCTCTGCACATGTAAATAATAGACCTATTTTAAGACATTAATATTTATATCATATGCCTTTTTTGACATTGCTTCCAAGTAGTGAACAGGGGTTGAATTTCTAACTATATAAGATTTATATTTAAAAAAAAAAGATTTATAATTTTTTAATGAATCTAGGGAGAAGAGACTTGCAAAGAAATACTATGATAAATTATTCAAGGAATACTGCATAGCAGATCTCAGCAGATACAAAGAAAATAAGGTATGCCTTCCATGTATTTGTAGGTTTTTATTCATATACAGTATTACTTTTTGATATAGTGTATGCCCCATATTATTATTTTAAGATGCTAATTCAAGTCTAGGTGGTTCTGCATCTGTGAAATACCAGTTGGACCATTTAACCTCTATACCTATGGAATTTACAAAGGGCCTCTAAGTCAAGGGTGCCGCTGCGTGAGCTGGAACATGAAAAGTCTAAAATTAAACACAAGTGGCTACTGGATCTTGTTTTATCCTGACTCTAATCCAGAGCCCTTACTGATTATAAGGAATGATTTGACAGTGCACAGTATTGTCTTATTTCACAAATGATGCTTGAAATTGGTAGGCTTTATTTTTCAAACTGATCACCATTTATAAAGCAGCAGAAGCACATATTCTTTTATATTAATGCCTTTGTCTATTCTAGTAAAACTAGCTTTCCTCATTGTCAGTAATGACAAATTGCCCTTCCTGCTTTATATTCTATTATAGTTAATATTAAAGTAAATTTTTTTAAATTGAAGTACAGTTGATCTACAGTATTGTATTTCTGATATATAGCAAATTGACTTGGTTATATGTATATATTTTATCTCAATTCTTTTGTGTGAGAGGTTATTATAATATATTTAATATAGTTCCCTGTGCTGTACAGTAAGTCTTTATTGTTTATCTATTTTACATATGATGGTGTGTATCTATAGTTTTATACTAATCTATTCCTTCCCCACATTCCCCTTTGGTAACCATAAATTTGTTCCTCTGTATGAGTCCATTTCTGTATTGTAAATAAATTCATGTGTACTGTTTTTTAGATTTCACATCTAAATGATACATTTGTCTATTTTATTTAGTATGATAATATCTAGGTTAATAGTTGGATAATATCCATCTCTGTTGCTGCAAATGACATTCCTTCATTCTTTTAATGGCTAACTAGTGTTCCATTCTGTGTGTGTGTGTGTGTATGTGTACAACCACATCTTTTTTATCCATTCAACTGTTGACACTTAGGTTGCTTCTGTGTCTTAGCTGTTGGAAATAGTGCTGCTATGAACACTGGGGTGCATGTATCTTTTTGAATTAGAGTTTTTGTTTTTTCTGGATAATGCCCAAGAGTGAGATTGCTGGATCATACTCAATTTTTAGATTTTTAAGGAACTTCTGTAGTTTTTCCACAGTGACTGCACCAATTGGCATTCCCACCAACAGTGAAGGAGAGTTCCCCTTTCTCCACAGCCTCTCCACCATTTATAATTTGTACATTTTTTGATGATAGCCTTCCTGACTGATGTGAAGTGATACCTAATTGTAGTTTTGATTTGCATTTCTCTAATAATCAGTGATGTTGAGCATCTTTTCATATGCCTGCTGGCCATCTGTATATTGTCTTTGGAGAAGTGTCTATTTATGTCTTCTGCCCATTTTTTGATTGGGTTTTTTAGTTTTTGTTACTGAGCTATATGAGCTGTTTGTATGTTTTAGAAATTAAGCTCTTGTTGGTCTTATTGCAAATATTCTCTCCCATTCCGTAGATTGTCTTTTCATTTTGTTTATGGATTCCTTTGCTTGGTACAATGTTTAAGTTTAATTAGGTCTCGTTTGTTTATTTTTGTTTTTCTTTTTCCTTGTGAAACTAACCTAAGAAAAGTTTGTTACAATTTATTTCAAAAAATGTTTTGCCTATGTTCTCTTCTAGGAATTTTTTTGGTATATCGTCTGTATTTAAGTCTTTAAGCCATTTTGAATTTGTTTTTTGTGTGTGGTATGAAGGACTGTTCTACCCTCATTGATTTTCTTGCAGCTATCCAGTTTTCCCAATACTTTTTGCTAAAGAGACTGTCTTTTCTCCATTGTATATTCTTGCCTCCTTTGTCAAAGATTAATTGACCATTGGTGTGTGGGTTTGTTTTCTCAGGATTAGTTTGGCAATTCTGAGTCTTTTGTGATTCCATATAAGTTTTAGGATTATTTGTTCTAGTTCTGTGAAAAATGTTGTGGGTCATTTGATAGGCATTGCATTAATCTGTATGTTGCTTTGGGTAGTATGGCCATTTTATCTATATTAATTCTTCCAATCCAAAAGTGGGGGATATTTTTCCATTTTTATTGAATCATCTTGTATTTTTTTTGTTAATCTATAGTTCTCAGCATATAAATCTGTTCACTTTCTTGATTGTTTATTCATAGTTTGTTTTTGGATGTGATTTTAAGTGAAATTGTTTTTTACTTTCTGTTTCTGTTATTTCATTGTTAGCATGAAGAAATACAGCAGATTTATGTTAATTTTGTATCCTGCTGCCTTGTTGAATTCATTTATCAGTTTTAATAGTTTTTGTATAGTCTAGGGTTTTCTGTATAGAGTATCATGTTATCTGCATAGAATGACAATTTTACCTCTTCCCTTCCTATTTGGATATGTTTTATTTCTTTTCCTTGTCTGATTGCTGTGACTAGGAGTTCCAGTTCTATGTTGAGTAGAATTGATGAGTATGTACATCCTTATCTTGTTCCAGCTTTAGCAAGAAAACTTTCAGCTTTTCACCATTTAGTATAATATTGGCTGTGGGTTTGTCACAAATGACTTTTATTATATTGATCTATCTTCCCACTGTACCCACTTTGGTGAGTTTTTGTCATGAATTGATGTTAAACTGTATCAGATACTTTTTTTGCATCTGTTGAGATGATCTTGTGGTTTTGTCTTTTTTTGTTGATGTATCAGCTTGATCGATTCACATATGTTGAACTGTCCTTGTGACCCTGAAATGAATCCAACTTGATTATGGCGTGTGATCCTTTTTATGTGTAGTTGGATTCAGTTTGCTCATACTTGGTTGAGGAATTTTGCATCTATGTATATATATATGTTCATCAAAGATACTGTCCTGTAATTTTCCTTTTTGTTAATGTCTTTGTCTGGTTTTAGTGTCAGGGTGATAGTGGCTTCATAGGGTGGCTTTGGGAGCATTCCCGCCTCTTCAGTCTTTTGGAAGAGTTTGAAAAGGATTGGTGTAAGTTCTTCTCTGTATGTTTGCTGAAATTCCCCAAAGAAGCCATCCAGTCCTGGACTTTTGTTTGCAAAGAGTTTTTCAAATTACAGATTATATTTCACTTGTAGTGATTGGCCTGTTTCTTCTTGATTCAGTTTTTGCAGTCTGTTTCTAGAAACTTGTCCGTTTCTTCCAGGTAGTCCATTTTGTTTGTATGTAGTTGTTCATTATAGCTTATTGATTTTTCTTTATTTCTATGGTATCGGTTATTATTTCTCCTTTTTCATTTCTTATTTTATTTACTTGGGTCCTCTGTTTTCTTCTTGGTGAGCCTGCCCAGAGGTTTGTCGATATTGTTTATCCTTTGAAAAACCAGCTCTTGGTTTTCCTGATTTTTCTGCTGTTTTTTAATCTCTATTTTATTTCCTCTCTGATGTTTATTATTTCCTTCCTTCTGCTAACTTTCAGTTCAGTTCAGTCGCTCAGTCGTGTCCGACTCTTTGCCACCCCATGAATCGCAGCACGCCAGGCCTCCCTGTCCATCACCAACTCCCGGAGTTCACTCAAACTCATGTCCATCGAGTCGGTGATGCCATCCAGCCATCTTATCCTCTGTCGTCCCCTTCTCCTCCTGCCCCCAATCCCTCCCAGCATCAGAGTCTTTTCCAGTGAGTCAACTCTTGGCATGAGGTGGCCAAAGTACTGGAGTTTCAGCTTTAGCATCAGTCCTTCCAATGAACACCCAGAACTGATCTCCTTTAGAATGGACTGGTTGGATCTCCCTGCAGTCCAAGGCATTCTCAAGAGTCTTCTCCAACACCACAGTTCAAAAGCATCAATTCTTTAGCGCTCAGCTTTCTTCACAGTCCAACTCTCACATCCATACATGACCACAGGAAAAACCATAGCCTTGACTAGACGGACCTTTGTTGCCAAGTAATGTCTCTGCTTTTGAATATGCTATCTAGGTTGGTCATAACTTTCCTTCCAAAGAGTAAGCGTCTTTTAATTTCATGGCTGCAGTCACCATCTGCAGTGATTTTGGAGCCCCAAAAAATAAAGTCTGACACTGTTTCCACTGTTTCCCCATCTATTTGCCATGAAGTGATGGGACTGGATGCCATGATCTTAGTTTTCTGAATGTTGAGCTTTAAGCCAACTTTTTCACTCTCCTCTTTCACTTTCATCAAGAGGCTTTTTAGTTCCTCTTCACTTTCTGCCATAAGGGTGGTGTCATCTGCATATCTGAGGTTATTGAGATTTCTCCTGGCAATCTCGATTCCAGCTTGTGTTTCTTCCAGCCCAGCGTTTCTCATGATGTACTCTGCATAGAAGTTAAATAAGTAGGGTAACAATATACAGCCTTGACGTACTCCTTTTCCTATTTGGAACCAGTGTGTTGTTCCATGTCCAGTTCTAACTGTTGCTTCCTGACCTGCATATGGGTTTCTCAAGAGGCAGATCAGATGTTCTGGTATCATATTTTCCGTATGACTTTAGGAAGAAAATTTTTTTAAAAAATTGACATTTTCCTTGTTTTTTTGAGGAAAGTCTGTATCACTGTGAACTTCCCTCTAAGAACTGCTTTTGTTGCATCCCATAGATTTTGTATGGTTATATCTTCATTGTTTTCAATCTCGATTTTTTTTAATTTCATTGTTGATCCATTGGTTTTTAGTAGCATGTTGTTTAGTCTCCACGTAATCATTTTTTAAAATTACACTGCAGGCGTTTTTTAATTTATTCATTTTAATCTTGATTCTGATGGGTCTTTTGTTGCTGTACATAGGCTTTCTCTAGTTGTGGTGCCCAGGCTTCTCATTTCAGTGGCTTTTCTGGTTGGACTGCATGGGTTTCTTAATTGCAGTGACCTGTCTTGTTGCACAGCAAGGGCTCTAGGGTACATGGGCTTCAGGAGTTGGGCATGAGCTCAGCAGTTGCAGCTTGTGGGCTTTGGTACACAGGCTCAGCAGTTGTGATGCACAGGCCTAAGTTGCCCTGTGGCATGTGGAATCTTCCCAGACCAGGGATCAAGCCCATGTCCCCTCTACTGGAAGGTGAATTCTTAACCTCTGGACCACCAGGGAAGTCTCTGCATGTACTCATGGCAGAACCATGCTCTTTTATGTGCACACTCCCAATTTTGGCCTGAGTCACACTCCAGGCCCTTGAGGCTGCTCCAAACAGCCACATCGAGTACAAGTGATAGAAATAAAGAAAAGAAAATGAAGTCACTCAGTCATGTCCAACTTTTTGTGATGCTATGGACTGTAGCCCTCCAGGCTTCTCCATCCATAGGATTTTCCAGGCAAGAATACTAGAGTAGGCTGCCATTTTCTTCTCCTTGGGATCTTCCTGACCCAGGGATCGAACTCAGGTCTTCTGCATTGTGGGCAGACTCTTTACCCTCTGAGCCACAAGGGAATCCCAAGTGGTAGAACTAAGACATGAACCCAAACAATCTGACTCCAAAGACTGTACTCTCTTGTATTCCAGTATTCTGTTTCATTATTATACTGTACTTCTTTTTTTCCTATCAGTGTTATAGAACAGTATCTATTTTTTATTCATTTGCATACCTTGTGCCTGGCACCTATAACTTTAAATAGGAAGTTTAAAAGTAAAGAAGATTGTTTCTTAACAGGTTGGTAATTATTCAGATAAATTTTTAAGTACCAGGAATCCTATAAGGAAAGAAAAAACTATTGTGATGGGAATTAGGTTTACTTTTTAGATAAGTATCATATTGTCAGTTGTTGGCTCCATGTTAAGATTTAAATATGGTTTAAATAATGTTTAAGTTTACTCTAGCATACATGTATTTTTTTTTCCTCATCAGTTTGGATTTAGGTGGCGAATAGAAAAAGAAGTAATTTCAGGAAAAGGTAATTTCTTTTTCATTTCAGTTTTTAATAGGATACGGTTATTTTATAGAATCGAAGTCATTGGGTAAGATTATTCTTACTGTGATTGTCTACAAAATACAAAGTAAAAGTAGAGAAGGTCTATTAAAGATATATTGCTGACAAAGGTCAAAATATGATCCTTTAGTGGTTTTTACCTTTAGAATTTTTGCTTTTAGGATATTAAGTTGCAGATAAGTAGAAAATGTTTAAAAGTTAAAAGCTTCCTAGCAAGGAAACTGTCAATAGATGAAGACTTGAGTTTTTCCCCTAATTAATTTTTGGAGTAATGAGTTGGTATTACTGTATTCTAGTCAAATCTACATTTTGCAAGTAGAAATTAAATATTACTTTGCCCCTTACAGAATTTTTAGACAGGCTAGTTTACTTTGAGGAGTCACTGAATTTGAGTCTAAATATTTAGTCTTAGAACAAAAGACCAAGCATTTTGTAGACAATCAGTAGCATTTTCTATGCATTGTAATCTATTCATGAAATTTTTCTGAAAATGTAATATCTCTATACTGTCTCATGTTATAAAATTAAGTATTTATTGAGCATTGCATTTTAAGTGTTAATGCTTCTGAAAACTATATAGGAACAATCATTAAGAAAATATTTTAAGCTAAAGTAACTTAAAAACCTCTTAAACTGAAAATAAAGGTTTCATTTTTAAATGATACACATTTATGCCATCAGTGTGGTTTATATACATTTTCCATAAATTATAATCAGCCTGAAAGGTACTCTAGAGGAGAAGGAAAAAGAATAATTTTAAAGCTATTTTTTAAACTTTTCTTAGCATTACATTTTAGTTTGTGCTTTTACCTAATTGAAATGTCTATCACAGTTTTAAAATTTTGTAGTTTTATTGAGTGGAATTTTTAAGTGATGATAAGTAATGCTGCCTTTTAAAAAAAATTGATGGACATTCTCTAAATTCATATAATTGAAAAAAGTTTTAATTGAGAAGGGGAAAGAAAGCCATTTGCTGTGATTCCTGAAGTTATAATCTTGTGTTTTAATGATAAACAAATTGCTCAACATGTACAGATTTAATGAACTATTCATTTGGAATGAGTAATACAATGCCAGTTTAGAAAAGTTATCAGCCTTTGGACTGATCATTTTCCAAATTCATTTTGTTAATCTCTTTTTTTATGAAAAGTTCAGATTTGTTCCTATTGGTACAATTAATTTAGATATAAGTGCTTTCTTTTCAGGTTGTACAAATAAGTTTGATCTTTCTTTTTCTGTTAAAGTCAATAGTTAATTATTGAGTAGTTTTTTTTTTCCCTCTTGGATCATCAATATTAGTCCTTTTTTACAGAGCTTTTAATATACAGTGAGTATGTAATGTTGATTTTAGTGTCACGTGATTCTAAAATTTAGAACATCGAGTTGGATTACTTATTCTATTTAATCTCAAAATGCTATAACACTTTAAAATGTGCTTTAAATGTCGTTTTATGCTGGTGCTTAAAATAAATACCATATGTTAATACCTTAAAGTATCAATGTCAATAATATTGAAAAAGGTTGACCCAGGTACAGTGCATGTACTTTGGAAAATACATTTTTTCTTTTAAGGTATTAGTGAGTACACTTTTTTAGTGCTTCCATTTTCCAAAGTGTAAGATTCCTTCACTCGGAGTCACTAAAAATCTGTTTTTAAATATAAACAGTTAACTTGAGAGTCAACTATTTATCAAGTAAGAATTCCAGAACTGATTTTTTTTTAAAACAGTGCATTCAGCAACTTGATTTGACTTTTGAACATACCATAATTATTGTGCTCAGTTTTTTGACGTAGACTTTATAAACTAAGAATTTATGTCATGTATGTAATGTATGTTGAATAAATTTCAGAGATAATACCTGATTGTAGATAAATACTGTCACCAACCACCATAGCTAATATTCCTTCCTTTATTTACAGGCCAGTTTTGCTGTGGAAATAAATCTTGTGATAAAAAAGAAGGCTTAAAGAGTTGGGAAGTTAATTTTGGTTATACTGAGCATGGTGAAAAAAGAAATGCACTTGTTAAATTAAGTAAGTTGACTTTAGATGGCTTGTGACTGATTCCTTCAAAGTTTAGTAATTTAGATTGAAAATATATAGGCAATTTAAGATTCAATTTAAAATGCTTAAGGTATCTTGGAAACTCTCTTTTTCTCAGAGCTTGCTAAAGTTTCAAAGAACTTTTGAGCCTGAAACTTCTTTCTCAGCATTTCCATGACATTTAGATGAAATAGTGCTAATGCCAAATGTATACCAGTAATTTGTAAAGTGAAGACCTCTGTCTGTTAATTTGAGAATGTCAGTGTAGATTGAGATGCCAAGTGGGAGTCAGAGTGGTATCAGAAAAGGCACTGTAAAATCTCACATTAGTTAATAGCCATATTGTTATGGTATAGGTAATAAATCTGCTCTCTTTGTGTCAAAAAAGAAAAAAAATTTAAGAGGGCAAAGTGTTTGCGATATCTGTCTTAAAAGCTTAGGATTATAACCCAGAATATAGCATTTTCTCTTAATACGCATATTTAGAATCTGTTGCTCATCCTTTTTTTTTCCCTGAGCTAGTCTTTTGTGTGTTGGCGTCTTCTCTGCATCATGTTAACAACTTTCTCTGGTTCCTAAATAAATGTGTTATAAGAGTGTTCTGCCCCCTCCAGGTAGAGGTCAAGGATTTCCCCATATTCTAGTTCAGTTCAGTTCAGTCACTCAGTCATGTCCGACTTTGTGACCCCATGGACTGCAACACGCCAGGCCTCCCTGTCCGTCATCAACTCCTGGAGTTTACCCAAACTCATGCCCATTGAGTCGGTGGTACCATCCAACCATCTCATCCTCTGTCATTCCCTTCTCCTGCCTTCAATCTTTCCCAGCATCAGGGTCTTTTCAAATAAGTCAGCTCTTCGCATGAGGTGGCCAAAGTGTTGGAGTTCAGCTTCAACATCAGTCCTTCCAGTGAATGTTCAAGACTGATTTCCTTTAGGATGGACTGGTTGGATCTCCTTGCAGTCCAAGGGACTCTCAAGAGTCTTCTCCAATACCACAATTCAAAAGCATCAATTCTTTGGCTCTCAGCTTTCTTTATAGTCCAACTCTCACATCCATACATGACTACTGGAAAAACCATAGCCTTGACTAGATGGACCTGTGTCTCTGCTTTTTATATATGCTGTCTAGGTTGGTCATAACTTTCCTTCCAAGGAGGAAGCATCTTTTAATTTCATATGCAACTTAGTGCACTCCAGTGAAGACTGGTTTCCGAGTTCCTCCTGTAAGTGCTTATGAGGAAGAGTCACCTAGTGTGAACTGAGATTAAAGTAAAAAAGAAACAATTTGGAACTTTTTCAAAATCTCTTTTCCATTTGAAAAACTCTTAGAGTACTTCAGAGGAGGTGACTATACCCACACTACTATTGCTGCTGCTGCTAAGTCACTTCAGTCGTGTCCAACTCGTGCGACCCCCAGAGACGGCAGCCCACCAGGCTCCCCCGTCCCTGGGATTCTCCAGGCAAGAACACTGGAGTGGGTTGCCATTTCCTTCTCCAATACTGGATGTCTTTGATTTGAGATACACATTAATGCTGCCTATGAATGAAACAGTTTGCTTTTAGAATAAATTGACAGCATAGTTTTCTAAAGCAGTGGCAGAATATTTTCAATTTCTCAAGCATTCTAATACAGTTTTTATTTTATATATATATATATATATATATATATATATATGTTTATTTATTTTGGGGTGGAAGAGAATCAGATTTTTTCTTCAGATTATTTTTTTCCCCTGTTACAATGAAAGAATGTAAAGAAACATGACAGTTTATGATATTAAAAGTAAAGTAGCAGTGCAGTGATAAAAAATTTAGCTGTTCAGTGGTGTTACTTTTTTTTCCTTTTTTTTAGGATTATGCCAAGAATGTTCCTTTAAATTAAATTTTCATCACAGGTAATATGATCTTTTTAAAATGTGGTTGTTGATTTTAGTAGTCTTGGATGTCGTCATTACCTGCACTAGCTGTCTAAAGTAAACTTGAGTGGTTGATGGTTTCATTAGTGGAGCGTATGCACAATCCAGCATCGCCATATGACCACATAAACCAGGGAACTGAATGTTCATCTTGCCTAGCTCTAGCCAAGCAGTGTTAAATGTGAAGGCCTATGCAGAGTAGCAGGCAGATGCTAGACCTTTTGTTTTGAAATCAGTGTTCACATACTGAAATATTCTTAGAAACTATATTGTAAATCAGGTCTTCATAATGTGATTCCTACTTCTCATTTGAACAGAGTTTATCATTCTTACAAAGGATTATACCTCGATATTCATTTCAGTGTTTAAAGTCAGGCTCCTACTGAAGGATCTAGACTGTCTGCCATATTGAGTAGGGGAGGAGCGTATGTAGACCATGGGCTTTGAAATCAGACCCCTGTATATTCCTCTCAGCTGCTCCACTCACTAGTCATATCCTTGGGAAAACTGCTTAACTTTATAAGACTCAATTTTATTATCTCTAAAAAGAGGATACTAAGCTTATTGTGGGAATTAAATGAAAATGCGTATAAAATGCTTGACACGGTGTCTGGCATATGGTAAACAGAGCCTAATGAAATCCCAGGCATTGAAGATGCTCAAGCAAAATCTGTATGACCTGGCATGATTGTGGCGGTTGGGTTTCATGTTCTGAATAATGCTTGAAAGTCTTAACATAAGATTCTGCAACTTTATAAAATGTATATATATTTATAATCAGCTGTGTTGTGAATGACCCTTATCTAGTATTTAGCTATTAAAAATAAGTAAAATTTTTTTAATTCTTAAAATTAGCAATGTTTTTCAGATTACATGATTTCTCTTCTCCATCAATGATTCTGAAAGATACCAAAGATGTTCTTTTGACCTTGAGTTTCAAACTTCATTTCAAAATTGAATTATTCGTAGACAAAAAGTTATTACTGTCTTAAACAGTATTGTAGTATTTGGTATAAGTATCTTAATTTGAAAGTTTTAATAAACAAGTTTCTTGAAAGTAATCCTCTCTGTTGTCTCTTCATCCTCTTTCCCAGTCTGTTTCAGCATTATCACCTTTTCCTATTTCATGTTTCTTTTCTTTGTCGTTCAGTCGCTCAGTCATGTCTGATTCTTTGTGACCCCGTGGACTGCAGCACACCAGGCTTCCCTGTCATTCACCATCTCCCAGTGTTTGCTCAGACTCACATCCATTGAGTCGGTGATGCCATCCAACTGCCTTATCCTCTGCAATTAACATCAATCACTTGCCAGCTATGGTACTGACAGCCTTATAAACCTGGCCTAAAATAAGGGGTTTCCAAGGTGGTTCAGTGGTAAAGAACCCACCTGCCAGTGCAGGAGACACGGGGTTGATCCCTGGGTCTGGAAGATCCTCTGGAGAGGGAAGTGGCAACCCACTCCAGTATTCTTGCCTGGGAAATCTCATGGACCAAGGAGCCTGGCAGGCTACAGCCCATGGAGTCACAAAAGAGTGGGACACGACTTAGTGAACAACAAAAAAGGTAAAGCCATAGCAGTGAAAAGATAAGTGGTCTAAAGTAGACGTGTGAGTTAACAATAAGCCCTTCATTCTCATTCCATTATACCTCTATTTTATTCTCCTTTATTATTAAGAGAATAATTTTCTATTTACTGGTTTAGAACTGTACAGTGGCTTCTTTTGTTCTATGTGTTTTTTCAAAGTGTAGATAGATAATGAATTATGTGGAGGGAAATGAGATTTGTTTTTGTAATTTTTTAGAATGGCTAAATGATAGGGTCACAGAGTCAGACACGACTGGGTGACTGAACAACAACAAAATGATAGAATCTAAAAAGGAAATGAGTAAAACTATGATTACATTCACTAAGGTTTTATATAGAACTTAGGAAAAATAATTTTGTCTCCGAGTGCTCATTACCTTACTTTTGTCTCGGACTTTGTAATCTTATAGAAGTGGCTAAAGTAATATACTAACCTACAATATTTACAGACTCATTTAAGCATTCCTTATTATGAAAATTACATTTTAAATGAATACTTCAACTAATTTAACTTTTTTTGCCCGTTGATTTTTATTTTTTGTAAAGCTTAGTTGAAAAAGTTGTTTTTAATTTTATATTGTTCAACATAAAGGAGAAAAGAAATCAAGTCAAAAAAAAGAAAAGATAAAGCCGAAAAAGATTCTGAAGAGTCAACACATAAAAAATCCAGATTATCTTCTGTAGAAGAGACCTCTAAGACAAAGGATAAAGGTAAATGGGAATTAAAATATAATATTTACTCATATTTCTGAACATAAAGGATAATCTGCCATATGTCTCAGATTAAGAATTTAATTCGTGAATGCATTTACAATTCTGTTTTATGGTATTTGAAAGGAAACTGGTTGGAGAATTTAGAGACAAATTTATAGTAACTTATAGAAGTTTCAAGAACAAGGTCAGTTTTGATTCATTTTTGCAAATGGTATAATATTGTAACAGCACTCTGATTTCTGGATTTGTTAGTTATAGACATGTTACATTAAGCAAGTTACTGAATTTCTTGAGTTTTACTTTCCCCATATACCTACATAGTGATGATGTGACTACCTGGTTTCTGTACTGCTGGTGCTTATGGTGAAGAATCAAATAAACGTGAAAGGCATTTTGAACACTGTAAATCAGTACATAATCTATAAGTCAGTATTAAATTTTAGCATTGTGATTTCTTATCATGGTCTGTTTGATTTTTCTCCCTAGCTAATGGGCTTCTTGAAATGATAGAGATTGATATGTATGTGTCCTCAGCCTAACATGGTATTGTGTACATACAGTTAGTAAGTAATTGTTAAATTCAAATCCAGGTCAACTGCTTACTTGTTCCTCAGCAGTCCTTACTGTGCCTTAGTTTAGACAGTGGTCGTGATAATTGTACCTTAGCTCAGATAATGTATGTAAGCCGTTTGCATAGTACTTGGTCCATAGTTATTATGAAGGTTGCTGTGGGTTGTTTTTTCAGTCCGTAATAGAGTCAAATTAACTGTAACTTAGAGTGAATTGGGTTAAATTAGGTAGGTAATGGTAGATTGAATTAGATTCTAGCCAGTGTTAACATAATACTTGAACAGGAGAGGGCTCCCTTGCTCCAGCTATGAAGATCATTAGACATGCTATAATCTTATGTACATCTTTTCCTTCCAACATGTCATGATACATTCAAACATACAGTATTGCCAAGTTTTAGACTTGGTAAAATTGATAGATGATGAGAAGAAAAATACTGGTATTCTACTGTTTATTGAGAAATGGTATTGAAACAGAATGTCTTTTATGTCTATAAATCATGTTCTAAACTTCAAAATAAATTTTAATTAATAAGTGTGAAAATCTCATTTGAGATTTAAAAGTTTTTAATTTATCCTCATGTGCCAGTAAAATATTTAATGTATTCTATTTGAGGATTTTGTAACGTTGACTGTTATATAATATGTTTATGTCATAATAAGACATCATGTTAGTCACTGAATATTCCAAATTAAAGAATTAATCCCTACAATGTAAAGTTTATTCAGTACCTCCAAAACAGGTAATTACGTAGCTGGATGCTCGTGATTAAGGATGAGGTTGCATCCCTCAAGTTATATATTCATGTGACCTTCTTTAAAAGATGTTTTTCCTTTAGTGTCCTGTATTTCAGTAGCTGATATGTCTGTCAACCTAAAAGCTAATACCAGAAGTCTGAAAATTATCCTTGTGTGTGTCAGTTGCTCAGTTGTGTCCAACTGTTTGTGAGCCCATGGGCTCTAGCCTGCCAGACTCCTCTTTCCATGTTTATGTAAATCCCATCAGTTTTACCCCAGTTTATATATTTCTGAAGTTTTCTCTACTCTCGTTCAAACTAACCATGTTTTCTTATCTAGGCTACTACTATATTATCCTTACTGTTTCCATCACTGTCTTGTCATCCCACTTCCCTTTCCTTAATTCATTCTCTATCTAGCAGTGATTTCCTGTTGTTCTTAAGATATAACCAACGTCTGGACAAAGCCCAAAGGGTCTAAATGATCCAGCGTACAAGGCTTGTTTCTCACTACTCTTCATGTTACTTTCACACTCCACCCACATAGCCTTTCAATTTCTAGAAAATGCCGAACTTCTATACATTTAAGGACTGCATAGATGCTGCTTCCTCTCTCTGTAAAACCTCCAGGCCCATCCTAACTCATCCTTGAGTTCTAAGCTTAAATGTCACTTCTTCAGGGATCCTTCTCTAACCACGAATCTAAATTAGGACTCCCATTTATAATGCTGTCACAACCCTAGAACTTTTCCCTCATTACACATATGACAATTACATAAAAGCACAAGAGAACAGGAATTCTGTCTGCTGTGTTCATTGCTCTGTCCCCAGCACCCCACTAGCACATGTTAGGTATAAATAATAAAGAATAAGAAAACGAAACATTTTGAAGATTATTTCAGGGCAACTTCAGAGACAGAAAACCCAAGCAAAGTGGAATTGAGACATCTTTCTTATTTATTCTTTATTTGGAGCATCTTTGATAGAGAGTATAGGATATAGTTCTTTCTTTTTCAGCTTTGGTATAAAGCAGAAAATGACAGCATTTTATCAAACTTTAGGAGGACCATATAAACCTCTTTAATTTTTTGATATTTGTGATTGATCACCTGTAACTAGGTCTATTTGATGTGATACTTTCTTGCCAGGCCACCTTAATTTGTCCCAAACTTGAATAGTAATTAATAAATGCTTAATATCTCAGCTGCCTTTGGACTGCTAACATTCCTCGAAAGAATCTACTTTCTTGACTTTTCTTCCTGTCTTTTTGGTCTCTCCCCAGATGTTTTAGACTATAGTTTCTCCTCAGTCTTACCCTTAGGTGTTGGAATTATTCAGGGCTCTTACAGACCTTTTTTCTCTCTGTTCTCCCTGTGTGATCCCGTCAACTCCCATAACTCGGGTTACCATCATATAGAATGTTAAATAGGTAAATGGGTAGATAATGGGATGGCTTGATAGCTGAACCAACAGATAGAGAAAATGTAAGAAAGATCAATAACTGGACTTTGAGGACCAGTCTCCTTTGGCAGGTATGAACACAAAGGGATATTTAGGTAAACTGTCTTGGCAGAAAGTTCAAGATCTTATTCCTCCACCTCCACCATGCCCCAAAGATCAGTTCCTTGAGTAGGTCTTGTCTGATTCCTTTCACTCTACTTTTCCAGGCAAGGCTAGTTCCCTGTTAGCACATACTGATAGCACCCTGCATTCTCCTTTAGAAATACATACCACTCTTGGAATAATTTATTTTCTGTTAAGGAAAGGATTATGTGACTTATTTAATTCTTTATCCCCAGTTCCTAAGCACAGTGCTTGAGTGAGTCAGTGAAGTCAGCCAATTTCTGTGTTGCAGGGAACATCAGAAATCAACCCTGGAAATCATGATTGAAAAGATATTCTATGGTTTTGCCTTTCAAAATATGGTCCTCTGCATTGTCATCATTTGGGAGCTTGTTAGAAATGCATAACCTCAGCCCTTGCAGATCTCCTGAATTACAGTTGACTTCAAGTTTCCAGGATGACTCATATGCACAATAAAGTCTGAGATGCTCTGCTCTTTATCATGTACTTGTTCTGCTTTAGCTTCAACACCTCCAGGGAAAAAGAACCCATTATCCAAAATATTCCTGTACATTTCAGATAGTTGTAATTGTTAGCAGGTTTTCTTAACATTTAGTCCAAACCTACAACTTCTTCTAGTTCCAACTGTGTGCTTTTTTTAAGATAATAGACACTTATGTTCTATAAGCAAGTATCATGTTCCTTACATGACAGAGAAAATGACAGAGAAGAGGATGTTTCTTTTGCTACAGGAAGGCTAACCATGTTTTTATTTGTTTTCTGATGACTGGGAAATAAGTGGGAGTAAAGACACAATAACATAAAGCACTTGAGGCAGTCCAGGCCTTGACTTTCTTTGGAATCTTTATCCTGTGTCTCTCACACCCTCTTGTCTGGCCTTAAGGGATCATTCGTGTGACAACTTAGACTAATTATGAGATCTACCCAGAGAGGTGGGCTTCCCTGAAAGCTCAGTTGATAAAGAATCCACTTGCAATACAGGAGACCCCAGTTCAATTCCTCGGTCAGGAAGATCTGCTGGAGAAGGGATAGGCTACCCACTCCAGTATTCTTGGGCTTCCCTTGTGGCTCAGCTGATAAATAATCCACCCTCAATGCAGGAGACCTGGGTTCGATCCCTGGGATGGGAAGATCCCCTGGAGAAGGGAAAGACTACCCCCTCCAATATTCTGGCCTGTAGAATTCCATGGACTGTATAGGCCATGGGATTGCAAAGAATCAAACACAACTGAACAGCTTTGACTTTCATCCAGAGAGGTTGGAGGAATTGTTACTCTCCATCTGTTATGTTCTTTTTTGACTTAGCAGCCTTCAGAAATATTTCCCCTGAGGTCTTCCAGCAGGACACTGTATATATAATGATATTTTTTTTTTAAATTAATACATTTTCAGTACTTTTCTGTTTCTCTCACTGGTAACCATTGTGGAACTCAAATGTTGTTTTATGACATAGTTTTTTGTGTGATTTTCAATTACTGTGAATTCTTACCTGCATATGATCTTCAAAAAAGTATTAAGAAAAACTCTTTATTTGTAAACTGCTCTTGGATGTTGAAAATCTGTAGATGAAATATTGGTTATATTGTAGGTAATCTATGAGCTTGCCCCCCCAGCAATATGAGACATTTTTTATAGGTGTTTATTATTTTTTTAAGTTTTATGCTAGGTATTCCAGCCTGTACAAGAGCTTAAAATACCCCTGCCTAAAAGGACCTAGGAGAAGGCGATGGCACCCCACTCCAGTACTGTTGCCCAGAAAATCCCATGGATGGAGGAGCCTCGTAGGCTGCAGTCCATGGGGTCACTAAGAGTCAGACACGACTGAGCGACTTCACTTTCACTTTCCACTTTCATGCATTAGAGAAGGAAATGGCAACCCACTCCAGTGTTCTTGCCTGGAGAATCCCATGGACGGAGAAGCCTGGTAGGCTGCAGTCCATGGGGTCGCACAGAGTCGAACACGACTGAAGCGACGCAGCAGCAAAAAAGGACCTAACATTTTAATTAGGGAGATAAGTCAGAGGAACAGGGAAGATTAAAAGACAGTGAAGTGCTTTCCTGCACGACTATAAAGTAAGGTTTACTAGACTATAAAGTTGACTAGAAAGTACACGACTACTCGGAAGAATTCTGGTTATAGCTATGGCTGTTACACCACTGCAAAGTGATTCTTGACCAAACAGTGCTGGTTTTTTTGTTTTAATCACATTCATTTTTTGTTTTTCCCAGCGCATTCATCCTCAGTGAAATCAGAAAATTCTGTCAACAGTAAGTATCAAGTTTTTATTTAATAAAAATATATAGATTCAAGTTATTTGCAATTTGTGTTTCCCACAAACTGTGACTTTTCCTGTAATTTTTTTTCTACTATGTGAGAAAAGTCATAGGAAAAAAACCAAAAGTGTATTTCTTCCCCAGATTAAATCATTTAAAAGTTTCTGATTTCAAGTATAGAAGAGCACAATTTTTTTTTCAGTAAGTAGAGTGGATACACATTTTGATTTCACATTATTGAGTGTGAAGGAAGAGAACCAAAGGGATACGATTGGGACAGAAAAAGAATTTGGGGAGATGGATTCACATTTAAGAAATGTTGCTTATATTGCACAAGAATGAGTGATCTGTCATTTGGTGATTTTGATTAATCAAATTAAATATCTCTGTTTTATGCATAGAAAGCAGAATGTTAGCAACTGGTTGTTACTGGTCAATTTTTTAAATAAATCCTACAGTTTTCACCAGATTGGATTTCATTGAATATTTACTACAAATCTTATTATTGTTTTTTTCCCTGCAGCATTCCAAAAAGTATTCACAGTGGTTTACAATAAAATAAGATTTTTTTTAAAGGTGAAGTCAAAATAATGGAAAAATAAGGTAGCGTAGGAAAGTAAAGCTAGAGGTAAATTTAATACAGAGAAATGTTTACCAAAAAGTCTTGCATAATTGCAAAGGTAGATCACAAATTTGTCACTGTTCTTCCTAAGAACCAAACCAAAGAAGGGATAGTAGAATGATTAATTGTACCCATACAATATTAAAGAGAACTCACAGGGCGTTCAGCTTTTTCCAGGCAGTTTTGAGAGCAGAATCTCCTGTGGGTTCATAAAAGGGGGCATCCATTTGTATATAACGAACAATAATCTTGCATCTCAACAGTAATACAATCTCGAATTTTTCTTTAAGACCTTACAGTAAATAGGCTTAGGGTCTAAAAGTAAAATGTACTTCAATAGAATATCTAATTTATTTGATAGTGTCTCGATGTATAGAGACGGGGGAGCCTGGTGGGCTGCCATCTACGGGGTCACACAGAGTAACTTAGTAGCAGCAGCAGACGTATAGAAATTCTCGGCTTGTAAAGTTTTAAACTTAAATTTTTTTTCCTGATTTTCAAGGAATACGTCTATGTGGCAAACTCAGGAAGTAACTACTGTAAATCCCACCTTTCAAATTAAGTATTAGCATTTTAGTATATAATTCTTAAGAGGAATTTTTAAGTGTTCAGTAATCAGAAATTGTTTTAAAATAAAATTTTTAAGATATTCATTGTTTAAAAGCTTACTGAAGAGGGAGATATCAGTGGAGGCATTGCTCTAGTTTAGGAATATAACATATTCTTTATAAATTACTTTACTCACACCATTTTGTTTTCAACATTTTTGAAGTGTCATAAAGCAATGATACTTCCTTTCTTCTCATGTCAATCCTAATCTATCCGCAGCTTCTTCTTCAAAATTAGGTTAAGTTTCCTGACAGTGTATAGAACATAGCCAGGCATGTTAAGCTATCTGAGGATGGGGTAGTAAGTATATATATTTTTAGAAAGCATAACAAGTTAAAATGGGAAAATTTATAGTTTTTGACTATTTCCAACTATACATTGCAGTTAGAGGTGTGAAGTCCAATTTAATGTAGAAAAAAAGATTGTCCTTTTCCAATTCCAGTTTTTCATTAAAGTAATCTTTGGGGGAAGGGTCTTTACTTGCCATTTATATTCATTCTTTCATTTTGTCTTCATTCCTTCTCCCTCCCACTGTCCTCCCCCTACCTCCCCCAGCTCTCTGAATCCTCCCTCGTTTCCCAGAGAGAGCCTTAAGTCTGTCAACTCTCCTCAGCTAGGTCAGACTTCTAGTGGTAGGGAGGGGAGAATACTGTAGTCAGTCTGAACAACACCTGCCTTATCTTGGTTCTTGAAGTAGTACCATTTCAAGTAGGAGACAGGTACCTTGTTAGGGTTTGTCACACCCAGATATCTTCTCAGGTCATCAGTGACCTGTCTTAGGCGGTCTCGGCAATTTTAGAACTCAGATTTTGCTGTTTCTATATTTCATTTCCATTTGGGTGATATTCAGTTACCCTTTACCCCCACGTAACATATTGATTGTTAAAACCAAGTCTAAAAAGAAAAGCCTAGTTTCTATGGGGAAAAAGAATTTTAACTTGCTTTTGTTAATTGTCTTAATCGCAAGTGGTTTAGTTGTGTACCAATTTAATTTTAGTAATGGACACATAATATCCCATTTTGTAGATAAAAGCAAGACCCAGAGAATTTACTTAAATTGCCTAAAGTCAGATAGCTGGTTAATGGCAGAGCTATGATTAAACAAAGGTTTATAAGAGTGTATGTCCTTTTACCTATATCATCAGTAACTTTCATCAATGAAGTATGCCCACTCTTTATACCCCAGTTTTGACACGTATATTATACAAATTCACATCAAATGATCTGATATGTGTCTCAGTTCTATCTGTAAAATGGGTGTAAAGAGGTTTGATGTCACTGGATTATTATCAGAGTCAAGTTAAATAATAGACATGTAAAGCATGTTCTATTATAAAGTAAGTCCTTGATAACTTGTAGCTATTATTGTTATATCAGATAAAAAGAAAATACTGGACATTAGATTTTGTGTTTGTTTTCTGCAGTAGGTCAGATCAAAAGTCTGTGAAAAGTCTGACCTGTCCGTTGTTTTCATAGTTAGAGACTTGCCACTTCTTCAGTAAGCTGAGTTATTTAGGTATATAATATCCAGAAAAACCAAGATGTTAGACCTGCTTTTATTATTCAGAGCATGTAGGGAAAATTATATGCAGTTTGCATTACATTCTAAAAGGAACATTGAAAACTTAAAGCAGGTCAAGAATAGAACAACCAGCATTGCCAGAACTTGAGATGTTTTCATAGGAAGAAGGCTGAAGGAGCCTTAGATGTTTAGCTTAGAACAAAGTGAAGAGGAAGGGGTAAGGAGGTAGACATAGAAACTGTAGATATTTGCAGGACTGCTACTATGTAGGAGACTTATTTTTGGTGGCTGCTTGGCAGAACTAGAGTCTGTGGATAAAAATAGCCCATGGACAGATTTTTGCCTTAATTTAAGGCAAAACTTGTCAATTAGAACTATCTGAAGAATGGAATGGAGGAATGGGCTGCTTCAGGAAGCAGTGAGGTGTTTAAGTGTAGATTAAACAGCCACTTGTTACTGGAGTTATTACACTAAGATGTTCATTCATTGGTTAAGAGGTGGACCTCCAAGCTCCCCTTCCAACACAGAATCAGTGACTTAAATTGTGATCGCCACTTGCCAATAATTACTGCGGAGATTTGATGCTGACGCAAATGCAAGCATCTATTTTATGTTGCCCAGTCTTCTAATTGTTATTTCCTTGTCAACACCATTCCCACCTCTGGCAGGTTGTAGCAGTTATCAAAGAAGTGATTTGTAGTTTCTGTCACCCTCAGGGAACTAGGTATTTTAGATTCGTGTGTGTATATGTGTGTGTACATGCACATGTGCTCAATCCTGTCCAACTCTTTGCAACCCCATGGGCTGTAGCCCTCAAGGTTCCTCTGTCCATGGAATTGTCCAGGCAGAAACACTGGAGTGGGTTGCCATTTCCTACTCCAGGGTATCTTCCTGACCCAGGGATCAAACCCGAGTCTCTTGCTTCTCCTGCATTGGCAGGCAGTTTCTTTACCATTAGCACCACCTGGGCAGCCCTCATAGGGTTAAAAGGGACCTTCAGTCTTGTAGAATTTTATTCTATAAGGATATTTGGTCACTTTTCAGCATGTCCTCTATCAAAGAGAGTTATTTTATAATGTTATTCTAAACCAATTGTATTTTTTTTAGTAAAACTGGATTGTCTGATAGCAGAAAGCTGGTGTAGGAAAGCTTGAATATGATAAGTACTCTTGAGCGGGAACAAGAGAACAGCTGGTGGTAAGGCCTTTTGAAATTAGCTGTCCACTTTCAAAAGCCTGGTAGGTTTGTTCTCTGACATCATTAACAGGATAACACCATGATGATAACTTTATTAGGCCTAATTAGTTTTTCTGTGCTTTTGTTAGCTCAGTTTCAGTTCACTCGCTCAGTCGTGTCCAACTGCCCCATGAACCGCAGCAAGCCAGGCCTCACCATCCATCACCAACTCCTGGAGTCCACCCAAACCCATGTCCATTGAGTCAGTGATGCCATCCAACCATCTCATCCTCTTGTCATCCCCTTCTCCTCCTGCCCTCAATCTTTCCTAGCATGAGGGTCTTTTCAAATGAGTCAGCTCTTCACATCAGGTGGCCAAAGTATTGGAGTTTCAGCTTCAGCATCAGGCCTTCCATTGAACACCCAGGACTGATCTCCTTTAGGATGGACTGGTTGCATCTCCTTGCAGTCCAAGAGTCTTCTCCAATACCACAGTTCAAAAGCATCAATTCTTTGGCGCTCAGCTTTCTTTATAGTCCAACTCTCACATCCATACATGACCACTAGAAAAACCATAGCCTTGACTAGAGAGACCTTTGTTGGCAAAGTAATGTCTCTGCTTTTTAATATGCTGTCTAGGCTGGTCATAACTTTCCTTCCAAGGAGTAAGTGTCTTTTATTTTCATGGCTGCAATCACCATCTGCAGTGATTTTAGAGCCCAGAAAAATAAAGTTAGTCATTGTTTCCACTGTTTCCCCATCTATTTGCCATGAAGTGATGGGACCAGATGCCATGATCTTAGTTTTCTGAATGTTGAGCTTTAAGCCCACTTTTTCACTGTCCTCTTTCACTTTCATCAAGAGGCTCTTTAGTTCTTCTTCACTTTTTGCCATAAGAGTGGTGTCACCTGCATATCTGAGGTTATTGATATTTCTCCCAGCAATCTTGATTCCAGCTTGTGCTTCTTCCAGCCCAGCGTTTCTCATGATGTACTCTGCATAGAAGTTAAATAACCAGGGTGACAGTATACAGCTTTGACGTACTCCTTTTCCTATTTGGAACCAGTCTGTTGTTCCATGTCCAGTTCTAACTGTTGCTTCCTGACCTGCATACAGGTTTCTCAAGAGGCAGGTCAGGTGGTCTGGTATTCCCATCTCTTTCAGAATTTTCCACAGTTTCTTGTGATCCACACAGTCAAAGGCTTTGGCATAGTCAGTAAAGCAGAAATAGATGTTTTTCTGGAATGCTCTTGCTTTTTCCATGATCCAGCGAATGTTGGCAATTTGATCTCTGGTTCCTCTGCCTTTTCTAAAACCAGCTTGAACATCTGAAAGTTCACAGTTCATGTATTGCTGAAGCCTGGCTTGGAGAATTTTGAACATTACTTTACTAGCGTGTGAGATGAGTGCAGTTGTGCGATAGTTTGAGCATTCTTTGGCATTGCCTTTCTTTGGGATTGGAATGAAAACTGACCTTTTCCAGTCCTGTGGCCACTGCTGAGTTTTCCAAATTTGCTGGCATATTGAGTTCAGCACTTTCACAGCATCATCTTTCAGGATTTGAAATAGCTCAACTGGAATTCCATCACCTCCACTAGCTTTGTTCATAGTGATGCTTTCTAAGGCCCACTTGACTTCACATTCCAGGATGTCTGGCTCTAGGTGAGTGATCACACCATCGTGATTATCTGGGTTGTGAAGATCTTTTTTGTTAGTTCAGTTAGTGAATTTTCATAAAAATAAAGAGCAGGAGACTTTTGTCTTTTTTGAATATTGTTTTGGGACATTGGCAGTTCCAGTGCTGGCTGTCATTGAGTTGGTGGTGCTAGTGTTAAAGAACCTGTCTATTAATGCAGGAGACATACGAATCGATAATATCTGATTACTAGATTGCACTGCTGCTAAGTCGCTTCAGTTGTGTCCGACTCTGTGTGACCCCATAAACTGCAGCCCACCGGGCTCCCCCGTCCCTGGGATTCTCCAGGCAACAATACTGGAGTGGGTTGCCATTTCCTTCTCCAATGCATGAAAGTGAAAAGTGAAAGTGAAGTCGCTCAGTCATGTCCGACTCTAGCGACCCCATGGACTGCAGCCCACCAGGCTCCTCCATCCATGGGATTTTCCAGGCAAGAGTACTGGAGTAGGGTGCCATTGCCTTCTCCGATTGCACTAGTGGTAAAGAATCCTCCTGCCAGTGCAGGAGAAGCAAGAGACTAGGGTTCAGTCCCTGGGTTGGGGAGATCCCCTGGAGTAGGAAATGACAAAGCTTACTCCCAAAGCTTTATAATTTTATCATCTTTGTGTGTAGATCATTAGAAGTACAACCCCTCCCCCTACCTTTTTTTTTTTTCTGTTTTTGTTAGAATTTATGCTAGAATCAGTTAGGACCAAAGTTCGGATACACATGTTGATTCAAGGATCAAAGTCCAACAGATAAAAGGCTAGAATCGCCATGGCAAATCAATGCTGCTTTATTTTTGTGTTGAGTTTAACTAAGGGACGTTCTATATCAACAAGACAAATTGGTGTCAGTTCTTTTCCAGACTAATGGTCATTATTGGAGAGGAATTATTTACTAGCATAATTATTTTGTGGCATATAATTTTATTGTCTTATGATATGTGTTGCAGTATTTGATAATTTTTAGTTGATTAATATAGGGTGATTCATTCGAAACATCTGTTTTGTTGTATTTATTTTTTTTATATGCATAATTTATTATTGAAATGACCAGATAGGTGTTGTTATATTACAATAAGTTGTAATTACTATATAATAATATATTCAATGTCAACATAATTTTTAACCTAAAAGTTCTTTTTTTTTTTTTTAATTTTATTTTTAAACTTTACATAATTGTATTAGTTTTGCCAAATATCAAAATGAATCCACCACAGGTATACATGTGTTCCCCATCCTGAACCCTCCTCCCTCCTCCCTCCCCATACCCTCCCTCTGGGTCATCCCAGTGCACTAGCCCCAAGCATCCAGTATTGTGCATCGAACCTGGACTGGCAACTCGTTTCTTACATGATATTTTACATGTTTCAATGCCATTTTCCCAAATCTTCCCACCCTCTCCCTCTCCCACCGAGTCCATAAGACTGTTCTATACATCAGTGTCTCTTTTGCTGTCTCATACACCGGGTTATTGTTACCATCTTTCTAAATTCCATATATATGCATTAGTATACTGTATTGGTGTTTTTCCTTCTGGCTTACTTCACTCTGTATAATAGGCTCCAGTTTCATCCACCTCATTAGAACTGATTCAAATGTATTCTTTTTAATGGCTGAGTAATACTCCATTGTGTATATGTACCATAGCTTTCTTATCCATTCATCTGCTGATGGACATCTAGGTTGCTTCCACGTCCTGGCTATTATAAACAGTGCTGCGATGAACATTGGGGTACACGTGTCTCTTTCCCTTCTGGTTTCCTCAGTGTGTATGCCCAGCAGTGGGATTGCTGGATCCTAAGGCAGTTCTATTTCCAGTTTTTTAAGGAATCTCCACACTGTTCTCCATAGTGGCTGTACTAGTTTGCATTCCCACCAACAGTGTAAGAGGGTTCCCTTTTCTCCACACCCTCTCCAGCATTTATTATTTGTAGACTTTTGGATCACAGCCATTCTGACTGGTGTGAAATGGTACCTCATAGTGGTTTTGATTTGCATTTCTCTGATAATGAGTGATGTTGAACCTACCTGACTTCAGGCTTTACTACAAAGCCACAGTTATCAAGACAGTATGGTACTGGCACAAAGACAGAAATATAGATCAATGGAACAAAATAGAAAGCCCAGAGATAAATCCACGCACGTATGGACACCTTATCTTTGACAAAGGAGGCAAAAATATACAATGGATTAAAGACAATCTCTTTAACAAGTGGTGCTGGGAAATCTGGTCAACCACTTGTAAAAGAATGAAACTAGAACACTTTCTAACACCATACACAAAAATAAACTCAAAATGGATTAAAGATCTAAATGTAAGACCAGAAACTATAAAACTCCTAGAGGAGAACATAGGCAAAACACTCTCTGACATACATCACAGCAGGATCCTCTATGACCCACCTCCCAGAATATTGGAAATAAAAGCAAAAATAAACAAATGGGACCTAATTAACCTTAAAAGCTTCTGCACATCAAAGGAAACTATTAGCAAGGTGAAAAGACAGCCTTCAGAATGGGAGAAAATAATAGCAAATGAAGCAACTGACAAACAACTAATCTCAAAAATATACAAGCAACTCCTACAGCTCAACTCCAGAAAAATAAATGACCCAATCAAAAAATGGGCCAAAGAACTAAATAGACATTTCTCCAAAGAAGACATACAGATGGCTAACAAACACATGAAAAGATGTTTTGTTGTATTTAAAAAATACAAGTATCTTTATTGTTTTTACTGGTCTTTAAAGGTAATACATGATTATTGTTTAAAATAATAATAAAAAAATTTGGAAGTGCCTCTTGAGAAACCTATATGAAGGTCAGGAAGCAACAGTTAGAACTGGACATGGAACAACACACTGGTTCCAAATAGGAAAAGGAGTACGTCAAGGCTGTATATTGTCACCCTGCTTATTTAACTTCTATGCAGAGTACATCATGAGAAACGCTGGGCTGGAAGAAGCACAAGCTGGAATCAAGATTGCAGGGAGAAATATTAATAACCTCAGATATGCAGGTGACACCACCCTTATGGCAGAAAGTGAAGAGTAACTAAAGAGCCTCTTGATGAAAGAGGACAGTGAAAAAGTTGGCTTAAAGCTCAACATTCAGAAAATGAAGATCATGGCATCTGGTCCCATCACTTCATGGCAAATAGATGGGGAAACAGTGGAAACAATGACTAACTTTATTTTTCTGGGCTCTAAAATCACTGCAGATGGTGATTGCAGCCATGAAATTAAAAGATGCTTACTCCTTGGAAGGAAAGTTATGACCAACCTAGATAGTATATTGAAAAGCAGAGACATTACTTTGCCAACAAAGGTCTGTCTAGTCAAGGCTATGGTTTTTCCAGTGGTCATGTATGGATGTGAGAGTTGGACTGTGAAGAAAGCTAAGCGCCAAAGAATGGATGCTTTTGAACTGTGGTGTTGGAGAAGACTCTTAAGAGTCCCTTGGACTGCAAGGAGATCCAACCAGTCCATCCTGAAGGAGATCAGTCCTGGGTATTCATTGGAAGGATGCTGAAGCTGAAACTCCAAAACTTTGGCCACCTCATGTGAAGAGTTGATTCATTGGAAAAGACCCTGATGCTGGGAGGGATTGGGGGCAGGAGGAGAAGGGGATGACAGAGGATGAGATGGCTGAATGACATCACTGACTCAGTGGACATGAGTTTGAGTAAACTCTGGGAGTTGGTAATGGACAGGGAGGCCTGGCGTGCTGTGATTCATGGGGTGGCAAAGAGTCGGACATGACTGAGCGACTGAACTGAACTGAACTGAGAGAATAAAAATATCCCAGGCCTACATGTAATATAATGACTGTTAAGTTTGGTTATTCACAAACTTATCATTTATGTATATATAATATATATATGTATGTAGATATAATGTTTTAATACATGTTGTATAATACTATGCATGCTTTCTGTAACTTTTACAAATTTTGATATAGCATACATAGTGTTCTATTGCAGATATGCTAATGGTTTTGTTTTTTTTTAAGGGCTTTTTTTTTTTAAACAGCCATATAGTATTTATTTAACCAAATCCATAATCCCTAATTGGTGGGGATTTAAGTTGTTTTCTTTTGTTGTTGCTGTTATACAATGAACATCTTCATATATGTATATATTTGAGGAGCTTGTTTATTCTAATAAATTTCTTAAGGCATCATTGCCAGTCAAGGGTCTAAAGTGATCTTTATTTCCAGATTTTCCTCAAGGAAAGGGTATTTACTCCTAACAGTGTATGAGAACTGTTTCTTCATTGAATTGGACTTCTAGTTAATGTAATCAGCATTAATTTTTTAAAAATCTGACATTTTTCCATAATTTTACTAGCTAGTCCTGTATACTAGTTCAGTTCTTGAGGTCTTGATCCTAATATAAATATAGTCTCTACAAAAATCTTAACCTGCTTGTCTTTTGTATGATCAATAAAAAGAAGAAACTAAGTTAAAGATAACTATATTCCAAGAGGTAGTATAACTCTATTTCCCTTTATAATATAGAGTTAATATTGGAATTGTTACTTTAACTCACTATAACTTAGGGAAGTTTCCTATGAGACTTTAAATCCTTGGTCTATTTGCTGAGGCTCTTTGGTATAGCTCAGCTTATTATTTTTCAAAAGAATGTATTAGTCTGGAAAAGCAAATTAAATTTTCAGAGAGCCATACAAATTGAGGCTAAACCACAGTTAAATCCAAAGTTAATTGCATTATTGGTGGATAGTTCAAAATGTGTTTTAAATTTAATATGCACATTTTAAAAAAATCTCTTTTAAATAAACAGGAAACTCTGATGAGGAAGAAAGTGCTTCAGAGTCTGAACTTTGGAAGGGCCCACTACCAGAGACAGATGAAAAATCACAGTAAGTCCTGATGTTAATAGAAAGTGGTATTGCATACCTTCTACAGTCGGTCTAGAAAGCTATGACCACAGCCATTTTTGATAACTTAATGAAAAGTTTAGCATCATGAATGTTGATTTAAAGCCAAGGACCATGAGATCAGAGTTTATTCCCAGCCATTGTTCATGGCCACGATCAGCCAGCTTACGCAGCTCCCTCTTGGTGAGTAATTCTTTCCTCATCTCCCCTTAACAGATGACCCCCTAGACTTTGCTTAGGTTCTTTCATAGATGTCCTGTTTACTAGCTTCTAGAGCCTATCCATGATGTTCTGATTATCATAAACTTGTACAGGAGAATTCCTCAAAGATACAAACAGGTGTCAAAGTTTTTTTGCCCCCAAAGACAGACAACTCAACTCATGCATTGTTCTCTGTTATTGGTTGGAAGAGCTGTTGGAATATAGGCTGGAATATTATCAGCTCTTATATAATGGGATGTTCACCACTTGAGCTTTATCTGTTGAAAGAGGATAAAATAATACTGACTACATAGTTTATTGTGAAAATTTAATATAATTAAGAATATAAAGCACCCGGTATAATACCTACCAATATAATTCGTGCTCAATAAATTTTAGTCCCATTTTGTTAATCCAGTCTTCTTAGCTCATAATAAGAGATTTATTGAATCAATCATAATTCACTAACTTAAGCTGATGATAAAATATCTTGCTAATTGTATAATATGTTCTCAGTTAATAGAATTCAAGTGTGTTAAAAAGAGGCCTTTAAAAAAAAAAGATTGTTTTCTATGATCTTTTTTTTTCTTGCCAAATAAAGAATTCCAAAATGAGTGGCCATTATAGATCAGATTTCTAAAAAGGTATTGCTATCCTAGTCAAACTATCAACTGAACTTTTGACCATAGAATTTCCCCTTGAAGAGCTGAAAATGAAAGAATAGGTCTCAGAGTCCACTCACCTTTATGGCAGTAAAGATCCATAAGTAAAGCCTAAGAGGGGTTCCATAATCCAGAGCTCTTTGTGACCTTATAAAAACTTGATATCATTTACTAACATCTGAGTACACACAGAGGTTCAGCTAATTTCATACGTCTAAGTTCTTATTACAGTTTTAAAAATTCAGCTGCATTTTGCTGTCATGCTTGGGAAAAGGGACAGTGGCATGGAGAATACCAAATTGTAGGTAATTCTTAAATCAACTGTATCTGATTCTGTAATTTTTTTTTTTTAATTTGAACATGGTTGTGAGGGTTTTATCCGTCACAGTCACTTAAAACAAAATGATGGAGTCTCACTGTGAATTTCTAATCTAAAAGAACATTTTCTAAAGAGATTGGTAGGCAGAATTTGTGTAGCTTGATTCTCTGTTCCCAGAAGGAAGAAAAGCAACTGTACATACACTTAATCTTCACAACAGCTCTTTGAGGAAATGTAATGTTCTTTATTATATAAAGAAACTGAGCCCAGAGAAGTTAAATAACTTGCTTACCTAGCTAGTAGCTGACAGAGCTAGGACTTAAACACTGTCTGACTTGAAAACCTGTGCTGTTTTCATTGTACTGCTCTAGGCTCCTAGCACTAATATTTATTTAGTACTTTAATTTTCATATTTTAATATATTATAATTTAGTATCTCCTTTCAGAGTTCTATTCTTTTAGATATAATCTTCACTGCTACAAATACACATTTACTCTTCTCAGAGTAATAAAACCTGCAGCCTAAGCAGATCGTCCCTATTCTTAGGAGTAAGACTTGTATTTTTCCTTAAAATAGTTTTTTCATTAATTTGAAATGAGAATGAACAGAGTAAGTAATAAAGTCAACTTAGAACAGAGTAATGAAGTCAACCAAAAAAGTAAAGAGAAGCAATGATATAACACAAAGTACTTCAGAGTAAAATCTTAGGTATAAATATGTTTAGGGATACATGCCACCATATACAACACTTTAATCAGTCTGGGCCTAGTTATGATTATTATAGAAGCCAAGAATTACTTGATAGCTGAATCATGAAATATATATATATATAAAAGAATTAGCAAGTATGTTGGTTTGAATTACCTTAATTTCATGTAATGTGTCACCTAGTAATTTTTTTCTCTGTTGATTTTAATCAATATGTATACTTTTTCTTTTAAATAGGGAAGAAGAATTTGATGAATATTTTCAAGATTTATTTCTGTGAGATAAAAGAGGGATGCCTACATTCCTTAATGTGAAGTGTACTTTGAAATTCTTCACAAAAGTTTTGTCTACAAGTTGCAACTTGAGTGGTTTGTCTTTGGAAATAAAAGATCCATCTAGGATGGATTGTCAGATGCTTTGAAAGTATTTTCAGTTCTATTGGAGATACTTTTCCCTATCTCTTACATATTTTTTCAGTTGCTTACCTACAACTCTGTTCCATCTGTAGCTCAAGGATGGACCTAGTACACTGCACAGAGATCCACTGTTCCTATTTTTATGGGTTTTTCTTTTTTCCCCACTGATATCACATTTTCCCTTGCCTCAATTAGTTTATTTAAACTTTTAGGGTTATTGGGGTCTTACAAAATTATAAGGTAGATTAATTATGTCTTCAACTTCTTTACTTTCCTTTGACACACAGGCGCCCCTCTTGAGAACCTGTTTTTTTCATTAGCTACCTTTTCTTTTTTTCCTTACATTTCTCTTCCTTCTTACCTCTGCCACTTAAGGGAGTTTGTTATAATCTGATTTAATTCCCCAGTGTATGGGTAATTTATTATAAAGTAAATTAATAGCACAGGAGGCCAAATGAGATCCCAGTAATCTAAAGCAGCATATGTGTTCATGAAAGTTGACTCTCCAGTAAAGATTATGCTGTAATATAACTTAACAATACTGTATGCACAGAGCTTGTCTCAGATACAGTCATACATAATGGATATACTTATATACAGAGATATATTATAAAATGTAACTTAATTTGGGGTCCATACCCCCAAGAGTCAATGGATGTGCTTCAAGACATCTAAACACACCTACAATCGATGTGTAAACTTTCGTGATTGTGTGTGTTTTAGGGGGAAAGGATCCATAGATTTCATCAAATTTTCAAAAGGATTTATTGATTTTTTTCCAAAAGGTCAGACCCATTTTTATAAACAGCAAAGCGATGAATACTGGAAAAGATGCGTGATTTGGTGAGTAAGAGAGGACCTATAGAAAACAGGTATTTTGTTGAAAATTAAATGACATTTAAACATGGAATTATTGGCATTAAACTGTAAAACAGGTATTTATAGTATCTTATTTTTAAATAGTATCAGATTTTCCTTTTATTAAAGTTATTCATTAATTATTAGATCACTGTCATACATGAGACACTGCTAGACATTGCTACGAAGGAAGTAGCTAGGAAATAACTAGTCATTTCTAAACCACCATAAAACAGTAAATGAGTGTTGATAACCAACAAATAGTTTGTTGTATCTTTTTCTTCTCACTACTTTTAGTGAAAAAGAATCTTGATTTCGGAGGAAAAAGTGTTGAAATATCCAGCAGGAAAACTGATGTTATTAATAGAATATATGAAGCCAAAACATTTTTATGATAAAAATTAGTAGTCATCAGAATATAAAACTCCTGCAAAACTAAACAGTGACTGGGAAGAATATTCAAAGACCCTTTTAAAATAGATCCATATATGTGGTATTCCAAGTATGGTTTATGGACATCAAGTTCATTTGTAAATTTAAATCATTAAATGTAATCACGGTGTTTAATCCATTCATACAGTGACAGATAATTGGAGTCATATTTAAAGGAGTCTTTGAGAAGGCCTCAAGATGATGTTTTAAATTTTTTTAATTGAATTTTTATCTTTTATTGGAACATAGTTGATGTACAGCATTGTTAGCTTCAGGTGTACAGCTGAATGATTCAGTTATAGTCTATCCATTCTTTTATCAGATGCTTTTCCCATATAGGTTGTCACAAAATACTAAGTAGATTTCTTTGTGTTATACAGTAGGTCCTTATTATCCATTATCTAGATTTTAAAGATTAATTCTCCAACAGACCTATCTTAAACTTTGCTGTAGTATAGTCAGGGGAGTTCAGCAGATCACTGGCTTGAGATAAGTTATGCTTTCTTATACTTACTCGTAAGCAAAGTTCCTGTTTTTGCAGACCTTCAATGGTGGCTCATCTCTGTGCCTCAGTTTCTTTTCTAGTGAATGAGGAAATAGTTTGAGCTGACTGATATTTGGGGGGGTCCAAAATTTTATAAGGCTAAAGGAAGAGGGTTTCTTATACAGTTTCTAAAATAACCCTAAGTGGAGTTTCAGGATTATTTTAAGCAGTGAAAATAAGATGTACATCTCTCGCCCAACATGACTTATATAGACAACACTCATTTGGGGATATATATATATATATATATATATAGTTTTTTTTCCCTCCATAAAAATATTAACTTCCAGGCATTCTTCATTTATACCTGTTTGTCATGATATTTATGCAAAATATCATTCATTCATGTTTACTGAGTGCCTGCCTTGTGCCAGGCACTTCTCTAAGTGTGAGAAGAGCTGTGAACAAAATAGACAAAAATATTTCCTCTTATGGACCTTACATTCTAATGTGAGAGGAAGAGTCTTATGATTCTAAGTACCTAACTTGTAAAAATATAACAAATAGTGATTTCTCAGCCACTTAAAATTGATTATCTCCTTTATAACAGAACGTTTGAGGTTGATAGAGCAATTATAATTTAGATGTTTTACAATAAAAAGTCAATGGTATAATTAATATTTGGTCTGTTTTATAATCTGGTATGTCATTATAAAGAAATCTTCCCTTATGTACAGGTGTGTACCATGTAGTAGAAGTAGTTGATTGTCTGTAGTTTTTTTGTTTAATTTATTTGGCTGCATTGGGTCTTAGCTGTGGCATGTGGGATCTCTGCATGTGGTGCAGACTCTCTAGTTGTGGAGCACAGGCTGCAGAGCATGTAGGTTCAGTAGCTGTAGCACACAGGCTTAGTTGCTCCAAAGCATGTGGGATCTTAGTTCCCTGACCAGGGATTGAACCCACGTCCCCTGCATTGCAAGGCAGATTCTTTATTACTGGACCACCAGGGAAGTCCTGTTTATTTTTCTTGACAATCAATATTTAGAATGCCTAGTAGATACTTCTGGTAATCACTTTTTTTAAAGTCACCTCTGTTGAAGTCCCTTTAAACTGTTTTTGGTAGTAAAGCTTTTGTATAATCAAATCACATGCTGTTTAATAATGCATAATATTTATTAGTTGATTTAACTTGCATTAGGATTATCTAGGTCATGTCTTATAAATTGATAATTCTATCAATGAAAAGAATAGTTCTGAATGTAATAACATATTCTTAGTTACACATAAAATAATTGATTTCAGACTTGGGAGAAAGGATGGGCATAGGATGACATACTTTTAAGCTGCTGAAAGTGAAGTGCTCTTTACTGTTCCATTATCAAGAGTAAAAAGTGGAGGAAAGAGATAAGCATTTCAGGTGGAATAACATTTAATATCCTTTTTCTTTGTTTCTTATATAGTACTTAAATACATTATACATTCTGTACTGTATTTGCTCTTACATTAAGACATGTTGATGAGAGATTTCTGGTTCAGAAAAGGATGTGAGCTATGAATCATGTTATGGGTTGAATTGTGTCCCACCTGAATTCCTGTTGAAATCCCGATTCCCAGTACCTTAGAATGTGGTTGTATTTGGAGCTAATAAAGTAAAATGAGGTCCTATGAGTAGGTCCTAATCCAGTATGACTGGTGTCCTTAAAAGAGGAGAATAGGACACAGACGCACAAGGGAGAAGACCGACGACCAGGTGCAGACGGCCACTGACAAGCAAAAGAGGCCTCTTGAGAAACCAGCCCTGCCAAACCTTAATGCTGGCCTTTTGGTCTCCAGAACTGCAAGAAAATAAATTTTATTTTGTTTAAGACACCCAGTATGGGGCAGCTTTTTTGTTATAGTAACCCTAGTAAATGAATACAATGAATAAGATCTTTTAAAAAAAGAATTGGTGACTAGTTTCAGGATTATATTATTTTTAATTTAAAACAAATTGGCACCAAAAATGCACTTATTTTTGTCTTATTTTGCACTTTTGTTGAACTTTATTTTATCCTCATGGCTTTCAGGCTAGCAGTATATTTTCTTATGCTAGTCACAGGGTAGCCTTCCTGAAGAGTCTCTGTTACTTGATGGTTTGATGAATGAAATTTGCTGATGTTCTTTTTTAATGTTTTCTTCAAATGTAGAAACAATATTTGTAATTTAGACCGGTTGGATTGTCTTACAACATTAGACATGTTTTGGATTTCTTGTCATCACCACCACCTCCTGAATCTTCTACAGCTAGGAAAAAGGAGAAAAGCAATATTTTCAGGAATCAGTGGATATATAGTAGTTTTTTCCTAGTATTAGAGTAACTATATAGCCTAATTCATAGTTTTAACCTATATCAAGTACTAAGAGTTTGACCATTTAAAAACTTGAATTCATATTCAAAATTAGTCCATTTAGAAAATAAAATCTAATAAATGACTAACCAGTTAATGTCTCAGTTCTCAAAAGAACCACTGAACTATCCAGTCTGGGAATCTGAGTTGTTGCTTTGTGTTGCCTGGAGATAAAATAATATTCTTAGTTTACAGAGACTTCTCAGTGTAGTAGGAAGAAAATTCAGAAGTAATTTTATGCAAATAAAGTATAGAGATCCATATCCAATATACCAAATACTAAATTTAAAAAAAAGTCACGAACCACTTAAAGGGCTTGATATAGTGTTCATTGTAAAATTGGGATAAAGATTAACTGCACTAAGAAATAACTTTTTGCTTTTCACTTGCTCAGTAAAAATAACCATTTTTGTTATCTTTTTGAAGCACAGCTCAGATCTTACTCCTTTCATGTTGAAATCCATCCCTCTAAGGACTTCCCGTTGCTCTGTAGAGGACAGATCCATAAGGAGGCCTTCAGGGTAACACACCCATCTGGCAGAGCTGCCTGCATTCCTGGCTTCATCTGGTATTTTGCTCTCTTTGCTCTCTAGACTCCAGCTACACCAGTTTTCAAGTTCTTCAGCGCACCAAGCTTATTTCCACGTCACGGCCTTTGTGCATATTCTATTCTTTCCTCTCCTTTCCTTTAAAACTCTTCCTCCTTTCTTTGCTTAGAAGAAGCCTGTCTTCAGTGTAGCATAAACATCCTTCAGGAACGACTTCCCTGATGCCCCAGGTATGCTTCTTCTGATAATTATAGTTAAATAATCGATTTTTCACTTGGCACTCCCGTACCAGGTGGTAAGCTCTGGAGATAAGGACCCCATCTTTCCCCAGGGCCTAACACAGGGCCTTGTACAGAATACACAGCCACTAAACATTTAAGTGAATGTATATCCTAGAGTCAGGAACTCCTGTTTTTATTCTGTTGAATGATATCCTTAACCCTTTAAGCAAAATGCTTTCTCCCTCTGAATTCTTTAAAATATCACTAAACACATGAACCGTCTAAAAAGAATGTTGCATTTTTTTTTAACAAGGCTTTTCCAGACAGAGATGGTTTCTTTATTAAACAATAAGAATTTCTTACAAAACCTTTTAAGTCTTGAGCTCTTGAGACAAAATACGAAACGATGACATTAGTATTCCACTTTCTAGATGTCATTTGAGTCATCTGATGAACTAATAGGTGATCATAAGCATCTTAACAGAGGCTTTCTGAAGATTATGTTAAACTTAACTGAGTGACTTCAGGAGTAGAAATTTCATCAGGATAAACAGCACTAAGGAGAAACATCTGAGGCACAGACAAAGTCTTAGGGTACCTTCAAGTCACCCCACTCTGCTGGCCATCTTTACATCTAAGGCTTCCTTAGATCTGGAAATGAGGCTGGAGATCTGTAAAGTTTTCTCATTATAAGAAGAGGAACTTTAAGCTCAGAGAGGTTAAGCAAGATGCCCAAAGTCTTACAGCTAATACAGAATGTTAGGGCTAAAATTATTTTCTCACCTAAACCTGATTGATCCCATTAATCCTATGGTTTTCATATTATTTCTTAAAATTCAGTATTCTGCAGAGGTACCTCAGGAGCCACTTTACTGAGTGGATGAAGAAACCTAGCCCTAACCCCAACTTCAACTGGACCAAGCAATTCCATCTTGAATTACAAAGTAAGATCTTGTTCAAGGGGATAAAAACCCTGAAAACCACTAATCAGCTTCTTATAATTCTCAGTCTGTGGGCAGTAAAGCAAATTTTCTGTTTGCATTTACTTTTTATGCTTTTGTCATGTGAGATGAAGCTCTGCTGAACTTCCAGCTACTTTACAAGAAGCCAAAACAGATTCCATCTAACCTTTTTCTGTCGTATTTCCTTCTTCCTGCTTTTTCATCTCTTCAATTACCTTCATCTTTTCATCATACTCATCAGCTAGGGATTTCCATTCCACTCTGTTGTTTTGAAGACCATTCAGCATAGGTGTGATTTCTTTGTGAAACCGTGAAAACTCCTAGAGAGAATTTTAGGTCGGAAACCACTTAAATCATTTGGTTCATTTTCAGTACCTTTCATACGCAGAGAAGGAGCCCTAAAGAATTATTACAGCGCTCAGAGCTGTTAGGATGAGATTAATTCAGTACCTTGTAAGTGGGAAAGGTAGCTCTTGTCTTTCCTGCTCACCTAAGTTTATTCAGTTTGCTTACACCTGAGTTCTCTCACCTTTCATTGCATCCTTGAAGGAAAGATAAGGGTAATACCTCAAACTACCTTGGAGAAATGATGACACCCTTAGTGACTTTCCATGAGGGATGAGGGTGACTTTGATTTTAGTTACATTTTGAAAGAAAACTTCTCATCCAGAAAATGATATATTTCACTCACATAATCTGTTTACTTACCTTATATACAAAAGTACAGACAAAGTCAATAAATCCAACTTGAAGTTTAGGTAGTTCATCTTTTTTGTTTCTGTCCATCATAGGCTAGAAAGAGAGAGAAATTCTTTAAAGATAATTTTCTAAGATCCAGTGGACAAAACAGACTGATTTGTATCGATAATTTTTAATCAGTAGTGCGTTTTTATGTCAAGGTTTTTACAATGGGTTGTTGCTGCAGCACTGTTCTCTCCAGATCTCCTTGTTCCCAAAATTCATTTGCAACCAGGAGTGCTACCTGCAAAGAGGGAGGACATGATTCATGAAAGTCATGATTCATGACTTATTAACAGAATTTGCATTTTATCATAACATTTTATCCTTAAATGAGTAATATTTAAGGACAGAATTTATAATTAATGCTTGAGGTATTCTCATACCATACGTTCTTTGGCTTTAAAATGATGTTATTTACAGATTATATTGAAATGGACAAGGGGGGTTTCTCTTCCTACTTCAGTGTGGTAGACTCATTCTGGGCGTGCCAATCTCCTAGCTGCTATTACCACCACCTCTCAACAATAAAAAGGGGAGAAGGGAGGATGTCTGTTTCATTATGCTTCAAGCTCCAAAGCTTCCCAGATCCTCCTTTTGTCCTGCTTATCATCTGCCAGCATCTAGCATGTATCTGCCTATGTGTTTATGCACATACATGCACAGCTTAGAACACCACTTCACCTGACTAATAACTCCTGGTGGCTCAGACGGTTAAGCATCTGTCTACAATGTGGGAGACCCGGGTTCGATCCCTGGGTTGGGAAGATCCCCTGGAGAAGGAAATGGCAATCCACTCCAGTACTATTGCCTGGAAAATCCAATGGACACAGGAGCCTGGTAGGCTACAGTCCATGGGGTCGCAAAGAGTCAGACATGACTAAGCGACTTCACTTTCACTTTTACCTGATTATGTTGTAGGGATATTTGAGAGTTAATTTATATGGTTTTTTAAAAACCATATTTATCAAGTTTGTTGAACACCTTCTAGCTGCCTTACATTGGCATGATCCGGGCTTACCAAGAGGAGTTAAGATGTGACTTTGATCTTTAAGATGCTTACAGTCTAATGAAGTCAGTCATGTAAAGAATGTGGAAAGTTCTATCATATCAACAGCTATCAACTGCTGTGGATCAAGGAGAAAGATAAGGGAGGTTGCATTTATGCTGTATCATCAAGGAAGACTAGTAGCTCGCCAGTAAAGAAGAAAGGGAAGAGTGTGCAGATAAAGTTGAATGTTTATAGCTTGTGTGAGTAGGAGCTTAAGAGTGTGAGGCAATAACATGGGAAATAAGAGAAATAAATTAGGGAGTATGAGTTAAGGACAGGTAACAACAAACCATGTAAGCTTTGCTGGGAAGTTTAACTTGATTCTCTGGGCCAGTAGTTCTTTTTCTTTGAGCCCTACGGTCCCTCCAAAGCGCACAAGTGGTACAAGAGTGGATGCCAAGAGAGACTGAAGTACAGTAACTTTGCTGTTTGCCTCTTACAAAAAGTGGTCTATGTACAACTTTTTGTGCAAGGAAAATAGACATTTCTTTTTTCTTTAAAAAAGGTTGAAAACTTCCAGCAGTGGGGAGTTCAGAAGGCTTTTTAAGCAAAGCAGTAGCCAAGCAGAGCTCTATTTATAAGCATTCCAGCAGCAACTCAGAGAAAGGTTGGAGAGTTCGTGCTGAGAGAGGATCACTTAGGAGGCTGCCACCATAGTTCTGACGAAAGAGGAAAAGTAAGAACTAAGAGGGTAGCAAGAGTGATGGACAGAAATGGTTTTGGAACGAGGGAGATGGACTCAAGCCTGAGCCCAGGTTTGTGGCTGGGGTGACTATGTAGATAAAAGAATTGAGGAGGAAGAGCAGGCAGGCAGTGAGGAGGAAGCACAGGTGTTTGGTTTGGAGCCCAGCTATTCTATCTTAACAGATACAGTCCACATTTACAGTTGAACCCAGGGAATTCTGGCCTCTTCTGCTTAGGGTTTTCCCTATGAGTTAACTGAGGGAGAATTCTTTCATTGATTAGCAGGAAACCAAGTGGTAAGCAGATGGCTCCCACTCATTCCCCACACTCCCCAAGGGTGGGGAAGACCTTCCTTAGAAGACACCCTTAAACTGAACCTGCACGGAATCCCTCCGTCCATGGGATTCTCAAGGCAAGAATACTGGAGTGGGTTGCCATTTCCTTCTCCATGACTGACAGCACACCGAAGAGGAGACTAGGAGCAAAACCACCCTTGAGGGATGAAGGCACTAATGATTCATCCTTGCTGCATGCTTTATCTCCTCTACTAAAAACCCAGATGCTCCATGAATAATTTTATGTAAACTTCTTACAGCCTGTCCAGTGATAAACAGGAATTCCTTCCAGAAAGCATTTTCTTTCTAAGGTTCCTTCTGTTTCCCTTGTCCTGGGCGTGACCAAATGACCTACTGACATTTGTGAGCTCTTGAAAGCTGTTTGCTTTTCTTCTCTTAACAGAAACCCAACAGGGAACATTGTACTTTTGTCTTAACTTCTTAACTTCCTTTTTTCTTCTTTGTAAATTATAAACTGATGGTTTCAGAGGACAGGTCCAGGGTAACGAAGGTAACTGCTTATAAAATATATAGTCGTATAATTGACGGTTATAATTAAATTCTGAGGTTGCCAGATACTCTCACATTCACTGTCTCATGGCGCCTAGGCAGAGCCGAGGGCCTGACAGAAAGTGGGAACCACTCACCTGACTTTGCACCTCCCAGGGCTTGGTTATAGCTGACAGATCACACGCAGTCATCATCATTGCCCTGTGAAAGAAAACAAAACATGTTAAAATAGAAATATACAAGTTATTTTTGCCAAAAGCAAAATAAAATTTGACTTCTCACATGATAATCTCTTTTTTGGTTGGATCAATGGTTACATATTTGATGGCCTCTTCTTCAGTTTCCATTTTTTCACAGGCATCAACAATTTTTTGAAACATGGTTCTCTTCCTAAAAAAGAGACAACTGTGCGACAATTTTAGCATATAGGACCAGAGGTTTAAAGTGTCTTTTATATGTCCTTTCAGGTTTCATGTTCCCACTTTGCATCAGTTGTCCACATTGTGGACCCAGGCAGGAGAAGAGGGAATGGCTGTGTAACCTTGATACAGAAAGGGTTTAAGACAGAAAAATCTCAAGTCAGAAAGGAAAAAAAAAGTAAATTTAAATACATTAAAACTAAGAGCTACATGTGACAAAAAGATCATAACAAAGGCCACAGGTTGTGATGAGACATTGTAAAGTATAAAACTAACCAAATATTAGAACGTAAAATATATGAAAAGGTACAAAATTATAAGTGTGAATAATAATATTCTGTCTCACATTAACAAACATATTTAAATATGCCCAGATCAAGAAGAGTCCAGATATGGAATAATAGGAACTCTTGTAACACTGCTGGTAGGAGTTTAAATTGGCGTACCTACTAAGGAGTGCAGGAGTTTTGCCATGTGGTATAAAATTGAAGATATGCAAACCCTACAGCAGTCCCACTTCTAGATATGTACTTTACAGAAACTCATATACACAAAGATACACAATGTAGGCAGTGATGAAAAACTGGGAATAATCTAAATGTCCATGAATAGAAGAATGGCTAGATTAATTATGATAAAATCACACAGTTGAATATACATCTAAAAAGAATGACCTGGATCTCAATTTACCACCAAGCTAAATCTTCAAAATGTTGTGTGAAAACAAGTTGCAGAAAGGTATATACAGTATGATACCATTTATGGAAAAATTTTAAACACTTAGTAATGCCATAGAAAACATGAGTGGGAAGGATGAATGCATAGCAATACCAAGACAGTGGTATTTGTGAAGAAGTGGGGTGGGGGTGTGGCATTCATGATGGAGTACGGGATGCCTCAGTTGTACCACTTTCCTTGAAAAGATGTCTAAGACAAAATCTTAGCATTTGTTGAATCTGGACTATAGCTATTTGGATATCACTTATCTATTTCGAAGTATCTGCTTTCATGTTTGAACTATTTAATAATTGAATTTTTAATGAAGGATTGGAGAGGCATAATTTAATACTGCCCAAGTTGTTAACTATTTAGACCCTGTAACTAGTTCACCTTGTCCTAATGCATTTTACTTTATAGTTCACCAACAAGAAAATGTACAGAAGCTTGGAGTATCTGGTCTCCTTGGTAATCATCATCATCATTATAAATAGGCTAATGCCTCTGCTGTATGTAACTCAGAAATTTTTTTAGTTTGTTAATGTGCATCAGTATCACTAAGATTTTTCAGCTGTCAGACTCTGGCAGGATCAAATGTCTGAGCCTGCAACTCTAAATACCAGACTGCGAACTATGATGAATTCCCCAGGTCAAAAGGCACCGTGTAAGCTTTTATAGCATCAGTGTTCTGGCAGTGTATCTACTTTGATGCATATTCTTCAATTGAAGTTTCTTCAGATAACAAACTAATTAATATTAGGGGCTTAGCTTTTAAAATATGTTTCCAGATGTCCAGTAAATCCACCATCAGTTATCTTAAGGGTATTTATTGGTAATCCAAAAAGAAAATGAAGAAATGTGTCTCTAAACAAATGTCTTTTAACTTTGAGGCCATGGACCGTGGAAGGCGGAACCACACAGAGTATAAGGGAGTTCCGTACTTACTTGAAATATAAAGCCAGGTCAGTCGCTATTATCGCAACTTCAAACAAATGAATAACTGTTTCATACTGGCGTTTATTTAGGTTCTGGAATATGTTTAAACTCTGCAAGATGAAAATTCAAAATAAAATGCCATCATTAATTTGCCTTTGATTCAACAAACAAACCGCCCTATGATGCTTTATAAGAGCATCTTATTATAGAAAGAAGATAAACGAAGTCTTAATTTTTTTGCTTTCAGTTTTCTCTCTTAGATTAAGTTACCTCTTTACTTATACTTTGATTAAGATAATTTAAACTCTTAAAACAGATTATTAGCAAATATTCATGTAATCAGTATATAAGTTTTCTTCCAGGACCAATTCAATAAAAACAATAGATTTAAAATTTCCTGTAGTAATTGAGAAACTTTAATAAAGAATATCTGGTATTTGTCCAATTGTTAGACATGTTGAATTATTTACCAGATAATTTCAGAGTGATTCTAGAAACTATTGGAGAGCTTTCAGAAGCTGCAGATTACAATAGTACTCACACATAGAAAAAAGTAAATCTTCCAAGTTGTTTTTAAAATGATGACTTGCAATTCTATTTTACAATAACTTATTTCTACCTTTCTTCAAAGAGTTTCCCACTAATAGTCTCCTCATACATGGATCACCCTCAATTTTTAGTGTTCCAGAAAACAAGAGTGTAAATCTGGGAGTGGTTTTTAAAAGATAAGATATTCCAAAAAGAACATTTTTAGGAATACAGGCCAAAGACAGATGTGCAGTGACAAATGAAGTCAACAGTTAAATACAGAAAAATCCCACTGAAAAGGAGGAAACAGTCTCTCCGCCTATGTAGAGACAGAGGCAGCATAATGTAGAAAAGAACACTGGGTCAAGCACCAAATAATAACAGCAGACACCTAAGGCTTCCCACTCCCCGGGCACTGTTCTAAGTGCTCTATGAAAACTCTTAGTCACACAGCAAACCACAGCAGAGAGAGGTTAGGAAACTTGCTCAAGGTTGAACAGCTGGCACACAGAGCCAGTATAGCGGGACACTACACTGACTCAGTAAGGAGCCCAGGTTCAGTTCCCAGCCTCCCCACGTGGTAGTTGTAGCGTCCTGGACATCTCACTTAACATCTGTAAGTATCTGTTTTCTCAAATGGGGAGAACAACAGCTGCCCTGCTAACTGCCTGGCACTCAACCTGTGATCAGTAAATATTTGTGGAATGTTGATGCAGATGAGACAACTGGGAATGCATTTAAGAACAGTAAATTGCTACAGAATTTAATTATTGCTGTATCATTATTACTGGTAAGTTCTGAGGTTATCCCCAGTTTAAAATAGAATTGCAAAACCCAAGACCAAATATAGCTCTGTCATTCCAGGAGACTGAAATACTAGAAAGCAAGAAATGGACTAGAATTATGTGTGCATAATACAGCCTCCACCTAGGTCATCTTTTATAACTTCGAAGTCAAGAAAAATGGTATTTTACACAGCAGTAATAATGAGTTCATAATAGCAACTATAGCTAGACTTTTTAAATTGATAGAAGACATGGCAATTATACTCCAAACTACAACAAACAAAAGAAAACTTGTCTAGATCAAAATCCATGTCTTGCTTGAAAGAGACAGTCCTCAGCAGCACCTTGTGCGTAATCTCTGCTCAAATCTTCTGGATATAGATTATTTTTAACTGGTCTGGACTGACCAGGAAAAGGGCAGAGTAAGTGGGCCGTTTGGCATTTTAATCCCACTTAACCTTCCCTGATTTGGCTACTCTGGTGGCCTGCCTTTGGGTTGGTGGTGACCCTGTGGCATGTTTCCATCAGTGAGTCATTGCCCTTATCTGTTCACTGATGCACGTTATGTTTCCCAGAGTGACGTGTAGCATGTAATTCCAACACAGACTTTGTAGGTCCAGTAGCACTTCAGGTCATTTTTGACTGCTGTACTAGGAGAAAAAAGGGGATCATGTGTGGAAATGCCCTAAGTTTTTAGACAAATTATTAGTAGCACACTTTTAATCTCTTTATATAAGTCATTTTAATCCTTATTATATAGTGAAAAACTCTGCTAAAATAGTGGATCTCAGGTCTTCTCACCACACACAAAAAGATAATATGTTAATTCACTTGACTGTAGTAATGATTTTACTATATATCCATACATCAAAACATCATGTTGTACACATTAAACATGTAATTCTTTTTTAACTAAAAAAGTTAGAAAAAAAGAGCCAGAACATTGTAGAATGGGGAGAGGGGACACACAGGGCAGGCTGCCAGATTTAAATAAACAATCCCTTAGGACAGACCTTGTCTCTACCAAGCGCCAGACCACGGACCACACACCACGACCACGATTATCAGTATTGTTTATGCGCCAATTACTTTTAATACATGTTGATTTTATTTTTAAACCTGGATACTTTGCTATTTGCTAAATATATGTGTGTGAGAAAAAAAGCTGTGTATATATATATATAGAGAGAGAGAGACAGAGAAAATACCATTGTACTCCATTTAAGTCATACCTTTTTCTAATCCAGAACAATAAAACAGCTCTATTAAAGCAGACAGAATGGCAAACATTCTTTCACTTTACAAAGTAAATCAGTATTGCATTTTTTTCTTTTTTTTTTAAATAAAAATGTATTTATTTGAATTGGAGGCTAATTACTTTACAATATTGTATTGGTTTTCCCATACATCAACATGAATCCGCCATGGGTGTACACGTGTTCCCCATCCTGAACCCCCCTCCCTCCCTGCATTTTTTAAAAAAGATGACACACTTTTAAAATTAGTATACTTAAGAAAAAAGGATGTATGTTCAACTATTCAGTACTGCTTCCTTTGTTGATAGCACAATATTCCTGATTTTCACCTTTTTTTCCTTCACTCATTTTTACTGTACAAGTCTCTAATTGAAAAACCCTGTCTTAATTCAGTATCATTTTTTATTTCCTCTTTTCCTTCTCTCCTAGAAAAAGTTCTTAAGAGCTTGTAAGTAGTTTCTTTTTCAGCCATGGATACAGATTCACATAAAAGATCCTGTTTCTGTTTAAATTAGTTACTTGAAATCCCTTGACCAAATTTATAGCCCATGTCTAATAAACATTTATACCTCTCACTGCACACATTGTGGGCCTGCCCCATACTTCATCTTATTTTTATTTTCCCATTAGCCCTCATTTTTTCTTTAATGTTACATGTATTTTTGGAAGCTCCATTAAAAATTTTTTGGAACAAGTTGAAGATTAAACATATATACATGCATGCAGTTGTTTTTAAGTAAGTGAAGGCAGAGCCAGTAATCTTTTAATTGGAGCAAGAGGTCTTAGAATGTAGACAGGGCATGGAAGAAGGAAGGATGTCCCTCAAAAATCCAGTCTGACACACAGAACAGCAGCAGAGGATGAGCTGATGGGGTAACTTCTGACGTATATTTGCACTGACTTCTATTACTTCGTCATCTGTGCCAAAGAGAATGCTTTGGGTAAAAAGGAGTGAAGGCAGAAAGTTGGCAGCAATGATCAGATCCTAACACAGACCCTGTAGCTTCACAGGCTTGCTTAACATGAGCCTTCCCGAAAGCCCAAATCAAAGAGGTGAATTCTCCAGACCAAAGAAATAGAATTGGTGAGACAGAGTTTGAATAAATAGAAAGCTGAGGCTGTCCACAGTGCATTCCTGCCCTCCCCTCACAGCAAATGGCAAGTTCCACTAAGGAATGAATAGTTTTCAGAGGAAAACAAGTGTAAAACCTCTGCATAAAGACCACAAGAACACAACCTATGGATTGAGTACAATTCCAACCAAAATACCAAGTTTGTGGATGTGTGATGTAAATTGACAAACTTTTAAAATTTATATGAGAATACAAAGGTGTAATAAAAGCCAAAGCAATCTTCAAATAGAACAAAACTGGAGAATTTACACTGGAAGGAAGACTTTATTATAAAGCTATAGTAACTAAGATGACATGTTAACAAAAGACACAAACTGACCAGTGTAATAGAATAGGGAATGCAGAACCAGACTATTATAATCAGTTACCTGGTGTAGGACAAAGGTATCACTGAAATGAAGTGGGTCAATAAATGGTGCTGAGTCAACTGGATTTTCACATGGACAGAAAATGTATCTTGATCTCTACATCAAACCATATATAAAGATAAGTTGTAAAATGATTGTGGATCTAAATGAGAAAGGTAGAACAATAAAATACCTTCATTACCTTGAATAGGCAAAAGACAATACTATACAACTAAAGAATTAATCTTTAAAAAATTGATCAAATGGACATTAAGAACTTATTTTCACCCAAATCCAACATTAAGAGAATAAAAAGGCAATTCACAGGGAGAAAATATTTGTGATACGTATTTCTGATGAAAGATACATAAATCAGAATAAAGAATTCCTACAAATCAAGTTGAGAACAAAGGTAGTCCCAAAACAATTTCAAAAGGTTAATATAAAAAACTGTAGTTTATATGTGTTAATGCTGTTTAATTTGACACAAATCAGCGCATCCCCCAAGTGACTAAAATGAGAAAGATGGCAAGTGGCAAGTGTTGGAGACAATGGAGAGCCACTGGAACTGTTGGTAAGGATGTATTAATAAAACTATTTTGGAAAACTGCTTGTCAGCATCCACTGAGGTTGAACACATGCTCACCCTATGGCCAAGCAATTCTATTTCCAGGTACATACCAAACAGAAATACACCCATGTGTTCACAAAAAGACATGAACTAGAGAGTCACAGCACACCACATGTAACAACTCTGAATCAGAAGTCACATAAAGGTCTTAGAGCAGTTGACTGAATATGTAAATACAGTGCATCACTGCACACGCACACACCCCAAACTAAGAAAATAACAATAGAAGAAAGGAACACAAAAGGCAAATGAAAAATACATCAAAGGAAATACGCAATGGAACATGAAAAATCCACACTAATACCTATAGTTTCAAAACCACAAGAACTCAAAGGGAAGACTGTAAAACAACAGTAAAATTGAAAATAAACTAGCAAAACTAGTAGTAGAATGAGGAAAATGGAATTGAATATAAAAGCAATGTAATCCACAGTAAAGCTACTCAGAATAAGCAAGGGACATAGTCCACAGTCTTGAGGAAATTAAAAGAATATTTAAAAATATAAAAACATAAATGGCAAGGAGATTCAACATATACATAATTGATATTCCCAATGTATTAGAAAAATGTCCAAAGATACAATGAAAAAAAAGCTTCCCTGAAATTAAAAAAAAAGACAATGGATTCTATGGATATGTGTAACCTATAACAAGGAAAAAATAGATGCAGATACCCCCAAATAAACATTGACAGCATCACTCTGCAGGATGAAATTTTTAAAATAAAATAAAATTTAAAAAAAAATAGATGCAGAATCACCCATACATTCAAAGTTACTAAAATATGAAGAATTAAGAATTATATGAACATCTATTCAGAAAAACAAAGTCACCTACAAGGGAGAAAATCAAATCAGCCATTTATACCTCTTTAACACCAAAAAACAGTCCTCCAGTTTCTGAGAAGAAAGTAATGACCCAACAACCTTTATATTCTTCCAAACTGACTTTCAAAAATGTAACAAACAGATCTTCATAGGTGTGTACTTAGCTTAGAGACTGTGAAAAACTACCAGATGACAAAAATCTAGCTAATTAAGATATGAGTCAAAATACACAGGAATGGACAAGCCATGATGAAAGTCTGAGGCTAAGTATCAGGCCCATATAAAAGTAGAAGTAGGAATAAACAATTGCGCCTCTTTGGTCTCAACCATACAAAAGAGATGACAAAGGGAACACTGTCATTTGGAAGTAAGACTGTGGTTCCAAGGCCTCCGACTCAGAAGCCGACCTATGACCACTGTGGCAACACCGCCAGGCAGAAGAGGAAATGTGACTGGAGTCGCAAGGGCTACAGATGGAACACCATCGAGGTGGCTGAGCGAGGCACCTACAAATACTGTCCTGAAGATTCAGGCGTGGGTTCTGGGAGAACACCTAACCCAAGAGAGCTGCTGGGCAGCATCCAGCTCATCTTAGGGATTTCCACCATTAGTCATGCAACAAATGCTCTGCTTTAAAAAAAAAAATAGACACTTCAGGAAATTATAAATTAATTTTATAAATCCTGATAACAGTAAAAAAAAAAAAAACTGATAATAAATACCTTACAAAACAAGTAAGAGATGTGGGAAGCAGTGTAAGTATTTGAATTGTTTCATGTTTTATAGCAGGGAGTTCAGAGATGGTAAAAAGGTAACACATAACCACTAGTTATTGATTTTAGTGTTCTCTATATGGATGTGAGAGTTGGACTGTGAAGAAGGCTGAGCGCTGAAGAATTGATGCTTTTGAACTGTGGTGTTGGAGAAGACTCTTGAGAGTCCTTTGGACTGCAAGGAGATCCAACCAATCCATTCTGAAGGAGATCAGTCCTGGGATTTCTTTGGAAGGAATGATGCTAAAGCTGAAACTCCAGTACTTTGGCCACCTCATGCGAAGAGTTGACTCATTGGAAAAGACTCTGATGCTGGGAGGGATTGGGGGCAGGAGGATAAGGGGATGACAGAGGTCACTGACTCGATGGATGTGAGTCTGAGTGAACTCCGGGAGTTGGTGATGGATAGGGAGGCTTGGCGTGCTGCGATTCATGGAGTCGCAGAGAGTCGGACACGACTGAGCGACTGATCTGATCTGATCTGAAGAACTAATATTTCTTGTGATTATGGACACAGTTCTCTGAAGTTCTGTAATTCCTTCCCTTAAAAAATGTTTCTTCCATTAAGCTGAAGTAAAATTAAAATCTTCATTTAAGATAAATGCAAGGCCGCTCAGCAGTGAAAAGTAATGAATCACTGCTGGCTCATTCGCTCAAAATGAACAAATCACAAAATTATTGTTCTGAATGAAAGTCGTCACCACAAAAGAGTAATTACTGGATGACTGCATTTATATAAAAATCTAGAAGATTCAAACGAATCTGTAGAGACTAAAAACATTTCATTGCTTGCTTTGGGCTGGGAAGGGAGAGAGGCATAGACTACTACAGAACTGAAGTGTTCTGTATCCAGCGATAGACTCCCAGGAACAGTCTCCTTTGTCATCCCAAAGGAGATGACTGAAGTGTTCTTTCTGTGTCCTGAGTGTGGTGGGGTAAAATCTATCCAAGTGTAGGGACAGAATTCATAGAATTTGTATGAATAACACATTAAAGGGATGCTTATTGTACAAACATTACACTTCAATAAACTCAAATAGATAACTCTAACAACAACAAAAAAATAGTTTGGATAGTGAGATCCCCTTTTTCTAACATTGTTTCTAACCATCCTGCCCATATATAGTCACAGTGAGCTACCATGAAGTTCAGTTCAGTTCAGTCACTCAGTCGTGTCCAACTCTTTGCAACCCCATGAATCACAGCACGCCAGGCCTCCCTGTCCATCACCATCTCCCGGAGTTCACTCAAACTTATGTCCATCAAGTCAGTGATGCCATCCAGCCATCTCATCCTCTGTTGTCCCCTTCTCCTCCTGCCCCCAATCCCTCCCAGCATCAGAGTCTTTTTCCAATGAATCAACTCTTCACGTGAGGTGGCCAAAGTATTGGAGTTCCAGCTTTAGCATCATTCCTTCCAATGAACACCCAGAACTGATCTTTAGAATGGACTGGTTGGATCTCCTTGCAGTCCAAGGGACTCTCTCAAGAGTCTTCTCCAACACCACAGTTCAAAAGGATCAATGCTTCAGCACTCAGCTTTCTTCACAGTCCAACTCTCACATCCATACATGACCACTGGAAAAACCATAGCCTTGACTAAATGGACCTTTGTTGGCAAAGTAATGTCTCTGCTTTTCAATATGCTATCTAGGTTGGTCATTACCTTTCTTCCAAGGAGTAAGCGTCTTTTAATTTCATGGCTGCAGTCACCATCTGCAGTGATTTTGGAGCCCCAAAAATAAAGTCTGACACTGTTTCCCCATCTATTTCCCATGAAGTGATGGGACCAGATGCCATGATCTTAGCTTTCTGAATGTTGAGCTTTAAGCCAACTTTTTCACTCTCCTCTTTCACTTTCATCAAGAGGCTCTTTAGTTCTTTGCTTTCTGCCATAAGGGTGGTGTCATCTGCATATCTGAGGTTATTGATATTTCTCCTGGCAATCTTGATTCCAGCTTGTGCTTCTTCCAGCCCAGCGTTTCTCGTGATGTACTCTGCATAGAAGTTAAATAACCAGGGTGACAGTATACAGCTTTGACGTACTCCTTTTCCTATTTGGAACCAGTCTGTTGTTCGATGTCCAGTTCTAACTGTTGCTTCCTGACCTGCATACAGGTTTCTCAAGAGGCAGGTCAGGTGGTCTGGTATTCCCATCTCTTTCAGAATTTTCCACAGTTTCTTGTGATCCACACAGTCAAAGGCTTTGGCATAGTCAATAAAGCAGAAATAGATGTTTTTCTGGAACTCTCTTGCTTTTTCCATGATCCAGCAGATGTTGGCAATTTGATCTCTGGTTCCTCTGCCTTTTCTAAAACCAGCTTGAACATCAGGAAGTTCATGGTTCACATATTGCTGAAGCCTGGCTTGGAGAATTTTGAGCATTACTTTACTAGCGTGTGAGATGAGTGCAATTGTGTGGTAGTTTGAGCATTCTTTGGCATTGCCTTTCTTTGGGATTGGAATGAAAACTGACCTTTTCCAGTCCTGTGGCCACTGCTGAGTTTTCCAAATTTGCTGGCATATTGAGTGCAGCACTTTCACAGCATCATCTTTCAGGATTTGAACTAGCTCACTGGAATTGCATCACCTCCACTAGCTTTGTTCGTAGTGATGCTTTCTAAGGCCCACTTGACTTCACATTCCAGGATGTCTGGCTCTAGGTCAGTGATCACACCATCGTGATTATCTGGGTCGTGAAGATCTTTTTTGTACAGTTCTTCTGTGTATTCTTGCCATCTCTTCTTAATATCTTCTGCTTCTGTTTGGTCCATACCATTTCTGTCCTTTATCGAGCCCATCTTTGCATGAAATGTTCCTTTGGTATCTCTGATTTTCTTGAAGAGATCTCTAGTCTTTCCCATTCTGTTGTTTTCCTCTATTTCTTTGCATTGATCGCTGAAGAAGGCTTTCTTATCTCTTCTTGCTTCTTTGGAACTCTGCATTCAGATGTTTATATCTTTCCTTTTCTCCTTTGCTTTTTGCTTCTCTTCTTTTCACAGCTATTTGTAAGGCCTCCCCAGACAGCCATTTTGCTTTTTTGCATTTCTTTTCCGTGGGGATGGTCTTGATCCCTGTCTCCTGTACAATGTCACGAATCTCATTCCATAGTTCATCAGGCACTCTATCTATCAGATCTAGGCCCTTAAATCTATTTCTCACTTCCACTGTATAATCATAAGGGATTTGATTTAGGTCATACCTGAATGGTCTAGTGGTTTTCCCTACTTTCTTCAATTTAAGTCTGAAGTTATAAATTTTATGAAGAAATGTTCTGAATAATAAAAGTATTCTGTTATTTATGCTAAATAATACATTTTGTCATTCTGATAGTACATTGTAGTATTAAAGTTTATATTCTGAGAAATTTGGCTAACAAGGGCTTTAACCCCTATTCATTAGGTTAAAGGGTAGATTTCTGACTAGTTTAGAATACAGACAGTTCTGTCCTCAAAGCGGGGAATCCAACTCTACTGGGACATAAAGCCTGATAACATACAAAACACAATAAGTAATGCCTACAAAATGGCAAAATTGCTAGGTAAGGATTTGCCTTACATAAAAAAAATTAAAGTTTTAAATATAAGTATTTCCTCTATACAATAAATAAATAGAAGAACTGTACTGTCTTCCAAAAATGTGAAAAGAACATCTGATGTTAAAATTTCATGTTTTCAGCATTCAGTTTGCCTGCTCATAAAAAGCTCTGTGATTGCATTTATTGCCTAGTGACTCTATTTACAACCCTTAAAAGTCTGCAATTAGCAGGTCAAATAGCATTGTAGATAGGTCCTTGCCAAGGTGGCATGGATTACTAGGACGCGATATTCCTTTTTAAAAAGAGTAAGCCTTTATCTAGCCATGAAAACCAGTTCAGACTGCAGAGTAAATAACATTTAAAAATTACAATGGGAAACAACAACTCTTTTAAATTCTCAAATCCCAGAAAGTAAAAATATATGAGCTACTAGGAGCCCTTCCATAGTTAAGCATTTAAACATTTGGCTATAAAGGTTTTAGAATATATTTTGCATTAGTAGGTAAATGTAAAATAAATTATTTTTGATACTGCCTGCCTGTGGTATATGTAATCAGCTGGATATATGGAAGACCCTTACTCAAAAACATAAGACCATCCCAACCAGTAAGGCAAGACCCTTAACAAACTGGGTGGATAACAAATTACTATCATATTCGTGAACTACTTTCAATTCTATTTTTTCCAACTCTCATAGAACAGATATCCTCATTCTTTTTATGATACTACTGCAGGAACAGGTCCTGGCTACACACGAGAGTGATGAAAACTCTTATTAAAAATGCAGATTCCTAGGTCCAATCCCCAGGGAGCCTGGTAAGTGGGAGATGAAGCCCAGGATGTGTTTTTAACCGCCTGCCCTCTTCTGCCCTGTGAAATCGGTAATTCAGTGCAGTTGGTCTCTGTCCTCCTGTCTGGATGCTGCATCAATCAAAGGCTATTAAAAATATTTAAACCATATGTCTGTTCTTTTTCCACTTTTCTGCCTAATTGCCCTTACAAATTTTTCCCACTTGGCTTTTGATTACCTAGAAGAATGTAATATTATCTCAAAACTTGGACATATTTCCTTATACCCCTTCTCCTGAGCCTTTAATAAGCAATTATTATCAAAAGTGAAAAAAGCTCCACTCTCCCAAGGGCTTATTTATCCTAATGAGTTTGTGTGATTCTAGACAATTTCTCTGTGCAGACAAGAATGTTCCCTTCTATCTAACAATGATTCATTCTGAGTTAGAATCTTCTCAGATTTGTTCTCAAGCATAACTAGATAATATTCAAAACTTTTCCAACAAGCCTATGTACTCTTTAAATAAAATCGATAAAAAGAAAAATCTTTTTATCGAAAGTTAGTAGTACATGATATTGTATAAATCACAATGAATTCAGGGCCAAGCTTAACCCACTTCCCGTGAAAAGTTCCCTGATGCCACCCCTCTTCTCTCCTATGCCCCACCCACTCCTGAATGGGACATCTCCCTCACTCACTCAGTGCCTCTGATGGCAGCTGTCTGATCTTACCGCCTGATTTTCATGCCTACCCCCAAACTACCAACACCTGACTGTCTCAAAGATCCAGACAATGCCTTAACAGTACATGCCCTATGAATAAGAAAAGCAGTGGCTGTGTAGCCTCCTCTTTTTACATTCATACATACCCAAGGTAAACTTTTTATTCTTACTCTACAGCCCCACAGAGATTCTGTGACTTTTCATAGCTCTTTCCTCCTCTATCTCAGCTACTTCCAATTTGATTGTTCAAAAACTATCGCAATATAGTCATTTCTATCAATTGACTTCAATAAGGGTATATACACTGTCAGCCACCAGCATTCAGGATGATCTTCTTGCTAAGCATTTTCTGTGGGTTAGCACTTTGATCCAGAGCTTGTGAGCTGCCCTAGAGAGAGAGACCCACGTACCTCATCCTGCAGGAGCGTCTTACTGTACTCCAGGTGGTGCCTCTCCAAGATGGAAGAGCCGTGAAGCCTTGCTAGCGGAGATGTGGACCTAGGAGGAAAAGGGTCATTTTAGCTATTTAAAGATGACACATAAGATCACACAGTACAGAATCCTTGCAATCTGAGGATTTTTTTTTTCATGTCTTCCCTCTCCCCTAATGACTGTGAAACAGTTGAAAGTAACATATTGGAAAAGAATTTTTAGATTTAGAACAGAAGAATATGCTCTTAAAAAATCTTTTTAAGAAAAACCCTAATTTGTTAAATGCATAAAATGATTTAATTGCTTCAACTACAAAGTTTCTCTCACGGAAAGAAAAGGAAGAAGGTCAGCTCGCCCATCGCTGATGGAACCCATGCAGACTCCCAACACCAGGCCAAAGCAGAAGTCTGGGATGTGGTCTCATCTCTTCTGCAAACCTGGAGACAAGATGCCACATCCCATTTGGCTACTCTCTCTTCATCTACGGCAAGTTAGATTTGACTGTTTGGGACTTGTTTCTTCATCAGTAAAAGAGGGGAACAATAGTAACTCCCAGGTGGGAGGGCTACAAGGATTCAAAAAGGCCATAGGTATCAAGTTCTCAGCTGGTCTCCCAGTACACAAGTGCTCAATAAATACTCATTCCTTTGAAACTGAATTGGCTGAAGCAGTTAGGAGGGCGGAAGAGAGCTCAGTCATTGTCAGGAAACCTGCATTCAGGAATGCGGAACAGCCAGCATGGGCTGGAGCTCTTAGAGGAAGATGTGTCTTGCCTGAACCCAGACTGGGAATCCCCACTTCAGGGCAAAGCCTGATTGGCAGAGTTGCTGAAGGTGAAAAGTCACTGCTTAATTCATTGAGTAAATTTCTTGAGCATCTACTATGTAATTTCAGACATACAATTTCATGTGATTGTCACAGCAGTCTTTGAGAGGTCAATATTGTACCCATTTAACAGTTAAGAAACTGAATCTCGAATACATTAAGTGATTTACCCAAGATCACTTAACAAGAAGTGTTTGGATCCCACAAACCCAGACTCCAAAGCTCATACTCTCTAAAATGTCTCACTTCCTCTGGTACCTTGTGGGTAGTGGGTTATGTGTAGGAGATGAGGATATAGTGCAGCCAAGGCAGACAGAGCTTCTTAAATGTCACTATCAAGGAGCTAGGTTGGCCATGGCATTGCTGACCAATTTTGAAAGTGCCAATGACAAAGTAACTAATAATAATAATACCTGATAATTATTAACCACCTAGCACCAACTGTGAGCTGACTGCTTTGTATGCATAGCCTTATTTAATCTTTACAGTGACCTTAAGTGTTAGGTAGCATTATTACAGTTCTTATTTTCCCAATGAGGAACTCAAAGCTTAGAAAGTTTAAATAATTTGTGAACTCAGTGAACACAAATCTGTCCGAGCTGAGAGCCTGCACTTCTTTTCTTAGGCAAGAGGGGAAGGTGGTGATGATGTTAAGATGCAAGCTCAGCTGGTGGAGGAACAAGGACAGGGAACACGAGAGGTAGTGAGCCCAGGAAGAAATGTTCTCTAGCTTGAGTTGGGGGTGTCACCCAAGGGTGTACAACTGCAAGTCGAAGATCAATGCACCTAAAGGTATGAATTCAATACTTTGATGAAATAAAGTTGAAAAAGTGAAGGCATTTACAAATGAGGTAGGGGCACCAGAACTATCGATGCGGCAGCATATGTTCACTTACTTCATCTGATACAAATTATTGGTGCCTCTGTGGTCAATGTCGTGGCAGAAGGCAGCAGCAAGCATGGCAAAGGCTTCAAGGTCTGTGTAGTATTTCTTCAGTCTTCCTGTCTAAAAGAAAATAGACATATATTTTCACTTACATTAATACATTATGCAGCATGTGCAGCGAGGCCTGCCTCTGATGGAGAAGGGTGTCTGCTGTGTTTTGAGAGCAAGCTTGCTTGCTTGCTTTTTTTGGTCACACCGCGTGGCATGTGGGATCTTAGTTCCCTGATCAGGGATCAAACCTTGACCCTTTGCATTGGAAGCATGGAGTCTTTACCACTGAACCACCAGGGAAGTCCCAAACTGGTTTTATTTCTTGTAGCTCATTCTAGGCAGTTACAAACCTAGCAGGTAACTGAATTTTTTTCCTTGAAAGACGTAAGTACGTGAGTGTCAGAGTTATAATCCAGTCAAGCGCCCAGGGATACCCACATGCCCTGGCATCATCTCCAGAGGATTTGGGGATTTATGGGATTGTATCCATGAATTCCAAAATTACAGCTCTAATGTGATAGCCTGTATCTCTTCTCACCACGTTCAGGAGGGAGGCACGAGGTTTCACCAACTGCTGTGCTCCACACCTACCATCAGCAAAGTGAACATGGTCTGCCCCACGTTAAACCCGTGTCGCCAGTTGTGGTATGTGACGGCCCGGTACCCCTTCCTCACCGTGTACATCCATCTGGTGAGAACCTGCCGCCGAAGAAGACAACGCCACTCAGACTTTGGAACAGAATTCTAAAGGTTAGAAGGTCTGTGACAACCTTATCTGAAAAGATAGGATCACCTTGTTTACAAGGTTTAAGCGGATATATTGACAAAGTTAATGATAATTTAAGATCCACACTGCAGGGAATCTGTTTGAACCACAGGTAATTTTACACAGTGGCGAACTGCCACAGAATCACACCATATTTTAAATTAAATACCATCTAACCTCTACAGGTACTTTGAATTTCTCCACCACGTTTATTTCAAAAAACAGCCGAAGTCCACACTTAATCAGTTCGTGCTCAGTGATGGGCAAGTCGCTGAAGCGGAATTCATACAGGTCTGCAGTCCGTGGGTCTGGCAGGTCCTCCTTCTGTTGAAATCAGGACCAAAGGTTCCAGTTTACATTCTTTTTTATCCCTTTAGTCAGACACAAAATTACAATGCAGTGATGCCACATGCACTTCCCTGAGCCTCTACATACCCAGTTCTGGGTTACCCCCCTATTATCCTCACAACAAATCTGCACAATGACCCTCAGTTTCCAGATGGTTAAACTGAGGCTCAGCTATCCTGAAAAGCTTTCTACGTGACACATTCAATTCCAAAGCAGACCCCAGAGGCTACTTTCTTTCTCTGATGCAAAATAAAATGTTGAATTACAGCAGCCTAACCCATTTTCAATACTCTGCTGCTGCTGCTAAGTCACTTCAGTCGTGTCCGACTCTGCGCAACCCCATAGACAGCAGCCCACCAGGCTCCCCCGTCCCTGGGATTCTCCAGGCAAGAACACTGGAGTGGGTTGCCATTTCCTTCTCCAATGCAGGAAAGTGAAAAGTGAAAGTGAAGTCGCTCAGTCGTGTCCGACTCTTCGCGACCCCATGGACTGCAGCCCACCAGGCTCCTCCGTCCATGGGATTAACTTCTCTTTTTCCCTCTTCTAGAAATATTTAGTAAACAGTAAATGATGGCTTGATTCAGTTCTATCGTATTTTCTTTACCTGTTCAGTGATGCTTTCCCACTAGTCTGTGGGTTCCCTAAGGATGGGATCATGGTGTGTTACCTGCTGTGGTAAAAGAACCTGAGGGCTTGTCCCACAGAGGTGCTTGGTTAATGTTCATTGAATGAATGAATGAGTGCCCCCAGTGTCCTGGAACACACGCAGACATCTCATTTAACCCACCCTTTGTCAGGATTTAGGACCAGATGAAAAAACAGTTGAACTAGTCACATGGACATGGCTTGGGAAACAAAAATGTGGGTCTTGCCTTTAAGGACTTCACTTACTGAAGTGGTTAAAAATACAGATAGTGAAAGGTGAGATTCTGGAGGGGTGTGTATTCAGCTGATGTGACAGACGGCAGGGTGGAGACAACCCCACAAGAAGAAAGAAGCAGGCGAGGAAAGAAGAAAGAAAGAAAGAAAGCACACAGTCTGCTGTGTGGCCCAGCAGACGGACGTGCAGGAGCAGTTCAGTTCCGTGGGTGTTCACTGAGCCCATAGTAAACCCTCAATACTGTGCTAAGGTCACATCCCTCAGAAAGCTCAGGCTTGGTCCAGAGGATGATTCATGTTCTACTTGTACAAATTTCAACACCAAATGCTATATGGCTCTTTTAAATACAATTATGGTATCTGTTCACCTAACCCCCAAGTCAGAGCTGGCCCTCACACCCTTGCCCTTCTTTGTAGGGTCTTCCTGATTCTCCAAGGAAGAAGAACCCCTTCTCCCCAAGGCCACTCTTAGATGGTCACTTTGGGCAGAGACCTCTCTCCTGCAAAGCAATGGTTTTGAGCCAGGAAACTAGTGTTCAGTTCTGGGTTGGGGTTAGCTACATCAGTGTTCTTATCTGTGAAATGCGGATAACAATAGTAACATTTTTGTCTTTGTTGTTTTAATGAAAAAGCAGTACCAATTTTATTTTCATGTGTCAAAGACAATTAGAGGGGATTCGTCACACGACCCCTAGGGAAAGTGAAAGTCGCTCAGTCATGTCTGACTCTTAGTGAGCCCATGGACTATACAGTCCATGGAATTTTCCAGGCCAGAATACTGGAGTAGGTAGCCTTTCCCTTCTGGAGGGGATCTTCCCAACCCAGGGATTGAACCCAGGTCTCCCGCATTGCAGGCAGATTCTTTACCAGCTGAGCCACAAGGGAAGCCCCTAGCGGCACTTCCCAAAGCTCCTTCCTCACAGGGCCTCTCACGTCCTCCACTGTTCCTTCTTCTCATCACTTTCTCTCTGTCCAGAACCTCCCAGATTCCTTGCCCATGGGAGCTCTTTTTTCCTTTTGTTCATTTTTAATTATCCAACAGACATTTATTCGTTCCTATTTGTGTTGTAGGCATTATGGATAAAACAATGTCACTACTCCCTGAAATGCACATTCTTGTGGGGAGAAATGGAAAATAAGCACAAGTAAAAATCAGACCAAGAACTGTGGGGTGCAGTGAGGGGTGCCCCATGCCACAGAACCTCCCTGCTGGAAGTCACCTCTGCCCTGCTGTTCTCAGAGTATTATGTAAAGATCAAATGTGAAAACATTTTTTGAAGCATTACAGGGTCAGTCACACTAACGTGTAAGTGTGCATTTTTAGCAAGAAACAAAGTAAGAAGTTCTCAGAATTATGACTCCCAGGCCCAATTTGCAGACATAGGCAAACCATTGTAATAATACTATAATACAGAAATCACAGGTTTTGAAGAACAGCAGTCATTCAACAGTGATACAGAGAGCTTGATAGAAATAAAGGCTTTTGCTTGGTCTGAGAAGTAGGAACTCTAGCACCAAAGGCTGGTTTTCTCCTCTTTGATGGAACCCACAGCTGAGATTGAGAATGAGAGGCGGTGAGCATGAGAGATTGAGAGAAGTCACCCTCTCTGTAACTGTATGTGACTGTAACATGGCCCCACTGGCCTCCTGCATCCAGGCTAGCTCGCTCCCTCTGCTCCAGAGACCCTGACCATCTGATCAGGTCACTTCCTGGGTCCCAGTGTGCCAGGCTGCCATGTGTGGTCTTGCCCCCCCTCCCTGCCAGGCCTCATAGGCTGCTCCCCTCCTCCACTCCCTGGGGCTCTGGCCATACCAGCTGTGTCCCCCTACCCTGGCCTGGACTGTCCTGCTTTCCCTTCTCATCTCCAAGCCCGCATCATCACTCTCTGCCCACCCAGCTCCCGCGTCCCCTTCAGGCCTACACGCCATGGCCTTCATCTCATTCTCCACCACCTTCTGTGAGGAGAGTCAGGCCCTCGGCCTCCCCAGAGCCCTTGATGCTCACGCCCTATGAACCCGTCCATTCAAGGCAGTGTCATTGCTTGTATTTTTCATCTAATAAACAAGGGGTTTCTTGAGCCAGGTAAGAACCAGACCACATTATCTTTCGCCCTTGGGACTTAACAGTTTCTTGTATCATAGTGCATCTCAATAATTAGTGAATGAATAAAAAAAAAACTCAAGGAGGAGTGAATGAGGTACTTCTCTGGGATATTCTCTCTACATCTTCTATGGTCTGGTAAACAGGAGCTACAGGGCATCTGTGAGTGACCTGAAATGTCCCAGGAAGCAGGGGGAGGAAGGGGGACAACCTTCCCCACTTCCTCTGCCCAAGTTGCAGTGCTGCTTCCTCAGTCCTTACCAGCACAGCCCCACGCACCTGCTGTTACACCTATAAAAGAGGGCCACGCCTTCCCTGAACCAAGAATTAAAGCGTATCCCTGGAGAAAATCATGGTAAGTGAAGATGCATATATATTTATGCCGCTTGGAAATTATGCCAAGATAGTTTCAGAGTACCCCTCTGAAACACATGTTTGTTTCTTAAGTTGGGCTTCCCTGATAGCTCAGCTGGTAAAGAATCTGCCTGCAATGCAGGAGACCCCAGTTCAATTCCTGGGTTGGGAGGATCTGCTGGAGAAGGGATAGGGTACCCACTCCAGTATTCTTGGGCTTCCCTTGTGGCTCGGCTGGTAAAGAATCTGCCTGCAGTGCGAGAGACCTGGTTTTGATCCCTGGGTTGGGAAGAACCCTTGGAGAAGGGAAAGGCTACCCACTCCAATATTCTGGCCTGGAGAATTCCATGGACTGTCTAGTCCATGGGGTTGCAAAGATGCATATATATATATTTATGCCACTTGGAAATTATGCCAAGATAGTTTCAGAGAACCCCTCTGAAATCTGTGTTTGTTTAAAGTTACATGCAGCAATGATTTAGGATGAGCTTTAGAGCATATCTTATATTCAAAACAAGCCATTTTGTTGTAAAGCTACTGATTCTTTGTCCATTTTATTGCTTTTCCATCATAAGGCCCTTCCCTCCTCTAAACAGAGAACTAGAAAATTTCTAACATGTCATGAATATCAATTAAAGCTTTGTTTTACAAAGAAGATGAGTTTTGTTGGGGGCAAATGAGCAGAAGGAAGGGTCATCTTCTGGACTACATGTGAGAGGGAAGTGCTCACCAGTTAAGTCAAAGAGAGTGAGAGAAGGAGAAAGAGCCTCAGGTGACACGAAAATATGCAAGGTGTCAAAACATAGAGGTCAAAGGCCACTGGCTCTGTGGTGGTACAGCCAAGGGCCAGGACGGGGAGACAGAGCTCATTAAAGATGGGGATGGGGAGGTGAGATACTCAGTATATCTTAGCTCAGAAAAAAAGAACGCAGATCAGAAAGGGGCAGTGGAAAACAGGATAGGGTAGTTAGGGAGGCAAACAAATGTGACGTTACTTCAATTTCAGACAGATTGTATTCAAGCCTCTGAAAGTCAAAGGTCTAGGGGCCTTGGTAAATATCCCAGGCTTTTAGTTGGGACCCCAGAAGGGCCACCCTCTAGAAATAAAGATTCTACCCGAGTAGCCAGGGCAAACCTCAGATAGACCATCCCTGATGAACTCTAAAACCAGCTCCCTCACGGGCCAGAAGAAAATCAACCCTCTGAAGAGAAAGATAGCATCACCCAGAGCCCCTCCAAGCTTTTACCCACAATGTCTGGGTCTCAATGAAAAAATTATGAAGTATGCCTTAAAATGATCAAATGAGTAAAACTCAAGAGTAAATATAGACAGTAGAATCAGACATATAGGTGATTTAGGTATTGAGAATTTAAAATCACTACGATGAATAAATTTAAGAAGATCGACGAAAAGAGAGAGAAAGTCGATAAAATGACAAAGTTTCAGCATAGAGTTGAAATCTTAAAAAAGAAAAAAGTTAAATATACATCCTAGAACTGAACAAGAGAAGCTCTGAAATTAAAAACTTACCTCATGGGTTTAACAGTTGACTGAAGAAAATTTGGGTGAGTTTAAATAGTAGATACAAAATACAGGATTAGTGACTGGAAGAGAAGTTATTTCAACTAGACATAATAGGCGTGACCCAATGGCAACAATAGGAAAGAAATAATTCCTCCAGGATCCAGAAGAGAAGCTAGAGATGGCAGAAATGACAACGGTGCCTGTAAGGGTCTGTCTGTAACTCTGCCACATCTTCAAGGGTGGCCATGGTGTAATCCAAAGCTATTCAAATAAACCAGGCCATGCTATCCCCCAGAGTCTGTGCCTGAACTCTCTTGTGCAGTGGTCTAGATTAGCTGTGACTCTAATTTACCTTTGTGGATTGCACTGTGGGGGACAAAGAGGAAGAAAAGCAGGGAACCATATTTTATTTAAAAGGCATTAAGGATAGAAGTAAAACACTTACCAAAATTGTGACAAGCTGTTTTTCTTCACAGTCTTCAATTACATCTATATTTAACTTCTCTTTAAATTTCTAAAATGTAAAAGCAAAGGAAGTGTGAAATTCCTATAAAGTTGATTTCTATGTGATTCCTTTACTCTTAAAATCAGTTAAAATAAAGCATGCTCTAATGAGTCCCATGACAAAGTGCCATACAAAGGTCTATAGCACTGGATTATGTAGAATTTTCTCTAAAACACAATTACTCTTTCTTATCCTCCAAAATGTAACAGCAGCTGTCTCAAAGAGAGAGAGGAAGGAGACATTGATAGTTCACACGTAGGCGAGAAAAATGAGTGGCTTACATCTGTTTTTCTATTAGTTTATAGTAATTTCCCTGTATTTCCCCAGACATTTTCATCTTCAACATATCAAATTCTCAAATTTCTTTTACATCTCAAACCACCCAGCAAAAACAAACAAAACACCCCAGGAAAACTATATCACACATTCTCTGAAAGCTAGGGAAATAAAGGAATAGAGATCATGGGTGTGTGATATTTCCCCTTCATTTGGTGGTGATTAGAACACTTCTAGCAAATACCTACTGGCTCCCCAATCATCCAAGATGTTGATTTGGTCATGTTTGTACACTGAAAATTTTAGTGAATGTGATATGAGGGAAGACTTGAAATGAGCTTGCACAGCTGGGCTTGCGGTCTGCCACTTGTCATCATCATGAGAAGAACATCTACCAGGTAGGTATGATGATCAAGGATGACAGATGCAGAGAGCCAACCAGATGCACAGCTTACAGCCCAACCAAAATCAGTCGAAGCCTGGTCAACCCATAAATGCATGAGAAATAGATGCTTATTGTCATATACAACTGAGAGGTTACGATTGTTATAGAGTATTACATGGCCAACAGCTGACGGTTCCCTCCATGGAAATATTTTTTTCTGTGCTAACAGTCCAATCTAGACCTAACTATTCCAGCTTCTACAGAGCTATTTTAAACAAAAAGCTGTTCCAACCAAGCAGTCTGGACATTCAGTAAGGGTCTGTGTACTATGAACCACCCAAATTCTCCCTGACCCCTCCTCTGTCTCCCCTTCCTCAGCCCAGGACTAAACTTATTTTCCGCTGTCAGACCTCTGGGTACTCCGGTGAAATCCAGAAGCCATGGTTACACAGCATCTAATCTCCGTAGGACTGAATTCCTCACTTACCAAAATAGACTTGATCTCATCAGGTGTAGCCTTGGTGTGGTTCATGAGCATTTCCTGGGCTATGTCCTTTCTGTTCTCCAGCTTATTCATTTTCTCATAGGTGTCAGTATTTAAGAGAGACCATCCAAGAAACTGTGTGAGAGTCTGAAATTGATAAAATGTGATTCAATTCTCTAAAATTAAAGGAAAATTGATTTGGAGGCAACAGTCTGCATGCTTTCCTATCCAGCAATGGCTCTTCCCCCATCAAAAACCCAGTTTCTTGTTTTAATCCAAGAAAAAAATACTAATAGTCAGCACCAGACAATAAAATTGGCTAAGCCCTCATTTTCGAAGTGCTTCATGCACCATGGATACTTTATTAGAGGAGAGGATGACCCAAATCCAATCAGATAAAGAATGACTTGAACCAGAGAGGGCTGGGGGTGACAGCAAGGAGGAGAGGGGGAAAAAGGGAGTGGGGAGAAAAAGAGAGAGAAACCTTTTCCCCAATTTCCTAGTACTGGAAAGAATTTTGATTAAGTCAAACATTCACACTTTGGTAGAAAACAGTGCAGTTTTATGGAGATCAGGAAACAAATGACACAATAATGACATATTGATGGCAAGCGTGTGTGACTCACATCTTAATTACACTTTGGAAACATCTTTCCAGAACAACAATTATGCGTCCTCTATTCATGAATTTCATCTCCCTCCATTATTTTATAATTGCACTCACCTCAGCGATGTGCTCATCATATTCATCAAAAGGCTTTCCATCCTTCCTGTTGTAAAATGTAGCTACGCCCACGATGTCTTCCTTTTTGTTGACAATAGGCAGGGACAAGACATTTTTAATGACCCAGCCAGTTTCATCTACAGGTCCTTTCTACAAACAAAAAAGACACAGGTTATTTTTCAGCTTTTTAGTTTGAAATTACTGTATATTCACAGGATGTGGCAAGAGAAATGTACAGAGAATCCATGTGCCCTTCACCCAGTTTTCTTCCCAGTATCACCTTGTGCCACTATGGTACACTAGCAAAACCAGGCAGCACAGATTGGTATGACCCATGGAGCTTCACCAGGTTTAACCAGATTTGTATGTGTTTGTGCGTGTGTGGGGTGTGGAGGGCTGTTTTTATGCAAATTCATCATATATGTAGCTATGTACAACGTCCCTGGAATTGAGAGAATTAATCCAAGAATTAATCCACTTGCACTACCCCATGATAGCCATCCCCTTGCTATCCCCACTTAGGTTGCTTTCAATTTAGATAAAGAATAATTTGGGGGTGTTCGATGCACAATTCCTATGCTGTGACAGAACGTGGCTAGAACCATGCAGTCATAAAAGCACTCTTGTACATTTGACTCAGTATCCTAGGACCAAGTGTCTGTATTGTGACAACCCTACCCTCTTCTCTTCAATCCCCTTCCCAGCCCTAGGATGGGAAGCATTTACCTCTATTACCTCAGTGCTCCCTGTTCACTTTTTCTGTCCTCCAATACCTATCTAGCTAATTCCTTAAACTGTTGAAACACCTAATGTGGTTTCTGTTTTCCTGACTGATCCACCAAGATCGTCCTTTGTCCTGTGGTGTGGCTCCATTTAGTAAATGTCAAGTCCCATGATGTTTCAGGACCTGGGTTAGCTGCTGAGGTGCAGAGATGAAGAAGTCACAGTCCCCAACCTCGAGATAAGTTTGTTAGGGGATGCACACACAGAAGTTCAGGAGTGCTTCTCAAAGTGTCTGCCAAGAATCAAGGGCAACAGATCTTTCTTTTTTAGCCAGTTTCATAAATCTCCGGGAGTGTGTCTTAAATAAGCTTCCCAGGTGATTCTGAAGTCCTCAGAAGTTTGAAAGCCATTGCAAAGACAGCCAAGTCCCCAACACACCACACTGCTCCTCCTTCTGCCTGCTCTCAGCTTGTTTACTCATCCTCAGAGATGGAGGTTAAGTCTCGCCTCTCCCAGGGAGGCTTCTCTAGCTTTTCACCCACATGGAACTTTCCTTTTTCAGAATTCCATCAGCACTTTTAGCCTGGATCACACAACTTAGGTACTTTCCAAATGCTTTGAACTGTTGGCTTTTGTCTCTGAGGCTATTTTCTAACCAAAGAGCAGTTCCATAAACTGTTGAATTCTACCTAAGTAATGGGACAGTGCTGGGCATATAAGGGATGCTCAATAAACAACTGCTTATTAGTTGAAGAGCTCCTCTTTATGCTGTTGCTGCTGCTAAGTTGCTTCAGTCGTGTCCAACTCTGTGCGACCCCGTAGATGGCAGCCTACCAGGCTCCTCTGTCCCTAGGATTCTCCAGACAAGAGTACTGGAGTGGGTTGCCATTTCCTTCTCCAATTCTTTATGCTTGGAATGAGAAGCAAAGAAACCAAGCCTCAATTCATGCTTCCTAATGGTTGAAGCTCTGGGGGGAAAAAGTAGTGCACAGTCGTTCTCAAAATTTTCAGTTTGGGAAAACACTATGAAACATTTATATACTTATACCCTCACACAGATCAGAGACAAAGTCAATAACAAAGTGTTGTTACCTGTGTGCAAAATAACCTCACACCCATAAGTACCTGGGTGTACATATATTTTTAAAAGCTTCCAAAATACGTTTTACTGCCTCTGTTTTTCAGTCCGTATTCATTACCTGTTCACGTTCATGTGTTTTGCTATTAAATTGGAGCTTGTTCACAGAAAAGTGATAGGAGGAACTTAACACTTAAGAAAAGTAGGACAAAAACTTAAGACTGAGAATATTCTATAACTTTTTCTTCTGTGAATTGGGATCACTTTAATTGATATGAAAGGAAGAAGTCCCTACTTCACTTCAAGGAACACCTCAAAGATGTCTACTTGCCAATGCCTGGAATCTGTGAACAAGTTACTTTATGTGGAAGGAGTATTAAACCAGCAGATGGAGTTAAGATTATTAGTCAGCTGATCTTAAAATAGGGAAATTATCCTGGATTTTCCAGGTAGACACAATGTAATCACAAGGATCCTTACAAGTAGAAAAGAGTCAGGGTCAAAAATCAGAGAAGGACATACGACATCAGGGGCAAGGTCAGGCCAATGCGATGCTAGTTTTGAAAGCGGAAGGCACCACAAGCCAAGGCTGCCTCTAGCCCCTGGGAAAGACAAGGAGGCAGGTTCTCCCCCAGATCCTTTAGAAAGGAAGTCAGTCCTGCCAATACCTTGAATTTTGCCCAGTGTGACCCATATTAGACCTCTGACTCCAGAACTGTGAGATAACTCAGTTGTGTCACTTTAAGTCACTGAGTAGTCATTGTTATGGCAGCAACAGGAAGCTAATACATCATGCCACCAAGGAACATAGTTTGAGAACCACTGCCTTTTCAGGTTTGCTCCGACCACAGTTCACTTTGAATCATTGGTTTTTCCATTACACTTCTCAGGTGCAAGAGGGACCAGTGAGGATGGAGGTGGGTGTGAGCAGATGGAGAGAGAAGGGGAGGCCGGGTACGGTGGAGGCTTGGGGAGAAGGGGCGCCCTTTCCTGAGTCTGATCTTTGGGATGATGCAAAAAGGGGAAATGGAGAGGGAGGCTGAGAGCACCCCAAGATGCAGTCCTGACCCCAGTCCAAGGATGGAGGGCTGGATGGATGGAGGGCTGGGTGGGAGTGTCTCCAGCCACAGTGCAGTTCTAAAATAGTTTGCAGGGCTGAAGGGGATTCCTAGGACCCATGGTGCTGGTTGGAGGAGTCTGGCGCCTCCCAGGAACTGGCCTATGTTAGTATCCCAGGGCCTGGAAGTGGAGCCTCCGCCCTAGCAGTGGATTTCTGAGCCCAGCAGACATTGGACGGTCATACTTCCCACAGTCAGAGTCCCAAGAAGCATGTTTTCATGGGCACTCCACTGATGTTTCTTGGGGAACTGGGAGATTCCTATGGGCTGGAGGTTTACCCCAGGTGAGTGCTCAACTTCCTCTGAACCATCAGAGCCCTTGTATGGCTGCTCCCATGGAAGCCACACGAAGCCCCCAGAAAGCACAGGCCCTCACACCTCAGAATGCAGCTTGGTTCTACTGCCCTCCCTGTCCAGACAATGACTGCTTAAGGTTCAGACACCTTAAGGAGTCCATGTCCCCTTCTTCCTGCCTGTGCACCCTTTCCTGGCATGCAATTACCATAAACAGAGGGGCCAGGGCTGGGCACAGTGTGGTCACACTCAGGCCTTGGACTGCCAGGAGGAAGGAGCCAGAACAAGGGCTCTGATGGTTCAGAGGAGGCTGGGCACTCACCTAGGGTAAACCTCCAGCCCATAGGAATCTCCCAGCTCCCACAAAAAACATCAGTGGAGTGCCTGTGAAAACACACTTCTCAGGCCTCTGATTGTGGGAAGGATGACTGTCCAATGGCTGCTGGGCTCAGAAATCCACTGTTAGGGTGGAGGCTCCACTTCCTGGCCCTGGGATACTAACACAGGCCAGCTCCTGGGAGGCACCAGACTCCTCCAACCAGCACCATGGGTCCTAGGAATCCTCTTCGGCCCTGCTAACTCTTTCACAACGGCATGGTGGCCTGAGTATGGTGTCTGCATGTTCCATGTCATCAAGCAGAAGGATGAGCGGGGAGAACAGAGGGAAACCCGCCCTGAAACTGAGCAAGTGGCCACAGGTTCTTCCTGCCTGGACACTTTTGCTGCTGAGGAAACACCCCTCAGCCTCTGCCCCCGACCCCAGGTCGCCTTCACCCTGGTGTGGGCAGAGAGGGGGCTCTGTGGGCGAGTCTGTGTAGCTAGGAAGACAGCCGCTAGTGATCCCCACTGGGAAGGCTGTCTCTATTCCCAACTAGACAGGTCTCCAACCGGACACGCTTGTTAAAACAGGACACAGAACAGCAGGGGCTAAAAGAAAAGGAGAGGCTGTGGGGCCAAAAGCCAGGTTGTCCCAGTGGTCAGGTGGGGAGGGGGTGAGAGAGGGGACAGGTAGGGATGGGCATCTCTGGATGTTGGAGGCGGAAAAATTAAAACCAAAAGTCTGACAGCATGGGGAGCCCCCAAGAACCCAACAGGAAGCTTCTTTTCCTCCTAACGGTGGTGATAAGCCGCCAGAAAGGGTGTGAGAAACCTGTAGAGGGCTGAATCCAGGTCGTATGATGTTTTCAGCCAATCACTCAGGCGGAGACCATTTACTGAGCACCTGTGCTGTCCCAGACCACTAGACGACCAGGGATGGGAGAGAACGGAGAAGTGACAGTCCCTCCTGCCACCCCTTTGGCCCCCTAACCCACCCCACCCGCCAATGCCAGAGTGACAAACACCCTACCTCCTTGTCTCACCCTCCTTTCTCTTCTCCCCCTTCTTTTTTGCCTGAAGAACCTGCTACGTGGTGGCCAGCCAGGGTGAGCAGGA